>NC_069080.1:102503544-105003544 GCF_025698485.1 Gossypium arboreum
TTGCAAACTACCTGAGAGGAGAAAACAAAACGGTGAGCTTACGAGCCCAGTGTATAACTCAACTACACAACAAATCAGATGCATATAAAATAACAGATACATGTACAATTATAGTTCAAATACATATTCAGATCCTACCCTCATTCGCTACACACCATCTCTGTCCAACCCTACACATCAATTAGGGTAACAAATACACATCCAACCCCACACACCTATAAGTGAGTATATGTCACTTTTCAGAATAATACATCCAAGCTTCCAAAAATGATGCGGTAGTCCTCTAGAATCAGGTAAGTATGGCAATGCCACCAGAACAGATATATGGTCTTAACCACTAGATAAGGCAGATAATTAAACTGCCAACACTTCCTTTGTCTTATCAATATCCCACCCCCAATGTATATGCAATACTATAAAGATATCAAATGCCCATCTGACATACGTGCTAAACACATCAAATTATACTATAATTATATGCAATACTATTTGCACTTCAAATACGACCTTAATTAAATTTTATAAAAATTGGGTCCACGTGCCCGTGTGGCCCACACAACCTGTCACACAACCCTGTGGCTCACACACCATGTGACGTAGATAATGGGCTTTTCAACATCGCGTCGTTCATTGTTTTTCAAGGTTTCCGTTACACACCTGATTGTTTTTGAAACCTAACACTGCAGCACACTTTCAGAACCTAAAACAACATTTCACACAAATTAGCTAACAAGATTTAGCAATTCCCAAATCATTAATTTGGCCCAAACAACCACAACTGAAAGTCACTTACCCTTGAAGTACACAATTAAAATTCAATCCCTAACACAATGTAAGTCACTTACCCTTGAAGAAGCAGCAACCTAAGGCACCTAATTTGGGAGAGGAACATCAAATGCTTCACGATCTTCTTCTAATAACGCATCAAAACAAATAAATTAAAAACTAAGAAGCACCTATAAAATTACCTTATTCGCATAACACTTAATAACCAAAAATTACCACATCAACCAAAGGAAATCATACTCTTACTCGACACCACAATCATGCACAACCAACACCAAAATAGAATGACCAAAAAGAATTCAAGCAAAGGATTTCAAGCCACACTAACACAAGATTTGGAACAATAACAAAAGAAAGAAAAAAAGTTGTGAACAGGGATGCAATTTTGGTGGAAGAGAGGAAAGAAGGATGAAAATTGATACAAGGAAAATTTGGGAAAGTGGATGAATGGACGACAAAAAGAAATAGTGTGGGAAAGTGGGTGTGACTTTTTTTAGGATAATTTTCAAAAGTTAAATCCCACTAAATCCCATTCTCTAACCACTTATCAAATTTTTTTCAAAATTCAAATTCAACCCAACCTTTTCCACATGGACGGCCTTGACAGGAGAAAGCAAAAATAATTCAGCTTTTGCACACAACAAGATTCAAACACAAGACCTTTACGTAAGTTGAAGCCTTATCACTTAACCAGCAGACTCATTTTATCATGAGTTGAGCGAAAATGAGATATAAACCTAATATAACAAGTCAAGGGTTGGGTAAAAATTAAAGGAAAACGGATTCAAACCCAAAACTTCACACATACTACTCACAACACTTAACCACTGAACCAGATTAATTTACTTGAACATTTTTAACAATTCAAAAACAAGAATTTTGGGACATTACAAGCACACTACTATATAATACGTTCAATTGTTTGTGGTAGACCATCATATGGCTTACAACACCTAATTCAAGCCGTTTTTCAACCGAATTCTTAATCACTACTAAAAACATTCTTAATTCTTTCCAAAAAGCAGTAAGTATGCCTCAAATCTCGAAGTTTAATCTTGAATCTTTATAGATTTTCTATCTAATGATAATCTTGCGACCGATTAAATGATCTTTTTCAATTTTTTCATCGAATCTTTTAATAATGTTGATGAATCTTGAAAATTTTTATTAATTCTTGCATAAATATCGTTTGAACGGCTCAATTTAGGTACCTCAGACTAGATCTAAGCACAAGGAATGACGTTTGAGATCCTGGAGTCAGGTGTATGTTCTTTGATGGTCGTGTAACTAACTAAAAATTCGACTAAGGCAAGCACACCTATCGAACAGTAGTATAGTTATGGTGAGACTGGAAATATCTTATCTGTAACACCCCGAACCCGAGACCATCGCCGGTGTCGGACACGAGGGGTTAACAAGCCAAGTTCACATGTTTTGCCCACCAATTTGACATTTCCAGTCAGGCTGGAAGACTGCGTCACCGTCGCCTTAAAAATCATATCTCGAGTTTCAAAACTCGGAAACTAGTTTCGTAAATTTTCCCTGAATTTAGACTCATATATCCATCCATGGATTTATTTCTAGAATTTTTGGTCGGGCCAATTGGTACAGTTTATTAGTTAAAGTCACCCATGTTACAGGGATCGACTGCTCTGACCTTCGTGCGGTATAACTTGAATATCTCTCTGTACAGGACTTTAATACTGGTGCCGTTTGTTTCTAATGAAACTAGACTCAAAATGGAATCTGTACATATAAGGCATGACTCCTAATTCTTTCTGGATAATTTATAGTAAATTTTTAAAGTTGCGATAGGGACCCAGAAACCGTTCTGGCCCTGTCTCACAATAGCTTTGATATCTCTTAACATGTAACTCCTATGACCATTTCGTTTCTTCCATATGAAAATAGACTCATCAAGGTTCATTTACATAGCTTATTCACTATTTAATACCATTCCTACAAATTTTGGTGATTTTTCACATTCACGTCACTGCAGCTGGCAGCATCTGTTTTTAAGGTAGGTCTTACCTATTTTTGTAGTCTCCATCAACCAACTAGTCTTGCCATACATAGGTTCATATATGATCATTTTAACCATACCAATGGCTGATCATGTGACCAACACTCCCATTTCCAATCCATAATCACATCATGACACCATATATATACATACAAACCACAAATAGTCTAAGTTCATGCTTCCTTTTACGAGCCATTTTCGCATGGCCGTATACATATACATCACCACATTTTTAAACCAACAAGGGTAGTCCTATACATGCCATTTCAAAGTTCAACCAAAATTTATACCAAAATAGAGGCGTTGATAGTGTGGATGACTTCGACTTTATTGATCCCGAATCCGATTGCTATCGAACGAAATCTATAACACGAGAGCCAAAGCAACGGGTAAGCATTTTTATGCTTAGTAAGTCTCAAGGAATATAATCAGCTTTAATTAAAGCAATACATTCACATAACCAAATGCATCATTTCATTAATGCACATTCACATAATCATACTTACTTCACCATCCCAACTCTTATGTTCATACACAAATAACGGCTTCATTAAGGCCGATAACTCGCTCCATCATAGGAGTGGATATTCATACGCTCTTACTCCTAGCGCCGCAAGCACACACACGCACTTACCTTGTCATTGGGAAATTTCACAAGTGCATTTGCTGAAATTTTCCAGCAAGCTTATAATTTTCAAATCACATACCTTCGAGTTTAACCGGATGTCGCTACTCGTTCAATCGCCTTCGACACATAGCCCGGTTATGGTAACCCGCACCAAGGCCTCACGGACTTAACCCGGATATCACGATTTGCACAAATGCCTTCGGGTCTTAGCCCGGATTTAACAACTGGCACGAATGCCTTCGGGTCTTAGCCCGGATATAGCTACTAGCACAATTGCCTTCGGGTCTTAACCCGGATATAATTTTCAGCATAATTGTCTTCGGGGCTTAGCCCGGATATCATTCAATTTCTCATGCACACATACATCAATAATCATTGGACATACATATTTCATTTTCATTACTAAGGCTCAAACACAATTATAATCATTAGCATGATCGCCTTTGGGACCTAGCCCGGGTATCATTCGGATGCTCATACACACATAAATCAATAATCAATACATCCATATTTCATTCCCCATAATTCAATTAAGGTCACTTCTTGAGGACTTACCTCGGATGTTGTAGAACGGCTTTTACGGCTATTCGATCACTTTTTCCTTCCTCTTGTCCAATTGTGGCCCTCTTAGCTCTTGAGCTAATTCAAACAAATTCAATTTATTAAAACCTCATTGTGCTAGCTTATGGCCGAATATGACAAGGAGTTTAAATGGTCATATGGCCACTCTTTAGCTTGAATACACAATGGTCATGCACATTTTATACTACATCAAGCAATTCAATACAATTTATTCGAGCATCAAGGAAAAGCTAAGGCCTTCAATAGGCTACCCAAGGCCGAATATTCATGTACATGTTGAGGCCAATTATGCACTTAATACCTCACAAAAACAGCATGCATTTTACTAGTTAATGCTTTGCATATTGTAGCTCAAAACTTATAATATAGCATCAAGCACTCATATGTGTGCTAGGCCGAATGTGCTTGCAATTTCACAATCATTCTTCAACATCTTCTTCTTTAAAAAACCATATTCATCACTTAGTTCATAACCAAAACATCATGTGCAAACATATATATACATATATGAGCATGGCCGAATTTCAAGGTGTCCATAGCCATCCAAAACACAAATTTTAACTAACATGCAAGAAGCATGAACCATGCTCATGAATGCATCATGGCCGAATATGACAATCATGCCCCTTTTCAACTTCAATCATGATTAAACAAAAAGAAAACTCAAAATCTTACTCAAAAGTAGACAATCCATCATTGCATGCAACATCGCCAAGCTTCACACTTAGCATGCAATGGCTTTATCACCATAACAACTTTGGCCAAATACCATTTCCATGGCATAACAAAGATTTGAGCCATGGCTAACATGCACATCAAGTTAGCAACCAAAACATGCATGAAACTCCTAACACAACCTCATACATACCTTAATCTTGATGCAAACTTAGCCAAATCTCCTTCTAGATGTCTTCCAAACCAAGCATGAAGCAAAAATCCTCCTTCTTCCTTAGTTTTGGCTCAAAGAAAGGATGAACAAAATTTTTCTTTCTTTCTCTACAACTCACGGCAATGGGGGGAATACCACACTCACACACATTTTTTTTCATTCTTTTCTTACCCATACACCTTTGTTTATTTTTTCTCCCTAATGCACCAACAAAACATGTTTCATGACATGTTTTGCCCATCCTCTCTTGCCATGGCGGCCACTTCATGTTGGGGGAAATTTGACATGCAAATCCCTTATTTTTGCATGCATGAGCAACTAGTCATCACACATTTCCCCATCATACTTTCAAAGCTCACCACTAGGTCCTTTCTAGTGAAATTCGCATTTATAACACTAAATCGAAACATCAAAATGTCACACACAAATTAACACATATCATAGGCATCAAAATAAATTTTAAATTATTTTTATGCCTCGGTTTTGTGGTCCCAAACCACATCCCGACTAGGGTCAATTTTGGGCTGTCACAACTCTCCCCACTTAAGAAATTTTCGTCCCGAAAATCTTACCGTAAATAGGTTTGGATATCGCTCTTTCATAGAGTTCTCGGTCTCCCAAGTAGCTTCTTCTATCCCGTGCTTGAGCCATAACACTTTCACCAATGAACCCGCTTGTTTCGCAACTCTTTCACTTCTCGTGATAGGATACGAATCGGTTCTTCCTCATAACTCATATTAGCTTGAATTTCAATTTCGATGGACTAATCACGTGCGATGGATCGGATCTATAGCGTCGAAGCATCGAAACGTGAAAGACATCGTGAACCTTTTGAGTTCGGGGCAAAATCAAATGATATGCCATCGACCGACTCGCCGGATATCTCATATGGCCCAATGAACCTCGGGCTCACTTGCCCTTACGGCCGAATCGAGTATCTTTTTCCAAAGCGATACCTTGAGAAACACTTTATCACCCATCCGATACTCGATATCCTTACGCTTCAGATCCGCGTCGACTTCGACGATCGGAGGCTATCTTCGACTTTCACGGATTACTTTCACTTTCTGCTCAGCATTTCTAATCAAATCCACCCGAAAATCTTGCTTTCACCGAGCTCGGTCCAAAACAATGGTGTACGGCATTTACGACCGCACAAGGCCTCGTAGGGTGCCATCTTAATACTTGATTGAAAGTCGTTGTTGTGTTTAATTCAATCAACGGCAAATACCATTCCCATGAACCACTAAACTCGAGGACGCAACATCTTAACATATCCTCAAGTATCCGAATTATCCGCCGGATTGACCATCGGTTTGGGGGTGAAAGGCGGTCTTGAAATGCAACTTGGTACCCAAAGCTTCTTGCAACTTTTTCCAAAATCGTGAGGTAAATCTCGGATCTCTATCCCACACGATGGAAATAGGCACCCGTGTAATCTCACAACTGAGAAACGTATAACTCGGCTAATTTGTCCATTGAAAAATCCGTGCGTCACGGGACAAAGTGGGCCGACTTAGTCAATCTATCTACCACGACCCAAACCGCATCCTTCTTACTTGTCGACAATGGCGGTCCGGATACAAAGTCCATTGTGACTCGATCCCATTTCCACTCGGGTATCGTGATTGGTCAAGTAATCTCAAGGCACCAAGTTCCGCTTTCACTTGTTGACACATTAAACATCTCAAACAAAGTCGGAGATGTCTCGCTTCATACCATGCCACCAAAATCGACGTTTCAAATCATTGTACATCTTCGTACTCCCGAGTGGATTGCCATTTGGCTACAATGGGCTTCATTCGAATTATCGAAATGAGTTCAATTCTTTGGAACACACGACGACTTTTGAACCTCAAACAATCGTCATCGTCGATTTGAAATTCGAGTCCTTGTTCGAACACACTCAAATTTCTTTTGCGCCCAACTCGTCGTCGACTTTCTCGAGCTTCTCGAATTTGATGTATCAATAGTGGTTTGGCTTTCAATTCAGCTACTAACACACTATCGGATCGAATGCATAAGTGCACGCTCATCGCTCAGAAGCGAATAATGATTTACGACTCAAGGCATCCGCAACCACATTCGCCTTTCCGGTGATAGTCAATGACCAGCTCATAATCCTTTAACAGCTCGAGCCAACGCCTTTGTCGCAGATTTAAGTCTCTTTGGGTCATCAAATATTTGAGACTTTTGTGATCCGAGTACACATGGCACCTTTCACCAAATAAGTAATGTCGCCAAATCTTTAAGGCGAATACGATGGCGCCAATTCAAGATCATGGGTCGGATAATTTTTCTCGTGTGGCTTTAATTGCCTCGACGATAGGCCACAACTCGACCTTCTTGCATCAATACACAACCTAATCCAAGTAGGGAGGCGTCGCTATAGATGACAAACTCTTTGCGGACTCGGGTTGCACTAGAATTGGGGCTTCACCAAATAAGTTTTCAGCTTGATCAAAACTTTTTGGCATTTCTCCGTCCATTCGAACTTAACATCCTTTTGGAGTAGCTTCATCGGCGTGGCTATCATTGAGAAACCTTTACATTCGCTCGGTAATAACCGGCAAGCCCCAAAAGCTCGAACCTCAAGAATATTTCTGAGGCTTCCAATTAAGTATGGCTGAAATTTTATTCGGTCGACTCGAATACCCGATCAGATACCACATGACCCAAGAAGCTAACCTCTCTTAACCGTAACTCACACTTGTTGAACTTAGCATATAATTGCTTATCCCGTAAGATTTGCAAAGACTAACCGCAGTGTTCAAGATGTTCGGTCTCATTTCTTGAATAGACCAAGATGTCATCAATGAACACGACTACGAATCGATCCAAATATGGTCGAAGATCCGATTCATTAAATCCATAAATACCGCAGGGGCATTAGTGAGCCCAAACGGCATCACTAGGAACTCATAG
Source organism: Gossypium arboreum (assembly GCF_025698485.1). Taxonomy (NCBI): domain Eukaryota; kingdom Viridiplantae; phylum Streptophyta; class Magnoliopsida; order Malvales; family Malvaceae; genus Gossypium; species Gossypium arboreum. The sequence continues at coordinate 102,511,378 of NC_069080.1, forward strand.
TGACCATATCTCGTTCTGAAGGTAGTATTGGGTACGTCCGAATCTCGTATTCGCAATTGATAATAGCCCGATCTCAAATCTATTTTTGAGAACACTGAGGCTCCCTTCAGTTGATCGAACAGGTCATCGACACGTGGTAACGGATATTTGTTCTTTATCGTCGCTTTATTAAGCTGACGATAGTCGATGCACAGCCGCATGGTTCCATCCTTCTTTTTCACGAACAACACTGGCGCACCCCAAGGCGAGAAACTCGGGCGAGCAAAACCTCTATCCACCAATTCTTGCAACTGAGCTTTCAACTCCTTTAATTCCGTTGGTGCCATACGATACGGAGCTATCGAAATTGGAGTGGTACCAGGTACCAATTTGATGCCAAATTCTATTTCTCGAACAGGTGGTAAACCCGGCAATTCTTCGGGGAAAACATCCGGGTATTCACAAACCACGGGCACAGATTCGGGTTTCTTTTCTGATTCCTTGTCATCGAGCACGTACGCAAGGTACGCTTCGCACCCTTTTCTTACATATTTCTGGGCCAACATCGCTGATATTATAGCTGGCAACCCCTTTAAGTCCGTAGACTCAACCCGAATTATCTTGTTATTCGCGCTCCTCAAATCGATAGTCTTGCTCTTGCAATTTACAACCGCATCGTGCATGGTCAACCAATCCAAACCAAGAATAACGTCGAATTCATCGAACGGCAAAAGCATCAAGTCCGCCGGAAAACAAGAACCTCGGAACACTAGGGGACTTTTCTTGCACACTTTGTTGACAAGCACGTAATGACCCAAGGGGTTTGATACCCGAATTACAAACTCAGTAGACTCAATAGGCAAAGTCTTACTGGATGCTAAGGTTTCACATATATATGAATGAGTAGAACCAGGGTCAAACAAAGCAATCACATTTTTATTGAAAAGAGTGAAAGTACCGTAATGACATCCGGAGAGGCAAGATCCTCGCGTCTTGCAGATGGCATAGGTCCTCACAGAGCACGAGCCTCGGATCGATGGTAGCATCTCTAGATCCTCTCGACCGCCAATCGACATTGCCTATGTTTCTAGGTGGCCTACCTCGAGCAATGGTAGCACCGGGTTTCCACTCGACTTACATTCTGCTCATGCATCCTCGGCAATCCTTTATAAAGTGGTCGGCCGACCCACACTTATAGCAGGAGCGATCACGAAACCAACAGCTCCCGAATGCCATTTGCCACAATGTGGACACTCCGCCTCTCTCGGCGATCATTTCCACCATCATGCGATCGAAGTGACTCGTGTGGTCACAGGGGTCGATCGCGTCCTCGCCTAGAAAAGCCCAAACGCTCTAGACCGCTCGCATCATCTCGAAATCTCTTTGATGCTTGTTGAAGAGACTTTCCCGAGGACCTCTTTCGGAATTCTCCAGCTCCCACATCAGCTTTTTGTTTCTCCTTTCTAAGCTCTTCGGCTTTACAAGCTCGCTCAACAAGTACTACGAACTCTCGTATCTCGAGAATGCCAACGAACATCCTTATATCATCATTCAGCTCATCCTCAAAGCGTTTACACATAATGGCTTCGGACGAAATGCATTCTCGTGCGTCTGCTAAGACTCACAAATTTTCGTTCAGAGTAGTCGATCGACATCGAACCTTGCTTAAGATCAAGGAATTCCTTCGCTTTTGGTCGATGAATCTCGACTAATATACTTTTTTGAACTCGGTTTGAAAGAATTCCCAAGTCACTTGCTCTCTAGGCACCACAAAGTCGAGTACTCCACCAATAGTAGGCGGACTCAGTAGCAAGGAGATGGTACACTTTAAGCACTCATCGTGTACAGATAGCTCATCGAGCACCGGATAGTGTTATCCAACCAAAATTCAGCTCGCTTCGGCATCATCATCATCCGTAGCCTTAAATTCAGTGGCCCCATGTTTTCAATCCTATCGATCGGGGCTTACTTGACCTCATTTGGTCACCAACGGAGGTATTGTAGGTGCGGGGTTGCATTTGTCGGGAATGGAGGTTGTGGAACAGCCGTGTTAGTTCGAATGTATTGATTAAACCATTCGCTCATCACACTATAAAAGGCTTGCCTAGCCTCATCATTCGGATTGTTGGCCATAGGTTGAGAGTCCGCCGCGCTGTCCCTTGCGCGGAGCAGCGCCACACTCTCCACATCATCAACTATCGCTTCGGTTGGGATCGGGATCCATAGCTATAACCAAACACAAAGTCAAATTGTCGAAATCACCACACTATCGATTCATCATTTAATGGCATGTATAGCTAGACCCCAAACACATCACGGTAGTCCTAGAATTGACTAAACCGTGGCTCGATACCAATAAAATTGTAACACCCGAACCCGAGACCATCGCCGTGTCGGACACGAGGGTTAACAAGCCAAGTTCACATGTTTTGCCCACCAATTTGACATTTCCAGTCAGGCTGGAAGACTGCGTCACCGTCGCCTTAAAAATCATATCTCGAGTTTCAAAACTCAGAAACTGGTTTCGTAAATTTTCCCTGAATTTAGACTCATATATCCATCCATGGATTTATTTCTAGAATTTTTGGTCGGGCCAATTGGTACAGTTTATTAGTTAAAGTCACCCATGTTACAGGGATCGACTGCTCTGACCTTCGCGCAGTATAACTTGAATATCTCTCTGTACAGGGCTTTAATACTGGTTCCATTTGTTTCTAATGAAACTAGACTCAAAATGGAATCTGTACATATAAGGCATGACTCCTAATTCTTTCTGGATAATTTATAGTAAATTTTTAAAGTTGCGACAGGGGACCCAGAAACCGTTCTGGCCCTGTCTCACAATAGCTTTGATATCTCTTAACATGTAACTCCTATGATCATTTCGTTTCTTCCATATGAAAATATACTCATCAAGGTTCATTTACATAGCTTATTCACTATTTAATACCATTCCTACAAATTTTGGTGATTTTTCACATTCACGTCACTGTAGCTGGCAGCATCTGTTTTTAAGGTAGGTCTTACCTATTTTTGTAGTCTCCATCAACCAACTAGTCTTGCCATACATAGGTTCATATATGATCATTTTAACCATACCAATGGCTGATCATGTGACCAACACTCCCATTTCCAATCCATAATCACATCATGACACCATATATATACATACAAACCACAAATAGTCTAAGTTCATGCTTCCTTTTACGAGCCATTTTCGCATGGCCGTATACATATACATCACCACATTTTTAAACCAACAAGGGGTAGTCCTATACATGCCATTTCAAAGTTCAACCAAAATTTATACCAAAATAGAGGCGTTGATAGTGTGGATGACTTGACTTTATTGATCCCGAATCCGATTGCTATCGAGCGAAATCTATAACACGAGAGCCAAAGCAACGGGTAAGCATTTTATGCTTAGTAAGTCTCAAGGAATATAATCAGCTTTAATTAAAGCAATACATTCACATAACCAAATGCATCATTTCATTAATGCACATTCACATAATCATACTTACTTCACCATCCCAACTCTTATGTTCATACACAAATAACGGCTTCATTAAGGCCGATAACTCGTTCCATCATAGGAGTGGATATTCATACGCTCTTACTCCTAGCCTTGGCAAGCACACACCGCACTTACCTTGTCATTGGGAAATTTCACAAGTGCATTTGCTGAAATTTTCCAGCAAGCTTATAATTTTCAAATCACATACCTTCGAGTTTAACCGGATGTCGCTACTCGCTCAATCGCCTTCGGACATAGCCCGGTTATGGTAACCCGCACCAAGGCCTCACGGACTTAACCCGGATATCACGATTTGCACAAATGCCTTCGTCTTAGCCCGGATTTAACAACCGGCACGAATGCCTTCGGTCTTAGCCGGATATAGCTACTAGCACAATTGCCTTCGGTCTTAACCGGATATAATTTTCAGCATAATTGTCTTCGGGGCTTAGCCCGGATATCATTCAATTTCTCATGCACACATACATCAATAATCATTGGACATACATATTTCATTTTCGTTACTAAGGCTCAAACACAATTATAATCATTAGCATGATCGCCTTCGGACTTAGCCCGGTATCATTCGGATGCTCATACACACATAAATCAATAATCAATACATCCATATTTCATTCCCCATAATTCAATTAAGGTCACTTCTTGAGGACTTACCTCGGATGTTGTCGAACGGCTTTTACGGCTATTCGATCACTTTTTCCTTCCCCTTGTCCAATTGTGGCCCTCTTAGCTCTTGAGCTAATTCAAACAAATTCAATTTATTAAAACCTCATTGTGCTAGCTTATGGCGAATATGACAAGGAGTTTAAATGGTCATATGGCCACTCTTTAGCTTGAATACACAATGGTCATGCACATTTTATACTACATCAAGCAATTCAATACAATTTATTCGAGCATCAAGGAAAAGCTAAGGCCTTCAATAGGCTACCCAAGGCCGAATATTCATGTACATGTTGAGGCCAATTATGCACTTAATACCTCACAAAAACAGCATGCATTTTACTAGTTAATGCTTTGCATATTGTAGCTCAAAACTTATAATATAGCATCAAGCACTCATATGTGTGCTAGGCCGAATGTGCTTGCAATTTCACAATCATTCTTCAACATCTTCTTCTTTAAACAACCATATTCATCACTTAGTTCATAACCAAAACATCATGTGCAAACATATATATACATATATGAGCATGGCGAATTTCAAGGTGTCCATAGCCATCCAAAACACAAATTTTAACTAACATGCAAGAAGCATGAACCATGCTCATGAATGCATCATGGCGAATATGACAATCATGCCCTTTTCAACTTCAATCATGATTAAACAAAAGAAAACTCAAAATCTTACTCAAAAGTAGACAATCCATTATTGCATGCATCATCATCAAGCTTCACACTTAGCATGCAATGGCTTTATCACCATAACAACTTTGGCCAAATACCATTTCCATGGCATAACAAAGATTTGAGCCATGGCTAACATGCACATCAAGTTAGCAACCAAAACATGCATGAAACTCCTAACACAACCTCATACATACCTTAATCTTGATGCAAACTTAGCCAAATCTCCTTCTAGATCTCTTCCAAACCAAGCATGAAGCAAAATCCTCCTTCTTCCTTAGTTTTGGCTCAAAGAAAGGATGAACAAAATTTTTCTTTCTTTCTCTACAACTCACGGCAATGGGGGGAATACCACACTCACACACATTTTTTTTCATTCTTTTCTTACCCATACACCTTTGTTTATTATTTCTCCCTAATGCACCAACAAAACATGTTTCATGACATGTTTTGCCCATCCTCTCTTGCCATGGCCGGCCACTTCATGTTGGGGGAAATTTGACATGCAAATCCTTATTTTTGCATGCATGAGCAACTAGTCATCACACATTTCCCATCATACTTTCAAAGTTCACCACTAGGTCCTTTCTAGTGAAATTCGCATTTATAACACTAAATCGAAACATCAAAAATGTCACACACAAATTAACACATATCATAGGCATCAAAATAAATTTTAAATTATTTTTATGCCTCGGTTTTGTGGTCCCGAAACCACATCCCGACTAGGGTCAATTTTGGGCTGTCACAGTATCCATGAGGACTAAGGGCTAGTTTGGCAATGCTTTTGAAAATTTTGGTTTAAAATTTTAGTGTTTAGCATTGCTGTCAAAAAGTGCTTTTGAGAAATAAAATGTCTATTTTAGACATGTTATTATCAAATAACAAATATACTTTTAAATAATATTTAAATTAGTTAATATTATTATATTTTAGTAAGAATATAAAAATATATTATAATTTCTTGTTAATATTTTAATATATAAAATATAAATTTTAAATATTTTTAAGCAATAAATATTAATTATTTATAAAATTTAATTAGAATATATAAACTATATTTTAAATATTTAAATATAACTATTAAATGTTTGTAATTAGTATTTTAAAAATATTTTTTATTAATGATTTTAACACATTTGTAATTAAGTATCAAGAAAAAAAGGAGAAAAACTCATTATTGGAGGGTGAAAAGTAATTAAGCACTAAAAGTGCTTTTGGGAGAGGAAAAGCTAAAATTTTAATTTCTCCTTTTCAAAGTGCTTTTCAAAAGCACTTCAAAAAGCTAAAATTTCAAAAAAAGACTTGTTCGCATGACTTTTCTTCCGTAAGTGCTTTTGGAGCCAAAAGTGCTTTTGAAAAGCAATGCAGAACTGGCCCTAAAAGTACTAGTAATTATTATTTTTTATCTAGCCTAAAAATTAAAAGAATGTTTAATCTAAAACTAATTATCTAATTAACTCAGATTACGACAGAGATTAAAGTTGGAAAATACTTTTTAGAAAATCGATGGAGAAGACAATACCCAAGGAAGAATCCACCTAGACTTCACTTATTACCTTTGAACTAGACGATTTATTTATTTGAATTAATTCGTAGAAATCCCTGATTTATGTTAATATCCCTTTCGAGACTAAAAACAACTGACTCTAGGTTGATTAATTGAATCTCTTTCTAATTAAAACCCCTATTGTCGCATTAACTCAATCTATGAATTCCCTTATTAGATTTGACTCTAATCTGGTAGATTTATGTCATCCTATCTCTAGGATTGCATGCAACTCCGCTTAATTATGAATGATCTACTCTTAAATAGGGACTTTTTCTCCACTAAATAAGCACATCAAAAACTTGAATTAATACCTTGGAATATTAAAACAAGAATCAAAAACTCACAATTAAGAATAAAAACAAGTATTTATCATATAATTCAAATGGTAATAAGATTCGTCTTAGGTTTCATCTCCCTTAGGTATTTAGGATGTTTAGTTCATAATAATGGAAAACATCTCAAAATTGGGAAAACAACAAAACATAAAGAAACCCAAAGAACTTCTAGGAAATTGAATGGAGATCTTCAGTCTTGAAGTAGATCCTACTTCCGAGCTGATTCCGATGGCTGTCCTTAGGTATTTTCTGCCTTCTACCCTGCGCATCCCTTTTAATCCACTTCTAGGGTGTTTATATAGACTTTGAAATGCCCAAAATAGCCCAAAATTAGCCTTTTTTGAATAGAATTAGACCTAGGTTTAACAGGGACATGGCCGCGTGCCACGCCCGTGTGAAGGTGCTCAAGCTGTGTGCAATTCTGAGTTGGTTTTTAGTCGACAAGGCCATGACACACAGGCATGTGGCCTGCCTGTGTGAGGCACACGGGCGTGTGAGGCACACGGGCATGTGTGGGAGTGCCTGGGCCGTGTGAAACACTAAATTAGGCCTGTTTTGTCCCTTTTTGGCCCGTTTCTTGCTCTTTTTGCCTTCCTATGCTCACCTAAGTATAAAACATGAATTTAAAGGATTAGAAACATCAAATTCACTGAAACTTATGATAAATCATCCAAGAATATGCCAAGCATGGATAAAAATATGTATATATTATGGTTTATCATTCTTTTACAAGTGAATCAGGGCAAAACCATGTCTAGGATAGGACCACACGGCCATGTTCCCTTGAAACCCTAGGACTTTTTTAATCACATAACCGTGTGTCCACTACTTTTCAAATTTTATAGTTTTACCATTTTTTCAAAATCTACAATTTTACTATTATTTTTTTGGATTTTACAGTTTTACCACTAGTTTTTAGATTTTATAGTTTTGACACTTTTTTTTAGATGTTATAGTTTTGTCCTATTTTACAAATTTTACTATTTTCACCTAGAATTTTATAATTTGAATAGATTAGTCCTTGAATAAGTTTCGTACCAGTTTTAGTGAATTAAATTATGCAATTAGGTTCATGACTAAATGAAATATGTTAGATTCCTTCATTGATTGAATTAATATGGTGATTATTTTCTTTATATATGTTTGCATGAGTTATGTACAATATATGTTACTATCTATATACTTGAGACCGTATGAACGATATGCCTTATATTACTATTAATCTAAATACATGAAAACTATGATTTTGCTACTGATTCGCCATGTGTTAGTACATTAAATGTTACCATATGTGATTTGCATTAAATTGCTATATTGCATTGCATGGGTTGGGACGGTATGATCAAAAGAAGTAATGAAAGTATATCTGCATTTAAATGTTTGTTGTGTACTTATAGCCAAAGTAGATTTTATCTGTGTCTATTTTATCCTGCATCCACAACTCTCTGATAGCTTTTATTTGCAAGTATGATGTGATTCCATGGCCATTGGCAAGTTTTATCTACAAAATTTTGTTGTGTACTGGAACGACAAAAATGTGCAAGTGTACACAATCGCTACAAGTAATAAAGTGACAAGTAAATGTCGAGTTGTCGTACCCACAGGGACTGTGAAAAGAATTATTTATGAATGCAATTTAAAACACTTTGGTGAAGAAAAAATATTTTGATTTGAAAAGTTATTGAAAGCTAATAAACAAAGTAAATAAATAAAATAAAGTTCTAATGCACGATTTCAAAAGATGATTTAATCAAGATGACATAATTGTGTTAGATTAATTACATTTCTTAACTTAGAATTATTAAACTCATGTTTATATTGTTATGAATAAATTCACGGCAACTCGGTAATTTGCTATGTAACACTCCTTACCCGTATCTGAGGCCAAAACAAGGTACAAGGCATTACCGGACATAATCGTAAACAAACATGCAAATCCAAGCCATAAAATTTCATTCTCTGTAAAAACTTTCATACATATGCATGATGTCCCTTGAACGGTCCTATGAGGCCCTAAACGTTCTTTGAAAGTAGTTAGGGACTAAACCGGACACATTAGAAGTTTCGGGAAAACTTAAAAAAAAATTTCCATGAAACCCGGTCACACGCCCGTGTCTTTAGGCCGTGTAACTCTCTGACTATGACGTCAGCAAGCAAATTGAACCACACGGCCAAGCCACATACCCGTGTGCTAGGCTCTGTGACGAATTAAATTCTCACGAAAATGCTACAGACTCCACACGCCCTGGGTACATGACCATGTCCCCAGGCTATTTTCCAAGCCTTTTTGTTGCCTTAACCTTTCACAAACTTAACCACTTTAAGGACACATATCATAGCATCAATTAATCATTTAGCATGCCTCACTAAGGCACGTTTTTAACAACCAACCATAACACATTACCCAATAATTAATCTCTACTTATTCTTCAAATGTCCATGTTCAATCATTACAACTTAATGCCAATTTATGCGTTTATTCCATAGCCATGACCACGTTGAATGGTCCTAAAGCATTCATCATATACATGTGCCATACATTACCCATTCATAGCAGACAAGCATAATCACATCACAAAGCATTAGCACACCTTATGAATAATTTGGCTTACAAGCCACAATCATTATAAGCCACCTCTCATGGCTATATACAATAAATCATTACAAGCCAATACATTTGACTATTCATAACAACATCTATCATAAAAACTAAGTCTCTATACATGCCACTCACCTGAAAACGTTTAACATATATATATGTCAGCTCCCCTAAGTTGATGACTTGATAGCGTGGCGCTGCCTCCGACGATCTCCAACCCTGAGCTAGCCTGTCAACACTAAAGAAATGAAAAGGAAGGAGTAAGATTTATGCTTAGTAAGTCCATATGAAAATAATAAGTGACATGCTAACATGCTTCTTGATATAATACAACCATAATTGCACTTATATTTATATCCTGGTTATGTTGTCTTCTCAAGTCATAGTTACCAAATTATTTATATCAAGAGCTACAGAACTCCAAATTAAGATCTGCTAATTTTTCTTGAAACTAGACTCATATATATTCTTTACATAAAATTTTCATGATTTTTAGTTTATCAAAAAAGTACATTTTATTTTTTAAAGTATCCCCTATTTTGCTATCTAACAGCTTTGACCTTTCTTCACTAAAATATATTTATCTCTTAGTATGGGATTTTGATATTGTTCCTGTCTATTTCTGTTTAAATTAGACTCATTAAGGACTTAATCATGTAAATTCCAACCTATAATTATTTTCGTACAATTTCTAGTGATTTTCCCAAGTCAGAATAGGGGAATCCAAATTCATTCTGACTCTATCTCATAAAATTTCAAATATCTCATATAATGGAATTGTTTTTCTTACATTGTTTCCTTTATATGAAAATAGACTCAATAAGTTTTAATTTCATGTATTAATCAGCCTCTAATTCAAATTCCACCATTTTTGGTGATTTTTCAAAGTCCCATAATGACAGCTGTCCAAAACTGTTTTAATGCAATATAATGATAACTACAATAAGTTCCTTTTCAACTAATCATGAACTCACCATTCATGATTCCGTGTTCAATTTCACAATGTAAGCTAGCATGATATTGCAAAAAAATGTATAATCATAATTCATACATCTTAGCTCACCAAGGTCCCGACATTTCAAGGTCTTAATGAGCATAAGTTTAGTGTACATACCTGTACCATACACTCTTAATCATATCATTCCACCTCTTAACCCAAAATCTTGCATTGCCCGTTGAACCACCCGAAATACTAAAGGACGCTTGGGATTATCATATACCAATTAGAATACCAAAGCTATCTCCTATACATGGTCTTACATGGATCCACATATCGTTGCCATATTCCAGATATCGTCTTATACAAGGTCTCATGTCAGTGCTGATGTCATGTCCTAGACATGGTCTTATACTAGCACACATATCATCGCCGATGCTATGTACCAGACATGGTCTTATACTAGTACACATATCATCACCGATGCTATGTCCCAGACATGGTCTTACATAGGCACATATGTCATCACCAATGCCATGTCCCAAACATGGTCTTACACAGGTACATATATCATTAATCACAGTGTCATGATATCCAAGTCCTAAATATTCCTTCGGTCACTCGGGGCTTCCGAGATACAAGGCTATCACCAAACTTTCATTGAATCAACACAAGCCAATTTCATTAGGTCATACATACATGTATCATACAATGTCAAACATTAAACACATAATGATCATAGTATTATTGAATTACTTATACACAACTTACTTGTCGAAATCTCATCGTATACATCTGTATTACAAATCATTCAATTTATGAGACAATAATATAATTAAAATTCAATTATGTCATTGCATTATTACCATTATTATCATATGAACTTACCTCAAATCCGAGCACGACTAATTATTCCATTTTAGTCCATAATCTCGTACCTTCTTGTTTTAAGCCCGAATCTCATTTTCCTTGATCTAAAATATCACATTTAGTTTAATTATTAGTCATATTATTCATTGTGACCCAAAAATCATATTATGGAAAAATTATGTTTTGCCCCTCAACTTTGTCATATATACACTTTTGCTCCTAGGCTCGTAAAGTGATTTTTATTCATTTTCCTTGCATTTTAAAGCTAGCAGAATCATTTTCATAGCTATAGCAGCCCTATTTCCACTAAATCACCCTTTTATGACCAATTTTATAACTTTTACAAAACGGTCCTTTCGGACGTTTTCATCGAAAATCACTTAGTAAAAGTTGTTTATTTAACACCCAACACTCATTTTCTACCATTATACATCAAAATGCATGCAGGTCACACATGGGTCAATTTTTAAACATGAACCCTAGCTCAAATTAATGGTAGAAATAGAAAGATCTTGTTACGGGGATTGCAAAAACGTAAAAATTATAAAAAAGGGGCTAGAGCGGACTTACAATCGAGCTTAGAAGGTTGAAAAACCCTAGCCATCGTTTCTCCATGCTAGTTCGGCCAAGAGGTTGAAGATGGATAAAAATTGGCTTTTAATTTTGTTTTTAATTCATTTTAATAACTAAATGACTAAAATGCCCTTAATGAAAAACTATGGAAACATGTCTAACCATGTACATTTTTGCCCACCAACTTAACCAATGGTCTAATTCCCATATAAGGACCTCCAATTTAAAATTTCATAATAATTGGACACCTCTAGCATGTAGAGACCAACTTTTTCACTTTTTACGATTTAGTCCTTTTGACTAAATTGAGTGCCCAAACATCAAAATTTTCGAACGAAATTTTCACAAAATAATTTCGTGAAATTGTAGACCATAAAAATATAATAAAAATGAATTTTATTACGTCGAATTTATGGTCTCGAAACTACTGTTCTGACTAGGCCATAATTCGGGATGTTACATGCTAACTTATGAACATACTTACCTACTAAAATCCATTTATCTCTTGACTATATCTCTACGTCAATTCAACCGGTTAAACAAACTTTAACAGGCAAATGTGTTAATGCACATACATACTTATGAAATTAAAATAATCTCTTGTACATATCTCTATGTCAATTCAAACAATTAATTTAATCACATAAGCACATAAAAGATTACGTAAGGTAACAATGTATTTGTACCTTCAAACAGCTTAATCACAATAATTTTGCAAGTTATGCGAGGCAATTGAATCGCTCGATACCGTTGCTAATTTAACCTCACTACCTTAGATGATTAAACATACACTGATTAAGTATCGTGTCAATTAATTATTATTTCAATCCATTTAAATAATTAATTAATTAGTTACCTTAAAATTGTAATGCAAGAATAACTTAATCATGGTTTTACTTAATCAAACATCTTACCGAGACCTATAATAACACAAACACAATTTTAATAAATTAAGAAGACGAAATGCAATCAACCTAATACGAATTAAATTTAAACCATATTAATTAAATAAATAATATCAACATTAATATTCATAGACATGTTCATCATAACAACAACATAATTTAAAAAGACAGGGAGCAAGAAGCAAATCTAGTGTTTCTCCGTGGCTTGGCTGAGTTGCTCCACTCTTCCTTCTTCACTTGCTCTTGTCGAACCAAGGCTTCCATGAACACTTGAATGCTGCTCCAAATTATGGATGAATGACTCTTTTTCAAGAGGTGAAATCCCCAAGAGGACAAAGGAAAATGGATGGGAAAATAAAGAGAGAAAGTTGAAAGAGGAGAGAAGAGATGAGAATGTCATCGTGTGTTGAAATGAGCAGCCAATGGGGGTTTTTATAGGGTGAGAGGGCTGCTAAAAATAGCTAAAATAAGCAGCCAAAGAGCCCTCCCATGGCCGGCCACACATGTGGCAAGTTTGAAGCTTTAAAACTTGCTATATTAAGGCTAGGGCAAATCTAGAAAGGCACTAAAAGAGGAGGGGTTTGTTTGTAGTTTGACGAAGTCTTCAAGGAACTTTTTGCAAGCCAATTTATCAGCCAAGTAAACTGATTGGGTCAGCATGCTGGACGATTTTGGGCTGCCTATAGCTTGGTTGGTTTGGTTCTCTCGGTTCAGCTCAACTGGGCCACTTTTCATAATTAATTAATAATAATTTATTTAACCCAAGTTAAATTGTATTAAAATTAAAATTAATTATATTATGAATTAATACACATAATTTTGACCGTATTTAACTGGAAAATTCATTCGTCTTGATGTTTCAAAAATTGCTTCTCGATTTTGTACTTCTAGTAGTGCCTGTCGAGCCAATTTTTTCCCTTCATGCGAATCTGTCAAAAAATGACCAAAAATTAATCAAAATATATTATAAAATTAATTAAAATTTATTATTTTAATAATTTAAGCACAAAATAATTATTTTATAATATTTATATATTTTTTCAACAATAATTTTACTGAAATTGCATGAATTTGAGTTAAAAGGGGCATGAAAAAGTGTGTATATTTTCGTGTTTCCATGTACCCACAGGCAAAATAGATTCCAATTGTGTCAGTTTTTTTGTGTGTCCACAACCATTGACAACAAAAACTACAAACTAATAGTGGTATATCCACATCCTAGTATGTTGTAGAAGGGAGTTCTGAGGAACTCCCATTGTGGTGTGTAGCGGTGGGGTAGGATAAATCCTGTTTAAAAATGAAATTGTATGGCATTTTTGTTATCATGAGCATACATGTCTAAAATTCATTATATGAGTTTTATGTGCTTATGAGTGGATACATTTATATAAATGTGTGAATATCTTATATGGTCATAGTGGGCAAATATGAAAAATTGATTATTTCAAAATCTGTAATTGTAAGTTCTAATGCTTAAGTGATGGTTGCATTGAAAAATCATACTTTGGATTGAATTGCTATCTATGATAATTATGTGCAATGTTATTTAATGTATCCTAACAACTATTTGCACTAGTTTTTTATAAATGAACTCACGTTGAGTTTTCATAGCTCACCCCCTTTATTTTTCTTTCTCTACAGATAACCCACAAGGTAAGGACACGGACTCGACATTCGGAGGGCTTGGCTCAGATTATTAATTTTATATAAAAGTATCATAAACTTAGTATTTACAAATTTTTCCATTTGAAACTTTATCATTTTATTGTGGCATAGGACTTAGATTTTGGATTTTACTTAGGCATGCATGACATTTAATTCATTTAAACTATTAAAATATGAATTTTTAATTTACTAGGCATGGAAACATGGTTTTTATTCCAATTATGTTAATATTACTTTTCTGCTTCTAAGTTTGAAAATAAGTTTTGGTAGAATAAATAAATTAGCTAAGTTTTCAAAAAAAATGCGCACTGTTACAAGAAAAATGTGAAATTTTAATTTATTTTTGTTAACTTATAAGTTTTCAAAAAAAAATGGTCACCGCTACAAATATCACTTGCTTAAAGCTCTGTAAAAACGTCTCAAACAAACGGCCAAGTCGAGGCAATGAATAAGAAAATTTTAGCAGCTTTAAAGAAGAAAGTTGATGATGCCAAGGGTGCCTGGCTAAAAGAACTACCAGGAATTATATGGGCTCTGCGAACATCTTGTTGGATCTGGTTCCCTAAGTGTAGCATTTTCATCAATATACACTCGTATTTTTTTCGAATAGTTTTAATAATAAAATAAATTCATTGATTACATTAATATACTTTGTATAATTTTCCTTATATGGTTTTTGCACGCAAAGCAAAATGGAAGCAAATGTTGCTCATTAGTTGTCTAAATATTTAACTAATACTAAGCGACATTACATGGTCAGATCATAGTACGGAAAGACAACTTGTATTAGGAGACAAACCTAAACATGTCATTAGTCTAATCAGAAATGAGCAAACCAATTTAAAAACTAATATGTCGTCTATCAAGTCCAATTGGTGAGATGTCTTATCTTGGGAATCGAAGTGGATGACTCCCAAAAGATAAAGATATAGATGAGACTGATTGGACAGACAGTACATTGGACAGGACCCAAGCAAATAGATTCTGAATCCATTTATTGATTTATTCACTTGTGACGTTCATCATGTGGCATGCCTAAATCTTGAGTGGCTAGCAGACTATATATGTGAGACTCGTACACTTTTAATGTAAGTAATGCCTGAGTTTAAATAGATAAGAAACCAAAAGCTGGTGCATTAGGTGTACGACTTCTATAGTATGTAGTGTCATTCACAATAGTAGAATCCATAGCCCAAAACATAGATAAATGATATCCTCTCATTGGCCTTACATGTTTGATGAAAAGTAAATGTGGTTACAGGTTGTACACCTTTGTGATGGATGACTTGGTCACTATTTGATAGTGATTGACTTTTCATGAAGGAAGATGTAGTTTTTACCATGTGATAAAATAGGATCATATTGGGAGAACAAATATTATCCCAAAGAGATCAAGAATATCCTATGAGGGTAACACACTGATGACAAGGTTATTGGATGAGCACTGAATAGTCACTTTTGTAATGGTATGTTGTTGAGAGAGCTCAGTCACAATACTATAGAGGAATGACTTTGTGACTAAATGAGTGTATAATCAATAGGAGAAAAGCTGGAATTTAATTATAAATTATTTGAGTCCCAACTACATATGTCTAATCGGTCTTTCTACTAGCTTGTTGAAACCAAAAATAAATTATGTGTTTGAATAGAATCAACAGAATGAATAGTAAAAGAGAAATGAGAAATATTCAGGAATGATTGTGGTTTTCCTCGAAATGGAGAAATGGAATCATTTGGAAATGAAAATGAAAATGGAAATGAAAATGAAAATAAAAATGAAAATGAAAACTTGCAATCTTATATAGGATTACTTAAAAATAATGGGAGAATGGGTTTATGTTTTTAGACTGTTTTAAAGCTTGGAAATGAAAATAAATCATTTGATCATAGTGAACATGTTGAGTTGTGACATATTGAACGAATTTTCTCAAAATTTTACCGGTGGTAAAATTGTCAAAAATTTTACTGGCATAAAATTGTCAAAAATTTTACTGGCGTAAAATTAGGATAAAAAATTATTTAATTTATAAATATCAAATTTTATTTTGGAAATAGAAAAACTAAATCAGGTTGGATCATATTACAGGGTACTAGGTCAAAAAGGCTTAAGAAGTACTTGTAATTGGACCCATTGTAAGAAAGGCTCAAAACCCCTCATATAACATGAAGGGGTTGGCAACCCTAGTACAAATAAAAGAGTGGGTCGTTTACCCTTCTCCTACTCTAAGTAGGATGTTATTTTTCTATTTAAAAAAATAAACCTCTACAACTCTCCAAGGGTTCTAGGTAGGATGTTATTCTTTTCCTATAAATAGATGGCACCGATAAAGTTATTAACACAACTTCTGAGAGATTGTGATTGTGTCAAAAAATAGAGAGAATTTATTCTCAACTTTTAAATATATTTTTATAGAATAATAATTTTACCAATTCCTAATAAGAAAAAAAAAAAGAAATTTTGTTTTCACCCTAAAAAAGAAAACTTTTTGTACTTCCTTATTTTGATTCAATTGGTTTGAGCCCACACTCGAAGCAGTTCATGGTACAAGAATAGCGAAGAAGATCGTTTGGTTGAAAGTAGGAAAACATCAAGGATCCACTTATCAGAAAAGATAAGTACATATTTAGTTAACGTTTATTGCTATAAATATAAAAATTAGGTCGATTTTCAAAATTTTAATTTTCTGTTGTGCACAAAAAATGGTTTTCAAACTGGGCTTTTTCCAACACATCTCCCCACATAGCAAATAGGGAAACAACATTCTCATTGGTATATGGTGTAGAAGTAGTAATCCCTGCTGAGATATGCCTAAAATCCTATAGGACATCTCATTTTGATGAAAATGCCAACAAGGAAGCCATCAGACTCAATTTAAATCTTATTGATGAAATCAGGGAGACAGAAGAAATCAGGGAGACAGAAATCAGGAATGTTGCGCGAGCTCAACAAGTTGCTCGATGCTACAATATTAGAGTAAAAACAAACAATTTCAAGTGGTTGATCTAGTCTCGAGAAATACTGAAGCCAGTTTGCCAGTATCACAACAAGGAAAAATGGCTTCCAATTGGGAAGGGTCCTATAAAATTGTTGAAAAATAGGCTATTGAGCATATTAACGATCATGAATATTTTCTTCTGAGTTAGTTGATTTATGATCGCAACTTTGAACAACTCATTGGTTTACAATCATGATTGATATTATTAAGGCTCGCTGATTTAGGATCACAACCTATGTTCATTGATTTACGATCATGAACATTTTCTTCTGAGTTAGTTGATTCACGATTGCAACTCCAACCAACTTGTTAATTTATGATCATGACTACTATTATTAAGGTTTGTTGATTTACGATCATAACCTAAGTTCATTGATTTATGATCATGAACAATTTCTTCTTAGATTCAAACAATTCATCACAATTGAGTTGAACAATGTGATCCCTCCAATCATTGTTAGATTTATACTTGCCTAAGTCATTTATAATGATAACTTAGTTAGGCAATTTATTTAGACAAAGTTATAATCCAATTACCAAAAACTTTAAACATTAAGAAAAGATAGTTCTTTCATTTAAAAACATAATCCAATGGCTACAACAAATAAAAAGAAATCAAGAGTTGGCATTGCTGTCATCGAGATCAGCGAGGTCCTTTTCTTCTTCTTCTTCTTCTTCCACTTCTATGTTATCATTTCCTTCACATCTAGTAATGGGAGCAGCACTAGTTTCAGTAGTAATATAAGCAAAATAAAGTCTACTGGAATTTTTCCACTCTTCAACAAACTCCTTCCAAGTAGCTCTAGAAGGGTGAATATCAAAGTTTCGGTGGGCACCTGTTAGATGACTTAAAGCATAAAAGTTCACCCTTTGAGCATCAAAGGGACCGCCAATCACTTGAGCATGCTGCAGAATATTTGATTTTAATTCTAACAGATGATCTTAAAAATTCTGCATTGTATTCGCCTTATATTTTTCCAAGGCTTCTTCATGATTTTTCTCCAAATTAGTCATAGCAAGTTTATGTTGCTCTCTCATGGCTTAGATAGTCTCTTCCAAAACAATCTTATCAGCTTGCATGCCTCCAGCCTCTTCATGTAATTTCTCATTAGCTTTATCAGAAAAGTAAGGCGAGGTTTTAATTTACACAAAGTATAAAAATAATTCTTGGGCTCATTTTTCCTTAAAAGGATAAGCCCTAACTCATCAATAGCTCCATGTGGCCATAGAACTGCGTGGGAAAGACTAACACAGTGTCTGCACCATTCTTGTCATCAACTAGCTGTAACCCATTAGGTACAGATCTATAGGGCAATGATGAAAAACATTTCTAGCAGTTCACACCTCCTCAAGCTATAAGGTGCGACCTCGATGAAGCCTGGCAAATTGATCCTAGCTTACTTCAGATATGGTATCTCGCTTTAGCAGGCACACATCTTGCTAGGTATGGACCACTCAATTGAAAAATCAAAACCAGCTCTAAATTTAATCATCACTCCTATGTACTTACAATGATTCAATCGAAGGTTCGAAGACCAATTGGAAACAATTGACCTGTATCCTTCATAAGGAGTAAAATAAAGCAAACCCAAAGAACCTCCTCAATTACAGGCTTTGAGTTGGTACAAATTCTGGAAAATAGAAAGCAATGATGCCTTTTCTTGATGACTACACTCAATGAAATAGGTGATTACAACCCACCATGAGAAGCCAGATAACTACCCCAAAGTTACCCCATACTCATCAAGAAGATGGTAGAAAAAAAAGTGTAGAGGAAGGTGAAAGCCTGCTTCTAATGTCATGGGTTGCGCAGGCAAGAATCCTAAGTCCGTGACACTAGCACGTACAATAGAAGTAAGAAACCCCTTCAGTATTGCCCAATCGCCTCGAACCTTCGGCAATTGAGACGTCATAGGTGAAATTCAGTAGTTGAATACCTCGAATCGCCAAATGATGACTCATTTCTTATGGTTTTTTCGTATCCAAACGGTTCATGATTTAGGGTTAAAACCATGTCCTTTAAAGAAATTCAAAGTCTAGCGATTCGCATGTTTAGGAATAAAAGCCCGATCTACTCTATACAGTTGTACCTCCCCTTAACATGTGGTAAAGTGTATACATCAATTTTGAAAGTTGTATACAGCAAGTTTCACTCTAAAAAATCCTCCACTTTGCATAACCAAGTTCTTAGAAGAGTTACTTTATAACTCTTCCTCGAACTAGGTAGGGGCAAAATTGTTATGTTGTTCATCATTACCGATCCATTAACCGGTTACTTGACTGGGACCAAACCGATTCGATAAGAATGTCCTCCATAGTTCACTTACATGGGTTCGCCCATGATAGATTTGCACTGGCACCATGAGTTCACATCACCATGCAAGCGAACTCTCATTGAGAACACACTTGTTAATCTTAGAATAAGATACGAGTTGGCATGCATAGGGACCTACCTAGAACATCACATCTAGAAATCGTATCATATAAATAGGAAAATTTACCTCCCTTAAAAATGTACACATAAAAATACTCAACACATATTATATTCTTTGTTAGGTTTTAATTATTTTTATTTTATATAATAAAATTATTTTATACCTTATATCGTTCAAACACTTTACTAATGACAATACAATTATTTTAATACGTCTTATTAACTGTAATGCGTAATAGACAGTGATATTATATGCCCCACAATTACTTCCCACTAATTGGATGCTCTTTGAACTACCCAACAAAAAGGAGGTGACACAATTTAATTTTCTTTAGACGTTTTTAATTGAGGTTGAAATTTAATAAACTAAGAATATTATCACATGTTGTGTGGATTGAAGAAAGTAACAAAATATTTAATTCAAATTAATTAACTAAAATAAATCTAGAGGAGGTTTGATATAGGATTTATACATAATGGAGTTTAGATTTGGACACTCAAAATTCAAATACCTACTTCAATTACGGTTCTTTAAGAATATATGAGAATATCAATTCTATTTAGTTTATTTGTCAAAAATTATAAGTAAATGTAATTTTTAATTATTTAATTTTTATAGTAATATTTTATAGTAAATTTTAGTAATAAAATTTTAGATTATTTAACATGAAATTTAGTAATAAAATTTGGTTTATTTCCAAATTGATCTCTAAAATATATCTTAATTTTCAAATTCGTGTTTAAAGTATTTTTTTTCATTAGAAATGATGTTTAAATTATTAATTTTGTTTATTTTTTTCAAAAAGTGTACATTTAATAATAATTGATATTTTTCTTTAAATAAGTTTAGAAATTGGTAATTTAAGTATCATTTCTAATAAAAATTCTTTAAAATTAAATTGAGAATTTGGATATGTTAAATAGTTAATGTTAGATTTGTAAAATAAATCTAAAAATAAAACCTGAATAAACCAGGATCTATCATGTCAAATCATCAAGAATAAATCAAGAACAAAACTAGATGCGAAAGCATACCTGAATCCAAGAATTCCTTGAAGTCTTACCGAATCTTAGGGATTTGATCTTCCAAATTAACACACAAGTTTAGAAAATATCTGCTCTCTTTTTCCTAATGATGGGATATTAGAAAAGATATCTTGTGTATAATTTGAGGACCATAACCCTAATATTTCGAACATTGGCATATTAGTTCTAATCAATTTCTAATTAGCCCATCATTAATTAGAATTTGATTAGAACTCAATTACTAAAGTATCTACACATACTTACCCATATTTTATTTAATAATTAAAGCTCAATAAAATTCTAACCAAATTAGATCACTTTTAATGTGGGCTAACCTATCATGATAGTAAATAATAACATGTAATTACCCTTATTATATATGTGATATCCATATTTTCCAACAGTTAATAGAAGTAACTATGAAATTTTAGTATTTTGAATTTGTTTCTAAGCTCATAAGATAATTTATAACAATTAAGCTAGTTAGCATTTACTAAAATTAAAACATATATATTATACAATTTTTATGCTTTAAAATGGAAGTATTTTTTTTTTGTGTGTGTAACTAAGGTATCCTCCATATCTGTTTTATGATTCATGAAGACTAATTATTTTAGGGTTTTTAGTTGTCTCTCCCAACAATGTCATTTCCAAGATTTAAATTTGAACAAAACTTGTTGATAACAAAATATTATTTATTTGAAGTAAATCATTTAAAATATATTAAACTAGAAGAGTAAAAATGTTCTTAAGTTTTCTCCAATATACCAAAAAGTCAATTATTTAAAATTTCATAATATTTATAACGCCCTAAATTCTTTAGTTTCTGGGTAATTATTTGTGTCATGTAATTTGATCTGTTTCAGTGGTTAAGTGTTCTAGTTGTGTGATTGAGGTTTTGTGTTTGGTTCTAGTCTTTTGAAATTTTTGAGTACTTTTATCCCTACATTTAGCTGGTCACATGTGTGTTATCTTTAATTTTCGTTGGGTTGTTGGCAAGAATGAGCTTGTTGGTTCAATGGTTAAGACCTAGTATCCTTTGTGTTCCCAAGTTTGAATCCCGTTGTGTCCATTTCCCCCTCTTCCCCTTGTTCTTCATTTTTGGTTTGTTGAGTTTTTCTCTTTGACGCTTTTCCTGTTGCCTTTTCCCTTTCTCTTTCATTTTTTCATATTTCTCCATTAACAAACCTTAATGATTTTTCTTTCTTTGATCCTTCGTCTATTGTCATTCATTTGCTACTATTTTATTGTCGCCCTTATCTCTATTGCGTCGTCGTTTCTATTGTGATATCCTTTGTGTCGTGTCTTGGAATGAGAAGTTAGTATTTTTGTCTTTGTGTAAGTATTGTATGTACCTTTTTCCATGTAGTCAGGTTAATTATATCTTTTTCACTTGAAGGGTAAGAGGTTTTAGATTGACCAATAGTCGTTGCTTTTTATCGTTTTTGGGTTCTTTCAGGTGAAAGATTTTGTGACGATTACCCCTCTGGCGAGTTGAGTGTATCAGGAATCACTCTTTTCTTTAGGTAAGTGGTCGAATACCCCAGATTAGGGCTAGTTTGTGTAGGATTTGTAAGGGTCGAATGCCCTAACTGCAATTTGGCCAAATACTCTAATTGAGTAAGGGCCAAATGCATGTTTGGTTTTGGTGTCTGATTGTTTAATCAGTTAAGTGGATGTAGTGTGTAGGTTTCTGTTCATTGTGCTAGTAATGACATCTCAGAAACATTCAGGTGTGTGTTCTAACCCAGAAAAACTTTGAAAAAAATAATTGGAAAACTGAAAAATGCATAAAAAACCAAAGGTGGCATTTGACGCCACACGACCGTGTGCTCACCTGTATGAGCCACACGATTTGGATAGGTGGGGTGTATGGGCCACACAGTTTAGTCGAGTAGGGAGTGTGGGCCCATTTCAAATGGTTAATTGGGTCATGCTCGGGTCGAATGTAAAAATTTTGGATTTTGATACGTAAATAACATTATGTGTGAGTATTCTATAAGCATGCAAATCATGTAAACCCGAAGATCTGTACATACATATATCAGCACAAGTATGTTTTTTTATCAGTAAAACTCTGAGTAAGCTAATTAGTATGCTTTTGTTCTGTTATCTCTTACATATGAATGACATATTTTTTATTTTTTATGAGTATATGTGTTATGTTAAGATGATTTTGCATGATCACATAGTATGCCTTTACTTATGCATCAAAGTGTGATATGGTTATGTTATGGAGGAAGTTTGATTTTGGCAGTTAAACTACAATAATTAAATTTGTTTGTGTATTCATAATATATCTAGCAACAAAACTGCATAACATTTGAGTGGCTTATGACCACAATTTGGTGTGTTGGATGGATGGGTTCTTGTAACCCTAATTAGTGTGATTGGATGGACGGAGTTGGTGTGTAGCATATGGGGGTAGGATTGTTCTATATGATATTGCTATGTTAACTATATTATAATATATGATTTGTTTGTTCTGATATGTTCATATGTGCATGATTCCGTAAATGATTTTCTGGTTGTGTGCTAAGGTACACATTGTGCTTTCTAGCTCACCCAATTATATTATTTTCTCAGGTAATTAACGGACTTAGGATTAAGCAGTGTTCGGGAGCTCGGATTGGTCATTCTTACATAAGTCAGTTTAATTTATTTTTAATTAAACTTTATGGACTTTTTATTTGGGACTTTTGATCGATTTTTGGACATTATTAACCCTTTGGATTTTTAATTGGTTTTATTAAACTAAAACTATATTCTAGATGATCTTCGTAAACTAAATCTGAATGTCTATTTTTTTCAAATTAAACGAGTTAAGGATTTTTCTCCTGCAAATGTTTAATTGAGAAATCGAGATTTTATTAAAGAAATAAATAAAGTTGATAACATGATTCTTTTCATAAACTTGAGAATATATTAAAACGTTTTGGAAGACACTCTTAACAACTGTCAAGTTTTCTTAAAAATAAAGTTAGACACATATTTTTTGAAATTACTGATATAAGAAGATATGTTTAGAAAGCAAATGATCGAAATTTTGGAAAATTAATGTGACCTTCAAGATCCAATCATAACATCTACATCGGGTTTGGAGTGCTGTAATATTTTTCAAATTTACAAAAAAAAAATTAATTATTTAAATTTTACTACCAAAGGAAATTGAAATAGTATATTTATTACTGTGCTATTGAGTTGGAATTTTCCATCGTACTTCAATATAGTTTATTTTTTTCTCCTGTTTATTTTTTGGCCTAAAGCAATGTAAAGAACATTTACATTAACATAATATTCTAAATTGTAATACCTCAAACCTGGCCTAAGCGGTATTTCCAAATTTGGAGAGTTACAATAACCAATTTTGAGAAGTCCGACTTGTATTACTTAAAATTCAAACAGTTTAAAGTCATTTAAACAAATAAAAACAAACCATGTAAATCCAATCTTTAGAACAACAATCCAAAAGTTAGTATTAATATAAGTCCAGATAAACTAGCAAAATAACCAAGCTGAAAATGATCGAGCTCCTACTGTGCCGACCCACCTAAGTCTAAGAGCTACCTGAAATTCAAACAAGTAGACAAAATGAGCAATAAGCTTAGTGTGTAACATATATAATCAATTATTCAGAGCAATATCAGACATACTTTAGGGTTTTCTATATTCAGACAATTTTCATAATCAGAAACGAAAGCAGAATAGAGTATAACAGATACTGATGCAGAGCATATCAGATACAGATTTAAAGTCCTACCCCCAACTGCTACACACTATTTCTATCCACTCCTTTGCACTGTATAGGGTATCAAGTACCCTTCCATCCCTACACACTGCGTAGTGACTGTTTATCACATTTCAGAATAAGCTGTCAGTTCAAAGTGTGATAAGTCACCAGAATCATATATATATGTGGCTTAGCCACCAGAATCGATAGATGATTTAACTATTCAAACTTACTCCTTTAACACAAATCCCACCCCAATGCAAATGCAGAACTAATAGATATTAGAGTCGTATATGCTATGATGCAAATTCAGATTATATCCAAACAATACAGATCATATTTTACTTAACAGATATCACATCAAACATATGTACAAATAATATATTATACAATAAAAAATCATCAAATATCAAGTTTTATAGCTTAATTCAAACCATATGGACCCTACGAAAGGCCTACGTTTGATCCGAACAATATTTACGGCCCTAGGACAAATTTTAAAATTTTGGCCCACACGCCCCACTAGGCTGGCCCATGCGGCTCACATGGCCTAGCAAATGGCTGTGTGGCTCATATCAATGCCTCACACGGTCTGTCACACGACCTGGCACACGCCTGTGTGACTTAAGTCAGAAAGTTACACGACCTGACACACACCTCTGTGACTCAAGTCAGAGAGTTACACTGTCTGGCACACGGCCTAGCACACGCCCATGTGACTCAAGACAGAGAGTTACACAGTTTGACACACGGCTTGTCACAAGGCCGTGTGGCGTCGGTAGCCCCAATTTCGACTTTCACCGATCGTTGATTTCTCTGATTTTCGTTACACACCTGACACAGTTTTAATGTACCGATGATTCTAGAACATAAAAATGACAACCAATTGTCCAATCAAATGATTTATTCGCAACCAAAACGTTAAATTCACATCCAACACCGAACTACATCGAATAACTTCGACACAAAACCCCAACTCAAAAATCAGACACTCACCCTTGCACGTAACAACAATACACGGATCTAATTCGTTGGAGGAACGTTATTCTAAAGATCTTCGCCTAAAAAAAGTCAAACGAACACTTAAACAGATAAATCAAACAAAACAAGCAAAAAAACCAATTTTGAAGAATAACAAACGAGAGCGAGCATTAATAGAAATTTGACAATAGAACTTATACGGTTAACCTTTTAGTTGAAAACAATGAAATACGCAATTCACCCGATAGAACAATAGCAAAAATTAGCGGTAGGAAATAAAAGAAAAATGTAAACAAAGAAGAAAAAGAAACGATAGGAAGAAAGATAAAAGAAGAAATAAATGTAAAAAGGAAGAGGGAAAAAGAAAAACAATTTAATTAATTTAAAATAAATTAATTTTACAGAGTAGTAAAAATATATTTCCTTATTGGATAAAGGTTTAGACAAAACAAATAACAATTTTTTTAAAATGGGACTTGAACCCTAAATCTCAAGCACACAATTAAAGCTCTAAACTACTGAAATAGATACTTAATTTATGATAGAATTTAATAAATCAAGAGTTCAAATTTTGGGACGTTATATAAATATTTCAATTTTATTTTTATAAAAAAGAAAATTAAAATATGAGATAATTTGTTTATTTTACATAAAAATTTAGTTGTTACTTGTTATTATCTTAATTTTGCAATTTTGATAATTGTAGCCTAATTCTAATGAATATAATAAACATTCTTTTAAATAATTTAAAAACAATGGACAATGGTGTTAAATTTTATAATTAAATTTAACTAAAAACTTTTTAAGTTGTGATTGTATGCTAACCTAAACTTTTATATTAATATATAACAATCTAAGCAAATTTAAAAGTTGTAATAAAAATATCAAAAATAATATTTTAAAAACTTTAATAATTTTTTAGACTAACAGTATAATTAAAAATTAATTCACCCTTACATGCCAGGTAATCACCAAATCTTTTGTCTAAAGGCAAAATATTAACACCATCAAGACATAAAAGATGCATAAATTTGGAGTAGAAGGATTGAAACAATATGATTAAAAATTTTAGTTAATGTGCCTTTACTTTAATTATTTAAATAATATTTATTTTAAAATAAAAACCATTAATATATATGCAAAAATTTGTTTAAATACCTGCAAGAAAATAAAAACAAAAGTTTGTTTAGATATTCCATAAACTTAAAAGACAAAAGAAGTGATAAATTAATTGTAGTAAAAAGAAGAAGAAGAAATGATTGTAAATATACACATCACGTCAAATGACTGCTAAAGTAATGCCCTTTAGTAGTAGTACAATTTCAAGGCTTATCATTTGGGCGTTCGGCTACTTGAACCCTACTTCTAGCAAATAATTAAAATTCTGTATAGAAAGATACAATCAAAACCAAAGGAGATGGAAAACATAATCTGTATCTCAAGGAAAAGTTTATGTATAACACCAATACGATAAAAAATAAAACACTACACTAATGAAAAGTATCACAACCCTCTAGAAACAGACAATAAACAAATAGCTCCATTTAGTCCTTTACCAGATGAATGCTAGCCTTTGAAATTAAACAACCTGTAGATAACATGATTTTATATTTTGAGATAAAGAATGAGTTTTAAAAGGATGAAAATCGTTGGGGTTTTAAAATTATAGGTTACATTCATAATAAATAGATAATAAGTATATAACACTGTAAATCCAGCCTAAATGTTATGGTCAGATCCTAAGGTATTGCACTTTCCGTTTGAAAACTCAAAATAAAATCTAGTTTTGGAAATCATGTGATCTGGAAATATTATTTTTGGCAATACTCTTACATGTTTTTTCCTTTACGAAAATCACGCGCAAAACTTATTTATTTTACGGAAAAACACTTAATTTGATGCTTAGTTTTTGCAGCAGAAATTTCAAAGTTCATAATTTGAAAATCGTGATTTCCGTAAGTGAAAACGTATAATTTTTCCGATTGAACATATTCTGAAACTTTCGTTATTAACTTTGTAAACTCATTTCAAATTTGCAACAGAAAAATCCTTAGCTTGTTTAATTTTGAAAACCAAGCATTTATTTTAATTGACAGAAATCATACAAAAATCTTTAACTAAACGATAAAAACCCGAAACCAAAATTTAATCCAAAAATCAAAAGTCCAGAAATTTAATTATTAACCATTGAAATCATCATATGCGAGGAAATCGACCCGAGTTCCCAAACACCGCCCACTCCTAATTCTGTCGATTACCTGAAATGGTGAAATGAAAGGCGTGAGCTATAAAGCTTAGTGCGTAACTTAACTCAACCAGAATCATAGATAACAGATCAAATAGCTTGAAATAACGTAGAGAATTCATCAAGTTCAAATGAGCAAAATTGTGCACACATGATTATGCCAATGCAGTATTTTCAAAAAACATAATGCATATTTTTTTTCCAGAAAACTTCCTACCTAACTCTGCTACACACCAATTAGAGTTCCTCAGAACTCGTCCATCCTAAAACACACTAACAAATAATTGTGGACAAAGCCACTTGTAGTTAAACTGCTAGATCAGATATATATGGTCGAGCCACTATATTTGTAGTCAAGCTGTCAGAACAGGTATGTGGATAAACCACCAGATAGTGTAGATCATTAAACTACTAGAACTTCTTCCTTATAGTATTATCGCAACCCCATACAATGTGACATGGCATGCAAATTCAGAATCAAAACGGTAAGCATGTTGAACATGCAATCGTATATTTAACAGAAATTAGTAAGAATGAAATCTCATGCTTTGTAGAATAGATATGTCCAATTTCGATAACAATAAATCAATTTACTCAGAAGAGCCACAAGGTCACATGCCATGTGAATTGGAACAAAACATATCTAATCAATAATCGTATATACTTAGCTAATAAGAAACATGCTAACGATGCTCATAGATTTACATATCAGAACCATATTATATAAGGCCATATACCTCCAAACCTATGCAACCATATCAGAACAATAGTTTTCGTTTAACATAATAGTTATTCATTTAACATACATCATACATACTGTTTATCAAGACCTATAAAATCATTGTCCTCGAAATACACCTTAAAACACGGCCTTAACAAAAATTTATAAAAAATGGGCCCACACGACCTAACACACGATCTGGCACACAACTGTGTGGCTCACATGTTCTGGCACACGACCTTGTGGCTCACACATTTTGGCACAGGCCTTGTGGATTCGACAGTGAGTTTTTTGGCCTCGTGCCATTCGTTATTTTTTTAAACAAAAGGTACATACCTTATCATTTTTTGATGCTAACATCATAGCGAGAATTCCAAAACCTAAAACGACATTTAGAATGTGTGAATTATCAGTTATAAACTCAATTCCAAATCACTAATTCAGCCGCAAACGCTAAACATTCGACCTTAATAACACTATTTAGGCATTGGACACAACGTTTGATCACTTATCCAACTAGAACAGCAACTCCTAACAAAATGTCGATGGATTACTCGTTACCAAATTCTCACCTAAATCAAAGATTTCACATGGTTAAAACTATTGTCACACAATAGGAGCTCATAACCCAAAAACATGAAAAATCCCTATAACAAGATGCAAAACTTAAATCAACAACCTTACCACACATGGTTAAATGACGAAACCCTTAAAGAATATTGACGCAAAGTAATTCGGTAACAAACGAGCAGGGAAGTATAAAAATCGGCAAGAGGAACAAATCAATAAGTAAAATGTCGGGGAATTAGGAATGTGAAGAATAAGATCAATAACAAAGAGGGGAACAATTTAACAAGAAAATAACAAGAACAATTTTACTGTAGTAAAGATGAGGAAAAAAAAGAAAAAGAGAAACAAAAGTAGAATGTGAGAAAGAGAGTGGGAAAGAAGGACAGCAAATATTTGGAGAAGTAACTACCCATATCTCAATTAAATATGATTATATATCCTATTAGATTTTTCCCTAAAGTTATAATTCAACCCAACTTCCACCACATGGACAATACAGACAGGAAATTGCAAAAATATTTTTGCTTTGAACTCACAAGATTCAAACATGAGACCTCTAGGTAAGCTGAATTCTTACCACTAAACTAGTAAGCTCATTTCTGTTAATATTTGAGCAAAAATAACTAATAAGCTAAATATTAAAAATTAAAGGTTGGAACAAAAATAAAATAAATTCAAGAAAGGATTTGAACACAAGACCTTAAACACACATCCAGAATACTTAACGACTAAACTAGATTAATTACTTAACACAATTTCTACAGCCTTATTTCAAAAACAGGACGTAACCACTCTTGGTTTACTTACCCCAATTTCTACTAACCTAATTTTTGGGATGTGACAAAGTATCATTGTAATGCTCCAAAATTCTTATTTCTTCTTTTGTAAAAATGTGACACAAATATCTGTTTACTTTAGTGGTTAAGTGTTTTGGGGGTGTGTGTGTGAGGTCTTGGGTTCAAGCCTTGTCTTTGCTAAATTTTGTTAGTTTTGGGAATTAAGCTTACCTTTGGTCAGTGGGCTTCTACTTAATTGTCTGTACATCCACATTAGAATGAGCCTATTGGTTCGAGTGATAAGGGAGTCTGTATGTTGTGTGGAGGTCTTATGTTCGAATCCTTGCGCAAGCGAGGGAGTTTTATTTTTGCTTTGCCGATTGATAGTAGTTCGGTGGTATAGGGATTCTAGGGTAGTTAGATGTGATTTAGTAAGAAGTTGTCAGAATATTCTAGGGGATTTTTATGTTATTTTTCAAAAAATATATATATCGTTTCTCTCTCATCATTCAAAGAATTTCTGAAGTCAGTTTTTCCTCCCTCTCTGTCGAATTCCGCCTTTACCTCTTTTCTTTTTCTCCTTTTCCTTTTCGATTTCTTTTTTCAATCCTTTTTCGTTGTGCAATGTTTGGTTTCGCATGGTGTTTGGAAAGTTCTTCGAAGCTCTGTGCAATGGTTGGATGTTCAATTATGTTAATGATGTGTATCTTGTGCTTAGGAGTAGATCTAAGGGTTGGGGCCTTCTCGTCGGCATTGTAGTTACATGAAACCATTGTGCTCGCTTTAAGATAAGGTATTCAGTTGTCTATTGGATTGTGGGAAGACTTGGTTTCAATTTTAGTTTCGATTTAAGCGACTAGTACGGTGATTTGTTGGTCAATTATAGGTTCTAGTGGTTTCAGGATAGCTTGGCATCAAAATCGAATCAGGTGTGTACCCGAATCGCGGAAAAACAAGGTTCAGAAAAAGCCAAAAAATGAATCTGTCGTGTCATATGAGCGTGTGGTCACCTGTATGGTAGGCCGTGTGATCAATGAAGGGTAGGTCGTGTGCGAGACACGGCCGTATGAAGGCCGAGGTGTGGCCTTGTGGGCCACACGGGCTACTCCAAATTAGGCGTGTGGACTTACACGGGCACGCTACACAGGCGTGTGATATCTGGGCCAGCCGTGTGATCCACACGGGTAAGGCCAATTTAGGCGTGTAGGCCACACAGGCATGTGGGCCCATTATACTAAAATTTTTTGTAGGGTCGCACCGATCATCCTAATCGACTGTAGGCCTACTGTAGGGTCGGTAAATGTTATCTAACCCTAAAACCAAGTGATATGTTAGACTGAGATGTGATTATGAGCATGCCTATGATTGTATATCTATTATCTATTTATAAAAGCATGTCAAGCATGATTTTTCTATTAGTTCTGTATGTATGATCTGATACTGTGATTGAGGGTGAGATGATGGTTATTAGAGGAAGTGCTGTAAAAGGCATTCGTGCCTATTATCTGGTAGCGTGACTGCATTTTATCTATTATGCACCGCATCGGTACAATATGGTTTGTAGGGCTGGGTGGGTGTTTTAAACCCCACATGTTGTGTTGTGATGGTCAGATATGGTGTGTAGAGGATGGGGGTAGGATATCTGATTTTTGGTGATAACTATATTTCTGTATCTATATTTGAGATGGGCTTAGGTCCGAATATGCATTTGAAACTGTAATGGACTTAAGTCCAAATATGTATCTGTCTAATTTTGGTTTTTTGGTTGTATGCATACTTAAATCTATTGGCTTACACACTGATTTTAAGTAAACTCACCCCTTTCTATTATTCTATACAAGAAATCCACAGAGTTAGACAGATCAGTACAGCGGAGGACTCGACGGCGACCACTCGCCAAGACTGTTTTATATGTTTTAGTTTTTATTTAAGTTTGATGTTAAGATTTGAGAGTTTGTATTTTCTGGGACTCTCTGGACTATTTTTTTTAAAACTGTTTGGCTTTGGTTCAGGTTTTTGGTTTTATTTACTTATTACGTGAATGGTTTTCTACAAACAACGCTTTTACAAGCTTCCACTACAAATATGTTTTATCACTAAATGACTAAATAAAAGTGAGTTCTGAAATTAATAAAAGTGATTAAGGCTAAATGAACTGGAAAAGGGCTTTTCATCTAACGACAACGGTTGACTTTTCAACTCATATCATGTGATACTTTTGGATTCGGCTATAACGTCTAAGCCGGGTTTGGGGTGTTACATTTAATGGTATTAGAGCCAGGTTGCAAAACTCGGTTGTGAATTTTGGGTTCTAAAATTTGGTTTTAAGAATTAGTTTTCAAATGATTTTAAACCTTTCGGTTAAGTATGTGGTACACCGAGTCTCCGGCCCCAATTTAGTAAGTATTCCTAATTTCTGATAGAAAATTCTGAAAACATGGTTGATAGTTTACTTGAAAATACTATAGTTAGTACACTCTAAAACTGTAAGTGAAACTGATAGAGACTAAAACTTGCAAAAACAACTTTGAACTTCTGATACTTTATGCATAAAACATTTGTTAATAAATATCGAAATTGATGTTTAAAATTTTTAATATAGTTAAAACTTCTAACTCACAATGAGTGCACGAGGTATCTATGGACGTGGCATTCGAGGCCGAGGTAGAGGCCGTAGGGAGGCTCAAGCTGAGTCCTCATCTCTAGACAGCATGCTGAATCTGGACACTAGTGAGTCACCGGTGTCACCAGCTATTAAGACTAGGTCTCAGAGTCATTCAACTTGGGACGACGCACTATCCTAAGCCATGCTGAGGATATTGGAGAGGGTCGTTGGGCCTAATTCTGGATCTGGGGGCCGAGGGTCGGTGACTAAGCGACTCCGATCTAATAGAGTTGAGTTATTTAGGGGTGTCACAGGAGACGCCCCTAATGTGGCTAAGTACTGGTTAGAGGCCACTGAGAGGGTTATGAATGATCTGAACTGCACCTTTGAGCAAAAATTAAAGGGTGCAGTCTTTTTGCTTCGTAACGAAGCATATCAGTGGTGGTTGACAGTGAATGAGAGCACTCAGCCTGATTGACTGACTTGGGACTTCTTTAAGACTACCTTCCAGAGCAAGTATGTAGGAGCGAGCTATGTGGATACTCGCAGGTGTGAGTTTTTAAATCTCACGCAAGGTGATCGATCTATAGTCGAATATGAGGTCAAATTTTTGAAGTTGAGCCACTATGCTCGAGGCATGGTGGCGACCAAGTATGAGAGATGTGTTAGGTTTGAGGATGGCTTAAGGGATAATTTGAGGGTTCTAATAGCTTTGTAGAGGGAGTGTGAGTTTACAATTCTGGTAAAGAAGGTAAAGATTGCTGAGGATGTTAAATGCACAGAGTGCCAAAACAAAAACCATGATAGGGGTAAGAACAAAAGGGATTCAGAGCCCTCGAGTTCTGTACAAGGGCCTAAGAAAAAGGCCAGATCTATTGGGCCTGTTAGAGTGGGGGCCTCTGTTTCTTCCGTTACTTCGATTGAGTTATAGCTGTGCAATGATTGTGGTAGACGCCATCCGGGTGAGTGTTGGAGGAGGATTAGAGACTCTTCGATTGGGGATATCATAACTGTAAGGGATTTTTTAGAAGTTTTTCTTAAAGAGTTACCGGGGTTGCCTCCAAACCGAGAGATTGAGCTTGGGATTGAGCTTCTTCGGGGTACAGCTTGGTGTCTATCGCTCCCTATCGAATGGTACCGAAAGAGGTTACAAAGCTTAAGGCTCAATTCCAAGAGTTGTTAGACTGTGGTTTCATTCGTCCTAGTGTGTCTCCGTAGGGAGCACCAGTCGTGTTTGTTAAGAAGAAGGATGGGGGCATGAGGATGTGCATTAATTACCGACAACTGAATAAGTTAACTGTGAAGAACAAGTATCCACCTCCGAGGATCGACGACTTGTTTGATCAATCCAAAAGGGCGTCTATGTTTTCAAAGATCGATCTGTGTTCTGGGTATCATCAGTTGAGGGTTAAGGAGGCTGATGTACATAAGACTGCATTTAGGACTTGTTATGGGCATTACGAACTCCTAGTTATGCCTTTTGGGTTGACGAATGCACCGGCTGCATTTATGGATCTGATGAACCTAATATTTCAGCCCTATCTGGGTCAGTTCGTCATGGTCTTCATCGATGACATTCTGGTTTACTGTAAGACTGAGGATGAGAATAATGAGCATCTTAGAGTAGTGCTTCAGATTTTTCATGAGTAGCAACTTTACGCTAAACTAAGCAAGTGTGAGTTTTGGCTTCGTAAAGTGACTTTTCTAGGGCTTGTGGTTTCTACTGAGGGGATTCATGTTGATCCTCGAAAGATTGAGGTTGTGCTAGATTGGAAACAGCCTAAGAATGTGTCTGATATTTGCAACTTTCTCGGTTTGAAGGGTTATTATCGTCGGTTTGTTGAGGGGCTCTTTTTTATTGCAGCTCCATTGGCTAAGCTTCTACGTAAGGGTGTCCCTTTTGTCTGGACTGATGCACAGCAAGAGAGCTTTGAAAAGCTTAAGTTTGTTCTGACTCAGGCTCCTTGACAAACCATAAAAGTAACACATTTTAATCCCATGCTTAGCATGTTTTTGGATTATTTATTATTTAATTTAGTGAATTTGATGCTCTTAATCCTTTAATTTCATGTTTTATACTTAGTAGAGCATAAGGGAACAAAATGAGCAGAAAACGAGCCAAAAATAGACAAAACGGCCTGATTTAAATACCCACACAGCCAAGACCATTTCCACACGGGTTGAGCACACGCCCGTGTGAGCCATATAGGCTAGCCACACGCCTATACGACAGCCCATGTCGATATCACTCCATGTTTCCTAAACATGCAGAAAAAGCCAATTTTTAGGGTTTTTGAGCATTTTAAAGTCTATATAAACACACTAGAAGAAGACCTAAAAAAGATACAAGGAGTAGAAATCAGAAATTACTTGAAAAAAGCCGTTAGAATCATATCAGAAGTAGATCCACTTCGAGATTGAAGATCTCCATTCAAATTTCTCTCTAAGTTTATTTGGGGTTTTTATGTCTTGTTGTTTTTCTAAATTTGAGATGTTTTCCTTTTACATTATGAACTAAACTCCCTAATTACCTAGGGAGGATGAAACCTACGATGGATCTTATTATTTAATTATCTGAATTACACGATAAATACTTGTTCTTGTTCTTAATTATGTGTTCTTAATCATTGCCTTAATATTTTCAGGATATTAATCCAAGTTTGATGTGCTTATTCAGTGGAGCAAAAGTCCCTATTTAAGAGTAGATCTAGCATAATTGATCGGAATTGATTGCAATCCTAAAAATAGGACGATATAGATCTGGCGGATTAGAGTCAAATCTAATAGGAGAATCTATCGATCGAGTTAATGCGACTATAGGGGTTTTAATTAGAAAGAGATTTCAATTAATCAACCTAGAGTCAGTTGTTCTTAGTCTCAAAAGAGATATTAACATAATTTAGGGATTTCTATAGATCAAGTCAAGTGAATAAATCTTTTGATTCAGAGTCAGAATAATAAGTGAAGTCTAGGTGGATTCTTTCTTGAGTATTGTTTCTCTCATTGGTTTTCTTAACTATTTTCCCAATTCGATCTCTGTCGCGTCCATAGTTAATTAGTTTAATTTTAGATTAAAACACCTCATTTAATTATTAGATTAAATAATAAAAAGATAGTTATTACTAGTACTTTTAGTCCTTGTGGATACGATATTCTGAACTCACCAAAGCTATACTACTATTCGATAGGTGCACTTACATTCGTCAAAATATTAATTAGTTTCGTGACTCATCACTCCTGTTCTGATACAGCCTGAATCTGGAAAGGAGTTTGTGGTATACAGTGATGCGTCGCATGTTGGTTTGAGATGTGTGCTGATGCAGGATGGTAAGGTTGTGTCTTATGAGTCCCGTCAGCTTAAGACACACGAGGGGAACTATCCGACGCATGATCTCGAGTTGGCTACAATGGGCTTTGCGTTGAAAATCTGGAGACATTATTTGTATGGTGAGAGGTGTATCAGCTACATTGATAACAAGAGTCTAAAGTATCTCCTTACTCAAAAGGAGTTGAATCTTAGACAGCGTCGATGAATTGAGCTGCTCAAGGATTACTACTGTGCGATAGAGTATCACCCTGGTAAGGCCAATGTGGTGGCCAATGCTCTAAGTCAAAGGGCGATATCTAATTTGAGGGCAATGTTTGCACGCCTTAGTCTGTTCGATGATGGGAGTCTATTGGCCGAGTTGCAAGTTAAGTCGACTTGGATTGAATAAATTTGAGATAAGCAGTTAGGGGATGAGCTTTTGGGTTCACAGTTCTGTTAAATTGAAAGTGGTATTACTTCTGATTTTTTGATAAACAGTGATGGTGTGTGTTGTGTTTTCGAGGATGAATCTGTGTGCCGAACGATTCTGATCTGAGGCAGTCTATCCTGAGGGAGGCGCATAGTAGCCCTTATGCTATGCATCCCTTATGCTATGCTATGCCGAGGTTGAAGTGTGAGGTTACCAATTTTGTAGCACGTTGTTTGACTTGTCAGTAGGTTAAGGCTGAGCATTAGTTACCTTCGGGTTTGCTATAGCCAGTCAAGATTCCCTTATAGAAATGGGAATGAGTGACCATGGATTTCGTTAGTGGGTTACCCTTGACACCCACTAAGAAGGATTCTGTTTGGGTCATCGTGGATCGATTGACCAAGTCTGCTCACATCATTCTGGTTCGAACTGATTACTCTCTGCAGAAGCTAGTAAAGTTGTACATTTCTGAGAGGTTAGACTTCAGTGCTGCGTTCCATCCTTAGACCAATGGTCAATCTAAGAGGGTGGTTCAGATACTAGAAGATATACTTCAGAGTTGCATGATTGACTTCCGAGGAAGTTGGGAGGATTATCTGCAGCTAGCTAAGTTCGCTTACAACAATAGTTTTCAAGCTAGTATTCAGATGGCACCTTACGAGGCTCTGTATGGTCATAAATGTCGCACTCCTTTGTGTTCGACTGAGTTGGGCGAACTTTGAGTTTTGGGTCCTGAGTTGGTTTCTGAAACTGAAGGCAAGGTTCGGCTGATTCGGAATCGTCTGAAGGCAGCTTCTGATAGGTAGAAGTCGTATGCAGATCTGAAAAGGCATGAGATTGAGTATTCTGTGGGGGACTTCGTGTTTCTTAAGGTTTCTCCATGGAAGAAGATATTAAGGTTTGGTCGTAAGGGCAAGCTGAGCCCTAGATTTATTGGACCGTATCAGATTCTTAAACGTGTAGGATCTGTTGCTAATCAGTTGGAGTTACCCCTTGAACTGGACCGTATTCATGATGTATTCCACGTCTCGATGTTGAGGCGGTACCATTCCGATCCATCCCATGTTGTCGTGATTAAGGAGATGAGGTTAAGCTGGACTTGACCTTTGGGGAGGAGTCGATTCAGATCCTAGATCGAGATGTTAAGGTTCTGAAGAGGAAGTCCATTCCTTTAGTAAAGGTTCTTTGGCGAAATCATAGCACTGAGGAGGCCATATGAGAACCTGATGATTTGATGCGTCAGCAGTATCCTCATCTGTTCTAGTCAGGTAAATTTCGAGGTCAAAATTTCTTTTAGGGGGTAGAGTTGTAACGCTCCAAAATTCTTATTTCTGTTTTTGTGAAAATGTGACACAAATATCTGTTTGCTTCAGTGGTTAAGTGTTTTAGGTATGTGTGTGAGGTCTTGGGTTCAAGCCTTGTCTTTGCTAAATTTTGTTATTTTTGGGAATTAAGTCTACTTTTGGTCAGTAGGCTTATACTTAATTATCTATACATCCACATCAGAATGAGCCTGCTAGTTCGAGTGGTAAGGGAGTCTGTGTGTTGTGTGGGGGTCTTGTGTTTGAATCCCTGCGCGAGAGAGGGAGTTTTATTTTTGCTTTGTCGATTGATAGTAGTTCAGTGGTATTGGGATTTTAGGGTAGTTAGATGTGATTTAGTAGGAAGTTATCAGAATATTCTAGGGGATTTTTATGTTAATTTTCAAAAATATATATATATCGTTTCTCTCTCATCATTTAAAGAATTTCTGATATTAGTTTTTCCTCCCTCTCTATCGAATTTCGCCTTTACCTCTTTTCTTTTTCTCCTTTTCCATTTCGATTCCTTTTTTCAATCATTTTCTTTTGTGCAATATTTGGTTTCGCGTGGTGTTTGGTAAGTGCTTCGAAGCTCTGTGCAATGGTTGGATGTTCGATTATGTTAATGATGTGTATCTTGTGCTTAGGAGTAGATCTAAGGGTTGAGGACTTCTCGCCGACACTGTAGTTACACGAAATCATTGTTCTCACTTTAAAGTAAGGTATTCGGTTGCCTATTGGATTGCAGGAAGACTTGGTTTTGATTTTAGTTTTGATTTAAGTGAATAATACGGTGATTTGTTGGTCAATTATAGGTCTGGTGGTCTCGTGACTGCTTTGGCATCAAAATCGAATAAGGTGTGTACCCAAATCACAGAAAAACGAGGTTCAGCAAAAGCCAAAAAAATGAATTTTTCGGCGCCACACGGGCATGTGGTCACCCGTGTGGTAGGCCGTGTGTGACAACACAGCCGTGTGATCGACGAAGGGTAGGTCGTACGTGAGACACGGCCGTGTGAGGGCCGGGGTGTGGCCGTGAGGGCCACACGAGCATGCTACA
Source organism: Gossypium arboreum (assembly GCF_025698485.1). NCBI lineage: Eukaryota > Viridiplantae > Streptophyta > Magnoliopsida > Malvales > Malvaceae > Gossypium > Gossypium arboreum. The sequence continues at coordinate 102,549,860 of NC_069080.1, forward strand.
TGGGTGTGTGATATCTGGGCTAGGTCGTATGATCTACACGGGCAAGGCCAATTTGGGCGTGTGGGCCCACACAGGTAGGCCACTGGGCATGTGGGCCCATTATACTGAAATTTTTTGTAGGGTCGCACCGGTCATCCTAATCGACTGTGGGCCTACTATAGGGTCGGTAAATGCTATCTAACCCTAAAACCAAGTGATATGTTAGACTGAGATGTGATTATGAGCATGCCTATGATTGTATATCTATTATCTGTTTATAAAAGCATGTCAAGCATGATTTGTCTGCTAGTTCTGTATGTATGATCTGATACTGTGATTAGGGTAGGATGATGGTTATTGGAGGAAGTACTATAAAAGGCATTTGTGCCTATTATCTGGTAGCGTGGCTGCATTTTATCTGTTATATGTCGCATCGGTACAATATGGTGTATAGGGCTGGGTGGATGTTTTAAACCCCACATGGTGTGTTTGGATGGTCGGAGATGGTGTGTAAAGGATGGGGGTAGGATATCTAATTTCTGATCATGATTGTATTTTTGTACTTGTATCTGAGATGGGTTTAGGTCCGAATATGCATTTGAGACTGTAATGGACTTAAGCCCGAATTTGTATTTGTCTAATTCTGATTTTTTGGCTGTGTGCATGCTTAAATCTGTTGGGTTACACACTGAGCTTATGTAAACTCACCATTTTCTGTTATTCTGTATAGGTAGTCTATAGAATTAGGCAGATCGGTGCAGCGGAAGACTCGACGGCGGCCACTCGTCAAGACTGTTTTATTTGTTTTAGTTTTTATTTAAGTTTGGCATTAAGATTTGAGAGTTTGTATTTTCTAGGACTCACTGGACTGTTTTTTCTTAAACTGTTTGGCTTTGGTTTAGGTTTTTGGTTTTAATTACTTATTACTTGAACGGTTTTCTACAAACAACGTTTTTACAAGCTTCCGCTACAAATATGTTTTATCACTAAATAACTAAATGAAAGTGAGTTTTGAAATTAATAAAAGTGATTAAAGCTAAATAAACTGGAAAGGGTTTTTCATTTAACGACAACGGATTACTTTTCAACTCATATCATGTGACACTTTCAGATTCGACCAAACGTCTAGGCCGGGTTTGGGGTGTTACAATCATTGAATTAAATCATGTTATTTGTTAGCAACTTAATATTGAAATTGACTTGTTGATTGACTTTGAGCTCAAATGGCATGGGACTTGTTGCTACTATAGGAGGATGTGGGTTCGAGTGCGCTAAAGTATATTATCCTCCTATTTAAGGGTTGAGGAGGAGCTATTGGTAATTCTAGGTGATTGTACAAAAAAAATATTAAAAATGACTTTGATGTAAAAAGTAACTGTAAAATGTTAAATTTGGAGTCTAAATAGAAAAAAAAAATAATTTTGAATTTGAAAGGTAATTCAAAAAGTCCTCAGCCATCTATTCTTGGATATTTCATAAAATCCTTATTTCATCCTATTACTTTTTTTTTATTGTGAGGAAACTTATAGTTTAATATATAAAAATGGAAAGCATTTAAAAGAAAGTACATGAAAGGATTGTTGCATATGTATTTTTCATTTTGAGTTGTGGCTATAGTTTTAAATTTAAAATTGTAGGTTACATCTAGATAATAAGTATACTTATGTTAAATTATGTGGTTGATTAACAATTAAACCTAAAGCATCAATCGTATCTAAATTTAACATACTTATTTCGTCATGTTACTGAATGCATTAAGTCATCAGGATGGAAGCAATAGTGGTCATGAAAATAGATTATTGCTTTGAAGGGGGAAATGGAAGAGTATGGTTTCAAATTTATATGAATGATGTAAGGGTAAATTATCATTTTAACCATACCTATTAAATTTTAATAACTCTCAATTGGTTCAAATGTTCTTTCTGAATAGATACTTTAATCAATTTTCAATCTAATTGATTTAACTGATCAATTCGATCCAATTCAAAAAATATTAAAGAATGGTGCCCATAAATATTTTAATTTTTTTTCCACAGGTTTTGAGCTTTAGGCTAGTTAAAATGCAAGTTTTATTTTGGTGATGTTGATCGTTATTAGGTTTCCTTGGTGATGATAATCAAGTGAATATAGAACCCAACTTGGTGTTATTTAGCTGACTAAATAAGTAATTTATGTAAAACAATTAAGATCTAAATATTATGTAAGTCAAATCTCTAATACTGTATAAACAACAATTTTAGGATTTTTAAAATAATAATTTTTCCATATGTTTAAGAAGTACCTAGTGCGGGATTGAAGTTGACCACCAGACTTAACGAAAAACACCAAAAAATTTGATTTCTCCATTTTGACCTTTTTCCTTTAATTATACAAATCCTAAGCGATGGAAGCTATAATCTTTCTTAGTAATTTTGTGAGTGTGACCCTAATATGTAGAAGAAGGATCAATTTATATAAACTTTTAATCCGGTACGTCCATCAAGTAATCAAATGAATGGATAGAATTTAACTTCTATTAAAAGTAAAACTCTTATTCCTTTTAAATTGGACCAAATTTTTTGTAACGCTCCGTACCCGAGACCGTCGCCAGAGTCGAACACGAGGTGTTAACGGACTTAATTCATTAATTAAATAGCTCAAACAATTTATTTTAGAACTTCTAGACAAGCTGGCTAACTACGTCATAGTTGCTTAAAAATTCATATATCGAGTTACGAAACTCAAAATCCAATTCTGTAAATTTTTCCTAAAACTAGACTCATATATCTATCAACTAATTTTTTTCTAGAATTTTTGGTTGGGCCAACTGGTACAGTTTATTAGTTAAATTCTCCCCTATTTTAGGGTTTGACTACTCTGACCCCTATGTATTACGAATTAAATATCTCCCTGTACAGAGTTTCAATTATTATGCTGTTTGTTTCTCATAAAACTAGACTAAATAAGGAATCTGTACATATAAATCATGACTTCTAATTATCTTTGTACAATTTTTGGTGAATTTCCAAGATCAGAACAGGAGATCTAGAAATCGCTCTGGCCCTATTTCACAAAAATTTAAATATCTCATAAAATATAACTTATATACCTATTTTGTTCCATCCATATGAAAATATACTCATCAATCTTTAATTCTATATCTCATTCACTATCTAAATCCATTTCTACTATTTTTAGTGATTTTCCAAATTCACATTATTATTGCTGTCTGATACTGTTTTAAAGCTAATTTCAACTTTTTTCATAATTTCCATGGAATAACTAGCATTTAGGCATACATAACACCAAACATGTCCTTGATTAGCCATTCCAACAGCTAATCATTATCAAGCATTTACATACCATTCATCAGCCATATCATAAGATCATACACACAAAATGGCTACTATGCTATACATGCAATACTCAAAATGAAATGTCTCGCTATACCAAAATAATCCTCATGATAGTGTACCCGGACCTCCGACATACTTTACGATTCCCGAGTTAGCTTGACAAAACTATAAAAAGAAGGAAAATAAAGGGGGTAAGCATTAAGCTTAGTAAGTTTGCATGCAAATAAATAACAACATTCATAAGAATTATCTTACTACTTGGAATGATACTACTTAATGCAACTTCATTAATTGTCATAGACATATTTAAAACTTCTTCACTTACTCACTTACTTATATACTTACTTACTTAATCAAATTTATTAATACCTTTTACTTACCTTTTTCCTTATCAAGCATACATGAACATTATGTACTTACCTTTGCTCTTCTAGCATGAACTTGTCTTACCTTTTTAGTAAAACTCGTCTTACCTTACCTTACCTTGATATTCTCTTTAAATTTTCCTGTTGAACCACTTGGAATACTAAGGATACGCAGGTACCTTACCATTGCCATGACTTGTCATGGTCTTACGTGGTATCCTTTTGAAACTTACCATTGCCATGTCTTGACATGGTCTTACATGGTAGCCTTGCCTTATGAACTCACCAATGCCATACCTTGGCATGGTCTTTCATGGGACCTTTGCCTTGTAGTAACTTATCAATGCCATGTCTTACATGATTTCCTTTCCTTAGAAACCTTACCAATTGCCATGCCTTGGCATGGTCTTACATGGTATCCTTAAACCCTAATGTCATGACATTTGTATCCTACACATTCCTAAGGTTCAACCGGGACTTTCTAAAATTACTTCTCCGTCAATTCATGCTTGAGTCTTCTTTGAATAATTTCATAAAATAAATATACACATGCTGGAAATTAACAAAATTAACATAAAATAATAGAATATTGCATTTATTTACCGCAAACTTACCTCGAAACAAAATACGATCAACTATATCGATTTAGTCCACTATCTTTTTCTTTCCCCAGTCTAACTCCGGATTTTGTTCTTCTTGATCTCGGATTTGTGGTTTCTCAACCACTGTTCCGTTTAGGCCCTATTTCGGGATGTTACATTTTTATAGCCTTAATTGAGTCCACATAATAATAGGCTAAAAATCTTACATTCTCCCACTTGGCTTGAGATAAAACATAAACTTTAGAACAAATGTTGGGCACGCATAAAAATAACACTTATCATAATTATCACATTATAGTGAATTGCAAATGTGAGTTATGGAAATTGTACATAATTTATGTCACATATTTCCTTCCATATACTACAACATTACAACTCAAAACAATATGTCTTTAAGTAACTATAAAGATTTTCATGTTTTAAATAATTCCAAAATTTACGTGCATGCAATCATAATAAACAAGAAATAAGTTCATTTTATTTCAGAAACTCCATAATTGAGTTCAAAGGGTCACAATATAATAATGTTTCATTCATCAATACAACCAAGACTAATTTTATGTACATGTTCTGAAATAAAGTTTCACAACCATAATGCATGAATAGTAGCCTCAAAATATGCTACAAATTTCGCTTCCATCATAGATGATGCAATTACAAATTGTTTAACACTTTTTCATGATAGGGCTCCTTCAAAGAGTAAAAATAAATAACCAAAAGCGGACTTTCTACTGCCAAGACATCCAACAAAATTTGAATCCGAGTATCCAATCACTTACAATTGATTAGATCTCCTATCCATGGACATGCAATTCTTTGTTCCTTGTAGGTACTGTAAAACTTTTTTTGCAGTCTTCCAATGATCAATTCCAAGAATACTTTGATATCTTCCAAGCATCCTAACTACAAAGCTAATGTCGAGTCTTGTGCAGGTCTAAACATACATTACCTTGCCCACAACAAAAGCGCAAAGAATTGATTTCATTCCCCATCGCTTTTTGCAATGGCAGAGCCAAGGGGGCTGGCAAAAGACAGGAATGGAAAATTTCCATTTAGGCCCTTTTGTAATTTGTAAAAGTTTAAATTAGTAATGGTAAAATTTCACTTTGGCCTCCCAAAAATGATAAAATTTTGATTTAATCCTTTAAAAATGATAAAGATATAAACTATTAAAATGGTGAAATTACATTTTTACTATCATAAAAATAAACAATTTAATTTCGTCCCCCCAAAAAAAATTCTAGCTCTGCCATTGATTCTTTGGACACTACATGGGATTAAATTTTCCCCTTTTTTTGCATGGGAACAATTCATGTTGAAAAATTATGCATATTAAATCTCTCTAAAACTCTTTCTATATAATTTTTCTGAGACAATCCTAACAATTATTGTGATCCATCATGAAATACTTCAATTCTTTATCACATAGAATGTCTCTTTCATATATTTCATTACAAAGTTATTCAAGAGAAAAACTTTCGTCTAACACAATATATCAAAACCATTTGCAGAAAGCAAAGTATTGTCAATATATAAAACTAAGAAAATAAACTTGCTCCTACTGATCTTTTGAAATATACACATACCAACAATGTTTTCTTGAAAACCAAAAGACTTTATGGTATCATTAAACTTGACGTACCATTTCCATGAAGCTTGTTTAATTCCATGTAATTGAATTTTTAAGTTTACGCACCATATGACATTTTTCTTCAACTGTAAAACCTTCAAGTTGTTCCATATAAACTTCTTCTTCAAGATCTTCATTTAAAAAGGTTGTTTTCGCATCCATTTGGTATAACTCTAAATCATAATGAACCACCAATGTCATAATAATTCTTAAAGAGTTTTTCTCTCTAGAATTTTTGTAATATAGGTGTTCAATCTTTTGACACTTTCAAGTAGGTCTCCCTAATTTAGTAACATCTCTTCTTTTCTTTTCAAGGTTTTTTAATTAATCTCTAGAAGATTAATATTGTAGTTGTTCTTGTGATGTAATAGCTCGTTTTTAGTGGTGCTGAAAATAGTGGTTTTGGGACCATAATTCTGATGAGTGAGTCTGTAAGTATTATTATTTAATATTTAAGAGTCAAGTACAGTGTTATAGTGAATTTCTTATTTGATAATTTTTGCTAATTGGAAGGTTAATTTAAGTACAAATAAGATGACCCTAAAGTCAGTGGTTTTAGAAAATGAGGTATTAGGACCTCGTTTCCATAAATCAAGCCTGTAAATATTTTTATTGAATATTTAATGATTTTTAGTATTGATGAATTGAAGTTTGGTCTAAAAATTTTACTGTTTGGATGGTTAATTAAGGAGAAATGATTAAATCGTAAAAATTGCAAAAGTTAATCGGTATTGATTTTTATTTGCTAAAATGTATGATTAATGATTTTTTGAGATTTTAAAATGAAAATAAACCTTAATAGGTGAGCATGGAAGGTCAAGCATGTGAATTATAGGGAAATTGTGTGTTAATTAAAAGGGTAATTTAGTAATTAAAAAATAATTAAACATAATCAAAAGAAACAAAAGGCCATCATCTTCTTCATTGCATTTTTTGACCAAAAATCCATTTTTTTTCTTAAGGAAAAATTGATCAAGATTATGTCTCTTGCATGTAAGACAAAATTGAGCTTGTTTCTTGTAATTTTTATGTTCTTGATATCATTGCAAATATATCCAGCTAACCTGTATTTTCGTTTTCAAAATTGTTCAAGATTTATAAAGTTGCCTTGGATAAAAATTGAAATTTTTTATGTTTAATAGTTTGATTATAAGCTTAGATATGTTTAAAGACTAATTTGTTATGTAAATTTTGTTAGTTTTGTGTATAATGACCAAATTGTAATAATGTAAAATTTGTCACGAAATTTCTGTAAATTATGCTTTTAGATGGTTGTACAGTGATGAAATTATAATTGTATTGAAAATTAAAGTTGTAATTTGAAATATATAATAGTTTCGGTTTTAGGGACTAAATTGAATAAAAATGCAAAACTTTAAGGAAATTGTGTAAAAGAAAATTAAATTGTTATATGCATATACTAAGATGTTATAAGGTTTTTGGATTTGATAAATTGTAATGAATTATTATAGATTTTTAATTAAATTAATCGGAAGTTAATCGAGAAATATGAGAAATTGCATATTAGTCCCCGACACTTTGCGGTTGCCATTTTTCAGGTAAGTTTGTATGGAACTTACTGTATTTTCTTATTATACTTTAATTGTGAGTTGTATATATATTAATTATATGTATATAAATGTAGATTTAATGACTTTTGGTATCAAATAGATTAAATCGTAAAATATGAAATACTTGATAAATATGAAAAGATTCATGACATTGAATGGATTTGGGAATGGTATGTGATTGGATAACATGTATATGATGATGTTTCAAGTTTAAAATGTATAGAGGATTGTTATTCAAAATGAGAAATGTATATATGGCTACAGGGTTTTGAAATGATATGGAATTGGTAAAAGAACCTATATGAATTTAATAAATGGTTTAGACACGAATGGAAAGTCATTAGGATTCTAAAGAGGAAAAAAAAGGGAATCGTGATTAGAGATTTATTTGATGGCTAAGATCCAACATAAGTTATAGATTCTCGACAGCTTGGGTGAGCAACATTGAATTATTATATAGTGATTTGTGATGGTTGAGATCTAACATAAATTACGAATTCTCGATAGCTTGAGTGAGAAGTATCGCATTATACTTTATCGATGGTTGATAATTTTCACGTGTTGCAGATACTCGACAACTTGAGGGAGCAACATTGAATAAATCTTGTTTAAATAAATCAACTCTATAGCTAATGGAAGCAAAGTAATTTTGTATATCTGTAGTTAAATTACTATAGTTCTACGGATGAAAATGTTAAATAAATAGAAACAAAATGATTGGAATGATTGAACATGAATTTCATTATCACATTACAAAATGAACATGACTCGTAAGTGGATTCCATTGATATGCTTACACATCAAACAAGGTTAAATAGTATGACGTAAAATAGTTTGGTTATACATGTATATATATTTAAATGTTATGATTTTTTTATGTGAAATACTAACTTTTTTGTTGTTTTGTTGAGTTGTATACGAATGAGTAAGGATGTTAAGAATATGTCATTTCATGTTTTTGAGTTCAAATACTTAAATTGTTATAATGATAAGGTATGTTAAGTTAATTTTTTATATGAACTTACTAAGCTCAACTGAAGCTTACTCTATCTTCATTTTCCTATTTCTTGTAGTTATTGTTTTACGAAACTCAGCAATCAGATCAACTTGAAGATCACACTATCCAACCTCAATTTTGGTAGACTTTTAATTGTTTATTCTAGTTATGTGGAATGTAATAAAGGTTAAATTGTAAATAATTTTTTTTTAAAAGCAAAGTGTAATTTGTGATGTATATAGTATGTGTGTTAGATAACCTTTTGATATGTTTGGCCATGGTTTGAAATGGTGGTTTTGAATATGGTTGTTAAGCATGTTTAGTTGATGTGTACTTATCCTTGAAACATGGAAGACTATGATTTGATAATGATTGATAAATGTTTGATTATTAGATATATGTTATAAGGTAAGTTGTTTGCTTGAAACCTATATGGTCAACATTCGTATGTGTTAAGGCATGTTTTAGGTTTGTTAAAAGGTAAGGTTTGGTTGGTTTATTGTGGCAAAAATGTACCATTTCATTTTAAGATACAATGCTTGAATGAATCATTGGAAAGAATTATGTTGGTATTATAAATTGTTGGATGTTTTGGTAATGATTTATAACTTGTTTGTGATGGTGCCAAAATGGCATAATGGTTAGGCACTTTAAGTTGTTTTGTACCATGATTTGGCTTGATCACTTAATGTGTTTTAGGAAAGAAGTTTTGAAATATTTAGGTGTGTGTTTAGAATGCTTAAGTGTTTAGGTTGGATGAATTGCAAAAATGGTCATTTTGATGTCACACGATTTTACACACGGTTGTGTGCCACTGGTAATCTAAATGCATGATTATTGGCACAGTCTTAATTTGTTACACAGTCATGTGCCACTGGTAATATAAATGCATGATTATTGGCACAGTCTTAATTTGTTACACGGTTGTGTGACTCAGTTTTACATGGATTCAGTATTTAGCACGGTTGGAGTACATGGCTGTGTAATTCAGCACCACACAGCCTCAACCTGTCACATGGCCGTATGACTCCTGTTTAGTGTTTTTACCTCACTTTTATATAAAGTTTCAAATTAGCCCCTGTTTAGTTCTAAATTATTTTTAGAGCTTTCATAAGCTCGATTTAAGATCGATCTCACATGTATAACATGTTTTAATTGAATTATTGATATTTAATGATTGTTTTAAAGAAGTTTTGAATTGAAATAGCATTTTCCTGTTCTGTTATTTGCTGTAGCATCTCATAACCCTATTCCAGTGCCGGAGACGGGTAGGGGGTGTTACATGTGATAGGTTAGGATATTTATGTAATATTTATTTTTATTTATTGAATGATTTTAGGATATTAATTTTGTATGAGATTCCTAATATCGTTATTGAGTAATATTTTTTAAAGGAAGAACAGCAAGAATGAAAATATTTTAAAAGAAAGTATACTAGTGAAGTAGAGGAAGAACAACAAGAAAAAAAAATATTATGCATTAGTTTATATAACTTTTCTTAAGGTAAGAAAGGACTTAAATAGGTTGATCTTGAGGGACATGTAACAATCCTCGATTGGCCAGTTGGTCCATTTTAAGATCTTTGTTAGGTGGGACTATAACATCACTTAAGGATCCATTTGTTTGTCAGTAAAATATTTTCCGGAAAATAATTTCTGAAAATGATTTACTTTCTGGTGTTTGGATGAATCTATGTAAAATATTTTCTGGTGTTTGGATGAATTTGTGTAAAATATTTTCTGTTGTTTGGCAGATTCCCTGAAAGTATTTCATAAAAGTTGTTTTAAATTAGAGTCAATCATCATACTAAATTAAGAATAAAAGCTTGAAAGAAATGATTTAACAAAAATCACATATATTCCCTTTTTAATCCTATAAGAAATTAATAATAAATAACGTACAAATTTGACATCCAAATAACTAATAATGTCAAAATGTATAAAACACTTAATTTTATTAAAATGCTCATGTCATATATATATATATATGACATGAGCATAGACTCGTGTATGGGATAAACTCTTCAAATACATGGTTCAACATAAGTGTTAGAACATGAATCTTGCAAGAAAAATGAATAAACTCCATAAAGCAATGTTTGATGGAAATTATGACAACTGACCATAAAAATCCTATTTAGAATCTTAATTCCTAAGAAGAATGTATAAGAAAATCCATTAAATCAATCTCTTCATTTCTATTATCTTCTTAAACATATTTCATCTTTGTTTCGATCTTCAGTAGGTACCAAAATTTTGTTCCTTTATGTTCTTAAAGCTCCTGCCATTTTCTTTTAATGGCTGAAAAAAAAAGGAAAAAGAGTGGATAGAAATGGGGTTAAAACAACCAACAACAGAGAGCTGAAATTAGATAAGGAAGAGGGCCATAAAAATGAAAAGAGAACCTCAATCCAGTTTCTTCATCTGTACATTTATTAACATTCAATTTGCTGACCTTAAAATCCCATTGAATTTCTCTTATGGCTCCATCAGTGAGAAGATGATGAGAAATCAACTATTTGATGCTTCCTACACTAAGAAAATAAAGAAGAAAAAGTTTCTCAACTATGTTGTGTACAGCCGTATTCTTGATTTCAACTTTCTGGTAAAGTCTTCATCTCTTATTAAGCCATCGTTTAATATGCATGGAGTACCAATGGCAGTTACATTAGGAATCTGAGTTTGTACTGTTCAAAGCATTGAAATCATTCCCTTTATGAGTATTTCATTTCAAAGAGATGTATTTGGCAGCAGCGGTGTCTCTTTGCATAATCACTCTATCAAATATGGCTTTCATCTGCATCAGCTCATCAAATATCTTCTCAGCTGTAGAAATAAACTATGAAGTAATAAAGAAAACTACAAATTAAAGAAGGCTATGATAACCATGATCCTTGTTTATAGAGAAAGATTGCCTCAAATGATACTAGCTCCCAATTTTCTGATAGTTTTTGTTCAAACTTCACTTGGAATGATGATTGAAGTTGTTTCCTATTGTAATCAGTACCAAAAACATGTCATCTATATAAAACCATTATAATTTTGAGTCTGTGTAGATTGATCACTGCAGTTTGGAAAGGAAAAAGTGAATCTCATACGGGATATTTACAATATTCATAGAACATTCCAAAACTGATCTTTACCATGACTGTAGTTCGTTCAAATTAAATAAGAAGATTGGCAGCCATAACAATAACGAGTTTGGAAAGAGAGTGTGAGACATGCAGCTCATGTTCTGGGGAAAACTGAAAAGGTGAATCATTTACAAAAACAACAAGCACAAGAATCAAGCACATTTACAAATAAAACGTGGCACCATATTACATTTTCATTGCCCTGAATCGAAAGAATTACATCATCACAGACAAAAGATACTTGTAATTCACTTCAACTTGTATAACCGAAAGGCATAAAATTAATCCCAAACCCAGAAAAAAATTAAAAATAAAGAAACAAAAAAAGGCATAAAATTTCAAGCATATGAACCGAAAGAAACTTGTATAACCAACGCTGATTCACTTTCAGATAAAACCCACCACTAATTCAGCACAAAGAACAAAAGGGTATTCAACAGTATAAAAATTAAATCAAAATTCTAGAGAATTGCCAAAATTATTGGTTAAAATGTGGACAAGTAAAGAACAAGAAGAAAAAAAAGAGCTTTAAATGAACACAAAGAAGATGCCATACCTTAAGCCAAAACCCTGCGAAGAGGAAGATTTACGAGAAATCACGAACAAAAGAATAAAAACCAAAATAGAAAAAGAAGTTGCAAAGAGAAGATTACCTTCTGGGAGAGATTCGGAATCGAAAGCTTGCTTCGAAATCGAGAAGATTAAAAGAGAGGACGATTGAAAATTTTTAATTTTGATGAGAAATTTGGGGGAATTTATCACGGCTCAAAGCAAACTCTTATCGAAAAGGATGGGAGAAGGGGAAGGGGAAGGGAAAGGGAAGGGAAAGGGGAAGGGAAGATCGTGTTACTTCTTTTCCTGAAAATGTCTTACCGAAATAAAAACGGTAAGACATTTTCCTAAAGTAAGGGCTTTGTTTTCCCATATTTTGTAATTTATTTTACTTAGGAAATTGTTTTCAACCAAACAAATACTGAAAAAGGCTGAAAATTTTTTCCGGAAAATATTTTACTGCCAAACAAACAGACTCTAAGTTGCAAAGTATGTGTGTAACAATCCAAAAATTTTTGTGATAGATTTCGCAAAATTTCAATAAAACACGATGAGATTTATCAAGAATTAACTTGTTAGAAAATGAATTTAATACTAGAAATAATTCTTGAAGTTAGAAATTATTTTAAGAAGTCTACAAATCATTATAAAGCAAGGAATGTTGTTGAATCGTCTAACGCTAAAGGGAAAAGGGCGTATCATTTTAAGTTACTTTAACAATTAGAAATTCTTTACATTTTTGAATTGTTGTAATTAATTTAATTGTTTAGTATTCGAAATGTTTTATTCTACGTTGATAAAATTTACTTGGTAAAAATATGTTGAAAATCTTTTATATATGTTATAGCCCAATTTTGTCTGACCCATTTACACTAAACCCCATGACTCATTTACACTAAACCCCAAAACCCATTTACATCAAACCTGAAGCCCAAAATTTCAGCCCACCTAACCACTACCCAATACCCAACCAAACTAAATAGACCACAGCCCAATAAACACACTAAAACCCAACACTAGCCCAAACCCAATTAAAACCCTAAACCAAATTCAAAAAAAAAAAGCTATCACAAACCCTAGCCTTCCCCACTTGCCTCTGCCACAACCTACTCACTGCAACACCATCCCTTGGCGCCACCTGCCCCACAGTCACCTCCACTGGCCATCAACCGACCTGCACAATCAAGCAAACACGCAAGCAATAGGTTAGGACATTGTAAACGGCTATAAAAAGCCAAGTCTAAAATCTTTTTTCTTCTTCGGCAGTTCAAGCAAAAATACAATACATACATTAGTTTTTAAAAAAAAAACAATAGATCAGTACATAGATTGTTCGAATCAAGATCGAAACCAAAAAAAGGTGATTAAAATTTTTTCTTTTACCGAATCTGTTTTTTTCTCTTTTGTTTTTCTTTTTCTTCTTTCTTTTATATTCAAACATATATCTATATACATATATATTATATTATTAAACTAAAAAAGTAAAAAAAAATAAAAGTTTTTCCTTTTTCGACCACCGTGGACGGTGGCCGACGACGGCGATGCCAGTGGTGTGCGGTGGCCCTCCTGGCCGGAATCTGGGGCTACCCAGAGAGAAAGAGAGAATTCTCCTTTTTTTTTTCTAAAACAGCAATGAAATGAGCTGTTTGAAAAATTTTTGGGCTTTATAATTGGACCGAAACGGCAGCGTTTTGGGTACCCTCCCCAGATGCAAAACGACGTCATTTTGGGGAGGGAACCCGTGACCAGACCCGCCTAGGAAGAGGATCCACGTGTTTTTTTAAACGGAAGGGCTATTTGCGTATTTAGCCCTTCCGCTTTTTCATGTATTTTCAATCAAGTTTATTTTGATTTTTAATTCGACCTTGAAATTTGTTACACTTTTCAATTAAGTCACCTACGCTGCTGCACATTTTGGCTGAAGGAGTTTATTGCACTTTTGGCCCCTTTAGGTCATGCACGCGCTGCAATTTGGCCCGATTTCCTATTTTATTTCTAATTTCACCCCAAGAATTCTGTTTTGGTCTCAATTCCGTCTTTCTTTTTTGTTTTTGTTCTTAAATAGTATTTGTAATATTAATTTTACTATATTATTATTATATTATTGTTACTTATTATTATTATTGTTATGTACATATTATTTATACTATACTTAATATTATTATTATATTTACTATTATTATTATAAATATTAGTGTATATTTTATTATATATGTATATATATATATACTCTTTATATGGTATTTTTTAACATTATTATATTTACTATTAAATCTATTATATTTAATATATTATTATTTACTTTCCTTACCTTATTATTATGTCATACTTTCTTTTGTATTTTTACTAGTATTGTTATTATTATTACATTATTATTTATTATTATATTTATATAATATTATTAATAGGTACTTTTAACATTATTATTTTAATATGTAAATGCTATGTAAATATTTTAATACTATATTATGTATACATTTTATATATATTACGTATATATGTCTTTTAATATTGTATATCATATGTATATATGATTCGAATACTATATCATATTTTTCTTATATTATCTTTGATATATATATATATATATTAATACTATTATTATGTATATATTTTAATATCATTAGTTATACATTTTATACTATTTCATATATATATATATATATATATATATCCTTATTATTATTAATATTAGTATGCGTTTTATCATATGTATATATACTCTCAATATTATATTTTTATATGTATACTCTTAATACCATATTATACTTATTATTTTCACTATTATTACTTAATTTTAATATTATTGTTATTATTTACATATATGTATAGATATTTTTATGTACTTATTATAAATGTATCATTTTCTTATTTTATTATTATGTACATACTTTTAAGATTATTACGTGTTTATTTTTAATACATATGTATATATTTATATGGTATTATTAATATATTTTTTGTTATTAGTATTTCTAATATATTATGTATTATGTATATATTTTTAGTATTATTATGTATATACCGTTATTCCTATAATTACGTAGATATTGTAACCCATATATGTTACTATTGTTGTTATAACTATTATTATCGCATATATATTGTTCATGTTTTATATATTATTTGATTCAGTATATTCTTAACTTTTTGTTATTTGTTTGTTCCGAACTTAGCATATTAGTTCACGCTTTATTTCAACATCGATGTTATTTTTTATTTAGAATATTTTCATTACATCCATATTAGCTTTTTTATATTTTCATTCATTCTTTTTATAAATAAGGCAACGCACCGATTTAACATTAAGTTGTCGATTTCATTACTATGTTGGGTGAATATCAATCGGCTTGTGTTAAAAATGGAACGTCCTTCTCAAAAGAAATCGAAAATTTAAAGATCCTCGTTTTTTGATCGGATCACGATTAAATGTTACATTGACTTCGCATTTTTGAAAATTAAGACAATACACATTTAATGAGATACCAATTTTGGGCGTCGCGAGGGTGCTAATACCTTCCTCGTGCGTAGTCGACTCCCGAACGCTATTTTTTTCTCTAGATTTTCGCATAGACCCAAATTTGGCCTTAATTTTTGTTCAAGAATAAATTTTCCTTTATTTTTATTCAAGAATAAATTTTCTTTTCAAAAAAGATGATTTATTAGGTATCCGATCACACCTGGAAAAAAGGTCAGTGGCGACTCCTTTTTGTTATAAAAATCAAACATCGGTTTTCAAGTTTTCAATAAATCGCCACATTTAGCGACCAAGCTAAAATTTTTACGTCGCTACAGCTGGCGACTCCACTGGGGACCTATTTTTGAAGTCGAGTCAAATTAAACGCGTGTTATCAAAATTTTTAAAATTCATTGTTCAAATTAATATTTAGTCGTGATCCCAAAATTGTGTTTTTGAAAAGTCATGCATTTGCATCGTGTTGTATATATTCTTCTAACTTGTTTTATCTGGTTGTTTTTCAGCTTTAAATTTTTATGGTTTTAGTTTTGGTTTAGTTTTTAAATAAAACGTAAAGGTTTGTGAGTTTCTCCTCACACACCGTGCACCTGCATTTTTGCATAACATGAGCTCTCTACCCGGGCTCCGTCCTCTTAAGTGGAAGTAAACGCTATGCCTTCGTGAGTTAACTCGTCCCTCCGTACAGGCTAGTGAATACTTCCGGGTTACATACGACTTATGGTTTCGTGAGTTAACTTGTCCCTCCGCATAGGCATAAGTAAATGTAATCCCTCGAATTGAACTCGTGAGCCTGTGATGGACTACGACCGAGGCTTCGTACTAGTCTTAGTAGACAATAGTACGAACAATTCGAGTACCCGTTTAGAACCGAAACCGCATATAGTGAACCATGCGAGCCACCTAATTAAAACCATGCCGAACCTCCATCCGTTTAGTAGTCTCCAAAATAAGTGCACGGGAGGAACGCCTCTTACCTTTTGCATTTTCACTTTCTATACAAGGGGATTGGGTCTGTTTAATAAACTAGATCGGGTAGTTCGATTTGTTAAATTTTCCATGTTTTTCTGCCTTTATTTAATTACTAATCAAGGTTGTTTGTCTTTATCTTTATTTTTCATCATACATCATAGGCATCTTAATTAGGAAGGTGTTGATTAGAGATCGGTTGCCAAAAACGGGTTTCTAATGGAAGAGTCGATTATACAAACAACTGAGAAAAATGTTGTGGTCTGAGATTGGTCTCTAAAAACTCAGAAAAAAAAAGGGGATAGTCTAGTGGAGGGATGTATTGGCAATCTGCCCGAGCACGTAACTGTGAATGTTCGCCAGAATAACCTTGAAGACTTGGTTCGGGTCTGGAATCAGTGGGACTCGGACACTAGGGGTATCTTCACTGAGAGGTACAGAGATATAGCCCACCTGATCACTATCAACATAGACGAGCGTTTGATTCAAGCCATGATCAGATTTTGGGATCCGGCCTACCAATGTTTTACTTTCAATCAGGAAGACATGACCCCGACTATAGAAGAGTACGCTGCTTTGCTTCATGTTGATAATGTACAACTCTATAAGATATATGTGAAAGAACCTAAGCCGATGACCTTCAAGAAAAAAATAGTGAAATTGACAGATATGACAGATACATAGGCCGAAAAACAAATAAAGAAGAAGAATGAAGTTATTTGTATCCCGTGGTTTTCCTTGCGAGATTTGGTTTTAAGCCATCCCGATGTGTTGAAGAGAGTGAATCTTTTCGCTTTGGCCATTTACGGATTGATCGTCTTCCCAAAGGTCCTTGAACACATAGAAGTTGCGGTGGTGGATTTCTTCGAAAGATTAAAGCAAGGAATCAACCTTGTCCCGACTATCTTGGCCGAGACCTTCAGATCCTTAAGCAGTTGTAGGAAAAAAGGGAAGGGACGTTTTATCAGATACGCGCAGTTACTCAATGTCTGGATTTTGAGCCATTTCTAGAAGGTGGAACACACACCGTTCCATATGTTTTCAAAAGCATTTGCCCCGTTGGAAGCCTATCTTAAGAAAGAATGGCCCAAGGAGGTCACCGAACAGCATTGGGTCTCAGTTTTTCAGAACCTTCGCGCCGAGGACGTAACTTGGAGAGCACCGTGGATACGCCCGTCAGTTCTGTTATACAAGGTTGGAAATCAAGATTGGGTGCCACTACTTGGGTTATGGGGAGGAATTGGATACGCTCCGTTAATGGTCTAAAGGCAATTTTCTTCACGATAATTTATACCCGCCACCGGAGGATTAGAACAGTCCAAGTTTGCTTTTGCGGGTAAGGGATTTATGAAGAGGGTCCGAGATATCGCAAAGTCTTGGAAGAGAATTCATCTCATGGAATTAGCTCTATACGCTGACACTCTTACCCAAGATTACGACATATGGAGAAAGCAACGAGTGAATAGTCAACATGTCTCGTTGACAAATTACACCTTCTAGAATCCTTTCTCGGAAAAAGTGCCATATGATCTAAAAATGGCAAGATAGGAATTTGAGCGCGAAAACGTCAAAATGTTGCGGGACATTAGTGCTCTTCAAGAAGAAAATTACCAGTTGAAGATCGACGTTCAGATTGAATGGTCCAAAACCGAGAAAGTGCAAAAAGAAGTTGAAGTCGTAAGAAATGACTTAAGGGACCTTCATCTGGAAAATAAGAAGTTAAGAGTCACTATCAAGAATAGTGGGTTGGGTAAGTCATCAACGGAGTGGAAAGAAGAATTAAACAACGCTAAAGGCGGGATAGGATTTTAGTAAAGGAAAGCGGAGAAAGAGGAGGAAAAGGCTGCGCGGGTTATGATAGAATTAAGAAAGAAGAGTACCGAACACAAAGCTGTATCTACCGAATTGACGACCAGTCAATCTGAACGTCAAAGGTTAAGAGAAATAATATAGGATTTAGAAGATACGTTACAAGCTCGTCGGCAACAACTGGATACTCTCTTAAAAGCCTTGGAAGAAAAGAATGATCAATATGATAGAGACACTCACGCTTATAAAACGGACCTCCAAGAAAGAGAAATGCAACTTGGCTTTTTGAGCAACAAAATCCGTGAGGTAGCCATATACATGGTAAAACTATCAGATGAAGTAGAGGATCTTAGTTACCAATTCCCGCCGAGCCAACGATCGAGCATATCAGAATTCTTAGAGCGAGTAAAGAAATATCGCAATATAGCTAGGAAGTTCGTGTAATGGCCGAATCAAAAATGGCGAAATGTTTTGTAATGAACTCTTTTAATGAATGAAATGCCTAAATAGGGGCTATCTTGAAATCAACACCAATTTCTTGCATTTCTTTCATGACTGGCATTCATTTGACATTTATTCATTCATTCATTGCATGTACATATCCCATAATCATTCGCTAAGGTTAGAATCATATAATTCACAGTGGCAACACTTCAAATCTGGAACCATGCCATTCGTATAGAACGCGTCGACAAGCTAGAGCAATAGAGGCTAAATTCAATGAAAGAATCGAAAGGATGGAAAGAGTCCAAAGGGAATTACAACAACAACTGGCTAAGTCACAGCAAGAAACGAGGGATCTGATATATCTCGAGAGGAATCACTTGAACAGAAGGATCAAATGGCTAAGATGATGGAAATGATGTCGGCTTTGGTCAAAGGAAAAGGACCCATGCAGTACCCCGACGTTATGGAACCTCAATCAAGAATTAATCATGATTAGGATCCACTCTATCCCCCAGGATTCACTCCACCGCATGCCCACGCAACACAAAGAGGGTATACTCAAGGGGAACCCACAGGCTTGGAACAACGACCTATGCCACCTGCTCATCTAGAGTAAGGAACATTTGTGTCAAACCCTGGAGCTACTCCTGCCAATCCTGTAGTTCCAGATTTAGATGATCCAGCCGAAATAGTCAAGTTAAAAATGGATGATCACGAGGCTCAAGAGAAGTATAGGAGCTTGGAGGAAAGACTCAAAGTGATAGAAGGCACCGAGGTCTTCTCTGCATTAAGCGCTAAAGAGCTTAGTTTAGTGCCCGATCTGGTCCTGCCTCTAAAATTTAAGGTACCTGATTTTGAAAAGTACGATGGGACGAGATGTCCAAAAACACATCTTGTCATATTTTACCGAAAGATGACCGGTTTTGTGAACGAAAATAAGCTACTCATACATAGCTTTCAAGACAGCCTGGTCGGATCAGCTCTTCGATGGTATAATCAACTTAGTAGAGAAAGGATCAGATCATAGAAGGACCTAGCGTCCACGTTTTGCGAACAGTATAAACACGTGTCTGATATGGTACCCGACCGGATGACTTTGTAAATGATGGAGAAAAAGACGTCAGAAACTTTTAGACAGTATGCGCAGAGATGGAGGGATGTCTCGGCCCAAGTGGAACCCCCGCTAACAAAAACGAAGATAACCGTCCTCTTTATCAACACCTTAAAGGCGTCGTTTTATGACAAACTAGTGGGAAGTGCCACGAAAGACTTTGCAGATATTGTAATATCCGGTGAGCTTATAGAGAATACCGTCAAAAGCGGTAGAATAGAAGGTCAAGAAAGTTCAAGAAGGGTAGCGCCCATGAAGAAGAAAGAATCAGAAGCCCACATGGTGGGAATGAGAAGTTGTTATACCCCTAATCCGTATCCAAACCAACCCCGACCTCGAAATTATCCACCTTCAAATTTCTATTATCCTCCTCAAACCTCTTATTACCAAACACCACCTCCTTACTCTTCTTACCCCGTTTACGCCACAAGTAACTCGAGACCAACCTCCATATTCCTACAAAATACAATGCCTGCCCAAGGCCAACCCAAAAACGAGTAGAGGCCAGCAAGACCCAATTCTGAGAGACCACAATTTACCCCTATTCCTGTGTCATATAAGGAACTGTACCCAAAACTTTTGGAGAAGCAATTGATATCCCCGCATTATATGGCACCCTTGAAGCCTCCATACCCGAAATGGTATGATCCAAACGCTAGTTGTGCATACCATGCCGGGAACCAAGGGCACTCTATAGAGAATTACCTTGCCTTCAAAAAGAGAGTACAAGGACTCATCGATGCCAGCATTCTACGATTTGATGGTACCGACAATACGACCGGCAACCCATTCCCTAACCATACCAAAGGAAATATGAGCACTGTGGGGAAAAAAGATGAATGGCAAGTCAGAAGATGTGTTTCAGAAATAAGGATACCTCTGCAGAAAATCTGGGAGGTACTGGTTAAGAAGGGATTGCTCTGTCGCCCCGACAGAAATCTCAGAGAAGGAGGTTGAGGTTTTTGCGATTTCCATGGAATTGTAGGGCACGACATTCAATTGTATGAGGAATTTAAAAGGTTACTTCAAGACCGGATGGATAATAAGGAGATTGAGATCATTAATGGAGGGGGAGAGGCCAATGAGAGAGAAGTATGTGCCTCTGACAATCAATCGTCAGGTTTCCCGTATAGCATCGATCGACCATTCGTAATTTATTACGATGCAAGGAAGGAACCGGTGAAACCAAAAATGGTAATTGAAGTACCATCTCCTTTCCCCTATAAGAACAATAAAGTAATACCATGGAAATACGACGTCAATATCGTTACACCTGAAGATGAAAAATCCAAAGCTGTGACTGGAAACGTTGGAGAAGTAGGTCATTTCACTCGCAGTGGGAGATGTTATTCGAAAGAGGTCGAACCAGTGAAGAAGAATAGTGATTTGAAACAAAAAGGAAAGGCACCAATCTACGAAGCTGAAACTAAGCATGAACCTCCGCCCAAGCGATAAAAACCTAAAAAGCCTGTGGATGAGAAAGAAGCACAGGAATTCTTAAAGTTTATCAAACATAGTGAATATAATGTGGTGGAACAATTAAGCAAGCAGCCAGCACGAGTCTCGGTATTGTCTCTACTGTTAAATTCAGAGCCACACTGGAACGCTTTTTTAAAGGTGTTGAATCAAGCTTACGTGGCAAACAATATATCCGTTGAGAAGCTTGACAGATGGGTGAATAATCTAAACGCGAATAATTTCATTTCTTTTAGTGATGATGAAATACCACCCAATGGTAAAGGCTCCGTGAAAGCATTGCATATCACAACCCGCTGCAAGGGTTACATAATACCAAACGTGCTCATTGACAATGGATTGGCCCTCAACGTCATGCCTTTGGCCACACTTTCCAGGATTTCGATGGATTTGTCCTGTCTAAGGCCTTGCTATTCCACAGTAAGGGCATTCGATGGAACAAGACGAGAAGTCATGGAAAAATTAAGATCCCTCTAGAAGTGGGTCCCTACATATATGATGTCGAGTTCCAAGTCATGGATATTACACCCTCATATAACTGCCTCTTGGGAAGACCCTGGATCCATTCTGCTGGAGTGGTCCCATCATCCCTCCATCAAAATGTGAAATTTATCATGGATGGCTGTTTGGTCACTGTCGAGAGAGAAGAAGACATTGTAACATCTATTTCTACCGATGCACCATACATTGAAGTGAGTAAAGATGCTATAGAATGTTCCTTCCGATCCCTTGAATTTGTCAATGCCACATTCGTTGTTGAGAGAAACAGAATTCTCGTGCCAAAATTATCGAGAAATACCAGGATGGGAATCAAGCTGACTGTGGGGAGAGGAGCCCGAACGAGGAAAGGTTTGGGAAAATTTCAGCAAGGAATAGTCAGGGCTCTGAGGCTAGTGCATCATAAGGCTCGATACGGTTTAGGTTTCCAACCAGAGCACGTCAAAGAAGAAAATAATGGAAGAAAGATCAGGAAAGAAAGATTGCGAGAACCTTAGGCTGAGAACCAGAATAGGAGCCCATGGAATTCCCTCTTTTGTCAAGAACATTTACGTCTGTGGGAATAATATACCTGGGGCAAGATAATACACAAAGCACGATGTTAATGATAGAAAAGGGTTTTTAGAATATCAGTAAAAATGTCATTGACAAAGGAGCTGACACAAGTAAAGACGTCTCAAGGATACGCCCTTGTCCCCCGGGTTTCATGTTGAACAATTGGACTGCCAATGACCTTCTTGTAGTTTATAAGTCTTCAGAGTAATGCTCAAACGTTAACCCTCTATTGTGTCCTTAGATATAATAGAATTCTTTTGTAAGAGCTTCCATTCGCTCTTTATCATTCAAATGAATATCAATGAAGAAGCATTTTGTCATGATCTTTTGCATTCTCATTAATTTCACAATTATTCTCCTATTTCACAGTCCATCCTTACATTTACATCATACCGCACCATAACATTTTTCTTGTTGCTTCCAATATTTCGATGCCCCTCTATAGTTTCCTTTTCCATTCAATTTTCAGGTACTCAGATATCAACGACATGAATAAACCCGTTACGAATCTTGAAATCGATTTTGAGAGGGCTATTTGTTTAGGAGAATTTGAAGCCAAAAAAAGCGCTAAAGACTATGTCTCATCACCTGACTTGTTAAGAATGGTGGAATTAGAGGACAAACAGATTTTGTCTTATCAGGAATCCGTTGAAACAAGAAACTTGGGAACCGAAGAAACGAGGCAAGAAGTGAAGATTGGGACCTCCATCTCAGAGAACACCAGGCATAACTTGATTGCTTTGCTCCGTGAGTATAAAGACGTATTCACATGGTCGTATCAGGACATGCTAGGATTGGATGAGGATATAGTGGTCCATAAACTCCCATTAGAACCAGAATGCAAACCCATTCAGCAAAAGCTAAGACGGATGAGACCTGAATTGCTGTTGAAGATAAAAGAAGAAGTCAAGAAGTAATTCGATGCGGGTTTCTTACAAGCTTCCAAATATCCTGAATGGGTGGCTAACATCGTCCCGGTACCAAAAAGTGACGGCAAAGTGCGAATGTGTGTGGATTATCGTGACCTGAATCGAGTAAGTCCTAAAGATAATTTCCCCTTACCGCACATTGATACATTGGTGGATAACACGGCAAAACATTCATTATTTTCCTTCATAGACGGATTCTCGAGGTACAATCATATCAAAATGTCCCCAAAAGATATGGAGAAAACTACATTCATAACGATGTGGGGAACGTTCTACTACAAGGTGATGCCATTTGGGTTAAAGAATGCTAGGGCAACATATCAGAGGGCTATGGTGACGTTATTCCATGACATGATGCATAAAGAAATAGAGTCTACATCGACGATATGATTGCTAAATCCCGAAGGGAAGAAGAGCATGTAGTGAACCTCAAGAAGTTGTTCAGAAGGCTGAGAAAGTTTCAGCTAAAGCTTAATCCAGCCAAATGTACGTTTGGGGATACCTCGGGAAAGTTGCTAGGCTTCATTGTCAGTGAAAGAGGTATCGAGGTTGATCTAGATAAAATAAAAGCCATTCAAGAGTTACCACCTTCGCGCATGCAAAAGGAAGTCAGAGGATTTTTAGGGAGGTTAAACTACATCGCTCGATTCATCACTCAACTTACCAATCAGTGTGACCCAATTTTTTGACTCATTCGAAAACATAATCCGGGAGAATGGAACGAAGAGTGCCAAGTGGCTTTTGACAAGATAAAACAGTATCTGTCTAGTCCTCCAGTGCTAGTACCGCCAACTCCAGAAAGACCGTTAATATTGTATCTGACTGTGTTCGAGGATTCAATGGGTTGCGTACTGGGGCAACATGATGAGTCAGGGAAAAGAGAAAGGGCGATTTACTATCTCAGCAAAAATTTCACAGAGTATGAGGCAAAGTACTCATCAATCGAAAAGTTCTGTTGCACTTTGGTTTGGGTAGTTCGGAGGCTCAGGCAATATATGTTGTATCATACGACATGGTTAATTTCAAAGCTGGACCCAATAAAGTACATGATAGAATCACCTGCACTCTTAGAAAGAATGGCACGATGGCAGATCCTACTATCAGAATACGACATCGTCTATGTGAGCAAAAGTCAATAAAAGGGAGTGCAATAGCTGATTTCTTAGCCACTTGAACAACGGAGGAATACGAGCCATTAAGATTCGATTTCCCAGATGAAGATTTGATGTGCATTATAGAAAAAGAGTGCGAGTCATCAAAAGAGAAATCATGGAAGATGAGCTTTGATGGTGCATCAAATACATTAGGGCATGGGATTGGAGCAGTCTTAGTATCACCAGAAGGGAATCATTATCCATTCACTGCCAGGCTGAATTTCTTCTGTACCAATAACATAGCGGAATATGAGGCCTGTATCATGGGACTTCGTGCAGCTATTGAACGAAACTTCAAAATCTTAAAGGTGTACGGGGACCCAACGTTGGTGATATACTAAATTCGTGGAGAATAGGAAGTGAGAGATTCGAAATTAGTCAAATACAGCGATCTAGTGGCAGGACTGATCAAAGAATTCAAAGAAATAACTTTTAGTTACTTCCCACGAGAAGAAAACCAATTGGCTGACGCCCTGGCCACTTTGGCTTCAATGTTCAAAGCGAACAGAGAAGCAGAAATAATGTCTCTTCAAATGAGCATATATGAAGTCCCTGCACATTGTTTCAGCATTGAAAAAGAGCCAGATGGACGGCCATGGTTCCATGATATCTTAGAATATGTCAAGAATCAAAGGTATCCCGAACAAGCAAATGAGAACGACAAAAGAAAAATCAGAAGAATGGCAGTAGGATTTGTTCTTGATGGGGACATTCTGTGCAAAAAAGGAAAAGATCAAATGCTCTTGAGATGCGTATATACTGTTGAAACCAGGAAAATACTTGAAGATGTCCATGAGGGAATTTACGGGACACATGCCAATGGTTTCACTATGGCCAAGAAGATTATGAAACTTGGTTATTACTGGCTGACGATGAAAAGTGATTGCATTAGTTATGCAAGAAAATGCAACAAATGTCAAATTTATGGCGAGAAGATTCATGTAGCCCCTTCACCCCTTCATGTCATGACTTCTCCATGGCCTTTTTCTATGTGGGGCATGGATGTTATAGGGCTAATTTCCCCAAAAGCTTCTAATGGACATCGATTCATTTTTGTGGTCATTGATTACTTCACAAAATGGATAGAAGCCGCTTCATTTGCCAACGTGACGAATACTACAGTTTGCAAGTTTTTGAAAAAGAAAATCATTTGTCGATATAGTTTTCCTGAAAGAATCATTTCAGATAACACCTTAAATCTGAACAACAAGATGATGAAAGAAGTGTGTGAGCAATTTCAAATAAAGCATCATAACTCATCGCTCTATCGCCCAAAAATGAACAGAGCTGTTGAAGCGGCCAACAAAAATATTAAGAAGATTATTGGGAAAATGACCGAGACATATAGAGACTGGCACGAGAAGCTATCATTTGCTTTGTATGCATATCGCACATCTGTGCGGACATCTACGGGAGCAACTCCTTTCTCTCTGGTCTATGGAATGGAAGCTGTGTTACCCATCGAAGTTGAGATCCATTCTCTACGAGTCTTAATAGAGTCGAAATTAGAGGAAGCAGAATAGGTTCGAGCTCGACATGACCAGTTAAACCTCATCAAGGAAAAACGTCTAAAGGAAATTTGTCACGGATAGATGTACCAGAAGAGAATGATCGCGGCCCATGACAAGAAAGTACGGCCAAGAGAATTCCACGAAATAGAACCCGTGCTGAGAAAGATTCTCCAATACCAAAAGACTTCCGAGGAAAATGGGCACCAAATTAGGAAGGACCATACGTTGTAAAGAAGGCATTCTTGGGTGGAGCCTTGATTCCCACTGAGATGGATGGGAAGGAGTTACCTAATCCAGTGAATTCAGATGCTGTGAAGAAATATTATGCCTAAAAAAATGGGAATCAAGGTGAAAACCCGAAAAGGGCGTCTTGATAATAAAAGGATCAAGGTGAAAACCTGAAAAGGGCGTCTTGATTAACACAGAAGATTAGGATGAAAACCAAAAGGGCATTCTAATGAAGCAAACCCGGGCCTAAAGAGCAATGCAGTTGAACGGTGGGTCAAACAGCGAGACTACAGTATTTGAAGCATTTCTAAAAGCTCGAAATCTTCTACACAAGAAGCCATACTCGAAAAGATTCTTGATTAAGAAACATGGAAGAGTTCATGTGTTGAATATCTAGAGCATTTATATCCGTTGAATGCGATCCCCCTTCTCTTTATAATACTTTTTACTATCCTTGCTTAACTTTCTTTGTTTGCTACCTTTGAAATAAATAAATAGAGGTATCCTTTTCGTACCTACCTGACCATTTTCATATGTCTCATTGTGTGGTTTATTTAAATAATAAATAGTGAAATGACATACTCTAGACAAAAGAAATGTTGAGCATTGCCTGGATAAGAATTTGATAAGTACAAGAGTCTCAAAGTAAGGACAAAGTTCAACCAGGGGCAAAAGAGTGATATTTGAGAAACGTTGATTACTCGTGAAACTTGAGAACAGGTACAAGAACCTAAAGAGAAAGTCAAGAGTTGAAGTAATGAATGCAGATCCCCACAAAAATTGTGACGAAAAAGAACATACGACAAACATACCTAAGGCGCATAGCATAATCATGTAGGCATAAAGGTATTTAAGGCCAAACATGTGCATATCATGATGACATCATGCATGACATATACAGGTACTCCAGTAGAGCAAGAGGATGGGATGATAGTTGTAGTCAAAGGAAAAGACACCTGAGGTCCACCAGATGACATGTTTTGGTATTCTGATGTTTTTATTTCTGTTTTCAAAAATCAACTCATATTGCAAGATGTGAGTTGAGCCTCAAGACACGCTGAGGTATTTTCAATTTCTATTTTTCAAAAATCGACTCATATTGCGAGAGGTGAGTTAAGCCTCGGGGCACGCTGAGGTATTTTCAATTTTTTTTTTAATTTATGTTTCAAAAATCAACTCATATTGCGAGAGGTGAGTTGAGCCTCAAGTCACATTGAGGTATTCTCAATTTATGATCAAAAAAATCAACTCATATTGCGAGAGGTGAGTTGAGCCTCGTTTCACATGCTGAGGTACTTTCAATTTCTGTTTTTCAATTTCTGTCTTTCAAAAAATCAACTCATATTGCGAGAGGTGAGTTGAGCCTCAGCACACGCTGAGGTAATTTTAATTTCTGTTTTTCAAAAATTGACTCATATTGCGAGAGGTAAGTTGAGCCTCGTTTCACATGCTGAGGTATTTTCAATTTTTGTTTTTCAATTTCTGTCTTTCAAAAAATCAACTCATATTGCGAGAGGTGAGTTGAGCTTCAGGACACGTTGAGGTAATATTAATTTCTGTTTATCAAAAAAATCAACTCATATTGCGAGAGGTGAGTTGAGCTTCAGGACACGCTGAGGTATTTTCAATTTCTGTTTTTCAATTTATATTTTTTAAAAATCAATTCATATTGCGAGAGGTGAGTTGATCCTCAGGGCACGTTGAGGTATTTTCAATTTCTGCTTTTCAAGAAATCAACTCATATTGCGAGAGGTGAGTTGAGCCTCAGGACACGTTGAGGTATTTTCAATTTCTGTTTTTTTCAATTTATATATTTCAAAAATCAACTCATATTGCGAGAGTTGAGTTGAGCCTTGGGTCACATGTCGAGGTGTTTTCAAAATCTACTTTTCAAATTAAGTTTCAAAAACCAACTCATATTGCGAGAGGTGAGTTGAGCCTTGGCTCACGTGCTGAGCTATCTTCAATTTCTATTTTTAATGTCTATTTTTAAAGAGTCAATTCATATTGCGAGAAATGAGTTGAGCTCAGGATCACATGCCGAGTAAAGAATAAAGATTGGAGCTGATTGAAGACACCAGATTTTGTCTCCCTGAAGTTGCAGTTGAACTGATTGAGGATAACAGATCTTGCCTTTTTGAGGTCGCAGAAGAAAAAACCACAAACCTTATCTCACTGAAGCGATAGAAGAACAGATTGAAGTTGTAGATCTCATCTTTCTGAAGTTACAGTGAAGCAGATTGAAGCCACAAATTTCATATCCTTGAACTTACATTGGAGTAGATTGAAGCTACAAGGCGTATATCAGAAGATGCAGTGGATTGAACTAAAGCTACAAGATGCGGTAGACTGGAAAGAGACTACCTGAAGAAGAAAACAGCCAAGGAGGTCAAAGCTCGATGAGGCCGGGCAAAATTGGCCTTTTTTAAAAGTCTTTACTCTATTTTCGTTACACGACAACAACTCTGTTCTCGTTATACAACAATGAGTAAAGAGGGGCAGTTGTTATAGCCCAATTTTGCCCCATGACCCATTTACACTAAACTTCAAAACTTATTTACATCAAACCCAAAGCCCAAAATTTCAGCCCACCTAACCACTACCCAATACCCAACCAAACTAAATAGACCACAGCCCAATAAACACACTAAAACCCAACACTAGCCCAAATACAATTGAAACCCTAAACCAAATTCAAAAAAAAAAAAGCTATCACAAACCCTAGCCTCTCCCCACTTGCCTCTGCCACAACCTACTCACTGCAACACCATCCATTGGCGCCACCTGCCCCACAGTCACCTCCACCGGCCATTAACTGACCTGCACAATCAAGCAAACACGCAAGCAATAGGTTAGGACATTGTAAATGGCTATAAAAAGCCAAGTCTAAAATCTTTTTTCTTTT
Organism: Gossypium arboreum; assembly: GCF_025698485.1. Taxonomy (NCBI): domain Eukaryota; kingdom Viridiplantae; phylum Streptophyta; class Magnoliopsida; order Malvales; family Malvaceae; genus Gossypium; species Gossypium arboreum. The sequence goes on from NC_069080.1 coordinate 102,579,091, forward strand.
TCGGCAGTTCAAGCAAAAATATAATACATACATTAGTTTTAAAAAAAAAACAATAGATCAGTACCATAGATCATTCGAATCAAGATCGAAACCAAAAAAAAGGTGATTAAAATTTTTTCTTTTACTGAATCTGTTTTTTTCTCTTTTGTTTTTCTTTTTCTTCTTTCTTTTATATTCTAACATATATCTATATACATATATATTATATTATTAAACTAAAAAATAAAAGTTTTACCTTTTCCTACCATCAGTGACGGTGGCATTTAACAACACACGACGGTGGTGTGCGGTGGCCCTCTTGGCCGGAATCTGGGGTTACCCAGAAAGAAAGAGAGAATTCTCCTTTTTTTTACTGAAACAGCAATGAAATGAGCTGTTTGAAAAATTTTTGGGCTTTATAATTGGACCGAAACGGCAGCGTTTTGGGTACCCTCCCCAGATGCAAAACGACGTCGTTTTGGGGAGGGAACCCGTGACCCGACCCCCCTGGGAAGAGGATCCGCGTATTTTTTTAAACGGAAGGGCTATTTGCGTATTTAGCCCTTCCGCTTTTTCATATATTTTCAATAAAGTTTATTTTGATTTTTAATTCGACCTTGAAATTTGTTACACTTTTCAATTGAGTCACCCACGCTGCTGCGCGTTTTGGCTGAAGGAGTTTATTGCACTTTTGGTCCCTCTAGGTTATGCCCGCGTTGCAATTTGGCTCGATTTCCTATTTTATTTCTAATTTCACCCCAAGAATTCTGTTTTGGTCTCAATTCCGTCTTCTTCTTTTTTTGTTCTTAAATAGTATTTGTAATATTAATTTTGCTATATTATTATTATATTATTGTTACTTATTATTATTATTATTGTTATGTACATATTATTTATACTATACTTAATATTTTTATTATTATTTTATTTACTATTATTATTATAAATATTAGTGTATATTTTATTATATATGTATATATATATACTCTTTATATGGTATTTTTTAACATTATTATATTTACTATTATCTCTATTATATTTAATATATTATTATTTACTTTCCTTACCTTATTATTATGTCATACTTTCTTTTGTATTTTTACTATTATTGTTATTATTATTATATTATTATTATTTATTATTATATTTATATAATATTATTAATAGGTACTTTTAACATTATTATTTCTAATATGTAAATGCTATGTAAATATTTTAATACTATATTATGTATATATTTTTGTATATATTATATATAAATGTCTTTTAATATTGTATATCATATGTATATATGTTTGAATACTATATCATATTTTCTTATATTATCTTATATATATTTCTTTTAATACTATTATTATATATATATTTTAATATCATTAGTTATACATTTTTATACTATTTCATATATATATTTTTATATTATCCTTATTATTATTATTAATATTAGTAAGCGTTTTATCATATGTATATATACTCTCAATATTATATTTTTATATGTATACTCTTAATATCATATTATACTTATTATTTTCACTATTATTACTTACTTTTAATATTATTGTTATTATTTACATATATGTATAGATATATTTATGTACTTATTATAAATGTATCATTTTCTTATTTTATTATTATGTATATACTTTTAAGATTATTACGTGTTTATTTTTAATACATATGTATATATTTATATGGTATTATTAATATATTTTTTGTTATTAGTATTTCTAATATATTATGTATATATTTTTAGTGTTATTATGTATATACTGTTATTCCTATAATTACGTAGATATTGTAACCCATATGTGTTACTATTGTTGTTATAACTATTATTATCGCATATATATTGTTAATATTTTATATATTATTTGATTCAGTATATTCTTAACTTTTTGTTATTTGTCTGTTCCGAACTTAGCATATTAGTTCACATTTTATTTCAACATCGATGTTATTTTTTATTTAGAATATTTTTATTACATCGATATTAGCTTTTTTATATTTTCATTCATTTTTTTATAAATAAGGCAACGCACCGATTTAACATTAAGTTGTCGATTTCATCGCTATGTTGGGTGAATATCAATCGGCTTGTGTTAAAAACGGAACGTCCTTCTCAAAAGAAATCGAAATTTTAAAGATCCTCGTGTTTTGATCGGATCTCGATTAAATGTTACATTGACTTCACATTTTTGAAAATTAAGACAATACACATTTAACGAGATACCAATTTTGGGCATCGCGAGGGTGCTAATACCTTCCTCGTGCGTAACCGACTCTCGAACCCTATTTTTTTCTCTAGATTTTCGCATAGACCCAAATTTGGCCTTCATTTTTATTCAAGAATAAATTTTCTTTTCAAAAAAGATGATTTATTAGGTGTCTGATCACACCTGGAAAAAAGGTTGGTAGTGACTCCTTTTTGTTATAAAAATCGAACCTCGATTTTCAAGTTTTCAATAAATCGCCATATTTAGCGACCAAGCTAAAATTTTTACATCGCTACAATATATAATCCGCATCATAAAGTGTATAAAACCTCATATTGTTTATTGTTGTATTGTTTAAACTACTTCGAATGAAAAAAAAAAAGTATTACTATTGTTGTGTTTTGCATATTTAATATTTGGTTGACTAAATCACATTTATTGCACACCAAAGATTACTATTGAATTGTGCTATGTGCTACTTAACATTTATTCTAAGTAAGAATTTAATTGAATACTTATGTCTCCCAATATTTTTCCAATTATTTAATTTAAACTTGTTTACTAAAAATATTTGAAATACGCAAATTTTCATATGTAAGAAATCAAAATGTTGATTGTTCTTTTAATGGTTACTTATATGATTTACTTATCTGAGGTTTTCTTTTTTTCTTTTTGTGTGCGCCGTTCAAAGGTAGCGTAAAAGAAATTCATTCGGCAATTAGAAAAATCGATTTCAAAAATGGTTTTATTTGTACAGTGAAATTTTTTTCTTTTTTTATAAAATCAAGTTTTTGTTATGTTATCTATGACAATAAATTTTATCAAATTTAGTATTTATGTTATTTTCTTAGTGAGATTTGTCAATTCTTAACTTTCAATCAAAACAATTTGTTTTTGCTATTCTTGAACCTTCGGTTGTTAAGAGAGTAGGGTTTTAATCCTGAACTGATCACACAATGAAAATGTTAACTTTCCGATAAGTAAAGTTAATTGTCTCTATGAGTAAAGTGAAACCAAAATCAATAACTCTAGTTCTCACGAAAATAGATCTTATTTTGGAAAAATAAATCACTAAATTTTAATAGAGTAACTACACTAAATGATGTGTATATTTTGGCTTAACCTGTTGTTTCTATCTATAGGAAAAATAACACAGAGTTAATTAGAAAAAAAATAATATTTTAATAAAAATGCAAATCCCCTTTTGAGATAGTGGGCGGCACACACACTAGGAATACTCGATGTGCCGTCCACCCCATGTTCAAGTAGTCTTCTTGAACATTTATTTGTATTTGGTATAATTATATGTGTTCTCTTACTTTAAAATAGACTCACTTATTTAATTATAATAAATCAAAGAATAATTCCAATAAACTAAATTATTTTCAAAGTTTTCTCTTGTTCCATTAGGAAAAAAATACATTTATTGTGCATAGTAATTCAAGCAATTTATTTCTCTTCTGTCATTTTCATTCATTCATTAGCTGCAGTTCAAATTGCAGTTTGTTAAGGGTTGTGTTGAGTTAACGAAGGGACCAATTGGACATATATAATTAGGGTTCAAAACATTTATAATTAAGTTTCTATTGATCTTCCATCAGTTACAGCATTTTTAGTCTTGAAGTCATTCTATTAAACGTACCATAATAGAACACTTCCTATTATATAGTATTACTAATGGTGGAGCCACTAAGAGACCTAGGGGGCCATGGTAAATTTTCAATTTAGGCCTTTTATAATTTATAAAAATTTAAATTAGTCATGGTAAAATTGTATTGGCCCCAAAAATAATAAAATTTGATTTAGCACTAATAAATAGATATAATATTCATTTTGTAACGAGCTATTTTTTTTTTTTTGATGTCGAAAAATTCGATTTGAAGTACAAATTTTCTTAAATAGAGATAATCTGAATACTAAATCGAAAAGTTCATGAGTTGATTAAGGAATCAGCAATTAGAAAATATAAAATGATTTAATCGAATAACTGGTGAAAATAGTATAGGACGCAAAATGGTTAAATTTATGAGATTGGATTAAGGAAAAATTAATGACTTAATTTACAAATTCACCAAGGACTTAAGATTAATAGAATAATTATACAATATTGTTAGTGGACATGCATGATCACTACCATTTAGTACAAATTATCAATTATCATGTTAAACCACAACCATTGGATTTTAAGTTACTATTAATTAATTAAGTTTATATATATATATATATATAAAAGGAAGTTTCATAATCTTCTTCTTCCACCATATGTTCAAGGGAAAGAAAGTTTTTCTTTCTCCATTCTTGCATGCCGTGACCTAGACTAGAGAATTGACGAGTTTTCTCATCAAATTTTAATCAGATTTTTAGCTGGAAATGTTAGATAAGTATTGTAGTAGCACAAATCTGCCCGGGCCCGTAAGATAAACAAATAAAAATAAATAAATAAAAGTTTATTTATTTCAGTCCAGTTTACAAAAACCCAAATGTTAGTGGCCCAAATACTTAAAACCTCAGACCCGTTACACACAAGCCCAAAATTACATTTTAGCCCAACCAAATACTAGCCCGTTTACACCCAACCAGGTATGGCCCAAATGGCCCAATTTGGTAAACAGGAGAAGGAAAACCTAGGGTTTCTGGAACCCTAGGCGCCGCAAACGGAAGGTTCTAGAGCTTGTATCACAGGCACGCCAATCATCACCACCATCAGTGCCGTGATTCTAGGCCCCATGGCGCGCCGTGATCGATGCACGGATCAACGTTTTCTCGCCATGAAATCCTCAATGGTACCTGCAAAAGAGAAGAAGAACCACAACAGCAAAGGAAATAAACATGGAAAGAAATCAACAGATTCTTTCCCTAAAATGTAATTGAGGGTTATAAAAACCCCTTTCTTTTAATCTGTAATAAAGGTTTTTTTGGCAAGAACAGAGAGATTCAATAAAAACAAAATCGTTCTTATACTAAAGAAACCAGCAGTCGATCAAAATACATAAAGGTGGATGCTTTAAATATATGTACATGTATATATTGCAAATAATGAAAAGGAAAAGGGAAGCATACCATTTCGATTCGTGTCGGAAAAAGGAAACTTTCCAGTTTCCAACCACCGTACGTGGAAGCCAAGAAGGGGGCGCGTGAGTGCGTGCAAACTCCGGACGGAGGCACGATAGCCCTCCGACAACTAACCCCAAGTCCTCGTTCAGAGGATTCTTTTCTTTTTTTCTGAAACAGAGTGCAAAATGATTTTAAAACTAAAATCTGGCTTATATAGCCTTGATGAAACGGTGCCGTTTTGGTTTAATTCAATAAACATAAAACGGTGTCGTTTCAAGGCTTAGGATCCGCGCGTTGACCCGATGACCCGGGGAGGATCCGCGTGTTTTTGATAAGTGGGTGAATTGCTCAATTGATCCCCCCAATTTATTAAATTCTATAATTTCATTTTATTTTATTTTTAATTCGGCCTTAATATTTTATAGTTATTTCAATTTAGTCCTAATGGCTTTTGAACTATACTCTGAGGTACGACGGCGTTTTGGGATTAGGGCCAATTGCCCAGTGAGTCCTTCGGTTTTTATGCGTTTTCCTAATTGGCTCAAATTCTTTTTATATTCTTTTAATTAGCCCAAAGTTTTCATTTTTTAAATTTTAATCCTTTTACATATTTTTAATTTATTTTAAATACTCTATATATTAGTTTATTTTTGTAAATATTAGTTATATAAAATGATATATATATTTTATTTTTATATTATCCATCATATTATATTTATTATCATTTATTTTTAAATTATATGTAATTAAATTTTATTATGTTATATGATATTATATTGTTTTATATAGTAGATGTATCATTAATATTTTATTAATTAAATATATTTTTTGATAATAGATAAATAATAAAAAAATTTATGTTATTATATTATTATATGTTTCCTATAAAATTTTATACATTATATTATTTTATTTTATATCTTATCGTACATTTGTCTCTTATATATATATCATCATGTATAGTTTTAAAATTGTATAAATTACTACTAAACATTTTTTATATACTATTAAATATTTAAAATTCATTTATCATTACATTATTTTATATAGTGTTATATTTTATATTATTTATATATTAAAAGCTAGCTACATAAAATTATTAAGTGTTGTTTGTTTGATATATATGTGTTATTATTATTTTTTATATATATTATCACATTTGTTTTGTATATATTTATACGCTAATTATATATCATGCATTGTTTTTAAATTAATTATTACTTTGAGTGTTCAGTATATTTTGCTTATTTCTCTTCAATATATGCTATGTATATCTTAATATGTATGTTGTTATGTAACTAAGATTTGCTATATTTATGTATGTATCTAGCATAGGATCTTTAGATTATTGCTATCATATTATTTAAATGCATGTTTTAGCTACCTATTATTGTAATATGCTATATGTTATAATGTATATATATGATTCCTTATGCATTAATTAAAAACGAGATTCAAAAGACTTCAAAAATAAAAAGGCAATGCTTGGTATTTGGACACTTCGAAAAACGTAGTGCCCTAACTTACTGGGTTGCAACTTTTCTCGTTGAGTTCAAATAGTCAAGCACCCTTCTAAGTTTTAAGGTTTTCAAAATACGAGCAACTGTCTTGGAATTTCAAAACGTTGTGTCCTAACTTACTGGATATGTCATTTTGTCATTTTGGGATAAGGATTTTCAAAAAGGGTTAGCTTAGTTTCGAATGTCTTAAAAATATTGCTTCCTAACTTATTGGGCGTAATATTTTGATTCATTTGATACAAGTGAACCCTAATATTCAAAATTAAAACATTCTAATTAAAAGAGGTTTGCATCTTAAAACTTTCAAATTTCCGACATTAAAGACACGTGATAATCAATTAGGTACCAATTTTTGGGCGTTACGAGGGTGCTAACCCTTCCTCATACGTAACCTACTCCCGAATCTGTTTTCTCGACTTTCGTAGACCAAAATTAATGTTTAAAAACAAAACATTTTATAAGGTGATCCAATCACACCTAAAAAGATTGGTGGCGACTCCCGTTTTTGTTTTCTTAAAGTCGATTCCCATTTTCCAAAACCCGATTAAAAAATGGTTTCGACAGCTTGGCGACTCCACTGGGGACTTGTAACGCCCCAAAAATTGGGCCTAGAAAGAATTGGGCCTGGAGTCTAGGATTCAGATAGAAGAAAACTTGAATAATTAAGAAGTTTTAAATATTATCGTTTAAGAAAAAAAATTGAATTAAATTACTACTAGAAAATTTTTACTATATTTATTATTACAGATAATTAGTATTATGAGATAAAATTATTGTTCTTAGAAAAATATTATTGTATGTATGTTTGAAAATTTTATGAAAATTATTATTATTTCTTGTATTATTGATATTTGAAATTTTATTATTAGATATATTTATAAAATTATTATTATTATAATTATTATTATTAGATAGAAAAAATAAAAAGAAAATATATATTTATAAAAGTATTGTTGTTTTGGTGTTTAAACTCTAGGAAAAAAATTGTTTTAATTTGGCCTCTTCTAGGAAGTAGGCTTCATTAATAAAATAGGGCTGAGTTTTAGCACAAGCAGGGATTTGGCCCAGTGGCTAAGGGTGCTAGGAGGGCGTGGGAGGAGCCTGGGTTCAAGGCGCGGCGTGCGCAATTTGTGTTTTTTTTTATATGCAGATCGCGGCTAGAATAAGGTTAAGATAAGTTGCGGGTATAATTTAACACAAAGAGCGCTGTGCGCGATGGCAGCAGCGTCTTTGGACGAGAAAAGGGCGAGTTCGATTCCATACGGGTGAATTTTGTTTTATTTTTAAAGTGGGCGAATCTGAAGCAGAAGGTTTATAATTTATTGTGACCATATATTAGTAAGGAAGGAAGCTCAGTGCAAAGCCTGCAGACGGTGTAGGCACAAGGCGAACGGTGGTGCTGGGGTCCGAGCTACGATTCATGCGCGCAAGGTTTGAATTTTTGCTGCACGTGGGGAAGGTATTTGAACTGGACCGAAACACCCAGACCTTGATTGGAATTTGAATTAAGCGAGTTCTTGTCGGGGAAAGAATTTGGGTGTAATTCAAATTAAAATTTTGGCAAAAATTAAGGAAGGAATTTTAATGGAATTCAAATTGGAAAGAGGTGGGGTAAGTATTTAAGCCAACTATGGGGTGTTAGTTGGGGAGTTTTTTCGGCTAGTCTCTTGGATTTGAGTAAATTAGCCATTGCTGATTTTTGTTCCCTTTGATTGTTTTTTTTTCTTCAGTATATATTTGGGATATTTTACAATATTTCCTTTCGGTTTTGATAATTTCTCTTCTTCTATTTCTTTCCTTCTTCTTTTCTTTTCTTTTTCTCTCCATCTACTTTCTCCTCTTCTTTTTCTTTTTTCCTCTATAGTGTAATCTTCCTATCATCTTGTACATCTCTATCTTTTATCAATCGTTTCTAAACCTTCATAACCATTTGCCATAAAAAGCCGAAATCCCGAAAGCCTATATTTTCTTCTGTGCCGATTTTTCCTAGCCAAATCTTTTTACTTATCTTCATCATTCTTGATCGATTCTCTAGTCCTCTAAACCCCAAGTTTCTGTCGATAAAACCATTACAAAATCCTCATCTTTTCTTCACTGTTACAAAAAGCCGAAAATGCATAGCCATAGGGACAGCCAAATTTTAAGATCACTGAAAGCTCGACTTTTGTTATCATTTGAGGGCTTAGAACTGCATCAGAATCGAGTAGGAATTAAGGGGAATCATTGATTGAAGGAATTGGTGGTAAGTCTTTCCAACCTAGTCTTTATTTCGTACTTTAGAAAAAGCCGAAACCCCTAAAGGTTAGGGAGGCTGTCGATTTGGGTTTATAGCCCTAAGGGTTGTGATAATTACTTTATTTTGATAATAGTGTGATCTAGAGGCTGTTGATCAAGGGCTTGGACAAGTGGAACAACTGGATCTAAACCTAGTCGCTAACTTCAGCAAAGGTAGGATCGCTAGTGCCTAAGGTGTTATTGGCCGAATAAGGTAAGGGATTAATATGTAGTTCGTTTCGGTAGTTAGATTAACGTGGTAGTAATATAATTGTAAGTAGTTCGTGCATGGATCTCGTCAACGAATCGTCATAAAACAGGTGTGTAAATGACACCCACTCATAGACTAGATCGGTAAAAGCCGAAAAGCCAAAAAGTTGAAAAGCCAAAAAGCCAGCATTTGTGAACTTGCGAGTGTGCGAGCGCTCGTGAGGTGGTTTGGTTTTTAATTTTGGTAATCGCAAGCAGTATGATTGCAGAGTGCGCAATTTCATGCACTTCGGTATATTTGGGCTTAATGGGCTGAAAACGGGTTAGTGGGCCAACGGGCCCAATTCGGTAAAAACGCTCGGTAAGTGCTTCTGTTAATGTGTTAATGGTTAGAATATGTATGTAAACTCTAGAATAGTAAAATTTATTGAACTACCCCTAAGTATGAAAATTACCATTTTACCCTTAGGTGCAAAATGACCATTATACCCCTAGGGTTAATTTTGACTGAAATGCATGATATTTTGATTCTGTTTGTTATATTCCATGACATGTATATCTGTTGCATGGGGTTGGGTTTTGTTATGGAGGAAGAACCCGTTCTGGTGGCTGTGCCACATATTCTAATATAAGCAGCTTTGCTGCAGATTATAGTTAGTGTCGCAATCGGTGCTAACACTGTAAGTGTAGGGATGGCGTGGGTGATTTATTCCCCACAGGAAGTGTAGGGATGGACGGAGGCAAGTGCAGGGTTGGATGAGGTTATCATGCATTAATCATATGAGACTGTCCTGTTATGGGCCAATTGTATTGAAATGGGCCCAACTGTGTTAATATGGGCAAGGCCCAATATATCTCGACTTATAATAGGGCTACAGCCCAGATTGATACTGATATGGGCTAGGCCCAGTATACTCTGTTACTGTAAGGGGCTATGGCCCAGATTAATATTGATATTGGCTAAGGCCCAGTTAACACTAAATTCTGAATAAGGCTTAGGCCCAGTAAAGCTTGAACTGATTTGGGCTCTGGTTGGGATACTTTACACACTGAGTTTTCCAAACTCACCCCCCTTTCTCTTCCATCCTTGCAAGTGAGCCCTAGTTGGTGGACTTGAAGCTAGGCGAGATTCAGAGTGGCCACGAAGATTAAGTTTTTGTTTTCTTTAAAATAAGTTTCGTATTTATTATTTTGATTATTTTTATTCTGGTTAAAGTTGTAATAAGGTCGCTCTTTTTATTATTTTTTAATATTTTGGGTTATTAAATTGGTTAGCTCTAGGGCACGTTTTATAAAAGTTACTTATTTTTAAAATATCACAATAACCGAACAAAGCTTCCGTAACGTAAATGTTTTCAAAGGAAATAAATATTTTAAATAGACTTAAACTTAATTTGTTGTTCGTGGACAAGTAATAAGCTTAAAGTGTGGCAATGGATGTGTGCATGTCTAGGATTGGATCATGGAAGAGCTAGGTACTTAAGCAGTCTAATTGACTCATCTCCTCTTTTCTTGAATCCTACCTGGTGCGTAGTATCCATTCACTTTAAGCCATGACAAAGAAGGTTTGATTTTTTCGATACTTAACTGTTTTTTTAAAATAACATGTTTCTGCCACTACAAAGGTTTACAAGTTTTCAAAGTTTCCCATAAGATTTTACAAGGTTGTTAACAATGCTTTGATTATTACAATGAATCACGTTTTGGAAAAAAATAAGGCTAAGGTTTTATTCAAGTTTAAACAGTAAAAGTTTCTAAACATCAAGAAGGGTTTTCAACGAAAACATGGTTTTCGAAAAACACTTCAATGTGACACGCCGGATTCGGTCGTAACGTCTGGGCCGAGTTTGGGGTGTTACAGGACTAATAAGATAGTCAAGCCGTGTAATTGATTATCTCTTGTCTTAAATGTCGGAAATTAAAAATTTTAAAATATAATCCTCTTTGCATTTTATGTGTTTGTATTATTGCATGTGTTGCTATATTCTGATATGCATTGCATTTGCATGACTATTGTGGTCACACCCTTAAGTGGGGGTGAGAAGCTACGCCTTCGTGAGGTTTTCACCTCCGTGCAGGATAGTGGATCACTTTCGGGATACATCCGTACCTATGGTTTCGTAAGATTTTCATCTCCGTGTAGCCGTAGGGAAATGTATTCCCCTGAACTGAACTCGATTCAAATGAGCCTATAATGGGTGAGGATCAAGGAATCTGCTGGTTCGGGTACCTCAACTTTAGAACTAAACCACATATAGAAGGACCGTAAGAGCTAGACCTAGATAGAAGTATACCGTAATTATTACCCTTTCAGGTTATCTTTGAGTTTATTGTTATCATGTGATACTAACTATTTCCTTTCTTTTGTTGCATATCATTTCTCATTTAAAAGGTATCGATTTTCGGTCAGTTTCTAAGTTAGAGAGTTTTATTATGGAGAACGGACTTCTTGATAAAGTAGAAGACAACGCTAACGTCCATATATGGTCAGAGCAAACTCAGTTAGTAAAGGAAATAGTCTAGCCATGGGATATGTGTCAGAGCTGTTAGACTATGTTCGTATCAGCGTCATACAAGATAATCAGCATGAGTTAAAGGAAATATGGGATCAATGGGGTAGCGAAGCCAAGCATTTGTTCTACAACAACCATGGGGACTTGCAGTACTTGCTTGACTTGGGAATAGACGAGAATTTGTTTTGGGCCATCACTCAGTATTGGAATCTTGCATACAGTTGTTTTACGTTTGGAAAAGCTGATATGGTACCCGTGCTGCAAGAACTAAAGGGCAGAAGGTAATGTACTCACCAATCATTTCAAGGTGAACAAGAAGAGTACTGATGGACATTTCCACCATTACAACATTTCTCTTTCATATGAAGATGGTTGATGGTAAGAGTGTTGGAAGGAAAGTGATTGATAGGATCCATGGACCTACAAAGGTGAGTTGGATGGAAAGAATTGTGCCTATGATAGTAAAAGGCTTATTTATTATAGGACTAAACAACAAGCATGAGTTTACTATGTTACACTTATCAAAGACAATGGAAATGCAAGCCCTGATGGTCTATCAAAATGGACGCAAAAGAATGAGATTAAAGAAGACCATATCATTTAAAGACCTTTAAAGTGGAAATTAACTATGCTAAGAAGATACCCATGTAAGCATTTCAAAATGCTTTGTATGGACAGGAATCTGAAAGCTCTCAAAGGTGCTAGATATCATTTTAAGGCAGCATGTTAAGCAGGAATGCCTACTTGTTTGCCAATCTTTCTTTCAAGATAATCAAAACAACTTCACAGACGTTGGAAGAGGTGTCCATAGATGTAGGGATTAGCTCATGGGTGAAGCCATAGCTCAAATTCGGGATGGTAGTAAATCATTTAAGAAATACAAGCTACAGTCAGATCATGATCAAGAGTTAGCTTTGTTGAGTTAAAACTTTGAGCTATAGGACGAAGGCGTATTTGTAATCCATTCATATGTAAAGATATTCTTTTTCTAAATAAAGTTTTCTAAATGAAATTGAGTCGAGATCGATACCTTTTTGCATTCATGCATTACATCACATCGCATCATATGCATTTAAGTCCATAAAATAACCCTAATTAGGAAAAAATTATTTCAGAAAGAGTTAATCGGGGATATGGAACAAAGGTTGGAGAGATTGGAGCAAAGACAAATACAGATGCAAGAGCAGTTGACCAAAATTCAACAAGATATACGTGATCAAATGTTGGAGCTCCAAAGAAATATAATTGGCCAGCTGGGACAATTACTAGTCGAAGGGCTTGAAAAGAGGAAAAGCCCAGTGGTTAACACTGAAGATGATAATGAGGTCATCGTTTATTCCCCAAATTTTACTCCAATAGGGGTCCAGACTCAGCTAGACGTACATCCGCGAGAGATACCAGTTACTATCAAACCCCAACAGCATCAAGTCGGTATGTTGGCACCAGTAAATAATTCAGTAGGCTTAGGTCCTAATTCGGAGAGCAATTCAGCCAGTCTTGTCATCATTAGAGAAGCAAGGAAGGCCAGTGTGGAGTGTCTGAAACAGTGCGAAGCTCTTAAAAAGCAAGAGTGGAGCTCCTGATACAATACCTCGAGGGCAATGACGAGAAAAGAAAATGAGGTGAAGCTGTTGACTGTAAGACAACTAAGAATGTCAACTACTAGCCATCAGGTTCCTCAAAAGAAAGAATCAAATCCGAGACCGAATCCTGAAAAGATTCCCTTTACGTCAATTCCAGTGTCGTAAAAGGAGCTATATCATAGATTATTTGATGCACATGTAGTGTCCCCATTTTACATAGAACCGTTGTAGCCCCCATACCCCAAATGGTATGATTTGAACGCTCAATGTGAGTATCATGCGGGACGCACAAGACACTCAATTGAGAATTGCACTGCCTTTAAAAAAATGATCGAAAAACTCATCAAAATAGGTGTTATAAGCTTTGATCATCCCTCTGGGGCAGAGAATCTATTACCTAATCGTTTAGATGGGGAAGTGAATTCCATGATGAAAAGGGGCATGGGATCCAAGAATGCGCCAAGTTCCAGGGCTTTTGAGCAGGACTTGACGTTGGGGAATCTGAATAATGTATCCGAAGAGGAAACCAAGGAATAAAACTGGTAAGCCCTTGCACATTTGGGAATGTTTTGAACAATGAAATTGTGGAAGTGATCCTTGTATTTTAAAGTTAATTTAGAGTAATGTTCAGAACACACTTGTTGTTTTAAAGCCTAGAAACAATAAGATTTCATTTGTGAAATAGGCTCATGTTTGGACATTGTTGTTTCAATAAAACATATCTTTCATGATTAATTTGAGCAATTCTTCCCTCATTTTTTCTTTATTCATAACGTAAATAGTTATTCTTGAATTCATTTATTCCTTGTATATTCTTTTGTGCCTATCGAAGATCCCTAGATATCAATGGCAGGGGCAACGATACTACAGATTCAAAGTTCCTTTTAAGCGCTACATGTGTTTAGAGGAATCTCAGTACTCTGAAGATGACAGAGATTGCGATTTGTTTCTAAATTTGTTGAAAACGGTAAAGTAAGAAGAGAAATAAATTCTACCCCATGAAGAGGGGGTAAAAGATATAGTCTTAGAAGAAATAAAAGGCTGTAAGTTGGAACAAAGCTAGTTTTCCTGTACCTCACATTGATGCCTTGGTGGACAATAGTGTTGGATACTCGGAGCTCCACAGTTCCTTATTTGTTTGCTTCCCGATAAAAAAAACTTCGGTTTTTATGGGCCATAGAAGTAGAACAATCGGTCTGAGTATGGCATCATGACTCAGTGTATGGCGCTAGTTAGGGTGAATGATCAGTGCTTTACAAACCTACTTCTAAAAATCAATGCAAAGCTTGGAGGACTAAATTCCATGTTAGTAATTGAGCAAACACCTTCAATTCCAGTTGTTTCAAAGGTTCCAATTATCATCCTTGGAATGGATGCATTATTTGGCTCTCCTGAGCAGTCTGATATACCGTCAATAGCTGCGGTGGTTAGTTTTATGAAGTGGCCATTGATTTCCAGTTATAGGGCATCAGGTCGTACACAGTCTCTAAAGCTTGAAATGATAGATTCTCTCTTCAAACCAGTTTCTAACAAAATGGATGAGGGTATTGTAAGACTTCTATACAAGTTTAGAGAAAAGGAAGCGTGATCAAATTATCATATTCAGGGATGGAGTTAGCAAGTCACAGTTCAATCAAGTATTGAACATTGAGCTGGATCAAGTAATTAAGGCTTGCAAATTTCTTGACAAGAGTTGGAACCCCAAGTTTGTGGTCATTGTGGCACAGAAAAATCATCATGCTAAGTTTTTTCAGCAGGGATCTCCTGACAATGTCTCGCCTGGAACCGTTATAGACAACAAAATCTATCATCCTAGGAACAATGACTTCTATCTTTGTGCCCATACTGGAATGATTGGAACCACGAGACCTACTCATTATCATGTTCTCTTAGGTCAGATTGGGTTTTCGGCTGATGATCTGCAGGAGCTAGTCCATGCTATATCAAAGAAATGCCACAGACATATTTGTTGTGGCCCCTACTCACCGAGCTCATTTGGTAACTTCACAGTTAGAGCAGTTTATAGAGTTTAAAGATACTTGAGAAACATCATCAAGCCATGGTGGAATGACAACTCCGGGAGCGATTTCTGTACTTCAGCTTCCCAAAATGAAAGATAATGTCAGCAGCTCCATTGAACTATTTTCATATAGAGCTTCTGGATATTAGCTACTATTCGCTTTCTTTGTTTGACAAACGTCAGCTCGAATTTTTACTGGGGCAAAAGAATTTCATGAGGGGGAACTTGTGTTACAAGAGATTCTTCCCATGCAAAGGATATCAAAGGAAAATGGATACCAAATGGGAAAGACCATAGATTCTGAAAAAGCCTCCTCTAGTGATGCAAAAGATTTACCCAATACAGTGAATTTAGACTCAATTAAGGAGTATTTTGTCTGAAAAATAAAGGGAAGCCAAAGTGAAAACCCGCAAAGGGCGCTTTGAGACTTCTATTTCAAAAAAAAAGAGAAAAGAAAAGAAAAAGAGAAAAAGAGAAAAAATGGAGAGGCCAAGGTGAAAACCGGCAAAGGGTGCCTTGAGACCAAAAGAGTTTTGAGCTGAAAACCCGAAAGGGCGGCTCAAATTTTGGTGTGCAGCAATGACCTTGCTATACTGGAGTCAACAAGTAGTGAAGTATGTTACATACCGGGCATCAACAAAGGACTTTGGGTCTTCTAAACACATATTAAACTCAAAACAGTCTTCATGAAATTTGTATATAGAAGCCCAAGCTGCGATATCTAAGACATCTGATTTTTGTCTTGTTTACTATCTTTGGATTCTCTTTCTTCTCAAAGATAGATTCCTAGATTAATCTCCTTTTTTCTTCTTTTGATAAATCATTCAAACTCTAATTTTCCTCAAGATCAATTTATTATCTATTATTCATAAAGTATGTTGCATTGAAATAATAATGGAGGAACTAAAATATCTTTACAAACGAAGTTTTGCATATTACTCTGGAAATTTCTAGATGATACAAAGAAACTGAAACATAACAATTGTTTAAGGAATTCCCATTGAGTGAGGATTAGAGGTACTCAAGAAATTTTCTTCTTCGGTCCAAATGGTGATTAGATAATGTTGATCCTAAGAAAGGATCATTTCATAAACATTTCCAGTGGGTCGTAACATGTGGGAATGGTACAGTGGACCAAATCGATGGAAAGGGTTCTAAGCATACGAGCAAAATAGGGTTGGTATTTTGAGTGAAACAACACGAAACTTGAATGAATCAAGATGTCCGAAATAAAAGTCATTTTCATTTTGCATCATAATATGTCTAATTAGGAGCATTTGACTCATTTCAATCATGGCATCCTAATCATTAGGCATAGGCACATACACATTCTACAAGTTATGTCCTCTAGGGGACAATGAAGATCGAAGATTTCAACATGGAATCCCTGTGCTTATAGGGAACAAGTTGAAGATAGCAGATCTTATCTCTCTGTATTCGACAGGGAGCAGATCAAAGACATAACAGATCTGACCTTCATCGGGGCAGATCCAATATGGCGGACCTTATCTCTTTGTAATGGACGGGGGGCAGATCCAAGATGAAAGATCTCTCTGTAATGAATAGGGAGTAGATCCAAGATGACAGATGTTATCTCTCCGTAATGGACGGGGAGTAGATCCAAGATGATAGATCTTATCTCTTTGTAATGGACGGGGAGTAGATCCAAGATGACAGATTTTATCTCTCTGTATTCGACGGGGAGCAGATCGAAGACGTAGCAGATTTGACCTTCATTGAGGCAGATCCAAGATGATTTGGCATCTCTGTGTTTAACGGAGAGCAGATCGAAGACATAGCTGATTTGACTTTCACGTGTTTATGTTGAAGCAAATCTAAGATGATTTGGCATCTCTGTGTTCGACGGAGAGCAGATCGAAGACATAGCTTATTTGGCTTTCACGTGTTTACGTTGAAGCAAATCTAAGATGATTTGGTATCTCTGTGTTCAACGGAGAGCTGATCGAAGATATCGACATGACAGTCTTGAGTTTGTAATGAGAAGACTGAGGACCATAATCCAATAAGGCTGGGCAATTTTGGTCTTTTTATGAGTCTTTGCTCGATTCCTGTTACACAGCAACAAGGAAAGAGGGGCAGCTGTAGTAGCCCAAATCTGCCCGGGCCCGTGAGATAAACAAATAAAAATAAATAAATAAAAGTTTATTTATTTCAGTCCAGTTTACAAAAACCCAAATGTTAGTGGCCCAAATACTTAAAACCTCAGACCCGTTACACACAAGCCCAAAATTACATTTTAGCCCAACTAAATACTAGCCCGTTTACACCCAACCAGGTATGGCCCAAATGGCCCAATTTGGTAAACAGGAGAAGGAAAACCTAGGGTTTCTGGAACCCTAGGCGCCGCAAATGGAAGGTTCCAGAGCTTGTATCACAGGCACGCCAATTGTCACCACCATCGGTGCTGTGATTCCAGGCCCCATGACGCGCTATGATCGGTGCACGGATCAATGTTTCCTCGCCATGAAATCCTCAATGGTACCTGCAAAAGAGAAGAAGAACCACAACAGCAAAGGAAATAAACATGGAAAGAAATCAACAAATTCTTTCCCTAAAATGTAATTGAGGGTTATAAAAACCCCTTTCTTTTAATCTGTAAATGAGGTTTTTTTGGCAAGAACAGAGAGATTCAATAAAAACAAAATCGTTCTTATACTAAAGAAACCAGCAGTCGATCGAAATACATAAAGGTGGATGCTTTAAATATATGTACATGTATATATTGCGAATAATGAAAAGGAAAAGGGAAGCGTACCATTTCGATTCGTGTCGAAAAAAGGAAACTTTCCAGTTTCTAACCACTGCACGTGGAGGCCAAGACGGGAGCGCGTGAGTGCGTGCAAACTCCGGACGGAGGCACGATAGCCCTCCGACAACTAACCCCAAGTCCTCGTTCAGAGGATTCTTTTCTTTTTTTTTTGAAACAGAGTGCAAAATGATTTTAAAACTAAAATCTGGCTTATATAGCCTTGATGAAACGGTGCCGTTTTGGTTTAATTCAATAAACATAAAATGGTGTCGTTTCAAGGCTTAGGATCCGCGCGTTGACCCGATAACCTAGGGAGGATCCACGTGTTCTTGATAAGTGGGTGAATTGCTCAATTGATCCCCCCAATTTATTAAATTCTGTAATTTCATTTTATTTTATTTTTAATTCGGCCTTAATATTTTATAGTTATTTCAATTTAGTCCTAATGGCTTTTGAACTATACTCTGAGGTACGACGGCATTTTGGGATTAGGGACAATTGCCCAGTGAGTCCCTCGGTTTTTATGCGTTTTCCTAATTGGCTCAAATTCTTTTTATATTCTTTTAATTAGCCCAAAGTTTTCATTTTTCTAAATTTTAATCCTTTTACATATTTTTAATTTATTTTAAATACTTTATATATTAGTTTATTTTTGTAAATATTAGTTATATAAAATGATATATATATTTTATTTTATATTATCCATCATATTATCATTTATTATCATTTATTTTTAAATTATATGTAATTAAATTTTATTATGTTATATGATATTATATTGTTTTATATAGTAGATGTATTATTAATATTTTATAAATTAAATATATATTTTGATAATAGATAAATAATAAAAAATTTTATGTTATTATATTATTATATGTTTCCTATAAAATTTTATACATTATATTATTTTATTTTATATCTTATCGTACATTTGTCTCTTAATATATATATCATCATGTATAGTTTTAAAATTGTATAAATTACTATTAAACATTTTTTATATACTATTAAATATTTAAAATTCATTTATCATTACATTATTTTATATATTGTTATATTTTATATTATTTATATATTAAAAGCTAGCTACATAAAATTATTAAGTGTTGTTTGTTTGATATATATGTGTTATTATTTTTTATATATATATATTATCACATTTGTTTTGTATATATTTATCGTCTAATTATATATCATGCATTGTTTTTAAATTAATTATTACTTTGAGTGTTCGTATATTTTGCTTATTTCTCTTCAATATATGCTATGTATATCTTAATATGTATGTTGTTATGTAACTAAGATTTGCTATATTTATGTATGTATCTAGCATAGGATCTTTAGATTATTGCTATCATATTATTTAAATGCATGTTTTAGCTACCTATTATTGTAATATGCTATATGTTATAATGTATATATATGATTCCTTATGCATTAATTAAAAATGAGATTCAAAAGTCTTCAAAAATAAAAAGGCAATGCTTGGTATCTGGACACTTCGAAAAAGGTAGTGCCCTAACTTACTGGGTTGCAATTTTTCTTGTTGAGTTCAAATAGTCAAGCACCCTTCTAAGTTTTAAGGTTTTCAAAATACGAGCAACTGTCTTGGAATTTCAAAACGTTGTGTCCTAACTTACTGGATATGGCGTTTTGTCATTTTGAGATAAGGATTTTCAAAAAGGGTTAGCTTAGTTTCGAATGTCTTAAAAATATTGCTTCCTAACTTATTGGGCGTAATATTTTGATTCATTTGATACAAGTGAACCCTAATATTCAAAATTAAAACATTCTAATTAAAAGAGGTTTGCATATTAAAACTTTCAAATTTCCAACATTAAAGACACGTGATAATCAATTAGGTACCAATTTTTGGGCGTTACGAGGGTGCTAACCCTTCCTCGTACGTAACCGACTCCCAAATCCGTTTTCTCGACTTTCGTAGACCAAAATTAATGTTTTAAAACAAAATATTTTATAAGGTGATCCAATCACACCTAAAAAGATTGGTGGCGACTCCCGTTTTTGTTTTCTTAAAGTCGATTCCCATTTTCCAAAACCCGATTAAAAAATGGTTTCGACAAGTATATTGAATTTATTAATATTTTCCTAGCTTACCATTTTTAAATCCTATTAGAAAATTTTGGTTAAGAAGATTATTATTTAGTTATAGCGAAAGTTTAAAATTTTTCTTAAAATCGAGTCGTTGTGTTATTTATAACAATAAATCTAAATCAAACTTATAGATGTGTTTTTTGCAAGGTGAACTCAAGTCGATATTGACTTTCAATCAAATAGTTTTCTCTATTATTCTCATACCATGAATTTCGTCGAGTGTGGGTCCAGCAACCCGAACCAAATCACAGGAAAGAAATGATTTACTTACTTTCAATACGAAAGTAAGTTCTCTCTATAAATCAATAAAACTCATAATTCCTAGAAAATAGAATTTATTATCTATAAATAAATTATAACTACTTTCTGAGAAAATAACGATGTATGAATTGTTGTGTGTCAATAGTTCAACCGGTGCTCTCTATTTATAAAAAGAAGTACAAGAGTTTTGGTTAAATAAGTACTAACTAAATAATGTTATTTAAATAGAAAAAACATCCCTACTCTAACTAGAGTATGGGCAGCACAGCCTTGTATTTTCTACTAGTGTTGTCGCCCCTCATGCTAGATGAGGGCTAATTGGGTCTCTTATGTATTAGATCCAATTATATGTGTTTTTTGAATTTTAACTCTGTATTTATAATTTAATTCAACCTTATATTTATTTTTTATTTCCCAAAATAAATATTATTTAATCAATTAATTTATTTAATTAAATAAACTAAATTAATTTCTCAATGAAATAAATTTCTCAACTCAATTCTAATTAACAATTTTACCATAATAAAATCTATGAAAAAATATTTAATTTCCTTATTCAACAAATCTCATAATGATTGATTAATTTTATTTTATTTTTAAACTTCAAATATTTAATTATTATTAATTAAATAATAATTTGAAGATATTTAAATTAATTCTCAAGTCATTTCTACACTTAGCGAGAAAATGCATCACTGCTGATAGTAATAAATGCAATCTATTTCTCGTACTTCATCGTTTCCATTCATTTTTATCTATTGGTTTTACATGCAATTCATTTCAGGTTATCTTGAGCTAGAGGAGGAGACAATTGGACATATATAATTAGAGCTCAAATAATTTATACTTAAGTTTCAGCTTTATCGTCTATTAATTATAACATTATTTAATTACAAAATCATTCCACTAAAATATCGTGATTGAGTTCTTTCTTACTTATTATATATCATTACGAAAATTACTTCATAAAAATTATCTTTATTTTTAAATTTTTTTAAACGAAATGAAAAAAAATATTTATGGTAAAATATTCATGCAAAAAGGTGTTTCAATCTATTTAGCAAAAATCAACATCACATGGTAGTCAATTTTATCCCAAATAATTTAACGAATCAAAATTATTTTTATTGAAATCGAGCCATGAAATCAAAATTTTCTTAATGCCAAAATGCTTCAAGGAATGAAAATCAAATTAAAAACCCAAAATTAGAATATATATATATATATATAGAACGAACTCAAAAGCAAAGATTATGGGTAAAAATTCAAACCTCATTTCAAAAAAAAATCGATTTTTAATCTATTTAAAGCGATTTTTGATAAATCCAATTATACAATAATTATTGAAATGTGGAGTCTACTGGTTTTTAATTAAATCTGTTGAAACAATGGATTGTTTTCATTTTAACAATTATTCCTTTAAAAGTCAAAAACACAGTAAGCTTCGACCAATCTTAACTTATAAGGAGTGATAATTAAAACTTTCAACTACTTACTCTCAACTCCTGCTCTAATATTGCATATAAAAATAGTTTTAACAAGTTAATTATTTTTATATAACTATAATTGGAATCTAAGCTATTTTTAAAAGGGTTAAATATAAAATTAGTACTCGAATTTTTCTATTTTTCTTAGATTGATACTTAAGGTTTTCTTGTTCCAGATTAGTACTCGAATTTTTTTCCATCCACTATATTGGTACTCGAGCCTAACACCATTAGTTTTTTATGATGTCGTAGCATTAGCTAATCACATGATGTCACGTGGCGTTCTATTTGTACCTCCTTTTGTTTTACTTCCTTTTTTATTTTCTCTCTTTTTTTGCCCTGCTTCTACACCGTTGCTCGGCCACCGTTTGGCCTCCTCCAGTGAGCTTTCCGGTGAGTTTTCCGCAGAAATATAAACATTGAGTGTTGCTATCATTTGGGGAATGCCATCAAGACTAACATACAAATTTTGGACTTTCAAAGCAAATTTCTTTGCTCCATTAATATCCTGTGCTATGAACTTCTTCTCAATAAGCTCTTTAGCTCTAGTGGCTTTATCCTTATTGCACTCCATTTCCCCTTCTCAGCTTTGCTCTCTAATAAAAGAGTCAGCAACAGACAACTCTTAAATGTGTCAGCCACCGTCATACTCCTTCCCATACTTTAAAAAATAAAAAACCCAAAGCTCAATGAAAAACATCATACAAACACTACCCAAAATCATCAAAAATAGGTGCAAACAATACAAGTCAGTCCTTCATCGAAGATTAAAATGCAAAGAAAAAACTAGGTCAAATGCAATAAAATAAGAACTTTAAAAAACTAGGTCAAATGCAATAAAATAAGAACTTTCTCCTACGCCACGCCAATGTCAAGATATCCTTCGATCTTTATCACCTTTTTTGGTCTTCGTTGCCGATATGACCTTTTAGAAAGTAATCGTACCCGAAAAAGCTGACATTTGTGTCTTTGTTCATCATTGTGTTGAATACTTAGGGGTTTGTGTTTTACAATAACTTGTTGTCGTTGATGATGGCACCATTTTTTTGGGTTTTAAGTGGGGACTGTGGTGAGCTTTTCGCCGCCGTGAGTGGCGGCGAAGATTTGAACTGATGGTGTTTTTTGTTGTGTGTTTGTCTTGTTTATTTGGTTTTTGCTGATTAGTTTCTTTGGATTCGCAACTAGGAAAGCAATCTCTGCTACAACATTTACTATCACTAGTGTGGTTAATAAGTTTCTTATTGTTTCGATCAATGTATTGATTTGGGATAAACATGCTACTCCAATTGGCTTGGTTTTTCTCCTTTTCACATTGGCGGGTGGCATTCGTTATCAGCAGCAGTGTAGAAGCAGAGAAGAAAAAGAGGGAAAAAAAAGAAAAATGAAAAAGGAAATAGCAGTCTACGTGGCACTGCACGATTGGTCAATGCTACCACGTCATCAGAAAAGCAACCGCATTAGAAGGAAGTACCAATATAGTGGATGAGAAAAAAATTGGGTACCAATCTTGGACAAAAAAAACTGTAAGTATCAATCCGGGAGGAGTGGACAAGTTCGGGTACCAATTTTAAATTTAACTCTTTCTAAAATAGATAAACAAATGATCCTAATGCCTTGAATCCGCAAGATAATGATGTTCATTTTTATCGGTTTAGTGACTGACCTACCTATTTCTCGAACGTGGAACAATTTAATTCTTTTAAGTAAGGCCTACACCAAAATAAAATCATCTTATCACAACACATTATTACAAACATTAATATTTAGTAATATTTAGGTCCTAAATGACCAAAATCCCCTCTAGACAAAATTACTATTTTACCATTCATCCCATATTTGACTGGACCAAGCCTAAAACTCTACAAAAGGTTTATTATAATTTTTAGTGGCTTCTCAATAGTATAAAAATAATTAAATTCATTAAAAAATAATTTTCTTATCGAGTATACAGATAAAATGATGGAAACAGTCTTGTGCAAAATATTGAAAAGTTTTTAGAGTGTTGTTGGAACTTTCTTTCACTAAAACTCATAAAACTTAGATTGATAATTAGAGATTTGAATGTGGAAGAGAATTCATGAGATTACTTTCTATGTGATTCCATCAAAATCTTAAAGTTTGAGAAATCCCGTGAAAAAGCTCGTAAAATGAAAGAAATAAGAAGAAAAACTCCACAAAAGAGCTTGGTCAGCTGGAGAAGAGAGAAAAGAAAAACGGGGAACTTTTCCCGATCTCATCCTTCAAAAAAAAAAACCGAGTGGACCAAAAGGCCCAAGTCCACCACTAACCCACCATTTAAAACAAGGGTGATCAATCACATTATTTCATTGGCCCAATGATCTTAGCTTATTTCAATTATCAAATATTTCATTCAAATAATGATTAAAATACCTTTGAATAACAAAATTATCATTTTACCCATTTTATCTAAAAACACAATTTTTCCAAAATTAAGCACCTAATTCAATTCAAATTCATAATAAACATTTACTAGGTGGTAAAATGAGATTTTTACTCAATTTTCTGAGAAATTTATAATTTAATTCCTAAATTTTATCAATTTATTCTTAATATTTCATTGTACTAATACCTATTCTTATGAAATTTAATCAATACTCACTCACTTTTCAAAATGAGATAGATAAAAGGATTTTATCACATTTTCACTTCTAAAATCATTTTCTTTAATTCCCAATCTCAAATATTAACTTAGATTGCATAAAATCCTTTTATCTATCTCATTTTCTAATTTAATTGACAATTCACTATATTTGTTATTAGAAGAATGTGACATATATAATAAAAACTTTAGGGTGTTACAACAACTGTCATATTATTTTTAAGGTACACATATTATATATTGATTCCTTTAGCTTCTTGCATTTTAAACAACTTTTTACAACTCCTTGTACCTCCAGCTATGTCATGTTGTTTTGGGGTGCACACATGATATGTTGGCTCCTTCTAGCTTTTTACAACTTTATATAGCTTTTATACAACTCTATGTATTCTAGTCTATTCTTTTGTGTTTTTCAGCGCACATATGATTTTTCAATTCCTACCAATTACCTACATCTTCCTGTAACTTCCTATTTCATATTGTTTTCGGGGTACAATTTTATGTTGTTCGTGAGTTTCTTACAGCTTTCAAGTTCCCCTCACAAAAATAGGTGAATTATGAAAATCCTTCAGATAATTACAAACGCTTAAGATTGATGTCTATCCTTTCAAACTTTAAAAATCCTTTTACGAAAAAGGGATGTATTAAAATCCAATGATAATAAAAATCCTTTAGACGACACAATAATACCAAACAACTGAGCTTCAAGAAAAATCCTTCAAAGGATTATATTATGCCAAACAAAAATACTCTAGCCACCGAGTCTAAAGTTTTACTTTGACTTCCATAACCGCCACTCCTAACCATAGTGACACATTGTGTGATAAGAGTGTAAATCCTTTAGGGGATGCACCTCCACATCTTCAATCTACATATTTAGTGATATATTTTGTTTGTCTCTCTTATACCTTCATCTTTTTTTGTTTATTCCTATGCCTTCTTCCTTTATCAAATACTTATATTAACTAATATATATATATATATATATATATATATATATATAGAGAGTGCCCTACTGCACCTCCTAAACTTACTTTTATTTTATAGAAACTTAAAAAGTATTCAAACTTATTACACCTTAACCATAGTTAAAGGCCAAAATATAAGGAATGAAAATTAGATTAAAAACCCAAAATTAGAAATATATATATATATATATATATATATATATAATAACAAACTCAAAAGCAATGAATATAGGTAAAAAAAATCAAACCATAAACATTTCAATTTTTTTATTCTTTATTTATTTAAAGCTTTACTTCATTTATATTCCTTATACATATAAATAGAGACTATCGAGAAGTTTTATATACTCGATTGATCAATAAAATACATTCTCTCTTAGCTCTCCCATTCTCTTTGTTTTTGTTTTTATTCTCTGTCTTTTATTTTATAACACGTTATCAACACGATTCTTTTTTATTTTATAATACGGTCACTCAAAATCTGTTGCTCAAGTTGCTGTTGATTACCTTCTAGAGCTATTGCAATTTCACTCTTCAATTGAGGTCTGCGCGTTATGGGTGATCATTAAAGCTTTAACCACTCAGATCTTCAGGTATATTTTACTATAATTTATTTATTATATCATGTTTATTATTTTTGGAAACTAATCATAACAACATGAATACATATATTTTTATTTGAAATCCGCATATGTTTGCCATGGTGATAATGAAATAAAGAATATATTGGGACAATTATTAGTTTATCCTAGTAAATCTATTACATTCCCCAAAGTGAACGTAATCATAAAAGAAAATTAAACCAATATTATTTTAATATTTGGTAGTACAAAATTAGTAAAAGGCTTCGAAGAGCTAATATATTAATATCTAATGGTTAATCCATTGATTTTAAAAGATATACATAATGTATCTCATATTGAGATTGTAAATGAGAAAAGATTATATTTCATATGAATCAAAAAGGATTGAATTATTGATTACTCTTGTTATTGATTATTGTTGAAACTCATAAAGAGATTGAATTATTGATTACTCTTGTTATTGATTATTGTTGAAACTCATAAAGAGATGAAGATATATTTCCCCAAAATTTTCTCTCATTCATGACTTTCAAAAGAATGGTGATATAAATGCTTAGCAAATACTTTCAAATTATCATTTGAAAAGCAAGCATTCAAAATTGAATACGTAGAATGTGAGAAAATATGTAATGTTTTCATGAGGGTAAGTAAATATACGTTGTACTCTTTTTCTCTTAGCTGAGGTTTTGTCTTATTGGGTATTCCTGGTAAGGTTTTTAACGAGACAGCATATTATGCGTATTATAGATATGTGTACTTTTTTTCCTTCACTAGGAATTTTTATTATCTACAAATGAACATCCAAAGAGAACATTTTATTAAGTGGATATCCATCAAGATCTAGATAAGTTTTGATATACTTTAAATTCTAATGGTTATTAGAATTAGATCTCTACTTCATTTATACTTCTTATGCCTATAAATAGAGACTTTGGAAAAGTTTTGTATATATTCCTATTGATCAATAAAATACGCTCTCTTTATTCTCCCATCCCCTTTATTTATTTATTTATCTTTTTGTTTTCTATCTTTTATTTGATAACAAAATCAACTGGTTTTTAATTAAATTTCTTGAAACAATTATTGTTTTCATTTTAACAGTTATTGTTTTAATAGTTAAAAACACAAAGCTTGCACCAATAAGACACTACAGGAAAATAGGGCTTTCGTGGCGTTTTTAGTAGCGTTTTATCAAAAAACGCCGCAAAAATTGTAAAACACAGAGTAATAGCGGCGTTTTAACAAAAACGTCGCTAAAAACTGAGCAATAGCAGCGTTTTTTGTTAAAACGTCGCTAAAAACAGAGCATTAGCGGCGCTTTTGGTAAAATGCCGCTGAAGACCAGAGCATTAGCGGCGCTTTTGGTAAAACGCCGCTGAAGACCAGAGCATTAGCGGCGCTTTTGGTAAAACGCCGCTGAAGACCAGAGCATTAGCGGCGCTTTTGGTAAAACGCCGCTGAAGACCAGCGGCGCTTTTGGTAAAACGCCGCTAAAAGTTATATAACACCTAAAATCCTAAACCCCAAATAAAAAATAAAATATTAATCTATAACCCCTAAAATAGTAAACCCCTAAACCCTAACAAGCCCTAAACACTAAACTATAACCCTTAAAACCCTAAACGCTGCAATTGGTGCTTTTGTAGTGGTGCTAGGTTATAAACGCTGCTAATGTTAAATTATTTTGTTCAAAACTTCGTCGTTTAGCTGTCTTATTTTTTACCCACACCTGATACACTTAACATTTTCCCCGGTTTTCCCCAGTTCTATTTCCCCCTTCTTCCTCATCCTAAATCCCTAAAGTATTATCACCCATTCTCAAATTCGACATCCTAAATCCCTAACTAATTTAATAATAATAAAGTAATTTTAACAATTAAACTTAAATTCGAAATTTGAAACATGGAGGAATTAAATTCTTAAGAATAGAAATATAATGATTAAATTTTAATTTTACTGAAAAGTACAAATACTTATCTCATATTTTAGCTTTTACAGATTAAGTGGTTTAGTATTCAATTTGTTAAAGTATGTTAAGAGAATTACTTTTTCTTTTTTAAGATTTAACACTCCTATGCGAAAAGATATTATTTAACTCATATATTTATTAAAAGTTTATATAAAAATTAATTGTTATTTTGGTTATAATCATAAAGTTTTAATTTTAATTTTGTTATCTGAACTTAAATTGTTGTACCACTCCTAAGTGTAGGATTAAACTGAAAATTTTTAAAAAGAATTGAACTATAACATAACTTGATCCTTTTAGAAAACGAAGGTATATTGACAACTTGGTTACAATTTTAATTTAGTCCAAGTGAAAAATAAAATTCTTGATGGTGACTTTTGAAACTTGCAAATATTGTCAAGACAATTCAAAGCAGGTGCGAAGTTAGATTTTTTTTTTTGGGTGGCGAAATTAAATTTTATACTTTTATAATAGTACAAATGCTATTTCACCATTTAATAGCCTATATCTTTATAATTTTAAAGGATTAAATCAAAATTTTGTATTTTTTAATTTATCGATTCCATTTTATTTCTCTTAAAGTTTTCTTTTGTATTTTATATGTTAATTTAAAATTATAAAATCTTCAAAAAATAAAAATTTAAAAATAAAAATAAAAAACTTAAATATTTAATATTTAATATTTAATATTTTAGTCCATATTTCAGTTAAAAGTTTAATATTCAAAATTTAAAAAAATTTAAAAATGATAATTTCAGCACAAAAATTTAAAAGAAAAATAGAAAAATAGAAAAAATAAAAAAATTAAAATTAAACAAGCGTTTTTTAAGTAAAATGCCACAAAATTTGTTACCCAAATTTCCCATTTCTCCCCTTTTTTGTTACCCGCTCATTACTCCCTCTTCTTCTCATCTTCGTCGCCCCCTAAATCCCCTAAATAACTTTCAAAATTTGCCCCCAAATTTCCCATTTCCAGCAACACAAGTCAATACACCTACACCAATCACGCTTCTTTTTCCTTTTCATTTCTTCAAAGGTAGTAGTAGAAAGGGGAGTTCTAGGAAATCTAGTCGAGATTCGGCTGAGAAGAAAGAGCCAATGCTCATGCTAGGGTTTTGTTGATTGTTTGATTTTTATTGTTTTGTTTATGTGCTTTTACAGATTTTAATCTGAAGAAATCTTAGCTCCGCTTTTACAACAATGGAGCGCAAGACTATTGAACTAGATCAGGGATGGGATTATATGCATAAGGGGATCAAAAAGCTAAGGAGGATTTTGGAAGGACTTCCGGAGCCTCCGTTTACCTCAGAAGAATATATGATGCTTTACACGTACCCTTCAAAAAAAACAGAGGCAGTAATGAAAAACGAAGAACAAACTCGTTTTTTGTTTGGGATTTCGCTTTCTGATAGACCTAAATGGAAGCAGTTTCTAATTTGCTCTTCTGGGTTCTTCTTTGGTTACCTTGTCAATGGCATTTGCGAGGTTTTTCTTTTTCTTTTCTTTTTCCATTTTCTCGGCCACCAAACAAAGTTTAAATGCATCATTTTAAGAATTTTATTTTTTTTATATTTGCTGCTTTTCAAGAATATGTATACAATAGACTCCAGTTCAGGTAACTGCTGTAGTTTTTATTTTGGTAATTATTTTCAATTTTTTTATATTAATTTTTTGTGTTCAGCTATGGATGGTACTTCACATTTGTCCAAGTGTTCGTCTACCTTTTTCTGATTTACCTTCAAGGTTTCAGTCCAAAGAAAATGGTGAACCCATAGAAGACTTATGTGAAACTCTCTGCTGTTCTCATGGGCTCTCACGGCCTCACAAAAGGATCTTTAGCTTTCCTTAATTACCCAGCACAGCTCATGTTTAAATCCACCAAAGTAAACCCCCAAAGTTGAAAATTTTCACTCTTCACAACATTGTTCTTGTTTTTGCGTTTATTTTTTTAAAGCTTCATTTATGGATATCTTTAGGTTCTTCCAGTGATGGCAATGGGTGCCTTCATACCTGGTTTGAGACGAAAATACCCAGCACACGAATATGTTTCTGCAATACTTTTAGTACTGGGTTTGATCCTTTTCACCTTAGCTGATGCACAAACTTTACCAAGCTTCAGTGTAATTGGTGTAATAATGGTGATTAGTGCTCTTGTAATGGATTCTTTTCTGGGTAATTTGCAAGAAGCTATCTTCAACATGAACCCTGAAACAACACAGGTGATTTTTGCTGATGATGGTTTAAACATGTGAAAAAGTAGTGCGTTTAATGCTATACTTTTTTTATGGTGACGTTAGATAGAAATGCTGTTTTGCTCCACCGTCGTTGGTTTGCCATTATTGATCCCACCCATGGTTTTAACAGGAGAAGTATTCGAAGCATGGAATTCTGTTCTGAGGTAAATTTTAACTCTTCATTTTGAACTTATTTTGATTCTCTATGATGCAAGCTATGGCAATCTACTGACTAATTGTTTTTGCTTAAGAGGACTACTTGTTTTTGTTTAAGCAGATCCATCTAAGGTTATTATTTCATGAACATGTATATTGACTTCAAATAATTTTGTATATGGAGCTTTGCTCACATTTGTGGCTTATAGCTTACGTTAAGAAACTTCACAATGTAAAACAAATACATTGATTGCATTTGTCTGTAACAGTTCAAATACTAATTACTAAAAGCTCTAGATATATATAGAAAGTACAGCTTCTTTCTTGTTCTGCTGCACTCAAAGGTAAAATATTAGAATCTAATTGCAGCTTTTTGGCATATCCTTTTAAGTCGATAACAGCTAGTTGCTGCTATGTTTGGAATATGCTACTTTAAACTTCCATAAGCTTATGATTAAGGGTATGTCTTTTGAGTTTTGATTTTTCATTTTTTTATCATTCCTAGTGATGATATACTGCAGATTCTGTTATTACAATGCCTTCAAAGGGGATGATTTGATTGATAGAAATCTCATTACTTGTTATTATTGGTTTCCCACTCCAACTAAAAGCACTCTCTCAAGTATATGCATATATTATGGATTACCACATATATAGTTTTTGCTTTCCCACAAGATTGAAATTAAAAAAAAAAAAATTTACTTTGAAAAGTTATAAAAGAAAGTTTTTTTTTAAGTCTTCCTAAAATCATTGTTATATGGCCTCCTTCATTTTCATTGTTAGTGTTTGCACCATCGAAAGGTTTCCTTTTATTTCCTTCTCAATACCTCAAAAATATTGATGGCTTAAGCTAATGTATTTAACTTCAAACACTTACCAGATTGCTAGAGTTCAAGATGCTTTGTTGACTGCTTGCAAGCTTGCTAATGTTTTCCTAGTGAAGTACTATTTTAAAGACCTTTTAATTTCCATATTTTGCTTTCTGAAATATGCTTATATTTGTTTCATTTGCAGTGGAACTGCTGTATCAATGGTAATGAAATATGCAGACAATATTGTGAAGGTAAGATATGACCCAAAATTTCATGTTAGTCAATCATTGATTTTTCTGCATTTACATCCATCTCTCTGATTTTTTAAGAAACTTGTTAGGCATGTCATGGTTATCAGTAATGTTCATGCATTTGCATGGCAAAATGAAGGAAGTTGCTTCTCTTTCTTAAGTTGATTGGGTTACTTGTTTATTCCTCTGCTTCCACTATATGTAATATCCAGTTTTCTAGCTGCTGAAACCTGTAAGTAAGGTGATTTATTTTATTGAGCAAGAATGTCATCTTCTGTCTTTTGATTATACTATTTACAACGTTGCTGCAACCCAAGCTAAGTGGTATGCGGTTTAATAATATTTTAAGAATCTTTAGCTGCATACTAGAAGCCTCCTCGAAAGAAATTGAAGCTAAGGAATGACTTTGTGGCTTCTTAATGATATACTCCACGTGTCCAGTGAATTATTTAACCACACTCAAAACTAAAATTATTTCGATGGATCAAACCTTATGCAAATTAACTTTTTAACATAAAGTAAACATCAGCCTATTCAGAGAAGTGATAAAAGGGATCAAATGGTACATTCATAGCATATTAGTAACCATTTTGAATCCTTCAGTTGAAGTTCCATTGTCTATTCAATGTGGTGCAGGTTTATTCTACTTCAGTGGCAATGCTTCTCACTGCCGTTGTTTCAGTGTTTCTGTTCGGCTTCAATCTTACCCTTGCTTTCTTCCTCGGTGCTACGTAAGTTATCTCTGGCCACATTTTAATATCCATACAATAGATAGTCTCTCTTGTATTGAAGCTTCAAATCTGGCATCTAGCATAATTCAGAGCATCACCGCCTGGTAATTGGTCCTGCACATACATATAGGGAGGATAGCATTTCGTCTGGATCAAAACATGTAGCAATTATGTATAATTTCTGTATTTCACTTTCACTACAGTAGCATTTACGATTAGCCTAGCATCAGTTTTTTTATTATGGGTTTACTTTTTATTGATTTCACTTTCATTACAGTAGATGGTATAACTAATTTCCTTGTTTTGCTCAGTCAGGTGATCGAGATTCCGTTTAACAATTTTCTTTATTGCTGGAACAAGTCTTAACCGAGATCAAGATCAAGATCAAAGTACTTCACTAAGTTATATATGTAGGCATTGCAATGAGAGGTGATGATGATTTGGCATTATATTCTCACCAGGATGAATTTTGTTTTAGAAATTGTAATACTTTGTGTGCCTCTGTGTGTGTGTTTTTTTTATGTATTAAATTACATATTTAATCAATGTTTATCTATTAAATTTAATTTCATTAATTTTTATATTTAGGTTTGAAGTTTAAATTTTAATGGAAAATTTAATTTAATTAATATTTTTTATTTATCCTTAAAAGTTCAAATTTCAAAAATTAAACATAATATAATATTTAATATAGAAATAAATATTATTTAATTAAAATAAAATAATTTTTTTAAAGTTTATGATTTTTAGCGGCGTTTGTGAGAAAAGCGCCGCTAAAGGTCATGGTCTTTAGCAACGTTTGTAAAAAAAGCGCCGCTCAAAGTCATGGTCTTTAGAGGTTTTTTTTTAAATAAATGCCACAAATTTTTGCGGCACCTGCTATAGAGGTGTTTTTTGCGACGCTTGTGAAAACGCCGCGCTTAAAAACGCCGCTAAAAACCCAAAAAAACGCCGCTAAAAGTCTGTTCTCCTGTTGTGAGATAATTAAAACTTGGACCTACTTACTCTTTTAACTCCTGTTTCAATATTGCATATAAAAAAATTGAGGAAATAATTTTTTTATATAACGATAATTGAATCTAAACTATTTCTAAAATAGATAAATATTATATCAATAGGTCATAATTTGAGACTCTTTGATTAGGTCGAGTTTGACATAGATAGATTAGA
Source organism: Gossypium arboreum (assembly GCF_025698485.1). Classification (NCBI taxonomy): domain Eukaryota; kingdom Viridiplantae; phylum Streptophyta; class Magnoliopsida; order Malvales; family Malvaceae; genus Gossypium; species Gossypium arboreum. Next base: position 102,612,588 of record NC_069080.1, read on the forward strand.
ATAATTTTAAAATTCACTTTTTAGGCAATTAATAATAACATGTTGCATCATATCTTTTTGAAGTACATGAATAATATAATACATTAAAAAATTAAATTAATTTACCAAAAAATATTATTAAATTAACTTTTATTGTTATTTTTAACTTTAAAATTAATATATTTTTTAGAATTAAAATATTATTAAGAATGAATGATCTTATGTTAGAAAGTGTATATATTAATTAGAAATTTTAATATATATATAGACTAGACATAATATTTTGTTATATTTTTGTTAAATCATCCTAAAATAAATAAAAATTTAATTTTATTAATTTTGCTAATGTGATATACATGCGGATTGGTAGATGTCACATTAATAATTAATTAATTTTTAATTTTTAAAATTTATAAAATTAATTTTAAAATTATAAAATTATTTTACAATATTTTTAATTTTAAAAATTAACACTTACATACAGCATCAATGTTAAAATTTTTATTTAATTTTGGTGATTTAACAAATAATATAAATTTAACAGGTAAAAAGAAAGAAAAATTAAATTAATTTTTTTTTTGGTAAAGTACTAAATTGCTGATTTTATGGTGGAGTGATTGCAGGTAGGACCACGTAGTTCAACCAAAATGCTTTGTAATTGTATCAGCGTGCATCGCCATTGATTCAATGAAATGCAGAAGTGGCAATTCCACGTCCATTTATATCTGATGCTAATGTTTGTGGTTGCAATTCATCCAAATGCATAAACTTTTGCTACAGGTATAAGATTTTTACGCCCAATCTCATGAATGACAGCGGGAATAAAAATGGCGTTGATGAAATTTCTATTCCCACCATCTCTGTTCGTCACCGCAACCTCTCTGGCATCTTTTACGTTAATGACAAGTTCTGGGTTATCGGAATTGAGAGGAAAGAATCTTGAATATTCTAAGTTTTTCAACATTGGTTCAAAAGCTTCTGATGTAGAAAAATCCAAGTTAAAGCTCCCTAGTAGAATCGCCATGGCTACGCTTTATACGCCAGCTTTTCTTGCTGGTGTTTCTTCGTTTGCGATTTTCCCAGATGAGAATCTCAGGTTTTTGTTGCTCAAATCCGCCATTTCCATCCATTTCTTCAAAAGAGTTCTTGAGGTAATTGCTTCTCTTTCTCTCATAAATCATAATGATAAAACAAAAGTAATGGTTATTTATTTATTTATTTTTGCAGTCCTGTTTTCTTCATAAATATAGTGGCGAAATGGGACTGGATACAATGATAGTAATACTCTCAAGTTACTTCATTTCCAGTGCACTCGTGATCTTTAACCAGCACCTAACAATGGGGCTCCCAGAGCCACCAATTGATTTGACAAACCCTGGGATTCTTTTGTTTTCCATAGGAATTATTGGCAATTTCTACCATCATTATCTTCTATCCAAACTGAGAAGCCAAGGTCCGAATAAAGAATATAAGATCCCAAAGGGTGGTTTGTTTGGATTTGTGATTTGCCCTCACTATTTATTTGAGGTTTTAGTGTTTTGGGGATTTGCCTTCATTTCTCAGACTCTGTTTTCATTTGCATATGCAATGGGCACTACTTTTTACTTGTTGGGTAGAAGCTCTGCCACTAGGAAATGGTACCTTTCAAAGTTTGAAGATTTTCCCATGAATGTTAAGGCTATGATTCCATTTCTTTTCTAAATTCTAGATGTTGAAACTTTTACAAAATACTTAAATTCAGCCTTGTTTTTGTAGATTTGGATATAGGGTTTTTTAGTTTTGAAATTCATTACTTGAATATATTCCAGAAATACAAAATAGTTGGTAAAAAATAGAAACAACCAAGAAAGAAGGAAATAAATTGGCCTCGAGGGCAAATCATGCCTAACAAATATATCATCAAAGACACGGAGTTATTCAAATTGTAACACAGAAATTTCTTTCAATTTTAATTCTTTCTCATCTTGGGTATAATAAATCATTAATGGAGTAAGGATCTCCAATCTCTCATCATGATCCTCTCACTTGGCACTGGCAAGTTGAGTGCGGAGCAGCTTGGCCGCAGCAACCATGTTGTTGAGGGCCGGTTTCACCTCAGCATACTTACGAGTCTTGAGCCCGCAGTCAGGGTTGACCCACAAGATGTTGGTCTCGAGCACAGCAAGCATCTTGTTAATCCTGTCTGCAATCTCTTCGGTTGATGGTATTCTGGGAGAGTGGATATCATAGACACCGGGGCCAATTCCAGCACCGTACTTGACTCCCTCACGGAAGACTGATAGGAGCTTCTCATCGGAACGGGAGTTCTCGATGGTGATCACATCAGCGTCCATGTCAATAATTGAGTGGATGATATCATTGAAGTTGGAGTAACACATGTGGGTGTGGATCTGTTACAAGATTTCAAAATGCAATACCGATGAGAACTACAGTGATCCAAGAGAGTTCGTGTATAAGAAAGTTCCAAAGGTTGAAAGAAGCAAACATAAAACCTGGGTGGTATCCTTGACACCACAGTTAGTGATCCTGAAGGAGTGGACTGCCCATTTGAGGTAGAAAGCATGCTCGGACTTCCTAAGAGGCAACCCCTCGCGCAAAGCGGCCTCGTCAATTTGAATAACATTGATACCAGCCTTCTCAAGATCCTCGACTTCATCCTTGATAGCCAAGGCAATCTGGTAGCAAGTCTCAAATCTGGAAATTTGGCAATTGAAAGATGTTTATATTGCAAAGCAAAAACCGCAGGTAGAAATACAGAATATCGGATCTTTTTTCTTTTTTTTTCCTTAATTGGCTTTCTCCTGCATACCTGGGCTGATCATTTCGGACAAACGACCAGTTGAGGATGGTAACAGGGCCGGTAAGCATTCCCTTCATTGGGCGTGAAGTCATGCTTTGGGCGGTAGATGACCAGAAAACAGTCATTGGTTTGGGGCGGCTAACATCACCATAGATGATTGGTGGCTTAACGCAGCGAGATCCATAAGATTGCACCCACCCATTAACGGTGAAAGCAAAACCAGACAACTGCTCACCAAAGTACTCAACCATATCGTTTCTCTGCATAATTTAAAGTAATACTTAGGATACTTCCAGATAACCAACCAACCGCAAAAGGCCAAAACAGAGTGGAGTACTCACCTCAGGCTCTCCATGAACAAGGACATCAATGTCGAGCTCTTCCTGAAGGTCAACAACCTTCTTAATTTCCTCCTTGATGGCTTTAACATAGTCGTCCTCAGAGATCCTGAAGGGGATGAGAGAGCATTAATTAAAAGAATGGTCGCATTGACATATTATAAGAAAGATAAGGAAAATTTTCCGGATCAACTCACTTGTTAGCCTTGAATTCACGACGAACTCTCCTGAGTTCCAAGGTTTGAGGGAAGGATCCAATGGTTGTAGTGGGGAGGATTGGCAGATTAAGCTTTTTCTGCTGGGCATCCAGCCTAGCACTAACGTTTGTTGCACGGCGGTGGTCAGAGCCCTTCAAAGCAGCAGCCTGAGAATGCAAGTACAGTAAAACATGGTAAGCAAATAAAGATTTCAATGATGGAAACGATTACCGGTTGCTTGAAAGAAGAAAAATGGAATTTTAATATATCAAAACACTTACAGCCTTTTGAACAGCCTCATTGGTCACTCTTGGGGAGGACTTCCTTGAAGCCTGAGCGGTGGCATTGGAAGTGAAGAAGGCCTAAAAATTGGATAATAACTAGTGAGTGACATGGTGTCATCTGAATCTTGAGCCCAGTTCGGAGAAGCTATCCTAGTTCATAGAAAACTAGCAAAACAGGAAGAAAAATTACAAGGAAATACCTCATCTTTCTGACCAGCCAATGCCTTGGCAAGTGCATTGACCTCAACAACTTTCTGGGCAGCAAAGGCGAGCCAGGATTTGATTTCATCATCGAGCTTAGTCTCATTTACTAGATCAACAGCAGTATGGAGAAGTGAGCAGGAGGTGGACACCACAAGGTTGCCTGCACATCACAAACGAGTCAAAGATATTAGTCTACAACAAATAACAAAGTTATAATACTCACTATTTACGAACGCCATAAAATGCAATTAAAAATAGAAAACCTTTCCCAACAATGGCCTCAAGCGCCTGCAAGGTGCCAAGAGAAGAAGCAAGATCATTGGCCCAAATGTTCCTTCCATCAACAACTCCAGCAAAGAGGAATTTGCCCTTGGGGAAATTAGTCTTGATCAAATCAATGGTCTTTGTTCCGCGAACCAAATCCAAACCATAAGCAGTGACACCCTTCAATTCAATGAGGGTCTTGTATGCACCAGAAGTAAGATCGGCAAAGTAGGTCTCGATCAGAACATTCAAACCAGAGAGAGTAGATTCCAGATCAGCATAAGCTGCAGTGAAAGCTTGCAATTGATGAGCGTCAAGGTCCAAGACAAGGGTGGGTTCATCAAACTGAATCCAGGAAGCACCAGCAGCCTTAAGCTCAGATATCACTTCCCTGTGGAGAGATTCAATGTTACAAAGGCAAATTGAAGCAGCTATGTTAATGAAAACTTGGATAAAAAGAAAACCAAGTCTTACTTGTAGATAGGGAGGATTTTGGGGAGGAGAGAGAGAAGAGAGAATGTTTTTTCAACACCCTTTGCAGGTTTAGACAGCAACAAGTATGAGACAGGACCAACAAGGACTGGCACGGTGTTGACTCCAAGCTGCATTTGGGACGGTGAATCAACATTCATGTTTCAGAATGACTCAGAACATCAAATAAGAAGTGCATAAAACAAAGGATAAAAGTGGAGCACCATAATCAAGAAGGTCTAATTAGTACTCAGTCTCACTCAGAGAATTCCCAAAAAAAGGGGTTGTATAAAAAGTAGAATTCCGAGGAGATATAAACTATTATTTATAAAAAATCAGTCACAATAATAGCAAACATGAGACCATTACCCAGTTAATCATAGGCATTAAATAAGAAAGTATGCTAAAAGACTTTTTAACTAGGTCCAAAGCTTTGAAACCATATTTGGGTCATCATAAATCTTCATACATTAAGAAGACTTATAAATCCTAATATTTTCATAAAAATCTTCTTATGTCATGGAAAGTTACTCATACATGCATCTCATTTCCCAATTTTCAGGTGACTTTTATGCTTGCAGGATCTAAACATACAGGTTATAGTACCTTACAGGTGACTTTTATGCTTGCAGGATCTAAACATACAGGTTATAGTACCTTACTTCAAATTCCAAATGAGCTGCTGGTATAAGTACACATAACAGAAGCAAAAATCTACATTGTGACAATATATAGAAAAATTAGACCCAAAGAACATACCGCCTTAGCTTCCTTGTACTCATCCACTGCCTTGTGAGATGCATAAGAGAATCTAACATCAGGTCCCAATTCGGGAACAATGAAGTGGCTGAAATGACACATTGCACAGAATATAAGTCAATTTCAGAAATTTCAGTGTGCACAACAAAGTATATAAAGCATGACCAAGAATGGAAACTTACTAGTTGGTGTCAAACCACTTGGTCATTTCCATGGCAGGCACGGAGGCGTTTCCTCTGGCCATGGAGAAGTAAGTGTCAAATCCGATCTCACCACCATTCCAGCCATATCTAGGTGGTACAGCGCCTAGCATTGCTGTGGTATCGAGCACTTGATCATAATAAGAGAAAGTATTGCTGGGAATGTACTTGATCCCAGCATCAGCCATCTGTTTCCAGATGGATGACCTGAGACCAGCTGCAACCTTCTGCAAATCCTCGCCACTGCTCTTCTTATCCCAGAAAGATTCCAGAGCAAACTTAAGCTCTCTCTTAGGTCCCATGCGGGGATATCCAACAATGTGTGAAGCCATTTTCTGAAATAACATAAAAGAACATATAAAATTCTGCTTTATTATATAAAATCAAATGCAAAAAGTAACAAGTTTGCATGTCCTATATTCTTAAACAGAAAACCACCACAATCAAAGCTAAGATCCATGATATATCTGCAACTCAAATGAAGTCCATAAAAAATAATTGGTATCTTCAGATCCAAATGATTACACCCTATGTTACTGTGAGCTTAGGATGTAAATTTCAGATATAGAGAGGCCATTTATATCTTCAGATCCAAATCTTAATATGTCTAACAGAATAACATAAATAACACCCTATCATAAACAGGCTAAATATATAAAAGCCAAAAGAATATAATCAAATGCTAACTCTAACAAACAGATCTCACTAAAATAACACAGAATCTTGAATAATTCCAAAAAAAAGAGTAGAAAATCAAACACTAATACATAGCAAAAAGATAAATCAACTGAAATTGTTAGATAACAAAAGGAAGCTGTCAATGCTTACACTTTCTAGTAGATATTAGCAAGAAAACAACACAAATAACTTGATTTTCGAAAACCCAAGTTGAAAATATAATTGTTTTAAATCATATTAATAAAAGCCCACAAAGAAAACCAATAGGAACAGTAGAAACGTTGACACTTGCAGGTAGGTCAAGGTGAAAGGGAAAAAAGAAAGAGTTAAATCTTGAGAGAAGTTTAAATATTAAATCATTTAAAAGAAGACCCAGGAAGGAAAAAATCAATAGAATAGTACAAAAAGGAAGGAAAGAAGGGTTAGAATTTAATTAAGGGACGATAAAGGAAGATGTATGGGGAAAGGGCAAATAGACATGAACCATGAGAGAAGGAACCGAACTGTACCGTAGAGAAGGGAGGTGGAACCGGAGACAGAACTTAAAAAGAGTTGCTTGGATATAGAGAGGAAGTAGAGATACAGAAGAAGAAGCGACACGAGTTGCCTATTTATAACCAAAATGGTGCTACTGCCTACCAACCATATCTGGTTTTTTTTTTTTTTTTTTTTTGGTGATTGTGAATTTAAGGGCACGCTCGCGTGGCATTTTCAGACGGTGTTGGGGATTGTTTTGGGGGTTGGTGTATGGAGAGGTGCTTAAAGGGTTTTTTTTTTTTATAATTTTCGGTGCCAATTATTTTTCTTTTTATGAAATCTAGGATAAGAATTATTTTTTAGTTATAGGATTTAAGTGATATTTCCAGTTTACGTAGCAGGTTTTTTGTTTTTTTAATAATATTAATTCTACGTTATTTGTGACATAACGTTTAAAATTACTTGTAGTCCTTTCTCAACCTATAAATAAGAGGATAATATACTTTAACACACTAGAACTCATATCTGCTTGAATAAACAATAAGAGCTATACTAATTGAACAAAGACTTAATCGACTTTTTTTTTTTTTTTTGGTATAAAGAGAAAATGACTCAAGCTTAAATAGGCACCATTTTAGTTATTGTATGTAGAGGTGAGTGTTCAATCAAATTGAGTCAAATTAAGTAAAAAAATTCAAGTTAATCGATTTGACTAATTTTATTTTATTATCCTAACTCAATTTGAAATTTTTTCGAATCAAGTCGAGTGAAATGAAATTCGAGTTGAGTTAAATCAAGTGAAATTATTCGAGTTAAATTAAAAATTAAACATTTCAATTTAAAATCTTATTATAATATAACTAATTTCATGTTAGAGTACATAAATTTAAAACTATATGTATTAGAATTTTTTCAAATTAAATGAGATACTTTAGCATGATAAGTTGAATAGTTAATTAACTTATTTAGGTCCCAAATTTTATTATCGACAAAATTTTAAAATTTTAACTTTCTTTATATGTTTTTTAGATTTTTTAAAAAAATTATAATTTTAAAAATATAAATTTTAGAATTTATATAAATATTTTGAATTTTAAAATTTATTTTGAAAATTTTAGTAATTTTGTTGGAAGAGACCAATTTACTCATTTTAAAATTAACAAAATCAAATAGTATTTACACTAATCATTATCCTATTTTTTAGAATCGAATTAAATTTTGTTCATCCTCATTTATATGTCCCTCTGATTTTCTTGAATAAGCTATTATACGATAGAAGATTTTTCAACACTTGAATAAATTCATATATTATTTTTATATTTTAAAAATTATGATTTTAAGAGTTTATTTAGATATAAATAAAATATTAAATACTTACTTAAGTATAACTGAAAAATTAGGATTTGTTTGATAAGTGGTAAAATTAAAACCTTCAGTGATTTGATTTTCTTTAAGTGCTTTTGATAATACAGTAAAATCTAAATCCCTTATATAATTTTGAATAAAAAATTGTTTCAATGATAAATAGAAAACAATATATATAGAGGAAATCTTTTAATGATTTATTGATAACATAAAATTTTCAACAAAATATGTTTTTATTAGGTAACTTCTTACCATTTATGCTATATTTGATAGTAGTATTATTTTTTACGCATTTTTAATATATGAGTTAGTAATAAACTAATTCAATTGTTAATATTTAGCCACATTCATGACTTATTTTAATAAAGAAAAGAGAAACTTTTAGTTTATTTCAAAGATATCTTTTTTTAAAAGAGTTATTATTCATCTTTCTAATTTTAAGTTTAAATTTGTACTAACTATTCTTTATTTTATATCTAACTATTATAATACATAAAATAATTTCTCGCGTTATTACACTAGTATCCAAACGAGACATTAATTTTAAAAATAATAATTTTATTTTATTAAAATTATATTTGAAATAAACTATTCTTTAAAAAGTGATATATTCAAATTGTCATATATATAACTTTTCATTTAAAATAAATACAAAATATTATTTAATAAGATTAAAACTAAAATAAATAATTTTTTTAAAATTAATATTTACTTTTATCAAACATTATAATACTATTCCTTAATTTTTACTAAGTTTTCAAACGATTTTCTAATATGATTTCAAGGCTTATAAAATAGGGTAATAAAAATTCAATTTATCTAACATCACCATAGTCACTTTTATTTTATTATTATTATTTTCTTTTAAGAATATATTAACTTTAACTTTATATTAATTTATTTAAGAGTAAATTGTTATGAATATAATAATGTTTTTTAGATTTATTGTACAATTTATTCTAAATATTTTGTTTAAAACCTTGTTTTCAATTGAACTAATAATTTATTAATTTAAAAAATTAAGAATACATAACATTAATTACAATTTATGCATATATATATATATATATATATATATATTTCAAAAAGTAAATAAAATTTCACATCATATCTAACGAAATTACAAATTTTGTATTATGACACACTATCATTTTCAATAACCACGTTTCAATTATTTCCAAACATTATAATAGAAAAATAATCTTATTTAATATGAAATTGTCCATTACGTGAAAATCAGAGAAAATATCAGGTAAATTTATTTTTATTTTTATAACATAATATATATTGAAAGAATGATACAGTCATAATTTTGCTTTATTTTAAAGTTGAATCTAATTGCATGAATTATAGGAAAACAATTCTTGCATAATAAGAAGTCATGATTTTAAGGTATTTTTATATTTAGATTACAATTTTTCATCATATTTTTAGTAGTTTTAATACACGATGTTTTATTAAGAATTGGAAAATTTTTACAGCCAAATTTCAACTTTGAATTTCAGATTATTTGTTTTCAAATTTAAACATTAATTTTTTGGATTAAAATTAATTATTGGTTTAATTATATTGTTTCATCATATATTTGCACTTCTTAAATCTAAATTTTTATTAGAATTGTCATTTTTATTATATTTTAATTTTGTACCCAAATTATTTAGTCAAATATTGAAAATTTAATATAAAAATTAAAAATTTTATAACATAAATGAGTTAATACATAAATCAACTCACGCATCGCATGCAATAAAAATTTAGTATAATATATATTATCCAATTCTTTAATAATTATTTTTATTTTGCATTTATATTTATAAAGATAAATATTACTTTAATAAATTTTATCATTCATTTCAATTATTTTATTTTGACAATAATGAGTTTTAAACAATGTTGTTTAAATCGAAGAGGATTGAATGGTCAATCGAATAAGTTGAATTGAAAATTAGTCGGTGTACTAATTTGAAAAGATATAAAAATCGACTGACTCCCGAATTGATACGAGTTAATTAAAGTAGACTAAAAATTTATTGAATTGGAAGTTTAATTGGATTATATATATTTTAATAATTTATTTGATTTTAACCCACCATTCCAAAAACATTTGTTTTACACTTTTAGTATTATTATATGGGAAAATTTTGATACACTGTTAGTGAAGTTTTTAAACACAAGTATGGTTGGGTTGATGACAAGTGTCATACAAGTATAGTAAAATATTTAAAAAGTAAATATATAAAATAAAAAGGAAAATATTTGGTACACTACAAAGGAGTTTTTAAACACTATAAGCACGATTAGAGAGTTGACAAGTATCCTAAAAGATATAGTAAAATATTTTAAAAAAGAAATACATGCTAAATTTTAAATCTATTTTTGAAATAAAAATATATTATCAATGTGCCAAATACCTATCTTAAAATAAATATGACACATGATAAATTTTAACTCACTTTATAAAGGTAGAAAAAGTGCACCACTAATGTACCTAATACAATGTAGTACTAAGTAGTGAAAAATAATTAAAATTTATTATTATTATTATTATTATTTGGAGAGTGAAACATTTGGAGAAGCAACCTCGAGAGTTGGTGGTGGCTAAAAGTTGTTGGGAGTGGTCCACTTTTTCAGCAATATGGTTTAGTTGAGGAGAAACTATAAAATTTTATTTAAAGAAAAAAAGAGAGGATAAACCATCTCAAATTCCAAAATTAATCATTCATTTATACATAAGTGATTTGGTTTTGTTGGGTGACTAGGTGAAGTCACTCCAATTATTCCTTTATTTGTATTATAAATATTTTTGAGAGAGATTATAAACTTTATAATATTAATAATACATATTATATAAGTTCCTATATGTTTTTATTTATTTATTTTGAAATAATATGTTTGTATTTTAAGATAAAAAAAGAATTGTTTTTCTTGCTTACTTCCATTGATTTGCAAAAGGTGAGGAAATTCCTAATATGTCCTTTACTGCTACTTCTATTTAAGCAATTTCATTTTCCTTTTCACTATTGTTTGGAGTTGGAAAGGGGATGAGAGGTGTATTGAATTGACGAGATATATGATGGTGGGGAAAATTCATTTTCAGAGGATACTCAATTAATTTCAATAGTGGTTGAGAGATGTTGCGTTGATGGAATTGGATTTCTTCCAGCATGATCTGCCGATGGAATGGCTATCCAAGAAAAATGTGAAAAAAATTGGTGAGTAGAATGGATTTGGAAGAGGTTTCTTTAGGGTGGCATGGGACTTGCAAATATCACTAGTGGAAGGAATCGAGGTATGAATAACTCTTTGACTATTGCTATCAATGTGATTTAATCGGTTATACCTTTAGGCAATGTTAATTAAAAATTAGTGTTGATGACAACTGTATGAAATGAATGGGATTTGCTTCTAAGCTTCAAGTACTTGCTTTAAGAGGGACTGATGAGTTTGGAAGGGTAAGGTTTGTTATGAAAAGAGGAGGTCATGGACAGAGAGGTAGGATTGAGTTGGGATTAGAGGGTGGCATGCAAGAGTTCGTGCGAGGGAGATCTGAGAGTGAGGTGGAGCGAAGGTAGAGAGTGTCCCATCTCATGCTGTCACATATCTAACAACAGTATCTCGATAGTAACAAGAATGAAATGAGAAGAAAAACAAACTTATATGTCATATTATTGTGGTATTCAGGTTATATTACCCTTCTATGTTAAAAGTTTATTAATGATTTAAGATGAGAGCAAAATTCATATATTATATAAGGTGTTTTAACCAGACAAACCACAACTACAAATTTCACAAAAATTGTCCGTTAAAAAAGACTAACCTTTTGCCAGTTATGAAGATCAACAATTGATTGATACTTATTAAACGTTAGGTTATTGTCCATGTTAATATGATTAACGATATTTTGGCCATCATAAATACTCTATGAAGGTTTCATGGAAATGATCAACATTGTTACATGAAGTACAACTTCGGTGTACAAGATTGTCGAAGACGTAACACAATGTCTCGTCCCCTTTAAAAAAACCATATGCATACTAGCAAGGGAAGAGCTATGTAAGGAGGAGTAATTGTACATTTGTTCCATGATCTATTGCAGATTGTGTTGGAATAGCTGGTACCACAACTTATGTAACATATGTTACAACAATCCTACATTACTTTTGCTACTAAGGGGAGTAAATTTCATTTGTTTTTTATGGTTGTCTTGAGCCTTATTTGACTACATGTTGAGTCTTTGTTATAATATTGCTTAGGGTCTGACTTGATGATGGTTAAGACTCTAAATGATGATATTGTTTATCACTCTCTTTAACGGATTGAATTATTCTTGCTATCTTGATTGAAGCACTGTGTGATAAAGGGAGTAGTTTCGTATGTTTGAAATCACTTGTTAATTCTGTTATGGGTTAAAAAAACTATGGAAGTTGAAGATCATGTGACACTTGATGTTGGCAACCTGCTATCATATTTACTTTGATTTTTTTCTAGAAAGGGGGAGATAGAGGAAACTATTATTTAAGGGGATACATTATTTCTATATTATACTTTAGGTTTCATTCATGCGTTAAAGTTTAAAGTTCTTTTAACATGTGATTTATGTTTCATTTCCTCTCATTTAATTTATGGAGTGATTGCTTTTGTCAAGGTTTTTACAGCCGTACTGATGGTCAAACAAAGAAAGCTATTGGTTATCAGTTCGTCCAGATCAAATAAATTATTAAAAAATAAAAAAATAAAGAAATAAAAAATATTTAAAAATAAGAAGAGAAAATCGATTGAAACACTGATTCAATTGGTTTTTAGCTTGGTTCAATCGATTTGTATAGATTTACGAGTCAATCGGTTCAACTCATCTTTCCAAACCAATACCCAAACTAGTTCCTTATCCAACCGATTTGATCGGTCATTCAAGTTAATTTATGAAAATAATGGTTTTTGACGCAAGTGTTTTGTAAAAAAAATGTCTAAGGGTGGCAAATAATGGTTTATGAAAATAATGGTTTTTTAACACACCCTTAGTTTACCATCTATTGACAAATGGAATGTAACACCCCTCACCCAACCCGATTGCTGGGTTCGAGATACAGGATGCTACATTCATTGCCGAAGTAACTACATTTAAACACAACATAATTTCCATCAATTCAAAATTTTAAATTCATTAACATGACCATTATATCATTATATCATAACATTTATTCAATTTGGTCCCTAATGTTACAAAGCTAACAAACAAGCTTAATTGACTTTACAATTTAGTCCTTTTCATAATCTAAACTTAATATCTATCAATTCCAAGCATATTTCATCAACTTATGAACAATGTTAACTCCAAATAATTTTCAACAATTGCACAAAGTGATACACGTACAGCTAAATCAAGCTCCCATGATCATAAATCTATAAAAATTACAAGAAAAAGACTTGATTTTCATACGTATTAAATGATTGAATGTTAAATGAAAACCCTTGAAGCTTTCTGACTGCCTCCTTTGCCACCTTCGTGAATGACGAGAAAGATAAATCAACAATTAAAGACAAAGATTGAATAAAACTAATAAGTGCTATAATATCCCGAATTAGGGCCTAAACGGAATAGTGGTTCGTGACCACAAATTTGAGATAAAAATAAATATTTTATAATTATTTTTATGTTTATGATATGATTTCATGATTGTGTGAAAATTTCGTGATGAAATCCTATGCCTAAAGTGCTTAAATTGAAATTAGGGACTAAATCGAATAATTTGCAAAACTTGCATTCTAGGAGTTTTTAGTATGAAATTGCTTTGGAATATTAATTAGGAGATCTTAAATAGAATTTGACCACTTTCTAAGTCTATGGACAAAAATTGGACATGGATGGAATTTTTTTGAAAGTTTAGTAGGAAGGGCATTTTGGTCATTTAGTTTTTAAAATGAATTAAAAACAAAATTAAAAGCCAATTTTTGTCCATCTTCTTCATTAGGCCGAAATTTCAAGGGTTCTCCATAGCTAGGGTTTTTTTCAAGCTTCCAAGCTCCATAGTAAGTGATTCCAAGCCCCGTTTTTAATGTTCTTTACGTTTTTGGAATCCCGGTAGCTTGATTAAGCTTATGCTAGCAATAATTCAACCTAGGGTTCTTATTTGGAAAAATACCCATAGGTGAAATTTGTGTATTTTGGTGTTTTATGATAGAATATGAGGTTTTAAATTATGTTAGATAACTTGTACTACTCGGTTTTAAGTGAAAACGAGTAAAATGACTTAATCGGTAAAAATACCTAATAGTCATAAGTGCATGTTAGAGTGTGAATTTGATGTTGCTATAGAAGGGAAAAATGATTAGCATGTCATAAAACATAAGAATAAGGGATGAAGTTTAATTCCCGAGCCTAGGGGCAAAAGTGTAATTATGCAAAAGTTTAGGGGCAAAAATGTAATTTTTCCAAAGTTTGTATTAAAGACTGTTTTGATGAATGTATGTATTAAATAAGATTAATTTGGCATTATAGATCAAGAGAAACGAGATTCAAGTCGCGGTCGAGGGAAAAACAAAGTTTACGAAGAATAGGCTCGATTGCTAATATTTTGTATCGAGGTAAGTTCATGTGTAAATGTAGTAACATAATTGTCATTTTGAGCAATTTAATGTTGTTTATATGATATGATGCTTATTATTATCATGAATTGTTATGTTTTGTGGTTATTGTTGAATAATATGTAATTATGTGAATTACTTGATAAGTATGAACTATCACCGAGTATCGGTTCCGATATTCCGTGGAAGACGGAAAAGATGTGAGATCGAGGAAAAAGCCAGTTTGAACCTTAGGAATAGATTAGAATACAAGTGACATGTCACTAGGATATTTGAGTACCAAACTCGTTGAGTTGAGTCCGAGTTCGTGAGATGTAACTAGGCATCCGAACTCGTTGAGTTGAGTCCGAGTTCACTTATGGATGCGAACGCCCGAGCTCGTTGAGTTGAGTCCGAGTTCACTTATGGGCGGGTTACATGGTAGCTTGGCTACATAAGTTCCGCAGGCTATTGAGTTTGTCTAGCTACGGGTATGGCACTTACGTTCATGAAATCCGTGTATTCGAATTATATTCCGATGTGTTCAACGGGTGAATCTTAAGTGAATGAGAAGAATGCCTAAAACGAAGGTGATATATTGGTAAGTGTGGTGAATGAGAAAATTTGATAAGTATGTGCTTAAATCCTCGGGTTGAGAACTTGGTATGATGAAATCGTAGAAAGATATTAAATGCAAACGAAACACGAATGTCTTGATGTTGTTTATGCAAATGATGTTTTATGTGGAATTGCATGATTTTGTTACTTGGTATTTGCATGTGAACTTACTAAGCATTTATGCTTACCCCCTCCTTTTCATTCATTGTAGTTGTTGACAAGCCGACTTGAGAATCGGGATAGGTAGAAGACTCGTTCACACTATCCAAAGGCCTAAATTTGGTAAAATGGCTTGTGTATTTTGAATATGGCATGTATGGCAAAATACTCACTTTGTGTAAATGATTTTATGACATGGTTATGGTTTGGTAAGAAAAGGGTTTGTGAATGATTAGCCATTGGAATGGCCAATCTAAATCATATTTGATGCCATGTATGTTTAAAATGCTATTTAGTCCATGGAAATATATAGTAAAGTGAAATTTGTTACAAAACAGAATATTGCTGTAGCAATGATGTGAATTTGAAAAATCACTAAAAATAGTAGAAATTGACTTAAATGATGAATAAGTTAAATAATCGAAGCTTAATGAGTCTATTTTCATATGGATTGAACAAAACAGGTATATGAATTATATTTTATGAGATATTTGAATTTTTGTGAAACAGGGCCAGAGTGATTTCTGGATCCCCTATTCTGACTTTAAGAATTCACCATAAATTGTAAAAAAATAATTAGAAGTCATTATTTATATGTAAAGATTCCTTATTGAGTCTAGTTTTAATAGAAATAAACGGTATAGTCATTGAAATTCTGTACAGAGAGAAATCTGATTCGTAATACATAATGGTCAGAGAAGTCAAACCCTAAAATAGGGGATACTTTAACTAATAAACTGTTCTAATTGGCCCTGCCAAAAATTCTAGAAAAAAATTAGTAGATAGATATATGAGTCTAGTTTCAGGAAAAATTTACAGAATTGGATTTCAAGTTTTTGAACTTGAGATATGAATTTTTAAGCGACTGTAATGCAGATTGCCAGCTTGTCTGGAAGTTTTAAAAATAAATTGTTTGAGTTGTATAAGTAATAAATTAAGTCCGTTAACACCTCGTATTCGACTCCAGCGACGGTCTCGGGTAGGGGCATTACAAGGGCGATGTTTGTAAGTGTAACAAACCAGTTTAAATATATTTGTACAACGGGGTACAAGAGTACTCCGAGGATCGAACCTAAGAGAGTCAGTGAACAATTTCTACTAATAAGCATGCAAAATAAGGAGTCTAACCAACTAATTACTAAACATTATAGTACGAAAAATCATGAAGTAGAGGATAATTATACTAATCTAAGATCTAGCTACCAAGGACTAAATTGTAAAAGGCGCAAGATTACAAGATTAACAAACAAATAACAAATAGTGGTTGATTGATCTTGATGTGGTTCACTCATCCTTGAATTAGGGTTCCAAATTGCTTAAATTCCTAAAATGGTTCCATTTTGCCTTTTTGTATCAATTTTATCAAGTTAGACAAGTACGAATTTATTTTTTAAATATAAATTCTACTTTTTGTGAATAACAATTCACCAACTTCTATTGAGAGGGAATTATTTTCCAACTGAAAGTGATAAATTGTTTCTGGTTTTGTGTTTAATTTGTGATTGTTCGAGCCCACACTCAAAACAATCTGTGGCACGAGAATAACGAAGAAGGTCGTCGGGTAAAAGCCAAGAATGTCAAGGATCCATCTGGCACAAAGCACAAGTACTTTTCGGGAAAATTTTATTACTATAAATAACACAAATTTGCTCGATTTTCAAATATTTAATTTTTCACAATGATAGAATACCATTTTTAAACAAGAACTTTTCCAACAGCCATGTTATATAAATGGACAAGAAGATCTCTCTTATAAATACCTTGATGAATGATGATGAAGAGATCAAACTTTCAATAGCCTGAAGTTACTTTGTACAACCATCTTCTCAATCAGTTTGTCCTATTGTCCCAACTCCGGCTCTCGACCTCTTTAGGTGAACCAACTTCCATTACACCATCATGATTTCCTCCTTGCTCCTCTTTATCATCCTCCCTTTTTGTACACTGTATCAACACATATAATATTCAAATATTTTTGTTGAAAGTAAATTGTTTCATATGTTATTATATCATTTTTGATACGAGTCTCAAGGCCCAACTTTAGGCCAATGAATGCGATGGGCTTACACTACCTTAAGGCCCAACAACAAGGTTAAAGGTTAAGAAAATCAAACCAATATTCAACCCAAACCAGTATGTGAGGATGAATCTTTTCGAGGAAATGAGGAATGATACATACATGGAATGAGTGAAATGTATTAAAGACAATTCAACCAAGCTGTCAATTTTTAAGCTCAAAAGCTTAGTCAATTTGCGAAAAATATTTGTATGGGATCCAAGCATTTATGGATTAAGATGTCTTCATAGCGTTTAAATATTTATCTCTTAGCTTCAAAATGCACTTTGCATCACTCGATTTCGAGTTCGAGAACTCAAGTTATGACAGTTTTAGTGAAGACTGTGCAAGTAGAATTTCTGGACGGGATTATGATGGGAATTAGGAGTGTTGGACTCTTATTTCGAGTTTAAATTGTATTGGGTTCGAGTTTTAGGCTTAATTTTTATTATATATTATCCCAATATTGTATTTATCAGCTCTTATTATTTTATTATGAAATTTTTATAATTATTAAGTTATTTAGGAATTTTATGTCAATAATAAAGTTTAGTTTAAAACTACTTATTGTTTAGGTTAATTAGAGTTCTAGTATACTTAAGAGTTTTATTTAGATTTATTTAGCTAGCTTATATAAAGGCCACAAAAGAATCAATTCATTGACTATTCACTTTGTGTTTATAATATTCTCTTTGAGTTTCCAATTCAAGAATTTTTCTTGAGTTTTCTTTTAAAAAAGTTTTAATAATATTTTTAGATTGTGGGGATCATTTTCAAACTTTTTCTTGTCAAGTTTTCTTTGTTGGAGGGGGAGTTAGAGCTGCTCGAAGGGGGTTGTGGATTCTTCTTGTTTACAAGGTTCCTTAAGACTTCTACATGTTACGTTCTATCTTTTCCATCTATCTTCTTTATTGTTCTAATTTTTGATTTATTATTCTATTTTATTTATCTTAATTATGTATTTTAATTATTTTATCGACTTAGATTCAATTTCGTTTTAAATTGTGTCAAAATTTAAGTGTATTTCTAAACGTTTAGAACCTTAAATCAAATCTAAGGCAACACAGAAATGTAAACAACATTTTTGAGATTTGTGTGAATAGAAATACAAATAATAGTCATAGAATTGGTATAAAAAAATTCATGGAATATTCCGCTGCATCCTTTGGGCATTGGAAATCACTTAACTAAAATATTTTGCTTTCTTTGTCTGCTTGTGACCTGAGAGTAATGCATCCTGCTTTGCTTTCTACATTTTTCCAATTCTTGTGCTTATCATAATTATTTTCTTTCTCATAAATTGACTTTCAAGTCATACTTGCTTATTTTTATTCATATTTTGTTCCCTCTGTTTGAATCCATATTTTCTTATTATTATAATAACAATAATATCAACAAAATATAATAATAGAATGCATATAACACATAATATAATAAATCTAAATTATATCTTTTATAAAATAAAAAATAAAGGTACCTCTATAAATATTTCACTAAAACACCCTTACTTTATTAGAGAGGATTAATTGAGAAGAATCACATCACTTATCACTATTCACGATAAATAATTATTTTAGTTAATCATACCAAGTCAACGTGATTACAATTTAATCTAATTCATCCTCATTTTATTTTTAAAACTTAAAATGAAGAGTTTTAATTCAAACGATTTGTGAAAAGTTGTCAAATCCTCTATAAAAACTTTTGGTGCCTTCTGATATTACGGTGTGAATTACATCCAAATTCCTTAAAACACTTGTTGATAAATCTACAATTAATAATTACATAAAATTCAACCAAAATTTATATAAATAAGATGAATACTATTACAAAATATAATTTTAAATTGGATCCAAATTGTCCGACCCAGACGCATGTGTCTGGCTTACTGTATAGTATGAGGGGGTCGGTGAAGAGCTCTCGCAAATCGAATGTGAAACAAAAAAGGGGTCAGATTCATTGGGGAAGTGACCTGGATAGACTGTTGCATGTTTTACTGCTGGCGTCGGTAGTTCCGCGGATCGTACCGTACAACTGACACCTTCAGGAAAAAAAAAATGAAATTTGTACTGCAAATGTCCCACGCTCTTTTTGTAGCTCGTGAGATCACTCTTTCTCTCTTTCTTTGCCATCTAATTGAAAAACGGCTGAAGGAAAATATCATGTGGTAGGCAAAAATAGTCAAATAACTACGAAATAAATAATTCCAAAGCACCATAATTGCTAAAAGTGAGATTTCAACTTAAATCCCATTGACTTTGATTAATTAAATGGGATTTTATATTTTTTTATATAAATTTTGAATATGTTGTTATTAAAATATATGTTATGATATTCATATTTCATTTTATGCAATATTTTAATTATTATTTTATTTCATATAATGATATTGCGTTTTATCTCATCATAAAATTAGGAGGCTTGTTGGAAATGAAAACTAAATTCCAACTTCCCTATGCTATGCTATTGGCAGATTGGTTTAGACCCAGTTTGTCTCTTTATTCTTAAAACAAACAACTACCAACCCAATATTGTTGAAATCATATATTATTTAATATTAAAAATTAACATACGTTGATCGTGTTTTAATTTAATTAATATAGATATTGTTATTAATGTAGGAAGATAAATTTAAATACGCGTATTATCTTTTTATTTATAAGTTATAAAAAAAATATAAGTAATTCCAAATATTGTATAAAAAATTTAAATCTATCATGAGATTTTTAAAAAAAATTAAATAATAATCGAAATTTTCATAAATAAATTATTAATTATATAAATATATAATATTTTAAATTCATAATAATAAATAAAAAGAATATGAGTGAAATGTAAGGGAACTAACTATGCCGACCCTACCCAAACCGTGTTTTCATCACCAACCCCTGATTGTTACGTTTTCCTATCACACAACAATGGAAACTAATCCTTCACCTTAATTTCATTTATTTCCTCATCCAATTATTTAATAAATCCAATCCAATTTGCTGTATTTTAATTATAAAAATATTTTTTTGAATTGATTTTATGAAGCTTGATTGTTGGCTTATGTTTTTATTTTCGTACGTTCAATTTTATTTTATTTTTAAAATAAAAATCATTAAATTAATTTTTAGGGTAACTTTTCCAGTTGGTCACCCAACTTTTACCGATTACATCTTCCACTTTCTATCTCCCTCCTTTCTCCGTTCTCAGTAAGCTTATGAAACTTCTTCTTCCATTTGTCTCTGCAAATGAATCCCAAGAAACCTCCCAAGCCCCCCCTTTTTTTATTAGCTTTATTACCTTTTTCACCTACTTCTACACCACTAAACTAACTTTTTGTAGACAACCAACCAAACCAAAGCAATAGGCAGAGCTTCCAAGTGGTTCGCAGGACACAGCCTCAAAAAACCCGACCCCCATAACCAACCCTCCCATAAAGACAAATGGCGTTGGAGTTTCGTCAAATCCTACTGTCAAAAGGAATCCCCCACAAACGGTAATGTGAAGTTGCCTTCGTCGTCTCAGCAAAACGGGCGTCTGCGGCAATAGAAGGAAAGGGAACAGTGAAGTAAAACATAATTATGCTTTTGAATGAAGAAAGATTACCTGGAAATTTTTTAAGCGAAGAACTATATAAGATAGCAGATTAGATCACATTTGAAAAACGAAATCTTAAGGGATTAATGGTGAAAAAAAATGAAAATCATGAAGAAATACCAATTTCACATGGCAAGACATGTGATTTGCCCATCTACAAACAAGAGGGTCAGCATTACGTTCTCTTTTAGCTGGTGAAGTTGCATTTGATTGCCCACTTCTTATGCCATGAAATTGCAAAACTGAAGTGAACCTGCTCAACAAATGGTTGCAACTGTGACTAACCATGCTGAACTGAACTGAGCCCTTCAATTTTCTCCCTTGGTACGGAGACAATTGCTGAAAGAATCAGGGCATTGCAGGAACTTGTTCCTAGTGTTAACAAGGTCAATTCCTTTCTGTTAACCGTGTCGTAAATTTACTTATGAAACGACTTGCGCATTTCCAAGCTAACTCTATTGTCTATTACTCATTTTGTGTACAGATATTGAATGGATTAATCTCCTAATCCCTCATCTTGTAGTAACATTACAGTTCATTATTGCGGCAATCTTTTTGAAACATGGGTGAGTTTAATGGTAGATTTATGTCTTGGGAAGAAAACCATGTATAATGCACCTTACTCCATTTAAGTCACGTATGTTTCTTTGTGCAGACTGATAGAGCAGCCATGCTTGATGAAATTGCAGCTTATGTGAAGTTCCTGAGGCTTCAAGTCAAGGTATCATCAACTCTTTACCTGTTTTCTCTCACATTTCTTTTTCATATTTCTACTTTACTGAATATTGTATTGCTGCTCATGTTTATGGGATCAGTCTTTGATACCTTAATTGAGTTTTTCACTGCAAATGGTAATCAATTTAGATGAAAGTTGTTACTTTTTACAATGATATATAGTGATAGATTATTTTTAAAATGATGTAACTTTTTCCTTTCCTAAAGTTTCATTTGTTGGTTTAGCTACTCTTTAGCTTGTTTTCGAATTTTAAAATCTAATGGTTGAATTCGGACTGTAGAAGTTTAATTTTACTCGACCCAAACAAATAAAACAAAAAAACTAGGTTAAAACAAAAAATAATAAAGTCCAATAAAAAAAACAGTCCATTTGCAAGAAAAGAAAAAACTTAAATACCCAACTACCTAAGTCCAAGCCCAAATTCCCTAAACCACCCTAATTCCTTTAAGCCTCTAGTTGCCGTCGCTCTTATGCCTTCGCCATGTCAGCACGAACACCGCTCGAGGTCTGTAACATTTTCATCAAATTTGCAAGGGAGTGCCTATCCCCACCGTTGACTCCACCGCTACCTGTCAAAAAAAAAACCACAAAGACAAAGACAAACACTCAAAGAACAGTTGCAAAGAACAATAGAAAACAGTAAAAAAAATAACAAGTTAAGTGTAACATATTCGACTATAAAAGCCATGTCAACCATGAATTTATTTTTTACGGAGACAAGCAATCAAAAGATATAAAAAAAAATTGAATACAAAAAGTGTTTCTTTTTTTTTTTTCGCAACAAAAAAGAGTAAAAAAAAAGGATTTTTTTTTTACCTGTGTCAGTTGTCAGAGACCTACCTCCAGCTCGAGAAGCCTCGGAGTCCCTCTACGGCTCTATTGAGGGCCTCATCGGAGGGGAGAGAAACTGAAAGGTTTCTTGACCTTCGGTCTGTTTTTGCCACCTTTTTTTTTTACAATTTTAACCCTACAACAGGGTTTTTGAAAAGAAAAGGGATTAAATGGGGGGTTTTGAAAATTTTTGGCCATCGAGGACGACAGTCAACATTGCCGACGACCGGCGGCGACTTCCATGGCCGGCCTAAGGAAAATTTCAGAGAAAAGAAAAAGGAAGAAAGTAGATTTCTTTAAAAAAACAAAGGGGAAAAAAATAAAGGGGAAATGAAGTTTTTTGGAAAAATTTTAAAGTCAATAGGGTATTGGAACGACGTCGTTTTGACCTGGTTCTATAAACCCCAAAACAGCATTGTTTTGGACATGGTCCGTCAACCCGACCCAACTCCCCTTAGGATTCACGTGTTTTTAAAGGGGAGGGTCTAATTGCTACTTTGACCCTTTTGCTTTTTTGTCATTTTTCAATTTCGTCCAATTACCTTTTTTTTTCATTTTCGCCCTTTTGATTTTGTTTTTGTGCAATTTGGTCCTTCGACTACTGTGGACACATGAGAGGGAGAACACATGTAAATTTTGGGGAAAAATTGCCTTTTGAGCCCTGTATATTTTATCTTATTTTAATTTAATCCTTTTATGCCTTTTTCTTTATGATTTATACCTTTAATTTTGTTATATTTTTATTTAGCCTTTTATTTCTTTATTTACCCATTTATTTATTTCCTTTTCTAATATGTACCTTAAATGTCATTTAAATTTCGATTTAATCCTTCATTTATTTAATTTCAACCTTTTATAAACTGTTTATTTATTTATTATTTATTTATTATATATTTAAAAATTATATTGTTCACATTTCCTTTTATTTGTGTATTTTTTGCCCATTTATTATTATTGTAGTTATTATTTTATTTTTATTTCATTCTTGTTATTTTATTATTTCTTTTATTATTCTCACGTAATTTATATTTACCTTTGTAATTATGCATCTTTCATTTTTTTTGAGTTATCTTATTTATTTTAATATCTAGCATGGTATTATGATTAGTTATCCTCATTGCTACTGATCAAAGTTATCATCATTATTATTATAGTTATATAATTCATGATACATTATTATTGCTATAGCTACCATCATTCCATTTCTTATATTTTATTTATAATATTATAGAAACTTCGTTTTTGCTAAGCATTTCATTGTACTTCCATTTTATTTTATTTTTGCTATAACCAAGCCACAAACCGTGTTTAAATATACTTATCCATTTTTATACTATGCCTGAATAAGTTAAATGCACATTACTTTAAATGTTATATTCATTTTTATTCGATGCATAAAAAAGGAAAAAAATTAAAATCAAAGCAATGTTTTGTATTTGGAGATTCGAGAAGTTGCGCCCTAACTTACGGGGTTCGACTTTCTCTTTGAACCTAGATAACCGAACATCCTTTTTTTAAAACTAAAATGTGTGAGATTTAAATAGTGATTAAATAATGAGCAAGCTTATTTTCAAGGATTCGAGATGTCGTGTCCTAACTTACGGGACGTGATCTTTTCGTTTTGGTTACCTCGAGATAAGGAGGCATTTTACACATGTTTTAATTTACTTAAGTGATTTTAATTAAAAATATCATTATGCAAGGTGAGATCGTGTTTTAAATTCTCCTTACCTTTTTTATTCTCGACATTAAGACATCAATTAATCAACTAGGTACCAATTTTAGACATTATGAGGGTGTTAACCCTTCGTCGTGTGTAACTAACTCCCGAACCCATTTCCTAGATTTTGTAAACCGAAAATTATCATTTTAGTAAAATTTAAACTTTTATTAAAATAATCAAATTACGAGGTATCCGATCACACTTAATAAAAAGGATTGGTGGCGACTTCATTTTTCGTTTTAAAATAAAAAGTCGATTTCAAAAGGTTTTGATAGCTTGGCGACTCCACTGGGAACAAAATAAGAGAGTCAAGCCGCGAGTTGATTACTTTTTGGTCTTTTTGTCGAAAATTGATAATGTAGTTTAAATTAACAATCCTATATTTACATTTCATCCTTTATATTTTATTTTGGTGGTAAATCACATTTTCATTATTTTGTTACATAATGATATGTCTGCTTTATTGGTTCGAGTTTCTCTTGGTAAATTTTGCATATTGCATTACATAATCGTTCGATTTTGCCCTTTTTAAGTGAAAGTGAGAAGCTATTTCTTTGTGATGTCTTTACCACCGTATAGGATAGTGGATCGCTTTTGGGATACATCCGTACTTATATTTTTGTGATATCTTCATCTCCGTATAGCCATAGGGAAATGTATTCCCCTGAACTAAACTCGATCCTTATGAGCCTATAATGGGTGAGGATTGAGGAATCTGCTGGTTCAAGTACTCTTACTTTAGAACCAAACCACATATAATGAGCCCTAAGAACCTATCCTAGGTAGAACCACACCAAACCCCTAGTGGCCACCCAAATAGATGTTCTATTTATTATTTCTTGTTTTGAATTCTAGCTTTGTATGAAATGACTGACTTGTTTCGTTTTGTTTTGGCTGTGATTGCATTGCATTTTTATCATAAAAAAGGGTGTTGATTCACGTTCAGTTTCCAAATAGAGAGTTTGTCATGAAAAATAGATTTCTTGATAAAGTAGAAGACAATGTGGCTGTACGAATATGGTATAAGAAAACAAAACAAGAGAACGGCAATAGCTTGACCGAGGGATATATGTCAGAACTATGGGATTTCACTCGCATCAGTGTAACTCAGAATAATCTCCAAGATTTGAAAGAAATATGTGACCAATGGGATGACAAAACCAAGTAGTTATTCTATCGTGACTATGGTGATTTGCCTTATTACTCGATGTCAAAGTGGATAAGCACTTATTCTGAGCTCTTGCCCAGTATTGGAATCCTACCTGTAGCTACTTCACTATTGGGAAGGTAGACTTGGTGCCCATCGTAGAAGAGTACACAACTCTACTCCGTTGCTTGAGGATCCAAGCCAACAAAGCTTATACTAGAGCCGATAATGTCCTGACTTTCTTAAAAAGGCTAATAAACATAACTGGGATGAGTGAGCAATGGGTCGTGACACAGATTAAACAAAAGGGAGATAGTAAATGCATTCCTTCGAAAAGTTTGCGGGATTTGATCTTGGCACATCCGAATACAAAGAAAAGAGTTGACATCTTCCCCTTCAGTATCTACAGGTTGGTTATCTTCACCAAAGCACTAGGGCACCTAGATGAGGCAGTTCCAAATCTATCTGACTGATTTGACAAAAGGGTCACACTCGTCTTGGCAATTTTGGCTGAAACTTTCAGATCTTTGAGTGCATGCCAGAAAGTGGGTGGAGGAAAATTTATCTGGTGTGCGCAACTCTTGTTAGCATGGTTCCATAGCCACTTTTGGAAGGTAGAAAAGGTCTCTTATCGAATATTTTCTAAGAACTACTCTCCGCTGAAAGATTTTGTAGCTACCTTAAAGCGAGACAACATTTCTAAAAAAAAGTGGATGACAATTCTCCAGAGTCTCTAAGATGAATACGTCGAATGGAGGGCCCATTGGATGATCCCTGATGAGATTTTGTATTGATGTTGAGACTTCGACTGGGTTCCTCTACTTGGGATATGAGGAGCTGTTGGATATGCCCTTCTACTTGTATTGAGATAGTATAGGTCAAGGCAGTTTATACTGACAACGCAAGGGTTGGCTCAATGTGAGTTTGCGTACAAATGTGATAATTACAAAAAGAAGGTTCGTGAAATATCGAACGCTTGGAACCAAAATCACAAAATGAAAAGACTTACCGCAATTCCTATGACGACCCCCGAATATGATTAGTGGTGGGGTAAAAGATTCAATGACAATGTCCCCGTGTCAAGTTAAGAAATCACTCAGCCAATAAAAAAACACTTACAAATGATCTCGTTTGAGCTAGAGATAGTAAAACAAGACCTTGAAAAGAGGAGTTCAGAACTGGGGAAAAAGATAGAAAAGTTGGAAGAGGAAAAGATAAAATGAGGAAAGGAAAAAACAAGGCCGAGGAAGACTTGGACAGTTTAAAAATAGATTATAAGAAGCTGCATTTGTCGATGAGGACTGCTGGGTTGGGTAAAACATTGGAATAATGGCGGCAAGAAATTAAAGAAGAAAAGATTAGAGCTGATCAATGGGAAAAGAATTCCAAGATGATCGAGTTCGAAAAGATGCTCTAGAAAGGGATTTGTTAGAAAGTCAAAATGAAAAGGTTGGATTGAGAGCTCGGGTTGCAGAATTAGAAATCACTGCATCAATATCGTAGTCGCAACTCCGTAATTAAGTTTGAAAGCAAGCCTAAATAAGATTAAAGAGTTGAAGGGAAAGATAGAAGAGCTGGAGGTCGCACTGCAAAATTGTGAACTTCAACTTGAGCTTCTTGAAATGAACAATGAACACTAGAAAGAGCAACTCTGACGCTCCCAAGGTCAGATTAGGGATAGAGATTACATTATGAGCGAAGTTGTGACTCAAGTACGGGAAGTAGCTGACCATTTGCAAACCCTAGCGGTTCAAGCTGACATGCTGAGCTTAAAATACAAATTAGAATCAGATCGGGGCTCGAAATTAGCTTGGCTTCTTAGGAAAGTCGAGGCTTTGAGTATTAGGGCAATGCCATATATGTTTTATGTAAAGGTATTTGTTTTCTAGTAAAGTTGTTCTAATAGAATTGAATCAAAATCAATGCCTCTTTTTACATTCATTTCATTCATCAACATTACATTTCATCATATGTATTAAATTACATAAAAAGACTCTAATTAATCGAAATTATGACAGTTACTCTAGAAATCAACAAGAACTTGCCAACCGAATATCGTTGTGGTACCCGCAGTAAAACCAAAGCCATGGATCGAAGGTTAGAGAGACTGGAACAAATTCAGAAAGACATAAAAGATCAGTTGTAAGTGCGGCTGCAGGAATAATTAGCTAGGGTACAACAAGACATAAGGGATCAAATACAAGAATCCCAAAGAAGTATGATAAGCCAGTTGACCCAGTTATTGGCCGGAGGAATTGAAAAAGGGAAAAGTAATGTGGTTAATGTAAGACCCAAATTTTGCCCGGGGCCTAATAAAATCACAGCCCAAATACCAAAACTCAACTAAAACCCAAAATACCCCAAGCCCAAATACAACCCAAAATAAAAAATAAAAAATAAAAAATGAAGAAAAAGAAAAAAACCTAACCTCTTCACCCTATGTGCCGCCCTAAGCGCCGCCCTAGTCCTCTTTTGTCTACCACTTGTAAAAAGAAAAGATAGTAAATAATAAAAAACAATGTTGTAACAAGGCTATAAAAGCCATCATAAAACCAAATGTAAAAGGGGAGGGGGGATAAAAAAAAACATTGTATTTTCACATAGAGATAAAAAATCCAAAGCAAAAAAAGGTTGATTTTAATTTCTTGTATTCCCTTTGTTCATTTTTCATTTTTGTTATTTTATTTTATTTTCTTTATTATATATATATACATAATTTAATTGAATTACTTATTTGAGTTTCCTTGCAAATATGTTTATGTTTTTCCCTTTAAATCTATTTATGTATACCATTTATTCCCTAATTTTAAATTATACTTTGTTTATTTCAAACACTTGCCTATTTTACTATTTTTTTATATAAAATGTTTATATTAAGTTTTATGCTTTATGTATCTTGTTAATTGTTGGTAAGTAAATCTTGTTTCAAATTATTTTGTATAATTATTGATTTATATTATATAGTATGTCATTCTTATATTATTTTGTATATTCTTACATTGTTGCATTTATATAATTCATCTATGTTACAACTTGTTAATATGTACATTATTCGTTTTAAAATTTTATATAGGTACACATTACTATTGCTATGCACATAATATATATTATATACATATATACATTTTTGAATCTTAGTTTTTAAATTATTTTGCATAACACTAATTTTAAATTTCCTCTTATAATACTTATTTTGAAGCTCATTTATATGTTAAACTTTATATACTTTATGTATTATTTATTTTATTTTTATTTATTTTACAATCTATTGTAAATTTTTTGCATGTATTATCTGTTTATGTATATATATATATATATATATATATATATATATATAATTTAGCTACTTTTAAATTGTTCATTCCAAGTTTATTTGTTTTAACATTTTTATTACCTTTTAAAATATTTTTCTTAAAATAGATTTTTATTTAACCATTAGTTAGAAACGTTAAATAGTGTATGTGGTAAGATTATTATCATTGGGCATGTTTCAATTTTCGTGTTTGTACTTTTCAAAAATTGTATAATTATTATTGATATATGTTTTTCATATTTGTTACTTTGTTTTGCATCCCCATGTATTATATTATGATTGAGATTGCCAACCTATTTGCTTGAAATCAACCTATTTGCTGAAATTATTCATTTCATTTTCTTTGCTTCAAATGAATCGAATAAATACGTTGCAAGTTTGTTTCCATAATCACTCCTTTTAAAAAAATAAAAAATAAAATTTCAAAGCGAGGTAATATTTCGTGTTTGGTAATTAGAAATTATGCCCTAACGTGTTGGGTTTCGATTTTTGTTTGACCAAATAAATATTCTCTCGAGATTTCGTCCATGTTTTTTCAAATTAAAAGAAGGCAATATTTCAAATTTAGGAAATTCAAGAAAATAGTACCCTAACTTACTAGGTTTCAATTTTTCTTGTTTAACCTAAATAACTAAATATCCTTTTGAAATTTCAAAAGCATGAGTTTTAGAAATTATAAAATGATCTTGTATCGAGGATTTGAAATGTTGTGTCCTATCGTCTTTGGGTTGCGCTTTTCATTTGTTCAAAACAATCGAAGATCCCTTTGGAATTTCACTCACGTTTTCTAAAACTCTTTAAAATGAAAGAAATGTTCGATGTTTGGCAATTGGGAATAGTGCCCTATCGTGTTGGGTTGCAATCTCCGTTTGTTCAAAATAATCGAATGTCTCTTCGAATTTCACTCATATCTTCCAAGGTGAGGCAATGGTCAATATTTGGAAATTAGAGGAATCGTGCCCTCTTGAAATGGGTATCGATTTTTTGTTGGACCAAATAGTTGGGCATCCTTTTGTTATTTTCGAATTATAAATTTTCGAACGTCGAAACAAGAAGATTTTTGGCAAAGGACTTGGGTTATTCAAATGTTATTAACAAGAACCACATTTCAAAAATATTTTTAATTTTAGACAAAATGACAGTATTTAATTAATTTGGTACCAATTTTGGGCATAATGAGGGTGCTAATCCTTCCTCATACGTAACCGACTCCCGAGCCTATTTTCTCATATTTTCATAGACCAAAATCATTGTTTTAGTAAACCAAAATGTTTTATTAAAACAACCCAAATTTCTAGGTGATCCGATCATACCTAAACAAGAAAAGATTGGTGGTGACTCCATTTTCACTTTCCAAAAAGTCGATCCATCATTTTTAAATCGAAAAAAAAAACGAAAAAAATGGTTTCGACAGCTTGGTGACTCCACTGGGGACAATAAGAGAGTCAAGCCGCAAAATAGATTATTTTCTGTCCTTTTGTTGAAAATTTAAAATTTGGTTTTTAATAGACGATCCTTTTACTTCATTCGTTTTGGTTCAAGTCCCATAGAATAATATTGCATGGCATTGCATAACCACTATGGTCACACCTTCTAAGTTGGGAGTAAGAAACTATGCTTTCGTGAGGTTTTCACCTCCGCATGGGCTAGTAGATTGCTTCTGGGGTATATCTGTACCTATGATTTCGTGAGATTTTCATCTCCGCATGGTCATAGGGAAATGTATCCCATCGAGCCGAACTCGATCTATATGAGCCTATAATGGGTGAGGATTGAGGAATTTGCTGGTTCGGGTACCTTATCTCTAGAACTAAACTGCATATAGTGAACCTTAGGAACTATCCTTGGGTAAAGCCGTGCCGAGCCTTAGTACTTACCCATATATGCGTCATAATAGCTATTATTGACACTAACCGGTGTTTTGTTTTGTTTTGTCTTTTTTGCATAACATTGCATACTAAAAGAGGCGTTAATCCATATTCAATTACTAAGTTAGAAAATTTGACATGGAGAATGAATTTCTTAGTAAAGTCGAGGATAATGCGACCGTTCGTGCATGGTCGGAGAGGCTGCAATTGGAGAGAGAGGATAGCTTGGCAGAAGGGTATGTATCGGAGCTGCAAGATTTCACTCGCGTCAATGTAGTACAGAACGAGCTGCAAGAGTTGAGAGACATTTGGGCTAGTTGGAATGAAGGAATCAAGCGATTGTTTTACCAAAATTATGGTGACGTATCCTACCTGCTAGACATTAGAGTGGATAAGAATTTGTTCCGAGCCTTGGTACAGTTTTGGAATTCTGCGTACAAGTGTTTCACTTTTGGAGAAACAGATTTGGTACCTACCATGGAGGAATACACTACTTTGCTCAGGTGTCCCAAAATTCAGGTCCGGAAGACTTATGCTCGGGTTTTTAGTAGTCAGACTTTCGTAAAGAAACTGATGAGCATTTCTGGGATGAACGAGCCTTGGGTCACTACTCGGATTTAGCAAAAAGGAGATAGCAAATGTATCCCTTGGGAGAATTTGCGAGATTTGATCTTGACACATCCAGGTGAAAGAAAGAGGGTTAATATATTTGCCTTAAGCATCTACGGATTAGTGATCTTTCCTAAAGCTTTGAGACACATGGACGAGGCAGTCATTGACTTGTTTGATCTCCTTGAAAAGGGAATCACATTGGTACCTGCAATATTGGCAGAAACGTTCAGATCTTTAAGCTCATGTCGGAAGACAGGCAATGGGCGATTCATTGGATATGCACAATTATTGATGGCATGGTTCCACGAGCACTTTTGGAAGGTAGACAAAGTTTCCTATCGAGTCTTCTCTAAGGGTTATTTCCCGTTAAAAGAAGAAGCAACTATACAGAGGAGAGAGGATATCTCAGAGGAGAAGTGGATGGACATTCTTTAGAACCTCAAGGAGGGGGATATCGAGTGGAGAGCTTATTGGATGGTTCCTGATGAGATCATGTACTGATGTGGTAACTTCGATTGGGTGCCACTGTTAGAAATTTGGGGAGCTACTGGGTATACTCCACTGTTAGCCTTGAGGCAATATAAGTTGAGGCAGTTTGTACCCACGACCTATGGGCTTGCTCAGAGTGAATTCTCATTTAAAGGTGCTCATTATAAGAAGAGAGTTCAGGAGTTATCGGATGCTTGGAAGCAAACTTGTTGGATGAAGAGGTTAGCCATCGGTTCCATGGTAACGCCCAAGTATAGCGAGTGGTTTAAGAAGAGGATTAATGATAATATTTTTAGGCCCAGCTTGGAGAATGCTCGACCTATCAGGGAACAATTACATGTCGCCCCATCAGAATTGGAAATTATAAGGCAAGATTTAGAGAAGAAGAATTCAGAGCTCGGGAAGAAGATCGAACAGTTAGAAGAAGAGAAGATGCATCTAAGCTTAGACGCTGATGCTCAGAGGTCAGAGGCTGAGAAATGGAGAAAAGGAAAAACTAAAGCTGAAGAAGACCTAAACAGCTTGAAGACAAACTACAAGAAGCTGCGCCTATCTATGAGGACTGCGGGTTTAGGTAAGACTTCCGAACAATGGCGCCACGAAATTTGAGAAGAAAAAGCCAATACCGATCGGTGGGAAATAAAATTTCGAGAAGCTCAATCATGAAACGAAGATTTGGAGAAAAGTCTGTCGGTAAGCAGAAATGAGCGAGGGGAATTAAGTGCTAGAGTGGCAGAACTCGAGAAGTCTCTACATCAGTATCGAAACCGCAACACCGCAATAGAGTTGAGGGCAAGCTTGAGCAAGATAAAAGAAATGAAAGGAAGGATAGAAGAGTTAAAAGCGTCACTGCAGAACTGCGAGATGCGGATCCAGTTTTTTGAGGCAAACGAGGATCGTTGGAAAGAGCAGCTTCACCATGCGCAGGACCAAGTCAGAAACAGAGATTACCTTATAGGGGAAGCCATAACCCAGATTCGGGAAGTAGCAGACTACTTGCAAACTTTAGCGGTTCAGACGGACACACTGAGCGTGAAGTATGAGTTGGAGTCAGACCGTGGACAAGAGCTGGCCTCGTTGCTTAGAAAAATTAGGACTTTGAGTGTTAGAGCGAGATGTTATCTATAACTCGACCTTATGTAAAAGATTTTATTTTCAAAGTGAAATTTTCTAAGGGCAATTGAATCAAAATTGATGCCTCCTTTGCATTCATACATTCACAACAAGAAAACATACTTTTAGCGGCGTTTTTAGTGGCGTTTGAATGAAAAACGCCGCAAATATTAAACATTAGCGGCGTTTGAAACAAAACGCCACTAAAAGCTGAGCAATAGTGGCGTTTTCATTCAAAACGCCGCTAAAAACTGAGTAATAGTGGCGTTTTTATTCAAAACGCCGCAAAAAATCGAGAATAGTGGCGTTTATTCAAAAGCCGTAAAAGTTGAGATATAGTGGCGCTTTAGGTCCAAACGCCACAAAAGGTTGAGCTATAGTGGCGTTTTGTAAAAGCGCCGCTAATATTATTATTTTAAATACTCTATTTTGTAATCCCAAAATGCCTTAGTATTTTTCCAAAATTAGTTCCCCTCCCCAAGACCAAACTTAATCAACTACTTTTTAGTGCATCGATTTTATTTTGAATCTTATAAAATTGAATCCAACTTAAATATTAAATTTTTACGTCTCAAATTACAAATTCAACTTGAATTCAAGTTTTTACAATCTCAAGTACTGAATCATATTAAATTAGGGACATAACTACGGGGTTGAAAGGATTTCGGCCCCCCTAAAATGAATTTTTTTTTATTTAAATCCTACCATACAAACTAAATCCTTAATTATATGGGTCTAATATTTAAACCCTACATAAACATTAAAACTCTAAACCGTAAAATAAATTATAAATGGAAAAATATGGGGACTTATAATGTTCCAATAAGAAAATGATCATCAGATTGCATTTTCACTTACAACTGAATTTTTGCCCCTAAAGGCTAATCCCAAAACCTTAAACTACATTAACCCTAAAATATGAAGCCTAACCCCTAAATCATAACCGATGACCGCCTAATCCCTAAATCATAACCCATGATCTAAACTCTAAACCATTTAAACCTTAAACTCTAAAGCAATATACTAAAACCTTAAACTACCTAATTAGACCCTAAAATATAAAGCATAACCCCTAAATCATAACCCACAACCTATAAGTACCTTTTAAACCCTAAAACTTCAAACTCTAAAAACTAAATCTTTAAACCCTTATAATACCCTAAATTATAAACCCTAAATTTGTAAACCCTAAAAATAAATTTCACAAGACAATAAAAGAGGAAAAAAAGTGAAATGGCAAAATGATGCATTTCAAAAATGGATGACTAATATATATCAAAATGTTAATTGATCTCCTTTTCAATTCAACATATATTTCATGTTTACTTTTAGATTTATGAAAAATATTATTTTGGAATTCATAATTATCTCTCTTAAATTATGGTTAGCATTCTAATTTAGTTCTTTTAAAACAATATTTTATTTGAGTTATCGAATAACAAGTGTCTTAACAATCATATTTTTTTGTCATTTTAGTTGTTTGCATTGGCCATTAAAATTTGGCTATCTAGATTAGGGTATAACGTGAATCAAACTTTAATTAAGTTAAACAATAGTGGCGTTTTTATTAAAAACGCCACTAATATATATAAAAAAGATATTAGAACGGTACCGTTTAATGCTGCGTAATTAGTGGCGTTTTCCACAAAACGCCGTAAAATATTATGCTTTAGCGGCGTTTTCATTCAAAACGCCACAAATGTGTATTACGAATCCGAAAAACGACGACGTATTATCCTTGTTGTTAATGGCGTTTTTCAAAAACGCCACAATAGGTTAAACATTAGCAGCAAAACGACACCATTCTATGTTTTGTTTTTAGTGGCGCTTTGTACAAACGCCACAAAAATGTATTACGATTTCAAGAAACGACACCGTTTATACTTGTTATTGGTGGCGTTTTGACAAAAACGCCGCAAATTTGTGTTATGTGTTTTCTAAACGACTGTTTTATTCTTTGTTTTAGTGGCGCTTTATATAAAAGCGCATAAATTTATATAAAACGTCTGCGTTTTGTTCTTTATTTTTAGTGGCGTTTTATTAGAAACGCCGCAAATTGATTCAGTTTTATACGAAAATGTCGTCGTTTTTTCCCATCCAATATATCCATGATGTTAAACCCAAAAGAATTCAGTTTTCCCCCACCCAAATTTCCCCAAATCCCTAACTTCTCCCCTAATCCCTAAATATTTCCCCGAATCAAAATCGAAATATCCTTCTGCCGTTGAAGACTCCGACTGCCGTTGAAGAATCTGATTGCCATTGAAGACTCTGAGTGGACGACCTGCTGCATCGTCGTCTCCTCTACTGCGACCGTCACTTTCGCTCTTCTCTGCCACAACCAATCGGTATGTTACTATCCTTATCATTTTTATTTATTTTTTGTTATGTTACTATCCTGGCTTGTTGATCTGTTATCTTGATATGACTATTCTTTCTGTTGTCTTACTCTCTAATGGCTTAGTCATGATACAGGAATTACCGTTGCTTATTCTGCGCCAAATAGGCATGGATGTTTGAAGGTGGTTGAGAATAATTACTGTGCTTCAAAAAGAGGTATGCTGTATTTTTCATTTATTTAATTAAATTTCTTGTTGGTTTTGGAACTTTGGTCCTTTGTTATAATTCTTTAGAAAATAGAAACTATTTTCTCACTTCTTGCATTTGGAGGTTTCAAGTAAACCTCTTAATTGCAAAATGAAGTATAAGCTGTGTTGTGAAGCAAATGTTCTACTTGTTGCAATCATTAAGAAGGAATTTGAATCATTCTAGGTGCTACTTCATAGTAATTAACCAACATCTTTTTCATTGTTCATCCTTTTGAAAGTTATTAACTATAAAGCTATTAACAATAACAAGTTTTAATAACATTACAAATAGGGGCGAAGCTAGGAAGTGATTTTATGGAGGGTTGAAATTAAAATTAAAATTTTATTGTAACCTTAAAGCTTTATAATTTTAGAAGGTTAAATCACAATTTTATCAGTTTAGGAGACAAAATACCATTTTATCATGTATTAATTTGCAACTTTTAGATTTTAAAAGGGTTAATACAAATTTTTATTTTGGGGGCAAGGCAGATCACCCCTGATTACATATGTGATAATGTGTTTATCGCTTAATATTATTTAAAATGGTAGAGTATAGAAATTGGGTTAGGATTGAAATTTTAAAGTTCAAAAAGTATGGCTAAAAATGACGATATTAAATTATAGAGATTAAATCTACAATTTATACATAGTATATGGATTAATAGTAGAATTTGACGTTCTTTTGCCTTTGTTATTCCTAGGTTAAAACAGGCTTGAAAATGTTGGATCATAAGTTTGGAATTGTTTACTTTTGTACATGTTCATTTGATGATTTTATGTTTGCTTTATTGAGGCTATTGTTGTTGTTCTTGTTTTTTTTTTCTTGATGTTATTTGCCGGTTTATTTAGTGCTAAAAATTTAGTGGGAATTGCTTTGATGTTGGGTCTTGGTTTTTTGTATATGTTTGATTCTCCTTATCATTTTATTTATTTTTGTTATGTTACTACCACGCTTGTTGATCTGTTATCTTGATATGGCTATGCTTTCTGTTGTCTTACTCTCTAATGGCTTAGTCATGATGCAGAATTACTGTTGCTTATTCTGCTTCAAATAGGCATGGATGTTTGAAGGTGGTTGAGAATAATTCTTGTGCTTCAAAAAGAGGTATCTTGTACTTTTCATTTATTTAATTAAATTTCTTATTGGTTTTGGAACTTTGGTCCTTTGTTATAATTCCTTAGAAAATAGAAACTGTTTTCTCACTTCTTGCATTTGGAGGTTTCAAGTAAACCTCTTAATTGCAAAATGAAGTATAAGTCGTGTTGTAAAGCAAATGGTTCTACTTGTTGCAATCATTTAAGAAGGAATTTGAATCGTTCTAGGTGCTACTTCATAGTAAATAACCAGCATCTTTTTCATTGTTCATCCTTTTGAAAGTTATTAACTATAAAGCTATTAACAATAACAAGTTTTCATAACATTACAAACAGGGAAGAAGCTAGGAAGTGATTTTTATGGAGGGTTGAAATTAAAATTAAAATTTTATTGTAACCTTAAAGCTTTATAATTTTAGAAGGTTAAATCACAATTTTATCGGTTTAGGGATACAAAATACCATTTTATCATGTATTAATTTGCAATTTTTAGATTTTAAAAGGGTTAATACAAATTTTTATTTTTTGGGGCAAGGCGGATCACCCCGATTACATATGTGATAATGTGTTTATCGTTTAATATTATTTAAAATGGTAGAGTATAGAAATTGGGTTAGGATTGAAATTTTAAAGTTCAAAAGTATGGCTAAAAATGACGATATTAAATTATAGAGATTAAATCTACAATTTATACATAGTATATGGATTAATAGTAGAATTTGACGTTCTTTTCCTTTGTTATTGCTAGGTTAAAACAGTTCTCGAAAATGTTGGATCATAAATTTGGAATTGTTTACTTTTGTACATGTTCATTTGATGATTTTATGTTCGCTTTATTGAGGCTATTGTTGTTGTTGTTGTTGTTTTTCTTGATGTTATTTGCGGTTTATTTAGTGCTAAAAATTTAGTGGAATTGCTTTGATGTTGGGTCTTGGTTTTTTGTATATGTTTGATTCTCCTTATCATTTTATTTATTTTTGTTATGTTACTACCTCGCTTGTTGATCTGTTATCTTGATATGACTATGCTTTCGTTGTCTTACTCTCTAATGGCTTAGTCATGATGCAGAATTACTGTTGCTTATTCTGCTCCAAATAGGCATGGATATTTGAAGGTGGTTGAGAATAATTACGTGCTTCAAAAGAGGTATCTGTACTTTTCATTTATTTAATTAAATTTCTTATTGGTTTTGGAACTTTGGTCCTTTGTTATAATTCCTTAGAAAATAGAAATTGTTTTCTCACTTCTTGCATATGGAGGTTTCAAGTAAACCTCTTAATTGCAAAATGAAGTATAATCTGTATTGTGAAGCAAATGGTTCTACTTGTTGCAATATGTTAAGAAGGAATTTGAATCTGTTCTAGGTGCTACTTCATAGTAAATAACCAGCATCTTTTTTCTGTTGTTCATCCTTTTGAAAGTTATTAACTATAAAGCTATTAACAATAACAAGTTAGTTGCTTGAATATACTTTCATTTGCTAGCCAAGTTTTCTTTGTAGTTACTTGACTGCTAGTTCAAGCTGGTTTTCATCTCTCTATTTTTTATATATATATGCGCATGTTACTTTCATTGATTGAAGTGGATGTTATATTCCCAACTGAAATCTATAGGTGGAGTTCGCTGCCTGTCTATTTTGAATGCGGTTTTTGCTGTCATCTTTGGTCTTCTTGCTTTGTTTTTAGGTTCAAGCCTCCTCACGCGGTTAATCGGTAGCTTCTATTCTTTTTTTATCATTTTATTTGTTTATTCCCACTTGTTATTAGAAAATATAAGTTTGGGATTGTGCATTTGGTTATTGCTTTTCTAGGTTTAACTAATCAAACTGTGAGTATCTTTATCATATATGCATTAGGAACTATGATAGCTATATTAGTGAATATGGACTGTAATTGATAGGCTTACTCTTCAAAGTCCTTGCAAAGTTCTCTTCATCCTTAGGGTTGGCGATTGAAATGTCTAATCCTTTATGGGATAGAAAAACAAGCACACCTTTTATTTCATAACATTAATCTAATGTATGAATTGCAGCCCTTTAAATGTATGAATTTGAGCCCTTTAAATAAACTTGAACCGCACGATTCTTGTAGCTTAATTATTATTTGAAGTATGAATAAGTATGAATAAGTTTTTATAATGAATAAGTATGAATAAGTTTTATATTTGATTCAACTTAAGTATGAATAAGTATGAATTAATTTTATTACCATGTAGCTTGCTTGTCCATTAAAATTACAACAATAGTGACTTTCTCTCAAGCTTATTTTAAATATTTTAAAGATTCAAAGTATATAAATTTGGAAACTTGACGGGTTGCCTTATATCGAGTAGTAAGATATAATGGATCCTCCTAGGTGTAACAACGCCACGTATGATGAATCTTAAAAATTCAAAAATACTTGAAAAAATTCTATCCAACTCATTTACTATTGAATATTGATTACCATATAGCTTGCTTGTCCATTAAAATTACAACAATAGCTGACCTTCTCTCTAAGTTTATTGTAAATATTTTAAAGATTCAAAGTATATGGGCTGGAAACCTGATGGGTTGCCTTATATCGAGCCGTAAAATATAATGGATCCTCCCTAGGTGTAACAACGCCACGTATGATGAATCTTAAAAAATTCAAAAATACTTGAAAAAAATTCTATCCAACTCATTTACTATTGAATATTTATTACCATATAGCTTGCTTGTCCATTAAAATTACAACAATAGCTGACCTTCTCTCCAAGTTTATTTTAAATATTTTAAAGATTCAAAGTATATAGGCTGGAAACTTGACGGGTTGCCTTATATCGAGCTATAAGATATAATGGATCCTCCCTAGGTGTAACAACACTGCGTATGATGAATCTTAAAAAAATCAAAAATACTTGAAAAAAATTCTATCCAACTCATTTACTATTGAATATTTATTACCATATAGCTTGCTTGTCCATTAAAATTACAACAATAGTGACCTTCTCTCCAAGTTTATTTTAAATATTTTAAAGATTCAAAGTATATAAATTTGGAAACTTGACGGGTTGCCTTATATCGAGCTATAAGATATAATGGATCCTCCTAGGTGTAACAACGCCACGTATGATGAATCTTAAAATTTATAACTAATTTTTATCAAAATAGTATTAATATTGATCATTACTTAAATAAATTACATAACTTACATAACTCATATAACTTACATAATTTACATAACAACTTACATAACTCACATAACTTACATAATTTACATAACTCACATAACGTAGATAACAACTTACATAACCTAACTAATACATGTAGTGTAATCTAATAATTTCCTTAAAAGCATATAGTTTAAAGTTCAAATTTCATAACTTACATAATCTACATAACTTACATAAAACATAAAAATATATCATATCAAGACTTACATAATAAACAACTTACCTGTGTAATTTATTGTCAACTTTAGAATTCAAGAACTACGAAATGGATAAGAGTTGGATGAAATTGTCAAGGGTAAGCAACGCCTATCGAAATGGAGTACAAACTTTTCTGAATTTTGCATTTCAAAATGCAAGCCAAGAGAATATGATTCTTTGCCCGTGTAAAAAGTGTGGCAACATCAATTGGCATACTCGTGAAGTTGTCTACGAACATCTAATTGTTGATGGCTTTATTCGGGGGTATAAAAAATGGATTTTCCATGGAGAGTGTACATCTAGTGGAACTTCTTCAACGATTAATCCGACTTATCCTGATACTGATTACCATCAGTATGTTAGACAAGATGACATGGAAGGTATGTTACGGGATGCATTTAATATGCACAGTCATGGTGAGCAATCGTTTCCACCTAACTTTATTGCATTCGATGATTGTAATATTGGTGGAAATATTTTTGGCGAAACGGGAACAAGTGCACCTTATGAGGAGCCAAATGAAGAAGCGGCGAAGTTCTACAATTTACTTAATGAAATGAACGAAGAACTTTACGAGGGATCAAAATATTCAAAATTTTCCTTCTGCATTCGTTTATTTCACTTAAAATGTTTGGGAGGGTGGACTGGAAATTCTTTTACAATGCTGCTACAGTTTCTAAAAGAGATGTTTCCTTTTGCAAAAATCCCCCAATCTTGTCAAGATATGAAGAGACTAATAAAAGATTTGGGCTTTGGGTATGATAAAATTCATAGTTGCCCAAATGACTGCATGTTGTACTGGGGTGATCAGAAGAACCAACGGTGTTGTAATGTTTCAAAGTCTCGTTGGATGAATGGGAATCTGAAGATGTGAATGGGGATGAAGGTGGGGCACGATTAAGAAAGAAGCCACCAAGGTTTTGCGATACTTTCCCTAATACCAAGACTTCAAAGGCTTTTCATGTCATCAAAGACGGCCGAATCTATGAGGTGGCATAATGATCAACGGACCGATGATGGATTATTAAGACATCCTGCGGATTCTTTAGCTTGGAAATCATTTGACTTGAAATTTTCAAGCTTTGCAAGAGATCCTCGAAATGTGAGGCTTGGGCTAGCAGCTGACGGCTTTAATCCATTTAAAATCATGAGTACTTCATACAATACTTGGCCTGTGGTGCTTGTTCCTTACAATTTGCCTCCATAGATTTGCATGAAGCAATCTTCGTATATTTTATCAATGATTATTCCTGGAGAGAAAGGTCCCGGAAATGATATTGACATCTATTTGCAGCTACTTATTGAAGAGTTAAAACAATTATGGTCGGGTGTTGAGACATATGATGTATTAAGAAAAGAGAACTTTTATTTACGTGCGACTTTATTGTGGACAATTAATGATTTCTGGCTTATGCTAATTTATCGGGTTAGAGTACTAAAGGACGTTATGCTTGTCCTTGTTGTCTTTGCAAAACTTGTTCAAGTGGTTGTACAATGGGAAGAAGTTCTCTTACATGGGTCATCGTCGGTGGTTAGATGGAAATCATAAATTTAGATTTGAGAGCTCTATTTGACTATCTTGAAGAGTCTGAGAAGCTCCTCGCAGATCGTGGATCTGAAATCTTGTTTATGTTAAAAGATATCAACTTTAGTTATGGGAAGATGAATCAACCACCTAACACGAAATCAAAGAGAATATCGAGGGATGAATCTGATGATGAATCTGACGAAGAGGATGATCCTAATGAGGCAGACTTGTGGAAAAAAAGAAGTATTTTTTTTGAGTTACCTTATTGGGAGCATAATATTTTACGCCACAATCTTGATGTCATGCATATTGAGAAGAATGTCTGTGAGAACATAATTGGGACAATTTTGAATGTCGATGGAAAATCAAAAGACAATCTTCAAAGTCGACTTGATTTAGTTGACATGAGAATTCGGCGTGATCTTCATCCTCAAGTACTTCCGAATGGGAAATAGCGGTTGCCGTCTTCTATTTTTTCAATGTCAAAGGAAGAGAAAGAGGTGTTTTGTATAGTGTTGAAGGATATAAAGGTCCCAGATGCGTATGCGTCAAATATATCTCGATGTGTGAGTCTTAAAGATCGAAGATTATATTCATTAAAATCACATGATTACCACATCTTGATGCAAGATTTACTCCTAGTTGCTTTACGGTCTTTGCATGTCAAAAATGTGACGTCTGTATAATTGAACTATCAATATAATGAAAGCTATTTGTGGCAAAGTTTTGGATGTTGAAGAACTTAAGAAAGTACAGGATCGAGCTGCTTTGACTTTATGCAATTTGGAGAAAATCTTTCCACCTTCCTTCTTCACTATTATAGTGCACTTGGTAATCCATCTCCCTCACGAAGCAATACTTGGTGGACCAGTTTTTTATCGATGGATGTATCCAATAGAAAGGTGCTAATTTATTTTTCAAGTATTTATTTATTCGCGTCTATACATTTAGTTACATCTTTTGATAAATATTGTATATCGTGTTTAGGTTCCTAAGCAAATTGAAATCTTATTGTCGCAATAAGCGTTATCCAGAAGGATCAATTGCTGAAGGCTACTTGGTAGAGGAGTGCATGACATTCTGTTCTAGATATTTAGAAGATGTTGAAACACGATTGAATAGGCCAAATAGAAATGCTGGGCTCAATGATCATAACTTGGCCGAAACTTATTTATTCCAAAGTTATGGAGAACCAATCGGCAAAGTTGAAATTGCGAAATTAGATGATATATCGTGGATACAAGCACATCGATATGTACTTTTCACCACGATTTAGTTGAACTTCATAAGTAAGTTCTAAAATTTCCTCACATATTTGTCGTTTTGATTTGTTTATCTTCTAACCAAATACACTTGTTTTAACATAGTGAGTACAAACAAATTTTGAGATCTCGTGCACGCCTCGAAGATTGCAACATCGAGAGATTAATAAGTTATTCACGAATCTTTTCATGAATGGTTAAGTCAAGCGGTATGTAACTAAAGTTAATAAGTTACATATAATCCCGAAATTTAGTTAATTATTCAATTTACTTTCGATTCAATAGGTTTGGAGTGGAAAGGGCGTCAATGACGAAGTTAAATGGCTTTCCCAAGGTCCGAACGAATAATAAAAGATATAGTGCCTTCCTCATCAATGGATCTGATTTCATACAAAGTATCGTGAGAGAATGAGGAGAACTCAAAATTGTGGAGTTGTTGTTAATTCTTCAATTACAAGTTATGCTAGTGCTAGGGACGATGTCCGGTTGAGGGTAATGTGGAGTATTACGGACTTATTACCGACATTATTGAGTTGGATTACTATGGCGGATGGAAAGTTGTCTTATTTCGATGTGATTGGGCTGATGTTAATCTTGCTCGAGGAATTAAAGAAGATCAATTTGGTTTTACAATGTTGAATTTCTCTCGCTTGATTCAGACTAGACAACAATTGATGGACGAGCCATATGTATTTTCCTCTCAAGTGAAACAAGTTTTTATTCGAAAGATCCAACGATGCGAGTTGGTATGTTGTACTTGAACACCCTAGAGACTTGTTTGAAATGGGTAATGGAAGTAGAGATGACATCATCGAAGATCGAAACATTACCTTTTCGAACAAAACTTAGATGAAAATATCCTAGTACTAATACACAACATCAATGGGTTCGACATGATGTGGATGAAGATATTCTGAATAATGATGTAGTAAGATTTTACAATTTTTAATTATAATAAGTAATATTATAATTTTAATCTTTGTCATGTTATATAATTTAACTATTTTATATGTACTACTATTGTTGTAATTTGCTACTAAAACTTTAATTATTTTATGTGTATTGCGGGAAAAATCGTAGAAGAAGAGTACGAGATTTAAGTATTGTCCGAAATACTCCAAATTCGGAAGAAAGAAATAGTGAACGATGAGATGGTTGTTGGATCTTGAATGTGCCGGAGACACTTGATGAGCTGAAGAATTTCAAAGTAATATTATGTTCATTTTACATGTGTTGACTTTTATTATTGAATTATTTGTCAATTTTAATATAATAATAGTATATCATTTTTCAATTTGAAAGTGGTGGGACGCCAGAGTTCGAGGACGTCGCTACTTAGAGATTTATCGACTTAGATCTGTCGAGCGTGTTAAAGTAAGTAGAAATACTCATGGTCGACTGTTGGATCTGAAGCTCGACTTTTAGCGAGCTATTTGGGCATTTTAGCACGAAATGCAAATATGTTGCCCATCAACTACTGAATCATGGCATCACATGCCCGATAGCAACAAAAATCAGGCTCTCGCTAATATTAAGGTAACAAAATGTGAATGCAATTTATAATACTTTGGTTTAAGTTTCATTTATATTTACATTCTAAACTTATGTTTTTTAAGAGATTTGCTTTAGAAGTCTCCGATGATTATATCAAGAAGCCATTAGGTAAAAGATGGAGAGACAATAAAAGCACTTTAAAGAAACAATATTTTAAGAAAGACATAAGCCTCGAGGAAAAAGCGAGAAATGTTCCGCCAGAATCTTTGAGGTATCAATGGGAAGATGCGGTTAGATTTTGGAATTCAAAGAAATGAGAGGTATTATG
The DNA here is from genome assembly GCF_025698485.1 of Gossypium arboreum. NCBI lineage: Eukaryota > Viridiplantae > Streptophyta > Magnoliopsida > Malvales > Malvaceae > Gossypium > Gossypium arboreum. The sequence continues at coordinate 102,657,106 of NC_069080.1, forward strand.
TGTTTCCAAACTCTCATATATAGTGTTTACTATATACGTAATAATAATTTTATTATGTAGGACCGTGAGAGAGTTGGAACAAGCGTGAGCAAAAACAAAAATTCATGCACACTGGCGAGTCGAGAAGTTTTGCTACATAATGAGGCCGAGGTATTATGAATTTATTAATTCTTTCAAATATTAATAACTTTCTATTATTAAATAATATTCTTACTACTATATTGTAGGAAGTCAAATCCGGACAAAAGTTGGACGCCTTGACTTTTGAGATTACGCAGAGGAAGAAAGATGGATCTCCTATGACATCCGAAGTTGCGAAATTATGGTATATTCACTTAATAATATTTGATTTATTCTAAATATTTATAATCTTTAATTATAATTGTTTAATTCAATTCATCATTAGTAGTTTTAAAAATGTTAAGTTATGTTGCATTTCTTTTTATTATATATTTCGTTTCTAACTCTTTAATTGATTTTTAGGAGAAACTAAAGGAGAAGAAGGCGGAATATGAAGCGATTGCTTCAGTGATAGTTCATTAATCTTGAGAACATTGATAATAGAATTATCACTGAAGTTTTGGGTCTGAAAGGTGCAGTCGGGTTCGATTTCAAGGATCTGGTGTTACCCAGGCCAATATTTTGGATCCGGCTCCGACAATACATGCCTTCCTAAGTCAAGCTCAAGTCAAGTTCGAGAGGTTAAGAGACCAGATAGCTCGGATGCAAGCGAACACGGTTAAGAAAATTGCCGAGGTTCAACGAAAATATGAAGAACTCCAGCAACAACTTAGGCGGAGGCGGAGAGAGGGAGGCGGCGGTTGCGTGAGAGAGGCGGAGGCACGGCGATGGTAGCGAAACGAGCAAAAATACGATGACCTCCATTCTGACTTCAGAGATGATGCATATGTTTCAACAATCGCAAAAGCCGCCGTCTTAGACATTAGTTTTCTTATTGTAAGAATGTTTTTAAGTTTTGTCACGTTTAACATTATTGTAAAAATATTTTAAATTATACTTTATTTATTAATTATATCATATATCTTTAGTTAAATTTGAAGTATCATTTAGAATTAATGTTTTTGTTGTATTTTTATGTTAACTTTCTTTGTTTTTGGTGCATTTTATATTATATTGGTTGTATTTGGTTGGATTTTAATGCGGAAGGATTGGATATTGGTGAAAAAAATATTACAAATCATCAAAATTAGCGGCGTTTGTAGAAAAAGCGCCGCTAAAAGCCTTGACCTTTAGCGGCGCTAAAAGTCTTGACCTTTAGCGGCGCTTTTCCAAAAAAACGCCCCTAAAAGCCTTGACCTTTTAGCGGTGCTTCTCCCACAAACGCCGCTAAAAGCCTTGACCTTTAGCGGCGTTTCTCCCACAAACGCCGCTAAAAGCCTTGACCTTTAGCGGCGCTTTTCCCACAAACGCCGCTAAAAGCCTTGACCTTTAGCGGCGTTTTTTTCCAATAAACGCCACAAATTTTTGTGGCGTTACCTATAGAGGCATTTTTTGCGGCGTTTTAGAAAGCGCCGCTAAAAGTTTTAGTGGCGCCCTAAAGCGCCGCTAAAGGCTAAAAAAAGTGCCGCTAAAAGTCTAGTTTCCTGTAGTGATTTGCATTACATCATATCATCATGCATTAAAGGCTATAAGAGTTTTCTAATTAATTAAAAATTATTTCAGTAACCTGGAAACCAACGAAAACCAACCAATCACGCACCCTTACGGTACAATAAAAAAATCAATAGATAAGAAACTCGAGAAATTAGAGCAAATGCAAAAGGACATACAAGAACAAATGCAGTCCTAGATGGAAGAGCAGCTAGCCAAAATTCAACGAGAGATGAAGGAGCAAATGATGGAGTCTCAGAGAGAGATGATGTCCCAATTATCCAAATTACTGTTGAGAGGAATAGATAAGGGAAAGGGCTCCATGGACCAAGTTGAGGAAATCAATGAAGATCTCCAATACCCCCGGGCTTTACTCTAATGCATATACCGATGAAGCCCAAGATTAACCTACAAAAACCATCGGTCACAATCATGCCCCAAGAAGTTCGGTAGAGCTTCAATTAGATGAACTTCCAAACTCCGCTCGAGCTCTAACTTTGTCAACAACCCGAACTATCCTTTGTTCCCAACTTAGATGAAGTGGTGAAGAGGAAAAAGCAAGGATGGATTCGCAAAAAAATTAGAAGAACGGTGTAGATGGCTTGAAGAGAAATTCAAAGCCATGGAGGCGCGATGATCATCAAGGATTGATGCCAAGGATCCGAGCTCGGTCCCGATTTAGTCCTCCCCTAAATTCAAAATGCAGAATTAGAAATACAATGGAACAAGTCGCCTGAAGCCCACGTCACCATGTTTTGCGGTGAATGACGGGATATGTTAACAATAACCGACTACTAATCCACTTGCTTTCAAGATAGTCCGTTGGAGCGGCGTCTAATGGTACAACCAACCGAGTCGAGCCAAGATTAACTCATGGAAGGACTGGCTCGAGCCTTTATGAAGTAATACAATCATGTGATGACATGACCCCGACGGATCACTCTCGAATATGGAAAAAAAGTCAAATGAAAGTTTCAGACAGTATGCACAAAGGTGGAGAGAGGTGGTCATACAAGTTCAGCCGTCACTTCTAGAAAAAGAGACGTCAATACTCTTTATTAACACCTTGAAAGCCCCTTTTATCACTCATATGTTGGGAAGCGCCACCAAGAGCTTCTTTGACATAGTGATGACGAGAGAAATGATCGAAAATGCTGTAAGGAGCGGCAAGATAGAATTGGGAGAGAGTGCTAAGAAGTTAGTCCCGAGGAAAAGGGATAATGAAGTGAACAACACGAGCACATTCAACAAGGGGCAGTCCAAATCATTTACCGTAAATCAACCCAAAATGGTGACCACCAATCAACAAAGCCCTGAATCTAATGTAAGGAAAAACACAGAAAGGCCATAATTCACCTCTATACCTATGACGTATAAGGAGTTGTACCAGAACCTGTTCAACGCTTATGTGGTATCCCCTTTCTACCTGGAGCCACTGTAGCCCCCGTATCCCAAATGGTATGACACAAACGCCCAATGTGAATACCACGCGGGAATTACCGGGCATTCAATCAAAAATTGCACTGCATTCAAGAACGTGGTCGAAAGACTCATTAAGGTGGGAATCGTGAGATTTGATGACTCAGCCATGCCCAATGTAGCAGGAAACCACTCCCCAATCACACCGACCAAGGAGTGAACGGGATAAACGAAGGCAAAAACAAGAAGATTAAGTGTGAGGTTGCGAAAGTTAGGACTCCGTTGAGATAAGTGTGGAGGGAGATGGTCATGAGAGGTTTGATCACGTTGGATTTGGGAAGAGAATCCAAAGAAGAGAGGAACTATTGATAGTTCCACAATGAGGTGGGGCATGAAATCCAAGAGTGTGTGGAGTTTAGGGCCCTAGTGCAGAACATGATGAACAATATGGAAATGGAATTCTATAAAGAGACTAAAAACCCCGTAGAGGGAGACATATGTATGTCGGAGGGAGAGTCGACGGTACAAAATCAAACAGTTAACTACCTTGTGGTTATCATATCGAGACCCAAGAATAATGAAGCTAGAGTTCAACTACCACCAAGGGTCATAATCCAGAGACCTGCAGTCTTCCCTTACAAAGATAGCAAAAGGGTCCCATGGAATTATGATTGTAATGCCACAATTTCGGGGAAGGAAAGCCTGGTTGACACTTTAAAAGAGGACCAAGATAGGGACTCCTATACACGTAGCGAGAGACGTTATGATACAGCGAGTGAGAAGGCACAGCCCGTAAAAGGAAAAGCCCTAGTGGTCGAAGGGGTGAAGGAAAAAGTGACCAAATCTGAACTTCCTGTCAATGAGCTAGTTAACGAAGAAGAGGCTAAGGAGTTTTTAAAATTCATAAAGCATAGTGAATACAGTGTGGTGGAACAGCTACGTAAACAACCAGCTCGTATCTCAGTGCTGGCCTTACTTCTAAGCTCGGAAGTTCATCGCAGCGTGCTAATGAAGGTCTTGAATGAAACGTATGTTGCCAATGATATCTCCGTTAACAAACTGGACCGATTGGTTAGTAACATAAGTGTCGACAACTATATCTTCTTCAATGACGATGAGATACCACTCGGTGGCATGGGGTCGACTAAAGCATTGCACATTACCATGCGCTGTAAAGGGTATACGCTGCCAGATATACTGATTGACAACAGATCGGCTTTGAACATCCTGCCATTGACCACACTAAACAGATTACATATAGACAGCTCTCACATGAAGGAGTGCTAGAACATAGTGAAGGCATTTGACGGCACGGAGAGAAATGTGATGGGCAGAATCGAGGTACCTCTTCAGATTGGGCCAAACATATATGAGGTGGATTTTCTAGTAATGGATATCAAGCCCTCATATAATTGCTTATTGGGGAGGCCTTGGATATATTCAACTGGGGCAGTGCCTTCTTCGTTGCATCAAAAGTTGAAGTTGGTATCAGAGGGGAGGTTGATAACGATCAATGTTGAAGAGGATATCATTGCAACTGTGAGCAATAATGCGCCCTATTTGGAGACAGATGATGAAGCAATCGAATGTTCATTTCGATCTTTAGAATTTGTTAATGAAACCTTCATCGCTGAGGGAAGCAAAATTCTGGTGCCAAAATTGTCCAAAACCACGAGGATGAGCCTCTAGTTAACGATTGGAAAAGGAACCCTACCCGGAAGAGGACTTGGGAGACATCTACAAGGAAGGGTTGAAACGCCAATGCCAAAAGACAAGAGATACTGTTTCAGTTTAGGATTTAAGCCGGATGCGAAACAAAGAAGAAGGGAGCTGGGAAAGAAGCAAGAAAGAAGAAGAGCTCGATTAACGGGGGATGAAATCAAGTGGGAACCAATGACATTCCCTCATATATCGAAAACATTTGTGTCCGGGGGAATCATTCATCCCAAGAGAGACACACCAATGACAGGAGCTATAGAGGAAAGGCTGGAAAGCTTGGACATCAACCTCATATGCGAAGAGGAGACCGAAGGAGAGAATTTGTTGGGCATTTGCCTCTGTACGCCTGGAAGTGTTCTGGACAACTGGACTGCAGAAGAGATTCCTGTAGCTTTTAGAACGGATTCAGAGTAATGTCCAAAACACACTTATTGCTCTAGGTCTAGGAGTAATAAGAATCTTTTGTGAAATAGGCTGATGTTTAAAAATGACATTTCAATAAAATGCACGGTTATTATCATTTTTGAGCAAATGTTATCTCGTCCTTTCAATTCCATTCATAACTATACAAATGATTACTTTCGAATTCTTTTTTTTCTTGAAACATTCTTCTAAATATTCTTTCATTCATCATTCATAATCATATCAAGCAAATAAATGTTTCAAATTCTTTTGATTCTTTGCATCTGCCTTCGTCCTCATAACAGGTCCCCAGATATTAATAATACGAGTGACACTGCTAGCGACTCAGAATTTCCTTTCGAGCAAGATGTGTGTATGGATGATTATCAGGATTTTGAAGATGACCAAGGCTGTAACCTATCTCCTGATTTTTTGAGGATGGTAGAACAAAATGAGAAACAAATCCTACCTCACAAAGAATCAGTCGAAATTGTGAGCTTAGGAGAAGGACAAGAGGTGAAGATCGGAACATGTATTACTGCGGAGATGAAGCGAGACCTTATTGAATTACTTTAAGAATTCAAAGATGTCTTTGCATGGTCATACCAAGATATGCCCGGGTTGGACACTGACATCGTGGTGCACCGACTCCCCATAAAAACTTCGAAGAATGAGGTCCGACGTCTTGCTAAAAATAAAGGAAGAAGTTCGAAAGCAGTTTGACGCTGGATTTCTGAAGGTGGTAAAATACTCAGATTGGGTAGCCAACATCATCCCTGTCCCTAAGAAAGATGGAAAAGTACAAATGTGTGTGGACTACAGAGATTTGAATAAAGCCAGCCCAAAAGACAATTTCCCACTACCTCATATTGACACCCTAGTGGACAACACGGCGGGACACTCACTGTTTTCATTCATGGATGATTTTTCGGGATATAACCAGATCAAGATGCATCCTGAAGATATGGAGAAAACCATATTTGTAACCATGTGGGGTACGTTTTGTTACAAGGTGATGCCGTTTGGACTGAAGAATGCGGGGGCAACTTATCAAAGAGCCATGGTAACCTTTTTTCATGACATGATGCATAAAGAAATCGAGGTCTATGTGGATGACATCATAGCTAAGTCTCGAACAGAGAAGGAGCACATACAAGTCCTGAGAAAATTGTTCTTGAGATTGAGGAAGTTTCAGCTAAAACTCAACCCCGCCAAATGTACCTTTGGAGCCAAGTCTAGAAAGTTGCTCGAATTCGTGGTTAGTGAGAAAGGGATCGAGATTGATCCAGACAAAGTTAAAGCCATACAAGAGCTATCCCCGCCGCGCACTCAGAAAGAAGTTCGAGGCTTTCTAGGAAGATTAAATTACATTTCTCGGTTTATTTCACAACTGACCGAGAAATGTGACCTTGTCTTTCGCCTCCTTAAGAAACATAACCCAGGTGAATGGGATGAAGAATGCCAAAGGGCTTTCGACAAGGTCAAATAGTATTTATCCAACGCCCCGGTGCTGATGCCACCTAACCCCGATAAGCCGTTGATACTGTATTTGGTAGTATTCGAGAACTCCATGGGATGCGTATTGGGTCAGCATGATGAGTCGGGGAGGAAAGAAATAGCTATTTACTATCTCAGTAAAAAGTTCACGGAATGTGAGGCAATGTACCCGCCGATAGAGAAGTTATGTTGTGCCCTAATTTGGACAACCCGAAGACTGAGGCAGTTTATGTTATATCACACCTCTTGGCTTATCTCAAAATTGGACCCCTTGAAGTATATGATGGAGTCAACAGCTTTGAATGGAAGGATGACCCGATGGTAGGTTCTACTTTCTGAATTCGGCATAGTCTATGTGAACCAAAAAGCAGTAAAAGGAAGTACAATAGCAGATTTTCTGGCCAGTAGAGCCTTAGAAGACTACGAGCCTTTGAACTTTGACTTCCCAAATGAAGACCTAATGTGTGTTGCTACCACTGAAGAAGATGACCTGGAAAAGCTTCCTTGGAAACTAAACTTTGATGGGGCATCAAATGCTGTGGGTAATGGAATCGGGGCAGTCTTGGTATCCCCAAGAGGAAATCATTATCCATTCACTAGTAAATTGGATTTTGATTGTACGAATAACATGGCGGAATACGAAGCGTGCATCATGGGTATCCGTGCAGCCATAGAACGCAAGATTAAAGTGCTAGAGGTGTATGGAGATTCTGCGCTAGTGATTTATCAACTCAAGGGAGAATGGGAGACTAGAGACCCCGAGTTGATCGACTATCGGAAACTGGTCCTTGAATTGGTCAAAGAGTTTGATGACATTACCTTTTGTTACCTGCCACGAGATGAAAATCAGATGGCTGATGCTTTGACCACCTTAGCTTCCATGATCAAGGTGAACAAACAAGAAGATGTCAAACCCATCCGGATGAGCATTTATGAAACTCCATTGCTTTATTCTGATATTGAGGAGGATGAGGAAAAGATGATCACCCTTGGTATCACAATATATTACAATCGTAAAGAATCGTGAGTACCCGAACCAGCAAAGCGGTGAGAATGACAAAGGATGACGAGAAGATTGGCCATCGACTACGTCTTAGATGGAGAGATCCTATACAAAAGAAGAAAGGATCAAGTGCTATTAAGATGCGTAGATGCTGTAGAGGCTAAGAGAATCTTGGAAGAAGTCCATGAAGGCATCTGCGGGACACACGCTAATGGCTTTACAATGGCCAGGCAAATTATGAGATTCGGGTATTATTGGTTCACTATGGAAGGAGACTGTATCAATTACGCCAAGAGGTGTCATAAATGCTAAATCTACGGAGACAAAATTCATGTGCCTCCTTCACCGCTGCATTTTATGGTCTCCCCATGGCCTTCCTCTATGTGGGGTATGGACGTGATTGGACCGATATCACCTAAGGCTTCCAATGGGCATCGGTTCATCTTTGTGGTTATTGACTACTTCACCAAATGGGTAGAAGCCGCTTCATATGCCAACGTGACAAAGTCGGCGGTGAGAAAATTTACGAAAAGGAGATCATATGTCGATCTGAGAATGCCGGAGAGGATTATATCGACAATGCCTTAAACTTGAACAATAGTATGATAGTGGAAGTCTGCGGTCAATTCAAGATCAAACACCACAATTAAATCACCGTATCGCTTTGAAAATGAATGGGGCGATGGAAGCGGCCAATAAAAACATTAAGAAGATCACGGGGAAGATGACTGAGACCTACAAAGATTGGCATGAGAAGTTACCATTTTCCCTCTTTGCTTATCGAACATCAGTCAGAACCTCAACTGGGGCAACGCCTTTCTCTTTAGTTTACAAATGGAAGCAGTTTTGCCAATCGAAGTCGAGATCATATCCCTTCGAGTTCTATCAGAGTTAAAGTTGGACGAAGCAGAATGGATCCAGTCTCGATACGATCAATTGAACTTGATTGAGGAAAAGAGGCTAAGAGCTATCCGTCATGGTCAGATGTACCAAAAACGAATGATGCGACCTTATGACAAAAAGGTTCGCCCTAGAGAATTCCATGAGGGAGACCTGGTTTTGAAAAAGATTCTTCCCATACAGAAAGATTTTCGAGGAAAAAAGATGCCTAATTGGGAGGGGCCTTACGTGGTGAAAAAAGCTTTCTCCGGAGGAGCATTAATTTTAGCTGAGATGGATGGTAAAAACCTGCCCCATCCCGTAAATTCGGATGCTGTCAAGAAGTATTTTACCTAAAAAAGGAAAGGCCAAGGTGAAAACTCGCAAAGGGCTCTTTGAGACCAAAAAAAAAAGATGGAAAGGCCAAGGTGAAAACCCGCAAAAGGGTATTTTGAGACCAAAGGGGTTTTTGAGTTGAAAACCCAAAATCGGGCACCTAAATTTTTAAATGTGGGGCATGTGGTAGTCTTGTCCTCAAAGAGGAAGAACAGTACATCTTGGGGCATCAACAAAATATGGGGGATCTCTTGAACACACATTTAGCTCGAAAGAGTCTTCGAAAAATTAGAATAGTGAAGCTCGTGCTGCAATATCTGGGGCACCTTTATTTTGCACCTTATCAGATTTGTTATCCTATATATTCACATCAAATTTTACTTAATAAAATTCCATTTGTCCATTATGATAATCTCTTTCGAGCATTTTTGTTGAAATCATGATTTTTGGACTTATCATATTCACACAAAAGAAGTTACGCATATTACTCTGGAAAGTCTCTAAATAGTACAAGGACCTGAAACAGGGCCACTAGTCAGAACTAACCAGACTCAAAAGTGGAAAACACTGGGAAAAGAGTAGTCCAAATTATGACTATTTCTTCAAATTTTACATCGGAGATAACAACTAAGCAAGAAGACGCGATAGTACATCAATGAGGGAACCCGCATGAACTATGAGCAATGATACTTTAAGCGTTTAAAAAGGAATCACTCTCATAACATTTCTACATTCATAACCTTTCATTTAGTTAGGAACATTTGATTCATTTCATAACATCCTAATTATTTGACATAAAGCATCACATTTAGTTAGGAGCATTTGATTCATTTCAATCATAGCATCCTAATTATTTGGCATATGTTCCTCAGAGGACAGTGCAGTAGAATCGGTGAATTCACAAGTCTTAACCCCCTAAGCAGTGGGGCAACAAGCTGAAGATATCCAAGATGATTTGGCATTTTTGTATCAGGTGGGGAGCAGATCGAAGACATAGCTGATTTGGCTTTCACGTGTTTACGTTGAAGCAGATCCAAGATGATTTGGCATCTCTGTATCAGGCGGAGAGCAGATCGAAGACATAGCTAATTTGGCTTTCACGTGTTTATGTTGAAGCAGATCCAAGATGATTTGGCGTCTTTGTAGCGGCAGAAAGCAGATCGAAGATAACAGATTTGAATCGAAGATAGCAGATTTGGCATCTCTGTAGCGGTGGAGAGCAGATCGAAGATAACAGATTTGGCGTCTTTGTAGCGGCGGAGAGCAGATCAAAGATGACAGATTTGGCGTTTCTATAGTGGCAGAGAGCAGATCGAAGATAACAGATTTGGCGTCTTTGTAGCGGCGGAGAATAGATCGAAGATGATTTGGCATCTCTGTAGCGGCAGAGAGCAGATCGAAGATAACAGATTTGGCGTATCTGTAGCGGCGGAGAGCAGATCGAAGATAACAGATTCGGCGTCTCTGTAGTGGCAAAGAGCAGATCGAAGATAACAGATTTGGCGTCTCTGTAGCGGCGGAGAGTAGATCGAAGATAACAGATTTGGCGTCTCTGTAGCGGTGGAGAGTAGATCAAAGATAACAGATTTGGCGTCTCTGTAGCGGCGAAGAGCAAATCGAAGATGATTTGGTATCTTTGTAGCGGAGGAGAGCAGATCGAAGATAACAGATTTGGCGTCTCTGTAGCGGCGGAGAGCAGATCAAAGATAACAGATTTGGCGTCTTTGTAGTGGCGGAGAGCAGATCGAAGATAACAGATTTGGCATCTTTGTAGCGGCGGAGAGCAGATCGAAGATAACAGATTTGGCGTCTCTGTAGCGGCGGAGTGTAGCGGCGGAGAGCAGATCAAAGATAGCAGATTTGGCGTCTCTGTAGCGGCGGAGAGCAAATCAAAGATAACAGATTTGGTGTCTCTGTAGTGGCGGAGAGCAGATCGAAGATGATTTGGCATCTCTGTAGCGGCGAAGAGTCGATCGAAGATAACAGATTTGGCGTCCCTGTAGCGGCGGAGAGCAGATCGAAGATAACAGATTTGGCGTCTCTGTAGCGGCGGAGAGCAGATCGAAGATAACAGATTTGGCGTCTCTGTAGCGACTGAGAGCAGATCGAAAATAAAAGATTTGGCGTCTCTGTAGCAGCGGAGAGTAGATCGAAGATAACAGATTTGGCGTCTCCGTAGCGGCGGAGAGCAGATCAAAGATAACAGATTTGGCGTCTCTGTAGCGGCGGGGAGCAGATCGAAGATAACGGATTTGGCGTCTCTGTATTAGACGAGGAGCAGATCAAAGATAGCAGATATCGCCTTCCTGAGTTGAAGTGAAGCAGATTGAAGCCGTCAAGAGGCCATTTAAATAAGATCAAGGATCAAGAACTTAAGACTCGGTGAGCCCGGGCAAAAGTGGTTTTTTTATAGTCTTTGCTCTATTCCTGTTAACACAGCAATGAGCAAAGAGGGGCAGCTGTAAGACCCAAATTTTTCCCGGGGCCCAATAAAATCACAGCCCAAATACCACTCAACTAAAACCCAAAATACCCCAAGCCCAAATACAACCCAAAATAAAAAATAAAAAAAATGAAGAAAAAGAAAAAACCTAACCTCTTCACCCTATGTGCCACCCTAAGCGCCGCCCTAGTCCTCTTTTGTCTACCACCTGTAAAAAGAAAAGATAGTAAATAATAAAAAAATGTTGTAACAAGGCTATAAAAGCCATCATAAAACCAAATGTAAAAGGGAGGGGATAAAAAAACATTGTATTTTCACATAGAGATCAAAATCCAAAGCAAAAAAGGTTGATTTTAATTTCTTGTATTCCCTTTGTTCATTTTTCATTTTTGTTATTTTATTTTATTTTCTTTATTTTATATAAATATATACATAATTTAATTGAATTACTTATTTGAATTTCCTTGCAAACATGTTTATGTTTTTCCTTTAAATCTATTTATGTATACCATTTATTCCCCAATTTTAAATTATACTTTGTTTATTTCAAACACTTGCCTATATTACTATTTTTTTATATAAAATGTTTATATTAAGTTTTATGCTTTATGTATCTTGTTAATTCTTTGGTAAGTAAATCTTGTTTCAAATTATTTTGTATAATTATTGATTTATATTATATAGTATGTCATTCTTATATTATTTTGTATATTCTTACATGGTTGCATTTATATAATTCATCTATGTTACAACTTGTTAATATGTACATTATTAGTTTTAAAATTTTATATAGGTACACATTACTATTGCTATGCACATAATATATATTATATACATATATACATTTTTGAATCTTAGTTTTTAAATTATTTTGCATAACACTAATTTTAAATTTCCTCTTATAATACTTATTTTGAAGCTCATTTATATGTTAAACTTTATATACTTTATGTATTATTTATTTTTATTTTTATTTATTTTACGATCTATTGTAAATTTTTGCATGTATTATCTGTTTATGTATATATATATATATATGTAATTTAGCTACTTTTAAATTGTTCATTCCAAGTTTATTTGTTTTAACATTTTTATTACCTTTTAAAATATTTTTCTTAAAATAGATTTTTATTTAACCATTAGTTAGAAACGTTAAATAGTGTATGTGGTAAGATTATTATCATTGGGCATGTTTCAATTTTCGTGTTTGTACTTTTCAAAAAATTGTATAATTATTATTGATATATGTTTTTCATATTTGTTACTTTGTTTTGCATCCCCATGTATTATATTATGATTGAGATTGCCAACCTTTTTGCTTGAAATCAACCTATTTGCCTGAAATTATTCATTTCATTTTCTTTGCTTCAAATTAATCGAATAAATATGTTGCAAGTTTGTTTCCATAATCACTCCCTTTTAAAAAAATAAAAAAATAAAAATTCAAAGTGAGGTAATATTTCGTGTTTGGTAATTCGAGAAATTGTACCCTAACGTGTTGGGTTTCGATTTTCTGTTTGACCAAATAAATATTCTCTCGAGATTTCGTCCATGTTTTTTTCAAATTAAAAATAAGGCAATATTTCGAATTTAGGAAATTCAAGAAAATAGTACCCTAACTTACTAGGTTTCAATTTTTCTTGTTTAACCTAAATAACTAAATATCCTTTTGAAATTTCAAAAGCATGAGTTTTGGAAATTATAAAATGATCTTGTATCGAGGATTTGAAATGTTGTGTCCTATCGTGCTAGGCTGCGCTTTTTCATTTGTTCAAAACAATCGAAGATCCCTTTGGAATTTCACTCACATTTTCTAAAAACTCTTTAAAATGAAAGAAATGTTCGATGTTTGGCAATTCGGGGAATAGTGCCCTATCGTGTTGGGTTGCAATCTCCCGTTTGTTCAAAATAATCGAATGTCTCTTTGGAATTTCACTCATATCTTCCAAGGTGAGGCAATGGTCAATATTTGGAAATTCGAGGAATCGTGCCCTACTGAGTTGGGTATCGATTTTTTTGTTGGACCAAATAGTTGGGCATCCTTTTGTTATTTTCGAATTATAAATTTTCGAACGTCGAAACAAGAAGATTTTTGGCAAAGGACTCGGGTTATTCAAATGTTATTAACAAGAACCACATTTCAAAAACATTTTAATTTTAGACAAAGGACAATATTTAATCGATTTGGTACCAATTTTGGGCGTAATGAGGGTGCTAATCCTTCCTCATACGTAACCGACTCCCGAGCCTATTTTCTCATATTTTCGTAGACCAAAATCATTGTTTTAGTAAACCAAAATGTTTTATTAAAACAACCCAAATTTCTAGGTGATCCGATCACACCTAAACAAGAAAAAATTGGTGGCGACTCCATTTTCGCTTTCCAAAAAGTCGATCCATCATTTTTAAATAAAAAAAATGAAAAAAAAATGGTTTCGACAGCTAACTCTGGGATGATAATAAATACCCTAAATACCCCCCAAACTTTACCCCGGTGAATGTTCAAGCCCAACTAGACAAATATCCATGAACGGTACCCATTACCATAAGACTTTAAAAATACTAGGCCGATACTTCAGCACCGGTGAATTACCCAACGGGTTCAGGTTCCAATCTCAGAGATAATCTGATCAATCCCTATGTTCCATATATGGATGACATGGCAGAAATGGATAGAACAAGAGTAGAATTGCCGAAACAACTAGAAGATCGGTACAAGTGGTTGGAGGAGAAATTCAGAGCTGTGGAGAATGTTGATCACCTTTTCGAGGTTGATGCTAAATAATTGAGTTTAGTCCTAGATCTAATGCTCCCACCAAAATTCAAAACTCCAGAATTTGAAAAATACAATAGGACTAATTGTCTTGAAACCCATATCACAATGTTCTGCCAAAGAATGACGGGATATGTCAATAACGACCAATTATTAATCCACTACTTTCAGGATAGCTTGATTGGATCGGTTGCCAAGTGGTACAACCAGCTAAGCCGTGCCAAAATCAACTCATAGAAATACTTGACATAGGCTTTCATGAAAAAATACAGTCATGTGACTGACATGACACCCGATAGAATTACACTGCAAAACATGAAAAAGAAGCAAAGTGAAAGTTTTAGGCAATACGCTCAAAGATAGAGGGAGGTGACAACGCAAGTTCAGTCACCTCTTCCAGAGAATGAGACAACAATTCTTTTCATAAAACACTCTGAAAGCCTCGTTCATTAACCATATGTTGGGAAGTGCTACCAAGAGCTTATTAAATATAGTAATGTCTAGAGAAATGATTAAAAATGCAGTAAGGAGTGGGAAAATAGATGCAAGGGAAAATGCTAAAAGATCAGTTCGAGAAAGAAAGAAAATGAAGTAAACACCGCGAGTGTGTATAATAAAAGTTTTTCAAAACCGGTCACTGTAGGCCAACTAAGGACTGTAACAACCAGCCATCAAGGTAAGAATCTAACTTAAGGCCAAACATGGAAAAACTCCAATTCACACCCATCTCGATGACATACAGAGAGCTATATAAGAATTTGTTCGATGCACATGTGGTATCCCCGTTTTACTTAAAGCCCATAGAACCTCTGTTCACAAAATGGTATGATGCGAATGCTCAATGTCAGTACTATGCAGGAATAACATGACACTTAATGGAGAACTGCACTGCATTAAAAAAGTTGATTGAAAGGTTCATCAATATGGGGATTGTAAGGTTTGATGATCCCTCGGGACCCAATATGGCAAGAAATCCATTACCCAATCATTCTGACCAAAGGGTAAATGCGATAATTGAGAGTGGAAGAAAGAGGATCAAAACTGATGTAGCAGAAGTGAAATCCCTACTAAAATAAGAATGGTAAAAAATGATAGGCATGTGATTAATCATTCAAGATTCTGAAGAGGTACCTAAAGGGGCTAGGAGCTATTATGAGTTCCATGTTAAAAAAGGTCATGAGATCCAAGAGTGCACTGAATTCAGAGCTTTGGTGTAAAGTCTGATAGATAACATGAAGTTGAAATTTTTTGAAGATGTGAAAGGCTCGGAAGGAGGAGATGTTTGCGTTGCAAAGGAAGGATCAACTAATAAAGTATACAAGGTTAATCAGCAAGTGGTGATTATTTCACGACTGAGAAGTAATGAAGTGGGAACACAAACTGTGCCAAGAGTAATAATTTAGAAACTCATGGCTTTTCCCTACAAGGATAGCAAAAGGGTTCCATGAAATTACGACTGTAACGTAACGATCTCGAGAGAGGAGAACTCGGTTAATACTTCAGAAGAGGGCTAGGATATTGGTTTCTTCACGTGCAGTGGGAGGCGCTATGACCCTGCAAGAGTAAGAACTGAGCTCATTAACGGAAAACCTTGGCAATTGAGCATAAGAAAGAAAAAACGGCTAGACATGAATCATCCGTTAATGGGCCAGTAACTGAGAATGAGGCTAAGGAATTCTTGAAGTTCTTGAAGCATAGCGAGTATAGTGTTGTAGAAAAACTACACAAAAAACCAGCTCGCATATCAGTACTAACTTTGCTCTTAAGCTCAGAGACACATTGTAGCGTGTTGATGAAAGTGTTAAATGAAACTTATATTACTGATGATATCTCTGTAAACAAGCTAGACAATTTGGTTAACAATCTGAGTGCCGACAATTTTATCTTTTTCAATGATGATGAAATACCTCCTGGGGGCATGGGATCCACGAATGTCCTACATATCATTACCTACTACAAAGGATATACATTATTAGGAGTGTTAATCGACAATGGATCCGCACTAAACGTTTTGCCTCTATCCACACTGAATAGGTTGCCAGTGGATAGCTTTCATATAAATACGTGTCAAAATATAGTGATAGCATTTGATGGTATGGAAAGGAGGGCAGTGGGAAGGATTGAAATACATATCTTAATTGGTCTAAACACATATGACGTAGATTTTTTGGTGATGGATATCAAACCCTCTTATAATTGTTTGTTGGATGTACATTAGATTCATTCAGTTGGGGCAGTGCCATCGAATCCACTTCAGCGTAACTAATGAAGAGGATATCATTGCATCCTCTTCAGCGTTTATTGTTACCATCATAACAAATTAAAGTCAGAATAGATGGTCGACTGGTAATAATAAACGCTGAAGAGGATATCATTGCATCCGTAACTAATGACGCACCATACATAGGAACAAATGAAGAGGCAATAGAATGTTCCTTTCGATCACTGGAATTTGTTAACGCAACTTTCATTGTTGAAAGAAACAAGATCCCAGTACCAAGAATATCCAAAACTACAATGATGGGCTTGTAGTTGATGGTTGGGAATTGAGCTTTACTTGGAAGAGGACTCGAAAAATACCTTCAAGGAAAAGCCGAGGCACGGATGCTAATGGAAAAACAAGATCGCTTTGGCTTAGGGTACAAACCAGATGCAAGACAAAAGGAGAAAGAGTTTGAGAAGAAGTAAGAAAGAAGAAGAGTACGACTAAGTGGGGGAGAAGTCAAATGGGAACTGATGACCTTTCACCATATATCTAAAACGTTTGTGTCAGGATAAATGTAACACCCCATACCCGATACCGTTTCCGGAGTTGAACACGAGGTGTTAACGGACTTAATTCATTAATTAAACAGCTCATACAATTCATTTTAAAATTTCCAGACAAGCTGGCTAACTGCATCACAGTCGCTTTAAAAATCATATCTCGAGTTACGAAACTCGAAATCCAATTCCGTAAATTTTTCCTGAAACTAGACTCATATATATATCTACTAATTTTTTTCTAGAATTTTTGGTTAGGCCAATTAGTACAGTTTATTAGTTAAAGTCTCCCCTGTTTCAGGGTTCAACTACTCTGACCTCTGTGTATTACGAATCAGATATCTCCCTGTACAGACCTTCAATGACTATGCCGTTTGTCTCTAATAAAACTAGACTCAATAAGGAATCTGTAAATATAAAGCGTGATTTCTAATTATCTTTGTAAAATTTATGGTGAATTTCTAAAGACAGAACAGGGGATCCAGAAATCGCTCTGGCCCTGTTTCACAAAAATTTAAACATCTCATCAAATATAGCTCATATACCTGTTTCGCTTATACCATATGAAAATAGACTCATCAAGCTTCGATTACATAACTTACTCATTATTTAATTCCATTTCTACTATTTTTAGTGAATTTTCAAACTCACGTCACTGCTGCTGTCTGAATCTATTTTATGGTAAATTTTACCTATTTCATGGTTTCCATGGATTAGCTAGCAATTTGACATACATAATACCAAATATGATCATGATTAGCCATTCCAATGGCTAATCATTACCAAGCATTTCTATTTCCATACCACTCAATAACCATATCATAAGACCATATATACAAAATGATTATAATGCTATACATGCCATACTCAAAATATACAAGCCATTACGCCAAGATGGTATACGGATAGTGTGGCGTGCCTCCGACCGTTCCGATTTCCTAGTGGCTTGTCAACACTACAAGGAATCAAAAGGAGGAGTAAGCATAAATGCTTAGTAAGCTCACATGCAAATAGCAAGTAACATAACCATATAAGCAAACATAAAACATCATTTGCATAATCATTTTGCATAATCATTACCAAGACATTCATATCACCTTTTCATTTATCATCTTACCATATTGTTGTTATATCGAGTTTTCAACCCGAGGGTTAAGTACATACCTGTTCAAATTATCCATTTCACAACACTTACCAATACGTCCCTTTCATATTGAGTATTCCTCCATTTGAGTAGAACTTTACCCGTTGAACACATCGGAATATAATTCGGATACATGGAAAGTTTGCACATAAGTGCCACATATGTAGCCAAGCTACCATGTAACCCGCCCATAAGTGAACTCGGACTCAACTCAACGAGCTCAGGCGTTCGCATCCATAAGTGAACTCGGACTCAACTCAACGAGTTCGGATGCCTAGTTACATCTCACGAACTCGGACTCAACTCAACGAGCTCGGATGCCTAGTTACATTTCACGAACTCGGACTCAACTCAACGAGTTCGGACATTCGCATCCATAAGTGAACTCGGACTCAACTCAACGAGTTCGGATGCTCAACCATCCTAGTGACATGTCACTTGTATCCTAATCTATTCCTAAGGTTCAACGGGACCTTTTTCCCAATCATGTGTCTCAACCATCTTCTACGGAATCCGATCTGATACTCGGTAGTATTTCATATTTTCCAAGTATATCACATAATTTGACATATTATCAAACAATTATCACAAGTATAATATTTCATAATAATTATCATATCATTTAAAAAAAACATTAAAACATTTAAAATAATAACTATGTTACCAACATTTACATATGAACTTACCTCGTATGCTTAAAATGGCTATTTTACCATTTAAGTCCCACAACTTGGTATTTTCCCCATTTTAGCCAATTTCAGTTTTCCTTGCTCTATCATTTAAAATATAGTCTAATTAGGACTCACATTATTCAAATTGACCCAAAATCATATTTTGGAAAAATTACAATTTTGCCCCTAAACTTTTGCATATTTACACTTTTGCCCCAAAGCTCGTAAATTAAAATTCAGCCTATTTTCTTATGTTTTATGACATGCTGATCATTTTTCCCTTCTATGGCAACATCAAATTCTCACTCTAACATGTACTTATGACTATTAGGTATTTTTACTGATTAAGCCCTTTTGCTTGTTTTCACTTAAAACCGAGTAGCACAAGTTTTCTAACATAATTTAAAACCTCATATTCTATCATAAAACACCAAAATACACAAATTTCACCTGTGGGTATTTTTCCAAATATAAACCCTAGGTTAAATTATTGCTAGCATAAGCTAAATCGAGCTACAGGGACTCCAAAAACGTAAAATCATTAAAACGAGGCTAGAAACGAACTTACAATCGAGCTTGGAAGCTTGAAAAACCTAGCCATGGTTTCTCCTTGCTATATTCGGCCATGGGGTTGAAGATGAGCAAAATTGGCTTTTAATTTTGTATTTTAATTCATTTTACCCTAAATGACCAAAATGCCCTTACTACTAAACTTTCCAAAAATTCCATCCATGTCCAATTTTATCCATAGACTTAGAAATTGGTAAAATTACTCTTTAAGGACCTCTAATTAATAATCTAATTCAATTTTATGCAAAATACTTCTAGAACACAAGTTTTGCAATTTATTCAATTTAGTCCCAAATTTCAAATTAGGCACTTTATGCATAAAATTTCTTCACGAAATTTTCACACAATCATGCAATCATATCATAGACCTTAAAATAATCATAAAATAATTATTTCTATCTCGGATTTTGTGGTCACGAAACCACTATTCCACTAGGCCCAAAATCGGGATATTACAACTCTCCCCCTTGAGGATTTTAGTCCCAAAATCTTACCGAAAAAGTGGTCTTCACTTTTAATCTCATATTTGGTGCCGAAGAACTTGCACTTAGACTGTACCTCCAATACATCTCTTCAATTTCTCATATGATCTAAAAGCTTACAGTCTCAACTCTCAACTGTTCTTAAATTTTCAACCCTTCTTAATTTCCCATGATATCATGACATAAAACCCGGATCTCAACTTGATTTAATGGAGACCGGAATTCCAAGAAATCCAACAATCAAAGAGACCTGAAATTCCATGAATCTGATGAGTAGGAATTCATTCAATCTGATGTGATTTATAGATCTCGCCAAACATTTAACAATAGGATACATCACATTTTCCTTTTTCCGCCATAGAAATAATTCTGATATGGCCTCAAGAATAATCCTTCTCATTTCCATCCCAATATCAACATTGACAAGGATAATTTTGATAGATCCCAATGCTCGGCTTTAACCCCTTTAACAACTCCGATTTTATGTAACATCGGATGCTCTAAACTATCACATTACCAAGATCAAATTAGAAGTATAGTCATATTTGACATGATTATCACGAGCTGAAGAACGTACTTCGAACATGAGTCGTAATTGACAAATTATGGAACAAAGATAACAAGAAAACCGAATAAAGAAATCCAAGATAGAAAACCGGAATAAAGAAATCCGAATAAAGAGATCCGGGATAAAGAAACCCAAGATACGATACTATGCCGAGAATCGAAAACCAAATTCATAGAGAAAATACAGAATACCCTGATAATTCTTCAAAGAAAGAAAGTCCAAAAGAAAACATCATTTAATCCCACTGAAATCAAATATAACAAGATCAATATATTTTCCCATACATATATATCAGATGAAGCATCAAGTAGAAGAAACAAAATCATAATATCATATGAATTCTCTCATCAATTCTTATCAGATGAAATGAAATAGAATACCCGATGAAATAGAGCAATATAAATTATAAACCAGTTAGACTACCAATGCTTTCATCCAACACCAAATTAGAAGACATTCCCATATAACAAGAATTTCTTCAGAAGATCAATAGCCATAGAAATATTTACGAGAACGAGTGAACACATAGAACATCTCAAAAGAGATCGCTAAATCATCCGGTCATAATCATCACACTCAGATAATTCACATTTGAAATATCATTTCCCCAACTAGTTCGTCGTCACAAATTTCATATTAAATCATTCACTAAAGAATGTCATTCGAATAAATTTCGATTTACACTTTTCTCGACCTTGCACTTGAGTAATTTGATTTACCAAAGAGAATTCCTTCTCTAATCGGGACGAGTATAATTCCAATAATCTTTATATCAATCGATACTTTCGCTCGACTTTACTTATCAGCTCATTTTCAATCTCGGATCATACTTATAATTATTCTATCACTTGAACTTTTGGGTTCTCAACAGAAACTTATTCAATACAAATCTCATGAAATTCCATTATAAGTACCACTTTGGTAAGGGGAGGGTTGTAGGACCTCGACTCGACTTTCTTATACATACACATATGACACAACTTCCATCATCATAGTAACATCATCAAAATCATGTCATTCATTCATGTTGGCTTACACCAATTTTCCTATTGTCCCATTTAGACAATATACTTATGCATACATTCTATGTTTTCTAGATAGCTTTACTTATCCATTCATTTAATTAAATTAATTCATGCTCATGACATTATATAAGGCCAAACAAACATAAATATTTGCATCACAATCACAACTTTCATTTCGTGCATCATCATGTACATATCATTACAATCATACAATTCAGTCCAACAATTTAACATAGATAAGTTCATTTCATTATAATCCTTTATCTCATAAAAAATTGTATATCATTAACATTCATCAACATTCAACGTCCAATCAAGACAAGGACATTTTCATTCGTATTATGATATTATGACCTTTATTCATACCTCTACTACTTTCTACTTATTCCGTTCATCTTATCAAGTAAGCCACATACACTACATCGTATGAGCATTAAGCAAATATGGATATTTATCACAACATGAACTTTCATCTCACATATTATCACATATGTATCATAAACTTTTATTCGTACTTTTTTGAACCGAGACTTATCATAATCATAATTTTACTCAAATATCTTCACATAACATTGAACATGGTCGGCACAGCTCGGTTGGAGAGTACCCTGTCTAAATAAGACGGTACTTATACGCGTCGGAAGACATCACACTATCACAGATCAGTGGCATGTATAGCTAAACTTTTACACATGCTAGGTTAGTCCGAGAACCGACTAAACCTGCTCTGATACCACTAAATGTAACACCCCATACCCGATACCATTTCCGGAGTTGAACACGAGGTGTTAACGGACTTAATTCATTAATTAAACAGCTCATACAATTCATTTTAAAATTTCCAGACAAGCTGGCTAACTGCATCACAGTCGCTTTAAAAATCATATCTCGAGTTACGAAACTTAAAATCCAATTCCGTAAATTTTTTCTGAAACTAGACTCATATATATATCTACTAATTTTTTTCTAGAATTTTTGGTTGGGCCAATTAGTACAGTTTATTAGTTAAAGTCTCCCCTGTTTCAGGGTTCAACTACTCTGACCTCTGTGTATTACGAATCAGATATCTCCCTGTACAGACCTTCAATGACTATGCCGTTTGTCTCTAATAAAACTAGACTCAATAAGGAATCTGTACATATAAAGCGTGATTTCTAATTATCTTTGTAAAATTTATGGTGAATTTCTAAAGACAGAACAGGGGATCCAGAAATCGCTCTGGCCCTGTTTCACAAAAATTTAAACATCTCATCAAATATAGCTCATATACCTATTTCGCTTATTCCATATGAAAATAGACTCATCAAGCTTCGATTACATAACTTACTCATTATTTAATTCCATTTCTACTATTTTTAGTGAATTTTCAAACTCACGTCACTGCTGCTGTCTGAATCTATTTTATGGTAAATTTTACCTATTTCATGGTTTCCATGGATTAGCTAGCAATTTGACATACATAATACCAAATATGATCATGATTAGCCATTCCAATGGCTAATCATTACCAAGCATTTCTATTTCCATACCACTCAATAACCATATCATAAGACCATATATACAAAATGATTATAATGCTATACATGCCATACTCAAAATATACAAGCCATTACGCCAAGATGGTATACGGATAGTGTGAGCGTGCCTCCGACCGTTTCCGATTTCCTAGCTGGCTTGTCAACACTACAAGGAATCAAAAAGGAGGGAGTAAGCATAAATGCTTAGTAAGCTCACATGCAAATAGCAAGTAACATAACCATATAAGCAAACATAAAACATCATTTGCATAATCATTTTGCATAATCATTACCAAGACATTCATATCACCTTTTCATTTATCATCTTACCATATTGTTGTTATATCGAGTTTTCAACCCGAGGGTTAAGTACATACCTGTTCAAATTATCCATTTCACAACACTTACCAATACGTCCCTTTCATATTGAGTATTCCTCCATTTGAGTAGAACTTTACCCGTTGAACACATCGAATATAATTGGATACATGGAAAGTTTGCACATAAGTGCCACATATGTAGCCAAGCTACCATGTAACCCGCCCATAAGTGAACTCGGACTCAACTCAACGAGCTCAGGCATTCGCATCCATAAGTGAACTCGGACTCAACTCAACGAGTTCGGATGCCTAGTTACATCTCACGAACTCGGACTCAACTCAACGAGCTCGGATGCCTAGTTACATTTCACGAACTCGGACTCAACTCAACGAGTTCGGACATTCGCATCCATAAGTGAACTCGGACTCAACTCAACGAGTTCGGATGCTCAACCATCCTAGTGACATGTCACTTGTATCCTAATCTATTCCTAAGGTTCAACGGGACCTTTTTCCCAATCATGTGTCTCAACCATCTTCTACGGAATGCCGATACCGATACTCGGTAGTATTTCATATTTTCCAAGTATATCACATAATTTGACATATTATCAAACAATTATCACAAGTATAATATTTCATAATAATTATCATATCATTTAAAAAAAACATTAAAACATTTAAAATAATAACTATGTTACCAACATTTACATATGAACTTACCTCGTATGCGAAAATGGCTATTTTTACCATTTTGTCCACAACTTGGTATTTTCCCCATTTTAGCCTGAATTTCAGTTTTCCTTGCTCTATCATTTAAAATATAGTCTAATTGGGACTCACATTATTCAAATTGACCCAAAATCATATTTTGGAAAAATTACAATTTTGCCCCTAAACTTTTGCATATTTACACTTTTTCCCCAAAGCTCGTAAATTAAAATTCAGCCTATTTTCTTATGTTTTATGACATGCTGATCATTTTTCCCTTCTATGGCAACATCAAATTCTCACTCTAACATGTACTTATGACTATTAGGTATTTTTACCGATTAAGCCCTTTTGCTTGTTTTCACTTAAAACCGAGTAGCACAAGTTGTCTAACATAATTTAAAACCTCATATTCTATCATAAAACACCAAAATACACAAATTTCACCTGTGGGTATTTTTCCAAATATAAACCCTAGGTTAAATTATTGCTAGCATAAGCTAAATCGAGCTACCGGGACTCCAAAAACGTAAAAATCATTAAAAACGAGGCTAGAACGAACTTACAATCGAGCTTGGAAGCTTGAAAAACCCTAGCCATGGTTTCTCCTTGCTATATTCGGCCATGGGGTTGAAGATGAGCAAAATTGGCTTTTAATTTTGTATTTTAATTCATTTTACCCCTAAATGACCAAAATGCCCTTACTACTAAACTTTCCAAAATTCCATCCATGTCCAATTTTTGTCCATAGACTTAGAAATTGGTAAAATTACTCTTTAAGGACCTCTAATTAATAATCTAATTCAATTTTATGCAAAATACTTCTAGAACACAAGTTTTGCAATTTATTCAATTTAGTCCCAAATTTCAAATTAGGCACTTTATGCATAAAATTTCTTCACGAAATTTTCACACAATCATGCAATCATATCATAGACCTTAAAATAATCATAAAATAATTATTTCTATCTCGGATTTTGTGGTCACGAAACCACTATTCCGACTAGGCCCAAAATCAGGATATTACAATAAATTATTTATCTTGAATGAAAGATGTCGTAAGAAGAAAGCTCAGAATGAAAGATGGGAAACTTGAGCATTAATGCCATATCCGAAGAAGGAATTAGGAGAACATATTAGGCATTTGTCATTATATCCCCGAAAGTGTTTTGATCAATTGGACTGTGGAAGAGATCCTTGTAATTTTTAGAACTAATTTATAGTAATGTTCAAAACACACTTATTGCTCTAAGCTTGGGAGCAATAAGAATCCTTTAGTGAAAAAACTATATGTCCACTATTTTTATTTCAATAAAATGCATCTTTGTGTCTCATTTTGGAAAATATTCTTTTATTTTTTTTCGTTTTATTCATACTCATACCGTACAGATAATCATTCTTAGATTCATTTGTTCTTTGAGTCTTCCTTTATTCCTACAATAGGTCTTTAGATATCAATGATACGAGCGACGCTACTGCTAACTCAGAGTCTCCTTTTGAGTAGGATATGTGTCTAGAGGAATGTTAAGACTTTGAAGATAATCAAGATTGTAACCTATCTCCTAATTTGTTAAGGATGATAGAACAAGATGAGAAACAAATCCTACCTTAGAAAAAGTCAGCAGAAATTGTGAGTTTGGGAGATAAACAAGAAAAGAAAGAGGTTACGATCGGAGCTTACATCACTGTAGAGACAAAGCGAGACCTCATTGAGTTACTTCAAGAATTCAAAGATGTCTTCGCATGGTCGTATCAAGACATGTTTGGTCTAAGTATTGATATCGTGGTACACCGGCTTCCCATAAGGGAAGAATGTAAGCCGGTACAACAGAAACTTCAAAGGATGAGGCCTGACGTCCTATTAAAAAAAAAGAAGAGGTCAAGAAGCAATTCGACATTGTTTTCCTACAAGTGGTTAAATACTTGGAATGGTTAGCTAATATAGTTCCCGTCCCTAAGAAAGATGGAAAAGTACGAATGTGTGTAGACTACAGGGATTTAAACAAAGCCAGCCCGAAGGAAAATTTCCCATTACCTCACATCAACACCTTAGTGGACAACACGGCAAGTTATTCACTGTTCTCCTTCATTGATGGCTTCTCTGGATACAACTAGATAAAGATGCATCCTAAAAACATGGAAAAGACCACATTCGTAACCATATAGGGAACATTTTTCTATAAAGTGATGCCATTCAGACTGAAAAATGTGGGAGCGGCATATCAAAGAGCCATGGTAACTTTGTTTTATGATATGATTCATAAAGAAATCGAGGTTTATGTCAATGATATGATTACAAAATCCCGAACAGAAAAGGAGCATGTACAAGTCCTGAGGAAATTGTTCTTGAAATTGAGAAAATTCCAGCTAAAACTCAATCCAACAAAATGTACCTTCATGGTTAGGTAGGAAAACTTGTTAGGTTTTATAGTCAGTAAAAAAGGGATTGAAATCGACTCGGATAAAGTCAAGGCTATACAGGAGTTGCCTCTACTGCACATTCAAAATGAGGTCTGGAGTTTCTTAGGGAGATTAAATTACATCACTCGATTCGTTTCACAACTAACCGAGAAATGCGACATCATATTTCTTTTCCTTAAGAAACATAATCCTGGTGTATGTGATGAAGAATGCCAGAAGACTTTCAACAAGGCCAAACATTACTTGTGCAATACCCCAGTATTGATGCCACATAGCCTAAATAAGCCACTGATACTGTACTTGGTAGCATTTGGGAATTCTATGGGATACGTGTTCGGTCAACAAGATGAGTCAGGAATGAAAGAAAGAGTGATATACTACCTCAATAAGTAATTTATTGAATGTGAGACAAGATACTCGCCAATTGAGAAGTTGTGTTGTGCCTTAATCTGGATAACTCAAAGACTAAGACAGTACATGTTGTACCACACAACTTAGCTCATCTCAAGAATGGATCCTCTAAAGTACATGATAGGGTTGACTGTTTTAAATGGAAAAATGGCCTGGTGGCAAATTCTACTATCTAAATTTGATATAATCTATGTAAATCAAAAGGCAGTAAAAGAGAGTGCAATAGTGGACTTCCTAGCCAACAGAGCTCTAGAGGATTACGAGCCTTTAAATTTTGATTTCCCAAATGAAGATCTGATGTATGTTGTGACTAATGAAGAAGGTGTTCAAGAAGAACATTCTTGGAAACTAAATTTTGATAGGGCTTCAAACGCTATGGGTAACGGAATCAAGGTAGTCCTGGTATCCCCGAACGGATATCATTATCCTTTTACTAGTAAATTGGATTTTGATTGCATGAACAATATGGTAAAATATGAAGCATGCATCATGGGAATCCATGCATCCATAGAACACAAGATCAAAGTATTGGAGGTATATGGGGATTCTGCATTAATGATCTATCAACTCAAAGGTGAATAAGGGATAAAAGATCCTAAGTTGATCGAGTATAGAAGGCTGGTCTTAAAGTTAATTAAAGAGTTTGGTGACATCACCTTCTGCTATCTTTTGTGAGATAAAAATCAAATGGTTGACGCCTTGGCTACCTTAGCTTCCATGGTCAAAGTAAACAAACAAGAGGATGTAAAACCTATACAAATGAGTATTTATGAGGCATTAGCTCATTGTTACAACATCTAGTAAAAAGAAAATGATGACCACCCTTGGTACCACGACATACTGCGATATGTGAAGAATCATGAATACCCTGATCAAGCAACCGAGAATAATAAAAGGACGTTGAGAAGACTGACCAATGACTATATCTAGATTGGGAGATCCTATACAAAAGAAGAAAGGATCAGGTGCTACTAAGATGTGTGGACACTGTTGAGGCTAAGAAAATCTTGGAAGAAGTCTATGAGAGTGTTTGAGGAACACATGCTAATGGTTTTACAATGACTAAGCAAATCATGAGATTTAGATACTATCACTCCACCATAGAAGGGAATTACATCAGTTATGCCAAGAGATGTCATAAGTGCCAAATTTATAGAGACAAAATTCATGTGTCTCCTTCACCTCTTCATGTTATGAATTCTCCGTTGCCTTTCTCTATGTGAGGGCATGGATGTCATTGGGTCGGTCTTACTAAAAGTTTTCAATAGGCATTAATTCATCTTTATGGTCATCGACTACTTCACCAAGTGGGTAGAAGCTGCTTCTTCCACCAATGTCACAAAGTCGTCAACTAGTAAATTCTTGAAGAAGGAGATCATATGTCGGTATGGGATACTAGAAAGGATTATATCTGAAAATACATTGAATCTAAAAAACAACATAATAGTGAAGGTCTGTAGTCAATTCAAGATCAAAGATCACAACTCATCACCATATCGCCCAAAAAATGAATGGTAGTGTCGAGGTAGCCGGTAAGAACATTAAGAAGATCACGGGGAAAATGACAGAGACTTATAAAGATTGGCATAAGATGTTACCATTTTCCCTATATGCTTATCGAACGTCTGTTAAAACCTCAACCAGGGCAATGCCTTTTTCATTAGTTTATGAAATGGAGACGGTTTTGCTCATTAAAGTTGAAATTCATTCTCTCCAAGTTTTCTTAGAGTTAAAGTTAGACGAAGCAGAATGAATCCAATCTTAATATGATTAGTTGAACTTGATTTAAAAGAAGAGGCTGAAAGCTAACCTTCATGGTCAGATGTACCAAAAACGAATGATGCGAGCTTATGAAAAAAAGGTTGGCCCAGGGAATTCCATAAGGGTGGCCTTGTATTGAAAAAGATCCTGCCCATATAAAAAGACTTCAGAGGAAAACATAAGCATATGGTCCCTTATATGGGCCTACGAAGCCCAAAACATACATTGGTTGTGGTTCGGGACTAAACCAAAACCTTTCGGGACTTTTGTGACACTTAGAAAAATTTCTTGTTTTGGAGGGTCACACGCCCGTATGGGTAGGCCGTGTGGTCACACATGTCTGTGTGGCTTGGGACACGCCTGTGTTCTCAACCCATGTAACTCTGTTTATGATGTCATCAACTAAATAGGGTCACACAGCCAAGTCACACGCCCGTGTGCTTAGGCCGTTTGGAGAATTAAATTTCAAAAATTAGGTGCAGACTTCACATGACCTGGGCACACGCCCATGTCCTGAGACCGTGTCCTTCATACGGCTGAGACACACGGCCATGTCTCTGCCCGTGTGTTTACTGCTGGACATTCTGTTTTACCTAATTAGGTGTAGGATACACACGACCATATTACATGCTTATGGGGCAGACCATGTGTCACACACGGTCTAGAAACACGCCTGTGTGCCTACCCGTGTAGACAACTTTGAGGCTATTTTCCAAGCCTTTTGTCACCATCAATAACACATGCACATTTACACATCTCAATGACATCCTACATAGCATAAATGAGCACTTACAAATTCATAAACATGACTTATGGATATCAACTTCTTATCAATTTATACCTACTTAAGACTTCATATTTTATTTAGATCAAGCTTACCAAATCACATGCAATATGAAACGTAAATTTACTTACATTTCATACATTCATGGCTTAGTTGTTATTATGCCATTTCACACATTTCCATCATCAAACATCCATGATCATATCCACAATTCATCCATGCCAAATGAATTAACCATAACATAAGTGACCATAACACATGTATGCATGTATGAATAGGATTACATCCTCATAATTAATATGGGCCATATCTCATAGCCATATACAAAATGGATCATCAAATCATTATAAGCCAACACATTTGGCTACACAAATATGACATATAACAAAAAGACCAAGTCCCTATACATACCATACTTAAAATACTTGAATTTTACTATACCCAAAAGATTAATTTGATAATGAGAATCGAGCTTTGACGTCCTTCGATCCCCTAGCTAGCTTGGCGATATTATAAGAAAATGGAAAAGAAATGGGAGTAAGCATAAAGCTTTGTAAGCTTGCATGTAAATAATTAACAACATTAACCATGCATTATTATACACATAACACAATAATATTTATCACAATGTCATCAAGTATCATAGGTACATTTTAAGTCATGTCATTTACATAATGTACAATGAAACTCATGATCATAATTCGTTCATTCACTTCTTACAAGGTCTCATTGATTCATAATCTCAATGTTTATGAGCTTTGTGTGCGTACCTATACCCTTTCAACATAATCATACCTTGTCATCTTTTTGACATAATCGTTGGATTACCCGTTGAACCACTTGAAATACTAAAGGATACTCAGGAACTCTCATACACATGGTAGGATGCCAATGCCGTATCCTGGATATGGTCTTACATGGGATCACATATCGATGTCAATGCCATGTCCCAGACATGGTCTTACATGGGATCGTAGATCAATACCAATGCCATGTCCCAAACATGGTCTTACATGGGATCACATATTGATGCCGATAGCCCAGCTATGGTCTTACACTAAATTACATATCGATGCCAAAGCCATGTCCCAGACATGGTCATACATGGGATCGCACATAACCCTAATGTCATGACATTTGTATCCTAACCATTCCTAAGGTTCAACCGGGATTTCGAGATATCAAACTTCGTCGAATCGTCATCGAGTCATCATTAATTAAATCCACAAAGACAATTACACGATCCATGTAATATTAAAGCATTAAAAACATAATAATGTAATTTTGCATTATTTACCCAAGAACTTCCTCGGTACCAAAATATGACTAACTATTCGATTTAGTCCACAACCTTGTTCTTTCCTCGGTTTGGGTCCAGACTCTATTTTTCTTGATCTATAATAGCAAAATTTCACTTATTTAATTATCACATTGTTCAAATCAGTCCATAAATCATACTTTAGAAAAAATTATAATTTTACCCCTAAATTTTCACATATTTACAAATTAGCCCCTAGGCTCGTAAAATGAAATGTATTCATTTTCTTTGTTACCCAAGCCTAGCCAAACTTATAATATGCTCATAGTAGCCCATATTTCTCATTAAATCATACATCTTACTACTCATTTTACAAACTTTACAAATAAGTTCTTTTTAGCCATTTTCACTAGAAATCACTTGGTAAAAGATGTTAAACACACATCAAACTTCCATAATCTACCATGAAACATCAAAATACATGCATGTCATACATGATTCAAATTTCAAACATGAACCCTACTTCAAAATATGACTAGAAATAGGTAAATCGAGTTACGAGAGTTTCAAAAATGTAAAGAGCATTAAAAACGGGGCTAGGATGCACTTACTATTGAGCTTGAAAGTTGAAGAAATCCTAGCTATGGAACCCTTAGAATTTTCAGAACACTGAAGAAGATGGACATTAATTTTAACTTATTTTTCCCTTTTTATTCTTTTATTAACCAAATGACAAAAATGCCCTTAAGGCATTTCTTTCAATTTTTCCTATTCATGCTCATTTTTGTCCATAAATATAAAAACTGGGAAAATTGCTATTTAAGGACCTCTAATTAATAATCCATGGCAATTTCATACTTAAAGCTTCTAGAACTCACATTTTGCAACTTTTGTAATTTAGTTCTAAATGTCAAATTGGACACTTTATCAATAGAATTTCTGCATGAAATTTTCACACAAGCATGCAATCATACCATAGACCTTATAAGAATCATAAAATAATTATTTCTACTTTGGATTTATGATATCAAAACCACTGTTCCGACTAGGCCCTAATTCAGGATGTTACATTTGCCATTTTGATTAATCTATTCATTTCGAACTTTGCTCCCAATAAATTTCAATCTTATCCATTGTTACAACCTTTTTCAAGTGTTTTTACATTGAAATAATAATTAAAGGACTAACAATATTCAAGTAAAAGAATTTTTTACACATTGCTCTAAAAGGCTTTCTAAATAGTACAATGACTTGAAACATGACCATTAGTTAGAACTAACCAAACCTAAGGGTGGGAAATATCTGAGAACGAATAGTCTAAATTGTGATTACTTCTTCGGGTTTTCTGTCAAAGATAACAGATTTGAAAAAAAGGCATGGTAACACATCACTGATAGAACCTTGACGAACAATGAGCAATGTTAACCTAAACATTAAAAAGGGGATCGTTCTCGAAAAATGACATTCTGCATTCATGCAAATATCATTCATATACATCTAGTTAGGAGCATTTGATTCATTCTGATCATAACATCCTAATCGCTTGGCATAAATATGGGCATATGACATGGATTCTACAGGTCATGTTTCCCAGAGAACGGTGTAACAGATCAGTGAAACCACAAATCCTATACCCTTGAAGTTGCAATAGGTCGGATTAAAGTCACCATAGCGAATCTTATCTCTTTGAAGTTGCAGTAGAGTAGATTAAAGCTAAAAATCTTATCTCCTTGAAGTTGCAGTGGAGCAGATTGAAGCTATAAATCTTATTTCCTTGAAGTTGCAGTGGAGCATATTGAAGCTACAAATCTTATCTCCCTGAAATTGCAGTGGAGTAGATTGAAGCTACAAATCTTATCTCGCTGAAGTTATAGTGAAGCAGATTGAAGTGAAAAATCCTTTACCTTTGAAGTTGCAGTGGGTCGGATTAAATCTACCATAACGAGTCTTATTTCCCTAAAGTTGCAGTGGAGCGGATTAAGGTTACAAGGTACAAATCTTATCTTCCTGAAGTTGCAGTGGAGTAGATCGAAGCTACGAATCTCATCTCCCTGAAGTTGCAGTGGAGTAGATTGAAACTAAGATTCCTATACCCCTGAAGTTGTAGTGGGTTAGAATGAGGCTACTTGAAAAAGAGAAGCATCAAAGGAGTTAAGATTCGGCAAGACCAGACAAAATTGGTCATTCTTAAATTCTTTGCTTCATTCTCTTTACATGACAACGAGTAAAGAGGGGCAGCTGTAGAAGCCCAATTTTTCCCGGCCTAAATAAAAAAAAATGTTAAAATAAAAAAATAATAAAGTCTAATGAAAAAAAATAGTCTATTTACATAAAAAACCTAAATATCCAACTACCTAAGTCCAAGCCCAAATCCCCTAAACCTAAAATAGAAAACCCTAATTCCTCTAAACTTCCAACCACTGCCTCTCCTATGCCTTTCGCATGTCAGCACGAATGCTGCCCGATGTTTGTAACCTTTTCACCAAAACAGCAAGGGAGCGCCTCTCCCCACCGTTGACTCCACCGCCACCTACAAAAAAGAAAACACAAGGACAGAGACAAACACGCAAAGAACAGTAGAAAAATAGTAAAAAAAACAACAGTTTAAGTGTAACATATTTGACTATAAAAGCCATGGCAACCATGTATTTATTTTTTACGGAGACAAACAATCAAAAGATATAAAAAACTTAAATACAAAAGGTGATTCTAATTTATTTATTTTTATTTTTTTCGTAACAAATAAGAGTAAAATAAAAAAAGAGATTTTTTTACCTGTGTCGGTTGTCGAACACCTACCTTTGGCTCGAGAAGCCTCGGAGTCCCTCTACAGCTCCGTTGAGGGCCTCATCAGAGGGGAGAGAAACTAAAAGGTTTCTTGACCTTCGGACCGTTTTTGCCACTTTTTTGACAATTTTAACCCCAAAACGGGGTTCCTGAAAAGAAAAAGGGATTAAAAGAGGGGTTTTGAAATTTTTTGACCACCAAGGACGACAGTCGCAGTCATCGTCGCTGACGATCGGTGGCCATGACAGCTCCCATGGCCGGCCTAAGAAAAATTTCAGAGAAAAAAGAAAAGGGAGAAAACATATATATATATATATATATATATATATATATTTTAAAAAAAGGGAAATAAAATTTTTTGGAAAAATTTTAACTTAAATAGGGTATTGGAACGGTGTCGTTTTGGCCTGGTTCTATAAACGCCAAAACGACATCGTTTTGGGCATGGTCTGCCAATCCGACCCCCTTAGGATCCATGCGTTTTTCTTTGGCCCTTTCACTTTTTTGTCATTTTTAAATTTCGTCCAATTGCTTTTTTTTCATTTTCGCCCTTTTATTTTGTTTTTGTGCAATTTGGTCTTTCGACTACTGTGGACACATTAGGGGGAGACCCGTGTAAATTTTAGGGAAAAATTGCCTTTTGAGCCTGTATATTTTATTCTATTTTAATTTAATCCTTTTATGCCTTTTTATTTATGATTTATGTCTTTAATTTTGTTATATTTTCGATTTAGCCTTTTATTACTTTTTTATTTCTTTATTTACCCATTTATTTATTTATTTTTCTAATACATACCTTAAATGTCATTTAAATTTCGATTTAGTCCTTTATTTATTTAATTTCAACCTTTTATAAACTGTTTATTTATTTATTTATTATTTCTTTATTTTTATATATTTAAAATTATATTGTTTACATTTCCTTTTATTTGTGTATTTTTTGCCCATTTATTATTATTGTCGTTATTATTTTATTTTTATTTTATTCTTGTTATCTATATTTACCTGCGTAATTATGCATCTTTCATTTTGTTTTTTATTTTGAGCAATCTTATTTATTTTAATACCTAGTATGATATTATGATTATTATTGTTATCCTCATAGCTACGGATCAAAGTTATCATCATTATTATTATAGTTATATTATTCATGATACATTATTATTGTTATCACTACTATTATTTTATTTCTTATATTTTATTTATAATATTATTTGAACTCGTATAGCAACTTCGCTTTTGCTAAGCATTCCATTATACTTCCATTTTTATTTTATTTTTGCTACAACCATGCTATGAACCGTGTTTAAATATATTTATCCATTTTTATACTATGCTATAATAAGTTAAATGCATATTACTTTAAATGTTATATTCATTTTTATTCGATGCATAAAAAAGGGAAAATTTTAAAGTCAAAGCAATGTTCTGTATTTGGAGATTCGAGAAGTTGTGCCCTAATTTACGGGGTTCGACTTTCTCTTTGAACCTAGATAACCGAGCATTTCTTTTTTTAAAATTAAAATGCGTGAGATTTAAATAATGATTAAATAATGAGAAAACTTATTTTCAAGGATTCGAGATGTCATGTCTTAACTTACGAGACGTAATCTTTTCGTTTTGGTTACCTTGAGATAAAGAGGCCTTTTACACATGTTTTAATTTACTTAAGTGATTTTAATTAAAAATATCATTATGCAAGGTGGGATCGTGTTTTCAATTCTCCTCACATTTTCTATTATCGACACTAAGAGATCAATCAATCAATTAAGTATCAATTTTGGGCATTATGTGGGTGCTAACCCTTCGTCGTGCGTAATCGACTCCAGAATCTTTTTTTTTAGATTTTGTAAACTGAAAATTATTATTTTAGTAAAATCTAAATTTTTATTAAAATAATTAAATTACGAAATAATTTGATCACGCCTAATAAAAAAATTGATGGTAACTTTATTTTTCGTCTTAAAATAAAAGTTGATTTCAAAAGGCTTCGATTAGCATTTGAAGTTGCGAGCTATGGCAGTGTGTAAGTGATAGGCAGGTTGAGAGAGGAGATGAGGACTTTTGTGGGGTTTAAGAAGCTGAAAATGAAGATTACATTGGATACTCTTACCAATGTTTTTCATTTCTATTTATGTGGGGATTAAGTAGCTTACCTTCAAAACTCAGGATTTGTATATTTTAAAATTATTTTATTGAATTAACTCTTAACTTGTACTATGTTTATGCTAATTACCTTAAACTGTAAGAAGAAAGAGAAAATAATAATGTAAATTAGTATTAAACTGGAAAAAGCAAAATTATTAATATAGCTTATTTAACAAATATGCAAATTAATATTTAAATTTAATGTAAATATTTTTATTTGTTGAAATTTATAAATTTTTGAACAAGTTTTTAAATTTTTAATATAATTTTTCTGATATTTTAAATTATCTTAAAAATATTTTTTTAAGGGGTTAAAAGTGTTAGGAAAATTTGTGCCGGCAAAGGTTTGCACTCTACTGGCATTTGTGGTCAACTCATTAGAAAATTTTTACAGGCACTCACCTAGTCAACAGTCAAGAATGTTGGTAAAATCAATATTGACAGTTTTTCTTTTTTCACTTTTAGCGGCGCTTATAAAGGTTGGTAAACGCGAAATTTTTTTGTAGTGATACAAAAAATAATACAATCCATTTTTCCTAAACCCTTGAGCAATACACTTTGGGAGGAGTCTATTGCTAAAGTGTTGGCTTCCACTTCCATTTGCAAAGGCATCCTTTGCTGATTCATCCTTTTCTATGGATGTGTTGGACCAGGTGACAAATGTAAGCACCGACATCATTTTTACTATACTTATTTCATCTAAGCCATCAATATATTTGCTACTAAGAGATCCTAGGTGGCACCAATATGTTGGCTTACCTCATCTCGAGTAGCTTTCGTTAATTCTGGCACCAAACGCAACAATAAAAATTTTTTCTGTTACAGGCAAACTTTAATCTAATTTCTTAATCTTTGAAATTTAACTACTTGATGACTTTTGATGATCCCTCAATTGAAGAAACCCACCAAAAGTTGAATTTCATTACCCTAATCATAAATCTTTGGGTTCATACGTTCAGTAAGTACACAGTCCCTCAAATTTATTCTTTTAACACCCCTACTATTTTGAAGCACTAGCAACCCTAAACTCATTTTCCTAATCCCTAACATTTGATTACATGGTGACTTTTGTTGGCCCTCCAGTAAAAGAAACTCACTAAAATTTATTGCTTCATCTATGACTATGAGGTCATGCATTGAGTAATGGGACATGCGTTAAATAAAGTGCAGAACCTCGGGTGGTATTTTTTGAACACATCTTTCTCAAAGCATAGAGAACTCTTACCCTATTTTCGTAAACCACAACATTTTACTCTAACCACTCAATCCTAAATTGAAACATTTGGTAAATGCTTGTTAAATAATTTTCACCCACGATATTGTAACTTTAAAACTTTATCATGTCAAGAATTTTGATCAAACTCTAATGGATATCGAATCCATCAAAAATAAAAGTCCTATATCTTAAAAAAAAGTTCATAGTTGGAAAATTGGATCGATTTGTTTGACTAATTTCGTGATTTCTTATAACTAGAGTGTTTTGTGAGTAGTTCTGTGCCCTCGACTTTTAATGACCTGCATAAAATAAAGAGGAGGTTTAAAGTATAACATAATTAAATAATAAAATTTGAAATAAAATAAAGTAAAACAAAACAAGAGATTTTCGAAATAAAAATAAATTTAACTACTGGATTGAGAACTTTAGCCTTGGATACGACTTTAATTCTGGTTCTAGAGATCAAGTAACAACCTCAAACCTTCAATTATTTCATGGTGGTAAATTATTTACAGAAACAACCCAATAGCTAAATCTGGCCAAATGATCAATTCCAAGGTTAGTTCCCACAGTTTAATTCTTCAACAGCCTGACAAATGAGAAGAACTTAACTCAAGTTAACCACCTCAAATGTACAATCTGTTTAAATTAGATCACTAACTCCCTTAACATCACCCAATTGCATACCAATTTATTCCTTGTTAGGTAAAACAATAATTACGGATTGAATTGTTTGTATAAAAAATGTATTGCCCCATACACCGAATAAGGGACCCTCTCGAAACGTCACTAATTAAATGATGCTATCTTTTTTTATAAATTGGAGAACTAACGAATCTGAAAGTGAAAAATGAAGCACCATTCAAAGCTCACAATTAGTTGTGAATTTTAATATCGCGTCACCCTGCAAAGTGTCCTGCACATATATACCAAAGTTGTTGCACCAACTGAATGTACTAACCCTGTAATTTAGTGGTGTTTTACCAGGCGGGAAGGAAAAAAGATAGAAAATTTAGTGTGTTCTTTACTGGGCAGGGGAGTATGGAGAATATTCCAATAATTATTATTAGAAAAATATTCAAATTTAAACTTAAATAAATCTAGATAAAAAATTACTAACCGAGTGGATACGGAGATACACTTTAGGCTAATAAATCAAATACTGAGG
Organism: Gossypium arboreum; assembly: GCF_025698485.1. Lineage (NCBI taxonomy): Eukaryota > Viridiplantae > Streptophyta > Magnoliopsida > Malvales > Malvaceae > Gossypium > Gossypium arboreum. The sequence continues at coordinate 102,694,913 of NC_069080.1, forward strand.
TTTAATGACTATGATGATGTAAAATTTATATTATCAATTTTATTTTACAAATAAATCATACCCGAAAGATATGGGATACATATCTAATTAATTTAGATATTCACTAATGAGTTTGTGTTGTATGGATGAAAATAATGCTTCACATTCACTACTAGCATTTGTTAGAAAAATAAATAAGAAAAATAAAAATAAAAATAATAAATGCAATGACTTTGAGACGTGTTGAAAATTTTTCGTAAGGTTTTAAAATGCCCTTAACACTCCAAATAATAATACTCTGGAATGACATATTTTTATGTATTAATTATATATTTATTTTGAGTGTGATCCTACTAATTTGAGCTATTTATGGTTTTTTATCTTGTAGAGACTAAATTGAAGGTAAAAGGAAATTTAGGGAAAAAATGTGAATTTAAAGATAAAAAGGGTCAGCATGTGAAATAAGAAAGAAGTGTGTCTAAAATGCAAAGTGTGGAAGACTTGGGGGCAAAAGTGCAAAGAAGAAATTTTATAAACACAAGACTCTATTGAAATTTTAATTATATTAGGATTATTATTAAGATTATTATTTAGATTTAATTTTAGCTTTTATCTTTATTTATCTTTTAGAATTTAGATAGGAATAAACTAGATTTTTTGAGTACTATAAATAGGGGATGGAGTGATACAAATTGCACTCATCTTTTCTATAAAAACTCCCTCTCCCTAAAGCTCTTAGCTTTTATTTCTTTTTATTTATTCAATAAAATTCCATTTTGTTAAACTTATTTCTTTTTTCCCGAAAAGCATGAGCCATTAAACTCATCTAGCTAAAGGTTGTCGAGATTCCCCAAAAAAGGTTCATTAGACTTAGAATTCGCACTTAGCCTTCTCAACGAGTATTCATTGTTTCTTCGAATTGCGGGACTGACACTTCCGTCCATGTCCTTCCAAAAGTGATATTTTCATCTTATACAGAGGCGGTCGCTTTGTATGTTTTAGGAAGGTTGCACAATCCGTTTGTTAGTTTACTGTGTTAGTGGTTGTCGAGCCCAAGAGACAAAATGGCGTGGCATTCGCCATTGAGAAGTGATGATCTAGTATAAGACGGTCTCACAAAATAGACGGTTGGCTAAAGTCAGGTTCTTCCAAATCGTAAGTCTAAAATCTAAGTAGAGCTGGTGGTCGTAGGCGTCCTCTTCCACTATAACTGGCTTATTCTGTTCGAGAAGGATCACCTAAAAGAGTAGGATTGAACCTAAGGAGGATCAAGATAACCGGAGGCTGGAATTTAACACCCCTTACCCGAGTCCGATGCCGGGACTGGCCACGAGGCATTACTTGACTTAAACTCATGCATACAATCATTTCAAATCATAAAATTTGATCAAATTTAAAACTTTTCAATCCTAGTCTAGAAATTCTTAATATGGGTTTGCGAGGCCCAAATTGAGCTTTTGAAACTATCTAGAATTAATTCGAACCCCTTTGAAAACTTTGAAAAATGTCACTTAAAACAGGGCACACGCCCGTGTGGAAGGGCAACACGCCTGTGTGGCCCTGTTGACCTGGTCGTGCCGAAGGCCCGTGTGGTTCACATGGCCTAGGCATAAGAGGACACGCCTGTTCCCCGAGCCTGTGTGAATTAAATTTCAAATTCGAACCTATAGGGGTTTTCACACCTCTTGACACACGCCCGTGTCCATGGCTCGTGTCCCTCACACGGCCATGACACGCCCGTGTCTAAAAACCTTCACATTATGTTTCTAACGTTAGCAACAATTTAGGGGCACACGGCCAAGGCATACGCCCATGGCCATAGGCCGTGTCCTCCACACGGCTGAGACACATGGCCGTGTCTTTGCCCGTGTGTTTACTACCATGCATACTGACTTGCAAATTTGAGGTGCAGGGGACACATGGTTGAACAACACGCCCATGGTGCTGACCGTGTATCACACACGGCCTAGACACATATCCGTGTGTCTACCCGTGTAGACGATATAAGGCTATCTCCCAAGCCCTTTGCCACCCTGAAACACAATATATCATACCAAGTCTATCACAACAAGATTTCTCAACCAAACAACCATAACTAAGGCCTATATACCTTTCATACATATTCAACCATGCCTACAATTTCACATTCATGAAAGGTTTTCTTGCATTTACTTAATAATTTTCAATACTGACCATTTTTCATGGCCTTATACAAAATGAGTCAAGTATTAAATTAAGTCAACACATTTGGCCAATTAACAATGACACAAAACTCAAAAGTCAAGATCTTATACATGCCATAATCAAAACAAAAGAACTAACTATACTAAGTGCTTCAAGTGATAGTGTGACTGGCTTCTCCAACGTAGGCAATGATCTTCGAGCTACTTTGGAGGATTTATAAGAAAATGGAAAGGAAAAGGGGTAAGCATAAAGCTTAGTAAGTTGCATGAAAATAAACATCAACTAATTATCATACAACAATATGCTCATAACATTTCATACCTTGTCCATGTATACAATAAATAGACATAATTACAACTTACTCATCACCATCCAATACAATTCATATGGCATATATTGAGCCCACATCTCATACATTTCAATTAGGTACATGTATCACTCACCACATGGTCATAACTTTTCTCATTTCGATATAAATTATGAATCTTCCGTTAAACCATTTAAAATGTTACCGAATACTAAATAACCCCGAACATGGGATAAGATGCCGACGCCATGTCCCAGACATGGTCTTACACTGGCTAGCACATCAAAGTCGATGCCGTGTAATAGGTCTTACACTAACTTTCATATATCGAGGCCGATGCCATGTCCCAGACAGGTCTTATACTGACACACAACAAGCTGACGCCATGTCGCAGACAGGTCTTACACTAGTTTATATATCCCGAGGTCGATGAATGTCCCAGACATGTCTTACACTAGCTCTCGTCTCAATGCCAGTGCATGTCCTAGACATGTCTTACACTAGCTCTGATAACGTGGCTGAAGCATGTACCAGACATGTCTTACACTGGCTCACATACCACCCAATGTCATGGTACGAATATCCAAGTCTATTCCAAATGTTCAACCGGAAGTCTTTACTCCATTAATTTCTCGACATGCATTCTCAAAATCACAATCAAACGATTTATGCAATATCAATTCAATCATACATCATAGCAATATAGTTACATTATTAACATACAACTTATCTCAAATTACAAAATGTAGGCGACTAGTTGATTTACTCTACTTGCTTGGCTTTCCCCCAATCCAAGTCCGGTTTTCCTATTTCTTGATCTAAAATAATAAAAATTCACTCATTTAATCTCTAAATAAATTAAGCAATCATAAGTTCACATTTTTGGCAAAATGACCATTTTACCCCTAGGCTCGAAAATCGATTTTTATCAAATTTCTTCAAGTCTTAAGCCTAGTCGAACCCTTTTTACTTTTATAGTGACCCAAAATTCCCATTATTACACAACATTACTCTTTGTTTTTGCAAACCTACAAAATGGTCTTATTAGGGTTTTCATGAGAAGTTCTTTCACAAAAGTTGTTTACAGCACAACTAAGATTCATTTTCTTTCATAAAAACTCAGAAACATCATATATCCTTTCATGGAAAATCCCTAGACTGTCAACCATTTTGCAAAATGGTCCCCACATTAGCTAGCTCATGCCATAAGGGTTCCAAAAGTACAAAAATTATCAAAAATAACCTTCAAATTGACTTACTTGCAAGAGGATAGCTTGGTTGAAATTTTAAACCTCCAAGAAACCTTATTTTGCTGAGAATTTCAGTGAAGAAGAAGGGGTGAAAGGGATGATATCATTCTTTTTCTATTTTATTTCTTTTTAGTCAATTTAGCCACCAAATTTTCACCTAACATTGACTTTTCTATCCCTTTGTCTCCTATGGCTGGTCACCTCTCTAAAAAGGGTCTATTTGCCCTTTAAAGACCTCCAAAATATGATTCATAGTCAATTTACATCTTTAGCTAACAAAACAGGATTTTTGCACTTTAGGCGATTTAGTCTTTTTTCGCAATTAAGCTCACAAACGCTAAAATTAGTTCACCAAATTTTTCATAGACTAATATAATCATACTATGACACCAAAATAATAATAAAAATAATTCTTCAACCTCGGATTGGTGGTCCCGAAACCACTATTTTGACTAAGCCCAAAATCGGGCTGTTACATGGAATCTCTCCATCAAAAACTCTCTTTTCTCAACTCTGTTTATTTTTACAATTTCAATTTCAATTTACACAATCTCAATTCAAACAAACTTTTAATTCTGTTTTTTTTTCAAGTGCACCATTTTTCTTGGGTACGACTCTGCCCGGGATCTTGAGGAACAGGAACTTATGCAAATCCAGTTCCCGAGTATTTGACCCTACTTCTCTTATACTATTTTTTTTGTTATTTTATAGGGATAGGATATTTGTGGTGCTCTCAACGATGCATCACCAAACAAAATAGTAAAAATGACAAAGTAAAGTCTCTTATATAGACATTTAATAAGTGTGTCTTTTCGTGAGATACCCTTTCATATGAATGGATCTTTTAATAATATCTTTTAAAGGGTTGTGTTAGTTTATAAGTAACTTTATATAAACTTACGTCTTTATATGAAAACTTTACTTATATATATATATATTGAATAATAAATTGTTGTTTTATTAAGAAGAGACATCGGTTACAATTCCCATACCCCATTGACCAACCTTTTCTTCTGCCTCAATCTGATTGGTCGAATAGGTGATGCCTTGAAAGTAATCGAATAAAAAAAACAATTGGAGATAAACCAAACCTAAAAACAGAACAAAATTTCAGAGAAAAAAAAACATTAAAGAAACTATGGGTAATGAACCATCTTCCTCTCAATTTCTCAATCTCGACTAGTACATCAGTGATTAACCAAATGAGATCCTTTCTTCCTCCCATTGATCTCAAAAACCTCATCTTTCAGCCCTTTCATTATAGTTCGTGCTCATCTTGATTTGTTATTTCTTCCACTTTTGTTAGAGCCTCTTTGATCCAGTACGTGGGGGCATCGTAATGCCTTCCATCCTCTGCCAAACCGTGTGTTGCTTCATTTGCTTTTCGAGGTATGTGTCGAAACTCTATGTTGTCTAATCTTCAAATCCTTTCTTTTATTTCCTTGACTAGAATGTTGATGTTTGATTTATCCTCTTTAGTGGCCCTTACTTTCTTGATGATAGTTAAGGCGTCCCCTTCCACTAAGATCCTCCTAAAACCCAACTCTTCCACAAAGAATATAGTTTTCAAACATGCTTAAACTTCTACCATGGTTGAATTTAACATATGTTCATTCGAGTGAGTACCCCCAACCATAACAAGGTCTCCTCTGTTTCTAATTAAGATCCCTGAGGCTGATCTATTTGACTATTGATGAAAGAAGGCATCGAAGTTTGCTTTAATGTTATCATCTTCTTGCGGCTCCCATTTACTTACTCATAGGTTTTGGATTGGTACTGCTATATCTTCCAATTTCTTTGTTTCTGAAATATAAGCATTGATAAATGCTAGTACTTCATGCATACTTTTCCTTACCCCCTCATTATATACCTTGTTTCGATTGTACCATAGTGCCCAATAGATGATGGCTATTCTTGTGAACATAGAATGGCTGTTGCTTACATTTTCCCTTGCTAACCAAAATTTCCAATTTTACTCTCCATTTTTGGTTGAGAACACCACACTGAGCCCCTGCAGGATTTGCCACGTGAATGAGCACTCACAAAACAAGTGCTCTCTTGATTCCTCCTCAGTTTGGCAAACAAGATAATGGCTTTCTACTAAAATCCTTCTTGTTTGTAAAGTTTTTAAAGTAGGCGACTATCCATTAGCAATTGTTCACATTGCAATCCTAATTTTGCTTGTGATATTTAAATTCCACAACTTTGTATAGAAGGCTTTTAGTATTGTAGAATGTATTGTATAGTCGTCTCCTAGTAAACCCAAATCCTCTATCACAAGCCATTTGTATCCGCATTTAGATGTATATACTCTGGTATTGTGTCCACACCACACCACTTAATCTATCTTTGCACTACTGGAAAGCGGGATTGCCAATATCCTTTTCACATGTTCTTCATTAAATAAAGACCTTAATACATCATATTTCCAGGTAAAACTATCCATATCTATTAGATCTGAAATAGTCGTGTAATTTATATTGATGTCCTGAGCTTGCACTCTTCCTTGACCATGTTCCTTTCTCTAGGAATCATTCCAAAGATTAATTGTTACTTCATTGCCAACTTTCTAACCTGTGCCTTGTTCCAATAGTCTTCGGGCACTCTATATACTACACCAGGTATACGAGGGGTAAAAACCCAAACTTGTATTCATAAAATCTCCCATTGGAAAATATTTTACCTTCATAACTCATGCTAGAAAACTATCGGGTTTCACAATTAATTTCCAATCATATTTCGCTAAAAAGGTCACATTGAACTTGGTTAACGCTCTAAATCCTGTCCTCCATTGCATTTTTTAACTGCACATCGTACTCAATTGGCACCGATGTATGCCTTTTTTCATTTTAGCATTACGCCTATAAAATTTGCAAATTATTTTTTTCTAAATCATGACATAACAATCTCGACAAAAGAAAGCATTGCATTACATAAATTAGAATTGCCTGTAAAATTGACTAATAAATACTTCCTTCCCACTTAATGACATTTTCATATATTGTAATTCTCTATCCTGTTTATAAACCTTTCCCTAATACTAACAAATGCATCTTCTTTCTTCATTCACCATTATTGGTAATCCAGGATACTTTTTCAGGTTACTTGAAATTCGCACTCCAATTACGTTCTTGACTTGTTCTCTCATCCCCAAAGATACATTCCCACTAAAATAAATGAGTGATTTATCAAAATTAACCAATTGGCCTAAGACTCATTCATACTCTGACACTACTATTTTCATGGCATTAACTCCCTCCATATTTGCCTCACCAAACAGAATACTATCATCTACCAAAAATGGATGCGTTATAAATAAACTACTTTTCCCTACTCTCGCCCAACAAATTAATCTATCTCGCTTAGCCATATTAAGTAGACTAGAGAAGACCTGGACATAGATTATGAATAAATATGAACTTAATGGATCCCCTTGCCTCAAACCCCGTATAAGCCTAAACTCATTTCCCTGAATTCTATTGAACACCACTGAATAAGATATTGTAGCTACACAATTCATCATTAGAGAAGTCCATTTTGTTGAAACTTAATTGAAGCATCATCTTTTCAAGAAAGGTCTATTCCACTCTGTCATAAGCCTTCCTCATATCTAACTTTAAAGCAAAAGATCCATTAGAACCTTCCCTCATTTTTTTCAAAAGAGTACAATATTTCATAAGCAACAAGTATATTATTTGTAATCTATCTCCCTAGTACAAACACTTCTTGAGTTTCATCGATACAATAATTAAGTACCCATCTAAATCTATTGACCACCACTTTAAAAATAATCTTGTAGATAACATTGCAAAGATTGATTAGTCTAAATTGAACCATGTTTATTGGCATATTTATTTTTGGAATCAGCACTATATTTGTTCAGTTGATAGCTTCAATTTCTCTCTTTCTATTCAACATATCCATGCAATATTGAAAAATATCTCTCCCTATAATATGCCAATATTTTTTAAAAAGTAATGCTGGAAAATCATCCTTACCTGATGTTTTAAGAGGAGTCGTGCTCTTTACTACTTCCACGATTTCCTTTGCTTGAAACTCAACTGTTAGTTCTTCATTCAAATTTTCAAAAGGTTGAATCACAGATAAAACATGATCGCAATCCCTTCTAGGTTTCGATGTAAACAACTCTTTAAAATAGTCTGTTGCGATTCCAACCATTTCCTTTTTCTCCAATTACCCAACCACCATTCCTATCATGCAACCCCCTAATGTTATTCCTTGTCTTGTGGTAAGATGCAAATTATGGAAAAAGGACGTATTTTGATCACCAAATTTGTAACACCACTAACCCATCTCTGTCGCTAGATTGGGGTTACAAAGCATTACAATACAAATCAAGACATTTATCATCAAACAGAAACAAAAATATAAAATAAATAATAAAATTCAATAGCTTATACAAATTAGGGTAAAAATACACTTACGGGCCTTAAATCGATCTTATGAGGCCCTAAAAATAGTTTCGGAATAATCCGAGTCTAATTTGAATCAAAACAGAAAAATGTGTAAAAATTTGAAAATTTTGGAAAAATGGGTCACAAGGTCGTGTGGCTTCCCCACACGCCCATGTGGCTAGACCGTGTAACTAACTGTGATCGTGTGAAAAATTATGCACCTAAAAATTTATAAGACACATGGCCGTGTGGCCAAGTTGTGTGGAATAGCCTAGGCCGTGTGCACCTTAAAAAGCTTTTAAAACAAGGAAAACTTTCATTAACAGTTAGGTTCCAAGCCAAATCAAAATCAACCATTTCCATACTTTAAAAACACATTTAAAAAAACACTTAAACATGCCAAAACAATCAACCTAAGTGCCTAATCAATGTGTCCTCATTGACACAACAATTTAATTATCAATCTCAATTCACATGACACATCAACTAATTTGCATTCAAATTCGTAAGTTCATATATAAAACTCATGCCAAACTTATCATTTCTTCTTAATCATTCACATTAATTTATACCATGATTCAAACACTTAAATAAGGTTTATATCAAATGACCAAAATGTAACATTTGTAATAATTATCCAAACATATAAAAATATATCTATTACATATACATTGAATGTTCAAAACACTCCTTGAACACACATAAACATGCCAAATCAATCAACCTATAGGTTCTAACCAATATGACATTCAAAGTGACCAAAAGACACTTATTTACAAAACTTTACAAGTCCACCCCAAAACATAATCGCCAAAAGATATGACCAAACCAAGTGGACCAAGTAACATATTCATGAGATCTATTACATATGAGCCTTATACATGCCATTTATAACCATAGCCAAAATGTTCAAAAACTACCAAAATGATCGACGGATAGTGCGATACAGCTCCGAAAAGATTTAAACCAAATGAGCTTCTCGATGATCTACAAAATAGAGGAACAACAACTATGTAAGCATATAATGATTAGTAAGTTCGTATAAAGAAACTTAAACTTACTGTTCCTTAACATTAACTCATACAATTATACTCATTAAATCATATAGCACTTGCCTTTCTTAACACCACAATTCACATCATTAGTATATAGATTAACAATACATCTTCTATGAACATGGTATACAACATGAATTGTTTATAAGTTACTCATATTGCATCACATATGTGATTAGTGCTCTTTTTCCATGCATTATTAAAGCTCACCTTACCGTTTCGTACTATCATCGTTATCCATAATTCCATATATAAGCTTTTCCATTCTTTTACTTACCCATTGAGCTATATAGAATAACATCGGATACTCGGGAACACCTTTCCATAGAACCATAACCTTTTCAATCATGCTCACACGGGCTGTGGAATGGGCTTACTCACACGAGCTGTAGGTTGGGACATTAGTTACATGGTTTTGCTCGCACGAGCTATGGAGAATCCGCAACAAATGCAAGACCTCAACCATCAGTAGGATATCCAAGACCAACACCCGAAACATATAATCCCTAATGACATGTCATTTGCATCCTAAGCATTTTTTAGGTTCAAATGGGACTTTTGCTGTCAACTAGTCAAATATCAATTTATTATCGATTCAATTATAAATAACATAATATTAACGAATAATCAACCAAAATAACATATAATAAGCATAAAATTCAGACAAACTTACCTCGACCACTATGGTTGTATAAACAAAAGTCGAGAACTAATTCGAGACTTTCACTTTTCCTCGATTCAAGTTCGGTTGATTCGTTTCTTGATCTAAATAATAATTTAACTCAATTAAATATTTCAATCGACTACAATTATCCAATTCAAACCTCTAATCCTTATTAATGTGAAATTACAAAATTACCCCTAACATTTTAACTTTTTACTGTTTAGCCCCTAAATCTAAATCTTATTATTTGACCAATAAGAATAAAATATCATAATTCTAAACTATTCTTAAGGTTTCATACAACCCCTAAATTTTACTAAATCACAACATTAACCGTGAATTTTGTTATTTTCACCATTAAGTCCTTAAAGTCTAAATTCATCAAAAGTTACTTAACAAAACATGTCTGTCTAACAATTAAACTGAATAATCTATCAAACAAATTCACAAAAACTATTAACTCTGTGTGTAAAAACCTTAAAAGTTTTACATCTTTACAATTTAACCCATCCAACTAGCTAGATTAAGCTAAAACGAGCTCAAAAACATAAAAATCATTAAAAATGGAACTCAAAAACCTTACCTTGCAAGCCTTTGAATTTGCCAAACTTTAGAGCATGAAAATGGGGTTCTTTGCCCATGAAAATTGGTGGAAGAGGTGGAATTAAGAAGATAATACATTTTATTATCTTTTGTTATATTTTATAATTATTTATTTACCATCTTAGCCTTTAAAAATATCAAATTTTACACAAACACCAAGCCACTAAATTCCACTAACACATATGTATGGTATTATTACCATTTAAATCCCTTTCTTAAATATTCTACATCCAATTAGCATTTTAACAAAAGAGATAAAATTTTGTACCTTTTTCCATTTAGTCCTTTTTAATTAATTAACTATCTAAACCTAAAAATTTCTTAACGAAAATTTAATATGACCCTAATATAACTCTATAAACATTAAATAAACATTAAAATATTTATTCAATCATCGGAATTATGGATTGAAACCAAAATTTCCAACACCACTAAAACCAGGCTGTTACAAAATCGGAGTCAGTTTGCTCTTGCTTGCTGCTCACAAAATATCTCCTCCTTATCTGCTTTCATATTCAACGCCAATTTAACCTCTAAGTTTAGCTAAGGTGTCATCATCAGAATCAACCAAATTCAACTCACTCAATCTCGTATTTAGTGTCAACGTAATGCAATCCCTATCCATTTGACTTACTTTTGCCCACTAGCTTAGCTTGGATCCTAGTCATGTAGTTTTGAAGGAACCTTTGTCTTATTTGGCTCTCCAAAACCTTGTATTATATGCTCACAGTTTTTTTAAGTACCCAATTTGCATTAAAATGAAATTGAGAGTGTGTATTTGACAACTGACCACTAATGCCTCTAATTGTATGAATCAGTACCGGACAATGATTGGAAAAACCATATGGGAGATGTTTAACTGTATAGTCTGGGAATAGATCCCACAATTCGAGTCGGCCACCCCTCGATTTAGACATTATCATATATTACTTACAAGTATTCTTCCTCTCTTCCATGTAAACCATTACCGTGAGAACCCTAAATCACTTAGATCATATTCCTCTAAAACTCCCAAAAAAGCCATCAGTTGTTGCTCTTCGAAGGCATCCCATTTTTTTCTCAAATGAATACGTTATTCATTAAAATCTCCCATTACTAACCATAACAAAGAACTATTTATGCCTAAATGTCGCAACAAATTCCATGATTCTACCATTCGTCGTTCCAATGATGATCTATAAAATCCCGTAAACCTCATTGATATTGTCCTATCCCCTTAATTTATTTTAACATCAATATAAAATGAAGAGAAACTCCTTAAATTAACATTATAGTCATTCATCCAACCCAGTGATAAACCTCCCCTTGATCCCATAGCTTCCACATCAATGCCATTCACAAACTCACATTTCTTCCATACTCATTCCATTCATCTTGCACTAATTTTTGTTTCTATGAGAAACAACAGTTGAGGCTAAATTTATCTTAATATATTCTTGAGATGCTTAATGGCTCATGCCTGCCCTAGCCCATGGACATTCCAACTTAATATTTTCATTGCGACCGGCTGGCCTGCTTAATAGCAGCAGCCGATATTTTATTAAAAGCTTCTAATTCCATTGAATCATTATTGCCTGAAACAGTTGGAATAATCTGTTGTATGCATTGCCTTTTCTTACTGTCAATGAACTTAATAGGGCTATATTCCATGTCCAAGCCCAATTTCAAATGCTCTTGAAAGCCCAACCCATGATTCGATAAATTATAACAAATAAAAATGTGTTAACTAAATATCTTTTTTGGCTGGGGCTGCTAAATAATGTCTCATTTTCCTTCACCTCATCAGATAAGGATGAGAAGTTTGGATGTCCATCTCTATTGTCATCTTGTAGCCCCCTACTCGTCACCGGCGGCATCCTCTATGATGGTGTTCTTAAGGAGATGTCCCATCCAAACACCATATTATGTGATCCTAACATCAATTGAACCAATCAAAATTCCTCATCATGACCCAACTTTCTACACAGAAAATAAAATAATGTGATTTTTTTCATATTGAAACAAGACGTAAGTTGATCTATTTTAATTTAAGGTTATCCATTTCTTCCTTTTCAAAGGAAGTCGAACATCTAACTTTACTCTTATGTTCATAAATCTTTTAACACCTCTTGTAACTAAAGCAACATCATATTTTAGGAATTTATTGATGAAATTTCCAAATTTTTGTGCCATTCCCTATAACATAAGCCTCATTAGCAAATTATAAACTTGAACCTAGAACTCGGTATAGAGTAGAGTGACTTGTAACGAGTCCTCTCTTTTTTCTAATCGATGAAATATAATGAGATGACTATTGAAGAACCAAAACATACCTTCAACTACTCTCTTCATATCTATCTCGTAATAAAAATGAAACAAACTTTTTTTTCCCCAATATCATAGTGGACACCCCTCCAACAGATGCCACAAATCTGCCAGTATGTTTCTCATTGCCAAAAATTAACCACACTGTTCGTTAAAACTTGCCCCTCCAAACATAGGCTATAATCTTCGTTAACAATAAAAGCTAGTACATGGGCATGTACTAGCTCTTCTTCCACATCAGCAATGTTAAGATTCGCCAGTTCCCCTGTCACACCTTAAGTTTAGCAGATTTGAGATTAAGGCGTATTGTAGTGAAATTATCTATTTGGTGCAGTGTAATCCACCCATTTGCTTCTTTTGGTGAATATGTGCGGACGTATAATAATCATCTTGTAAGTAAGTGAAAATTATATTTCAAGTTATTTTTCAATTTAAAAAAAAGAATATATAAGTGAAAAGGTAATTATGGTATGAGTTACCGCCAAGTGCATAGCATGTGTCTGAGTATTGTGCTAGTTGGGTTGTAAAGTGGCCTTGCTAGGAACTAACTGGATTGACTAGTCTAATATCCATTATGTAGGATTTTCCTTTATGTTTCTCTCGAAATCTTTAGTTCATTAAGAAGGACAAATTCTAAATTAAGTGACATTTGTTAAGTTCCACTAAGCAGGATTGGGTTATATGTATATGTATGAGAATGGTTCATGAAAAAGGTGTTTTTCATTCTTCAATATTATTACCTAATTCTTTTTCTTAAATCTAATTGTATCTCTTTCTTATTAAGCTAAAAGCTAAGGTTCTTAATTTAATTAGTGGTCATTCCATCTCCGGTAAGTAATATGGCTTTCCATGTTAATTTTTGAAGAAGTAAGTTTGTTAAGAGGTATTTGAGCTATAGATTATAAATACAATGCCTTACATAGGGGTTAGCTGTGATTGGGAAGTTAGCAGATTGTATGTAAATGGGTTTTAACAGTGAATCTATGTTCTTTAGGCAATTGTTGCTGCTGGGTCAAGATGGATGTTTGAGTCTGGAGCTTCGAGCTATAATCTATGTGAGTATAAGTATTAGGTGAATCTCTATTTCGAATCTTGTATGTTAATTACTCTAGTAAAAACTTATATATAATGAAAACACCTCAGATTACAGGTAAGTGGGTGAAGCATAGTAAAAATGCTATGTGTAAATGATGATATTATGTACGAACTACTGTATGAATAGAAAGTGATTGGTAAGTATGCAGGTAAAGTTTGATATAGGAATATACGAATTAATTAGCTAAGCATGAACAAATTTGGTAAGTAAATTCTAACTAAACATCCCTTGTGATGCCTCTGGTCGGGCAAGTATATTGCTAACCAAACTGGCAGATCACAATACGAAAATAAGTGTAAGGCCATGTTGTTGAGACCTATGGAAATGTATGATATGAAGACACTCATGGTGTAGCCTCTAGTAAAATGAAGAGGATTGGTAGATCACGACATGAAAGTGTGTAAATCCATGTGGCAGAGACCCATGGCATAATATGATAATATGGATGTTCATAGTGATGCCTTCGGTAAAAATGTGATCAAACTGATAGATCATGACATGAATTTATGTATAAGTCCATGATGGAGAAACTCATGTCACCTTTTGTGAAAGTGCACAGGGTAATAAACATGCGATTCTGTACGATTGCCTGTGTGACATGATCTACTAAGCCTTTGTGGCGTAATCTGAATTACCTCTACGATCAATCCCGATATGTCTATATGGCGTAATCAGTGATATGTACGTGTATGGAGAGTTAAGTTATTCGCTCTTATGTTAATATTTGGGTAAGTACTGATATATCTTCGATAGTTAGTTCTATGATGGGTATCTGACGAGTTTGAAGATAGATTGGGTTGTTCGATCTAGTAGTAAAGTTAGATAAGTCATAAGAGATATATTTTGAATGAGAAATTACGTCTGTACTTCTAAAGAGAATTCACCATAATAGTTTGTCAGATTAGAACATGGGTGTATTCAAATTACATAAGGTATAAATGTCTGTTAATATAAATTTGGACTACGCTATGAAAGATTTAAATAAGAATTATTTGATATTTGACACATTTCAGTAGTATCATGCCTTATATGGGGATAGTTGGAATCTAAGTTTTCAGTAAATATGGTATTCTTATACTGTGAAATATAGATGTTTGGATTTCTTCTGAATAACCTGAAGTGTTCCTCATCAGTATAAGTATATATATTTGGTTGAATCAAGGTATGATTTGGTTGATGGCTTGATTTAGCAAACTTAGTATGGGAATCTGCCAAAGGTAATATCAGTGAGTAGTATCCACCAAGAAAATAGTACTTGTGACTAACTCTTCTGGAATAACCGAAGATAGTTGCTTGAAGAGAAGAAAAAAAGGTAGAATCGTCTGGTAAGGCCTAGAGTCAACCATTTAGTTAGATGAAAGATGACATGTTAAGAAAGTATGTAGTGTATAAGCATGTATTTATCCAATGATGTTAAGGTATCCACTAAAGACAGAAGTGGGTAATTTAAATAATCAAGATGAAGAATTCAACATGAAAGATTTAAAGGTAATTTGTATTTCAAACTCATTAAGTTCGTGTAATTATAAGTATTATGTTTATGTTTCAGGTATTATTGGAAGAATGAGTTCGCCAAGAGGGACTACGCCAGGAATGCGCCAAGGAAGCGACGATCCGTGTTATTATACATACAGTGGACAGCTTTGGATAGTAGCGTATTGCAGGATTACGTCTTGAGAGTCTATCCTTCGCAAACTTTTGGTGTTGTAACTAGTCTAATGTATTATTGTTATTTTATTTTTAAATACCTTTCTTTATTTTTTTGATATTGAGCCTTTAAATAAACTGATAAGAAAAAATGTGATAAATAATGAGTAATCGTCAACTGTTTTGAAATTTTGTTAAGTTATACGTATTAAAACCTGAGATTCGAGCCTGGTGAATTGGGTCGGGTTGAGAATGTTACATCCACCTCCATAGTTCTCACTTAAAGAAACACCACAAATCTCACGAACAAAACAAAAACCTAAACAATAAAAAAAACGTGTTATAAAAGCAGACAGGGAAAACATGCTACGAGAGCAAACTTTTAAAAATTTAAACATAAATATTTTAATATTACTGAATGAATGATAAAAAAATTAATTATTGAAATGATAATTCACCTCGAATAAAAAAGTTAAAAATTAAGTAATTATTCAAATATTTTACTTTACTTTACCTATAAAAGTTACATACTCACAACACATTTATTTGTCAAGAATTATAATTAGTTAAACTTTTCTAGATAATCAAATACTATCACATTTCTAACATTATAAATTACTAACAATCTCCCTTAGTTTAAAATGTTGGTAACCTAATTTATAGTCTTTTACACAAACAAATATTACACATACAAGATGGTATCTCCCATTTGAACCATTAATTAGTAGGTGTATTTTAGAGTTCTAATGAAGTTGTTGGTGTCCGAAAATTAAACCACAACTCTTGGTATTAGAAGTAGAAATACACCACACATGATATTCATTTAATTTTCTATTAGAGATTGTTCACTTTTAGCAATAATATAGACATGTGCTTATCTTGGTCATGAAAAACATTTACAAGAGAAACCCCACCTCTATTGTTTGAAGCGACACCACTTCTTATGTTGCTTGAAGTGACACTTCTATTGTTTGGAGCGACACCACTCATATAGGTAGATTTCTTTTAAAGTCTTTATTGCTTTAAACATTTAAACAATAAATAATGAACTTCATTAAGATTATTTAAACTCGTCTTCTATACGCAATGGACCACACTAGTTTCCATTAAAATTGTTTTCTAGAATGAGTTTTATTAGTGCACCGTAGACACATAACGAAAACTTGTTTTTACCTATTGAAATTTAAAATTAGAGGTTACTAATTAAAAGTTGGGTTCTCATTATTAGTGCCAAATAATAGGGTCAAAACTCATTCTAATTGTAGAACTACTGAAACCAAAAAAAAAAAATTCTCCCATTCAATATCTTAAATTAAGGATTGAATTTTTAATATATAATAAATTCCTAGGCTAACATTTGCATTGGCAAAAGATGATAAATAAAAAAATTTTATTACTTCAATTTGCATGAGGAAATACGACACAAATAAACCATCATATCAAAATCTTTACATAATACTAGAATTCGTGTCACATGTATATTTGTGAGGAAACCATGTATTCAAAACACGGATGTGTGTTTAAAAATAACATACAATATAAATAACAGAATGTATGATTTGAATCTAATAATAACACATGAAATATGTACATCATAAAATTAAAATTATAAATAAATTAAAATAAAACTTTGATTGGATGGCAACTTGAAAGTTTTTTCAATGTTATTGGTGTCACACCCTGAAATGTGGGTTAAATTTCTAGGTTAAATCTGTAATTGTTGAATTCATTTTATTTCTTGCTTAGGCGTACATTTAGGCCTCTGTCTAAGACTGGCCTGTTATGAGCTTCTGAAAAACCATAATCCTCTCATCATATTTTTCCTAGTGTCGCAAAACCCTAAGTACTTAAACATACTTTTCTCTAGCCAGCCCCCTCTTTCTGTTGTTGCCCTAACCCTAGCCTTCTGCTTTATTTCTTCTCTCTTCCTTGCATCATTTTTCTCTTCTCTTATCCTCTCATCTCTTTTTTTTCTTTTTCGACCATCATATGTAACACCCCGAACCCGAGACCATTGCTGGTGTCGGACACGAGGGGTTAACAAGCCAAAACCACTTATGGCACCGAATTAATTTGACATTCCAGGCAAGCTGAAAACTGCATTGCTGTCGCCTTAAAAGCATATCTCGAGTTTCACAACTCGGAAACTGATTCCATAAATTTTCCCTGAATTTAGACTCATATATCCATCCATGGATTTATTTCTAGAATTTTTGGTCGGGCCAATTGGTACATTTTATTAGTTAAAGTCACCCATGTTACAGGGGTCGACTACACTGACCTTCGCGCATTACAACTTGAATATCTCTCTGTACATGGTTTCAATACTGATGCCGTTTGTTTCCAATGAAACTAGACTCAAAAAGGAATCTGCACATAGTAGGCATGACTTCTAATTCATTCTGGATAATTTATGGTAAATTTTCAAAGTCGCGACAGGGGACCCAGAAACCGTTCTGGCCCTGTCTCACGATAACTTTAATATCTCTTAACACGTAACTCCTATGACCGTTTCGTTTCTTCCATATGAAAGTAGACTCATCAAGGTTCATTTACATAATTCTTTCACTATTTAATACCATCCCTACAATTTTTGGTGATTTTTCACATTCCCGTCACTGCAGCTGGCAGCACCTGTTTTTAAGGTAGGTCTTACCTATTTTGTAGTCTCCATGAACCAACTAGTCTTGCCATACATAGGTTCACCTATGATCATTTTTAGCCATTCCAATGGCTGATCATGTGACCAACACTCCCATTTCCAATCCATAATCACATCATGAAACCATATATATATACAAATCACAAATGGTCTAAGTTCAGTACTTTACTTCTACGAGCCATTTTCGCATGGCCGTACACATGTACATCACAACACATTTGAACCAACAAGGGTAGTCCTATACATGCCATTTCAAAGTTCAACCAAAATTATACCAAAATGGAGGCTTTGATAGTGTGGATGACTTCGACTTCAATGATCCCGTATCCGATCGCTAACGAACAAAATCTATAAAGCAGAGAGCCAAAGCAACGGGGTAAGCATTTTTATGCTTAGTAAGTCTCAAGCAATAAAATCAACTTTAACTAAAGCATTACATTCACATAGCCAAATGAATCATTTCATTAATACACATTCACATAATCATACTTACTTCACACTTCATCATTGTATACTTTCACAAGATATCAACCAATTCAATAGCTGAAAATTCGTTAGTCGATTGAACGAATGTTACTCAAACATATCGACTTTTCCAATGCACATATAAACATACCTTATCCTTTGGGCTTTTCGAGCGTACTAATTAAATTTATTACAGCAACCAACGCCACCTTCAGCCCAAGCTTCTTCGAATACAACCGGATATAACCACATGTACGAATGCCTTCGGTCTTAGCCCGATAGAACGACTTGCACAAATGCCTTCGGTATTAGCCCGGATTTAACAACTTGCACGAATGCCTTTGGGTCTTAGCCGGATGTAGTCACTAGCACAATTGCCTTCGGTCTTAACCCGGATATAATTACTAGCATAAATGTCTTCGGACTTAGCCGGATATCATTCAATTGCTCATGCACACACATACATCAATAATCATTACACATCCATGTTTCATTTTCGTTATTAAGGCTCAAACACAAACATATCACTAGCATAATCGCCGGCCTTAGCCCGAATATCATTCAAATACTCATACACACATAAATCAATAATCATTATACATCCATATTTCATTTCACATAATTCGAGTAGGGTCATTTCTTGAGGACTTACCTCGGATGTTGTCGAACGGCTTCAACGGCTATTCGATCACTTTTTCCTTTCCTTTATCGGATTTAGCTCCTTTTGCTCTTGAGCTTAACGAATACAAGTAGAAGTATTCAATATTTCTATCAATAATGTTTACTAGTAAATCACATTCGCATCTCATATCATCTCACTTTATTATAATTTATCATTCAACCTTTGAACCAAAACGCCATTATATGGCCACATATACATACATCCATATATTTAAGCTCAAGAATTTTAGCATAACATCAAGTGCTCAAATTACTCATGTGGCCGATTACACATGGTCATAAATACACAAAATCAAAAATAATTTCAAGGTTTTCACACTATACATGTACTAGGCCGAATGTACATGCAAATTTCACAACATTCTTCAACAAATTTCTTCTTTAAACAAACATATTTATCACTTTCTTCATAATCAAAATATCATGTGCAAACATATATACACATATAGGTGCATGGCGAATCTCAAGGTGTTCATAACCCTCTAAAACACAAATTTTACCAATCAAGTAACAAGCATAAATCATGCTCATGAATGCATCATGGCCGAATACATCACAATCATACCCCATTGAACTTTGGTCATGGTTAAACAAAGAACTCAATGTCTTACTCAAGATTGCTACAAAGAAATTTCAAGAGTAGTCAATCCATCATTGCATGCATCATTAGCAAGCTTCACATTTAGCATGCAATGGCTTTAACACAATATCAACCTTGGCCAAATACCATTTTTCATGGCATAGCAAGGATTTGAACCATGGCTAACATGCACATCAAGTTAGCAACCAAAACAAGCATGAATCTCATGACACAACCTCATACATACCTTAATCTTGATGCAAGTTTAGCCAAATCTCCTTCTAGATCTCTTCTAAACAAAGAAAATGAAGCAAAAATCTCTTCTTCCTCTTAGGAATTTCCGCCAAAGGAAGGAGGGGAAAAAATGAACAATTTTTTTTGTTTTTCTTTCTTAGTCTTTGCTCAAAGAAAGGATGAATGACAACTTTTTTTTTTCTTTCTTTCTCTCTAGCTACGGCACCATGGGGGGGCATCCATGCTCATTTTTTCTTTTTTTTTTTCATTTCTTAATTCTTTCTACATAATGCACTAACTAAACATGTTGGAAACATGTCCCCTTGCCCATCATCTAGACATGGCCGGCCACTCATCCAAAATAAATGGAGTATTTGACATGCAACTCTATTTATTTTGCTTCATTCCTTTATTAACCTCTTAAAATTAGCTACATATTTTTAAATCCTTTCACATGAGTCCTTTTTCTTTCAATTCACAATCAAATTAACTAAATCAAAGAATTCAAAATTCACACATGCATTTTCCCATATTCTAGACAATAAATATTACGTTCGAGCATGTCGGTGACTCGGTTTAGCGGTCCCGAAACCACTTCCCGACTGGGGCCAATTTTGGGATGTCACATCATATCTATAATGCTTAAATCACTCTTTTGTCATCGTCGTCGTTTCTTACCCCACTTTTGAGCTACTGATTTCTTTTTTTTCCTGAACTATCTTGTTCGATTGGATCCAATTGGTGCATAGGACTTTCGATGATTGTTTCTGTTCCCAATTTTAGTAGATTGATAAGCAATATCCTTTATATTGGTTATGTAACAGCACAATTTTGGTGAAATCGGAGCAGTGGTTTCAGGACCACAAATCTGAGTCGAAAGTAAAATTTTATTTTTATTTTATTACATTGTCCGTAGTATGACAGAAATGTCATGTGGAAATTTTGATAAGAAAATTTTACCGATTATGTGCTTAATTACAAAAAGGACTAAATCGCATAAAATGCGAAAGTTGAATTCTAGTAGCTATAAGGATTAAATAGCTATGGAATTTAAAACTTAAGGTTATTATATGGTAATTAGACCATTAAAAAAGTATGTAGATATTTTGGTATGACTCATCCATGTAAAAATAAAAAAAAGGCTAAGAACTAAATTGGAAAGATGAAAAGTTATTAAATGACAAATTAATTAAATGAAAAAGAAAATAATTTCATATCATCTTCCCCAAATATTTCTATGGAAACCCTAGAGAGAGGAAGAAGACTTATCAAGCTTATTTGGGTAAGTAATCAAGCCCCGTTTTTAGTCATTTTTATAATTTTGAAACCGGGATAGTATAATCTAACTATTTGGGGGATTAATTTGAGAATTTATCAAAGTATGGAAAATGAGTCATGGATGTATATGCTAAAAATTAGAAATTTATGGTAGAAAATGAAAGATTATTGATAGATAAACAACCTTTACAAAGTGATTTTTTGATGAAAACATGATTTAGGGACTAAGATGAAAAGTTGTAAAATTTGATGAAAATTTCTGAAATTTTATGAATACATGTGCTGGAAAATTTGTAATGGGGCTTTGGTTAGGCTTGGAATAAGGAGTAATTTGCACAAGTTTCATTTTCTAAGCCTAGGGACAAAATTGAAATTTATGGAAAAGTTAGGGGCAAAATGATAATTTTTCCTAGGACGTAAATTGAGTCCACTTGAATGTGAAGTATGGTAAATTATGTTAAAATTACTCGTATAGATCCAGATTGATCAAATTTGAAGCTAGAACGAGGAAAGATGAAAATGTCGGATTAGTAGATTTTACGTATACGAACATTATCAAGGTAAGTTCGTATAACTAAATTATACATGTCTTTATGCTTGAATTAAATTTTCTATTTGTGAGTTTTAAAAATGCCATAAATATCTAAAATGATCACATACTCGTTAAAGCTCGATAAATGAAAGTGCCCAATCAATTATAATGCCCAACAAATGAATAATAATAAACATGTTAATTTTATGCTTGAGATTAATGTGAACATTTGAATTGCATAAATGCATAAGCATATGAGATTGACCACATGCTTGATAATGCTTGAAATATGCTGAATTCTATTTGAATAAATGGAAAATTCGATGGATATGTGATTTCCCGAAATGAATGAGGTTCTGCATTTGTTGCGGACAGGATTTAGCTCGGAAGAGTAATCCTATTGATCTCATGATAGAAATGATTTAGCCCGAATGGGTGATCCTGATATAAGTCCTTTTGAGCATATGTTATGGATTGGATTTACCCCGGACGGGTAATCCAAATCATGCTCCTTAGAGTATACATATATCATAAAAAGGATTTAGCCTAGACTGGTAATCCTGTTGTATATATGTGTAGCTCGAGAGTGTATTCTCTGAAATAGTACCTTATAGGTATCACTGAACATGAATTGATGGATTTCAATTTGTACCCTTGGGTGTACTACATATGTATCCATCGATGGTTCGAACAAATTCAACGGGTAAAAATCTTAACATGAAAGGACATGAATAAGAAATGAGTTATTACACGTAGTCGTCTAACATCCATGAAAGTGATGCTACATGACAATTGACATATGAAAACATGAGATGAAGATATTTGTACATGGGATTCTTTTGATGAATATGTTAATCCTTGGTTATAGACTTGTACACTTTAAGTGTACTACTACTCGTGTGACATTGCTATTTCGAGTAAAATGTGTAAAGTTTTGATATGAAATAATCTGAACTCGAGATGTGTTATATGAAAATATACTTGAGGTATAGTAATGTGAATTATATATTGTAGAAAGCATATGTGCATGGAAACTTGATTATTATTGAGCCTATACATGTTTTTGATGTTATTATGGAATATATGACTAACAATAGCAATAAGGATATGTGTAGGGCTTGAGGTCAAATTGAATGAATATGCCTTACATATTTACCTCAAAATAGAATAAATGGTAAGTTACGTACCATGTTATATGAACTTACTAAGTATTTTATGCTTACTTAGTTTTATTTCCCTGTTTTATAGTAAATCGGAAGCTCGTTGGATTGGAAGCTTGGTGGAGATCACTCACACTATCCCTTGGCCCATGTCGGTACAATATGGTAAATCACTTATGGTTGTAATGCCATGTATAGGATATATTGGCCATATTGGTATGTAGATGTAAATGATGCTTGTAATCTAGCCATTGGAATGGATAGTATTGGTTTGTTTTAATATACTTGTAATGTCAAACTATGGTAGCCACATATATGTTAAGTAGTTGATCAAATTATGTCTTACTTGAGGACTTAACTAAGGTAAGATTATAGACATGTATGCATGAAATTATATGCCATGATGAATGATGGAAGTTATTTCATTTGAATGCTTGAAATGGTTAGTATTTGGATGTGTGATTCAAGTGCAGGTCATGGGTGTGATTTTGGGTGAGAAATGAAGCTAGGAATGACTTTATTTTGTCCACACGAGCAAACACATCGACGTGTGTCGAGATCGTGTGTGACACACGGCCTGGTACATGGGCTTGTGGTTAGGCCGTGTGTCCCCTACACCTTAGTTTTGAAAAATAGAATACTTAGAATTGAGCATACGGGTAGAGACATGGGCGTGTGTCTCAGCCGTGTGTGCTACACGACCTAGAACACGGGCGTTTGTCTTGACCGTGTGAAACTTGTACCTAAATGCGAAATGAATTAATTAACCACACGGCCTGGCACACGGACGTGTGGCACGATCGTGTGCACAAGTCAGAGAGTTACATAGGTTCAAGCACGGCCTCTAGCACGAGTGTGTCCTAGGGTCACACGGGCGTGTCCCTTGGACCACACGGGCATGTGAACTCTGCACATTGGAAAAATTTTGAAATGTCACGAAAAATTCTTAGAGGTTCTGATTCGGTCCCGACTCGATTCTAATGCTCGTATTGGACCTCGAGGGTGCATTTAAGGGACGCTAATAATGATTTTGAAAATTGAATAGTAACTTGCATGGTTTATCTGTAAATGTTTCTAAAAGTTTTGGTTATACTCTGAAACCCTGTTTTGACGATGGATACGGGTTAGGGGTGTTATAGGTTAGATTTTGTTTTTAAATACGCAATTGAGTTGTGATTGACTCTCTTTCATTTTGCTTAATCAATTTCTAGTAGATCTTCTAAAAACCATTGATTCCGATTCTGATGTTATGTGTTTCTATGTGCATGTCATTTGAAGGATCAGATCTTGATGTGAACGGTTCAGATATGAATTGTAGGAGTTTATCAAATGAGTGAAGGTATCGCATAAGCGTATGTAGTGAGGTGTGTGCCTTAATCGTGTGTTGTAGTGTATGTGTATGGATTTGGCCAATTGTATAAGTGTCTACTTGTATGATTTGGTCGATGGTCTTATCTTTTAATGTTGGTTATTTTAACCTAATGATTTTGATTGTAACTAGTAACCTCAGATCTGGTTAAAATATAGTCATTGTTGAGGCATTGAGAAACTGACGGATCGACTCAGTTGGTAACATAAACGTGTATGATAGATCTAGTTGTAGCATGTTACCATTTTTTTGAATCGACGATGTTGAAAATGTGTGTTGTTGTTCAGTGTTATTTCTACACATAATACTTATGCCTGCCTACTATTATTGATTGAATAACAATTTTTTACCATTCACATGATAATAGCATGTTGACATTGTTACTATTACTATTTTCTGTCATTAATAGCATTTCATACTATTGTATAGGGGTTGGGTTGTTAAAGGAGAAAGTTCAAGCTTTAAAAGTCGGATCGGTTCACCTATAAGATTTACTGATATATTGATGACTTGTTCGCAAATATTGCTTTGGTATATAAGGCTGGATGAGTTTAGGGGAACTCTTATTGTGGTGTGTTAAGTTAGACTGGGTGATTAGGTGGGGTAATAGAGGGTTATATTTGGTGGTATCAAAGTCGAGTTTTAAAACTAGGACTGTGGGATTAATGAGGTCTGTATGTATATTTTTAAAAGGGGTTTTGTCGGGTACCATGCCACAAATATTTTTTCAATGTTTTCAAAATAATTCTGAGACGCTGATATCATCCCTAACTAGATATTGTATTTTTCAAATCTGTAGATATACGCTTAACTATAGACAATTGATTGTTCACTGTAAACACCTAAGGTAGGGGAAACTGAGGTACGTCAGGTCGAGTTGCTCAAGTTGAGTTGACTTTACCTCAAGACGATACTCTGATTACTAAGGCTAATTTTAGAGACAACTCACCTGCCTTTGCTAGCAGGAATCATGAAAAGGGAGACGATGCATACTCTCATGCTATGTTAAGGGTGCTTCAGAGGGTTTCTATGACCCAATCTAAATAAGGTGGTCGTGGATCAGTGACTGAATGACCCCAGGCTAATGGAGCTGAGTTGTTTAGGGGTATGACGAAAACAAACTTGATTGTAGTCGAGTACTGGATAAAGGCTACATAAAGGATTTTAGAGGATATGGATTGTACCCTAGAGTAGAACCTAAAGGGCATAGTGCCTCTACTAAAGGATGAGGCATATCGTTGGTGGCAGTCTATAGTGAAGGGTACTTAGGCAAAGCGTCTAACATGAGAGTATTTTAAGGAGGCCTTTTAGAAAAAAGTATGTAGGTATGAGGTATGTTAAGGCTCGTAGACTGGAGTTTATTGAGCTGAAATAAGGTTATAAAATTGTGGTCAAGAGGCTGAGTTTTTGATGTTGAGCCATTATACTTCGGGTGTGGTGGCTATTGAGTGGGATAAGAGTCTACGATTTGAAGATGGGCTGAGGTATGATCTTAAGGTTCAATTTGTACCGCATCAGGAGACAGCGTTTGTGGCTCTATTTGAGAATACTAAGATTGTGGAGGAGGGTAAACGTTTCGAGAGAGAAAAACGTGATAAGGATAGGGCCCTAAGTAAGAGAGATTCATGTTGTACTGGCTTATTTTTTTTACCTTTAAAGCAAGCTATGGAGGGTAGATCATAGCAGAGTATTGTAAGGGGTAGTGCAGGAGGTTTATTTGGATTGGGAAGAATTCTAATTTGTGGGTATTGTAATAGGTGATATTCGATAAAGTGTTGGAAGAAGTTTGGAGCGTGTCTAGGATGTGGGTCTACTAATCACCGGGTAAAAGATTGTCTACGTCCTATTGGTTAGATGCAAGCTACAAATCAGACTCAATGTTTTGGGCAGTTACTTCTGAATGATCATAGTCAGGGTAGGAATGGTGACAGGTATAGTGGGTGAGGTTAGGGAGCACTAGGTCAGAATATGACTAGGATTGAGGCTAGACAGTCGAAACTTGTTTCTACAGATAGGCATCGAGAGGATCCTGACTCATCTAATTTCATTGCATGTACCTTTACAATTCAGTCTATATTGTACTTTACTTTGATTGATATTGATTCTACTCATTCCTATGTTTCTAGTATGGTTTCTGATAAACTAAGAATTGAGATAAAGGAAATTTTTAGTGATGTAACTGTTGTTAGTTCGTTAGGGCAATTTGTGGTGGTGAATAAGATTTATAGGAGGTGTCCGTTGGAGATTCAAGGTGAGGTGTTTCCAGTTTATTTGATCGAGTTACCCTTTGGGGACTTTGACTTGATTCTAGGGATGGAATGGTTGGTTGAACATTATGTAAGTTTGGATTGTGCCACTAAGAGGGTGACTTTGAAGACAACTGAGAAAGGAGATTGTTATGGTGGAGGAACAGAGACATTATCTATCTAATGTGATTTCAGCAATTATAGCGGGGAAACTGGTTTAGAAAGGTTGTGAAGTGTGTGTTGCTTATGTTCTGGATGCAAGTACAGGTAGTCTAGCTATGGATAATATCCATATCGTAAGGGAGCTTTTAGATGTTTTTCTTGAGGAACTATCGGGATTACCTTTTGATCGAGAGGTTGAGTTCAGAATTGAGGTGTTTCCTAGAACTACACTAGTGTCTATTGCTCCCTATCGCATGACACCTAAAAAACTCCATAAACTTAAAGTCAAACTTCAGGAGCTCATGGATCGAAGGTGCATAAGACCTAGTGTGTCACCTTAAGGAACCTCAATTTTTTTTGTTAAGAAGAAGGAAGTAACATTGAAGTTTTGCATTGATTATTGGCAATTGAACAAGTTGACCTTTAAGAATAAGTATCCTATACCAAGAATTGATGACTTGTTCAACCAGCGTTGTAAAGTGACAGTGTTCTCTAAGGTTGATCTGAGGTCTGAGTATTATCAACAAGTAATGTTATTTGGTTTGATGAATGCCCCTCCTACATCTGTGGAATATGGTGTTTCAGTCATTCTTAGAATAGTTTGTCATTGTATTCGTTGATGACATTCTGGTTTACTTAAAGACTGAGACTAATCATGACGAGTATCTGAGAGTTGTTTTGCAAATTCTCAAAGAAAAGAAACTTTATGTGAAGTTAAGTAAATGTGAGTTCTAACTAAAAAAAGTGATGTTTTTGGGTCATATTGTATTGGAAAAGAGTATCTGTATGGATTCGAAGAATCTAGGCTATTCTAGAGTGGAGGAAACCAAAGAATGTTTTTAAGATTCGGAGTTTCTTAATGTTAGTCAGCTATTATCAGAGTTTTGTTGAGGGGTATTTTCTTATTGTTGCTCCCTTGGCGAATTTGTGAAAAAATGCTCCTTTTAAGTGGGTTGATTACTAGCAAACTAGCTTTGAGAAGTTAAAGTCTGTGTTGACTCAAGCACCGGTGTTGATTCAGCTTAAGTCGAGAAAGGACTATGTGGTGTATAGTGATGCATCTCACACTAGCCTTGGATGTGTTTTAATGTAAGATGGAAAGATAGTTGTTTATGCATCGAGGCAACTAAAACCACACGAGCGCAATTATCTAACTCATAATCTGTAGTTGGCAGTTGTGGTATTTGCGTCAAAAATCTAGAGGTATTAGCTGTATGGTGAAAAGTGTTGTATTTACACAGATCACAAGAGTCTCAAGTATCTTCTTTCCTAAAAAGAGTTGAACTTGAGGTAACAGAAATAGATTGAGTTGCTGAAGGATTACAACTGTTTTATCAAGTATCACATCAGAAAAGTCAATTTGTGGCAGATACTCTGAGTAGGAGGTCGATAACTGATTTGAGGGCAATGTTGGCTAGGTTGAGTCTGGCTGATGATGGTGGCTTACTGGAAGAGTTTCAAGTGAAACCTACCTTAATCTATTAGATTAAGGAAAAATAACCTTTAGATGTCTCATTGTTGCCTCAAGTAAAACAAGTTGAGGAAGTATCGACAACGAATTTTATGTTTAATTCAGATAGTGTTCTGTGTTTTCAATGGAGATTTTATATGTCGGATGATAAGGGATTAAGACATGCTATACTTCAAGAGGCATTTATTAGTCATTATGTTATACATCTTGGAGGAAACAATATGTATCAGGATTTAAAGAATTGTATTGGTGACTTGGCATGAAGCGAGAGATAACATGTTTTGTGGCTAAGTATCTCACATGCCAGCAAGTGAAAGTTGAGTACCAGTTTCCTTTCAATCTACTACAACTGATTAAGATTCCTCAATAAAAGTGGGAGCGTAAGACTATGGACTTTGTTAGTGGGTTACCCTTAACACCCACAAAGAATGATTCAATCTGGGTGGTTGTGGGTAGATTAATTAAGTTGACTCATTTCCTACCAGTTCATATAGATTATTCACTATAAAAACTAGTTAAGTTGTATATTTCTAAGATTGTGAGACTGCATAGAGTGCCTGTTTCGATTATTTTTTACTATGATCCTTGTTTTACATCCCGATTCTAGAAGAAATTGCATGAAGCACCTGGTACTAGACTGGATTTTAGTATAGATTTTCATCTACAAATGGATGGTCACTCAGAGCTGGTAATTCAGATTTTGGAGGACATATTGAGGAGTTCCATTATTGACTTCAGAGGTAGTTAAGAGGAGCACTTTACATTGGTTGAGTTTGCATACAATAACATTTTCCAATTGAGCATACAGATGGTACCATATGAGGCATTGTATGGTTGTAAATGCCAGACACCAACCGAGTTGGGTAAAAGGAAAGTTTTGGGTCCTGAATTGGTACAAGAGATTGAAGGGAAATTAAACTGATTCAAGACAGACTGAAAGCAACTTCGGATAGGCAGAAGTTGTAGAGTCCAGTGTGGGTGATCAGGTTTTTCTAAAAGTGCCACTATGGAGGAAAGTGCTGAGATTTGGGCAAAAGGGCAAGTTGAGCATGACATTCATTGGTCCGTATAGGATCTTTAAGAGGATTAGGTAAATGGCATATCAATTGGAGTTACCTCCTGAGCTAGTTGTATCCATGATGTGTTTCATGTCTCTATGCCAGGGAAGTATTGATCTGACCCGTCGCATGTTGCTTCGATTGAGGGGGTAGAGGTGAAACCGAATTTGACATATGAAGAGGAGCCCATATAAACTCTAGATTGAAAGGAAAATTTTTTTATGAGGAAACTAATTCTGTTGGTTAAGGTACTGTGGTTGAATCACAGCACTGAAGAGGCTATATGGAGTCGAAAAACTCAATACGGCGACAATATCCTCATTTGTTTGGATCAAGTAAATTTGAGGATGAAATTTCTTTTAAGAGAGGAGAGTTGTCATGCCCCGAAATGTAGGTTAAATTTTTGGGTTAAATCTATAATTTTTGAATTTATTTTATTTCTTGCTTGAGCGTGCATTTGGGCCTCTGTCTGGGATTGGTTTGTTATGAGGTTCTGAAAAACCCTAATCCTCTTATCTTTTTTCTAGTGCCGTATTTTCTTGTGCAGTAAACCCTAGTGCTGCAAACCTCTAAGTACCTAAGCATATTTTTCTCTGGCCAGCCCCCTCTTTTCATTTCATTTGTTTCTATTGTTGCCCTAACCCTAACCTTTTGCTTTCTCTCTTTTTTTTCCCTTGCGCTGTTTTTCTCTTCTCATCTCCTCTCTTTTCTTTCTTTTCCAACCATCATATCTACATCATTTAGATCACTCCTTTTTCACCGTCGCTTCTTACCCTACTATTGAATTGCTGATATCTTTTTCTTTTTCCCAAGTCATCTTATTCAATCAGCTCCCATTGGCGTATAGGACTATCGATGATTGTTTCCATCTATATTGGTTAGATTTTGTTTTCAGATACGCAATTGAGTTGTGATTTACTCTCTTCCATTTTGCTCAATTAGGTTTTGTTAGATCTTCCTAAAATCATTGATGTCGATTCTGATGTTATATGTTTTTGTATGTATGCCATTTGAAGGATCGGATCTTGACGTGAACAGATAAGATCTAAACTTTAGAAGCTCATCGGAGGTGTGAGGGTGCCGTACAGTCATGTGCAGTGAGGTGTCTGTCTTAATAGTGTGTTGCAGTGTGTGTATGGTTTTGGCCAATCATTTAAGTGTCCATTTATACGATTTGGTTGTTAGTTTTATCTTTTAGTGTTTGTTATTTTAACCTAATGATTTTGGTTGTAACTAGTAACCTCAGATCTGGTTAGAATATAGTCATTATTGAGGTACTGAGAAACCGATGGATCAACTCAGTTGATCTGGTTGTAGCATGCTGCCATTTTTTTAATCGATGATGTTGAATATGTGTGTGTTGTTGTTTTAGTGTTATTTATGCACATATTACTGATGCATGCCTACTATTACTGCTTGAATAACAAATTGTTATCGTTTGCATGAGAATAGCACGTTGACATTGTTATTATTACTATTTTCTATCATTGATAGCATGTCATACTGTTGCATAAGGGTTAGGTTGTTAGAGGAGGAAGTTCAGGCTTTAGAAGTCAGATCAGTTCACCGATAAGATTTACTGATATATTGAAGGCTTATTCGCAAATACTATTTAGGTGTAAAGGGCTGGACAAGTTAAGGGAACTCTTACTACGGTGTGTAGGGTTGGACCGGGTAGTGGACTGCACTATTATTCATGAGCTTACAATTGGATGTTGTGAAATTTGTTGATACCGTAATTCTTATTTGTATTTTGAATTGCATGTTTGTATGCTAATATTTACTGCTTGATATGACTACTACCCATATGTTAAGACCACACTGAGCTTCATAGCTCACCCCTTAGTTTCCCATCTTTTCAGATAACTCGTGAGGCCAGGGCTCAGAATCGAAACTTAGAGCACTGTCATTGGTTTTGAATAAACATATTTTAAACTTTATTTTATAATCTTTGTTGGATTTTGCTTTGTTAAACGGACTATGGCATGGACTCGATTACCCGTATGGTTTTTGGGTTTTGCATTTCTCATTTTAACATTAAACTTGTACATGGCTAAGAACTTCAAGGTTGTCAAATTACTTTAAAATAATTACAAATACAATTTTTATAACAACTTTGGAGTTAAAATTAAATAAAAGAATAGCTAAAACAAATTGATGTTTCTATAAAGCGGGTTATATTGATATGTGTTCTTTTAATTGAACAGACTATTGGGTCATTTGATGTTGTGTTTGAGCATGAAATAAAAGTTTTTTAAAAGTGATTTTTTACCTATTTTGGCAAAAAGAATCGATACCCTGGCATTAAGTATTGATACTTGACTATATAATCAGTTTTCAAAACAAACATAATGCCAAATTGGTATCCATAATGTTTTGTTTTATAAATTACAAAAATTGGCAGAATGTTTAAACCGTATCGATACTTAAACAAGTATCGATACCTTTCTAATAAGTAACAATACCTTTTATGAAAATTTGAAACTTTGCAACTTAAATCTATTTCATGCTCGAATTATTAAAGTTTGTTCCCTGTACGCTCATTTTAGATTAATTGAAGTAAATGCTTGATTAAGAATTGTATAACTTGAATTTCTTTCATGTAATGAATAACGTTTGTTGCTTTGGCAACGAATGTAATATCCTGTTGCTTAAACCTGATGATTGGGTCAGGTAATAGGGGGTTACAATTGGCATTGTTCAAATCTCACCATATGCATATTTTTATTTCCTTATAAATTAAAAAAAGACTAAAGTACCCTGAGTAATATAACTTATTTTAAATACGAAAGGTTAATTTTACATTTCTTTTGATCGAGTTGGTGCAAGATTGACTTATGCCACTAACTCAATTAGAAATTTTATTAATAGTATAGTTGATATAATACGTAAATTTTATCATATATAGATTCAAGATTCCATAAATCCAACTAATAATATACGAGTTTAATTTAGATTAAGATGAGCTTAAAAATTACTTTTACGCATCCAATAATAACATGTTGCGTCTTTTATTTGGGAGAACATAAATAATATAATACATAATGAAACATCAAATTAACTTTTATTACTATTTTTAACTCTAAAATTAATTTTTTTATATAAAATTCTACACTCTAAATCTTAAACCCTTTAGACCCTAAATTTTAATCTAACTCTTTCCTAAAATTAAAAATATGAAAATTCTAAACTCAAACTCTCTTCCTAAAATTATAAATATTAAAAACTTACTCTAAGTTAGTAACATATATCATAATCTAGTTAGAACAAAAAGTCCATAAACCTTGTATTACTTTTACTATTTGATAATTATATTTAACTTTTTTACATTAATTTTTGTTAGAATTAAGTGACCGAATCCTTATTTAAATAAAATACAGTAGTAAAATAAAATAAAAGTAAAATCCATATAGAACTACACTTCTTTTATTTTATATTAGAATAAGGTTTTTAAACCTTATTAAAGTCCATATATTTTATATTGATTAGAATAAGGTATTTCAATCTTACGACACTCCTATTAGAATATGGCTTTACAAGGTTATAAATAGACATAGTCTATTCCTCTTGTAATTATTCGAATTCGACATAGTGAATTTTCTTCTCCTCTGTCCGTAGTTTTTCCCGAAAGGGTTTCCACGTAAAATCTATGTGTTCATTTTTTATTTTTATTTTATTTTATTTTTACAAATTGGTATCCGAGCTTCTGGGTTGTTCATCATAATCACGGTAATGACGTCTTTGAAGTATGAAATTCCGCTGTTGGATCGTAACACCAGATCTGCGTTGTGACAGATTAAGATGCAAGCAATTCTTGCGCAGATGGATTTGGAGGATGCCCTACTAGGGATAGTTAAGATGTCTTCGACATTAACAGATGAAGAGAAGAAGCGTAAGGATTGAAAGGCGTTAACACAATTACATCTTCATTTGTCCAATGAAATTTTACAGGATGTAATGAAGGAGAAGACTACCGTTGCATTACGGAAGAGGCTAGAACAAATATGTATGTTGAAAAATCTAATAAGCAAGTTGCATATGAAGCAGCGTCTTTATACTCATCGTTTGGAGGATGGTGCGTCTGTACACGAAAACTTAACAGTGTTTAAAGAAATTCTCTCAAACTTGGAGGCCAGGAAGGTTCAGTATGATAAGGAAGATCTAAGGTTGATCCTACTTTGTTCGTTGCCCCTGTCTTTTTCAACCTTTAAAGACACGATTTTATATAGCCGCGAGTCTCTCACAGTTGATGATATTTATGATTCTTTGACCTCATATGATAAGATGAAACATCTTATGAGAGACTCGTAGCTATATAAAATTGGGTCTCATTGTTCGTGGAAGACAAGATCGGAATGCTGATGATGATCGTGGAAGGACACAGGAACGGAATCCTCGTGGTAAATCTAAAGGTAGATCGAAGTCTTCAAAAAGAGGTAAAACTTGTAACTTCTGCAAGAAGAAAGGGCACATTAAATCTGAGTGCTATAAGCTACAGAATAAGATTAAAAGGGAGGCTGCGAATCAAAAGGGAAAACAACCAGAAAATTCTCGTGAAGTTGATGTTGTAGAAGACTACAGCGATGGTGAACTTCTAGTCGCTTCTACCAACAATTCTAAAGTGACTGAGGAGTGGATACTTGGTTCAGGCTGCACCTTCCACATGAGTCCCAATTGGGATTGATTTACAACTTACGAAACAATGTCTGAAGGTGTTGTTTTATAAGAAATAATGCTTCGTGTAAAATCGTAGGTGTTGGAACAATTAAAGTTAAGATGTTTGATGGAGTTGTCAGAACATTTAGTGATGTACGACATGTTCCAGAATTGAAGTGAAATTTAATTTCGTTGAGTACTCTTGATTCAAAAGGGTATAGATACACAGCTGAAAGTGGGCTTTTAAAGATTTCCAAAGGCTCTCTTGTTGTGATGAAAGGACAGAGAAAGACTGACAAGTTATATGTTTTTTAGGGTTCTACTGCTACTGGTGATGCAGTTGTCGCTTCCTCTTCCTTGTCAGACGATGATATTACTAAACTTTGGCATATACGCTTAGGGCATATGAGTGGGAATGGCATGACAGAATTGAGCAAAAGAGGACTTCTTGATGGGCAAGGAATTTGCAAACTGAAGTTTTGTGAGCACTGTGTTTTGAGGAAGCAAAAGAGAGTTCTATTCAGCAGAGGAATCCATAATTCGAAGGGAACGTTGGAGTATATTCATTCTGATATGTGGGTGGCATCTAGAGTGCCTTCGAGAGGTGGAGCTAATTATATGCTAACTTTTATTAATGATTTTTCCAGAAAAGTTTGGGCGTTCTTCCTAAAGCAGAAAAGCGATGTGTTTTCCGCATTTAAGTCTTGAAAAATTATGATTGAAAAAAAGGGGGGGAAACAAATAAAATACCTCCGCATAGACAATGACTTAGAGTTCTGTTCTGAAGAGTTGAATAGACTGTGCAAGTCAGAAGGGATTGTGAGACACTTGACAGTTCGCCATACTCCACAGTAAAATGGCTTTGCAGAACAAATGAATAGAACGATCATGGAGAAGGTTCGATGTATGTTGTCAAATGCCAACTTAACAAAGTCATTTTGGGCAGAAGCAGCCTCTACTGCATGTTTTTTGATCAACCGATCTCTATCCGTTGCCATTGAGAAAAAGACTCCATAAGAGGTATGGTTTGGTAATCCTACTAATTATTTTGATTTAAAGATCTTTGGGTGTCCTGCGTGTGCTCATGTTGATAATGAAAAATTGGAACTGAGATCCATTAAACGTGTTTTTCTTCGTTATAAAGCTAGTGTAAAAGGGTATAAGTTATGGCGTCCTGAAAATAAAAAAGTTGTGATTAGCAGAGATGTTGATTGTGATGAAACTACTATGCTACCTAACTTATCTCTTAAAGACTCTTTCAATAAAGAAATTCAAAAGCAAGTGGAGCATCAGATTAATACTAAGTCGACTCCTCAAGCCAGTAAAAAAATTGAGAATAGAGTTGCTTTTCACCACAATACTCTATTGCCAAAAACAGAACTAGAAGAGAAATTAAACCTTCAAAGAAGTATGTCAAGGTTGATCTAGTTACTTATGCTTTAAATGTAACTGAAGATACAGATGCAAACCAAGAGCCATCTAATTATTTTGAGGCGGTTAGCTGTAAAGACTCAGAAAAGTGGATGTTTGCTATGCAAGAAGAGATGGAACCACTCCATAAAAATAGAACATGGGATTTTGTGAAACTTCCTAAAGGTAAAAAGGTTGTTCATTGTAAATGGGTGTTTAAAAAGAAAGAAGGGACTCTAAGAGTTGAAGAACCCAGATATAAAGCAAGGCTTGTTGCAAAGGGTTACAATCAAATTTCAGGAGTAGACTTCACAGATGTGTTCTCCCTAGTTATGAAGCATAGTTCGATTCGAGCTTTACTTGGTATTGTGGCCATGCATGATTTGGAGCTTGAGCAGTTAGATGTAAAAACTGCATTTTTGCATAAAGAACTTGGGGAGGATATTTACATGCAACAACCAGGGAGTTTTACAGTCTCAGAAAAAGAGGACTATGTTAGCTAGCTGAAAAAGTCCCTTTGCAATTTGAAACAGTAACTAAGACAGTGGCACAAGAGGTTTGATTCCTTTATGATTTCTCATGATTTCAAAAGTAGTAGTTCTGACAATTGTGTTTACTTTAAGAAAAACAATGATGGTTCTTTTGTGTATCTACTTCTTAAAGATAAATGAGAGATAAGAAAAGTCAAAGCCCAACTAAGTGAAGAATTTGAGATGAAAAATTTGGGACCAGCAAAGAAGATACTTGGTATGAAGATTCTTAGAAATAGAAAAGCAAGTAAATTGTACCTAAGTCAGAAGGGGTACATTGAGAAAGTTCTTTGCAAGTTCAATATGCAGAGTGCTAAGCCTGTTAGTACTCCTTTAGTAGGTCATTTCTAACTTTCATCAACTTTATCTCCACAATCAGATGATGAGATTAGGCACATGTCACATGTTCCATACTCTAGTGCAGTGGGATATCTTATGTAAGCTATGGTTTATTATTCATATCCAGATTTATCATATACAGTTAGTGTAGTTAGCAGATACATGGCGAATCCCGATAAAGAATATTGGAAAGCAGTTCAGTGGATTTTAAGATACTTACGAGGTACTACTGATGTTTGCTTATAGTTTGGAAGAACTAGAAATGGAGTCATTGGGTATGTTGATACTGATTTTGTTGGAGACCTTGATAGAAGAAAATCTCTCACAGGTTATGTTTTTACAATTAGAGGTTGTGCAATTAGTTGGAAAGCCATTTTGCAAACTGCAGTCACTTTGTCTACCACTGAAGCTGAGTACATGGCGATTACTGAGGCTTGTAAAGGAGCTATTTGGTTGAAGGGACTCTTTAATAAACTCAATGAAGACCTTCAAATTAGTACAATATTTTGTAACAGTCAGAGTGCAATCTTCCTTTCAAAAGATCAAGTGTTTCATGAGAGAACAAAACACATTGATGTTCGGTATCGTTTTGTTCATGATATTATTTCTCGTGGTGATATTGTTGTGAGAAAAATTAGTACTCATGAAAATCCTACAGATATGATGACTAAGTAACTTCCTATAACCAAGTTTGAACGTTGCTTAGACTTGGTTGGTGTTCATTATTGAAGTTAAACCCTTAAGGGGTTTTATGGAAGAGGTGGAGAACTTGTTCGTTGAGAGTTCACGATGAAGAACTTGTTTGTTGAGAGTTCACGATAAAGAACTTGTTCATTGAGAATTCGTGTCAAGGTGGAAATTGTTAAAATTAAGTGTCCCGAATCCTTATTTAAATAAAATACAGTGGTAAAATAAAATAAAAGTAAAATCCATATAGAACTACACTTCTTTTATTTTATTTTATTTTAGAATAATATTTTTTAAACTTTATTAAACTCTATCTATTTTATATTGATTAGAATAATGTGTTTCAATCTTACTACACTCCTATTAGAACATGGCTTTACAATGTTATAAATAGAAATAGTCTTTTCTTCTAGTAATTATTCGAATTGACATAGTGAATTTTCTTCTCCTCTGCCCGTGATTTTTTTCCGTAAGGGTTTTCACGTAAAATCTGTGTATTCTCTTATTTTATTTTATTTTCACTATTTTATTTAATTAGTGAACAGTAATTAATATTAAAATATTATTGAGAAGAATTCTTTAATATTAAAAATGCTTTTAAAAAATATGAAGCGGCGCACTTTTTATTGGATGCGTAAAAATATGTATATGTAAATGGAAGATTAACACAGATGTTGAATACGGATATTATAAGAAAAGTAAGAGGCAAGTTTAAATTACTACCAATGGTAGTGATCTGTCGAAGCTACCCGGCAGGGCTCTTGGTTTTGAGAGTCTCCTCTTCATCGTTCCTGCCTTTGTTTCAATCTCTTTCCCCAATTTTCCGTTTCCACCATGGATCAGTATCTTGCTAATGCCTGCATACTGCAATGAATCTGCAATTTGCAGCGCTGTGACACCTTTATTAGTCCTTGCTTCCACATCCGCTCCTTTCTTCACCAACAATTCCACCCCTTCGGCATGGCCCGATTCCACCGCGCAATGCAAAGCCGTGTATCCGTCTTCGTCTTTGGAATCAATATCGATGCCCTTATCAATCAGCATCCTTACAGCATCTGTTCTTCCTTTGAATGCGGCTCTATGTAAAGCCGTCCATCCATGTTGATCCATTCCGTTGATCGCCGCACTGTTTTTTATCAGCCTCTGGATGGTTCTCGCTTCACCTTTTCGAGCAGCTAAACATAAGCTGTCACCGAGCTTGAGTGCATCGAAAAGGCATGTGTGACCATGCTCAGCTGCAACATCGTAGGCGGCTTTTCCTGCTTTGTTTCGGTTATCTTTATACGCCCCCTTTTGAAGTAAAAGTTTCACCGTCTGCTCATCTCCTAGTCGTGCAGCGATATGCAATGGTGTATCGCCATTTCTTGTATTGCGTACATCAGGTTTGGAACCATTAGCTAATAGTAGGCGGACACAATCTTTTCTTCCTGCCTTGACGGCAAGGTGTAAGGCAGAGTTGCCATCGTTTGTGAGGGAATCAATATTAGCCCCTTTGAGCAGAAGAAGTCTAAGAACCTCTACATGGCCACCATCCGCAGCGAGGAGAACAGGACCCCAACGAGAGGACTCGCATCGCTCTGTGCTAGCGTTATGTGCCAACAGAAGTTCAACAATCAATTCTTCACCACAGCTTGCAGCAGCCCCGAGCGGGGTAGAGTCTGACTGGCATCGGAACTCAACATCCGGCTCAAATTCAAGCAGCAATCGGACAATATCAGGTCTACGTTGAGTTATAGCAATATGAAGCAATGTTTGTCCACGTGAATCAACTGAATCAACTAGTTTCCAAGTGGGATCACTAAGCTCCAATACCTCTCTGATTCTTTCCATTGAACCATCCATCACAAGTTGAACCAAAACAGGTGAACCAACAAACATGATTTTGATACCACTATCAATAAACACCTGTTTCTTCTTTGTAGTGAACCAGTCATTTGGAACCATATCGAAGCTCGATACCGAATCTTTGATCGCCGCACCGGGAACCACGACACTATGCAGATGGAAAGAACCATCACTGTAAGGAAACGAGTCCGGAAGAAGTGAACCAGGAGGGAGATGATACACAATCTCCACAGTTAGTGTCCCAAGTGGCACTATGATTCCGGACTGAGGTTTGACAGTGTATCGGCCCTTGTTAACCGGCAGCATCCGGATTGCAACCGGCATGGTGTACATAACATTGCGCAAAGTAAGCTCTCCATAGCATTTCTGCCCTGGCTCAATCCTAATAGCAACAAGGTTTGATGGTTCCAAACGAATAAGCCTATCCATATATATTTTTTTCTTGCAAGCTAAGGTATGGTTAAACTATTTCCACAAGTTAGCAGTGTTTTTCTTGGTGGGAAGTGAAGAACAAGGCTTTTGTTGTTCTACTTAAAGTAAAGAAAGGAGAAGAAAAACATATAATGTCCGACTGTAATGACAAATTGCCAACTGGTAGTGTTAAAAACAACGAAAGACAGGCCAACTTACAATTGTTTAAGTTTATACAAGGGAGATCGGGAATATTAGGCACAACATGAATATAACATAGAAATCACGACATGTTAAAAAAAATAAAACATAAAAATATTTTAAAACAATAAAGATATGATAAAATATACAAATCAATTCTGCAATATTTTATTCAAACTAGCATTGTTATATTGATTTTACAATTATTTATACATCAATTATGCTAATGCAATGTTTTATTTATCTTTAAAATATTTTAAAATTTACACTTACATATTTTTAAAAAATAAATTAAGTAGTATTCGGATAACAAATACTAATTAATTAAGAAAAGAAAAAAGAAAAACCTTATTTTCATATTAATATATATTTCATTCACGCTCTCCACTTGCAAACAAGAGAGGTGTGGTGGAGTTATGGAGATGATGACATGTTGTCAATGGATGATGATGACCTAATGATCATCATCACTACCGCTGCCATCGTGTTTCTTCTTTTTTCCTTTCTTCTTCTTTTTCTTCTTCTCGTCATCACTACCACCATCGCTATCACGGTCGCTTTCACGATCACTATCACGGTCCCGATCACGATGGTGCTCACGATCACGACTGCTATCGCGACCACGGCTATTATCGCGACGACGGTCGCGGCCACGATCGTCATCCCCGTGGATCTTGTCTTTAATCTTATCTAGCATCCCTTCATCCTTGTGTTCTTTGCGTTCCTTGTGCTTATGGTCATCTTTCTTGTGCTTATCGTCATCTTTATCACCAGTGATCATGTCCTTGATTTTATCCATCATCCCTTCATCCTTGTGGTCTTTGCTGTCCTTGTGCTTATGGTCATCTTTCTTATGCTTATCGTCATCTTTATCACCCGTGATCATGTCCTTGATTTTATCCATCATCCCTTCATCTTTGTCATCTTTATGATCTTTGCCTTTCTTGTGATCTTTGTCTTTCTTGTCCTTTTTGTCCTTCTTGTCCTCCTCGTCCTCGTCACCCATCATGTCCTTCAGCTTTTCCACTATTCCCGACATTTTTTTTTTCTTTTTATCTCTTTTTACACTTCCTTTTTTTTTTCTTTGATGAGAAAAATGCAGAGTTCTAAGGTTTCCATTTATAGATTGGCATATATTGTGGAATTTACTTTACCCTCCTCGTTACGTGTATACTATAGATTTCAACTTGCCTAATTTGGTATAGTACTAGTTTGAAGGATAAAAATATGGAAGAACTGAAATTAAGCCCTGCTTTCGCTAGGTGTCCTTTTCTTTATTATAAAATTTTATTTAATATTAATTAAATTTCATTAAATAATTATTTATTCTGTATTTTATTGTTAAATTTAATAATAAGCAAATTATACTTCTTGTAAATTAAATATGCTTAATTTTTCTCCTTCATCCAATTATAAAAAATTACAATTTCATCATCCAACTAATTAAGTTTCTCTTTTTTTTTTTTTTGTCTAATCTCGTCCACTGTGATTAACTGTTGTGATAGAAGGATAAAATACCAATTTTAAAAATAACATAATAAAAAGTTTAGCTTTTAAGATTTATACATTATATTAATTTAGGCATAATTATAAAAGACTCAACTATCAACATTTAAAACTTGTCTCAATTTAATCCTAGTTCTATAAAAATAATCTTTCCTTTTTTAAATAAATCTTTTATTTTTCATTTCATATTCGCAAATCTTTGTCATTTCAAATCAAAGAAACTGCACTTGTCACCACATTTTACTATTGTCAAAGCTCTAATGTCGTCTCCAACAAAAGAATGATGCGGCTAACTTACCCAAATAATATAAAAAAATAATTTCTGAAATTGGGTGTTAGCAGGATTAATAACGAAAATAGTATTTTTTTTAGGTGGGACATTTCTCATAGGCAGCACCACCTATTTTTTAATAATTTTTTTGTTTTTTAAAAAAATATTTTTTTTATTATTTAAAAATATATATATATCAGGTCAACATACCCATGACCGCCGTGTGACGCCATCTGAACTGGCGGCACCAGTCTCACCTGTTAGATAGGCGACACTAATGCTGCCTAGTCCTATCATCCTGCGCCGATTCTCCCTCGCATTGAACTCCCTGCATGCCCCAGCTTCCCTCCCCTGCATGCCCTACACATTGTTTTTAAGTAGTGTTTAGTCCCTTCAGAAAAGAAAAAAAAATTGAAACGTGGGACCTTATAAGCATGGTCCCCCTTAAGATGAAAGGTGCATAAGTGAAGAAAAAAAGAGGAAAGAAAGGAGAAGAAAAAAGAAGAAGAAAGAAAGAAAGAAAGAAAGAAGAGGTATGTATTATTTTAGTAAATATTTTTTTTCAATTTAAAGAGTTTAGTTAATATGTTGTGAAAATTTTTGTTTTTAATTATTATCTATAAATTGTTTGTGTTTAGTATTTATGATTTAATTTTTTTATGAATGTAATTTTTTTATAATTATTTTAAAATTATTTTGTTAGTAATTTAGGATTATGTTATAAATTGTTGTGTTTAGTTTAGTGTTTTGTTATTGTTTATTAATGTAAAATTATTTTGTTAGTAATGTATGATTAGGTTATAAATTGTTAGTGTTTAGTTTAATGTTTTGTTATTTTTTAATAATGTAAGTTTTTTATAATGTAATTTTATTTGATTTTTGTTTATTTACCGAGATGTTGATTAAACTTGTTATTATATAATTTTATATGTTGTTTGAAAGAAACTAACAAGTGTATTTCTTTTTTTTTATTCGTATGTTTTCTATGTTTAGATAGTTTATATTTATTTTAATTACATTATTATTGTAAACTAACAAAAAATTTATTGTAGGTAAATATGGGAAATTATGAGATATATTTATTGTATTTTTCTTTCTCAAATTCCAAATTATTTATTGTGTTTTTGCAACAAATTAAATGAATTCATTTTTTAATTGTAAATTTGCAACAAATGGTTCTTTGATTAATAATTGTAATAAGTCAATTTATCCCGAGCCCAGATTTCAAAAATAAAACAAATTTAAACTAAAATAATTAAAGTCCAGTGTCCATTAACAACAAATTACAGGCCCAAAATTTCAAACCCAATTACAGCCCAAATACAAGAAAACCTTAGTGGCCCAAATGACCCAAAAGCTAAACTATTTTTAGGAAAAAAAAAAGTGAAAAAGAAACCCTAGCCTCATGCCACGTCGGCACGCCTCTCCATATGCCTCTGACGCCCCTCTGCCACTACTGCCACCATCAGCCATTCCACTATTACCTGCAAAAAGGAACAGACACGCAAAGCAAAGAAGACAACGAAGAAAAAACAAAAGCAAAAAAATAAACAGATAGTTTCGATTTTTGGCTATAAAAAAGGCCACAGTTTTTACTTGTAATTTTTTACATGCACTAGAGAATCAAAAAACAGAAAATAAAATTTCAAAGGTGATTTTGCTTTTTTTTTTTTTATCTGTTATTCATTTTTTAAGAGAAAAATAGACACAAAAAAACAATCAAAAACAGAGAAATAGAGACTAAAAAAATCAAAAGAGGAAGAAATTTTTAATAAAACTACAGTTTTTTTTTTACAGTGGTATATTTCCATTTTTTTCCGTTGCATGTTTATTTAGAATATAACATACATACATACATATATATTCAAAAATACAAATTTTTTTTTACCTTTTTTGCAATCGGAGAAGACAGAACCGAAGAGTTCCTTTGACTTTTTTCGATTTTTGGAAGACTTTTGGGAATATTCTCCCAGATCTGGGCTCAGGAGGATAGATGGATAAAAAGAGATTTTTTTTATTATTTTTCGGGCACGGTGGACGACGACGCCGTCGCCAGTGGCCATCTGCCCGACAACCGGAGCCTTCCTCAAAGTTACGCTAGCCTGGGGGATTTTGAGAGAAACTGAGAGAGTTTTTCAACTTTTTTTTTGAAAATGTGAAGAGAATGATTTTTTTTTAAATAGCTTTTATAGGTCCCATTAAACGACGTCGCTTAAGGCTGGCCACAACATCCCCAAAATGGTGTCATTTTGGCCAACCCTCTTCTGACCCGACCCAAAGCCTCAAGGTCTGTGTGTTTTTGGACTTGGGTATAATTTCAACCCTAGCCCTTCCGCTTTTCGAATGGTTTACAATTGGGTCCGGATCCCTTTCTTTTAATTTTTAAAATTTTTACCGCATGTTTTCTATGCTTTTCAATTTGGTCCTTGGTTCGCTTATCTCCTGGAGAAGGGACGCGTGTCCGAAGGATTGGGTTATTTGCCCATTTGGCATCGCTGGTTTTCGCGATTTTTATTTTAGTCCACCATTCATTTATTTTATCTTAATTTATCCTATTAATTTAATTTGAGTGACAATCGGGTCCTTTATTCATTTTAATTCTTTATGTATTTACTCGTTAGCCTATTTTATTATTATTTAAAATTGTCTTATTTTCTTTTTATTGGGTATCTATTTGTTTATTTTGTTTTGTCATCCATTATTATATATTTATGTACTTTATTACAAATCTGTACTCCAAATTTCATTTACATTTTAATTTGGTCTTTTATTCTCAATATTTTATAAACTATTTTCCTCAATTTTCAGTTATGTATTTATTTATTTCTTTGTCTTTATTATGTTTAAAATTGGCATTGTCATTTCATATGCATATTTTATCATTATTTTTTTATCATTATTATTATTTACTTTATTATTTATTTTATTTTTCTTCGATAGTTCGTATTAGTGTTAAAATAGTATATATTATGTGATTATCGTCATTATGTGCATTATGAAATGGTCTATTAGTAATTTAGATTATTGTCATTTATTGACGCGACATTTCATTCGTATATCATCGTTCCATTTTCTACATCACCATTTTGTCTCATTTCGTTAAAATTACGTCAAAAATTGCATTTAAACGTATGTATCCATAATAGGCCGTTTTATATTATACCCCAAATAAGAGAAATACACATCGTTTAAATATTACACTCGTTATTATTCAAAAAATTTCAAAATAAGGCAATGTTCCATA
Source organism: Gossypium arboreum (assembly GCF_025698485.1). Lineage (NCBI taxonomy): Eukaryota > Viridiplantae > Streptophyta > Magnoliopsida > Malvales > Malvaceae > Gossypium > Gossypium arboreum. The sequence goes on from NC_069080.1 coordinate 102,739,415, forward strand.
TTTGGAGATTTAAGAAGTCGTACCCTAACTTACGGGGTTTCGATTTTTCTCGTTGAACCTAAATGACCGAATATCCTTTTAAAATTAAAATACATGAGATTTAAGTAAATAATAATAAAAGGCAAGCTTATTCTCAAGGATTCGAGGTGTCGTGTCCTAACTTACGGGATGTGACATTTTGTTACTTCGAGATAAGAAGACATTTTATACACATTTTGATTTATTCGGGTAATTTTAATTAAAAATATCATAACACAAAGAGGGATCGTATTTTAAATTCTTTTCGAGTTTTCAACTTTCGACATTAAGACATTAATTAATCAATTAGTTACCAATTTTGGGCGTTACGATGGTGCTAATCCTTCCTCGTACGTAACTGACTCTCGAACCCATTTATGGATTTTTGTAGATCGAAAAACATTGTTTTAATAAATCAAACATTTTATTAAAAAGATAAAATTTCGAGGTGATTTGATCACACCTCATATTAAAAGGATTGGTGGCGACTCCCATTTTTATTTCTATTATTGTTTTTTTCAAATAAAAAGTTAATTTTAAAAATGGTTTCGACAACTTGGTGACTCCACTGGGGACTGCAATTAAAGAGTCAAGCCACAAATTGATTTTTTTTTTGTCAAAAATTGAAAATTTAGTGTAAATTTATGATGCTTTTGTTGCATTTCATCCGTCATTTTTGTGGTTTTTGTCATAATATATTTGCTTTATTGGTTTGAGCCATTTGATATATCTCCACATATTACATCGCATAAATCGACCGATTTTACCCTTTTAAGTGGGTGTGAGAAACTATTTCTTCGTGAGGTCTTCACCTCCGTATAGGATAGTAGATCGCTTTCAGGATACATCCGTACCTATGTCTTCGTGAGATCTTCATCTCCGTATAGCCATAGGGAAATGTATTCCCTTGAATTGAACTCAGTCTGTATGAGCCTATAATGGGTGAAGATCGAGGAATCTATCGGTCCAGGTACCCTTACTTTAGAACCAAACCGCATATAATGAGCCCTAAGAGCCTACCTTAGGTAGAACCACACCGAACCCTAGTGGTTAGCCGAATAGGTGCTTTATTTATTATTTTTCATTTGCTTTGAATTCTAGCTTTATGTATAATACTGACTTGCTTTGTTTTGCTTTGATTGTGATTGCATGGCATTTTCATCATAGAAAAGGTGTTGATTCACGTTCAGTTACTAAATAGAGAGCTTATCATGGAAAAAGAGGTTTCTTGATAAAGTAGAGGATAATGCGACCGTCAAAATTTGGTCCGAGAAAATGCAGCAAGAGAAGGGTGATAATCTTACAGAGGGGTATGTGTCAGAGTTGTGGGATTTCACTCACATCAGCGTGACTCAGAATAATCTCCAAGAATTGAAAGAGATACGGGACCAATGGGATGACGAGATCAAACAACTATTGTACTGTAACTATGGTGATTTGCCCTATTTACTCGATATGAAAGTGGACAAACGCTTATTCCAAGCTTTCGCCCAGTATTGGAATTCCGCCTACAGTTGCTTTACCTTTGGGAAAGTTGATTTGGTACCCATCATGAAAGAGTACACGACCTTACTCCGTTGCCTGAAGATTCAAGCTGACAAAGCCTATTTGAGAGGCGCCAATGTCCCAAATTTCTTAAAAAAGCTAATGAGCATCATATGGATGACTAAGCAATGGGTTGCAGCCCGGATTAAACAAAAAGGAGATAGTAAATGCATACCTTGGAGAAGTTTGCGAGATTTTATTTTAGCACATCCGGACACGAAGAAAAGGGTCGATGTCTTCGTCTTAAGTATCTACGGGTTAGTAATCTTCCCCAAAGCACTAGGGCATATAGATGAGGTAGTTTCAGATTTGTTTGACCGGCTTGACAAGAGGGTCACGCCTATCCCGATGATCTTGGTCGAAACCTTCAGATCTTTGAGTGCATGCCAAAGAGCGGGCGAAGGAAATTTTATTGGGTGTGCACAACTCTTGTTAGCATGGTTCCATAGCCACTTTTAGAGGGTAGATAAGGTTTCTGATTGAGTATTCTCTGAGAACTACTCTCCATTGAAAGAGTTAGTGGCTATCCCAAGGTGGGACAACATCTTAAAAGAAAAGTGGATGGCGATTCTCCAGAGTCTCCAAGATGAGGACATCGAATGGAGAGCCCCTTGGATGATCCCCGATGAGATTCTATACCGACGTAGAGACTTTGACAAGGTTCCTCTATTTTGGATTTAGGGAGTTGTTGGATATGCTCCTTTGCTCATATTGAGACAGTATAGATCGAGGTAGTTCATACCAGCGACGCAAGGGTTGGCTTAGTGTGAGTTTTTGTACAAGGGTGATAATTACAAGAAGAAGGTTCATGAAATATCGAAAGCTTGGAACCAAACCTATAAAATGAAAATATTTACCTCAAATCCGATGACAACCCCCAAATATAGTTGGTGGTGAGGTAAAAGAGTCAATAATAACATCCCTATGCCCAGTCAAGAAAACAGTCGACCAATAGAAGAGCAGCTACAAGTGATCATGTCTGAGCTAGAAATCATCAAGTAAGACTTTGAAAAAATGAGTTCGAAGCTAAGAAGGAAGATAGAACAATTGGAAAAAGAAAAGATACAGCTAGGATTAGACTTTGACATCCAGAATCTAGAGGTTGATAAATTGAGAAAAGGAAAGAACAAGGTCGAAGAAGATTTGGTTAGTCTAAAAACGGATTATAAGAAGCTGCATTTGTCAATAAGAATTGCCGATTTGGGTAAAACATCAGAGCAATGACGGAAAGAGATCAAAGAGGAAATGATTAGGGTCGATTAGTGAGAAAAAGAAATTCCAAGATGCTCAGGTTTGAGAAGATACTCTAGAAAGGAGTTTGTAGAAAGCTAAAATGAAAAGATTGGATTAAAAGCCCGAGTAGCAGAATTAGAAAAATCACTTCATCAATATCGTATTCGCAACTCTACAATTGAGCTAAAGGAAAGTCTAAGTAAGATCGAGGAGTTGAAGGGAAAGATAGAAGAGCTCGAGACCGCATTACAAAATTGTGAACTTCGAGTTGAGTTTCTTGGAATGAATAACGAATACTGGAAAGAGTAGCTCCAACGTTCTCAATGTTAGGCTAGGGATAGAAACTACACTATAGGCGAAGCTGTGGCTCAAGTATGGGAACTGGTCGATCATTTGCAAACCCTAACAGTCTAAGCTGACATACTAAGCTTAAAATACGAATCAGAATCGGATCGAGGTCGAGAATTAGTTTGGCTTCTTAGGAAAGTTAAGGCTTTGAGTATTAAGACAAAGTCGTATATGTAATTCGTTTTATGTAAATAAATTTGTTTTCTAGTAAAGTTGTTTTAATTGAATTGAATCAGAACCAACACCTCTTTTTTGCATTCATTCATCTGTATTACATTTCATCATATGCATCAAGTTTCATAAAAAAGACCCTAATTAATTAAAATTATGATAGTTACCTTGAAAACTAATGAGAGTCTACCAACTAAATATTGCTACGATACCCGCCGCAAAACCAAAGCAATGGATCAAAGATTAGAGAGATTAGAACAAATGTAAAGAGGTATTCAAGATCAGTTCCAAGCACAGATGCAAAACAATTAGCCAAAATTCAACAAGACATGAGGGATCAAATGTAAGAATCCCAAAGAAGTATGATAAGCCAATTGATGCAGTTGCTAGTTAGAAGACTCAAAAAAGGGAAGAGTACTACAGCTAACTCAATGGATGATAATGAAAACAATACCTATCCCCCAGGTTTTACCCCGATAAATTTTCAAACCCAACCAAAGGTGTACCCATGAAGGGTACCCGTTACTATCAGACCCCAACAATATTAGGCCGGTACCTTGGCACTAACGAACTACCTAATGGATTCAAGCTCCAATTTGAGGGATAATCCAACCAATCCCGTTGTTCCTGATCTAGATGATATGGTAGAAATGGAAAAAGCAAGAGTGGAACTGCCAAAGTAACTTGAAGATCGGTGCAGATGGTTAGAAGAAAATTTTAGAGCAATGGAAAATGCTGATTATCATTGCGGAATTGATGCTAAGCACTTGAGTTTGGTCCCAAATCTAGTGCTCCCTCCAAAGTTCAAAACTCCAGAGTTTAAAAAGTATAATAGGACTAGCTGTCCTGAAGCTCACATCACGATGTTCTGTCGAAGGATGACAGGATACATTAATAATGACCAATTATTTGTTTATTGCTTCCAAAATAGTCTGATCGGGTCAGCAGCCAAATGGTACAACCAACTATCCCCTGCCAAAATCAATTCATGGAAAGACTTAGCACAAGCTTTTATGAAGCAATATAGTCATTCGACAGACATGACACCTAACAGAATCAGGTTGTAGAATATGAAGAAGAAGAAAAGTGAGAGCTTTGGGGCAATATGCCCAAAGATGGAGAGAGGTAGCAACGCAAGTCCAGCCATCTTTTCTAGAGAAAGAAACCACAATATTTTTCATCAATACTTTAAAAGCCCCGTTCATCAACCATATGTTGGGAAGCGTTACTAAGAGCTTCTCTGATAGAGTAATATCCGGTGAAATGATTGAAAACACAGTGAGAAGTAGTAAGATAAACACGGGAGAATGCGCCAAAAGATCAGCCCCGTGGAAGAAGAAAAATAAGGTGAATAATGCAAGTATATATAACAAAGGTTATTCAAAACCAATCATTTTAGGCCAGCCAAGGACAACAACTACTAGCCATCAGGGCCTCCAAGGCAAGAATCTAACCCAAGGCAAAATACAGAAAGGCTCCAGTTCACACCCATCCTGATGACATATAGGGAGCTGTATCAGAGTCTGTTTGATGCACATGTGGTATCCCCTTTCTACTTAAAGCATATGCAACCTCCATTCCCCAAATAGTATGACGTGAATGCTCAATGCGAGTGCCACACGGGAATCATGGGACACTCAATCGAGAACTGCACCACTTTTAAAAAGTTAATTGAAAGGTTCATCGAGATGGGCATTGTGAAGTTCGATGATCCATTGGGACCTAATGTGGCAGGAAATCCGTTACCCAGTCATTCTGATAAAGGGGTAAATGCGATAATTGAGAGTGGAGGGAAGAGAACCAAGATGAATGTAGCGGAACTGAAAACCCCACTAAAATTGGTTTGGAAGAAAATGGTAGAATGATGATTAATCAAACAGGATTCAAAGGAGAGACCTGAAAGGATGAGGAACTACTGTGAGTTCCATGCTGAAAAAGGTCATGAGATCCAAGAGTGTGTTGAATTCAGGGCCCTAGTGCAAAATCTGATGGATAATAAGGAGCTAGAATTCTTTGAATATGCCAAAGGCTTAGAAGGAGAAGATATGTGTGCTTCAGAAGAAGGGTCAATAGAGAAGGTCTATAAAGTCAACCATTCAGTGGTTATTATTTCATGGCAAAGAAACAATGAAGCCAGAGTACAAATTGCACCAAGGGTTATAATCCAGAAACCTGTAACCTTTCCCTACAAGGACAACAAGAGGGTTCCCTGGAATTATGACTGCAATGTGACGATCCTGGGAGAGGAGAGCCCGGTTAGCACTTTAGAAGAGAGCCAGGATGTGGGTTTCTACACACGCAGTGGAAGGCTCTATGATCCCACAAATACGATAGCCGAGCCTGTTAAAGAAAAAGCCTCGGTGGTTGAACAAAAGAATGAGAAGACGGTCAGACTTGAATCACCTGTTAATGAGCCGGTAACTGAGAATGAGGCTAAGGAATTCTTGAAATTCCTAAAGCATAACGAGTATAGTGTTGTAGAATAGCTACATAAACAACCAGCTTGCATATCAGTATTAGCTTTGCTCTTGAGCTCAGAGACGCATCGTAACGCGTTGATGAAAGTATTGAATGAAACTTATGTTGCTAATGATATATCTGTGAACAAGCTGAATCATCTGGTTAACAATATAAATACTGAAAACTTCATCTTTTTCAATGATGATGAAATACCTCCGGAGGCATGGGATCTACGAAGGCCATACATATCACTACCCGCTGCAAAAGATATATATTTCCAGGTGTGCTAATTAATAATGGGTCTGCACTGAATATCTTACTCTTATCCACACTGAATAGGTTGCCTGTGGATAGCTCTCATATGAAGACGTGCCAAAACATAGTGAGAGCATTTAATGATACTGGAAGGAAGGTGATTGGAAGGATTGAGATACCCCTTTTAATTGGTCCAAACATGTACGAGGTAGATTTCTTGGTGATGGACATCAAGCCTTCTTATAATTGCTTGTTGGGGAGACCTTGGATTCACTCAGCAGGGGCAGCGCCGTCATCACTGCACCAAAAGCTAAAGTTGGTAACAGAGGGTCGACTAGTAACGATAAAAGTAGAAGAAGACATTATTGCATCCGTAACCAGTGAAGTGCCATACATAGAGGCAGATGATGAAGCGATAGAATGTTTCTTTTGATCGCTATAATTTATGAATGCAACCTTCATTGTCTAAGGAAACAAGATCTCGATTCCTAAAATCTCCAAAACTACAAGGATGGGTCTACAACTGACGGTTCGAAATAGAGCCTTGCAAGGAGGAAGACTTGAAAAATACATCCAGGGGAAATTCGAAGCACCGATACTGAGGGACAAACGAGACCGCTTTGGCTTAGAATTTATGTAACAGCCCAATTTTGGGCCTAGTCGAAATAGTGGTTTCGAGACCACAAATCTGACATAAGGAAATTTATTTTTTATTACATTTTTTATGGCTTACGATTTTATGGAATGACTTCGTGAAAATCTCGATCGAAAATTTTAACGTTTGGGCACTCAATTTAGTCAAAAGGACTGAATTGTAAAAAGTGAAAAAGTTGTGTTCTATTAGCTAAAGGTGTTAAATAGCTGTAGAACTTTAAAGTAGAGGTCCTTATTGAGTAATTAGACCATTAAAAGAGATAGTGGATGTACATGGGGCGTAATTATGATGTTGGACGGGTAGATGGGTATTAGGTTATTATATGAAAAAAAAATAAGCAAAAGGAATAAAAATATCATTTTTATTTCTTTATTCATCTTCTCCATCGAAAAACACAAGAGAAAATGGGGTTTTGAAGCTCAAATTTTCAGCAACTTAAATCCTTTGCATGTAAGTGAAATTTGTGTTTGTTTTTGTTGATTTTTATGTTTTTGGAACCCTTGTAACTTAATCTAGCTAAATATGGGACTATTTGCAATATGGATGGAAATCTAGGGTTTTTCCATGAGAGCTATTTGTTGTTTTTTAAGTTTAATGGAAGAAAATGAAACCTTATTGTGTGTTGAACAACTTTTGTTAAGGGACTTTTGATGAAAATGTGAAATAGGGGCTAATTTGTGAAATGTGAAATTTATGACTTAAATGTGTGAAATTGTAAAATGTGTAAGCTGCTATAGGCATGAAAATGATCCGGCTATGCAGAGGTAGTAAAGAAGTTGAACACATTTCATTTTACGAGCCTAGGGGAAAAATTTTAAATATGTCAAACTTTGGGGGTAAAAATGTAATTTTCCATAATATGATTTTTGATATTATAGATCAAAGAAAATGAGATTCGGGCCTAAAATGAGGGAAAAATGTGAAATTGACGGTTAGGTCCCTTTTTGCCATTTCGGTATCGAGGTAAGTTCATGCGTAAATAATGCAACCTTATGTTATGTATTTACTATTTCGATATTACATGAATTATATACATTTGATTTTATGAAATTGATTAATGACGATTTTGACGAAGTTTCGAGAAATGAGAAATCTCGATTTAACCTCAAGGGTAGAATACAAATGTCATGATATTAGGACTACCGAGATTCCGTATAAGACCATATCTGGGATATGGCATCGGTATGTGATTTTGTATAAGACTATGTCAGGGACATGGCGTCGATATGATATTTCATGTAAGACCATATCTGGGATATAGCATTGATACGATACTAAGAGTATGAGATCCCCGAGCATTCTTAGTATTTCAATGTGTTCAATGGGTAAATCAAAGATGAGTATGAGAATGAAATTACTACGAGTAAACAGGCATGTACATAAGCTTATAATTGTAAATTCATGATTATTTTGGAAATAATTGTTTATTACCATTATGGTTGATAGTGCACATACTTGTGATATTGGATATATGATAAATATAAATCATGATTATGTATTAGGCTGTTGGGCCGAATTGAGATATGATCTAATATGTTTATATGCTTGAATTGTATTTCAATGGGTATGTTAAGAACAAGAAAGTATGTGATCATATTATGAGTGGTACAGGTATGTACACAAAACTCATGTGAAGTGGATTTAGTATATGATGAATTCTTGGTAAGAATGTACATGAACAACTATACTTGTGAAATGTTGATAACCTTGTGACAAATGATCTACATTCATGGTGAATGGATGCATGTTAAGATTTGATAATGATCATGTTATAAGCTTAGGAGCCTAATTGATTTGTGATATTTTACAGTTTATTTATTTAAACTGCGTTTCATTGGATATGAGGAAAAGAAAAATGGGCATAATTGTCGAATGAACTCATTATGAGAATATAGTAAGATACGAGCCTAGACAAGTGAAAGGTGGTCGAACTATATGTTAAAATTATGATTACTCATAAATGATGTGCATGTGATTAAGAGGATGGGAATAACTTGGTAAATAATGTGATAAGTTATATTGGAGAGACTATGGTGGTTAGGCTAATGCCAAGGCATGTAAATGGCATTTATAAGATAAAAGAGTAAGTGGTAATCATGAGAATTAATACAATTTGTATTAATAATGTTCTTTTGGATGGGTAAAATAAATGATTGTTAATAATTGTTTATTATTTTCATATGAACTTACTAAGCTTTAATGCTTACTCCTCTTACTTTCCCATCTCTTATTGGTTAATTTAGCTAGCTCGGGTTGGAGATCGCCGGATAGGCCATCACACTATCAAGCTATCACCACGTGTATTGATGAATTCAAGTAGTTTGAGTCTATGGCATGTATAGGGACTTTGTATTTTGAGTAATTATATCATTGTAAATGTGGCCAAATGAGTTGGCCTAGAATGGCTTGTGGTTCAATTTGTATGAGGCCATGAGATGTGGCTCATATTGATTATTGGGTTGTAAACCTAATGGTTTATGCATGCATGTGTCTATGCAATTGTAATGTGGTTGATTGTTGTATGTATGTGATGGAATGTGTTGTGGCTATGGATGTTTAATGATGGAATTGTGAATGAAATGCATGATGACAATTAAGAATTGAATATGTTAATTAGAAGTAATCTACCACTTTTAGTGCATGCAAAATTATAAATTTGGGTTGATAAAGTATGAAGTCTTATGCATGTGTAAATAAAGATGAAATGATCATGATCATGTCTTGTCTGTGTATGTTTAAGTGCTCAATTATGCCCTGCTAAGTGCCATTGAAGTCATGTTTGTGTATGTGCAATTAAGGGTGGTAATTGGCTTGGAAAATAGCCTCAATAATTGTCCACACGGGTAAACACACGGGCATGTGTCTAGGCCGTGCGTGACACACGATCTGCCCCATGGGCGTGTGTTCCGGCCGTGTGTCCCCTACACCCTAATTAATGCAAAACAGAATACGTAATAGTAAACACACTAGCAGAGGCACGACTGTGTGTCTCAGCCGTGTAGAGGACACAGCATCAGGACATAGGCATGTGCCCTGGCCGTGTGAAGTCTGCACATGATTTTTGGAATTTAATTTTCCATACGGCTTAAGCACACAGGCGTGTGACTTGGCTGTGTGACCCTATTTTATTGATGACGTCATAAACAGAGAGTTACATGGGCTGAGGACACAGACAAGTCCTAAGCCAAACGGGCGTGTGCGACCACACGGCTTATTCACAAGGGCGTGTGACTCCTCAACACATGAAAATTTTCTAAGTGTGGTAAAAGTTTTGAAAGTTTCCGGTTTAGTCCCAAACCACCCTCGATGTATGTTTTGGGCCTCATGGGCCCACATAAGGGATGATATGTATGTAAATGAAAAGTTTTAAATTTGGACGAAAATTCATGTCTCGATTTTGTAAGATTGTCTGAGTTTATGTTTGGTAACACTTCGTGCCCTATTCCGGTGTCAAATACTGGTAAGGGTGTTACAATTTAAGCCAGATGCGAGAGAAAAAAAGGAGCTAGAGAAGAAGCAAGAAAGGAGAAGAGCACAATTAAGTAGGGGAGAGGTCAAATGGGAACCGATGACTTTTCCCCATATATCTAGAACTTTCATGTCAGGAGGAACTATTTACTCTGAGTGAAAGATGTAAAGAAAAGAAACCGTAGAAGAAATGTTGGGAAATCTGAACATCAACGCCATATCCGTAGAAGGAATTGGGGAGAAAATTTATCAGGCATCTACCCTTATGTACTTGGAAGTGTTCTGAACAATTGGACTGCAGAAGAGATTCCTGTAGTTTTTAGAGCCAATTCAGAGTAATGTTCAAAACACGCTTATTGTTCTAAGTCTAGGATCAATAAGATTATGTCCAAACATCTTTATTTCAATAAAATGCATCTTTATGTATCATCTTGAGCAAATATTATTTTATTCTTTCCATTTCATTCATAATCATACTATACATATAATTATTCTTAGATGCTTTTGTTCTTTGGATCTTTTTTCATCCCTATAACAGGTCTCCAGATATTAATGATATGAGTGACAATGCTACTAACTTAAAGTCTCCTTTTGAACAAGATATGTATATGGAGGATTCTCAGGATTTTGAAGATGATCGAGACTGTAACCTATCTCTTGATTTGTTAAGGATGGTAGAACAAGATGAGAGACAAATCCTACCTTACAAAGAGTTAATGGAAATTGTGAGCTTAGGAGAGCAAAAAGAGGTAAAAATTGGAGCTTGCATTGCTGCAGAGACGATGAGAGACCTCATTGAGTTACTCCAAGAATTTATGGATGTCTTCGCATGGTCATATCAAGACATGTTCGGGTTAAGTATTGATATTGTGGTACACCAGCTCCCCATAAAGGAAGAGTGTAAGCTGGTTCAACAGAAGCTCTGAAGGATGAGACCCGACATTTTGTTAAAAACAAAAGAGGAGGTCAAGAAGTAATTCGATGCTGGTTTGTTACAAGTGGTTAAATACTCAGATGGGTAGCCAATATCGTCCCTATCCCTAAAAAAGATGGGAAAGTACGAATGTGCATAGACTATAGGGATTCAAGCAAAACCAGCCCGAAAGAAAATTTACTATTACCTCATATAGACACTTTAGTGGAAAACACGGTAGGTTACTCACTGTTCTCTTTCATGGATGGTTTCTCGGGATACAACCAAATAAAGATGCATCATGAAGACATGGAGAAGACCACGTTCATAACCATGTGGGGAACATTTTGTTATAAGGTGATGCCATAACGTATCAAAGGGCCATGGTAACCTTGTTTCATGAATTGATGCACAAAGAAATTGAAGTTTATGTCGACGACATGATTGCAAAATCTAGAACAGAGAAGGAGTATGTACAAGTCTTAAGGAAATTATTCTTAAGGTTGAGAAAATTCCAGCTAAAGCTCAATCCAGTAAAATATACCTTCGGGGTCAGGTCGGGAAAATTACTAGGATTCGTGGTTAGTGAAAAGGGGATTGAGATTGACCAGGATAAAGTCAAGGCTATACAGAAGCTACCTCCGCCGCATACCTAAAAAGAAGTTTGAGGTTTTTTAAGGAGGTTAAATTACATTGCTTGTTTCATTTCACAACTAACGGAGAAATGTGACCCCATTTTCCGTCTCCTTAAGAAACACAATCCAGGTATATGGCATGATGAGTGCCAGAAAACTTTTGAAAAAGTCAAACATTACTTATCTAGCGCCTCTGTACTGATGCCACCCAGTCTAGATAAACCATTGATGCTATACTTGGCAGTATTTGGAAATTCCATGGGATACATACTGGGCCAACATGATAAGTCAGAAAGAAAAGAAAGAGCGATATACTACCTCAGTAAGAAATTCACTTAATGTGAGACAAGATATTCACCAATTGAGAAGTTGTGTTGCACCTTGATTTGGACAACTCGGAGACTGAGACAGTACATGCTGTACCACACAACTTGGCTCATCTCAAAACCGGACCCTCTAAAGTACATGATGGAATCGACTGCTTTGAATGGAAGAATGACCCTCTAATGTATGTTGCAACCACTAAAGAAGACTCTCAAGAAGGCTATCCTTGGAAACTAAACTTCGACAAAGCCTCAAACGTTGTAGGTAATGGAATCGGGGTAGTCATAGTATCACCAAATGAAGATCATTATCCCTTTACTAGTAAATTGGGGCAGAATACAAAGCATGCATCATGGGTATCCATGCAGCCATAGAATGCAAGATTAAAGCACTGGAGGTATATGAAGATTCTGCATAAGTGATATATCAACTCAAATGTGAATAGGAGACGAGAGATCCCAAATTAATCAATTATCGAAGGCTGGTTCTTGAATTAATTGAGGAGTTTGATGACATCACCTTTTGCTATCTTCCACAAGATGAAAACCAGATACCGATGCCTTAGCTACTTTAGCTTCCATGATCAAAGTGAACAAATAAGAGGACGTAAAACCTATCTAGATGAGTATTTATAAGGCTCCGGCTCATTGTTACAATATTGATGAAGAAGAAAAGGATTATCACCCTTAGTACCACGATATACTGCGATATGTGAAAAATCGTGAATGCCCTAACCAAACAACCGAGAATGATGAAAGGACGTTGAGACGACTAGCCAGTGACTATGTCTTAGATGGGGAGATCCTATACAAAAGAAGAAAGGATCAGGTACGGCTAAGATGTGTGAACACTGTAGAGGCTAAAAAAAATCTTAGAAGAAGTCCATGAGGGTGTCTGCAGAACACATGCCAATGGTTTTACAGTGGCCAAGCAGATCATGAGATTCGAGTATTATTGGTCCACTATGGAAGGGGATTGTATCAGTTATGCCAAGAGATGTCATAAGTGCCAAAATATATGGAGACAAAATTCATGTGCCTCATTCACCTTTTCATGTCATAACTTCTCCATGGCCTTTCTCTATGTGGGAGATAGATGTCATTGGGCCAATCTCGCCAAAAGCTTCTAATGGGCATCAATTCATCTTCGTGGTCATTGATTACTTTACGAAGTGGGTAGAAGCCATGTCACAAAGTCGGCAGTCAGCAAATTCTTGAAAAAAGAGATCATATGTCGGTATGGAATGCCAGAAAGGATCATATCTGACAATACATTGAACTTGAACAACAATACAATAGTGGACGTCTGTAATCAATTTAAGATCAAACACCATAACTCGTCACCATATCACCCAAAAATAAATGGTGCAGTGGAGGCAGCCAATAAAAACATTAAGAAGATCATGGGAAAAATGACTAAAACTTATAAAGATTGACATGAGAAGTTACCATTTGGCCTCTATGCCTACCGAACGTCTGTCAGAACCTTCATCAGGGCAACGACTTTCTCTTTGGTTTATAGAATAGAAGCGGTTTTGCCAATTAAAGTCAAGATTCCTTCCCCTGAGTTTTGTCAGAATTGGAGTTAGATAAAGCAGAATGGATCCAATCTATATATGATCAGTTGAACTTTATTGAAGAAAAGAGGCTAAGGGCTATTCGTCATTGTCAGATGTACCAAAAATGAATGATGCAAGCTTATGAAAAATATGTTCGCCACAGAGAATTCCATGAGGGGAACCTAGTATTAAAAGATCCTTCCCATAAAAAAGGACTTTAGAGGAAAATGGATGCCAAACTGGAAGGGACCTTATATGGCAAAGAAGACCTTTTCCAGAGGAGCTCTGATTTTGACCGAGATGGATGGTAAAAACTTGCCTAATCCTATGAATTCTGATTTAGTTAAGAAATACTTCACTTAAAAAAAGAAAAGGAGAGGCCAAGGTGAAAACACACAAAGGGCACTTTGAGACCAAAGGGGTTTTTAGTTGAAAACCCAGGAAAGGGCAACTCAAATTTTGATTAAAGATGGGGCATGAGGTAGTCTTGTCCTCTCCGAATTAGCAAGAATGAAGGACGTTATGTCTTGAGGAATCAATGAAGTACGCTGGATCTTCTAAACATATATCAGGCTCAAAATGGTCCTCATCAAGTTTGCTCGAAGAAGCTCATACTACAATATCTAGGGAACCTTTTCTCATCTTACTCATTTTTTATTTTAGCAATGTTTGCTATTTTGATTAATCCATTCATTTTTAGTTTTGCTCCCAATAGATTTCAACATTGATCCATTGTTACAATCTTTTTTAAGCATTTTTCATTGAAATAACAATTAATGGACTAATAATATTCAAGTAAAAGGATTTCTACATATTGCTCTGAAAGGTTTTCTAAATAGTACAAGAATCTGAAATAGGACCGTTAATCAGAACTAACCAAAATTAAGAGTTGTAAATATTTGGAAAAATAATCTAAATTGGTCATTATTTCTTTGGGTTCTCTGTCAAAAATATTAGCTGAACAAGAAGGCAGGGTAATACGTCAGTGATAGAACCCTGGTGAACAACGAGCAGTGTAAACATAAGAATTAAAAGGGGATCATTCTTGAAAAAATGACATTCTGCATTCATGCAAACATCATTCATACATATCTAGTTAGGAGCATTTGATTCATTCTGATCATAACATCCTAATCACTCGGCATAAACAAAGACCCATGAAATTGATTCTATGGGTCATGTTCCCTAGAGAACGGTGTAACAGATTAGTGAAACCACAAATCCTATACCCCTGAAGTTGTAGTGGGACGGATTTAAGTCATAGTGGTAAGATCTTATCTCCTTGAAGTTGCAGTGGAGTAGACTGAAGATAACGAATCTCATTTCTTTAAAGTTGCAGTGGAACAGACTAAAGCCACAAGTTACAAATCTTATTTCCTTGAAGTTACAGTGGAACAGATTAAAGTTACAAGTTACAAATCTTATCTCTATGAAGTTGCAGTGGAGCAGATTGAAGCTACAAATCTTATCTCTCTAAAGTTGCAGTGGAGTAGATTGAAGCTACAAATCTTATCTCTCTAAAGTTGCAGTGGAGCAGATTAAAGCTACAAATCTTAACTTTTTGAAGTTGCAGTAGAGCAGATTGAAGCTACAAATCTTATCTCCCTAAAGTTACAATAAAGTAGATTGAAACAACAAATCCAATACCTCTGAAGTTGTAGTAGGTCAGATTAAATCTACCATAACAAGTCTTATCTCTCTGAGGTTGCAGTGGAATAGACTAAAACTACAAGATAACAAATCTTATCTCCCTGAAGTTGCAGTGGAGCAGATTGAAATTGCAATTCCTATACCCCTGAAGTTGCAATGGGTTGGAATGAGGTTACTTGAAGAAGAAAAGCACCGAAGAAGTCAAGATTCAGCAAGACCAAGCAAAATTGACCCTTTTTAATGTCTTTGCTTCATTCCCTTTACACGACAATGAGCAAAGAGGGGCAGCTATAATAGGCCAAGTTAGCCCGGGCCCAGATTACAAAAATAAAACAAATTTAAACTAAAATAATTAAAGTCCAGACTCCATTTACAATAAATTATAGGCCCAAAATTACAAACCCAATTATAGCCCAAATAGAAGAAAACCTTAGTGGCCCAAATGGCCCAAAAGCTAAACTATTTTCAGCAAAAAAAAAAAGAGAGAATAAGAAACCCTAGTCACATGCCACGTCGGTGCTCCTCTCCACATGCCTCAGAAACCCCTCTACCACCACCGCCACCATCAGCCACTCCACTATCACCTGCAAAGAGGAACATACACGCAAAGCAGAGAAGACAACGAAGAAAAAACAAAAGAAAAAAAAAACAAATAGATAGTTACGATTTTCGACTATAAAAAAGGCCACATTTTTTACTTGTAATTTTTTACATGCACTAGAGAATCAAAAAACAGAAAATAAAATTTCAAAGGAGATTTTGCTTTTTTTTATCTATTATTCATTTTTTTTAAGAAAATAGACACGAAAAAGTAATCAAAAACAGAGAAATAAAGACGAAAAAAATCAAAAGAGGAAGAAATTTTTAAAAAAACTATAGGTTTTTTTTACAAATGTATATTTCCATTTTTTTCATCACATGTTTATTTTGAATATAGCATACATACATACATATATATTAAAAATTCAAAAAATTTTACCTTTTTTTGCGATCGGAGAAGACGGAATCGAAGAATTCCTTTGACTTTTTTTTTAGAGGACTTTTGGGGAATATTCTCCCAGATCTGGGCTCAGAAGGACGAAGTGCTAAAAATGGAAAATTTTTATTATTTTTCAGCCACCGTGGACGGTGGCACAGTTGTCGGTGGCTGGCGGCCCGCTGACCGGAGCCTTCGCCAAAGTTACGCCGACTCGAGGGAATTTGAGAGAAACTGAGAGAGCTTCTCAGCCTTTTTTTTTCGAAAATGTGAAGAGAATGATTTTTTTTTAAATAGCTTTTATAGGTTCCATTAAACGACGTCGTTTAAGACTGGCCACAACATCCTCAAAACGGCGTTGTTTTGGCCAACCCCCTTCTAACCCAACCCAAAGCCTCAAGGTCTGTGTGTTTTTGGACTTGGGTATAATTTCAACCCTGGTCCTTCCGCTTTTCGAATGGTTTACAATTGGGTCCGGATCCTTTTCTTTTAATTTTTAGAAATTTTACCACATGTTTTCTTTGCTTTTCAATTTGGTCCTTGGTTTGCTTATCTCCTGGAGAAGGGATGCATGTCCGAAGGATCAAGATATTTTCCCATTTGGTCCTCGCTGGTTTTCGCGATTTTCATTTTAGTCCACTATTCATTTATTTTATCTTAATTTATCCTGTTAATTTTATTTGAGTGACAATCGGGTCCTTTATTCATTTTAATTCTTTATGTATTTACTCGTTAGCCTATTATTATTATTATTATTATTATTATTATTATTATTTAAAACTATTTTATTTTCTTTTTTATTGGGTATCTATTTGTTTATTTTGTTTTGTCATCCATTATTATATATTTATGTACTTTATTACAAATTGCACTCCAAATTTCATTTACATTTTTTTGGTCCTTTATTCTCAATATTTTATAAACTATTTTCCCCAATTTTCATTTATGTATTTATTTATTTGATTGTCTTTATTATGTTTAGAAATTGGCATTGTCATTTCATGTGCATATTTTGTCATTATTATTATTATTTACTTTATTATTTATTTTATTTTTCTTTGATTGTTCATATTAATGTTAAAATAGTATATATTATGTGATTACCGCCATTGTGCATTATGAAATGTTCTATTAGTAATTTATATTATTGTCGTTTATTGACGCGACATTTCATTCGTATATCATCGTTCCGTTTTCTACATCACCATTTTATCTCATTTTGTTAAAATTACGTCAAAAATTGCGTTTAAACGTATTTATCCATAATAAGCCGTTTTACATTATGCACCGTATAAGGGGTGTACTCATGCCTGATGCAAACAACAACAAGGTCCACTTGATGTACTTGCCCCTATTATCTAATTTGCATAACATCCATTCGTACAATTGAACGTTCGCAGTGTTAGCCATGTTGTACCGCGAATTTTGTTAGACAACAGATCCTTCTGTGGTGGACATAGGTGGATGCCTTATATTGCTGCAGTCGTGGGTGCTTTATCGAATGCCATTCTTGGCATCAATTCGTCACCAATCATATGTATTTCCACTCGTTAATAGATGATGAATTTTTACTCATTATAACAATTATTTGACTTTTTTTTGGATTATATTATTCTAACAACTTGTTTTCGTAGATGGAGCACTAATCTGAGTATCTGGAGGTCATACACGATTTCAATATACCGTCTAATGATCGAGAATCATGATGGAGAGGGGGTAAGTTTTTCCAATATCAACTTAATTTTATTATTTTATCTCACTCGACCCGCATTAATATAACTATGTTATTAACTGTGCAGTTCATTTGGATGCCGTATTCTGTTCCAGAAATTATGGCAATTATTCCTTCGTCTGCCCACATCCACTTAAACCTATGGTCCATTAGCATATCCATTATCAATTTCCAAACAGTGGAGTTGTATCATGGTGATTGAGTACTCCGACAGTTCGGTTGCATACAATATATCCCGACACTGCCAGTACGATTGAAGGACATCCATGGAATTAACAAAAGGGGGAAAGATGGAAATGATTGGGCAAAAGTGCATGAAGAATATATTGCAAAGTGGAACAACCAGTTAGGGCAGGTACCTTAGATGGATCGTGCTTTAGATCTACAACCCTCATTTGAGTACATATAGTGGTATTCTGAGATGGGGAAACCATTTTTGTTTGGTGGGTAGTCGATGGTAGTCCCCCCCGCACATGACACGACTTTGACAACCCTCCCATTCCCTTCCACATCCGCCTCATGCACCCGAGCCAGAGGAAGAGCCGGAGCTACACTCTAAGGATAATTCTTATCATTCAGACTTGGGGGGCAATGATTATTTCTCGGGCTCATCAAGCTATGGATTTCATTCAGAGTTTCATATCTTTAGCCCACTACCATATTAGAACTCCACTCCTCTCGGTCCGTATCCATTACAGTACTTCACTCCTCCCGGCTCAAGTTCATCGATGACGATTAAGGCATATAATTTTTCATCTATGTTTCGTACACCCCCACATACGAGTGAAGAGAACGTTGATCACTGCAATCACCCGTAACTAAACGTCAACCTCCACAAAAATATACCCCTAGGACCACACCATCAAACCATCAATTTTAGAGGTTTTTGAAATTTAATTAGTCAAGTTTGTCTCATAGCATCTTTGGGCTCCCACATAGCCTCTTGAACACCGTGTCGATGCCACATTACTTTTACTAACGAAATTTTTTATTTCTCAATTCTTTAACTTCGTGAGCCAAGATACAAATCAACTCTTCTTCATAGGTCATATAGGACTGAATTTCCATCTCAGATGGGGAAATCACATGCGAGGATCTGTATCGTCAAAGCATCAATACGTGAAACACATTATGAATCTTTTCTAGTTCAGGTGGCAATAGCAATCTATACGCAACTGGCCTGACATGCTCTATGATTTCATATGGTCCAATGAACCTTGGACTCAATTTGCTTTTTCTACCGAACCGAAGTACTTTTTCCATGGAGACACTTTCAGAAACACTTTATCACTGATCTCAAATTCAATATCTTTTCATTTCAAATCTGCATATGATTTCTGATGATCGGAAGCTGCTTTCAAACTTTCACAAATCACTTTCACTTTCTGATCAATATCTTTTATCTGGACCCCGTGTATCTTATTCTCACTTAGCTCAGTCCAATACAAAGGTGTACGGTATTTTCTACCATATAAGGCTTCGTACGGTGCCATTTTAATGCTCGATTGAAAACTATTATTATAAGTAAATTCAATCAATGGAAAATACTGTTCCCATATACTTTCAAACTCAAGAATGTAACATCTCAACATATCCTCGAGAATCTAAATAATTCGCTAGGATTGACCATCTGTCTGCGGGTAAAAAGCAGTACTGAAGTGTAATTTCGTACCTAAAGCCTCTTGTAGTTTCTTCCAAAATCACGAAGTGAATCTCAGATCTCTATCTGACACAATAGACAATGGCACCCCGTGCAATCTTACAATATCAGAAATGTATAACTCAGCTAATTTGTCAGCAAGTAATTAGATTGTACTAGAATAAAATGACTTGATTTCGTCAATCAGTCAACCACAACCCAAATCGCATCTTTCTTTCTTGAAGATAAAGGCAAACCTGAAACAAAAGCTATCATTATTCTATCTCATTTCCATTCTGGAATCATAATCGGTTGTAACAAACCAGATGGCACCTAATGTTCAGCTTTAACTTGCTGACAGATCAAACATTTCAAAACAAAGTTGGAGATATCTCTTTTCATTCCAGACCACCAGTAATGTTGTTTTAAATCATTATACATTTTCGTACTACCAGGATGTACTGATAGATGACTATTGTAAGCTTCATTCAAAATCCTCTAAATTAACTCTTAATTTCTCAGAACACAAATCCGACCTCGGAATCTCACACAATCTTCATTATCAATTCGATATTCAGAATCAGAATCCAAATCACACTAAGCTCGTTTTCCTATTATCTCATTATCAACTTTCTGAACATCAATAATCTGTTGTATAAACAACAATCTTGCTTTCAATTCAACTAAAATCAAACCATTATTAGATAGAACTGCACGCAATGCAAATAATGATTTCTGACTCAAAGCATCAGCAACAACGTTTGCTTTTCCCGGATGATAATCAATAACAAGATCGTAATCTTTTAGCAGTTTTAGCCATCTTCTCTGTCTCAAGTTCAAATCTTTCTGAGTCATTAGATATTTCAAACTTTTATGATCAGAATAAACATGACATTTTTCACCAAACAGATAGTAGCGCCAAATTTTCAAAGCAAACACAATAGCCGCTAATTTTAGATTGGGTGTCGGATAATTCTTTTGTACGGCTTTAACTATCTCAAGGCCTAAGCTATGACTTTGCCTTCCTGCATCAAAACATAGCCCAAACCATTCAACGATGCATCACTATATATTACAAATTCTTTACCCGATTCTTGTTGCACTCACACCGGAGCTTCTGTCAATAGGGCTTTCAACTGATCAAAACTTTTCTGACACTCTTCGGACCATTCAAATTTCACATCTTTCTGAAGCAATTTCGTCAATGGAGTAGCAATCATAGAAAATCCTTTCACAAATCGTCTATAATAACCTACAAGTCCTAGAAAACTGCGGACTTTAGAAACATTTCTCGGAGGCTTCCAATCTAGGATAGCTAAAATTTTGCTCGGATAAACTCGGATACCTGTTGCTGACATAGTTTGTCCCAGAAAACTAATTTCTCGTAACCAGAATTCACATTTACTGAACTTTGCAAATAACTGCTTATCACACAAAGTCTGTAACACTATTCTCAAGCTCAGCATGCTCGACTTCATCACATGAATAAATCAAAATGTCATCAATGAATACAATAACAAATCGATCTAAATACGGTCTGAAAATTATGTTAATCAAATCTATAAAAACAGCAGGTGCATTCATTAATCCGAAAGGCATAACTAAAAACTCATAGTGTCCGTACCTCGTTCTGAATGTAGTTTTCGGAATGTTTGAATCTTTTACTCTTAACTAATAATAACCTGATCTCAAGTATATTTTTGAAAACAAGGTAGCTCCTTTCAACTGATCAAACAAATCATCAATTTTGGACAGAGGATATTTATTCTTGGTAGTCACTTTGTTCAACTGACGACAATCAATGCACAAACAGAATAGGAGGACCCTAAGGTGAGAAACTCGATCTTGCAATCCTCTATCAATCAACTCTTGCAACTAAGACTTTAATTCTTTTAACTCGATCGGAGCCATTCTATATAGAGCTATTGAAATTAGAGTAGTCCTTGGCACTAATTCAATACCAAACTCAACTTCTCGAATCGGAGGTAATCCCGAAAGTTCTTCAGGAAACACATCAGGGAATTCACAGACATGTATTGATTCAATTTTCTTTTCTATCACTTTCGAATCAATCACATAAGCAAAGTAGGCTTCACAACCCTTTTTCACATATTTCTGAGCTAACATCGAAGAAATCACTGTCGGTAAATCATTCAGATCATTAGACTCAATCCGAATAATCTCATCATTCTGACATCTCAAATTAATAGTCTTTCGTTTGTAGTTTACAATAGCATCATGCAAAGTTAACCAATCCATACCCAAAATTTTGTCAAATTCGTCGAATGGTAATAACATCAAATCAGCCGGAAAACATGAATCTCGAATCATCAACGAACAATTCTTACACACTTTGTCAACCAAAACACATCTGCCTAATGGGTTCGATACTTTAATTACAAATTCAGTAGACTCTACAGGGAAAGTCTTACTGCTCACTAAGTTTATGCATATATAAGAATGCGTTGATCCCGGATCTATTAATGTAATCACATAAGTATCATAAAGAGTGAAAGTACCAGTAATAACATATGGAGAAGAAGCTTCTTCGTTGGCACGAAGTATCATAAAGAATGAAAGTACCAGTATTTACATATGGAGAAGAAGCTTCTTCGTTTGCACAAAGTATCATAAAGAGTGAAAGTACTAGTAATAAAGTCGTATCTTTAGTTCCCCTATAGCTGCCACTCACATTACCCGTATTTTTGGGTGGTCTACCTCGAGCTGTGTTGCCATTCGGCCACGAATTTTGCACAATCTCTTGCTCTATAGATTCAGGACATTCACGGATAAAGTGATCTAAGGATCCACATCTAAAGCAAGCTCGGTCATTCAATCTACAACTTCTCGGATGTCTTTTACCACAAAAGCTACACTCGAGTCAATCGGATTGGACATTTCCAACACTTGCAACAGAAGTAGGTGGAGCTCTGAAATTCAAATGGAATCTAGTATGATCTTTACTCAAATGTCCCACATTAGCCTTTGAACAGCTAAAATCATGTTGGAATTTCTTTGATGCTGAATGAAATAACTTGTTCGATGATCTTTTTCGCACCTCTCTAGCTTCTGAGTCGGCTTTTCTTTTCTCTTTCCCGAGTTCTTCAGCTTTACATGCTCGTTCAACAAGCACAACAAACTCTTTTATCTCCAAAATTTTTACTAACAAGCGGATATCTTCATTTAAGCCATCTTCAAACCTCTTACATATTATTGCTTCGGTTGAAACACATTCTCGTGCATACTGGCTCAATCTAAAAAATTCTCGCTCGTATTCTGTAACAAACCTACGACCCTGTTTCAACTTAAGAAACTCTATGCGTTTTTGAGTAATGAATCTCTAACTGATGTATTTCTTTCGAAACTCAGCTTGGAAGAAATCCCAGGTGACTCGCTCTCTCAGAACCATAGATATCAACATCTTCCACTAATGGTACGCCGTATCTCCCAACAGTGAAACAACACATTTAAGACATTCATCAGGAGTACATGACAATTTATCGAACACTCGTATTGTATTCTCGAGCCAAAATTCTGCTCTCTCGGCATCATCATTAGTAGTAGCATGAAACTCTTCGGCCCCATATTTTATAATTTTATCAACTGGAGGCTTATTCAGCTGAATCAGATTAACTTATGGCATAACAGGAACGAGGATTTAACAGGGATGAAGGTTGTGGAACAGCCGGATTAGTTTTCATATACTAAGTGAACCAATGCTTGCTTAGCCTCTCCCTCGTGGCTACTAATAACAGTTCTAGAATCGGATTGCACTGCCCCTTAAGTGAGAGCAGGCATATTATTTTCAACATCGTCAGCTACAGCTAGTTCGGGATCCATTTACTATATAAAAACACATTTTTATTGTCAGGAATCATCATACTATCACAGTTTATAAATATGACATGTATAGCTAGACTCACATACGCTACGTTAGTCCTAGAATCGACTAAATCGTAGTTCTAATACCAACCAAATGTATCACCCCTAACCCGTATCTGTCGCCAGACTAGGGTTATGAGGCATTACTAGACATATCAAAACATTTCATAATCATTTCATAATCAAAAGTCATACATCGTCATATCATAGTCCAATATCAACATAAGGTTCCTTTTTTAGGTCAACAAGACCTTAAACATGCATTAGGAAAAGGTCGGGACTAAACTAAACATATACAAAATTTTTCAAAGCTAAGTAATTTTTCTAAGTTACAAAGGTCACACGCCCGTGTGAACAGGCCGTGTGCCTCACACGGCATTAGACACGCCCGTGTGTCTAAGCCATGGCGAAACAAGGCATACATACTGACTTCTCTACATGGCCACAAGACACGCCCGTGTGCCAACCTGTGTGAAAATTAGGGAGGCTACTGACTTGGGTCACACAGCCAGTTATACGCCCATGTGTCTAACCTGTTCCCGAAACTGACTTAGCCACACGGCTTGGCACATGCCCGTGTGTGTAACCATGTGGTCTACCCAGGATTATTTCGAAGTGGCCCTCAAGCAATACGGCAGAGTCACATGCCAGTGTCCTTGCCCGTGTGGGAAAAATAGGCCATTTATAAGACCAATATGCCACCCACTTAGGGTCCTCTCTACAAGCACCAAATAAGCATCAAATGCACCATAATTTTAACCAATTTCATTCACAAAACATGCATTACTCATGTCATATAATCACTAAACAATTTCATCTTTATTATCCAAACCTAAAACATACTAAAATCACATACCAAATTCCTTCATTCATACATATCAAAATCCCAACTTTTCATATCCATTCTCATATCAAATTCATACCATTTCCATAACTAATTCACATAACTAACTTACCAAATTGACCATTTCTCATTTGGCCCTTTTATGCACATCAAAACATACCATTTCTTAACATAACTTATATACCAAAAATCAAACCAAATAACAACTTTAATCTAGCCATATCATATGGCATGATATGCACTTCACAAAACATATTAAAATACTTCTAGCCTATACATGCCATACTTCAATATTAACATTTTCAAAAGGTACCAAAATAGAGTTAGATAGTGTGGTGATGATTCTCAACGATCCTCGAGCTTCCAGTAGCTTCGATATCTAAAATCAATTGAAAACACACACAAAGTAAGCTTTCAAAATCTTAGTAAGCTATATACAAATAAACTTATCATTTTAAGCATATAAGCATCATAAAATACATATACTCCATAGCCAAATACTATCAAAAACCACATAATTCATATACATTTCACATATTCCAAATTCATTTGCACATATAGCATATTTTCTCATACTTATATCACATATCATCACTATACTTACTTCTCATTAACAAATGTTGAACACATCTCCACGTGCCTGAATCGGTTATTCATTCATTCAATTACGTATTTCTCAGAATGCCCGTTGAACTGTACAAAATTAAATAGGATACGTGGATAGCTCAGAAAGCTCATACAATGCCAATGTCCCAGATGTGGTCTTACATGTAATCAAATATCAATGCCACTGTTCCAGATAGGGTCTTACATGAAATCAAATACGATGCTGATGTCCCAAACATGGTCTTACACGTAAATATTAAATCGATGCCAATGTCCCGGACTTGGTCTTACACGAAATCACATATCTGAATCCTATGTTATGAAATATGTATCCTAACTATTCCTATGGTTCGTATAGGACTTTTCGGACGTCGTCACATTATCGAAACTTTCTCGGATTTCTTATATTCAACAAAAATATTCATTCATCACTAATCATTAACATATAAGCAATAATAATTAAATTCAAACACATTTATTTGTATATCGACTTACTTCGTATGGAAATGAACGGAAACGAACGGCTATTCAATGACTTTTGACTTTCCCTGATCTAATTCTTTTTTCTTTTTTAATCTATATAAATTCAAATTTAACTCTTTTATTCAAAAAATCATTCAATTCAATCCATATACACATATTTAGGGTATTTTACAAATTAGCCCTCACATTTTCACATTTTAACTCTTTAGTCCCTATTTCATAAAATCACAAAATATGCATAATTTCCTTTCACACATGCCTGGCCGAATTCTCCTTTAGCTCATATAAGTCCGCATATTTCATTTATTTTACATTTTATCCCCTCAATTTCTCATTTTCACAATTTAGTCCAAAATACTCAAATTCATCAAAAATCCCAATACAAAACATAGTAATCTAACACATATCTTTCATTTTCTATCATCAGACTTCATAAAGTTCACATTATCAACAATGGCACATCTTAAAATCATCGTCAAATTCTGAAATTAAGGCATGGGCTTAATAGAATACAAAGCAACGATCACAAAAACGTAGAAATTATCAAAAACCAAGTCAAACGTGTCGAACCCTAGCAAGCTTATTTTCTTTTCTTTTTCTTTCAATTTTTGGCAAAGATGATGAATATAACACTAAATTCATGATTTGTTTTATTTAATCAACATTATTACATAATTTACTAGTTTAACCTTTGTTTAAAACATTAAAATTCATCCATTTTAAGGTCATTTATGACCAATCCCACTAACCATGGTCAAATTACAACATAAGGACCTTTGCTTTAATAAGCCATAACAAATAGGCACACTTAAAAAATAGAACACATCTTTTGCATTTTTTACGATTAGGTCCTTTTATCGAATTAAGCACACAAACGATCAAATTTTTACACAAAATTTTCACAGATATAAATCAACATATTATAAGCACGAAAATAATATTAAAATATTTTTTGAATCAAATTTGTGGTTTCGAAACCACTATTCTGACTAGGGTCTAAACAAGGATGTTACATTTGGGGTGAAGTTTTTGATGATCTTCTATCATACATGTTCAAGTGCATGTGTGATGTAACAGCCTGTTTTCAGTAAAATCCAAATAGTGATTTTGGGACCACAAATTTGAAGTCAAAAAAATTATTTTAATATTATTTTAATATCTATAGCATGATAATATTATCGTATAAAAAATTCCTTAAGAAATTTTACCATTTGTATGCTTACTTTGTAAAAAAGGACTAAATCGCATAAAGTGCAAAAGTTGTGTTCTAACAACTAAATGTGTTAAATAGCTATAGAAATTTAAAGTGAAGGTCCTTATATGGTAATTAGACCATTAAAGGTAATAGTGGATGTGCATGGCTTTGCAATTATGAAAATTTTAAAGTTAGGTAAGGGTAATTCGATAAATAGGTAATTAAAGGTTAAAATTAAATAAAACAAAATGGTCATCTTTTTCCCATTCATGAAACTAAAAATTTTAGCAAGGTTTAGCCATTGGAGAGCTCAAATTTTAGTAAAATAAATCCTTTGCATGTAAGTGATACCTTGTCCCATTTTTGTTTATTTTTACAGTTTCGGGATCGTTGTAGCTTAACCTAGCTAACTAAGGGACTAATTTGCAAAACTATTGAATAGTTTGAGATTTTACATTGATGAATATGTTAGGGATTTGAAGTTTAAAGGAAGAAAATGAATTCTTATTGTTAATTAAACAACTTTTGTTAAGTGACTTTTTAATGAAATTGTCAAATAAGGATTAAATTGAGAATTATGCAAATTATGTGTTAAAAATGTGAAATTGTGAAATGTATGGGCTGCAATAGGCTTATAAGATATTCGAATAGGCTTGGGTGTAGTGAAATTACATGAATTTTATTTTTACGAGCCTAAGGACTAAATTGTAAAGAAGTCAAAAGTATAGGGGCAAAATAGTAACTCTGCCACAACTTGAATTTTGGATTGAATTGAATAGAATAAAGATTAAAGTAGTTAAATTTGATATATAGATCAAGAAAACCAATGTACGAAATTAGATTGGGGGAAGGATAAAGTATTAGATTGAACGATCATTTTTCGTCGTACGAGTTCGAGGTAAGTTCCTGTAATTAAATTGCATATTTATATGTTTTAAATTGAAATATATGCATGTGAATGGTTTAATTATTATGTATAATTATAGAGCGCATAACCAATGACATACGAAGAATACCGAGCCCCCTTTGAACCTTTAAAATTTATAGGATACAAATGACATGTCATTAGGGTTACCGTTTCCAGCTCTTATGAGCTTACCGATACTCAGCTCGTATGAGCTTACTATTTTTTAGCTCGGAGGAGCTTACTGTTTATCGCTCATATGAGCATACATGTACAAGAATTGACAGATTTACAATTGAGTAAACCTCGTGTGTACTACCTGCGTATCTAACGATATTCTAAGTTGTTCAATGGGCATATTGTTATTACCAGATTATACAAGTTCGATACGAACTAGTATAGGTATTTACATGGAAATGGTTTTTATATGATATACAGATACACAATATAGGTGTTACATGTGATAGGTTAATGGTTATGTGATAGGCTTTGGCCAAACTGAACTGTGTTATGCTTTGAGTTACCTAAATTCGTGGTTAAATGGTAAGTTCAATTTTGTGTTATACGAACTTACTAAACTTAATTGCTTATTCTATTTATTTTTTCGTGTTTTATAGTGTTTCGAAAGCTCGTTCAGATTGAAAGTTGTCGGAGATCTCATCACACTATCAAACTTTATTTTCGTACTTTTGACTTTATATTTTGGGTTAAATGGCATGTATAAGTCATTTTGGCTAATGGTATCCTATGTGTTTTGTCATGTATTTATCCACTTGATGTGGCTTGAATTGGATATATTTTGTTATATAAATATGTAAATAGCCTTATTGTATTTGATGTATGGTTGTCATTTGAATGCCTTGGTTGTGAATTGGTATTTTGGGTACCAAATGGTTGAGATTGATAAGTGACATATCTGTTATGTTTTAGGCACAATGATACATGTATTTATTTGACCATTTAGGTATGTTTGAGATTCGAAGATTACATGACTATATGTGGTCAATTGAAGTGCTTGTGGACATCATATTGCAAGTGTGGATATTACATGTTATAAGCTTGATATTGGTTGGTTTTAAATGTCTAATTATGCCATAGTTATATGCAAATTGTGGTGTTTAAGTTGTGTAACAGCCCTCGCCTGTATCCAACGCCGGAATAGGGTTTAAGGTGCTACCTAACTTAAACTCAATCAATCTTAGGAAATCATGTCATAAAATCTTGATCAAATTTAAAACTTTTCGTTTCATAAGCAATATGTCCCTTAAATGGGCTTACGAGGCCTAAAACATACATTCAAGATGGTTCGGACCAAACCGAGAACTTAAGACAAACTTGGAAAAACTTTATACTTTAGGCTCCACACGCCCGTGTGGCTTGGGCACACCCATGCCCTTAGCCGGTGTGCAACACTGACTTCAACACACGGCCATGGCACACGCCTGTGTGGCCTACCCGTGTACAACACTGACTAAAAATTTTAAGTGCAGGGGATGCAAGGCCAAAACACACACCCATGGGAGTGAGCCGTGTGTGAGAGGCACGCCCGTGTGTCATGCCTGTGTGGACAAAAGGAGGCCATTTCCAAGCCATTTTGTCACCCATGTTGCACAACCTACACAATATCATTCCAACATACTAATTTTCACCACAATGGACACCAATTCATTCATAGAAAGAATATTATAAGCATTTGCAAAATGAATAATAGCCATTATTCTAGGCTTGATACAAAATGAAGGGCTTTTAACTTAAGCCAAAATACACAACCAATTTCACATTAAAACAACATCCTAGTCTAGCCCTATACATGCCATACTCAAAAGAAGATTTGTACTATACCAAGTACTTTGATTGATAGTGTGATCGATATCTCTGACTTCAAAGGATCCTTAGATATTAAGCAGCACTGAAAGAAAAGAGAAAGGAAAGAGAGTAAGCATAAAGCTTAGTAAGTTGCATATAAATAAATATACAACGACAATTTCACCATTAGTCATCATGCTCATAACTCAAAGGTAAGTTTAAACTTAACTTACTCATTACCGTCTACTCAATACACAGTTTCTAATTTGAGCTCATTACTCATGCATATCAAATAGGTACTTGTATCATTCAAAACATTATTATACTTTCCTTCTTAAGTCACTTTCATAACCTTTAAAATTGAACCTTTCGGAAAACTACCGGATATTCTATAAGTCTCAAACATGTGATAAGTTGCCGATGCCATGTCCCAAACATGGTCTTACACTAGCTAGCATCATCGAGGCCGGTGCCATGTCCCAAACATGGTCTTACACTAGCTAGCATCATCGAGGCCGGTGCCATGTCCCAAACATGGTCCTATACTACTCTCGTATATACATGCTGATGCATGTCCCAGACATGTCTTACACTAGCAAAACTCTTAGCCGATGCGTGTCCCAAACACGTCTTACACTGGCTATTATCATCGAAGCCGATGCATGTCCCAGACATGTCTTACACTGGCACTCATCTCTATGCCGATGCCATGTCTCAGACATGGTCTTATACTGGCACTCATAATGTGGCCGATGCATGACATGTCTTACACTGACACAAAAGAAATCCGATCGTTATGGCATGAATATCCGGTTTGTTTCCTAGGGTCATAACTAGACCATTCTACTATTTCAATCATGAATATACAATCTCATTTCACAATCTAGCAAATCATATTATATCAATTTAATGACAATTCAAATATGTACATTAATGATGTAGTTGAATTATTTACATACAACTTACCACGATTTACAAAATGCACTTGACTAGTTGGTTTAGTCGGATCGCTTTGCTTTGCCCCGATCTAGGTTCAGTTTTGGAAAATCTTGATCTATAATAACAAAATGCACTCATTTAGTCACTAATTACAATTAGGCAATAATAAATTCACATCTTTGGAAAAATGACCATTTTGCCCCTAGACCTTGGCAAAATGACCATTTTGCCCCTAGACCTTGACAAAATAACCATTTTACCCCTATGCTCAAAAATCGATTTTTATCAAATTTCTTCGTATTTCAAGTCTATACAAATTCTTTTTACTCTTATAGCAACCAAAACCTCACTCTTTCACACACTTGCCACCTATTTTGCAACTTATGCAAAATAGTCCCTTTAGGTGTTTTCATGCCAACACCTTTCACAAAAGTTGTTTAGAACTCTTCTAAGATTTATTTTCTCCCATAAAATTTCAGAAAACAACATAAACTCTCTCATGGAAAATCCCTAAACTTATCACCATGTTTCAAAATAGTCCTCTTATATGAAAGCCCATGAAACAAGCATGCCAAAAATGTAAAAATCATCAAGAAAGCTATCAAGATAACTTACATTATGAGAGGAATAAATTGTTGAAATTTTGAGAGCTTGAAACCCCTATTTTTTCTGGTATAATCGGCCAAAGGAGAAGAAATGGGATGAAAGAGATGAAGGCTAGGCAACTTAGGTATTATTTTATCATGGGATTATGTCATCAAGTCACCTAACATTGACTTTTTGACTAAATTTGCTTCCTATGGCCGGCCACCTTGCTTATAGGGGTCAAATTACTCTTTAAAATCCCCTAATTTTAGTTCTCTAGCTATTTAACTCTTTTGGGTACTAAAAAGTAACTTTTACCTTTTATGCGATTTAGTCCTTTTTCGAAATCGGGCTCACAAACGTTAAAATTGACTAACCAAATTTTTCATGCACTATTATAAACATGTTATAACCTCATAATTGTAATGAAATAAATTCTCTAACTTTGGATTTGTGGTCTCGAGACCACTGTTCCAACTAGGCCCTAAGTTGGGCTGTTACATTTCTCCCCCTTAGGGATTTTCGTCCCCGAAAATCTTACCTGCGAATAAGTTCGGATACTGCTCTCTCAGAGACTCCTTGGGTTCCCATGTGGCTTCCTTGACTCCATGTCTATGCCACAAAACCTCTACAAGCAGTATGCTCTTATTTCTTAACTGTTTGAATTCTCGAGCCAAAATCTTGACCGGTTCCTCACTATAAGTCATATCCGGAAGAATCTCAACTTCAGTTGGTGCAATTACATGTGATGGGTCTGATCTATACCGGCGTAACATGGAAACATGGAACACATTGTGAATATTTTCTAATTTTGACTGCAAATCCAATCGGTAGGCAACAGGCCCTACTCTCTTGGTAACTTCATAAGGTCCTATGAAACGAGGACTCAACTTGCCACTTTTTCAAATCCTGAGGACTTTTCTCCACGGGGAAACTTTTAAAAATACTTAATCATCGACTTCAAACTTAATTTCCTTTTGTCTCAAATCTGTGTAGGAATTTTGTCTATCCGAGGCGGCTTTCAAGCAATCACGAATCACTTTAACTTTCTCTTTCGCCTCTTTGAACAAATCGACCCCGTGAATCTAATTCTCTCTCAATTCAGTCCAATATATGGGCGTTTGACACTTTTGCCTGTACAAGGCCTCATAAGGCACCATTTTCAGACTCGACTGATAGCTGTTGTTGTAAGCAAATTCAACCAATGGTAAGTATTTTTCCCAACTTCCTTGAAACTCGAGAACACAACATCTCAACATGTCTTCTAAGATCTGTATTACTCTTTCCAACTGTCCATCAATTTGTGGATGAAAAGTCGTGTTGAAACTCAACTTGGTCCCTAGAGTCTCTTACAACTTTCTCCAAAACCTCGAGGTAAACCTCAGATCTCTATCTGACACAATTGACAATGGCACTCCATGAATCCTTACAATATGCTAATTTCTCAAGGGAGAAATCAGAACGCACTAGTACGAAGTGTGCTGACTTAGTTAGTCTGTCGACAATAACCCATACTGCATCTTTCTTTTTTTTGGGTTAGTGGTAAACCCGTCACAAAATCCATAGTGATCTGATCCCATTTCCCCTCGAGAATCATAATAGGCTGAAGTAAACCTGAAGGTACTTGGTGCTCAGTCTTTACTTCTTGACATACTAGACACTTGGAAACAAACTTTGAGATGTTTCTTTTCATATCCGACCACTAATACATTTTCTTAAGGTCATTGTACATTTTAGCACTACCCGGGTGGACAGATAAACAACTATCGTGTGCCTCATTCAAAACCTTTTGTATTAGCTCATCGTTCTTGGGTACACAAATTTTGTCTTTGAACATTATACAATCATCGGTACTAATACGAAAATCTGACTCAATCTCTGACTCACACTGAATTCTCTTGGCTTGCAGTTTCTCGTCATCTTTCTGAGCTTCACGGATTTCATGAAGAAAAGTTGGTCTGGCCCTCAACTCCACTAGGATCGATCCATCATTATACATAGTCAACTGAGTGTTCAATGCTCTCAAGGAAAACAATGACTTTTTGCTCAAGACGTCTGCAACTACATTCGCCTTTCCCGAATGGTAGTCGATAACTAATTCATAATCCTTTAACAACTCTAACCATCGACATTGCCTCAAATTTAACTCCTTTTGAGTCATCAAATTCTTTAAGCTCTTATGGTCGGTGAACACCCGACATTTTTCTCCGTACAAAAGGTGTCTCCGAATCTTTAGCGCGAACACTACAGCCGCTAATTCCAAATCATGGATCGGATAATTCCTCTTGTGAGGTTTTAGCTGTCTCGAGGTATAGGATATAACCTTGCCTTCTTGTATGAGCACACACCCTAAACCATTTAGGGAGGCGTCACTATAAACTACAAATTCTTTACCCGACTCTGGTTGCACTAAAATTGGGGCTTTGGTCAATAAAGCTTTTAGTTTCCCGAAACTATGTTGCCATTCTTCTGTCCATTCAAATTTGACATCTTTCTTTAGTAGCCTTGTTATCGGTGTAGCTATCATAGAAAACCCGTTTGCAAATCGTCTATAGTATCCCGTTAGCCCCAGAAAACTACAAACCTCTGTTACATTCCTCGGCGGTTTCCATTCTACAATAGCTGAGACCTTACTTGGGTCGACTCTGATTCCATCACCTAACACAATGTGTCCTAAAAATCCGACCTCGTGGAGCCAAAACTCGCTTTTACTAAACTTGGCATAAAGTTGTTTATCCCTTAAGGTCTGCAACACATTTCTCAAAAGCTCCACGTGCTCACTCTCATTATGCGAATAAATTAATATGTCATCGATAAAAACAATGACAAACCTATCCAAATACGGTCAAAAGATGCGGTTCATCAAGTCCATAAATACCGCTGAGGCATTTGTCAATCCAGAAGGCATAATAAGAAACTCATAATGCCCATATCTTGTTCGGAAAGCAGTCTTCAGTACATCTTGTTCCTTGACTCTTAACTGGTAGTAACCCGACCTCAAATCTATTTTAGAAAATACAGTGGCTCCTCTCAATTGATCGAAGAAATCATCAATCCTCGGCAAGGGATACTTGTTCTTCGCTATTACTTTGTTAAGCTGTCTATAGTCGATACATAATCTCATCGACCTATCTTTCTTTTTCATAAAAAGTACCGGAGCACCCTATAGTGAATAACTTAGTCTGGAAAAACTTTTATCTATTCATTCTTGCAACTATACTTTCAACTCTTCCAACTCAGTGGGGGCCATCCTATATTGTGCAATCGAGATTGGCGTGGTGCCAAGAACTAACTCGATACCAAACTCAACTTCTCTCTCTGGAGGTAATCCGGACAACTCTTCCAGAAAAACATCTATAAACTCACAAACCACTGGTACTGATTCAATCTTCGACTCAGACACTTGAGTATTCAACACAAAGGCTAGATAAGCCTCATACCCTTTTCTCAAATATTTTTCAGCAGTCAAAGACAATATTATCGCAGGCGATTTATCCAAGTCGCCTGGCCCAACTCGAAGAATATTCTCATATTTACACTTTAACTCAATAATTTTCTTTCCACAGTCCACTACAACACTATAGGAAGTCAACCAATCCATCCCGAGGATTACATCAAACTCATTGAATGGAAATAACATTAAAATTTCTTGAAAATGACCTCTAATGGTCAAAAGACAACTCCTACATACTTAGTCAACTAGTACATATCTACACAAGGGATTGGACACTCTTATTACAAATTCGGTAGACTCCGCTATCATGCTCATTCGAGGAATCAATTCTATACAAATATAGGAGTGGGTAGACCCCGGATCAATTAATGCAACAACAGATATATCATGGATAGAAAAAGTACCCGTGATAACATCAGAAGACTCTGCCTCATCGCGGGCACGAATAGCTTAAGTCCTTGCAGGCACTCTGCCCTCATACCTCACTGCAACATCTTTTGCAGTACCTCTACTACTGGCCCCACTCTCGGGGTTCTTTTGTGGTCTTCCCCTCAACGCAGCACTGCTTGCCTTCATTTCTTGCCTCCTCTCTCTTTCTTCCATCTCAGGGCAATCGCAAAGTGGTCTAGTGACCCACACTTGAAACAACCCCTCTTATTTACTCGGTATTCGCCTAAGCGGTGTCTCCCACATTACGGACCCTCTTGCCTATCTGGCCGAGTACTACCAACACTAGCGACCGAATTAATCTGGGCTTTAGACGCCATATTTTGTTGATTCTTGTTCCTCCTCAAAATTGTGACAACCCGAATTAGGGCCTAATCGGAATAGTGGTTTCGTGACCACAAATCCGAGATAGAAATAATTGTTTTATAATTATTTTGGGGTTTATGATATGATTGCATGATTGTGTGAAAATTTCGTGATGAAATTCTATGCCTAAAGTGCTTAAATTGAAAGTAGGGACTAAATCGAATAAGTTGCAAAATTTGCATCCCAGAAGTTTTTAGTATGAAATTGTTTTGGAATATTAATTAGGAGGTCTTAAATAGCAATTTGACCAATTTTAAGTTCATGGACAAAATTAGGACATGGAAGGAATTTTTGAAAGTTTAGTAAGGAGGGCATTTTGGTCATTTGGATATTAAATGAAATAAAATGGGAAAAATAACACAAAATTGGTCATCATCCTCCTTAGTTGCTGCCGAATTCTCCCTCTCTCCATAGCTAGGGTTTCTTCAACTTTCAAGCTCCATAGTAAGTGATTCCAAGCCCGCTTTTAATGTTCTTTACGTTTTTGGAATCCGGAAGCTCGATTAAGCTTATGCTAGTAATAATTTAACCTAGGGTTCACATTTGGAAAAATACCCATAGGTGAAATTTGTGTATTTTGATGTTTTATGATAAAATATGAGGTTTTAAATTATGTTAAATAACTTGTGCTACTCGGTTTTAAGTGAAAACGAGTAAAAGCAGATAATCGGTAAAAATACCTATTGTTCATAACTATATGATAGAGTGAGAATTTGATGTTGTTGTAGAAGAGAAAATGTTCAGCATATCATAAAATATAAGAATAAGGGCTGAAATTAAATTCCGAGCCTAGGGGCAAAATTGTAATTTTGAAAAGTTAGGGGCAAAATGTAATTTTTCCATGATGTGATTTTGGATTGAAATAAATAGTATGAGTATTAAATGAGCTAAATGTGTTATTATAGATCAAGAAAGACGCGAATTGATCTCGAGCGGGGAAGGAAAAAGTTTTGGACTAAATTGCAAAATTTCCACATTTTGCACCAAGGTAAGTTTGTATGTAAATATTACAATAATTTCATGTACATTCTTATATTTCAGCCTATTATATAAATATACTAGCTGATGTTAAAATATAAATCGACTATTGGAAGAATGGAAATAAATATAGAGAGAGATCCGGTTGAACATTCGGAGAGATCGAATGAAATAGAGGGCGTAGCTAGGTCACATGTATGATGCTGAGTGCATATCATGTGTACAAGAAAGCTACGAGACACCTCAGTAGTAGCTAGGTCACATGTGTGATACGAGATGTATCCCATGTAGACAAGAGAGCTACGTGAAAGATAAATGTAGCTAGGTCGCATGCGTGATTCCAAGTGAAGGACACCATGTAGACAAGAGAGCTACGTGAAAGATAAATGTAGCTAGGTCACATGCGTGATTCCAAGTGAAGGACACCATGTAGACAAGAGAGCTACGAGACAAATCGGTTGGGTCGCATGAGTGGTACTAAGTGTTCACCATGTGTACAAGAGAGCCGAACTAAACGAAGTATGATGGTGGAGCTGTGTCTTTGAAACCATTAAATATCGAGGATTGATCCGAATTGTTCAACGGGATGGTTTTGTGGTGATATTGTGGTTTGGACCTACACTTATGGTGAATGAAATGTGGTGAAAATGATTTGTGGTATATACATATATAAGATAAAATAAGGTTAGCATAAAGAATGTGTGAAAGAGTGAAATTAGCATTAAAACTGTTTTTAGATGGTAGCAGTGACGTGATTTTGAAAAATCACCAAAAATAGGAGGAATATAATTATAGGTTGAATGAGATGTGAAATTAAAGTTTAATGAGTCTACTTTCATATAAAAGAAACAGAGCAAGCAAAGGAATTCTATATTTTGAGATATTTACAATTGTATGTGACTTGCTCAGGATGAATACGTGATCCCCTGTTCCAACTTTGAAAAATCATTAAAAATTGTACAAGGAAAATTAAGAAATATAGTTTACATGCCTAAATTCCTTATTGAGACTAGTTTTAAATGAAACAGACCTCAGGGTTGTTTGAATTGTGTACTGAGAGATATTCAATTCGTAGTGAACAGAGGTCAGATCAGTCGAGCTGTGTAACAGGGGAAACTTTAACTAATAAACTGTACTAATCGGCTGAACCAAAAATTATAGAAAAAATTAGCAAAAAGCTTTATGAGTCTAGATTCAGGAAATTTTACGGATTTGAATTTCGAGTTTTGTAACCCGAGTTATGATTTATTTAGTGAATATGATGCAGTAGAGACAGCTAAATCAAAGTGGAATGAATAGTGAAGTTAAAGTAGATAAACTTGAATTGTCGTGTAAACATGTTAGATTCTTTAATTAGTATTTACATACTTACTTACTAAGCTATAAGCTTACTTTGTTTCTCTCTTTTGTCTTATAGTGTTCTTGACTTGCTCGGGAGTTAAGGATCGTGAAGATCTATCCGCACTATCATACTTTAGGGTATTTGAACTAAACGTTTTGAATTATGGCATGTATAGTAGGCTTAATTATTTTGTTACGTGTCATATTTGTCTAGGTTAAAATATTAGTTTCAAGATTCGACCGGATACTTTGTACAAGCCATTAAAGTGGGCTAATATTGTTCAAGACATATGTTATACGATGCACTATCAAATTGGATGACATATTTACATCTCGATTATGTTTAATGGTATGTGTTATGTTCGTAATACCTTATATCTGTTCCTACGACGATAGAACGGTAAGGGTGTTACATTTAGTGGTATCGAGCTATGGTTTAGTCGGTTCTCGGACTAATAAAGTGTGTGTAAAGGTCTAGCTATACATGCCATAAAAATATTGTGATAGTGTGGTGACTCTGATTATTCTAAACGTGTCTTGTTTTAATATAGTAATGGATCCTCAAGGAACTGCTGCGATGATGTCGCTAGTAATGCGCCGGCTCCCGCACAAGGGACCGCTACTGTGGAAAGTAGACTGAGACATTGAGACAAGGAGATGAGGCTCGGATGCCTTTCTCCAAATGATGAACAATTGGTATATTGAATTTATTCGAGCAAATCCAAATGCTCAACCTCCTCCACCCCTCCTATACCTCGACGATTCTGTCAGAGTGCTCAAGGTATAGATTTGGTAAGAATGAACAAGCCTCCGGTTGACAAGATTCAAAACAAGGGGCAAGAGTTTAGAGCAAAGGTCGATGATGATCCCGAGAAAGCGGAATTCGGCTTGAAAATTCTACCCGTGTATTTGATGAGCTCTCATGTACACCCGAGGAATGCTTAAAGTGTCAGATCACTTTTGAGAGATTCGCTTACCACCGGTGGAAGACTTTGGTTGCAGTGGTGCCAAAAGAAAAGTTACTTGGGATTTCTTCCAGAAGAATTTAGAAAGAAATACATAAGTCGGCGATTTATTG
The DNA here is from genome assembly GCF_025698485.1 of Gossypium arboreum. Lineage (NCBI taxonomy): Eukaryota > Viridiplantae > Streptophyta > Magnoliopsida > Malvales > Malvaceae > Gossypium > Gossypium arboreum. The sequence continues at coordinate 102,777,903 of NC_069080.1, forward strand.
ATCAAAAACGGAAGGAGTTCCTTGAATTGAAGCAGGGAAAATGTCTCAGCAGAGTATGAACGCGAATTTGTAAGACTCAACAAGTATGCCAGGAATGTGTGTCCACCGAGGCCATTATGTGTAGAAGATTTGAAGATGGGCTGAATGAGGACATTAAAGTGCTTGTAGGAATTTTGGAGTTGAAAGAATTTGTAGTATTGGTTGATCGAGCTCTTAAAGTCAAGAATTGAACAAAGAAAGAAGAAAAGCGCTATTGAGGCCCGAGATGTCGAAAAAGATGATAAGCAAGCCATTTCAATCTCAACCAAAGAGGTCCAAAGAGACAAACCCTCGAATGACAGCTTTCAATTGGGGATTCACACAGAGATCGTGGTAGAGCATATTCGGGTCTAAAGCTCAAGCTACTTGGTGGCAAGTGTGGGTAATGTGCGACCTAGAAAGCCCGAGTGTCGACAATGTGGCGAGCAACATTATGGTGAGTGTTGGGGACCGAGCAAGCTTGTTTCAAAGCGGTTCTCATGAGCATTTTGTTAGAGATTGTCCGGAGAAAGTTAAAGAAGAAAGATTTGAGAGCGCTAGATGAATACCACCGCTAGTAGAGGTAGACCACCGAGAAATCTGGAGGTGGGACTAGTAGTAAACTGTGATGAAAGATTTAACGGCAAGATCGGAAGCTAGAGCACTGCTAGAGCTTATGCTATACGTGCCGAGAAGATGCATCATCTCCGATGTTATTATTGGTACATTTTCTCTATGATACTATTGTTATTGCATTGATTGATCCCGGTCCACTCATTCCTATATTTGCATGAATTTAGTATCCAATAAAAGTTGCTGTTGAATTTATGAGTTTACGATTAAAGTGTCGAACCCTTAGGCCAATATGTGCTAGTTGACAAGGTTTGCAAGAATTGCCCATTAATGATTCAAGGTCACTGCTTTTCCGCCAACTTGATGTGTTACCATTTGGTGAGTTTGACGTTATCTTGGGAATGGACCGTTAACATTGTATGATGCTAAGGTAGATTGTAAACAAAAGACACTAGAGTTGAAATGTGAAAATGGAGAAATTCGTGGGTTGAAACAGATGAATCAAATAAATTGCCTATGGTGATTTCGCACATGTCCGCACGTAAATACATGAGAAAAGGGTGTGAAGCTTATCCGCTTATGTAATGAATATTGAGTTGCCTCAACTGAAATTTGAATCGATCGATAGTCTGTGAGTTTCGGATGTATTTCCGAGGAATTGCCTCGGGTTGTCTCCGAACGAGAGATAGATTTTGCCATTGATTTGTTGCCGGCATCGCACCGATCTCGATTGCTCCATATAGAATGGCTCATCGAATTAAAAGAATTGAAGGCTCGATTGCGGGAGTTAATAGACAAGGGATTTGTGAGATCGAGTTTCTCTCCTGGGTGCTCTGTATTATTCGTAAAGAAGAAGGATGGTTCAATGAGACTTTGCATTGATTACCGTCGACAATAAGGTGACTATAAAGAACAAGTACCGTTCTTGAGGATTGATGATTTATTCGATCGCTTAAAGGGGCCACAGTGTTTTCAAAGATTGATTTGAGGTCTAGTTACTACCACCGAGAGTTAAGGAGTCGGATGTGCGAAAACCGCCTTTAGGACAAGGTATGGACATTATGAGTTTCTTGTGATGCCTTTCGCTTAACAAATGCTCCAAATATATTTATGGACTTAATGAATCGGATCTTCCGCCATATTTGGATAAGTTTGTAGTAGTGTTTATAGATGACATTTTAATTTATTCTCGAGATGAGTCTGAACATGCGAACACTTGAGAACTATATTGCAAATCTTGAGAGAAAAGAAACTGTTTGCCAAGTTTAGTAAAAGTGAGTTACGCTTCGTGAAGTCGGATTTTTGGGGCATATAGTCTCGGTGATGGTATTCGGTGGATCCAAGCAAGATTTCTGCGATCGTTGATTGAAACCGCCAAGAATGTATCCGAGGTTAGAAGCTTTTTAGGCTTAGCCGTATTATAGACGCTTTTGTTGAAGGATTTTCGATGATTGCCTCTCCTATGACTAAGTTGTTGCAAAAGAATGTTAAGTTTGAATGGACTGATAAATGTCAACAAAGTTTTGAAAAATTGAAAGCACGATTGATCAAGCACCAATTTTAGTACAGCCCGAGTCGAAAGGAGTTCGTAATTTATAGTGATGCATCATTGATGTGCCTTGGATGTGTGTTGATGCAAGAGGGTAAAGTGGTAGCTTATGCTTCGAGACAGTTAAAACCGCATGAGAAGAACTATCCTACACATGATTTGGAACCGTCATTGTTGTTTTTGCCTTGAAGATTTGGCGACATTATTTGTACGGTGAAAAATGCGAATTTTTACCGATCACAAAAGTTTGAAGTACTTGATGAATCAAAAGGATCTGAATCTGCGACAATGAAGATGGCTTGAATTATTAAAGGATTATGATCTAGTGATTGATTATCATCCAGAAAAGCAAATGAAGTTCTTGGCCTTGAGTAGAAAATTTCTTTTTACTTTGAGAGCCATGAACACGGGTTAGCATTGTCGATGATGGGTCAATCTTAGCGTAAATGAGAGCTAAACCGTTATTTCTCCGATTAATTTGTGATGCTCAAAAGAATGATAATGAGTTGCGGATCAAGAGAACTCAATGCGAATCAAAGTTACGATTGATTTTCGAGTTGGACCGGATGATTGTTTGATGTTTGAGACAGATATGTGTGCCGAAAACTATAAATTGATTCGTAAAATATTACATGAGGCGCACAATGGTCATTTATCAGTTCATCCCGGTAGCACAAAAATGTATAATGATTTAAAGAAGTCAGATTGGTGGCGGTATGAAAAGGACATTTCAATTTGTAACCAAGTGTTTGATCATCAACAAGTAAAAGTTGAACATCAAGTGCCTTGAGATTACTTCAACCAAAGAATGGTGCCCGAGTGGAAATGGGACAAGATTACCATGGATTTTGTAACCGGTTTACCTTTAACTCCTAAAAAGAAGGATGCTTGTTTGGGTAGTGGTTGATAGATTAACAAAGTCAGCCCACTTTATACCAAGACGCACTGATTACTCACTTGATAAATTAGCCGAATTATATGTTGCTGAAATTGTGAAGTTGCACGAGTACCTATGTCTATAATATCGATAGAGATCCAAGATTTACCTCGAGATTTTGGAAAAAGTTACAAGAAGCTTTAGGTACAAAATTGAACTTTAGTACCGCATTTCATCCACAAATAGATGGTCAAACAGAAAGAGTAATCCGTACTCAAGATATGCTTAGATGTTGTGTTTTAGAATTTGGAGATAGTTGGGAGAAATATCTATCTTTGATTGAGTTTGCCTACAATAACAGCTTATCAATCAAGTATACAAATGGCACCGTCTGAAGCCTTGTATGGTCGTAAGTGTCGGACTCCTTTATATTGGACCGAGCTTAGTGAGAAATGATTCATGGAGTTGATCTAGTTAAAGAAACCAAGAGAAAATAAAAGTAATTCGGATTGCTTAAAAGTCGCTTCAGATCGACAAAAGTCATATGCGATTTAAAAAGAAAAGAGATTGAATTTCGTGGGTGATAAAGTGTTCTTGAAGGTGTCACCATGGAAAAAGATTCTGAGATTTAGTCGGAAAGGCAAGTTGAGTCCGCGTTTTATTGGGCCATACGAGATTACTGAGAGAATTGGACCAGTGGCATATCGGTTGGCCTTACCGGCAGAGTTAGAAAGAATTCATAACGTGTTTCATGTATCAATGTTGCGACGTTATCGTTCTGATCCTTCACATGTGATTTCTCCAATGAAATTGAGATTCGATCGGATATGACCTATGAGGAGGAACCAATAAAGATTTTGGCTCGAGAGGTTAAACAGTTAAGAAATAAAAGTATAGCTTTAGTGAAAGTATTGTGGCACGACATGGGATAGAAGAGGCTACGTGGGAACCCGAGGAAGCTATGAGGAAACAAGACCCAAACCTCTTTATGGGTAAGATTTTCGGGGACGAAAATCTCAAAAGGGGGAGAATTGTGACAACCCGAATTAGGGCCTAATCGGAATAGTGGTTTCGTGACCACAAATCCGAGATGGAAATAATTGTTTTATAATTATTTTGGGGTTTATGATATGATTGCATGATTGTGTGAAAATTTCGTGATGAAATTCTATGCCTAAAGTGCTTAAATTGAAAGTAGGGACTAAATCGAATAAGTTGCAAAATTTGCATCCCGAAGTTTTAGTATGAAATTGTTTTGGAATATTAATTAGGAGGTATTAAATAGCAATTTGACCAATTTTAAGTTCATGGACAAAATTAGGACATGGAAGGAATTTTTGAAAGTTTAGTAAGGAGGGCATTTTGGTCATTTGGATATTAAATGAAATAAAATGGGAAAAATAACACAAAATTGGTCATCATCCTCCTTAGTTGCTGCCGAATTCTCCTCTCTCCATAGCTAGGGTTTCTTCAACTTTCAAGCTCCATAGTAAGTGATTCCAAGCCCGCTTTTAATGTTCTTTACGTTTTTGGAATCCGGAAGCTCGATTAAGCTTATGCTAGTAATAATTTAACCTAGGGTTCACATTTGGAAAAATACCCATAGGTGAAATTTGTGTATTTTGATGTTTTATGATAGAATATGAGGTTTTAAATTATGTTAAATAACTTGTGCTACTCGGTTTTAAGTGAAAACGAGTAAAAGCAAGATAATCGGTAAAAATACCTATTGTTCATAACTATATGATAGAGTGAGAATTTGATGTTGTTGTAGAAGAGAAAATGTTCAGCATATCATAAAATATAAGAATAAGGGCTGAAATTAAATTCCGAGCCTAGGGGCAAAATTGTAATTTTGAAAAGTTAGGGGCAAAATGTAATTTTTCCATGATGTGATTTTGGATTGAAATAAATAGTATGAGTATTAAATGAGCTAAATGTGTTATTATAGATCAAGAAAGACGCGAATTGATCTCGAATCAGGGAAGGAAAAGTTTTGGACTAAATTGCAAAATTTCCACATTTTGCACCAAGGTAAGTTTGTATGTAAATATTACAATAATTTCATGTACATTCTTATATTTCAGCCTATTATATAAATATACTAGCTGATGTTAAAATATAAATCGACTATTGGAAGAATGGAAATAAATATAGAGAGATCCGGTTGAACATTCTGGACGGATCGAATGAAATAGAGGAGCGTAGCTAGGTCACATGTATGATGCTGAGTGCACATCATGTGTACAAGAAAGCTACGAGACACCTCAGTAGTAGCTAGGTCACATGTGTGATACGAGATGTATCCCATGTAGACAAGAGAGCTACGTGAAAGATAAATGTAGCTAGGTCGCATGCGTGATTCCAAGTGAAGGACACCATGTAGACAAGAGAGCTACGTGAAAGATAAATGTAGCTAGGTCGCATGCGTGATTCCAAGTGAAGGACACCATGTAGACAAGAGAGCTACGAGACAAATCGGTTGGGTCGCATGAGTGGTACTAAGTGTTCACCATGTGTACAAGAGAGCCGAACTAAACGAAGTATGATGGTGGAGCTGTGTGTCTTTGAAACCATTAAATATCGAGGATTGATCCGAATTGTTCAACGGGATGGTTTTGTGGTGATATTGTGGTTTGGACCTACACTTATGGTGAATGAAGTGTGGTGAAAATGATTTGTGGTATATACATATATAAGATAAAATGAGGTTAGCATAAAGAATGTGTGAAAGAGTGAAATTAGCATTAAAACTGTTTTTAGATGGTAGCAGTGACGTGATTTTGAAAAATCACCAAAAATAGGAGGAATATAATTAGAGGTTGAATGAGATGTGAAATTAAAGTTTAATGAGTCTACTTTCATATAAAAGAAACAGAGCAAGCAAAGGAATTCTATATTTTGAGATATTTACAATTGTATGTGACTTGCTCAGGATGAATACGTGATCCCCTGTTCCAACTTTGAAAAATCATTAAAAATTGTACAAGGAAAATTAAGAAATATAGTTTACATGCCTAAATTTCTTATTGAGACTAGTTTTAAATGAAATATGCCTCAGGGTTGTTTGAATTGTGTACTGAGAGATATTCAACTCGTAGTGAACAGAGGTCAGATCAGTCGAGCTGTGTAACAGGGGAAACTTTAACTAATAAACTATACTAATCGGCTGAACCAAAAATTATAGAAAAAAATTAGCAAAAAGCTTTATGAGTCTAGATTTAGGGAAATTTTACGGATTTGAATTTCGAGTTTTGTAACCCGAGTTATGATTTATTTAGTGAATATGATGCAGTAGAGACAGCTAAATCAAAGTGGAATGAATAGTGAAGTTAAAGTAGATAAACTTGAATTGTCGTGTAAACATGTTAGATTCTTTAATTAGTATTTACATACTTACTTACTAAGCTATAAGCTTACTTTGTTTCTCTCTTTGTCTTATAGTGTTCTTGGCTTGCTCAGAGTTAAGGATCGTGAAGATCTATCCGCACTATCATACTTTAGGGTATTTGAACTAAACGTTTTGAATTATGGCATGTATAGTAGGCTTAATTATTTTGTTACGTGTCATATTTGTCTAGGTTAAAATATTAGTTTCAGACTTCGACCGATACTTTGTACAAGCCATTAAAGTGGGCTAATATTGTTCAAGACATATGTTATACGATGCACTATCAAATTGGATGACATATTTACATCTCGATTATGTTTAATGGTATGTGTTATGTTCTGGTAATACCTTATATCCTGTTCCGGCGACGGTAACGGGTAAGGGGTGTTACAAAAATCCCACCGAAGCGTTCGATCGGATAATAAATTCCTTTGATCTTTTGGAGGAGGACTGATGTGCCTTCCCCATCTGTTTTCTCTTTAAATCTCGTGACTCAATGACCGCCTTCCTCCTCTCTTTCACCAGATCTTCTGCTTTACATGCTCTTTCAACGAGAACCACAAATTCTCTTAACTCTAGGATGCCCACAAACACTCGAATGTTTTCATTAAGTCCATCCTCAAACCTCTTACACATAGTAGCTTCAGTGGATATGCATTCCTGTGCATACTTGCTGAGTTTTACAAACTCACACTCATACTCTGTCACAGTCTTATTACCTTGCTTCAACTCTAGAAATTCCTTCCTTTTCTGATCCATAAACCTCTAGCTAATGTTCTTCTTTCGAAACTCTTATTAGAAGAATTCCTAAGTGATCCTCTCTCTCAGTACAATGGATACGAGAGCGTTCCACCATTGATAAGCCGAGTCTCGTAGGAGTGATACGGCACACTTCACGCACTCTTCAGGCGTGCACGATAGTTTATCGAATACCCTCATGGTAGTTCTAACCAAAACTCTTCTCTCTCCGGGTCACCATTCATAACAGCCCGAAATTCTTCAGCCCCTTATTTCTGAATTTTGTCTACTGGAGGCTTCTCTCTTCTGAACATGTTTGCACCTTGCGGAGCTACCGGGGCATACTGAGGAATCGGAAGAGGTGGGCGAGGTAGAGTGTTCGAGTTCGCACGAACAAACTCGGTATACCAAGCATCCATTATTCGAAGGTAGGCTTCCCTAGCCCCTCCACCTTGGCCCATACTTACGGGCTCACTCTCTACTGGCGCGGTCCCTTCTATAGGAGTCGGTGTATTACTTTCCACGTCATCCACCATGGTTCTATCAAGATCCATTACTATATAAAAACACAATTTATAACTGTCAGGAATCATAACACTATCAATATATATATATGGCATATATAGCTAGACTCGTACTTTAGCTAGGTTAGTTCTAAAACTGACTAAACCATGCCCTGATACCAATGAATGTAACACCCCTCGCCCGTATCCAATGCCTGAATAGGGTTTGAGGTGCTACTTAACTTAAACTCAATCAATCTTAGGAAATCAGGTCATAAAATCTTGATCAAATTTAAAACTTTTCGTTTCATAAGCAATCTGTCCCTTAAATGAGCTTACCAGGCCCAAAACATACATTCAAGATGGTTGAAGACCAAACCGAGAACTTAAGATAAACTTGGAAAAAACTTTATGCTTTAGGCTCCACACGCCTATGTGGCTTAGGCACGCCCATGCCTTTAGGCCGTGTACAACACTGACTTTAACACACGGCCATGGCACACGTCCGTGTGGCCTACCCGTGTACAACACTGACTAAAAATTTTAAGTGCAGGGGACGCAAGGCCAAAACACACACCCATGGGAGTGAGCTGTGTGTCACAAATAGCCTAGACACACGCCCGTGTGTCATGCCCGTGTGGACAAAATGAGGCCATTTCCAAGCCATTTTGTCACCAATGTTGCACAACCTACACAAGATCATTCCAACATACTAATTTTCACCACAATAGACACCAATTCATTCATAGAAAGAATATTATAAGCATTTGCAAAATGAATAATAGCCATTATTCTAGGCTTGATACAAAATGAAGGGCTTTTAACTTAAGGCAAAATACACAACCAATTTCACATTAAAAAAAATCCTAGTCTAGCCTTATACATGCCATACTCAAAAGAAGATTTGTACTATACCAAGTGCTTTGATTGATAGTGTGATCGATATCTCCGACTTCAAAGGACCCTTGGATATTAAGTGGCACTGAAAGAAAAGAGAAAGAAAAGAGAGTAAGCATAAAGCTTAGTAAGCTGCATATAAATAAATATACAATGACAATTTCACCATTTTTCATCATGCTCATAACTCAAAGGTAAGTTTAAACTTAACTTACTTATTACCGTCTACTCAATACACAGTTTCTAATTTGAGCCCATTACTCATGCATACCAAATAGGTACCTGTATCACTCAAAACATTTTTATATTTTCCTTCTTAAGTCACTTTCATGACCTTTAAAATTGAACCTTTTAGAAAACTACCGGATATTCTATATGCCTCAAACATGGGATAAGTTGCCGATGCCATGTCCCAGACATGGTCTTACACTGGCTAGCATCATCGAGGCCGATGCTATGTCCCAAACATGGTCTTATACTGGCTCTCATATATACGTGCTGATGCATGTCCTAGACATGTCTTACACTAGCAAAACTCTTAGCCGATGCGTGTCTCAAACACGTCTTACACTGGCTGTCATAATCGAAGTCAATGCATGTCCCAGACATGTCTTATACTGGCACTCATCTCTATGCTGATGTCATGTCTCAGACATGGTCTTGTACTAGCACTCATAATGTGGCCAATGCATGTCCCAGACATGTCTTACACTGGCACTCATAATGTCATCGATGCATGTCCCAGACATGTCTTACACTGGCACACAAGAAATACGATCGTTATGGTATGAATATCCAGTTTGTCTTCTAGGATCCCAACTAGACCATTCTACTATTTCAATCATGAATATACAATCTCAGTTCACAATCTAAAAAATCATATTATATCAATTTAATGACAATTCAGATATGTACATTAACGATGTAGTTGAATTATTTACATACAACTTACCTCGATTTACAAAATGCACTCGACTAGTTGGTTTAGTCGGATTGCTTTGCTTTGCCTCGGTCTAGGTTCGGTTTTGGCAAATCTTGATCTATAATAACAAAATGCACTCATTTAGTCACTAATTACAATTAGGCAATCATAAATTCATATCTTTGGTAAAATGACCATTTTGCCCCTAGACCTTGGCAAAATAACCATTTTACCCCTATGCTCAAAAATCGATTTTATCAAATTTCTTCGTATTTAAAGTCTTTCCGAACTCTTTTTACTCTTATAACAGCCCCAAAACCTCACTATTTCACACACTTGCCACCAATTTTGCAACTTATGCAAAATAGTCCCTTTAGGTGTTTTCATGCCAACACCTTTCACAAAAGTTGTTTAGAACTCTTCTAAGATTTATTTTCTCCCATAAAATTTTCGAAAACAACATAAACTCTCTCATGGAAAATCCCTAGACTTATCACTATTTTTCAAAATAGTCCTCTCATATGAAAGCCCATGAAACAAGCATGCCAAAAATGTAAAAATCATCAAGAAAGCTATCAAGATAACTTACATTATGAGAGGAATAAATTGCTGAAATTTTGAGAGCTTGTAACCCCTATTTTTCCTGGTATAATCAGCCAAAGAAGAAGAAATGGGATGAAAGAGATGAAGGCTAGGCAACTTAGGTATTATTTTATCATGGGATTATGTCATCAAGTCACCTAACATTGACTTTTTGACTAAATTTGCTTCTTATGGCTGGCCACCTTGCTTATAGGGGTCAAATTACTCTTTAAAATCCCCTAATTTTAGTTTTCTAGCTATTTAACTCTTTTAGGGTACTAAAAAGTAACTTTTACCTTTTATGCGATTTAGTCCTTTTTCGAAATCGGGCTCACAAACGTTAAAATTGACTAACCAAATTTTTCATGCACTATTATAAACATGTTATAACCTTATAATTGTAATGAAATAAATTCTATAACTTCAGATTTATGGTCCCGAGACCACTGCTCCGACTAGGCCCTAAATTATGCTGTTACAAGTTGGTACCAATTTGGGTAAGAAATATGGCTTGGAAAATGGCCTATTTTTGTCCACACGGGCGTGCGTCTCAACCGTGTGTGACACACGGCTATGTGACACGCTGTGTATCTCCTTATACTTCTATAGAAATCAAGCTAGGAGCTTCACACAGCCTAATACATGGGTGTATGGCTTGGTCGCGTGGCACAAGTTAGTATACCCTTTAGTTTTCACACAACTTAGCACATGGCCTGGCACACGGACATGTGGTCTGGCTGTATGATCCAAGCTAGTGAGTTACACGGGCTAGGACACAGGCAAGGACACGAGAGTGTGGCCCCATTTCGAATGCCGACACAGCCTGGCCACACGAGCGTGTGTCCCCTACACTTTAAAATTTTTCCATGTTTTTCGAAAAATTTCTTAGGTACTCGGTTCAATTCTGAACCATTTTTAATGTTTATTTTGGGCCTCGAGGGCTCGTATTAGGGATAATATGAATAAATTTAAATGGTTTTTTTATTTGAATGAGAATTGAATAGGGAATGTATGATTGTTTGATCTATAAGTTAGGAAATGCTCCGTAACCCTGTTTTGGCGTCAGATACGGGTTAGGGGTATTACATTTATTAGTATCAAAGCTACAGTTTAGTCGATTCTCGGACTAACATAATGTATGTGAGTCTAGTTATACAGCCATTTTATAACCTGTGATAGTGTGATGTCTCCTGACAGTTTAAATCATGTTTTCATATAGTAACGGATTCCAATCAAGCAGACTCTGATGATGCTGAAAGTAACACGTTGGCCTCAATTCATGAAATTGTATCGTCTAAATTAAGACCCTTATCTGAGGGTCATGGAGGAGAGGCTAAGGAAGCCTTCTTCCAAATGATGAACGGCTGGTTCACTGAGTTTGTCCGAACTAATCCAGCTACTCAGCAACCTCTACCCCCACCTTTTCCCCAACCAGTTCTCGTAGATCCTTAAGTTTTAGAACCCGTACGCATGATCAAACTGCCCATTGATAAAATCCACAAATATGGGGCCGAAGAGTTTAGGGCTACTTGTAACATTCCAAATTAGGGCCTAGTCAGAACAGCGGTTTCGAGACAAAAAATCTGAGACAGAAATAATTGTTTTATGATTTTTATGAGTTGCATGATAGGTATGCATGCTGGTGTAAAAATTTCATGAAGAAATTCTATGCATAAAATGTCCAATTAAACTTTAGGGACCAAAATAAAAAGATACAAAACTTGTGCTCTAGAAGTGTTAAGCATGAAATTGCATTGGATTATTAATTAGAAGGTCCTAATTAGCAATTTGACCAATTTCTAAAAGTTTAGACAAAAATGGACATGCATAGGAAAAATTTGAAAGAAAGGCTTTAAGGGCATTTTAGTCATTTGGTAATTAAATGAATTAAAAAGTGAAAAATCAAGTGAAAATGCTGTCCATCTTCTTGCCGAAAATTGAGAGGAGCCATTGGTAGGGTTTCCAAATTTTCCAAGCTTGATAGTAAGTCAATCCTAGCCCCGTTTTTAATGTTCTTTGCATTTTTGAAATCCTTGAAGCTTAATCTATCTATTTCTACCATATTTTGAGCTAGGGTTTGTGTTCAAAATGTTACTCATGTGTGGCATGCATGTTCTTTGATGTTTTATGAGGGAATATATGAGTTTGATGTATGATGAACATCTTTTGTTAAATGATTTTGAATGAAAACACCTAAAAAAGACTAAATTGAAAGAAGCATAAATTGTGTGATAAAAATGTGTTTCGATGAGTAATGTGGGCTACTATGAGTATAAGAAATTTTTGGCTAGGCTTGGGTAGTAAAGGAAATATTTGTAAAAGTTTAGGGGCAAAATTATAATTTTTCCAAATTGTGATTTATGGACTAAATTTGGCAATGTGATAATTAAATAAATGGAATTTGCTATTATAGATCAAGAAAAACGGAGTCCAAACCTAAACCGAGGGAAAAGCAAGGTTTTGGACTAAAACGTAAAGTTAGCAATATTTTAGGATCGAGGTAAGTTGTGTGTAAGTAATTCAACAATTTCATTATCGTGTATTTAATGCTTAATTTCATATGAAATATGTGTATATGCTCTTATGGAATTTGACATGAAATGATTTAATAACAATTTGATGATAGCTTTGTATCTCAAAAATCCCGGGTGACCCTTAGGGATACTTAGGATTTGAATGTCATGGCACCATCATTAACAAGATCCCGTGTAAGACCATGATTGGGACATGGCATCGACATCGATACGTGATCTCGTGTAAGACCATAACAGGGATATGGCTTCCGCATCGTTAAGTGATTTCGTATAAGAGTATGTCTAGGACGTGGCATCGATATGAGGTCCCGTATAAGACTGTGTCTTGGGCATGGCATTAGCGCTAATTCGAGACTTCGTATAAGACCATATCTGGGATATGACATCGATGTGTGGTCCCATGTAAGACCATGTCCGGGACATGGCTTTGGCACCCTATTCGGTGTATGATAATGCCGAATGTCCTTCTGTATTCCAAGTGGTTCAATGGGTCATTAAAGATCAAGGTTAAGAGATGGAGAAATATGCATAAGCTATGAGTAGTACAGGTATGTACATAAGCCTCATGAGTATGGAAAATTTAGCATTAGTAAGAAAGAGTAAGTCAAGTTGTGAAGTTTAATGACATTTATTGTCGATTCTTATTACGTCCATTGTGTGTAAATTTGATAATTGGTGGTAATTAGAAGCATGTTTAATTCAAGAAATTGTATGATCTATGTTCTTTATTAGTTACATACAACTTGCTAAGCTTTATGCTTACCTCTTTTCTTTTTTTCCCTTTTTCTTAGCATCGCCAAGCTAGCTTGAAGATCGTGGACATCAGAGCTCAAGTCAAACTATCAACAAATCTTTTAGGGTATATTTGGTCTAATACATTTAAGTATGACATGTATAGGGGACTTATTATTTTGTTATACGTGTCATATTGGTTGGCCAAAGTGATGGCCCATATTGGTATACTAATTCATTTTGTATATGGCCATGAAGTAAAGCTCATATTGATTACTGGGTTGTACTCCTAGATATTGATGCATGCATGAGATATGTTGAAGCCTTTGAGATGTGTGATGAGTTGGTTGTTGACAATGAATGATAAAATATGGAATCTATACTTGATGGATGATTGATGCCACTTGGTTAGGTTATAGCATGGTTTAAAGTAAGGAAATGTTCTGAATGATTTTAATAAGTTGCATGGTTTAAAGTAAGGAAATGTTTTGAATGATTTTAGTAAGTTATAGAGACTCAAACATGTGTACTTTGGCATGTAATTGTCATGCATGAGTTAAACTATAGATGTTTAAGTAAACCATTTATGCCATGATATTCACCATCGACATATGAGAGTGTACATGTGTTAGTGAGGGTGACAAAGGGCTTGGAAAATAGCCTCAAAGCTGTCCACACGGGTAGACACACTGGCATGTGTCTAGGCCGTGTGTGACACACGGTCAGCCCTATAGGCATGTTGTCTGGCCATTTGTCCTCTGTACCTTAGTTTTGTAAGTCAGTATGCATGGTAGTAAACACACGGGTAGAGACACGGCCGTGTGTCTCAACTGTGTGGAAGAACATGGCCTCAGGACATAGGCGTATGCCCAGGCCATGTGAAGTCTGCACCTTAAATGTGAAAATTTAATTCACCACATGGCCTAGAACACGGACGTGTGACTTGGTCTTGTAACCTTTAATTAATTCTGACATCATAAACAGAGAGTTACACAGGTTGAGGACACGAGCATGTCCTAGCCACATAGGCGTGTGAAATCCACATGGCCTACCCACACGGGCGTGTGACTCTCCCAACTTGGAAAAGTTTTCCTAAGTATTGTAAATTTTTTAGAAACACCCAGTTTAGTCTAAACCACTTCTAATGCATGATTTGGGCCTTGTGGGCTTATATTAGGGACATTATGATTAAATATGAAAAATGTATAAGAAGTTGTGATTGTTTAATTGTTAAGTTTGGTAATGCTCTGTAATCCTATTCTGGTGAACGATACAGGTTAGGTGTGTTACAATACTGTTGAGGAAAAATGGGAGAGAGCCAAGTTTTGGCTACAGAATACGATCAGGGTTTTTGATTAACTGTCTTGTACGCCAACAGAATGTGTTAAACATGTTGTATCTCTTTTGAAAGGTGTTGCATACCAGTGATGGAGTACGTTAATTTCTGTAGTACCAATGGAACGAGTTACGTGAGAATTCATTCAAAAAGAAACATATAAGTTGACAATTCCTCGATCAAAGCATAAAGAATTTCTAGAGCTGAAATAGTGTCGTATGACCATATCTGAATATGAAAGAAAGCTTGTCAGACTGAGCAAGTATGCCCGTGAGTGCATTCCAAACCGAGGTGGTTATGTGTAAAAGGTTTGAAGACGGGTTGAATGAAGACGTTAAACTTTTAGTTAGAATACTTGAACTAAAAGAATTTGTTGTGTTAGTCGACAGAGCACACAAAGCCGAGGAGCTTGGAAAAAAAAAAGAGAAAAGCTGAATTTGAAGCTAAAGATTTGAGAAAGAGATTTACGGGAAAGTCTCATCAATCAACATCGAAGAAAGCTAAAGAACATCACTACCGTCCTATTTTTTTTACGAGGCATTCTAATTGAGATAGAGATGCGAGACACTCCAGTCCTAAACCCAGGCTACATCTGTAGCGAGTGCGGGTAGTGTTAGAAATGCTAGACCCGAGTGCAAACACTACAACAGGTCACATAATGGCGAGTGTCGAGTGAAAAGTAAAACATGTTTTAGGTGTAATTCACTATCTTAAATATTGCCTAAGAAATCTGCGAAAGAAAAAGCTCAAACCACAAGGCCAAGCAATACAGCTGCTAGAGGGAAACCATCCTGAAATACTGAAAATATGAGTGGTAGTCGAGGCGCTAGCTAGAGCTTATGCTATTCGCGCTCACAAGGATGCATCGGCGCCAGATATTATCACCGATACTTTTTCTCTTTATAACACTAATGTAACTGCTTTGATTGATCCCGGATCAACCAATTCTTATGTATGTACGAATTTAGTGTCCAGTAATAGTTTACCTGTTGAGTCTACTGAATTCGTGGTTAAAGTATAAAACCCATTAGGTTAGTATGTCCTAATTGATAAAGTCTTCAAGAATTGTCCTTTGATGACTCGGGGTTACAATTTTTTGGCCAATTTGATACTTTTACCATTTGATGAATTTGTTGTGATTTTCAAAATAGATAGGCTGGCTCTGCATGACGTTGTTGTAAACTGTAGATAAAAGTTTATTGTATTAAAATGTCAGAGCAGTGAGACTCTTCATATTGAATCTGATGATTCGAGTGGGTTGCCTATTGTGATATCAACTATGCTAGCACAAAAATATGTGAGAAAGGGTTGCAATGTTTACCTTGCATATGTATTAGATCCAAAAATGTCTGAATTGAAGATTGAATCAGTGCCAATGGTTTGTGAATATCCAAATGTGTTTCCGAAAGAGTTACCCGGCTTGCCACCGATCAAAAAGGTTGAGTTTTCTATTGAGTTGGTACCGAGAACATTACCAATATCGATAGCTTCGTACAAAATGGCTCCTACAGAGTTGAAAGAGTTGAAAGCTCAGTTGCAAGAGTTAACAGATAGAGGTTTTGCAAGACCGATTTTTTTGCACTAGGGTGCACCAGTTTTGTTTGTAAAGAAGAAAGATGGATTAATAAGCTTGTGTATCGATTATCGACAACTTAACAAGGTTATGATTAAGAATAAGTATCCATTGTCGCGAATCGATGATTTGTTTGATCAGATGAAAGGTGCAACGGTATTTTCAAAGATTGATTTATGTTTTAGTTATTATCAGTTACAGGTTAATGATTCGAATGTGTTGAAAACTGCATTCAAGACCAGGTACGGACACTATGAATTTCTTGTTATGTCATTTGGGTTAACAAACGCTCTTGAAGTATTTATGGGCTTGATGAATAGAATTTTCAGACCATATTTAGATAGATTTGTTGTTGTATTCATTGATGATATCTTGATTTATTCCTGAGACGAGTATGAACATGCTGAGCATTTGAGAATTGTGTTACAAACTTTATGAGATAAACAATTGTTCGTTAAGTTCAGCAAATACGAGTTTTGGCTCTGAGACGTTGGGTTTTTAAGACACATCATTTTGGCGGAAGGCATCAGAGTTGATCCGAGCAAGATTTCAGCAGTTGTTAACTGGAAACCACCAAGAAACATATCCGAGGTTAAAAGCTTTCTGAGATTAGTGGGCTATTATCGAAGATTTGTAAAAAGGTTCCCAAGTATAGATACACTAATGACTCAGTTATTGCAAAAAGATGTAAAGTTTGAGTGGTCTGAGAAATGCCAACAGAGTTTTAACTAGTTGAAAGCACTATTAACCGAAGCGCCAGTATTGGTTCAGCCTGAGTCAGGTAAAGAATTTGTGATTTTCAGTGATGTGTCATTAAACGGTTTGGGATGTGTTTTAATGCAAAAAGGCAAAGTGATAGCTTATGCTTCTAGGCAGTTAAAGCCGCACGAGAAGAATTATCCAACACATGACTTAGAGTTGGCTACTATTATGTTTTCATTGAAAATTTGGCAACACTTTTTGTTCAGTGAAAAATGCCACATATTTACTAATCACAAGAGTTTGAAGTATCTGATGTCATAAAAAGATCTGAATTTGAGACAGCAAATGTGGCTCGAAATGTTGAAAGATTATAAGTTAGTCATTGATTACCATCCTGGAAAAGCGAATGTAGTCGCGGATGCTTTGAGTAGAAAATCTTTGTTTGTTTTGCAAGCGATGAATACGCAATTAATTTTTTCTGATGATGGTTCGCTATTAGCTGAGTTAAAATCTAAATCGATGTTTCTTCAGCAAATTTGTAAAGCTTAGAAATGTGATCATGAATTGCAAGCTAAATGAATACAATATGAGTCGACTTCTGATTCTGAATTTCAAGTCAGACTTGATGGTTGTTTGTTGTTCCAAAGTAGAGTTTGTGAGCCGAAAAATACAGAACCTATACAGAAAATTCTTAATGAAGCTTATAGTGGCAGCTTATCTGTTCATCAAGGGAGTAACAAAATGTACAGTGATTTGAGACAGATGCACTGGTGGTCGGGAATGCGACATTTCTGACTTTGTGTCCAGATGTTTGATTTGTTAATAGGTTAAAGCTAAACATCAAGTGCCTTCAGGGCTATTACAGCCAGTGATGATACCGAGGTGGAAATGGGATAGATTTACGATGGATTTCGTATCGAGATTACTTCTATCTCTGAAAAAGAGAGATGTTATCTGGGTCATTGTTGCTCGTTTGACGAAGTCCACCTTTTTTATTCCAGTATGTACCAACTTCTTACTTGATAATTTAACTGAGTATATTTTTGAGATCGTCAGATTACACGGAGTGCCAATCTATATTATTCTGGATAGAGATCCGCGGTTTAAATTACGATTTTGGAAGAAATTACAATAAGCTTTGGTTACGTAGTTGCATTTTAGCACTGCATTTCATCCTCAAATCGATGGTCAATCTAAGAGAGTGATTTAGATTCTTGAAGATATGCTTCGATGTTGTGTTTTAGAGTTCGAAGGTAATTGGGAAAAATATTTACCATTGGTTGAATTCACGTATAATAATAGTTTTCAACCTAGTATAAAGATGGCACCGTATGAAGTTTTATATGGTCGTAAATGTCGAACTCCATTGTACTAGACCAAGCTTAGTGAGAAAAAGATACACTGGGTTCATTTGATCAGAGAGACTGAAAAGAAAGTGAAAGTGATTCGTGACATTTTGAGAGTCGCTTCAGATCGACAGAAATTGTATGCGAATTTGAAACATAAAGATATTGAATTTTAGATCGGAGATAAAGTGTTTCTGAAAGTATCACCTTGGAAAAGAAATCGTACTGGCATATCGACTTGAATTACCACCAGAGTTGGAAAAGATTCATAATGTGTTTCATGTATCCATGTTACGACGGTACTGATCAGACCCTTCGCATATAATTTCTCCGACAGAAGTTGAGATTCAGCCCTACATGTCGTATAACCAGGAACCGATTAGAATTTTGACACAAGAGATTAAAGCATTAAGAAACAAAAGTATAGCCTTAGTGAAGGATCTTTGGCAACGTCATGGGATTGAGGAGGCTACTTGGGAACCCGAGGAAACTATGAGAAAACAATACCTTAACTTATTATCTGGTAAGATTTTCGGGGACGAAAATTCCTAAGGGGAGAAAGTTGTAACAGCCCGTTTTTAGTGAAATCGGAACAGTGGTTTCGGGACCACAAATCTGAAGTCAAAAATTTTATTTTAATATTCTTTTAATATCTACAACATGATAGTATTATATTATAAAAATTTCGTTAAGAAATTTTACCGTTTGTATGCTCAATTTTTGAAAAAGGACTAAATTACGTAAAGTGCGAAAGTTGTGTTCTAATAGCTAAAGGTGTTAAATAACTATAGAACTTTAAAGTGGAGGTCCTTATATGGTAATTAGACCATTAAAGGTGATAGTGTATGTGCATGGCTTGGCAATTATGAAAATTTTAAAGTTAGGTAAGGGTAATTTGGTAAATAGGTAATTAAAGGTTAAAATTAAATAAAACAAAATGGTCATCTTTTTCTCATTCATGCAACTAAAAATTTCAGCAAAATTTAGCCATTGGAGAGCTCAAAATTTCAGCAAAATAAATCATTTGCATGTAAGTGATACCTTGTCCCGTTTTTGTTTATTTTTACGTTTTCGGGATCGTTGTAGCTTAACCTAACTAGGGGACTAATTTGCAAAACTATTGAATAGTTTGAGATTTTTCATTGATGAATATGTTTGGTTTTTAAAGTTTAATGGAAGAAAATGAATCCTTGTTGTTAATTAAACAACTTTTGTTAAGTGATTTTTTAATGAAATTGTCAAATAGGGATTAAATTGAGAATTATGCAAATTATGTGTTAAAAATGTGAAATTGTGAAATGTATGGGCTACTATAGGCTTATAAGATATTCGGCTAGGCTTGGATGTAGTGAAATTACATGAATTTCATTTTTACGAGCCTAAGGACTAAATTGTAAAGAAGTCAAAAATATAGGGGCAAAATAGTAATTTTACCAAAACTTAAATTTTGGATTGAATTGAATAGAATAAATATTAAAGTAGTTAAATTTGATATATAGATCAAGAAAACCAACGTACGGAATTAGATCGGGGGAAAGATAAAGTATTGGATTGAACGATCGTTTTATGTCGAACGAGTTCGAGATAAGTTCGTGTAATTAAATTGTGTATTTATATGCTTTAAATTAAATATATGTATGCGAATGGTTTAATTATTATATATAATTATCGAGTGCATAATTGAAAACATATGAAGAATACAGAGCCCCGTTTGAACCATAGGAATTCATAGGATACAAATGACATGTCATTAGGGTTACCGATTCCAGCTCTTATGAGTTTACTGATACTCAGCTCGTATGAGCTTACCATTTTTTAGCTCGGAGGAGCTTACCGTTTATCGCTCATATGAGCATACATGTACAAGAATTGATGGATTTACAATTCAATACACCCCGTGTGTACTACCCGCATATCTAACAATATTCTAAGTGGTTCAACGAGCATAGTGTTATTACGAGATTATACAAGTTCGTTACGAACTAGTACATGTATTTATATGGAAATAGTTTATATATGATATACGAATACACGGTATAGTGTTACATGTACATGGAATTTAATAATTGTTGAATTCATATATGATTCTCGATTTTTATATGAATACATAGCTAACTTGGTGAATGGTTATGTGATAGGCTTTAGCCAAATTGAATTGTGTTATGCTTTGAGTTACTTGTCTAAATTTGTGGTTAAATGGTAAGTTTAATTCAATGTTATACGAACTTACTAAGTTTATTTGCTTATTCTATTTATTTTTCTGTGCTTTATAGTGTTTCAGAAGCTGGTTCGAATTGGAAGTTGTCGAAGATCTCATCATACTATCAAACTTTATTTTGGTACTTTTGACTTTATATTTTGGGTTAAATGGCATGTATAGGTCATTTTGGCTAATGGTAGCCTATGTGTTTTGTCATGTATTTAGCCACTTGATGTGGTTTGAATTGGGTATATTTTGTTATGTAAATATGTAAATAGCCTTATTGTATGTGATGTATGGTTGCCATGTGAATGCCTTGGTTGTGAATTGGTATTTTGGGTACCAAATGGTTGAGATTGATAAGTGACATATATGTTATGTTTTAGGCACAATGATGCATTTATGTATTTGACCATTTAGGTATGTTTGAGATACAAAGATTGCATGATTATATGTGGTCAATTGAAGTGCTTATGGACATCATGTTGTAAGTAAGGATATTACATGTTATAAGCTTGATAGTGGTTGGTTTTAAATGTCTAATTATGCCATGGTTATATGCAAATTGCGGTGCTTAAGTTGGTACCAATTTGGGTGAGAAATATGGCTTGAAAAATGGCCTATTTTTCTCCACACGGGAAGAGACACGGGCATGTGTCTCAGTCGTGTGCCAGGTGACATGGCTGTGTGTCCCCTGATACTTCTATAGAAATCAAGCTAGTAGCTTCACATGGCCTAGCACATAGGCATGTGGCTTGGCTGTGTGGCACAAGTCAGTATATGCTCTACTTTTCACACAGCCTGGCACAAGAGCGTGTGAGGCCATTTCGAATGGTACACGGCCTGGCACACGAGCATGTGGTCTAGCCGTGTGACCCAAGTCACACGGCCTGAGACATGGGTGTGTCTCTTGGCCATGTGAGACACACAGCCCGGCCACACAGATGTGTGTCCCCTGTACTTTGAAAATTTTCCATCTTTTCCAAAAAATTCTTAAGTACTCAGTTTAGTCCCAAACCATTTTTAATGTTTATTTTGGGCCTCGAGGGCTTGTATTAGGGACTATATGAATGAATTTTAATGGTTTTTTTTTATTTGAATGAGAAATGAATAAGGAATGTTGGGTAATGCTCTATAACCTTGTTACGGTGTCGGATACGGGTTAGGGGTATTACATGTGAGGCCTAACAAATTTTCATATCTCTCACATCTGTGACTTTTAAATAAATGCAGCTCATACCTACCAATTGCAGCCTTCTACTGACCTCCAACACTCCTCAATAAATAATGTTGGTTTAGACACGGTAGCTTTGTAGTCCACTAATATATTCATGCTAAACCGCTTAATGGCAAATACGCACTCTTCCTTACTTCTGAATCTCTGGCCCACTAACAACTCCTCAAGATTGGAATCTACAGCCAGCCGGTGAACAGGTAGTATTTTAAGGTACTCCGGGAACTTGGCCGTGTACAGTGCATCAAGGTCTATCCGCGACATGTGTGCCCTAAGATTATTGTTTATCACAATACAACGAACCTGGTTCCCCGAATGAAGATGCGTTAACTGTAACATCCCGAAATTAGGCCTAAACGGAACAGTGGTTGCAAAACCACAAATTCGAGGTGGAAAAATTTATTTTATTATCATTTTAAGGTTTATGGCATGATTGCATGATTTTTTGAAAATTTCGTTTAGAAATTTTATCGATAGAGGGTCCAATTTGATATTTAGGACTAAATTGCGAAAGTTGTAAAATGTGTGTTCTAGTTCACAAAGGTATTAAGTACTTGTGAGTAATGGGTTTTTAAAGTGGAGGTCCTTGGATAGAATTAGACCATTATACTAGTTTGGACAAAAATACCTAAAGAAAAATAAAACACCATAGTTTTTAATTAAGGGCATTTTGGTCATTTAATTATTAAAATGAATTAAAAACAAAATTAAAAGCCAATTTTTGTCCATCTTCTTCATTAGGCTGAAATTTCAAGGTTTCTCCATAGCTAGGGTTTGTTCCAAGCTTCCAAGCTCCATAGTAAGTGATTCCAAGCCCCGTTTTTAATGTTCTTTACATTTTTGAAATCTCGATAGCCCGATTTAGCTTATGTTAGCAATAATTCAACCTAGGGTTCATATTTGGAAAAATACCCATAGGTGAAATTTTTGTATTTTGGTGTTTTATGATAGAATATGAGGTTTTAAATTATGTTAGACAACTTGAGCTACTCAGTTTTAAGTGAAAACGAGTAAAAGGGCTTAATCGGTAATAATACCTAATGTTCATAAGTACATGTTAGAGTTAGAATTTGATGTTGTCATAGAAGGGAAAAATGATCAGAATGTCATAAAACATAGGAAAATAGGATGAATTTTAGTTTCCGAGCCTTGGGGAAAAAGTGTAAATATGTAAAAGTATAGGGGCAAAAATGTAATTTTGCCAAAGTTTGGGTCAAGGACTGTTTTAATAAATGTGAGTATTAAATAAGCTAATTTTTTTTATTATATATCAAGAAGAACAAAATCCGAAGTTAGACCGGGGAAACAAAAAGATAGTGGACTAAATCGATATAGTTGATCGTATTTTGTTTCGAGGTAAGTTTGCGGTAAATAAATGCAATATTCTATTATTTTATGTTAATTTTGTTAATTTCTAGCATGTGTATATTTATTTTATGAAATTACCAGCATGTGTATATTTATTTTATGAAATTATTCAAAGAAGACTCAGGCATGAATTGACGGAGAAGTAATTTCAGAAAGTCCCGGTTGAACCTTAGGAATGTGTGGGATACAAATGTCATGACATTAGGGTTCAAGGATACCATGTAAGACCATGCCAAGGCATGGCAATTAGTAAGGTTTCTAAGGCAAGGAAATCATGTAAGACCATGTCAAGACATGGCATTGATAAGTTACTATAAGGCAAAGGTCCCATGTAAGACCATGCCAAGGCATGGCATTGGTGAGTTCATAAGGCAAGGATACCATGTAAGACCATGTCAAGACATGGCAATGGTAAGTTTCAAAAGGATACCACGTAAGACCATGCCAAGTCATGGAAATGGTAAGGTACCCGTGTATCCTT
The DNA here is from genome assembly GCF_025698485.1 of Gossypium arboreum. Taxonomy (NCBI): domain Eukaryota; kingdom Viridiplantae; phylum Streptophyta; class Magnoliopsida; order Malvales; family Malvaceae; genus Gossypium; species Gossypium arboreum. Next base: position 102,801,459 of record NC_069080.1, read on the forward strand.
AGTATTCCAAGTGGTTCAACGGGAAAATTTAAAGAGAATATCAAGGTAAGGTAAGGTAAGACAAGTTATACTAAAAAGGTAAGACAAGTTCATGTTAGAAGAGCAAAGGTAAGCACATAATGTTCATTTATGCTTGACAAAGAAAAAGGTAAGTAAAATGTATTAATAAATTTGATTAAGTAAGTAAGTATTTAAGTAAGTGAGTAAGTGAAGAAGTTTAAAATATGTCTATGACAATTAATGAAGTTGCATTAAGTAGTATCATGCCAAGTAGTAGGATAATTCTTATGAATGTTGCTATTTATTTTCATGCAAACTTACTAAGCTTAATACTTACCCCCTTTATTTTCCTTCTTTTTATAGTTTTTTCAAGCTAACTCAGGGATCTTAAAGTGCGTCGGAGGTCCGGGCACACAATCACGACGATTATTTTGGTATAGCTAGACGTTTCATTTTGAGTATGGCATGTATAGCATCGTAGCCATTTTGTGTGTATGATCTTATGATATGGCTGATGAATGGTATGTAAATGCTTGATAATGATTACCTGTTGGAATGGCTAATCAAGGACATGTTTGGTGTTATGTATGCCTAAATACTAGTTATTCCATGGAAATCATGAAAAAAAAAGGTGAAATTAGCTTTAAAACAGTATCAGACAGCAATAATAACGTGAATTTGGAAAATCATTAAAAATAGTAGAAATGGATTTAGACAGTGAATGAGATATATAATTAAAGCTTGATGAGTCTATTTTCATATGGATGGAACAAAACAGGTATATGAGTTATATTTTATGAGATATTTAAATTTTTGTGAAATAGGGCCAGAGCGATTTTTTGATCCCCTATTCTAAATTTATAAATTCACTAAAAATTTTACAAAGATAATTAGAAGTCATGCTTTATATGTACAGATTCCTTATTGAGTCTAGTTTTATTAGAAACAAACAAAATAATAATTGAAACTCTGTACAAAGAGATATTTAATTTGTAATACACAGGGGCCAGAGTAGTCGAACCCTGAAATAGAGGAGACTTTAACTAATAAACTGTACTAGTTGGCCCAACCAAAAATTCTAGAAAAAAATTATTTGATTTATATATGAGTCTAGTTTCAAAGAAAATTTACAGATTTGGATTTTGAGTTTCTTAACTCGAGATATGAATTTTTAAGCAACTGTGACGCAGTTAGCTAGCTTGTCTGGAAGTTCTAAAATAAATTGTTTGAGCTGTTTAATTAATGAATTAAGTTCGTTAACACCTCGTGCTCAACTCTGGCTATGGTATTAGGTTTGGGGCATTACATTTATTCATATCAGAGCAAAGGTTTAATTGGTTCTCGGAATATTTAGTATGAGTAAGAGTCTAACTATACATATCATACTTATGTGTTGATAGTGTGACGACTCCTGACGATTTTAAAATGTTTTCTTTTATAGTTATGGATCCCGAACAAGCTGGTGCAGATGATGTAGAGAGTAACGTGCCCACTCCCGCAGAAGGGACGGTGCCACCAAATAGTAGTGAAAGGCCCGTTACAGTTAGTCAGGAAGGAGGGGCTCAAGAAGCCTTCTTCCAAGCTATGAATGAATGGTTTGCCGAGTTCGTTCGAACAAATCCAGCTGTTAGACCTCCACCCCCTCATGATCATCAGACCACCCATGTAGCTCCCCTAGTCACAGGTACAGTTATAAGAGAAAACCACCAATTGGTAAAATCAGAAAACAAGGAGCCGAAGAGTTTCGAGCTACAAAAGATGATGATGCAGAAAAGGTAGAATTTTGGCTCGAGAATACTATCAGAGTCTTTGATGAGTTATCCTGCATACCTGAGGAATGTATGAAATGTGTTATATCACTCCCTAGGGATTCGGCCTACCATTGGTAGAAGACACTTGTATCAGTTGTACTGAAAGAGAGAGTCACTTGGGACTTCTTTCAGGAGGAATTCCGTAAAAAGTACATCAGTCAGAGGTTTGTTGACCAGAAAAGAAAAGAGTTTCTAAAGTTGAAATAGGGCAATATGACAGTGACTGAATATGAGTGCGAGTTTGTTAGACTCAGCAATTATGCTCGAGAGTGTGTGTCTACAGAGGCTATTATGTGCAAAAGATTTGAGGATGGGCTTAATGGTGATATCCGATTGTCTGTTGGTGCCTTAGAAATAAAAGAGTTTGTTATCCTAGTTGAGAGAGCCTGTAAGGCAGAGGAGCTGTTAAAAAGAAATGGCAAAGTTGAAATTGAGACGCAAGACATGAAGAAAAGACTAATGAGCAAGTCATTTCAGTCTACATCCAAGAGGCCTAGAGAGTTCACTACTAGATCTAATTTTTCAGCTGGATATTCTAGCCAAAATAGAGGCAGAAGATTTATGAGTCCGAAAACTCAGACCACTTCGATTGCAAGTGTTGGCAGTGTTTAGCCTAATAAACCAGGGTGTCCCCAATATGGTCGACTTCACCCAAGTCAGTGTCGAGCAAATAAGACAGGTTGTTTCCGATGTGGTGCACCAGACCATTTTATTCGGAAGTGTCCCGAGATGATTAAAAGGAAAGCAATACCGAGTGTAAGATTTAGCAGTGAGGCCAGATGTTAAAGCACCTGCGAGGACTTATGTTATTCGTGCTCGCGAAGAGGCATCCTCCCCCGATGTATTACGGGTACATTTTCTCTCCATGATACTAGAGTTATTGCTTTGATTGATTCGGGTTCAACCCATTCATATGTTTGCATGAAATTGATGACTAGTATGAGTATGCTTATAGAATCTACAGAATTTGTGATTAAAGTATCGAATCCATTAGGCAAGCATGTATTAGTAGATAAAGTATGTAGAAATTGCCCTTTGATGATTAGAAGCTACTGTTTTCCGGCCGATCTCATGCTATTTCCATTTGATGAGTTTGATGTGATTCTTGGTATGGATTGGTTGACTACACATGATGTGATAGTGGATTGTGGAAAGAAATTCATTGAGTTGAAATGTGAAAATGGTGAAATTCTTCGGGTTAATTCAGAAGAGTCAGATAGTTCATTTGCCATAATTTCTGTTACGTCTGCTCAGAAATGTTTGAGAAAAGGGTATGAAGCTTATCTTGCTTTTGTGTTGAACACTAAAGATCCAGAATTGAAAATTGAATTAGTGCCTGTGGTATGTGAGTTTCCCGATGTGTTTCCGGAAGAACTACCTAGTTTGCCTCCTGTTAGAGAAGTTGAGTTTGGTATTGAGTTGATTCCAGGTACCACGCCCATTTCTATTGCTCCTTATAGAATGGCCCCGTTGGAATTGAAAGAATTGAAAGCTCAGTTGCAGGAATTAACAGATAAAGGCTTTGCAAGACCCAGTAGTTGTGAAAAAGAAAGACGGATCGATGAGATTGTGCATAGATTATCAGAAACTTAACAAGGTAACAGTAAAGAACAAGTATCCATTGCCTAGAATTGATGATCTATTTGATCAATTGAAGGGAGCCACTGTGTTCTTCAAGATAGATTTGAGATCCAGAAACTATCAGTTGCGAGTTAAAGAGTCAGATGTCCTGAAGACTACTTTCCGGACTAGGTATGGTCATTATGAGTTCCTTGTGATGCCATTTGGTTTAACTAATGCTCCTACCATTTTCATGGACTTAATAAACTGAATTTTCAGACCGTACTTGGATAATTTTGTAGTTGTGTTCATTGATGATATCTTGATTTATTCTCATGATGAGACTGAGCATGCAGAGCATTTGAGAACAGCTTTATAGATTCGAGAGATAATCAGGTTGTATGCCAAGTTCGTAAAAAGTGAGTTCGTTACGAAGTTGGTTTTCTTGGACATATTGTCTCGGAGAAGGTATCAAGGTTGATCCGAGCAAGATTTCAGCCATTGTTGATTGGAAGCCTCCTAGAAATGTATCAGAAGTTAGAAGTTTTCTTCGTCTTGCCGGATATTATAGACGATTTGTAGAGGGATTTTTCATGATAGCTACCCCGCTGACAAGATTGCTGCGAAAGGATGTCAAGTTTGAATGGACTGAGAAGTGTCAATAGAGTTTTGACAAGTTAAAAGCATTGTTGACTAAAGCTCCTGTTTTAGTACAACCAGAACCAAGTAAGGAGTTTATGATTTATAGTATTGCGTCCATGAATGGACTTGGTTGTGTACTTATGCAGGAAGGGAAGGTAATTGCTTATGCCTCTAGACAGCTAAAGCCATATGAGAAGAACTATCCGACACATGATTTAGAGCTAGCTGCCATTGTTTTTACGCTATTGGAGACATCATTTGTACGGTGAGAAGTGCCACATATTCACTGATCACAAAAGTTTGAAATATTTGATGACTCAAAAAGATTTGAATTTGAGGCAAAGAAGATGGTTAGAGTTAATTAAAGATTATGAGCTAGTGATCGGTTATCACCCAGGTAAGGCAAACGTTGTTGCTGATGCTTTGAGTAGGAAATCTTTGTTTGCATTAAGAGCTTTGAACACTAGTCTATCCTTATCAGATGATGGTTTTATCTTAGCTGAGTTGAGAGCTAAACCGATGTTTCTTGAAGAAATTTGTGAAGCTCAAAAAAATGACAGTGAGTTGTTAGCCAAAAGAGATCAGTGTGAGTCGGATATAGAGTTAGATTTTCAGATCAGTTCTGACGGTTGTTTGATGTTCAGAGATAGGGTATGCTTACCGAAGAATGATGAACTTATTCGAAAGATCTTACAGGAAGCACATAGTAGTTCTTTGTCTATTCATCCAGGTAGTACAAAGATGTATAATGATTTGAAGAAAATGTACTAGTGGGTAGGAATGAAAAGGGACATTTCAGAGTTTGTTTCTAGATGCTTGATCTGTCAGCAGGTAAAGGCCGAACATCAGGTACCTTCAGGTTTATTGTAGCCTGTGCTAGTCCCTGGGTGGAAATGGGATCGAGTTACTATGGATTTTGTAATAGGATTGCCGTTGACACCGAGAAAGAAAGATGCAGTATGGGTGGTGATTGATAAGTTAACGAAATCGGCTCATTTTATCCCAGTTCGTATGGATTATTCACTTGACAAGTTGGCCGAGTTGTATATTTCAAAGATAGTCAAACTACACGGGGTACCATTATCGATCATTTCAGACAGAGATCCAAGATTTACTTCACAGTTTTAGAAGAAATTACAGGAGGCTTTGGGCACAAAGTTGAGTTTTAGTACAGCTTTCCATCCTCAAACCGACGGTCAGTCAGAGAGAGTTATTCAGGTACTTGAAGATATGCTTAGATGCTATGTACTGGAATTTCAAGGCAGTTGGGAAAAAAATTTACCATTAGTAAAGTTTGCCTACAATAATAGTTATTAGTCGAGTTTGAAGATGGCACCTTATGAAGCTTTGTATGGACGTAAATGTCGCACACCTTTGTATTGGATAGAGCTTAAGGAAAATCCGATTTACGGGGTTGATCTAGTTAAGGAAACAGAAGAGAAAGTAAAAATCATCAGAAATTGCTTGAAAGTAGCTTCAGACAGACAAAATTCGTATGAAGATTTGAAGAGAAAAGAGATTGAGTATCAAGTTGGTGACAAATTATTTTTGAAAGTATCCCCGTGGAAGAAAGTTCTTAGATTTGGCAAGAAAAGCAAACTAAGTCCACGTTTTATTGGACCGTTTGAAGTGATTGAGAAAGTCGGACCATTAGCATATCGGTTAGCATTGCCGATTGAGTTAGAAAAGATTCATAATGTATTTCATGTGTCTATGCTACATCGTTATCATTCAGATCTGTCACATGTGATTTCTCAGACAGAGGTTGAGATTCAGCCAGACATGACTTACGGTGAAGAACCGATAAAAATTCTAGCTCGAGAGGTAAAGCAATTAAGGATCAAAAGTATTGCACTTGTGAAAGTACTATGGCATAGACATGGGGTAGACGAGGTTACATGGGAGCCCAAAGAGGCTATGCGAAAACAGTACCCAAATCTCTTCACAGGTAAGATTTTTGGGGACGAAAATCCCTAAAGAGGGGAGAATGTAACATCCCGAAATAGGGCCTAAACGGAATTGTGGTTGCGAAACCACAAATTTGAGGTAGAAAAATTTATTTTATTATCATTTTAAGGTCTATGGCATGATTGCATGATTGTGTAAAAATTTCGTTTAGAAATTTTATCGATAGAGGGTCCAATTTGATATTTAAGACTAAATTGTAAAAGTTGTAAAATGTGTGTTCTAGTTCACAAAGGTATTAAGTACTTGTGAGTAATGGGTTTTTAAAGTGGAGGTCCTTGGATAGTAATTAGACCATTATACTTTTTGGACAAAAATACCTAAAGGAAAATAAGACACCATAGTTTTTAATTAAGGGCATTTTGGTCATTTAGTTATTAAAATGAATTAAAAACAAAATTAAAAGCCAATTTTTGTCCATCTTCTTCATTAGGCCGAAATTTCAAGGTTTCTCCATATCTAGGGTTTGTTCCAAGCTTCCAAGCTCCATAGTAAGTGATTCCAAGCCCCGTTTTTAATGTTCTTTACATTTTTGAAATCTCGATAGCTCGATTTAGCTTATGTTAGCAATAATTCAACCTAGGGTTCATATTTGGAAAAATACCCGTAGGTGAAATTTGTGTATTTTGGTGTTTTATGATAGAATATGAGGTTTTAAATTATGTTAGACAACTTGTGCTACTCGGTTTTAGGTGAAAATAAGTAAAAGGGCTTAATCGGTAAAAATACCTAATGTTCATAAGTACATGTTAGAGTTAGAATTTGATGTTGTCATAGAAGGAAAAAATGATCAGCATGTCATAAAACATAAGAAAATATGATAAATTTTAATTTCTGAGCCTTGGGGAAAAAGTGTAAATATGTAAAAGTTTAGGGGTAAAAATGTAATTTTGCCAAAGTTTGGGTCAAGGACTGTTTTAATAAATGTGAGTATTAAATAAGCTAAATTTTTTTATTATAGATCAAGAAGAACAAAATCCGGAGTTAGACCGGGGAAAGAAAAAGATAGTGGACTAAATCGATATAGTTGATCGCATTTTGTTTCGAGGTAAGTTTGTTGTAAATAAATGCAATATTCTATTATTTTATGTTAATTTTGTTAATTTTCAGCATGTGTATATTTATTTTATGAAATTATTCAAAGAAGACTCAAGCATGAATTGACGGAGAAGTAATTTTAGAAAGTCCCGGTTGAACCTTAGGAATGTGTGGGATACAAATGTCATGACGTTAGGGTTCAAGGATACCATGTAAGACCATGCCAAGGCATGGCAATTGGGAAGGTTTCTAAGGCAAGGAAATCATGTAAGACCATGTCAAGACATGGCATTGATAAGTTACTATAAGGCAAAGGTCCCATGTAAGACCATGCCAAGGCATGGCATTGGTGAGTTCATAAGGCAAGGATACCATGTAAGACCATGTCAAGAAATGGCAATGGTAAGTTTCAAAAGGATACCACGTAAGACCATGCCAAGTCATGGCAATGGTAAGGTACCCGTGTATCCTTAGTATTCCAAGTGGTTCAATTGGAAAATTTAAAGAGAATATCAAGGTAAGGTAAGGTAAGACAAGTTATACTAAAAAGGTAAGACAAGTTCATGTTAGAAGAGCAAAGGTAAGTACATAATATTTATGTATGCTTGATAAAGAAAAAGGTAAGTAAAATGTATTAATAAATTTGATTAAGTAAGTAAGTATTTAAGTAAGTGAGTAAGTGAAGAAGTTTAAAATATGTCTATGACATTAATGAAGTTGCATTAAGTAGTATCATGCCAAGTAGTAAGATAATTCTTATGAATGTTGTTATTTATTTGCATGCAAACTTACTAAGCTTAATGCTTACCCCTTTATTTTCCTTCTTTTATAGTTTTGTCAAGCTAACTCGGGGATCGTAAAAAGTGCGCCGAGGTCCTGGGCACACAATCACGAGGATTATTTTGGTATAGCTAGACGTTTCATTTTGAGTATGGCATGTATAGCATCGTAGCCATTTTGTGTGTATGATCTTATGATATGACTGATGAATGGTATGTAAATGCTTGATAATGATTACCTGTTGGAATGGCTAATCAAGGACATGTTTGGTGTTATGTATGCCTAAATTCTAGTTATTTCATGGAAATCATGAAAAAAAAAAGGTGAAATTAGCTTTAAAACAGTATCGGACAGCAATAATGACGTGAATTTGGAAAATCACTAAAAATAGTAGAAATGGATTTAGATAGTGAATGAGATATAGAATTAAATCTTGATGAGTGTACTTTCATATGGATGGAACAAAATAGGTATATGAGTTATATTTTATGAGATATTTAAATTTTTGTGAAACAGGACTAGAGCGATTTCTGGATCCCCTATTCTGACTTTAGAAATTCACCAAAAATTTTAAAAAGATAAGTAGAATTCATGCTTTATATGTACAGATTTCTTATTGAGTCTAGTTTTATGAGAAACAAATGGCATAATAATTGAAACTCTGTACAGGGAGATATTTAATTCGTAATACACAGGGGTCAGAGTAGTCAAACCCTGAAATAGGGGAGAATTTAACTAATAAACTGTACTAGTTGGCCCAACCAAAAATTCTAGAAAAAAATTAATTGATTTATATATGAGTCTAGTTTCAGGGAAATTTTATGGAATTGGATTTCAAGTTTCGTAACTTGAGATATGAATTTTTAAGCAACTGTGACGCAGTTAACCAGCTTGTCTGGAAGTTCTAAAATAAATTGTTTGAGTTGTTTAATTAATGAATTAAGTCCGTTAACACCTCGTGCTCGACTCTGGCGACGGTCTCGGGTTCGGGGTATTACATTAACGTTTCCATTATCATTCACGCCTTTATCGTCAATATCATTCGGGACATTTTCCATATCAGGATCACTATCACTATAGACCTCGTGATCAAAAAGAATACTACTATTGTATACATCATCACCAACCACATCAGTCTTAGGTGTAGCATTAAGATCAATGTCGGTTGACTATTAACGTATGACATTGGAACCACCATACACGGCTTTTGAGCTCCATGTTCTTCACCTAATAGAGTGGGATCTTCAGTTGGCTCCACACCAGCTAACTCAGCAAATAACTAAATTAGTGCATTTTGGTTGGTTCAATTCTCACAATAAAGAGCGATCATTGTCTCCACGTCTTTATCATCTACAAGTTTCATTTTGATGAATTTTATGGGATCCGTCGAAATTGGAAACTTGTAGAAAAGTTTCGAGATCCTTCTCCCACAATATCTATCAATTTTTGCACTAACCCTTTCCTTCATATCATCAAACGAGATATTTCTATTACATCTCATTACTATTTGTTGGTGACATTCAAATATACATCCCACGGTTGTTGTCAAAATTACTCCATCGAAATAAATGCATACAAAAAACTTATTCTCCATCTTCAATACTAAATCTGTTAAAAAAAATAAGATTCTTAAAACAATTTCGAACAACAAAAAGTTACATAAAATTTTAATGATTAAAAGAGACCAAAATTATAACAATATGCAAAAAATTTCATTCAAAAGCTAACAAAATTAATAGTCTAACAAAATAACTTTCAAATAACAAAATTACTAGCAAAACTTTCCATTCTATTTAAAAAGAAATAAACAAAAATATCTTATCATTCTTTTTGTTCTCCTTTCTTTCTTTCTTCTCCCTATCTTCTTCCTTTTGTTCTACTAATTTTTTTAGAATTCTCCTACTCATCTCATATTCAGATGTGATTAAATAGGTGAAAATTTGACCACTAGTGCCGCTTGTCAGATAGGGGTCACTAGTGGCACCTACCAGATAGGAGTACTCAGTGGTGCCTATCAGATAGGAGTTACCAGTGACGCCTACCAGATAGGCACCATCCCTCTTATACCATTTCATAGGCACCACCCAACATACCAATTTTGTTATTAATCCTGCTGACACCTAATTTCATAAATTAATTTTTTTATATTATTTGGGTAACTTAGCCGAATGATGCCGACAAATAAAGCTGCTCTACCTAGCATTCACTGCTCATTGCCTTCTTTCTTGTAGACCGGTAAGATGAACGAGAGCCTGTGGCTTTTCGACTTTCTCGGCATGATCTTGTGACTTTTTGAGTCTACCAATGCCCGGCTAGAGGGCATCCAGCGGGCCCTGACTCATAAACATTCGGACTTCCTCATGAAATCCTCCTTGCCCCTTGTTAATCTCTATTTATTCTAAGAGTTTTAGGAATTCTAATTTAATCAATGGAAACTGTAATAACCTTGGTTTGCTCTTTTTCCATCTTGATGTTCAAATAGATGTTTGTACACAAGTTCAAACAGAACACTAGTAGTAAGAAAATAAGAGAAGGAGAGAAATAAACACAAGAGATTTGTTAACATCGTTTAGATTCACCAATCCTACTCCGTAGAGCCTCTCTCAATAGCATAATAATCATGGATAAATAAACTCTAAAACTTATCCCAAGATAAAGCTTGATAAACCAAGTAATATCAGTTCATAAATCACCAAGGAATAAAGGATAAATATAAGTCTCAATAAGGCAAGTCGATCACGATCTTCCTTAAGACACTAAGTATAATCTCCAAGGTTTAGACAAAATAAAAATACATCCTAAGATCCAATTGCTTAAGGTAAAAGCATATGTGAAAGCCCAAGTCAAAATGACAACATCAAATAATACTGAGGTTGTCTTAAAAGTTTGTCTGAATAGATGTTTGGACGGACTGTTCAAACAGGAGTCAAAAAATTAGCCTTGGACAACCTTGGTCCTAACAGCAATTAATAAAAATTGTTCCCCCTTTCACTCTTCTCCATATCTTTGAACCTTTCCTTATCGCTCATCATCAATCATAGACCCTTAGGGTGTGCTTGGTTGGGTGGAAAAGTAGAGGGATGGAATGAGGTAGTGAAAAAGTGGAAAGAAAATAAATTTAGAATGTGCTTAGTAAGGAAGAAAAGTGGGAGGAAAAAAAATATGAGAGATGATAATTTCCATCCTAATGCATAAAATCCAAACTTCCAAATTGAAAAGACAAGTGGAAAGAAAATGAGAGAGAGAGAGAGAGCTGTATGTTAGTTCAAAATTATGCATTTTTCAAATGTTTTATTTTCTTTCATTTTATTTTTCAATTCTACCAAGTAATGGATGGAAGGAAAAAAATTTTCTTTCAATTTTTTCCATCTTTCTTACCAAGCTCACCTATGAAAAAAAAACTATATTTTTCATCTTTCTTTCCTTTTTGCCCCTTCAATTTTCTATCTTTCTGATTTTCTTTCCATTTTACCAAAAAAATCCTTAATTCCTATTGGGAAGCTAACACCTAAGTGCCCGCCACAAATCCAAGGTCCACGACCCCAACCCACTTAGAGTCAGCAAAGACTCCCACAAAGTTAAAAAAATTTCTTATTCGCCACCTCAAGTCATTATCCCTAACATAGACAAACGCCATCATAGGCCAATAGTCATATATGTTGCCTCACATAAAGTCATCCATGATGAACAATTCAACTTCTTAATAGTACAACGACACATTGGGCTATTAGGATCTAGTGCCCTAAGTGTAGTATATTTGTTAATTTATACTTGTAATTTTTTGAATAGATTGATTTAAATACGATTTCATCATACATTAATATCATTTTTATATGTCCTCAAAGGTTTTTTCATGCAAAGCAAAATATAAGCAAATATTGGCTCATTATTTATCTAATGTTAAACTAATATTAAGTTGCATTATGTAGTCAAATTATAATGCGAAAAACTAACTTATATTAGTATATAATCTAAACAGTCCGTAATTTAATCAAATTGAGAAAATCAATTGAAAGATATGAAGTCCAATTGGGGAGATGACTGTTGGATCTATTGCCTAAGTTTAGTATTTTTGTTTGTACAATTTGTAATTTTTTCAAACATATTGGTTAACAAATTTTTTCATGAATTATATTAATACTCTTTGTATATTTCCCTCAAATTATTTTTGCAAGTAAAATAAAATAGAAGAAAATATTAGCTCACTGGTTGTCTAATGTTTAACTAATACTAAGCAGTATTACATGGTCGGATCGTAATATGGAAAGACAACTTATATTAGTAGACAACCCTAAACATGTCCTTAGTCTAATAGAAAATGAGTAAACCAATTGAAAGGCTAATATGTCATTGTCAATGGAAAGAAAAAATTTTAAGTGGTCAGATGGTAAGAAAACAATTTTCGAACGAAACTTTTCCAATAATGATTTGTCTCAGGCATCAGTGTGAATAACTCCTAGAAGATAGAGACATGGATGTCATTGTCATACATCAAACAGGACCCAAGTCGAATTTATCCTATATCCATTTATGGATTTATTCACTTGTAACGTTCATCGTGCAACATGCCTTAATCTTGAGTAGATGATGGATTATATATTTATGACTCGTATACTTTGATGTAAATAAAAACTTGAGCTCAAATAGATAAGGAACTAAAAGTTAGGATTTTGGTATATGACTTAAAAATAATGTAGCATCATTCTTCAATAGTGGAATTCATAGTCCAATAAAGGATAAACGATATCCTTTTATTAGCATTACATGATTTATAAAAAAGGAAGGTAGCCACAGGATTTGTCATAAGACAAATTATTTATTTACTATGTGTTAGTAATTGAATTTTTTTCATATTGGAAGATGTAATGGAAATTATGAATTAAAGTAAGACCATATTGAAAGAACAAATTTATCCCAAAGAGATTAAATATATCCTATGAGAGTATTCACTTATGATAAGGTCATGAATGAACACTTAATAAAGTAGCTTTCATAATGGTATATAATAAGGGAGAGTTCAGTCATTGTACTATAGTGAAATGATTTCATGATTAAATAAGTTGTAATTAATAGGCAATGAGTCAAAACTTAATTACAAATTATTTGAGCTCTAATTATATATATCCAATCGATCCCTCCACCAGCTCAAGATAACCCGAAACGAATTACATGTGGAATCAATAGATTGTGGAATGAATGGAAATGATAAGTAAAAGAAATAACTTGAATGCATCATTATCCGCAATGAATGTGTTTTCTCACTAAGTACAAAAGATGACTTAGAAATTAATTTAATTTCTTCAAATTATTATTTAATTGATTATAATTAAATAATTGAAGTTCAAAGCGAGAATTAAATTAATCAGTCACCATATATTTGTTGAATAAGACAATTAAATTAATTTCCTCATGGCTTTTAATACAGTAAAGTTATCATGACTTTAATGAAATTAGAATTGGGTTGAGAAAATAATTTAATTGAAAAATGGGAACGAACAAGAGCTCCTACTCGTGTTCCTGCTCAAGCTCCTATATCAGAAGCTACATATGCTCTGACAAGACGCTTTCTATTCTCTACTACTTTCCTTTTATTATTCTTACTGCTACTCTTAGTCCTCCCATTAACTACAGCCAAGACTCCGCCTCTATCTCCTATGCCCCGTTCTTTTGTCATTTTGAATCGTTGATTGCTTGTGGTGATTGCGGTTCATTTGTTTGTGTTATACCGGTATCCTTTCCTTCAGGTGTGCTGGCAGGCAAGGGAGGACGAGGACTGGAGTCCAATTAACTAATTAATATTTTGTATAATAGAAAATAGTTATTGGGTTGGATAAACTATAAATGTTAGATAAAAGTTAGGATAACACATATAATTATATTAGGATAACACATATAATTATATCTAATGCACGAAAGGCCCAATAAGGCATTATTATTTACTAGGGATGCACCGCCCCTAGTGTACTAGTTCTACTGGAACATTGTATTTTTTGTTAAAATATTATATTTAATTAGACTTTATTTGAATAGAATTCTTGTGTTGTTTCTCTATAAATAGCAATTATGAGTTGACCTATTAACATACACTTTTGAGCACTAGTATTCTCTCGAAAAATAGTGACAATTTATTTTATGAATAAATTTTATTGTATGCAAAGAACACTCATAGTTTATGGTTCATAGAATTAATTAACTTTCCTACTGAAAGTTAAACAAAGTTTCCATTGTGTGTGTTGATTTGATTTGTTTGACTCTACACTTAAAGCGATTTGGGGTTTGAGGATGGTTGATCGCATGCGTGTGTGCATAGAAAACAAACAAAATATGAAAAAATTTAAAAGTGGTTTTTAAATACAGATGTATAGTGTTGAGTTGTAATATAGAGATTTGTAAAGAAATACAGAAGTATTTCGAGGATAGAACCCAAGGGATTGTCAATTAGTAAATGTGTTCATCAAATTAATTGAAAATTAAGCAATAATAATCTAATCGATTCTAGAATTATTAGTGCAACCAAATAAAAGGGATATTTAAAATTATTCTAAATTAACAAATTAAACAAATTAATCTAGTTTTCTTCCCTATTGCTTTGAACAATGCAAATGATCAAATAATGGTCAATTGATTAGTCAATTTCTATCTAAGCTAATAATCTATCTCGATTAAATCACTCGCAGCTCCTAATTAGGAATCTCCTTTCGGTCTAATCCTAATTCGAAATTACCACTAAGCTCTCCTCTCAGTCTCACTTAGACAAGTAGTTCTCCTCTCAGTTTCACTACTTGGACAATTATATCAAACTATCTAATGATAAACTCTCTTATTAGTCTCGTTTATCTAAATATTTCACTAGAGCCGTCAATTCTACAATATTAAAAATTTCGATATAAAAGAACAATCAATCCATCAACATAGCTATCAACCTAATTTAACAATCATCTTAATCAATCAACCAATAAACAATTTTAGCACATGATTAAACTTAAAAACATAATAAGCATTTCATCAAACACTTGGTAGGCAAAAGAAAATAAAAAGCAAGAGTTTAGTAAATGTCCAATCAGTAATATGAATTCGATGAAACACATATGTTTAATCCAACTCCATTAGCAAAATCTTCAACAAAAGAGAAGAAATAAAACAATGAAAATAAAAATCTACTCTAAAAGAAAGTCAAAGAAAATTCTATTCTAAAAAGAAAAAGAAAAGAAAATTTGTCTAATGGCTAAATGTCTAACCTAATTTTTGTACTCCCTTAAAAAGACTTATAAAGTATATTTATAATGTTTTCTAATTTAACCTATAAAAGGCAAACATGCCTTCACTTAAAATCTAACTTAAAATTTGATGGACTGAAAAATGCCCTTTAGCGATTTTCCTCTTTAGAGGCCAGTGTTGTGACGCCCACACCTTAGTGTCATGACATCGTCAGCAGCCTACTACATTGAGCTCATTGGGTCTTTCAATATTGCAACAATGACTTTTGGTGGAACGACATATTCCTCATGCAACTCAGCTTCTTTATTTATAGGGACTATGGTCGGTGTTGTGATATCGCCAAGCTAGTGTTATAACCATGGAGATTAGTGTAAAAACATTGGAGGTAGTCCACTTGATCATGCAATTTTTTTGAAATCCAACTCCTTAGTTGATAGCAAAGGCATTGGTGACGCAACCTTGACTTCAATTTAGGCTCCTCTCCTCATTCTTACATCAACCAAGTGTTTGAGACAAGCTTAACTCAAAGATTAAGTTTCTAATGGCATAAACTTGTCATTTTATTCAGAAAATCAATAAAATGTAATCAAAACTAAAACTAAGTATGAAATTTATAGCGAAGAAAATCGATCGGTTGAAATTTGGAAAACAACCTGGGTTGCCTTCACATAGAACATATATATAATTTTAATTAAAGTTTATTACTATAAATATCATAAAAATGAGGTGAGAATAAAGTTGCCATTGCTTTTATAACTAAGGCATCTTTCCAAGGGCCTGGCCCTTAAATCCTCAATGCTCCATTCTTATGGATGTTGTAGCTCAAAATAAAGTAAAACCCTATCTATATTTTTACCTTGAAATTAATTTATAGTTGAAGCTTATGAGTGTACTTAACAATATCCCCAATGTTATATTCTTTATATTTTGTGAACTTTATTATGATAAATTGATGTTATTTTTGTTCTTCCTACTAAAGGGTGCCTATTTTATTCTTATTATATTACGACATCTACATTGCCTTTGATTGTCACAATTTTTTGTTTTTTCTGAAAAACTTTAAGAAAAGAAACCATGGATGTAGTAAAGAAGAAAGCATGATACTTTTTTAGTTAAAGCAACAATTCAAAGAGACAGTAAGCAGATAGATTTTTGTACAAAAATTGACTAATAATTTTCATTTTTTAAATTTCAGAAACAGTCAAAGTTTCATATTACATATTTTTCTTTAACAAAAGATTACATAAAATTAATCATAGATTGCCTCCAATGTTTCTTCTTTTAAAACTTCTTGAATCGTCATAGGAGGAACGTCAAACAAATGCAACTCTTATCATTCGTGAAAGCCAACTTTGCTATTGTATCCACTACCTTATTATATTTTTTGGGGAAATATCTCAGGAACAACTTATTTCCACTTGATAGGATCTGTTGAATTTATCTTACCAGAATAGAATTTAATCCTTCCAATTTGCTATCCCTAATAGATCCAATAACCTCGAGACTATCAGATTAAATGATCACCTCCTTGTCTTTGAAACAGAAGTAAACCATCCATTTTTATTACTATTACTCATCTCATGTTTCAAGATATTTTTTGACTCTAGAGATGTTTAAACATCATTTATTACACCCAATATGGGAACTATTTATTATGGTCAGTGTTGGATCATTTTCTATATAATTTAAAATTGTGAAAGACTACGGGAATATAAAATTTAGATTTGTCTATATTCTAAGGAATTAATAGAGCAGAAGAAGATGAGTAGTTTGGTGGTGGCACCTACCCCAAGAGGCGGCGGCATTTAGAGTTATGAGAATTTTTTAGAAGATAGGTAGGTAAGTCTTATGTTGCCTAAAAAACATAATGGAAAAATTAAACCGTCTGAATGCCTGAGTGCTGCACATTTCAATTTTAATTTGGGGGAAAATTACATTTTTCTCCCCAGCTTTTATTTTAATTTCCATTATTCACTGCTTTTTCTTTAAATCAAAGATTGATGTCACATATGAAGAAGGAGATAGGAAAAAAAGTAGTTAATGTTTAAACTTACAATAACTTATTTACCTCGTCAACTTTACAAAAACATTATTTTATGTTAAAAATGTATCTGCACATTCCACTTTCATAAAGTTACTACTATTAATGTATTTATACAACTCAAGCATAACTAATTCATAACAGAAAACTAACTATACTAACTATTTCAACCCCATATAATTCTTTCTACACTTCCCCTCAAGTTGGAGGTGTAACAATATTTTTTTAACCCCAACTTGGAAATCAGATGACTATGTTGTTGTGACCCTAAGGCCTTCGTCATAACATCTGCCAGTTGATCTATCGTTGAAACATATTCAGTAGTTATAAGCCCTTGTATCTTTTCTCTTACAAAATGACAATCAATCTCTATGTGCTTAGTCCTCTCATGATACACAGGGTTTGCTGCTATTTGAAGGGCTGCTTTGTTGTCACAAAACAGTCTCACTGGTTCAGTTACACTTATCTCCAGTTCTTTGAATAAGCCTGAAACCCAAACCAGTTCTGATGTAACAGCTGTCATACTTCGATATTCTACTTCAGCAGAAGATTTGGACACAGTACACTGTTTCTTCGATTTCCAGGAGATGAGTGAATCTCTTAACTGCACATAGAAACCTGAAACTGATCTTCTTGACATTGGACAAGAGGCCCAATCTGAATCGCAATATGCTACCAACTGGTGTTTATTGATGGCCTTCAAGAAAATTTCAAGCCTTGGTTCTCTCTTTATATATCTCACTACTTTCATCGCTGCTTCAATATGTGACTGTTTTGGATTTTGCATGAACTGAGTAAGATGACTAACAGCAAAGGTGATGTCTGGCCTTGTATGGGTTAAATATATCAATCTTCCAATGAGTCTCTGATAAACTGTTTTATCTTCTATCAACGTATCTTCTTGATGCTGCTGAATTACTTCATCAAATTCTGCAGTTGTTAATTTCTGATTCTGCTCAAGTGGTGTAAGAGCAACCTTCGTTTCACTTAAACCTGCATATTGGATGAGTTCTTGTGCATACTTCAGCTGATTGAGCAAAATTCCTTCTTGAGACCTTAAAACTTCAATCCCAAGAAAGTATATTAATTCTCCTAAATCCTTCATCTTAAAATTTCGGTTCAGAATCCCTTTCAAGTCAGTAATCATATTTATGTTATTTCTAGTGATAAGAAGATCATCAACATATACTAGTATAATAACCATCTTGCCCTCTTTCTTTTTAGTGAAAAGAGAATAGTCATGCTTGTTTTGCTCAAAACTAGCCAACTTAAGAGCTTCAGTAAGCTTGGCATTCCACTGCCTAGATGCCTGCTTCAACCCATACAATGATTTCTGCATTCAACATACCATATGCTCCCCCTGGCTGCGGAAACCCTCAGGCAAAGTCATAAAGATCTCTTCATAAAGATCACCTTGAAGAAATGCATTGGATACATCCATTTGATAAATGGGCCAGCTAAAAGAAGCAACAAGAGCTAAAATAGTGCGAATAGTGACCATTTTAGCGACAGGGGAAAAAGTGTCCAAATAATCAATCCCCCTTTTTTTATTGTACCCTTTAGCAAACAAACGAGCTTTATATCATTTTATTTCACTAGAAGCTCAAAGTTTAACCTTGTACACCCATTTACAGCCTATAAGAACCTTTCCCGGAGGCAAAGGTACAACAGTTCATGTATGATTAGATTCTAATGCCTGAATTTCCTCTTGCATGGCTTGAATCCAGTGGGGAGACTTTCAAGCCTCAGAAAAAGAAAGAGGCTCAGTAATGTTCACAAGAGAAGAAACAAAAGCGTGAGGATTAAAAGGAAAATGAGAAGAAGAAGCACCTACGGATGAAGAAGATTGGTAGGGATAAACAAAACCTCTTAACCAAGAAGGAAGCTTAACGGTTCTGCTAGACCGCCTAGGCTCAATAATTGGTAGAGGAGGAGAAATTGGAGGTTGGGATATACTTACTGAAGCTGGAACGAAATCTGATATTGCAGGAGTAGGGGGAAACAAAACAGGAAACTCATCAGAAGTAGACCGAAAAGGAAAAACATCTTCAACAAATTTGACATTTCTGCTGACAAAAAACTTTTTTGACTCCAAACAAAACAAAATATAACCCTTTTGAGAAGAGGAATAGCCCATAAAAATCGAAGGAAGTGATTTGGGAGAAAAATTATCAGAATAGTGGGGTTTGACTGCAAAACAAAGACACCCAAAAACACAAAAATAAGAAAAATCTGGAGGTTTGTTATAGAACAATTCAAATGGAGTTCACCAAGCTAAAATAGAATAAGGAAGCCTATTTATGATGTAACAAGCAACTAAAATATAGTCACCCCAAAATTTTATTGGAACGTTCGACTGAAAATGCAAAGCACGAGCAATTTCTAGAAGATGCTTATGCTTACGCTCAGCAATGCCATTTTGCTGAGGTGTATCAACACAGAAACTTTGATGGAGAATCCCTAAGGACGCAAAATAAAACGAACAAGAAGAGTTGAAAAACTCAGAACCATTATCACTCTGGACGGTTTGAATAACAGTAGAAAATTATGTTTTAACCATAGAAAAAATCTGTTTAAGAGCTAAAATAACATCAGATTTAAGCTTCAGTAAGTACACCCAGGTCATTCGCGTGTGATCATCAACAATGGTTAAGAAAACACGATGACCACAATGGGTGGACATCCTATAAGGTCCCCAAACATCAAGATGTATCAAACTAAATGGAGTCTTTGCCCTAGAAGTACTAACAGGAAAAGGCAGTTTAGACAGTCTACCCATGGGACATACAGAACAAGTGAAGTCTTTATTAATTGTCAAATTATTAAATAAAGATAAAGATGTAATTTGTGCATAGGCACATGCCCTAAACGTGCATGCCATAAGGGAATTTTAGTTGCAGTAGAAGTCATACAAGAAATAGAAGCAGGTAAAAACGAGTTGGACAAAGAGGAAAGAGAACTAGGTGACTTAACCAGGGCAGAAGAACGCTCAAACAAGTAAAGGCCATTTAGGTGTCTACCAATCTCCTTCATCCTGCCATTAGAGAGATCCTGCAGAAGGCAGAAATCGGGGTAAAAAAGAACTACACAATGCAAATCATGAGCCAATTTGGAAATAGAAATAAGATTATAGTGAAATGTGGGTACACAAAGAACATCAGTAAGGGTAATAGTAGGAGATAAAGCAAAAGAACCAAAATGAGTGATAGAAGAGTGTCTACCATTGGAAAGCTGAACAAAACGAGGGTTAAGAGGGTAAGCAATAGGCAAATGCAAACTCTTCGAATCAAAACATATATGATTAGCTGTACCAGTGTCTAATATCCAAGAAAATTTACGGTCAACTGAAAAAGGTGTAGAAGGTATACCTGCACAATTCACAGCAGGTGCAGTAGTAGCTTGACTCTTATTCAGCAAGTCCAGGATCTGTGAATACTGTTGAGGAATGAAGGTAGGGGCACTCTGAGGATTAAGTGAAGAGTCATCAAAGGAAACAGCAACAGCAATTGAAGAAGCCTTCTTCCGATTGAATTTAAAATTAGGCGGGAATCCAATTAGGCGGTAACATGACTCCTTTTTATGCCCCTTCAACTTGCAAAAATCATAGGTACTAGTGAATTTCTTACGGTTGCCAGATGCAGTGGAAGATAAAGCCACAGGATCGAGAACATGCGACAAAACAGAGGAAAAACTCCTTTGAGCTTCTTCTTGGACAATCATGGAATACGCCCGATTTACCAAGGGTAAAGGCTGCATTAAGAGGATCTGGCTTCGAACTGCAGCATAGGTCTCATTGAGACCCATCAAAAATTGAAATAACTGCTACTGATGAATGTGACTCTAATTTTGATGGGCAACCTCACATGCACAATCGGAAAAAGAGACAAGAGTAGTGTATTCATCCCAAAGCAACTTTAATTGCGTGAAATAAGAGGAAACAGTAGCATCACTTTGAGTAAGATGCGCAATTGATCAGTGGAGAAAGAAAATATGGGAACCATCCACTTTGCTAAACCGATCCTTGAGATCCTTCTAAATCGCAGCAGAATCAGAAGCAAAGACGAGCCCCGCAGACAAATTCGGACTAACAGTGTTGAGAAGCCAGGAAAGCACAAAGGCAATACACTGATCCTATTGAGCATGTAGAGAGTCAGGATAAGCCGAACGAAGGCAAACACCATCAACGAAGCCGAGTTTGTTCTTCGCTAGCAAAGCAATTTGTAGCGAACAACTCCAGATAGTATAATTCTCAACGTCGGTCAAACGATAAGAAACAAGGAGTATTCTCGGTGTATCGGAAGGATGAATAAACAAAGGATGATGAAAATCAATATCATCCATGAAAAAGCTATCAAAGAAGCACGATAATAGAAAAAAATGGGAGAAAAATGAAGATTTGTGCCCTAGACGAAGTACGAGCAATGAAAACGGGTACTAGCCCAAAAAAAATGAGGCCCAAACCACTTAGAGAAAAAAAAGCTCAAATGATACCATGTTAAAAATGTATCTGCATATTCCACTTTCATAAAGTTACAACTATTAATGTATTTATACAACTCAAGCATAACTAATTCATAAAAGAAAACTAACTATACTAACTATTTCAACAGCCTATAATTCTTTCTACATTTTACTCTTTCATTTAATTTTTATTTTTTTAATTCTTAAATTTACATTGTTTGTCATATCACCAAAAATAGATTGTTAACTTTACCACTGTTTAAAAATTATAAAATTAATTTAAAAATAAAAATTATTTTTTAATTTTAAAAATAAAAATAATTAATTGCTAACATGACTATATCACATCTGTAAAAATAACAAATATTAACTTTGAAGTGCTTTAATAAATAATACAAATTTAAAAAGTAAAAATAAAATGATTCTTCTATAAAATTGGAGACCAAAATTTGGTCACAGCTTCATTTATTTGATTTTCCTTTAATTTTAATTGCTATCTTGTTTGCTAAATTTTAAAATAGGATTTTAATCTTTATCTTTTAAGTCCCCATTAATCTTTACTTTGCTTATTTTTATTTAAGAAATAAAGTTATCACCTTTTTTGTTAATATGATTTTATTCACTATTATTTATTAAATTTTTATTTTTTTTAATAGAGGCTTTTTAGGTCTTTACAATCATACAATATTTTTACAATGTTATTAGTTTTCCAAATTTTTTTACTTATAAATAATTTGAATACCCTTATATTATACTGGGACTTGAAACTTAATATTATTATATCTTTCAATTAAAATATCGATGTTAATTTTTTCAAAGACATTACAACAAAATTTATTTTATCATAATGAGTATGAAATGATATACAAAAATCCTAATTAGTATTTTTACTATTATTTTCCTGGTATTCTTTATGTCCGTTATATTTGGAGTTTATAATTATTTATTTCAACAATGTTAATTTTAAAATTGAATCTAAATTTTTCATTGAAAATGCAATGTGTCTTCACCATTATTTTTAATGTAACATTTTTTTAATTTTAAAGGTAATACCAATAAATTTAATAGAAAATTTTAAACACATAACAATTAAATCTAAACTTTAAAATTTTAAAAATAGAAAACTGCATTCCTAAAATAAAAATAAAAATAAATTCTAAATAATAAAATTGAGATGTAGGCACGTGAGAGCAACAGGTGTTTGCATGGCCAACCCAACGTGTCAGCCATGAGAGAACCAACATTTCGGTTCTTTTGCCTTCCCATTTCCTTGATATCGAATATTCAAAAGCCATAGCCTTTTAATTTCTTTTTCATTTTCTTTTTGATGATCAAAGCAAAACAGCAAGATAACTAAGAAGTTGAAGAAGATAATGATGGAGAGGAAGCATCTTTCTTCTATCGCCAACCATGTCCTTCAACGAAGCGCAGAGTAAGATATATACTTCTTTTCTTAAATAATATGTTTTTCAATAGTGTTATCACTCTAGTTTTATTCTTTCGTTGTGATATGGGATCTCTTTGGAGATTAAAAAATCAATGAGAAAACATGAAATTCAAGATCAAACAAGATTAAATTTCAAAGCTTACGGGCATATGTATATATTTTCTCGGAAGTTGGTTTTCATATTTTTTTCTTGTTGTACGTATCTGAGTGTTATCAAATTTGTTTCATATTTAAATATTCATATAGAGATGGATGATCATACAGTTGAAAAGCATTTATACCTGTCAGATGTTTGATAATATTACTAGTCAATTATCATGGGTGTTTTTTGTGTGTGTTCTGCATATTTAATTGAATAATACTCGATACATGTTACATATACAGCATATTGAAGAGCTTTAAATATACTAATTTTGCACAGGGAACTTGGTTCTTCAGTAGATCATTTGGTAAAAGAATTTGAAGCTAAATGGACACCCGAAGTAGGCGATTATTCGAAGAAATTAGTGGAATTTTGCAGTTCAAAGGCCCTCATTAAATTTTGTCAAAATATAAATGAAAAGATAAGCGATGGATCATATAGCCGCTTCACATATGACATGATGCTTGCCTGGGACAACCCCAGAGCTGTGGACGAAGAGTCTTCAACTGTGAGAATATATTAACTTCTCTCAATCATAGTCAAAGCTTGGAATTTACTTCAATTCTGAATTGCAATCTTTTGGCTGAATAGTCACATTTCGATGAAATATTTAGTGAAATTATGGTTTTCATTTTCCTCGTAACATTTGCCTTACAAGTTTGTCAGAATTTATGTGTTGATGACTTTCTCCACATACATTGTTACTGATTCTATCATTTGAGTTAGGAGGAGAGCATTGGGAAGGAGAAAGAAGATAGAAAAATACAAGTAAAAGAGCCGACCGATGAGGATGATATCTCTCTTTTCTATTCAGACCAGATGCCACTCCTTGTAAGAAACTTTTCAGATTTTATCCAAGACATTTTATTCTGGAAAGAGTGGATTGAAGAAACTGTTGATTGTATATATAAATATATTTATGTTTATCAGAGCGTGGCCATTGATTTGTGCACTTTCTTGATAGGTTAATCATGAACCAAGTGTTGAAGAAGATGCTTTCATGTGGTTAAGTTCATTAATTCCATTAGCTGCTGATATCGTTAACCGAAGATTCACATTCGAAACTCTTACTGCACCTACCGGAAGACGGCTTTTTTACCCTGCATATGATCGATTCCTAAAAGAAATTAACAAGTAAGTATTCGAAACTCTACTTGAAAGAGATAGTAATCCAATAGTTAGTATTGATGAGTGAAAAAACTTAAAACTCATGTTAGATAGCTCTGCCATTGGCAGAATCTAGTTAATATCTAACACAAGCTGTTTCCCATCTCACCATGTTTTCATACCTAAATTCTTTTTTCTCTCTTTATGTAAACAAAATTGGAAGTTAATTGCTTACATGTAAATGTCATAGGTGGCACTTTGGGTTATCGATTTGCCTCCATGTAGTCTTGATTTTCTCTCATCTGCATAAACATCAATGATTATATAGTAATAAACTGGCACTATTGGTGAGACTTGGACAAACTGACCAGCACAACTCTGTTAAATATTAGAACAAAATACTCGCAGTGGTAGAATCCAACACCTGAACTTTATTTTGTTTTAACTGCAATATTGCAAGTTTTTAATATCCCTTGTCCGAAAATCATTGGTCAACAGTTGCATGAGGCATTTACAGAAACAAGCAAAACCGAAGGGTATAGAGTTGGCTGATGATGAATTTATATTGCATGTTGAGGGAACAGCTACCTCACACAGAGTGGTGCGCCATATCGGAGGCTCAAGTTGGCCCGGTTAGTTTTCTATTTCTTTTTCCCTTAGTAAAAAACTGCAGGCAATCAAATAAATATCTTATCTTCCTAAAAAAGTGCAGGCAATCAAATAAAAATCTTATCTTACGATCATTTAAGTGATTGCTGCTTTGGAATTACTCACTGTGGAAGGTACTTTTCTAGGTAGGCTTACACTGACTAATTACGCACTCTACTTCGAGGCTTCTGGGGTGATAAATTATGAAGATGCACTTAAGATAGATCTTTCAAGGAAAATTGATCACAGTGTTAAACCAGTTGCAACAGGTCCATGGGGTGCTCCACTTTTCGACAAAGCCATAATCTACGACTCCCCTGACTTGTAAGTATATACTTGCAAAGAATCCTATCTAATATTTGCCCTTATAAATTATTGATATTCGAAGTCTAAAGCTTAATGACGGTATACGTTCTTTTGCTTAGACATGGATGTACCACTTCTCACACACCTCGACCACTATATTTCAAGTCAACAATGTTTTAGAAGACAGTAATCAATAATTCATTGTTTTCCATTTCCAATTTTCCGTGCTCTAGTAAGAGATCTGCCAGAGAGTTATTGGATATTTTTTAACTGTTTGTTAATTGGAATGATTGCCAGTTTGATGATGACTTTTAAAGCTTTGTCTAGCTAAATGTTACTGAGATTTCAAAGTAATGTTTTAGCTTTTACTGACAAATGAGAAAAGCTGGTTATTTCTGAGTTTAGCTTCCAAATTTTTCTAGACAGGAAGGAGTTCTGCTGGAATTTCCTGAGATAACAAGCTCCACAAGGCGCGACCATTGGCTAGCACTCATAAAGGAGATTCTGCTAATGCACAACTTTTTGTCGGATTTTAAGGTGGAGTGTCCAATACAAGCATGGGAGATGCATGCAAGGACCATTTTGAGCATAATAAGGCTCCATGCAGCAAGAGAAATGCTAAGAATTGCTCCCCCAAGTCCCACAGAATTCTTGATTTTCTCTTTGTATGAAGAATTACCCAAGGGGGACTATGTACTTGAACAACTTGCTCAGAGCTTAAAGAGGGTAAATAGTGGGCAACCATGTAGTGCAAGCTCGATATTGAGGAAATTGAACCTTCCAGAGCCTAATGTTTTGAGTTTGGAAGCAAAAATAGAGAGTGAAGTGAGTGAAACTATTGCAGTTGGCAAGGATGATGATAATAAGACTTCACTCGAGACTGCCATTAATCAAGCGCGAAAGGAAGGAAGAGGAGTTGCCAAAGCTAGAGCTGTGATGGGGGGGCTGAAAGAGGAAGGGATTGGTGAAAATGCTACCATTCTTACGGTAATTACTCACAATGTCCGTCATTTAGTTTGCAGAGTAAGCAATACATGCTCTTTCTGAATCATTGGTAGAGGGTGCACATCATATCATGACCGGAATTCTGTAGTTTTGATTTAAGAAAACTAGTGTTCAAACAAATCGTCTCTCACTAAGACAATGAAACTTTTCATAGAGATGTAAGAACTTATGAGTGGCACTATTTTTTTTTTTTTCCTTCTTTGGCATATGTAGGAGCTACTAAAGCCACTAAGAAGTGTATTCCCTTGGTTCCGTGAAATCCTTTCATGGGAAAGACCGGCAACGACTCTTCTGGTATTTGCTGCAATTATACTAATCGTATACAAGTAAGTTGTTTTCTATTTTCTGTCTTTTTTTCTTTTATGATGCAAATTCAAGTCAGAAGGATAGTAAAGCAACTAGGAATCATGTTGTAGGGAATGGATTGGCAAGGCGTTATCTGCAGGCTTGCTTCTGGTGGTAGCAAATATGATACGAGCTAGACAAGAAAGGCTCAAGGACAAACAAAAGGAAATAGTTGTGTGCACAGGTTCCGACCATACTCTGAGTACGAGAGAGAACATAGTTTCAGCTCAATATGGATTTTTGACGGTTCGTGAGATAATAAAGGAAGCGAATGTAACAATACTGAAATTGCATTCGGTTCTGGTTTCAAGGGCACACAAGGTATGCATGCAACTACATATTCTTTCAGTTTGGAAATTTTAAAATTAAGCAAACCTAAATGTATTTTTCAGCAAGATTTATGGAAAAAGTTAACATACTTGTATCTGTCAGCATGCAAACACGGTAATGCTCGCAATGATCGGATTGGCAATAATATTTGCAGTGATTCCTTTCAAGTATCTCATAATTGCTGTTGTGTTTCATTCCATGATCACAACATCACCGCTAGCAAAGCATATGGTAAACAACCAAGGAGGAGATCGTAATCGACGATTGAAAGAGTGGTGGGAATCGATCCCGCCTACCCCTATTCGGGTTATTAACGAAGCCCCTGTCAGTCCGAAATAGTCGTGCATTTTTGGTGTAAAATGCTCAGAATCTGGTCTATCTATCTATCTGGTTTTTACACTTGTTTGCCAAAACTATAGCTGAATGTTTGTTTGAACAGGTTAGATTTTGTTTTACCATGATGGGCACTGCGCATGGTACATGTATGTATATTTATAAGAGAATAAATAATAAATAAATTGAAAAAAAACACAATTGAATGAAAGAAGGGTCCGGTCCAGTAGAGAAGATTAAAATCGACCCACAATCAAGAACCATTAATTTCTGATACCCTTCACCTGAAATAGCAGCTTCCATGACTGTCTCAGGGTTTAAATCCCCGTCTTCAACTAAGAATATATTTATCAATTTCTTGGATTTATTGTACAGTCACGGAATCTCTCAGATTCCAAAAGAAGATAATTTGTGGGATTACATCTCCATACCTTTTCTCAGTGAACTTCCTCTCTATAACTTGATATGAAAAGTTAACAATGACAGCATGCAACTCTTAAAATTTTAAGTAAAAGTAAGTCTTAAAAGCATAACAAAAGCAGCTAAAAAAAAGTTCGCAAAAAAAGACAAAAAAAAGTAAAAACAGCCTGAAAATCTAACAATGGCGGAACAAATGCAGCTTTTCGTGACTTCTTAATTTATTTCTGGTTTAGGGGTATTTCGAAATAATAAATGATTTTATGCGTCGATTTAGATCATATTATCTTAAGATTTATATCTTTTGTTTATTTTTCATTGTTGAATAAGTTTTTAATTTTAAAAAATTTTATCTGTTCTTGTAGCACTTTTTAGTTAGTCTTACTTATGCATATAATCTTAAATTTACAAGTAAATTTAGGGATAATTTTGTTGTCGTCTGATCTCTAGTTTGATGAATGCTTAATTCTTTTGTCGATTTTTACTTGCATCTTTGAATCATCCGAGGTTGATTTTCTTATCAAAATTAAGTGATTGGAATCACTATCGATATGTTGTACTTGAGTTGTGACAAAGTCAATTGTCAACCTGTCATAATGTTCTATTGATGCTAAGGTTAAAGTCTTTGTTATGTTGATGGAGCTTATTATTCACTATCTACGACAAGTATTTACTACTTTTTTCTTTATGAATTATATGATTCTATTCACTGAATGAATTAATAAATTTACCTTTAAAAAAACAAGTCTTTAAAAGCAGCTCAAAATAAGTCACAAAGGCAACACATAACTAAAATATAGTAGTTTTAATATTATTCAGTTAAAAAATCAAATTATATAAATAAATAGATCAATTGTAAGTTAACAAGAATAAGATAACAAGCATACCCTTCAACTTACGAAAGCTTATGAATTTATAATAGGCTCTAAAGTATTTCAAGAAAAGTTTAAACATTGAAATGATTAAATAAATATATCATTTTCAATCTTGTCAAGCTATTGAATTTGTTATTCAATCTTCTTGATGTCTTATTTAATCTAATCTTGAGTACACACAAGAGCTTATATAATTTTAGGAGTTAAAAGAACTCCTAAATTGATCAACCATATGCCCTTCGTAGCTAAATGCAGATTCTAAAGCAACCGTAAAAACTGGTATAGCTAACACATCTCTGGTTATCTTTGAAAGAGTAGGATATATTGGACTATTCACTTTCCACCACAATAAAATATCAAAATATTTAACAAAATTATCATTAGCCTCAGCTAAATATTTATCCAATTTAGACGTTTTGTCCTCACCATCATTTTCTCATTCTCGCTTTTTATACAAAACTTGCATACACCTTTTCATTTTTTGTTGTGGTTCACCTAGAGAAAAATGTGCTACTACACTTGATTGGCTACAAACACTATGAAGTAGAGGCTTATACTCATCAAACAATTCATACAAAGCTTCTGTCAACTTTTGCATCATTTTATAAGCTTTTTCAACATTAAACATTTCATTATGTGCAAATTCAAGATATTTCAGTTTTTGTCTAGGATCTAAAACACAAACAAATTCATCTTATCAATATCACCTAAATACTTATCATGCTTATTTTCATCTTCATGGTCATAACACAAATTCAACATCAATATTTAATTGAGCATCTCGCAAAAGGATATCAACTTTAGAAAGCTTATCAAAAAATTATTGGATGTGACATATGAAGTGTAGGAAACACACAAAGTGACTTCATACTAGTATTCCAAAAAATCCCTCAAATTTCAAACACTAGCTCAATCATTCGCACAAAGCCAACCCTACCATTTTTCAAGTTTAACCTTAAAGTTTATATCTTGCTCCTCAAATCTCTTAAAATTCTAAGTAGTGTCTAACATTAAGTAGGTCGAGTCCCACCTAGTACAAACATCATGATACAACATTTTCTTGCACTATTTTTTCCACCACAACACACTTCTTATATTTTTGTAATCCAGTTGGAGATTGCTTCACATATCTAACAACCCCCTAACACATTTAACAAATTTATTCATTTCCTTTAAACCTTCAACAATAATCAAATTCACAATGTGTATCATGCATCTCGTGTGAAGATATTTACCATTTTGAACTAAACTCCCTCGAGGGCTAAATT
Source organism: Gossypium arboreum (assembly GCF_025698485.1). Taxonomy (NCBI): domain Eukaryota; kingdom Viridiplantae; phylum Streptophyta; class Magnoliopsida; order Malvales; family Malvaceae; genus Gossypium; species Gossypium arboreum. Next base: position 102,831,198 of record NC_069080.1, read on the forward strand.
TCTTTCTCAAATAACTAATAGCAACATCATTTAAACTTGCATTATCAACAGTGACAGTAAACAACTTATCAATTCCCCAAATCAATTAGCATTTCTCAATTACCAACCCAATGGACTCACCCTGATGACTAAAAATTAGACAAAAATTTAAAATCTTTTTGTTCAATTTTCAATCTTCATCAATAAAGTGAGCAGTGATACACAAATAATTAACTCTTTGCAAAGAAGTCTTTGTGCTAGTAGTTAAGTAAATTCTAGATCAAGAATTTCTCAAAAGTTGTTTTAGCTTGCCCTTTCATCTAAATAGTAATTCGTGAAGGAACATGAAACCTAGGACATGTCACATATATAAATTTCCTAAAACTTTTACTTTCAACAAACTTGAAGGTAATACATCAATCACAATCATTTGTGCTAACCCTTTCCTACATACTTATTGATCAAATCTCTAAGTTGAAAAATACCATCCCCTTTAACTCCTTTACTAGGAAAAACTAATTGTCTTTTCCTAGTGTCAACAATATTATTAGGATTTTTCTTACATGAACCGATATGATATTTTAATGACCCCGTACCATTTTTTCCCGTCACAACAAAATTTCTTTTCGCAATAATTACATTTAGCTTTACTTGCACTCTCACTATTAATAATTTTACTAAAGTGAGACCAAATTTTTTACCTTGGAAGGATGATTTTTTTTTCCCAGCGATACCCTTTGTTTGGCTTCAAGCTTCATCTATTGAAATTCTAAAATCTGTCGAAATAAGAGGTGTAATGCTACCGTCAACAAATATTGGTTCTGTGGACATTCTGCAAGAATAAAAATTATACAATAGATTAAAATACATCTATATACAATATATAAATGGATTAAAATATATAAATATTTATATACATTTACATACATTCTGCCTAATGCATGGCAAATGACAACCTTTAATTATTAAATATACGGATTAATTTATATAAATCGAAACAATCGAACCATAACATTTGAAAAATGTGGAGACCAACAACAATTGGATGAAATATGAAGGGATTAAATGGCCTTTTCGTTGAACAAATACTCAATTACAACTGTGTAGAATGAACTTAGGCCAATGACCGATAAGGTGCAATAGCATCGAGTACTTTGATCCAAATTCCATACACTTAGAAGGTAACCATTTGGAAATGAAAGGTATATTTTTTTAGATTGCATAACCTTAGTGATATCCAGTTTGTGAAATAATGTTTAGTTGCTTTGCAAAACCCATATTTTTAATTTTCAAATGGTAGCAAATGAAATGTTTTTAGAGAGATGATAGTGTATTTTTTTATTTAAGATTATGCCCGTTTTATTTTCGGGTTGTGAGGTTAACCAATATAATAATTCAAATATGTTTAGGGTGAGTTTAGATAGACAGTGCATTCACTTACTGTGGTTAGTGTAAAAACAGTGGTTGTGGTGAGATTAAATACTGTAACAATATTGTACCGTGAGACAAAAAGTAAACTAAGCGCACCACATCACACTGCGCCCCAACATTAATCCAAACCCACCCTTAAAGTAACTAAGAATCATTCAAATATTGTTTATATCAACTAAGAATCTATAAAGCATTGAATTGCATGATAAATACAAGAGGCAGTATATAGGTAAAAAAACTTGCAGTTGATTGCTTTCATATATTTGACTATCTTAATTATTTATTCTATATTATTTATTTTATTTAATTGGTTAATTTAATTAATTATCTTATTTCAAACTAAATTAATCAATAACCGAAATTTCTAAAAAAACATTAATTGACTTTCAATCGAACTAAATTCGGCCATTGATTGATTAACCAAATTAGACCGGTTTGGTCGATTAATTCAATTTTAACCAAATTATGAACACCCCTACTCGATATTGTATTGATGGGCGTATTGTTTTTGTCTTGGTACTGGTACATATTGGTACCAATATGTTTTGTTATACTGTTTTGGGTTTATTAATACTTTTTAATATTTTTCACATATACATATTTATAATCTAATTTTAATTTCTTGATAAATTATATATACATTAAATATTTTTCACATATATATTTATAGCCTAAGTTTTAGTTTCTTCAAAAATTATATTTTTTGTCAAAATAAATTATACATTTTATATATATATTTAAATATATCTCATTCATATAAATATATTTATACGTAAGTATAAATTTTAAAATTATTAATTAGGTTGAATAATTCAATTTACTAATTTTTATTTTTAAATATAATTATGGAAAAATAAAATGGGTAAAATAAAAATATTAAAAAATAGTTTGAAATGCCAAAATGTTGTAGAAACCAGTACGGGCAAAAACAAGCCGATATTGATTGAAATTGGACGAAATACACTAAAATGGCCAAAGTGCACCTAAATTGTGATCGAAATAGAACATAGAATACTTGGTATTGGTTTAAGATTGAAACAGTACAGACCAATATTGGTACGATATCAACTACCACGATCAAAAGTGAAAGACAATTTAAATTAAAAAAATGGTTAACTCGCCGTTTAAAAATAATCTAATTGAAATTAATATTTTAATCATTTAATTTTTTAAAACAAGTTTGATAACCCACAATAAAAATTAGTAAACAATTTTTATTTTTTATTTTTCTTTTGCAAAAATAGAACCTGGTTATAGCTTAATAAAATAAATTATATTATATTAATTTATTTTAAAAAATTATATTATCCCCTCGTCATATAGTTTAATTATATTCTGTATTTAATTTTAATTAATGTTAAACATGTTTTATAACAACGCTTAATTTTTCGATTTTTTTCCCAAACATGTTTTATAACTTGAATTATCACTTAAAATTTTTATATTTAATTTTTAGTACTTAAATTTTTCTGTTTTTCAAATAGAGGGTTATATTTTATTGACTAAACTAATTTTCTTAGAACAAATATGAAAAATGTAAAATTATTTCCTTAATTAAATTTATGTATTTTACAAAAGCTGTGGATTTAATTTTTGTATTAGAATTTGGTAATTTTAGTAAATTTTAAATTTCAACACTCTCTAAATGATAAATATTAAATTAAGTTCTACTATTTCTAAATTCGATTCAACAAATATATTATTATATGTGTAATATTATGTTAACATGTTATTTTCACATATTCTTTACTAAAATCATGTTAATGGATTAACGATTGTAATTTTTATTAATACTGAAATTTTAAATTTTAATAAGTATAGGGACTTAAAATGACTTAGTTGGAGAATATGAACTAAATTTACAAGCGTATGCATATTACAAAACTTATAATTGCATTTAACTAAACAAATTTAATTGCTGTTGTTTGGTTCAAAACTAAATTTTCAAACTTTAAATATTGTAATGACTAAAATTTACCAATTTAAAATTATAAGGACTAAAATTGATCAAAGTAAAGTATAAAAACAAAATACACAATTTTCGTAAAGTGTAAAGACTAATAGCAGAATTTAACCCAAAGAAAACCAAAAATTTCTAAAGCCCTGATATGCTTTTTCTACACTACAACCCTAACACAACGATGAACGACTACGACGATCAGATAACAATGGAAGCCCAATCTCAACCTTCAGAGAATTCTAAAATTCTTCAAACGTTAGCTCTAGGTCCTCTCTCTTCTTCTCTTTCTTCACTCTCTTCCTCTTCTCCAACCCTCCCTTCCAATCAAGACTTTCATTTCTTCAACAACTTCTCCGATTTCAAGCTTCCCATCGATCAAATCGCCAAAACATCCGATTCTTTGCTTGAATCCATTGGCGCTTCGGCTAAAATCTGGGGCGCCAACAAGGCCATCAATTTCCCTAGCAACCTTGACAGCATAGCCGATGATGAAGCTTATGATTGGCTCGTTGATATCAACGACGAACTTTTGGAACGATTTGACGTTTCCATCGACGAATTTCATAAGATTCGAAAGAAAGAAGAGGAAACGGGCCGGTTTATTGGGTCGGATCCTGACAATAATGGGTTTCAGTTGGTTTACGGGAAGAAAAAGAAGAAAATTAACGGTGGTTTAGTGAGTGACTCGGTTGGTGTGTCAGTGAGTGGGAAGGAAGGTGGGTTTTCGGGTTCTTCTGGAGTGAAGGTGAAGAAAGAGGCATTGGCTACGGGGACGACTGGAAAAGCTAAGGTGCCATTTCATATACCAATGATACGGAAGCCTCAGGAAGAGTATAATATACTTGTGAATAATTCGAATCAGCCTTTTGAACATGTTTGGTTGCAGAGGAGTGAGGATGGGCAGCGTTTTGTTCATCCATTGGTTGGTCTTTGTTTCCCCGTTTAATCCGTCTTTATGGAGTTCTGTCTGTTCTTTTCTTTTGGGGTTAATCACTATGTTATAACTGTTTCCTAAATTCTTTCACAACATATCTGCTTTTAGTTGGTTACGTATGTTATAGAATAACCTCACAGTGTTTCACTTTTGTTTGGTTAGTTCAATAAGTGTTGAGTTTCATATGTTTGTCGGATAACTTCATAATTTTTCTATACCGAGGTGCAAAGGGCAAAAAAGCGCTTCCTTGAGTAAACTGAGGAATATGTCTATGTATGTGTTTTGTGTATCTTTGTCTATATAAAAAAATAAGCTTAAGATATTCTGATAATGAACTCAAAAGGTGGTCCAATTTATCTTAGAAAAATGCTTCTTCTTTTTTTTTGACCAATATGCATGTTTCTTGCGGTCTCATGTTTGTTGTTGATTTTTTTGTTCATTGTCTGTTGTTGAATATTTATACATTAAGATGTAGAATTTTGATATTGTCTCATCTTTACTATCAAAGGAATTAGAGAGAATTTCAATGAGGCAAGGTTTCATGCATTAACCGCTTTACAAAAAGGTGTTCCTAGTCCCTACACTCACCAAGTGTGCTTATGATCAATGAGCCTTTGCCTAAATGGCCTCTAGCACATTTTCATCTGATGCTAAGTCACAGCACCTAAGCACATACCTTAATGACACTGTTTTGGGAGTTTTGATGCTTGTGATCAGGATTAGAATAATTGGACATAAGTGAAATGCTTTTATTAAGATTGCTGGGGATTAAGTTTGGTGCTTTTATATTCTTTGAGTGATACAACACAATATCTGTACAAGAAGTAGCAAGAGTGATTAACATGGTTGTTTTGAACGTTCTCACAGCTCTGAAATCATTCCCATGGAGACAGCAAAGATGAATAAGGGGAATATAACTGTCTTTTAAAGTTTTCTAGGCACCTTGCATAGTTGAAAGGAAAAGAAAAAAAAATGAATTTCTGTACAAGAAGTAGTAAGAGTGATTAATATAGTTATTTTGAACGTTTCATAGCTCAGAAATCTTTCCTATGGAGACAAAAAAGATGAATAAGGAGAATTAACTGTATTTTTTCAAGTTCTCCAGAGTTAAAGGCACCTTGCATGGTTAAAGGAAAAAGAACAAATGAATTTCAGTAAAATAGTTCATTGAAGTGATAGTATTTCTGATTTACATTGGTTTGTTTTCAAGTTCTCCAGAGTTAAAGGCACCTGCATGGTTAAAGGAAAAAGAACAAATGAATTTCAGTAAAATAGTTCATTGAAGTGATAGTATTTCTGATTTACATTGGTTTGTAGGAAGGTATCTTGTAATCAAAGTTGTCTTTCTTATGTTCTTATTGGGGTAAATTGTGACGTTGCTAATAGTAATTAGAAGATGGGAAAGGCTGCAATTGTTTTTAAGATTGTTACCGTGTTCTTGAGAGATACCTTAGTAATAATATTTACATATGAATGTGATAAAATTTTCACTTTTTGTATTGTTCTTATACCTCAAAATCTCACACACATCCAACTATGTTCAACAATAGCTTCTAAAACTTTCTGATTTCTCTCCTGTTAAATGTTAATTTGTGTTGCTTGCTGAAATAAGAGAAAAAACATTTCTATTGCCCTCTTACAGGAGAACCTCTCTGTTATGGATTTTGTGGAAAAAGATGTTGCAGATATTCAGCCCATCAAACCCCCATCAATTGAGTCTACCTCATTTAAGCTGGTTGAGGAAGTAAAAGATTTGAAGGATTTAGCATCTAAGTTAAGCGGTGTGGAAGAGTTTGCGGTAAAAATTCAACTTATAATATGACTTTATGTGATGATGCATGTTTTGCTCTAGCTTCATAGTAAGATGTAGAATGTTCAACTGGTCTGAATAAGGGTGTATGCATCTCTGGTTTCAGGGCTATCAGTTACACTGGACTTTGTATGCATCAAATATAGGATTAATTTTCTGTATTCTCATAATATATTACCTCTTTGCCTGTTGTTCATTTTCTCTATAATTATTCTCAGGTTGATTTGGAGCATAACCAATATCGATCTTTTCAAGGACTAACTTGCTTGATGCAAATTTCTACTAGAACTGAGGATTTTATTGTAGATACTTTGAAGCTTCGAATTCATGTTGGCCCATATCTTAGGGAAGTTTTCAAGGATCCCAACAAGAAAAAGGTTGGTCCCCTTGATAGTTTTTTTTTTTTTTTTAGCTTATTGCATGGTTTGATATCCTTAATTCACATAGGTTATGCATGGAGCAGACAGGGATATTGTGTGGCTTCAACGAGACTTTGGCATATATGTGTGCAATCTCTTTGACACTGGACAGGTTTCTACTTCTTTGAACTTGAGGATTTAATTTGAGAATTTTCTGTTAGATTCTTGGTTTTATTGGTATATTTTACGAAGTTAAGTTTATGTGGGCCTTGTCAACAGTTCACTTTTTATGAACTTATTTGTTAGTTATTAGCAGTGTGACAATGACTTAGGGAAAAGGAAATTGGTACAAAGACCATACATGAAAACTATTTACATGTGGTTTAAATGATTGAACTAACTTAACTAGTTTTATGGATGATGACAATGGTGCTAAGCTTATAAGAACTTATTGATAAAGTTACCACCTACTATCTTAACCATTTTAGATGTTATAGCCTTAGAAATATTATCACCCAGACAGATTTGTTGAGCCCAATCGACATTCGCAAAGTTCCATGTCTTGATTATATATGCTTAGGCTTAGTTTTGAGTGCAATTAATAAATACATGATTTGATTGTTTTTATTTTGAAGTTAAATGTTGTGTTGGGCTTCTACCAATATGTATTTTGCATGTTTCTCAGGCCTCAAGGGTCTTGAAATTGGAAAGAAATAGTTTAGAGCATCTTCTGCAACATTATTGTGGAGTTACAGCCAACAAAGAGTGGGTTTTTATTTAAATTTATTTGATCGTCTTCCTTATACTTGCTAGTTCTCTCCTCTTTGATCATCATCTATCCTATATCCTTAAGGTTGATTAGTTGACTCAATGTAGGTACCAGAATGCAGATTGGAGATTGCGTCCTCTTCCTGATGAAATGCTCAGGTAACGTTGCTTTTTTACCTTTCAGCTGCTTGACTCTCTCTTGCTAGTTAAATAATGTCTAATTGCTGCACTAGCATATGTCATTAAAGCTAATGATTGATTGCTATTGACCACTTCCTTTTTAAAAAAAGAATTATAGAAAGAGAAAAAAAATAAAGCGTTACTTCAACTGTAAATTTGACATAGTTTTTATGACAAACCGTTGTTTCTTAGTTTTGCCTGCAGCATCATTTCTTTTGAACAATTTTATGCAAACCGTGACATCTTTATTTTTCCTGTGCTCAAAGTAGTGCTGACTTAACCCCATCAAACTTATCAGAAAAGGAAAGAAATTAACCATAAAATCTGTAAGACCACCATTACTGATATTTTATATGTTTTTTTATGAGAAGAAATTCAAACACAAAGATGTGAATAGTCGTTAATTTTGACTTTTTAATCAATATGAAGTGAAAACACATTGCTTTTTATTTATGTTTTGAACTAACATATTACTCTGAAGAAAATTTCAGGTTCTGTCACTCTGATTGCAATTATTGAAGAGGAAACTTTGATTGTTATCTGTCTATTAATTTTTTCTGTTTATTACAATTTTTATGTCAGATATGCTAGAGAAGACACACACTACTTACTGTACATTTATGATTTAATGAGAATCAAATTGCTGTCAATGCCCCAGGAAGGTGAACATTTGGACGCTCCTTTGGTAGAGGTATGATGCTGTAAATGATAGCTCACAGCATTTTCTACATTTATAACAGCATGCCATATCATATGCTAACACTTCTAGATTAACAGAAGCTTAGAGATTTGATAGTCTTAATTTTAGTTACATTCATGTGAGAGCTGTGTTCCTTTCCACATTCTACTGGCTTCTGACCTTCTATTTTATTCGATCTTCAGTGTATAACCTATAACTGAGGCTAGGTGTTGAAAATTTATTTGTTGATCAACTATCCATATCAATATAATGCGATTCTTCGGATACCTTCATTGGTTTCATCGAGTAAAATGCATACAGTGTACATGTTTTGTTACTTTTCTTGCCCATTTCATCTTCCTTCAAAATTAGTTTACATGGATGCATGAATTTGTGAACTTTGTTGCTTTCTGTTTTTTGTTATTGACCATCATCGTAGTAGCAAATGTTCTCTTGCTAGCAGGTCTACAAGCGAAGTTCTGATGTATGTACACAACTGTTTGAGAAAGAGCTCCTGACAGAGAATTCATATCTCCATATACATGGGTGTGTTACTTGCTAAGGCTACATGATTTAAATATATATTACATAATTTCTAAATAACTTTGTTTTTTCTTCTATTTAATATAGGTTGCAGGTGGCTGGTTTCAATGCTGAGCAGCTAGCAGTTGTTGCTGTAAGTTTTTGTTGATTTCATATCTACTTGGCCCTTTGTTTACTTTTAAGATAACACATGGATTGGTTGGTAAATCATAAGAAATGTCTAATTTTAATTCAGAGAACATATTTGATATATAATAGCCTTACTAGTAAAAAATAGATGATATCCCTTAAATCTTGCGTCTCACCTAAATGGTTTATAGGGGCTTTGTGAATGGCGAGACATTATTGCTCGTGCAGAGGATGAAAGTACTGGTTATGTATTGCCAAACAAGATGCTTCTTGAAATCGGTAGGAACTTTCTTGTTTTTATCAATTTCCAGTATATTTATCTTCTTTTTTCATACTGCTTGTTGGGATATTTCCTGAAGCACTTTTTGTTTTTCTTACTGCTAAAAGCCAAGCAGATGCCTGTAGCTGCTCACAAGTTACGTCAATTGTTGAAATCTAGACACCCATATGTGGAGCGAAACCTTGGTGCAGTTGTTAGCATCATCAGGCATGCTATGCAGAATGCTGTTGCATTTGAAGCTGCTGCTCAACAACTTAAAATGGGACATATGCTAAATGTAAGATTAATTACACTGATTTGACAACCCTGATCGTATTGTTTTAATGTATTTTGTTAAATCTGTTCTGTGTGTTATTATCTCATTTTTCTTTTAGTCATCAAATGGGTTGTGAATTGTGATCATTGTCCAGAAGTAAAAATGAAAGCATTTTGAGTTGTAGTAGGCTGTTTGTATGACTTATAGAACAAAATCAATCAAGTGAATCATAATGTTAACATAGGAAAGCTACAAACATGAAGTGTGCTAATTGATTGATTCAGTTACATGAAGTCTGATAAAATGTCATCGAATAAGCCTTAGAAACTTTATCTTAGTCCCGAGAATGGGTTGATACAATGATGATTACCATTCTTTGTGCTACTTCCTCATTACTGTTTATTTCATTGAACTTACAATTGATTGGAATATGTTGATTTTATAATTACTTTCTGTTAAGATGACTGTAAGGTTTCTACTGTGCAGGCATCAGAACAACATATAGCAGCTAAAGAGGGAGCTGAGGTCTTAATTCCTGTGACTCCTACAGACTTGAAAACTGCAAATGATAGAACAAGAATCATAGATGATGCTGTAGTAGGACCTGATGGGATAAGTGCACAATCTGCTTCTCTGCAACATAAACACGAATCAATCAGGATTGGAAGTAGTATTACTGAACTTGACAGAGACAAAAAACAAGAAGGATTCTCTTTTGAGCCACATGTGAATGGTAGCTCATTGTATGCGAGAGAAAATCTTGTCATCTCGGGAAAGAGTGGAGATGCAAATGCCCATACAGTTATTCCACCTTCAGCAAAGATGGTAAGTTGTTAATACTTTTGTAGATGGTGATCTTTTTTTCCTGACGAGTAGCTGCTGGATAAAATACCTATTACCTGTAGGCAACTGGAGCAACTATTCAGGTTCTAAAGAAACCAAGCCGTGGCTTTGGAGCACTTCTGGGGAATGCTTCCACGAAGAAGAAATTTGATATGGAGAAAAAGGTAAGTCAAGTTATTCCTCTATTTTGGTGTTGTGGCTTTTGATTTGTTGCTGTATTGAAACCAGTGTAAATGCTCCATCACAGTCCCTGACAGTCGCATTTGTCTATCATTGCGATTACTTTAGTTTTGATTCCTTTGTGCATATTGTGGAAAGTAATTCATTGCTAACTTGTTTATTGTCGTCATCTAGGAGAAGGAAGATAGTAAGTTGGCGCAGATCAGATCTTCAGTAAATCTTTCATTTCACTCATTCTCGGGCACAGCAGAGCAGTCAAAACCTCCTGTTAACGAGCCAACTAAATTTCCAGAAGCTCCACAGCCCAAAGAACCTCCTGCTGTGGTAGCTACTGAGTCGTCGACATTAGAAGATATTATCATGTTAGAAGATAATTCAAAAAAGGATGAACAAGTTGATGGTAGTGGTAGTCCGGAAGTAAATGATACACCTGGGAAGGAGAGTTGTATGGCACCTTCCTCTGAAACGGAGAAAGAAGATGAGACCATGTCTTTATCCGATTTATCTACCAGCTTCCAACAGTGCTTCGAGTCTATGAATCAAAACAGAAAAGCAGTTACAGTGAAGAAATCAAACGAAGCTAGTGGTGTTTTGCAAATAAAGCCATTTGATTATGAAGCAGCTAGGAAAGAGATTAAGTTTGGAGAAGATGCAGAGACAGAATCAGGAAGCCATGCAAAGTCTGGTGGTAAGAAGAAAAGTTCAGTAATGGGGCGACTGCAAATAGAAGATGGGTCTAAACAATTTCCTCAAGCTAGGCGACGACAAGCTTTTCCTGCATCTGGGAACAGAAGTGCAACTTTCCGATGATCCTTGGCTCAGGCACCATAATCCTGTAAGACAAATTAGAAACAAGTGTGCATTTGAAGTGTTAATCCTAATCAATAGAAAAAGATGATAATCTTGCTAGACTGCCATCCGTTTACACCCCAATTTGAGTAGAGCTTAAAAACAAAGCAATACACATACGTGCTAAAACCAATACCTAGTTAAGATTTTAGGATCTGCTTTTTAATTTTACACCATCTTAGTACTATCTGTGTTTTTCTTTAAGAAAATGCTTGTGATAGCATAAATTATTCAACAATATGAGTACAAAGATAAATGAATATGTTCCTGGAGAAGCTCTAATAGATTAGGCCATGTGCGATCTCGTCGGCCGTACTAAAAAATCACGTAATCACAACCATCATCTTCATAGCACATTCTAGCATTTGCTCTCTTTTATTATTTCCATTTTTTTAATGTAAGATTAAAAAAATGATTATTATGATGAAAAACTATTAAAAAGATGGCATGAACTCTAAGAAATCTACTCTTAGGAGCTTGCTATTAAGGAGGGATAACCTAGAATCATGTAAAATTCTCGTGACTTCAATTAGACAGGGATTTTACTAATGATTTTTAACTCTATGTCCTAGAAAATATATTATAATTTACTCGTAAGGGTATATCTATGACATGAGTTAAAAAAGTATGCAACAAATATATTTATTAAAAGTCATAAAAATTAATTGATATTTTGATTACAATGGTAAAATTAATTGTTTATCATGCATAGTGTTTTTGGCGTAATTTTATTATGATTATTTTAAATTAATTTATTATATGAACAGACAAAAACACCCTCATAAAAATATAAATTAATTTGTATAGAGTATATTTTTGTAATTTTATAACTATATTGGTATGCAATTGACTTAAGACATCAACTCAATATAATATTTAATATGTATTGGCAACCATATCAAATGCTTGTGCGTGTGAAATCTTGTATTTAGAATATGTGTGTTTGTTTAAAAATAATTTACAACAAATAATGAAACGTATGACTTGAAACTAATTAATAATAATTACACATAAAATATATGCGATATTAAAATTAAAAAGATTAGATTTAATTGTTTAATAGTGTGTTGTTATCAATTTTGAGTCGGTGAACTTGTGATAGTAACTCAACTAAATATATTGTTAGTACTAAAAATCTTATTACACACGTACAACTGTAGAAGCCATATATTTGAAACATAGATGCCCATTTAAAGCTAACATACAATAAACAATGAAATGGATAGTTTGAAACTAATTAATCATATTAAGTAAATGAATTAAATTCTGAGTAAAGCAAAATTTAAATACATAAATACATCATTTAAACAATATTAAATGCAGTGTAATTGTTTATCACGATTTTATCATTAATTATAAGTTAGTATCGAGTTAATTTGTGAGACTTACTCAATGAACAATATTGTTAGAATATAATATATATAAAATTGATGGAGATAGTAAATTGTGCATATAAAACAAATATATATAGAATATATTAAAATAAAATTTTGGTTAAGTAGTAAATTTACTAGATTAGTAATTTAATTGGTGCAAGTTCAGATCCCACCATATAATATTTTAATTAATTTTGTTAAAATGAAAAACCAAAATATTTTTGAATAATATAATTTTTCTAATTATAGATAGACATTTTGTAATTTTTGATTGAAATAGTGACTCCATTGAGAATGATACTAATTTAGTAATACACTTAATAAATACTATATATAAAGATGTATAGATATATAGTTAACGTAATATAAAAACAGCCCGATTGCTTAATGTGCTTCAATTGAGAATTCTGTAGGCAGGTAAACAATGAAAATTTGTTATTGTGGAAGGTTAATTTCATCTTTTAAAGGGAAGAAAAGGGGAAAAAAGAAGAAGAAGAATAATTTTTTTTTTAATATATTTAAAGTATTATAAGTTTATATACTTTTTAATGCTAATTATTGATACACAGTATCAATAGAGGTTAATAAGGAGGAGATGGTGTCCTGGTCAAGTGGCAGGGAAGAAGATAATGAAAAATGGAGTACTGAGTATTGTCCCCCTCAGATGTATTTAATATATATATATATATATATATATATAGGGAGGTTAATCAGGTCAAATTCCGAGTCAAACTTCGGGTTGAGTTATTATATTTTATGATAATACTCTAGAACGACATATTTTATGTGCTAATTGCATGTTTATTTTGAGTATATCCTACTAATTTGGACTATTTTATGGTCTTTTATCTTTTAGGAACTAAATTGAAGGAAAAAGTAAATTTAAGGGCGAAAAGCGTGAATTTAGAGATAAAGTGAGCCAACATGCGAAGTAGGACAGAAGTGGTGCCGAAAATGCAAAGTGTGTAAGACTTTTAAAGAAGAGATTTTATAGCACAAGACTATTTAATGTTTAATTATATTAGGATAATTATTAAGGATAATTTTTTAGATTTAATTTTAGGATTTATTTTTATTTATCTTTAATTATCTTTAATTATTTGTATTTATCTTTTAGAATTTAATTAGGAATAGGCTAGGTTTCTTAGTACTATAAATAGGGGATGAAGTGACACAAATTTGGGCCATCTTTTTGCTGTAACACTCTCTCCCCCATAAATTTAGTCTTTTTGTTCTTTTCATATTTCAATAAAAAATTCCCTTTCTATTATTTTTATTTGTTTTTTTCCCAAAAATTAAGAGCCACTAAATCTAATCTAGCTGAAGGTTGTCAACATTCCCCAAAAAGGTTCATGAGGCTTAGAATCCGCGCCTAGCCTTCTCAACAGTGTATTCATCGCTTTTTCGCATTACGGGACTGACGCTTCCGTCCATGTCCCTTAATAGGTGATCTTTTCAACTTGTGCAAGGAACAACCGCTTTGTACGTTTTGAAAAAGTTGCACAGTCGATTCGTTGGCTTTCTGCGTCAAAGGTTGTCGAGTCCAAGAGACAAAATAGCATGGTATTCGCCATTGTGAAGTGATGATCTAGCAGAAGATAGTCCCACAAAAGTGATTATTGGCTAGAGTCAGGTTTCGCCAAATCTTAAGTCTAAATTCTTGGAGCTGATGGTCGTAGGCGTCCTCTTCCACTATAACTGGCTAATTCTGCTTGAGAAGAATCACTTAAAAGCCAAGAATTGGATCCAAGGTGAATCGAGACAATTGGAGGTTGGAATCTCGCCACATAAGAAACTCTCTTTTCCCAAATTCTGTTTATTTTTATATTCTCTATTTTAATTTTCGCAATTTATTTAATTTTGCAATTTCAATTCAACTTTCAATTCTGTTTTTATTTTATTTTTCCAGATTAAAACTTTTAATTCTATTTTTTATTTTTTTTAGGAACACAAGTTTTCTTGGGCACGATTCAGCCCAAGATTTTGAAAAACAAGCATTCGTGCAATCTGGTCCTTGAGGATTCGACCCTACTTCCCCTTTGCTGTTCTTTTTCATTATTTTGTAGGAAATAGGATTTTTTTGTGCTTTCAACGACCACATCAAAATTTGGCATCGTTACCTAGGACTGGTAACGTACTAATCTTGTTTTTTGTCTCTTATGACCAGATCTACTCTAGGTACTCTTGCGTTCGATTCGAAGATTGAAAAGACTGCGAGAGCTAATCGCAAAGAAACAAAGCTAAAGAAAAAACAGTCAGCGGTGGTTGGGACACAAAGTAATCCACTGCCAGAAATCGGAATCGACGACAAAGTAGAGTTTAGGGTTAACGAAAACCCTACTCAAACATTTGAAAGAAAAAAAGTAGAAGTTGATTCCCCGAAGAAGTGCTTAATGCTAGGGTTAACAAAAACCCTAATCTAGCACCTCAACCTATAACTCAAACAATTCAGCAACTGGCTGAAGCTCCGGTAGAACAACCGCCACTATGCATCGCGTATCCTACTATAGATACTGATTTTGAATTAAAGTCAGGCTTAATCCAGCTACTGCCAACTTTTCGTAGGTTGCAAAATAAAAATCCCCATAAGCATTTGAAAGAGTTCCATATGGTTTGCCTTAGTATGAAACCTCAGGGGGTAATTGATGATCAAATTAAATTGCGTGCTTTCCTTTTTTCCCTAGTAGATTCAGCTAGGGAATGACTACTTTTCTTACCTTCTGGATCTATTACAACTTGGGCTGATCTTTCTCGTTTATTTCTCAACAAGTTTTTTCCAGCATCACGAGCAGCTGAGTTAAGAAGAGAAATCGTTGGAATAAGACAAAAAGAAACAGAGTCTCTTTACGATTATTGTGATCGATTTAAGTTGTGTGCGAGCTTCCCACAACATGGTATAATAGAGCAATCTCTCCTCTAATACTTTTACGAAGGCCTGAAACCCATGAAGATGAATATGGTAGACGCCGCTAGTGGATGAGCGTTGGTCAACATGACTCCTCAACAAGCAAGAGACTTGATCTCCATGATGGCTGCAAATTCTTAGCAATTTCGAGCCAATCCTGAATCCATTAGAAGGGTTCACCAACTAAGTAATTCTACCTTTAAGGATAGACTTGATATACTTACTAATATTGTGAATCCTCTTGTTGTAGAAAAAAAAAACCAGCCCCAGTATGTGGAATATGTGCTATACCTGAACATACAACTGATGTATGTCCTAGTTTGTATGATGATACTATGGCTCATTTAGATACTGTGGGAAATTTCCCTAGGCCACTACAAAGGCGATATGACCCTTATGCTAACACCTACAACCCAAGATAGAAGGACCACCCTAACTTAAGTTATGGAGCCAATCCACGATATAACCAGCCATACCAAAATTAGGTTCCACAACAGCCATGAGATTTAGGTAATTCTCTAAAAAATTTGGTTAATAAATTAGTAGCTAATATGCTTGGTTTTCAACAGAAAACTGAGGTATCTATAAGAGAATTGACCACATCAGTTGAGAAAATGAGTTCTCAAGGTAAACTGCCCTCACAAATAGAACCGAACCTGAGACAAAACGCGAATACAGTGACGTTGCAAAGTGGAAAGGCACTTAAGCCAATTCCTGGCAAAAATCTTAGCCAAGAAATCGCCCAGGAAAAGCCCCGAAAATGACGAACAGGTCTGAGCGAAACCTCCATTGTCAAAAATCCAACCTCTATTTCCAGGACGATTAAATCAATGTCGAAAGGGAAAAGAAGATAAGGAGATCCTCGAAACATTCAGAAATGTTGAGATCAATTTACCACTGTTGGATGCCATTAGACGAATTCCGCGGTATGCTAAGTTCCTTAAAGAACTCTGCACCAACAAACAAAAATTAACAGGTAATGAAAAGGTAAGTGTTGGTGAAAATGTATCTGCAGTGTTACAGCGAAAAATGCTAGCGAAATGTAAAGATAGGGGCGTGTTTGCAATACCATGTAAGATAGGCCATTTGGGAATTAAGAAGGCTATATGTGATTTAAGGGCCTCAATAAATGTAATGCCTTATTCTATATATGAATCACTTAACGCAGGTTTCTTGATGACAACAAGTGTTATCATTCAATTGGCAAACAGGTCCATTGTGCATCCTGAAGGAGTCCTCGAGGATGTATTAGTAAAAGTTAATGAACTTATTTTCCCTGCAGATTTTTATGTGATAAAAATGGAGGAGGATAGCACTCTTGGATCTTTAGACCTCTTATTGGGCCGACCTTTCCTTCGTACCGCTAGCACCAAAATCGACGTTCGAAGCGGAACTCTTACGATGAAATTTGATGGGGAGATCGTGAAGCTCAATGTCTATGATGCTATTAGTCATCCAAGTGAAATATTGAGCGTAAATCGTGTCACATAATTGACTCTTTAGTAGAGGAGACTTTTGAGTCCATTTATGAAGATAAGTCTGAATTTATAGTTGATGCTTATGAATATGTTAATGAGTTATTGTCTCCATCAAATACTAAATTTTACCTTCTGTTGTGCAATCTCCAAATTTGGAATTAAAGCCGCTTCCCAAACATATTAAGTATGCGTTTTTAGGGAAAGATAATACCCTACCAATTATAGTTTCCAATAAACTCTCTAAGCTCGAAAAAGAAAGTTTGATCCAGGTACTACAAAATCATAAGGAGGCGATTGGCTGGACCATTGTCGATTTAAAAGGGATAAGCCTTTTGTCATGCACACACAGAATCTACTTGGAAGAAAACACTAAGCCAAGATGAGAGGCGCAAAGACGATTGAACCCGAATATGATAGGGTTGTAAAAAAGTAGATAACCAAGCTGCTGGATACTGATATAATCTACCCCATTTCAGACAACAGATAGGTAAGTTCGGTACAAGTCGTGCCCAAGAAAACGGGCGTGACAGTAAAGAAAAATGCTGAAGAAGACTTGGTTCCAACTCGAGTGCTAAATAGGTAGCGTGTCTGCATTGATTACAAGAAGTTGAATTCTTACACTAGAAAAGATCATTTCCCTCTTCCTTTTATAGATCAAATGCTTGACCGATTAGCTGATAAAACTCACTTTTGTTGTCTTGATGGATACTCAGGTTTCTTCCAAATCCCAGTTGCACCAGAAGACCAGGAAAAGACCATTTTTACATGCCCATTCGGTACATTTGCATACAAAAGGATGCCATTTGGACTCCGCAATGCACCAACCACCTTCCAGAGATGCATAATGAGTATATTTTTCGAATATGTGGAAAAAATTATCAAAGTTTTTATGGATGATTTTACTGTGCATGGGAATTGTTTTGATGAATTCCTTAAAAATCTCACGATAATTTTAAGTAGGTTTATAGAATTTAATCTTGTATTGAATTATGAAAAGTGTCACTTTATGGTAGACAAATGTTTGATTCTAGGATACGTAGTTTCAGCTAAGGGAATTGAGGTCGATAAGGCCGAAACTGACATTATAAATTCTTTGCCATATCCCTCTACTGTAAGGGAAATTTTTTCTTTCCTTAGCCATGCAGGATTTTACAGGCGTTTTATAAAGAACTTCTAGAAAGTAGTTGAACCACTGTGCGAATTATTGCAAAAAGATAAGAAATTCGAGTTCGGCCCAAAATGTAAGGAGGCTTTCGACACACTCAAGCAGAAGTTGGTGTCCACTCCTATAGTACAAGCGCCAGATTGGAAATACCTTTTTAAAATTATGTGCGATGCAAATGAACACAGTGTGGGGGCCGTGTTGGGGAAAATGATTAACAAAGAGACTCATGTCATTTGCTATGCCTCAAAATCCTTAGATACTGCATAAAGCCACTACACTACCACAAAAAAAGAACTCTTAGCTGTTGTATTTGCTTTGGATAAATTTCGATCATATTTATTGGGTTCTAAGGTGATTGTTTTTTTTAATCATGCAGTCTAAGGTACTTGATCGCAAAGAGTGAAGCAAAGCCAAGGCTCATTAGATGGATTTTGCTGCTCCAAGAATTTAACATCGAGAGTTGTGACAAAAAAGGGTACAAAAACTTGGTAGCCGACCACTTGAGTAGGTTAAGAATACCTGACGATGACACTCCTATAAAGGATGAGTTCTTTGATGAGAGCTTATTTTCGACCGAGGCTTATTACCCATGGTATGCTGATATAGTAAATCTCTTAACCACAGGCTCGCTGCCCACTGAGTTACCACGTTTCGCGAAAGACAAGCTTAAAAAGGAAGCTCGATATTACATTTGGATTACCTATCCTTGTGGAAACACTGTTCAGATAAGATAATAAGACGATGTGTTCCAGAAATCGAGGTAACCTCTATCCTCACTTTTTGTCATATAGGAGCTTGCGGAGGTCACTTTGGCCCTAAACGGACTGCTCACAAGGTATTGGAGTGTGGGCTATATTGGGCCACAATTTTTCGCGATGCATATAATTTTTGTAAGTCTTGCGATAAATGCCAACACATAAGTAACATCACTAAACGAAATCAAATGCCCCTATCCCTGATTCATGTATGTGAGATTTTTGATGTATGGGACATTGATTTCATGGGCCCATTTATTTCCTCATTTAGAAACGTATATATAATTCTTGTAGTAGACTATGTTTCTAAGTGGTTAGAAGTAAAGCCTACTCGCAATGATAATGCTAAAAATGTTGTGGAATTTCTAAAGAGAACTATTTTTTCTAGGTTTGGTATACCTTAAGCTTTGATCAGTGATCGTGGCACCCACTTTTGCAATAAAGTCATGGAGGCACTCATGAAAAAATATGGCTTTCATCATCGTATAGAGACAACTTACCATCCCAAACGAATGGCCTAGCTGAGGTTTCGAATAGGGAGATCAAGTCTATTTTGGAGAAAATAGTCAAGCCCAACCAAAAGGATTGGAGTCTTCGGCTTAATGACGCACTTTGGGCTTATCGGACGGCGTATAAGGGACCAATTGGCATGACCCCGCATAGACTTGTTTTTGGAAAAGCTTGTCATCTTCCAATAGAATTGGAACATAAAGCTTATTAGGCTATTCGAGAATGTAATATGGACTTAGAACCCGTAGGGAAGGCAAGAAAATTGGACATTCAATAATTGGAGGAAATTCGTAATGATGCCTACGAGAATGCTCGCATTTATAAAGACAAGACAAAGTTATTTCATGATAAGAAAATAGCTAAGAAGCATTTTTCAGTAGGACAAAAGTTTTGCTTTCTAACTCCGTATTAAAGCTATTCCCAGGGAAGCTTTGATCTCAATGGCAAGAACCTTTTATTGTGATCCAAGTATTCACACATTGTGCAGTTGAAATAGAGAGTGAAGAAACAGGAAAGTGGTCTGTAGTCAATGGCCAATGGTTGAAGCCATTTTACGACAATTTTCAGGCCCACATAGTCGAAAAAATTCAGTCAGAGCCACCATAGAACCATTCACGGCTTCGAGCTAACAACGTTAAACAAGCGCTTGTTGGGAGACAACCTAATTTTTATTTCTCTTTATTTTTCTTTATTTTTATTTTTATTTTTATTTTTTTATTTTAATTAATTATTATTTTATTTTAATTATTTATTACTTAATTATTTATTTTATTTTGGATATTAATAAAAATTCTCTTCTTTTAACTAGGTGAACTGAAACAAAAATATGAAGAAAAAGGAGAAAAGACAAAACCTACAGCCAAACAGCTCATATTCCATCCCTATTCCAATCTAGAATGGTGCCTTCCAGCCCTAGACCCCCAAAACCCTGCAGCCAAACACCCTCTTTCAGCCAAATAAAACCCCAAACCTTACATTCTTTTTACCAATTTTCCTTTCCTTTCTCCCTAGCTGCTGAATCATCTCCACCACCCTATCACTGATTTGCTGCCAACCATGGTGCGAACCCGTAGCCACGCCGCCGCTGAGCCCTCCTTCACCGTCAACTTACATCGACGCCGCTTTTTCACTTCCCAAGTAGTCAATTTGACCGACGAGACGTCGTCCTTGTCTTCTTCATGTGTTTCCCTCCAATTGCTGCCTCATGACACACCCTTTCCCACCTCTTCTCCGTCGCGCGAAATGCCTTCACCCTCCCTTCTTTTTTCTCCACCCAACCTGCACGGCGGGCCATCCCTTTTTTCTCCTCTGCTCGCTGGCCACGCACCCACCCTCTCTCCTCTTCAACATCACTCTTTTGCCACTCTTTCTTCCCCTTCACGCGGCCTTGTTCTTTACGTTCCCCCACTGTCACCACCACCACATTCCACGCTAGAGCCGTCAGGCCGCCGATCTCGACATCGGCCACCATGCTCTTCAGCCCAACCAACATCATCGGTTGCTGGTACCTCCATTGACTCCAAATCTGACAGTGCTGAACATCACACGTACGACGGTCCCTCCGAGAGTCGCGACGCTCAACGACCATTACCTATCCGTGGATGAACCAACCAGTCTCGCGCATCTGTTTTACCACCTGAGTGCCATTTATACAATAACTTATTATTTGATACTCCTAATAGCCGAAATAGGTATGACCGTTTATGCCATAAACAACTCGTGCCTTGCAAATGCTTATCTTTATCTATTTTGGATGCTTTACATCTTGAAACTACTGTTACTAATTATTTTTGCAATATTGGTTGGGTTGGCAATTTTGATACTACTAACTGTGCCTATAATGAGCTGGTTTTGAAATTTTGTTCCACATTTCATTTTCAGCGACACGGTCAAATCTCACTGGATACACCTGGTGTTGTCAAATTTCGATTACTTGGTACCATGCATAGTTTGTCCCTCACTGATTTTAATATTGCATTATCTTTTGTGATTAAGGACTATACCATATCTGCTGATTATAAAAATAGCCTATGTACTTTTCCTGCAGATTTTAAAGCTATCGAGCATTTGTTTTATTAACTGATAATATCGAATCCATATATAGCCCAAAAACTTCAAAAGATTTATGGTTTCTAACCCCACCTTATGTTACATACACCGTTATTTGGCTTACAATTTTTCAGGTAGTCGAGATGCTCCGGCTACCGTCTCGAAGATGAAATTATTCTTATTATGGTGTATTATACCAGTCGTCCGACAAATTTGGGCTATTGATATGCGCTTCAATTCGACCATTTTCTAAATGCAAAACGTCCTCTAATTTTAGGCTTATTTATTACACAATTGTTATTTTCTCTGCATAGTTCTAATGCTCTTATTTCAGATTTGCATGTTACTTGTCAGGCCGATCCTTTGGATGCTCGATGCCTCGACTCGATGAGACTGCTTCTTGACACTCCATCCTCCCTTTGTCCCTTCAGGCGTTCGCTCCGCACCGGCTAAACGAGTCTTTCGACAGTAAAATCAGAACGAAGTACATACTCGTGCCCAACCTTCGATGACCATTGAGCAACGCTTAGAGTGCATCGAGGCTCGACTCGACACTTTTGGCCAACAACTAGCTGAACTCATTGCCATTATGCGCGAAGAACAATAATTACACGGGTAGTTCTTCTAAACTTTTCTTCCGCCTATTTATTTATTTATTCCACATCGAGGACTATGTGTTTTAAGTAGGGGGAGGCATTCCTCATTATTTTTGTCATTTTAGATGCTATTTTTGTTGCTATTGCTGCTTTGGTCATTGTTGTCCATATATATATTTTTTAAAGAATATTTTGCCTCTTTTCATGCTCAAGAATTTGACCACGACTTGCTATTGTTTGACCCACATGCATGCTTTTTGTCTACTGAGTTAGTTATGATTTTATCTGCTTGATTTCATCTCCATTGTTTTATTTCTTTTAAGCTAAATAATTAGATCGATAAAGTCAACACTATCTTGCTTGTAGTATAATTGATTAAGTCTAAATGAAAAGAGGACATTTAATACAATTGCATGCTTAAAAATTGTTCATGGCTATTAAGGTGGATGCTAAAACTTATTTTTGACACTTGATTGTTGCTCCTAAGTCCTCCAAAATTAAAATTTCCTTTAATAATAATAATGTTTCCGTGGTTATGAGTGCAGCTTAAAATGTGACTAGTTGAGTAACCGGGGTAGGGTGCTTGGGTTGTCATCCTACTTCGCATCAAAAGATTGTGTGACGTGTTGGTACAACTCCGCTAACCGGAATTAATTTTTAAGAATGTGTTGGGCTGAGTAACCGGGGTGAGATGCTTGGCTATCATCTCTCTTCGCATCAAAAGGTTCGATATGTTCTTAAGAAAAATAAAAATTAGAAGTGTGTTGGGCTGAGTAACCGGGGTGAAGTGCTTAGCTGTCATATCTCTTTGCGTCAAAAGGTTCAATATACTCCTAAGTAAAAATAAATAAATTAAATTAAATTAAAAAAAAGATATATTAATAAAGTGTGGGGACTAAAGGTAGAAACAAATAGAGTGTCTTGATAGGTTTGGTACATTACCTAATTTTCATGAAATAATCCAAGTCGATCTTAATTTTTGTGTGTGTTAATTGGAATATTTTTTCAATTTTACTTAAAGCAAGCTAAGTGTTCTCTTTATTTTTCATATGTATTTTGGCTAATTTTTATAAAACTTTGAAGTAGTATTTCTTTCATGGCAAGATCTAATTTTCATAATGGACAGAAACCATACTTGAGAGCAAGCATGGGCTAAGTAGGGAGAATTTGATAATACTCTAGAACGACATATTTTATTTGCTAATTGCATGTTTATTTTGAGTATGATCCTACTAATTTGGACTATTTTATGGTTTTTTATCTTTTAGGGACTAAATTGAAGGAAAAAGTAAATTTAAGGGTGAAAAGCATGAATTTGGAGATAAAGTGGGCTAACATACGAAATAGGAGAGAAGTGGTGCCAAAAATGCAAAGTGTGTAAGACTTTTCGGGCAAAAATGTAAAAAAAGATATTTTATAGCACAAGACTCTATTTAATATTTAATTATATTAGGATAATTATTAAGGATAATTATTTAGATTTAATTTTAGGATTTATTTTTATTTATCTTTAATTATCTTTATTTATTTATATTTATCTTTTAGAATTTAATTAGGAATAGGCTAGGTTTCTTAGTACTATAAATAGGGGATGAAGTGACACAAATTTGGGTCACCTTTTTGCTGAACACTCTTTCCCCATAAATTTAGTCTTTTTTTTCTTTTCATATTTCAATAAAAAATTCCCTTTCTATTATTTTTATTTGTTTTTTCCCAAAAATTATGAGCCACTAAATCTAATCTAGCCAAAGGTTGTCGACATTCCCCACAAAGGTTCATGAGGCTTAGAATCCGCACCTAGCCTTCTCAACAGTGTATTCATCGCTTTTCTGCATTACGGGGCTGACGCTTCCGTCCATATCCCTTAATAGGTGATCTTTTCAACTTGTACAAGGAACCGCTTTGTATGTTTTGAAAAAGTTGCACAGTCGGTTCGTTGGCTTTCTGCGTCAAAGGTTGTCGAGTCCAAGAGACAAAATAGCATGGTATTCGCCATTGTGAAGTGATGATCTAGAAGAAGATAGTCCCACAAAAGTGATTATTGGCTAGAGTCAGGTTCCGCCAAATCTTAAGTCTAAATTCTTGGAGCTGGTGGTCGTAGGCGTCCTCTTCCACTATAACTAGCTAATTCTGCTTGAGAAGAATCACTTAAAAGCCAAGAATTGGATCCAAGGTGAATCGAGACAATTGAAGGTTGGAATCTCGCCACA
This sequence comes from Gossypium arboreum, assembly GCF_025698485.1. Taxonomy (NCBI): domain Eukaryota; kingdom Viridiplantae; phylum Streptophyta; class Magnoliopsida; order Malvales; family Malvaceae; genus Gossypium; species Gossypium arboreum. Next base: position 102,855,422 of record NC_069080.1, read on the forward strand.
TAAGAAACTATCTTTTCCCAAATTTTGTTTATTTTTATATTCTCTATTTTAATTTTCGCAATTTATTTAATTTTGCAATTTCAATTCAACTTTCAATTCTATTTTTATTTTATTTTTCCAGATTAAAACTTTTAATTCTATTTTTTATTTTTTTTAGGAACACAAGTTTTCTTGGGCACGATTCAGCCCAAGATTTTGAAAAACAAGCATTCGTGCAATCCGGTCATTGAGGATTTGACCCTACTTCTCCTTTGCTGTTCTTTTTCATTATTTTGTAGGAAATAGGATATTTTTTGTGCTTTCAACGACCACATCATTTTATAATAATTGTATAACAATTTGTCTCCCACCTTGTCAAATAAGAGTTACAAAGTGACTCTTCTGAACAAACTTAGACTCATGGAACGTGTAATTGGAGGCTTATTACGTAAGTTTTAACTCGAAACTCTACTGAGTAGGTTCCATTGTCTGACGTTGTGATACTAAAGTTAAAAGGTTATATGAGAAATGGTTTTAAGGAAACAAATTGTGTTGTAGAATACTACGAACTGTATTTCCCGTAAGTAAAAATATCCATTACCTTGTCGAAGAAATTAACGAGCTTTAAAAACAATAATCATGATCGTGAATCAGTGAACTGTTAGAAAATTGAAAGTCGGGATATTAAATCAGCGGACTGTAAAAATGACTGTCACGATATTAAATCAAGCGAACCGTTAGAAAATTGATGGTCGCGATCTTAAATCAAGTGAAGCGTAAAAATGACAATAGCGATATTAAATCAAGTGAACTATTAGGATATCAAAGGTTGGTATCTCAAATCGAGCGAACCGTAAAAATGACAATCACAATATTAAGTCAAGTGAACTGTTAGAATATCGAAGGTTGCGATCTTAAATCGAGTGAACCGTAAAAATGATAACTGCAATATTAAATTAAGTGAACTGTTAGAATATCAAAGGTCACCATCTTAAATCAAGCAAACTGGAAAAATGATAGTCGCGATATTTAATCAAGCGAATTGTTAGAATATTGAAGGTCACGATCTTAAATCAAACAAACTACGAAAGTCATGATCTTAAATCGAGCAAACCATAAAAATGATACTCACATTATTAAATTGAGCGAATTGTTAGAATATTGGATGTCGTGATCTTATATTGAGCGAACCATAAAAATGATAGTCGCGATATTAAATCGAGCGAACTGTTAGAATATCGAAGGTCACGATCTTAAATCGAGCGAACTTTAAAAATGACAGCCGCGATATTAAATCAAGCGAATTGTTAGAATATCGAAGGATTAAATTGAGCAAACCATAAAAATAACAGCTGTGATATTAAATCAAACAAATTGTTAAAAAATCGAAGGTCGTAATATTAAATCAGCCAATCGTAAAAATTACAGTCAAAGTAAAACTTGAAGCATCGCGCATTATTAGAAAGCGAGAGGTACCTTATCTCATTTATCTCTCAAATATATGTGACCTCGCAATCTGTTTCCACTGAGGTTAAGCTTAAGCAGAGAAACCATGTCAGTGAATGATGTAGGAATTGAGCCAACAAATTCATCGCTCGCTAGACTAAATTTTTTCAAGCATTTGCAAGTGTGACCGATGTTTAAAGGAAGTTCAACTACGATTTTGTTGTTGCTAGCATCAAATATCAAACCATCTAACCTTAGACAAGGATCAAAAGAATATACAGAAAACATTATTCAACTTAGCAGACAAAGTATATAAAGAAATAATAAAGGGAGGAACTGAGCCAGTGAATTGATTCCTGCCAAAAACATGTAATACAACGAATTCACTCAACGAAAACGGGGATGGACCAGAACCAACATTTATGAGAGCATTCCTATAAAAGAAAGAAGAGTACAATCCAACTAGATCCATATATGACATTGACAACTCAGTTACCCAAGTTGGACGAAATTGAATCTGAAAGTCCATTGCTTGCAAGATGGAGATGCATTAGATGTTAACATTAATGGAAGACAATTAATAATGGTTTCCATTAACATTAATGGGAGACAATCAATAATGACAACCACCAACTTTGGAAAAGTGGCATGGGATAATTTTTTTTTGGTCCTTGAGATAATGGGCTATTTATTGTTTGGTCCTTGAACCTCAACTATAAATAGGCCTTCTCATTTCTCATTTCTATTCATCCCAACCAATCTTTCTCTCTTAGTTTTCTCTCTTCTCCCATTTGAGAATTCTTAAGGAATTCTATTTGTTAGTAATATTTTGGAGATAGTAAAGTTATCATCCGGTGTTAGTGCCCGAGGACGTAGGTATAATTTACCGAACCTCGTTAAAACTCTTGTGTTCTTTTTTGTCCTATTTTTCTTTCAATATTTGAGGGTATAATAGTAGTATTTAATTGTGCTATTAAATTACTATAGAAGGGATATTCTGACTAAGGAAAGACTTGGTATTTAAGAGATCCTTGTGATCCACCTCTCTTCCCTGGGAATTGAACTTTGTGTGATTTTTTAGTACAATAATTTACACGCTTCCGACCCTATTGGAACAATAAGTGGTATCAGAGCCGAAGGTTAATCGTAGTATGCTCTGTGGTTGCAGTTTAAACTGATCTTCCACATCAAAAAAGATTTCCTTAGGTATATTGAAAGATTATAGAGAAAACGGTCGGTGTAGAAGCTTCAACATCGTCCATGTGGACAAGACCGACAATTGCAAATGCAAGATTGGCCGTAGAGATCTTTGATGGCACAGGCCATTTTGGTATGTGGCAAAGTGAGGTTCTAGATGCCCTTTTTCAGCAGGGTCTAGACATTGCCATTGATGAAGAGAAACCAGATGATGTACAGGAGAAAGATTAGAAGGCGATCAATCGGTTGGCATGTGGCACAATTCGATCATGCCTTTCTCGAGAGCAGAGGTATGCTTTTTCAAAGGAGACTTCCGCAAATAAGTTGTGGGTGGCACTTGAAGAAAAATTTTGAAGAAAATAGTCAAAATAAGCTCCACTTGAAGAAAAGATCTGCTTTAGCTTCACATACGTCCCAAGTACCACAATGAATGATCACATCACCAAATTTAATCGGTTAGTCACCGATTTCTTGAATATGGATGAGACATTCAAAGATGAAGATTTGGCTTTGATCTTTGTTGGGGTCACTTCACGAGGAGTTTGAGTTCCTAGAAACTACTCTACTTCATGGCGGAGTGATATATCTCGAGCGAAGTGCATGCGGCCTTATACGATTATGAGCAGAGAAAGAAGGACAAACAGAAAAACTCAATCGAGATCTGAAGCTTTAGTAGTCCGAGGTCGTTCATACACTCGGAAGAAAACTCAAAAGGAGATCAAAGTCAAAGTCCGGACTGGGAAAGATGAATGTGCCTTTTGTCATGAGAAAGGCCATTGGAAGAAAAATTGTCCAAAGTGAAGAATAAGGGAAAAGCTACTGTAGATGCTTGTGTTGTAAAGCATGATACCAGTGACTCTGAACTATCACTGGTTACATCATCATCATCGTTCCATTCGGATGAGTGGATATTGGATTCGGGTTGTACCTATCATATGTCCCCTAACCGGAGTGGTTCTCGATTTAGTAGAACTAAATGGAGGAGTTGTTTATATGGGCAATGACAATGCTCAGTAAAACTATTGGGATAGGTTCAATCCAATTAAAGAATCAAGATGGATCAACGAGTTCTAAGCGATGTTGATGCGTGCCGGTTTGAAGAAAAATCTCATCTCATTGGGAGCCTTGGAATCCAATGGTTCAGTTATTACTATGAGAGATGGGGTTTTGAAAGTGACATCTGGCGCACTTGTGATATTGAAGGGCATCGGGAAAAATAACTTGTATTACTACCAATGTAGTACAGTTATTGGAGCGATCAGCTGACTTCCAAGCAACAAAGAATTGGACTCAATGCGGTTGTGGCATATGAAGTTGGGACATGCAATGAAAAATCCTTGCAAATTCGCAAAGCAAGGATTGTTGAAAGGTGCAAAGGCTTGCAAATTAAAATTTTGCGAGCATTGTGTTCTGGAAAGCAAAAGAGAGTGAAATTTGCAATCGCTATCCATAATACAAAAGGTATTTTGGAATATGTTCACTCAGATGTGTGGGGCCTTCCAAAACACCTTCGTTGGGAGGAAAACACTATTTTGTTACTTTTTGATGACTTTTCGGAAGAGTTTGGGTGTATACCATGAGAACTAAGGATGAAGTGCTTGGAGTTTTTCTTAAATGGAAAACTATGATTGAAAACCAGACTGGCAAGAAAATCAAGCGGCTTAGGACGGACAATGAAGGGGAATATAAAAGTGATCCGTTCTTCGATGTGTGCCAAGAGTATGGTATTGTTCGACACTTCACGTTAGGGATACACCACAAGAGAATGGAGTGGCGAGCGTATGAATTAAACATTCTTGGAGAAAGTTCGATGTATGTTGTCCAATCTTTGGGTTGGGCAAGCAATTTTGAAATGAGGTGTGACATCGCCGCCATCTTGTTAATCGTTTGTCGTCATCTGCATTAGAAAGAAAAACTCCTATAGAGGTATGGTCTGGAAAACCGGCTACAGATTATGATTCCTTACATGTGTTTAGATCTACTGTATATTACCATGTGAAGGAGTCAAAGTTAGATCCGAGGGCAAAGAAAGCTCTCTTTATGGGAATCACTTCTAGAGTGAAGGGATTTCGTCTTTGGTACTTAAGCACAAAGAAAATGATCTGTAGCAGAGATGTTACCTTTGATGAATCTGCCACATTGAAAAAGGTAGCAGATGAAGATATTCAGACAAGCGATACTCCACAGCAGGTGGAGTGTACTCCAAAACAGGTGGAGTTTGAGTAGATGGGGATTTGCCCAGTTAATAAGTCTAATTCTCCAGCCACAATGGAGGAATTAGAGGTTGAAGAGGTTCTGACCCAAGAACCATTAAGTACACCAGAACCAGTTGCAGTTGCAAGGCCACGGAGAGAAATTCGTAAACCTGCTAGATTTACTGATATGGTGGCCTACGCCCTTCCTATTGTTGATGATGATATTCCTGTCACTTATCAAGATGCAATGCAAAGCTTAGAAAGTGACAAATGGAAATGCGCCATGGATGAAGAAATGCAGTCTCTCTTGAAGAACAATACTTGGGAGTTGGCGCAATTACCGAAAGGTAAAAGGGCAATCGGATGCAAGTGGGTATTCGCAAAGAAAGATGGATCTCCTAGCAAGAAAGATGTTCGCTACAAGGCAAGATTGGTAGCTAAAGGCTACGCTCAAAAGGAGAGAATTGACTACAATGATGTATTTTCCCCTGTTGTGAAGCATTCCTCCATTAGAATTTTGTTGGCCTTGGTAGCACAGTTGAATTTGGAGCTAGCTCAACTTGATGTTAAGACGGCTTTCTTGCATGGTGAGTTAGAAGAGAGATCTATATGACTCAGCCGAAGGATACAGAGATCTTGGTTGTAGAAATTGGGTTTGTAAGTTGAACAAATCGCTATATGGATTGAAGCAATCCCGAGGCGATGGTACAAGCGATTTGATAGCTTTATGAGAAAGCGAATACACAAGAAGCAAATATGACAATTGTGTGTATTTGCAGAAGCTGCATGACGGATCTTTCATTTATCTACTCTTGTATGTTGATGATATGTTAATCACTTCGAAGAGCCAAAAGGAGATAGATAAGTTGAAGGCTCAGTTGAATCAAGAGTTCGAGATGAAAGATCTAGGTGAGGCCAAGAAGATTCTCGGTATGGAGATAAGTAGAGAGAGACAGAGAGGCAAGCTTTGTTTGAATCAGAAGCAATATTTGAAAAAGGTATTACAATGTTTTGGTGTAAATGAAAACACAAAACATGTAAGTACCCCACTTGCTTCTCATTTGAAACTTAGTGCTCAATTATCTCCGAAGACTAAAGAAGAAAGAGAATATATGGCAAAAGTCCCATATGCTAATGCAGTTGGGAGTTTGATGTATGCGATGGTGTGTACGCAGCCTGACATTTCACAAGCTGTTGGAGTTGTGAGCAGGTATATGCATGATCCTGGAAAAGGACATTGGCAAGCTGTGAAATGGATTCTACGGTATCTTCAAAAAACCGTAGATGTTGGTTTAGTTTTTGAGCAGGATAAAGCACTTGGTCAGTTTGTAGTTGGATATGTTGATTCCGACTTTGCTGGTGATTTAGATAAACGTCGTTCAACTACGGGGTATCTGTTTACTCTTGCTAAAGCCCCAGTGAGTTGGAAGTCTACCTTACGATCTCTGATGGTGTGTCTACTACAGAGGCGAATATATGGCGATTCTGAGAAGTCATTAAGGAGGCTATTTGGCTTAATGGATTGTTGAAAGACTTGGGAGTTGTTCAAAGTCACATTAGTCTATATTGTGACAGTCAGAGCGCTATTCATTTAGCGAAAAATCAAGTCTATCATTCAAGAACCAAGCATATCGACGTAAGATATCATTTTGTGCGGGAAGTCTTTGAAAAAGGAAAAATTCTACTTCAGAAGATTCCGACAGCAGATAATCCCCCAGATATGATGACCAAGGTGGTAACAACAATCAAGTTTAATCATTGTTTGAACTTGATTAACATCATGAGAATTTGAGCACCTTCAGGTGTATGGCGCTCGAGAGCGCATTTGGAGGCACTACAGAAGATAGCTTTATCGAATTTGGGGAGTTGAAGGAAGTGTGTGAAGATGTGATTATCCTAATCAAATCTTCAAGGTAGAGATTGTTAACATTAATGGAAGACAATTAATAATGGTTGCCATTAACATTAATGGGAGACAATCAATAATGACAACCACCAACTTTGGAAAAGTGGCATGGGATAATTTTTTTTTGGTCTTTGAGATAATGGGCTATTTATTGTTTGGTCCTTGAACCTCAACTATAAATAGGCCTTCTCATTTCTCATTTCTATTCATCCAACCAATCTTTTTCTCTTAGTTTTCTCTCTTCTCCCATTTGAGAATTCTTAAGGAATTCTATTTGTTAGTAATATTTTGGAGATAGTAAAGTTATCATCTGGTGTTAGTGCCCAAGGACGTAGGTATAATTTACCGAACCTCGTTAAAACTCTTGTGTTCTTTTTTGTCCTATTTTTCTTTCAATATTTGAGGGTATAATAGTAGTATTTAATTGTGCTATTAAATTACTATAGAAGGGATATTCTGACTAAGGAAAGACTTGGTATTTAAGAGATCCTTGTGATACACCTCTCTTCCCTGAGAATTGAACTTTGTGTGATTTTTTAGTATAATAATTTACACGCTTCCGACCCTATTGGAACAACATTAGACTCCCACAATTTTTGCCTAACTCATTTGGAATTTCACCACTGAACTTATTGAAAGAAAAGTCAACTACTTGCAAACTTGTAATCGGCCCAAAAATTGCAGGAATGGTTCCATTCAATTGAGTCCTCTAACTTTATCACTTTCCACTGTTGTTTTCGGTGCAGAGAATTGAAGTACGGAACATGTAGAATTGAGGTTAGGAACACTTTTCACTGATGTTTTCGCTAGTGTTTTTGATGCATTGATTCCTCTTTCAAAGCTAAAATCGCTTTCACTAAGCATCGAACAATGAAAAAATCAAAAGATGAAACCATGATATTTTCCCAAGAAAGCATTACCAAAGGTAAATATGACATTTTCCCAAATTTGGAATTGAAGTGATCAAGAAAATTGCAGACAACATTTGCGAAGCATGAAAAATGGGATTGACAAGCAGAATTGAAATACAAAAAGAAATGATCGAATTCCAATCTCAGTAACTAAAATCTAACATTTCTCACTAAAAAATAAGCAAGAAATGGAATTATTGAAGAAAATTGAATCAAGAAAAAAAATGACTCGATTGAAGTAATAAAAAGCAGATTCAATCATTACAAACTAATTGAACAGAATAAAACTCAAATAGCATAGCTGGAAAAAAAATTAAACAAAAAGAAATGAATGCAAAAATGATACGCATATGATCAGAGGAAATGGAAGAGCAGACGTACCTTTGAACGAATAACACCGCTCCTAGGATCATCACCATGTCTCTTTTTTTTTTTTTTTTTTGTTTCCTAGATCAGGTAAGTTGCTCTCAATCCGCATTTTCTTGCCTTTTTCAATTTCATTTTCCATCTATTATGTCCAGATTCTTAAAGCTGTTCTTTTGAAGAATAACATTCAAATATTTAAAAAAAGAAATGAAACAAGTGAAGTTATCCATCAATTATCAGATTCTTTTGCATGTTGATTTTGGCTTCAGTAGTTACAAAGAATGATTTCAGCTTTCAAGTTTGTTAACTTTGGAAGTTTATTTGAAAAAGAAGCAGAAATAGGGTATATAAGATTTGGGTGTAAAGTTGAGTTTGGAGACCAGTTGTTGCTGAAATCCTGAAACCCTTTTAGAAATTCCTTTGAAAATCACCAAATCAGTCTCATCTTCCTCTTCGTCTATCACCATCACCACCACTTTGTCATGTATTGAAACGAAACCAAAGGAAACCCCCATTAAGATTCCTATAGGGTTTCAATTTCTCCCCACTAAAGAAGAAATCCTTTTTTGTTACCTTAAGCCAATCACCAACGGCGATTCCATCGCTTCTGGTGTGATGATGGCCTGCAATATTTATGGTGGAAATTGGGAGCCCTGGAAAATTTTCGACAAAGATTCTGCAGATTCTGTTGTTGCTATTTGATGATTCCATCGCTGCTTTCTCCATATTTTAAAAGTGATTTCTTGTCCCTTTAAAATTCACGAATTCCTTAATCTTCTTCACGAGTTCGTTCCGCAAGCATCGCAGCATTTATGATAAACAGTATCAACAAAGGTCAAGGAACAGAGAAAAAAATGAAAGGTTAATTAAGTCTGATTCCTGAGTAGAATTTTGGGCGGATTATTATATATTTTATTATAATAGTATAACACTAATAATTTGTTTTTAGGTATAGGTAAAATTAATTTGAAGTTTCTCAATTAATATTTGTTACAATTATCATAAAATTAACTAAGTATGATGTTATTTATTATACATTTTCTTTTAAAATAAGAGTCATTCATTGATAATAGTGAAATCACCTTTTCACAAATCATCAAAAACTTTTAAAAATGATAGTAAAAAACCTTCAGTGACTTGTGTGTAAACATTTTTATTTTTGAAAAACTAAGTAAAACATTAACATTTTCTTTTTAAAGGATTATCCTTTCCTTTGGATTGAATTTTTAATTTAGGTAAAAGAAAGTATCCTTTATTTTCTTTTGAAAGCTTAGTTTGCGTTTTTCTGTTTTCATCTTTTTATTTTATTTTCTATTTTTCAAAAATTGATAAATAAAAATAGAATTTTGTTTTCAATAATCAAAATAGCAAAAACGCGTTTGGTATATATTTTTCAAAATATAAATAAAAATAATTAAATAATTAAATTAAAGTATAATTTATTTAAGATGTATGACAATAGTAAAATAAAATGTAATTAAGGCTCCGTTTGTTTACTAGTAAAATATTTTCCAAAAATAATTTCTGAAAAATGATTTATTTTTGTGGAAATGATTTACTTTTCTAGTGTTTGGATGAATCATGTAAAATATTTTACATTGTTTGGCGATTTCTGAAAATATTTCATAAAAGTTATTTTAAATTAAACAAATATATATTTAAGAATTTATTATCTTTTCATTGTTTAATTGAGTTTATTATATATATATATATATATTAATAAATTTATATATAATATCAAGCATGATTTGCCACGTTCTTATATTTACTCTAGAAAAGTTAGACAATAAAAATTTAAACCATTATATAGGAACCATTGCCATGTTTTAGGATTTAACTTGGATAAAACAAAAATTCAAGCCTTAAAACAAAAATAATTGCTTAGTTCAAACCCGAATGTAAGAACAATCGCCTACTTAAATTAAAGAAAATTCAGCTTCAACCAGTCAGATGTGGCCTAGGCTTCTCAAATGAAAAACAATATCCAATCAACAAACTGACAGATGTTCACTACCAAAAATTTTAGAACTATAAACCACATCAACTCTCTTTTCATTGCTATGAGAGAACTTACATAAACAAGTTAGACTTTGATGCCTTGTAAGTGGTCTTCAGCTTCCTGATAGGTGGCCTTACCTTCTTGAACACCAATGAGAACTTGATCTTGGAGTTGTGGAACTGCTTGGTGCTATCTCTCTTACATAACTTGGTTGGGATAGTTGCAGTCTTGATAATCTAGATTCATGGGAACTGGACTCTGTGGCGAGAAGCCATCTCAGTGTACATCTGTTCAACAACTTCGTTTAGAGTAGCGTCACGGTATTCCTTGTAGATGTTATGATAACCAGCACGACCTTGGTAGCCGAACCATATACCATAATTCTTGATCTTGGTAGGGTTCTTCTCAAATATCTGCAGAGAAATTTGATTTAGATACCAGGCATAAAAAGAATATCAAAGAATGCATCAGAAATTGTGTTGCCTTGGGTGTACAGATGATCAATATGCAATCACTAACTACAACATTTTTTCCTGGATAAGGATTCCACTGCTGGAACGCCGGTGCCTCCAAGGCGCAGTGGAAAAATAAAATAATTAAAACATTCCGGCGATCCAAACCAAGGATCCATGTGAAAGGAACGAATCGGGGTGATAAAAAAGGGTTTCGAAATTACCGAAACTTCAATCTGAGTAGACAGCGATGCCTAGGCAACAGGAATGCTGAACCACTATCTAACCAAGCCGCAACCTTTTCCGATGTCGGCCTCTACGTAGTCCACCTGATTGACAATGAACGGTAGAAATCCCAGAAAACTATTTTCAGAAAGTATTTTGCTAAACGGCTACTAGACCACATTGCATATTTTCAGGCTAGTTTTTATATAACTTTTTTTAAGGTTTTTACCCTTTCTATATATAACTCCTCTTAATTGGTATATATATTTATAACAATTTTAATTCATTAAAATTAATCCGAACATAATAATTATCATTCAAATAAATATAATAATGTTTAACTGAAAAATTATAATTACATTAATTATAATAAAGATTTCAATAAACTATATTTATTTAAACTTATATCTGAACTAAATTCATATATCAATAAAATTATGTTCTGATTATGTGTACAACATCCTTGTACATATAGTATGTTCAACAATTTGATTGCCCAATTAAATTAATTCTATAATTAATTTATTTTATGTGACAACCAAGCAATATACCAACTATGTTTTACCTCGTTCATTTCAACCATAGGGTGTGACCCTATAGGTTCTTGTAAGGTTAGCAGTAATATTAGAACGAATCTAATGTTACAAACAACGAGTGGCATCTAGCAATGCATCAATGCTACCTAAGTTACAAGAAGTCATGATTCGACATAACCTTTTGTGATTAACCTTTCATGCATTAATCCTTAAGTCCTATATTTTTGGAATGGACACAAGTCATGGAATAGTCACACTTGCATAGTCCATCCCATGTTTCTTCATACCTTGAGTAGACTATGATACACAAATAAGTATGACATCTTATATCAACTTATTTAAGCATGGCCATGCATTTCTAGCCTCACTCAATCAAGTGGCCTGAGATATTACTCCCATTATGTAGGAGGGACTTATCCTATATTGATCAACTATATCCCTCAACATAGATTGTGGTATATCCAACATCAGTCTTTATAGAACAACCAGTTACGATGTTTGTTTAACTGTATCAAAATATACAACTCACGATGTTGGGATAAAGATGATCTCAAGTATGAAGATCATATACATATTAATCACGATGAGTAATGTTGTGACAATTACATAATAATCCAAGAAACATACTCATAGCGGGTCAGTCCAATATGTTGTTCTCTAACACACATATTCATGCATTGATTCTGACACTCCATATCAATGACAACTCTTTATCATCAATTAACTACATGTTAGTCTTAATGCATTATTATTGTCCTAGCCAACAATAATACTTGACTAAGGATCTTTTAAGAATAATCATATTATTCTTAGGACATTATTATAAAACAATTTATTTATGCACACAAAAAAGAAACTGAAATAATAATGGCAACGCCTTATATTAATAAACATGATAAACCAAGTATGTTATTACAACCAAATCGTGATTGATCTTTGGGCATACTCTTACAATCTCCCACTAGCACTAAGACCAATCACTTATATATCTAATACCAAGTGACTTAGTGTGACGATCATGCTTCACGTGTCGAGGCTTGGTCAGGGGATCAGCAATGTTATCATCTGTAGGTACTCTGCATATCTCTACATCCCCTCGATCGATAATCTCTCGAATAAGATGGTAGCCCCTAAGTATATGTTTGGATCGTTGGTGAGATCTGGGTTCTTTTGCTTGTGCAATGGCTCCATTGTTATCACATCGGAGTTCTATAGCATCTGATATGCTAGGCACAACCCCTAGTTCAGTAATGAACTTCTTGATCCAAACCGCTTCTTTTGCTGCCTCACTAGCTGCAATATACTCAGCCTTTGTTGTAATCGGCTACTGTACTTTGCTTTGAACTCTTCCAGCTCACAGTACCACCATTAAGGAAAAACACAAAACCTGATTGCGATCGAGAATCATCCTTGTCGGTTTGGAAGCTGGCACAGTGCAACCTTTTACACTTAACTCTTCCTCACCTCTATATATTAGGAACGTATCCTTAGTTATTCTTAAGTACTTAAGGATATTCTTGACTGTGGTCCAGTGACTTTTACCGGGATCTACTTGGTACCTACTCGTCATACTTAAGGCATATGAGACATCTGGACGGGTATATAACATGGCATACATGATAGATCCAATAGCAGAAGCATATGGAATTTTACTCATGCGTTCTCTCTCTTGTGGAGTTGTAGGACACATTTCCTTCGAGAGTGAAATACCATGTCTCATAGGTAGGAATCCTCTCTTAGATTCTTCCATATTGAACCTTTTCAATACTTTATCTATATATGTACCTTGATTTAGACTAGTAGTCGTCTTGATCTATCTCTATATATCTTGACTCCTAAGATGTAAGTGGCTTCGCCTAAGTCCTTCATAGAAAAACAACTTCCTAACCAAGTCTTAATAGACTGTAAGGTAGGTATGTCATTGCCCATGATAAGTATGTCATCCACATACAGTACCAAGAATGTGATTGTGTTCCCACTAACTTTCTTGTAAACACATGGCTCATCTTCATTTTTGATAAAACCAAACTCTTTGATTGCATCGTTAAAACGAAGATTCCAACTTCGAGAAGCTTGCTTTAATCCATAAATGGATCTTTGTAACTTACATATCTTTCCAGCATCCTTTGGATCGACAAAACCTTCAGGTTGTGTCATATACACATCCTCTTCAAGTTTCCCATTAAGGAAAGCTGTTTTGACATCCATCTGTCAGATTTCATAATCATGAAATGCAGCTATGGCGAGCAAGATCTTGATGGATTTAAACATAGCTACAGGAGAAAAGGTTTCATCATAGTCAACACCATGAATTTGGCGAAAACCTTTAGCGACTAATCGCCCCTTGTATGTTTGTATATTACCATCCATGTCGGTTTTCTTTTTGAAAACCCACTTGCACCCTATAGGTTTAACCCCTTCGGGTGGGTCAACCAAAGTCCAAACTTGGTTTTCATACATGGAATCCATCTCATATCTCATGGCCTCAAGCCATTTCTCAGAGTCTGAGCTCTCCACCGCTTCTTGATAAGTCCTAGGCTCATCTTGATCTATAAGAAGAATGTCACCATGCGTTGTAATGAGAAATCCATATCTCTCAGGTGCATGGTGTTCTCTTAAAGATCTACGCGGTGATTGTGTTTCTACAGCAGTTACTTGTTCCTCAATTTCTTGTGGAATTTACTGTTGTTCTATCTCTGGTTCAGTGGTATCTTGTGATTCTTGAATTTCTTCAAGTTCAATCTTTCTCCTACTTCCTTTTCTAGAAACAAATTCTCTCTCTAGGAAGACACCAGTCCGAGCAACAAACACTTTGTTCTCAGTGGGATTAAAGAAATAATATCCTTTGGTTTCTTTCGGATACCCCACAAAGATACACCTTTCAGATTTGGGTTCAAGCTTAGTAGACGTCTGACGTTTAACATAAGCTTCGCAACCTCAAATTTTCATAAAAGACATACTGGGACGTTTCCCAGTCCACATCTCATATGGTGTCTTTTGAACCGATTTAGATGGAACACAATTTAGTGTGAAAATAGCTGTTTCAAGTGCATGCCCCCAAAAGGAAGTCGATAGATCAGCGTGACTCATCATGGATCGAACCATGTCTAATAGAGTTTGATTTCTTCTCTCAGAAACTCCATTTCATTGAGGAGTACCAGGAGGAGTAAGTTGTGAGACAATCCCACATTCCTTCAAAAGATCATCAAACTCTAGGCTCAAATACTCTCCACCTCGATCAGATCGAAGTGTTTTAATAGTTTTGCCTAGTTGATTTTGTACTTCATTTTTGAATTCCTTGAACTTTTCAAGGGCCTCATTTATGGCGCATGAGATAAACATACCCATATCTCTGAAATCATCGGTGAAAGTAATGAAGTAGTGAAATCCACCTCGGCTTGTGTATTTATTGGTCCACATACATCCGAATGTATTAAGCCCAATAAATCACTAGCTCGTTCACTTTACCAAGAAAAGGAGATTTAGTCATTTTCCTAATAAGCAAGATTCACATACTTCAAATTGTTCAAAACAAATGAATCCAAGAGACCATCTTTATGGAGTTTGGATATGCGTTTCTCACTTATGTGGCCCAAACGACAATGCCAAAGATAAGTTTGATTTGAGTCATTTATTTTAGATCTTTTAGTATTTATGTTGTAAATGGGATTCATTTGATCTAAAATATAGAGGCCATTAATAAATTGTGCCGAACCATAGAAAACATTATTGAGATAAAATGAACAACAATTATTCTTAATTATTATCTCAAAACCAGTTTTGTCTAAACAAGAAATTGAAATAATGTTTTTAGTCAAACTGGGCACAAAATAACAATCCTCTAAAATTAAACCAAGTCCACTAGGCAAAGATAAAGTATATGTTCCCACAGCTAATGTAGTAACTCTTGCTCCATTTCCAACTCGCAGGTCCACATCTCTTCTAGCCAAAGTCCTACTCCTTTGCAGTTCCTATACAAAAGTACAAATATGAGAACCACAACCAATATCTAATACCCAAGAAGTAGTAGTTGATAAATTAATATCAATAACATAAATACCTGAAGCAGACGTTTCGTTTGCTTTGGCCTTCTTGATTTCCTCAAGATAGACAGGGCAGTTCCGCTTCCAATGTCTAGTCACACCACAATGAAAACAATTTCGTTCCTTAGACACCCCACCTTTAGGTCTCAGTGTAGCCTTTCCCTTTCCAAGATTGGGCTTACCTTTGCCTTTGGGCTTTGTCGGGACTTTAGCCTTTCCCTTGCCCTTGTTGTTACGGACCATCAGTATGGGCTTGGGTCCAACCTTTTTCATGTTGCCTTCAGCAGTTCGTAACATACCGAGCAACTGTGGCAGAGTCTTGTCAATTTCATTCATATTGAAATTGAGGACAAACTGGATGTAACTATCCGGCAACGATTGCAGAATAACATCAGTGGCCAACTCTTGCCTCAATGGAAACCCAAGCTTAGATAGGCTTTCAATATAACCAATCATCTTAAGAACATGAGGTCCTACTGGGCTTTCTTCAGCCAGCTTACATTGGAATAGGGCCTTAGAGATATCGAACCTCTCTTGCCTTGCTTGCCCTTGATATAGTTCTTTCAAGTGCTCGATCATATCATAAGCAACCATATCCTCATGCTGCTTTTGAAGCTCAGGATTCATAGTGGCAAGCATAAGACATCCAACGTCTACCATTTCATCGAGATGCTTCTTGTAAGCATCTTTATTAGCCCTCGAGGCATTAGCCGGTGGTTCATCAGGAAGTGGTTTTTCAATGACATATAATTTCCGTTCTTGTTTGAGGACAATCCTCAAGTTACGAAACCAGTCAAGAAAATTCAAACCATTCAATTTGTCCTTCTCAAGGACCAATCGTAATGAGAGTGTATTAGTGTTTGTATCTACAACAATAAAATATGCGTGTGAATAAATTTACCAAGTTTATATCAATCATTAAAAGGACTTTATTAAATGATGTTCCCACTATTTTATTTCAAAATTAATAACCCTCATATATTAATTTTAGAAAGACTTTCTTGAAAGTATTTCTAGTGGGTTAAGGATCCATATTTCACCTCCTCTTAAGTCAGCTTTGGCTTTACTCTCAAGATTATGGTTATTTAGGTAAGCAACACTTGCTAATTACATCATATGTAACTCCTAAAATTTGGTGAACAACTCTTGTTCTAATCATCTTATGATTTATCCAAATTACTTGCCTCTAGGTTTCTAATCCTATTAGAGTAACCTAGTTAAGTCATCAACCAATTTTTAACCAGCGAATATCACTTGTTTATTCTTCGCGTTTAACCAGGATAAATACTAGTACTTTGTTTTGGCAAAACCTACATAGTATTGATCGAGGCCTTAACGAGGGCATAAATTGGAAGGCCATGTTGACTTAATATTTTAATAGAGGGATTTTATTAGAGTGTTACATCTCACCAATTATGGTCTACTTTAGTTCATTTAATCTTTTAATTGATCTCATTAATTAATGGGGTTTATTATTACCAAATTTGCATGCTTTAGACATCCATAGCATCTCATACATGAGTAAGTAAAGTAATAAATAAATGCAATAGTTATAGCCCATAAACTATGGTGGTTCAACCCAAGCCAATGGGAGAACCAAAAGGGAACCTAAAGGTGTCAGCCGTTTCACAAGCTGTCGATCCACACTAGTCGGCCCATCTTCCTTCTCGTCTAGTCTACAACAACTTTTACAAATTACAAAATTTAGAAACTCGTTTTACATACGAGGGAGTAAGATGAGAAGAAAAATACAAAAGAATAGTAGTAAGGCACGACACGCAGGCCGTATTTATAAAATTACAACCTTTTATCAAATAGGTCATCGGGCTATAACTATGCATTTTCAAACACCGTGCATTTCAAAAATAACATATATCATTTTCAAACACCGTGCATTTCAAAAATAACATATATCATTCAACGTTTTTGTCAAGTGAAATATTAAAATATCCTTTCAACCTTTTTATGGCCTATTAAGTTTTATTTATTACAAAACTTACTGGAAGATGATGGGGATCTGATTGCCCATCCATCGTGGTCTTGGCGAGCCCCGCCAGGTATGGATCAGGGTGCGGATGAGCCCATGCACAAACCATGAACCCCAGTCAAATGAAACCTCACGATTTGATAACTTTTATCAACATAATCGTGTTTTTAGGATTTTAATCCTTGAGGTTTCATCTTGAACAACCCTTGTTCCATCGCCAAGAATCACATCGAAATTGTAAATGCCACCCCGCTTCATCACATTTCTTAAAGATAACAGTAAAAACATAAAACCGAATAGGCCATAACATCATGATTAACATTTAATCACTTATCGAAAGGAACAATCATCAGGTTATGCTTAAACGATTTAAATAGAAAAACATAATAAAATTAAAACATGCATCTCATACAATTGCATCACCTAAGTATTTAAACCCGAGTCCGTATCACACAAGTGGCTCTGATACCACTGTTGGAAAGCCGGTGCCTCCAAGGCGCAGCGGAAAAATAAATAATTAAAACATTTCGGCGATCCAAACCAAGGATCCATGTGTAAGGAACGAATCGGGGTGATAAAAAAAGGTTTCGAAATTACCGAAACTTCAATCTGAGTAGACAACGACGGCCAGGCAACAGGAATGCTGAACCACTATCGAACCAAGCCACAACCTTTTCCGATGTCGGCCTCTACGTAGTCCACCCGATTGACAATGAACGGTAGAAATCCCAGAAAACAATTTTCAGGGAGTATTTTGCTTAACGGCTGCTAGACCACATTGCATATTTTTAGGCTAGTTTTTATATATCTTTTTTTAGGGTTTTTACCCTTTCTATATATAACTCCTCTTTATTGGTATATATATTTATAACAATTTTAATTCATTAAAATTAATCCGAACATAATAATTATCATTCAAATAAATATAATAATGTTTAACGAAAAATTATAATTACATTAATTATAATAAAGATTTCAATAAACTATATTTATTTAAACTTATATACGAACTAAATTCATATATCAATAAAATTATGTTCTGATTATGTGTACAACATCCTTGTACATATAGTATGTTCAACAATTTGATTGCCCAATTAAATTAATTCTATAATTAATTTAATTTATGTGACAACCAAGCAATATACCAACTATGTTTTACCTCGTTCATTTCAACCATAGGGTGTGACCCTATAGGTTCTTGTAACGTTAGCAATAATATTAGAACGAATCTAATGTTACAAATAATGAGTGGCATCTAGCAATGCATCAATGCTACCTAAGTTACAAGAAGTCATGATTCGACATAACCTTTTGTGATTAACCTTTCATGCATTAATCCTTAAGTCCTATATCTTTGGAATGGACACAAGTCATGGAATAGTCACATTGCATAGTCCATCCCATGTTTCTTCATACCTTGAGTAGACTATGATACACAAATAAGTATGACATCTCATATCAACTTATTTGAGCATGGCCATGCATTTCTAGCCTCACTCAATCAAGTGGCCTGAGATATTACTCCCATTATGTAGGAGGGACTTATCTTATATTGATCAACTATATCCCTCAACATAGATTGTGGTATATCCAACATCAGTCTTTATAGAACAACCAGTTACGATGTTTGTTTGACTGTATCAAAATATACAACTCACGATGTTGGGATAAAGATGATCTCAAGTATGAGGATCATATACATATTAATCACTATGAGTAATGTTGTGACAATTACATAATAATCCAAGAAACATACTCATAGCGGGTCAGTCCAATATGTTGTTCTCTAACACACGTATTCATGCATTGATTCTGACACTCCATATCAATGACAACTTTTTATCATCAATTAACTACATGTTAGTCTTAATGCATTATTATTGTCCTAGCCAACAATAATACTTGACTAAGGATCTTTTAAGAATAATCATATTATTTTCAGGACATTATTATAAAACAGTTTATTTATGCACACAGGAAAGAAACTAAAATAATAATGGCAATGCCTTATATTAATAAACATGATAAACCAAGTATGTTATTACAACCATCTCGTGATTGATCTTTGGGCATACTCTTACAACCATCATATAGCCAGTAAATGAATTCTGGTCAGCAAGAAAACAAAAGAGATAGGGATAAAAAAAGAAAACCTAAATCATCCAATTTTAATTCGAGGAATTGCTTTTCGAATTCAGTCTTACATATGAAACCCTAAAAAGTTATGTGACCAAATAAATCATTTAATGGAATCACAATCAACAAAAAAAATATGAATAAGCTACAAAATGCAATTTTCTAAAACGAAGTCAATAAGAAAACCTTAAAATCAGATATTTCTTAGCTATCATGTTCCCTGCTGCTCTCAAGACAAATTTAAAGAGCTTAAGAACACAATCTCTAGTGTAAATTGAAGAGTAATAAGCTAAACATTGGCAATCCCACACAAAGTAGCTTCAGACATTAATCAACATACGCTAGCTATAAAAAATAATGCAAAAGATGCGTTTCTTATTCAAATTTTCACACATTATCCCACAATAAATCACTTGATACAGAGTGGATTATCAAAGGAATAACACTGAGAATATAACTTATTGATGGCAAGGACTTGACCATTGCTCTGTATCAACAAAAATAACATACAACCTACTCTCAAATACTTTCAAAATTCAACTAATGTCCCTGCCAGTAGCCATTTCCTAGGCTGCAGCTTATACAAAATATATAATATAGCTAATCCAAGCAAAGATAAACTTTAGCTTCTAATTTGATTCCTGGTTACTATTGTCTCTAAGAAAGGCAAAAACTAATTACATTTTAAAGTTAATCAGCCATAGCAATTGATAGGATAAAACAAAATGAAGAAGAAAGAAATAGCAACTTATTTGAAATATCAAAGCTCCATTGAACTGATCTTGATATAATTAATCATCATTGTTTATGAAGCTAAATATTCATTTTTCAGCTTACAAAATAGCATAAGTGATAAAAATGGTTCAATCCTTATGATTTCCTCATTTCCATCATCAATCAAATCAAAACTAAACACACCCAATAAATTAAATGAGCAAACTAGAGCTCAAATTTTTCCGACCCAGTTCTAGAAAAAAAATTCATTCACAAAAATCAGTTTCAAATCTTGACAAATTTGACTTACCCAAATGAAATTGATGCCCACATTGAAGCTTAGCCCACGACCGATCCCCATTATTAGTAGCCCTTTCGAGGCAAATCGAGCATGAAACAGAGCTGAAAGACTTCCCTCCATTTTTGCAATTAACACCATCGCCTCCATCACCACCACCACCTCCTCCATCACTGTTGGTTTGGTTGGGAGATAATGTTAGAAAATGATTGTTGGGAGAATATTCCTCATTGATGTCAAGGGGAAAAGGGAGAACCTTTAAGACATTTTTTGAAAAATGTCTTACTGATTAAAAATCTGTAGGACATTTTGTAACACCCCAAACCCGGCCTAGACGTTATGACCGGATCTGATGCACCACATCGAAGCGTTCAAAACATTCCGTATTACTTAGTTGGAAAATCTTAGTTGGTGATTGTAAAAGACACTTTTAAAAGTAGGTTAAAGTGAACGGAAGCCGTGCACCAGGTAGGAAACCAGAAGGAGAGGAGGTGAGTCTGCTTGACCGCTTAAGTACCAAGCTCCTTCAGATCCAATCCTAGACATGCACGCCGCCATTGCCACACTCTAACATCTCGTATGATTTGGAGAAAACCTTTTGGTTATGTCTCATTTTAAGAAAATGATTAAGGTTGAAAAACGTTTGCTGAAAACATTTATTTTCTTGGAAAAACATTTACTTTGCGAAAACTTTGCGCGTCATCGTGATCTTTTAAAACAAGTAGTTTTTATAAAACGAACCCTAGTGCTAACCAGTTTAATAATTCCCAAAATAAAATTAATTAAAAAGAGCGGCCTTATTACAACTTTGAGCACAATAAAAATAATCCAAATTAAATGCTAAACTTATTTAAAATCGGCAATCAATCTTCGTGGCCACTCTGAATCCTGCCCATCTCCAAGTCCACCAACTAGGGCTCACCTGCAAGGATGGAAGGGGAAGGGGTGAGTTTGGGAAAACTTAGTGTATACAGAAGCCCATCCAAAACCCAAATTAGCTCGAGCCCATTGGGCCTAAGCCCTATTCAGATAACAGTACATAGTGGACAGAAGCCCTTTTCAGAATACAGTAGCAAGGCCTTAGCCCCTTTTTACATAACAGTGTGGCCCATAGGCCCAGTTCAGTAACATAAGTAACAGTAGTAATAATGCATGCAAACCCATCTAGGGAGACTACTCAACCCACCAACCGCTACACAGTCCCCGTACCAGCCCTACACTCCATGTGGGGAATATCTCAACCCACCCAAATTTCTACACTCCACAAAGTGGCGAAAGAACTGCTCAAATATCAGTAAGTTGAGGCAAAGCCTCCAGTACGTGGATGAACCACTTTCAGTACTTCCTCCATCAATACCCCAATCCCATGCAACAGATATCAATAAAAGCATAATATGCAAAATACAGTATCAATTATTCATGCATTTCAGCCATTTTAAACCCTAGGGGTATTTCGGTAATTATGCTCTTTAGGGGTAATTTTGTAACTTACGTAACTACATAAGCTATTCCAGTAATTCTTAACAATTTTATGCAATTTGATTCTACCCTCTAACTGACAGGCTACTTTGCCCATCTCTTCCCATATTGGTCCGTAAGCCCATTGGGCCCAGTTTTGGCCCATCGAGGCCCCTTTTTCCGAAATACGCTAAAATGTCACACAAACTTACTTACCACTTTGCGGTGCTAGATCTAACAATTACTCTATGTCTTGAGAGCATTCGCATACTCACAAGCCTATGAAATGCCGGAATTTCGGCATTTCGGCTTTTACCGAATTGAACTAAGAAAGGGTGTTCTACACACACGATTTGCGACGATCGCTCTCGAGATCTCTTCCGATATCCTACAATTGATTAGCACAGTGCTTATTTACAAACCATAATCACTAAACTCCAAAACTTACTCACCCATGATCGAACCATGTCCCTACAAGCCTTTGAAATCTTACCTTTTGCCAAAATCGATAGCTAGCTCCGAATCCGATTGCTCCAATGATTCACGCTTTTGATCCAATGCTTAAGAAGACTCTAATCACCGAGAGAAAACATCAGTTACAACCCTTAAAGCCTTATGCTCAAATCGATGACCTCCCTAATTTTAGGGATTTGCTTTTCTTAACATCGTAAAATAAGAACAGATCCGAGATGATAAGTACTTACCCCTTACTCCTACTTGATTTCCACGCAATCTAGTGCAGATTTATCCTTAGAACAATGGTAAAACCCGAATCCAGGAGTTTGAAGAAGTTTCGGCTATAAGCCCCTAAACCAGTGGTATTTTCGGCTTTTGGGTGGTGAAGAAGATGATAATGTGGAACTATAACCTTGAAGTAAAATTGTCGTAAGGTATCTAGGATTAAGAAAAGATAATCGTAAATTAATAAAAATAAAGAACATAGAAGAACCTGGCTTGAAGAAATCGACACAAGCAGTGATCATAGGATTTCGGCTTTTATGGATTCGGCAAAAGTATTGATGAATAGCAGGTATGATGAATGGTTTTGAAGAAGAAAAATAGAAAAAGAAGAATAGGGGAGGTGGTAGTTTCGGCTAGAGAGGAAGAAGAGAGAAAAGAACAATCCTAAGGTGCAAAAGCAGAAGAAAACGGCACCACTCAACACCCTAAGTGCCGAAATACTAACCTAATACCCCCTGCCGATTTTCCCTCTTCAATTCCCACCATTCGGCTAACTCCTAGCCTCATCCCAATCCCTTAAAGCTCTCCCCTTATCACTCCTTAATCCAAGCATTTAAACTGATCCAACTCTCCTCTAGCAGAATCCACCTGAACTCCAACACTTACCCTTCCTGCACTTAAAAATAAATGCATCCATTTGCCAACACAGGGAATCGATCCCTTGCCTTCCCCAAAGCTCCACACGCCACTTTTCTAGGAGCCTAGTGGCGTCACCCTTGCCACTTTACCAAGGCTCTTTTTTTGTGATGCAATTTACCCACAACTCTACTTAAGGCCTCCTAGCCAGAACCCCTAACTCCAAAGTCTAAAATTCCAAAAATTCAACTGGGTTTTGGCCAACTCATGGGCCTTCCATAAGCCCATTTACTTACTCAAAATATTAATTTCACATCCAAATACAATAATTTAAAGTCTTTATAAAATATTGAAAACCACGAATAAGTCCGAAAAATCAGGATGTTACACATTTTCCCTAAAACACTCATCTCATTTACTGTGTTTTGTAATAGATTTTACTTTAGGAAATTATTTTCAGCCAAACAAACACAGGAACAGGCTGAAAAGCTTTTTCGAAAAATGTTTTACTTCCAAACAAACGAACCGTAAATAAAAAAAGGTTATAAAAACAAAAAGTTGTTTCTAAAAGGATTAGAATCTAGGTAATTTTAATTAATAAAATGAAGCATAAAAAATCCCTTGTTTTAAACTTTTTTCCATATTTCCAAAATATTTTTATTGAAAACATGTTTTTCTTATTCTCAAATTTTCACATATTTTTATTTTCATTTTCAAGAATCATTTTCAAAATTCTTAACCAAACATGTTTTCTTCACTATTTTCTATTTTCTAAAAATTGAAAATAAAAACAACTATTTTTCCCGAAACTAACTGATGGGTTTTTTACCTAAATAATTTTAAAAAAAAATTTAAATACTGAAATAGGTTGTCAGCTAGATTATATACAAAAATGGTACATCTTTTTGGGTCGCGCCTATTTGACAAGCGCAACAACTTTTTTATATTAAAATATATTTTTTAGTTATTATTTTGTTGGTGGCACATTTCTCATAGGCCCCACTGCTTGTATTTTTTTTTCCTGGATCAGTATATGACTTGTGTAGAGATATGAAAATAGTATGGGGGTAGGTGGCGCCTATCTGGTAGGGGTAATTGGTGGAGCCTATCTAACAGGCATAACTGGTGCTTAGTTTTTCCCCTATATATACTCCTTCGAAAATCAAATGAGTAGAAGACACAAAATTTAGCAGAATAGGAGCAAGAAGGTAGGGAGAAGAAAGAAAGAAAGGAAAACAAAAAGAAGGATAAGCTATTTTAGTTTATTTCTTTTTAAATAGAATGTAGAGTTTTTTTAGTAATTTTATTATTTGAAAGTTATTTTGTCAAGTTATTAGTTTTGTTAGCTTCTGAATGAAAAATGTTGCATTAAAAATTTTATGTAACTTTTTTGCAATTCGAAACTGTTTTGAGGATTTTGAATTTTTTTTAACAGATCTAGTATTGAAGATGGAGAATAAGTTTTTCATATGGGTTTATTTCGGTGGAGAAATTTTGACAACATTCGTGGGATGTATATTTAAATGTCGCAAACAAGTAGCAATGAGATTTAATAGAAATGTCTCGTTTGATGATATGAAGGAAAAAATTAGTGAAAAAAATTATAGACATTGTAGGAGAAAGATCTCGAAACTTTTCTACAAGTTTCTAGTTTCGACGGATCTCATAAAATTCACCTAAATGGAAATTGTAAATGATGAAGACGTGGAGACAATGGTCGCTCTTTATTGTAGAACTCAGAGCAACCAAAATGAACTAATTCAGTTATTTGCTGAGTTAGCTGGTGTGGAGCCAACTAAAGATCCCACTCCATTAGGTGAAGAAGATGGAGCTCAAGATCCGTGTATGGTGGTTTCGATATCGTACGTTGATAGTCAATCAACTATACATGGGATCAACATTGATCTTAATGTTGTACCCGAGACTAATGTGGTTGGTGATGATGTATAACATAATAGTGATCCTTTTGATCATGAGGTTGATAGTGATAGTGATCCCGACATGGACAAGGTCTCGGATGATATTGACGACTAAGGCGTGAATGAGGATGGAAGCATTAACGCGTCTTCAGTTGGGAACCAGATTCGTCGTATTATGATACACAATAATCCTGGGGCACACATTGTAACACCCCTAACCCGTATCCGTTTACGAGACATTACCGGACAAAAGCACAACTCTGAATATTCACACATTTCATATTTAAATGTATATACGAATGTCCAATTAAATATTAATCGAAATTTTATCATTTCATAATATACAAATACAATTAAAATTTGAATATCTAATGACATCAAGCATTTTAAGATATATTGCAAAATATGTATAAAATAAATGAAATAGAATCTAACTCATGGCATTTTATTATTCAGCATACAAGGTAACCATATTCTCACAATTAATCAAATATGTTTCAGTAAACAAATAAATGTTATATACATTTTAACCATTTAAACAAGAATTATAACCGACCGTCAATAATAAATTTACTAAACTTGACTCACGAACTAAAATCATTCTTAATCATTATTTATGGTTAAACATTTAACTCACGAGTAAAGATTTAAAATATACACATTTCACATGCCAAAATTTCGGTTACCACAAATCTATTTATCACCCACTCGGTCATCTAAACTTTGCCTAAAAATGGAATTAATCTTACATATAATCTATCTATTACACATATACCTTCAGGTGAGTTAACTACTAAGTCCATTCATCCAATGCATTAACATTAGATATAAACATTTGCCAAATCATAATTTAGTCACCATCAACTTTCATATTTTTATCTTACCAACGAATTTAATATACATTATTGCACAGTTTCCTGACCAACTCATAATTCAATTTATGCATCACAAACAAAAAATAAATAAGACATTGATCATAAATAAATATATAATCAAACTTGAATATTACAGGCTATGTAAAATCCATATTTTATCAAGCTATTATTATGTTTGAACTTAGCAAACAACCTGTAATGCAAAATCATAAATAATTCATTATCCAAATACCACCACTACATTCGAATATACCTTACCTTAAGTATATCTCAGTGGATTTGGCCATTTATTTTTCCAAATCTCTAACCATTTTCGAAACATAAAAGATCTATCATAAACATCATTCCTTTATAACACTTAATATTATAGCCAAAACAAACTCAAGCTACAACACACACATAACCGAATTTAATATAAAAGATTAGCCATTTTCGCATGGCTTAGATTATACAAACCAAAGTTCTACTTTTCAAAACACATTCCAGCCTATATATGCCATAATTTGAGTTCAATTATTTAATTACCGAAACTGTAGATAGTGTGATAGACTTTGTTGACGATCCCCGAGCTTGCAACTTGAATCTAAAATCTATAAAATAAAAACAAATATAGTCACAGAGTAAGCTTTTTATAGCTTAGTAAGTCATAAGCAAATAGAAAGCTTTTTATAGCTTAGTAAGTCATAAGCAAATAGACCACTCAGTAATATACTCAACTTATTTTAAGCTAAACCAAATAATGTTATCATTACTAATGCTTATCTTAAACTTACAAAAGAGATAAAATAATATATTTCCATGCATCATTTTTTTTTTTACCTTGGCCGAATTCTCATCTAAATTAAATAATCAAATATCATTTAACTTTTGGGCCAAATTATCATAATATAGTCAAGCATACATATATCAATACCGTTTAAATAAACTCAAAATTATAATATGACATTTTACACCCATATTTCCAATTTGACCGAATACTCATATAGTCACTAACATATTATTAATCACTTCCAAAGCCAAGAAGACATATTTGAACTTAGTGCATTTTCACTCAAGTGCAAAAACTCATGTATCGAAATAATATTTCACATACATATACTAATCATTTAAAGAATATATCTCATTGTATATACGCATATATAAGAACCATTCATAACATACTTAGTACTCATTTACAAAGCAAAATACTCATATTACATACACATATATTCTTTATTTGCATATCACAAGATTTGTATAAACTAGCTAAGGTGTTTACTTACCTCACCTCAAGTAGGTAACAAGTTAATTCACACCTAGTATATATCTCGTTTCATATATTCGAACTCAATTTACCTTTTGCTCGATGAACCATTTGGAATCTGATAGGACACTCGGATTATCACATATATCATACAATGCCAACATCCCAGACGTGGTCTTACATGTAGCCACATACCGATGCCACTGTCCCAGACAGGGTCTTACTCGTAAACACATATCGAAAACACAAGTCGATGCAATGGGCTTACTCGCATATATATATCGGAATCCTATGTCATGACATATGTATCCTAGCTATTCCTAAGGTTCATCCGGGGCTTTCGAACGTCGTAACTCAGTAGAACCGAATTTAGAAACGAAGTAACCAAGCCTTTCCATATTTGGCTATATCAAATATAAACTTCAACATTTCATAACAACATGTATATATTTAATATTTAACTATAATTAAACACGTCTATTTTCTTATAAACTTACCTCAGACGTCGTAGAACAGGACGGGGCTGCTAGTCGACAACTTTCGTTTTTCTCCGGTCAAAATCTGATTTCTTTGGTTCTTGATCTAAACATATTCAAATTAAGCTCATTCAAACATATTTTCATTCGATTTAGTCCAAAAACACATAAATAGGCAAATGGTACCCCTGACATTTACAATTTTTACAATTTAGTCCCTATGCACAAAACACAAAATACACAAAATATCCAATTACCCATGTTTAGCCAAATCTTACCCATTACTATACGAGTCCATATATTTCATTAATTTCACATTTTAGTCCCTCAAATTATTATTTTTGCAATTAAGTCTTAATTACTCAAAATCATCAAAAACTCCAATACAAAATATGTTAATCTAAAACATATCTTTCATTTTTCATCATCAAACAATAAAAATCACAAGCTATCAACAATGGAACAACTCAAAATATTCATTAAAATAAAAAATTCAAGCATGGGTTTTGAAGATTACTAAGCAACGATCTCAAAAACGTAGAAATTATCAAAAACCGAACAAAAATCCAACCTTATTGAGCTTTAAAAGTGCCGAACCCTAGCCTTTATTTTTTTTCTATTTTTTTGTCTTAGTTTCGGTGTATGGACAAGGAGAAATAATATGAAATAAACTTATTTTTTTATGTTTATTATATGATAGTTTATAATATTTTATTTCATTTCCAAATTTAACCTTAATTATAACATTACATTATTTCATTTAAATGTCCTTAGCCGTCCTACACTATATATATTGGGCTAATTTCATCATAAATACTCTCATTTAGAAATCCATCAACAATTAAGCCTTTTACAAAATAAACTACCCACTTTTCAATTTACACAATTAAGTCCTTTTATTTAATCGGACACCTAAATGACAAAATTAAATTACGAAAATTTCATAGATATAAATTAACACAAAATAAACACAGAAAATAATTTTTAAATATTTTTCTGACTCAGATTCGTGGTCCCGAAACTACCATTCCGATTAGGGTCTAAATCGGGCTATTACACACATGTCTCGGATAGACCCCGATGCGGCACACATGCCCGAGTTCGCAGAGTATCCCGAAATACTACTTGCTCACCAGATGACCGTATATTTCGATCTTGATTAGTTGTTTGTGGCCTAAAGATTCAAAAGTAAAGAAGAGTGCATATTTTCCATTAAACGGCATAACATGAATATATCAGTGGACTACAAAGCCATCGTGTTTAAACCGACATTATATATTGAAGAGTGTTGGAGGTCAGCAGAAGGTTACAATTGGCAGATATGAGCTGCATTTATCCAGAAGTCGTAGATGTGGGAGATACGAAGATTTGTTGGGCCTCACACATGCACTTCAACACGTACGATAGAAGATCATCGAAAACTTGATTCCAAAACTATCTGTACGTGCATCAGCCAATAGTGAAAAATATGTCGACCATTAAAGTTTAGGTACTGATTGTCGAAATGTAGGCATGATTCTAGTATCGAGTATCATGCCGGAAGGCATGGATAGTTAAACAGATGGCAATGGAGCATTTCCCCACTGCAAGCCGTTTGTGCAAGTAGATAGGACATGGCTATACGGTAAATATACATAGATCCTTCCTTGCAGTTGCTCAAGACGGGAACAAAAAAGTGCTCCCAATTGCGTTTGCCATCGTAGATAAGGAGAACATGGAGTCGTGGGAATTCTTCATTACAAACCTGTGGAGGTATGTTATTAGTAATGATAATATTTGCATCATCTCCGATAGAGGGAAAGGATTAATTGTCCCCATTAGGCGTTCCAGTGTGCCATGGAGATCCGTTTATTGCATCCAGTACATCGTAGCTAACTTTCATTGAGATTATAAAAATGCAGATTGGCGGAGACAAGTTGCGAGAATGGTTAAAGAATAACCTTATCCTTTCAATAAATAACCTAATATTTTAGGCTGAGACTGTAACTTATATTTTCTTAATACACACACAGCGTACAAGCTGGATCCATACATTTTTTGGCAAAGGATGACTCGATTTGAAAGACATGGAATGTCAGACGAACATATCTTTTCGACAATGGTTGGGTACCATGGAGCCGTGGCAATGGACTCAAAATTTTGATGAGGGTTTTTGTTATGGTCAAATGATTACAAACTTGGTGGAGGGGATCAACGCTATGTTGTTGAAAACATGATATCTTCTAATTTCATCTGTCTTCTCAGTTACATTCTACATGTTGGCTACCTTGATGCTAAGAATGGGTTAGCAACAAGTCAACTGGATAGAGACAGGACACGTGTTTGTCGAAGATGTCAATGATGAAATGGTTGTAAATGGTCGGATGGTGAGGTTAATGAATATATAAGTATATTGATGACGTAATGAAATATTTCGAGTTACAGAGACCATCGATTGTCGACCTGTTATACTACCTAGGTCCTACGGAGTTAATCTCCGAAATAGACGGTGCTATTATAGGAAGTTCCAAACACTTCATTATCCCTATGCACATGTCGTGGCAGCTTGTGCTAAAGTCTCGCTCAATGTAGAATAATTTATTGATGAAGTATATACCCTTAAGCACACGTTGCGTGTATAGGAGAACGAGTTCTCGTGTTTCCTGACCTATCTACATGGGAGGTTCCTCCAACGACCTTCGAGCTTGTCGCAAACAAAGGGTTGCGTACGAACCTGAAAGGTCATCCGCAATCATTCAGAATCCATAACAAAATGGACATTAGGGAGAAATCTAATGGGAAGCTGTGTGGCGTATGCAGATTAACCAGTCATAATCAAAGTAATTGCCCGTTCCAAAACTACCATATTGGACAATTGTCGCGATTGAGTAGAAATTAGATGTTGTTCATTACATGTTAAGAAGATTGAATCTAAAATTTGTCTACAATTTGTTGCAGTTAATCTATTTTGACTTACAAAGTTAGTTTAAAGTTTATTTATTTAAATTGCAAAAAAACCATAAAATTGATAATTGAAATAGCGAAAAAGTCAATACATAAATACAAAGTTTACTATTTAAATTGCAAAAGAAAACCATAAAATTGATAATAAAATGGAAAAAAAGTCATTACATAAATACAAAGTTGACTACTTAAATTACAAAAAAAAAATCATAAAATTGATAACTAAAATGGTAAAAATCTATTACATAAATATGAATTTATTTATATTATAAAACCCCCTAAAATTGATGGTTTGATGGTGTGGTTCTAAGGGTATATTTTTGTGGAGCTCGAATTTCACGTTGCGAGCGATTGCGGCAACCAACATTCTCTTCATCCGTATATGGGGGTGTGCGAAACATAGACAAAAAATCATATAACTCAAATGCCATCGATGAAATTGAGCTAGGAGGAGTGGAGTGCGGCGGTGGATACGGGCCGGGAGGAATAGAGTATGACGGTGGATACGGGCCGGAAGGAGCGAAGTTCTGAGGTGGATATGAGCCGAGATAATTGGAGTACTGAGGTGGTAGTGGGCTGAATAAATCAAACTCCGAATGATATCTATAGCCTGACGAACCCAGGAAATAGTCATTGCCCTCTAAATCTGGATTATAAGAACTATTCCTAGAGTGTAGTTCTGGCTCTGCCTCTAGCTCTAGTACATGATGCGGATCTGGACGGGGTTGCCCAATACGTGCCGTATGCAGGGGGGCTACCATAGACTGCCCACCAAACAAAAATGGTTACTCTATCCACAGTATCACTGTATGTACTCTAACGAGGGCTGCAGATCCAAAGCACGATCCATCTAAGGTACCCTCCCTAACCTATTATTCCACATCGTAATATATTCTTCATGCACTTCTCCCTAATCATTTCCATGCCTCCCCTTCCTGTTAATCCCATGGATCTCCCCCATTCGTACTGGCCGTGTCGGGATATACTGTATGCAACCGAATTATCGGAGTACTCGATCGCCATGATACCACTCCACTGTCTGAAAATTGATAACAGGTGCGCTAATGCACCATAGCTTTGAGTGGACATGGGTAGACGAGGGAATAACCGCCATAATTTCTGGAACAGAATACAACATCCAAATGAACTGCACAGTTAATAACATTGTTATATTAACGCGAGTCGAGTGAGATAAAATAATAAAATTGAGTTGATATTGGAAAAACTTACCCCTTCTCCAGCATGATTCTCGATCATCAGATGGTATATCAGAACTGTGTATCACCTCCCGATACCCGGATTAATTGTTAGAACAATATAATTCGAAAAAAAAGTCAACTAATTGTTATAACAAGTAAAAATTCATCACCTATTAACAAGTGGAAATACATATGGTTGGTGACAAATGGATGTCAAGAATGACATCCGATAAAGTGCCCATGACTGTAGCAATATGAAGCATCTGCCTATGTCCATCGTAGAAGGATCTGTCGTCTGACAAAGTTCACGATACAACATGGCTAACATTGCGGACCCCCAATTGTATGAACGGTTGTTATGCAAATTGGATAATAGAGGTAAGTACATCAAGTGGACTGTATTACCGTTTGCATTCGGCATGAGTAGAACCCTATAAGGTGCATAATGTAAGCTCGTACAGCCTACATCACCTCCCATTCATTGGCAGTACTCGGCAAATACTCAAAATTGGCATTTAGCCATGAAAACCTCAAACTAGCAAATTTCCCCTCACTTGGCGAGCGTCCAAGTAAGTCATAGCAAATGGCAGTTGGCCTAGAGATTGAGCTTACGCCCGTGATTGCATTCCTATCGATGGGGAGCCTGAGCTGTAGTGCAATATCCTCTAAAGTGATGGTGCACTCCCCGTATAGCAAATGAAACGTATAGGTCTCCGGACGCCATTGCTCGACTAAAGCGGAAATCAAGTCGTTTCGCAGATCAAAAGTCCGAACAATGCCGCTGATCCGAACTCGACTAACTCCAAGTATGGCATTAGGCGTTCATCTGGTAGTAACCCTACACTATTAACATGACCTCTCAATACACGGTACGGGCCTTGACATTATTAAATTAGCAAAATAGTTAATACAATATAATTTAATTCCGCAAATAACATGAGTATCAATAAAAATTTCATTATCATCTCATTAATATTATTTGATATGTGATTATTATTATTAATCAAAGAACCCATTTGTTGCAAATCGCAATTAAAAAATGAATTTGTTTAATTTGTTTAAAAAATACAACAAATTATTTCAAATTTCAGAAACAAAACACGGTAAATATATCATAATTTCCCATAATTTACCTACAATAAAAATATTTATGTTAGTTTACAATAATAATATAATTAAAATAAATATAAACTATCTAAACATAAAAAACATACAATTAGAAAAATAAAAATAGAAATCGAAACATACCGATTAGTTTCTTTCAAACAACATATGAAATTATATAACAACAAATTTAATCAACATTTTAATAAATCAATAAATATTGTCAAATAAATAAAATTAAATAAAATTACATTATATAAAAATTACATTAAAAATCACAAAACACTAAACTAAACACTAACAATTTATATAACCTAATCATAAATTACTAACAAAATAACTATAAAATTATTATTTTAAATACATTACTAAAAATCACAAAACACATAACTAAACACAAACAACTTATATAATCTAATCATAAATTACTAAAAAATAACTATAAAATTATTATTTTTAAAAATAAATTACTAAAAATCACAAAACACATAACTAAACACTAACAATTTATATAACCTAATCATTTACTAACAAAATAATTATAAAATTATTTTTTAAAATTACATTACTAAAAATCACAAAACCCTATACTAAACACTAACAATTTGTAACCTAGTCCCATAAATTATTAACAAAATAAATAACTATAACAAAACACAAAACACTAACAATTTATAACTTAATCATAAATTACTAACAAAATAACTATAATTTTTTTAAATTTACATTACTAAAACTCACAAAACACAATAATTTATAATAAATTACTAACAAAATATTTAACAAAATAATTTTACATTACTAAAACTCATCAAATACTAAACTAAATACAACAATTTATAACATAATCCTAAATTACTAATAAATTAGTTTTAAAATAATTACAAACACAACAATTTATAACATAATCCTATTACTAACAAATTAATTTTAAAATAATTATAAAAACAAAAAATTACATTCATACAAAATATTAACCCAAAACCATAAACACTAAACATAAACAATTTATAAATAATAATTAATAACAAAAAAAATTCACAACATCTTAATTAAACTCTTTAAATTATAAACAAAATTATTTACTAAAATAATACATTACCCCTTTTTTTTCTTTCTTCTTCTTCTTCTTATTTTTTTCTTCTTCTTTCTTTCTCTCTTCCGGT
The DNA here is from genome assembly GCF_025698485.1 of Gossypium arboreum. NCBI lineage: Eukaryota > Viridiplantae > Streptophyta > Magnoliopsida > Malvales > Malvaceae > Gossypium > Gossypium arboreum. Next base: position 102,889,515 of record NC_069080.1, read on the forward strand.
GGGTGCTTGAACTTGGGGGACCATGCTTATAAGGTCCCCCATTTACAATTTTTTTTTCCCTTGTGAAAGGACTACACACTGCCAAGTAGTGTATATATGCAAGAAAAGGCGTGAGGGAATGTGCGGTGAGGGCGCGAGGCGTGCAAAGTGGCACCTACTGTCAGTGCAACCAATTATGCCTATCTCGACAAAGCGCGACTGCTTTGGGTATTTTAACCCGTCTTTTGACCTGTTGGCTGTATTTCGACCTATATATATATTTAAATATTTTTAATAAAAATAAAATAATAATATTTTATTTAAAGTAAAAAAAATATTTTAATATAAGAAAAGTGGTTGCACCTGTCAGATAGGCACGATCTAAAAATATATACCATTTTCGTATATAATCCAAATTAATAATCTATTTCAATATTTAATTTTTAAAATTTATTTAGGTAAAAACCCTAAACTTAACCTTAATTTTTAATTTACCCAAATTTAAAAGGAAAGCTAGAGAAAGGAAACCCAAAAAAATTAAGACAATAAAATATCTTTTTATCTTCTATTTCTTTTAAAACAAATTTATAAAATGGCATAATTATAAATTTTCAGATACTTAATGCTTTCCTTTTCATTCCATTGTTTAATCAAATAAAATAGTTAAAATTACTTCATTTTCTTTTCCTTTACTTATTTTAACTATCCAAACAAATATAATTATTTACTTTCGTTAAATTTACTTCCTTCACTTTTTTTCCCTTTTACTACTTTTAGAGGACATTTGGTATAATGGAAAGTTAACATTTTTAAAAGAATTTAAATATTTACTTTCTTTAAAATGTAACATTTCATTAGGAGTAATTTCCCACAACTAATGGAAAGTTATTGCCATGATAATTGTTGGAAAGTTACATTGCCATGTAACTAGAAAGCAAAAAAGAATTGCTAAGACAAAATTAGCAATATTATTTTTATTGGTGTTTAGGGTATTAACTTATTCATTGCACAAATAAAAACACAATTATTGTATGTTGTATTCTCTGCTGGCTTCATTCATTGTTTCAAAGTATCTATATTTTCTTTTCTTATAAATATTTTTTTAAATATATTTTCATTAATATCAAATTTTAGTATTAAGATAATTTCAAGCGAATTATGCAATATATGAAAATTGTTAGTTCGATTAATCAACTCGAAATTGCCAAGAGTGGGGTGAATTGGCCTTTTAAAATTTTTTGGTAGCTAGAAGAATAAATAGAGACAATGATCACGACGATATATAGTGGTTCAACTCTATTTGCCTACTCCACTACCTTAGCTTTTAACAACTAATGATTTTTTTCAAATTCATTAATCTGATAACCTCTGAGGATAGAGTTTAACTTTACAAAACTCCCTTAAGGTTTTTACCCAAATCTTAAGACAAAACCTTCTCAAAGAGTGAATACAAATAGAAAAATAAGAAGTAATCCTCACAAGATCAGAGTTTTTGCAAATTAAGCACTAATACAAAGAGAAACACTTGAGCTGAATGAGTACAATGAAAGCTTACAAGTGCATATAAAGAAAACTGTTGAGAATTTTAAAGCAAAAGTTTTTTCAAATCAGTCTGAACTTCAATTGTCTCTACCAATATAACATGACATAGATCGAGCCGATATTGTCGGAGCATAGATACATGGAGTGCATTGTGGATCTTTTGCAATTTCAATGACAAAGCTAGACGATAAGCAACCGGTCCAACTCTTTTAACAATCTTGTAAGGCCTGATATATCTGGGATGCAATTTTCCCTTGCGAACAAAACACATAATCTTTTTCTACAGAGAGACTTTCAAAAACACCTTATCACCCACAACATCTTCGATATCTTTCTGCTTCAAATCAATAGAGCATTTCTATCTATCTGAGGCTACTTTCAATCTGTCCATGATCAACTTAACTACATTTTTTGCTTCCTGAATCAACTTTGGCTTGATTACCTTCGTTTCACTCAATTTTAAGGGTGTTCTACTCCACCGACCATATAATGATTCATATGGAGCCATCTGAATGCTCGACTGGAAACTATTATTATACACAAATACAACTAGTGGTAAATAACGTTCCCAGCCAAATTCGAGATTAATAATGTAGGTTCACAGCATATCCTTCAACACCTAAATTGTACCACCCCTTACCCGTATTCAACACCGAAATAGGGTACGAGGCAATACTAGACTTACATCGCAAGCAAACATACAAATCGAGTCCTAAAATTTGCATCCAAATTTAAAACCATTTGTGTTCAATCATAAAGTCCCTAATACGAGCCTTTGAGGCCCAAAACATGCTTTAGAAGTGGTTCGGGACTAAACCGATAACTCAGGAAATTTTTTCAAAACTTAGAAAATTTTTGCTATAAACAAGGGTCACAATCCCGTGTGGTTTGGGACATGCCCGTGTGGGCAGGCCATGTGGTCACACACGCCCGTGTCCCTAACCCGTGTAACTCTCTAACTTGCAAGGCATGAACAACTTGAAGTTTCATGGCCAAGTCACATGCTCGTGTGCTAGGCCGTGTGGTTAATTTAATTTTCATAAAATAGGTGCAAACTTCACAAGCCCGTGCTTGAGGTCGTGTCCCTCACACGGCTGAGACACATGCCCGTGTCTCTGCTCGTGTACTCAATTCTGAGCATTCTATTTCTTAAAATTAAGGTGCAGGGGACACACGGCCAAAACACAAGCCCATGGCACAAGCTGTGTATAACATCCCAAAATAAGGCCTAGTCGGAATAGTGGTTTCAGGACCAAAAATCCGACATCAAAATATTTATTTTATGGTTGTTATGAGGCCTAGAATATGAGTATATGCATGTGTTAAAGTTTCATGAAGAAATTCTTTGAGTAAGGTGTTCAATTGGAAATTAGGGACTAAATTAAATAAATTGCAAAACTTGGTTTCTAGAAGAAATTTGTATGAAATTGCTTTAGATTATGAATTAGAAGGTCTTGGAGAGAAATTTTCCCAAATTCTAAATTTTTGGACAAAAATGGGCTTGCATGGATGAAATTTTAAAGAAAAGGCATAAGGGCATTTTGGTCATTTATCATTTTAATGAATTAAAATGGGAAAGATCAAGCCAAAATCAGCCATTTTCTTCCCCATAGCTGCCGAAATTCTCTTGTCACCATAGCTAGGGTTTTTAAGCTTTCCAAGCTAAATAGTAAGTGTTCTCAAGCCCCATTTTTAATGTTCCTTGTATTTTTGAAATCCCGGTAGCTTGATCTCTTCATTTCTACCCATATTTCATGCTAGGGTTTATGTTTAAAAATTTACCCATGCATGAGTTGCGTGTATTTTGATGTATTATGGAGGAATATGAAAGATGAATGTGTATTAAACATATTTTCCTAGTTGATTTTCATGAAAAACCTTTATAGGGACTATTTTGCAAAAGATGTATGATAGAAATGAGAAAATAATGGATAATGTGGGCTACCATAAGAAGGAAAAGTGTTCGGCTAGGCTTGGGTAAGATACAAAGTGCATGTGTTTCATTATCGAGCCTAGGGACTAAATCGTAAAAATGTGAAAGTTAGGGGCGAAATGGTCATTTGGACCGGGGGTAGATATTAAACTTGAAATGTATAATGTAGTGTATTAATGAGTTAATTTTTTTGATATAGACCCCGAGGAACAAATTTCGGAGGTCGATCGAAGTAAATACAAGGTTTCAGAATAACTGAAACATAACTTTAAAACGAATACCAGGTAAGTTCGATTAACTTAAAGTAAACCCCTAATTTGCATAATTGTATGATTTATGAATGCATGATGATTGCATTTATTATTGGCATGAAATATCATAGAAATGCACATTTGATGATAACATGTGAAGAATGTCTCGGTTGAGGTTGAAAAAGGGAATTCGATGGACAAACCCTGTTTGACATGTGAACTGAGATCCTGCATGTGTTGTAGTAAGGATTTAGCCTGGACGGGTAATCCGTGATCTCAAGTATGAAAAGGATCTAGCCCGGATGGGTGTTCCTTGAATGATCAAGCCTCTTGTAGAATATGTGTGCATTACGGATTTAGCCCGGGCGGGTAATCCGATTAGGGTCTGAATTTAGCCTGGACTGGTAATTCAGATCTGAGCTCATTAAGGGTGTTTGTCGTCATAAGGGATTTAGCCTGAACTGGTAATCTCGACGTCACCTTATGGGTTCAGGATATGGAGGATTTAGCCTGGACTGGTAATCCTGCCATGAGATGTAAGGTTCACGGGAGTGCATATATGTGAAATGATCATTCATAAGTATTGACAGATAAAAGGTACTCCATCGGGATTTTCTAGAAACTCAACAGGATTAATATGATGTATGTTAACAAGATGATGAATGATGAGCTCATCTACATAAATTACATGATGCTTTGATATGTGACTAACTCATTGATTAAGTGTATGGGATAGGGAATCATTTCATAATTGATGATTTCATGATTTAAATATGGATGTATGCTAATTATCCAGTAAGTTTACTTTTTGGTTATTCGAGCTTACTAAGCATGTAAATGCTTACCCCTCTCTTTTTCCCTATTCCACAGAGCTCGAGGACTCATAAGGACTGGAAGACAATTGGAGAGTCAACACATTATCAACAAAACAAGCTTTGATATAAAGACTCTGTTTATTTTTTTCAATGGCATGTATAGTATTTTTGAGTATTGTGTTATATATGTCATTTGATTTGCCAAGTAAAGGCATGTAAAAATATGTTTATCTCTTTGTGTATGGCCATGAAAATTAACTTAATTTAAGTAGGCTATGACCTACGATTTTATGCATGGTTTTAATTACAAATGATGGGTTACTATCAATTGGCAATGAGTTACATGAATGAGCCAATTTCGGATGGATTAATGTAACATGGGAACCCATGACACTAAAGAGGAAATAACCTTTTATGTATGAAACCAATGATATGAGGTTTCCATACAACTATAGTCATTAAGATTAATTACAAGTGTAAAATTATGTTTTCTCTTAAACTTGGTAACCACTAGGCACAAGTAGTAGAAAGAGGTGACTAAAGGCTTGGAAAATAGCCTAATAAAGTTCACATGGTTGGACGCACGGGCATGTGTCTAGACCGTGTGTGACACACGATTCCCTCCCATGGGTGTGTGCTATGGTCGTGTGTCCCCTGCACTTAAAATTTTAGCTCAAAGTTGTACACGATTAAGCCACACGGGCGTGCCCCATGGCCGTGTTAAAATGACAGTTTCGTCCACGGACAGGCAGCACGGGCATGTTCTATGGCCGTGTTGATAAGTCAGTGTTGCCCATGGTTGAAGGGTATGGGCGTGCCCCAGGATACATGGCCGTGTGAATCCATATGGCTCACCTACACAGGCGTGAGTCCCTTTATGTTAAGGAAAATTTTCTGAGGAGCCCAAGAGTAATCGAACATGCTTGTATTTGTCCCACATTGCCTTCCGATATGTTATAGGTCTCGAAGGCCTTTATAAGGGACGAGATTGTTCATGGTTGAAAAGTTTTAAATTCAAATGAAATTTTGTGACCTGAGTTAGTATACTAAAAGTGTAAAGTTCCAGTAATGCCTCGAGCCATGTCCGGTGTTGGATACGAGTTAGGGGTGTTACATTTACTGGTATCAGAGCTACAGTTTAGTCGGTTGTAGGACTACCGTACAAGATGTTAAAGTTCACTATACATGCCATTATTCGAATGTTGATAGTGTGACATCTCCTAATTGTTTAAATATTTTGAATATAGTGAATGCCTTCCAATCAAGCACAAGATAAGTCTGAGGGAGCCGAGAGCCATGCTCCAGTTTTCGTACAGTGAGCTGTATCTAGTAGTAGTAAAAGGCTGATGTCAAAAGGCCAAGAAGAGGCCCGAGCTGCCTTCTTTGATATGATGGATGAATGGTTTGGGGATTATCTAAGAAATTGCCCCAATGCACCGAGACCTCCCTCGCCCCCTAACCAAACTGATGAGGACATGCCACGAGGAATGACACCGGTGAGAATCTGTAAAGCCCCGGTAGATAAACTTAGAAAGTATAGGGCTGAGGAATTTAGAGCAAAAGTTGATGATGATGTTGAAAGAGCCGAGTTTTGGCTCGAGAACATTACGCGGGTGCTAGATGATTTGTCATGCACACCCGAGAAATGTTTGAAGTGTGTTGTGTCCCTTTTGGAGGACATTGCATACAATTGGTGGAAAACCGTATCCTCGGTAGTGCCGGAAGAGAATATTACTTGGGATTTCTTCCAATCAAAGTTTAAGAAGAAATATATTAGCCAACGGTTTTTGGACTCGAAGCGAAAGGAGTTCCTAGAACTCAAACAAAGGAACAAGACTGTAGCGGAATATGAGAGAGAGTTTGTACGATTAAGTCAGTACGCAATGGGTCCAAACTGAATAAAAAATGTGTAAACGTTTCGAGGAAGGTCTTAATGAGGAAATCAAGTTGTTGATTGGGATCTTGGAAATACGGGAGTTTGCTGCATTGGCCGATCGACCCAAGAAGGTTGAGGAACTTAATAATGAAAGAAAATAAGCTAAGAGAGAGGCTCAAGTTGCGATCAAGAGGTCTAGCGGTACAACACTCTCGTTCTCCACGAAGAAAGCCAGGAGCCTGCATGAACGCTCCACTTTGTCAATGGGATATTCGAGTAGATCGAGAAGCTCTAAACGACGAGGTCAAAAGTCCTCCTCCCGATGGTAACTAGTGTGGGGAGCGTAGACGATCAAAAACCGAAGTGTAAGAGCTGCAACAAATTTCACTTCAGAGAATGTTGAATGAAAAGCAGCGCGTGTTTCAGATGTAGTTCTCTTGATCACTTTCTCAGAGATTGCCCGGAAAGAGCCGAAAAAGAAGTGGAAATAGCTCCGAAGTCTAGTGCTCCCATTCTACGAGGTAGACCTCCGAGATACCCTGGGAGTGCTAGTGGTAGTCGAGTCATAACTAAAGACGCTGCAAAATCAGAGGTTCGAGCCCCGGCAAGAACGTATGCGATACGTGCTCGAGAGGAAGCCGCTGCTCCTGATGTTATTACGGGTACCTTCTCTCTTTTTAATATAAGTGTTGTTACTTTAATTGACCCGGGGTCGACGTATTTATATATTTGCATGAGATTGGCGTCTAGTATGAACATATCTGTTGAACCTACAGAATTCATCATTAGAGTGTCGAACCCACTAGGCAGATCAGTCCTAGTTGATAAAGTCTGTAAGAATTGTCCTTTGACGATTCAAGGTCATTGTTTTCCGGCTAACCTTATGTTGTTACCATTTGATGAATTTGATGTAATACTTGGTATGGATTGGTTAGCCCTTCATGATGTAACAGTGAATTGTGGTAGTAAGTATATTAAGTTAAAATGCCCAAAAGGTAAGATTCTACGGGTCGAATCAAGAGAATTAGGTTCGTCGCCAGTTGTAATCACGATAATGGTTGCCCAGAGATATATGAGGAAAGGATATGAAGCCTACCTTGCATTTGTACTGAACACTAAGGAAACAGAACTAAAAATCGAGTTAGTGCCGATAGTATGTACGTACCCAGATTTGTTTTCGAAGGAATTACCCGGATTACCTTCTGAAAGGGAGATAGAGTTTGGTATTGAATTGGTGTCAGGGACGACTCCCATTTTTATTGCCCCGTACAGAATGGCACCTGCTGAGTTGAAGGAGTTAAAAGCACAGTTGCAAGAGCTGACAGATAAATGATTCGCTAGGCCAAGTTTTTCACCTTGGGGTGACCCATTTTAATCGTAAAGAAAAAAGATGGTACGATGAGGTTATGTATCGATTATCGGTAATTAAACAAGGTGACTGTCAAGAATAAGTATCCTTTGTCAAGGATCGATGATTTGTTTGACTAGTTGAAAAGAGCCACCATATTCTTCAAGATAGACTTGAGGTATGGCTATTATCAACTGCGAGTTAAAGACTCGGATATGCCCAAGATAGTTTTCAGAATGAGGTATGGCCATTATGAATTTCTTGTCATACCGTGTGGGTTGACGAATGCACCAACTGTGTTTATGGATCTAATGAATAGGATCTTTTAGCCATATTTGGATAAGTTTTTCGTTGTGTTTATTGACGACATTTTGATCTACTCTAAAGATGAGATAGAGCATGCGAAGCAACTGAAAATTGTGTTGCAAACCTTGCGGGAAAAGAAACTGTACGCTAAGTTTAACAAGAGTAAGTTTTGGCTCCAGGAAGTTTGATTTTTGGGTCATATAGTTTTGGATGAAGGCATCCGAGTTGATCCAAGTAAGATTTCTGCAATTGTTAAATGGAAATCGCCTAAGAATATAACCGAGGTTAAAAGCTTTTTGGGCTTAGCCGGTTACTATTGAAGGTTTGTAAAAGGATTTTCCATGATAGCGACTCCGATGACGAAGCTGCTACAGAAAGACGTTAAGTTTGAATGGTCAGAGAAGTGTCAACAAAGTTTTAAAAAGTTAAAAACATTGCTGACCGAAGTTCCTGTTTTAGTGCTACCTGAACTAGGAAAAGAATTTGTAGTCTACAGTGATGCATCCTTAATGGATTGGGTTGTGTGCTTATACAAGATGGTAAGGTGATAGCCTATGCTTCACGACAATTAAAGCCCTACGAGAAGAATTATCCAACCCACGACCTAAAACAAGCTGCAATTGTTTTCGCCTTAAAAATTTAGAGGCACTATTTGTATGGAAAGACTTGCCGTATATTTACAGACCACAAGACTTTGAAATACTTGATGACTCAGAAAGAATTAAATTTCAGACAGCGGAGATGGTTAGAATTAATTAAGGATTATGATCTGATTATTGACTATTACCCGGGAAAGGCGAATGTGGTCGCTGTTGCATTGAGTAGAAAATCCCTGTATGCTTTGAGGGCCATGGATACTCGTTTGACATTACTTGATGATGGTTGATGATGACTTGCAAGCAAAAAGGGCTCAATGTGAGTCTGGTGTTGAGTCAGATTTTCAAATTAGTCCTGATGGATGTTTAATGTTTAGAGATAGAATTTGTGTACCCAAAGACAATGAACTTATTTTGAAGATTTTGCAATAAGCACATAACAGTCATTTGTTTGTTCACCCAGGAAGTACCAAGATGTACAACGATTTAAAGAAGATGTACTGGTGGAACGGCATGAAAAGAGATGTTTTTGAATTTGTATCGAAATGCCTGGTATGTCAACAAGTTAAAGCTAAACATCAAGTGCCTTCAGGTTTGTTACAACCTATAATGGTCCCTGAATGGAAGTGGGACAAAGTTACCATGGACTTTGTGACAGGATTACCTTTAACTTCGAAAAAGAAAGATGCCATTTGGGTTACAGTGGACAAATTGACAAAGTCGGCTCATTTTATTCCGGTAAGAACGGATTATTCCCTTGATAGATTGGCCGATTTGTACATTTCTGAGATAGTAAGATTGCACGGAGTACCACTGTCGATTATTTCGGACAAAGACCCGAGGTTCACTTTGAGATTTTGGAAGAAGTTATAAGAAGCTTTAGGTACGAAGTTAAGTTTTAGCACAGCTTTTTATCCTCAGACCGATGGTCAGTTTGAGCTGATGATTCAGATTCTCGAAGATATGTTGCGATTTTGCATCATGGAATTTCAGGGTAGTTGGGAAAAATACCTGCCATTGGTAGAATTTGCCAACAATAACAGTTTCCAAACAAGTTAAAGGATGGCACCTTATGAGGCCTTGTATGGTAGGAAGTGTCGAACTCCATTGTACTAGACAGAACTCAAGGAAAATCGGATTTATAGAGTTGATCTGATTAAAGAAACTGAAGAAAAAGTTAAAATGATACGGGATTGTTTAAAAGCGGCATCAGATAGGCAAAAGACTTATGCTGATCTAAAAAGAAAGGAAATTGAGTTTCAAGTTGGAGATAGAGTATTCTTGAAAGTATCTCCATGGAGAAAGGTATTGAGATTTAGTCGGAAAGGTAAACTGAGTCCACGATTTATCGAACGAGATCACTAAAAAAATTAGATCGTTAGCCTATCGTTTGGCATTGCCACCCGAACTGGAAAAGATTCATAACGTCTTCCATGTATCCATGTTAAGGAGATACCGATCAGACCCCTCTCATGTAATTTCTCCGGCTGAGATTGAAATTTGACCGGACATGACCTATGGAGAGGAACTGGTTAAGATATTGGCTCGCAAAGTTAAACAGTTGAGAAATAAATATGTAGCTCTCGTAAAAGTTCTATGGCATCGACATGGTGTAGAAGAGGCTACATGGGATCTGGAAGAAACTATGAGAAGTCAATATCCGAATCTGTTTTCTGGTAAGACTTTCGAGGACGAAAGTCCCTGAGGGGGGAGAAATGTAACATCTTGAAATAGAGCCTAGTCAAAATAGTGGTTTCGGGACCACAAATCTGACATCAAAATATTTATTTTATGGTTATTATGAGGCCTAGAATATGATTATATGCATGTGTTAAAGTTTCATGAAGAAATTCTTTGAGTAAGGCGTTCAATTGGAAATTAGGGACTAAATTGAATAAATTGCAAAACTTGGTTTCTAGAAGCAATTTGTATGAAATTGCTTTAGATTATGAATTAGAAGGTCTTGGAGAGCAATTTTCTCAAATTCTAAATTTTTGGACAAAAATAGGCTTGCATGGATGAAATTTTAAAGAAAAGGCATAAGGGCATTTTGGTTATTTGTCATTTTAATGAATTAAAATGGGAAAGATCAAGCCAAAAATCAGCCATTTTTTTCCCCATAGCTGCCGAAATTCTCTTGTCACCATAGCTACGGTTTTCAAGCTTTCCAAGCTAAATAGTAAGTGCTCCCAAGCCCCGTTTTTAATGTTCCTTGTATTTTTGAAATCCCGGTAGCTTGATTTCTCCATTTCTACCCATATTTCATGCTAGGGTTCATGTTTAAAAATTTAACCATGCATAAGTTGCTTGTATTTTGATGGATTATGGAGGAACATGAAAGATGAATTTGTATTAAACATCTTTTCCTAGTTGATTTTCATGAAAAACCCTTATAGGGACTATTTTGCAAAAGATGTATGATAGAAATGAGAAAATAATGGATAATGTGGGCTACCATAAGAAGGAAAAGTGTTCGGCTAGACTTGGGTAAGATAGAAAGTGCATGTGTTTCATTATTTGAGCCTAGGGACTAAATCGTAAAAATGTGAAAGGTTAGGGGCAAAACGGTCATTTGGACTGAGGGAAGATATTAAACTTGAAATGCATAATGTAGTGTATTAATGAGTTAATTTTGTTAATATAGAACCTAAGGAACAAATTCCGGAGGTCGATCGAGGTAAATGCAAGGTTTCGGAATAACTGAAACATAACTCTAAAACGAATACCAGGTAAGTTCGAATAACTTAAAGTAAACCCCTAATATGCATAATTGTATGATTTATGAATGCATGATGATAGCATTTATTATTGGCATGAAATATCGTAAAAATGCACATTTGATGATAACATGTGAAGAATGTCTCGGTTGAGGTTGAAAAAGGGAATTTTGATGGACAAACCCTGTTTGACATGTGAACTGAGATCCTGCATGTGTTGCAGTAAGGATTTAGCCCGGACGGGTAATCTGTGATTTCAAGTATGAAAGGATCTAGCCCGAACGGGTGTTCCTTGAATGATCAAGCCTCCCGAAGAATATGTGTGCATTACGGATTTAGCCCAGACGGGTAATCCGATTAGGGTCTGAATTTAGCCTGGACTGGTAATTCAGATCCGAGCTCATTAAGGGTGTTTATCGTCATAAGGGATTTAGCCTGAACTGGTAATCTTGGCGTCACATTATGGGTTCAGGATATGGGGGATTTAGCATGGATTGGTAATCCTGCCATGAGATGTAAGGTTCGCGGGAGTGCATATATGTGAAATGATCATTCATAAGAATTGACGGATAAAAGGTACTCCATCGAGATTTCCTAGAAACTCAATAGGATTAATATGATGTATGTTAACAAGATGAAGAATGATGAGCTCATCTACATAAATTACACGATGCTTTGATATGTGAATAACTCATTGACTAAGTGCATGGGACAGGGAATCATTTCATAATTGATGATTTCATGATTTAAATATGGATGTATGCTAATTACCCGGTAAGTTTACTTTTTGGTTATTCGAGCTTACAGAGCATGTAAATTCTTACCCCTCTCTTTTTCCTTGTTCCACAGAGCTCGAGGACTCATAAGGACTGGAAGATAATTGGAGAGTCAACACATTATCAACTAAACAAGCTTTGGTATAAAGACTCTGTTTATTTTGTTCAATGGCATGTATAGTATTTTTGAGTATTGTGTTATATGTGTCATTTGATTTGCCAAGTAAAAGCATGTAAAAATATGTTTATCTCTTCGTGTATGGCCATGAAAATTAACTTAATTTAAGTAGGCTATGACCTACGATTTTATGCATGGTTTTAATTACAAATGATGGGTTACTATCAATTGGCAATGAGTTACATGAATGAGCACATTTCGGATGGATTAATGTAACATGGGAACCCATGACACTAAAGAGGAAATAACCTTTTATGTATGAAACCAATGATATGAGGTTTCCATACAACTATTGTCATTAAGATTAATTACAAGCGTAAAATTATGTTTTCTCTCAAACTTGGTAACCACTGGGCACAAGTAGTAGAAAGGGGTGACTAAAGGCTTGGAAAATAGCCTAATGAAGTCCACATTCTTGGACACATGGGCGTGTGTCTAGACCGTGTGTGACACACGGTTCCCTCCATAGGTGTGTGCTTCGGCCGTGTGTCCCCTGCACTTAAAATTTTAGCTCAAAGTTGTACACGGGTAGGCCACACGGGCGTGCGCCATGGCAGTTTTAAAATGACAGTTTCGTCCATGAGCAGGTAGCACAGGTGTGTTCCATGTCCGTATTGATAAGTCAGTGTTGCCCACAGTTGAAGGGCATGGGCGTGCCCCAAGATACATGGGCATGTGAGTCCACACGGCGTGTGTCCCTTTATGTTAAGGAGAATTTTCTGAGGAGCCCAAGGGTAATCGAACGTGCCCGTATTTGTCCCACATTGCCTTCCGATATGTTATAGGTCTCGAAGGCCTATATAAGGGACGAGATTGTTCATGATTGAAAAGTTTTGAATTCAAATGAAATTTTGTGACCCGAGTTAGTATACTGAAAGTGTAAAGTTCCGATAATGCCTCGAGCCCTGTCCAGTGTTGGATACGGGTTAGGAGTGTTACACTGTGTGTCGTGTCTACCAGTGTGGACAAAATAAAGGCTATTTCCCAAGCCATTTGCCACCGTCATTTACATATACTCATACACAAATTCAATGGCATGAATCATGGTATACTTAGGCAACCAAAACATCTACAATCATGGCCAACACATGTCAATGCAATACTATCATCTATCATGCTCATGGCATTCCATTATGCCAAATCAAAGATACCAATTTCACATTCAAAACACTACTAAGACTACTTTCAATTTGCATTAACTTACCAAGATAATCCATCATACCCATAACCCAAACTCATCCATTACACAACAAGTCATTAAGCCACAATTAACATTTAGCAAATCAATTAAACCACATCACCAAAGGGCATTGGTACATACATTCATATATATATATATATATATATAAGCTTACAATCAATTTAACCAAAATGAGCCAATTTACATGGCCAAATACCAAATCAAGCCTTTGACTATTACAAGCCAATACATTTGGCCAAAATCATAATGACACATATAACAAAATGACCAATTCCCTATACATGCCATATACTCAAAATAATAAGATCATTGATACCCAAAATGATAGTTTGATAGTGTGATGCGATCTCCGACGATCTCCAATCTGAGCTAGCTTGGTGACACTATAAAACATGGAAAGTAAAACGGAGTAAGCTATATAGCTTAGTAAGCTCGTATGAAAGAAATAAGCAAATCTTACCATACATTTAACATTCAAGTAATATAATATAAGATAATGAAATTTACCATAAGCTCATGACCATAATTCATTCCATCGCAAACTTACCTTAAAACCATCATTTCACGAATTTAATAATCATAGGCTTTATGTACATACTGCACCATCTCGTAATAGTTTCATACTTATTATCATCGTTATCATACCCAATGAACTACTCGGAATAATAATTTCGGATACTCGGGAAACCTTGCACACAAGGTGTCACATATGTAGCCTTTGTTACCTCTATCTCATAACACATATATGCTCGCTCTCGAGCCATCAACGGGCTTGCTCACACAAGCTGTCAGTCAAGACGTAGCTACACGGTGCTGCTCACACAAGCTGTCAAATAGTCACAACATATGCCAGCATACTCAACCACCGGTAGGACGCAAAGGACCAGCACCCGGATCACGTAACATAAAACCCTAGTGACATGTCACTTGTATCCTAATTTATTCCTAAGGTTCGATTGAGATTTCTTGCTTGCCAAAGCATCGTCAGACGTGTCCATTGAACCGTTTACACAATTCATACAAAATTAAAGCATTAAAAATACAATTATAATAAAACTTATTTACATACGAACTTACCTCGGTTCCAAAAACGGTAACAGGGATCTATTCATCAATTATTTTATTTTTCCCCTAATCTAGACCCGAACTTCATTTTTCTTGATCTATAATGTCAAATTTAACTTATTTAATCATCACATTATTCAATATAGCCCAAAAACACATTATGTAAAAAATTACAGTTTTGCCCCTAACATTTTAGCATTTTACAATTTAGTCCCTAGGCTCATAAAATGAATTTCATTCAATTTCATCAAAACCTAAGCCTAGCTGAATATTGCTTGTACTCATAACAGCCCAAAATTTTCATTTATTCACACTTTTCTACACATTTTATAACCTTTTACAAATAAATCCCTATTTGACATTTTTATCGAAAATCACTTTACAAATGTTGTTTAACTAACAACAAATATGTATTTTCTACCATAAAACATCAAAATACGAACATATTCAGCATGGGTAAAATTTTAGACTTTAACTTTCTTTCAAATTAGTCCTTTAAATAGCTAAATCAAGCTACAACAATCTCAAAAATATAAAAATCATTAAAAACAAGACAAGAATGGACTTATAATCAAGCTTGAAAGCTTGGCCAAAAACCCTAGCTATGACTTCTTGAGAATTTCGGCTATGGGGGACTAAATTGAAGAATATTGACACTTTTATTTTGTGAATTTTGTCTTTATTTACCAAATTACCAAAATACCCTTAATGCATAACTTTAAAATTTTACTTAATCATGTCCACTTTTGTCCACCCGAAAGTAAAATGGTATAACTACTGCATAAGGACTTCCAATTAAAATTTCATAGAATTCCAATTAGACACCTTTAACTAATAGAATTCAAATTTTGCACCTATTGCAATTTAGTCCTTCTAGACAAATTGAGTACTCAATCGATAAAATTTCTTAACAAAATTTTCACACAATTATTTTTTCATGCTGTAGTCCTTAAAGAAATAATAAAATAAATATTTTTACTTCAGATTTGTGATCCCAAAATCATTGTTTCGATTTAACCCGAAAACAGGCTATTACAACTCTCTCTCTTAGGGATTTTCGTCCTCGAAAATCTTACTAGAAAAGAGGTTAGGGTACTGTTTTCTCATAGCTTTCTAGGGTTCCCACGTGGCCTCTTCGACCCTGTGTTGTTGCCACAAAACTTTCACTAGATCTATGTTTTTATTTCTCAACTGTTTAACCTCTCGAGCTAACACTTTGATCGGTTCTTCACCATATGTCATATTAGGTCGAATCTCAATCTCTGGTGGTGAGATTACATGTGATGGATCTAATCGATATCATCGACAAATGAAATACATTGTGGATCCTTTCTAATCCTGACGGCAAAGCTAGTCAATATGCCACTGGCCCTATTCTTTCAATAATCTCATACAGTCCAATGAAATGCGGACTCAATTTGCCTTTGCGATCAAATCTAAGAATCTTCTTCCATAGAGACACTTTCAGAAACACTTTATCACAAACCTAAAATTCAATATCCTTCCGTTTCAAATCTGCGTATGATTTCTGTCGATCCAAAACTGCTTTCAAACAATCACAAATTACTTTTACTTTCTCTTCGATTTCTCTGACCAAATTAACCTCGTAAATATGTTTTTCACTAAGCTTGGTCCAGTACAACGGAGTTTGACATTTGCGACCATACAATGCTTCATACGGTGCCATCTTTATACTCGATTGAAAACTGTTGTTATAAGCAAATTCGACCAACAGCAGATATTTCTCCCAACTACCTACGAACTCTAAAACACAACAACGAAGCATATCTTCTAGAATTTGGATTACCCTTTCAGATTGACCGTCGATTTGTGGATGAAATGCAGTCTTAAGATTCAACTTTGTACCCAACGCTTCTTGCAATTTCTTCCAAAATCGCGACATCAACCTCAAATCTCTACCCGAAATAATAGAAGTAAGCACCCCGTGCAATCTAACAATTTGAGCAATGTACAATTCAACTAGTTTATCAAGTGAATAATCGGTATGTATCGGAATGAAATGAGCCGATTTCGTCTATCTATCAACAATGACCCAAACAACATCTTTTTTCTTTGGAGTCAGAGGTAACCCCGATACGAAATCTATCATAACTCTATCCCATTTCCACTCGAGTATAGTCACAGGCTGAAGTAAATAAGAAGAAACTTGATGTTCGGCTTTCACTTGTTGACAAATCAAACATCTCGTTAAAAACTCTGAAATGTCTCGTTTCATGCTTGACCACCAATATAATTTCTTCAAATCATTATACATCTTTATACTTCCAGGATGAATAGATAAACAACCATTATGTGCCTTATGAAGAATTTTCTGAATCAATTCAGTATTTCTCGGTACACAAGTCATACCTCGGAACCTCAAACAGTCATCCGATCCAATTTGATATTCTGAATCACTATTCAATTTGCACTGAACTCTTTTAGCTTCCAACTTATTATCACCTTTCTGAGCTTCGCAAATTTGCTGAAGAAATATCGGTCTAGCTTTCAACTCGGCCAAAATCGATCTATCATCAAATAAGGTTAACCACGTATTCATCACCCTCAAAGCAAACAAAGTATTTCTACTTAAAGCATCTGCGACTACGTTCGCTTTCCCCAAGTGATAGTCAATCACTAATTCATAATCTTTCAATAGTTCGAGCCATCTTTATTGTCAGAAATTCAAATCTATCTAAGTCATTAAATACTTTAAACTCTTGTGACAGGTAAAGATGTGACACTTCTCACCAAATAAATGGTGTCTCCAAATTTTTAAAGCAAACACAATAGCAGCTAATTCCAAGTCGTGCGTCGGATAATTCTTTTCGTGCAGTTTCTACTATTTCGTGGCATAAGCTATCAATTTACCTTCTTGCATCAACATACACCCTAATTCATTCAAAGACACGTCGCTGAAAATCACAAACTTTTTTCCCAACTCAGGTTGCACTAATATCGATGCCTCAGTCAACAAGGTTTTCAACTGTTCAAAACTCTTTTGACATTTCTCAAGCCACTCGAACTTCACATATTTTTGTAACAATCTGGTCATAGGCGTAGCAATCATCAAAAATCCCTTAGTGAAACGTTAATAATAACCAGCCAAGCCCAAAAGGCTTCTAACCTCGGATGCATTTTTCGGTGGTTTCCAATCGACAACTGCCAAAATCTTACTTTGATCAACTCGTATACCTTCTGCTAAAACAATGTGTCCAAAAATTTGACTTCTCGGAGCCAAAACTCACTTTTGCTGAATTTAGCAAATAATTTCTTATCTCTAAAAATCTGCAATACAACTCTTAAAAGTTCGGCATGTTCAGACTCATCTTGGGAGTAAATTAGGATGTCATCAATAAATACAACCATAAATTTATCTAAATACGGTTGGAAGATTTGATTCATCATGTCCATAAAAATTGCAAGAGCATTTGTTAAGCCAAACGACATAACAAGGAATTCATAATGCCTGTACCTTGTTCTGAATGCGGTCTTCGGCACATCCGAGTCTTTAACTCTTAACTGATAATAACCTGATCTCAAGTCTATCTTTGAGAACACTGTCGCCCCTTTCAACTGATCGAACAAATCATCAATTCTCAATAAAGGATACTTGTTCTTTATCATAACCTTGTTAAGTTGAGGTAACCAATACAAAGTCTCATGGATTCGTTTTTCTTCTTGACGAATAACACACCCTAGGGCGAAAAACTCGGTCTCGCAAAACCCTTATTTGTCAACTTTTACAACTGAGATTTCAATTCTTTCAATTTGGTTGGATCCATTCTATACGGATCTATCGATATTGGTAAAGTTCCCGGTACTAAATCAATAGTAAACTTAACCACTTTGATCGGTGGTAATCTAGACAACTCTTCTGGAAACACATCCGGGTATTCACAAACTACCGGCACAAATTCGATCTTCAATTCAGAGACTTTGGTATTCAGTACATATACAAGATAAGCTTCACACCCTTTTCTTACATACCTCTGAGTCGACATCAACGAAATCACAATAGGCAGCTCACCTGACTCATCCGGTTCAATTCAAAGAATTTTATTATTTTGACAATTCAATTCAATAACCTTTCGTTTACAATTTACTATGACATCATGTAGAGTCAACCAATCTATTCCAAGAATTACATCGAACTCATCAAACGGTTAAAGCATTAAGTCAACCAGAAAATAGTGACCCCGAATCATTAAAAAACAATTCTTGCAAACTTTATCAACTAAACATATTTGCCTAAGAGGTTTGACACTTTAATCACAAACTCAGTAGACTCAACAAGTAAATTCTTACTAGATACCAAATTCATACTGTGACAGCCCAAAATTGACCCTAGTCGGAAGGTGGTCTCGGGACCACAAAACCGAGGCATAAAAATAATTAAAAATTTATTTTGATGCCTATAATATGTGTGTGCTCATGTATGACATTTTATGATGATTGATTTAGTGTTATAAAGGTGAATTCCATAAGAAAGGACTTAGTAATGAACTTTGAAAGTATGATAGGGAAATGTGTGATGACTAATTAAAGCATGCATGCAAAATAATGGACTTGCATGTCAAATTCCCCTTTATAGGTGGTGGCCGGCCATGACAAGGAGGATGGGCTAAACATGTCATGAAACATGTTTTGTTGGTGCATTAGGGTGAAATAATAAACAAAGGTGTATGGGTGATAAAAAATGAAAAAAAATGTGTGTGAGTGTGGTAATCCCCCATTGCCGTGAGTTGTAGAGAAGGAAAGAAAAAATTTTGTTCATCCTTTCTTTGAGCCAAAACTAAGGAAGAAGGAGGATTTTTGCTTCATGCTTGGTTTGGAAGAGATCTAGAAGGAGATTTGGCTAAGTTTGCATCAAGATTAAGGTATGTATGAGGTTGTGTTAGGAGTTTCATGCATGTTTTGGTTGCTAACTTGATGTGCATGTTAGCCATGGCTCAAATCTTTGTTAAGCCATGGAAATGGTATTTGGCCAAAGTTGTTATGGTGATAAAGCCATTGCATGCTAAGTGTGAAGCTTGATGATGATGCATGCAATGATGGATTGTCTACTCTTGAGTAAGATTTTGAGCTTTCTTTTGTTTTATCATGATTGAAGTTGAAAAGGAGCATGATTGTCATATTCGCCATGATGCATTCATGAGCATGGTTCATGCTTCTTGCATGTTAGTTAAAATTTGTGTTTTGGATGGCTATGGACACCTTGAAATTCGCCATGCTCATATATGTATATATATGTTTGCACATGATGTTTTGGTTATGAAGGAAGTGATGAATAAGTTTGTTTAAAGAAGAAGATGTTGAAGAATAATTGTGAAATTGTAAGCACATTCTGCCTAGCACACATATGAGTGCTTGATGCTATATTGTAAGTTTTGAGCTACAATATGCAAAGCATTAACTAGTAAAATGCATGCTGTTTTTGTGTGGTATTAAGTGCATAATTGGCCTCAACATGGACAAGTATATTCGGCCTTGGGTAGCCTATTGAAGGCCTTAGCTTTTCCTTGATGCTCGAATAAATTGTATTGAATTGCTTGATGTAGTATAAAATGTGCATGACCATTGTGTATTCAAGCTAAAGGGTGGCCATATGACCATTTAAATTCCTTGTCATATTCGCCATAAGCTAGCACAATGAGGTTTTGATAAATTGAATTTGTTTGAATTAGCTCAAGAGCTAAGAGGGCCACAATTGGACAAGGGAAGGAAAAGTAATCGAATAGCCGTAAAAGCCGTTCGACAACATCCGAGGTAAGTCCTCAAGAAGTGACCTTACTTGAATTATGTGGAATGAAATATGGATGTATTGATTATTGATTTATGTGTGTATGAGTATTCGAATGATACCCGGCTAAGTCCCAAGGCGATTATGTTAGTGATTATAATTGTGTTTGAGCCTTAGTAACGAAAATAAATATGTATGTCCAATGATTATTGATGTATGTGTGCATGAGAAATTGAATGATATCCGGCTAAGCCCCAAGACAATTATGCTGGAAATTATAACCGGGTTAAGACCAAGGCAATTGTGCTAGTGGCTACATCCGGCTAAGACCAAGGCATTCGTATGAAGTCATTCTATCCGGCTAAGACCAAGGCATTTGTGCAAATCGTGATATCCGGGTTAAGTCCCGTAGGCCTTGGTGCGGGTTACCATAACCGGGCTATGTCCCAAGGCGATTGATCGAGTAGCGACATCCGGTTAAACTCAAGGTATGTGATTTGAAAATTATAAGCTTGCTGGAAAATTTCAGCTAATGCACTTGTGAAATTTCCCAATGACAAGGTAAGTGCGGTGTGTGCTTTGCGCTAGGAGTAAGAGTGTGAATATCCGCTCCTATGATGGAACGAGTTATCGGCCTTAATGAAGCCGTTATTTGTGTATGAACATAAGAGTTGGGATGGTGAAGTAAGTATGATTATGTGAATGTGCATTAATGAAATGATGCATTTAACTATGTGAATGTATTGCTGTAATTAGAGTTGATTATATTCCTTGAGACTTACTAAGCATAAAATGCTTACTCCGCTTTTGGCTCTCGCTTTTCTAGATTTCGCTCGATAGCAATCGGATTCGGGATCGTTGAAGTCGAAGTCATCCACACTATCAAGCCCCCATTTTGGTATAAATTCTTGGTTGAACTTGAAATGGCATGTATAGGACTACCCTTGTTGGTTTAAATATGTTATGATGTATATGTATACGGCCATGCGAAAATGGCTCGTAATAGTGAAGTATCAACTTAAACTATTTGCGGTTTGTATATATATATATGGTGTCATGATGTGACTATGAATTGGAAATGGGAATGTTGGTCACATGATCAGCCATTGGCATGGTTAAAATGATCATATGTGGACCTATGTAAGGCAAGACTAGTTGGTTCATGGAGACCACAAAATAGGTAAGACCTACCTTAAAACAGATGCTGCCAGCTGCAGTAACGTGAATGTGAAAAATCACCAAAATTTGTAGGAATGGTATTAAATAGTGAATCAGCTATGTAAATGAACATTGATGAGTCTATTTTCATATGGAAGAAACGAAATGGTCATAGGAGTTACATGTTAAGAGATATTAAAGCTATTGTAAGACAGGGCCAGAACGGTTTCTGGGTTCCCTGTCGCAACTTTAAAATTTACTATAAATTATCCAGAAAGAATTAGGAGACATACCTTATATGTACAGATTCCATTTTGAGTCTAGTTTCATTAGAAACAAACGGCACCAGCATTAAAGCCCTGTACAGAGAGATATTCAAGTTATACCGCGCGAAGGTCAGAGCAGTCGATCCCTGTAACATGGGTGACTTTAACTAATAAACTGTACCAATTGGCCCGACCAAAATTCTAGAAATAAATCCATGGATGGATATATGAGTCTAAATTCAGGAAAATTTACGAAACAAGTTTCCGAGTTTTGAAACTCGAGATATGATTTTTAAGGCGACAGTGACGCAGTTTTTCCAGCCTGACTGGAAATGTCCAATGGATGGGCAAACAAGTGAACTTGGCTTGCTAACCCCTCGTGTCCGACACCGGCGATGGTCTCGGGTTCGGGGTGTTACACATACAAATATAAGAATGAGTCGGTCCGGGATCAATCAGTGCAATAGTATCATAGAAAGAAAATGTACCAGTGATAACATTACGAGATGACACATCTTCGTGAGCACGAATAGCGTATGCTCTAGCAGGTGTTTGGACATCTGATCTCGCAGTTAAATCTTTCGTTACACCTTTTCTATCGGTCCCACTTCCCATATTTCTCGGTGGCCTCCCTCTAGTGGCAGTGTTGCTCGGTCTTGCATTCTGAAAATTATCCTTCTCAGTCATTTTAGGGCAATCTCGAATAAAGTGATCTTGGGAGCCACATTTAAAGCAAGCTCGGTTATTCATTCTACATTCACTGGAATGTCGTCTACCACAGTGTTGACATTCGGGTCTATTAGACCTAGTATTACCAACACTCGCTATTGACGTTGTAATACCCCTACCCGTATTCATTGCCGGAATAGGGTACGAGGCATTATCGGAGTTTACGAATTAAATTTTTTTTTTTTATATTCAATATAGCCCTTTTATAAATATCTAACCTTCCCTGTAATATTAAATCGAGACCAATCCACATCAACCAAATCAATTCAACATATTTTCATGATAGATTCATGCATTTATATAAGATAACGTCATCACATATCTATAACCAGGTTTGTTAACCATACTAATGGCTAACTTTACATTCATTTCACGTTAACATTTACTTTGTTAGCTTATACATGCCATTGATTTCCAAAATAAAGTTTCTTTATATACCAAATCCACGAGGTTAACGATGTGATGTGTCTCCCACCAAATCCGACCTCCGAGCTCTTAACACTACAAAACAGGGAAAAAGGAAACGGGGTAAACACTTTGTGCTTAGTAAGCTCATGCAACAAGAATTATACTTACCTAATATTTTCAATACAATACAATAAACATCCATATATCCATTCAATGCATTATTACCCTAATATGCACAAACTCAACATTCAAGTTAGTACAATAATTTCCATGTACCAATAATATATACTATGATTGATGAGCTCGTCAATACCATGATTTCCATTTCCTTGTTATTTTTCCATATTTATCCCGTTGAATTTATCGAATTTCGATGGATTTTCAGAGGTACACATTTATTGTACAATTCCGGTCCGTCAATTCATATTCATGTGCGACATTTCCATTTCAGAGAGCACACTCATGAAGCCTCAACCTTGCAATGGATTACCGATCGAGCTAAATCCGCAATATAAACTCATAGAGTATTGTCGAATTACCAGTCGAGCTAAATCCTTGCAACGACAATTACTCTAATGAGCTTGGATCTGAATTACCATCCAAGCTAAATTCAGACCCTAATTCGGATTACCCGTCCGGCTAAATCCATTTTACACATATTCTTCGGAGGGCTATATCAGATAGGATCACCCGTCCAAGCTAGATCCTTTTACCGTCAATTCCTTTTCGAGATCCATCGAATTTTCCTTTCATTCAACCGGATTTCTTCCCATTTTATCAAATATATCAATGTTTCATTAATTTTATACAATGAACATTCAAATCATATTCATATCAAAAACATGCATTTCAAGCATTTAAGAATATAATTCAAGTTACATGAACTTACCTTCATACTTGTTTGTAAACAGTAAAAATCTACTAATCCCGAACTTTTTCCTTTCCTCGATCTAGCTTCGTATTTGAATCTTCTGGATCTAAATAAATAAATTTAATTATCAATTTAATACATTTCATGTTCATATGCAACATTCTCTATAATTCAACTATTATTTATAGTTCATTCAAAACTGTCTACTTGAGTCATAGTCACTAAATTATTTATAACTTGAGCTACGGAACTCAAAATTAAGATACGTTAATTTTCCCTGAAACTAGACTCATATATATTTTTACCATACAATTTTTAGAATTTTTTGTTTAGCCAATCAGCACAGTTTATTCTTCAAAGTCACCCATGTTCTGTTGTCTAACAGTTCTGACCCTTCTTCACTAAAAATAAATTATCTCTTTATACGGAATTCAAATGATGTTCTCGTTTATTTCTATAAAAAATAGACTCATTAAGAATTCTATACATATAAATTTAAGTCCTTAATTATTTTTATTCAATTTTTTATAATTTTTCAAAGTCAGAACAGGTTAATCCGAATTCATTCTGACCTTGTCTCACAAAATTCATTATATCTCAAAATTTACAAATCTATTGCTTACAATATTTCTTCTATGAGAAACTAGACTCAATAAGATTTAATTCCATATTTTTTCATCTTCTAATTCTATTCCTAAAAATTTTTGTGATTTTTCAAAGTTAGTCTACTGCTGCTGTCCAAACTGTTTTAGTGTAAGCTGTTTATTACCATTTTTCCCCTAAGCTTTTAATAAATGATAATTTCATCCCTACTCAATTAGCCTCTCAATTGAGCTGATTTTTCTCAATTAACATTTTATTCTATCACCTTAAACTAGTTTACAACCTTTAGGAATCAGAATTTCAGCAATAGACTTTAATTCCAAACATTTTCACAATTAGGTCCTAAAAATCAATTTCCATTGAAATTGCCTAATAAAATCATCTCATAAACAAATTAAAGCTTTAATTTCATTCTATTTCATCATAAAATTACAGCACTCAACCATGGTGACTTTCAATTTCATCCATGAAATCAAAAACTAATGAATTTAATAGTAGGACCTAGTTGTAAAAGTCTTAGAAACACAAAAATTACAAGAAAAAGGCAAGGATTAACCCACTTGGTGCAAAAATTATGAAATACCAGCTTATAGAACCCTCATATGGCGTTTTTAGCTGCTGGAATTGAAGAGAAATGAAGAGAAATCTAGATATTTCCTATTTAGTCCTAGTTTTATTTAGTTAATTTTGCAATATTCCAATTTTACCCTTAATTTATCAATTTTTTTGCTGATTTCATACCCTTTCCGTCCAGCCCAAATAAATTTTGGGTCTAATTGCCTTTTAAATCCTTTCTCATTAGACTCTTAAGCTATTTAATCACTCTAGCAACTTTTACACCTATTACAATTTAGTCCTTTTCATTTAATTGACTACCCAAACATTAAAATTTCCTAACAAAATTTTAATACCACATTAAAAACATTTCATAAATATTTATAAAATTATTTTCGACTTGGTTTTACGAGATAGAGGTCCCGATACCATATTTTACCCAATTTCTTCAATAATTTCTTTTTCTAACTAATCACTAAATCGATAAAATTTTCCTATCAATATTTTCATACTATTTTCCTATCATATCAATTTTCAAGCAAAAATATTGAAATAAATTTCTCTTTAAATCGGATCTATGGTTACGAAACCATTGTTCCGATAACCTTGAATTTAGGCCATTACAGACGTAGTTTGGGCCTTATAACCCACATATTGCTTCTCACGATCTCTATTGGGATACCCAGCTGAAATATTCGAATGAGTATACAAATCCCTCGACTTCTTTGACGAAGATCAAAATGACTTATTCATCGGTCTTTTACTTAAATCTCTAGTCCCAAGCTTAGCTTTTCTCTTTTCATTGCTCAACTCTTCAGCTTTGCAAGCTTGGTCGATCAGCACAACAAATTCTTTCATCTCTAAAATCCCAACTAACAGTCTGATATCCTCATTCAACCCATCTTCGAATCTCTTACACATGATGGCCTCTGTTGAAACACATTCCCAAGCGTAATTACTGAGTCTAATAAACTCTCGTTCATATTCAGTCACAGATATACAGCCCAGTTTCAACTCTAAAAACTCCTTACGTTTCTAATCAATGAACCGTTGACTGATCTATTTCTTTCTGAACTCATCCTGAAAGAAATTCCAGGTAACCCTTTCTCTTGATACCATTGATACTAGAGTATTCCAAAACTGACACGTCGAGCCCTCAAAAGTGATATAGCACATTTCAAGTACGCATCCAGTGTGCAAGAAAGCTCATCAAATACCCTGATAGAGTTCTCAAGTCAAAACTCCGCTCTTTCGGGATCATCGTTAACAATAGCTCTAAATTCTTCAGCCCCTTGTTTCCGAATCTTATCAACTGGAGGCTTGTTCAGTCTTAACAATTCCACACCTTGAGGAGTTACAGGAACCAATTGGGGGTTAGGTGAGAGTGGAGGATGTTGGGCAGACAGGTTTTGTAGTATCCTGATTTTGGGCCTAGTCAGAATAGTGGTTCCGTGACCACAAAATCTGAGATAGAAATAATTATTTTATGATTATTTTGAGGTCTATGATATGATTTCATGATTGTGTGAAAATTTCGTGAAGAAATTTTATGCATAAAGTGCTTAAATTGAAATTAGGGACTAAATCGAATAATTTGTAAAACTTGCATTCTAGAAGTTTCTAGTATGAAATTGTTTTGAAATATTCATTAGGAGGTCTTAAATATAAATTTTACCAATTCTAAGTCTATGGATAAAAATTGGACATGGATGGAATTTTTGGAAAGTTTAGTAGTAAGGGCATTTTGGTCATTTAGGGGTAAAATGAATTAAAATACAAAATTAAAAGCCAATTTTGCTCATCTTCAACCCCATGGCCGAATATAGCAAGGATAAACCATGGCTAGGGTTTTTCAAACTTCCAAGCTCGATTGTAAGTCCGTTCTAGCCTCGTTTTTAATGATTTTTACGTTTTTGGAGTCCTAGTAGCTCGATTAAGCTTATGCTAGCAATAATTCAACCTAAGGTTCATATTTGGAAAAATACCCATAGGTGAAATTTGTGTATTTTGGTGTTTTATGATATAATATGAGGTTTTAAATTATGTTAGACAACTTGTGCTACTCGGTTTTAAGCGAAAACTAGCAAAAGGGCTTAATCGGTAAAAATACCTAATAGTCATAAGTACATGTTAGAGTGAGAATTTGATGTTTCCATAGAAGGGAAAAATGATCAGCATGTCATAAAACATAAGAAAATAGGCTGAAGTTTAATTTACGAGCTTTGGGGCAAAAGTGTAAATATGCAAAAGTTTAGGGGCAAAACTATAATTTTGCCAAAATATGATTTTGGGTCAATTTGAATAATGTGAGTCCTAATTAGACTATATTTTAAATGATAGAGCAAGGAAAACTGAAATTTGGGCTAAAATGGAAAAATACCAAGTTGTGGACGAAATGGTAAAAGTGGCCATTTTCGCATACGAGGTAAGTTCATGTGTAAATAATGTAGCATAATTGTTATTTTTAAGTTATTGATGTTAATTATATGATATGCTGCTTTTATTATGAAATATATGCTTTGTGGTTATTTTCGAATAAAATGCAAATTATGTGTATTAATTGTTAAATATAAAGTACTACCGAGTATTGGTTTTGGTATTTTACGGAAGATGGCAAGGATATGTGTTCGAGGAAAATCCCGTTTGAACCTTAGGAATAGATTAGGATACAAGTGACATGTCACTAGGATGGTTGAGCATCCGAACTCGTTGAGTTGAGTCCGAGTTCACTTATGGATGCGAATGTCCGAACTCGTTGAGTTGAGTCCGAGTTCGTGAAATGTAACTAGGCATCCGAACTCATTGAGTTGAGTCCGAGTTCACTCATGGATGCGAACGCCCGAGCTCGTTGAGTTGAGTCCGAGTTCGTGAAATGTAACTAGGCATCCGAACTCGTTGAGTTGAGTCCGAGTTCACTCATGGATGCGAACAGCGGGTTACATGATTACTTGATTACATATGAGGCACTTATGTGCAAATTATCCGTGTATCCGAGTTGTATTCCGATGTGTTCAACGGGTGAAATTTCTAGTGAAATGAAAGAACACTTAAGACGCAAGTGACGTTTTGGTAAGTGTTGTGAAATGGACACATTGGCCAGGTATGTTCTTAACCCTCGGGTTGATAATAGATACAACAACGATAAGGTAGTAAGATGATGAATGATGTTTAGAAATATGATATATGTTTTGGTGATACCATGCTAAAGTTGTTTGGTATATTTGTATTGTTATGTTACTTGTTATTTACATATGAACTTACTAAGCATTTATGCTTACTCCTCCTCTTTATTTACTGTAGTTTTGAACAAGCCATTTCGGGAATCGGACGGGTCAAGGTTCGATCACACTATCCAAAGGACTTTCATCCGGTAAATGGCTTGTAAAACTTAAGTATGGCATGTATAGCAATATATTTATTTTGTGTAAATAATTTTATGATATGGCCATGATTGGTTGAGAAAATGTTTGATATTGATAAGTCATGGTGATGGTTAAATTTAGATCATGTTTGAAATCATGGAAGTTTAATAGGTTATCTAGTTCATAACAACTCATGAAAAGATGAAATTTGCCTTAAAATGAATATTGCTGCAGCAATGACATGAATTTGAAAAATCACTAAAAATAGTATAAATGGAATTAAATGATGAGAAAGTTATGAAATTGAAGCTTAATGAGTCTATTTTCATATGGATAAAAAAAACATGCATATAAATTATACTTTATGAGATATTTGAAACCTTGTGAAACAGGGCCAGAGTGATTTCTGGATCCTCTATTCTGACTTTAAAAATTCATAATAAATTGTAAAAAAATAATTAGAAGTCATTATTTATATGTACAGATTCCTTATTGAGTCTACTTTTAAGAGAAACAAACCTAGTAGTCATTGAAATTCTTTATAGAGAGATATATGATTCGTGATACATAGATGTCAGAGTAGTTGAACCCTAAAACAGGGGAGATTTTAACTAATAAATTGTACTAATTGGCCCAACCAAAAATTCTATAAAAAAATTAGTAAATAGATATATGAGTCTAGATTTAGGGAAAATTTACAGATCTTGATTTTGAGTTTTGTAACTCGAGATATGATTTTTCTTGTAACTGTGACGCGAGTAGCTAGAAAGCTGTGAATGTAGAAACAAAAGATTTGAAGTTCTTAATTTGATAAATTATGTTCGGTAACTCCTCAAGCTCGACTCCGGCGACGGTTTCGGGCGTGGGGGAGTTACAGGTTTGTTTGAGCAAACTCAGTAAACCACTGATTCATACTTTGGAAGAAAGCTTCTCTAGCCTCTCCTCCCTGACTAACCATTACTGGTCTACTTTCATATGGTCATAAACTGAAAAATATATTAGATTTTTCCTATGTAATTTATCATCTTTTACTTAGATTCATTGTTAAAACTAAGTAATTGTTTAATAAATTAATGAAATATGTGAAAATATGAAATTAGGACATAGAAATTATTAAAATGTGATTTTATGCTTTATTATATAGTTTTAATGCATAAAATGGCTTATTTTATATTGATTTGAGCATATTATATTTTTAAAATATAAAATGGGTCATGCATGATTAAATTAAATAATAAAATATAAAATTATATTTAATAATTCATTATAAAATATTCCATTAATAATTTGGTTTTTAATTAATTATTTAAATTGGTTAAATTTTATTCTTTGGTCCTTTAACTTATTAATTTATTTTGGACAGGCTTGATAGCTTTGTCGGATTACAAAACTATCCAAATTGAAGACCAAGTGAACCCAAATTCGGCTACACATCGCTGTTCTTTTAAGCCACTTTTTGGTTTAATTACACAAGGTCCTTGCATTGTTGAAGAAATTAGAGATTTGCTCGAAGATTTATAATTGATCGAGTCTCAGTCCTGAGTTATTATGGCATTTAATTTGCTTAAAAATCAAGCAAAAATCAGCTCAAATTTCACTAATTGTGGCCGACCATCTAAGGAAAAGATTTGAAGAGACTAAACCTAGCTATTTTTAGCAAACTACCCACCTTTCTTCACCTATAAATATGACCCCTTCATTCCCTCATTCATCATCCTTCATCATTCATCATTCTCTCTTCGTTCCAAATTCTCTTAGCCTTTTCCATTCCCCACACCTAGCATCATCTCTTCATAGAGATTTTAGCAATTAAGCCTCTTAAAGAGCCCTTGGTCGACCACCTTGGAGAGCCATCAGCAAAGGAGCAAAGCAAAGAAGCGAAGGAGCCTAGTCAGTCAGAGTCTTGGATGACAGCCACTTTGATTTGGGTTTAATCTTTCCGTTCTTTAATTTAATCTAAAAAAATTTTGTAACACCCCCTACCCGTATCTATTGCCGAAATAGGTACGAGGCATTACTGGAGTTTACTGAACATTTTCAGATAATTCTGAGTCATTTATTATTCATATTTTGAAGATAATTATAACGTCTCTCTATTAGGCCCTTGAAGCCCCAAACATACATTAAAAACCAACCGAAATTAAATGGGATCATAAAAAAAATTTGCAAAATCTTAAATTTTATTCTCATCTAAGTACTTACCATTTCAATGCTTCTTATAATTAAACATGTTACCATTCAATCAATAGCTTGACACTTGTCTAAGCGTCAAAAAAACATCATTGTTAGTATACTTGCACATATTTCATATAAATTCAATATTGATATACTTATTTTCTCGACATGTCACACTTGAGTTAAATAATTGTCTTTACTTACATAATTTCCTTGTATCAACATATCAAAGATAATCATATATGTACATGTCATGAAACATATCATTCTCTTACCGCTTTCTTCATAAGTATATATTAATCATTTCATTATATCAATATTTCATGCTCCATCATTTCCATATATTTTATGTATATTTATTCCGATAAAGTTTATATCAAACTTAACATAAATTATTCCATATACTTATTCTTATTTCGTTTATCTATCTTCATAATTATTTCATACAACTATTTTGTACATATACTTCCATATGACCAATTCTTGTAAACATTTCACACAACCATTTCATATAACCATTCGTCATCTGATACATATTACCTGAATATCAATTGTTCAATAGATGTCATCTCATCTCCCATCCATGGTCTTATTTATCTTTGACATGATGCCATAGTGTCTTTCAACTATGGTCTTACTCATTTTCTGTCATGTTGCCATGGTATCTTTCAACCATGGTCTTATTCATTTCATGTCACGCTGCCATGGTATCTTTCAACCATGGTCTTATTCATTTCCCGTCATGTTGCCATGGTATCTTTCAACCATGGTCTTATTCATTTCATATCACGTTGCCATGGTATCTTTCAACCATGGTCTTACATATTTCATATCAGGTTGCCATGGTATCTTTTAACCATGGTCTTACACATTTCATATCAGGTTGCCATGGTATCTTTCAACCATGGTCTTATACATTTCATATTAGGTTGCCATGGTATCTTTCAACCATGGTCTTACACATTTCATATCAGGTTGTCATGGTATCTTTCAACCATGGTCTTACACATTTCATATCAGAGAGCACACTCCGCGAACCTCATCCTTACAAAGGGATTACCACCCGTGCTAAATCCTCAGAATATAAATCGATAGAGTATTGTCGGGATTACCATCAAAGCTAAATCCTACAACGACAATTACTCTAATGAGCTTGGATCTGAATTACCAGTCCAGGCTAAATTCAAACCCTAATTCAGATTACCCATCCAGGCTGAATCCATTTACACGTATTCTTCGGGAGGGCTATATCAGGATAGGATCACCCGTCCGGGCTAGATCCTTTTTACCTTCAATTCCTTTTCAGAGATCCATCGAATTTTCCTTTCATTCAACCAGGATTTCTTTCCTTTTTTATCAAATATGTTAATGTTTCATCAATTTTCATACAATGAACATTCAAATCATATTCATATCAAAAACATACATTTCAAGCATTTAAGAATATAATTCAAGTTATACGAACTTACCTAGTGAAATTGTAGAAATATCAAGATTCAGGGACATTTTAGTAATTTACCATTTTCCTAATTTTCACCCGATCTTAAATTTACAATTTCATTCAATCTATTAATTTAGATAATAAAACAATTCATTCCCTTCAATTTGGTCATTTTGACATTTTTACAAAATTGCCCCCTGAAGTTTTTCTTTTATTCAATTTAGTCCTTAAGCCTAAAACATGCAAATTAGCCATGCTAGCTAAATATTCATATATATTTTCCTCCTCCTACTCTCCATTCCACATCCTTAATGTATATAACACACTTGTAAGTAACATTATCTATAATCTTTATTATTTACTTTTATGAATATTCAAGTTGTCCATCTGTGTCATAGTCACTAAATTATTTATATCTGGATCTATAGAACTCCAAATTAAGATCTGATAATTTTCCCTGAAACTAGACTCATATATCTTATTACCATAAAATTTTTAGAATTTTTGGCTTATCCAATAAGTACAGTTTATTCTTTAAAGTTACCCCTGTTCTGCTGTTTGAAAGTTCTGACCCTTCTTCACTAAAAATTAATTATCTCCTCTTACAGAATTTTAATGATATTCTCATTTATTTATATTGAAACTATAAGGATTCTAAACATATAAATTTAAGACCCTAATTATTTTTATCCAATTTTTGATGATTTTCCAAAGTCAGAACAGGGGAACCTGAAATCATTCTGACCTTGTCTCACAAAATTTATTATATCTCATGATTTACAATTCCATTGCTTACATAATTTTTTACTATAAGAAATTAGACTCAATAAGATTTAATTTCATATTTTATTCATCCTATAATTCGATTTCTACAATTTTTGGTGATTTTTCAAAGTTAGACTACTGCTGCTGTCCAGAACTGTTTTAGTGCAAGATATTAATTACTATGTTTATAACACCCTTATTTTCTTTTTCTACACTATTTCTCATCACTTTCTCTTATTTTCTCTTCACTAACATGACAGGAACATAAGACCATATATAAGAAAACTCTAAATCAACATCAATTCCATGCTTTTTCAACAATATTAAACTTAAAAATATATTGAAATCTTGATGTTCTTACCTTTTCTTATTGACTTCAATCTTTAACTTGATTTTTCTCTCTCCTCCAGCTTCTATTTCTTGAATCCAACTTGATATTCTTGCTCCCCATCATTTCCTTGCTATCTTTCTCTCTTGATGGCTATGGAAATTCTTTCAATTTTTAAGTAAAAATAATGAATTTTTGGTGGAAGGACTAAATTGTAAAGAAAGAAAACTTATTTTCTTCTTCTTCTTCTCTTACATGGGTTTGCATGGGAAAGGAAAGGTGATGATACTTCTTCATCTTTCCTTCCTTTTATACTAAATAAATAATAATATAATAATAATAAATATCTCATAAAAATATTAATAAAATAATATTTATCTAATTAATTAATTTAAAAAGTTATCAACATAATCATTACATTCTAGAACTCTCTCTCTTACTAATTGACCATTTTGCCCTTCATGATCTTTTAGAATTCCATCCTTGAGTCATTACTTATTTTGGTAAAATTGCAATTTAGTCCCTCATAATTTTTCACCTATTCAATTTGGTCCTAATTCATCAATTTTTCTTGGTTTCTATATCATTCCACCCTTAAAATATTTGCACAATTAGTCTTTCAACTTTTTTATATTTACACTTCAACCCCTTAAATTTTAAGTATTTACTCTTGTGCAACAAGACTTTTCTCATCTTTGCAATTTAGTCCTTTCTTGAATTAATATATCATAATATACTTTCCAATATTGACATAACTCAAAATTTCCCTTTTTGTCACTTTATTTCTTTATTTTACTATATTACGGATAATATTTTACTGTAAAAATTTTCGGGGTATTACATGTTTGCTATGTGTTCTTTATTCTTGTTTACAACAATGTTAGCTTAATTTTATTCAAGCTAGGATGATTGTTTTGATTAAATAATATTTATTTGATTCATGTTTATAATGTTTATGCCTCAATCAATCATGTTTTCAATTAAAATCAAGTTTGTATTTCGTTAATAAGTGATTGAAATATGAAAAGGGTTACGGAGCATTACTGGACATTTCGGATCAAATATGAACATTACATAATTATCTAACAAACATATTAATCAATTCAATTACTTCATTCAAATCTAATCTAATTTTCATACCAAAACATACTATTTATAATCTTAATACAGTATATAAGCTTATATATATATATATATGTATCCAATAACATTTTATAACATATTGTGCAACACTTTTCAAAATGACAAACACAAATGTCCTAGGTACATGCCATTACCAAAAAGATATGTACTGCACCACAATGAGTTCGGGATTGGCCTTGGATGTTAATTCAACAATTCGAATTTAATCTAATCTGCACACGGAAACAAACCGTACGCTGAGTATAAAACTCAGTGGTAATCCGAATACTTAAAGAAAATAACATTACAAAATATACACTTTTAATCATATATGTATAAACAATAACCAATCAATAGCTCAATTTATTCATTTAACTTTCATTTCTCATCAATAGTTATTTCAAATAGGTTTTCTCACTTTGATTCATATAACATAAAGCAATAACAATTCTCTTTTAATGAACCCTTGGCTGATACATTTCATTTGCACAATTCAATTCAATATCAAATTTCAAATTCATATCTAATATCAATCTTATTGCCAATTCATTTATTTACCCCTATTAACACGACTCGAATTTTGACGGATACACGGACCCAACCAAAACACACCAGTATGGCACCCAATGCCTCATGGGATAATTCAAAGTAATAGAGTGACATCCAGTGTCTCATCGACCATGCCGAAGTAAGTTGGTACCCAGTACCTCATCGAATTTATCTGAAGTATTAATATGACACCCACTGTCTCATCGACTCGTAGTCGAAGTATCTCTGAACTCTTCCAGTCCTATGGCATGTCAATTATATCTGACTCAGCCGATATAGTTAATAGGGTATTTAATTCACTTTTCAGTTTCCAATCAATACACATTTTAATTAATCAAATAAATTCTCATTTCAATACAATTCAATACAATTCAATTCACTTTTCAATAACAAATATTCAAATTCACAATAATCACATATTCATATCTATTTCATTACATTCCTAATCAATCCATTTCAATTGTAAAACACAATACAAATAATTCTCACCTTAATTACTTACCATAATATTTAATCAAAATATAACAATTAATAATTAAATTCACTTTTCAATTTCAACCAATATTCATTCCAATTCAAATATTCACATATATACATGAAATCAAATCCATTCAATTCAATTCAATATCACAAAATCAATATCAATACTCACTTCAATGCACTTACCATACATATTAAGTAATAATTCAACAATTAATTATTAAATTAAAATTATAAAAATATAAATCGTAATTTCCGAGCTAATCCTTGTTGACTTTGTCTTTTCCTTTCCTAGCCGAGGTTTCCGGCTCAACGTTTGCTACAGAATTAAAATAATCGAAAATCATCAATACAACACAATTTAACATTGAATATTTCAATTTATACACAACTTTTGCCTAAATTCCAATTTAATCCTTAAATCAAAACTAATTATTTTTCTTACAAAACTAATTTCATATGTCATTCAATTTCCACTTTAAACTAATTTCAACTCTCTAAATTTACCATAAAACCCTAATTTCAAAATTCTCTCAATTTAGTCCTTACTACTCAAAAATTATAATTTAACTTACAATTCAAATTCATTTCTATATTCTAACTTGGAATTCTATCAATTTAATCCCTAATTCTTCAATGTATTCAACATGAACAACTTCTAAATATTCACTAACTTTCAAAATTTTAACTTAAATCAAGTAGTATTTTGTTCTAGGATTCTAAAAACATCAAAATTTCAAGAAAAGAGACTAAATTGACTTACCAAATTAAACTTAAACCTCAAAAACCCTAATTTTCCCTTTTTCTTTTTTTCTCTTTTCTTTCCGCCGTTTCGTTCCAACTTCTGTTCTTTTATTCTTTTATTTCTTTTATTATATATAATATAATATATATTTATACTTATATCTTAAGTAAAAGATATTTTAATATAATATATATTAAATTCAAAAAAATCTTCCTTATGATGCCTTATTTATGGGCAATGGCATAATTTCTTATTTAGCCCTTTTTAATTTTTCTTTAATCTATAATTTAACTTTCACCCTATATGCAATTTAGTCCTTATACATAATTACTTTTAATTCAAGTAAATTCACTTAACCGAAACCTAATTAACTACACAACTAGCTTCGTAAATATTTTTAATAAATATTTATGAATTCGATTTACGAGAACTGAGTCTCGGGAATGCATTTTTTTAATTTGATCTTTTTTAATTAATTAACTATTAAAACGTTAAAATTTCCTAACGGAACTTTGATACTAACTTAATGACACTCCATAAATATTTATAAAAATATTTATAGCTCGATTTATGAAATCGAGATCTCGATACCTTAGTTTCAAAACGAACTAATTTGATAAAATTTCTAAAGCACAAATCATTAATTCATAAGCCTTCCTAAATCCACAACTGGCTCATAAATACTAAATAATAATTTATAAGCTCACTTGTCAGATTTTAGTGGTCTCGAACCACTTTTTCTGACATCACTAAAAATTGGCCTATTACAAAACATGCTTTAGAAGTGGTTCAAGACTAAACCGATAACTCAGGAAATTTTTACAAAACTTAGAAAATTTTTGCTATAAACAGGGATCACACGCCCATGTGGTTTGGGACACGCCCGTGTCCCTAACCTGTATAGCTCTCTAACTTGCAAGGCATGAACAAATTGAAGTCGCACGGCCAAGTCACACGCCCGTGTGCTATGCCATGTGGTTAATTTAATTTTCATAAAATAGGTGCAGACTTCACACGCCTGGGACATACGCCCGTGCTTGAGGTCGTGTCCCTCACACGGCTGAGACACAAGCTTGTGTCTCTGCCTGTGTGCTCAATTTTGAGCATTTTGTTTCTCAAAATTAAGGTGCAGGGGACACACGGCCAAAACACATGCCTATGGCACTGGCCAGGTAGACACACGGGCGTGTGTCTACCCGTGTGGACAAAATAAAGGCTATTTACCAAGCCATTTGCCACCCTCATTTACACATACACATACACAAATTCAATGGCATCATCTATCATGGCAACACATGTCAATGCAATACCATCATCTATCATGCTCATGACATTCCATTATGCCAAATCAAGCATACCAATTTCACATTCAAAACACTACTAAAACTACTTTCAATTTGCATTAACTTACCAAGATAATCCATCATACCCATAACCTGAACTCATCCATTTCACAACCAGTCATTAAGCCACAATCAACATTTAGCAAATCAATATAAACCACATCACCAAAGGGCATTGGTACATACATGCATATATATATATATATAAGCTTACAATCAATTTAACCAAAATGAGCCAATTTACATCGCCAGATACCAAATCAAGCCTTTGACTATTACAAGCCAATACATTTGCCCAAAATCATAATGACACATATAACAAAATGATCAAGTCTCTATACATGCCATATACTCAAAATATTAAGATCATCGATACCCAAAATGACAGTTTGATAGTGTGACGCGATCTCCGATGATCTCCAATCCGAGCTAGCTTGGTGACATTATAAAACATGGAAAGTAAAACGGAGTAAGCTATATAGCTTAGTAAGCTCGTATGAAATAAATAAGCAAATCTTACCATACATTTAACATTTAAGTAATATAATATAGGATAATGAAATTCACCATAATTCATTCCATCACAACCTTACCTTGAAATCATTTTTTCACAAATTTAATAATCATAGGCTTTATGTACATACTGTACCATCTTGTAATGATTTCATACTTATTCTCATCGTTGTCATACCCAATGAACCATTCAGAATAATAATTTCGGATACTCGGGAAACCTTGCACACAATGTGTCACATATGTAGCCATTACTACCTCTATCTCATAACACATATATACTCGCTCTTGAGCCATCAACGGGCCTGCTCACACAAGCTGTCAGTTAAAACGTAGCTACACGGTGTTGCTTACACAAGCTGTCAAGTAACCACAACATATGCCGGTATACTCAGCCACTAATAGGACGTACAGGACCAACACCCAGATCACATAACATAAAACCCTAGTGACATGTCACTTGTATCCTAATCTATTCCTAAGGTTCGATTGAGATTTCTCGCTTGCCAAAATGTCGTCGAACATGTCCATAGAATCGTTTACACAATTCATACAAAATTAAAGTATTAAAAATACAATTATAATAAAGCTTATTTACATACGAACTTACCTTGGTTCCAAAAACAGTAAAAGGGATCTATTCGTCAATTATTTTTTTCCCCCGATCTAGACCCGAACTTTGTTTTTCTTGATCTATAATGTCAAATTTAACTTATTTAATCATCACATTATTTAATATAGCCCAAAAACATATTATGGAAAAAATTACATTTTTACCCCTAACATTTCAGCATTTTACAATTTAGTCCCTAGGCTCGTAAAATGAATTTCATTCAATTTAATCACAACCCAAGCCTAGAAAAATATTGCTTGTACTCATAACAGCCCATATTTTTCATTTATTCACACTTTTCTACACATTTTATAGCATTTTACAAATAAGTCCCTATTTGACGTTTTTATCAAAAATCACTTTACAAATGTTGTTTAACTAACAACAAACATGTATTTTCTACCATCAACCATCAAAATACGAACATATTCAACATGGGTAAAATTTTATACTTTAACTTTCTTTCAAATTAGTCCTTTAAATAGCTAAATCAAGCTACAACGATCTCAAAAATATAAAAATGATTAAAAACAGGACAAGAACGGACTTACAATCGAGCTTGAAAGCTTGGCCAAAAACCCTAGCTATGGCTTCTTGAGAATTCGGCTATGGGGGACTAAATTGAAGAAGATGGACACTTTTATTTAGTTAATTTTGTCTTTATTTACCAAATTACTAAAATACTGTTAATGCATAACTTTAAAATTTTACTTAATCATGTCCATTTTTGTCCACCTTAAAGTATAATGGTCTAATTACTACATAAGGACTTCCAATTAAAATTACATAGCAATTAAACACCTTTAACTTATAGAATTCAAATTTTGTACCTATTTCAATTTAGTCCTTCTAGACAAATTGAGTACTCAATCGATAAAATTTCTTATTGAAATTTTCACACAATCATTCTTTGATGCTATAGACCTTAAAGAAATAATAAAATAAATATTTTTACTTCGGATTTGTGGTTCCAAAATCACTGTTCCGATTTGACCCTAAAACAGGCTATTACATAAATAACTTGCACTGATTGGCATCAGATTGATGATGAAAACCTTTGTTGAAATTCAACCTCATACCCAATGATTCATGCAATTGCTTTCAGAATCTTGAGGTAATACATGGGTTATGAACTGAGATAATTGACATAAGCATACCATGCACTCTAACTACTCATGAATATTTAATTCAGCCAAATTCAGAAGTGACCAATCAGTTCTTACAACTAGAAATGAACAGACTCATCAATCAATCCACTATCACCCAGACTGCATTTCTTTTACTCAGTGAAGTTGGTAAACCAACCACAAAATCTATGGCAGTCCGTTCCCATTTCTATTAAGGAATAGGGATAGGCTGAAGCAACCCGATAGGAACTTGATACTCGACTTTTACATGTTGACAGGTCAAGCACTTAACGACATACTCCACAATTTCTCTTTCATTTCGGGCCACCAGTATGATTCTCGCAAGTGACGATACATTTTTTCACTACCGAGGTGCATAACAAAAGAACCATTGTGAGCCTCGCACAAAATTATTCTTTTCAAATAAGAATTATTAAAAACACAGATTCGATTGCTAAACCAGAGGCAATCATCCAAATAAATGTCGAAATTCTCACAGACACCTTGCTCGAAAAGCTTAATTTGATTAAGTAACACAAGCTTAATTTTTAACTTAGCTAAAAGGTTGTCATTATTGCATATGCTGAGTTAAGCATGTTGGATCTGATGCCCTAAGTGTAGTATTTTCGTCTATGTACACTTTTAATTTTTTCGAACAAATTGGTAAATAAAAATATTTCATGGATACATTAATAAACTTTGTATAATGTCCTTATGTGGTTTTTGCATACAAATCAAATTAGAAATAAATATTGCTTATTGGTTGTCTAATGTTTAAACTAATACTAAGCGATATTACATGGTCGAATCGTAATACGAAAAGATAGTTTGTATTAGGAAGACCTAAACATGTCCATAGTCTAATCGATAATGAGCAAACCGATCAAAAGACTAATATGTCATCTATCAAGTCCAATTGGGAAGACGCTTTGTCTTAGATATATTAGTGGATGACTCCTAAAAGATAGATATATAGATGTGATTGTAATTTAATTTTATAAAAGTTAGTGTAACAATTAATATAATATAATTTTATAAAAATTAAATACATCCATAAAATAATTAAATGTATTTTAAGTATAAAAGTGAATTAAGAAAAGAAAAACCCTTAATAACAAGGGTGCTGTGACGGTCTAATATAGACGGGATGCCGTATCTTCTGACGTGGCCGTACATGATAGGCTCTAATGATGTGTTTACCTGCCAAAAGAAATTCAAAACCGCAATTCAGTAAAAACAATAAAACCAAAAACAAAAAATTAAAGCAATCTCCATTTGCCTGCTCTGCACCCATTTTTTTCTGTAAGGGAAAAACAAGAACACGCTTTCTTTGGGAATTCAAGCATGGCGGGGATGGAAGGAGGAGGGACATTATCGGAAGTGTATCAAAGCGCTAGAAAGCTACTTCTTCGAGCAAGGGATGGGATCGAACGCTTAGAGAGATTCGAGAGCTCCGTCTCCGGTACCGATTCTCCTGAACTCTCCTTCGCCGTGAAGAAAGATATCTCTCAGATCCACTCTCTATGCGCTGATATGGATCGCCTCTGGCGTTCTATCCCCGCCAAATCTCAACGCGATCTCTGGAAAAGGTATTACCCCAACGCCTACACAATATCACATTTCTCACTATTTATGGAATTTTGCTATTTAGTTCTTAAACATGTCAATCTTCTTCTAGTTTGTTTATTGTAAATCCTTTTATATTTCAGAATTTCAGTATTTGTCTTCAATTTGTCAATTTGATTCAATATCCTTAATCTTCAAATGATTGAGGTCTTGGATAATTTATTACTGATGATCCTTTCTTTCCTTGGAAAATTACTTATTGTGCCTGATTGTTTCAGTTAATTTTTCTTCAATAGAAGTTGAATTTAGTTCAAAGTGTTTTAGCTTCGGTTGTACAACTCATTTTATCTCTATTTATTTATGATTATTATGCATGGGATGTTGGAGGTGGCAGATTTAAGCAAATTCCAGTAACACAATGGTGTGCAATTTGCAATTGATACTAAGTTTGATAAATTGCAACAAACGTTAGCTTTGCAGGTTCACTAGAAATCAAATTTCTTGCTTACATAGATCATAGACTCAAATATAAAGAGAGCGAGCATTTAAGATTTTGTCCTGAAAAATGAAAGTAACAGCTAAAATTTTAAAAGAAAACAATTTTGAGCTCAAGACTTGACTGACAAAGCGTCTTTATGAGTAGTCTGACTCCTATGTTAAATTGTCTAATAGTTTTAGTTTAACAAATAAATACATCAATTGTATGCCTAATTGATTAGATTTCTTTTCCTTTATTGAGTTACGAGGTGTGCCTTGTTTTGGTGAAGTCTGAAACTGGTTAGTGCTGTTTTGATGATTTCCAACTACCATGCTTATTGATGTTATTGTAACTTATGTCAGTTTGTTGCTCTTACACCTCGAGGCTGTTTATATTTGGCAAACAGAAAAGTTGAACAAGTGGCTGAAGAGGCTGACTCTTTGAAAGATAGTTTAGACAAGTATTCTATGAGGAATCAGAGACGGATGTTGGAAGCGAAAGAGAGAGCTGAGTTGCTTGGAAGAGCTGTATGTAAAATTTTTCCTTTTTGTCGGCAAATGGAGCTGATTTTAGCTTTTCTTGAGTCTTTTTACTTTTTTTTTCTTAGAATGGGGAGTCAGCTCATGTCCTGAGAATTTTTGATGAGGAAGCACAAGCAATGCAATCAGTTCGAAATTCATCACGAATGTTGCAAGAATCTTTTGAAACTGGAACAGCAATCCTTTCCAAATATGCAGAACAAAGAGATCGCCTCAAGGTATAAACAGAAAATGAGGTCCTTTGCTGATGCATTTCTATTTAAATAATGTTAATGAAAATTTAACAGATGCAGTTAATTTCACAGCACATCTAACAGTTTCAACATATTTTATAGTCACAATTGGTTTTATTAATCGTTGTGGATTTTGTTAAGTTGGGTTTCTTTTCTTTGCTATCCGTAAATAGAAACTATTTCATAACTTGTGAGGAAATACTGCCTTATATTATTGTTGTACTCTCACTATTCATTTTTCTTGAAATACCCATGTCTAATGCATATTTAGATTTTGGTAAGGAGATATGAACCCCCCAAAAAAAAAAAAAGTCCCCTAACTTTGAAATTTTTAACATACCCTTTCAATCATATATCCATATCTACTCTGACACTAGCGATTAGTTATTGGATGCTGTATTCCGCTTTTAAT
The DNA here is from genome assembly GCF_025698485.1 of Gossypium arboreum. Classification (NCBI taxonomy): domain Eukaryota; kingdom Viridiplantae; phylum Streptophyta; class Magnoliopsida; order Malvales; family Malvaceae; genus Gossypium; species Gossypium arboreum. The sequence continues at coordinate 102,932,222 of NC_069080.1, forward strand.
CTATAGTTGAGTGCACTAGATTGTGAACTCTCTTTTGTTTATTTGTTCAACAGTATAGATTCCCAGGTGCTATAATTTAAGTGACTAGTTATAAATTGTTGATAACTCAAGTCATTTGCTTGAAATAAGAAAAGGCTGGTGGTTGATGCATTTTGATATTTATTGCAAGTTGTAACAACCATTGAGTTTTTGAATGGAAGTCTTGTTTTTGTTCAGAGAGCACAACGAAAGGCCTTGGATGTACTTAACACGGTGGGGCTCTCCAACTCTGTCCTGAGGCTCATTGAGAGGAGGAACCGTGTTGATACATGGATCAAATACGTGGGGATGGTTTTGACAGTCGTCATTGTGTATTTTTTCTGGAAATGGACCCGGTGATTTTCTGTTTTTCTCGATTCACTTTTCCTCCTAAGCACAAAGGTTTGTTTTCCTGGATCTCTGATCATGTTAAGAAGACAAGTAGCGCAAGTTTTAACGTGAACAGCTTTGATATATAGAAGAGATGACAAAAATAGATGGTGCATTTACAGAGGACGTTGATTTGGAATATGAAAATGTGAAAAAGAGTTGGAAGAACAGGTAAGGTGAGGGATATGAATCCGGAATTCAGGATTATAGATTGTTAATTCGATATTCGGATCAGGAAGCAGTGGCGGTAAGCACTTCCATATTTAGCTACAAAGCATTGCCAGTGTTATTTGCTTGAATTGAAAGTAGAAAAAGTTGTGGAAAGTTGCTTGCTATCAACTGTGACTGTGAATCTAGTTAATGATTAGATCGTATATTTTTGTGGTTTCGTAAGTTAAATTTTTTTAAGAAGTAACATTTTCTAGTTTGAATTTGAAAATTTGAAAATATTTTTAATTTCACTAATTTAGGTTTTTATATCTTTCAAATGTATATTATATTGAACCTGTAGTAATGTGCCCACGCATTTCATTATTATCATTATATAATAAATAAAATTCAAATCCAAATATTTAATTTCATCTTCTCAAATGAAGCATAAAATGTATAAATAATCTTTGGAGCATAATTATATTAGCTATCATGTGGAAGATAATTGTTGATTATTTTAATGTTTGTTTTAATATTTGGGAATTTGATTCATTTCAACATTTGGTATATTGAAAAGTTAATTAAAATTTAGAGAAAGTTATTTTGATACATTTGGATCACTACCGTTAAATTAAATTACAGATTTAATTAATTGTAACACTTTTCATTTCTATTTATTATTAACAAATAAGTAGTTTAATCTAATTATGTTTATAATTTTAATTTATTCATTTTAAATAAAATAAATTGAAATAGTTTAAATGTTTCATATGTACTAAATTAGAATATACTTTAAAATGTAATTGAAGAGTATATAAAATAAATTCATAATTAAATATATATATTTATAATTTTGTGGTGAAAACGTATCGCATAAAAGTAATGAAACTGAATTAAGAACAACAATATTTTTCTTTCGAATTAAATGGGAAATGTTATTTTCTCACAAAGATTTAACAACTCCAATTTTAAAAGGAAAGTAACCTATTGAAGAACTACTATTAAATTCTAAATAAAATGATTATATTTCATAGTATTTTATTGAATTGACGTTATTCATCAATCGAATCTTGATTCAGTTGTAAAATTATAAAAATTTATTTTATAAAATAATAAATATTATTTTGAAAATATTTTATATTATATATTTTATATAAATTTTTTAAAAAATATACATAATAATATTTAAAGTTAAGATATCATAATTTTATTATTTTAACAAAACATCATTTTATTTTATCCATGTTCTTTCAAGTTTTTACAATCAAATCTTTAAGTTTGATTAGTGAAATTCAAATAAAATATTCTTTTCAAAAACAAATAAATAAATGGGTAAATATAATGTAGCGAAGAGATAAGCGATATTTAAAATGCGGGGCCCAAAGTCAGAGAAGGGAAATTTGGTACAATTTGATGTACTTGGAATGCTAAAATAAAAGAACCCATCGCTTATCACTTAAATATCACTTTCTGAATTTGGAGACGAGATTTTTTTACCAAAAAAACACCCTTTTTAGTTTTAATAAAATAATTAAAACTTTTCTGTACTTCCATTCCATTTCAATTCTTCTAATTATACTGGGAATCTTTTCACGCTAAACATAAATATCTATTTACATAACATATAATAAATAATAAAATATATTGTTTGAAATTAATTACTAAATATATATATTATTAAAATAAAAAATAGATTAAATTGTTTATCATGGTATTGTTATCAATCTTGAATTGGTATCAAGTTAACTTATGACATTAAATCAATCAAATACATTATTAATTCTAAAATGTTAAAATACAGTTTTAATTTAAGTGTGGGTTCAAATATCACAATATGCACATTTTTATCTTTATTTAATGTGTAAGACTAAAATATCCTCGAATAATATTATTTATTATAATTACAGAAATCTATTCTCGTAATTTCTTAATCGAGTTAGTGCTCAGTTGACTCATGACACCAACTCAGGCAAAAGTTTAAATAATAGTATAGATATACAACTAATGGAGATAACAAAATGTGCAAAATAAAAATAAAATGTATAAGAACATCAATATAAAGCTTTAGCTCGTTGGTAAATTAAAAGTTTTATTAATGTAATTGGTATGGTTCAAATATCACAATATGTATGTTTTTATTGTTTTTAATTGAAAAAGTTAAAATACATTGAATAATATAACTTATTTTAATTAGAAGAGGATATTCTTGTAATTTTTTACGAGCTACTGTCGGTTGATTAATTACACCAATTCAATAAAAATTTAAATAATAATATAAATAAGCTAATAAATATTATTTTAAGGTTAATTTCTTTCCTTTTATGTTATTATATATTGAACAATACATCCATATGAAGGACTTGAACCAAAAATATAATAATAAAAAATTGAGTCTTACTCTATAATTTTTTTCATAATTTTTCACCCAGTATAGTAAAATCTATTATAAAATATTAATTTTTGTATATTTGTATGTTAAAATGTGTTTAAAATCACGATAGAAATTTTTAACCCACGATAATACTCTTTATTATTCATTATATTATTAAATTAACATTTAAAAGTATTTTTTAATATATTATTAACTGTTATATGATAATAGCAAAATTAACTATTGATAATTAATTTTTTTATATCATATTAAACAAACAATAATATTAATCAAATAAATTCATCATATTAAATTACAGTTATTATTTTAGATTGATAATGTTTAAATATTTTTGTAATATGTTATTAGTATTTATTTTAAATTAAATTTATTTTAATTTAATTTTTAAGGAACATATTGTTGGATCTAGTGCCCTAAGTCTAGTATTTTAATTTATGTACACTTTTATTATTTCAAACTGATTATTTTAATAAAATTATTCATCAATTACTTTAATACATTTTGTATATTATCCTCAATAGTTTTTGCATGCAAAGTAAAATAGAAGCAAATATTAGCTCACTGGTTATCTAACGTTTAACTAATATTAAGTGATATTATGTGGTTGGATCATAATACGGAAAGATAACTTATATTAGTAGATGAATCTAAACATGTCCTTAGTCTAATAAAAAATGAGCAAACCGTTTGAAAGACTAATATACCGTCTATCAAGTCCAATTGGGGAGATATTTTATCTTGGGCATCAGAACGGATGGCTAGTAGAAAATAACAACTTAGATGTGACTGACTGAGTTGACAATACATCAGACAAGACCCAAGTAAAATATCTTGAATCCGTTTATGGATTTATTCACTTGTGACATAGTGTGACATACCTTAATCTTGAGTGGATGATGAACTATGTATGCATGACTTATATACTTTGATGTAAGTAAAAGTCTAAGTTTGAATAGATAAGGAACCGAAAGTTGGTGTGTTGTGTATACGACTATTGTAGTATGTAGCATCATTCATAATAGTGGAATTTATAGCCCAATAAATGGGTAAATAATATCCTCTTATCGACATTACATGATAAATGAAAAGTAAACGTGGTCACAGGTTATTTGTCTTTGTGATGAATGACTTAATTACTATTTGATAGTAATTGATTTTTCAAGAAAGAAGATGTAATAGTTACCATGAGATAAAATAATATCATATTGGGAGAACAGATTTATCCCAAAAATGTTAATGATATCCTATAAGGGTAACACACTTATGACAAGATCATTGGATGCGCACTAATCGAGTAGCTTTCGTAATCGTATGTCATTAGGTAGAGCTTAGTCACGATACTATAGCGGAATTACTTCGTGACTAAATGAGCCTATAATTAATAGGCAAAAAGCTGGAACTTAATTATATATCATTTGAGCCCTAATTGCATGTGTCCAATCAGTCATTCCATTAGCCTGTTGAAACCAGAAATGAATTGTATGTTAAATCAAATGAACATAAATTAATAGAAATGATAAAGTTAGATAAATGTGTTACATTCGAAAATGAATGTGGTTTCTCACTAAGCATGAAAATGATCGATAATTAATTTAAGTTTTTCAAATTATTATTTAATTAAATAATTGAAGTTCGAAAATGAAATTAAATTAAGTGGTCATTGTGAAACCATTAAATGTGGAAATTATATATATTTTCTCATAGATTCTTTTATCATAAAATTGTCATGATTTTAACGAAATTAGAATTGGGTTGAGAAAATTATTTAATTAGAAAATTATTTAATTTAATAAATTATGTATATTTTGAGAAATAGAAAAAAAATATCTGGGTTGGATTAAATTATAAAATGTTGAGTTAAAAGTTTAGAGAACACATATAATTGGACTCAATACATGAAAGACCTGAATTCCCATCATAATACATGTGAGAGGAAACACACATTATTAGTCACCCCTCTCTCCTAGTTCAACTAGGGGATTGGTTTTTTTGTTTTTTTTTTATTAAATTAACATTAAATGCATTATACTAATTCAACTAGAATTTTACTTCCTCTCCTTATAAATAGATGACACTAGTAGGGCTAAAAACATAATAAGTTATATACAACTTTGAGATATTGTTATTATGCCCGAAAATAGTGGGAATTTATTTCTAAGAATAAATTCTATTTTTTGGGGATAATAATTTTACTGGTTTTGTGTTTGATTTGAAAGTTTTTGAGTCCACGCTCAAAGTAGTTTGTGGTATGAGAATAACGGAGAAAGTCGTTCAGTTGAAAGCCGAAAACTTTTTTTGCTATAAATCATAGGTACTATTTTAGGAAAAAGTTTATTATTATAAATATCACAAATCAACTTGGTTTTCAAATTTTTTATTTTTTACCCGTGCTAGAAAATCGTATTCAAATCTGATTTTTCCAACACATATTTTTATTTTGTCAATCTTTTATATCTCATAAATTTTACGTCTTTTAAAATTATTTTCTACTATTTCTAGATTTAAAACATTATAAAAGTACTTGAAATTTGCATTCAATGTGCAGTATTGTACATGAATTTTGATTTTGTACAATTTTATATATGAAACTTTAATTTGATTCAATTTTTTGAAACCACTAACAACAATATTGATGTAGCACCATTTTACATTTATATATTACATATACAAAACAGTTATATTAATCTAATATGAAAATAAATGGATGTAATTATTTCTATAGACATGTACAATTGAATCCAAACAAAAAATTTATATGTGCATGTAGCACCCCAAACCCGGCCCAGACGTTATGACCGGATCCGACATGCCACATCGAACCATTCAAAACATTTTATATTGTTGAACCGAAAAACTTACTTAGTGTTTTAAAGATAATTTCATTATAGGTTAAAGTGAATGGAAGTCATGCACCGGTAGGAAACCGGAAAAGAGGTGGTGAGTCCATCTGATTGCTTAAGTACCAAGCTCCTTCGGATCCAATCCTAGACATGCATACCGCCATTGCCACACCTTAACGTCATGGATATTTCTAGGAAACCGATTTGATTATGTCATTTTTAGGAAAAGTGATTAATTTTGGAAAATACTTTCATTGCGGAAGCTTTGCTTGTTGTCGTGTTATTTTGAAATCAATTATTGTTTTTGAAAACGCGCCCTAAAGCTATCCAATTTCAACAGTTAAAATAAGTAATACCTATCTTAGTAATACATATTAAAACCATCAAAAATAATTAAGCGGCCTTATTACATTTAAAACCCAAAACTTCAAACGTAAATAAAAGGATGTCCAGTTCACGGAAGAAAATCAAACTTTTAGAACGGGTGGCCACTCAATTCCCTCACGGCTCCAAGCCCACTATGGTTGGGGATTTCTGCGTGGATGAAAATAAAATGGGTGAGTTTGGGGAAACTCGATGTGTAAGGAAAACCCATTCAAAGCCCAAGTCACTCAAGCCTATTGGGCCTAAGCCCATTCAGTAATGATGGTCTTGGGCGAGCCCTTTTCAGATTACAATAAACGGGCCTTAGCCCTTATTCAGATAATGATATGGCCCATAGGCCCATTTCAAAATACATGCAACATCAATAACATATGCAAGCCCATTTGGGAGACTACTCAACCCACCAACCACTACACTCCACCCGTACAAAGAATACACTCCATGTGGGGAATAGCTCAACCCACCCAAATTTAACACTCCACAATTGCGACTTTGCTTTCGATTATCAATAATTGAGGCAAAGCCTCCAAGACGTGGACAAGCCACTTTCAATACTTCCTCGGCAATATCCCACCCCATGCATCGATAATAATAACATGGCATACAATAAATAACAACAATCAAACATGCATTTAGGTCAATTTAACCTAGGGGTATTTCGATAATTTATCTCCTAGGGGTAAAATTGTAAATTTTCCACTTTTAAAGGTATTTCAGTAATTTATCTATTTTAGGGTTTTTCATGCATATTCCTACCTTTCACGTACTAACGTAATCACGCATCGAGGGTTCTTACGAATTGGGCCGTTGGCCCATCATTCCAATTTTGGCCCATTAAGCCCAAAAATATCGAGGGCACAGAAATCATGCACTTTGCAGTCCAAACATTGCAGCTTACCAAAAACATTAACCGATTTACCTCACGAGCATTTGCACACTCGCAAATCTACAAAATACCGGTTTTCAACATTTCGACTTTTTGGCTTTTGCCGATCTAGACTAAGAAAGAGGGTGTTAGTTACACACATGTTTGCGACAATATGCTGACGAGATCCACACACGAACCCCCTACAATTGGATTACTAACACGTTAATCTAACTATTCAAATACAAACTACGTATTAACCCCTTACAATATTCGGCTAACCACACCTACAGATCATAGTAAGCTTATAAGAAATCAATAAGCAACTCATTAGCAAATTTTTGTCAATGTTTACCACATAATCATAATTTCACTGCAAGCTGTCTTCCTGAGCAACAGTCACTAAATTATTTATAACTGGAGCTACGAAACTCCAAATCAAGTTCCGTTAATTTTCCCTGAAAATAGACTCATATATCTTATATCCATAACATTTTCAGAATTTTTGGTTTAGCCAATCAATACCAGATTTTTCTCAAAGTTTCCCATGTTTCACGGTTTGACTAATCTGACCACTCTTCATTACGAATCAAATTTCTCATTGTACAGAATTCAAAATATGTTCTTGTTTATTTCATTAGAAACTAGACTCAATAAGATTTAATTACATAATTTATTAAGCTTCTAATTCATCTCCCACAATTTATGGTGATTTTCCAAAGTCACTTTACTGCTGCTGTCCCAAGCAGATTTATTACCAAATCACTCTTTCACACATACCTTACATGCATGTTATTTAAACATGCATATCACCAATCAATCATCACATATCTATGATTTTACTTAAGAATAATATCCATTTCATCATTTTAAAGCACAACATGTTAGCTGATTTTTCCCTTTAACATCTAAGGCACATGCATGCTCATTTGTTTGGCTCAACTTCACCTATCTTCCATTTTTTTCATCAAAAGAACATGAAACAACAACCATTTCTTTCATTTTAATTCATGACTAAATGCTCACAACACAACTAAAAACCAAAATATGCTTCAAGAGTTAAGGTAGAATCAAGAAGAACTCATGAACATCAAGATAGAAGCCAACTACCATGAACTTACCTTCAATTTTCTTCCCCAAGTGACCGAACACTCAAGAGCTTTCTCTTCTCCTTTCTCTTCTCTAACTTTCAGCTATGATGAACAAAGATGGACAAAACTTTGTTCTTTTCACCCCTTTTTCTTTTAATAAAACTTCATATTTCATCCATTTAATTCTTTAATACAAAAGACATGAAATTCTTATCATGAAACATTTACCTAACCCATTATCATGAAACATTTACCTAACCCATTATCATGGAACATTTACCTAACCTATTATCAATTTGTATCAATTTGTACCATAAATTATGGATATCAAGTGTACATTTTGTCTACAAAAACATGATGGCTGGCCACTTCATGTAAAATGGGAGGTTTGTCATGCAAATCCTCCTATTTTGCACTCCTATTTATTTGGTCACTTCAATTTAGCCTATAGCATTTTCAAACATTTTCACATAGGTCCTATTTCGTAATTTCACTCACAAATGACAAAAATTAAAGCATGAAATTTTGCCAACATTTACAGAATTCCCGAAAATTGGGGCGTTACAACTCTACCCCCCTTAAAGAAATTTCGGCCTCGAAATTTACCTGATCCAAATAGTTGAGGGTATTGTTGACGCATAGTCTCTTCTGATTCCCAAGTAGCTTCTTCCCTTCTATGATTACGCCACAGTACTTTTACCAACGGAACCGACTTCCTTCTTAGAACTTTAACCTGTCGATCTAAAATTTGTATGGGTTCTTCCTCAAAGGTCAAATCAGTCTTTACTTCATTCTCCTCCACTGGCACAACATGTGAAGGATCTGATCGATATCGTCTTAATATAGACACATGAAAGACGTCATGGATTCTGTCTAACTCTGATGGTAACTCTAACTGATACGCTACTGGCCCTACCCGCTTAAGAACCCGATAAGGCCCTATAAACCGCGGACTCAATTTACCTTTCTTGTCGAATCTCAAGATCTTCTTCCAAGGTGAAACCTTTAAGAAAACCATATCCCCAACTGCGAACTCTATCTCTTTGCGCTTTAGATTCACATACGACTTCTATCTATCAGATGCCTCCTTTAATCGATCTCTTATCAACTTAACCTTACCTTCAGTATCTGCCACCAACTCCGGTCCAAGCACTTGTCGTTCACCCAACTCTGTCCAACATGTAGGCGTATGACATCTCCGCCCATAAAGTGCCTTATGTGGAGCCATCTGAATACTTGCTTGGTAGCTGTTATTGTATGCAAACTCCACCAATGACAAGTAGTCCTCCCAACTCCCACGAAAATCGATGATACAACCCCTTAACATATCCTCCAAAATCTAAATAACCCTCTCCGACTGTCCATCTGTCTGTAGGTGAAAGGCAGTACTAAAATCCAAACGTGTACCCAATGCCTCCTGCAACTTCTTCCAGAACCGAGATGTAAACCTAGGGTCTCGGTCGGAAATAATCGACACTGGCACTCCATGTAGTCGCACTATCTCTACCACATACAACCTAGCCAACTTTTGTAGGGAGTAATCAGTACGAACCGGTATGAAATGGGCAGATTTTGTTAACCTATCCACTACTATCCACACAGAATCTTTCTTGGTGGGTGTCAAAGGTAGCCCACTCACAAAGTCCATAGTGACTCTCTCCCACTTCCACAATGGAATTTTCACCGGTTGTAGTAATCCAAAAGGAAATTGATGTTCAGCTTTCACTTGCTGGCATGTCAGACATTTCCCCATGAACTCACATACTTCTCGTTTAAGCCCGTGCCACCAAGACAGTTCTCGCAAGTCGTGATTCAACTTATTCCCTCCAGATGCATGGCACAAAGTCCCCATGAGCTTCCTTCAATATTGATGTCTCAAGTCGAGTCCTTGAACACAAATTCTTCCTCGGAAGCATAAAACTCCTTCATATTCAGGTCCAAAATCCTCATTCTCACCCTTCTCAACTTGCTGAAATTGAAGAACCAACGAGTTATCCTTCAACTGTTTTTCTTTAATCTGTTCAGTCCAAATAGGCCTCACTTGCAATTCTGCTAACAGACTTCCATCATCAAACAGACTCAAACGTGCAAACAAGGCTCTCAAATCAGAAACAACCCTTCGACTCAATGCATCAGCCACCACGTTAGCCTTACCTGGGTGGTACTCAATCGAACAGTCATAATCCTTAAGCAACTCTACCCATCTTCGTTGCCTAAGGTTTAACTCCTTCTGAGTTAACAGATACTTTAGGCTCTTATGGTCCGTGTATATGATACACTTTTCTCCATATAAGTAATGTCTCCAGATTTTCAACGCGAAGATCACTGCTACTAGCTCTAAGTCATGCGTAGGGTAGTTTGCTTCATGAGACTTAAGCTGCCGCGAAGCATAAGCGACCACCTTACCCTCTTGCATCAGTACACATCCTAACCCACATGTGACGCATCGCTGTACACAAGAAGCCCTTCCAGACTCGGTTGAATCAACACGGTGCTTCACCAATACCTTTTCAAATGGTCAAAAGCTTTTCTTGACTCTCGGTCCAGACAAATGCTACCCCTTTTCTTAACAGTTTCGTCAATGGTGCAGCAATCAGAGAAAATTCTTTTACGAACTTTCGGTAATAACCTGCCAAACCCAAAAAACTCCGAATTGTCGTCTGATTTTGGTGGCTTCCATCCCGAATCGCCTCAACTTTTCGAGGATCCACTCTAATTCCTTCAAAGAAACCACATGACCTAGAAAAGCCACTTCGTAACCAAAATTCACACTTACTAAACTTTGCATACAGTTCCTTCTCTCTCAACACTTGCAGCACAATACGTAGATGCTCCTCATGTTTCTCCTCGGTTTCCGAGTATACCAGAATATCATCGATGAAAACAACCACGAATCGGTCCAAGTAAGGTTGGAACACTCGATTCATTAGATCCATGAAAGCGGCAGGTACGTTCGTATACCCAAACGGCATAACCAGGAACTCGTAATGACCATATCGAGTCCTGAATGCTGTCTTATGAGTATCCACTTCCTTTACCCTTAACTGATGGTATCCAGATCGAAGGTCAATCTTGGAAAATACCGAAGCTCCTCTAAGCTGGTCGAATAGATCATCAATCATTGGCAGTGGATACTTATTCTTAATCGTCAGTTTGTTCAACTGGCGATAATCAATGCACATCCGCATCGTACCATCCTTCTTTTTTACGAATAGCACCGGTGCTCCCCATGGAGACACGCTCCGCCTAATGAAGCCCCTATCCAACAACTCTTGAATTTGTGCCTTTAGCTCCACCAACTCTTTCGGTGCCATTCTATACGGTGCGATAGACACAGGTGCCGTTCCAGGCAATAAGTCGATTCCAAACTCCACTTCTCGGTTCGGAGGCAATCTTGGAAGCTCCTCCGAAAAAACATCTTGGAACTCCTTTACAGTCCTAACCTTATCCACTGTCAGTCCCTCCTCTTCCAACTGACTTACAAATGTCAAATAGGCCTCACAACCTTTCCGAATTCACTTCTCGGCTCTTAATGGCGACACCACATTGGACAAATAATCCCTTCGCTCACCTATCACCATAACCTCCTCATCTTTTGTGGTCCTTAACACCATTCGTTTAGCAGCACAATCCAGGGTCGCTTTATGCTTAACAAGCTAGTCCATTCCCAAAATGAGATCAAACTCTCCGAACGGTAACTCCATCAGATCTCCAAGGAAAATCCTACCTTGAGTTTCTAAGGGTACATCCCTATACAGTTTGTCTACCCTAACCGAGTGACCCAAAAGACTTAGTACAGAAACCCCACTCACAATCTCCTCAGAGTGCACACCCAACGACCCAGATATGGCACATGCAACATAGGAATGACTAGATCCAACATCCACCAAGGCAGTATACGGTATGCTAGAAATAAAAAATGTACCAGTTATGACGTCAGGTGCGTCACCCTCCTCGCGGCGACGAGCAGCATATACCAAAGCTGGCTGACGAGCCTCAGTGTTAACAGTACCCTTGCCAGGTGCCCCACGTCCATGGCCATTGCCACCGCGACCTCGGCCATGACCTCTCCATGGCGACGGTCCACCTCGCGCTGTTTGCACGGGTTGCACAGCTCTTTGTTCAACCACTTGAGCCTAAGCTGGCCTCTTAGGACAATCCCTGATCTTATGTTCCTTTGATCCACAACGAAGACAAGCCCCAGAACGTTTCCAACATTCCCTCAGATGAATTCTACCACAATCGCCACAAGCTTGTGGTCTAACAGTATTCACCAGAACCGCTCGAACTAGTTCTTCCATCCTAGCTCTCTTAACTTTGAAAATTTACCATAAATTATCCAGAAACAATTAGAAGTCATGCCTTATATGAATAGATTCCCCTTTGAGTTTAGTTTCATTAGAAACAAACGGCATGAGCATTAGAGCTCATGCGAGATGATATTCAAGTTGTAACGCATGAAGGTCGATGTAGTCGACCCACAGTAGCATGGGTGACTTTAACTAATAAACTGTACCAATTGGCCCAACCAAAATTCTATAAATAAATCCATGGATGGATATATGAGTCTAAATTCAGGAAAATTTACGAATCAGTTTCCAGTTTTGGAACTTGAGATATGATTTTTAAGGCGACAATGGACGCAGATTAGGCGGCTCGCTCGAATGCAATCAATTATTTCAAAGAGAGAAATAAGGAAGTAAGCTTGTAACACCACGTGGTCAAATTCGGTGACGGTCACGGGTTTGGGATGTTACATTTTATTGGTATTAGAGCCATGGTTTAGTCGGTTCTAGGACTACCATAGAGCGTGTGAGTCTAGCTATACATGCCAAATTGTTAGTGCTTAATAATGTGATGACTTGACGGTTGAAATTTTTGTTTTGATTAGCGATGGAACCCGGTAGAGAGACCCTTGGCGGATGACATCGAAAGTATAGCGGCTGCTCCGCGCAAGGGACACCGCTGTTGAGCCTCGATCATCCGCGAATAATCAAAATGAAGGCGAAACAAGCCTTCTTCACCATGATGAATGAGTGGGTCGCGAATATGCCCGAACCAACCCGGCTATCCAACCATTCCCGAATTTAAATACTCGCCCCAAGAGTCCGCAATGCCTCCGGTTCTCGATCCTGTAAGGCTAAGCAAACCACCAAGAGACTTGATTAGGAAGCGGGCCGAGGAGTTCAAGGCCATAGTCATCGATGATGCCGAAAGAGCCGAATTCGCTCGATAACATCATTCGAGTGTTAGATGAACTGTCATGCACACCGATGAATGTCTTAAGTGTGCTATATCCTTGTTAAGAGACTCGACTTACTATTGGTGGAGGACTTTAATTTCCATAGTCCCAAATGAACGAGTTACTTGGGATTTCTTTCAATCCAATTTCAAAGAAATACATTAGTCAACAGTTCATCGATCAGAAGCGTAAGAAATTCTTGGAACTCAAGTAAGGCCGTATGACAGTATCTGAATACGAACATGAGTTCGTAAGACTCAGTCGGTATGCCCAGGAGTGTGTGGCTGATGAGGTTGCTATGTGCAAAAGATTTGAAGAAGGATTGAATGAAGAGTTAAAGTTACTAGTGGGAATTTTGGAGATAAAGGAGTTTGTGACACTAGTCGAACGAGCCTGCAAGGCGGAAGAACTTGGGAAGGAGAAGAAGAAGACTGAATTTGAAGCAAGAGATTACCGTAAAAGATCAACGAGTAAAGCTCCGTTCTCGGTAGTAAAGAGGTTCGGGGAGGACACCATGAAGTCGAGGCGATCGGGAATTTCCATTAGAGCCCGACCACCGACGGACTCCGAGCTACTTGGTAGCTAGTGTGGGCAATAATCGTCAAGAGCGACCTGAATGCCCCCAATGTGGAAGACGACACCTAGGTGAATGTTGGGGTAAGTCTGTTAACCGGGCCTGTTACGGATGTGGTTCGAAGGACCACTTCATTAGAGATTTCACGGAACTAGATGAGAAGAATAAGATGCAAGGTGCAAGATCTAGTGGGGCGACGACTAGAGGTAGACCCCGAGGATTTCGGGAGGTAGGGGTGGTAATCGAGAGGAGCCACTGATACGGCTGTTCGATCTGAGACCCGCGCTCCTGCTAGAGCATATGCCATCCGCGCACGAGAGGAGGCATCCTCCCCTGACGTTATCACTGGTACTTTCACTCTTTCGATACTAATGTGATTGCTTTGATTGACCTGGTTCTACTCATTCTTATATATGCGAAACCTTAGCATCCAAGAAGACTTTGCCTATTGAGTCTCTCGAGTTTGTAATTCGGTGTCAAACCTCTTGGGTCATTACGTGCTTGTCAACAAAGTGTGTAAGAAAAGTCCCTAGTGTTTCGAGATTCTTGTTTTCCGTGGACTTGATGCTTTTGCCGTTCGACGAATTCGACGTTATTCTTGGGTTGGATTGGTTGACCATGCACGATGCGGTTGTAAATTGCAAAAGCAAGACTATCGATCGAGGTCGCGAATAACGAGATAATTCGGGTTGAGTCTACGGACTTAAAGGGTTGCCACCGTAATATCGGCGATGTTGGCCCGAAATATGTAAGAAAAGGGTGCGAAGCGTACCTTGCGTATGTGCTCGATGACAAGGAGTCGAAAAGAAACCCGAATCTATGCGATGGTTTGTGAATACCGGATGTTTTCCTGAAGAATTGCCGGTTTGCCACCGCCGAAATAGAGTTTGGCATCGAATTGGTACCGGTACCACTCCAATTTCGATAGCTCCGTATCGTATGGCATTAATGGAGTTAAAGGAATTGAAGGTTCAATTGCAAGAATTGACGGATAGAGGTTTCGCTCGACCGAGTTTTTTCTCCATAGGGCGCACCAATATTGTTTGTGAAAAGAAGGACGGAAGCATGAGGTTGTGCATCAACTATCATCAACTCAATAAAGTGACGATAAAGAATAAATATCTGCTGCCACGAATTGACGATTTGTTTGATCAATTAAAGGAGCCTCGGTGTTTTCAAAGATAGATTTGAGGTCGGGTACTATCAGAGAGGTCCGAGAATCGGACATACCAAAACCGCTTTTAGAACGAGGTACGGTCACTCACGAATTCTTGGTGATGCCGTTTGGGCTCACTAATGCCCTCGGTGTTTATGGATTTAATGAATAGAATTTTCAGCCATACTTGGATCGATTCGTAGTTGTATTTATCGATGACATTTTGGTCTATTCGAGATGAAACCAACATCTTGAACACCGAGGCTAGTGTTGCAAATCTTACGAGATAAGCGATTATACGCAAAGTTCAAGAAATGTGAATTTTGGTTGAAAGAGGTTAGCTTTTGGGGCACGTGGTGTCCGCATCGGTGTCGGTGGACCCAAACAAAATTTCGCCATAATCGATTGAAACCACCAAGGAATGTTAACGGTTAGGAGCTTTTGGGGCTTGCTTGGATACTATCGACGATTTGTGAAAGGTTTTTTCGGTGATAGCTGCGCGATGACAAAACTATTTCAAAAAAGATGTTAAGTTCGAGTGGTCGAACGCACAAGAAAGTTTCGATCGACTAAAACCCTGTTTAACCGAGGCCCCGGTACTAGTACAATGAGTCCGTAAAAGAGTTTGTCATATCTGATGACGCATCCTTGCTTGGGTTAGGTTGTGTGTTGATGCAAGAAGGTCGAGTTGTGGCTTACGCGTCGAGACAACTAAAGCCGCATGAGAGAAACTATCCGACCCATGACCTTGAACTAGCGACCATAGTGTTCGCCTTGAAGATATGGCGGCATTACTTGTTTGGAGAAAGGTGTCACATTTATTCGGACCACAAAAGTCTAAAATATTTGATGACTCGAGAGAGATTTAAACTGCGACAAAGACGTTGGCTTGAGTTGTTAAAAGACTATGAACTCATCATTGATTATCACCCGGGAAAGGCCAACGTGGTGGCCGATGCTTTAAGTCGCAAGGCACTGTTTGCTTTGAGAGCGATGGATGCTCATCTATCCGTTTCACTCGATGAGGTGCTAGTAGTCGAATTAGAGACCAAACCATTATTGATTCATCAAGTACTTGAATCTCAGAAGGTCGACGCCGAATTGGTCGCTAAGCGAGCCGAATGTGTTTTGAAGGAGGAATCGAAATTTCAGATTGACGACCATGATTGCTTGACGTTCAAGGGTCGATTATGTATTCCGAGGAATTCGGAACTTGTTTCGATGATTTTGAACGAGGCTCACAGTAGTCGAATGTCAATCCACCCGGGTAGTACTAAAATGTACAATGACCTGAAACGTCGGTTTTGGTGGCATGGTATGAAACGAGACATCTCTGACTTTGTTTCGAGATGTTTAATATGTCAACAAGTGAAAGCGGAACATCAAGTGCCATCGGGATTACTTCAGCCGATCACGATACCCGAATGGAAATGGGATCGAGTAACAATGGACTTTGTGTCTGAGTTACCATTGACTCAGAATAAGAAAGACTAGGTCTGGGTCATTGTTGATAGACTGACCAAGTCTGCTCATTTTATTCCTGTCCGCACGGATTTTTCGCTTGATAAATTGGCAGAATTATACGTCTCCCAAATTGTTCGATTGCATGGGGTACCTATTTCTATCGTGTCGGATAGAGACCCAAGATTTACATCGCGATTTTGGAAGAAATAGCAAGAGGCTTTGGGTACCAAGCTGCATTTTAGCACTGCTTTTCACCCCCAAACCGATGGTCAACCCGAACGGGTAATTCAAATACTCGAGGATATGTTGAGATGTTGCATCCTTGAGTTTAGTGGTTCATGGGAACGGTATTTACCTTTGGTTGAATTCGCTTACAACAATAGCTTTCAATCAAGTATTAAGATGGCGCCTTACGAGGCTTTATACGGTCGTAAATGCCGTATCCCATTATTCTGGACTGAACTTAGTGAAGGAAAAATCTTCGGGGTTGATTTGGTTAAGGATGCCGAGCAAAAAGTTCGAGTAATTCGTGAAAGTTTGAAAGTTGCTTCGGATCGCCAAAAGTCGTATGCGGATTTGAAAAGAAAAGACATTGAATATCAGGTTGGAGACAAGGTATTTCTCAAAGTCTCACCCTGGAAGAAGGTGCTTAGATTTGGCCGTAAGGGCAAATTGAGTCCGAGGTACATCGGTCCGTATGAAATATCTGAACGAGTTGGGCCAGTAGCGTACCGATTAATTTTACCCCCTGAGCTCGAAAGGATCCACAACGTTTTCCATGTCTCGATGCTTCGACGATATAGGTCTGACCCGACACACGTAATTACTCCATCTGAGGTCGAGGTTCAGCCTAATTTGAGTTATGAAGAAGAGCCGGTTAGCATTCTGATGTGCGAAGTAAAAGAGTTGCGCAATAAGAAAATCCCATTAGTGAAGGTGTTGTGGCATAAACACGGAATTGAAGGAGCCACTTGGGAACTTGAGGACTCTAAGAAAGAGCGATACCCGAGCCTATTTATCGGTAAGATTTTCGGGACGAAAATTTCTTAAGTGGGGGAGAGTTGTGACAGCCCTAAATTGACCCTAGTCGGAAAGTGGTTTCGGGACCACTAAATCGAGTCATAAAAATAATTAATTGTTATATTCTATGCTTACTATGTGTGTGCATGCATATGTGGAAGTTTCCTTCTCTAATTTTACCAATTTTGTGAGAAATTATTAAATAGGGATCAATGTGAAACATGGTGAAATATGATGGGCTAATTTTAAATGGCTTATTAGTGCATGTTAACACAAAGGTGGAGTTGCATGTCAAATAACCCATTTCTTAAGGTTAGTGGCCGGCCATGACATGATGATGGGCAAAGAAAACATGTCCTAGACATGTTGGCCTAGTGCATTATGGAAGGGAAATAAAGAAAAAAAAAAAAGAAGAGAATGGTGAATGTCCCCTCATTGCCGTGAGTTGAGGAAGAAGAAAGAAAAATCCTTGTTGTTCATCCATTCTTATTTTTGTTACAATTACCATGACTTGAGAAGAAGAAGGAGTGTTCATGTTTTCTTTCTTTTGCAATTGTTGTAACTAGAAGAAGAAGAGGAAGCAATAATAGAGAAATACAATGGAGCAAATCAAATAGGTGATTTCCATATTGGAGGAATTTTCGGTCAGTTCTTTGCAAATATTTTATATTTCTTCCTAAGCTGTTCGGTTTTAAGTGTTGCGATGCTTGAGATTGTTGTTGCATCGACATGCATGTAAGATTTTGATAGTTTTGTTTGGTGAGTGTGGATTAATTTGCTCTGAAACCGTGGCTAAATGGTGAAGTAAATGGTGTGGTATGGCTGCTCAATATGTGTTGACGTGTACAATTGTGACTATCTTATTATGCTGCCTTAATTTGCTTTTACATGCTGTCCAATATTGTAAATTTTATGACAAATTCGGTTAAGTTTAATGCATGTCTCATTTGAAAATTCAATGCTGTCCAAAGCTGGACATTTCCATGTTGTTCGGGTGAGTCTTTCAAAGGTAACTTTGCTAAATTCTCACATTTAATTTATGGGTACATATACAAGTAATGTTCGCTATATGGAATGTAAGTATAGGTGTGATCGGTCATGGAAATTTGATATGAAGTTTTGTTAGGTGAGTGGTGAATGGCGAATGAATTATATACATTGTGAGGATGAAATTTGTATATAAATTGTGTATGTGTGCATTCGGACTTTAAGGGGTAATGAGATGAAGTTAAGGTGCGAATTTTAGTTCGGGTGATAGAGATAATTCGGTTGAGTTGATTCATGATGTTGTACATTAGAATAAAAAAATTTACTACTAAATGTTTTTATTCTAGATCAAGACATCAAAGGGGGAAAATCAAACAAAGGCAAAGCAAAGATAATCGAGTAGCCGATTGGAAATCGTTTCATCCAATATAAGGTAAGTCATTAAGCATATATTTGGTGTTGATGTAAATGACCATAATATATACACAATTGTGTTTAAATGAATTGATGTGTAAATGGAAATGTATGTGTATGGAATGATGCCATTGTTGAATGTATAAAGGCAGCAAAATGCATAAGGTATTGGTCTCGGCACTAAGTGTGCGGGTATAAATGGACACGGTGACAAGATTGGCACTAAGTGTGCGGGTTTAAAATCGTACAGCACTAAGTGTGCGAGTTTGATTATATAGCACTAAGTGTGCGAGCTGAAAATATATAGCACTAAGTGTGCGAGCTGAAAATTACATGGCACTAAGTGTGCGAGCTGAAAATTATATAGCACTAAGTGTGCGAGCTGAAAATTATATAGCACTAAGTGCGCGAGCTGAAAATATATAGCACTAAGTGTGCGGATTCACTATATGCTCTTGTATTACAATTGGCACTGAGTGTGCGACATTATCGAGTTAATCCCGGACAGCGGATCGGGTAAGTACCTTGAGCTCATGACGAATAGGCAATACGTTCATGCTCGGGGTTGAGCTTGGTAAGCTTGAAATCTATGTGATGATTGCAATTGTATGATTGTGATGCGAATGAATTGGTGTGTAAAAATGCCTCAAATATCTTATTGTATAGAATATGAAATGTGGATGTATGACTTGGTATGAGATTGAACCGAAAGGTCCGAGGAATTATGGTATAGTTTCGATATGGATGAAGTACCTAGCCTCGTTTATTGTTTGATGTTGTGAAAATTATTAATGGATGGTTGATGAATGCTTATGACTTACTGAGTTGTAAACTCACTCGGTGTTTTCTTGTCACCCATTTTAGGTCTCTTGGACTCGTATTGTTGCGTGCTCGGAACCGTCGTTGAAGTCATCACACCGGCTGAAATCTTTTGGTATTGTCTTCGTTGTTGAAGAACATTTGGCATGTATAGGCTATTATATTTTGTTGAACTGTGGGTTGTAAACTTTAAGCCATGTGAAAATGGCCTATATGGTCGTCGAGTGGGATGCTAGAACCTATAGCCACGAGTCTTAGAAACTTAAATTTTGATAAGGTGGCCATAATTTGTGTCATGTATGATGGATGATTAAGGCCAAGGAAAGATTCATGAAATTGGCATAGTCTACTGCAGTAACTGTTGCGGACAGCAGCAGTGAGATGAGATTGAAAAATCACTAAAAATAGTAGAAGTAGAATTAAATAGTGAGTAAATTATGAAATTGAACCTTGATGAATCTATTTTTATATGGACGAAACGAAACGACCATATGAGCTGTATACTGAGAAATATTAAAGTTCTCGTGAGACAGGGCCAGAACGGTTTCTGGGTCCCCTGTCGCGACTTTGAAAATTTACCATAAATTATCCAGAAACAATTAGAAGCCATGCCTTATATTAATAGATTCCCCTTTGAGTCTAGTTTCATTAGAAACAAACGGCATGAGCATTAGAGCTCTGTACGAGATGATATTCAAGTTGTAACACGCGAAGGTCAGTGTAGTCGACCCCTGTAGCATGGGTGACTTTAACTAATAAACTGTACCAATTGGCCCAACCAAAAATTCTAGAAATAAATCCATGGATGGATATATGAGTCTAAATTCAGGGAAAATTTACGGAATCAGTTTCCGAGTTTTGGAACTCGAGATATGATTTTTAAGGCGACAGTGACGCAGTTAGCTGGCCTGCCTGGAACAGAAATCAATTATTTCAAAGAGAGAAATAAGGGAAGTAAGCCCGGTAACACCACGTGGTCAAATCCGGTGACGGTCACGGGTTTGGGGTGTTACAAGATCCACACACGAAACGCCTACAATTGGATTACTAACACGTTAATCTAACTATTCAAATACAAACTACGTATTAACCCCTTACAATATTCGGCCAACCACACCTACAGATCATAGTAAGCTTATAAGAAATCAATAAGCAACTTATTAGCAAATTTTTGTCAATGTTTACCACATAATCATAATTTCACTGCAAGTTGTCTTCCTGAGCAACAGTCACTAAATTATTTATAACTGGAGCTACGAAACTCCAAATCAAGTTCCGTTAATTTTCTCTGAAAATAGACTCATATATCTTTTATCCATAAAATTTTCAGAATTTTTGGTTTAGCCAATCAATACCAGAGTTTTCTCAAAGTTTCCCATGTTTCACTGTTTGACTAATCTGACCACTCTTCATTACGAATCAAATTTCTCATTGTACAGAATTCAAAATATGTTATTGTTTATTTCATTAGAAACTAGACTCAATAAGATTTAATTTCATAATTTATTCAGCTTCTAATTCATCTCCCACAATTTATGGTGATTTTCCAAAGTCACGTTACTGCTGCTGTCCCAAGCAAATTTATTACCAAATCACTCTTTCACACATACCTTGCATGCATGTTATTTAAACATGCATATCACCAATCAATCATCACATATCTATGATTGTACTTAAGAATAATCTCCATTTCATCATTTTAAAGCACAACATGTTAGTTGATTTTTCCCTTTAACATCTAAGGCACATGCATGCTCATTTGTTTGGCTCAACTTCACCTATCTTCCATTTTTTTCATCAAAAGAATATGAAACAACAACCATTTCCTTCATTTTAATTCATGACTAAATGCTCACAACACAACTAAAAACCAAAATATGCTTCAAGAGTTAAGGTAGAATCAAGAAGAACTCATGAACATCAAGATAGAAGCCAACTAACATGAACTTACCTTCAATTTTCTTCCCCAAGTGACCAAACACTCAAGAGCTTTCTCCTCTCCTTTCTCTTCTCTAACTTTCAGCTATGATGAACAAAGATGGACAAAACTTTGTTCTTTTCACCCCTTTTTCTTTTAATAAAACTTCATATTTCATCCATTTAATTCTTTAATACAAAAGATATGAAATTCTTATCATGAAACATTTACCTAACCCATTATCATGGAACATTTACCTAACCTATTATCAATTTGTATCAATTTGTACCATAAATTATGGATATCAAGTGTACATTTTGTCTACAACAACATGATGGCTGGCCACTTCATGTAAAATGGGAGGTTTGTCATGCAAATCCTCCTATTTTGCACTCCTATTTATTTGGTCACTTCAATTTAGCCTATAGCATTTTCAAACATTTTCACATAGGTCCTATTTCGTAATTTCACTCACAAATGACAAAAATTAAAGCATGAAATTTTGCCAACATTCACAGAATTCCCGAAAATTGGGGCGTTACAGTGCATATGAACCACAATCAAAGGTTCATGTGTATAATTGCACTAAACCAAAGTTCATATATCAAATTACATATTGGACCAAAGTTCATGTGTAATTTTGGTATTTATCGTAATTAGTTATTCTTTTGAATAATATTATTTTTCATTAATTATATGAAGTAAACGATATTGAACATTGAACATGATACAAATGTTTTAATTATGATTTAATTTATTATTATATTTAAATTTTAAATAAATTAATATGTTTTGATTGTGTTCAGTCATTCAAATAATAATTTAAAAATTAAACACGTAAAATCACATATGATATTTGAAACTAGTAATAAGTATTTAGTACGAGATACCTTTGTTCTTAACTATTATAAAAATATATAGCTAGCTAAATGAGAAAAACCGTTTGCCTTTTCATATAATTTTTAATGGTGTTCTGCAAATTATATCTTTATCATAAATCATTTCAATTTGCTTATATTCAATAATTTATAACTATTTTAAGATTATTACCTTTTATTACTATTTTATTTCAAAAAAATTATCACTACTTTTACAAGTTAAATACATTATTAAAATTGAACTAGATATTAAATTATTTAGTGGACATTATTTAAATTTAATTAAAACTCTACATTCAACAGTTAATAATTAAAATTAAGTTAGAAGGTATATCAAACAATATGCTATTATGATATTTATATTTTAGAATATTTTTGTTTCAATTCTGAATTCTCATGTTTTTAAAATTAAACATATATATTTTTAATATTATTTCCATATTATTAATAAAATATTACAAAATTTATTAAAAATTTAAGAAATAATTAAATGTAATTTAATTCATACATACAATTGATATGTGCGAAAAACTAGTATAAATATATTAATGATATTATCTCAATTTTACCAAATATTTGAATAAAACAATTACAAGTACAACTCTAATATTATAAATAATATTTTAAAAGGAAATTAAGTAATACAGTAAATAATTTTAAAAAAAATTTGATCAGACCCATTACATTAAATTATTGATGATGTAATATTTTAGTATACCATAAAGATGAATGGATGTCCATTAAATTGAGTTATTAGAAGTTACATAAGAAATAAAATAATTAATTAAACATTCAATAGAGTAAGATAATATGCACAAAACTTGGTTAAAAATGAAATAAAGTTGAATTTTCTTATTGTATTATATGTTTTCAATTTTAATTAAATTGTATTTTCAAACATAAAATTATGGAAATTTATCATTCATATTAATATAATATTAGTAAAGTTTCCATCCATATTATTTATTTCTTAATCATCATATTTTTATTTTTAAAATTTAATTCCTATTTTTTATTTTTATTTTTTACAATTCACTGGTTTTAAAATTTCTATCACAATAATAAAAAGTGTTGGTATAGCATACCAATCATGAATGTCACTATTTGAGGATACCACAACACAGTCCACTGAAACTTTCAAAACCATCAACTCTTATCTAACTTAATTTATTTCATTTTAATATATATATTTTAATATATATTTTAAAATTCTCAAATTCAATCATTTTAAAAATCAATATAAATTTTGATTTATTAAATGGATATCAAAATGTTTTATTTTGTTGATACTTCTCTAAATTAATGTTATTTTCTTTTTGGTGAAAAATTAATGTTATTTTAAATATAGTAAAAAACTTTTATACTTTAAATAAATAAAATTATGACATTTTTAAGAAACGTTGTACGAAAATCTTATAGAAAGGAAAAAAGACAGTTTGTTACGTGAGAACTGCAAAAAGGCTTGGATCTTCAAGGCTTAAAAGAAAAGAAAAGAAGACACAAGAAACATGGTTTGATGCATCCCCCGCTCTGTGCCCCCACCCGCAGATCCCATGTGCCTGCCACGTGATGTTGCCTTCCTCTTTCAACTTTCTTGCTCATTTCTTATAAATACCCTATCTCCTTCTTTTTTTTTTTTTCTTATTATACTACTTTCCCTTTTTTTTCTTTTTTTTTTTAAAATTTGATTGGAAGTTAGGTTCATTTTGATATTATTGTTGGACTAAAAAAAAGTATTTGTTTGAAAAAACTGCTTTTGAAAAATGTTGTGAAAGAATGCGTGTCATTATAAAACACTCCTAACCCGTATTCGTCGTGAGAATAGGGTTACAGAGTATTACTGGAGTTTACGATTCAAAACAATCAAAAATTTTAAACATTTAATATCACATCATAAATCATAGCAAAACCAAACAAAGACATACATATTATCCCTTATTCGAGCCCTCGAGGCCCTAAAAATAATTTAGAAACAAGTCGGGACTAAATTAAAAACATATAGAATTTTTCAAAAAAAAGATGAAAAATTTCAAACTGCAAGTGACTCACACGGTTGAGACACACGCCCGTGTCTCAAGTCATGTGGATATTCGAAGTAGGGACACACAGTCGTGTCCCAGCCTGTGTCCTTGCCTGTGTAACTCTTTGACTTAGGTCACACGGCCAAGCCACAAGCCTGTATGCCAGGCTATGTAATAGCCTGACTTGCAACCCTTTGAAAGCTATAGGGGACACATGGTCGTGTCGCCTGGCTATGTGTCACACACGGCTGAGACACACAGCCGTGTCTCTGGCCGACGAAAAGTAGGCCATTTCCAAACTATTTTTCTCACCCAAACATGCACACACCTACAACCAATTTTCGACCTATAATCAAGCACTCCAAAGTGCACCAAATCATGCTACAACAAGCCATCCAATTAAGGTACGTAAGCATACAACTAATATGCCTAAAAGACACCTCAATTATAACAATTAAACAAGTATAACCATATGCACATTTTGGCCAAAAGTTCAACTAACTTATAACTAAATTTATGCCAAAACTTACCACTTTATTTACCAATTAAATTCACACCAAAAGTACCTAATATGCTATTTTACTCCTAGCACCATTAGCCATATAAGTCATTTATAATCAAAATACCAAATCACCAAATTCAAACATATCAAGAGACAATTTATAACAAACATGTTTAACTACCATTTTAACTTCTATCATATAGTTACCATAAGCACCAAACAACAACCATTACAAGGCCAAATATATACATGCCAACTTAACACCATTTCATCATTCAAAATACCAAATTTAGAAGTCAAAACATAATGGCTATAACATCAACCAGAACACCTATACATGCCATTATAACCAAAAATTAGAAACACTAAAATCTACTGATTTAGCCGATGGATAGTGTGATATAACTCCGACAAGCTTTCAACCGAATGAGCTTCTGATTCACTATAAAGCACGAAAAATAACACAGAGTAAGCATAAATGCTTAGTAAGTTTGTATAATATAAAACTCAACTTACCATTTTATCACATAAAAATTAGGCTTAACATGGCATAATCCAACCAAAGCTTGGCCAAAGCCTAAGCATCCACACCAAACATGCTAGCATACATGATACAAATCATAAGCACATAACATGTATAATCATTTATTCTTAACATGTATCACTTGAATTTATTACTCATCTCAACCTATATAATTTCCATGTATCACTATATCAAAGATACTCACATATGAACATGTCTTAACTCATATCATTCTTGTCGAAACCATTTTTGACTTTAAAAAAACAGAGATCGACTTTGAAAACGAAAATGGGGAGTCGCCACCAATCCTTTTTTGTTTAGGTGTGATTGGATCACCTAGAAATTTGGTTATTTTAAAAAAAATATTTCTTTTTACTAAAACAACGATTTTGGTCTTACGAAAATGTGAGAAAACGGGTTCGGGAGTCAGTTACGCATGAGGAAGGATTAGCACCCTCACTACGCCCAAAATTGGTACCAAATCGATTAAAAATTGTCCTTATGTCTAAGATTTAAAAATGTTTTTTGAAATGTGGTTCTTTTTATAAACATTTGAATAGCCCAAGTTGGTCGTCAAAATTCTCTTGTTTCAAGGGAATACAGCATCACATCCAGCACGATAGGACACGATCCTTTATACCCTCGAAAACACGATAAATTTCGACTTCAGAAAGTTTATATGTTGAAAATTACAAAAGGACGCCCAATTATTTAGTCCAACGAAAAAAATCAAAACCTAGCACGGTAGGGCACGTTTCCTCGAATTTCCAAACATTGAACATGGCCTCGCTTTAGCATTTAGAAAACACGAGTGAAAGTCCAAAGGAATATTCGATTATTTTGAACAAACGGGAAATCGCAACCCAGCACGATAGGTCACTATTCCCTGAATTGCCAAACACCGAACTTTACCTTAGTTTTGAAGAATTTTTTTTAAGACATGAGAGAAATTCCAAAGGAACATTCGATTGTTTTGAACAAACGGGAAATCGCAACCCAGCACGATAGGGCACAATTCTCCGAATTTCCAAGTATCGAACCTTACCTTCATTTTTAAGAATTTTTTAAATGAATAATTATAAAACTAGCTTAAAAAGCATTAATTCGAATAAAACGAAATTAATTCTAGAGTTTTTGACCTCATAAAACCACATTTTGTAAACCAAGTGGAAAATAATGATATGGGATAATATACACACATGAGATACAACCAATTAACAAACTAATAATTAAATATAACTAAACTAGGAAAATGTAATCAAACTCACAAGCATGGATGAGCAATGATTGGTTTAACGACATCAAAAAATAAATGAAAATGGTACAACCAATATACATAGTATACAAAATAATATGAACAAACTACAACCACAATAATTATTAAAGCAAAGATCATGAAGAAGGAAAATTTGAACCAAGTAATATATATAAACATGTTAAAGATAATGTGTTCATTTAAAGTTGACAAACGTACATGCATATAAAAATAGTATCTAAATGAGAAATTTTAGATCAAAACAATGTGAAGTGAAATGTGTTTAAAAGGTGACTTATGTACGTAAAAAATATATATATAGAAAAATTTAAGAGAATTCATGAAATAATTTTAGCATGGGACTAAATATGTACATAGAACTAAATTATTAATTATACATGAACAAATATACATAAAACATTTGAACAAGTGTTATATAAATATTTTAAATAATATAGTATAAAAATGAACTACAAAATGGTGGTTAAAAATATATAAAAGGTTATTGAAATAGCTCACCAAATATATAAAAATATTAAGCATTTTAAAGTAATAAATATTACAAATTACAAACTTTAATTAAAAATGTACATGTACAAATATATATAGAATATTTAAAGAAATATCATATAAATATCGAAATAACAAGATAAAAAGAACCTCAAACTCATTGTACAAAGAAGACTATAGGTATAAAATCATGGATATAATAATGTGTATAGATTAAATATATGTACCAATATATATATAAGTACAAAAAT
Organism: Gossypium arboreum; assembly: GCF_025698485.1. NCBI lineage: Eukaryota > Viridiplantae > Streptophyta > Magnoliopsida > Malvales > Malvaceae > Gossypium > Gossypium arboreum. The sequence goes on from NC_069080.1 coordinate 102,959,886, forward strand.
AATTTAAACGATATGCAAAACGTGTATACAAAACATATTAAAATAACAAAACATATGGGTTTAGTAATGTATAGATTAATATATATATATATATATATATATATATATATATATATATATACCAATGTTTATGTATGATATTTAAGTAATATATAAAACATGTAATTTCCTTTTAGACAACAAATATATATATATAAATATGTGAATAATTCAAAAACAGGCATGTGTATGAACTAATATGATATTAATAATATACATAAAATAAAGTTAATTTTGTTATCAAATATGTATATATATATATATATATATATCTATGTAATGGCGTATATATAAAAACATTTATAAAAATAGTATGCAAAAATGTGAAAGTATGAGTACCAAAATTACGATAAATAAGTAAATAAATGATACAAATGATGCCACTTATACAAATAAATAAACACGAATAAAAAACATGAAATGAATCCAAAAAGAAACCAAATTGAAATCAAATTAAAATAAAGAGGATAGTTTAAATAAAATAAACTGTTAAAATAAAAAGGAAGGACTAGTGCGCAACATATGCGAATGCGCAGGGACCAAATCTAGAAATAATCCAGACCCCAAAACGCATCGCTTAGGCGCGGATCTATTTGCAACCATGCGCGAATTACAAGTCTAAATTAAAAAAAAAAGAAACAAAAAAAACTAGACGCAATTGACTGCGCATGCGAAAGGGGAGGACTTGGCGTGCAAATATCCCCTCACCGCAAAAACACGCGGATCCCAGGGGTATCCAGATCGGGTCCACGGGTAACACACCAAACGGTGCCGTTTTGGTCACCAATGCCCACACTCAAAATGGCGCCGTATCAACCTCTCACAAATAGCAAAAACAGAGCAAAAAAAGAACTTTCCTTTTATTTCTTTTCAAAAATTTTTAGGGTTTTCTCTCTTTCTCTTTCGCTCTCCTCTTATTCGGCCGGTGCAGCTTCTGTTAGAGATCCGACGTGCCTTGGCCATAGAGGCTGGCCTGAGCCTTGTAAATGGGGTGTTTAACCCCCTCCTTTCGAAAAGGAACCGAAGGCTTAGCCTTCTTGACTCGAGAAGCGAAAGAAAAAAAAAACGAAACCCCAATCGGCTTAGCCCCGACACCGGCGATGGGCTCTCGACAACGGAGACCACCTAGGTACCCTCTTCCCTATTCTTTTTCTATTTTGCTTTCGAATATCAGAACAACAAAACCCGGATGAATGAAGCTAAAAAAAATCTAAGATTTTGAATCGGAAAATCACCTTGATTCTTTTTTGTATTTTATTGCTCTTTTTTTTTTTTTTGTATCCGTTCATAGTTGAAGTTACGATAAAAGGAATGGCTTTATAGCCGAAAATAATAAGAAAAATACAAAGAATTTCTTTTCTATTGTTTTTTTCTTTACTGCTGTTTTGCTCTGCTGTTCTTGTCTTCATGCAGGTACGGAGGAGGATGTGGAGCACGGAGGTGGTACGGTCGTGTCGATGTGGAGATGAGAACGAGGGCTGCTGTGAGGCTGTTGCGGCACAAGAGGGTGACCTAGGGTTCCGTTTTAGCTGAAGTTGTTTTAGTTTTGGGCTGTTTAGGGGCTACTTGGGTTAATTGGGTTGGACTTATTTTAGGATTTGTAATGGGCTTATAATGGACTGATGGATTTTTATTTATATTTATTTTGTATTTTGGTGGACCCGGGCAAATTGGCCCTCTTACAATTCTCTTACCATTTCCTTTCCGAATAATGCCCGTTGAACCATTTAAAATACCGTTGGATACTCAGGATAGCTCACACATACTGTGCTAACTCATATAACTGTAATTCATCAATTCCTGTACATGTATGCTCATTCGAGTTGTGAATCAGAATGCTCACACGAGCTGTGAAAATGGGCCTATTCACACAAGCTGTAGGTCGAAACGTAGCTACATGATGTTGCTCACACGAGATGTGGGGTATCTGCAAAACATGCCGGACCTCAGCCATCGGTAAGGCATTCAAGACCAGCACCCGAATCCTGTAAACCCTAATGACATGTCATCTATATCCTATGAATTCTAAGGTTCAAACGGGGCTTGATAGTCGACGTAACATCGTTGGATATGCAATCGATATATATATTTGGTAGTCCATATTACATGTATAATTCAATTAAAAGCACATAAATAAAATATAATTACACGAACTTACCTCGACGATTAAACGTAGATACGGAGGTGATTATTCTAAAACTTTATCTTTGCCCCGATCTAAAGCCGTACGAGGTTTGTCTTAATCTAAACGAATAAATTCAACTCAATTCAATACTTATTTTATTCAATTTAACACAAACTCATATTTTAGAAAAATTACATTTTTGCCCCTATAATGTCGATTTCATTTCAATATAGTCCCTAACTCATAAAATGAAAATTCATGAAATTTTCCATTAACCCACCATAGTCGAATTTCATATAGATACCTAGCAAGCCCGACATTTCATTTATTCCATTATTTCACCATGTATAAATTCTATTTTTCAATTTAATCTCAAATTGACAATTTCATCAAAAATCACTTAAGAAAAGTTGTTTATCTATCAACAACTAATCATTTTCTTCCATAAAACATAAAAAAAAACCTATATTCATTCATAGAAAAACCCTAATCTTTTAACAATTTTACAAATTAGTTCCCGGGCTAGCTAGATTAAGCTATAATGACCCCGAAAACATAAAAATCACTAAAAATAAGACAAAAAATACTCACATGCAAGCAAGAGAAGTATGGCCGAATGTTCAAGCTTCTATGGTGGTTTCCTTCTTCAAAATTTCAGTGGTGTTAATCCATTAAGGAAGATGACACCATTTTTCTTTTGGTTTTAACTTAATTAATAACTAATTTACTAATTTAACCTTACATTAAACCTTTAAAATTTCAAACTAATGTCCATATTTTTCCATTCAATATAAAAATGGTATATTTACCACATAAGGACTCATACTTGAAGGTTATATAGTCATTTAATACCTTTAGCTACTAGAACTCTACTTTTGTATATTATGTGATTTAGTCCTTTTTATCAAATTAAGCATTCAACTGGTAAAATTTCTAAAGGAAATTTTTATACAGTAATATTAACATGCTGTAGCATTAAAATAATAATAAAATAAATATTTTTACGTCGAATTTGTGGTCCCAAAGCCACTATTTCAGTTTCAATGAAAATGGGTTGTTACACATTATGTCTCATATTTGAGCCAAAACAAGTTTGACATCCCGACGAAGGAAGAGGTGTCGTATTGACGACACAAAATTGCCGTCCTGATGAAAAGAAACACCTCGTCGTGATGAAACGATAGCTGACATGCCAACGAGTCAATTGCCATGTTACGACGAGGCGACATGTTATGCAATATTCTTGGCTTTCTTCTTCTAGTCAAATTCTGATTATTTGTACCAATCAAACTCTTATTAGTGTAGGTTATTTTAATATTCTTTGACATGCGAATTTAACCTATAAATAAGCTCTTTTTCACCTTAGAAAGATAACCTATTACACATTTAAATTTTAACTTTTACTGTAACACCCCAAAACCCCGCCTAAAAGTTTAGATCAAATTCTGGAGGTTTCATTGACCACCAAAAGTGGCAGAAACAAAAAATTTAATTCAACTTTGAGAAAAACTTTTGTTCACTTCAACTTTAGGAAATTAAATAATATTTAGCTATGCTTTGAAGCAGTATTTAATTGGCATAAAAAACATTCAGAAATAAAATCCACATTTTCCAAAGTTCGGTCCAAATAACACTTTACGAAAGTCCAAAATAAAATTTATACTATAGTTCCCATAAATACTTACAGTCCAGAACAGTTCTCTAATTTAAGAATTTAAGAAATACTTTATTTGATTAATTTAAAGCTTATCCACATGACACCTCTGGTCACCGAATCTAGCTTCAAAACACGGAATTTACCTGAAAGGGAGAAACTAAAAGAATGAGCTACCGAGCTTAGTGTGAGTTCAAAACGTAAACAGATGGCAAAAGATGGAGTAACACAATAGTATTCCAGAGCATTATATGTATAAAAATCACTTATGGAAACTCAAACCGGTATTTCAAAATAACAAAATATTCCCAAATCATACCAAACTACAGAAATGACGTCCCAACCATATGTAATAATCAGAACACATTATAACATATTAACCATATTGCCAATAACCAAAGGCTCACACAAACAGACGTATTTCTAGATGCAAAACGAATGCAACAAGTCAAAGATCCCACCCCACCAACCAAACATGGTTTCGTCCACCCTGCACACCACATAAGGGCTACAGAAGGCCTGTCCACCCTGTACACCACATAGAACCATAATAGGCTCATCCACTCTACACACTACAATGTGGAACTAAGCCATTGAAATAACAATATGCAACTAAGCTAGCATATGTATAGTATAGTGCGGTAAACCACTATACAGAAGTATTGTAGTTAATGCTGCCAAATCAATCTTCCTTCTCTCTATAAACAAATCCAAAAATTTTCATGCTAATGAAGAAATGTACACAATATGCAGACAAACATACATAAATAGACATTCATGTTTCCAGTTGAACAGATTCAGATTTGGTTACACTTGCATTCCAATACTCAGTTATGATAGCAACAATAAACTTAGATTTATTCATCACATAAACGAAAAATTAAGTTAAATCCCGTAAATGTATATATATAAATACACGAACCCAAACTTGACCGAGTCCCAAACACACTTACCAAGGCTTAATCGAGGGTTGGATTACATAAAAATATAAAACTGACAGTTTATGACTCAAAATAAAAATTTACGAAATAGGGCCACACGGCCGTATGCCTCGGTCTTGTGGAAGGGTTTAGGCTGTATGAAGATCAACACGGCCGTGTAGAAGGGGCACACACTCGTGTACAAGAAGCATATATCCGTGCAGAAGAGAGACATGGTCGTGTGAGTAGCCTGTGTAACTCACTATCCAAAAATGCCAAATTAAGGAGCAGAGTAGACATGGTCATGTGGAAAACTTACACGTTCATGTGGATAAGGGACACGGCTGTGTATCTAAGGTACATGCCCATGTGAAAATTGAAAAAATTTCTAAACAGTAGCCACACGGCCGTGTGGCACTGAAAAACATCCAAAATCCTAATTCTCAATGTCACACGACCATGTGAACTGCCTGTGTGTGGCACATACCTGTGTGGTCATGAAACCACACCAGAACAACTTGAAATCAAGAGTTTCATTTAATAAATTGACCTAAAAATAATATAGTTTAGAAACACACCTTAAATCGGGACCCTAGATACTAAGAACTGACCGATTCGCTTCCACCAAACTGATCAGAAACCTCAGTTACATACACAAACTAAACTTATAAGAATTCAATTAAGCATCACAAACAAAATTGAAGCAATTCTTTCCTTAATCCAAGAGTCAAAACCTACTCGATTTCGAAACCAATTAAATGGAGCACACGAGAACAATCAACCTTTGACTAACGGTAAATAACATAAATGTAGAAATCAAAAGAAAAAGGAGAGTAGAATTGATAAATGGAAGAAATAAAGAGACCCCCAAAAAGAAAATCTGGAAATTGGGGAAATAAAAGAAAAAGAAAAGAAAGAATGTGAAGAGAGATGATTCAAAATGGGGAAAGAACGCGTAATTTAATTTTTTGAGAAAACTTTCTATTTTCAAGTTTAATAAAATTAATCATAATTAATTAATTAAAACTTAAAAAAACAAGAATCAAAGCTAGAATAAAATCAATTCCTCTTTAATACACATGAGGACTCGAACCTGGGATCCAAAAGTAAACAACACCCCCACTACCACCAAACTAGTAGGCTCATTCTAACACCAAAACGCAACAATAAACTCAACTGCTCGACCTACTCACAGACCCTAACTACAAACCTCAAAAATTCTAACCCTAAATTCTAGGGTGTTACATTTACAAGCTTTCAGAAAATTTTGTATTTACGTTTTGAGGATTCTTATTTCGGGTTTCGTTTTATCTCCATCTTTTGTACTCTTTGTTTTTGTCGTTATAGTGAAATTATCTTTGTCTGTGGTTTTTTATCCTCTTTGAAGGGGTTTTTCCACGTAAACATTTGTGTTCGATCTTTTCATTATTTTTTTTATTTTACTTGTTTGTTACTTAATCGGGTTTATACCCAACAAACTGGTATAAAAACTTAGTCGATATCCATATTCAACTAGTTCAAAGATGGAAGCAACAATGTTTGACATTGAAAAGTTCAATGGCATCGCTAATTTCAATATATGGCAAGTTCACATGTAAGCAATTTTGATCCAAAGTGATCTTGATAGGATCCTTGCAGAGAGGAAACCTAACGACATGGAACAATCAAAATGGTATAGGTTAGATAAAAAGGATTTTTCCTCAATTCATTTATGCCTAACAAATAATGTGTTACATGAGGTGTTAATGAAGAAAACAACATACACCCTATGGAAAATGTTAAGAACCCTTTACGTGACAAAGTCTCTGGCTAACCGATTAGTGTTGAAACAACTATTGTACATGTTCCCCATGAACGAAGGTGAGTACGTTAGAGGTCACATCAGTTAATTTATTACTCTTTGAATGATTTAAAGAATATTGAGGTTCAAATTGACAATGAAGACCAAGATTTACTATTATTGTACTCTTTAACTTATTTTGTACAAGTCTTTTAAGGAGACTGCAATTTATAGTAGAGACAATCTCTTATTCGAGGATGTGAAGGGTCATTTTTTGAGAAAAGACAAACTCGACAATGAGTTTGGTTCAGATAGAAAGTCAGATAAGCAAGCCTTGATTTTGGTAGCATCAAGAAAGCGGGATAAGAGATGTCGCTATTGTAAGAAGTTAGGTCACGTTAAGATAGATTGTTACAAACTGCGAAATAAAAGAACTGTTAAAAGTAATGAGGAAGATTTAGCTGGTGCTAATTTGGCCAATGACAAGGGTGATGATTTCTTATTGATTTCAACAAGCAAAAATTTCGAGCTTACGCCAATTAGATCCTAGATTTGGGGTGTTCTTACCACATGTGTCCCAACAGGGACTAGTTCTCCACATAAAGTTCAGTTGAAGGTAGAGCTGTACGTATGGGGAATGGTTCACCTGGTAAGGTAATTGGTATTGGTACTGTTCAGATCAAGATGCACAAAAGGACAATTAGAACACTATCAGATGTCAGGCATGTGTTTGACTTAAGGAAAAATCACATCTCCTTAAGAAATTTGGACCCAAAGGGTTGTAGAATTAATATCGAGTCAAACGATATTAAGGTATCTCGTGGGGATCTCGTTTTGATGAAAGGTAAAAGGATTGACAGTATTTATGTTCTAAAAAGATCAATGGTGATCGGTGAAATAAGACATCCCTCGTCCGTCAAAGAGTCAAAGTCAACTTGTTTGGAGTGGAAAGAACTTGGTCATAAGAGGGAAAAATGTATGACTGTTTCGTATAAGAGAGGTTCTCTTTTGGATGTAGGTTTTAAAAAAAAATTGGCATTATGTTCGTAGAAATCATACTTGGGCCAATTTTAATTTGATAGTGCACAAGTCGAAGACTAGAAGTCTTCTAGCTTCTAAGCACAATTTTGACTCAGTTAATATCCTACATAATTGAGATAGGCCCATGGTGGGCTCTAGCGAAGAAGGCGTTATAGAAATACGAATCAATGTGGGGATTTTTTGAGTTATACCTCGTATTTAGGCTGAAATAGGTTTGACGTCCTGACGAAGGAAGAGGCGACGTCCTGACGACGCGACCACCGGTGTCCCGAAGAGAAGAAACACATCGTCACGATGATGTGATAGTTGGCATCCCGATGAGCCGATGGCCACGTCACAACGAGGCAACATTTTATGCAATTTTCTTGGTTTTCTTTTTTTAGTCAAATTCTGATTATTTGTCCCAATTGAACTCTGATTAGTGTAGGTTATTTTAATATTATTTGGCCTATGAATTTAACCTATAAATAAGATCTTTTCCACCTTAGAAAGATAACTCTTTTCACATTTAGGTATTAGCTTTTACAAGCTTTCAAAAAATTTTATGTTTACATTTTGAGGGTTCTTATTTTGGGTTTTGACGTTTAGTTTTGTCTCCATCTTTTCTACTTTTCATTTTTTCTGTTATAGTGAAATTATCTTTACTTGTGGTTTTTATTCTCTTCTGAGTGGTTTTTCAACGTAAATATCTGTGTTCATTCTTTTCAATAATCTTTGTTATTTTACTTGTTTGTTTCTTAATCGGGTTTATACCCAACAAAATGTGGTTTGTAATTTTAGATTTTTGTTATTGTTGTTAAAAACTATGATACAAAGTTAAAATGTTCATTTGAGATATAATGCTGAAATTTAAAAAATTAAATTGACTTAGATGATATTTAAATAATTTACTATAATGATAAATGAAATATAAAATTTAAATACATTCAAATATAATTATTTTTAAAATTAATTATACATAGAATATTTAAAATTTAAAATAATGATAAATGATATTTAATAATTTAATATAATGATACATGAAATATAAATTTCAAGTAATTAATATAAATTATTTGTAAAATTAATGATACATAAACTATTTTAAAAATTCAAATATAAGGATAAATAATATTTGAATAATTTAATATAATTACACATGAAATATAAATTAATATAAATAATGATCCTTTGATAATTTCATGTCGAACCCATAAATCAAATGCACCTAAATCTTAGATTTTGTATTTGGATATAAAAATACCTTTTAAAGTGCTTTTGATTCCAAGAGTCAAATGTTTGACATTGCTTTTAGGGTTGAAAAGTGCTTTTGGCACCTTAATCACGATACCGTATGGAGCTGTTAGAATTAAGTGACCCGAATCCTTATTTAAATAAAATGTAGTGGTAAAATAAAATAAAAATAAAATCAATATAGAATTACACTTCTTTTATTTTATTTTAGAATAAGGTTTTTTAATCCTTATTAAACTCCATCTATTTTATATTGATTAGAATAGAGTGTTTCAATCTTACTACACTCCTATTAGAATATGGCTTTACAAGCCTATAAATAGACATAATATATTCCTCTTGTAATGATTCGAATTCGACATAGTGAATTTTTTTCTCCTCTTCCCGTGGTTTTTTTCCTGAAAGGGTTTCCACGTAAAATTCGTGTGTCCTTTATTTTATTTTATTTTATTTTTATTTTACTTTCACAAATTGGTATTAGAGCTTTTGGGTTGTTCATCTCGGTCACCGTAATGGCATCATTGAAGTATGAAATTCCACAGTTGGATCGCAACACCAGATTTACGTTGTGGCAGATTAATATGCAAGTAGTTCTTGCGTAGATGGATCTGGAGGATGCCCTGCTAGGGATAGATAAGATGCCTTCGACATTAACAGATGAAGAGAAGAAGCATAAGGATCGAAATGCGTTAACACAATTACATTTGCATTTGTCCAACAAAATTTTGCAGGATGTGATGAAGGAGAAGATCGCTGCTGCATTATGAAAGAGGCTAGAATAAATATGTGTGTCGAAAACTCTAACAAATAAGTTGCATATGAAGCAGCGTCTTTATGATCATCATTTGGAGGAAGGTGCGTCTGTACATTAACACTTAACTGTGTTTAAAGAAATTCTCTCAAACTTGGAGCTTATAGAGGTTCAGTATGATAAGAAAGATCTAGGTTTGATTCTACTTTGTTCGTTGCCCTCGTCTTATTTATCCTTTAGAGACACGATTTTATATAGCCGCGAGTCTTTCACAGTTGATTAGGTTTATGATTCTTTGACCTCGTATGATAAGATGAAGCATCTTGTGGTTAAACCTAACTCTCAAGGAGAGGGTCTCATTGTTCGTGGGAAACAAGACCGGAATGTTGATGATGATCGTGGAAGGACACAGGAACGGAATCCTCGCGGTAAATAAGGATTGTAAATGTGAGTGCTATATTTATAGAGGTAACACTTGTAAAGCCATTACAAGAGGAATAGATTATGTCTATTTATAGGCTTGTAAAGTCTTCAAATAGAGGTAACACTTGTAATTTTTGCAAGAAGAAATGGCACATTAAATGTGAGTGCTATAAGATACAAAACAAGATTAAAAGGAAGACTGCGAATCAAAAGGAAAAACAACCAGAAAATTTCGGTGAAGCTGCTATTGTAGAAGATTACAGCGATGGTGAACTTCTAGTCGCTTTTGTCAACAATTCTAAAGTGAGCGGGGAGTGGATACTTGATTCAGGCTGCACCTTCCACATGAGTCCCGATCGATATTGGTTTACAACTTAGAAACAATGTTTGAAGGTGTTGTTTTGAATGGAAATAACGCTTCGTGTAAAATTGCAGGTGTTGGAACAATTAAAGTTAAGATGTTTGATGGAGTTGTCAGAACACTTAGTGACATTCGACATGTTCCAAAATTGAAGAGAATTTTAATTTTGTTCAGTACTCTTCATTTAAAAAGGTACAAATACACAACTGAAAGTGGGGTTTTAAAGATTTTCAAAGGTTCCCTTGTTGTGATGAAAGGGTAGAGAAAGACTGCCAAGTTATATGTTTTGCAAGGTTCTACTGTTACTGGTGATACAACTATCGTTTCCTCTTCCTTGTCAGATGATGATATTACTAAAATTTGGCATATATGCCTAGGTTATATGAGTGAGAATGATATTAGTAAACTGCGTATGCTTATATTGATAATGAAAAATTAGAACCAAGATCCATTAAATGTGTTTTTCTTGATTATAAAGCTGGTGTAAAAGGGTATAAGTTATGGTGTTCTGAAAATAGAAAAGTTGTGATTAGCAAAGATGTTATTTTTGATGAAACCGTTATGCCACCTAACTTATCTCTTAAAGACTCTTCCAATAAAGAAAATCAAAAGCAAGTGAAGCATCAGATTAATACAGAGTCGACTCCTCAAATCAGTACAAGAATTGATAATAGAGTTGCTTTTTCACCACAATACTCTATCGCTAAAAACAGAACTAGAAGAGAAATTAAACCTCCAAAGAAGTATGTCGAGGCTGATCTAGTTGCTTATGCTTTAAATGTGGTTGAAGATATAGATGCAAACTAAGAGCCATCTAATTATTATGAGGCGGTTAGTTGTGAAGACTCAGAAAAGTGGATGTTTGTTATGCAAGAGGAGATGAAATCACTCCACAAAAACAGAACATAGGATATTGTGAAACTTCCTAAAGGTAAAAAGGTTGTTCGTTGTAAATGGGTGTTTAAAAAGAAAGAAGGGACTCCAGGAGTTGAAGAACCCAGATATAAAGCAAGGTTTATTGCAAAGGGTTACAATCAAATTCCAGGAGTGGACTTCACAGATGTGCCCTCCCCAGTTGTGAATCATAGTTCGATTCAAGCTTTGCTTGGTATTATGGCCATGCATGATTTGGAGCTTGAGTAATTAGATGTAAAAACTGCATTTTTGCATAGAGAACTTGAGGAGGATATTTACATGCAACAATCAGAGGGTTTTACAGTCTCAGAAAAAGAGGACTATGTTTGCTTGCTGAAAAAGCCCCTTTACAGTTTGAAACAGTCATCAAGACAGTGGTACAAGAGGTTTGATTCCTTTATGACTTCTCATGATTTCAAAAGAAGTAGTTTTGACAGTTGTGTTTACTTTAAGAAAAACAGTGATGGTTATTTTGTGTATCTACTTCTTTATGTTGATGACATGTTGATAGCTACAAAAGGTAAAGGAGAGATAAGAAAGGTCAAAGCCCAACTAAGTGAAGAATTTGAGGTGAAAGATTTGGGACCAGCAAAGAAGATACTTGGTATGGAGATTCTCAGAGATAGAAAAACAAGTAAATTGTACCTAAGTCAGAAGAGGTACATTGAGAAAGTTCTTTGCAGGTTCAATATGTAGAGTGCAAATCCTGTTAGTACTCCTTTAGTAGCCCATTTTAGACTTTCATCGGCTTTGTCTCCACAATCAGATGATGAGATTGAGTACATGTCACATGTTCCATACTCTAGTGCAGTGGGATCTCTCATGTATGCTATGGTTTGTTCACGTCCAAATTTATCATATGCAGTGAGTGCAGTTAGCAGATACATGGCGAATCCCAATTAAGAACATTGGAAAGAAATTCAGTGGATTTTAAGATACTTACGAGGTACTACTGATGTTTGCTTACAGTTTGGAAGAACTAGAGATGGAGTCATTGGGTATGTTGATGCTGATTTTGCTAGAGACCTTGATAGAAGAAAATATCTTACAGGTTATGTCTTTACAATCGGAGGTTGTGCAATTAGTTGGAAAGCCACTTTGCAAACTACAGTCGCTTTGTCTATCACTGAAGCTGAGTACATGGCGATTACTGAGGCTTGTAAAGAAGTTATTTGGTTGAAGGGACTCTTTAGTGAACTCAATGAAGACCTTCGAATCAGTAAAGTATTTTGTGACAGTTAGAGTGCAATCTTTCTTACAAAAGATCAAATGTTTCATGAGAGAACAAAACATATTAATGTTCGGTATTATTTTATTCATGATATTATTGCTCGTGGTGATATTGTTGTGAGCAAAATTAGTACTCATAAAAATCCTACAGATATGATGACTAAGTCATTTCCTATAACCAAGTTTGAGCATTTCTTAGACTTGGTTAGTGTTCATTGTTAAAGTTAAACCCTTAAGAGGTTTTATGGAAGAGGTGGAGAACTTGTTCATTCAGAGTTCGTGATGAAGAACTTGTTCATTGTGGATTCGTGTCAAGGTGGAGATTGTTAGAATTAAGTAACCCGAATCCTTATTTAAACAAAATACAGTGGTAAAATAAAATAAAAGTAAAATCCATATAGAACTACACTTCTTTTATTTTATTTTAGAATAAGGTTTTTTAAACCTTATTAAACTTCATCTATTTTATATTAATTAGAATAAGGTGTTTCAATCTTACTACACTCCTATTAAAATATGGTTTTACAAGCCTATAAATAGACATAGTCCATTCCTCTTGTAATGATTCGAATTCAACATAGTGAATTTTCTTTTCTCTACCTGTGGTTTTTTTCCCAAAAGGGTTTCCACGTAAAATCTATGTGTTCTTTATTTTATTTTATTTTTATTTTATTTTCACAGGAGCGTAATAGTATCATCCCTAGCCAATGCAACTAGCTACACCAATAGACAACAAAACATAATTGATTCCCTCTAAAACAAGCATATGAAGAGATACTTAGTAATCTCGCAAGGCATGAAAGATCATCTCCTACATCAAAAGTCATTAGACATTGGCAGTAACCATTAGAAGAAGGTGATGGCCAATGCGCCATGCAAACACCTTGACTTTGGATAAAGTGATTTGCCTCCATAGAAATGATGCGGTCTATAGCTCAACCAAGAATAACCTATCTTAGCAACCATTAGAGGAATGACCCCATAATAATGTGTAAGAAAAGTGGATTATAAGAGATTCTTGCCACCTCTTGCACACTAAAGGTTGCTTATAAAGTATCTAAATCCCAACCTCCTCCTTCTTCATGCATAAGGTCTTGCACCTCGCAGTATAAAACCATTAAAACTTAAATTTGCCCCCATTAAACTTGGCTTTGCCCCACTTTTAGTGAGCTAAACAAACTAGGCTAAATAAAAGAAGATTTCTCCATATACTTATGCTTAAAAATATTACCTCTAGGAAATACTTCGCAGACAAACACTTGATAGCACAATGTGTCCTTACTGTGAAAAAGTTGCCAAACTTGTTTGCCAAGCCTAACATCAACTTTGGTCAAATGTGCAATTTGATATTTTAATTTTGGTTTAGTGTAATTATACACATAAAAATTCGATTGTGATTTAAATATATATATGAAACTTTAATACTGATTTAGTTGTACACATTTTAAAAGTAGATTATTGTGACAGCCTAAATTGACCTTAGTCGAAAAGTGGTTTCGGGACCACTAAACCGAGTCATAAAAATAATTAGCTGTTATAGTGGATGCTCATTATATGTACATATGCATGTGTGAAAATTTCATGTTTGAATTTTGTTAATTGTAAGTGAATTTTATCAAATAGGACTTATGTGAGAAAATTTAGAAATGTGCTAGGCAAATGTAAAGTGGCCTATTAATGCATGTTGTGAAAATGATGGGCTTGCATGTCAAATTTCCTAAATTAAAGCCTAGTGGCCGCCATGACAAAGGGTGATGGGCAAAACATGTCATAAAACATGTTGTGTAAATGGGTTATGTTGGAATAAATAAAATAAGGAGTATGGGTAATAAAGAAATAGAAAAAAGGAAAGAAGGTGTGTGATCCCCCATTGCCGTGAGTTGAGGGAAAGGAAACAAAAAAAGTGTGTTCATCCTTTTCATTTCTTTTGGCGAAAATTCTAAGGAAGAAAGAAGGAGTTCTTGCTCCATGTTTGGTTTAGAAGAGGATTAGGAGGAGGTTCGGCCATACTTGTATCAAGATTAAGGTATGTTTGATGTTGTGCCATGAGATTCATGCATGTTTTTTTTAGTTGCTAGCTTGATGTTCTTATTAGCCCATGGTTCAAATCTTTGCTATGTCATGGGGATGGTATTCGGCCAAGGTGGATTTTGTGTTGATATCATTGCATGCTAAATGTGAAGCTTGTTAATGATGCATGTGATGGTGGATTGATGACTCTTGGATTTTCTTTTTAGCATTTTTGAGTGAGACATTAAGTTCTTTGTTTAACCATGACCAAAATTGAAATGGTATGGTGTTGTGATGTATTCGGCCATGGTATATCCATAAGTATGATTTATGCTTATTGCATGGTAGGTAAGATTTGTGTTTTGGATTTATGTTCATGTTTAGTTATAATCAACTTTGAGATTCGGCTCTTGCAGATATATATATATATATATATATATATATATATATATGTTTGCACATGACGTATTGGTATGACATATACAATATCTCAAGGTATATACTTACATATGATGGTGTTTCGGTTATGGAGTACATGATGGATGCGTATTGAGTTATAATATGTAATGCATTAGTTAGTAAAAGGTATGCCATTTGTGTGTGGTATTGAGTATATAATTGGCCTCAACATAGACATGCATAATCGGCCACATGAATGAGTACATAGGTTGATGTGTTGTTCGCCATAGGTAAGCATATTGAAGGCTTTATCTTGACTTAGAAAATTCGCTAAGGAGAGTATTAACTAATGTGTTGAGTTTGATTCATGATTCCGTACATATGTGACTTTAATGTCTAATGAATATATGTGGGCTAAGTACCTTGAGTTCCTCTTTTCGATGCTCAAATGATTAAATCAATTTATTTGTTAAATTAAGCTCAAGAGCAAAGGGAACTAAATCCGATAAAGGGAAGGAAAAAGTGGTCGAATAGCCATCGAATCGCTCGACAACATCCGAGGTAAGTTTTCGAGTAATGGAACTTAAATTATGATTCGGTTAGATTATGTCTTAAGTAAATCAAAATCATGCTCTTGTATGTGGCTATTGAGCCGAAATTGTAAATGTGATAAGTGTCTTGTGTTTGAGCTTTGGTAATGAAAATGAAATATGAATGTATCACGATTTATTGATATATGTTCATGGTTACTCGAATGATATCCGGGCTAGGTCCCGAAGGCTTTTGTGCTAAGCGACTACATCCGGACTAAGATCCGAAGGCATTTGTGCTAGAGACTATATCCGGGCTAAGTCCCGAAGGCATTTATGCTAGTGACCATATCCGGGCTAAGACCTGAAGGCCTTGTGCGAGTGGTTATATCCGGCTAAACCCCGAAGATGCTTGATTTGGGAATGAGCGATCTTGCTGTAAAAATTTAAATTAATACGCTCGTAAAATCCCAGCAATGAGGTATGTTCGTTTATGCTTTGAATTAGTTGATCCCTTACAAATAAGTATTCGCTCAGTTGATAAACGAGCTACCGGCCTTTGGCTAAGTTGATCTTTTGTGTATGAACATAAGGGCTGGTAATGTGAAGTAAGTATGATATTGAGAATTTGTGCATATGAAATTATCCGTTTGGCTATATGAATGCTATGCTTTTGTTGTGCTGGAATCCCTTGCTCAAAACTTACTAAGCATAAATTGCTTACTCCGTTTCTTTGTTTCTCTGTTTTATAGATTTTGGCTCGTCACCATCGGACTCGGGATTTTGGAAGTCAAGTCTCCCACACTATCAAAGCCACCTTTTGGTACAATTTTGGTTGAACTTTGAAATGGCATGTATAGGACTACCCTTTTGTTGTCGGTCATGTACCCATGGATTTTGTGTAAATTTGGATAGCCATGCGAAAATGGCTTATATAATGCTTTTAGCATAGTACTATAATCGCTTTTTATGTTGATCACTAAGAGGTATGGAAATGTTTGGAAACGATTAGCCATTGGAATGGTTAATCATGATTATACTTTGTGCTATGTATGCAAAAAGGGCTAATTGAATCATGGAAACTATGAAATAGGTAAAGTCTACCTTAAAGGCAGATGCTGACAGCAGCAGCGATGTGGATGTGAAAAATCACTAAAAATAGTAGGAATGGAATTAAATAGTGAATAAATTATGTAAATGAACCTTGATGAATCTAATTTCATATGGAAGAAACGAAACGGTCATATGAGTTGTATGTTAAGAGATATTTAGGTTTTCGTGAAACAGGGCCAGAACGGTTTCTGGATTCCCTATTCCGAATTTGGAAATTCATTATAAATTAACCAGAGATAATTAGGAGTCATGCCATATATTTATAGATTCCTCTTTGAGTCTAGTTTCTATAGAAACAAACGGAATCAGTATTGAAGCCCTGTACAGGGAGATATCCAAGTCGTAATGCGTGAAGGTCAGTGTAGTCGATCCCTGTAACATGGGAGACTTTAACTAATAAACTGTACTAATTGGCCCAACCAAAATTTTTAGAAAAAAATTTGTAGATGCATATATGAGTCTAGTTTGAGGGAAAAATCACAAAACTGATTTTTGAGTTGTGGAACTCAAGATATGATTTTTAAGGTGACAGTGACACAGTTAGCCAGCTGTCTGGAAATTTTTAAATGGACTATGAAAATAAATATATTATGTCTGTTAGCACCTCGTGTTCGACTCCGGCCACGGTCTCGGGTACGGGGTGTTACAATTATTATTTGATACATCAACATTGGAGGTAGTTAAAAGCCACCATATGTCTCATTTATATATTTATATTTTTAAATATCAATTAAGACATAACAGTTTCTTAACCCTGGTTTTGAAGTAAAAAAAACTTCATTACCAGTATATCAAATAATTTTTCAAAATAAATATATAAATTTATTTTCATACTGAATATATAATACCTTATGTATGCAATATATATAAGCTTAAAATTGTGTGAGTTATTTGTGAAAATTGAATCAAATAAAATTTTATGAATAAAATTGCATAAAAAGTTCATGTATAATATTGCATATTGAAATAAATTTCATGTGTAGATTTGAAAATTTCCATGTATGAATTTTAGTTATGCTTATACACTAGTTAAGTGAATCTTAATTATTCATCAATGATCAAAATAAACGTGATTATGGGTCGGGTTTGGTTAGATTTAAGCATGATATTAACGCTATTTATGCTTGCCTAAGCTCAGTCTGACTCGAAATATGAGCCTAAAATTTTGCCCAAATCTACCCATATTTGTAAATAGCTAACTTAGGTTCAGTTTAGACTCGCTCATGTTCTTTTTAAATTTTAAAATATATATTATTTTTAATTTAATATTTAATAATTTTATTTTTTCATTTATTGAAATTCTATATATGGGTAACTTAAAATTTTTTAATATGTTTACATTATAATAAATTTAATTTTTATGTGTTATAAATTACATAAGATACACTATAACATATGTTAGTGTTTTTTATGCCTACTATTCGACCTCTTTTACTGAGGAGAGTAAAACCATTAAATAATGTTTTCCGTCCATAGTTTTGGAAATTGTATCGAGGTAGACAAAGCAATTAAATAAAATAATAAAAAGAAAAACTAACCTTATCCCCCCTCTTTATTCGTGACAACCAGACCCCATACAAGGCCATTTCTTCTCTTCAAATAATTCTTGAACCTTTCCCTCTCCAACAACCTGTTTTGTCGTTCCATCTCCATAGGGAATAAGTTTTAAAACGTCCCTAGAAACTAAATTGGCTCTACCTTAGTTCTTTTCTACTACTTGAAGTTGCCTCCTTTCTCTTCTTCCTCATTCTTTTCCTTTCTTTCCTTCCAACCCGAAATCTCTTTTTCGTCTAAAAATTGAACCCTTTTTCCATTTTGTGGACTCCAATAGGTTAATCTTTGATTTGCATGGTTTCCTCCTCCTTTTGCATTTGGATTGTAACACTCCTCACCCAGTCCAATCGTCAAACTCGAGCTATAGGATGCTACAGCAAATAACATAATAATTACATGAAAAACTAAATTTAATAATATCAAATAACATGTAATTATTACACATATATGCATAACAAACAAAATCGAGTCTAAGCATAGCTTACGAAAGCTCTAAAATTGACCCGGAAACAAACATGGATCAAATTATAACATTTTCAATAAATAAAGGTAATTATGCAAAATAGGGGTCATACATTCGTGTGCCTAGGCCATGTAACTCTTTGAAATCGTGTGGACCAAATTGTAAAAAATTCATCAAAAATCACACGGTCGTGTCGTTGGGCTGTGTAACAAACTGAGACCGTGTGAATTATAGCTTACCAAATCTATAGTACTAACATGGGCATGTGGCTGGCTTATGTGACATTCGAAAACTGTGTGGTTCTAATGCACCCTAATTTCCAATGGACACAAGGGCGTGTCACCAGCCTATTTCTAACACACAACCATGTAGACAGGCCGTATGGTGTAAAAATAGGTCACTTTAATCTTATTTCATAACAACTGAAAGATTTAACATATTTATGCAAATTTGCACACTTTAACCTATACCATACCAGGCTAAAACATGCATCAAGTATCCATTCGTCTATGCACAAAGACTTTCAAGTCTTTATTCAACAATTAAACACTAGAACATAACCTGTCACACTTTGAACCTTCAAACATTCAAACATGAAATACAAACCAAATTCAACATCTAATTTCAACCTTAACACATCCAAACATTCTCCATTCATGCATTATAAAAATGGCTCAACACAATACCATACAAATACGTATCAAACCTTTTATTAAACACCATTCCATTACCAATTCCATATTTAATTATACCTATGTTGTCATTACATTTTCATAACTAGATAAACATATCATTTCAAATACTTTAACTTAAACTTTTCAACTCAAAATTGACCATTTATATGCTTCATCAAGCTTAACCAATATGCCACCAAAATAGTCCATTCATAAGCTATAAACATAACCCATCACAAGGTCATCAAGCATACTTATGAACATAGCATATAAACATTCAAAATCAAGTGCCTTGTAAAGCTTGAATCCTTAAACATTCAAGTAAACATATAAACAACACAACTACTATATACATGCCACATAATCGAGTCTGAAACAATTACAAAACTACCGAATCAGAAGCTAGATAGTGTGAACTCCAAGTTGATCTGATCTTCACGTTCTGTAAAGGTCTACTACAAGACATGAAAAACATAATAGAGTAAGTTTATAAGAAACTGACTTAACTTACCTTATCATTATAACAATTTAAGTATTTGAAAGTCAAAGGCACGACATAACATATTTTTGGCATCCTTACACACATTGTATACAACTTCACAAAACAATCAATAAGTATTTCACACAACAAGATCGTAACATTTTAATACAGATATACATGTATAATCAAACTATTTTACGTTATACCATTCAACCTTATTCGGTGTGTAAACATATCAATGGAACCAACATACGAGTCATGTTCATTTTGCAACATGGTAATGAAATTCGTGTTCAATACTTCCAATCATTTCGTTTCTATTTATTTAACATTTTCATCCGGAGAACTATAGTAATTTAACTTTAGATATACAGAATTATGTTGCTTCCACGAGCTATAAAGTTGATTTATTTAAAAAAAGCTTTATTTGATGCTACTCACTCAAGCTATCGAGAATCCACAACACGTTTTGGATCTTAGCCATCGATAAAGTATAATTTGAATTGCTCACACAAGCTGTAGATCAAGGTTGCATATATAGACTTTATTCGATGTTGCTCACACAAGTTGTCGAAAATCCGCAACATATGTTGGATCTCAACAATCGATAAAGTATAATTGAATGTTGCTCACTATGTTGGATCTCAGTAATTGAATAAATCCTGAACATAACTCCCATTTTCTTTTTTCAAAACCCTAGTGGTTTTCCATCATATCCAAATCAATTATTAAAAATCATACGAGTTCTATTACCAATTCCGTATCATTTCAAACCCTTTAATTGTATACACACTATTCATATTTTGTATAACAACCCATTCAATGTCATATATCTATTCGTTTTTATCAAATATTTCATATTTTATGATTTAGTCCATTAGATGTCAAAAGTCATTAAATTGACAATAAACCTAAAAATAAACATTTAATGTAACAACCCATTTTTAGAGAAATTGGAACAGTGGTTTCGGGACCAAAAATCTAATTTTGGAAAGCAAATTTATTTTAATATTATTTTATGGTCTATAATATGATAATAATGTTGTGTGAAAATTTTGTAAAGAAATTTTATCGATTAGATGCTTAAATTGATAAAGGACCAAATTGCACAAGGTGCAAAAGTTGAGTTCTAATAGCTAAAGGGATTAAAAGCTATAGAAATTTAAATCGGAGGTCCTTATATGGTAATTAGACCATTAAAAATTTTTATTCATTAAGGATGATTATTCATCCATGGAAAATAAAATTAAAGAAATGGACAAAATTGGAAGAAAAAAAATAAAGGTGATAAATAATAAAAGATGAAAATATCATCATTTATCATCATCTTCCCCAATTATTTTGCATGGAAACCCTAGGAAAGAGAAAGAAAGCTTTCTTGGTCAAATTAGGTATGTTTTCAAGCCTTATTTTTAGTAATTTTGATATTTTTGAGATCGAGGTAACTTAATCTAGTTATTTTGGGATCAATTTGAAAAGATATCAAAGTATAGAATTTTTACCATGGATAAATATGCTGAAATTATGAAATTTATGGTAGAAAATGAATGGTTGTTGATAGATAAACAACTTTTACAAAGTGAATTTTGATGAAAACTTGATTTAGGGACTAACTTGTAAAAATGAGAAATCCATGAAAAAATTCTGATTTTTATGAAATACATGGGCTATAAATATTACATGAAAAATTTGTTTAGGCTCAGAACAAGGATTAAATTGCATGAACTTTATTTTCAGAGTCTAGGGACAAAATCGTCATTTATTAAAAGTTTAGGGGTAAAATGGTAATTTTCCTTAAAGTGTAAATTGAACTAAATTAAGTATGAATTACATTAAATTGATGTTAGATTTACTCGTATAGATCCGGATAAATCGAATATGGAGTTAGAACGAGGAAAGGAGAAAATGTTGGATTAGTAGACTTTATGTACACGAACACTTATTGAGGTAAGTTCGTATAACTAAATTGCATATATTTATATGATTGAATTGAATGTTGTGTATGTATAAATGCCATAAATATGTGAAATGATCACATATTCTTTAAAGCCCGATAAATGAAAGTTCCTGAAATAAATGATAATACCTGATAAGTGATAAATGATAAAAAATGTTATTTTTATGCTTGAGTTGAATATGAACATTTGAATTGCATAAATGCATAAATATATGAGATTAATCACATCCCCGACAATTTCCTGATAAATCTCAAATTTCGTTTGAATAAATGAAAAATCGATGGATATGTGATTTCCCGAAATGAATGAAGTCCTGCATTTGTTGCTGACGAGATTTAGCTCGGACGAGTAATCCTATTGACCTCATTACAGGTAGGATTTAGCCCAGACGGGTAATCTTGATATAATCCCTCTCGAGTATATGTTACAATTAGGATTTAGCCTGGACTGGTAATCCTAATTGAGCTCTTCTGAGCATATGTTACATAAAGGATTTAACCTGGACTGATAATCCTAATTAAGCTCTTGTGAGCATATGTTGGAGATAGGATTTAGCCTGGACTGGTAATCCTGTTATATGATATATGGCTCGAGAGTGTGTTTCCTGATTAAGTGCCCTAATGGGTACTCTTGAATATGAATTGACGGATTTACTGATTTGTACACTTTGTGTGTACTACCTGAGTATCCATCGATATTTTCAGTAATTCAACAGGTAAATCCTGACATGAAAAGAAATGGGTTTTTACATGTATCTACCTGAAGTAGATCAAAATGTTATATGAAATATGGAAGTATGAAATTATGATATACTAACATGGAAATTTGTTTGATGAATACATTCATTTATGAGAATAGATTTGTACATCTTGAGTGTATTATCTATGTGATTATTAATATTTCAATTGAGTAATGAGCAAAGTTCTGACATGAAATATACTAAAACTCAATATGAATTATTAAATAATGTACCTGAAAAATATGGAAATAATTTGTATATATGTTATATGAATACATGATGTGGAAAACATATGTGTATGAGAACCCGAATATTGTTGAGCTCATATATGTGTTTCTTGATGTTTATATGAAATAAGTAACTAACAAGGGTGATGAGAATATGTGTTAGGGCTTGGGACCGAATGGTTGATTGTGATTTACATGTTTATCCTTAATATGAATAGTTGGTAAGTTAATTACCAAGTTATTCGGACTTACTAAGTATTATATGCTTACTCTGTTTTATTTTTCCTTGTACTATAGTAAATCGGAAGCTCATTGGATTGGAAGCTCGACGGAGATCACTCACACTATCCATCGACTCAATTTGATATATAAGGTAAAACAATTGTGGCTATAATGGCATGTATAGGTTAAATTGGCCAAGGAATGGCATGTAAATATTTGTTAATGACTAGCTATTGGAATGGCTAGTTATGAACATATTTTGGTGTCTATGCATAAAAGACTATATCATGGTATATGTTTGAAAATGATTGATTAATAGAATTCACAATTAGATATGTATGAATGAATTAAGTTACTATATTTGATACAATATGCACAAATGTGAACATAGTATCTAGATAAATATGAGTATAAATTGACATGTATAAGACTTAAATTTTGGTATGAAAATGTGGTTGGTGAATGTGATAAATTGTGTTTAAGTGTTGGTGTAGGTGCAAGGCTAAAAGAGGTGAAAAATAAAGCTAGGAAATGGCTTTATTTTGACCATACAGGTAAACAAGGGCGTGTGTCTTGACCATATGTGACACACGGCTTAGCATATGGGCCTGTGTGTGTCCCTTGCATCTTAAATTTTAGAAACAAAATGCTCAAAATTGAGTACACGGGCAGAGAGACAGGTATGTGTCTCAGCCGTGTGGATAATACGGCCTAGCACATGGGCGTGTGACTTGGCCGTGTGACTTGGCCGTGTGACGCAAGTCAGAGAGTTACACGGGGGCAGGACACGGCCTGATGTACGGGCGTGTTATAGGGTCACACGGGCATGTCCCTTAGCCACACGGACGTGTGAGCCCTGCATCTAAGAAAAATTTGAAATTTCATGAAAAATTTTCTAAGATCCCAATTAAGTCCTGATTTGATTTTAATGTTTATATTGGACCTCGAGGGCCCATTCAATGGACAATATGATTAGTATCAAACATGAATAGTAAATGATGTGAAATATCTGTAATTATTTTGGAAACTTTGGTAATGCTCCGTAACCCTGTTTCGGCGGCGGATACGAGTTAGGGGTGTTATATTTAACATTATTCAAGTATAACATACAATAATATAATAAGTTCGATATGAACTTACCTTGAAAAACAACCACAAGGTGTTAAGGACTAATCTACAATTTCTCCTTTTTCTCAATTATCTATCGCTTGATTCAATCTCAATCTATAATAATTCATTACAATTTATCAATTCCAATAGCCTTATGACATCCTATTATAAGCATAATTCAATTCATTTTCACTTTTCAAAAGTTTCTCAAATTTTTGCATTTCATTCAATTTAGTCCCTAAAATCGAAATAGCTATATCTTTCAAATTCAAGCTTCATTTTTCAATTCAATTTCAATTTCATCGTTTTATAATCATCCAAAATTAATAATTACAAAAAGTTTATGTCACTTTTGAAATATTTAGATTTTAGTCCCTATACTCAAAATCAATAATTTTTACTTTACAATTTAGTCCTATTCATTTCTAAGCTTCAAATCCTACCATTTAACATTCAAAAATATTCAAAATCAATGATTGCAACTTGTAAAATCTTTGACAGTTTTACAATTTAATTCCCGGGTTAGCTAGATTAAGTTACAATGATCTCAAAACCATAAAACTTACTAAAAATAGGCTTGAATTAACTTACATGGAAGAGAGCCAAAACTCTTGAAGTAAAAAAAAAAGGCTTCCTTTTTCATTTCGGTTTGAAACGGAGGTAAGAGGAGAAAAATAAATAAGACACCTTTCATAAGTTTTAACATGTTTTAAATTTAATAAAACATTATTTTAACAATTATTTATTCACCTAATCATGCACTTGCCATCCATTTCTTATCAAAAGTGAGTAATTTCTATATTAAACCCTCTCCAATTACCAATTAAGCCTTCTACCAAATAAAATTCTATAGCGATTAACTTTTACCACTTTTACAATTTAGTCCTTGTATCTTAATTAGTCACCAATTCAGCGAAATTACCTATCTGAAATTCAATCCATCTATATAATAACTCTATAAATATTTGATAAAAATATTTACGAGCTTGGTTTGAAAAAACGGGGTCTCGATACCTCATTTTCTGACACTATTGACTTTAGGGTCAAAACCCTTGTACCTAACTAACTGTCCAATCAACAAATTCGTTAAACCAAAATTTAATATAATACTATAATTAACTTTTAAATATTTTAATAATATTTACTGATTCGATCATCAAAGAATAGATTTCTGAAACCACCATTTTCAGCACCACTAAAAATCAGGTTGTTACATGGATCGATACTTATTTCCTCATTCTTGCTCTGAATCTGTCGTCCAATTTCCCCACCCCAACCATTGTCGACATCTAATTCTCCATTTGGTCTTCTTGCTTTTCTATTATTACCAAAGACCTATATGTCTTCTTGGTGTTTGCATGTTCGTTTCTGAGGTGTCATTTTTTCCAGTAATAAACTTGATTTCTCCCTTTTCTATTTAATCGGGTTTCTTCCTCCATTCTCGGCAATCGCGCTGTAATCAAAGGTAGGCCACTCACTACTTGTCTCTAACCACCACTTCATTCACCTATTTCGACATCTTATCACTCAGATATGTACTATTATCTTTTTGCAATCCCTCTTTTTCTAGAGTATAGGCCGCTTCATTTCTAGCTCTCGGTGTGTACCCAAATATATAGTTTTGAAAGATTTTTCTCTTTGTTTGCAGATCTGTATATACACCTTTAAGACTAACCTATCTTGTTGTTCTGATTGCAGTTTTTTTACCACCGTAAGTAAGTCACCTTCAACAATCATCTCTTCTAGCCCTATATCTAGTCCCACGTTAACTACTTGAAGGCATGCTAGAGCTTATGCAGCAAAAATTGAAGGTACATATTTTTTTATAACCACTTTGGTACCCATTACTATACCATTTGTATATTTAACTATTATGCTTGAACATGATTTTAGTGAGTACGCCTGAAAGGTCGCATCATAGTTTATCTTCACAAACAACTGTTTAGGAGGCCTCCACTATTCTCCTTTAATTCTCCGAACAGGTAACTTCTCATTTGCCACATCAACTTTTGAGATATAGGCTTTTTATTTTTTTTTGTTATTTATTGTGTTTTTTTGCACTATTCTGTCATGTATCAATTTGTGCATTATGTCCATAGCACTGACATAATGCATGTTTAACTCATGAAGTAATTGTAAAAACTCCTACAACCCAGTCTTGATAGTTCAATACTAAATTTTCTTGTACCCAATGTATGTTTAACTCATTCCAAACTTGTATTGCAGCTAGACAATCTATGAACACATGCTTAAGAGTTTCTTGGTCGTCTAAACATCTGGGACACTCTGTCCTACTAATTAGTCGCTTCTGTTGCATATTATAAAAACTCGGGATGTAATTTTGAAGATCCTCCAATTTGTAATCCTTATTTTCTTGGTAGATCTATTTTCCATAGCCTTTTGTAAAAATTATATAATTATTTTACTATACATTAGGATTATATAGATTCATACTTTATATCAATATTTTGTAACCACTCCTAACTGGGTATACCCCAGAGGTTTCTTCCCTCCAAGCCAGAATGTCATCTTGTAGAGTCTTTATCAAAGGGATATATAGTATTTTAGTGGCTTTATCAGTTGTAAACTTATTAAAAATGAGCTGCAATTTCCATTTTATGTTTATTTGATCAATTAGGTCAACTATTGTATTAGTTGGCAAGCTACTAACACTTGATTTTATTATGTGGTTTATCAATCCAGGAACCTATGCATCATTCTAGACATTACTGTTACTTCTCGTTCCCACCCTTCAACACATGCCTTCTAGAAGGAGTCTCTTGGCTGCCCATATGCTCTTCCAGGTATAAGATGGGTAAGTACTGAGGCCTAAGTTTAGAAAGTCGATATTCGAGTCATATTTTGCTTTAAGGTTCCTTACTAATAATGAATCTGGACTGCATAATAACCTTCAACCCTTTTTTAGCAAGCAAAGCAATATTGAATTTTACAAGACTTTTAAAACCCATCCCCTCATTCTCCTTTAAGTCGCACAATTTAGCAAACTCACACCAATGGATCCCACATTTTTCCCCCTGTTTTTGCCACCAAAACCTACTTATAATGCGTTCTAAGTTCAAGCAAATGGATAATGGTAATAGAAAGCAA
Organism: Gossypium arboreum; assembly: GCF_025698485.1. Taxonomy (NCBI): domain Eukaryota; kingdom Viridiplantae; phylum Streptophyta; class Magnoliopsida; order Malvales; family Malvaceae; genus Gossypium; species Gossypium arboreum. The sequence goes on from NC_069080.1 coordinate 102,986,946, forward strand.
GACATTGAATAGGGTTGGAATCACCAGTAAAATATTTTTAATAAAATTTTTCTTTCCTCCTTAGGAAAGCGGTTTTATGCTCCTATTATTGATTCGACTAATCAACTGATCCTTAAGTAATTGAAATGCTAATATTTTGTTACGCCCTACTATATTAGGGAGGCCATAATACCTTTCTGGGTCTGAAGCATAATTGTAACACTCCTCACCCAATCCGGTCACTAGACTCGAGTAACAAGATACTACAACAACTATCGAAACTTATTCACATGCTTACGCAGTTTCAAATAAGAGCAACTACTACTGCAATTAACATTTAAAGATGAGTTCATGGCTAATTAAACATTTAATCAACAATAAAAATAGATTTATCCGTAAATAAGGTTCATTTTTTAAAAAGTTCTAAAAAACAACGTAGGTATCGATACCAAATAAGTAGCCATTGATATTTAATGAGTTAGGCATCGATACTAAATGTAAAAATCGATACCATTTTAGCTTTCTACTAATTTTTGGTTCGAATGATTTTATCAGTACCTTGGCAGAGGTATCGATTTTTTATAACAAGTATCGATACTCGTGATTGGATATCGATACTAAATTGGGTTACTACCGGTTTTTAAAAACGTTATGTTCTCATGATATCGATATCTTGGTCTCAAGTATCGATACATTTACTTAGAATGCTATAAACTTCACAAGTTAACATGTTCTTATGCTCAAAACAATATTCTTACTCAACATACAATTATTGTCTAATTTAATTGAACCTACTAATATCTTTTAACCATTTGTCATGTCACATTAATACATTTTCATCGAGAATACCTAACATGCATTATCAACCTCGATCTCAAATGCCATAATGTTCATAAGCGAAGTCCAAAAGCAACATCAACATTCCATAAGTCCAATCCCAAAATAGTAATAATAAAATAATGATAATAACTAAAACTATAACTCTAACCCACACTGCTTTTATTTAAAGTGTCCAAAGATTATAAAACCACCTACTCAAAAGTTATTGCCTTGTTAAGATCACTTCCTTTGCTACTCTACTCACACTGAAAGTGCTATTTATTTGAAAAATTTTAGTATGGAGTGTGTGAGCTTAAACAAGCTCAATGAATGTTCGGAATTACCACAAAACGTACACAACATCATAAGTTCACTAGAGCAACTAAAGCACGTTCACAACCATATTTGCATCAAGTCAAAATAACATATTCATGCTTCATTATCTCACATGTCTAGATTATGTACTCACATGCATATGTATACAACATATTTCATATATAAATCATTTAATGATAGTTTGGCAACTTGAGATTATGAAACATAAAAGTGGGCTCTATCACCACACATTGGATAAACGGATCTCCATCATACCATTGACTCAAAGAATCTAACATGTCCCACAAGTTTAGCATAAAGTTGAACACTCTCCAACACACCAACATGTCCAAATGAATAGAGCTTACATCGACATTCCCTTATCTCTCTAATCTGTCTCGTGGCCTAAATACTCGAATCACAAAACACAAATGTGAGTACTCACAATCTTATGGCATGCCAACTATATCCAACAGTTTCAAGAGATCATAAGGTCAAAATATCCACAATTACACACATATTTAACTGTTGTTTCAATCTTCCTAACCTTTTTTCATACTCATCAATTCATATCACAATCTCATACACAACTCATGCTTATCGGTTTCACATTTAATTGCACTTTATGTGCCACAACAATGCTTATTGAGCCATCATATATTGGACCACATATGTGTGCACTAGAATTAGTTTATCGCATATCACATACAAGTATCCACAGACATTATCTGTCATAACAACTTCATATTCCACAACTTGACATACATTAGGCATAATTTCACAACAAGGAAAAGAGTATAAAGAAGGCTTACACTCAAAACTTAGGATAGGTATTTAGGCTATTCCTAAGCTCCTAATTAGTGCTACAAATTATGGATACCAGCAGTGACTTCAGACACTCATTGTTCATACTTACGCTTATTATTCGAATGTTCAAACTAGTTTTTCCTTGTCTTTTGACTTGCTTAAAGAGGCTTTCACTTGATCTGACACTTTGCACATACAATAAACATATTGAAAATTCATTAAAAATAGCCTTGAGCACAACCAAAGTAGCAAGAAAACATAATTCAAGCCTCTCCTTTCTCACAACTGAAAACTAGCTAGATTTACCAAAATTGAAGTTTTGCCATCCTAATCTCATTTCTAATCCTCCATTTCAATTTCAAACATCTTAAATAAAATTTAATTTCACATCTAATCCATTCATTTCACCTAAATTCATGGTTTTGAAATTTCCAAAAAAATTAAAGCTTTCAAAAACATGGAAAAGGGGAAAATGCTTAATTCTTAGAAATTTGGTTATAAACTATCAAATTGAAGTGAAATACCTTTTAACTAGGTTAGAGTGTATCAAAAATCACTTTGAAAACACAAGTTTACTCAAGATCTTGAGATTTTTCATTTTTTAATCCAAACATACTGTAAAAACATTAATTCTAAATATACTCATTTAAAACTCGATTTGAATTAACAATACTCATTATTTAACCTTAGAACATCATAATATTACCTTAATTCAATGAAAATTACTATCTAAAGCTCTAATTCGAGACTTGAACTCAAGAAGAACAATGACAAATTTGGAGAAGAAAACGTGGTTTTCGTTTGAAATTGAGAGTTATTTTGGTGATTGGAAGGTTAATAAATTCGAAGGAATGAATTGATTTTGAAAGAAATATTTGATTTTAGGTTTTGGAAATTTTTGAATGATTTGGGGTTTTGAAAAAAAACAGAAAGACATGAATGGCTGCAAGTAGGAAACCAGTTTAGAAAATTTAGGTAATTTGCCCTTTTGGTCACTTCTAATTCTTCTATTTTCCAATTAGGTCATAAATCAATTAAAATCTATTTTTTTCAATTAGACCTCAAAATTAAATTGTTTTTTGAGCTAATTAATAAAATAAAAACATGATTATGTCACTCATATACTGAAAGTACTCGTTTAAGACTTTATTTTTTGATATATGATTCAACCCCCAATTTAATAACTTGTTCTACTAACTCGATTTTCAAGATGTGACAATAACGTACCCTTAAAGTTTGCAAATTTTTTTCCCTACTCTGAGTCTACACATTTGAGCCATAGAAAATCAAAGATTTACAGAAATTTATACATTGGCCCGAACTCCCTTTATTCTTCCAAAAATTGCTTTAGTGCCATGACTCCTCTTCTATAACTTCCCCCAAATAGCACACAATCATCTGCGAAAAACAAGTGTGATATCTTTGAACCGCGTCTTCAAGTCTTAGCACCCTTAATCAATCCATCCCCAATCGCCAGTCTCATGAATGATGAAAACCTCAAGCTACATATCAAAAATAAATAGGGGCTAAGTGGGTCTTCTTGATGAAGCCCTCTTTTTGGAATTATAAATTCTCCTGGATCCCCATTTAGCACTATAGAATAAGACACTAAACTTATACAATGCATTATAAGATCTATCCATGTTGTAGGAAACCGTATCTCTACCATCATCTGCCTTGGGAAACCTCATTCCACCTTGTCATATACCTTGCTCATATCCAATTTTAGTGCAAACAAACCATTTAGTACCCATTCGTTTTTGCTTGAAAGTGTTCAATATTTAATAAGCTAGCAAAACATTATCAGTAATTAATTGCCCTGGTACAGAAGTGTTTTGCACTTCATCTATGCAATCAGTCAATAGTTTTTTAAACTGATTAGTTATTGTCTTCAAGATAATTTTATAAAGCACCAAACACAAGCTTATGAGCCAAAACCGTTTTAGGTTATCTGGCTTCACGACTTTCAGAATAAGTACGATAAAAGTGAGATTAATACCTAATAAAGTAGCCCCTCCATTTAACGCATCCAGACATAATGATCCTATATCATGTCCCAAAATGTACCAATACTTTTGAAAAAATAAGGTCAGCAAACCATCTGGTCTTAGGGCCTTTGTGGGACTTATATCCTTTAGAGTGATCATAATTTCCTCACTTGAGTAAACTACTTTTAGGGAAATATTCATCTCTTACATAATGCAACGCCTGACCCCTCCTAAAATGTGTTCCATATTTTCCCTACTCCTTGATATGAGAATAATTCTTCAAAGTACCCATTTTCTATAGACAACATACCTTGGTGGTCCATCACCGCTCACTCGTTCCTTCTTTGTAGTCCTTTTATACGATTTGTGTGTCTTTTTTGGGAAGCAAACTGATGAAAAACATTGTGTTTTTGTCCCCCAATTAGCCAGTTTGCTCTTTCCTTTTGCTCCCAATACCTCTCTTCCTTTTCAATTTCTATATTAAGATTCAATTTTGTCTCTTTTGGGAAGCAAACTGATGAAAAACATTGTGTTTTTGTCCCCCAATTTTAGCTAGTTTGCTCTTTCCCTTTGCTCCTAATACCTCTCTTCCTTTTCAATTTCTATATTAAGATTCAATTTTGTTTCCATAAGCGCCTATGGATTTTCCTCCCTCTTGTCTCCCTCATTCAAAATATTGATCTAGCTGTAAATCTTCTTTTTATTACCTGTCGACTTCCTTCTAATGTTGTCACCCCACTTTTGCTATCCTACACACAAGTATGCAAGACGTTGGGGGATATTCGCTTCATTGGTAGACTATAGCAGTCGAATTTAGCCTTACAAGTATCCTCCATATCCCACCATAATTCAAATCGAAACCCGAGATTAGTAATCCATTTCCTTTCTAGAGTCATAGATATAAGCAATGGGCAAATGCCTAAGGTGAAATGCTAGGAATCTTATCCACCAACTCTAATTTGCCACCACTCTGTCTAGCCTCTCTTTGATATTGTTTTCAGTGAAATTACCCTTCTCCTACATGAACAATGGCCCTTCATATCCCATATCCTCTAATTGACAAGTTTCCAGTGTAGATTGAAATTCCTCCATTTGTCCTTCTCTAGGAAATCCCCTTTTTTTCTCGAACGAATACAGAATCTCATTAAAATCTCCTAACATATGTTAATTTTTAATTTGTGTTTATTGTGTTATCATTTTCAAAAAAATCATCGTCACACCACTGCATCATCACCATTGCATCTGCTAATTATCTTTTACCATGGAAGAAAATAATTGGGGTTTTGCAATGAATAGAAAGATGGTTTCCAGGACCTTGTTGATTGTTTATTTGCAAGCAATAATCTCCTATTGTTGAAGAGGTTCTTCGCTTTTTGTAGCTCTTTTACTAAGTTTCTTTTTCACTTAGTTTTTCTAGGTTTATTTATGTGTACCTCATTGATATATGTTTTTTGGAAAAATTTTGACTTTGTACAATGAAATTTTTAATTTACTGCAAATAATTTTGGGTTGTTATCTAGGTTGCCTTTGTTCACATTGATTTTTTTTAATTAGAATTTAGGCAAATTTTATAAATTTTAGCATATTTGTTTTTAAATTTGCAGATGAAAAATAATAGAGAAAGAAGGATTTGGAAGAATAATATGAATAACACAAATTACCCATATTTTTAATTTTTAGGTTAAAATTATTTAATTATTTCATGGAACTAATGAATTTCTATTTTATATTTTTAAAAGTTTTCTATTTTAATAATATGTTTTATTATATATATTCAAAAATTTATATATTTATTTCTATTTTTATAATTTTTAAAATATATTTTTAATTAACAATGCCATGTGGCATGTTTTATTGGTCACCCATATTTTTTAATGGCGTTTAAAAAATGGACCTATAACAGAAAACTATTTTCGGTGCCAAATTGAGACAAAAAAAAAAGTTTAGATATCAAAGTGGGAAAACAAATATACTTTAAGGGTCAAATCGTGAATTAAGCCTAAAATAAATAAATAATTTTTTCCTTAAATAAAAATTTTGTCTTTAATAAATAACCGAACATGTATGTGTCACGGGTCGCAGATCAAAGCTCGTGACCATTGCGCACAGAACGTCTCATGAAGGTTAATTGATTAAATGAGGCTCATTTAACCCACTTGAATTGGCCCGACTCATAAAACATAAGGTAAAGCTTACCTACTTAAAGCCTTAGTGGCCTAGTGAAACATTCCAGTAAAACTAGAGTTATTAGGGTGATTAATGTAAATCCTAAGGTATAAATATTTATAGAGTTTAAATCTCTCAAGACTCTCAATTATAGATAAGCTCTAATCTTGAGTGTTGATATGACTGTACCGTTGAATTTAGAGAGCTTAATTATAAATAAAAGGTCTCCCCCCTCATTTGTAATCATTTCGTTGTAAACCTTTAAAATAATAAAATACATTTGAAATTATTTACTCAAACGTCTTATGTGAGATATTTCTCTTTGGCTATTCTATTTGTTTGTGGCTTCCTTTTTTTGAGTTTACTTCCTCTTTGCTTCGGTGTCTTAGAGAATTTATGCTAGAATTCTCATTTTGCGAGTATAAGACTAACTTAGGTAGGATTTGAACACAATAAATCGCTTAAGACTACACAGTTTGTCAAACTAAAATTCTATAATCTTTAAGTTTTTGTTTTAGTAAATATGGAAAAAAAACATAAAATTTAACTGTATAAACATAAATTTATTAAAATATTTAAAAGTTTATTAAATTAATATAAAATTTTACAATTAATTTAACTGAATGTTTAAACTTAAAATTTCAAAATATACACATTTATTTAGGTTTAAATGTAACCAAAGTATACTCGTTTTTATTAAAATGTTGATTGTTAATTTTTTTTTGCTAAAAACAAATTAAAATGTAATTTAAAGATTAAAACCATAGTCTCAAATTTAAAAAAAAACTATATTCAAGAATGTTTAAAAAGAGTAATAGTAAAAGAAACATATTGAGAATATAAGTTACAATAGCATATTTTAGTTAAATCTAAAAAAAAAATTACAATAACAATAATATGAAATTAAAAAAAGTTCTCAATATACAAAATTGCACATGAATAGAAATAAATTATAGATAAAAATAAAAATATATACATTGAATACACAAAACCTTCAATTTCAATTAGGCATGATCTAGGGTGAAGTAATTCGTCCAGGTCCACTTGAAAAATGAGAGAGTTTGGATAAAATATGAGGCACGAAAAATAGACTTATGTAAAATTTAAGGCCAGTTTTTTATATGAGTTTGGCTTTCGGCAAGATCTTTCGGCTTGAGCCTCACCTGACCTAGCCTGACCTGACCCGAATATATTATAATATAATTATTATATATTAAATCACTAACGCGATAATAAGTACACCCATTACCCAAAACTTAAAAAATATTTACCTAACTAAGTAACCCAATCCAAAATATAAAAACTATATTTAATTCAATAAAATATTTATTATATTTATGGTAATGTTTTTAATATAAATATTTTTAATGCATTAGAAAACTTTTATTTTAATGCATTTAGTGTATTATATTTTAAAAAATATTTTTAAATAAAATTAATTTAAAAATCAAATATTGACGAAATAGATTAAACCTGAATTTACTTGGATCGGGGTTAAGAAGAAAAAAATAAGCTGATTTTCTGAACTCAACACAAGCTTAAAATTTTTGTATTAGTCCAATCGTCTAGTTTGAATTAAATTACATTGGGAGGATGCGAAATTTTGAATGGTTATCTGTGCAGCGGTGTATTTATAGATGAATGAATGTAAATGTGTGTGGTGTATTTATAGAAATTACAAATATGTATAAATATTTTTCCTTTAATAATTAAGCTCTAAGCTGTCTGCCTACAATCTAAGACAGGGAGACAAAACATTTATCCTTTTGCTTTCTCATATTTATGTTGAAATTAGAATTAGAATAAATATTTTGCTAAAAGATTAATTAAGAATATCATTATATTGTATTTGAATATTTTTGTGTTTAAAGAATTTTATATTTATTTAAACTTACATACTTTTAATTATCTAGTTTAACTCTCTATATTTGTGAGTGTTTAAACAAAAATATTAATTTTAGAAAATGGACATGTGTAAAAAAAAAAGATTTATTTAAAATATGTGTTGGGCTTAAGTTTCAAGATACATGCTCCAAATATAGCTTGATCCAATCCTTTTATTAAAAATGTAATATATTATTTTATTTATTTTTATATATTATGTAATTTATATCACTTAAAAAAATCAAATCTATAGTAAATGAAAACATTAAAAATATGTTACGACTCCACTTACATAGAGTAAAAACTAAAGTAGTTTTACACACTTTTTAACTATTTATATGATTAATATTTTAATGATCCAACTATTAAATTTATCAACATAATTGTACTTATCATGCATGTAAATTTTCAAATCGATCCGATATCTCTATTATATCGATCTAAAATACTTTATATATTAATATATATTTAACGATTGAATTCTTTTTCATAAAACAAATGGTTAAAATTTTTAAATTTTCATCAAATTTGACATGCACATAAATAAATCATGAAATAGAACGGTTGAATTGTTAAAATATTAATCATATAAATATTTACTGAAATATGTAAAACTACTTTAATTTTTACACCGTAAATATTATGTTCATATCGAATTATTATATCTCATTTAAAATTGTCATATATACGTTCAATTTTTTATTTAATAAAATATTTTATTTTAAGTAACTAATGTAATTAAAGTATATGAAATATTATAATAATAAAATAATTCAAATCATTAATGAAGTAATGGTATAATATTAAAAATACTTTTATCCATTTTTAGTATATGATTTTTTTTATTAATTAAGAATTTTGAATTTTATAAATTGAATAAAACTCTGATCGAGTTGGTGTCACGGGTTAATCGGCTACCAAATCGATAGGAAATGACTAATATAATATTTTATTAAATGACTACTATTATTGTTTTGATGATCTTTTATCTTTTCATACTTCTATATAATTTTTAAATAAAAGAATCAAAATTAACATATCTAGGAATTGAACCCATGTTTGATAAATTTATAAACAAATTATTTGCTGATAATAATTCTTAATTAAACTTAAGAAAAGTTAAGTTTCAACATAAAATGTTTACTTGATAATAACATCATGATAAACAATTGCAGTGCATTTAGTATTGTTAATTTGATGTATTTATGTGTTTAAATTTTGTTTTACTTAGAATTTAATTAATTTTTAAAATTTTAATATCGTGCATATTTCAAGTGTTATCATGATTATTAGTTTTAAACCATATGTTTTATTATTTAAACACAAATTTATAGTCTAAATCTGTGATTTTTACATGCATACAAATGAGATAAAATTTTTAATTTAAATTATGCGCTTAACCTTTTATTGAAAATTTAATACATTAATAAAATATTTTATTATGTTAAATACGAAATAGTTCAAAATAATAAGATATATTAAAATATTTTCATATTTTTGGATTTATTTAAAATGATTGTTGGTAATTCAAAATAATATTATAAATATCTATCAATTTATTTAATTTTCTTTCATATATAACTGTAAAATTAATTACATGATAATTAATTAAAATTAATAAATGTAATTTAATATGATTATAAGATCTAATTCAACGATTGATATTATTATTTGTTTAAGTGATAATGAAATCAAGAAAAGTTAACCCTATTATAATTAATAATAATTTTATTATCTTATAATAATATATTAAAAATATTTTATAATGTTAATCTAATATTATAATAAAAATAGAAAATATATTTATATGTTGGAAGCTTTTCTCGAACTCGTAATTCATGCATATTATAGATAAACATTTATATTTTTTTGGTAGGATGAAATATCTTCTACGTCTATTTTAATATTCACAAAGATAAAACTAAAATTGCGTTTAATTTCAGGAAATTTATTAAAATTTTTAAAAACATTTTTGATAAATGAAAATGAAAATGTGTAAAAATTTTAAAATAATAAAAAATATTTTAACTAAAAATATTTGTAAAAGTGTGAAAAGATGAAAATAAAGACTTTTTAACTTTAAATATATTTGGTCTTGATTAGAATTATCCATGGGACGGGTCGGGTTAGGGTCAGGCCCTATCAAATTTTTAGGTCCAATTGATAGGTTCGAGCTTGACCTAAAAAATGAGCTTAAATTTTTGCCCAAGTTTGACCTATATAAAAATGCTAAAACCCGAGTCTAGCTCGCTCAGATAAATTTTTTTAATTTTATTTTTCATATAAAAAATTTAAAAATTATAATACGCCAAATATACTAAAAATATTAAAATAAATGTTTCCCAACAAATTGAAAATAAATTAAAAAATCTTTACACTTAAATAACACTAAGATAAATGCAACTTAACAAGCAAATACCTATAAAATTATAGCAAAATTACCAATAAAGCAAATGTTATATATTATCCAAATAATAGTAGCAATATAATAGTGAAATGGTAGTAAAATAGCGATGAAAGTGGAAAAACAATAGCAAAACATGGAAAGATAGCAACAAAACAATAGGGTTTTTTTATTATTGCAAATTCAGGCAGGGTAGGGCTCGGGCCGAAGAAACCTTACTTGAGGCCCGACCCATTTCCTACATAGGCCTTAATTTTTACCCAAGTCTATTTTCTGAGCATATATTTTTACCTAAACTTTCTCATTTTTCGGGTGAGCCTTCGGACTAGGCCAGTAATATTGATTCAAACTCACATAAACACAAAAATATTATTATATTTTTCATCAATTTTTCTAAGGGTAAACTACAAAAATAGTCACTTTTGTTTGCCTCATGTTACATTTTAGTCACTTATGTTATTATTTTGTTACGAAGTGATCAATCTTCCGTTAAGTTATGTTATCTTTCTAACGGTAATCCTACGTGGCAGTCCAACTAGATATTAGTGAATCTGCTAATACATACTTCATTCGGATAAAGTATGCATTATTAAAATTAAATTAAAATATTAAATAAGAAATAAAATTATAAAACAATATGTTATTTGGAAAATAACTATTATTGTAATGAGATATATGTTTTATTAGGTATAAGTATTTAAAATTTTATTTTTGTAATATGATACATGCGTAAATATATATATATATATATATATATATATATATATCATATTAGTGAATCTGCTAATACGTACTTCATCCGGATGAAGTATGTATTAGCAGATTCAGTAATATCTAGTTGGACTGCCACGTAGGATTACCGTTAGGGAGTTATAACAGAACTTAACGGGAAAGTGATCACTTCGTAACAAAATAATAACATAAGTGATTAAAACGTAACATTTTAAATATAAATGACTAAAATGTAATATGAGATAAATAAAAGTGACTATTTTTTAGTTTACCTATTTTTCTAATATTAAATCTAATACACCGATTTGAATCCATGAAAATGTAATACTGTTTTCATTATTAAAAACAAATTTTTATTTCTATATTTCAATTTTCTAAAAAAAAAAAAGAATCATCAACCAAACCCACCTAATCTTTTCGTATTTGTAACCTTAATATTACCCCCAACATGTGAGGTGGCAAATTTTACTTTATTTCTAATTTTGGCCCAAAAATATCTTAAAGAATAGGCAAGTAAGAAGGGCCAATTTCGTCAATTACTAATCGTTAAAATTCCAAACTTTTTATCATCAAAATAAAAAAACCAGGGGTGGCTTAAGATAACAGGCAGTTTTCAACTCTCAATCTTGGGGGCGCGAACTTGCCTTTCCAAATCAATCCAAATATAAATAATTAAATTAAATTTAAAAAAAAAAACCCAGCCTTCTCTTTTCGCTTTTTCTACAGGTTTTCTTTATTTTTAAATGCTTTTTTAATGAGCTGTATTTTATTTTATTTTTCAAATCGAAAACTATAAAATTAAAAGGTTTTTTTTTTTTTCTTCCCTGTTTTTCATGGCCCCTAGTTTTGCTCTCTCTCCCACCCTTATATACCACCTTTGCACCTTTCTTTCCCAACAGTTAACTATCTTCGCATTTTCTCATAGATTTCTCCCCCCCTTTTCTTTTTTGTCTTTCTTTGCTAATATCAATCTTTATCTTCTTCTTCCTCCAAACGAACTCATTAACACAAACTTCTTTTTTCCCTTGGGACAAACTTTGTTTTGAAATCTTCTGGGTTTTGCATGAAAATAGTGTTTTCCCAATAAGAATCATCTATGACGGTGGAAACTGGTGGATTGGTGGAGCAAAGCAAAAATAATATCACGACGACTGTAAAGCATGTAAACAACAGGGTTAGGTATGGTAACAAGACGGAGAAGAAGAACAGATCATATAAGAAGATGAGAAGAGAGGTTGTGTTTCCAAGAGTTCCTGATGTATTGCAACAACTCTTTGTTTCTTGTACACAAATCTTCAGAGGCCCTGGATTTGTCCCTCCTGCTTCTGATGTAAACAAGCTATGCGATATTCTTGGTAAGTTATCAGCAAAATTCACTTCAAAATCTAGGTTCTAGGATTTCTGCTAAAATTTTGACTTATAGGCCATCTGATTAAGTCCAGAAACTCCCAGTTTCGTTATTTATTAATATTGATATGGATCATGGTTTTGTATTTGTACTTGCACGTTGTATTTTAGATTTTTTATGGTAAAAAAGTAAAAAAAAAAAACCACCTTTTCTGTCAATTACAACTGTCAAAATAAATGATTTTTTTTATTTTACCAAGTTTAAACTGAATATTCTAAAACAACGCATGAGTTGCTGTAGACACCGATGTTTGTTTCTTGTGTTTGTGGGGGTTCCATTGGGCATTTAGAATCTGATTCAGCCCTAGCAATGGAAAGGAGGTAAAAGAAGGGAGATTTGATTGATAGTAATGCATGAATGTGGTGTGGTCGCATCACACATGTTGCCTCCTTAGTGGATACGCATACCAAATTTAATAACAGAACGGATCCAAAATATTGGAGTAGGGGTAGGAAATTATTTGTTTTGTTTAGGGCATATATCAATCTTTTGTCACGTGACAATGTGATCTCCCATAACCTTGTGTGAAAATTATGTTAAAAATCGAAAGTAAATAAATAATTGGGTATTCACACTTATTCTTGGACCCCAAGCTTTTCAATTGTTTCATATTGGACCCCCCAAATTAGGCTTTAATGCGATTGGGTTTTCTTATTTCTATGTGCGCAACCTGATTTGGAAGTGACAGCCATAATTGTTTATAATGGATGCAGATAAGATGAAGCCAGAAGATGTTGGGCTTAGCAAAAGTCTGCAGTTCTTCAAGCCAACGGGTGCTGTGAAAGGGACTCCAAGGGTCACTTATACTACCATTTACCAATGTGACCAGTTCTCGGTAAGATGTCATAGTATTGCCTCTCTCTCTCATTTTCTTTTATCACATTGCTTTGTGATTGAATTGGTTGTTTCCTGTGTGCAGTTGTGCATTTTCTTTCTTCCGGAAACGGCTGTTATTCCTCTCCATAACCATCCAGAGATGACTGTTTTCAGCAAGCTTTTACTGGGGAAAATGCATATAAAATCATATGATTGGGTCGAGCCTAAAGACTCAATACCACCCTCCAAATGTGAGATTTCTATCTTTTTCAAGTCTCCAAACCGGATTCATTCATTCATCTTTGATGTGATCATCATTGGGTTATTTTTTTCCCTCGTTGTTGCAGTGAGGTTGGCAAGGTTGAAAGCCAATAGCGTGTACACGGCCCCATGCAACACCTCGGTGTTGTATCCTACAACAGGAGGCAATATGCATCAATTCACCGCCGTAACACCTTGTGCGGTGCTCGATGTACTCGGCCCTCCCTATTCTAAAGAAGACGATCGCGACTGCTCTTATTACAAAGATTTCCCATACTCAGCTTTCTCAAGTAAGTCCAGTAGATAATAGTTTCATATTCATGTTCATGAATGTATAATTAATCTTTGCAATTGGATTGTGCAGATGAGGGAGAAACTACAAGAGTGAGTGAAGAAGAGAGAGAGGGACTTGGATGGCTAGAAGAAATTGAAGCACCAGAGAATGCAGTGATGGATAGAATTGATTACTTAGGTCCTCAAATTATAGAAACTAGTTATTAGGTTTATTATTATCTCTAAATGCTTTTATATTTAGTCTTGTAGATAGTGGGAAAAAACATACTAGTGATTTTGGTTGGACTTTTTATACATGCTTACATTTTTTTTTCTTAGTTTTTGCCAGGTTGTGCTAATGGTTTATGGAATTTTTAAATTTTTTTGTGAAAAGAAGAGCCTTTAAGGCTTAAAATATTGATTTGGTTTCAATACAACCATTGTTATTTACTTATTATTAAGATTGAAGAATCTGCTACTAAATAAGAAACTAAGAATCAAAGAAAACAGAATCCATTAGTTAGGATTTAAGGAAAATTTTAGTACTCGGTTATCTCTCTGGTCTTTGAGCAGTGAAGCTTGAATTTCACCAGTTTGTAAATGTGACTGTCTTAATCTTATATTATGCTCAACTTTTGCATTATATTGTATGTGTTATTATTCTGTATTCCTATCTTTTTTAGCCCAGTAAAAGTAATACCAATAGCCCATTCTAACATGGCCAACCTTTGCCCTTCTTGTTAGCACATTAAAGCAGCCCAAAGCAGAAAGAGGGTTTTGAATTCTAGTTTTAATAGTTATAATTGAAACTTTGCCATAGGACTTACACTACATCATGTATATTCATAACACACATACATTTTCTTCAATTTATTTTGAAGATGAAAAAATATATATATATATAATATATATATATATATTACAGAAACACAATTCTAGTGATACTACTACTACTAATAAAAGAGAATATGATTGATTAAGTATTTAGGTGAAAATTTACGTTTTAGTCATTGAGTCGTTAAAATTATTATTATATGGTATTCTTTGTTTACACCGTTTACACTAATCGGAAGCTCTCTTTCTCCTTCTCTTCTATATTTTATGAAACAGTTTAAAGGTTACAAATTTATAAACTAAAATCCAAACAACTTTCTTTATCGATCTTGAGACTAACCGTTAAATCAATTTGATTAATTAAGTAACTATTTTATAAATTTAAAAATTAAATAACTAAAATATAAACCTAATGTTTGTGTGTAACTGACCATTAATCTTGAATTGTTCACTAAATAATTTAATATTATAATAATATTTCAATTTTCATAACATTAAAAATATTTTTTTGGTTGTATGGAATATGTGAGTGAATGAAAAACATATTTTAAAAATAATAAATTTAATGATCTATAAGCTATCAAACTGAAGTCAATGATTATTTTCTTTCCTTCACTACTCTGAACAGAAAATGACATAAATAAACATCATATTATGCTGAAAAATGTAATAAGAAATACAAATAAAAAACATAATCAAAACACAAAACATGAGTATTATAGAAAACTTACTACTTAGTAAAAGAATAAAAAAAACTTACCACTCCTTTTCTATAGTTTGAAAGAATAAACAAAAAAGTATTATATGATTTTTTTTCAATTAATTTGGTTGAAGCTTAAAGGTTAAGCTAATATTTAAAGAAAACTGATTAAATTCATATGTTTGTGATACATCTTCATGACAAAATCAAATTATATTATATATAAAAACACAATTTTTTTTATAGTAGTTTAATTTTAACTATTATGTATGATGAGATAGTTGCTCATCCGATTCCTTAACTATGTGATTGTGAGTTCAATTCCCGCTCAAGCAATTTAGGTGTCTTTTTTTTATTTTTATCGATTTTTAGCTTTTGTTAGTTTTATGCCCTTTTGAGACCCAAATTGAACAAATGGCACTATGAGGACTTAACGATAATTGAGTTGGTGTAGGAAGTCGATAATGACCTAAACTTGAAGAAATCATCATTCAGAGTATCGCTACACTGAGGCATGGAAGTCGTGGTACCTTTAACAATGTTGAAGTGAAGAAAATTGAGGCCAACTTGTAACACCCCAAACCCGACCTAGATATTATGGCTGAAATCTGGAAATGTTACGAAGAAAGGTTTTGAAACAAAACTTTCATGTTAAAACTTCTTGTATTAATTGTTCTAAAAGAGTCCGCATTTTCAGAAAAAACTTATTATTATTCTCTTTAATGAAACCGTCATTTATTACCCTTTTAAGTAAAACATAAATTTGCAGCGGAAGTTTATAAGTCGTTATAGTTGAAAACCGAGCTTGTGTTTTCAAAAACATTTGTTTGCATAAAACTATTGTTTGCCAAACATCACAGTTTAAAAATCTAAACGCATCCAAAACCAAAATTATAAACAATAGTCCAGAGAGTCCCAAAATTACAAAGCTTTCAAATAAAATTCTAAAAATTAAATAATTTAATAATTAAAAATAGTTTCCGAACTAGTGGTCACTGTTGAGCCTCCGTCACACCGACCCGCCTATGCTTGAGGATTACCTGAACAGAACAGTCAAACAGATGTGAGTTTTCAAAAACTTAGTGTGTAACTAAACAGAGTCATACACACATATAAACTCAGATTTCTCAGAAGTTCAGGACAGAAGCGGACATAAGTCTCTAACAGAATCAGATCATATCAGTATCAAATTATCAGAAACATACAGATATGCAAAGTCCTACTCTCATCCTCTACACACTATCTCGAACCATCCCAACGCACCATGTGGGGTATAAAACATCCACCCATACCAACACACCACATAGTGTCTTTATGACACTTGTCAGAATAGTTTGTAGGCAAGCTGCCAATATATAGGTGGAATGTCGCTTCATAGAACACTTGCTCTACATATACAAATCCCACCCCATATACAAATATAGAATACAGATATAACCGAGTTAATATGACCCGCATGCTCATATACAGATATTACACATGTTTATATAAAATAGTCAAACATACATATGGTTTTCCTAAACTCAAATCAGTCTATCTGAATAGCAGATCTCATGCATTAGGTTTGTTTTGCCTTTACCGACCCTACGGAAGGCCCATAGCCGATCGAAACGACGTATGTGACCCTAGAGAAAATTTCAGAATCTTGAGACCACACGCCCAAATTGGCCTTACCTGTGTGGCCCACATAGCCTGACCCACAGCCCACACACCCAAATCAGCTTGGCCCACGTGACCCACATGGCCAAACACTCTCCCATCACATGGTCTTGTGTCGCACATGGCCGGGCACACGCCCATGTGCTATCAACAAGCCACTTTTTCGGCTTTCGCCAAGCCTTGTTTTCTTGTGTTTTCATTACACACCTGATTCGATTTCGTAGTAATTCAAATGACGATGATCCTAGCACTTAAAATCATCCAAACTCCAACAAATTAAACCACACGAACAATCCAATTACTAAATCAATATCCTAAAAAATCCTAATATGTTGAAAAACCTAACAATCGTAGCTACACAAAATTTAATAGAATCACTTACCCTCGAAGACAATAATCCACAACAATCACATGAAACTATGATGTTGTAAGAGCGCCCAAAGTCTCACAACCTTTGCCTAAATGCAGAAGTAATTAATTAACAACTAGGATCTGTTCAAGACCGCTAACATCCCATAATTCCAAATGTTAAAGAAAAACAAAGCTCTACTTACCAAGCCAAATAAATAAACCCTGAAAAATTCAAATTGCAGTAATTTGCGTGAATGATTGGTAAACAGAATCTAAAAAGGAGAAGTAGAGAAAATTGACAGAGATAGGAAAAAAAGTCAGAAAGAGGGAGAAATTTTGGGAAAGAATAAAAATTTAAAAAATAAAAGAAATTAAGAAAATAATTCCAACTCCCCCACTACCCACTAACAACCAAATCCCACAGAATTCGACTACTAACCTCATCTAGCTACCACAAACTTTCAATCCTACTGAACTTTTACTACACAACTGGCACACACTTACAGAAGCAAAAATAACATCCTTTGCTCATAGGGGGTTCAAACACAAGACTCCAAGGCAAGCTAATACCTTACCACTTGAACCAACTGGCTCATTCTAATTTGAGTTGATCGAAAGTAATATATAAGCCAGGCCACAAAAGATAAGGCTAGGATAAAAAATAACAGAATTTTTCAAAAAGTGAAATTTGAACCCAAATCCTCAAACACACAATCAGAACATTTAGCCACTGAAGCAGATTCTTACATTCATAGAAACAAAATTAAATTAGTCAAGGCGTTACAACTCTACCCCTTAAAAGAAATTTTAGCCTCGAAATTTACCTGATTCGAACAAATAAGGATACTGCTTACGCATCGAGTCTTTAGGTTCCCATGTGGCTTTCTCAGTGCCATGATTCCTCCACAAAACTTTAACTAACGAAATATACTTCCTCATCAACATCTTTACATCTTGATCCAAAGTCTGAATTGGCTCTTCCTTAAATTTTAAATCTGGTCTAATCTCGATCTCCTCAATAGAAACAACGTGAGATGGATCAGACCAATACCGCATCAACATAAAGACGTGGAATACGTCATGGATACGGTCTAACTCTAAGACATGAAATACGTCATGAATATGGTCTAACTCTGAAGTTAAATCCAACTGATAAACGATCAGTTTCACTTATTTCAGAATCTGATACGACCCAATGAATATAAGGCTCAACTTGCCCTTACATCCAAACCTCAAAACTTCCTTCCACGGAGACACCTTAAGGAAGACAAAGTCACCCATAGAGTATTCAATATCCCTCTTTTTCAGATCCACATAAGACTTCTGTCTATCAGAAATCGCCTTAGGACGATCCCGAATTAATCTGACTTTATCTTCAGTCTTGGAAACCAACTTGGGACCTAAAACCTGTCGTTCACCCAACTCAGTCCAACACAGTAGAGTACGACACTTACGATCGTACAGAGCCTCATAAGGTGCCATCTAGATGCTAGACTAAAAACTATTATTGTAGGTGAACTCAGCTAAAGGCAGAAAATCCTCTCAGCTCCCTCGAAAATCAATCACACAACTCCAAAGCATATCTTCCAGTATCTAAATTATCCTTTTAGAGTAACCATCGGCCTGAGGATAAAACACAGTACTGTAGTCTAATCTCGAACCCAAAGCCTCATGAAGCTTTTTTTAAAACCGAAAAGTGAAACGAGGATCCCTATAAAAAATTATCAAAACCGTAACCCCGTGAGTCTCACAATCTCAAAAATGTAGAGCTTGACCAACTTCTGCAAAGAATAATCTGTCTGAACTGGAATGAAATAGGCGGACTCAGTCAAATGATCTACGATGACCCATACAAAATCTTTCTTAATAGGTGTTAAAGGTAACCCACTAGTAAAATCCATTGTCACACGTTCCCATTTCCATAAGGGAATCTTAACGGGTTGAAGCAAACCCGAAGGCAATTGGTGTTCAACCTTAACTTGTTGGTATGTCAGACAACAAGCAACGAAATCTGTTACCTCCCGTTTCAAAATCAGGACCAGTATAGTTCATAGAGGTCTCAATACATCTTATTTCCACAGGGATACATAGCATAAGGGCTACTATGCGCTTCCTTCTGTCTCAGATCAGAATCGTTCAATACACAAATATAACGCCTGGTTTAGACCCTAGTCAGAATAGTAGTTTTGGGACCACAAATCTAAGTCATAAAAATATTTAAATATTATTTTTAGTGTTTAAAATATGTATTTAAGCATGTGTGAAAGTTTCGTGTGAAAATTTTATCATTTGTGTGCTTAATTTTGAAAAAGGACTTAATCGCAGAAAATGCAAAAGTGGCCTTCTATTTGATTAAGTGCTGAATTGTTGTGTCTTTTTAGATTTGAGGTCCTTATGTTGTAAATGGACCATTGAATTCATTAATAGACATTAATGGACATTAGTTGGTGGAATTTTAATGATATTAGTAAGGGTTAATTAGTAAATGGCTAAATAATATTGATTTAATAAAACATAGTGAAAATAATGGCCATTTTATCATCTTTTATAACCAAACGAAGCAAGGGAAAAAGCTTAAAATAGGGTTTTGATATTCGGTTCTTGTGTGGCCAAATTGAGGTATGTATTTTGCTCGATTTTTTATAATTTCTATGTTGTTGTGATCGTTGTTAACTGTTCTAGCAAGCCCATGCTTAAATTCATGAAATTTTTGATAATTTGATGAGATGCCATTGATGAATTCATGAATTTTGTGATTTTAAATGGTGAATTATGAAAGCTTAGTGCTTGATAAACATGTTTTGTAAAGTGATATTGAGTAAAAATGCATATTAGGGATTAAATTGAGAAAAGTATATATTGAGGGACTAAAATGAGAAATAAATGATAAATATGGGTTATAGGGACCATAGGAAAATTCAGCTAAGGCATAGTTGTGATGAATTTTGTATATTTGGTGTTTTGTGTAATAAGGACTTAAATGTCAAAATGTGTAATTTTAGGGGCTAAGGTGCAAAAATTCCAAACGATGTGTTTGTGTATTAAATTGAATGTGTTGGTGATTAAAAAGTTAATTTTGAATACAAACAGATCAAGAAAGGAGAAATTCAGACATAAATCGAGGCAAAAATAAAGTGCTCGATTGATCGACTAATATTGTCATTTTTACGTCCAGAGTAGGTTTGTCTATAATACATATCGTTTGTAAAATGTTTGTATGTGATGAAATAAATAGAAATTAGATTGAGAAGTTGGAGTATGTGAAATGTGAATCGAATTTGAGGCACTAAATGTGCGAAAAATGAAGTAGCTACGGCTATTAAAAATGGCACTGAGTGTGCGAGAATATAACAGCAATAGCTAAATAAATGGCACTATGTGTGCAATACCGATATAAGTTCAGTTTAATGAAATAACACTAAGTGTGCGATAATATTATAGTTTCAGATAATTAAATTGGCACAATGTGTGTGAGTTCATTGAATGTGCAAGTATGATCGAATGAAGTATTGCATTGAGCATTAAAGTGATAAATGTAATAGATAAGAACGTAATGATACAGGTATGTACGGAACCTATGTGGTTGATGGTATTGAGTATGAAGTAGATGAAAGGTTATGTAAATGAATGATGAGATGAGTTGCATTAAGTGTTAGCTAATTGATAGAATTTTATTTTAATTGATAAGTTAAATGTGTTATATCATGAACTTACTAAGCTTTAAAAGCTTACTGTGTGAAATGTTCTCTGTTTTACAGTGTCATAAAGCTAGCTCGGATCCGAGGATTGTCAGTGACTCATTCACACTATCGGACATCTATTTTGGTACCATTTTGAGAGTTGTATATATGGTATATGGCATGTATAGGCTAGTGTCATTTTGGTATGTTTGTGTTGTGGTTAGCCATAAGACTTGGCTTGTAAATAATGGTATGTATGGCTTCTTAAGTTGATTTAATTGGTATGTTTGATAAGTAGAAATGTGATGTTTATAATGTTCATGTGATGATTTAAATATGGAATGTTGAATTGACAAGTTTTGTGGTATGAAATAAGTGATAAGATGACGAAATTATACCTTTGAAACTTATGTGAGTTTTAATGATTTTGGTATATTTAAGTGGTGGAATTGAGTAGTGAAATTGATGGTATTTGGATGTTATGCAATATGTATGAATTGGTTGATTTGGTTACCTATGAATGTATGTAAATGATGCTAAAATGTTGTGGTTTTAGAGTGCTTGAGTTAGGTGAAAATTATGGCTTAAACCAAGCCTAATTTCACCTCACACGGTTGAGCATACGGGCGTGTGTCTCCACCGTGTGTCTGTTGTAATTTAGCTATTCAAGTCAGTCTTAAGCACGGCCCAAACACACAGGCGTGTCTGGTGGCCGTACGAGGCACACAATCTTGGTACATGGGCTTGTATGGCCATTTTGAAGGGTACATGGGCTAGACACACGTGTGTGTGGTTGGCCGTGTGACTCAAGTCAGTTTCGACCACAGCCAAGGCACACGGGTGTGTTTTGTGGCCGTGTGGTTAAGTCAGTATGTATGCCCTGTTTTACCACGGTTTAGACATACGGACGTGTCTAAAGCCGTGTGAGGCACACAGCCTGGTCACATGCCACTTTGAAAATTTTGTTAAGTTTTTGAGAAAAATTGTACATGCTCGTTTTAATCCTGACCCCTTTAGGGTCTCTTTGACCTAATATAAGGGACTTGATATTGATGTATGATCTATGGTGTTATGATGATTGTGTAATGAATGCTAGATGTTTAGATATGTTAGGTAATACTCCTTTACCCTAGTCTGTTGATGGATACGGGTTAGGGGTGTTACATTTTATTGGTATTAGAGCTACGGTTTAGTCGATTCTAGGACTAACGTAACGTGTGAGAATCTAGCTAACATGCCATATAGATGAACTATGATAGTGTAATGGTTCCTGACAGTTAAAATGTGTTTTTCATATAGCAAATGGATCCCGAATGAGTGATAACTGATGATGTTGATTGCAATGCGCTCGCTCCTGCTCAAGGGGCAGCGCCTACAGAATCTAGGTCGATATCTAGTAGTCAGGGAGGAGAGGCTAAGCAAGCCTTCTTTCAAATGATGACTGAATGGTTCACGGAATTCATATGAACGAATCCGGCTGTTCAACAACCTCCACCCCCATTAGTTCCTCAACAAGTCCCAGTTGTGCCATAAGTAATAGATTCGATTCGATTGAGTAAGCCACCTATTGATAAGATTCGTAAAAATAAGGTTGAAGAGTTTTGGGCTACGATTGATGATGATGCCGAGAGAGCTAAGTTCTAGCTTGAAAACACTATTCTAATATTCGATGAATTGTCCTGTACTCCAGAAGAATGTATTAAATGCTTAGTATCTTTACTTAGAGATAATACATATCACTACTGGAAAACGATGACATCAGTGGTTCCTAGTGAACGAGTTACCTGGGAATTCTTTCAGATCGAGTTTCGGAAGAAGTACTAAGTCAAAGATTCCTCGATCAGAAAAATAAAGAGTTTCTGGAGTTGAAACAAGACTAGATGACTGTAATAGAATACAAAAGAGAATTTACACGTTTAAGCAAGTATGCTCGAGAATACGTGTCTACCGAAGAGATCATGTGTAAAAGATTTGTTAATGGATTGAATGAAGACATAAAATTGTTAGTCGGGATACTTGAACTGAAAGAATTCGTAGTACTAGTTGAGAGGGCCTGTAAATCCAAAGATTTTAGTAAAGAAAAAAGAAAAATTGATGCACAGGTGAGAGATTCGAGGAAGAGATCGATGAATAAATCTTATCATTCCTCGTCAAAGAAATCAAGAGATTACTTTAATCGATTGACAACTTCAACGAGATATCAGAGTAAAGATCGTGAAAAGCAGCACACTAATCCTAAAACTCAAACCATATCGTATCGACCGTTGGTAACTTAAAAGATGTTAAGCCTGAGTGTCAACAATATAGAAGACGAAATTTTGGTGATTGCTGGGGAAAAAATAATAACAAAGCTTGTTATAGTTGTGGTTCACGACATCACTTCATAAAATATTGCCCAGAGTTAGCTGAAAAAGATAATGCTCAGGACATAAGGCTGAGTAACATTGCAGCTAGAGGTAAACCACTGAGAAACACAAGAAATGTGAGTGGTGGTAGAGGTATGACGTGAGACACTGCAGCAAGATCTAATGGTAGAGCACTTGTATGAGCCTACGCTATTCGAGCACGCGAAGAAGTGTCATCTCCAAATGTTATTACCGGTACTTTTACTCTCTATGATACTAGAGTTATTGCATTGATAGATCCAGGGTCTACAAATTCTTATATATGTATGAATTTAGTATCTAGTAAGACTTTTCCTGTAGTCTACTAATTGTAATTAGAGTATCGAACCCCTTAGGCAAGTGTGTATTGGTTGATAAAGTGTACAAGAATTGTCCATTGATGATTTGAGGTAATTGTTTTCTGGCCGATTTGATGTTGCTACCATTTGATGAGTTTGACATAATTCTGGGTATGGATTGGCTAACATTGCATGATACGGTCGTGAATTGTAAACGAAAGATGATTGATTTGAGATGTCAGAGTAATGGGATTATCCGAATTGAATCAGATGGTTTGAACGGATTGCCGATAGTGATTTCAGTGATGCTAGTTCAGAATTATGTGAGAAAGGGTTGCGAAGCTTATTTAGCCTATATACTTGACACGAAAGTGATTGAAAAAAAGATTGAATTAGTATCAATTGTTTGTGAATATCCAGATGTGTTTCCTGATGAGTTACCAGGTTTACCTCCGATTCGAGAAGTTGAGTTTAGTATTGAGTTAATACGGCGAACTACTCCGATTTCGATAGCTCCGTATAGAATGGCCCCGATAGAGTTAAAAGAGTTGAAAGCTCTGTTGCAAGAATTGATGGATAGAGGTTTTTTTAGACCAGGTTATTCTACTTGGGGTGCACCAGTTTTGTTTGTGAAAAAGAAAGACGGAACTATGAGAATGTGCATCGATTATCGACAACTCAATAAAGTGACAATCAAGAACAAATATCCTTTAACATGGACAGATGATTCGTTTCATTAGTTGAAAGGAGCTACTGTGTTTTCAAAGATAGATTTAAGATCGGGATACTATCAATTGCGAGTAAAAGATTCAGACATTCTAAAAACTGCTTTCCGAACAAGGTACGGACTTTATGAGTTTTTGGGTATACCTTTCAGATTACAAATGCACCTGCTGTTTTTATGGATTTTATGAACAAAATTTTCAGACCGTATTTAGATCGATTTTTTGTCGTATTCATTGATGATACTTTGATTTATTCACATGATGAAACTGAGTATGCCAAACAACTGAGAATAATGCTACAGACTTTGAGAGATAAGCAATTGTTTGTGAAGTTCAGTAAATGTGAATTTTGATTAGGAGAGGTCAGTTTTCTAGGCCATATTGTATCAGCATCTAGTATTCGAGTTGATCCAAGCAAAGTTTCGGTTATTCTGGATTGGAAGCCTTTGAGAAATGTTTCTGAAGTCAGCAGTTTTCTGGGACTTACCGGTCATTATAGGATATCCGTAAAAGGCTTTTCAATGATCGCAACTCCATTGACGAAATTGCTTCAGAAAGATGTGAAATTTGATTGGTATCAGAAAAGCTTTGATCAATTGAAAGCCCTATTAACTGAAGCTCCGGTGTTAGTACAACCAGAATCGGATAAAGAATTTGTGATCTATAGTGATGCTTCGTTGAACGGACTAGGTTGTGTTTTGATGCAGGAAGGCAAAGTCATAGCTTATGCTTCAAGACAGTTAAATCCTCACGAAAAGAACTATCTAACCCATGACCTTGAGTTTGCTGCAATTGTATTCGCATTGAAGATTTGGCACCACTATTTGTTTGGTGAGAAATGTCACGTATATTTTGATCATAAGAGTTTGAAATATCTGATTATTCAGAAAGATTTGAATTTACTACAGAGAATATGGCTAGAGTTGCTAAAAGATTACGAGCTTGTTATCGATTATCATCCGGAAAAAGCAAATTTTGTTACTGATACTTTAAGTTGGAAATTATCATTTACATTACGTATCATGAATACTCATTTAGCTTTGTTTGATGATAGTTCAGTTTTAGTGAAATTGAAAGTGAGACCTTTGTTCTTACAGCAGATTGTTGTTGCTCAAAAGGTTGATAATGAGATAATAGCAAAACGAGCTTAGTGTGATTTGAATTCTGATTTTGAATTCTGAGTTGATAATAATGATTGCTTGAGATTTTGAGATCGGATTTGTGTTTTGAGAAATTCAGAGTTGATTCAGATGATTTTGAACGAAGCTCATAGTAGTCAGTTATCTATACATTCGGGTAGTACGAAAATGTATAACGATTTGAAATAGCATTATTGGTGGTCTAGAATGAAAAGAGATATCTCCGATTTTGTTTTGAAATGTTTAATATTTCAGCAAGTTAAAGCTGAACATTAGGTGTCATTTGGTTTGTTATAACCGATTATGATTCCTGAGTGGAAATGGGACAAAATCACTATAGATTTTGTATCGGGTTTACCTGTGACATCGAGTAAGAAAGATGCAATCTGGGTTATTGTTGATAGATTGACTAAATCGCTCATTTTATTCCGGTTCGCACAGATTATTCACATGACAAGCTTGTTGAGTTGTACATTTCTCAGATTGTGAGATTGCACGGGGTACCTATTTCTGTTGTTTTGAATAGAGATCCGAGGTTCAAATCACGGTTTTGGAAGAAACTGCAAGATGCATTAGGTATGAAACTATACTTTAGAACTGCTTTTCACCCACAGACAGATGGTCAATCCGAACGGATTATTCAGATACTCAAGGATATGTTGAGATGTTGTATTCTTGAGTTTGAAGGTACGTGGGAATGATACTTGCCATTGATTGAATTTGCATATAATAATAACTTTCAATCGAGTATCAAAATGGCTCATTACGAGGCTTTACACGATCGAAAATGTCGAACACCATTGTACTGGACAGAGCTTAGTGAGAATAGGATTCATGGGATTAATTTGATCAAAGAAACATAAGAAAAAGTGAAAGTAACACGTGATACATGGATCGTCAGAAATCGTATGCAGATTTGAAAACAAAAGACATTGAATTTGAGATCAGTAACAGAGTGTTTTTGAAAGTATTTCCATGGAAGAAAAGACTTTGATTCGGTCGTAAAGTTAAATTGAGTTTGAGGTTCATTGGACCGTATGAAATCATAGAGCGTGTCGGGCCAGTTGCGTATAGATTGCTATTGCCACCTGAGCTAGAAAATATCCATAACGTATTTCATGATGCTACGAAGATACAGATCAGATCCTTCGCATGTTATTTCCCCGACTGAGGTTGAAATTCAGCCTGATGTGTCTTATGAAGAAAAACCGATCCGTATCTTAGCTCTTGAGGTTAAAGAGTTGAAAAATAAGAAAATTTCATTAGTGAAAGTATTGTGGCATCGATATGGGGTTGATGAAGCCACGTGGGAGCCCAAGGATGCTATAAGAAAAAAATATCCAAACCTATTCACTAGTAAGATTTTCAGGGGCGAAAATCCCTAAGGGGGAGAGTTGTAACAGCCCGATTTAGACCCTAGTCAGAATAGTGGCTTCAAGACCACAAATTTGAGTCAAAAAAATATTTAAATATTATTTTTCATGTTTATAATATGTGTTTAAGCATGTGTGAAAGTTTCATGTGAAAATTTTATCATTTGTGTGCTTAATTTTGAAAAATGACTTAACCGCATAAAATGCAAAAGTGGCCTTCCATTTGATTAAGTGTTGAATTGTTGTGTCTTTTCAAATGTGAGGTCCTTATGTTGTAAATGGACTATTGAATTCATGAATAGAAATTAATGGACATTAGTTGATGGAATTTTAGTGATATTAATAAGGGTTACTTGGTAAATGGCTAAATAATGTTGATTTAATAAAACACAGTGAAAATAGTGGCCATTTTATCATCTTTTATGACCGAACAAAGCAAGGGAAAAAGCTTAAAATAGGGTTTTGATATTCAGTTCTTGTGTGGCTAAATTGAGGTATGTATTTTGCTCGATTTTTGATAATTTCTACGTTTTTGTGATCGTTTTTAAGTGTTCTAGCAAGCCCATGCTTAAATTCATGAAATTTTTGATAATTTGATGAGATTCCATTGGTGAATTCATAAATTTTGTGATGTTAAATGGTGAATTATGAAAGCTTAGTGCTTGATAAACATGTTTTGTAAAGTGATTTTGAGTACAAATGCATATTAGGGATTAAATTGAGAAAAGTATATATTGAGGGACTAAAATGAGAAATAAATGATAAATATTGGCTAATAGAGACCATAGGAAAATTCGGCTAAGGCATGGTTATAATGAATTTTGTATATTTGGTGTTTTGTGTAATAAGGACTTAAATGTCAAAATGTGTAATTTTAGGGGCTAAAGTGTAAAAATGCCCAAAAATGTGTTTGTGTATTAAAGTGAATGTGTTGGTGATTAAATGAGTTAATTTTTGAATACATATAGATCAAGAAAGGAGAAATTCGGACCTAGATCGAGGCAAAAACAAAGTGCTCGATTGATCGACTAATATCGTCGTTTTTAAGTTCGAGGTAAGTTCGTGTATAATAGATATCATTTGTACAATGTTTTTATATGATGAAATAAATAGAAATTAGATTGAGCAGTTGGAGTATGTGAAATGTGAATCGAATTTGAGGCACTAAGTGTGCAAAAAATGAAGTAGCTACGACTATTAAAAATGGCACTGAGCGTGCGAGAATATAACATCAATGGCTGAATAAATGACACTATGTGTGCGATACCTATATAAGTTTGGTTTAATGAAATGGCACTAAGTGTCCGATAATATTATAGCTTCGACTAATTAAATTGGCACAAGTGTGCGAGTTCATCGAATGTGCAAGTATGATCGAATGATGTAGTGCATCGAGCATCGAAGTGATAAATGTAATAGATAAGAACGTAATGATACATGTATGTACAAAACCTATGTGGTTGATAGTATTGAGTATAAAGTAGATGAAATGTTATGTAAATGAATGATGAGATGAGTTGCATTAAGTGTTAGCTAGTTGATATAATTTTATTTTAATTGATGAGTTAAATGTGTTATATCATGAACTTACTAAGCTTTAAAGGCTTATTGAGTGATATGTTCTTTATTTTACAGTGTCATAAAGCTAGTTCAGATCTAGGATCGTCAGCGACTCATTCACACTATCGGACATCTATTTTGGTACCAGTTTGAAAGTTGTATATATGGTATATGGCATGTATAGGCTAGTGTCATTTTGTTGTGTTTTGTGTTGTGGTTAGCCATGAGACTTGGCTTGTAAATTATGGTATGTATGGCTTCTTAAGTTGATTTAATTGGTATGTTTGATAAGTGGAAATGTGATGTTTATAATGTTCATGTGATGGTTTAAATATGAGATGTTGAATTGACAAGTTTTGTGGTATGAAATAGGTGATAAGAAGATGAAATTATACTTTTGGAACTTATGTGAGTTTTAAAAATTTTGGTATATTTAGGTGGTGGAATTGAGTAGTGAAATTGATGGTATTTGGATGTTACGCAATATGTATGAATTGGTTGATTTGGTTGCCTATGAATGTATGTAAATGATGCTAAAATGTTGTGGTTTTGGAGTGCTTGAGTTAGGTGAAAATTGTGGCTTAAACCAAGCCTAATTTCACCTCACATGGTTGAGCATACGGGCTTGTGTCTCCACCGTGTGTCTGTTGTAATTTAGCTATTCAAGTTAGTCTCAAGCACGACCCAGACACACGGGCATGTCTGGTGGCCGTGCAAGGCACACAACCTTGGTACATGGGCGTGTGTAGCCATTTCGAAGGGTACACGGGCTAGACACACGGGCGTGTGGTTAGCCGTGTGACCCAAGTCAGTTTCGACCACGGCCAAGGCACACAGGTGTGTCTTGCGGCCGTGTGGTTAAGTTAGTATGTATGCCTTATTTTACCACGGTTTAGACACATGGACATGTCTAAAGCCGTGTGAGGCACACGGCTTATTCACATGGGCGTGTAACCTGTGAAACTTTAAAAATTTTGTTAAGTTTATGAGAAAAATTGTATGTGCTCAGTTTAGTCCCGACCCCTTTCTAAAGCATGTTTAAGGTCTCGTTGACATAATATAAGGGACTTGATATTGATGTATGATCTATAGTGTTATGATGACTGTGTAATGAACGCTAGATGTTTAGATATGTTCGGTAATATTCTTTTACCCTAGTCTGACGACGGATACGAGTTAAGGGTATTACAACAAACCCGTCCTTGGAAACCCAAAACCCCATCATTATTCAGCCTAAAATCAGACGTACTACCACTCAACCTAATGGAAATGCAGAACCAGATAATCATCCCCCAACTATTTTTCCCAAATCTGATCAATCTAAGTTGGCTTAACTTGTATCTCGGGTAACAGACTCCCATCCTCAAACAGACTTAGGCGAGCAAACATCGCCCTCAAATCAGACATTGCTCTAGGACTGAGAGCATCGTCTACCATATTAGCCTTACTGGGATGATACTCTATCGTATAGACGTAATCTTTAAGCAGCTCAATCCATTTATGTTGCCGAAGGTTGAACTCCTTTTGAGTAAGAAGGTACTTAAGGCTCTTGTGATCGGTGTAGATAATACACCTCTCACAATACAAATAATACCTCCAAATGATTAAGGTAAAAACCATGGTAGCCAACTCAAAATCATGCATTGGATAATTTCCCTTGTGTGACTTAAGTTGTCGGGATGCATAAGTCACAACCTTTCCATCTTGCATCAGTGCACATCCCAAACTAATGTGCGACGCATCACTATAAACTACAAACTCTTTACCAGATTTAGGCTGTATTAGAACATGAGCCTGAGTCAAAATAGACTTGAGCCTCTTAAAGCTCGATTATTGCACATTAGTCCAGACAAAAGGAAGATTCTTACTTAAAAGCTTAGTCAGAGGAGTTCTAATCAACGAGAACCCCTCAAAAAATCTCTGATTAATAACCCCAAAAACCCAGAAAACTAAAGATTTCAGAAACTTTTTTAGGCTATTTCCAATCAAGTACAGCCTCAATCTTCCTAGGATAAACTCGGATCCCCTCAGCAGAAACCACGTGCCCTAGAAATGTTACTTCCTACAACCAAAACTCACATTTGCTCAACTTATCGTAGAGCTGTTTCTCACGCAGTATCTGAAGCACTACACTAATATGCTCATCATTTTCATCCTCAATTCTAGAGTACACCAGACTATCATTGATAACGACTATGATGAATTGATCCAAACATGGCTAGAAAACCCAGTTCACCAGATCCATTAATATAGCTAGAGCATTCGTCAAACCAAAGGGCATGATTAGGAATTTGTAATGCCCATAACGAGTTTTAAAAGTCGTCTTAAAGATATCAGCTTCATTAACCCTAAACTGATGATACCTGGAATGGAGATCTATATTAGAAATACTGAAGCCCCAAGAAACTGATCAAACAGATCGTCAATCCTCGGAAGTGGGTATTTATTCTTCACAGTTAACTTATTCAATTGTCGGCAATCGATGCACATCCTTATAGTACCATTCTTTTTCTTTACAAACAAAACCGGTGTTCCCTATAGAGACACACTAGGGTGAATGAATCCACGATCCAAAAACTTCTGAAGTTGAACCTTTAGCTCCGTAAGCTTTTTCGATGCCATAAAATAAGGAGTGATAGATACCGGAGCTGTACTTGGTAGAAGCTCAATGCCAAACTCAACTTTTCGATTCAGAGGTAAACCCGGTAAATCCTCAAAAAAAATCTGGTTATTCCCTCATTGTTCTGATGTCCCCAACAAAGGAGTCTCCAGAAACTGAAACACTTACAAAAGCTAGATATGCTGCACAACCTTTCTGAACTAGTTTTTCGGCCACTAGAGTGGAGATTACATTAGACAAGTAATCCCAATGCTCGTTGACCATAATATTTTCCATATCATCATCGGTTCTCAGAAATACCTTTTTAGTTGTAGATCCAAACTAACTCGATGCTCTATTAGCCAATCCATTCCTAGAATCAAATTAAATTCCCTAAACGGTAGCTCTATCAGATTTTCCAAAAATACAACCCTTTGTACTTCCAACGAAACATTCCTATACAGTCTGTTTACCCAAACTGGCTGACCCAACAGACTCAATACAGAAATCTCACCCTAAGTACTCTTAATAGGAATCCTTAAATTACTAGAGGCAGAACTAGCTATATAGGAATATGTTGACTCTATATCTATTAAAGCAGTATAATAGGCATAAAAAATAAGAAACGTACCCGTAATCACATTAGAAGCGTTTCTGTCCTCTCGACGTCGAGCAGCATAAACCAGTGTAGGCTGCCTCGCCTTAGTTTGATTAACACATCTATTCGGTGCTCTACCCTCTAATCCGATTATCCATCGACCCACAATGCAGACATGCCCCTAATCTCCTCCAACGCTCATTCGGATGGTGCCCACCACAGTTATTGCATGGCTGAACCCTAGTAGAAGTAACTGAAACTCCCACTCTAGAAGGCCCATTAGGTCTGACCCGTTTCTTAGGCATTTGAGTAGAATTAGAAGGCTCCGAATCCCTATTATTCTTACTTCTCTCACGATCCCCATTCTGGCACTCCATGCACTTAAAATCTTCGACGATATTTACCTTATCCACCAGAACAATGAACTCTCACTCCCTTTACGGAGCTATCAAAACCTGTAAATTATCCCTCAAATTATCCTTAAAACAAACACACTTTTTGTACTCAGATGCCACTATCCCTCGAGCATAGCAGCTCAGTCTCAGAATTTTGGCCTTATACTCGACCACAGTCTTATCACCTTGCGTGAGATTCATGAACTCACGCCTACAAGTATCTACATAGCTCACTCCTACATACTTTATCTAGAAGACAGACTTGAAATAATCTCAATTAAGATGATCTAGTTAAGTACCCTCCTCAACTGATAACCACCACTGGTATGCTTCATTATGAAGCAAAAAAATACCCTTTTGTTTCTACTCAGAAGTGCAGTCGATATTATTCATTATTCTCTCTGTGGCCTCTAACTAGTGTTCAACCATGGTAGGGGCGACTCCAGTGATGCCCTTAAATAGTTGAGCTCCATTAGACTAGATTCGTTTAGTTACCGACCCATGGCCCCTAGATTTAAAATAGGGTCTAACGACCCTCTCCAAAACTCTCAACATAGTTTGAGACAGTGCGTCATCCCCAGTCGAGCGGCTTTAAGACCTGGTCTCGATAGTAGGTGTAGCCAAAGTCTCACTCGTATCTAGATTTGGTATACTGCTCAAAGAGGAAGACTTGGCTTGAGTACCCCTATAACGCTCGCCGCGCCCACGAGTACCATGACCACACATTCTACGAGTGCTCATTGTTTCAAAGTGTTATCTACATTTCAAAATTTTATGCATCAGTTTTAGAGTGTTAGGAGATGTTTTATGCTTCAAACATTTATCAAAAGTTTCAAAAATCTATTAGAAGTTTTAGTCTCTATCTAACTCATTATAGTTTTAGACAATTCTAACTACAGTGTTTCTAAGTTCAGAAGTACTTACAAGATCAACATCGGAGACTTGGTATACTAAATACTTACTCAAAAAGAAACAAATTTTGTTTGAAAACCAATTCTTTTACAAGCACCATCTTAAACCCAAAATTCACAGCCCGAGTTTTACAACTTGACTCTAATACCACTAAATCTAACACCCCAAACCCGGCCCAGACATTATGGCAGAATCTAAAAATGTTACGAAGAAGGGTTTTGAAACAAAACTTTCATGTTAAAACTTCTTGTATTAATTGTTCTAAAAGAGTCCACATTTCGGAAAAAAATATTATTATTCTCTTTAATGAAATCGTCATTTATGGCCCTTTTAAGTAAAACATAAATTTGCAGCAGAAGTTTATAAGTAGTTATAGTTGAAAACCAAGCTTGTGTTTTCAAAAACATTTGTTTGAGTAAAACTGTTGTTTGCTAAACATCACAATTTAAAAATCTAAACGTATCCAAAACTAAAATTATAAACAACAGTTTAGAGAGTCCCAAAATTACAAAACTCTCAAAGAAAATCTCATAAATTAAATAATTTAATAATTAAAAATGGTTTCTGGACTAGTGGTCACCGCTGAGCCACCGTCGCACCAACCCACTTATGCTTGAAGATTACCTGAACAGAATAGTCAAGCAGATGTGAGTTTTCAGAAACTCAATGTGTAACTAAATAGAGTCACACATAGGGGTGAGCAAAATCTGATTTAATTCGAAAAACTCGATAAAATTTTCCAATTTTGAATTGAATAGTTCGAGTTATTTGAGTTAATCAAGTTATTTGGATCAAATCGAATAAAAAATTATTTTTTTGGTTTAACTCGAATATGAATTACACAATTTGAGTTATCCGAAAATCCAAAAAGAAAAGGGAAAACTACACCATTTTGATAAATGTTTACCTTTTCTAAAGTTAAAAGTCAAAACCATTAAGTTAAAAGGCAAATCTATGTTGTTTTGATAAATATTTACTAATTAAGTTAAAAGGTAAAACCATTATATTGTTTATATAGTTAAATAATATTATACTTCGTTTACTAGTTAAATAATTGGTTTATGTAAACGCAACATTGAGTATAAATAATAGGATTCGTTAACTCGACTTGACTCGAAATTTTCTGACTCGATTCGATCTGATTTGAAAAAAATTCAAATTGAGTTCAGTTGCTAAAATAGGATTCGTCAACTCGACTAACTTGAAATTTTTTTACTCTATTCGACTCTACTTGGTCGAATACTCACCCCCAGTCACACATACACATAAACTCAGATTTCTCAAAATATCATAACAGAAGCGGATATAAGTCCTTAACTGAATCAGATCATATCAGTATTAGACTATCAGAAACATACAAATATGCAAAGTCCTACCCTTATCCTCTACACACGATCTCCAACCATCTTTATACACCATGTGGGGTATAAAACACCCACCTATCCCTACACACTGTATAGTATCTTTACGACACTAGTCAAAATAGTTTGTAGCCAAGCTGCCAGTATATTGGTGAAATGTCACCTCACAAAACACTTCCTCCACATATACAAATCCCACCCCATATATAATACATAATACAAATATATAGATATAACAGAGATAACATGACCCGCATGCTCATATACAGATATCACACATGTTTATACAAAACAGTCAAACATACATATAGTTTTCCTAAACTCAAATTAGTCTATTCGAAAAACAAATCTCATGCATCAGGGTTTGTTTTGCCCTTATCGACCTTACGGAAGGCCCATAGGCTATCGGAACGACGTATATGACCCTAGGGAAAATTTTAAAATCTTGGGTCCACATGCCCGTATGGCTTGCCCATGTAGGCCTACACGCTCAAATTGGCCTTGCCCATGTGGCCCACACGACCACACACTTTCCTGTCACATGGCCGTGTGTCGTACACGGTCGGGTACACGTCTGTGTGGCCTCGACATGCCACTTTTTTTGGCTTTTCTGAACCTCATTTTCTCATGTTTTCATTACATTCCTGGTTCGATTTCGTAGTAATTCAAATGAAGATGATCCTAGCACCTAAAATCATCAAAACTCCAATGAATTAAACCACACGAACAATCCAATTACTATATCAATATCCTCAAAAATCATAACATGTTGAAAACCTGAACAATCATACCTATACAAAATTTAGTAGAATCACTTACCCTCGAAGACAACGATCCACAATAATCACATGAAACTATGATGTTGTAGGAGCACCTAAAGTCTCACAACATTTGCCTAAGTGCAGAAGAAATTAATTAACAACTAAGAATTGTTCAAGGCCATTAACATCCCATAATTCCAAACATTAAAGAAAAACAAACTCTACTTACAAAGCCGAATAAAGAAACCCCAAAAAATCCAAATCGCATCAATTTTCACAAATAATTGGTAAACAGAATCCAAATAGGAGAAGCAAAGAAAATTGACAGAGAAAGGAAAAAAATAAAAAAGGGAGAGGAATTTTGGGAAATAATAAAAATTTAAAAAATAAAAGAAATTAAGAAAATAATCCCAACTCCCCTACTAACAACCAAATCGCACAGAATCTAACCGCTAACCTCATCCAACTACTACAGACTTTCAATCCCATCGAACTTCTATTACACAACCGGCAGACTTATAGAAGCAAAATTAACATCCTTCGCTCACACGAGGGTTCAAACACAAGACCCCATGACAAGCTAACACCTTACCACTTGAACCAGCAAGCTCATTTTAACATAAGTTGACCGAAAGTAATATATAAGGCAGACCACTAAAGATAAGGCTAGGATAAAAAATAACAGAATTTTTTAGAGAGTGAGACTTGAACCCAAGATCGTAAACACACAATCAGAATACTTAGCCACAGAAGCAAATTCATATTTGTGTCAAAATTCATAGAAACAAAATTAAATTAGTCAGGGCGTTACACAAATCTAGTGATATTGCTATACCAAGGGTGAGTATCGTGACATCAGAGCTTGGGTATCGTGATACTGCTGCTTGACGAGGAGAGGCAGTTTTTGTCCAATACCAACCCTAATTTAAATTCAACATTTTAGGGCACTTTGTCAAAAGTTTTAAGTTGTATTCAGTTGGTGGCAAGTTACTTTAAAGGAGCCACCTTTAACATTAGCCCATACACTTTTCTTATCACTTTTTAGCTAAGTAGTTGTTGTCTTCTTTATTTTTAAGGTTTTTATATTAGAACTTTTATGGTGTTAGCTGTTAGTTAGTTGATATTGCAACTAGGTGTTATTTACACTTTAGTACTCAAATTTTACCTTGAATTTTCATTTTCATCCTAAGTTCTTAATATATCTCAGCTTCATTTTATTTTCAAGCTTAAAAATATGATCTTTGAGAGTATTTGTGACCTCCATTGTTGTCAACATTCTTTCCTCCAAGCAATCATCAAGAAATCACTAAGCTTTCTTAAACGTTACTTTTGTGTTTAATCTAATGTATGAATTGATTATTTATTGGGCTGTTGTTTTTACAAAAATAATGTTAGGTAACTAAGTTTATAGTGGGTTGATGGAAATGTTGTTTAGTTAGTTTTTGGTTCAGGAACTAAATTGTAAAAATTGAACTAAATTTAATAAATTTCAAAACTTAGAATTGACGCCTACTAAGAGGAGATCCTATTGAGCATCAATGCGTTTAACTCAAGTTATTTTGGTGAGGTCGAGAGATAAACCAGACTAAACACACTTGTAGCATACCGCCATATTATTATTGTTTTTGTATTGATTCTCAGCCCCGATGCACACACGCCAAGGCATGATCACGTATTTCATGGCTAGTCGTTTAGCTATTTAGAGAGCACCGATGACAAGAATTCAAATTAATAATTGTTGTTGATGATGGATACCTGGTTACAACTAAAAAAAGTACTTTAATTTTACTTTAATACACACACACGAGAGAGAATTTCAAATTTTTTAAGAGGCATTTTTTCTTAAGAGGAAACACAAGTTCAGATCTTAAAGACTACATTATTGAAAGGGACAACCACGAATACTAAACATGAATTGTAAAATAGACATGAAGAATACCAAAAATATATAAATATAAATATAAATAAATCCCTCACTTCAAAAAAAGAAAGTATATATATAAATACTATACTAAGGATTAGACCTTATTATAGGGCAAGCCAATGCAAAATTTTAGGCCCATTTTCTAGGCTTGGGCCCGACCTAAAAATAGGCTTAAAATTTTACTTAAGCCTTGTCACATCCCAAAAACTGGACTAGTAGAATCGAGATAGTAAATTGAGGGTTAGTGAACCGAAAACCGTAATAAAGTTAGATCATTAAAATAATGAAGAATTAATTATATAAAATATTAAAATAAATAAAATTAATAATTTTAGGTTAAGAAATTAAAATTGAGTGTTAGATAATTAATTTGGTTTAAATGGATTTTTTTTTAAAAAATCGGGTTTGAAAATAATTGAGAAAAATGTATTTTAATTAAACTAAGGACTGAATTGAAAAACAAGAGAATATTTGGAGTTTTTAAAATGAAAATTTCCTTTAATTAAAAAAACTACCCATCTTCCTTCTTTAACAACCCCCACCGTCTCCGTCCCTCCTATTCTTCATCTTCTTCAAAAATTTGCCAAACCCCAAATCAAAGCTTTTCTCCCGAAATTAGTTCATCCTCTTTGATTTTCAAGCTCTACAAACACAAAATCTCTCTTCAATTTTGAAGAATACTCATGTTTTCAACCTCAATTTATCCAAAGTTCTTCACACGTTCAAAACTTGAATTAGCTTCGTAGCTTGTCGATTTTGCAAAATTGAGTGCTGGACTTGTCGGGAGCTTCCACGAGCAAGGCAAGAGGGAAATAAAAGCTTGGTTGGCATTGTTGTTCAAGAGGTATCGGCAAGGTAAGTGGTTTGGTGTGCTACAATTATGCATAAATCAAAGTGTTAAAAGGGAGCTTAGGTAGCCTAATCACCTATACTAAGTTCCATGAGTAAGTGTTTCTACTTAATCTAATGATGATTTGCAAATGATGCTTAAATATGATATGTTATGTGATGCATATTGAGATGACAATGAAAATGTTATGTGTTTATGATTGAATATGATATGAGACTTGAAAATGTGATATGAACATAAGTTGTGTGATTTGTGAAAGTGTGCATAAAATAGTAAGTATACAAGTTTAAGTGAATGTGTTTGGAGGGCATATTCGGTCATATATTTGGTTGTGTTGGAAGGCTATGTTTGGTTATGTTTTGTGGGTGATAGCTTTATGCTACACATTATATTGGTCGTATCTGGAAATTCAATAATTCCTTGTAATATATTTTGTATATAC
The DNA here is from genome assembly GCF_025698485.1 of Gossypium arboreum. Taxonomy (NCBI): domain Eukaryota; kingdom Viridiplantae; phylum Streptophyta; class Magnoliopsida; order Malvales; family Malvaceae; genus Gossypium; species Gossypium arboreum. Next base: position 103,025,344 of record NC_069080.1, read on the forward strand.
GCTTCATAATTGCATCGTGCCAATATATCAATGTAATGTTATGAATTATGCTTAATTTCTTGCCGTGATTAAGTGTGATTGTATGCTTTCTTTTACCTTTGGATATTGTGATTAATTGTGGCAATATTTGAGCATTCACTGAGCTTAAAAAACCTCACACTCTTCTATGTTTAACAATGCAGAGATATAACTGAATCGAGGAGAAGTGAGCTATCAAGTGATCCAAAGCAAGGCAATTTATCTTAAGTATGTTTGATGTGTTTCCAACTCAATTAGGAAGGCAATGTGGAACTAATCTAGAGGGTTTTAGACTTGAATTGTTAATGGTTTGTAGATGGACCATTTGGACGGTTTAAATGGTTTTTAAAACTTTTAAAATTGGTTTGGACAAACGTTTTCAATGGAATGCTTTGAAAATTTACATGACTTGGTTTTGTATATTGAATTTTAATATGGTAATTTCAATTTCTTAAAATGGTTTTATTAGATATTTTGAATAAAATTTCAATTTAGTCTTTAAACTTTGTTTTGAAATTAAATGAGTTTTAAATGTCGTTTTGAGCTGCAACTTTCTCTAATAGGTTAAAATAAATTACCCAAGACACTTGTGGGATTAATTCTATTATTTATGTATTTATCATTAATGTTGTTAAAAATGACAATTTTACCTATGGTCCTTTCATTATATTATGATGAACGAAGGTTTGTTTGTTTAAAAAATAATCTATTTAAGCATTTTTTATGGGTGTGATGGTTGGTTTGTGTTGTGTTGATTAACCGATAAGGAGAGTCACATAAGTGTCTAATGTGACGTTCCAAATTAGGATCGGTCAATTCCGGATGGTTTGGGACTCCACAAGCCTGCCCCATATAAAAAATGTTATACTCAAGCCAAACTTGGCCCAACTGTAATAATTTTTTTAGATTATTTTTATATAAAAACAAATTTTAAAAATATAATACATCAAATACACTAAAAATATTAAAATAAATGTTTCCCAATAAATTGAAAATAATAATAATAAAAAAGAATAGGAATATGATTCGGGCCCAAAAAAATTTCCTAAGGCCTGACCCGTTTAAAAACATGCCTTATTTTTGTTCAAGCCCATTTTTTGGGCATAAATTTTTGTCCTAACCCTCCATTATTCGAACGGGCTTTCGGGCTTTGACGGGTTGCCCGACCCATTATTAGGTCTACTAAAGATAGAGAGGGAAGGCACCCTTTGATAGGCTCCTTTATAGATCAACCATTGGTTAATCAGTTAATTTAATATTTTATGTGTGCAAAATTGATTCTTATAATAATTATTTTGAAATAGATGTAAATTATAATCTCAAAAATAAGGGATAATTATTAAATTTATACATAAATTTTGGTTTAATGTACATTTTGATACATGAACTTTCATTTGGTGTAATTATACACATAAAATTTTGCTTTTGATTCAACTGTACACATTTATTTCTTTATTTATTTTGATAACACATATTTTATTTTTATATTAGATTAATATAATTGTTTGTGCATGTAATATATCTACGTAAAATGTACTAATTCGATAGTGTTGTCAATAATTTGTGAAAATTGGATTAAGTCAAAATTTTATGTATAAATTGCACAAAATCAATATTAACAGTACATTAAATCAAAATTCATGTATAGTTTTGATATTTACGAAGGACTTTCATGTTTTTTTTTCAGAATACTAACTTTATTACACATTTACCATCTGAGTTAATCAATGGTCTTCTTTCTACATCCGTCCATCCATCACATACAAGGCTAATACATTTTTCCCTCCACACTCCCTTTATAGGTTGTAACAACCTCTTTATGTTTGCTCATTCTTTTTGCAACAATGTAGTCCTTAAAGCATTATACCCTTGAGGTATGTAACTCGGAATCAAATTCTTACTAACTAAGGTGAATGCATTCACATAATAAGGGTTCCTAACTAGATGAAAAGACAATCCACCTGAATAAAACATTTGAACAATTTCACTATCTAAATTCTCTCGAGCAATAAAGTTTAAAGATTGTTCTAAAGGACATTTTCTTCTTTTAGAACCTAAATTATGCCCTTAAAGCGAGGTTATGTGGCTCAAAGGAAGATGCTAGTGTTTGAGAACTAGGTGATAATGTGACTATTTTTGGTTGCAACTTGAGTTTCGCATCTTCAACTATTTTTAATATTTCGACAAGATATTACACTCAAATTCCTTACCATTTAGTTTCAATAAATGTGCCTTAACCCTAGGTTATGACCCCTTAAATGTAACATTGCAAAAATTACACACAAAACTTTCATTCTCGACTCCTTCAATAGTTTTCGATAATTTAGTAACATATCACCAAAGAGGAGTGTTACAGATATCATCTTGAGACACACTAGCATTAGAAACATTATTTGATGAACCAACACTTCCACTACCACTTTGAGATGTCATAATTAAAAACCTAAAGTATTAACAAAAAAAAAAAAACTCAATGTATACTTCAAGAGTGATCATCACAAATCAATTATTTAACATACAAATATACAAAAAAAAAAAAACTAAACAAATAAAATAATGTAATCCATTCAAACTTATCCAAAAATAGATCTATTTCGTGGATTGGATTTCACTTGACTGTTTACGGCTCCATTGCATATGCCCAGGGTAAAAGTTTTGTATAAATGTATCACCATGTTATTATGTATTTTGATTTAAGTTCTTTTCATTCTAAGAGGTGGAATAGAAAAACCTAGTTGAAGCGTAATGATCATACGTTTGTAATGCATTGTATGTCCTATAATAGGTCACATTCTTCTACTCTTTCTAGGAAGTCACACAAAAAAAGAGTTCGACCCAAAGCTTTATTTTTGTCCTAGTTGATCCTAATTCGATATTAGAATTATATTGATTTTCACCAATAATCCAATACTTTTTTCTGTAACTACTACATATTTTATTCCATCCACAAGTCTATTTTCTTCCCTTTGAGTTCGAGTCTTAATAAGAATGTTAGTTCTTACTGTTCATATGTTATGATTTGAATATATCACACCAATTCATTATGTATAGATGATGAGATTCCATTGATACAGAGCCAATTCTAATAGACTTATTAGAGGGTCACATTGGCATGCATCCAATAGGAATTGAACCTTCGAATTCGCCAATTATGAGTTGGGCGCTTTAACCATTCAGCCATGGATGCTTAGCGGGGATCCTCATACATGGTGAATAACCAAATTCCAATTGAAATGAAATCTTTAGGATAAATCAATGCAATTTAGGAGGAATCAATGAAAGGACATCATTTCAAATACTGGATTTTTGAATTGAGAGAGATCAATAATTCTCACTATTTCTTAGATTCATGGACCCAATTCAATTTAGTGGGATCTTACCTTCAATTGCTTCAAACTTCTATATTTGTTAAAAATAGGAAAATGGAAATAAGCAAAGTAAATAAAAAGTTGAAATTAAAATGTAAAAAATTAGAGACGTGCAACAAAGCGAGTACAAACAAAGCTTCTCAAATAAGCTATTTATTTTACTTTATTTTTTTGGAAAAACTCTAAGACTTTATATCCATCCCAGTATTTTCAATTAATTTACAAATAGCCCAAGTTAAGACCTTGGGATACTCACAATAATAAATGAAAATTAAATTTAGCCCAATATTTTAAATTAATTACAAATAGCCTAGGACAAGGCCTTGGACTGCTTCAAATTTATTTGACAAAAAAAAAACTTTTCATTTCCTTCCATGAAAACTCTAAAACTTTCAGGCTTCAAAAAATATTTCATTTCCTTCCACTAAAAAAAAACTTTCCAATGGAAAAAAATCTAAAATTTTGCATCCCCTTTTACTCTCAACTGTGGTTTTTTAATCCGGGGCCTCAGGGGCTGTGTCTGTTTTTAGACACCCGTGTCATAATCGTGCTGGGACCATGTCCGAACTCTTTTTTTTTTTTACTTATTCCTACGTGTCCCATACATATCCGGGTGTTTTCAACGAGTGTCCGTGTCGGACACACGTACGACACGAGTATGAGGAGGGACGAGCCATATCTGTGCTTCCTAGTCTAACATGCTTAAAATGACATGAACTTAAAATGTCAGTTCTTAGCAACTATTACTGCTTGCTCATAGCATTTTGAGGTGAATAAAGTTATTCTCCATTACTCTGAGCAAATTACAGCTGCCTATTCTTTAATTTTATTGTAAAACAGTATCAACCTTTGAGTATTCCCCCTCCTCAAGTTTCTAAGCACTTGTTTTTGGTCTATTGTGCGGAAGCGTGTAAAAGAGTAAAATTATTGTACTAAAAAATCACACTAAGTTCAATTCCTAGGAAAGAGAGGTGGATCACAAAGATCATTTAAGTACCAGGTCTTTCTTAGCCAGAATATCCCTCTATCGTAATTTAATAGCACAATAAATCACTACAATCACACTCACAAAATATGCAAAATAAACAATAAAGAACACCAGAATTTTAACGAGGCTCAGTAAATTTTGCCTACGTCCTCTAACACTACCAAATATATTTCAATCCAAAATACAAGTGAAAATTTACAAATGGAGAGAGAGAACAATGCCTTAGGTAGAGAATAACAAATGTGGGATGATACAAATGAGAAATAGTTAAGCTTATTTATAGTTGAGGTTCAGGGACTAATTTACAAAGTCACTATACAATTAGGGACTAAAAATCTTGCAAATATCTCATGCCAAATCTCAATCCCACTTTTGGTGCCGTAAATCTTAGATTTCTAGTACCAACATTTTGATACCTATATCTTTTTCTTTCCAAAACATGAATGATTGCCAATAATCTCCACCTTGAAGATTTGATTAGGATAATCTTATCTTCACTTAATTCTTTCTACATTTGTCAATAATACTTGATAGTGCCTTCTTCAACTGTTAAACTTGCGGGATATTGATCAAGTTCAAACAATGTTCAAACTTGGTTGTTGTTACCACCTTGGTCATCATATCTAATGGGATTATCTGCAGTCTTAATCTTCTGAAGATGAATTTTCCCCTCACCAATAATTTCCCGTACAAAATGGAATCGTACTTCGATATGCTTTGTACGTACATGATAGACTTGATTCTTTGCTAAATGAATAGCACTTTGACTATCAAAATACACATTAATATGCTCTTGAACCAATCCCAAGGTTTTAACCATACTTTGATACCCAATAGCTTCCTTTACAGCCTCTGTTACAGCCATGTATTCGGCTTCTGTGGTTGACAACGCAACTGTAGACTGTAGTGTAGTCTTCTAACTTATTGGTCCTCCAGCAAGTGTAAATACAAACCGATGGTTGATCTTCATTTATCCAAATCATCAGCATAGTTAGAATAAACGTACCTAATAACACATTTACCAAGTGTAGTATCCTGCTTGAATAGTAATCCAACATCCATGGTCTTCTGAATATACCGTAGAATCCATTTCACAGCTTGCCAACGTCCTTTTCTAGGGTTATGCATATACCTGCTCACTATACTAACTGCCTGTGAAATGCCGAGTCTTGTACACACCATTGCATACATCAAACTACCTACTGCATTATAATACAGAACTTGTAACATGTATTCTTGTTTTGTATTCGTTGAAGGAGATAGTTGTGCAGAAAGCTTGAAATGAGAAGCCAACAGCGTATTTACAGGTTTTGTCTACTCATTCATGCCAAACCGTTGTAGTACTTTCTTCAAATATTGCTTCTGAGACAAGCTAACTCTTCCATGAGCTCAATCTCTACATATTTCCATGCCAAGAATCTTCTTAGCTTCACCTAGATCTTTCATCTCAAACTCAAGGTTGAGTTGAGTCTTCAATCTCTCAATTTCAACTTTACTCTTAGATGCTATCAACATATCATCAATATATAAGAGCAAGTATATGAAAATTCCTTCTTGTAGCTTCTGAATATACACACAATGATCAAATATACTTCTTGTGTACCTTTTCCCTTTCATAAACTGATCAAATCGCTTTTACCACTGCCTCGGAGATTGTTTCAATCCATAAAGTGACTTTTTCAGTTTGCAAACCCAGTTTTCTTTATCAGCAACCTTGAATCCATCTGGCTGAGTCATATAGATTTCCTCTTCCAAATCACCGTATAAAAACGCAGTCTTCACATCGAGCTGAACTAGTTCAAAATCATATTTTGCAACCAAGGCTAGCAAAATCCGAATAGACAAATGCTTCATAATTGGAGAAAAAACTTCATTGTAGTCTATTCCTTCTTTCTGAATGTAACCCTTTGCTACCAATCTAGCCTTGTATGAAATTTCATTTTTACCAGGGAACCCTTCCTTCTTCGTATATACCCATTTGCATCCAATTGCCTTCTTTCCTTTGGGCAGTGTCACCAACTCCCAAGTTCTATTTTTGTGAAGAGACTGCATTTCTTCATTCATAGCTTGCTTCCACTTTACATCATCAGGGTTACTTCTTGCTTCTGTGTAAGTAGAAAGAACATCATCATCTATAAATGTAAGTGCATAGGCCACCAGATCATCAAAGCGAGTAGGCATACGAATCTTTCTTCTTGGCCTCCTATATGCAATTGAATCTTGTCACTGTGGAAGTTCTTAGGTTGGAACTTCATCATCACTTGTCCCTCCAATATTAGCTGGATCATCATTAACCTTTTCAAGCTCCACATGCTGCAGAGTACTACTGGTTTTGTTATCCTTTTGTGACTTCTTTTCTTCATCATGGTTGATTCATCAAAAGTCACATCTCTACTGAAAAAATTCTTTCTTGTATCAGGACACCAGAGATGGTATCCTTTCACTCCACTAGTTATACCCAATAATAATACTTTCTTTGCTCTTGGGTCTAACTTAGATTCTTTTACATGATAATATGCAGTGGAACCAAAAATATGTAAAGAATCATAATTTGTAGCAGGTTTACCAGTCCACATCTCCGTAGGAGTTTTTCCACTTATTACAGCTGATGGCAAACGGTTAATTAGATGGCACGCATATGTATCTGCCTCAGCCCAAAATTCCTTGCCCAATCCAGCATTGAACAATATACATTGAACTTTCTCCAGTATAGTTCGATTCATACATTCTACCACCCCATTCTACTGTAGTGTATCTCAAACAGTGAAGTGTCGCACAATGTCCTCATCTCGACATACTTGTAGAAATGGATCATTCTTGTACTCCGTACCATTATCTGATCGAAGTCATTTGACCTTTCGACCAGTCTGAGCCTCCACCATCTTATTCCATTTCAAAAATGCATCCAATACTTCACTTTTTCTTTTTATTAGATACACCCATACTTTCCTTAAATAATCATCAACAAAAGTAACAAAATAGTGCATACCTCCCAAAGAAGCCACTTTGGTAGGCCCCCACACATCACTGTGAACGTAGTCCAAAATTCTTTTCGTATTGTGAATTGCTGAGCCAAATTTTACCCTCGTCTACTTGGCCAGAACACAATGTTCAAAGAATTCTAATTTGCAAGAATTTACACCTTTCAACAAGCCTTGCTTCGCCAAATTCTGCAAAGCTTTTTCACCAGCATGTCCCAATCACATATGCCATAACCTGGTAGCCTCTGAATCTATATCTTTCATAGAAACTGTTGATCTTGATCCAATAACTATACTTTCATTTAAATAGTACAATTTATTCCTTCTTGTACCTTTCATCACCGTCAATACCCCAGCTACTACCTTTAGTAATCCATCTCTCAAAGTGATTGTAAGGCCTTTAGATTCTAGGACCCCTAATGAGATGAGATTTTTCTTCAAGCTAGGTATGTAGTGAACATCTGTCAAGACTTGGATTGATCCGTCACGATTCTTCAATTGAATTGTACTTACTCCCATTATCTTACAAGCACTGTCATTGCCCATAAAAACAACTCCACCTTCTAGTTCTTTAAGACTAGAAAACTAATCCTTATTAGGACACATATGGTAAGTACATCCCGAATCTAAAATCCACTCATCTATATGACATGCCATTGCCATGCCAACCAAGCTAAAGTCTGATTCCTCATCATGCTCCACTACACATGCATCAGAAATAGCCTTGCCCTTTTGTAACTTAGGACAATTCTTTTTCCAATGCTGTTTCTCACGACAAAAAGCACATTCATCTTTGGCAGATTTCCCTTTGGACTTCTCCTTCTACCAGGTTTGCAGCTGTGTGAACGACTTCTTACTTTAAGACTTCTGTAGTTGTATCTCTGTGATCCTTTTTATCTTTCTTTCAAGTCTCAGATCTATACAACACACTACAGACTGCATCAAATGTGATCGTATCCATCCCATGAAGCAATATGGTGGTAAGATGATCATATTCATTAGGAAGAGAATTCAACAACAATAATGCCTTGTCTTCATCTTCAAATTTCTCATCCAAATTTAACAAGTCTTCTAAAATTTTATTGAATGAGTTCACATGGTCATTCATCGACATACCGGGTGCATACGTGAATCGATAAAGTTTCTTTTTCATATAAAGCCTATTTTCAATACTTTTCATCAGAAAATTTTCTTCCAGTGTATTCCACAACTTCTTCACAGATGTCTCCCTCATGATAGAGTACTTCTGCTCTTTGGCCAAACATAGGCGGATTGTACCACACGCCTATCTATTGATCTTGGCCCACTCCTTGTCATCCATCTTGTCAAGTTTTTCTTCAAGGGCTATATCCAACTCATGCTAACATAAGACATCCAGGATCTCACATTGCCACATACCAAAATTATTGGTACCATTAAATTTCTCTACTTAAAATTTTGCATTGGTCACAGTAGTCTTTGCTGATGACGATGCCTTTGCCGTTTTTCTCCTCAATCTCAACTACTGTATATGTGAATAGTACCGTCAATGTGAATAGTACCGTGGGTGAACAATACCTTATACGCAAATAGTATCGTAAACAATCATCTTCCCCAAGTACGAATCTAGAGCTAATACCAATTGTTGTGTAGAAGCATGTAAAAGAGTAAAATTATTGTCCTAAAAAATCACACTAAGTTCAATTCCCAGGAAAGAGAGGTGGATCACAAAGATCGCTTAAGTGCTAGGTCTTTCCTAGCTAGAATACCCCTCTATCATAATTTAATAGCACAATAAATCACTACAGCCACACTCATAAGATATGCAAACTAAACAATAAAGAACACCATAATTTTAACGAGGTTCAGTAAATTTTGCTTACGTCCTCGGACACTACCAAATATATTTCAATCCAAAATACAAGTGAAAATTTACAAATAGAGAGAGAGAACAATGCCTTAGGTAGAGAATAACAAATGTGGGAAGATACAAATGAGAAATGGTTAGGCCTATTTATAGTTGAGGTTTAGAGACCAACTTGCAAAGTCAATATACAATTAGGGACCAAAAATCTTGCAAATATCTCATGCCAAATCTCAATCCCACTTTTGGTGCCTTAAATCTTAGATTTCTATTACCAACATTTTGATACCCATATCTTTGTCTTTCTAAAATATGGATGATTGCTAATATGGCCTATTAATGCAGTTGTTTTGAATACATTGAAGAGATTATCCATAAGTAGGAGCCTCTTGTCAATGTCTTGCGTCTTCTCATCCTATTTTCTATTACAAATTCAGGGTTGCCCAAAAAGAATTTTGACTGTTTGAGGCAAGCATGTTACAAATTCAGTGTTGTTGTTCTTTTTTGTTGATTCTGTATGGTAGTTTTTGACTCTTGACTTTTACAAATTAACAGCTTATTTTTTTTCCTCATATTAATTTGGTTATTTACTGTTTTCTGGATTCATAGTTTAGGAGGGAGCTTCTCCACAGTTATGGATTGGAGCATATGGCTACACTAAATAATCTAGAAAAGGTTGGATTTTTGAAGAAGCAGGTATAGAACAAGAGTGCATGGCCAGTCATTTCCTTCAGTTTGTGTACTAGTCTAATGACTACAAGTTCTGTTGACAATTAGTTTAGTCAATTGTTTTATATTGAACTCTTGCTGGAGTCAAAAGCAATTGGCTAACAGTCAACGTGCTTTGTAACTTGTAGTTGAGGATACTGACAATGCAAAGTATTCTTCTCACTGATGCAACCTTCTCCGATAATTGAAATGTATGTTAATTGCTATGTACTCATTTCAATGTTAGAGGTTAGTTACTGCACCTAATAAGTTTTGATTGATATTAGTTACCATATCATCTATATGTGTTAGAAACCCCAACAGGAAAAAAAGAGAGATGGATAAACTTTCATTTTTATGAAGAAATCCTGTGTTGCTTTTTTGTATTTTCTTGTTGTCAAGATTAATTTTTTCTCTACAGTGTTTGTTGCATATTTATTTCAGTGTTAGAGGTTAGTTATTGCTCGTGTCTAGCTGAGCCTTGATTGATTGCCTGTATTTCTTTTGTTATTTTGGTTTACCAGCCAAGTGCTTTAGCTAGGCAGGAATGTTAATCCAAATCCCTGCATGCCTTTGATTTCTTAATGTATATATTGTTGGAAAATATGGGCATCACATATATAATAAGGTAATTACATGTTATTATTTACTATTATGATAGGTTAGCCCAAATTAAAAGTGATCTAATTTGTTTAAAATTTTATTGGGCTTTTATTATTAAATAAAGTATGGGTCAAATATGTATAGATACTCTAGTAATTGAGTTCTAATCATATTCTAATTAATGATGGGCTAATTAGAATTTGATTAGAATTAATATGCCAAGGTTATAAATATTAGGTTATGGTCCCCAAATTATACACAAGATATCTTTTCTAATATCCCATCATTAGGAAAGAGAGAGTAGATATTCTTTGAATTTCTTGTGTGCTAATTTGAAAGATCAAATCCCCAAGATCCAGAAAGTTTCAAGGAATCCATGGATTAGGTACGCTTCCGCATCTAGTTTTGTTCTTGATTTATTCTTGATGATTTGACATGACAGATCCTGGTTTATTAAGTTGTATTTTAGATTTATTTTATAAATCTAACAAGTGGCATCCGAGTCTCGTCATATCGAATCATTGGGAATTGATTCAGGTTCTTCATTTGAATAATTGATTCATAAAACTTCATGGGTTTTATATTTCGGATATATATATTGTGTTTTGAAGATTTATATTAAATTTTTTATTATCTTGAATACATATAAAAAAGGGTGATTTTCAATTAATAGATTCAATTATAAAGTTTAAAATATTTGTGTAATTTGATACCTACGTTTTTAAGCTTTATTTGAAAATATTATGATTCAGTTCTGTGTATTTGCAATGCATGTGATTATTATTTTAATCCTATATGACATTTAAATAAATATATATATAGATATATAGAAATTGATTCATATATATGTTTTGTTTGTATATATAAATATATAATATATGCATGCTTTGATTGGTTTAATGTTTTAGAAAATTATATAAATATATATATGTTTTATCTTTTAATTTGATTGAAAGATGAAATTAAGGTAAATATTTTGGAACAAATAAATTCAGATTTTGGCTTTTAATTAAGGATGTCTAAATATTTTAAATAAATTAGTTGAAATAAAATGCCGCCAAAGTGACCTTTTTTGCGTAGATTAGTTTATTTGAAATATTAAGATGGTTATATGTTTTTGTAATTCATGCATTTATTGATTGAACCAAAGGTAAGTTAATATTTGGAAAAATTACAACGACATATGTGGTGATAAATGTGTGACAATTATAAGGTATTTTATGTGAGCAATAAGTTAGTCCAAAGATTAATTCATTGCTTGACATAGTTTATTGTCAATGTTTGATTGCTACAACAAGAGTACCGCTTACTGTTAATATTACTGTCCAAAGACTTGATATTAATGAAGTCTTTGGTATCTTGAGATGAGATTAGCCATTATCTTGAATTTATTGTTTACTTATGAATATTGATTTAAGCTTGTTTTTGTTCTCTATTCAGCTAATTCATCTTCTGCTGCCACAATATCTGCTAATATAAATTCTATACCCATGCTTAATGAGACTAATTTTAAGGAATGGAAAAGGCACTTGCTTATAGTGCTTGGCTGTATGGACATAGACCTTGCACTAAGGGAAGAACAACCTGCACCTCTCATTGTGGAAAACACCCCTTATGTTAAGAGGGATTTTGAGAGGTCGGATCGGTTCAAATTGCATGAGTCTAATGATCATGAAGCACAACATTTTAGAAGCTTTTAGAGGCATAGAATCTGAAAATATTACTCAGGCCAAGGTTTCCTTTATGAAATCGAGAAACGTTTTGCTAAAAACGATAAAGTTAAAATGACATCATTTCTAACTTCTTTGATGTCTATAAAGTATAAGGGTCAGGGAAATACTGAGCGATCTAAGGGCTATGGATTTTATGATCCCACAATTAGGAATATTTTTGAGACGAGAATTAAAACATTCTTTTAGGATGTTGAGTTTGGAGGGAGAAATAAGGTTAGAGACATTGTTTTTAAGGAGGAATTGAATTTTAACTCAGTTCCTACTATCACTTTTGATGATGTTTAGGTTCTCATACCTATCATTGATTAAGAAGTGAATCTAGAACCTCAATAAGATAATGTTAAACAACTCTCTATTCAAGATGAGGTAATTGTTCCAGAAGAATAAACTCAACAACCTCAAGAATGAATGTTATTAAAAATGTCCACTAGGGAAAGGGTTATAATGGCTTTAGAAGAATATTTTGATATTAAGCTACATCAGATGAATATTAAGTTAATGGTTTCTCAATGATAACATTGATCATACATTTATATGGTGTAATTAAAAAACTCTGTGTCTGATGATGCAAAGGTAATGATTTGCAGATTAAAGAACTTCATCTATGGGCTTAAGTAGACTTCTCGTCAATAATATTACAAAATTTACCAAATGTATCTCATTCGATTTAGAGATGAATTTTGTTGATAATCGTATATACCATAAGTTTAGTGGGAGTAAGATTCTATATTTGATTTTATATGTTCATGACATACTGCTTGTCAATAATAAGTATAGCCTCAATCAATACCCTAAAAATGATTTTGAGATTACAAAAATGCATAAGATTTTTTACATTTTAGCAATGGAAAATCTAATGTGCATTCAGGTTTGTATACATTGGAATATTGTGTATATTATTGGGATGTTAGGCAGATATTTTAAGCAACCCTAGTTTGGACCATTGGATAGCATCCAAAAGGGTTATAAGGTATTTTTAGAGAACAAAAGATTACAGGCTCACATATCGGAGATCTAATTAGTTAGAGATCATCAGGTATATAAACTTCGATTTTGATGGAATATGGATACAAGATTTTGTCACTAAGGTACAAATTGTGAAAATAAATTGCAATTTTTTATTCCAATAGCAACAGGAGCACACTTAAGTCAAAACACATAGACTTTAAGTTCCTAGTTGTTAAAGTAAATATTCAGAGTGGTTAGGTACTTATAAAGCATATTAGGACAAACACCATGATTGCTGATCCGCTTACTAAGGAACTACACCTAAGGTTTTATAAGAGCACATTGCTCATATGGGTGTAATGTCATTTAAAGGATATTTGGTTTTAGTGGGAGTTTGTATTTTTAAATGCTTTTATGTTATGGACACATTTTTAGTTATTTTAGTTTAAAGATAATAAGTTTATTTTCTGCAGAAATAAAGTTTATTTGGTTTATTCACACTCTGATTTTGGTAAGGTTTGATCTCACTAAGGAGGACCAGTTGGAAATAAACAAGTTTAGAGAATATTGCATGTAATTTCCATGCTACACATCCATACTTGATCTATATCATTTGGTTGTGTTAATATACGTGATCATGGATGGATTTAGTTACGATATATGTAACGAAAGTCGCCTTGGTTCCATGTTAACATAATTAATGGACAAGATTGTTCTGAATACCTTTTGGATATGATAGTAAAATTTTGAGCTCATAAGGTTATATAATGACAGGTAATTAGAGAGTAATTAGTATATATATGTGGTCCAAGTGGGAGATTGTTGGAAAATATGGACATCACATATATAATAAGGTAATTACATGTTATTATTTACTATTATGATAGGTTAGCCCAAATTAAAAGTGATCTAATTTAGTTAAAATTTTATTGGGCTTTAATTATTAAATAAAGTATGGGTAAAATATGTGTAGATACTCTAGTAATTGAGTTCTAATCATATTCTAATTAATGATGGGCTAATTAGAATTTGATTAGAATTAATATGTCAAGGTTATAAATATTAGGTTATGGTCCCTAAATCATACACAAGATATCCTTTCTAATATCCCATCATTAGGAAAGAGAGAGCAGATATTCTCTGAATTTCTTATGTGCTAATTTGAAAGATCAAATCCCCGAGATCCAGAAAGTTTCAAGGAATCTATGGATTCAGGTACGCTTCCGCATCTAGTTTTGTTCTTGATTTATTCTTGATGATTTGACATGACAGATCCTGGTTTATTAAGTTGTATTTTAGATTTATTTTATAAATCTAACATATACATATATAATAGTATGACCTATGAAAGAAATTTTGAAGCTGTTGCCTAGGCCGCATACAGAAACAAAAAGGGTCAATAGATTTGTTGGAGTAGTTTATTTTACTTTCTACTTTTTTGTTCGTTCGTCTTTTTATCTAATGTTTTGGTGTTTCAAATATGGGATGACATTTCTCTGGAATTCTCTTAAGAATCATCCTTGACTCCCAAAGTATATTGTTCTTTGGATATATTTTTAAAGGTTGGCTTTGCCAGCAGTCACTCATTAGCCGCATTGCAGGGTGCTTCGAATGGCTTAGACAAGCAATTTTTCCCTTTTTGTATGTGCCATAATTTGAGTGCTATACAAACCATTAAATAATTTCACTCAGGTGTTAGTGTTGGAAGTTCTTCCAACAACCAGAATAATGTGGTAAAATGATGATAGTGTTGACAATTACATGGTAAATTGTTGAAAATTGCATGGTTTTGCAGCATCAAATTGCATAGAAGATTATTAACATTTATGGCAGCCATCAAGTTTGACTTAAATGTCAAAAATAGGAGGTGCAATTGGCACCGAAAATTTACTTGAAAAATTTGGCTTGGGATATTTTCTTTTTTAGTCCTTGAGATAATGGGCTATTTATGGTTTGATCCTTGAATTTCAACTATAAATGGGTCTTCCCATTTCTCATTTCAAATAATCCCAACTATTCTTTCTCTCTTAGTTTTCTCTCTTCTCCCATTAGAGAATTCTTAAGAAATTCTATTTGTTTGTAATATTTTGAAGATAGTGAAGTTATCATCTGGTGTTAGTGCCCGAGGACGTAGGTATAATTTACCAAACCTCGTTAAAACTCTTGTGTTCTTTCTTGTCCTATTTTTATTTCAATATTTGAGGGTATAATAGTAGTATTTAATTGTGCTATTAAATTGCGATAGAAGGGATATTCTGACTAAGGAAAGACTTGGTACTTAAGAGATCCTTGTGATCCACCTCTCTTTCCTGGGAATTGAACTTTGTGTGATTTTTTAGTACAATAATTTACACGCTTCCAACCCTATTGGAACAACAAGTGGTATCAAGAGCCGAAGGTTAATCGTAGTACGCTCTGTGGTTGTAGTTTAAACTGATCTTCCACATCAGAAAAGATTTCCTTAGGTATATTGAAAGATTATGGAGATAACGGATGGTTTAGGAGCTTCAACATTGTCCATGTAGACAAAACCGACAATGGCAAATGCAAGATTGACCGTGGAGATCTTTGATGGCACAAGCCATTTCAGTATGTGGCAAAGTGAGGTTCTAGATGCCCTTTTTCAGCAGGCTCTAGACATTGCCATTGATGAAAAGAAACCAAATGATGTACAGGAGAAAGATTGGAAGGTGATCAATTAGTTGGCATGTGGCACAATTCGATCATGCCTTTCTCGAGAGCAGAGGTATGCTTTTTCAAAGGAGACTTCTCCAAATAAGTTATGGGTGGCACTTAAAGAAATATTCTTGAAGAAAAACAGTTAGAATAAGCTCCATTTGAAGAAAAGACTGTTTCGTTTCACTTACGTCCTAGGTACCACAATGAATGATCACATCACCAAATTTAATCAGTTAGTCACTGATTTACTGAATATGGATGAGACATTCAAAGATGAAGATTTGGCTTTGATGCTGTTCGGGTCACTTCCTGAGGAGTTTGAGTTCCTACAAACTACTTTACTTCACAGGAAGAATGATATATATCTGAGCGAAGTATGTACAGCCTTATACAGTTATGAACAGAGAAAGAAAGACAAACAGAAAAACTCAATCAGAGACACAGAAGCTTTAGTAGTCCGAGGCCGTTCATACACTCAGAGAAAAACTTAGAAAGGGAGATCAAAGTCAAAGTCCAGACTTGGGAAAGATGAATGTGCCTTTTGTCATGAGAAAGGCCATTGGAAGAAAAATTGTCCAAAGCTGAAGAATAAAGGAAAAGCTGCTCCAGATGCTTGTGTTGCAAAGTATGATACCAGTGACTCTGAACTATCACTGGTTGCATTATCATCATCGTTCCATTCAAATGAATGGATATTAGATTCAGGTTGTACCTATCATATGTCTCCTAACCGGGAGTGGTTCTCTGATTTAGTAGGACTAAATGGAGGAGTTGTTTATATGGGCAATGACAATGCCTGTAAAACTGTTAGGTTAGGTTCAATCCAATTAAAGAATCAAGATGGATCAACCAGAGTTTTGACTGATGTTTGGTACGTGCCCAGTTTGAAGAAAAATCTCATCTCATTGGGAGCCTTGGAATCTAAAGGTTCAGTTGTTACTATAAGAGATGGGGTTTTAAAAGTGACATCTGGCGCACTTGTGATATTAAAGGGCATCAGGAAAAATAACTTGTATTACTACCAAGGTAGTACAGTTATTGGAGCAATAGCTGTAGCACCCCAAACCCGGCCCAGACGTTAGGGCCGGATCCGACATGCCACATCGAAGCGTTCAAAACATTTTATATTGTTGATCCAGAAAAACCTACTTAGTGTTTTAAAAGATAATTTCATTATAGGTTAAAGTGAATGGAAGCTGTGCACCAGGTAAGAAACCGGAAAAGAGGAGGTGAGTCTATCGGACTACTTAAGTACCAAGCTCCCTTCGGATCCAATCCTAGACATGCACACCGCCATTGCCACACCTTAACGTCATGTATATTTCTAGGAAACCGATTTGATTAAGTCATTTTTAGGAAAAGTGATTAATTTTGGAAAATAATTTCATTGCGGAAGCTTTGCTTGTTGTCGTGTTATTTTGAAATCAATTGTTGTTTTTTTTTTTTTTGAAAATGCGCCCTAAAGCTATCCAATTTCAACAGTTAAAAGAAGTAATACCTATCTTAGTAATACATATTAAAACCATCAAAAATAATTAAGCGGCCTTATTACATTTAAAAACCCAAACCTCAACATAAATAATACGATGTCCGATTAACCAAAAGAAAACCAAACTTTGAGCGGGTGGCCACTCAAATTCCCTCATGACTCCAAGCCCACTATGGTTGGGGATTTCTGCGTGGATGAAAATAAAAGGGTGAGTTTGGGAAACTCGGTGTGTAAGGAAAACCTATTCAAAGCCCAAGTCAGCTCAAGCCTATTGGCTTAAGCCCATTCAGTAATAAAGTGGTCTTGGACCGAGCCCTTTTCAGATTACAATAAACTGGGCCTTAGCCCCTTATTCAGATACCAGTATGGCCCATAGGCCCATTTCAAAACACATGCAACATTAATAACATATGCAAGCCCATTTGGGAGACTACTCAACCCACTAACCACTACACTCCACCGTACAAATTTCTACACACCATGTGGGAATAGCTCAACCCATCCATTAACACTCCACATTTGCGACCTTGTCACTCGATTAATAGTAAATTGAGGCAAAGCCTCCAAGACGTGGACAAGCCACTTTCAGTACTTCCTCTGTCAATATCCCAATCCCATGCATCGATAATAACAACATGGCATGCAATAAATAACAACAATCAAACATGCATTTAGGTCAATTTAACCCTAGAGGTATTTGGTAATTTATCTACTAGGGGTAAAATTGTAAATTTTCCACTTTTAAAGGTATTTCAGAATTTATCTATTTTAGGGTTTTTCATGCATATTCCTACTTTTCACGTACTAACGTAATCACGTGCGAAGGTTCTTACGAATTGGGCCGTTGGCCCACATTCCAATTTTGGCCCATTAAGCCCAAAAATATCGAGGGCACGTAAATCATGCACTTTGGTCCAAATTTTGCAGCTTACCAAAAACATTAATCGATTTACCTCACGAGCATTCGCTTTTCACTGCAAATCTACAAAATACCGATTTTCGGCATTTCGACTTTTCGACTTTTGCAGATCCAGACTAAGAAAGAGGCGTTAGTTACACACATTTGCGACGATATCTTTGTGAGATCCACACACGAACCGCCTACAATTGGATTACTAACACGTTAATCTAACTATTCAAATACAAACTACGATTAACCCCTTACAATATTCAGCCAACCACACCTACAGATCATAGTAAGCTTATAAGAAATCAATAATCAACTCATTAACAAATTTTTGTCAATGTTTACCACATAATCATAATTTCACTGCAAACTGTCTTCCTGAGCAATAGTCACTAAATCATTTATAACTGGAGCTACGAAACTCCAAATCAAATACCGTTAATTTTCCCTAAAAATGGACTCATATATATTATATCCATAAAATTTTCAGAATTTTTGGTTTGGCCAATCAATACCAGATTTTTCTCAAAGTTTCGCATGTTTCACTGTTTGACTAATCTGACCACTCTTCATTACGAATCAAATTTCTCATTGTACAGAATTCAAAATATGTTCTCATTTATTTCATTTGAAACTAGACTCAACAAGCTTTAATTACATAATTTATTCAGCTTCTAATTCATCTCCCACAATTTATGGTGATTTTCCAAAGTCACGTTACTGCTGCTGTCCCAACCAGATTTATTACCAAATTCACTCTTTCACACATAACTTGCATGCTTGTTATTTAAACATGTATATCACCAATCAATCATCACATATCTATGATTTTACTTAAGTATAATCTCCATTTCATCATTTTAAAGCACAACATGTTAGCCGATTTTTCCCCTTAGCATCTAAGGCACATGCATGCTCATTTGTTTGGCTCAACTTCACCTATCTTCCATTTTTCATCAAAAGAACATGAAATAACAACCATTTCCTTCATTTTAATTCATGACTAAATGCTCACAACATAACTAAAACCAAAATATGCTTCAAGAGTTAAGGTAGAATCAAGAAGAACTCATGAACATCAAGATAGAAGCAAACTACCATGAACTTACCTTCAATTTTCTTCCCAAGTGACCGAACATTCAAGAGCTTTCTCCTCTCCTTTCTCTTCTCTAACTTTCGGCTATGATGAACAAAGATGGACAAAACTTTGTTCTTTTCACCCCTTTTTCTTTTAATAAAATTTCATATTTCATCCATTTAATTCTTTAATACAAAAGACATGAAATGCCCGTCATGGAACATTTACCTAAACCATTATCATGGAACATTTACCTAACCCATTATCATGGAATATTTACCTAATCCATTATCATGGAACATTTACCTAACCCATTATCAATTTGTACCATGAATTATGGATATCAAGTGCTCATATTGTCTACAACAATATGATAGCTGGCCACTTCATGTAAAATGGGAGGTTTGTCATGCAAATCCTCCTATTTTGCACTCCTATTTATTTGGCCACTTCAATTTAGCCTATAGCATTTTCAAACATTTTCACATAGGTTCTATTTCATAATTTCACCCCCTTTTTCTTATGGAACAAAAATTAACTAAAATTGTCGGGTTCTATCTTAAGCTTGGGCCTTCTAGAGGCCCACTAACATAATTAAACCTATGCCAATATTCACAGAATTCCCGAAAATTGGGGCGTTACAGTAGCTGCAGCTTCCTATAACAAAGAATTGGACTCAATGCAGTTGTGGCATATGAAGTTGGGATATGCCAGTGAAAAATCCTTGAAAATTCTGGCAAAGCAAGGATTGTTGAAAGGTGAAAAGGCTTGCAAATTAAAATTTTGCGAGCATTGTGTTCTGGGAAGGCAAAAGAAAGTGAAATTTGGTACTGCTATCCATAATACAAAAGGTATTTTGGAATATGTTCACTCAGATGTGTGGGGGCCTTCCAAAACACCTTCGTTGGGAGGAAAACACTACTTTGTTACTTTTGTTGATGACTTTTCCAGAAGAGTTAGGGTGTATACCATGAGAACTAAGGATGAAGTGCTTGGAGTTTTTCTTAAATGGAAAACTATAATCGAAAACCAGAGTGGCAAGAAAATTAAGCGGCTTAAGACAGACAATGGAGGGGAATATAAAAGTGATCCGTTCTTCGATGTGTGCTAAGAGTATGGTATTATTCGACACTTCACAGTTAGGGATACACCACAGAAGAATGGAGTGGTAGAGCGTATGAATCGAACATTGCTGGAGAAAGTTCGATGTATGTTGTCCAATGCTGGGTTGGGCAAGCAATTTTGGGCTGAGGCTGTGACATACGCTGACCATCTTGTTAATCGTTTGCCTTTATCTGCATTAGAAAGAAAAACTCCTATGGAGGTATGGTTTGGAGAACCGGCTACAGATTATGATTCCTTACATGTGTTTGGATCTACTACATATTACCATGTGAAGGAGTCAAAATTAGATCCGAGGGAAAAGAAAGCTCTCTTTATGGGAATCACCTCTAGAGTAAAGGGATTTCATCTTTGGTGCTTAGACACAAAGAAAATGATTTGTAGCAGAGATGTTACATTTGATGAATCTGCCACATTGAAAAAGGTAGCAAATGAAGATATTCAGACAAGTGATACTCCACAGCAGGTGGAGTGTACTCCAAAACAGGTGGAGTTTGAGTAGTGGGATTTGCCCAGTTAATAAGTCTAATTCTCCAGCCACAATGGAGGAATTAGAGGTTGAAGAGGTTCTGACCCAAGAACCGTTAAGTATACCAGAACCAATTACAGTTGCAAGGGCACAAAGAGAAATTTGCAGACCTGCTCGATTTACTTATATGGTAGCCTACGTCCTTCCCGTTGTTGATGATGATATTTCTGTCACTTATCAAGAAGCAATATAAAGCTTAGAAAGTGACAAATGGAAAAGCGCCATGGATGAAGAAATGCAGTCTCTCCGGAAGAACAATACTTGGGAGTTGGCGCAATTACCGAAAGGTGAAAGGGCAACCAGATGTAAGTGAGTATTTGCAAAGAAAGATGGATCTCCTGGCAAGAAAGATGTTCGCTACAAGGAAAGATTGGTAGCTAAAGGCTACGTTCAGAAGGAGGGAATTGACTATAATGATGTATTTTCCCCTGTTGTGAAGCATTCCTCCATTAGAATTTTGTTGGCCTTGGTAGCACAATTGAATTTGGAGCTAGCTCAACTTGATGTAAAGACAGCTTTCTTGCATGGTGAGTTAGAAGAGGAGATCTATATGACTCAGCCCGAAGGATACAAAGATGCTGGTGGTAGAAATTGGGTTTGTAACCTAAAAAAATCGCTATATGGATTGAAGCAATCCCCGAGATAGTGGTACAAGCGATTTGATAGCTTTATGAGAAGGCAAAAGTACACAAGAAGCAAATATGACAATTGTGTGTATTTGCAAAAGTTGCATGACAGATCTTTCATTTATCTTCTCTTGTATATTGATGATATGTTAATTGCTTCGAAGAGCCAAAGAGAGATAGATAAGCTGAAGGCTTAGTTGAATCAAGAGTTCAAGATGAAAGATCTAGGTGAGGCCAAGAAGATTCTCGGCATGGAGATAAGTAGAGATAGACAGAGAGACAAGCTTTATTTGGATCAGAAGCAATATCTGAAAAAGGTATTACAATGTTTTGGTGTAAATAAAAACACAAAACATGTAAGTACCCCACTCGCTTCTCATTTGAAACTCAGTGTTCAATTATCTCCGAAGACTGAAGAAGAAAGAGAATATATGGCGAAAGTCTCATTTGCTAATGCAGTTGGGAGTTTGATGTATGCGATGGTGTGTACGCGGCCTGACATTTCACAAGCTGTTGGAGTTGTGAACAGGTATATGCATGATCCTGGAAAAGGACATTGGTAAGCTGTGAAATGGATTCTATAGTATCTTCGAAAAACCATAGACGTTGGTTTAGTTTTTGAGCAGAATGAAGCAATTGGTCAGTTTGTAGTTGGATATGTTGATTCCAACTTTGCTGGTGATTTAGACAAACGTCGTTCAACTACTGGGTATTTGTTTACTCTTGCTAAAGCCCCAGTGAGTTGGAAGTCCACTTTACAGTCTACAGTAGCTGTGTCTACTACAGAGGCAGAATATATGGCAGTTACAGAAGCTGTTAAGGAGGCTATTTGGCTTAATAGATTGTTGGAAGACTTGGGAGTTGTTCAAAATCACATTAGTCTATATTGTGACAGTCAGAGCGCTATTCATTTAGCCAAAAATCAAGTTTATCATTTAAGAACCAAGCATATCGACGTAAGATATCACTTTCTGCGGGAAGTCTTTGAAAAAGGAAAAATTCTACTTCAGAAGATTCCGACAGCAGATAATCCCGCAGATATGATGACCAAGGTGGTAACAACAATCAAGTTCAATCATTGTTTGAACTTGATTAACATCCTGAGAATTTGAGCACCTTCAGGTGTATGGCGCTCGTCAGTGCATTTGGAGGCACTACAAAAGATAGCTTTATCGGATTTGGGGAGTTGAAAGAAGTATGTGAAGATATGATTATTCTAATCAAATCTTAAAGGTGGAGATTGTTGACAATTACATGGTAAATTGTTGAAAATTGCATGGTTTTGCAGCATCAAATTGCATGGAAGATTATTAACATTTATGGCAGCCATCAAGTTTGACTTAAATGTCAAAAATATGAGGTGCAATTGGCACCAAAAATTTACTTGAAAAATTTGGCATGGGATATTTTCTTTTTTGGTCCTTGAGATAATGGGCTATTTATGGTTTGATCATTGAATTTCAACTATAAATAAGCCTTCCCATTTCTCATTTCAAATAATCTCAACTATTCTTTCTCTCTTAGTTTTCTCTCTTCTCCCATTTGAGAATTCTTAAGGAATTCTATTTGTTTGTAATATTTTGGAGATAGTGAAGTTATCATCTGGTGTTAGTGCCCGAGGACGTAGGTATAATTTACTGAACCTCGTTAAAACTCTTGTGTTCTTTCTCATCCTATTTTTATTTCAATATTTGAGGGTATAATAATAGTATTTAATTGTGCTATTAAATTACGATAGAAAGGATATTCTGACTAAGGAAAGACTTGGTACTTAAGAGATCCTTGTGATCCACCTCTCTTTCCTGGGAATTGAACTTTGTGTGATTTTTTAGTATAATAATTTACACGCTTCCAACCCTATTGGAACAACAGATAGAAGGCAATAACAATGGCTATGGGGTAGTAAAATTGTGAATTTTCGTTTTTAGTTTAGGAAGTTGCTCTAATGATAGACAGAGATGGTAGTTTCTGTAGCTACTGAAAGCTCAGTTGCATGGACTTTTCATTTTTAACATTTAGTCTGTATTTCATTATTGACCTCTATAAATCGGGAATAATGACCTGTATTTCATTATTGACCTCTATAAATCGGGAATAATGACCTTCTTATTCTTTTCGTTTACATAAAAGCTTATGATTCTTGGCTGACTCCTTGAGAATAGCAGACCTGGTACTTGAAGGGGTAACATTTGCTGAAATTGCTGCTCTCAGATTTCTCAGTGCTCAGGTTTTGTTAATATATCTTGCAATTAGACCTACGTTACAGGGATTGTTTGTATGTTCAAAATTTGAAGCTTTTTCATGGATTTTTGGAGTCTTTGTGTCGGATACATACTTAAAGAAAGCTGAAGAATCAGATCAACATAGGTCGTTCCTTACTGCAAAATATTTTCAGGTACCGTGGCATGGGGATATATTTGGACTAAAGTGTAATTTTATTTTTATTAATTTTAAATTTTAAAATTCTTAAAAAAAATCTAAATGGATAATTTTCCATATTAGGTGAGAGTGAAACCCCTGCAAACACCCCTAAATACACCACTAGGCTTAGAGTTTCTGTTCAAACGCCTTAGACGTTTATTTTTATTTGATTCATAGAATTAAATCTTAATAAATCATTTTATATTTGTTAGATTTTCAAAATAGATTTGAGAAAGTCGACTTGTAATAATTTGAATTTAAGAAAGTTCATACTCGAAAAAATTTAAATTTACAAAAAAATTTGAGCTCAAGTTAGTCAAGACTTAAAAAAATATGAGTATGAAATAATCCAAGTCCGAGATTTAATTATATCATCATGTTTAAAATCAAAATAAAATTTAAATGAATAAATGGTAATTTCTTAATTTTTGAATTTTGAATTCAAAATAAATTTTAAAAATAATAATTATGAATATAAAATTATTTTTAATACCGTCATTATATATGTAATAAATATACAAGGTTCAATACTTTTTTGGTGCCTTCGTTTGATATCTTTTTATTATGATACATATGTTTATATTTAGTTTAACGTGGTATTTGTATTTTAAAAAAATTATATGTTTTAGTATCCGAAAGAAACGATGTTAACTTTTTAGTTTTAATTTAGGTTGTAGAGTTGATTTGATGCAAGTTCATAATTTATTAATAATATTAACAATTAACTTTCATCAAATTAACATAGTAGCCATCATATTGCATTTAACAAATTAAATATAAAATTAAATAAATTGACAATTAGTAATAATTTTATTCTATTAACAAAATTGTAAAAACTCAAAATTAATAATATTAGCAATTAATTTTCATCAAACTTAAAAGTTAATATCATTTCTCGTGGGTACCCAAATGTATAACTTCGCCAAATACAAGTATCACATTGGAATTAAAAAAAACATATGTACCCCATTAAGAAAAAAGATATCAAACTCAAGTACCAAATAATATATTAAATCAATATAAAAAATTAATAATCATTCAAATTTTAAAAAATTAAATTTAATGATTCTCTAAAATATAGAATGATATAATATATTAGTTTAGTAATATAATATTCAAATATAGTAAATTAATTTTATAATTGTAATAAATGATTAAAATAATTTATCATGTAACTTTATTAATATAATTAATAATTTTTTTTTGTAGATAAGGAAGCTAAATACATTCAACCATAATAGAATTATATTTGACACCAATATTGTCTTGTAGAATCTCCATCTTGATCATCTTAGGGGGATCATAAATTCTCAAACTAAGAGGAACATTTCTTCCTAATGCTGCCATGGAATCTGTAGTCATATTCATTGTGCGTGGAGTAAACATTACCTTCCCATGCCAATCCCTTGCTAACAGCTCTCTGACGATTCGTGCTGGACCCCCTTCCGTCTCCTCTGTCTGACCATTAAGCATATTAACTGCAATCAAACAATCAATTTCCACCAATAACTTCTTAACACCTCTTTTCCAAGATATATCCAATTCGTTCATGATTGCCTATAATTCTGCATCAAGTACAAAACAAACGCCTATATTCCGACTGTAACTAATAACCCATTTACCTTGATGATCCTGAAACAAACCCCCAGTAAAGGCTCGACCAGTAATCAAGTGCCTTGATCCATCCGTATTCAATTTGCACCAATCGCTAGGTGGCAGCTACCAACTAGTAAACGATATTGTCGGATCATTCTGTTGATTTCTCCTACTGTTTGCCAACGTGACTGATTTCGCAAAGGCAAAAATTCCAGCAACCTCACTCAAAGCCTCACCAAATTCTTCATTAAAAAGCGAGTTGTTTCATCGTTTCCATATTCTCCAGGTTATAATCCCACATAAAATATTCCAGCAGACACCTTGGACAATAACTTCATTATAATCTAAAAGATTTGTTATCAACCATTCTTCCAAATTTAATGAAAAGAAAATATCTAACTTGTCTGACGGTACAAATTTTACCCAAATATTTCAAGCTACCAAGCAATCTCTCATCGCATGCAAAGGTGTTTCAACCCCACTCCCACATAAATCGCAAAAATGGCTATCAACCATTCCCCTCTTACACTGTTTTGAATTGGAAAGGAATCGATTGTGTAATAAAAGCCAAAGGAACTGTCGAACCCTCTGAGGAACATGTAATTTCCATATCAACTTCCATTTTTTATCTCGTAAGGGCCAATCACCATGTGCGAATTTACTCTATCCACTAGCTATTTTGCACTTGTCATTATCTGTTAACCTCCATGCTATTTGGTCTTCCCTTACATCATATTTTGGGGGATGAATACATGCAATATACAAAAGAACTTCCCTTGGGAGATCCATTTCAAAATACTCTCAGTTCCATTCCCCTTCTAATGTTACCACTGCATATACTATAGCATCCTGAAAAATAGGTCTTACATTAGTGCAATAGTTGGATAAAGGTCCCAACTCTTTAATCCAGTGATCAGTCCAAAACCTTAATCTCTTACCGTCTCCTACATGCCAAAAAAGGCTACTCCGAAGATCAACCCAAGCACTCTAAATAGATTTCCAAGTAAAACTGCAGCATCTTCTTTCAATGTTCTGTGGACAATCCTCATCAATTTTATATTTTGAACTGAGTATCCTGACCCCCAAGGCATCTTTCTGTAATAGAAAATTGAAACCAAGTTTAAGAAGAAATGCCTTATTTTGATACTGAGTTCACTTTAGTCCCAATTCCCCTTGGTTTAGTGGTAGACAACATTTTTCCCAACTGACTAGTGCTGTTTTCCAAGAAATATTACTTGAACCCCAAATAAATTGACGAATAATCTTTTCAACCTCCTTGCAAACACCCAATAGGATAAGAGCCGACTGCATAAAATAATTGGGAATTGATTGCAATACTAATTTTGCTAAGGTAACCGTACCTGCTAATGACAGAAGTTTCCTTTCCCATCCAGAAAGTCGCTTCCTTAGTTTCTCAATCAAAAATGCATAAGTACCTTTCGTATCTCGTGAGTGTAGTAGAGGAATGCCCAGGTGCTTACCGAGATCGTCCGTTCTTGTCACTCCTAAGTATTCACTAATCTCATTTGCTACTGTATTATCCACCATGGCTAAGAAATAAATTTGAGACTTCTGCTTATTAACTTTATGCTCTTAGAAATAATTGAATTGCATTAGTATTTCCTTGACAATTTAGCTTCTTCAAGCTCTGCTTTACAAAAGAGCACAAGATCATCCGCAAAAAGCAGATGAGATAACCCAGGTCCATCTACAGAAAACTGCATAGATTTCTATAATCCTTCTTCAACTGCTTGTTGAATACAATGACCCAGCCTCTCCATGCACAAAATTAACAAGTACGGAGATATTGGATCACCTTGTCGTACCCTTTAAGTTGGTATGAATTCAAGAGTAATATCTCCATTCTACAATACCTGCATTGAAGATGTCGTTACATAATTCATAACTAAAATACAATTTGTTGATGGTAACCCAGCAACCTCAAGATTATCCTTCAAGAAATCCCATCGGATTCGGTCATAGGCTTTCTCTAAGTCTATTTTGATCACCATCCAACCAATCCTATCTTTCGAAGTGTGCATCGTATGTATAGCCTCCTGAGTGATTATAATGTTGTCCATAATTGAACGACCCGACACAAAACTGACTTGGTTTGGAAACGTTAGCTTCGGCATGATTAATTTTAGCCTATTGACTAAAGTCTTCGTAATGATCTTATATAACACTGAACAGAGGCTGATTGGTTTGAGTTGAGAAAAAGCCTCCTGGTTATTCACCTTTGGTTGTAACACTAGCAGAGTAGTATTCAGACTTGGATTCAAAGGTTGACACACTGAGGGGCCAACAATATTCCATTAGCTTTGAAAAAACTTTGCATCCAGCCAATCAATTCCCAGTGCCTTCAACGGTGCCATACTATCCAAAGCTATCTTTACTTCCAAATATGTCACCTCCATACAAAGGTTATCTATTTCATCATCATTTAGCTGGGGAAAGTAATTCGCGCACATCAATATCCCGCTAATTGGTCCTTCTATAGTATAGAGATTTTTTGAAGAAATTAATAGCTTCTTTTTTCAGAACATCCTTGTCAAAAATCCACAACCCATTACTTAATTTCAGAGCCTCAATCCTATTATTTCTCCTTCTATTCAGCGTCTGTCTATGGAAATATTTAGTACTCCTATCCCCACTAATTAGCCAATCACAACGTGATTTCTACTTCCATAACAGTTCCTCCAAATCTAGAATCAATTCCAGATCTTGCCTTAGTTGAAAATCCAACTTCTTCAAATTCCTCATTGGTTTATCTTCCAATATATGTTGCACCCCTTTAATCCTAGCCATTACTTTCTTCTTTCTTTTAAAAAGACTAACAAAAGTTTTAATATTCCATTCTTTTGCTGCACCCACAAAATTATTGACAGTCTCCATAATATCCCTATTAAAATTCCAGTTTCCTTTAACCAATTTAGAAAATGTTTTATAAGATAAGCAACCATAAAAAAAACGAAACGGACGCAAACCTTTTTTCGTCTCCATCTCATCAAACATAATAAGTGAAAGTCGATGGTTTGATTTTAATCTATAGAGATGTTGAATTGCATAATTTTGAAATTCATTAACCCATTCCATATTTCTAATTCCACGATCTAACCTTTCAAAAGTTGTACCCCTGTTCCAAGTGAATTTTGGGCCAAAGAAACCTAAATCATTCAAACTGTGATTAGACAAAAAGGCTTTGAATTTCCTACACCCCTATCTCCTTATAAAATTTGGACCTTGATAATCAACTGTGTCCAAAATAGCATTCCAGTATCCCACTAGCATCCAAGGTTCCTTCATAACCCACGTTATCTTATTTAGAGCATTCCAAAATGTCGAAACTATTTTTTTTAAAAACGGGAATCGATTTAAGTTCTGGAAGCAAAAACGAAAAAAAAGGAGAGTCGCCACCAATCTTTTTTGATGAAGTGTGATTGGGTCACCTCGTAAAAGTGGTTGTTTTTAATAAATGATTTGATTTATTTAGACAATAATTTTGGTCCGCGAAATTTAGAAAATGGGTTCGGGAGTCGGTTACGAACAAGGAAGGATTAGCACCCTCGTGACGCCCAAAAATTGGTACCTAGTTGATTAATTAGTATCTTAGTGTCGAAAATTGAAAACTTGAAAGACTTTAAAATACGATCCCTCTTTTTGTGAAAACACTCGAATGTTCAAGACCTTCTCATCTCGAAGTAATAAAATGTCACACCCAGTAAGTTAGGACACGACATCTCGAACTTTTGAGAATGAGCTTGCCTTTTATTTGAAATTCGTGTATTTTAACTTTTTAAAAGGGTATTCAATTATTTAGAGTAAACGAGAAAAATCAAACCCAGTAAGTTAGGGCACGATATCTCGAACTTCCAAATGTCGAATATTGCCTTTGTTAGCAAAAATCTTATCCCGGGGTAACAAGATGTCATATCCAGTAAGTTAGGACACAACACCTCGTATCTCCGAGAATAAGAATTTTATTCCAAATTCGGGTTTCGATATAAAAGAATATTCCGTTATTTAAATTAAATGAGAAAAATCTAAACTCAGTAAGTTAGGGTACGATTTTCTCGAAATTCCAAATACAGAACATCGTCTTTTTATGAAAAAGTTATTTTCGTCGTGTAAAGGTTAACAAAAGTTTGTAATAATAAGATAAAGAACGCATAAACGATTATAAATCTCGATATTGACAAACATAATGGAATGAGCATAAACGCGAACGTGAATGATAACGATGATAGCAAAAATAAAATAAATAAGTGAACAAATAAGCTAAGATAAATGATAAATAAGCTAATAGCATTTTAGAAAAAAAAAAACTAGTTGTAAAATTATTAAAAAATTTGATAGTAATAGTAATGATAATAATATTAATGGTAATAATAAACATAATAAATATTTTAAAGTTCAAACGATATAAAATGTATATATATATATATATATATATATATATATATATATATATAAAGAATATATAATTTGAGGGAGGAGTAGAAATAATTTAGTGTGTTTAAAGAGTAATGGGTAAAAAAAATAATAATAATAATAATAATAATAATAATAATAATAATGATAATGATAATAATGATAAATATAGTAATAATAATAGTAATAAAAATAGAACAACAAATAATAATAATAATAATAATAATACATTAATAAAAATAATAAGAATATGTTAATAATAATAAATTAATGAATTAATAATAAAATGAATAAATAAATAAACACAAAAATAAAATATAATTATAATAGTAATATTAACAAAATAGTAGTAATAATAATAATAATAATAATAATAATAATAATAATAATAATAATAATAATAATAATGATAATGTGATAAAACAACCAAAGTAATGAAAAGGACGGAATTGAAGTTAAAATGGAAGTTTTTGGAGCAAATCGAAATGAAACGAAAATATGGGGCCCAAATGTAATGCGCACAAAGGGACAAAGACCTTGAGGGGAAATATTCCCAGCTTTCAAAATGACGCCATTCGTAGGTTTGCATATTAAGAAGTTTGAGGGTTAAATTGAAATAGATAAACAAACTGTGGCCAAAATTATAAAAACGAAAATGACCATATTAAAACATCCCCGGAAAGCGGAAGGACCGTGCGCCCAATTATCCCAGTCCCAGCAAAATACGTAGATCCTCAGGCGTCGGGTCGAGTCGCACACGGGTCAAATAAAACGACACCGTTTTGGCGTTCAGACCCTAGGCACAAAACGGTGCCGTTTTACTCTGCTATAAAAGCCAAGTTTTTTTTTAAAAAAATTCATTTTTCTCATTCTTTTAAGAAAAAAACTGAAACCTCTCCCCCCAAAACCTTTCAAGCCTTTCCCCTCCGGCGGAGTCCCGGTCGCAGGACCACTGCCTTCCGTACGGTGGTCGGAATTCCAAAAGTTACCTTTTTTCTTTCTTTTTTATTTTATTTTTTATATGTTTTTAATATATATATATATATATATATATATACATGAGAAAATGGACCCGAAAACAAAACAAAAATAAAGTTAAAATCACCTTAGATTTTGGTACTTTCGGTTCTTCGATTTCTGATATTGGGTTTGATTTGATGCTATTCTCTTACTTTGATATTGTTGGAATCGCTATTTTTGCTCTTAAAAAAAACCGAATGCTTTTTGTATCTATCCAAAAGTTGTCGAATGTTACAATGGTTTTAGATTTGGCTTTTTATAGCCATTTACAACTTGTTTCTTATTTGACTGCTCTATTCTTTTTGCAAGTGAATGGGCGGTGGATGTGACGAGGCGGTGCTGCAGTGGGCAGGTGGTGGCAGAAGGCAGTTGGCCATAGGGGCGGCGGCTAGCTAGTTTTTTAGGGTTTTTCTTTTTTTTGATAAATGTATTGGGCTAGGGTTTGGTTTTATTTGGGCTAAAATTTTGGGCTTCGGGTTTTAATGGGCCCGGGCAGAAATGGGCTGGTACACATAAAATATCACATTTCTTCACATCTAGACTCCTATATACAACTGCCCAATGAAATGTTTTGGCCTTTTGAACCATAAAGAGTGACATATGAATGAATTGGAAATGTCTTACATAGATATCTATCGAAACTGATTCATTCCATAGTAACCAAATACTACCATCAAAACCTCGTGCCTCAATTCTATGCGAGAATTTAAAACCCAAATTCAAGATAATTGAATCTACTCGAACCCCACTTATCCTAGTTTTTAACAGTACAACCATATCCACAGCAAATTCACAAACATATTCTTTCAATATACGATTAAATCAAGGGTGTACACATCCTTAACAATAATAAACTAAGAAATTTGGAAGCATAAATATGTAAATTAGATAGAAAAGAAAACCCAACCTCGAATTTAACATTTAGTTTGGAAGTTCCCCTCCTCGCCTTCTGCTTCCAAAAAGTCCATCCCATCTTCTCTTTGCACTTCAATATTCCTTATCGCAGAATCAATCTGCTCTGAGATGTGCTCCACTAGATCTACCATCGGCATCATTGTAACAACCCGGTTTAGACCCTAGTCAGAAAAATGGTTTCAGGACCACAAATCCGTGTCAAAAAATATTTTTAATATTATTTTCCATGTTTATAGTATGATATTTGATATGTGTGAAAGTTTCGTATAAAAATTTTATCAATTGTGTGTTTAATTTGATAAAAGAACCTAATCGTAGAAAATGCAAAAGATGTATTCTATTTGTTAAAGCACCGAATTGCTTTGGCTTATTAAATGTGAGGTCCTTATTATGTTATTAGACCATTGGTATATTAAATGGACATTGTTGGACATCCATTATAAGTTTAAATGTTTATTATATTAAGGCTAAATTGGTAAAATGGCTATTATAATGTTTATAATAAAACATAATCAAATTCAAGCTTTATTTTCACAAAAAGGAGTCATCTTCAAGCTTAGGGTTCGGCACTCATTTTGCGTGATTGAGGTATGTAATTAGCTCGGTTTTTGATGATTTCTACGTTTTTGTGATCGTCGCTTTGTGTTTTATCAAGCCTATGCTTAAATTTTAGAATTTTATGATGATTTCATAAGATGCCATTGTTGATTTTGTGAGCTTTGTGATGTTAATTGATGGAAAATGAAAGATATGTGTTGGGCTAATATGTTTTGTATTTTATTTTTTGATGAATTTCAGTATTTTGGACTAATTTGTGAAAATGAGAAATAGAGGGATGTAAAATAAATGAAATATGTGGGTTTATATGAGCTAAAGGAATATTCTGCCAAGCATGTGTAATATGAAATTATGTGTATTTTGTGATTTTATGAATTAGGGACTAAAGTATTAAAAGGTGAAAATGTGAGGGCTAATTTGTAAAATGCCCTAAATATGTGTTTATGAATTGATTTGAATGAATATGGGATTGAATATGTCAAATTTGAATGTGTTTAGATCAAGAACCAAAGAAAACGAAATTAGATCAGGGGAAAACGAAAGTAGTTGAATAGCCGTTCGTTTCCGTTCATTCTAGTACGAGGTAAGTCGATATACAATTAAATATGTTTGAATTGAATTACTATTTCTTATATGTTAATGATTAGTGATGAATGGCTATTTTAGTTGAATATGAGAAATCCGAGAAAGTTTTGATAATGTGACGACGTCCAAAAAGTCCCGTACAAACCATAGGAATAGTTAGGATACATATGTCATGACATAGGATTCCGATATGCAATTTCGTGTAAGACCATGTCTAGGACTTTGGCATCGATTTGAGATTTAAATGTAAGACCATTTCTAGGACGTTGGTATCATATTTGGTTTCATGTAAGACCTTGTCTGGGACAGCAGCATCGATATTTGATTACATGTAAGACCACAGCTGGGACGTTGGCATTGTACGAGCTTTCTAAGCTATCCTGTATCCTATTTAATTCTGTACGATTCAATGGGCATTCTGAGAAATACTTGATTGAATGAATGAATAACCGATTTAGGTACGTGGAGATGTGTTCAAATTTGTTAATGAGAAGTAAGTATATGTGCAAGCGATGATATGTGATATAAGTATGAGAAAATATGTTATATTTGCAAATGAATTGGGAATATGTGAAATGTATATGAACTATGTGGTTTGTAATAGTATTTGGCTATGGAGCATATGTATTTTATGATGCTTATATGCTTAAAATGAATAGTTTATTTGTATACGGCTTACTAAGATTTTGAAAGCTTACTTTGTGTGTGTTTGTATTGCGTTATAGATATCGAAGCTATTGGAAGCTCGGGGATCATCGAGGATCATCACCACACTATCAAATATTATTTTAGTACCTTTTGAAAATGCATATATATCAAAGTACGGCATGTATAGGCTAGGATTAATGTGGTATGTTTTGAGATGGGTATATCATGCCATGAGATATGGCTTGATTATGGTTGAACTTATGGTTTGATTTTGGTGTATGATGTGTGATGCAAAAATGGTAATTTTGATGTATATATATGGCCTAGTGAAATAGTCTTTTTGGTAAGTTAGTTTTGTGGTTGAAATGGTTATAAATGTGATATGAATCATGTGTTCATGGTATGAATTAGTTACTTGGAATTAGTATGATTGAGTTGGAATTATGTATGGAAATGATTAATGATATTAAAGTATGAGTGATGCTTGTTTTGGAAATGTTTTGGTTGCATAATGGGTTATGAAATATGGTCTTAAAAGCTTATGTTTATAGGGTGGCAAAATGGCTTTTTAAGTAGCCTATTTTGTCCAAACGGGTTAAGAAACGGGCGTGTGTCTCAACCATGTGTAACACACAGTCATGAAACATGACCGTGTATCCCCTAGGGTAGTCCTACAATTTAAAGTCAATTTAGAGCATGGCCTGGACACACAGGAGTGTCTGGTGGCCGTGTGAGGCACACAGCCTTGGCATATGGGCGTGTGTATCCATTTCGAAGGGTACACGGCCTATACACATGAGCGTGTTGTTAGTCGTGTGACCCAAGTCAGTTTCAACCATGGCCAAGGCACATGGGCATGTCTCCGACTGTGTGGTTCAAGTCAGTATGTATGCCCAATTTTGCCACAGCCTAGACACACGGGCATGTCTAATGCCGTGTGAGGCACACGACTTGATCACATAGGCATGTGACATTTGTAACTTGGAAAATTTGTATAGTTTTAAGAGATTTTGTATGTGCTTGGATTAGTTCCAATTCCTTTCTAAAGCATGCTTAAGGTCTCATTGACCTAAGAAAGGTTCTTTGTGTATGACTTGCTATGAAACTATGATATATGTTTGATGTTTGTGAATTGATCGTAAAATGTTCTGAAATGTCTGGTAATGCCTCTTAACTCTAGTCTGGCGATGGATATGGGTTAGGGGTGTTACAATCATAGCATCAACCTTCTTCTTGTTTCGCAACCCGTGATGGTTTTGGTACTTAAACTTGCCCCATTTCACAGTAGAAGGTTCTGGCAGGACGGAGGAAGATGGCCCACCTTCCAAAAACTTCAGCCCTGACTTATTCGACATACTCTCACCCTCAGCTACCATAATATTCAGGTCCCAATTCTCTTCCACCTCAACCATCCTGTGATTCCCCTTTTCTTCTTTAATTTTCCTATTTTCACTTAACGTCTGAAAAGCCACCATTTGTCCCAATTTTGTGAATACTAGTTTCCTTACGTAACTCTTTAACTTGATCACTTTTTTGTTGTGGCCCATTAGATCCAAACTTAACCCCATTCAACCCTTTCTTCCTAAGCCCAGATCCTTGTAATAATTTTCCTTTGTTTTTGGACCCACTCAAAGATAGCCCATTAACATCACCCAAGGAAAAGCCTAACCTGGGCACAATAGCATTTACTGTACACAATGGCTTCCCATCTATATTTCCAGTTGTACCATCTCATGATTCCTTATTTAAATCAGCAATCAAGGAAAATCTTGATCCATTATTCATTTTTTGCTTATTAGTTTCCATTTTGGCATTTATGCTTACAAGACGCCTTGATTGACACGAAATAACCATCCAAGACCCAAATTTCTCCGTTTCCACCCTACAATTCAACTCTATCGACACTGGCGATTTGACAACAATAGCCTCCTGCTCCTGATCCATTGATGGGTTTTCCTTCTACAGTTTAGGGTACACCTCCTTCTGGTGGCCATAGTAGCCACAACCAAAACAAACATTTGGTAAGCCTTCGTACTCTATCCTTTGTAATCTCCCTTCCACTCAGATTTTAGAAATTAATGGTCTATTTAGATCAACACTCACTGCCATCCTAGCAAATTAGCCTCACATTCTATTTTTAGTTTGATTGTACACCTTGATCATTTGACCTATTAAGCTTCCCATCGCCTCCTAGAGACATTTTTTGTAATAAGAACCCGAGAAACCTGGGAGCCGAATCCAAACCACTAAGTGTTTTGGATAGCTCGCAAAAGTATTGAAGGATGATGAACATGGTTGTACCGTTAAATACTACCCATAAATCGTCTAAGGACCATCAATCAACGCTTTGTCATAATCCTATTTTGCTTGAAATTTAACGAAGTTGTAACCATTCTCTAAGTCCATCAGTTGAAATGAGCGATTTGGCTTCCACATACTATTAAGTTTGGAAACCAAATTGTTGAATCTGATTTTCCACTCAAGGAGTTTTATAATCACCGTTTTGGCCATACTTCTTTAAATCCACGTATGCACTCTCTCAGTGAATTTGATATCTAGAATTCCATCAACAAACCTATTTATCACATCCCCTTCTATCAGTTCAAACTTGTCCTCATCAAAGTCCTCCTACTAATTATCATTCGATACCCAACCAAGTAATTTATCTTTGAAAGAAACCACTTTTACTCTCCCTTCATCTACCTCCATATCACCCACGTCTAGAGGATCATCCTCCCACAGATGTATTGTCTTTGTAGCCCTTACCAATCCGGATTCTCCTCCCAAAGTTTCCCCCGATCGCATGTTATCATTATAAATTAATTTCAAATAATATTTATCTTAGTAAAAATATTTTTATAACATAAAGTTTAAATTTTAAAGATGAGTTATTTAACAGTTAACCTAAAAGGTAAAATACGATACCCCAAACATATGCAATTATACAATTCAATTCTTAGTACAAATATTCTAACATTAAATCATCCCAAATTAAATTTCTAAGCAAAAAACATGAAGTTATGTCTTGTATTTTTTTTGGGGGGGCTTTTTTTCTCCCACTTAAACTTTGATTAGTGTAGATATTTTAATATTAGTTTTCACTTAAACTCTGATTAGTGTAGGTTATTTTAATATTATTTGACCTACAAATTAGCCTATAAATAGGTCAGTTTTCCACTCTATAAAAAAAAATCTCTTTACACATTTAGGTATTAACTTTTACAAGCTTTTAGAGAATTTTGTGTTTACGTTTTGAAGGTTCTTATTTTGGGTTTCAGGGTTTAGTTTTATCTCCATCTTTTGTACTCTTCATTTTTGCTATTTTAGTGAAATTATCTTTACCCGTGGTTTTTTATCCTAGTCGAAAGGGTTTTTTCACGTAAAATATTTGTGTTCGATCTTTTCAATTTCTTTTTTATTTTACTTGTTCGTTGCTTAAACTGAGTTTATCCCCAACATAATATTTATGGATTTGGGTCAATATATATGTTATTATATTTTAGGTTAGGTTTTTAAATAATGAGTATCATATTTATTTGGGTTTAGGTTTTAGAGTATAAAGTTAGACCTGAATATAATATATTTGAGTTTGTATTTAAATATAAATATTAAAATAATTAATAGTGTAATAAGTTTTATTTGATCTCCTGACCAACTAGCTCAAAGAAATTGATTTAATCGAATTAACTTATATGGATGGTTAAAGAAATTTAAGGTTTATAAATTTTTAAAAATATATGTCGTTAATGTTCAAAACTTAAAAATAAAAATAAAACAATTCAAACTGAAGGTAATATAATAAATAATAAATGGTATTATTATTAATTCAAAAGCTATGTATAGAATTACTAATTACATATTAGATTATAGTTTAATATTAAACTTGTCCAAAAGCTAGATAGTCTGCTTGATTTAATAGGCCTGACTAGGTTAAGGTTAGGCTTGGACAATAATTTTTGTACTTCGAGCCGGTTCAATCAATTTAAATAATAAAAATATGTTTAAAATTTAAATTTAATTATAAAATATCAATTAAAAATATTTTTCTTAAAATATGTTATTAACTTTTAAACAATAAACTGGACTTTTTGGGTAGGTTGAGCTAGCCCAGAAATGAACCTTGATATGAAAATTTATGAAATTGAACCTCAATCTGACCCGGTCCATGAACAATTCTATTTAATATAACTATTTGTACATTAGATTGTATTATATGATATACAATATATATAACCATTAATACATTATAGTATCGTATGCATACTATATACTAATTTATATTTTATATATTAAAATTTTAGTTAAATTAATATGGTATTAAATTGCTAATCACATTCATGACCACAATGGTTTTATACATATAATATTTTATTTAATTAAGCATAAATAATATGTCTATATTTATATAATATATAAAACCAACTCCTAACGAGGTTTATGGAGTAAATTGGGATAAATTTAGTATGCTAACTTCAATTTAAGGGTAAAATAGGAATAGAAATTTTTTTGTTTTACTTAAGTAAGTATGATTATATTACCTATATAATATATTTCTAAATCTTATAAAAATAAATGGAGATGCAATAGATATTTAAAATTACACTTTCTACTTAAATCTCGATTTTTTAAACTTTTTCTCCTTCAAAACCTTACCTTATATATATATATATATATATATATATATAAAACCCAACTCCTCTTTGGAGTGATTAGGAGTAAATAAGGGTATTATAAAAATTTTATAGGGTCAAAATAGGCTTTTCATGAGAGTGTAAATAGAGATAGAGTAAGCAAAATAATGTGAAAATAAGTTTTTCTTGAAAATTTGTAAATCATTTAATTCTTTTAATTTGAAATTATTGATTTGAAATGGTTTAATGATAAATTTGGCCACTAATATTTGCATGTTTTGTTAAAATGATCTTAATTCTATTTTGAGTCTTTTTTACCATCAACCTTTGATTTTTTTTCAAACTATATTTTTAATGATTTAATGAATAAATTTAAGGTTTCATCTTTCTTTTCTTTCAAAAGGTTTCCATCTTTTATATGTTTTTTATTTAGTGAGAAGTTTTTCTATTGGGTTAATTTTTTAGATAATTACGTTTTATTTTCTTTAAATTAAGAGTAATTTTTAATTTATTTTATTTTTATATTTTTATTATTTCTACATGTAATTATCTTATTTGATTATCTAAGTAATAAATTATATCTCATTAAAATATTTCACATCATTCTCGTAACTTTTTAACGAATAAAAGTTGATGGCCAAAAAACTCAAAAATAGAATTAAAGCTATTGTGACAAAACATACGAAATTGTATTAACTATATGGATTTAGCTTTTTCTTTCATATTTCTTATTGTATTGATTAGATTTTTTTTAATTTTTTTTTTTTTGCAATGCATGTTGAATTAGAAGAAAGAAATTAGATTAAATTAAGGATTTTGTAATATGATAGTATTGGTAGGAATGAACTTGAATTTGTAACTTTAATAAAGTGGGTCTTCATTTCCTTTGGACCGACAAATGAGAATCACTTTCCCAACAATTATACCTTATTCTCTATTCATATTTGAATGAAAATACAAAACTGTGTCCAACAAAGAATTTCGATTATTTGAATTATAAAACAAAAGCTATGTGCACTAAGAAACGATAATGAAACCAATAATTTAGGATTAAAACCACAAATTATAAGAGATGATATGAAAGTATTAAGACAGTCTACCCAGCATTTCAAATCTGATTTATAATACCTACTCCAATCAAAAAACAATAATTCATCTTAATTTGTTTGATTCCATTATTTTGCTACTGACCCTAGTAAGTGTCCATCTCTTAGGCATTATCTGTTCGCAACTTTGCGTCAAAAGGCACTGAATTTGTTGAAAGCGAGAGTATATTGGAGACAAGTCGATGGATGAAAGCAAATTTTTTGTATGCGGTTAAGAGAAGGGAGATTTCTTCTTTAAGTCACATAAATGTGATCTCTCCAAGTTTGACAAGATGGACCATGCCAAATGAAGGTTGGCTCAAAGTGAATACTGATGGTAAAGTTTGCCAATTGTTCGACATTGCTGTAGCAGAAGGTTTAATACAGGATCATTAGGGGGTTTAGGTTGTCAGCTTCTCTAAAAATATTGGTTGTTGTTTTATAATTTTTTATTACAATATATTTTTCAAACAAACCCACATGAAAATATTTAATCAAAATTGCCAACAATATTAGCTATTTGAACTAACTAATAATATAATAAAATATATGGACCAAATTAAGTTAAAAATTAATGTATAAAGATTAAATATTAAATTTAAGCATAGTAGAAGAATCATAAAATTTGCCTATTTTCTTATGACGTAAAAAAATGATATAAAACACATGTCAACATACAAAGCCTTCGTTGCATTTCTTTTATATATAGGTATATAAATATTTTATTCACATTATAATTAATACTATTTTTTTCAAGAAAAGAACATTCATTCGATAAATAAATTTAATTTCATATGATGTACAACAATTCCCTCTAGCCTCAACTTGGAAATACGAAGAAAAAAGGCTTGAAAAGTTGCAACCCATTCTAGCAAAACCATCGGCATATCTATTCCCTTCTCTAAACATGACCTTGATGACATGATACTCTAGTTCCTCAAAGAGAACCCCACAATCATGCACAAGAGTAGACAAGTACATATTAGAGGAGTTAGTATTAGTAATAAAACAAATAATAGTGGTAGCAGTAGCATTAGTTCAATCTTAGATTTGTTAATGTTATCCTTTTGAGCAAGTATCAATCCATCTCGTAATGCCCTATAGCTCCACTTGAATGCTTGTAGCATGTGGCTATTAGTATGTGATGAAAGGTATCCAACATACAATTTCTATCATGATCCTTAATTAGTTCCAGTTGCGTGTTCTAGATGCAACGTCAATTGCAACTCACTTTGCAACTAGATTTCGTATAACTTGTCTTAGTTGTCGGCATGTTTTGAGCTACATATCATTTACTTACATATTTTTGATCATTTTGAACAAAAAATCTTGAGATTATAATTGGAGAAGTGACTAGATCAAGCAAGGATAGTTTTTAAGAGTCTTTGTATGATCTATTTAGCTTATTTAAAAAGATGGTTTTAAACATGTTAAAAGAAAGAAAATTTTTTTTATTTTATTCCATATTAAGTGATTTAATTTGAGATAAACTTTAGAGATTCATTTTGATCATATTTTCTCTTTTACTAAGTACTACAATGCTCATATAAAGACTTGTGTTTCAACTTTTCGAGAAGAACAAGAGAACACTTATTTTTTCAATATTGGGAACTTGTTTTTACTGTAATTGTACTTTGAAAACAATTTGTTCTTCATGTTCAATTTGTAACTAAGATTTTAAAAGGGAAGTCTTAGTGGGGAGTGTGATCTAGTTAATGTATAGAAGTAAAGTTGTAACTTGGTTAGTGAGTTGAACTTAAGTCATATCTTGTAATGTAAATTGAAAATGAAGAACTTTATGTTAAATCACATCTTGCAATACATATTGATAGTGGATAACTCTCTATGAAAGGTCCTACAAATTAAGGAAGTTCTTCTAAATTGTGTAACAACTTCTATATCCATCTCTAATCTTTAAATTTCAGTTGTTAAAGTCAGTTGCAACTGAAAATGCAACTAACAGGCAAATTCAATGAACTTTCAATTGGTATCTAAGATAAGCATTTAACGTACTAAGTGAAGATCATATTGTTGAATTGCTTAATAGATGGAAGGAATCTCAAGACTTCTTATGCTCAATGGCACAAATAACGCCTATTAAAAGGCACACATGAGAGTTTTTACAAAGCAAATTGATGAGAGGGTTTGGAAGGTTGTTTTATCAAGTAAGGAGCCACTTACTAAAGCAATTAATAGAGCTTGAACCATCAAGCCTAAAACCACTTGGACAACAAATGAAGACAATAGCAGTTGATTACAACTCAAAAGCCTTGAACGCTATCTTTAATGGCATAGATCCTCAAAATTTCAGGTGCATCTCCAAGTGTATTTCTACTCATGAAGCTTGGACCATTCTCATAACAAAATATGACACTTTTGTGAAATAGTAAAAACTCTAGATGTTAACATCTACATTTGAAATTTTGAGAATGTCATATGAAGAAACATTTTTTTATGCTAAATTATGTGTCTTCTTTAACCAAGCTTTTGCTCTTGGTGATGCAAAATTGGTATACAAGGTCTTGATATCTCAGCCAAAAAAATTCTAAATCAAAGTGACAACCATAATAGAGGCAAAGGATGTTGAATTTAAAAGATGAGAATTGATTATTTGATTGGGTCTCTTTAAATATTCGAGATGAACTTGGAGGAAGCTCAAAGGGGTAAAGTAAAGTTAGAAAAGAATATTACTCTACAAGTTTCTTCTTTAGTTTTAACTAATGCTAAACCTTTTATTGCATATTTACAAGAATAGTTGGCCCTTCTTAAAAGAAATTTAAGTAAATTTATCTATAAGTATAACAATGTTGGTCAGTCTGCAACCATGAATAAAACCAAAGATGTCATGGTAGAACATAGAAACAAGAAAAAAGATCAATGTCTTAAATACATAGGCTATGAATTTACGAAGGTTAAATGTGCAAACACTATTAAAAGGTTGAAGTCTTCTAAAGTTACCTCAAGTGATTCTAAAAGTAAAAATGTTGAAGAAGAGAATATCAACAACCATGTTGCTTTTACTTCCCAACTGCTTTAGAACTTGACTGTGACAGTGATGCAGAATCAAAAAAAGACTTTATAAAGTCGTACAAGACCATGTTATAAAAATGGAATATAATATATAAAGTTAATGAAAAACAAATTGGTGAAAATTTTAAAGAATCTTGAGGAGAAAGACTCATTGCTAGTAGAAAAAGAAGTTAATCTCAATGATGATCTAAGGAATTTGCAACAACCCAATCTAACTTTAAAAATATGGAATTAAGAAGATATAAATTGGATGATATCTTTGCTATTGGTAAAAGATGGGATAAAAAAGCTTAGAAAAGCTATTGGTAAATGTCTTTCCAATTGAACGTTGGCCTACCGTAAGGTTTATACAATCCGATTTGGGGTATAGAACCCATTGAATGATAATTTTTTTTTCGTAAAAATTGTTCTTTTACATATATCATTGAATTGTAAACTAATAAGTAATTGCATTCTGTATTAACTGAGTATAATTTGAATCTGTAACACCTTATGCTTATATTTTTATCTATAAATTTGCATCTACATTGGGATCGGGATTGAATGAGAAGGAAGTTGTGGGTAGTTTAAACGTAATGCCCCAAAACTCGGCCTAAAAGTCTAGATAGAATCCCGGAGGTTACATTGATCACCAAAGTGATTGTAGGTAAATTTAGGATCAACAAATGAGAAAACAAACAATATTTAGGTTATGTAAAAATTTTCAATTATCAGATCCCGACATCTTAAAATACAGTTGTTCAATTCAAATAACGTCTATTTGCATTTAACACAAAATTTCGTACCACGGTATTTAAAACAAAACTTACAGTCCAAAATCATTTAAATAAAACTCAAATTTACAGAAAACACTTTATTAACCATTTTTAAAAACGTGATACCTTCGAGAAATTTGCACACCGAGTCCAGCTACAGTAACAAAAAACGAGAGTACCTGCAAAGGGATAAACTGAGAATGGGTGAGCTACACAAGCTCGGTGTGAGACCGGAATGATAGAAAAAAAATAAATGCCACAATCAAAAATATTACAATGGCAATCCAAATAATCATCACAACCAGGACAGACACATCAGTACTGAATACTACGATCTATATGCCGTTAATCTCGTAATCAGACAGACAGACAAAAATGTGGAACAAATGCATCAACATGAAACCCACCAATCCAGCCAAACACTTATTCGTCCCCCACTTACACCACAAATGAGCTATAAGAAGCTCAACCAACCTTGCACACCACATAGGACCTTGAAAGGCCCATCCAACCCTATACACCACGCATGTAGAACAAAGCTACGTAAATACAGTATGCAGCTGAGCTGCCAAAAGTATCATACTGTATGGTAAACCACTATATAGACGTATTACAGTTGAAACTGCCAAATCAGTTCAGACTTCCTTCTCTCCATATCCCAAACCCGAAATCATAATGCAAATGCAAGAATGTACACCAAAAATTGTCAATTAC
The DNA here is from genome assembly GCF_025698485.1 of Gossypium arboreum. Taxonomy (NCBI): domain Eukaryota; kingdom Viridiplantae; phylum Streptophyta; class Magnoliopsida; order Malvales; family Malvaceae; genus Gossypium; species Gossypium arboreum. The sequence goes on from NC_069080.1 coordinate 103,069,353, forward strand.
ACAAACGCAGAAGCTCATAATCAGTCAGTCAGTTACAGAATCGATGTATACAATTTCCAAACAGTCACACACACACCTACATCACTTAACCACTGAAATAGATACTCCTTTACTAGGCAATATCACATTAACAAACCACTTAACTATTGTAACGATTGCATAAAACAGATAAGTTCGTGTCAAAAAAGAGTCTCGACTACCCTTACTAAGACCTAGCTAAGGGTCGAAACACACAGAACCACAAACAAGTCATAAATCAACATAATATAAAAATTTAGCAACGCAGGACCACATGGCCGTGTGTCTCGACCGTGTGGAATTGCCCAGGCCGTGTAAGGGTTTACACGCCCATGTGGAGGCCACACACGCCTATGTGAAGGCCCCACAAGCCCATGTAGAGGGGACACATGCCCGTGTGAATAGCCCGTGCAACTCATTGTTCAAAAGTGCTAAAAATTAATAACAGAGGAGATACGGCCGTGTGGAGATCTCACAGGCCCATATGGGACACATGCCCGTGTGGTACCAAAATTCATCAAAAACCCTAAATTCTCAAATGTACACTCCCGTGTACCCAAGGGACAGGGCCGTGTGAAAATCGACTAATTTTCCCAAATCAGCCACAAGGTCGAATGGCACCTAATCCTACTCGAAAACCCTAATTCCCAAATCTACACGGCCGTGTGAACCACCCATGTTGGGGCACATGCCCGTGTAGCCACCCTTGTGGTCATGAAACCACACTGAAACAAGCTACAAAACATGCCTTTGATGTCGAAACGATCCCCAACACTCAATAATACAAAAATACACCAAAAAAACTCAGAATTTCAAGCAATTCCACCACAATCAACACTTCGATTGGTCAATTCCAAAAACACACAAAATATGTCAAATTTCACAGATCCCAAAATTTCAATAATGAAAGGAAAATTTCTGAACCCACACCTGAATTCGCGATTCCAACACAAAAAAGATCGGAATGCCTCCCCAACACAATTCTGAAATCTCAATTACACAGACAAAAACCCAATCATCACCATACCAATCTAACACATATGAATAACCTAAAACTGCTCTATCAAAAACCAAGAGCACCACTAACCTCAACTCGAAACCTTGAACTACCCAAAGACCATCAATGAAAATTAAAAGAAGAACTTAACGGCAGAGAAACGTATAATTTTTTTAAATCCCCAAGAAAAATAAGAAGAAGAGAAGAACAATAAAATCTGACAAGAGTGAGTGAGGAAAGAAACAAGAGAACGTAAAAATCACTTTGGGAAGTTTTATCCAAAAATATAATTAAAATTAAAATTAAATAGGTACTTTGGACTTTAAAAAAAACTAAATTAAGATTATCTCTCTAAACCGTTCTCATGATGGCTTGAACTCAGAACCCAGAGGTACACTAACGCGCAACAAACCACCAGACCAGCAAGCCCATTCTGCTACTTAAGCACGCAACTAAACACAATAGCACAACCTATTCACTGACCCTAACCCCAAAGCTCAAAACTTTCAACCTTAAAAATCAGGGTGTTACATTAACAATCAGTCAAGACTGGGCGCCAAGCCACGTGTATATATATATGATTCTGGCGACTTGTACATTCTGTTCTGGGGCTAATCTGCCATATTTTAAATGTGACATATAGTCACTATGTGATGTGTAAGAATGGATGGGTACTTAATTGTAACACCCCTATCCCGTAACCGTCGCCAGAATAGGTAAGGGGCATTACCGGACTTGTAACTCATGTCAGAACAGTAAAATTTTGAACTTTTTCTTGAAATAAAGATCGTTCATTTAAATAAGTACTAAGCTCAACCAGAGGTAAAATTTAAACTTCACTAAGTAAACATTCAAAGATGCCATTTTCGCATGGCTTATATATATTAACCAAAAATATTCTTCCGCCACTAGTTTATTCTATACATGCCAAAAATAATTCTAAACATAACAGTAACAAGCGGTGGATAGTGATAGTGTGACTAGTTGCTGACGATCCCCGAGCCTGTAGCTTCACAATAAGATCTATAAAACAGAGGAAACAGAGTAAACGGAGTAAGCATTACAATGCTTAGTAAGTTTTAAGCAGTGTCAACAGATAACAATCAAATTATAACATAGTTGTTCGTATATTTTATTTCACTCTTCCTTCGGCATACCATCCATTTACCGAATATGCACATCTCATCATATACAATAGGAAGATAAACTTTCACATAAAAGTGAGCTCATGTGACATAAATATATTGTATGATTTCACATAACCTCTCACACTGATCCGATGTCACATAATCATAGGAATAGTCTCATAGATTGCTCTCGTATGCATCACATAACTACCTTATGATTTAGTTCAAATCAAGCTCACATATAAACTTGGAGTACATACCTATTTAACCTTTCGCATTGAATATATTTATAAGCAATTCTTATTACGAAGTCTTATAGCTTTAACCTCTACTCGGATTATCGGCGAGACCTTTAGCTCGCATTTAAATCTCCACACGGTTATCGGGTCTTACCCGGCAAAATCTCTACACGTAGTCATCGGTCTTACCCGGACATAATCTCCACACGTAGTCATCGGGTCTTACCCGGAATATATTTCCAAGTTTCATGTACATTTAATCACATGTTACAACATTCACATCGACTGTCATATTTGTAATTCAATTGCCTCATCAAATATCTAATAATACACACCTTTCACATTGGTCGTTCGGCCACAATATACGCACATCGCCTACATATTTCACACTAGCCATTCGGTTTTACCATATATACATATCTCATATATATATTTCACATTGACCATTCGGCTTTACCACATATGCATATCTCATACATATTTCACATTAGCCATTCGGCTTTACCACATATACATATCTCATACACATTTCACATTAGCCATTTGGCTTTACCACATATATGCATGTTCATATTCACCACATTGGCCATTCGGCCTTATCACACATATGCATGCTCACATTCATCACACTGGCCATTCGGCCTTATCACATATATGCATGTTCACATTCATCACATTGGCCATTCGGCCTTATCACATATATGCATGTTCACATTCATCACATTGGCCATTCGGCCTTATCTCATATATACACATTCACATTCATCACATAAAATCCTAAATCAAAATATAAATTTGCATGTATTCACATCACAATTATCCAAATATACTTCACATACCACATATACTATCATGTATACACTTTGTCTTGGCCGAATCTACATCAATCATTTTCCAATGAATAATTCAATTTCACACCATACTATCATTTCATATTCGAATACTCATAAACTTACAATTTCACAAATTTTAATATCAAAGATCCGTCTAACACTCATATATCGTTTTACAATATCACGATTTAGAATTCACGTATGGGTTTAATCAATAGCTTATGAGCAACTAAAACAAGTTTTATCCATGTTTACAACAAAATCACATATTCACTACGAGCTGTTTTCCTGAGCAATAGTCACTAAATTATTTATAACTGGAGCTACAAAACTCCAAATCACTTTCCGTTAATTTTCCCTGAATATAGACTCGTATATCTTCCATCTATAAAATTTCCAAAATTTTAGGTTTGGCCAATCAATACCAGATTTTTCTTAAAGTTTCCCCTATTTCACTGTTTGACTAATCTGACCACTCTTCACTACGAATCAAATTTTTCATTGTACAAAATTCATAATGTGTTCTATTTGATTTCATTTGAAACTAGACTCATTAAGGAGTCTAAGCATATAAATCTTATCTTATAACCATTTTTGTACAAATTATAATGATTTTCCAAAAACAAAACAGGGGATTTCGGAGTCATTCTGACACTATCCCACACAACTTTAAATATCTCTTTATAGGAAATTTCTTTGCTTCCACGGTCTCTTTTATAAGAAACTAGACTAACTAAGCTTTGATTACATATTTTATTCAGCCTTTAACTCAACTCCCACAATTTATGGTAATTTTTCCAAAACACGCTACTGCTGCTATCCCTAGCATATTTATACAATTTACTCTGTAAAGTTCTCATTCACATATTTAAAACATAATATCATATATGCCGTTTTCCATATCATTCTTCATTATAACTAAACTTATATGCTAGAAACTTACCTTAAAAGTTGTTGACGACTATAATTCTACAGCTATTCGCTTAGTTTTGTCTTCCCTTTTTCCGACTTTTGTCCTTGATGCTCTTGAGCTAATGATTAACAAATTTACAAATTAAAAAAAAATTCTACCATGACGATTATAGCCGAATAACATAGACTAAGAAATTAATGTACATATAAAACGTATACATATATAATTAGCTCAACCTTCAATAATTCAATTTGCTAATTAAAACATAGAAATTTATAACCAATTCAAAATTCCTTAACAATGGCCGAATATCAAAAGGGCTATCAAAGGACATCATCAACTAACTAACAAGCTTCAATTGTAATTCAAAACTTAGGTTCACATTTGGCCCAAGCAAACTTCATTTCAATTATGCCACTCTTAAACTTATCCATAATACCCTAAGTTCATTTAGTAGCTAGGCAACAATTATACAAAAACAACAAGCATTTAACCACAATGTACTTAACCAATTCCTTAAGCATACATTCGGCAATATACATATATATTAATGACTAAAACACTTAGGCCAATTCTAAAACATCCACAAATCTTCATGCTTACATGCCATAACCGTATGGTTCTTATCACACTTGGACCACAAAATGCATAAATTTCACAAATTCTAATTACTATCATAGGCTCAATTTCGGCTAACACTCATTTAAATACTTACAATTTAGCACTAATTTAGCATTTCAACATAGCCGATTGTCATTAAGCAATTTAGCCACAAACATTTAATTTTACCAAGCTCAACTCATCTATAATCAACCCTCAATACCCTAAAGCATCAAAAAAGACATCAAAGAAATACAAACATCCATGACCGAATGTCATCTTCATAACTTTACAAAAACATTTGCCATGAGCTAGCTTCTATACTTGATGGCCACTCCAAATATACAAAGATTTTCAATGATAGAGCATTAACATACCTTAATCCACTTAAAGGTGACCAAATGCCTTAACTTCAATTTCTTCTTTTCTTTCTTTAGGTACGGCAATGGAGGAAGAAAAAGATGAACCAACTTTGTTTTTATCACCCATTTCTTTTAATATAAGTTCATATTTCATATTATTTATTCATTTAACATTTAATTTATTAATATAAAAGGCATATATTTTGTATCCCATACCATCATGGCCGGCCACTTCCTTTAAAGTGGGGAATTTGACATGCAAAACCATTATTTTCAATACATGCTTTAATAGACCCTTATAGATTAACCTATCACATTTCAAAAATGTCACACATAAGTCCTATTAACTAAATTCACATGCAATTTACTAAATCGAAGCTTAAAACTTTCACACATTCATATTCACATATAATAAACATAAAATATGACGGCTAATTACTTTTATGACTCGATTTTGTGGTCCCGAAACCACTTTTCGACTAGGGTCAAATTAGGGGTGTCACATTAATACCCTTTTTGGTGTGTAAGATTGGACGAAGGTAGTGTGTAGTGGATGGGGATAGGAAATCTACATTTGGTATCTGTCATAATCTGTATTTGTAACTGATATATTTTGTTCTGCTTGTGTATCTGATTTTGAGAATTGTTCGAACTTTGAGAAACTGAAGATTTGTTCTGTAGTTTCGTTTAATAAAAGTTATAAGTTATAACTGTGTTTATCGACTCATTTTATCTGTTTATCTAATTTCCAGGTAACTCGTCGACTTAGGCGAATAGGCATGGCGGGAGCTCGGTCATCCTTATCTAGTATTTTGTTGTTCTAATTAAACTTATATTATAGTTGTTTTATCTTGAATTATGGATTTCAATTTTGGAACCGCATTGGTTCAACTATTTAAACATTTTCTGATAGTTAAACTTTAATTAGTTAAAAGTGGGATTTCCTAAATTGATTTGATGTAGCTTTCTAGGCTTGATCCTAACGTCTAGGTCGGGTATAGGGTGTTACAGGTTTTAAGCTTAGATTATGACAATGACTATATTGTAAAGTTAATTTAGCTTCTTGCTAACTTTGTTACATTATAAGCCAAATTGAATAAATGACAAACCTGTCATGATACAGTTGTCCCAAGTTTAGGGACTTATTTGAATAAAATACAAAATATGTGTGGCTTTGTATTTCGATGTGAATTGAATGACTTTTGATATTGTCTTATTATTGAATTATCGATCATAGCTATAGACAACATTAGGCTGCTGAGAGGGAAAGGAGAAACAAGAGACATCGACGAGTAACGCGAGATATCGATTTGTAATTTTATGATTCGAGATAGATTTAATTGCTTGTATATAAATGTTAATTGTTTGATAGATTATTATGATAATCATATGTTGTTAGTATGAATTGATTTGATTAAGTTTGATGTAAAATGTTAGAATAAATGACTAAACTGAATAAAATGAAAAATGGCATGAAATACTTGATTTATGTTATGTGATATGGTAAATGGATAGAAATATGTTGTATGGCTTGTAATATATGTGATCTGATGATGAATTGGGTTATGGTTGTGAATATATTCAAGAAATGATATATGTAGTATATTGCAAAATTAAATTGAATATGAAATTATATATATTATATAAGAATTGGATTAAATTAAATGAAATGAGATAAATGTTTGTCATGTGATAGATCAATGTTCAGGGTATAGAATTGCAAATGTGATCGAACACAGGGTATGATAGGTGACTAAGGATGATTACAGGTTTGATAATGTACATATATATAGATGATGCCCGTATGAACTTAGTAAAAGGTTAGGATACGATTGACATGCCAATAGGGTTATAAGCACGTTTGATTAGGGATTTTACAATTTATAACAAGGTCTAGCATTTGTTGCAAATTCTCAGGTTATATGTAACGTAGGTTTAACCCGGATGGGTAACCTAATATATATATTATAATTTAAATGGAAAAGTTTGATAATGTATTAAGTATGGAATAGTATGTGTTTGTAATAATATTATGTGGTGTAACAGCCCGATTTAGACCCTAATTGGAACAGTAGTTTCGAGACCATGAATCGAGCCAGAAAAAAATTTAAAATTATTTTCAGTGTTTATTCTGTGTGAATTTATATCTGTGAAATTTTTGTCATTTAATTTTGTTGTTTAGGTGCCCGATTAAATAAAATGGTTTAATCGCGTAAATTAAAATTTTGATAGTTAAAAGCATAAAGGGGCAATTTGTTAATGGCTTATTAAATGGAGGTCCTTAAGTTGAAAATGGACCATTAGCAATATAAGTGGACAGCTAAGGACATTTAAATGAAATAACATAATGTTATAACTAAGGTTAAAATTGGAAATGAAATAATAAATTATAAACTATCATATAATAAACATAAAATAAGTTTATTTCATATCATTTTCTTGTTCATAACACTGAAACTAAGACAAAGAAAAAGAAGAAAACAAAGGCTAGGTTTCGGCACTTTTAAAGCTCAATCAAGGTTAGATTTTTGTTCGGTTTTTGATAATTTCTACGTTTTTGAGATCGTTGCTTCGAGTACTACAAAACCCATGCTTTCATTTTTGATTTTGATGAATATTTTGAGTTGTTCCATTGTTGATAGCTTGTGATTTTTGTTGTTTTGATGATGAAAAATGAAAGATATGTTTTAGATTAACACATTTTGTATTGGAGTTTTTGATGATTTTCAGTAATTAGGACTTAATTGCAAAAATAATAATTTGAGGGACTAAAATGTGAAATTAATGAATTATGTGGGCTTGTATAGACATGGGTAATATTTGGCCTAGCTTGGGTATGGAGAAATTTGGTGTATTTTGTGTTTTGTGCAATAGGGACTAAATTGTAAAAATTGTAAATGTCAGGGTAAAATGGTAATTTGCCCATTTATGTGTTTTTGGACTAAATTGAATGAAAATATGTTTGAATGAGCTTAATTTGAATATGTTTAGATAAAGAACCAAAGAAATCGGATTTTGACCGGGAAAAAACGAAAGTTGTCGACTAGCAGCCCCATCCCGTTTTGCGTCGTCTGAGGTAAGTTTATAAGCAAATAGACGTGTTTATTGATAGTATAATGTTATAATTACATGCTGTTATGAAATGTTATAATTAAATTATGCTAAGGCCGAATATGTTAAATTTGGCTATGACATTTTCGAGTTCGACTCGACCGAGATAGGACGTCCGAAAGCTCCGTATGAACCTTAGGAATAGCTAGGATACATATGTCATGACATATGATTCTAGTATATGTGTGCGAGTAAGTCCATGGCATCGATTTGTGATTCTGATATGTGTTTACGAGTAAGACCCTGTTTGGGACAGTGGCATCGATATGTGGCTACATGTAAGACAACATCTGGGACGTTGGCATTGTACGATTTATGTGATTATCTGAGAGTCCAATCCAATTCTGAATGGTTCATCGGGCAAAGGTAATTGTGTACGGATTGAGTAAAACGAGTTAAATGGCCAGGTATGAGTTAGTTTGATTATTAACAAAAATAAGGTAAGTGTATTTGGTCTATTGTACATTATTGAATGAGTGTTAATTTTGTGTAGGTGCATTTATGTGTTGTAATACCCTGAAAATCTTTACAGTAATATATTATCCTTGATATAATAAAATAAGGAAATAAAGTGATAAAAAAGGGAAGTTTTGAGTTATGGCAACATTGGGAAGTAAATTATGATATCTTGATTCAGGAAAGGACTAAATTGTAAAAGTTAGAAAAGTTTTGTTGCCTAAGAGTAAATACTCAAGACTTAAAGGGTTAAAGTGTAAATATGAAAAAGTTGAAGGACCAATAGTGTAAATATTTTAAGGGTAGAATGATCTAGAAACTAAGGAAAATGGATGAATTAGGACCAAATTGAATAAGTGAAGAACTATGAGGGACTAAATTGCAATTTTACCAAATTAAATGATGACTCAAGGATGGAATTCTAAAAGATCATGAAGGGCAAAATGTTCAATTAGTAAGAGAGAGAATTCTAGAATGTAATGATTATGTTAATGATATTTTAAATTAATTAATTAGATAAATATTATTTTATTAATATTTTATGAGATATTTAATATTATTTTATTATTATTTATTTAGTATATAAGGAAAGAAAGATGAAGAATTTTCATCATCTTTCCTTTCCATGCAAACTAACGTGAGAGAAAGAGAGGAAGAAAGAAAGTTTTACTTTCTTTACAATTTGGTCCTTTACCAAAAATTCACCATTTTCACCCAAAAATCAAATGAATTTCCATAGCTACCAAGAGAGAAAAATGTTAAGGAGAACATGGGGAGTTAGAATATCAAGTTGGATTCAAGAAATAGAAGCTGGAGGAGAGAAAATCAAGTTAAAGATTGGTATCAAGAGAATAAGGTAAGTACATCAAGATTTCAATATGTTTTTAAGTTTGTTATTGTTAATAAATCATGGAAATAATGTTACAGTAGAGTTTTATTACATAAGGTCCTATGTTCTTGATATGTTAGTGAAGAGAAAATAAGAGAAAGTGATGAGAAATGGTGTAGAAAAAGAAAATAAGGGTGTTATAACATGGTAATTAATATCTTGCACTAAAACAGTTATGGACAGCAGCAGTAGTCTAACGTTGAAAAATCACCATAAATTTTATAAATTGAATTAGAAGATGAAAAAAATATGGAATTAAATCTTAATGAGTCTAGTTTCTCATAAAAGAAACAGTGTAAGCAATGAATTTGTAAATTTTGATATATAATGAATTTTGTGAGACAAGGTCAGAATGAATTCAGGTTCCCTGTTCAGACTTTGAAAAATAATAAAAAATGAAAAAAATAATTAGAGGCTTAAATTTATATTTATAGAATCCTGAATGAGTCTAGTTTTATTAGAAACAAACTAGAACATCATTTGAATTCTGTAAAAGGAGATAACTAATTTTTAGTGAAGAAGGGTCAGAACTGTCAGACAGCAGAACAGGGGTGACTTTAATGAATAAACTGTACTAATTGGCTAAACCAAAAATTCTGAAAATTTTATGATAAGAATACATGTGAGTCTAGTTTCAGGAAAAATTAACGGATCTTAATTTCGAGTTCTGTAGCTTAATATATAAATAATTTAGTGACTATGACGCAAATGGATAGTTTTGAATGTACATATAAGTAAATAGTGAAATTATTGATAATGTTACTTGTTGTATGTTATATAAATTAAGGATGTGGAATGGAGAGGAGGAGGAGGAGGAAAATATGTATGAATATTCATCTAGCATGGCTAATTTGCATGTTTTAGGCTCAGGGGACTAAATTGAATAAAAGTAAAATTTTATGGGCAATTTTGTAAAAATGTCGAAATGACTAAATTGCATGAAATAGATTATTTTATTATTTAAATTACAAAAATTTAACGAAATTATCAATTTAGTTCAAGATCGGGAAAACATGTTTTAGGGATTAAATTGAAAAGTGTTGAAATTATGGAAAATTTTGATACTTTATAGAAATCATGGACTGTTATCAATATATATGAGAATAATAGTTGGAAATAAGGATTAAATTGCAAGAAATTTACTTTCCGTCCCTAAGGATGAAATCGTCATTAATTAAAGTTTAGGGCAAAATGGTTATTTTGCCTAGAGCATTAATTAAATGTATTAGAATATGAAATGAATGAAAATGATAATCAAATTTATTTATAAAGATCCGGACGACACAAATACGAGACTTGATCATGGAAAGAAAATATATCGAATAATGAAATAATAAACACGAGCAATCAATGAGGTAAGTTCGTGTAACTTGAATTATATTCAAATGCTTGAGATTGTATGTTATTGATGTGAATATGATTTGAATGTTCATTGTATGAAAATTTATAAAACATTGATATATTTGATAAAATGGGAAGAAATCCGGTTGAATGAAAGGAAAATTCGATGGATCTCGAAAAGGAATTGACGGTAAAAAGGATCTAGCCGGACGGGTGATCCTATCTGATATAGCCCTCCGAAGAATATGTGTAAAATGGATTTAGCCGGACGGGTAATCCGAATTAGGTCTGAATTTAGCTCGACTGGTAATTCAGATCCAAGCTCATTAGAGTAATTGTCGTTGGGATTTAGCTCGACCGGTAATCCCGACAATACTCTATGAGTTTATATTGCGAGGATTTAGCTCGACCGTAATCCATTGCAAGGATGAGGTTCATGGAGTGTGCTCTCGATATGAAATGTGTAAGACCATGGTTGAAAGATACCATGGCAACTCGAGTGTAAGACCATGGTTGAAAGATACTATGGCAACTCGATATAAAATGTGTAAGACCATGGTTGAAAGATACCATGGCAACTCGATATAAAATGTGTAAGACCATGGTTGAAAGATACCATGGCAACTCGATATGAAATGTGTAAGACCATGGTTGAAAGATACCATGGCAACGTGATATGAAATGAACAAGACCATGGTTGAAAGATACCATGGCAACATGACGAAAATGAGTAAGACCATAGTTGAAAGACACTATGGCATCATATCAAAGATAAATAAGACCGTGGATGGGAGACGCTCTAGCATCTGTTGAACAATTGATATTCGTGTAATATGTATCGATGACGAATGGTTATATGAAATAATTATGAAGATAGAAAACGAAATAAGTATAAGTACATGAAATATAATTTATGTTAAGTTTGATATAAGCTATTACCTAATAAATATACATAAAATATATGGAAATGATGGAGCATGAAATATTGATATAATGAAATGAATGATATATGCTTATGAAGAAACGGTAAGAGCATGATATGTTTCATGACATGTACATATATGATTATCTTTGATATGTTGATACAAGGAAATTATGTAATTGAGACTATTATTAAACTCAAGTGTGATATGTCGAGAAAATAGATATATCGTTGTTGAATTTATATGAGATATGTGCAAGTATACTAACAATGTTGTTGTTTGATGTTTATACAACTGTCAAACTGTTGATTGAATGGTAATATATTTATTTATATGATGCATTGAATCGGTAAGTATTTAAATTTTTTAGTGATCTGTAAATGGTAGTAATGCTCCGAAACCCTGTTCTGGCAGCGGATACGGGTTAGGGGTGTTACATGTGTATTTGATCAAATGATTAACATATGTACATGGGATTATATTATGAATGTGTGAACTAAGTACCTATTGATCATTTGGCCTTGAAGGTTAAATAATGTTTTGTTAATTTTGATTATATAACATTTGGTTAAAGTAAAATACCATTGTATACAAATGTACATGATATTGTTAGTTGAATTCTTGCGTTCATGCGAATAAGTATGTATATGTATTTAATTGCATAGTGATGTTATAACCTAGGAAGTTGATTCCACATTCGGTTAATGTGGTTGTGATAGCATTCGGCTATGTAGAAATATGCATGGATAGGCCACCATTTATTTCACTTGTAAATTCGAAGTTAAAATTGGTTTTGTTTCTACCATTCGGCTTAGCTTGAAAGAAATGATTAAATCTTGAAATTGTCTATTTGTTTTAAACTTAGTAAGCTATGTTAGCTTACTCGTGTATTTGATTCTTTGTTTTATAGATTTTGAAGTCAAGCTACAAGCTCGGGAACTGTCAGCCAAGCTCATCACAGTATTTATAGCTTTGGTATTTAAATAATCAAACTCGCATTATGGTATGTATAGGCTGGAACATATGTTTTGAAGTGTTGGTTTTGGTTATGTATTAAAAGCCATGCGAAAATGGCTTATTATATATATGTTTAGATTCGATTTTATGTATGCTTAGTTATGATGTTCAATGTTCTTGGTTTGATATGTGCGATTATGCTTGATGATGGTTTGTGTTGTGGTAAGTATTTTGTGTAATGGAGATGACTTTATTTTTAGGTTTGAATTCGATTTTGAGTTAAATTATTGCTTGAGTCTTTTGATAAATATGCCCTATGATATGGTAGTTTAAAATCCTTGTAATATTTTGGAGGTGTATTTAAGTATTTATATAGCTTGTAAGGTATTTGTGGTTCGGCCGTTTGACTATAATTGATATTGTTCATGCTAGGGTTGCCATGAGTTTGTCATGTAAACAAATTGTGACTTATGTTTGCGGTAAGTTGATGACTATCAAAACTTATGCTAGAATATGTGTACATGTGATGTTCGGCCACATTGTTTTAGTTGAATTTTATTTATAACTTACTTGCGTATAAGGTACATATACTTCGGACATTATGATAGTTAAGTTTTTGCATGTTATATATGTGCAAATATATGAGCTTATGTATTGTTTAATAAGTACACGTGCTTGGTCGTATAAATCCATTTGATATTTGTAAATTATTATATATGAATAAACAGATTAAGTTAGTCAAGTAGACTCTGAAATGAAAAGGATTACTTATAATTGGATGCATGTTATTCATTGAGTTAATATATATATGTATGAATTTTACATGGACTAACGCATTAAACCGCAACATGAATTAAATAGGTGGTAACAAAACCTAGTTCAATTGTTATATAACTGGTGTTTTTGCAGTACCTAACAGATATATAATATAATACAAGGTTATTAGTCAAAGAATGAAAATGTTGATATGATATATGTTTTGTATGTGTATTTAAATTAAGTTACAAGCATTAATGCGATTTAAATCTCGAACGGTATTGAACGTATGATTTACCCTAGTAGTACATATGTGCTTATGACTTGAATTGCTATGAAATATTCTGAACTGTACATTCGTTTAGTAATGCCTCGTAACCCCTTTTTGGCGACAGAATACGGGTTAGGGGTGTTACATGTGGCATGAAATTACTTTAGTATCAAGTGACGTTATTTATAAGGTGTATGTATGTTTAATCTATTGAGATGACTTAATATATATGGCATGTGTGTATAGATGTTGAATTCATGTTTGGATATGAATGCTAAATGGTTAAATGATGTTTATTGATCATGGAATTAGGTGACTTGATGTTATATGTACATATGTCAATTCATAAATGCTATGGAATATTTAAATGGTATAAAGTTTGACATTTGATAATTGGAATGAATTGGTAAATTCTATTACAGTGATGAATATATTGATTTGACTTCTATATGTTATTGCTAATGGCATTGCTTGGCATGGTAAGGATATAAATTGGATAGATATTGTGTTTGTACTTATTATGATCAATTACTTATGTTAATGTCATGCTATCTTGAATCATGAAAGTATTACTGAGTATTATCACTCAACGTACAGTTTGTTTATTCAGTGTTAGGTTCAAGTATATTTCAAGGTTTCGAAAAGTGATTCCAACATCCAGCCAACGAACCTCGACTCAGTAATATTTGTATAGTTCCTTTCGTTTTAGTATATGGCATGTACCTAGGTTTGAGTCAATTTTGTATATCATATATGGTTAGGTTAATATTTAAGTTGGAAGGGTTAACTTGATATGGTAAATTGGTATTGTAAATGTTATGTTTTTTTATGGTTGAAAATTGAAATGTCTTAATAGGCATATGATTTATCATGTTAAATGAGATATAATTGATGTCAGTTGGTCAAATGGTTACAAATGAGGAAGTTTTCATAGGTAACACAGTATTGAATGACATTTTGAAATGATGTATATGTGTAATTATTGATAAATTGTAAGAATTGAGCATAGAATGTAGCATATCTGGTTAAATGACTCAAATAATAGAAATGGACTTGTATGTTAAGGTTAGTTCTTGAATTAAATGGTCAATATGATGAATTGGTTGGGAAGAAACATTTAAGGTAGTATATGAGGACATTTGGTTAGGTCATTTTGAATTGGTTAATGTTGAACTTAGATAATTGGTTAGTCCATTTTGAATTGGTACAATTTGAATCATTTGCAAACAGACAGTCACGTCGTGATGTCGAGAACTTGTCGTTGCGACGAGACTAACTCAGTATGTTGCATTGCGATAAGGAACCTGTAACGCCCCAATTTTCGGGAATTCTGTGAATGTTGGCATAGGTTTAATTATGTTAATGGGCCTCTAGAAGGCCCAAGCTTAAGATAGAACCCGGAAATTTTAGTTAATTTTTGTTCCATAAGAAAAAGGGGGTGAAATTATGAAATAGGACCTATGTGAAAATGTTTGAAAATGCTATAGGCTAAATTGAAGTGGCCAAATAAATAGGAGTGCAAAATAGGAGGATGTGCATGACAAACCTCCCATTTTACATGAAGTGGCCAGCCATCATGTTGTTGTAGACAATATGAGCACTTGATATCCATAATTCATGGTACAAATTAATAATGGGTTAGGTAAATGTTCCATGATAATGGATTAGGTAAATATTCCATGATAATGGGTTAGGTAAATGTTCTATGATAATGGTTTAGGTAAATGTTCCATGATGGGTATTTCATGTCTTTTGTATTAAAGAATTAAATGGATGAAATATGAAATTTTATTAAAAGAAAAAGGGGTGAAAAGAACAAAGTTTTGTCCATCTTTGTTCATCATAGCCGAAAGTTAGAGAAGAGAAAGGAGAGGAGAAAGCTCTTGAATGTTTGGTCACTTGGGGAAGAAAATTGAAGGTAAGTTCATGGTAGTTTGCTTCTATCTTGATGTTCATGAGTTCTTCTTGATTCTACCTTAACTCTTAAAGCATATTTTGGTTTTTGGTTGTGTTGTAAGCATTTGGTCATGAATTAAAATGAAGGAAATGGTTGTTGTTTCATGTTCTTTTGATGAAAAATGGAAGATAGGTGAAGTTGAGCCAAACAAATGAACATGCATGTGCCTTAGATGCTAAGGGGAAAAATCAGCTAACATGTTGTGCTTTAAAATGATGCAATGGAGATTATACTTAAGTAAAATCATAGATATGTGATGATTGATTGGTGATATACATGTTTAAATAACAAGCATGCAAGTTAGGTGTGAAAGAGTAATTTGGTAATAAATCTGCTTGGGACAGCAGCAGTAACGTGACTTTGGAAAATCACCATAAATTGTGGGAGATGAATTAGAAGCTGAATAAATTATGTAATTAAAGCTTATTGAGTCTAGTTTCAAATGAAATAAACAAGAACATATTTTGAATTCTGTACAATGAGAAATTTGATTCGTAATGAAGAGTGGTCAGATTAGTCAAACAGTGAAACATGGGAAACTTTAAGAAAAATCGGGTATTGATTGGCCATACAAAAAATTCTGAAAATTTTATGGATAGAAGATATATGAGTCTATTTTCATGGAAAATTAACGGCACTTGATTTGGAGTTTCGTAGCTTCAGTTATAAATGATTTAGTGACTGTTGCTCAGGAAGACAGCTTACAGTGAAATTATGATTATGTGGTAAACATTGACAAAAATTTGTTAATGAGTTGCTTATTGATTTCTTATAAGCTTACTATGACCTGTAGGTGTGGTTGGCCGAATATTGTAAGGGGTTAATACGTATTTTGTATTTGAATAGTTAGATTAACGTGTTAGTAATCCAATTGTAGGTGGTTCGTGTGTGGATCTCGTCAGCATATCGTCGCAAATAGGTGTGTAACTAACACCCTCTTTCTTAGTCTGGATCGGCAAAAGTCGAAAAGTCGAAATACCGAAAACCGTATTTTGTAGATTTGCGAAAAGTCGAATGCTCGTGAGGTAAATCGATTAATATTTTTGGTAAGCTGCAAAATTTGGACTACAAAGTGCATGATTTCTGTGCCCTCGATATTTTTGGGCTTAATGGACCAAAATTGGAATGATGGGCCAACGGGCCCAATTCGGTAAGAACCCTCGATCGTGATTCTGTTAATACGTGAAAAGTAGGAATATGCATGAAAAACCCTAAAATAGATAAATTATTGAAATACCTTTAAAAGTGGAAAATTTACGCTTTTACCCCTAGTAGATAAATTACCGAAATACCCTAGGGTTAAATTGACCTAAATGCATGTTTGATTTGTTGTTATTTATTGCATGCCATGTTGTTATTATCGATGCATGGGATTGGGATATTGACGGAGGAAGTCTGAAAGTGGCTTGTCCACGTCTTGGAGGCTTTGCCTCAATTCTTCGATAATCGAGCAGCAAAGGTCAAGCTGTAGAAGTGTTGGGCTGGGTGGGTTGAGCTCTTCCCCACATGGAGTGTAGGGCTGGTACGGGTGGAGTGTAGTGGTTGGTGGGTTGAGTAGTCTCCCCAAATGGGCTTGCATATGTTATTGATGTTGCATGTATTTTGAAATGGGCCTATGGGCCATCTTTATCTGAATAAGGGGTTAAGGCCCGGTTATTGTAATCTGAAAAGGGCTCTGGTCCAGTACCATTGTTACCTGAATGGGCTTAGGCCCAACAGGCTTGAGCTGACTTGGGCTTTGAATGGGTTTTCCTTACACACTGAGTTTCCCCAAACTCACCCCTTTTATTTTCATCCACGCAGGAAATCCCCAACCATAGTAGGCTTGGAGCTGTGAGGGAATTCGGAGTGGCCACCCGTTCTGAAAGTTTGGTTTTCTTCTGGTGAACTGGACATCCTATTATTTACGTTGAGGTTTGGGTTTTTAAATGTAATAATGCCACTTAATTATTTTTGATGGTTTTAATATGTATTACTAAGATAGGTATTACTTATTTTAACTGTTGAAATTGGATAGCTTTAGGGTGCGTTTTCAAAAAAAAAAAAAACAACAACAATTGATTTCAAAATAACACGACAACAAGCAAAGCTTCCGCAATGAAAGTATTTTCCAAAATTAATCACTTTTCCTAAAAATGACTTAATCAAATCGGTTTCCTAGAAATATACATGACGTTAAGGTGTGGCAATGGCGGTGTGCATGTCTAGGATTGGATCCGAAGGGAGCTTGGTACTTAAGTAGTCCGATAGACTCACCTCCTATTTTCCGGTTTCCTACCTGGTGCACAGCTTCCATTCACTTTAACCTATAATGAAATTATCTTTTAAAACACTAAGTAGGTTTTTCTGGATCAACAATATAAAATGTTTTGAACGCTTCGATGTGGCATGTCGGATCCGGCCATAATGTCTGGGCCGGGTTTGGGGTGTTACAGAACCCCTATAACCGCGACGTCAACCCGAGAGTTTAAAATATTGTAATTTGGTCCTAATTGAAACTCGAGTAGAAATAGAACTTTCATAAGCTCGTATAAGACCCGAAAATGATGGAAAATCATATTAGGTTTTACTGATATTGTTAATAGCATATATAAAAGGGTAAATTGAGCCATAGTTGCTCCGACGACGAATGTGGCATCCTGTAGCTCAAACCTGGTGATCAAGTCAGGTATGGGGTATTACAAGTTACAACTGAGCGTGCAACTCAGAGGAAAATTCAATGAACTTTAAATCCCTAATGACCACTTCAGATCCTACCTTTCTTGAGTTACCTAAAAAAGCTCCATCTGTATTAATCTTTACCTAAAATGGAGCATGGAGCTTAGAGACTACAATATGTTGAGAAAGGTAGTAGACTGGGGAGAGGCTTAGAGAGGGTTTAAAATTCATAGATCTTTTCAACTGCACTTTGACAAGTATAGCCTTATACAATTGGTTCCCAAAAATCTCGTTATTATGAAAAATCCAAATTCGCCAAAATAATATATAGGAACATAACTTTATAGGGAAGACAAGGTTTTTGGTATCAACATTAGAGGTGTAGTTAGACAAAAGCAAATTTAGCCAATCCCCCTTAGTCATGGCAAAGTTGTGCCACTAAGATCAATGACATTCCATCATTTCTTGTTCACAAAGAAATAACAAAGAAATAAAGAAACAAATGTTCA
Organism: Gossypium arboreum; assembly: GCF_025698485.1. Classification (NCBI taxonomy): domain Eukaryota; kingdom Viridiplantae; phylum Streptophyta; class Magnoliopsida; order Malvales; family Malvaceae; genus Gossypium; species Gossypium arboreum. The sequence goes on from NC_069080.1 coordinate 103,088,270, forward strand.
ATTATTTTTTATCCCACTAAACATAAGAGGCAAGTTAGGGGTAAGATGAAACATTCCCTCGTAAGAAATAATCTTGTATGCATGCTTTATATTAAAGTTTTCGTAAAAAGAGTTTTATTTTGGAGGGATGTTCAATTTCTATAAGTGGCTCCACACCTCATTTTCAACATATTTATGCCTACTCCCAACTATCATATAATTCGTCTTTAGTGTAAATTGTCCATGATGCAGAGCATTCTAACAAAAGGTGTCTTTGGAACTCATATCAATTGCCAATGGGGTGCTTAGGAATTACTCAACTAACTCACTTGGAACTTCTAAATTCAATGCATCACCAAAAAGGTTTCCCATTTTTGCTTCATGCTATCTGGGGGAAGGGCTCAATTAAGGCTTTAGGTGGGTCCTTGCCTAACCACTTTTAACTCCAAAACTTACATAGATTTACAATCTTTAATAATCCATCTAATCTCATGTTTCAACAAGTAACTCATTTTTTGAAGTGCTTTCCATGTTACAAAGGTACATTGTTTTGTATTCTTCCTAGTGTTCCTACATATATATATGAATATCAGAATGAAATTAAACGGAATCTTTTGATGAGCTTAATTCACATGCTAATTGCAAGTGGCAAAAAGCAAAGAGGTGTCCATTTTCTGGTCTAGGATTCAGTTTAGTATTAAATTTCTGACAACCAGATTTCATTTCAGACACAAACTAATGTTCTCCGTCTCCCTATCAATATTTATGTTTAATGGTGAGATTAAATTATTATTATTATTATTATTATTAGAAGAAGAAGAAGAAGAAATGTTTTTTCCAGGAATATTTAAATCTAAACTTAGAATATATCACAAAATTTTACACATCCAGTTTTTGTAAAACTCATATTTTCTTCCTGTAAGTTACAGGTAAGGCGATGATGTCTTCATCCAACACTATAGAAAATGAGATTGGACATAGAAGAAAGAGATGTATTTTCCTTTACCCAATAGTATTTTGGGGTGATGAAACAGTAAAAAGATTCCAAATTTCTTAGTTCAATAATTATTTTATTTTGTTCTGAGATTGGTATTTTGCCTTTAAATAGGGATCCAGAAGTTTGAAGTACAAAAAATAATTCATTACTAAAAGGTCGGCTGCTAATTACCCCTCTTTTATATATATATATATATATATTAATTATCTCATGGAAGGTTTTTACTTTTTTTTTTCCAACTTATAAATAAGAAGATAATACATTTCAGTACACTCAAATTTACGTTCTCCTACATTAGCAACAATCTTCATGCCGATCGAGCTAAGGCTTAATCCACAGTAATTATATTTTTCTATAAAGCATTTGACAAATATTTCTTTTAATAAGATTGGATCAAATTAGTCATTTTATTATTAAATGAATCAATTTAACCTTTATACTAATAAAAAATTAAATAGTTGGGTGGATTCTAAGATAGTTTATCATTAAATTTAATTCTAAAATATATAAATATTAATATAAAATTATTTTTATACTTTTATTATTTTAACTAGTAAAATTGGTCAAGCTTGACTGGTCCGAAAGTTGAAAATATAAACTCAAACTTGACTAATGATAGGGTTAGCTGAGTTGTCTAATTCATGAACACCACTAGAGGCAATGTTATGCATTTCTTAAACTATTTATAGATACTAAATTATAGTACGCCCATGATATTAATAAAAATATCATGTAACAAATATATTTATAAAAAATTGATGTAAAAAATAAATGAGGTTTTAATTAAAATAAATAAGATGTTGAAAATCATGTTCAAATACCATTATGCTTGTAGTTTTTAAAATTTTATAAATAAGTTTTTGCATGGTTGTTTAAATTGAATCAGTAATTAATCAATATATTTATTTAGAATGAGATATTAGATCAATAAATTTATAAATTGATACGAATTAGTTGAATCATTCCACAATTTTGTATGCATTTTTAATAATTTATTTAAATAAATAGTAAAAATTAATCGATAGCTTCATCCATTCTACCGTCATTTTAACTATGAAAACCTTGAATTTTTACTTTATAAAAGTAATAAAATATGGATTAGTTAAATTGGGGGTAGTCGGAGATTGGTGCATGTGACTTTGCTAGGCAGACATTTTAACGATTTTGAAAATATATAAAATGTACTGGGAATTGGATAATATCACAATATAATATTTAGTTTAGAAGTTGCCTTCCTTGAGTTCCATCCAGCCTGGTTTAGTACTTAGGGATGATAAAAATTGTAACTTAAACTACAAAAGCTGAAACTGGTTTCTCACCACCCACAAACTGAAATTTTCAGTATGAGAAAAAGGTGTGTATTGAACTTAAATGCATGTGGGGACTAACCCTACCACCAAGGCAACGACAACAATGGCGGCAAAGGTAACCGAAACATGGCTGTGGGGTCACACCCAACTCAAAGTATACCCAGATAGTGAAAGCTTACACTGCACAATCTCCCTTTTCATTTCATTCCTTTTTTTTTTCCTATATCTCATCACTTTCACTGTCAAAACCTCTTTGCTTGGGGATTCTCAAGTATGGGGAATAAATAAAGCCTCTTCACTCTTCACTCTTCATCTATCTTCTACACCAATTCTTCTTTTCTTTTCTTTTTGCTTTTGCTTTTTTTCTTTTTGTACTTTTTTCAAATCTAGCTTCTCTTTAAGACCCTTTTTAAGGAAATAAATAAATGAAACAACAGTGACAAAGCAATAGGACGAGAAAGAAACTTGTTACTGGGCTAAAATGTCGGTTTGTGGGGATTAACAGGTCAGCTTTCTTGTGCTACATATGGCATTTTACTAGTTTCTTTTTTGAACCCGTGTCACTTGCTTGTCTTGGCTTGCATCATCAACCCAAAAACTAGCACAGGTAAGTAGGATGTAGAGCTCCATCACTTATTGTGTATCAATGGTTTGATAACGTTTCTGGGGTTTTACCTTTATTGTCAACGGTGATTAGAAAAGAGTTATAATAAATGAAAAACAAACTCAAGTGGGTGGAAAGTGTGGAATGCAAGTGGGACTCCATAATCTGAATCTGGTTTAAACTACTTTTCAGAGAGTTTCCTGTTTTGGTTTTGGAATTTCTTCTTTTTCAAGTCTCAATTATTGAGTTCTTAAGTCTGTATCTGAGTAGTTTAAAGTCTTCAAGTGCTCTCCAGCAAGAAAATTCATGGTCCAAAATTTGTCTCCATCTACCATTTGAAGAGTTTTTTAAGAAAAAATAAATGCTGTTTTGCAGGGGATTCCAGTTGAGCTGGGGTCAGTTCAATCTACTGTCTCAAGATATAAGCTGTTCTATATATCTTTGAAATAAGTTAATAGTACTAAGAACACTATAACAATAAGCAATGGGATTTGTGTCTTGAATTCTCTACTTAAATTATGGTATTATGCTAAATTTTAAAGTTTCAGTTATCTATCTGTTTGAGTTTATTCCTTCTCTCAATTTTTCTGATCATGGTTATTTTGCAGAGGTTCCTTAATCTGATCTTATTAATGTGAGCTTTAGTTATTCAGAGTGCCAAACTGCAACACCCTTCTCTGGTGTTTCTGCATAATTTGGACAAGATTGCTACTTATTTTGAGTTTGATGGTATCTCTGCAACTCATGCTCAGTTTCTAGTCCTTCAAAAGCTGCTTGGTTCAGTTCCGGGTTTCACCTAATGCTGCTGCTGTATATGCTTCCAATGGCTGAAGGATTCAAGCATCAGGCATTTCTAGTTCTTGCTATAATTTTACTTTTAATCAATCAGTCAGAGCAGCTAGAATCATCCCAGACTCGAACTCTTTTACGAGTTCGATCGCTTCTGAATTATCCTGATATCTTGAGTGGCTGGAATAGCACAATCGACTTCTGCAATACCGAACCAACATCCCAAGTAACCGTGGTGTGCTATGAAGGAAGCATAACTCAGCTGCATATAATTGGTAGTAAAGGAACTCCATTGCTACCTAAAAACTTTTCCATGGATTCGTTTGTAAAAGCACTTGTTAAGCTACCAGAACTGAAAGTTCTTACATTAGTTTCTCTTGGTTTATGGGGACCATTGCCTGGTAAAATTTTGCATTTATCCTCATTGGAAATACTTAACATGACTTCAAATTCGCTATATGGAACCATCCCTGATGAGCTTTCATCTATCACTAGCCTTCAAACTCTCATACTTGATGATAACATGTTCTCCGGTCGGTTACCTGAGTGGCTCGGTTTGTTACCGGTTTTGACAGTTCTTAGTTTGAGAAAGAATTTGTTCAATGGCTCTTTGCCAGAATCATTCACCAGTTTGGAGAATCTTCGAGTTCTTGCACTTTCACATAACCACTTCTATGGGGAAGTCCCTGATCTTATCAGGTTGACAAATCTTCAAGAGCTTGATCTAGAAGATAATGCTTTTGGACCTCGGTTTCCTCAACTTGGCAACAAGTTGGTTCGCCTTGTATTGGGAAAGAACAGGTTTCGATCTGGCATTCCTTCTGAATTGAGTTCATATTACCAACTTGAATGGCTGGACTTGTCATTCAATAGATTTGTTGGGCCATTTCCTCCATCATTGTTATCCCTACCTTCCATTACTTACTTGAATATTGCAGACAACAAGCTCACTGGCATGCTATTTGAAAAGACTTCTTGCAATGTGGAGCTGGAATTTGCAGATTTATCCTCAAATCTATTGACTGGACACTTGCCTACCTGTCTCTTGGATTCTAAAGACCGAGTTTCCCTGTATGCCCGAAATTGCCTGGCAACTGAAAACGAAAACCAACATCCATTTTCCTTCTGTCACAATGAAGCTTTAGCTGTGGGAATCTTACCTCACCATAAGAAGTCCAAAACTTCTAAAGTGGCTCTTGCCATGGCCATAAGTGGAGGAATTGTTGGTGGAATGGTACTTCTTGGTCTCATTTTCATGTTTGTTAGGAGGTCAAATGCGGATAAGACAATCAATAAACCTACTACGAGAGTGATTGCAGAGAAAGCAACTACTGTGTATTCATCAAAGTTTCTATCTGATGCCAGTAAGACCCCCTTGTACCTCTATTTCTCTAGTTACGCACAATGACTCTAGTTTTCATTACTTGTAATCTGACTATGACTTTGGCTACTTGAAAGGGTATATATCGCAAACAACGAAGCTGGGAGCACTTGGACTTCCAGCTTATAGAACATTTTCACTAGAAGAACTTGAGGTTGCTACAAACAACTTCCACACAACTGCTTTCATGGGTGAAGGTTCTCTAGGGCAGGTAAGCAATGTAGTTAACATATACTTGATATTTTTGACCTGCAGCAAGTTTAATGAGAGCTTCAGCTTAATTAAAAGTTGAATGATTCTCCACTATGGTGTTGAAGTTTGTTTAAGTCAGTGGTCGGATTTCGAGATCCATAGCCTTATCATTATTAAAACATTGAAAGTGAGCCTGTGCTTCAACAATTTGCATCTGAATAATGTGTTTTCATGTATATTGTTCAAACCAACTAATTTCTTTAGTGCCCATTTTGAGTCTTTATATGGGCTGCTGCTTCTTCTTTTTTTATCTAGAACCAAAATATGGGAAATTTCCCTTTGTAGAATGTTCTAACACAATGATTTTATGATTTCAGATGTATAGAGGTAGGCTGAGAGATGGCTCCTTTGTGGCCATTAGATGCCTGAAAATGAAGAAAAGCCGTAGCACTCAAAGCTTTATGCACCATGTAGAGCTCATTTCCAAATTGAGACATCGCCATTTAGTCAGTGCTCTTGGCCATTGCTTTGAATGCTACTTGGATGATTCAAGTGTCAGCAGAATTTTTTTGATCTTTGAATATGTACCAAATGGCACTCTCAGGAGCTGGATATCTGGTAATCATTAATCTCTATGTTAATTTTTTTCCAGGACAGATATCAAGGCCACACTATTTGCACTTCTTCTCCATGTCTTAGAGCTATGTTGCTCCGACTCTTTATTTCTCTTGAAGCATCCATGTCCAACATTTTCGTTTGACTCCGACATGGATTCAGGGACGTAACCTTCGAGACCCTTCGAATACATTGGAAAACTTAGAAACTAGTGAACATGCCCATGTTGGGCACATATCCGTATCTGACACTCTTTCCCAAGTCTGAGTATTTTAGGATGAACAAGCACATAAATCCTGTTGAGGAAAGTTCATTTACTTTGGTTATGACAATCAGTGACTGCTTTGTTCAATTTGTTTCACTCTTGCTCATCAAGACCAACAACATGCAAGCTCTTTAATGTTATAGAAACATGTTTAAAAAAAACCATTCATTTTCCTATCATCCATTTTGGAAGATCTTAATGTTTACTTTATCTATGTGTTTGGATTGTTTGTAATATCTGATATTCCGGTTTGCAGGACGTGACAGATGCTCACTTACATGGGCGCAGCGCATATCATCGGCGATTGGGATAGCAAAGGGCATCCAATTTTTGCACACAGGGATTGTACCTGGTGTGTACTCAAATCATCTGAAAATAACTGATATTCTGATGGACCAGAACCTTGTTGCAAAGATTAGCAGTTACAACCTGCCCCTATTAGCCGAAATTGCAGGAAAGGTATGAACACAGAAGAATAATTTCATTCTCTATGGACTTTTTGCTTCAAATTCGCCTGTCTGTGATTGTGTTTACTGCTACTTGTTTTTGCAGGTAGGCCATGGAACTTCTGCTCCACCCAAGGATCCAAGTACTAGTGCAAGGTTTGTAATGAATGATATTCTGGATGATACCGAAATTACACAAACAGTCAATATAAACTGATATTGCTCAACAAAAATGTTCATTAATGGGTTTAGTTCATAAAACAGTGCATTAGATTCTCATTACATATCATCATGATTGTTTTAAACCGTGTATGATTTGTTTAAAGCTAAAACTAATTTAAACAAAAACTATAATATATTTACTATCATGAGAAGTACCCTTATTTCGTCGCAATACATAGACATGAGTATGGGGATATGATCCTCTAGGGACCATCCAAATACAAGGACATCTTGTAAAAAATTTAAATATACCCACGTAGGACAAATGACCTTGTTTGACATTCACACCGAAACCAAGTAGCATGGATATTCTCTCAGGTTTATAAAGGGAGCATCTAAAATACGATGTTTCATTGAAATTGTTGCATTTGGCTGTTGTTCCATGACAGGGTAACGTATGATGATAAGGTCGATGTTTATGATTTTGGAGTGATTTTACTCGAAATGATTCTTGGGAGGCCATCAAAATCCAGGAATCAAGTTCAAGTTCTTAAAAACCAGGTAAATCATTGGATTCCTCTAGCATATTGTGAGTTCAAAGTCTCATTTCCATTTTCTCATGACAAACTGAAACTTTGAACTTAAGATATGAACTTAGAACATACGAAGAAACTCAATGTATACAAATCATTAATTCACTAAGATTCAACCTGAGCAGCTAGAAGCAATCATGGCAACGGATGATGCAACGAGAAGACGTGTAGCAGATCCCACAGTTCGGACATCTTGTTCGGATCAGTCATTGAAAACAATGATGGAAATTTGTGTGAGATGCCTGGTGAAGGACCCTGCAGAGAGACCTTCTATTGAGGATGTGCTGTGGAACTTGCAATTTGCTGCTCAAGTTCAAGATGCATGGCGAGTAGATTCCCATAGCAGTGAAGGATCTCCGATCTCTCCTTGTGAACCCCAACACCTTCGTGTTGCCTTCCGCTAATAACAACATTCAGGTACTTCCACCTATGTTGCTCCAACTCTTCATTTACCTTGAAGTAAACACATACCAACGCACCCAAGTCTGAGTAAACATAGATTTCTTATCTGGTTGTTAAACTTGTTTGTCTTAATGATTTTAAAGAGTGTCAATGATAACCTATCAGTAACTGAAAACACAAAATCTTCTATGCAGTATATGGCAATGACAAGAGAAGGAAGGACAGTAGGGGCTGGTAACCCTTTGTTTGTTTGGCACTAAAGATGGAAAAGTGGAACATCGGAAAAGATCTTTCAATCCAACGGTTAACCGTTGGACTAAAAGTAATTTCTGTCATGTTCCTTCTCTACCTTCCCTACCAAACAAGGCCTCAGCAAATTTTATTTTATACTGCAACTGCTACATTCTTCAGGCCATCTAAAGACTCGTTTAGTTAATTAGTTGACAAAGTTTCAGAACCAAATGCACTTGTTTATACTAGTTTTCTGAGAAATACAGAAACCTGTGTTTACAACAGAAATCCGGAACTTAGTTCATGCTACCACCCTCTGCAAATATGGGATTCGAATTTTGGCATCTGTAATATTTTCTGTTATTCGTAGACTATGGTGTCTTTTCTACTAATATTACATTATATGACTCTCTTTATTCTGTGTTATGTTGAAATCAATATTGTGAAGTTTGGCTATAATTTGCTTATGAACAACTCTCGCGGAAGACCAGAGATTGAAACACATAGGCAACCCTGTGAAAGTTAATTTGGAATCTTAACACTATTCCAGGGGTGAAAATATTCATATGCATCAAAAGAGAATATGAATAAGCAACATGGATGATTGCCACTACATTGAAGAAGCTGTGGAATGTAGTTCATCATAAATTTTTGTAAGGTTTGGGAATGGGTGGTTGTGAAATTTGAGAATCTTGATCTTATTGTTAGTATTTTGACCCGATTAAGTAGCGAACAAGTAAAATAGCGGAATAAATTGAGAAATTGAACACACAAATTTAACGTGGAAAAATCCCTTCAAAGAGGATAAAAAATCACGGGCAAATATAATTTTATTATAATGACAAAAGAACGAAGAGTACAAAAGATGGAGATAAAAACTAAACCCCGAAAACCCGAAAATAAAGAACCCACAAAACGTAAACACAAAATTATCTAAATGTGTTATGAGTTCTAATATCTAAGGTCGTAAAAGAGCCTATTTATAAACTAAATTCATAGATCAAATAATAAAAAAATAATCTAAACTAATCAGTGTTTGATTGAAACAGGTAAACAGAGTTTAACTGAAAGATTATTTTTCAAATTTGACTGAAAATAGGAGTCATATTCAACACTTATTAACACACTCGTTGTCCTTTTTAAGAGAACTAAATGCCTAATTAACACATCTTCAGGGACTCATTCTCCTATTCTAAAGTTTCCTCATTACCGAAAAGTTTATGGACCCAAAAGAATATAAGTTTATATCCAGCCATGTACGGATGTTAAACTAAAAGCATAATAATTTATTTGGCCCTTTTAATTTTATAAAAGAATTTATTTTAGTCATTTATTTAATTTTTCTTTTATTTGTCAAATCACTCAAAATAAATAGAAATGTTAAAATTTGTTAACTTCTTGACTTGGCATTGATGTGTATGTCACATTAGTAATTAATTAATTTTTAAAAATTAAAATGTTAGAATACTTTTATATTTTTAAAATTTTTAAATTATAAAAGTTAATTAATTACTGACATGGCATCCATGTGGTAATTCAAATGTATGTCATATAAATAAAGTTAACTTTTCCATCTATTTTGAAATAATTTGAAAAATAATGTAAGTTTAAAAGCTAAAAAGTTAAATTATTTTTTATTTTGTAAAATTGAAGGGCCAAATAAATCATTATATCTTAGAGATTAAAACACAAATTTTCAATTTAGAGGTAGCCCCTCTAATGTCACCCTTCTTTATCTCTATTATATAGGGGGCGGGCATGGTCTATTTCCGTTAACTTAAAAAGAGAGTTTTACTTTATAATAAATTTTATAAATTTATTATAGTTCTTTGTATTCTTCATAAATTTGATTTTTAATTTTTTATTTTATTTTTTTCAGGAATTTAGTTTTTTAGTTCTCAAATTTCAATATTTAGATTCAATTAACATATTTTTTGTTAAATTTCTTGGCTTGACATTTTGAAATTCAAAAAAAAACCCTCACTTGCTAGCAATTTAACAATGGCATTGTAATGAACTGAATTTAATAAAATAATTTTAACGGTATTAATAATTTGACTTAAATTTTGAAATCTGAAAAAGTAAAGTGACTAAATTCTTAAAAATAAAAATATAGGAAATAATTTTCAAATTTATAAATAGTATAGGGACTTATGGTTTATTTTAGCTTAAATTTATACGATTTTATTATAGAGTTACTTGCACTAAACATCCCCAAACTATGGTTCTCATTCTAAATTAATTCTCAAACTTTAAAAATTCTAGTTACATCCTCGACTATTATTGTTATATCAATAAGATCTTTTCATGTTTTCAAAACTTTTATTACACTAAACTATTCTTGGTAAATGAGACATCAAATATTACGTGACATAATTTCTCTCTCTTTCTCTCTTTTATTTTTAGTTATTAATTTTAAAATTTATGCGGTAACATTTTACTTTTCTTTTAAGTTTTCATTTTAAAACTATGTATAAGATTTTACTATTTAATGGTTAAATTAATGTATAATAATGGAAGGACTTGATTGATATAACACCAATATTTTAGGAATGTAATTAAAATATTTTGAAATTTGAGAACTAATTTAAAATGAGGGCTATAGTTTAGGAATATCTAGTGCAATTAACTCTTTGCTATATCAAAATAAGTTTTGTATTCTTAATTTGAGTTAATTCCATCAACCATCCCTAAACTATGAATCTCACTTTAAATTGGTCCTCAAACTTCAAAATATTCTAATTACATCTACAAACTATATATGTTATATCAATCAAATCCTTTATTATTAAAATCATTAAATGACACGTCAAATTTTACATAGATAAATTTAAAATTAAAAATATAGAATGTTGTCACATAAGTAAAAAAAAACTAATAATAAAGTAAAGCTAAAAAGAAAGAAAGAAAGAGTGAACGATAAAGTTTCTGTAAAAGTTTCGAAAATCATAAAATTGATATTTTTAAAACATTCGCTTTTACAGTGTTCATTTTTCTTAATTTTTTCATTTTAAATTATGTCACATAAGAACTGTCTTGTCTTTTAACCGTTAAACTAACGATTTTAGTAACGAAATAACCTAATTGATATAACATCAATTGTTTAAAAATGTAATTAGAACGATTTAAAGTTTAATATCTATACCCCTCACCTAGTTCTACTCGATTAAAAATGATTAATATACCCTTTTATTAAATGATTACAATCATGTTGATGGCCTTTTGTCTTTTTATTATTTTATATATGAAATTTTAAAATAAAATAACTAAAATTAAGGATTGAATATATATTTAATTAATTAATAAACAAAATTTTTACAATTACACTAATAATAATTTTTGAATAAATGTTTAAGATAAAATATTTTTTAATTATAGTTTTGTATATATTGCATATATGTTGTTAGTTTGAAATTTTAGTGTTGTATGTTATATTCTAAATTAAAAATATTTATATAATTTTAATTAAAAATGGAAGAAAAAAGAAGAAGAAAAAGATATTTGTTTTTGAATATCCCGCAAAGAAGAGGATAAAATTTTATGCTCTCACTGTCTCAGTTTCAGAAAACCCACCCAAAACCAAGAAGAAATAAATAATTCAAACCTTTTTCATTTTTCAATTTTATTTGATTGGATGGGAACTCTCACCAGCTTTAGTTTTAACGCCGTGAACTTGAGGTTCAGTTCCAGTTCAATTTTCCGCCAAAGAGTTGGGGTCCAAGTCTTCGGGTCCAGGAAATTGAACACCAAGTTATGTTATTTAATCTCCAAGGAAGTTTCTCGAGAAAAGTTTCTCAAATTTAGGTGTTTTAGCGGCACTAATAATAGTAATAATGACGCTGATTACACCCAAAATGATGGAGAGATTAAGGAGGATAGTAGTAATACTGCTTCATCCACGGAATCCACCGTCACGACGGCGTCGCCGCCCGAAGATAAGGCTGTGCAGGAGAAACGCACCAGTAATGAGCTGCCTCCGTCCCTTTCCTCCAGGGTACAGCGTTTTGCTATTCTTTTTCTTTGCATTTCTTATTGATTTTATTCTCTGAATTTAATTGGCAATTTTGTAGAAAATTGTTAGAATACATGAAAGAGAAAAGTAGACGAAAAAGGTTGTATGTTTAGTTTTACTTGTCTTTTGAATATAAGAGCAATTTACATTTTCTTTCCTCTAGGAATTAAGAATCAAATTATATTATATTGCAAATAAAATGCCCGAATTCACTGTTATTGGAACAGTTATGTTATATTTGGTTTTGCATTTTCATCATCTATTCATTTGTAATCCATTATGATTTTGCGTTTTAGCAACTTTAAGGAAGCAAATATCAAATAGTGAATAACAAGTGGTAATATAAGTGACTACCAACTGAAGCCTGTCTTCATATATATATATATATATATATATATATATATATATCTGTCACTCATGTCCGACACATATTCAGATTTGGGAATGGGATATGATCCTCCAAGGACCCTTCAAATACGTAGAAGAAACTTAGAAAAAAATATATACCTATTGTCAAATACAAACTCTCATTCGACACTCATACTTGAGTAACATAGTTTTATATAAATGCTGCCAAATTTTGTAAATACTGGCAAGATGAGTACAGAGAGGGAAAAATGTGAGAATAGTGCAATGACATATCGGATTCTAATCTATTGATGTTTTCCTTTCTTCAGCCACCAAACATAGCTCCTCTTGGATCAGTCTACAATGATTTCCAAATTGATTCTTTTAAATTGATGGAGCTTCTTGGACCTGAGAAAGTTGATCCTGCTGATGTAAAGCTAATTAAGGACAAGCTTTTTGGCTATTCAACATTTTGGGTGACTAAAGAAGAGCCATTTGGAGACCTTGGTGAGGGCATCCTATTTCTAGGAAATCTAAGAGGGAAGAGAGAAGATGTTTTTGCCAAACTCCAGACTCAACTGGCTGAGATCGTGGGTGATAAATACAATCTTTTCATGGTTGAGGAGCCTGATTCTGAAGCCCCAGACCCGCGTGGTGGACCACGAGTGAGTTTCGGTTTGCTGAGGAAAGAGGTGTCAGAACCTGGACCAACTACACTTTGGCAGTATGTGATAGCTATTTTGCTGTTCCTCCTGACTATAGGCTCCAGTGTGGAGCTAGGTATTGCATCTCAGGTATTCCATTTTTGTAGAAATACTTTGAGATCGCTGCATTTATCAGTAGGAAGATAGTAGGAGTTATGTTTTCTTCATTTTTTTTCTCATTACCATTTTTATCTTTCTGAATATATTGATAATGTGCAATCTCTTACAGATAAACCGACTTCCTCCAGAGGTTGTAAAATACTTTACAGATCCAAATGCAGTTGATCCACCAGATATGGAACTACTATACCCATTTGTAGAGTCAGCATTGCCCCTGGCATATGGTGTTTTGGGTGTTCTTTTATTTCATGTATGCATATCATGCTTTTTGATGGTTTTATGATGTTTCACTTTCCCTTTTCTTTTTTTTCTTTTTTTTTTTCAGTTTGAGCTGTTTTGTTTTTGGTGTAGTTATAAAAAAAATCATCTGCTTATGAGTAACATCATTGAACTAGATCAATTTGTATTTTGATGTGCTCATGTTTGACTTTGCTATGTCATGAATTTTGTTGCCTGCAGGAACTTGGGCATTTTCTGGCTGCTTTTCCAAAGAAAGTAAAACTAAGCATTCCTTTCTTTATTCCAAACATCACTCTTGGAAGCTTTGGAGCAATTACTCAGGTGAGTGTGTCCTATTTCTATGCGGCAACTCAATATGTCAGATTATCTTTTAATGATTTCTGTCCAAGGTGCCCTTTTCAAGGATCTGATTGTTGCCTTCTTTTATAAATAGGATATTTAAGTCAGTATGAGCCATGTTGAGACTTGATCAAGAGCTTCGTTGTTCCAACTCATCCTCTAACTCGAAAAGAGATTTAGATTAAAATAATTAGTAGTGATAGATTGTAGTAATTATGTTTTCTTTTGCTAAGTAGATTGTCTTGAGATCCATCTTTTGATGATCCAGTCTCTTTCTGCATGTACTTCACTCTTGTTTCTCTACCTCTTACCTCCCTCTTCCCCTGGGGTCAAAATGACCTTGTCTTTGTTTCCTGAAATTGTAAACCTTTCTGGCAGAGCATGGATTTTATATTTTTTACTGTCAAAAGTTTTCTTAGATGTAATATTTTCTTCAATTATTTTCTGCTTACCTGTTTTCTTGGTTTGATTTGCTTGATGCGAGGAATGAGGAATGTCTAATTGAAATACTTTTGCTTTTCTAATGATATTTTAAAAGCTTTCCTTAACTCTCACTTCCTGCAGTTCAAATCTATTCTTCCTGACCGTAGTACCCAAGTTGACATTTCCCTGGCGGGCCCATTTGCTGGTGCTGCACTGTCTTTTTCAATGTTTGCTGTTGGTTTGTTGCTTTCATCAAATCCGGACGCAGCTGGGGATTTGGTGCAGGTTCCTAGCATGCTGTTTCAGGGTTCATTGCTTCTCGGACTCATCAGTAGAGCAACCCTTGGTTATGCGTATGTCCTTTTGCTTCAACAGCTTTATTATTGACTGAACAGAGTTTATGCAAGGCTTTGATGAAACTGAGATAATAATGTTGTTTTCCACATTCCCTCTTATATGAATATAAATTCTAACAGTTGTATGTGTGAGGTCATTGAGATCAATTTTTTGCAATGAATATAACAGACATCACATTCTAAATGTACAGGGCAATGCATACTGCTACAGTATCAATTCATCCACTTGTGATTGCAGGATGGTAGGGTTAAATTCCTGGATATCTGCTTACCTAAAATCTTTGTCTGGATTTTCTTACAATACAAGTTACCCACCGTTTCAGGTGTGGCTTAACCACGACAGCTTTTAATATGCTTCCTGTGGGGTGTCTTGATGGTGGACGGGCTGTGCAGGTACCTTCATACTGATAGAGAGCTTCAAGTCATTCCCATTCTTTAGCTTTGATGGTATCTTGCCACAAGATTTTTGATAGTTTAATTGCATGTTTTTCAGGGTGCTTATGGAAAGGGCGCACTGGTCGGGTTTGGTCTGACAACATACACACTGCTTGGATTAGGAGTGGTATGCACCTACTAGTTCCTCCTGTCTTTGATATGGTGAAGCTAATCTGTTTCATCTTATTTGCAGATTGGAGGACCTTTATCGCTTCCTTGGGGTCTGTATGTGCTGATATGTCAGGTATGCCAATTGGAAGTTCATTATAATAAATTAAAGTAGAATTAACAATCGTATTTCTTATTACCTTCATTTTTAATGAAAACTACTCAGAGGACTCCTGAAAAACCCTGCTTAAACGACGTAACCGAGGTTGGAACATGGAGGAAAACAGCGGTTACGGTCGCTGTTTTCCTTGTTGTGTTGACCCTACTTCCTGTATGGGATGAGCTTGCTGAAGAGCTAGGTATAGGCCTTGTAAGTACATTTTGATATGTTATACATATATATATCGTATGTTCAGAAAGAATTTGAGAGTAAAGCCAATTTTGACATAAAAAGCCAAATATAATTCAGATGACAGCCATTAACTTTTGCCTTTGATAGTTCATAATTTTGGTTCCGGATTCATTGGGGTACTCAACTTTCTACATTTATTGTAACTTATTCCTAGAAAATTAGATATGATATCTTTGCTGATTTTCTTTTCTCATTTTTTTTTAGTAATTGTTGGCATTTACTCAATTGCCATAATTATAATTAACGGTGATCATGATCATGAATCAGCTCGGTTCGAATAAATTTAGTAATTCATGTATTTATATTGCTTTTATATATTTTATAACATATAAAATTAAATATTATAATATTATATTGTAAATATAAAATAGTATAAAATTATTAAAAATTGAACTTCAAATTGAAATTGTGATTTATTAGTCGAATCATTGTTATATTAAAAAATATTAGAAATCAAATAAAATTTAAATTTTAGATTTTAAAACGGGTCAAATTTGGAAAAGCGTACATGTAGAGTTGTCTCATTTATTATATATATTTAACTTATTTATATTTTATATCCATTTGTGGTCATTTGAATCGTAGATTAATAATGTTTTCTCATATTTTCTTGCGTGATTACAGTTTGAGCAGGGAGAAAATGAATGATTAAGACTTTATATTCAATTTAGCTTTTAAATTATACCAATTTTCATTTCGGTACAACCGAAGCTTTTATACTATTAAAAGCCGACAGATACGTGTAGCTTATTAAAATGGACCACTTTCCCTATCATAATCTACATGGAGTTAAAAATTAGAATACAATTAAAATTAATGAATATTAAAAGCTAGTTTTATCTTCAATACTTAACAGAAAGAGAATGGTTTAAAGGGAAAAAAGAAAGCAGCCATTCTTTATATATGATCATCAATATTATATATCTTTTGTTAATGCTTTTTCTCCAGACACTCTCAAGACCATGAGTGTTTTACTTAATTTTAAGAAACAAGTTGAGCTTCAATTGGGTTTTAAGTTCAAACAAATATTAACTGATGGAGGTGCAGAGTTTCGTAGCTTCTTGCATCCTCTTCAACAGTTTGGCATTAAACATCGATTGTCTTGTTCGCATACTTCCCAAGTTGAACGACAAATTGTGGAAATGGGGCTTGTTCTTCTTGCTCATGCCTCCCTTCCTCTGGTTCATTGGTGCGATGTTTTTACTTCTCCAATTTATCTTATCAATTTGTTGCCTACAAAAGCCTCAGCTGGAATATCTCCTTTTGAGAAGCTTTTTGGTCACAAGCCTAGTTATCATTTTCTCTAAGTTTTTGGCTGTTTGTGCTATCCACTTCTTCTCCATATAATTCATAATCAGTATAGAGGAACCTACTACCATACATGAGGCAATGGCATATCCTCTATGAAAGCATGATGAACTTGAAGCATTGATGCGCAATCAAACTTGGTCTTTAGTGCCGCCGCCACCTGACAGAAAACTTGTTGGTTGTAAATGACTTTTCAAGGCTAAAAAGAATCCTGATGGTACTGTGGCACGACACATCTTGTTACACAAGGCTACTCTCAATCTGCCGACTATGATTTCCAAGAAACCTTCAGCCCTGTGGTTAAAGCCAATACTGTTCGGACTATTTTTGCATTATCTGTCTCTCAGAAGTGGCAATTGAGACAAGTAGCCGTGAATAATGCCTTTTTAAATGCAGATCTTTGTGAAGATGTATACATGAGGTTCTTGAAGATAATGGTCAACATTTGGTGGGCAAAATACACAAAGCATTATATGGTCTCAAGCAGGCTCCCCGTGCGTGGTTTGAAAAGTTAAAAGAGGGTTTTTCCTCGAACAACTTCAGTTTCAGATTTCTCGAGCTGATCCTTCCCTGTTTTTCAAGAAAACTGCATTTGGTTGCATCTTTCTATTAGTATATGTTGATGATATTGTTATGACAGGAACTTCTAAAGAGAATGTAGAGCAGGTGATACGAATTGTGAATACTAAGTTTTCCTTAAGGACCTTGGGAAGCTTCACTATTTTTTTGGTTGGAAGTCATCTCACACTTGGTATTTAACCAATGTGGAGCTTCACTATTTTTCTGAATACAAATTGCTGATATTTTCACAAAGCCTCTCACAGCAGGAATGTTTGAAAATGTCCTAGATAAAATCCATGTCTATTCTGTCAAGCAATATTTAGAAAATCAAAATGCTGATGATTCAAAGAATGCTAAAGCCAAGCCAGCCCAACTGCGCTAAAGCTAAATCAGTCCAAAAATTGTCATGCTGTTGTGATGAGCCGTGATTGGTTATTCATTTTTCCTTTCTGCTATCACTCCGATGATTTCATTTTGTTATCATTTGTTTGTATGTGTTGTTGTGGTCTTATATTAACGCAGCTTGCTTTCTTTTGAATACATTGAATAGTTACTCTCTTCTTCAATACTATTCTATTCTTTCCTTTTTGAGTCTTTCAGTTAAAGAGGATACCGATATTTATTAAGTGTTGAGATCTTTTGTATTAATTGAAGTGATTGGGCCTATAGATGATAACTACTCTATCAATGTTAACTACCACTTGTGTGTCAAAGTCTCTACTTTTCTCTTGAGAATCAAAAGAGAATGATAATTTTTGGAGAAGCAAAAATAAAGCTTATTTGTTAGGTGAGAGGGGGTGTTAAGGATTTTTGAAAAGAATTTTGAATGAAAACGAAGGAGAATGGGATGGGGGTATTTATAGGAGAAAACATCAATATCTATTAATGTCAAGGTTTCTTATATTAAATGAATTGATTGGGCTTACATATACTAAATACTCATAAGTGTCTATTAATATTGATTATTTTGATCTTATACTATATAAGTGTCAAGGTCTTCATACATTTTTTCTCGCAGTCAAAGCATAAAATTATGTGGAATTTGATATTATATTGATCTTGACACTCATGAGTATCGAGATACAATTATCTATATACATATTTAAGTAAATATTTTCTTTTACATTATTCTAAGAAAAGGATTTCAAAAATTAAAAATAAAATAAGATGCATAAATGCAAAATTGACTCCCAAACTACTATACTTAAGTATCTAATTTTTTTTTGGTCAAAAGTATTGCTTAAAGCATAATATTGTTTACACTAATTACCCCAAGTGTTGTACTTGGGTTAAAGCATCTATTTTCATTTAAAATAACCCAATATTTGAAAGATTTTAGATCCAATTTTTTTTATAAAACTCTAATCATATCCTAATATTACCAACTTAAAAACGATTTGGCTTTGGATATGTTCCTTTGAATTTTATTTTTTTGGTAGATTTGAATCCACTTTTTATTCAAGTGCTAATTATAAAGTATACAAATTTTACTAATCCAAAAAATCAATGATGGTACTTAATAACCTCAATAAAGGAAAATTCTATGGAAAAAAAAGAAATTAGTTAAAGGATTAAGATGCAAAAAATCTTTAAATTTAAAAGAAAATTAATTAAACTTTTTTTCTTTGCACCTAATTGTATTCTTGAACTAAGAAAATATATCTAATCAACCTCTTTGATTGACTATTAACTTTAGGTTAATCTTTAAAGTGTAACGTTCCTTCCTCACTTTTTGAGACCGTGTTTATCACGTGGCATATTAGGTTATGTCATGTGCAAAACAAATGAATTTTTAAAAAATTTGTTAAAAAGATTAAAAAACTATAAAAAATTTTAAAATTATAAAATATAAAAATTTATAAAATATATTTGGTATTAATAAATAATTATAAAATTATATATGAAGTAAAAATTCTAAAATAGCTGACTCAATAAATTTAACAATTGCTCTCTAGGAGTTTAGTTTATTTTTTAAATGAAGAGAATTTAGTACGTATGACTAAATGTCATTTTGTCCACTTATTTAATGTTACAATATAAGGAAACATTCTTATATAGCATATTTAAAATTTACCATTTACCTCTTTAAAACTTTACCATATGTAATTGTCAAAACTATTTTTTAAAGAGATGTTTGAAAAATGGGGATCGACTTTTGAAAAACGAAAACGGGAGTCGCCACCAACCTTTTAGGTGTGATTGGATCACCTTATGAAACGTTTTGGTCTCGAAAATTAAGAAAACAGGTTCGAGTCGGTTACGTCACGAGGAAGGATTAGCACCCTCAAGCGCCCAAAATTGGTACCAAATTGAATAGTTTTCGTCTTAATGTCAAAATTTGAAAGGATTTAAAAATAGGATCCTTTTTAAAACCGAATTATTTAAGTTGAAAAATCGAGATTCCTTAGCTCAGAAGAATACAAACATCACATCCAAGATGATAGGACACGATATTCTTAAACTCTCGTAACTTAAATCATCCGTGATTTACAAAATCTATTTAGAAGGATACTTTAGACATTTAGACAAGCGGAAATCGTAACTTGACATGTTAGGGCACTATTTCCGAATTCCTAAATCTGAAAAATATTGCCTCATTTTAGAAAAACTTTTGGATAAAATATGACAATTAAATGAAATATATTTTTTAAAATAATGATTTGAGTAAAATTTAAAAATAATTTACTATGAGTAATACTAAAAAAATTATTGTTAAAAATGAAATAGTTTGATATGATACTAAAATTATTAAAAAATTAAAATATATAAAAAATCAGGAAACATGGATTAAATCAAAATAAAAGGGTTGAAAAACGAAGATGAACAAAGAATAAAGTAAGAACAAACCGTAGAAAATAAGAACGTAAGAGGGAGAGAAATTTGAGTGAAAGTTCTCAAAAATTTTTATTATTTCCCAAAACTCTAGTGTGTTTACAATGAAGGGAGAGGCCTCTATTTATAGTTGAACCTCCTCAAATCCAACGGTACAGATTAATTACATCAACAGTTAAGATTAAAAGGTATCTACAAATTAAATCTCTAAGATTACAAAATCATATCCTCTAAGATTGCATATCATATCTAAGATTGCATATCATTGAAGATTATATTTCCATATGAGTCAAGCTTGTAGATGGACCTTAAATCTTTTCAAGTAATGGGCCATTCCGATCGGGCCAAATTATATTTGTAATTTTGGACTGAACTCTGACTTCGTTTTTTTTGAGGGGTTTATTATTTTTTTTTTTTTGGACTTATTTCTGGGCCTGGGCAAAATTGAGTGCCTACAGCTGCCCCTCTTTGCTCATTGCTGTGTAGCAGGAATAGAGTAAAGACTATAAAAGGACCAATTTTGCTCGGGCTCGCTGAGTCTTGAGTTCTTGATCCTTGATCTTCTTTAAATGGCTTCTTGACGGCTTCAATCTGTTTCACTGCAACTCAGGAAGGCGATATCTGCTATCTTTGATCTGCTCCCCGTCTAATATAGAGACGTCAAATCTGTTATCTTCGATCTTCTCCCCGTCTAATACAGAGACGCCAAATCTGCTTCTTCAATCTGCTCCCCGTCTAATACAGAAATGCCAAATCTGTTATCTCCGATTTGCTCCCCGTCTAATATAGAGATGGCAAATCTGTCATCTTGGATCTGCTTCGATGTAAACACATGAAGGTCAGATCTGCTATGTCTTCAATCTGCTCCCCGTTTAATACAGAGATGCCAAATCATCTTGGATCTGCTTCAATGAAGGTCCAATCTGTTATATCTTTGATCTGCTCCCCGTCTAATACAGAGATGCCAAATCATCTTGGATCTGCTTCAATAAAGGTCAGATCTGATGTGTCTTCGATCTGCTCCCCGTCTAATACAGAGATGCCAAATCATCTTGGATCTGCTTCAATGAAGGTCAGATCTGCTGTGTCTTTGATCTGCTCTCCGTCGAATATGGAGATGCCAAATCTGTTTCTCCGATTTGTTCTCTGACAATACAGAGATGCCAAATCATCTTAGATCTACTTCAGCGTAAACACGTGAAAGCCAAATCTGCTATGTCTTCGATCTACTCCTTGTAAACGCAAGGACGCCAAATCATCTTGGATCTACTTCAATGTGAAAACATCCGAAGGTTAGATCTGCTATGTCTTCGATCTGCTCTCCGTCGAATATGGATATGCTAAATCTGTTTCTTCGATTTGTTCTTTGACAATACAGAGATGTTAAATCATCTTGGATCTGCTTGGTAAGAAACACTGAAGGTCAAATCGCTATGCTTTAGCCTTGTTACCCTCTTGCTTAGGGGTTAAGGCATCAATCTTCATTGTCTATTGAAGGACATAACTTTTGTATAATGTGTATGAGTTCATGCCTAATGATTAGGATGCTATGATTGAAGTGAGTCAAATGCTCCTAATTAAACCTGTTATAATGCAAAATGTTTATGAATATAACTCCTATTCCAGACGTCACCACTCATTCTTTCGTCGAAGTTTATCCTTAGTTCTCTCGAAGTATCATTCCTACTCAGCCTGTGGGTTTGTACCATTCTTCAAATGCTATGACCCACCAAAAATGTCTGTAAGATGATCCTCTCTTAGGATCGAATCGTTTGATTTGTCCAATCATCATTTTGGACTAAAAAAAGAATTTCTTTGAGTTCTTTCAAACCCAATTACGTGAATTCTTCGAACAATTATTCTGTTTTAGTTTCTTGTATTATCTAGAAATTTCCAGAGTAATGAGTAAAACTTCATTTGTGAAAATTATTTAGTTCATCTATCATTATTTTAATGCAACATACTTTAAGAATAATGGAAGATGAATTTAATCTTGAGAATAATTAGATTTGAATAAATTTGTCAAAAATATAAAGGAAATTAATCTGAAAGCCTATCTTTGAGAAGAAAAAAGAATCTAAAGATAGCAAACAGGACAAAAGTTAGATGCGCTAGATATCGCCGCTTGAGCGTTTATATGCCAGCTCCATGAAGACTTTCTTGAATTCAACATGTGTTTAAAAGATCCAAAGTACTTTGTTGATGCCCCAATATGCAACACGCTTCACTCTTCGTTGAATCAGATATAGTAAGATTACAGTGTCCTCTTCAAAATTTGAGCTGCCCTTTCGGGTTTTCAACTCAAAACCCCTTTGGTCACAAGGCACCCTTTGCGGGTTTTCACCTTGGTCTCTCCATTTTTTTTTTTCGAAACTCAAGGCGCCCTTTGCGGGTTTTCACCCTAAATTCTTTTCTCCTTTAGACAAAGTATTTTTTGACTGAGTCTGAATTCACTGGATTGGGCAAACTCTTCCCATCCATTTCCGTTAAGATCAATGCACCCCTAGAGAAGGCCTTCTTCACGACATACGGCCCTTCCCAATTTGGCATCCATTTTCCTCTAAAGTCCTTCTGACTAGGGAGGATCTTTTTCAGCACAAGATCCCCCACATGGAATTCTCTTGGTCGTACTTTCTTGTCGTAAGCTCGCATCATTCACTTCTGATACATCTGACCATGACGAATGGCCTTTAGCCTCTTTTCCTCAATCAAGTTCAACTGATCATATCGCGATTGTATCCATTCAGCTTCATTCAATTTTATCTCTGACAAGACTCAAAGAGACTGTATTTCCACTTCAATAGGTAACACTGCTTCCATCCCATAAACCAACGAAAAAGGAGTTACCCCGGTAGAAGTTCTGACAGACGTTCGGTAAACTAATAGTGCAAATGGTAACTTCTCATGCCAGTCTCTATAGGTTTCAGTCATTTTCCCCACTATCTTCTTAATGTTTTTGTTAGCAGCTTCCACTGCCCCATTCATCTTTGGGAGATAAGGCGAAGAGTTATGATGCTTAATCCTGAACTGACTGCAAACTTCTACTATCATTTTATTGTTCAAGTTCAGTGCATTGTCTGATATGATCCTTTCAAGCATCCCATACCGACAAATAATCTCTTTCTTCAATAATCGACTTACAACCGACTTAGTAACATTCGCATAAGAAGCAGTCTCTACCCATTTCGTGAAGTAATCAATGACCACAAAAATAAAGCGATGCCCATTTGAAGCTTTTGGTGATATTGACCCAATGACATCCATGCCACACATAGAAAAAGGCCATGGAGAAGTCATAACATGTAGAGGTGAAGGTGGTACATGAATCTTGTCTCCATAAATCTGACATTTATGGCATTTTTTGGCGTAGTTGATACAGTCCCCTTCCAAAGTAAACCAATAATATCCAAACCTCATGATTTGTCTAGCCATCGTGAAACCATTAGCGTGCGTCCTACAAACACCCTCGTGAACTTCTTCCAAGATTAACTTAGCTTCCACGGTGTCAACACATCTTAACAGTACTTGGTCCTTTCTTCTTTTGTACAAGATGTCCCCATCCAAAACGTAGTCGCAGGCTAATCTCTTTAAAGTTCGCTTATCATTTTTAGTTGCCTGTTCTGGGTATTTACGATCTCTCATATATCGCAATATATCCTGATACCAAGGGTTATCATCCTTTTCTTCTTCCTCAATGTTACAACAGTGAGCTGGAGCCTCAAATATATTCATCTGAATGGGTCTCATCTCCTCCTCTTTATTCACTTTAATCATTAAAGCCAAGGTTGCTAGAGGATCTGTCATCTGGTTTTCGTCTCGTAGGATATAATTGAAAGTGATGTCATCGAACTCCTCAAGTAACCCCAAAACTACCTTTCGATAATTGATCAATTTAGGATCCCTTGTCTCCCATTCACCTTTAAGCTGGTAAATTACCAACGCGGGGTCTCCATAAACTTCCAAGGTTCTTATTCTTCGCTCTATAGCCGCTCGGAGTCCCATGATGCACGCTTCATACTCGGTCATATTGTTTGTGCAATCAAAATCCAACTTGCACGTGAATGGATAATAATCACTATTTGGGGATACCAAGACTGCCCTAATTCCATTTCCCACTACATTGGATACCCCATCAAAGCTCAACTTCCAAGGATAATCCTCTGTAGCTGCTATACACATCAACTCCTCATTTGGGAAATCAAAATTCAACGGCTCATAGTCTTCTAGAGCTCTACTAGCCAGAAATTCCGCTATCGCACTTCCTTTTATAGCCTTCTGGCTCACATAAACTATGTCAAACTCTGAAAGCAGAATTTGCCACCTCGCCATTCTTCCATTCAAAGTTGTTGACTCCATCATATACTTCAAATGATCAAATTTTGAAATAAGCCAAGTAGTATGATACAACATATATTGCCTCAACCTTCGAGTCGTCCAGATTAAAGCACAGCACAATTTCTCAATTGGCGAATATCTCATCTCACACTCTGTGAATTTCTTGTTGAGGTAGTATATCGCATTCTCCTTTCTTCCCGACTCGTCATATTGGCCAAGCACACATCCCATAGAATTGCTAAACACTGATAAGTACAGAATTAATGGTCTACCTAGATTAGGTGGAGATAACATAGGAGCATTTAACAAGTATTATTTAACCTTATCGAAAGCACTCTGGCATCCTCATCCCAAGTACATTGGTTGTGTTTTCTAATGAGGCGAAATATGGGGTCACATTTCTCAGTTAATTGTGAAATAAACCGAGCAATATAATTCAACCTTCCAAGAAAACCCCGAATTTCTTTCTGAGTACGCGATGAAGGCAAATATTGTATGGCTCTAACTTTGTCTAAATCAACTTCTATTCCTTTTTCACTGACCACAAAACCTAGTAACTTCCCCGACCTGGCTCCGAAAGTGCATTTTGCCAGATTAAGTTTTAATTGAAACTTTCTTAATCTCAAGAATAGTTTCTTTAAAACCTTAATATGTTCCTCCTATGTTCGAGATTTGGCAATCATATCATCAACATACACCTCAATTTCTTTGTGCATCATATTGTGAAATAATGTCACCATAGCCCTTTGGTATGTTGCCCCTGCATTCTTTAACCCAAAGGGCATTACCTTGTAACAGAAAGTCCCCCACAAGGTTATGAAGGTGGTTTTGTCCATGTCTTCAGGATGCATCTTTATCTGATTGTACCCTGAAAAACCATCCATGAAGAAGAACAACAAATATCCCGCTGTGTTGTTTACCAAAGTGTCTATGTGAGGCAAAGGGAAATTATCTTTTGGGCTAGCTTTGTTTAGATCCCTGTAATCAACACACATTCGTACCTTTCCATCCTTCTTAGGAACTGGTACAATGTTAGCTACCCATTCAGAATACTTCACCTCTTGTAAGAATCCTGCATCGAACTGTTTCTTGACTCATCTTTTATTTTTAATACGATATCTGGTCTCATTCTTCGCAACTTCTGTTGAACTGGTTTGCAATCCTGTCTTATTGGAAGACGATGCACCACAATATCAGTATTTAACCCAGGCATATCTTGATAGGACCATGCGAAGATATCCTTGAACTCACGTAACAACTCAATCAGTCATTGCCTAATATCATCAGCAATATGCGTGCCAATTTTCACCTCTTTCCCTTCCTTTAGGGCTACATTCTCTACTGCCTCTTTCTCATGTGGCATGATTTTTTTCTCCTCTTGTTTTACCATCCTCAAAAGATCTAGAGACACATCACAATCCTGGACATCTTCAAAATCCTGTGATTCCTCTAAACACATGTCTTGCTTATGAGAGAAATCAGGATTTGTAATATCAATGCTCATGTCATTGATATCTAGGGATCTGTGAGGTATAAAGATTATACAAAGAATGAATAAATTTAAGAATGATTATTTTTGTGCTATGAATGAAAGAATAAGAATTGCAAAAGTTTAACGGAATATTGGTTGATAAAAAACAATACTCGTTCAAATTGATAAAAGTTATGTTTTATTAAAAAATAATAGATGATCGTAAGCCCATCCCACAAATGTAATCCTATTACTCCTAGGCCTTAAAGTAACAAGAATGTTTTGAAAATTACTCTAAAAAATTCTTAAAGACTACAGGAAGTTCCTCTGTAGTCCAATTGTTCAAAGAGCTTCCTGGTTCGTAAGGGTGAATACCCTCAAGGTTTCCTTGCTCCGATCCTTCGTCGAGTATAGCATTAACCTGATGACTTTCTTCTATAAGTAACCTTCCTGATATGAAGGTTTGGGATAGTAGAGGGAATGTCATCGGCTCCCACTCCACTTCTCTTCCATTAAGGTGCACCCTTCTTCCCTCTTGGCGCTTCTCAACTTCCTTTCTTGTTTTCTTATAGTCCGGCTTAAAGCCCAGACCAAAGCGATCTCTCTTCTCTTTCAGTTCTGGGATTTGAGTTCCTCCTTGCAGGTATTTTCCTAACCCTCTTCCTGGCAAGGCTCCCTTTCCCAGTATCATTTGTAGAGCCATCCTCGTGGCTCTTGCTATCTTTGGCGCCAGTGGCTCACTCCCTTCTGAAATGAAGGTTGCATTCATAAATTCTAAAGAGAGAAGGAATACTCAATAGACTCTTCGTTCGTCTCAACATAAGGGGCCTTGCTAGTGACTGCGGCTATAATATCCTCCTCCGTATTGATGGTTACTAACTGTCCATCCATCACTAACTTTAATTTTTAGTGCAATGATGAGGGCACCGCTCCCGCTGAATATATCCATGGCCTTCCTAATAAGCAATTGTAGGAGGGCTTGATATCCATCACCAAGAAGTCTACTTCGTATATATTCAGCCCAATTTCCAAGGAGATGTCAATCCTTCCCATCACCTTCATTTCTGTACCGTCAAAGGCTCTTACCACATTTTGACATGTCTTCATGTGAGAATCGTCAATGGGTAATCTGTTCAGAGTAGACAACGGTAGAACATTCAAAGCCGATCCATTATCGACGAACACGCTTGGGAGTGTGTACCCCTTACATTGAGTGGTGATGTACAGGGCCTTTGTTGACCCCCTGCCCCCCGGTGGGATTTCATCATCATTAAAATAGATGAAATTATCCGCACTTATGTTATTCACCAACCGGTCCAGCTTGTTAACGAATATGTCATGGGTGACATATGTTTCATTGAGTACCTTCATCAATGCATCCCGATGCACCTCAGAACTCAGAAGTAGAGCTAATACTGATATGCGAGCCGGCTGCTTATGCAATTGCTCGACTATGCTATACTCGCTATGTTTAAGGAACTTTAGAAATTCCTTAGCCACTTCCTCCTTTACTGGATCCTTTATAGGTGCTTCAACCTCTTTCTCCTTCTCTGTACTGACATTCTTTGTTTTTGTGGGCTCCTCTCTGACGTCCACTGTATCATACCGCCTCCTGCTCCGTGTATGGGAACCCTCACCTTGAACTTTCTTGAAGCACTTGCTATATCCTCCATCTCCGGCATTGACCCATGACAGTTATAACTCCATGGTACTCTCTTGTTATCCTTATAAAGAAAGGAAACAGGTTTATGAATGATGACTTTCGGTACTATCGGTATTTCAATTTCATTACTTCCTGGTAAAGAAATAATGATCCTTGGTCGGTTTTGATTCTTCGGTACACCTTCTAATGTGCATATATGTCTCTCATTTGGCCTAGCTTCATAAAATCCTAGCTCTTTGTTGTCCATAAAGCTTTGTACCAAGGCCTTAAACTCGTCGCATTCCGGAATCTTGTGCCCCTCTTTGGTATGGAACTCACAATAGTCCCTTGCTCCTTCATTCCTCTCTTTAGAGATTATCATCTCTCTTTTTACCAATTCTTCCCAAATCATCTTCATCGGCGTTCTCACCTCAGCCACGCCTTCCTTTATTCTCCTCTCACTGGTTTCACCAATGGCATTCACTCCTTGATCGCTATGATTTAGTAATGGGTTTTCAGTATTTTGGGTATTATCGACCTTCACTACCCCCATCTTAATAAGCCTTTCTACGGTCTTCTTAAAACCAGTACGGTTTTCAATCGAATGCCCTGGTATTCCAGCATGGTATTCACATCTGGCATTTACGTCATATCATTTAGGATATGGGGGCTGTAATAGCTTAAAGTGAAAAGGAGAAATAACATGTGCATCGTATAAGCTTTGATAGAGCTCACGATACGTCACGGGGATAGGTGTGAATTGCATCCTTTCAGAATTCTGCCTTGTACCTGACTCCTGCCTTTGAGAACTATGTTGCTCATCCGCAGTTGTTTTAGGTTGACCAACTGTGATTGCCCTCATGTTGAAAGTGCTTGTGTTATTCACTTCACTATCCTTTCTCTTTGGAGTCGATCTTTTAGTTGTTTCCCCCTCAATTTTTCCACCCCTTATGGCATTCTCAATCATCTCTCCCGCCATAACTATATTCACATAGCTTTTGGTGGTGCTCCCAATCATGTGGTGATGAATGGAGCTTTTAGAGTGTTGATGAACAACATGGTAGTCTCCTTCTCCAACAACGGTGGTTGAACTTGCATTGCTACCTCTCTCCATCTTTGTGCATATTGCCTAAAATTTTCATTAGGCCTTTTCTCCATGTTTTGCAGCGTGATCCTATCCGGAGTCATGTCAGTCACATGATTGTACTGCTGCATGAAGGCCTGTGCAAGATCCCTCCATGAACTTATTCTGGCCCGGCTCAGTTGATTATACCACTTGGCTGCTGCTCTAATTAAACTGTCTTGGAAACAGTGAATCAACAATTGATCATTATTTACATACCCAGTCATCCTCCTACAGAACATCGTAATGTGGGCTTCTAGGTAAGTAGTCCCATTGTACTTCTCAAATTCTGGCATCTTGAATTTGTGAGGAAGCACCAAGTCTGGGACCAAGCTTAGATCTTTGGCATCAACCCTATGATGCCCATCAGCATTCTCTAAAGCCTTGAACTTTTCCTCCAACCATTTGCAGCGATCTTCCAACTGTCTTGCAGCCTCAGTTCTTAGATCCTCTTTTTCAGCCATGTCTAAGTCAGGAAAGACAGGATTTGCAGGATTGTCACCCAAATTGAATCCTAAACCAGTTTGGAAATTCATGGGGATCCCAGTATCGACCGACTCTTGTTGGGGCCTTATAGTGACAGATGGCCTCCTAGGAAGTGCCTCGGTTTGTGTAGGCACGTGGGGTGGGGTGAAACCTGGAGGATGATCCTTATCCTCCTCACTAGTAATTGCCATGGGAGCCTTTCCCTTATCAGTGGCCCTCAGAAGTTGGGCCGTCTCAGCCATCATGTTCCTTTGTGCCTTCAACATTTGCTCCCTCATGTCGTTTTGCATCTTTGCCAATTGCTCTTGCAATTGGTCCTGCATGTCCTTTTGTAACTGTCCAAATCTTTGGTCCATGTTCTTAGTTTTTGCATGAGTTCCGTAGTGATGTGTTGCTTCCAGATTTTCTTTCTCTTACTCTCTTTCTCCCTATTAATTTTAACTAATTAGGGTCTTTCTATAAACTTGAATGCATATGATACAATGAGATACTATGAAATGAAAATGCATGCATGCATGCAAAAAGATGTCGATTCTGATTCAATTTCATTTTAGAAAACGTTATTTAAGGAACAAAAATCTTTTCATAAAACGGATTACAAATACGCTTTAGCCCGTAGGCCTAGAGTCTTAACCCTATCTAATAACAATTTTAACTCTCGTCCTCTGTCTGACGATGACTCATACATTATACTTAGCGTTCTAGCTTGTACTGCCAAATCCTGCAAGTGTTCAGCAACCTCTTGAATCTGAACTAAGGCTTCTCCCATGAGATAATCCTTATTTCCAACTTGATCTTGAAGATGGTGAAGTTCTCCCTTCCACTATTCTTCTCTTACCTCGAGCTGCTCAATTCGTAGCTCACAGCCCTGTAGTGCTGCCTCCAACCTTCCGATATCATGTTTCATTTTCTCGATCTTATTCAAGCTTGTCTTTAACTCGATTGTAAGGTTACAACTTCGGTGATGATGAAGAGATCGTCCAAGTTCAGCCACCTTAGTTTTTAATCCTTGATTTTCCTTCTCTAGGGCCTGATTACGCGACTGCATCTCTTGGAACTTTTTCTCCCAATACTCGGCTTTGGCTCTTTCTTCCTGAATCGCTTACTACCACTGCTCTAGAGATCTCCCTAATCCGACCCTTTTCAACGTTACCTGGGCCTTTTTGTAGTGCGTTTTTAAATCATCTCGATCTTCCTCTTTTCCTTTTTCACCTTCTCGACTTCCATCTTTTAAACATCAACGTCGAGACTTAAGCACATTTTTTCCTCTTCGAGCTTCTCAATCCTCTTTCCAATCTCCGAATTCTTTCTCTTGAACTCTTGCTTCATAACCTCTAACTCTGATGGAATCACTCGTAAGCTCTCCTCTAATGATTGAGCCACTCCCAAAATTGGCCTAGGGACATTATCGTTGACTCTCCTACTAAACCATCCTTTATACTCAAGAATTGACGTTGAGCCTTCGGTCAAGATCTTCATACAGAAAGGCTTCTTCCAAGCCTTAGAAATCTCTCGCATCTTTCTTCTTATAGTGATCTCCTTTATAAGAGAAATCACTTTGAGCTAGACCCTGTGTAACAGGTATGAACTGCATCGCTCTATATTACCTTAGAACAAGCAATGGTACATATCCAACAACTCCCCAAATTTCTGGCAAAGGGACCCAATCAAAACTGCCATAGCGGTAAATGACTTTACTAAGAACCAACCAATGAGCCTTCCACATAACATCTTCCTCTCGAAGATTCTGAAGAATGTCTATCCACCTCTCCCCTAAAATGTCATCTCTCCTCGGCATGTCTACTGCTTCTTTTAAGGGAGAATAACCCTCAAAGAATACTCAAAAATGAACCTTATCAAGCTTCCAAAAATGATTGTGGAACCAAACCAACAGCAACTGTGCACATCTAATGAATCTACCTTCGCTGGTTCTCCGACATGCACTCAAAGATCTAAATGTCTCAGCTAAGATTGCTGGTACCGGTGTATTCTGCTTACCAACGCGATCGAACAGATCCACAACTGCCTCATCTATGTGCCCTAACGCCTTTGGGAAAATCACCATGCCGTAAATACTCAAAGCCAAGACGTCGACCCTTTTCTTTACATCTGGATGTGTCGATATCAAATCCCTCAAAACGGCCCATGGAATGTACTTACTATCACCCTTTTGCTGTATACGAGCTACAGCCCACTGCTCACTCATCCCAGTAATCATCACCAACTTCTTTGCAAAAGTTGGAAGACTAGCAGGCCTAACATAAGCCTTATGACCCTGAATCCTCGGGCAACGTAGTAAATTCGTATACTCCTCCAAAGTAGGTACAAGATCAACATCACCAAATGTAAAGCAACTAAAAGCAGGGTTCCAGAACTGTACCATAGCTCGAAGCAAGTGCCTATCTACTTTGACGTCTAGCAAATAGGGAAGGTCTCTATAATTCTGATAGAAAAGATGCTTAGCCTCGTCATCCCATTGGGCCCAAATGTTTCTCAGCTCCTGAAACTTATTCTGCGTCGAATTAATACGGGTGAAGTCCCATAACTCTGACGTATATCCCTTAGTGACACTATCTCATTTCTCTAACTGGGTTTTCTCTGACCAGGTACAGACAGAAGCATTGTCCTCCACTCTATCAAGGTATTCATTCCTCATTACAAAACTTTCTAATCTAGAAATCAAGCCGTGAATCGACACCTTTAAATGCCAAATGACATGCAACGACAGAAAAATAAAAATAGGTCAGTATCATAAAAAAAATGATAAACAAGTACTTACAAGGGTAGCCTACTGAAGGCTATCACTATCTTTCCTAAACTCTTTAAAGTTCACTATATGAGTTTTAGCTCTAAAGCCAGGGTACCTGAACCAGCAGATTCCTTAGTCTTCACCCATTATAGGCTCATATAGACCAAGTTCAGTTCAGGGGGACACATTTCCCTATGGCCATACGGAGATGAAAATCTCACGAAGACATAGGTACAGTATCCCGAAAGTAATCCACTAGCTCATACGAAGGTGAAAACCTTACGAAAGCGTAGCTTCTCACTCCCACTTAAGGGTGTGACCACAACGGTCATACAAATGCAATGTACAGCAATAAGGTAACAAACATATGCAGCAAACACATGTAAAAAGGATCCAATTTTAAATTTTCCAAACTTCCGACATTAAGACAGAAAATACTCAATTTCTTGGCTTAACTCTCTTAAGTCCCCAGCGGAGTCGCCAAGCTGTCGAAACTATTTTTTAAAGATAGTTTGAAAAATGGGGATCGAATTTTGAAAAACGAAAATGGGAGTCGCCACTAACCTTTTTAGGTGTGATTGGATCACCTTATAAAACGTTTTGGTCTACGAAAATTAAGAAAACAGGTTCGGGAGTCGGTTACGTACGAGGAAGGATTAGCACCCTCGCAATGCCCAAAATTGGTACCAAATTGAATAGTTTTCTGTCTTAATGTCAAAAATTTGAAAGGATTTAAAAATAGGATCCTTTTTTTAAAATCGGAATTATTTAAGTTGAAAAATCGAGATTCCTTAGCTCCGAAAGAATACAAACATCACATCCAACATGATAGGACACGATATTCTTAAACTCTCGTAACTGAAATCATCTCATGATTTACAAAATCTATTTAGAAGGATACTTTAGACATTTAGACAAACGGGAAATCGCAACCTAGCATGTTAGGGTACTATTTCCCGAATTCCTAAATACGAAAAACATTGCCTCATTTTAGAAAAACTTTTGGATAAAATATGACAATTAAATGAAATATATTTTTTAAAATAATAATTTGAGTAAAATTTAAAAATAATTTACTAAGAGTAATACTATAAAAAATTATTATTAAAAATGAAATAGTTTGATATGATACTAAAATTATTAAAAAATTAAAATATATAAAAAAAATCAGGGAAACATGGATTAAATCAAAATAAAAGGGTTGAAAAATGAAGATGAACAAAGCATAAAGTAAGAACAAACCGTAGAAAATAAGAACGTAAGAGGGAGAGAAATTTGAGTGAAAGCTCTAAAAAATTTTTATTGTTTCCCAAAACTCCAATGTGTTTACAATGAAGGGAGAGGCCTCTATTTATAGTTGAACCTCCTCAAATCCAACGGTATAGATCAATTACATCAACAGTTAAGATTAAAAAGTATCTACAAATTAAATCTCTAAGGTTACAAAATCATATCTTCTAAGATTGCATATTATATTTAAGATTGTAATCATATCTAAGATTGTATCATATCTAAGATTGCATATCATTGAAGATTATATTTCCATATGAGTCAAGCTTGTAGATGGACCTTAAATCTTTTCAAGTAATGGGCCATTACGATCGCGCCAAATTATATTTGTAATTTTGGACTGAACTTGCACTTCGTTTTTTTTTTTTGGGTTTATTATTTTTGTTTTTGGACTTATTTCTGGGCCCGGGCAGAATTGAGTGTCTACAATAATTAGTTATAATATTAAAAGATTGATTTAATACATAGATTAAAAATAATTGAATTAGAAAATCTCTGATTGCCTAAAAAAAATGCTCTCGTCTTATTCGGTTGCTAATGTGGACAATAATGGAGAAAGTGACTCTTCTTGAGGATTCCATCATAAAGAAGGTCCGTTTCAAGGAATCAGACGTGAATACTAAAGATGCGATGGCTGTGGAGGACTCCAACACAAAGAAGGTCTATTTCAAGGAATCAGACGAGTCTCCTAAAAATGTGATGGTCGTGGAGTCATCACCAACGCCTTCTCTTTCTTGGAAAGATATGCTAGTGGGGATAGATACTCCTGCGTTGAATAAAACAAATGGTGGTCACTTCCTTGTTGATAACTTTTCCCTCTCTGAGTAGGATGTAAAGAAATTGGTGGTTGATGGTGTTCTTTCAATCTTTTTCTCGAAGAGAGTTTATTAGCTATTGGAAAAGGAGATGTCAACCTCTGTGGTTCTCAAAATGCTTGGTCGGAACCTTGGAATCACGACTCTGCATAATAAATTATATGGGATTTGGAAGCTATTTAAGCCTTTTCAATTAATGGATATAGAGAATGGTTATTTTCTCGCTAAATTTCAAAGCACTAATGACTATGATAAGATCCTTTCTCAGGGGCCATGGGTTATCTTTGGTTATTACCTAACCATTCAACCATGGAGGATTGATTTCAATCCTAGTCTACCTTACCCTAATTTGGTTCTCACATGGATTCGGTTTCCTGATCTCCCTAGTCATTTATATCAGAAACAAATTCTAATAGAGATTAGGGGAATGGTAGGTAAAGTCACTAAATTAGGTTTCAACACAGATAGCAAAGCACGGGGTCGTTATGCTCACATGGCAGTTTATGTCAATTTAGGGAGACCTTTAATTTCTAAAATTCTCATCAATGGCAGTCTTTAAAGAATTGAATATGAGAATTTACCTGTGGTTTGTTTCAAGTGTGGTTGCTATAGACACAGCAAGGAGAACTATCCGGTTGTTATAAATTCTTCAGTGACAGAAGAGAAAGGGGAGAAATCGGAACAAACCATTGCAACTTCTGAGGTGGCTGAAGATGGGGAGTCTGGGCCCTGGATGTTGGTGGAGCTGAGGAGCAGGCGCGGCACCTTGGATGGGAACAAAAAAGGAAATAATCTTAAAGGGGAGAAATTTTTGGGGTCAAGATAGGACTAGAGGCAAATTTAATGGAGGAAGATTTAAGTATGGAAAATCACAGGAATTTAAAGAAAAAAGGGAAAGTCACGATTGATCCTCATGAAAAATTATCAACGGGTAAAAAATCTGGTTTTAATGGGTCCAAAAAAGTGAATGTGGGCCTGTCGGTGAGGAAGCTTTTAACTAGTCAGGCCTATGACCCAAAAAACCACAATTCCTTAAAAGATCACAATAAGGTTGGGCTCAAGACGGACTTGGTCCTACAGCTTCATTCGGCTGCTAATCAGTAGACTTCCTTGGTCATTCAGCAGGCCTCCAACAGCTATGATTCGGATCAACTAAGAGAGGCCCAAGCTTCGAAGGAGACTGTTTCAAATTTTTCGAAGACTCCCAGTGCCACGCATGGTTTATGTCATATTATTGGAGAAAATATTCAGACCCTAAATTTAGGTATTACTGAATCCTTTTGTCATTTAATTTCGAATTCACAAGCTAGTTGTGATGGAGATCACGTGAAGGTGGACACTCCTACTTCGGTCCAAAAGCAAGCACAACCTGTGGTACACTTCAACCCTACATTTGAAGAGAATTCATTTGTTAATGTGGCGGTAAAGGAAGGAGTGTTGGAGGCCAAAAACCACTCAGCAATGGTGTTTAAAAGAAGCAGCATTCTGGAGCCGATTAGCGAGGAGACAAGGGGTAGTGTATGCCCGTCTAAAATTAAATTGCCTAGAGAGGTCTCGAAGGGATAGAATACAGGTGCTAAAGTAACTAGCTTTAAAGGAGGGTGAAAACTTAATAAAACACTAAAGGGACCGGGTAATCGTTTCAAGACTTCTGAAAATGCCCGGGTTCATTTTGTTGATTCTATGAAATGGCCAGCAGACCTTATTACGTCTGAAATTAATGAAAATTCTGCTAAAGATTTTTCGAGGAAAAAAGAAGAGCGAGAGGAATTCTCCTCCACCAGACACAATTGAGAAAAGCTCTTTTTTTTTTAATTTTATTATGATGAATATGTCTATTTTTTCTTAGAATGTATCGAGTTGTGCATCTGATAAATTTTTCCGAGCCTTTCATGAGTATAATAATCAGTATAAGCCTGATATAATTTGCCTTCTAGAGCCAAGAATCAGTGGGGTTAAAGCTGACACAATTATTGCTAAGTTGGGCTGGGATAAGTCGCATCGAGTAGAAGCAGTGGGATTTTCTGGAGGTATTTGGATTGGTTAGAAGAATTCAATTGATTTGGAGGTGGTCGGTAATCATCCCCTCAATTCATCTTGGCTCGTATCTACTCCAAATTGCATCCTCATTCGGTCTTTGTTACTTTTGTTTATGGGAAAACAAAAAAGGAAAATTTTGTAAAATGATTTAAGTCACACAGTCCCATATGAGTATGTTCCTTGGATGATTTTAACGACATCTGTAACACCCTAAAAATTTCTACAGTAAGATATTATCCTTAATATAGTAAAATAAGGAAATAAAGTAACAAGAAGAGGAAAATTGATTTATGTCACTGGAAAGTATATTATAACATATTGATTCAAGAAAGGACTAAATTGTAAAAGTGAGAAAAGTTTTGTGGCCCAAGAATAAATACTCAAAATTTGAGGGATTAAAGTGTAAATATAAAAAATTTGAAGGACTAATAGTGAAAATATTTTAAGGGTGGAATGATCTAGAAACCAAGGAAAATTGATGAATTAGGACCAAATTGAATAGGTGAAAATTTATGAGGGACTAAATTGTAATTTTACCAAATTAAGTGATGACTCAAGAATGAAATTTTAAAAGATGACAAAGGGAAAAATGGTCAATTGGAAGAGAGAGAAATCTAGAAAGTAATGATGATGCTGGTGATATTTTATAACTATTTAATTAGATAATTATTATTTATTTAATATTCTAATAATATATTTTATTATATGTGTGTGTGTGTGTGTGAACACACACACACACACTATCCATCATCTTTCCCATGCAAACTAACGTGAGAAGAAGAAAGAAAGAAAGAAAGTTTTACTTTCTTTACAATTTGGTCCTTTCACCAAAAATCCACCATTTTCACCTAGAAATCAAAAGAATTTTCATAGCCATCAAGAGAGAAAGATCACAAGGAGACTATGGGAAACTAGAGATCAAGTTAGATTCAAGAAATAGAAGCTGGAGCAGAGAGAAAATCAAGTTAAAGATTGGAAACAATATGACAAGGTAAGAACATCAAGATTTCCATGTATTTTTAAGTTTGATATTATTGAAAAAGCATGAAAATGAAGCTAAAGTAGAATTTTATTATATATGGTTCTATGTTCTTGATATGTTAATGAAGAGAAAATAAGAGAAAGTGATGAGAAATAGTGTAGAGAAAGAAAATAAGAGTTTATAAACATGGTAATTAACATCTTGCACTAAAATAGTTTTGGACAGCAGCAGTAGGCTAACTTTGAAAAATTACCATAAATTGTGGAAATATAATTAGAGGATGAAAAAAATATGTAATTAAATATTATTGAGTATAGTTTCTTATAAAAGAAACAGTGTAAGAAATGGAATCGTGAATTGTGAGATATAATAAATTTAGTGAGACAAGGTCAGAATGATTTTAGGTTCCCCTGTTCTGACTTTGGAAAATCATAAAAAATTGGAGAAAAATAATTAGGTTCTTAAAGTTATATGTTTACAATTATGAATGATTATATTTTCAATAGAAACAAATGAGAACATCATCCGAATCCTGTACAATGAGATAATTAATTTTTAGTAAAGAAGGGTCGGAACTGTCAGATAGCAGATTAAGGGTGACTTTAAAGAATAAACTGTACTTATTGGCTAAACCAAAAATTTTGAAAATTTTATGGTAAGAAGATACGTTTTATAGAAAATGAGAGGATCTCAATTTTGAGTTCTGCAGCTCAAGATATAAATAATTTAGTGACTATGACGCAAATGAATAGTTTTGAATATTCATATAAGTAAATAGTGAAATTATTGAAAATGTTACTTATAGCATGTTATATAAATAAAGGATGTGGAATAGAGAGAATGAGGAGGAAAATATGTATGAATATTCAGCTAGTATGGCTAATTTGAATGTTTTAGGTTCAAGGACTAAATTGAATAAAAGTAAAACTTTATGGGCAAGTTTGTAAAAATGTTAAAATTGATCAATTTGTATGAAATGGATTATTTTATTATTTTAAATTGCAAAATTGAATAAAATTATTAATTTAGTTCAAGATCGAGGAAAAACATGTTTTAAGGATTAAATTAAAAAGTGTTGAAATTATGGAAAATTTTGATATTTAATAGAATTCATGGGTTGTTATCAATTTGTATGAGAATA
Organism: Gossypium arboreum; assembly: GCF_025698485.1. Classification (NCBI taxonomy): domain Eukaryota; kingdom Viridiplantae; phylum Streptophyta; class Magnoliopsida; order Malvales; family Malvaceae; genus Gossypium; species Gossypium arboreum. The sequence continues at coordinate 103,126,508 of NC_069080.1, forward strand.
ACGACTGAAAATAAGGATTAAATTGCAAGAATTTTATTTTTTTGAGCCTAAGGATGAAATCGTCATTAATTAAAAGTTTAGGGGTAAAATGGTAATTTTATTTAGAGCATTAATTGAATGTATTAGAACATGAAATAAATGAAAACAACGATCAAATTTATTTATAAAGATCTGGATGACTTGAATACGAGACTTGAACGTGAAAAAGAAAAGATATCGGATTAATGAAATTATAAACATGAACAAGTAACAAGGTAAGTTAGTGTAACTTGAATTGTATTTTTAAATGCATGAAATATCGATATAATGAATTACCTGATTTATGTTTATGAAGAAATGGCAAGAAAATGATATTTATCATGGCATATAAATATGTGATTATCCTTGATACGTAAATACAAGGAAATTAAGTATATTGAGACGAGTAATAAATTCAAGTAAAACATGTCGAGAAAAATAAGTACATTTAAGGGACAATATGTTTGATTTTAATTGGTACCAAATATGAACGTTAGATAAAATAAAATATCTGATAAATAAATCGGTAACTCCGGTAATGCTCCGTAACTCTATTCCAGTGACGGATTCGAGTTAGGGGCGTTACAACATCCTATCATCAAAGGATAAAAAAGGCGGTCATTTCAAAGGCCGCAGATGCCAGTCCTTTGGTGAATTTATAGATAAAGCTCCTGTGCACGACCTGGGTTTTCAGGGTACCCCGTTCACATGGCATCGTGGTAATCTTTCTGAGAGACTTGATAGGGCTGTGGAGAATGACGCTTGGATGGAAGCCTTCCCTAACTGTTTAATTACTCACCTTACCAGAATCAAATCTGATCATCGGCCTTTGTTCTTGAAATTTTGTAATGATGGTAGTTGTGCTCCTAATTGTCCCTTCCAGTTTTTAGCTAACTGGCTACATCATCAGAATTTCTCTGATTTTGTTAAGAATAAGTGGAGCTATAATGGTAATATGACAAGTACAGTTGAGGAGTTTACGGATAAGCTCAAAAAGTGGAATAAATGTGTTTATGGCCATATAAGTCAACGAAAGAGGCAGTTAATGCACAAGCTTGCTAAGATAAAGCATGTCTTGGATCTCTCAGGGACTAATTCTTTTTTTCAACAGGAAGTGATCGTTCGTGATGAGCTTGGAAATATTTTCCACCATGAGGAGATGCTTTAGAAGCAAAACTATATATGTGAGTGGCTAAACTTGGGAGATCGTAATACTAGCTACTTTTACAGGCGTACGATTCTAAGAAGGAATTTTAATAAAATTACCAGTTTGTGTAATGCCGATGGGGAATGGATTTTCGACTCTGAGGTTCTTAAGAAAAAAGCAGTTAAGTTTTTTCAGAGTCTTTATGGGAAGAATCCAAGTCCATCAGGGTTTCTACCTCCTAATGCTTTTCCAAGGCTCAGTACTGAAGATGTTGATTCTCTTAGGAGAGGTGTTACGAATAAGGAAATTAAGGCTGCCCTTTTTTATATGGCACCTTTGAAATCCTCGGGGAACAATGGGTTTCAAGCCGTTTTCTTTCAAAACCAATGGGATAATATAGGGGGAGCTATTTGTGAGTGGGTTAAAAAGGTTTTCGAGGGAGGAACTATTGATCCAGAGTTTAATAACACACTTATTGTGTTAATCCCTAAAGTCCCCAACCCATAAAATTTCTCGCAGTTTCGCCCTACTAGTCTCTGCTCTGTGTTGTATAAGCTGGTCATAAAGGTCATTGCAAATAGATTTAAGAGTATATTCCCGAAGATTATTGGCCAAGAACAAGCAGGTTTCATTACAGGGAGAAGCATTATTGATAATGTCATCAATGCCTAGGAAGTGTTACATTCCATGAAATCCAAGAAGAAGCTTCAGTGGATGGCTATCAAGATAGATTTGGAGAAGGCTTACGATAGAGTCAGATGGGATTCTGTGGAAGCTTCTCTTAATGCAGTAGGTATTCCTTCTTACCTGGTTAAAATTATTATAAATGTTATTTTGTCTTCCTTTATACATGTTTTGTGGAATGATGTTCCTACTAAAAAATTTAGACCAGTTAGAGGTATTCGGCAAGGTTGTCTTTTGTCCCCATATCTCTTCGTTTTTTGTATGGAATGGTTGGGTCATAGATTTCATGCGAGTTTTTCCTCAGGGGAGTGGAGTCCCATTCGACTATCTCACACAAGATCGAATCTTTCACATTTGTTTTTTGCAGACGATCTAGTGATTTTCAGTCAAGCAAATTTGACTCATAGTGGACTCTTCAAGAATTTTTTGAGCAATTTTTTTGAGCTATCTAGTCAGAAGGTCAATGTCAGGAAAACAAATATTTTTTTCTCCACAGGTGTTAACAAGTCCGTAAGGAGTAAGATCAATGACATGCTTGGCTTTCAAGAAGTTAATGATTTGGGTCACTATCTCGAGATTTCGCTCTTCCACAAAAGGGTCACAAATGGTATTCGTAATTTTTTAGTGGAAAGAGTTCGTAGTCGGCTTTCTAGTTGGGATGCGAAACGGCTCTCTTTTGCTGGAAGGGTTACCTTAGCACAATCTGTTCTTTTGGCTATCCCGAGTTATCTCATGCAGTCAACTCTTGTCCCTAAAGGGATTTGCGACTCTACCAAAGAATTAGCTAGACAATTCATTTGGGAGGTCGCGGAAGGGAAAAGGAAATTGGCCTTGGTAGGGTGGAATAAAATTTGTCAGCCTAAGCTGCATAGAGGCCTTGGATTTCGATAATTGAAGGATCAAAACAAAGCTTTCATGATGAAAATTGGTTTAAGCTTATTACTAAGACTGAAGCTTTATGGGTTCAAGTTCTTAGAGCTACGTATGGGTTCCGTGAGGGTCTGCTAGATTCCATCATGCGGAATAGGTGTTCCTATATGTGGAAAGTAGCTACTAAAGCTTGGCCTTTGATGCACAGCAATATGATGTGGCCTATCAGTAATGGAAGGTCTGTTCGTTGTTGGGAGGATAATTGGGTTCAAAATGTTAGACCCCTTAATCAGTACGTATCGGGTCAAGGCAATATTATTTCGCAGAGTAAAGTTAAAGAGATGGTTGTGGATAATGGGGAGTGGAACCTTGATCTCTTCAGATTGTGGTTGCCATAAGAAATGGTCAATCGAAACATTAGCATACCTCCTCCTTCAGACTCAGGCGGACCTGATATTCTTTCTTGGTCCAGAACGACGACTGGTGTTTTTCTATGAAAAGTGCTTACTTTATGCTTAAGGATGAGTCTTGGAATTTAAAAGATGTGAACTGGAGTATCGTATGGAAAATTACAGGGCTCAATGAGTTAAACAGTTTATCTGGTTAGTTCTTAAGCAACAACTTTTAACTAATTCGGAAAGGGTTAGAAAAGGTATTGCGTAGGGCGCTTCATGTCATCTCTGTGTTAACTTAACGGAGGATATTCTTCATCCTCTTAGGGATTGCTCTTTTGTGAAGGAAATTTGGAAACAAGTCATCCCTTCCAATCACTTCGATAGCTTCTTCACAGGTAATATTTTAGAATGGCTTTTCTCGAATTTGCATTATCATCCTTCCGTTAGTGCAAGCAACTCCACTTGGACTTGTCTCTTTGGGATACTTCTTTGGCGCGTTTGGAAGAATCAGAATTTGATTATTTTCCAATGGAATACTATGAGTCCTAAGGATATTATCAGTGCCTCTTATAGTTGGGCGAATCATTTTTCCTCTATTCATAATGCAGCATTAGAGTGCCGCCCAAATCAGTCATCTGTTCATCAGAACTCAGGTATGTGTTTTTACCTTAATACTAACGGTGCTGTTCACTCTGTGTCTAGTTTCTCTACTGCAGGTGGAGTAATACGTGATGGTAAAGGAAAGTGGATCTTAGGATATTATCGACACTTGGGGAAATGTACAGCAGCGGTTGCTAAGCTGTGGGTAATATTGGATGGGCTTCTCCTCCTTCAGAAACAAGGTTATGATGAGGTTATTATTCAGTATGATAACCTTAGAAATGTTATCTCTATCTGTGATAGTAAGTTGGAGGACTCAAAAAGCTCTCTAATAAGGAGGATTCAACAAATTCTAGCCTTTGAAGAGAAGTGGTCCTTAAATTATGTTCCAAGAGAGTCCAATCAGGTAGTAGGTGCTTTGGCAAAAATGGTTTAACGAGGAATGATACATTGCACATGTTTGACGAACCCCTTTTGGAGCTTAAAGAGATATTGAAGGAAGGTTGTACTTTCGATAATGTGACTAGGAATTAATCTTTGTAATTCTTTGTTTATTTACCAAAAAAAAAAAGATTGATTTAATAATATAAAATTACTATCATACATTAATTATCTAATAAACATATCTCTTAATCAGTCCCGTTTTTTATATATTTAGGCTCTAGGCAAAACAATAAAATGGGGTTTTAGATTTCTTAAAAGTTGAAGAAAAAAATTAGATCCTTAAAATGTTGGTAAAAAAAAAATTTGAACCCTTAAAAGTTGGTAAATTTTTTTTAAACCCTTTAAAAATTGAAAAATAATATTTTAAACCCCTTTTAACCTTAAAACCCGGGCGGTCGCACCTCCAAACGACCCCAGGGCCGAGCTTACTCTTAATAATGCTTTAATTTGTTTTTTTTCCTAAAAAAATATATTTGCTAATCTTTAAATAAATATATTGCATGTGTCAATAAATATATTAATTGATTACAAACCGCATATATGATGGATATTATATTTTAAAATTATTTATAATAAAATCGATCAAGTCTATAGTATTTTTTTTGGTGAAAAAAGAAATTACAACTCAAATATCAAACATTAAGAAAACTCATTACATAATTCTTATCAACTAACCGCAACCTCGATTCCCTATCTCTCCTAAGCTTGACTATCTTATTTGTAATTTTATTCTCTTCTGTTGGAATATGTTGAAGATTCCAATGCCTTAGAAGTTTCAATAGCAAAAGTATTCTTGTAACTGAAGCAGAATTAGAACCTTCACAAACTCCTTCATGAATGAGGTTAACCGTTTCAAGATTGTTCGTCCGAATGAGGACTTTCTGAAAGCTGCGATCAAGGGCAATTTGCAATCCATCTAGAATGCCCCATAATTCTGAACTAATAACTTCACAATTTCCCAAATACCTTGTGAAGCCAACAATCCAAGTTCCCTTATAATCTTGCAGAAGCCCTCCAGCTACGGTAAACATATCCTCATATTTAACCGAACCATCTGTGTTCAAATAGACCCAACCATCCGAAGAATCAAGAACGAAATCCATTCTTAAGAGTTAAGTGCCTTGCAATCCAGACATCGAAACATATTGCTTTGCCCAACATAGGGAGGCTTTGATAACCTCATCAGTACACCAAGAAAGACCTTGAAATGTGCGTAGGTTTTGATTTTTCCACATGCGCCAAATGATAATCCCGAACAGACAAGGCTAATTGACTCCACCCACTAGCTTTAGGGCTTGTTGATTTTGTAAATTAAGCTTCATCAATCGTGTAGAGACCCTGCAAAAAAACAAATTGTTTACCTGTAGGTATTAACTGCATCCAAATATCCCTTGCCGTTGTGCAATTCCAAAAAACATGAAGGATATTCTCGTAATTATGGCCACATGTATCAGAACCCAATCCTCTTCGTAATCTTTCAACATTTGTAAGTAAACAGTGTTTAATAACAAGCCAAATGAATATTCTAACCCTTTGTGGCCCCTGATATTTCCATGATAATTTCCAAACATCCTCTTTCATAATCCATGAATCTTCCCGAATTTTCTTGTACGCACTTTCAACTGAGAAAGCACCAGATGTAGTCCCCCTAAATAATTCTATCCATGCCAGAATTTGGTTGAGGTGGTGAAATCCCTACAATCTGTTGAATGATATCTTCAGATAACCAAAGGCAGAAGAAGTTCAAATTTCAATCCCCATTCTCCGTGACTATATCACTAAGGGAACGATCTATATCCAAGTTAGAAGTGCAAGCTATCTTTTTGGACAATGGCCTAACATTAGAAACCCAAGAATCCTTCCAACAGTTAATATTGCATCCATCATCAACTGACCAGAGCAAATGCTCATGTATGAGCGGCCAAATCTTCAATAAAGATCTCCACAAGACTCTGGTAATCCATCTTGAACCCCATACTTAGACTGAGCACATTAGCCTATAAAGAAGAATGATCAGTCACTAATTTAAATCCTAGCTTCATTATGAAAGAAGTATTATGATCATGAAGATACCTTATACCAAGACCCTCATGCGATTTAGGTTGGCAAACCTAATCTCAGCTTACCAAAGCAATTCTTTTATTACCACTAGTGGACCCCCAAATGAATTGTCTAACCATAGCTTCAATCTCATCACGAAAACCTTTTGGGATCATCATCGATTGCGTAAAGTAGCTAGGAATTGATAGTAAGACCATTTGAGCTAGAGTTATTCTGCCTGCAAGAGAGAGTTGTCGAGTGTCCCAACTATAAAGTTTACTTCGCACCTTATCAATGACAAAACGTAAAGTATTATTCGTAACCTTCTCATGAAAGAGAGAAATCCCTAAATACAAACCAAGATTATGCACCACCTGGAATCCAAATACTCTGCTAATATCCTTTGAATGTCCTCATCCACCCCTTTAAAAAAAACATCTTTGACTTTTACAGATTAACATTATGACCTGATACACCACAAAACGTGTTTAAAACTTCCTTAATAACACGTGTCTGCTCCTCCTTCGCCTGACCAAAATGAATCAAATCATCTGCAAAAAAGAGATAAAAGAGGGATGGACCTGATCTAGTTAGCCGAATAGGTGACCATCTACCGTCTGCCATAGTCGCGTGAATACCATGCCCTAGCCACTCCATACACAAAATGAAAAGGTAAAGTGAAAGTGGGCATCCTTGACGAACTCCTCTTATCAGTTTGAATTTCTGGGATGGCACTCCATTCCAAAGCACTTGCATAGTTGAACCAGAAATAGTTGACACAATTACATTACCAAGAAAGTTAGAAATACCTGTAGCCTGTAAAGAGGCATCTATGGAATCCCAATAAACACGATCATAAGCCTTCTCGAGATCAATTTTAATGGTCATCCATATTTTATTCTTTTGCTTGCTCTTCATAGAGTGAATTACTTTTTGTGCAATGCTGATATTATCATTTATGTTCCTTCCTGCGACAAATCCTACTTGTTCAGGTTCTATGATATTTGGAAAAACCATTTTAAACCTATTAGCAATGACCTTCATTACAAGCTTGTATAAGGCCGAACAAAGACTGATAGGGCAAAACTGCGAGAAACATTTAGGGTGCTGCACTTTAGGTATAAGGACAATAAGAGAATTATTAATTTCTGAATCAATGTTTTCACCAGAGAAAACCCTTTTGACCCATTCACAAATTGAAGGGCCAACAAACTCCGACTGACTCTGATAAAAAAATAGCGTGTAAGCCATCACTGTTTGGTGCTTTTAAAGGATCCATGTCAAAAAGGGACTTTTTAATCTCCTCATCAGAAATGGCATACTAAAAAATTGGATCTCTTCCTACTCAAGAGACGGGAAGGCACCACCCCCAAGACTACCCATTTTCCTTAATTGCTCACCATAAAGTTTCTTATAAAAGTTGATCATTTCTTGCTTCAAGTCGTCCTCATCCATAACCCACTCCTCCGCTTGATTTTTTGGAGTCACAATATGATTATGCTTCCTTCTCTATAAAGCTCACCTATGGAAGAATCTTGTATTATGATCCCTAAAAACTAACCAATCACATTTAGTGTTCTGTTGCCATAAAAGCTCTTCATGATGTAACACTGACTCCAGCTCTTCTTAAATTTCTAACTCAACCTGATTTAAAAAAGTCAAACTTCTTCGATCAATCACCTTTTGAACATTATCCAGCTTTTTCTTCAAAAGATTCTTCCGATGCGTAATGTGACCATAAACCTCTTTATTCCATAATTTCACTTAAGCAGTGAAAGTAGCATGAGTTGTCGACATATCCCCCATAAACTCCCAATTCTTCTTAACAAACTCAGAAAATCATAGATGTTTAACCCAACCAGCCAAAAAATGAAAAGGTCTCCTTAAGGAAGGCTGAACTTCAGGCATAAGAGATAATTTAAGTGGTCTATGATCTGATTTAAGCTTTTGTAGATGAAGAACTTTTGACAGCGGAAACTTCAGGCTCCAAGCATCATTACAAATGGCTCTATCCAGTCTCTCAGAAACTCTCCCTCTATTTCAAGTAAAGTTTGGACCACTAACCCCAAATCATGCAATCCCATAGAATCTATGAACATACTAAAGAAAGCACATCTCTTCCTAATGACACTACCAACTTTTTTTTCACAAGAAGCGAGAATAGCGTTGAAATATCCAATTGCTAACCAGGGAGTCCCATCCATCGGCATAGTATATTTGAGAGCATCTCATAACTACTTCCACTTTTGACCATTAAGATTGCCGTAAACAAAAGTGACCAACACCAATTGCCGATAAGAATTTCTAGAAATTCTAAGTAAAATAAATTGGGAATGCTTACCCAAAATATCTACAAAAATGGAGTCTTTCCATCTTATCCAAATTTCACCAGAAAAACCCACAGCCTCCACACGATGCGAAAAATCAAAACTGAGCTTAGCAATAATAGAATCAGTTTTGGGACCACTAACCCTTGTTTCTAATAGGCCAACCAAAACATGTTTATGCTCTCTATTATACTCCCTAAAAACATGAGGAAATTTCAAACTACCACAACCTTGACAATTCCAGCAAAAAATAGTAAAATTCAAATTTAAAATAAAAATTTAAAAATTTAAAAATTAAAAATACCACTTATGCAGATTTAGACCCAATATCGCCAATTTGTTCCTCAACACTACTGCCAATCACATCTGTTCTAGACCCAACTTGCGAATTGACAAGATAAACCATTGAACTTATAGCTTCTGTCAAAGGAATTCAAGAAATTCCAGCATTTTTTAATCTACCTCATTTTTCCTTGAATGAGCGATTGAGGGAGGCTCCACCACAGTTACTGCCAACTTCATTCTCAGAACCACGCCATTTGGAAATAGAAAAAGATTTATTAGTATTAACTAAAATATTTTTCTTAATACCTTTGTGTGATTTTGTCACATTATTTTCATTAATAATAACAGTTGAATGGTGATTTGGGTCTAGAATATTCGCGTCCAATTTGACCACAGATTTATTAGGGCCTTCAAACATGGGATTATTAAGAACCAATTTATTATCCACATTTCCTGAAGAAATCGATTGTACATCCACAAGTTCCTATTCAAATAAATCATTAGAAGAAATCCCACGCAAACATTGTTTATCCAAAATAATATGCTGTCCATTTAAAAATGTGTTGTCCAGTCCACTAGGAGCTACCCATTAGATACTAAAAGACCATTCTGTCCGAGCCTTTCCTCACTTCACCCACTAAGCAACACATTCGACGGCCCCTTCGTTTGCATTGAACCTACAGATAGAAAGATAGAAATAGATTTAGAAAAGGAAAAATTATTTTTCAAGTCTTTATCCTTTTGAAGGAACCCATCTGACCCCACAGGCTTTTTCTCCAAAGATTTAGAATTAATATCTCCTTTAAATTGACTTGCCTCAACAATTACTGGGCCACTAAAGCCTGAGCCCAAAATATGCCTAGTCGAAACCCTAAAGTCCACCTCAGCTCCACGGTCCACTCCATCCCCATGGCCCTAATCACCTTTAGTAAAAACCTTAGCTTCATTATTATTCCTACCCATAGCCACATGGCCATTTTCCTTCTCCCTCAAAAAACCCTCGTCAGATCCTCCTAAGCCTCCACTTGAAACATCATCCGTAATTAACGACGAAACTTAGACCCCAACGAACCCTTTCCCAATTTCACAGCCTTGTTAGCTCGAGAATCCCGTTAACCCCACCGTGACTTCCTCTCGAACAACATCCACGGCCCATAATCAAATATCTTTTCTTCCCAACATTTTCATTGACATCTTCACTGGATACTACCACTGCCGCAGTCATGGGCCTCTCTAAAGCCGGATTAACCCCTACCGACGAGCACAACTCTTTGACATGCCCATATTTTTCGTAATTGAAGTAGACCGTCGGGAGTGCCTCATATTCAACTAGTTGAACAACACCATCAACCAAAACTTGAGAGATTAGCGGTTTGTTAAGATTGATGAACAGAGCCAAACAGGCAAACCGTCCCTGGTTCTGTTGTTAGTTTGTAAATCCAATTTGACAACTTTCCCGATTAAACCTCCAATAGCTTCAATGATTTGTGTAATAGCCCGTTTTTTTTTAGGGTTGATCGGAACAGTGGTTTCGAGGCCACCAAATCCGAACGAGTAGGTTGGTAAATATTATATTTAATATTTACGAGTTAATTGTGATTTTAAAAATGTTTTTGATATTGTGATTTTTGTTTTATAAGCGATTTATTAAGTTTAAGTGGTATAACCCTAAGGTCAAATGGGTTTAGAAAATGAGGTATCGGGACCTTTTTTCTATAAACCGAGTCGTAAATATTTTTATAAATATTTACGTAGTGGCAATAAGATGGTATTAAAGTTTCGTTGAAAAATTTTATCGTTTCGATAGTTAATTAAACAAAAAGGACTAAATTGTGTAAAGTGCAAAAGTTGTGTTCTATAACCTAAAGGTATTAAATAGATATAGAACTTAAAAGTAGAAGTCCTTATTTGGTAATTAGCCCATTAAAGAGATAGTGGGATATGATGGCTTGGCATTTGGTGTAATAAATAAAGTGTATAAAGGTTAATATTGTAAATTGGTTAAAAATAATAATAAAATGAATATAATAAAAGAATCAAGGTGTCATATTTTTCATTCTCTTTTTACCAGCCGAATATGAAGGCTTGAGAAGCCATGGTAGAAGCTTCCAACTTTCAGCTAATGCATGTTAGGCATTTCTAGTCTCGTTTTTAATTATTTTTATATTTTCAAGATCGTTGTTGCTTAATCTATCTAATGAGGGGACTATTTTGCAAAACCATTGAATAGAGTGATATTTTCCATTGATGAGTATAATAGGGCTTTGAAGTTTAATGGAAGAATATGAGTCCTTGTTGATAGTTAAACACTGAATTTTTGTGAAATTGACAATTAAGGGCTAAATTGATAAATGTGAAAACTTTGTGGTTAAAATGTCAAATAAATGAAATTTGTGGGCTGCTAGAGACACTAGTGATATTCTTCTAAATTTGTGGGCTGCTAGAGACACTAGTGATATTCTTCTATAGTAGAATTTTACTCAATTTCATGAATTTGCATTTTTATGATATAGGGACTAAATTGTAAAGAAATTGAAATATTAGGGGCAAAACTATAATTTTGCCATAAAGTGAATTGTGGACTGTTTTGATACCATGAACATTTGGCTAAGCTTAATTATGGTTAAAATGGTTAATTTGCATGTTTTGAGCTCGTGGACTAAAATGAATAAAAGTAAAACTTTAGGGGTAATTTTGTAAAATGACAAAATGACCAAATTGTATGAAATGAGGTGTTTTAATGTCTAAATTAATATACTAAATGAAATTATTAATTTAGATCAAGATCGGGTGGAAAATCGAGAAAAATGAGAAAATTACCAAAATGCCCCTGAACTTTGGTATCTCTACAATTTAGCTAGGTAAGTTCGTATGCAATAAGCATTGTTAAATTGATGTTTCTAATGCTTTAATATTGTATAAATTGTATATACGTGAATATTTTAATGTCTGACGACATATCGACAAAATGTGGCACTTAGTGTGCGGGGCAATCAAATATGGTACTCAGTGTACGAAATATTGAGAATGGCACTTAGTGTGCGAGATATTGAGAATGACACTTAGTGTGCAAAATATCGAATGATTCAAAGGGAAATTATAAATTGTGATTGAATGATTAAATAGAGCAAAGTGAACAGGTATACATGCTATATTATATGAATTGTTTATGAGACGACTTTATAATGGTGATATTTGGGCTTTGAGCCTAGCAAGCTTTAAGCTGGTGAATAATATTATCGGGTTTAAAACCTAGCAGGCTAAATGCCGGTGATTTGATAAAAGTCTAAGACTATGAGACCTTGTGTTAAATCGGCAATTGAATTTGTTCAATACATTAAGTTGGCCAGGTATGTGATATATTCTTATGCATGTTAGATCGATTGGAATTGAATCATGAGTGTGAAATGAGAAGCATAGGTGAAAATGCCTATGTCATATATGTGAGCAAGGGCAAAACCATCGTAAATTATCGATAAGGGTGGACTATGTGCGGAATCATCTTATAATTGCTAATTTGAATGGTTGTGTGCGAATCATTGAGCATGATGTATTGTATTGAGATTATGCTTGAGTGAAATTATAGATATGTGATGAAATTGATTGGTGATATACATGTTTAAATAATGTGAATGCAAAGAATGTGTGAAATAGTAAATTTGTAATAAATCTACTTGGGACAGCAGCAGTAACGTGATTTTGGAAAATCACCATAAATTGTTGGAGTTGAGTTAGAAGCTGAATAAATTATGTAATTAAACTTAATGAGTCTAGTTTCTTATAAAAGAAACCGTGTAAGCAAAAGAATTGCTGATACTGAGATATTTGAAGTGGCGTGGGATAGAGTCAAATGACTTTGGGGTCCCCTGTTCTATTTTTAGAAAATCATTATAATTTGTACAAAAATGGTTATAAGATAAAATTTATATGCTTAGACTCCTTAATGAGTCTAGTTTCAAATGAAATCAAATAGAACATATTTTGAATTCTGTACAATGATAAATTTGATTCGTAGTGAAGAGTGGTCAGATTAGTCAAACAGTGAAACAAGGGAAACTTTAAGAAAAATCTGGTATTGATTGGCCAAACCTAAAATTCTTAAAATTTTATGGAAGGAAGATATATGAGTCTATTTTCAGGGAAAATTAACGGCAATTGATTTGGAGTTTTGTAGCTCCAGTTATAAATAAGTTAGTAACTATTGCTCAGGAAGACAACTTGTAGTGAATTTGTGATTATGTTGTAAACATTGATAAAACTTGTTAATGAGTTGCTTATTGTTTTCTTATGAACTTACTAAGCGTAAAGCTTACTCCCTTTTTCTTTACCATATTCCCTAGGGTTGCCAGGTTAGATCGGGTTGGAGGCCGTCAGAGATATTATCACATTGTCAAGTCTACGCTATCTGCGTAAGTAAATCTTAGTGTTTCGAGTCTATGGCATGTATAGGGTTGTAAAGTTGAGTAAGTAAATGATACAAGACTAAGATATTAGTAAATATTTAATAATGCCTCATGAATATTTTGGGCCTTGTAAGCCCGATTAAAGGATAATATATGTGTGTATGAACAGTTTAAAATTGATCAAAAATTTTTATGGTCTGATTTTATATAAATGGATGAGTTTAAATCTGGTAGCACCTCGAACCCTGTTTCGGCGAGGGATACGGGCGAAGGGTGTTACAATTTGTCTTTTGTATAGGTAACCTGGAAGACCCAACAATCGAATCCAAGCCATCACCACGTTGGGGTAAGGCTATGTTGAATTAAACATTTTCATCCATAGTTATACAGTGAGGTATTGTCCGAATATGATTCATGTACCCTGGGTTAAAACTTTGTTATAATCTTCGATATCCTGAAACTTAACCAAAAAATAACCATTAGTGATATCCATTAGATGAAAAGATTTTGCAGGTTTCCAAAGATTGAGGATACGGTTGTGAAGCACATTATAACCAATATTATGCCCTAGCAACTTGAAATAACTGTCAACTCCATCTCCTTGAACAGTATATCTTTGATATGATCAGAAAAGGTGATTGTCGGAATCCCATTAACCATGGGCGTATTCACATCTCCATCTAGTAGTTCAAAATCACACTCATTCCTTCCGAAACTCCTTACAAGATTCTCATAAGAAGAGGCCACACCTCCCCCAAAAAGTTTGTCTTTAAAAAACATCATTGGCTGTTGATCAGAATCAACAACCATATTGGTATTTTCCCCATCAATAGCTTCCTTGAATCGTACTTTTTTGGTATTCCGATCACCATCAGTGCAAGGATCTCTATTAGTAACATTGCTGGAATTTTGCGTCTCCATTTTTAAACTAGTCTAAGTCCATAATATTCATAATTAGACTTCATGCACATGAATCTCATTAATGCTATTCATTAATAATATTTTATAATATTGAATCATATATTATCTACATTATTTTTAAAAGCACAATTATTTATTTTTCCTTCAATTTTATAAAAAATCATTTTTGTCTTACATTTATTTTTTAATTCTTGAATTTGTATTTTTATCAAATCATCTCAAAATTGATGAAAAAGTTAACTTTATGGAATTATCACATCAACAATTAATTAAAATTAAAAAATCAATTGAAGTATAAAAGTTATTTAAAAATTATAAAAATGTAAAAGAAAGTTTTTTTAATTTTAAAAAATAATTTATTACTAATGTGTCATTGACTGCTACGTCAATATTAACTTTTCCATTTATTTTAGGATGATTTGACAAAAAAATTCAAGTCCAAGGGCTAAAGGAGACAGAATTAAATGAAGAGCTAAAATGAATTTTTTTGGTAAAGTTGGATAGTTAAATAAATCATTATGTCTATTTTAAAAATATTTTAAGGAGGAGGTAAGTAAGAAGAGCCAATTAATAACTTCGTTAAATTATTGTGTTAATTATGTTAATGTGATATTTAAAAATAAAATAACTAATGGCGCTAACACTTATCTATTTTGATTATTTTTAAACTTCAAATGAATATTAAGGGCATTTTACTCAAAAAGGCCCTTTAAAAAATATAATTACAGAAATAGGCCATTTATTGGGTTATTTACCGGATTAGGTCGTTTTCCACGAAAACACGTCCATGTCAGCGCGCTTTAGTGTCCACGTCAACAAAACGCTTCCTTTGAGGAGCATTTTGTCCATGTCAGCAAAAAACGCGTCCTTGAGGGCGTTCTTTGTTGACATTGTGACATCCCTAATTTAACCCTAGTCGGGAAGTGGTTTCGGGACCGCTAAACCGAGTCACCGACATGTTCAAACGTAATATTTATTGTCTAGAATATGTGAAAATACATGTGTGAATTTTGAATTCTTTGATTTAGTTAATTTGATTGTGAATTGAAAGAAAAAGGACTCATGTGAAGGGATTTAAATATATGTGGCTATTTTAAGAGGTTAATAAAAGAATGAAGTAAAATAAATGGAGTTGCATGTCAAATACTCCATTTATTTTGGATAAGTGGCCGGCCATGACAAGTTATGGGCAAGGGGAAACATGTTTCAAACATGTCTAGCTAATGGATTATGTAAGGAGGAATAAAAAAAAAAGAAGCATGGGAAATAAACTAATGAAAAATTAAAGGAAGAAAACAAAGAAAAAAAATGTGTCCATCATTCTCATGCATGACCGAAAAAAAAAAAAAAGGGGAGAAGGAAAAGGCTTCATACTTTGGTTCTTCTTAGCCGTGTAGAAGAGGAAAAGAGGAAGAAATTCAGCCACCTTGAGCTGGAAATTAAGGTAAGAATTCAAGTTAGCTCTTTAAATCTCAAAGCATGGTTTTAAGCTAGATTCTAAGCCCTTATTTATCCATGCCAAATCTTTGAAAAATTATGGTGATATGAACGTTCGCCATGGTAGATGTTAAAGAAGATGGTGGAAATGTTGTACATATTTGATTAGTAAGTTAGATGGATGAAATTTGAACTAGTTATCAAGTTCTTTAGGTAACCCATGTTGAAATCTTGGTTTTGAATAAGTGAGTTTTTCGGCTAGGGTAACTAACAAGGGTGATGATTGTTGTTTCATGCTAAATCTAGATGAACAATAGTTTAAGAGGAGCATTCGCCATGATATGAGATTGTGATGTTAGTGCCGAATGTGAGGATGATGAACTTGAATAAGAAATATTCGCTAGCATGATAAGTATGGATTATCAAGTAGTTGAGATAATTGATGAGTGAAGTGGCTAATGGGGACTCTTAATGAAATTATGCTAAGGCCGAATGTATCAAATGCTAAATGTGCTTATATGTGTGTGTGTGTGTCATTAGTAGCTAATGGCATTCGGCATTGTTTAACTAAGATTAGAAATGAATGCTTGAAAGTTAAATATGGTCGCCCTAGTGACCAAATGCGTTAAAAGCTAATATATGGACAAATGATACGAATAAATTGACCTTTGAAATGTATATGGTTGCCGTGTGTATGTGTCTGATTGAGAAGTAAATTTGTTTGATTTAGCTCAAGATCTTAAAGGAGAGGCGTCCAACAAGGGGAAATCGAAGGTCATCGAGTAGTCGACTTGGAACTATTTTACCTAACACAAGGTAAGTCATTAAGCATATATTTGGTGTTGATTTAAATGATCATAATATATATGCAATTGTGTTTAATGAATTGATGTGTAAATGAAAATGTATGTGTATGGAATGATGCCATTGTTGAATGTATAAAGGCAGCAAAATGCATAAGGTATTGGTCACGGCACTAAGTGTGCGGGTATAAATGGACACGGTGACAAGATTGGCACTAAGTGTGCGGGTTTAAAATTGTACAGCACTAAGTGTGCGAGTTTGATTCTATAGCACTAAGTGTGCGAGCTGGAAATATATAGCACTAAGTGTGCGGATTCACTATATGCTCTTGTATTACAATTGGCACTGAGTGTGCGACATTATCGAGTTAATCCCGGACAGCGAATCGGGTAAGTACCTCGAGCTCTTGACGAATAGAGAATACGTTCATGCTTGGGGTTGAATTTGGTAAGCCTTAAATCTATGTGATGATTGAAATTGTATGGTTGTGCTGGAAATTGAGTTAATGTGTAAAAATGCTTCGATTATCTTGTTGTGTAGAATATGAAATGTGGATGTATGAATTGGTACGAGATTGGACCGAAAGGTCCGAGGTATTATGGTATAGATTCGATATGGACGAGTACCTAGCCTCATTTGTTGTACATGTAGTAGTAACTTTATCAGTGGATTGACGAATGCTTATGACTTACTGAGTTGTAAACTCACTCGGTGTTTTCTTGTCACCCATTTTAGGTCTCTTGGACTCGTATTGTTATAAGCTCGGAACCGTCGTTGAAGTCATCACACCGGCTGAAATCTTGTGGTATTGTTTTTTTGTTGTTGAAGAACATTTGGCATGTATAGGCTATTATATTTTGTCGAATTGTGGGTTGTAAACTTTAAGCCATGTGAAAATGGCCTATGTGGTTGTCGAGTGGGATGCTAGAACCTATAGCCACGAGTCTTAGAAACTCAAATTTTGTTAAGGTGGCCATAATTTGTGTCATGTATGATGGATGATTAAGGCCAAGGAAAAATTCATGAAATTGGCATAGTCTACTGCAGTAACTGTTGCGGACAGCAGCAGTGAGATGAGATTGAAAAATCACTAAAAATAGTAGAAGTAGAATTAAATAGTGAGTAAATTATGGAACTGATCCTTGATGAATCTATTTTTATATGGACGAAACGAAACGACCATATGAGCAGTATACTGGGAAATATTAAAGTTCTCGTGAGACAGGGCCAGAACGATTTCTGGGTCCCCTGTCGCGACTTTGAAAATTTACCATAAATTATCCAGAAAGAATTAGGAGTCATGCCTTATATGTACAGATTCCATTTTGAGTCTAGTTTCATTAGAAACAAACGGAACCAGTATTAAAGCCCTGTACAGAAAGATATTCAAGTTGTAACGCGGGAGGTCAGAGCAGTCGATCCCTGTAACATGGGTGACTTTAACTAATAAACTGTACCAATTGGCCCAACAAAAAATTCTAAAAATAAATCCATGGATGGGTATATGAGTCTAAATTCGGGGAAAATTTACAAAACCAGTTTCCGAGTTTTGGAACTCGAGATATGATTTTTAAGGCGACGGTGACGCAGTTTTCCAGCCTGTCCAGAAATGCCAAATTGGTCGGTACTTTAAGAGGATTTGTCTCGTTAACCCCTCGTGTCCGACACCGGCGTCGGCCACGAGTTAGGGGTGTTACAGACATGGACAAAACGCTCGGCGCTCTTTGTTGACATGGACAAAATACTCCCCCAAAGAAGCGTTTTAGCCTGAATATAAATTTTCAAAAAGGATTATTTTTTAAATATTATAAAAATAGACCAATTTTTTTAAAAATTTACAAGCATAAACCTTAAAAAAGGCTCAAAGTGATAACATCACTTTTGTTAAAGTATTATAAATTAATATGGAAATAAAACTTAAAAAACAAATCTTTATATAGACTCAAAGTCTCATTTCCCTTTTTTTTTTAAGCAATGTGGGATATAAGATATGTGTATATATAGACTTATGAATAGGTTTGCAGCTTATTCCTAAACAATGTGGGATTCCTTCCTCTTTAACTAACAACATGAGATTAAAAGCTACACTATATTTTATATTTTTTACTTAGAGTTTAAATTTTTTACAAAAGTTAACATTTGTTACATTATAAATAAAAATTTTAAACTCTATAAGTAAAAAATTATCAAATATAAAATGAGTATGGTAAAATATTAAAATAAATATTTAAAAATTACTAATAGTTGAGTGATCATTTTGTAAGTTTTATAATTCGATAGCTAAAAATCATAGTTAAGTGACTACTAATGTAATTTAATCTAGATATAAAAATATGAAAGATAATTATTATATTTTATGTATGTTATATATTTCTATAAAAAACTTATTTAACATAATTATATACTATGTTTAAATAAATTATCTATCTAGTCAAAATACATCTAAAATAAATTTATCAGCATTCATTAGGTGATGAAAATTAAATTAAAATTAGAGTTAAAAAATTAATTAGCATAGTAAAATATTAAAAATAAGTAAATATTTAAAAATATATATCAATTTTTAAAATTACAAAAATACTATTTAAGTGCCAAATACTCACCATTTATTTATTAGTCAAACATTCATAATATAAAAAAAAGTTAAAAAATTAAAAGTATAACTTCTAAATTTAAATAATGGAAAATTATTTTAAAAATTAGAATTGCATTGATATTAACTTCAAACATTTAAAGTTAAATAGAAGATTATTGCATGTACAAGTTCCATATGTGCAATTTGTTCTCTTTTTTAATAGTTCTTTTGTATATGTTAACAATTTTAGAATGCAACAAAATTAAATATCTCAAAAGATAATTTTATAATATGAGAAAATGTTAACAAAATATAAAAATAGAAATTGTTTTGTAATAAAATTATAAAATATAGTGTAGCATTTAGTCTCATGTTGTTAGTTAAAAGAGGAAGGAATCCCACATTGTTTAGGAACAAGCTGCAAACTTATTCATGGAGTCTATATATACACATATCTCATATCCCACGTTGCTTAAGAAAATAAGGGAAATGAGATTTTGAGTCTATATAAAGATTTGCTTTGTAAGTTTTATTTCCATATTAATTGGTAAAATTTTAAAAAAAAATAGTGTTGTCACTTTGAGTCTTTTTTAAGGTTTATTCTTATAAATTTTCAAGAAAATTAGTTTATTTTTATAATATTTAAAAAATGACCTTTTTTGAAAATTTAAACCCGGGCTAAAACGTGTCCTTGGGGGAGCGTTTTTGCCATATCAGCAAAGCACGTCCATGAG
The DNA here is from genome assembly GCF_025698485.1 of Gossypium arboreum. NCBI lineage: Eukaryota > Viridiplantae > Streptophyta > Magnoliopsida > Malvales > Malvaceae > Gossypium > Gossypium arboreum. The sequence continues at coordinate 103,146,192 of NC_069080.1, forward strand.
GGTGCGATTTTTGCTGACATGGCAAAAATGCTCCTCCAAGGAAGTGCTTTGTTGGCATATCTTCTGAAATCGTGCTGACGTAGACGCGTTTTCGTGGAAAATGGCCTAATCCGATAAATAACCTAATAAACGGCCCATTTCTGTAATTATATTTTTTAAAGGGCCTTTTTGGGTAAAACGGCCGAATATTAAACTTCAATCCCAGATTATGAATTTTTCTATTGCTTTAATATTAAATATTCGTAGGATTAAATCATACTAATATAACTGATTTTAAATTAGTTAAATATTTTTAAAAATATTTTGTAATATATTATTTTTTCAATTCATTAATTATTTTTGAGGAAATTTATTAATGATTTTAAATAAAAAGTAATGTTATAAAAGATATTATAAAATTAATATACACAATCGACGTACAAGAATACAAATTAGTTAACAAAGAGAGAAGGAGGAGAATAAGAAAAGATAAAAGAAAACAATGGTTTAATAGTTTGAAGTAATTTGTGTAACGAAAATATACTTGAGTTAATAAGAATCTAAACTATTTATTAATTGTTTTACTGAATTGATGTCATCCTCAATTAGATCATCAATTCGGTTGGAAAATTATGCAAATATCTTCTCGTAATTAAAATAAGTTATATTACTTGAGAGTAATTTAGTCTTTTATTTTTAAAAAATGAATAAAAATATGCATATTGTGAGATTTAAACCCAAACTAATTATATTAATAAAACTTTTAATTTACCACTCAACTAAAGCTTTATTTTGATATTTTTATACGTTTCAATTTTAATTTTGCACAATTTATTACCTCCATTAATTGTGCGTGTATATATATATCATTTACCATTTTGAACTAATGCAATTTTTGGTTTTTATTTGAAACTTTGATAAGTATATTTATTATATAAATTTTTATATATTTATTTATCTGTACTATTTATTAAGTTTTTATTAAGTGTGACCTAATAAAATTAGAGAATTACTAAAAAATTAGTTTATCTCTAAAATAGTGTTATTGTTGTTAATCTTTTTTTAATTTTCATTTAAATTCTTGATTTCCACGGATAAATTAGCCATATATGTCAAAAAAAATTATTGGCCAATTTAATTTTTTTTAATTTTTTATGAAAATAGGTCGATTTTGGAGAGAGTGTCCTATCTGCACATGTGGTAGGAAAACGCGCCTAACCGGACGCGATCTCCCTTAAAATATTAATTTTTTGACTTTTTTTAATATAATTAGTTTTTTTGGTTAGATAGTTAAATGTTAGTGGTTTTATTTTTGAGTCTTAAGTTTGATACATTTTCCGCTCATATTTGTATTTTTTATTCCATGTTGTTTTAAGCTTTTTATTATTTTTAATAAATTTTTTAACATATTAGTGCTTTGATTAAATAGTTAAATAATAATGGTTTTATCATTGAGTCCCAAGTTTAATTCCTCCTCTTCTAAACATATTTGTAATTATTTCATATTGTTTTAAACTTTTATTATTTTTAATTAATATTTTTAACATATTAGCTCATTTAGTTAAATAGTTAAATAATAATTATTTTATCTTTGAGTCTTAAGTTTAATTCCTCGTCTTCTAAATACATTTGTAATTTTTATTAAAAATTAATTAAAATAATTTCCACTCCAAGATCCACTTATTTCCTTAATTTAAAAAAACTTATTTAACCAATATTTCTTTTTACATGTATAGCTAATTTAGACGATTTCCATACATAATCTGTGATAATATATATATATATATATATATATATATATATATATATATATATTATTTTATTTTCTTGTATATTTTTGAAAGGTGATTAATTGCGAAAAGTGTTATAATTTGAGAATAAATTTTACATTTAGGCCCAAATTAAAAAAAATTCCAATTAAAACAATCCGAAAGTCTATAATTCATTCCAGGAGTGAAGCTCATGAGATCGATGGTTTTCCATGTCGCCGCCATCACCCAAAAAATCCCCCCAAAAGGAACTAGGCTTGAGCCATGCTTTCTTGCAATGCGCAGACCTTATCCTTCCATGGCTAACCCCTCAAGAACTGGCTAATGTCTCCCTCACCTGCACAACCCTTCACCGAGCAGCCCAGTCCATCACTCTCTACCGCTCCCTTGACGCTTCAAGATCCTTTGAAAACTTTCCCATCCCATTTCACAACACCGTCGATCAATACCCTTATGCCTATTTCTTCTATACCCCTTCTCAAATAATCCCTTCTTCTTCTTTTTCTTTAAACCGCCAATTTTGGGGACCCAACTCGCCGCAAACTCTGGTCCTTCCCGAGTCGGGCTTGTTGGATGCTGAAATGGGTTGTGCTCTTGACTCAATGGATCCACTCGGGGGGAGCTGGGTGAGTGTGATGGACGAGTCAGGGTGTGAGTGTGAGAGGTGTGAAAAAGTGAGCGAAGACAATGTGATTGGATGCCCGTGCATGGAATTGGAAGGGGAGGAGGGGATGGGGATAAGGAGTGAGTGTGGACCGAGTTGCGGCTGCCGTTTGGAGTGTGGGAATCGGTTGAGTCAGAGAGGAATACAGGTTCAATTGAATATTGTGAAGGATGTAAGAAAAGGGTGGGGATTATATGCTGCTCAGTGGATTCAGCATGGCCAGTTCATCTGTGAGTATTCAGGTACTTCATTTCAACACTTAGCCTCCATTTTTTCTCTAAAATTAATCTTTTATTAAATGTTTGGAACTTTTCTGGTTATTTACTTTTTAGTATCTTTGTCCGATAAATTTAGTTAGCCTTTGCCCCCTTTTTTCGTTAATTTCCATCGGAAAATGAACTTTGAAGATATATATGTGCACAACATAGAGAGAACACCATCACAAATTAATGATCCAGGCCAGATAACATGTCTGCTCTAGCAATTATCTCTTTGCTTCGAGTCACCGATGTGTAGCAACTTGGCATCTTTAGCAAGATTGGGGCCGTCACTCCTTTCTGATCAGCTGATGTTTGCCTTGCATCTATTCCTTTCTGCTTTCTAGCTGTTGCTGTCTTGTCCACTAATTCAGTTAGCTTCCTGGTTCTCCCCAACCCAACACCCAAGAGGGGTTTCCCATGCTATTCTGCTTTATGATTAGCTCATGTTCGTTTTGCTTTTTGTTCTTACTATAGTAAATCTTTAATAGTCCAGCCAGCTTTCTCCCTGTACCCCCATGCTATTTGGCTTGGTGTCGCCAATTGATGACAACTTGGCATCTTTAGCAAAATGGCAACTGTCTTTCCTTATTATCAGACTGATGTTTATCTTGCTTCAAGACTCATTTTCTTCTCTCTAGCAGTTACCTTTGTCTTGTCCTTGCTTTTGTAGTTCTCACCAGTGAAAGTCCTGAGCAATCCAGTTAGCTTTCTCCCCCTTTCCTCCTAGCATCAACTCGTTTCTGCTCACTGGTTGTCACCATCTTCTTGTCCTTTCTTTGTGGTTCTTACTGTTGTACAACTTTCATGTGTCTTTTCTTTGCCAAATACAAATCCATCTCGGTCTGGTTGTAATTAATGCTGCTATGTAAGGTTTTTGCAAGCTTCTTAAAGAATTGCCGAGGGCTCGAATGATAAATCATTCACCAAAGCATCAGGGAAACATGCTGTCTCAAAGAAATTGCTTTAGATATATTTTGATGAAAGTAATTGCTTTTATTGTTTCTCATGTGCGATGTATAATTGTGTGGAGATTAGCCCTTAAAATGCTGTTAAATTTGCTATCTACTTTGATAGGTGAGCTGTTAACAACCAAAGAAGCTAGGAGGAGGCAACAAATCTACGATAAACTTGCTTCAGATGACCACTTTTCGTCTGCTCTTCTTGTTGTTAGGGAACATCTTCCATCTCTGAATGCATGCTTGCGAATTAACATGGATGCCACAAGAGCTGGAAATGTTGCTCGCTTCATTAACCATTCATGTGACGGTGGTAATCTATCAACAGTACTTGTAAGAAGTTCAGGAGCTCTTTTGCCTCGTCTTTGTTTCTTTGCTTCGAAAGACATAAAAGAAGGTGAAGAGCTCACTTTTAGCTATGGCGAAATTAGGGTTCAGCCTAAGGGCTCAAAATGTTTTTGCGGTAGCTTTTCTTGTTTCGGAACATTACCTTCAGAACATACTTGAAAACCAACCTCAAATATGTTATCAACCAAGAGTCGTTTCTCCACAAGTGACTGGTAATGCTCGTAGAGGCTAGACAACCGGTTAGAACCCTTTACCCAAACTTTCGTTTCTTAGTGTACATGAAGGACAACAACTTCGATTTCGTTTTCAATCTGATATCCGTTTGAATTAATTGTTTTAAAAACCTTGAAATTAACTACAAACCAATATTGTTTTTGGGTGCAAAAGATGCCTCATCCCAGAGATAGAAAAAGGTTGCAGTTCTCGAGTTAAAAAATAATTCCTAAAAAATAAACTTGCCTTGCAGATAGTGGTGAGCAAGGTCAAATCGATAATAATTCTATTTCTTAAACAAAAATAAACAAAAAAAAAAAGATGAGAGGGGATTCTTTAAGAAAATTAAATTTAAAATTTAGCAAAAAAAAATGATTAGCTTTAAAACTCTGGTCAGCGTTTATCTCCTTTAATGGTTTATAAAATATGAAGGATTAATCACTAAGTTCACTAATAGTTGACGTTGTGCTTAGCAATCAATTTTTCCTTACCGTTTCGATAATCAAGGGGCATTTCATTTGACATTATTTCCTTTACCAATATAACTTTGCACCTATAATTTAGCTTAATGGTAGTATTAAGATTGAGAGAAGTCTAGTTCTAACCAACGAACAAATATAAGTGGGGTTTATTTAAGTTGGATCACATGCTCGCACAATATACATATTTATGTTGCTTGACACAAGTACTAGAATCAATTAAGCAATTATGGATTTAACAATTCTAATTGACAAATCAAATATTCTAAGCAATTGTATATGAACCCTATATTCATTAAACCCAATATTCATAATTATACCAAAAATCATGTAAGATTTGACAAACTTCGTAAAATCCAACTTTGAAATTCATTTGACTAGAAAAGAGGGTTCAACAATCCAGAGAATAAGAAAAACGCAAAAAACAAGAAGTTTGCAAAAAGCTGAAAGTTCAATGCAATAGAAATTATCTAGCCCTCTCAAAATATCCTATTTATAAAGCCTATTTGACTTAAATTAATGTCACAATATTTGCTTGGACTTTAATATTTGAAAAAAGGAAAAAAAAAATATTGAGTCTACAGTCAAAATGATAAAGAAATTCCATGTCACGCAAGCTTGGTGTTGTGGCTTGGTAGCACGGTGCTAGGGCTCACAAGGTCAGTTGTGCTGGGGCAAGTGACAGCTTGAAGCCAAGCCATCACGTTTGGTTGAAGTGTGAGTGTAAAGTGTTTAAAGAGTTGCACAATCCACGTTGGGGTTCGAGTATTTTGGATCGTGACTTACTTGTCCTTCGACCCTCTTCGGTTTTGTTCTTGATAATCCTCGGCCTTGCATCCCAAGCTCGAATGCACCTGATTAATGTCAAGAAAACACATAATTATATATCACTAACTAATATAAAATCAAAGTAGAAATAAATAAAAATATTGTTGTATGCAAATATAATACTAACCAAGCAAATGAAGTTAAGGCATAATATTTTAGTTGAAGATCAATAAAAAAATAAAATAATAAGAGCCTAGAATACATGAACTATGAGCATTTATCACATTCCCCACACTTAATTTTTGTTTGTCCTCAACCAAAATAAACAATTATACACATGCAATCTTAAAGAAATACTTAGCTTGAATAAATAGTCGACAACATAATTACACACCAATTGGACAAGTAAGCATGTTTCATGAATACAATTAACAACAACAATTCATACAAATAAAAAAAAAATTAGAACCAATAGGTCTTCATATGTGTATGCAATCGTATTTCCAACCAATGTACAAAGTAAAAGAAATATTAGAATAGTCGAGAGAACATAATCAAGTTTTAGCATGCTTTCTAAAGTCATTTAGGACTTTAATGGTTAGGCTCCAACTTGATGGTGACAAAAAAATTTGCTCACATTTTAAGTACTTTATTACCTTTGATTCAATCAAGCAAAAATATCAGATTTTTTTTTTCTTTTCTCTCTCTTTTTAATCAATGCCTTTAAATAAGTATGAAACAAAAGTGAAATTCAAAATTTTTATCAATATACGCAGTTAAGTATTTATTCAAAATCTTTTATTTTGGCACGCAAATTTTACCCACTTTTTTTAATTTTGGACGATTACTTTTGAACACTAGCATAGATGACAACTCAAACACCTACCTCAAATTACTTAGTTAATCACACCTAAATAGCTTTCGCCTTCAGTCATAATCAAATCAGCAAAGCATATAAGAAATTCTAAATCTTTTAACTCGAAGACAAATGTCAACCTAAGCACCTACCTCTGATTATTTGATTGGAGCACTAATTCTTTGAAAGCCCATGATGTAGCAAGTAGAATAATCATATACTTTTGTGCTTTGTTACCAAAAATATTCAATTAAGCACCATCATTAAAGACACAATTCAATATTTTAAGCTTGAAAAATAAATATTTAAACACTAAAATACTTTAAGTATAAAAATAAAGATGAAGGTTTAAGGGTAAAGGCAACAATATGGACAATTAGGTACGGTAATTATTTCGAAGAGAAGAAAAGAATAAATTAACTCAACAATTCAATTGATCAAAAAAATTGCCTAGTTCATCCATTATAAGCCTGTTTTAGATAAGATTATTTTCTAAAATTTCAAAATTAATTATACAACATATATTATTACATAAGATAATATGAATTCAAAATTATTTATCAACATAATAATTGAAGAATCCATTAATGTTCCAAAAATCATTCTAGTTGCATGAATCAATGTGTAAAACTATATCAAGCCAACATATAGATTTTGAAAGTATTCAGTACACATATCTAGTGTCTCAAAGAAATAAAAAAAAATGTCAACTATTAATCAAATTAAGATTTCATGCAACCATAAAACATGCAAAAATGCAATTAAAGTATGCCAACATTGATTTTTTTTTTTTGTAATAATGTGATTAAATTAAATTATCTCTACACTTAAATTAAACATTGTCTTCACTTAAGTCATCATACATTGAACTCATCATCACTCAAACTACTCATTAGGCACCCACACAAGTTCTATCATTGTCAAACTTTAATCTACCCATTTCCTTATTATAGAAACCTATTAGTATTATGTGACTCAAATTCTTATAAAAATAAAATATAAGTGGCAAGATAGGGGATTTACAAATGGCATTCGTATCGAAGTTTACTTCCTCTATGGTGTTTTAACCTTACTCTATTACTTCTATCTGACTTTGATTAGAATATAGTTTTACAAACCTATAAATAACAGTCGTCTCTCCTCTCGTATTATTTGAATTCGACATAGTGAAATATCTTCTCCTCTACCTGCGGTTTTTTTCGAAAGGATTTCCATGTAAAATTCTATGTGTTATTCTTTTTCTCTTTTCAATTTTTAACCATTATCGACAGTCTATTTTTTACAAAACCAAATACTCCAAACCAGTAAAATAACAAAATTTTCTATAACTTTTAATATTTTAATACATTTTTTGTTTTATAAAATTTTATTAATTTTAATAATTTTTACAATTTTAATAATTTTTTAAAATATTTCTAACATTTTTATTATAATTTATAATATTTAATGATGTTTCAATACTTTTATATTCTTATTATATTTTAATAAAATTTTAAAAATTAGGATTAAATGATTAATTAAGTTTCATATAATAATAAAAAACCAATTAAATTCTCTATGTTAGTTTTTTCATTACCACGTCAGCATTTAATGAACTGTTAGAGGCTTCAACAGAAAAATGAGTTCAAAGGATTTAATTGGTACAAATTATGATTTAAAAGGTTGAATTGGATGCACTTTTCAATAAAGAACATAAAGGGTAAATTACACCAACAGTCACCAAACTTTAGGGTAAATGACAAAACAATCACCTAGGTTTCATTTCAGTCACTTAACTTTCAAAAAGTAACAAAACGGTCCTTTTTGCCGTTTTCTGTCACAGACGTCACAGTAAAGTGACGTGGCAGGTGACGGAGTCCTAGCTGTCAACCTTAAGTCTAGCTGGCCAGTTACGAACACTTTAATAATAGTACTAGCACCATTTTAGGGTTTGAAAAAAAGAAAAAGAAGAAGAAGAGAAGCAGGAAGAGAAGAAGAAGAATGAGAAGAGGAAAAATGGATATGCCTGAAGTGATTCCGGTGTGCTTTTGTGGAGACCCAGCCAAATTAAGCATGTCTTGGTCCAAGGACAACCCAGGTAGGAGGTTTTTTGGGTGTAACAAATTAGGCAGTCGATTTCGAAAACCATGTCGATTTTTCAGCTGGTCTGATCCACCATTGACGCCCCGTTCAAGAATGGTGTTGTTGGGTTTTCTGAAAAAACTGAGGACATTGGAGGATGCAAGGAAGAGGGAGAGAAGAACCTGGTTTTTGGTGCTTGTAATTATTACTGTTTTGCTGTTTTCAAAACTTTAAAAATCATTTTATGTTAATCGAAAACCAGCTTATGTTTTGTAATTTTGTTGCTGGTAAATTGTTGCTTATGGTGGTATAGATGGCTGCTGTTATACATGGCTAACCATCTCATGTTGTTTACAAGCACTTGAATGGAATGGAAAATTTTTGTTGATTACAAATTGTGTTGGAATATTTTTGTTGTTTAACATGTGTTAAAAATGGCTGCTAGTATACATAGCTAACCAACTCATGTTGTTGTTTACAAATTGCTTAACATTTGGTATACATGGCTGCTGGTTAGAAAAGATAACAATTGATATACAAATTTAACAGTTGGTATACATGGCTGCTAGTTAGAAAAGATAACAGTTGGATAACAAATAGCATGATAAATTACTCATATATTAAGGCCAATATGCCAAACTGTAAACTGTTTACAAAAGGAATGAGGGGCAAAATATTGCCAAATTTTCCTACAATTCATTACAATTGAACAGATGTGAATTGTAGGAAAATTTACAAAAAAATTCAGTGACTATGCCTAAGTTTATCAATAGTAGCAATCATATGCAAATTTCCCAAAAAATTATCTGCCTAAGTTAATAATCAGTAGCAGGTAAATTTACACAGTTTTAAAAGGTTAACAAAATGCAGTCTGTTCACATCATTATCAATGGTCTGTCATGGATGACTCTCGAGTAGAAGGTATCCATCTAACAGTGGTTGTGGTTGATTTTCTCTTTAATGGGAGCTTTTGTCTTGAGGCAGCTTCTTGATGAGTTGGGGCAGTAGGTAATTGAGTTGGGGCACCTTGTTGAGTTGGGGTACCCTCTTGCTGACTTGGGGTAGCCTCTTGCTGGGTTCGAACACTAACTTAATGTCTTTTAACCTACAAGAATAAAAGAAATGTGAAAAACAAACAAATTCATAGATAGAAGTATATTATAAGTTAAGGCAAATTACTTACTAGAATGTTTTGGCCAACTTCCCCTTTACAACTCCTCTTATTGTGGCCTATTATTTTGCATTTACTGCACCTCATCTCCACCCCTCTCTTGCTCAACCTTTCTATTGTTTGTGGTTCATCAGGTTCTTTCCTTCTCACTTTAGTAGGTCTGCCAGGTGGCCTTCTTAGTGGAGGAGGTAGTATTGGTAGCATGTTTGACAAAGAGGCCCATTGTTTAGGACCCCTTACTGGATTTACAAAGTTGGAGTAAATTTGAATCTGGGTTTGCTTGGTGTGCCAGGTTTGTACATAGGTCTCTGGGAACTCATTTTTTACATGAATGACAGCTAATGCATGCATGCAAGGTATGCTAGTGAGATCCCAATTCCTGTAGGAGCAGGAATTTTGAACTAAGTCCACCACATGCTAGCTGCCTGGACCACATTCAACCTGATACTTGTCTCCACCAGCATGTGATAGAACACACATAAAAAACAGTGAGCATGCTTGGTTAAAATATACAATGACACCCCCCCTAAAAAAGCAGTCACTACATGCATATTATAAAAAAAAACTCATTGCATGCATATTAAAAAATAGGCAACACACCAACAATCATTATATGCATATTAAAAAAATAGTCAACAGCTTTCCAACAATCATTGCATGCATATTAAAAAATAGTCAACAACTTTCCAATAATCATTGCATACATATTAAAAAAAGTCAATAGCTTTCCAACAATCACTGCATGTGATCAGCAACATTAAGTCAGAATATAGGCATTAGAAAGAATCTTTACCTTAATGAATCTTTTATATTTACATCCAGCTTTTTCTTGATCTTTGGACACAAAGTTCTTTTCCATTTGTCAGCTTCTTCTTTCTTCTTGACAATAAGTAACATAATCTTGGTCCTTACTGTTTCCATCATAGTCAGAATAGGTTTACCTCTTGCTTTTAGTATCATCTGTCCATAAACCACATAAATGATTAGTGAATTGCTAATGATCAGTAAGAAACATAAAACATAGGGATTTACCTTGTTAAATGATTCACATAGATTATTCACCAACATGTCAGAATGGCTCCTAATTGAGAAGTGAGACATTGACCAGTGAGCAGGATTTTTCTTCTTCAACCAATCATAAGCATGGTGATTGGTTTTTCTCAGTTCAGTCATGGCATCATCGAACTCTCTTGTAGTGCTTGCTCTTGCAGCTTTCCAAAGCAAATCTTTCAGCTCTTTTGTTCAGAAACCAGCATTCTTGAAATTAGAATGTAGGTGTCTAACACAGTGCCTTGTTTCTGCATTAGGAAACAATATACATATTGCTTCCAAAAGTCCCTGCAATTAGAAAAAAAATAATTTAACTCTTTGACAAACCTTAAATAGAAACAACATAAATATATATATATATATATAGAGAGTTTTACCTTTTGTTTGTCAGACATGAAAGATATGTGGTACGAGCTCACAATTTCCAAGTCCATTGTAAGCAACTCCAAGAACCAAAGCCATGATGCTTGGTTTTTACTTTCGACAGCAGCATATGCAAGTGGATAGATGCCATTATTTGCATCTATCCCAACAGCTACAAGCAAGTAGCCACTATAGTAGCCCTTTAAGAAACATCCATCTAACCTACTATCCTCCTACAACCAACCCTATAACCATCTTTGTATGCCTGCAAATAGACATACATCCTTTGAAACAATCTGTTATCCAAATAACAGATTGTTGTTGTTCCCTCATTTTGGGTCCTAACCTCTAATAAGTACTCATAAATCTTCTCATATTGAGCCTTATGAGCTCCTTCAATTAATTTCAATGCCCTAAGTTTAGCCCTCCTACATTTGGTTAGTGAGACCAAGCAACAAAAATCTCTTTTGACATCTTGCTGTAATGATTTCAAAGAATAATCAGAATCGGCAATGAATTTTTCTTTATACTGTTCACCTATTCAAGCTGAGGTTACATTCCTTTTTTATAGACTTTAGAACAAGTATGGTTAGGGTTTGAATTCCTAATTTGCCAAGTCTGGTCAGTAGGGTCATTAGGGTTTAGCCTAGAAGCCCATATGAACCAAGGACATTTTTCATTGCAGACTACCTTTAACCTTCTTAAATCATTTTTGGGAAACTTAATAAAATAACTATTCAACCTACCATACTGCTTGGCAGCTTCTTTTAGATTGTGTTTAGACTTAAATAACATTCCAACCTCAAGTCTAGGATTACTCATGTCATTCTCTAGGTTGAACTCAGGCCAATTTTGGCCATCTGAGTTAGATTCATGTGCACTATCTAACCTCCCAGAATCATCACTATCACACAGTTCATCTACTCCTATACCATCCATGTTTAAACTATCTAAAGTAACTCTTTCAGATGCATCACTATCACTACCAGACACTTCACTACCAGACACATCACTACCAGACACGTTTTCTTCATTCTCATTAAAATTGCCATCAATTAAACCTGCCAAACAAAGTACTCATCAATAAAGGCAGACAACATAGGCAAACACTTTAACCATTTTTGTCAGACAATAACCAATACAAAATACTGAATAATTTAATACAAACACTTCTTTCATGCACATGGCAGACAAAAACCAATACAAAAAATTAATTTAATCAAACAAAACCATTTTTCTCATGCACATGGCAGACAAAAATAGGCAATAACCAGTACAATAAAGAATGTAAATAACAATAGGAGCCTGGATACAAACAATGACAGATATACACAATAAACATCAGTTTAATAATGTATAATTTAATGGTAGATACAAACAATGGCAGATATACACAATAAACATCAGTTTAATAATGTATAATTTAATGGCAGAATCAAACAATGGCAGATATACACAATAAACATCAGTTTAATAATGTATAATTTAATGGCAGATACAAACAATGGCAGATATACACAATAAACATCAATTTGATAATGACATTCATACAATGGCAGATACAAACAATAAAGATCAGTTTGATAATGACATTCATACAATGACAAATACAAAAAATGGCAGATACACACAATAAAGATCAGTTTGATAATGGCATTCATACAATGGCAGATACAAACATATCAAAATCAAAATTGAAATAACCTTAAACAATGGCAGACACAATACAGTACACATTATATGTCATAAACTTTAAAAACCAAACCCTAATCTGTCATGCACATTAATAACAAATAAAATCGAAATCGAAATAACCCTAAATCGAAATCTAAATCGAAATCAAAATCAAATTCTAATCCTAGATTGAGATCGAAATTGAAATTGAAATAAAAATCAAAATCAGAATCAGTGAGTGTTTCAAAATTGTAATCAAAATCGAAATAGAAATCGAAAGCAAAATCAAAATCGAAATTAAATTTGAAATCGAAATATCCCTAATTAACCTTAAATCGAAATAACAGCATTGAAATCCAAAAAATTTAAAACTAAATACAAGAATTTACCCGTTAAAGTGGATGTAACAACAATGGTACCTTCGCTTCTACTGCCCATTGTCTCTGACAATCAAAAACTTCCGGTTCGTCTTCTTTTCTCCCTAAACAAAATAAACCACCCTAAACCCTAAAACTTATACCCTATTAATCGATTATTAAACCAATTTCTAACCCCAAATCAATTCCCAATTCAGTTTAAAACCTAAAAAACCTCAAATCCCGATCAAAATTTCCCAAATAGATTTTCGTTCCCCCCCTAAATCCCACTAAAGCTAATCTGTTTCTAACCCTAAAACATTAACCCATTAACCCTTCAATTTTTTTCCTTAAACCTGTCCCAAACCCATCAGCCGTCGCCAATGTGGCAAGTTAACTTGCCACATCAGCGGTTAACTTGCCACGTCAACAATCCCGTTAATACCCTAACAGAATCATTAGTTAGTGATTTGTTTTGTCACTTTTTATAACGTTAGTGATTGTTTTGTTACTTTTTGAAAGTTAAGTGACTGAAATGAAACCTAGGTGACTGTTTTGTCATTTACGCCAAAGTTTGGTGACTGTTGGTGTAATTTACCCTTAATTTTTTTTAATTATTCTAGGAGGGCTTATTTGGGATTTTAGCCTAAAATTTTAATAGTTTTGTATGTGTCCTTAGTTTTTTACCGTCTTAAAATTTTCAATTAAAAAATAGAAATTAATTGGCATTGACGTGGCGAGATACTATTCGTCGGTTCCAAAACTCATTTGACCATACTGTCACAACATTACTGACCGTATTTTTTTCTCTGTTATAAACAAAATACAAACAAATCCGTTCTCCCAAGCAGAAAAAAAAGGAAAACAAAGGAAAAAGAAAACCCTAGCTTGACCTTTTTGTTCTTTGTGAAACATCAAATCGCAGAGATGGATCTTTCATAGATTTCGCCTCAGATCTCTTTCTCTTTGTAAAAGAAAATTGGGTTTACTTATTTATTTGGATCTGATTGGGTTGGTTTGGTTTTAGAAAAGAAGGAAGGCGATGTCAACCCCAGCAAGGAAGAGGCTGATGAGAGACTTCAAGAGGTTACAGCAGGATCCACCTGCTGGTATTAGTGGGGCTCCTCAAGATAATAATATCATGCTTTGGAACGCTGTTATTTTTGGGTATTTCTCAATTTTCCTCATATCTTCCTCTTTTCATTTCCTTTCGCTCTTTTGTTTAATTTTTGGGGTTTTCAATATTTTTGCAGGCCTGACGATACTCCTTGGGATGGAGGTAACACTTCTGTTGTTTTCTTTCACTTGAATTTCTTATATTTTTGATTTTATTTATTATGCTGTTGATATAGTCTTTGGGGGTTTTGTCGAAGTTTTGAAATTTGAGCTGCTAATTATGTTATATTTTTGGATTTTGGTGAAAATTGATAAAATTGTACCATTTTGTTGTTCCAGTTCTTGCTAAATTTGTCATTTGTCCATGCAATGTGAAATGTTATGTGGTTTTTGCATGCATGCTTTAATCAATTAGCAGTGATACATGATTGAAGCCCACATGATTTGTTTGAGTTGGTGAAGACTGAGTGCAGTCAAATTTTTTCTATCGGTTTTTTCATTGATGAACTTTTTGTGGTTTATGCCTCTTAGAGTTCTTATGTGCGTGCCTCTATTGTGTTGTCTTTTGATGTTCATGAATCATGATTATTGTCAATTGACCATTGGTTTTGGCCATAATAGCAATTGCATTTTCTTTACTTTTCTTTGCCTCTATTGCTGTTGAACATTTGTTTGATCAGTATAGTGCAAGGAATTAGCAACTCATGTTTAATGAATTGCCTTATTATTGGAAATTCGGGGGGATTTTTTCTCCTTGTCATTGGAATTGTAACATGTCATCTTTGGAGTTCAAAAACTGTGACATTCAAATGATAAGTTTTGTGCAAATTGTTTTGTTGCTATAACTTGGTGGTTTGATTGTAAGGAAATTATTGAGGGCTTGCTTGGGTATAATGAGGTAAGGGTAGCAAGATTGAGTGTTGAATTTATGGTGTTTGGTCCTTTGAGGGAGGTTTTCCCCTAAAAAAAATGTTTTCAGGTGCATTTTTTGTGAGCTTTGATGAGGTTGGCTGTAATCAATAAAATGGAAATTTAGTTGATAAAATCTTTACTCCATAGGCACTGGTATCTTAGACTAGATGTCTTATTTTTATATTGCCTGGTTCTATTTACCACAGTGAAATTTTTGTTTTATTGTTTTTAGGATAATAATTTATTTTTATTTCTCAAGTAACATGAATATTTTCTTGAAATTCTCAGGCACGTTCAAGTTGACTTTGCAGTTTACAGAGGATTATCCAAATAAGCCTCCAACTGTCCGTTTCGTCTCACGAATGTTTCATCCGAATAGTATGTATAAGATGTTCACTGATTTTATTTTTAGCTTTTCGTGCAAAATGTTCCTTTTTTTTTTTTGCTTCTTTTCCCATCAAGTGATCGGCCATGTTTTGATCAGTCTATGCAGATGGGAGCATTTGTCTGGATATTTTACAAAACCAGTGGAGTCCTATATATGATGTTGCAGCTATACTCACCTCTATCCAGGTGCAGCATTCTCTGCCATTTTTCATTTTTATTTCCTCTATGAAGAAACCATGTTTTATCAATTGCTTCCTCTAAACCATGGTGTTCACAGTTTGTTGAATTTCAAATTCTAACTTTACGAGTTACATGTACCTTTACATAAGTAATTGCTCCCCATAGCGCCTCTATTTATTGCACAACTCATTCAATATGTGTCTGCTTTCGATGTTTATGTTTGGCCTATCAGTGTTTATGTCTATCACAAAGGTAAGCACTTGACAAACATAAAAAAGTTATGAAGCCAGTGATTGGACTCCCTGAAAATCATTTATATCAAACTTTTATAAAACAAAGACATTTGAAAGGACTTTAGTAGTTGTGAGGATAATGCAAAAATAGACTTCAAATAGAGGATGACATGTGCGGTAGAGATGCATGTTGCATAAGCAAGCTGTAGGTCTATGTATTATGGCTCAGTGGTAGGCCAGTTTGCAGATGAGCAAGCTGTCATAACTTTAGTCTATTTCTCCTTTTTAGTGGTGCTTTGGTTCTTGTCCATGAATAAAAGTTAATAAGTAGCCCTTGTCAAATTTCTTGTCATAGGTATGCATGTCTCTTCTTTAGCAAAGCACTTATGCAGGGTGGACAACTATTAAGGGATGGAGGGTGTCTCTTTGTAATGTGTGAAAATTTATTATATTTATAACGAAGTCAATAAACCAAAAGCGTGATTTTAGTCTCTGTAGCCTCTTATGTGTTTCAATTTTTTTTTCTCTATAACTAGATAATTGAGGGAGAAATCGTAGGAACTTTGGCCCAAGGTTTTATTCTAGTAACTCTCCATTTTCTAACTGATTGAAGTAATATTCATATCGTTGAAAAAGGGGCCAATTTGTTTTGCCTTCGCATCAAGTGCACCGAAACAGTTAACAATGAGACAACTTTAAACAAGTGCTATTCTTTTAATAAAATAAAATCTAAGTTATATCTATAGAAGCTAGTTTTCTAGAAGGAAGGTGAATATCTTAGAAACAAGAATTGAAGTAGTTTCAAATTATAGGAGCCCATCTTTGACTAAACATGGGAATAGCATATTGTATTATTGTCCTTCTTAAAAATATATTCTACATTTCTCAATTCTCTCTCTATTTTTTTGTTGTTACCTTTGGTCGATGAATACCTCATGTATCCTTTGCATCTTCATTCACTTCTCATAACATAGGAAGATTTTCATGTAAGAGATCAATTTGTGTAACGGAGGCTAGGCGATGCCCCTTTTAAACCATTGTTCAACATTCTTTTCAGTATGCAGTCAACAGAAGTCTTCGGACACTTTGGTTAAATTACTTGTGGTTTGATGTGCGCAATTATCAAGTTTAATCTTGTCTTCCTGTAGTGAAGAGGTCTTAAGATGTTTTCCTGTCCTCACAACTTCATCCTGTGTTCAGTCTATGTATCACTGCATGCATTTGATACAAATTGCTTTGTAATTTGTGATTACAAGTTAATATTCTGATCAACATCAAGCAATCATCTTGAAAGCGGGCTCCAATCTAGACTTTTTCTTTTTAATTATCATTATCAAGTTAATTACCTTTGTTTGCATTGCTCAAAAGCCAAGGAAATGTGAATCCAAGATTCTTAATTAAAGCAGACTAAACATGCTAACAACAATTATGTGCTTTTGCCAGTCTCTACTTTGTGATCCAAACCCGAACTCTCCAGCTAACTCGGAAGCTGCTCGAATGTTTAGTGAAAATAAGCGGGAGTACAACAGAAGAGTCCGTGAAATTGTGGAGCAGAGCTGGACTGCCGACTAAGTGCAGTGTTAGCAACTGTAACCTGGCATCATTCTATGAAAAATGACATGCTGACGATGGTGCTGGTGGGGGTGTTGGTGAAGTTGAAATGCCGTTCTCTTAGCCTTGTGTTCTGGGAATTAAGTAATGTAGTCTGCTTTAGTTTCGTTAATGATTTCTTTGAATGGGGTTTGATTTTCTGCCTCTTAAACAGCTCTGTTTTTTTTTTTTTTTACTTGTTTCTTGATGTTGAATACTATTCTTTCCTCGTCTTTTTATTCTGTATTGTGTGTCAGTGTCATCTGTATATGAATGTCTTTTTTTCAAGTACTAATGTCGTAGGCAAAAAACAAGTACTGCTCTTACAGTCCAAATTGGAGGAGCATTTCTTTGTAATAGAATTTGTAAGATTTTCAAACAATATGAATGGTTGCTTGTTTAGAACCCCTGTTTTGCTTGAATCCAGTTCCATTTGCTTCTTGTATTTGCTCCTCTTTCTAAAACTCCAAGCATTTATATAAAGGAGTTTTGAATTTGGATATTTTAGTTAGATCTGTTATTTTTACAGATTATAATCATGGAGCATCGAATTGAACTTCAATTATTTGAAGTTTGTGTTCTAAGTTATTTTATTCGAGCCTGTTTTGTATTTTGGTTAAATATTGAAAATGCCATGTCATTACCATAGGATTGTTAGGGGTAGTATACTACTGAAGTTGAAATGTGTTCTGAGAAAGTTTTTGGTAAGTTTGGATTACAACATGGCAGATATGATGACTTTAATGAGATAAGATCCAAAATCACTTTTGTAAAAGTTAAAAATTTTGATATTTTAGGTTTGGGTTAAACTTCTTGCTTAAAAACATGAAAAAACTGTCCATTGCATAGTAAATGGAGTTTTTACGTATAAATGTTTTACTAGAGGATTAATGTAATTGATCGTAGAGGTTTATTATCATTAATAGAGTTTTAATAATGATAATATATAATCCTCGTCAATTCATCATATTTCTTAATTTCCATCAAATTGGCATCAAAGCTTATGTTAGAAATTGTTTTTAAAGCTACGATTGGATGCCCAGTGTTCAAGATGAGGTGCATGACTGAAGAATTGTTGTAGATAGTACAAGCTTTGTAACAACAAAATGAAATGTGGATATTCAAATGGGCACGAATGGAGGTTCCACTCATAACCCTTGTCTCTGTAGATTTTGCAAGAGATGAATTGGAAAAGCCCTAGAATTGAGTGGTCGATGAGTGAAGATCAAAGTGGATGATTTTCATGGGAAGGTACACGTTGAAGAATATTAGGATTGGAAGTCATGGTAGAAATTTATTTTAAGTGAAAACCTATGGTTGAACCTAGAAAGGTTCTATTTTTGAAGCTGCAATTCAATGGTGGAACAGAATTGAGGAACAACAACCACGTCAATGAAAGCAAAAAATCAGTAGTATAGTACCAAGAGTATTCAAACCAAACCAAATTAATTAATACATCAATTTAAAATAATATAAGAATCAATTGACTTATGAATCGGATCCTACTATAATTAAACTGAGCATTAAGGACAAATTATCCTAGCCCAAACAAAAACTACTTTTATCGTCTGAAGCCATCGTTGCGGTGGTCGAGGTGCGATCTAGTTGCTTATTTTCTTTTTCTATATAAACAACAGCTTAATATTTGAGATATTGCTCATGGGTTATTATTATTTGTTAATGATGATGTTGTTAGCTTGTTAGCTTGTTATTTGTTAATTTAAAATGAAAGTAAAATCTCAGAAGTATTGGCGGTTAATTTTATTTCTTGGTTAAATTGATAATTAAACCTATTCAATTATTAGTCTTATTATGAAAATCATATCCAGACATAAAAATAATTTTTATCGAGAGAACTTTATATAAAAGTTTAAATGTTTAGACAGAAAAGTCTATTCACCACCGCACTACTAAATTATAATATGCCCATTAGAATTTGTTTGAATGAATTTAATGAACAACTTACAACTCACTATTTTGTGGGTTTGGACAAAGTGTGAGATATGAAATTAGGGGTGGTTCATGTATGTAATGGGTCAATTTAACTCGGGCCCAAGACAAAGCAAAATAAACAGAAAATAACTAAACAAAAAAACCAAACTAAATTAAAACAGTTCATTAACAGTTCAGTCCATTTACATCATCTCATTAATTAAACCCAAACCCAATACAAGCCCAAATGAAATAAACCTAGCCCAAAGTTACACGGCCCAACAAGCCCAAAATTGTCGACACTCAAAACCCTAGGGCTTCTTAAACGCGCCGCAGCCCCAGCCTCTAGAACCACCACCGCTCGCAAATAAATAACAACATTCATAAGAATTATCTTACTACTTGGCATGATACTACTTCCTGCAACTTCATTAATTGTCATAGACATATTTTAAACTTCTTCACTTACTCACTTACTTAAATACTTACTTACTTAATCAAATTTATTAATACATTTTACTTACCTTTTTCCTTATCAAGCATACATGAACATTATGTACTTAACTTTGCTCTTCTAGCATGAACTTGTCTTACCTTTTTAGTATAACTCGTTTTACCTTACCTTACCTTGATATTCTCTTTAAATTTTCCCGTTGAACCACTTGGAATACTAAGGGTACGCGGGTACCTTACCATTGCCATAACTTGTCATGGTCTTACGTGGTATCCTTTTGAAACTTACCATTGCCATGTCTTGACATGGTCTTACATGGTATCCTTGCCTTATGAACTCACCAATGCCATGCCTTGGCATGGTCTTACATGGGACCTTTGCCTTATAGTAACTTATCAATGCCATGTCTTGACATGGTCTTACATGATTTCCTTGCCTTAGAAACCTTACCAATTGCCATGCCTTGGCATGGTCTTACATGGTATCCTTAAACCCTAATGTCATGGCATTTGTATCCTACACATTCCTAAGGTTCAATCGGGACTTTCTGAAATTAATTCTCCGTCAATTCATGCTTGAGTCTTCTTTGAATAATTTCATAAAATAAATATACACATGCTGGAAATTAAAAAAATTAACATAAAATAATAGAATATTGCATTTATTTACCGCAAACTTACCTCGAAACAAAATACGATCAACTATATCGATTTAGTCCACTATCTTTTTCTTTCCCCGGTCTAACTCCGGATTTTGTTCTTCTTGATCTATAATAAAAAAATTTAATTTATTTAATACTCACATTTATTAAAACAGTCCTTGACCCAAACTTTGGCAAAATTACATTTTTGCCCCTAAACTTTTACATATTTACACTTTTTCCCCAAGGCTCGAAATTTAAACTTCATCCTATTTTCTTATGTTTTATGACATGCTGATTATTTTTCCCTTCTATGAAAACATCAAATTCTCACTCTAACATGTACTTATGACTATTAGGTATTTTTACCGATTAAGCCCTTTTACTCGTTTTCATTTAAAACCGAGTAGCACAAGTTGTCTAACATAATTTAAAACTTCATATTCTATCATAAAACACCAAAATACACAAATTTCACCTATGGGTATTTTTCCAAATATGAACCCTAGGTTGAATTATTGCTAGAATAAGCTTAATCAAGTTACCGGGACTCCAAAAACGTAAAGGACATTAAAAACGGGGCTTGGAATCACTTACTATAGAGCTTGGAAGCTTGGAACAAACCCTAGCTATGGAGAAACCTTGAAATTTCGGCCTAATGAAGAAGATGGACAAAAATTGGCTTTTAATTTTGTTTTTAATTCATTTTAATAACTAAATGACCAAAATGCCCTTAATTAAAAACTATGGTGTTTTATTTTCCTTTAGGTATTTTTGTCCAAACTAGTATAATGGTATAATTACTATCCAAGGACCTCTATTTTAAAAACCCATAACTCACAAGTACTTAATACCTTTGTGAACTAGAACACACATTTTACAACTTTTGCAATATAGTCCTAAATATCAAATTGGACCCTCTATCGATAAAATTTCTAAACGAAATTTTCACACAATCATGCAATCATACCATAGACCTTAAAATGATAATAAAAATAAATTTTTCTACCTCAGATTTGTGGTTTCGCACTACTATTCCGTTTAGGCCCTATTTCGGGATGTTACAAAAATTACTCTTTAAGGACCTCTAATTAATATTCCAAAGTGATTTCATACAAATTGCTTCTAGAATCCAAGTTTTGAAATTTATTCAATTTGGTCCCTAATTTCCAATTGGACACCTTACACATAGAATTTCTTCATGAAACTTTAACACATGCTTATTTTCATATCCTAGACCTCATAATGATCATGAATTAATTATTTTAATGTCGGACTTGTGGTTTCGAAACCACTATTCCGACTAGGCTTTATTTTAAGATATTACAATAATAACCGGATAATGAATGATATTGGGCTTAAGTAAAATTTGATATTGTTCCCTAGTTTCCACTGCATTAAAAAACAAATCTATAAGGCAACTAAGTTTCTAAAATGACTTGAAAAATGGTTTTTCCACTGTAATAGTTTAACATCAAGTTTTTTTTTTCAAGAAGAGTGACAAGCAAACGGTTTTTCTAAAACAACACTATCAACAATAAAATGAATCTTAAGCATACACGACCTAATGAATGAATGCTTTTAAGCTAACTCAAAGTACAAGTATGGTTTTCTCTAAAATTAGTTTATTTAAAGTCTTCAAAAGTAATGTAAGTTAGCTTAGCCATTTCAATGGCTAATGTAGCGTTCTAAATCTAGCCATAATGTCTAGGTCGGGGTTTGGAGGTTACAGAGCCCTCATCATGTTTAATGACATAACTAAGGCTATCGGGAGGGGGATGAGTACAAATATCACCCTTCCTCATTGCACTTATCTGTCATATCTTTTTTGGAGGTTAGGCATTAGCACTTATGGAGACATCCCTATTACTTCTAAGTAACCTATTAGTTATGGAGCAGTTCATCATGTGGGATATCATTATGATGCCTTCTTCGGTACGTGGGTTAAGAGGGATCACCCGGTGAATAATGAAGATGAAGACATTTTGACACCGAACAAGTTTCTTCACCTGAACATGCTCCTCCTCCGACTTTGTCATCTCAAGTTGCTCAACCTTCGTCTGAGATTAATGGTTCCATCCTCGACGCTATCCACTCTTTGAGCAATGATGTTCGAGGACTTAGAGATAAGGTTCGATCTCATAGGGATGAGGTGAGCTTTAGGCTATCAATGTTAGAGCTGCAAATGGCATCTCTCCTTGCTCATTTTCCATCGACTTCTCCCTTCTCTCCCCATGATGACGATTAGAGTAGATTTTTAAGTTTGCATTTTCATATCATTATTCATCACATTTGCACTATTACTTTTGGTTCATTTCCTATGTCTATGGCTTCTTTTTGCTCATTATTTTTTTATTAAGTATTATAATATAATTTGGTTATTTTTATGTTAGTTCACTATTTCTTCATGTCCATATATTTTTGAACTAACCACCTTTTTCTCCTTAAGCTTTATTTCTCTATTTTGATATAACAAAAAGGGGGAGAAAGAAAGGTAAATTGATTGATATTATGCTATTCATATGCAAATTATGTGACTATTTTCCTTAAAGTAAAATGAATGTCAAATTTTAAAATGTATTTCAATTTTTATTTTGGCCTTAAATTCAAAAAAGCTTTTATTAAAGGGGAGCAATATATTGAAAAACAAATTTATGTAATGTTTTGTTATATAAAAAGAGGGAGATTGTTAAACTAAGCTTTATTTGAAAATATATTTTGATATAACAAATTAAAGGGTTTTGAATAAAATTTAAAATTAAACAAAATTAACTACATGATTTTTCAAAAGAAGTCTAAAAGATAAAATTTTCAATTATTACTTAGAAAATTTGTGAATCAATCTCAAAATCAAGTTAAAATGATTTCAACTATGAACTTTTTCAACTAGACAAACTATTTTTAAAACAAGTCAAATTGCTCCAAACTAAAAAGTATTGACACTTTTTAAGCCAAATATCGATATTTTCAAAATATGGATACCTTTTGAAACAAACGATACCAAATTGACATTCTGGCTTTAACAAATTTAGCTAAGTATCGATCCGATATTATGCCTTTTATGTGTTATCGATAAAATCTTCCTGGTATCTATATTTTAGCTACAATAATCATTGAATTTAGCATTTATTACAAAAAATATCAATACCTTTTTATTTGGTATCGATACTCGCTATTGGAGGCATATTAAATGTTCTGGTTTTCACATCCCCAATGGCTCAATGGTTGGAAATCAATTAGGGGATATAAATATTAGCTTCTACAGATCCTACAATAATAAGAAAGATATTCAAGAAAAAATCTTCAATCAAACAACCTTTGTGCCCAATTCTAATTTTCTTGTACATACTTGTGAGCTTTTATTGTTATTCTTTAGCTCAAGTGTATTCTTATCTATTTGTTCTTAATTGGCAAAATTATGATATTGTAAGGATTATTTCTTTGTTTGCTTCTTTGTAATTTTTTGAGAAGGCTTGTCTTAAGATTTGGATAGAAATCTTAAGGGAGTTGTAAGGTTAAACCTTGTCATCAAAGGTTGAACAATTTAATGAATTTGGAAAAATCCTTAGCTGTGGAAAACTAAGGTAGTGAAGTAGGTAATTAGGGCCAAATCACTTTGAATTGTTGTGTTCATTGTTCTATCTTTTCTTTCTAGCTTTCCTAAAATTTTTTAAAAGCCAATTCACTCCCCCTTTTGACGATTTTGGTTTGATCAATCGAGCTAACATCTTTCAAACGCCTAATATCAAGGCCCACCACAAGATTGTGACTAAAAAATAGGCTCCTAACTAACAAGCTCCATCTTCCTTTCCCCTCTCGACAAGCCCCGAATGAATTGTTAAACCAATTGCTTAATTTCTTGACATAGTCCTTTTGGAATCATCATTGATTGCATGAAATAACTGGGAACAGGATTGACTGAGCTAAGGTGACTTTACCAGTTAAAGAAAATTTCCTAGCCTCCCAACTTTGCAATTTATTTTAGACCCGGTCAACTATGAACCTCATAGTGCTATTAGTAACATTATCATAGAAAGGAATCGCCAAATATAATCCAAGGTTTTGCACCCTACAGAAGCCTAAAATATCATTAAGGTGTCTCATTAACACTTCACTAACACCTTTAGAGAAAAAATATTAAATTTCCTTGCATTCACCTAATGGCCAGAATAATTACAAAAATCTTTCAGAATTGCATTAATCATCCTGGTATGGTTTTTGCTTGCTTTTCCAAAAATGATGAGATCATCTACAAAAAAGGAAGAGGTGATAATTGGACCTGAATGACATAGGCAAATATGATGACACTATCCAACTTGAATTGCCAAATGAATGTTGTGTCATAGCCACTCCATACATAGAACAAATAGATATAATGATAGTGGACTTCCTAATGGATACCTCTAGCTGACTAAAACTTCTAAGACGGTACACCATTCCATAGTATCTGCATAGTAGAATTAGAGATAGTAGACATGACAACATTTCTCAAAAGATCAGGGATACTTGTAGCTTTGAGAGAAGCATCAATAAATTCCCATAGAACACGGTCATAGGCCTTCTCCAAATCAATCTTAACAACCATCCATTTCTTATTCTTCTTCTTACTTCTCATAGAGTGGATGGCTTCTTGTGCTAAAATGATATTATCAGTAATGTTCTGCCACTCTATGAACCTTGCTTGTTCCTACGCAATGATCTTTGGAAAAACAACTTTAAAATGATTGGCAATGACCTTCATAACCAACTTATACAAGACAGAGCACAAATTGATAGACCTAAAATCAGAAAAATTTTTAGGGGCATGGACCTTGGGTAAAAGAACAATCAAAGTGTTATTCAAAAATGGATTAATAATTTCCTCGTCGAAGATATTTTTAACACATCTACAAATAGAACTACCAACTTGTTCCCGTTGACTTTGGAAAAAAAGAGCATGAAAATCATTACTCCCAGGAGCCTTCAAAGGTGCCATATCAAAAAGCAGCTCTGATCTTCTCATCTGGTGCTGCTATTCCTAAAAATTGAACTTCATCTTGAAAAAGCTTAGGAAAAAAAGTTAGGAGGTAACCATATTATAGGTTGCAGTTGCTCACCATATAGTCATTGGAAAAAAAATTAATCACTTCAAACTAAAGGGCATAATCATAAATCGAATCCTCATTGTCATTCTTCAGGGCAGTAATCTTATTTTGTTTTCTTCACTGAAGAGTGCGTTTATAGAGCCAATTGCATCTAGCCTTCTGCTTCCATAAGAGTTCTATAACACTTTTAACCCATATCCATAGCCGGAATAGGGCTACAGAGCATTACCATAAAAATGTAACATAAAACATACATTTCACACATTAATAAAATCATGAATTTAAATCATTCATTCACATGCTTATCATCCATTAATCGAGCCTTCGAGACCCTAAAAAAATTTAGAAACAAATCGGGAATAAATTGGAAACATTTGAAAAGTTTGTGAAAAAAAATTAGAAAATTTGGACTGTAGGGGTCACACGACAGTGTGGCCAGGCCGTGTGACTCACACGGCTGAGACACACGCCTGTGTCTCAAGCCATGTAACAATCGAAATAGGGAAACACGATCGTGTCCCAGCCCATGTTCGTGCCCATGTAACTTTTGAAGTTGGGTTAGACGGCTAAGCCACACGCCCGTGTGCCAGGCCGTGTAACTCTCGAAATGGCTTCACAAGCCCGTGTGCTAGGCCGTGTAATAGCCTGATTTGCAAATCTTAAAACCTATAAGGGATACATGGCCGTGTTGCATGTCCATGTCGCATGACACACAACTGAGTCACACGCTCGTGTCTCAGGCCATGTGGACATGAAATTTCCCAAAGATAAGTCAATTCCTTCACCAAATCATGAACTCACTTAATGAACTTATGTGCATTTAACTAAGGCATCAAAACAGACCAAAACCAACATAAATTGACCAATTCAATAGTTCATAACCATTCAACCAATATCCCATACAAGGCACCTTAATTGCAACATTCAAGCTTACCTAAACATATGTATATATTTGACTACAATTCATTCATAAGCATCTAGTTCAATACCATTTTCAAAACATACCATAACTTCACCATATTACGATCAATTCATCACATACCACTTTGGCCATTCAAACATGCATTAACACATTGCCAAAATAACACATACTAGTATGGCATTTATAAGTACCAAAATGACACTAACCAACCAACCAATATAAAATGGTACCAAAACAAGTTATACATGCCAATATCATCAACTAGCATTCGATTAAATACTAACACAAGTCCACCTATACATGCCATTATAACCTTAGCCAAAACATCACAAACTACCAATATAATCGTTCGATAGTGTGATAGATCTCCGACGAGCTTCTAGCCGATCGAGCTTCTGATAATTTGTAAAGTAAAAGAAAATAACTACATAAGCAATGAATGCTTAGTAAGCTCGTATAAAATTTTAACATAACATTCCATTTAAATAATGAATTTTATAGGGTAAATATAAACTAATACCAATTCCCACAAGAATTATAAAACTACTTAACCATCAACTCATAAATGAGTAAATCCCTCAACATCACATATACATTTCATTCATAACATAATAAGATCTTATAAGTTGTATTACATAATCATCAACTTTTCTTAAGACGATGAACCATTCCATTTAATTACTTACTGATAAATCGTAATTTATACATATTTTTATCCCATGCTTAGAACATTTATGGATGATTTCTCCTTAGATTTGGTGAATTCGATACTCCTAATCCTTTAACTTCATGTTTTATACTTAGGTGAGCATAGGAGAGTAAAAAGAGTAAGAAACGGGCTGAAAATGGAGAATATGGGCCAACATGGGAAATCAACATGGCCTGGACTTCCTTACACAGGTAGACTACACGGCGGTGTCTATTCAACAGACTCTAACACGGTTTGAAACACTCGCACACGGGCGTGTCACACGGCTGTGTCCCTGTCAGGCCCAAGTCTAGTTCTAATCTGAAAAAGGCACCTTGGAGGGCTTGGAGGCATTTTAAAGCCTATTTAAACACACTAGAGGAGGAAAAAAAAGGGACACATGGAGTAGGAGGTAAGGAATTACTCGAAGAAATCCGATTGATCCATCTCAGAAGCTGGAATATCTTTCAAGACTGAAGATCTCCCTTCAATTTCCTTCAGGAGTTTCTGGGTTTTCTTTATGTTTTGTTATCATTATTCTTTTGAGATGTTTTCCTTTACACTTATGAACTAAATCCCCTAAATACCTAAGTGGAATGAAACCTAAGACGGATCTTGTTATTATTTTCTGAATTATATGATAAATATTTGATTTGTTTTTAATTATGAGTTCCTAATTCAATATTCCAGGATATTGATTCAAGTATTGATGTGCTTATTTAGAGAAGCAAAAACCCCTGTCTAATAGTAGATCTAGCATAATTAAGCGGAGTTGATTGCACCCCTAGACATAGAGCGACATAATTTTGCTGGATTAGGGTGAAACCTAATAAGGGAATCCATAGATCGAGTTAATGCAACACTAGGGGTTTTAATTAGAATGAGATTTCAATTAATCAACCTGGGGTTAGACATTGTTAGTCTTGAGAGAGATAATAATATAACTTAGATATTTCTACGGATCAAGTCAAGTGAATAAATCGTCTGATTCAGAGTCAAATAACAAGTGAAGTCTAGGTGGATTTTCCCTTAGGTATTGTCCAAATCAATCAGTTTTTCCTAAAAGTATTTCCCCAATTTACTTTCTGTGTATTCTTAGTTTAGTTAATTAGTTTAGTTAAAAAAATCCCCTTAATTTAGGCTAGATAATAAAAAGAAAGTTAATACTAGTACTCTTAGTTCTTGTGGGTTCGACAACCCGGTCTTACTATAAACTATACTACTGTTCAATAGGTGTGCTTGCCTTCATCATGATAATAGTTAGTTTTCAAGTATGGTCAATAATAAATTTAAAACTTATCACGGTTTGACGATCATCAAGTTTTTGGTGCCGTTGTCGAGGAGCTAAAATATTAGAAACGCTTAATTTCTATTACTTTAGCCATTTATTTTATTGTAATTTAAATTTTATTTTAGTTTTGTTAATTTTACTAAATTTTCTTTTGTTTTCTTCTAAAAGGTTTTTTATAGTTTATGACTAGAAGAAACCCATTAGGACCATTACTTTTTGACAGTGAGATTGAAAGCACAGTTCGCAGAAATCGAAGAGAAATAAGGTGAAACCTAAGAAATATAAAGGAAGGACAAGAGGAAGATATCCATAATACAACTGAGGAGATGACTGAAAATCAGAATAATCAGCTTCCTCCTGTGGTTTCTGCAGATCCAATAAATCAGAATCCTGCTTCTCGTACTATGTATGATTATGCTAAACCTACTTTAACAGGAGCTGAATCGAGTATAGTTACACCTGTTATTGCTGCAAATAATTTTGAACTGAAACCTAACACAATTCAAATAATACAATAGTTTGTTCAATTTGATAGTTTACAGGACGAGGATCCAAACACTCATTTAGTGAATATTCTGGAGTTTTGAGACACTTTTAAGATCAATGACGTGTCTGACGATGCCATTCGCCTTCGGTTGTTGCCCTTTTCATTGAGGAACAAAGCTAAACAGTGGTTGAACTCTTTACTACAAGTGTCAATCACTACTTGGGAACAAATGACCGAAAATTTTTTACTTAAATATTTTCCGCCGGCTAAAACAGCTAAGTTGAGGAATGATATCTCTTCTTTTGTGCAGATGGATCTAGAAACACTCTATGATGCATGGGAGAGATACAAGGATGTTTTGAGAAGCTGCCCTCACCATGGGTTACCACTATGGCTACAGGTTCAAACTTTTCACAATGGCTTGAATCCTTCGATTAGACAGATGACTGATGTAGCTGCTGGTGGGGCTATCAATAATAAGACACCTGAGGAGGCTTATGAATTTATAGAAGAGATGTCACTGAATAATTATCAGTGGCAAGTCATGAGGACAAAGCCAACAAAAGCAACCAGCGCTTTTAACGTCGATTCGGTCACCATGCTCTCTAATCAGGTAGAACTTTTGAATAGAAAAATTGATGGTTTACTTGGTTGTTCACAGGTTCACCCAGTAATGCAATACAATGCAAGTGGAGGAGGAACGAGCAATTCAGAATACCCACCTTATGGCCACAACATGGAAAACGAGCAATTAAATTATATGGGTAATAATCCTCGACCTCAAAATAATCTTTATAGTAACACTTACAATGCAGGATGGAGGAACCACCCAAATTTCTCATGGGGAGGCAAGGGAATCGAAGACCACCACCCCCTCCAGGCTTCTAACAACAACCTTACCAGCAAGAGAAAAAGTTGAACCTTGAGGAGATGATGTCAAAATTTATTTCAGTAGAGAAAACCCATTTTCAGAACACTGAAACTGCACTTAAAAACAACAAGCGTCGATCCAAGGACTCGAGAATCAAATTGGGCAGCTGGCTAAGATGATTTCAGAAAGACCATTAGGAAGTCTACCTAGTAACACCGAACCCAATCCAAAAGAGCATGTAAAAGCAATTGCATTAAGGAGTGGGAAAGTGTTAGCTGAATCTGAAAAGAAGCCACCACAAGAAGCTGACAAAAACAAATGAGAGGAGGTAAAAGCCAAAAATAATGACAATCTAATGCCAAAGGAATATAAACCACCAATCCCATATCCAGCAAAGTTGAAAAAAGATTGCATGGATGTACAATTCGGTAAATTTCTTGTACTTTTTAAACAACTGCATATTAACTAACCTTTTGTTGAAGTTATATCGCAGATACCTACATATGTAAAATTTTTAAAGAAGCTTCTAACAAACAAAAGGAAGTTTGAAGACTTATTTACAGTGGAACTTAATGAGGAGTGCTCAGCCATACTCCAAAATAAACTGCCAATAAAACTGAAAGATCTAGGAAGTTTTACTATTCCCTACTTAATTGGTAGTTTGAATGTTGATAAAGCACTAGCTGATTTAGGCGCTAACATTAATTTGATGCCATATAAAATGTTTAAACAACTTGGTCAACCTACGAGGATGAATATTCAATTAGCTGATAAATATGTTAAATATCCTAGGGGAATTATAGAGGACGTACTTGTAAAAGTAGATAAATTTATATTCCATGTTGATTTCGTTGTGCTTGCATGGATAAGGATGTTGAAGCGCCTTTAATCTTAGGTCGTCCATTTTTAGCCACTGCTAGGGTTGTTATTGATGTAGGTGATGGTAAATTGGTACTTAGAGAAGGTAACGAAGAGATTATTTTTAAAATTCATGATGCCATGAGATTTTCTAGGGAATAGGATGACTCATGTTATTTTATTGACTCTATTGATCATGCTACTAAAGATTCTTTTCAGGAAATCGTACATAAGGACACAATGGAACTGTGTCTTGCCTAAGGAGATGGGGTGGATGATGATTCTGAGATAGGAACCAAACTAAATTCCAATGAGCCCTTCCCAAGACTAGCAAAATATGAGGGTATTAAGATAAACGATGAACTTAAGCAAAAACCCTCTATTGAAGAACCTCCCAAACTAAAACTTAAACAATTGCCAAATCATTTGGAATATGCATTCCTTGGAAATAATTCTACATCACCGGTAATTATTGCATCTAACTTGCAACTGAAGAAGAAAGAGGAATTACTATAAGTATTAAGAGAACATAAAAGGGCCATAGCTTGGAAAATTTCTGACATTAAAGGGATCAACCCTTCTTTTTGCACCCACAAAATTTTAATGGAAGATGAATATAAGCCATGTGTGGAAGCCCAAAGACTACTGAACCCCAACATAAAGGAAGTTGTCAAAGCTAAGGTAATTAAACTCTTAGATCCTGGAATTATTTATCCTATTTCTAATAGTTCTTGGGTAAGTCCAGTGCAGGTTGTTCCTAAGAAAGGAGGCATGACTGTTGTAGCCAATGAGAAGAATGAATTAATCCCAACAAGGACAGTCACAGGTTGGAGAGTTTGTATTAACTACAGGAAGCTGAATGATGCCACGAGAAAAGATCACTTCCCCCTTCCATTCATTAAACAAATGTTGGAAATATTATCAGGGCACATGTACTACTGCTTCTTGACGGACTCTCTGGCTATTTTCCAATCCCAATAGCTCCTGAAGATCAAGAAAAGATGACATTTACATGTCCATATGGTACGTTTGCTTATCGTAGAATGTCTTTTGGATTATGTAATACTCCTGCTACGTTTTAGCGTTGCATGATGGTCATTTTTGACGAACTCGTAGAAGACATCATTGAGGTATTTATGGATGATTTCTCAATTTTCGGTAACTCTTTCCATCTTTGCCTTAAAAATTTAAAACAAGTCTTAATAAGATGCGAGGAAACAAATCTTGTGCTCAACTGAGAAAAATATCACTTTATGGTTCAAGAAGGTATTATGTTAGGACATAAAATTTCTAGTAAAGGGATTGAGGTTTACAAATCTAAAATTGAAGCCATTGAGAAACTACCTCTCTCTAAATCGGTTAAGGCTATTAGAAGCTTTTTAAGACATGCTGGGTTTTATAGAAGATTTATTAAATATTTTTCTAAAATAGCTAAGCCTTTGACTAAATTACTAGAAAAAGATGTGCCTTTCAATTTCGATCAGGAATGTTTAGAAGCATTTAATACTTTAAAGGATAAATTGACTAAAGCTCCAATTATAATTGCACCTGATTGGAATTCACCTTTCAAACTAATGTACGATGTAAGTGATTTTGCAGTAGGTGCAGTTTTGGGACAACAAAGAGATAAGCATTTTCAACCTATCTATTATGCTAGCAAAACTTTGACAGTCGCACAAGAAAACTACACCACCACGGAGAAAGAGCTGCTAGCTGTGGTTTTTGCATTCGATAAATTTAGGCCATATCTAATATTGTCTAAAGTTGTCATTTATACTGACCATTCTGCTCTTTGCTACCTTTAAGATTGATGCAAAACCTCGACTCATTCGATAGATTTTGTTATTGCAGGAATTTGACTTGGAGATTAAGGATAAGAAAGGAACTGAAAATCTCGCAGCTGATCATCTTTCCAGGCTTGAAAATTCAAGTACCAAAGAGCTAGATGAAGTTGAAATAAATGATTCATTCCCTGAAGAACAATTTTTTGCTATATCTGATTCTGAGGTACCTTGGTTTACAGACATTGCAAATTTTATAGCCGCTAACATTATCCCAAAAGGGTTGACACTTCAGCAAAAGAAGCGATTCTTTACCGATGTGAAAAACTACTTTTGGGAAGACCCTTTTCTTTTCCGTATATGTGCAGACCAAGTCATTAGAAGATGCGTTACAAGAACAGAAGCATTGAAGATCTTGGAACATTGCCACTCAGGACTGACTGGAGGACATTACAGTGGAATAAGACCACACATAAAATACTCAAATCAGGTTTTTATTGGCCCACTCTATTCAAAGATGCCAACAGGTATGTTACTTCTTATGACAAATGCCAAAGGACAGGTAATATCTCCAAACGTGATGAAATGCCTCAGACATATATGCTTTCATGTGAAATATTTTACGTTTGGGGTATCAACTTCATGGGTCCATTCCCTAGTTCATTTGGGAATAAATACATCTTAGTAGCTATCGATTATATGTCCAAATGGGTTGAAGCCCGAGCTTTACCTACTAATGATGCTAGAGTAGTAGTACATTTCCTTAAGAAACTTTTCTCTCGATTGGGAACACCTAGAGCAATCATCAGTGATAGGGGTACTCATTTTTGTAACGCCTAATTTGACAAGGTCCTTAAGAAATACGAAATTCACCACAGAACAGCTACCCCTTACCACCCTCAAACTGCCAAGTCGAAGTGGCAAACAGAGAGCTTAAACGTATCCTAGAAAAGACAGTAGAATCAAACAAGAAGGATTGGGCGGTGAAAGTAGATGATGCTTTATGGGCTTATAGAACTGCTTTTAAGACCCCCATAGGAACATCACCTTACAGACTTGTTTATGGAAAAAGTTGTCATCTACCATTTGAGTTAGAACACAAGGTATTCTGGGCTATAAAATTTCTAAACCTTGATCCCAAACTTGTATGTGAAAACAGGTTGATGCAGTTGAATGAGTTAGATGAGTGGCGAACCAATGCATATGAAAATTCATGCCTATACAAGGAAGCAACGAAGCACCCCCACGACGCTCGTTTAAGACAACACAAGCAATTTGAAGTTGGAGATCTTGTCCTATTGTATAACTCGAGGCTCAAATTGTTCCCTGGGAAGATTAAATCACGATGGTCAGGTCCTTTCATAGTCCAAACTGTCTTTCCATATGGCACAGTAGAGGTAAGTCACCAATCACAAGGCACTTTTAAGGTAAATAGACATCGCCTCAAACTCTAAAACAGTGAGAATTTCAAAGATGATAGAGAGGAGCTACAGCTCCACCAAACTTCCCTAAATATACCTACAAGGTAGAGTCGAGCTTAGACTCTAAATAAGCGCTTCTTGGGAGGCAACCCAAGCACTAACCTCACTAAATAGGGTTTAATTTTTCTTAAACTATTCATAGTTTAACTGTAGGAAATTTTGACATTTGACAGGGGCAAACAAGCCTAGCCCACGAGCGTGCTTTAGGCCATGCTCATACCACGAGTGACGATACTGTCGTGTGAAAACAGAGAAATTTTTTTCCCAAAACACGGGATTCGATACATTACCACGACCATGTCACATGGCCGTGGATAATCTTGTTAAAATAACACGGGCGTGCGCCACACCCGTGGAAGAAACTGAGAAATTAACACGGGCGTGTGACACTCCCATGTCACCACTTGTGGTCGAGACTGTCAAAAGAACACGGGCGTGCGCATATATACACGGGTGTTGGAAAAGCGAACCACATCGCGCACGGTCGTACGATACGACCATGTGACCACACGGCCTAGATACACGGGCGTGTCTTCAGGTCATGTGGTGATTCCTCATTTCGCAATAAATACGGGTTGGACGCGAGCCACACGGGCGTGTGACACGGCTGTATGAGACCAGTGTTGGGCGACACGGTCGTGCCTCTTTTTAAACTCGTTTTATTTTTATTTTTATTACTTTTGTTTCTATTTATTTTTGGAGACTCATGTTTTATATTTTTAAACTCTACCTATCTTTATGGTAATCATCGAATTATTCTCTTAATTCTCCTTCACAGTAGTGTCTTCTCATTTATCCCTCAGAATCATGCCTTTCTTTCAGCTTTATCTTCAGTTCTCGCTCTAGCTAATGCAAGGATGTCACCCACAATCTCAGGGCAGTTTCACTTCTCTTCCTCTCTTTCGATATTATATTTATATTGCTATTATATATCTTTGTACATTGAGGACAATGTACATCTTAAGTGTGGGGGGTTATTTATATCTTTATCAGAAAAATCCCTGAATTTTGTCTTATTCTCACGTGACTCACTCATATCACTATTAGAATGAATTTTGATTAACTTATGATTTTTATTGATATGTCTTGGATTAAAACATAGGCATTCATGCATTGATTGTTGAAACTTTAAGGAATTAGAGAATCAAGCATGATAAGTTGATTTTTGAGAATTAAAAATTTTTAGGTTGTTTCCCCAAGTTTAGGTATTATCTTGAGTCGAAATTCACAAGTTTAACATCAAAAAGTCATAATTTTTGTGAGATCTTGAGCCTTTAGAGCATCTATTATTTCTTTCATGCTCACTTTTATTATTGCTATGAGTGCATCAATATTGATTTGTTATTCTAGAACTTGCTTCGATTATGCATGTCAAGACCACACCATTGATTTGATATGTTGAGATGATAAAGGCATTTAGGTTTAACCCACTCACTTCATAAAATCCTACCTTCATAATTAACCCTTAGTAAACCCTCTTGAGCCTAACAAACCATTCATTGATTAACCCTCAATATTAACCCATAACCCATTATTGTTGAAATCCCCTCAATTAATTTGATCCCTATTTTTGTCTAGATTTGAATCGAATAAATTGCTTAGCTATGTTTTATTTTTGATAGTTAGCAAATTTCTATGTTATTTAATTTGTTATTAAAAAAAATAAAAATAAATACATACTTGCATTTTAGTAGTAATTCGTTATTTAGAGCTTAAGTATTTAATTCCATATTTTGAAAAGATGCTCACATTTATTCAATTGATGATCAGTATTTTTCTAGTTAGGTAATTTTTCGATTCAATCTCGATTCTAACCTTCTCTTTTAGCTTGTGACCACACCCCCTAACCAAAGCCAAGCTACAACCCTCTAAAGACCTTTTGATTGATGTATCATCTCAATATGTAGAGGTGGATATTTGATTTTCACACAAGCTTATGGTACTAACTTTTCATATTGACTGATGAGTGCTTAATTTGCTGTCCTTAAACACCTCGAGTGATTTGAGTGAATCTTTAGTGAGGATGTTGAATTCTGTGATATTTTGAATCAAAAGTGATTACTTAGATGAGGGGAGACACCTAATGTTTTCGTGATAAAATGCTCAACTTGGAATGTTTGAAACTTTGATACTCTTCTAGTCGAATTCTTAATGTATGATTACTTATGGTTTATTCTGAGATATTATTGACAGGAATTATAAGTTGAGAAAAATGAATTCTTAATTGTGAGTTGAGGATTTTGCTTGAGGACAAGCAAACACTTAAGTGTGGGGGTATTTGATAAACCGTAATTTATACATATTTTTATCCCATGCTTAGCACATTTATGGATGATTTCTCCTTAAGTTTGGTGAATTCGATACTCCTAATCCTTTAATTTCATGTTTTATACTTAGGTGAGCATAGGAGAGTAAAAAGAGCAAGAAACGGGCCGAAA
This sequence comes from Gossypium arboreum, assembly GCF_025698485.1. NCBI lineage: Eukaryota > Viridiplantae > Streptophyta > Magnoliopsida > Malvales > Malvaceae > Gossypium > Gossypium arboreum. The sequence goes on from NC_069080.1 coordinate 103,182,504, forward strand.
ACGGAAAAAATAGGCCAACGTGGGAAATCAACACGGCCTGGACTTCCTTACACGGGTAGACCACACAGCCGTGTCTATTCAACAGACTCTAACACGATTTGAAGCACTCGCACATGGGCGTGTCACACGGGCATGTCCCTGTCGGGCCCAAGTCTAGTTTTAATCGGAAAAGGGCACCTTGGAGGGCTTGGAGGCATTCTAAAGCCTATTTAAACACACTAGAGGAGGAAAAAAAGGGACACACGGAGTAGGAGGCAAGGAATTACTCGAAGAAAGTCGATTGATCCATCTCAGAAGCCAGAATATCCTTCAAGACTGAAGATCTCCCTTCAATTTCCTTCAGGAGTTTTTGGGTTTTCTTTATGTTTTGTTATCATTATTCTTTTGAGATGTTTTTCTTTACACTTATGAACTAAATCCCCTAAATACCTAAGGGGAATGAAACTTAAGATGGATCTTGTTATTATTTTCTGAATTATATGATAAATATTTGATTTTTTCTTAATTGTGAGTTCTTAATTCAATATTCCAAGATATTGATTCAAGTATTGATGTGCTTATTCAGAGGAACAAAAGTCCCTGTCTAAGAGTAGATCTAGCATAATTAAGCAGAGTTGATTGCACCCCTAGACATAGGGAAACATAATTTTGCCGGATTAGGGTGAAACCTAATAAGGGAATCCATAGTTCGAGTTAATGCAACATTAGGGGTTTTAATTAGAAAGAGATTTCAATTAATCAACCTAGGGTTAGACGTTGTTAGTCTCGAGAGAGATAATAATATAACTTAGGGATTTCTACAGATCAAGTCAAGTGAATAAATCGTCTGATTCAGAGTCAAATAACAAGTGAAGTCTAAGTGGATTTTCCCTTGGGTATTGTTCAAATCAATCAATTTTTCCTAAAAGTATTTCCTCAATTTACTTTCTGTGCATTCTTAGTTTAGTTAATTAGTTTAATTAAAACAAATCCCCTTAATTTTAGGCTAGATAATAAAAAGAAAGTTAATACTAGTACTTTTAGTTCCTGTGGGTTCGACATCCCGGTCTTACTATAAACTATACTACTGTTCGATAGGTGCGCTTGCCTTCATCGTGATAATAGTTAGTTTTCAAGTACGGTCAATTATAAATTTAAAACTTATCACGATTTGACGATCATCACTTACCATTCCATTCTATTTACTTAGCATAAGCTTAAATAACATATTCAATTCACGAATTAGTGTGTTTATTCACAACATAGGTAAATTCATCTATAGCATAGGTAAATTTCTCACATATAAGTAGGTTTTTTTAACTCATCCATCCTTTTATATCATCAAATTACATCTGCATTATGAACTTACCATTTCATTACCTTTTCTTACCCATATCATTTGCATAATACAAGACATTAGCATAAACATCAACAAATTACACAAGCTTGACACACGCCTAAATATCATCGTCGATACACAAGTTAGTACATTTATACATAACTCTTTTGGAATCAACCACATGATAAGCTATTTCATAAGAAAATATAACTTTTGATTCATACAACCTTTTCATGCACATAAGCAATATTTCTATTTGGACACTTACCATTTTGATGTATATCATTAAGATTAAGCATGATATAATCCAACCATAAGCTTGGCACAAACTTAAGCATTATCAACAACATATGTTAGTGCATCAACTCATAATTCACTTGAATTAACACAAGGTAATTCATTATACATGAACAACATCACTTGAAATCATCATTTTCAAGAACATAGATATACTTTCCTTGAACATTTCCTTTCTAATCCTTTTCATAGATTCATGAAATAAGTCATTTGAAAACTTACTGTTCATTTCCTTTTCATACCCGTTGAACCACTTAGAATAATATTGGATACGTGGGAAAGCTTACACAAAGTGTGCTAAACACATGGTTGAAACCATTCTTTTTTCTTTTCCTTTACATTGTTGCTCACTCGAGCCATTAAATAGGTCTGCTTACAGAAGATGACGTTCAAAATGTAAGCTATACGATGCTTCTCACACAAGCTGATGAGCATTCGCAACAAATGCAGGACCTCAGCCATCGGTAGGACATTCAAGATCAGCACCCAAAACTTGGTAACCCTAATGACATGTCATTTGTATCCTATATATTCCTAAGGTTCAAATGGGGTTCGATAATCGTCAATTCATCATGGCATTGATATATTTGTACATATTAATTCTTTTACATCAAAACAACATAATAATTATTCAATCCAAGCAACATTAAAGCAATTGCAGCAAAGGCTAGGTACAAGAGCTATTTGGAAATTTTCTCTTCTCCTCAATTTTCCACTTATTCTCAATCTAAATTAATATTTGCATTAAATTAATCAATTTAGACAGTAAAACCAATTCAGTTTATGCAATTTAGTCTTTTTTGACACTTTTACAAAATTACCCTCAACTTTTTATTTTTATTCAATTTAGTCTCTATGTCCTAATCATTCAAATAAACCAATTTTATTGAAAATTCATACCAGTCAAATGTTACTAGCATCCATTACGACCCACATTTGTAACAATTTCACACCAAGTCCTTGAATTATTATTACTTTAGCAATTTAATCCCTAAAGATTTAAATCATTAAAAATTACTTAATAAAATACTTATAAAATACAACTAATACTTCAAATTCATCATTTAACATCTAAAATCACAAAAATTTATCAATTTCAACATTCAAAATCTTTAACAATTTCAAAAATGAAGGTACGAGCTAGCTGGACCTAGTTATAACGATCTCAAAAACATAAAAATTAAAAGAAACGGTAGTTTAGGTGCTTACATGCAAAGAAACTTTGTTAGCCAAAACTTCAAAACCTCCCATGGTGGTTCGGTGATGAACAAAACAATTGGAGAAGAAAACATTATGTTTTCTTATTTTTTTAACCTTTTATTCTTTATTTTTAATAATAATATAACATATAAAACATATTTAATTAAAGGAAATTAAAGCTTTAACCGACCACCAACATAAAAATGGTTAATTTATCCACTAAGGCCATCCAATTATGTTTCTTTAATCAATTAACACCTTTAAACTAATAGCGATTGATTTTTTTAACTATTATGATTTAGACCTTTTTGCTTAATTAACCATTTAAATATTAAAATTTCTTAACGAAACTTTAATAACACTTCATAAATATTTAATAAAATATTTATGGCTCGGTTTGTAGAAACGAGGTCCTGATACCTCATTTTTAAAAACCACTTAACTTTAGAGTCATACCACTTGAACCTAATTATTCATTCAAATAGCATAAATTGTCAATTCAAAATTTATTTAATACCATAATTGACTCATAAATATTAAATAATAATATTTACAAACTTACTCGTTGAATTTGTGACCCCAAAACTATTATTTCTGATACTACTGATAATCGGGCTGTTACAAGTTTCTCATGGTGAAGGACATTTTCTAATTCTTCCCTCACCTTCATTTCAACGTGGAGCAAGAATTTTGATTCCGAGTGATCCAAAGCCTTTTGGATTTTAGCTAATTTCTACATCAAGATTTTTTTACGAGTGCCAATATGCCTGTAAATGTTCCTATGCCATTGTATCATGTTATTTGAAAGTTCCTAAATAGAATCCCCCATATTTCCATTAAAACTCCAAAAATCCTACACAAATTTAGAGAAACTCAATGTTCAATATAACCAGCAAGAAATCTGAATGGCCTTCCTTTATTCGTACTAGAGTCATGTTTAAGAGAAAGAAGAAGAGGCTAACGATTCAACTTGAGCCTTGAGAGATGGGTCACAGAACAACTCGAGAAATTCGAAAACTAAGCACCATTGTAGATGGCTCTGTCAAGCTTATCAAAGATCCCACCTCTCTGCCAAGTAAAGGCTAGACCTCTGAATTCTAAATCATGTATTTTAGCAGAGTCAACAAAATTACCGAAAGATAAACACCTTTTCCCTTCCCTCTCCCTCCCCTTTTTTCACTAGAAGAAAGAATGGCATTGAAATCCCCAATTTCCATCAATGGAACAATAGTAGAGGGTAGTATCAAATTCAAACCCTCCTAGAGAAACTTTTTCTTTTGCTTATGCAGGCTCCTATAGCCAAAAGAAACTGATACCAAAATTTGGAAGGAATTATCTAAAATTTGAATCAAAATAAATTGATGATGACTGCATACTACTTCAACCCGAACAAAATCCTTCCACCCAATCCAAATACCTCTAGAAAAACCAACAGCCTCAACCCGGTAACAAAACTGAAAACCCAATTTAGCAATAATCATATTAGCCTTACTACCATTGACTCTCGTCTCGAGCAGCCCCATAATATCAGGCTTAAATTCCTAATTGTATTCCTGAAAAATCCATGGAAACTTGTTACTAGCACAAACCTGACAATTCCAAGATAATATAGACAATTTTATAAAATGAACAAGAAAATAAAGTAAACCCAACCTCTACTGATTAGAATCAGTCCTAACACCCTATTGTTTGCTGACCGGGTTCATCTTAAGCTCAATAGACCTAGTTTCCAATTGAGAATTAATTAGCGCCACCATAGAATTCATCGTATCCGATAGGGGGACTCTGGTGATTTTAATAGTCTTAAATCGCTCCTCATGATCTTTTATGGTTTTATTGAGGACTTCCCTTTTCGAATAGCAGCACCTTTACCAACTGAACCACACATTTTTTAATTTCAGCCTCTGAATTCATAAAAATCTAAATCACTGAGCTCTAACAAGCAACTAGCATTTGACCTAATATTTTCCTTAAAGACCACTGCTAAATGCTTCAAAGGGTCTAACAAATTTGAAATTAAAATTACCCCAATCTCAACTAGACCTTCAAAATTTGGGTTAAAATGTGAATTGGCATTTAATTGAAAACCCCTCGAGATTCTATGCCCTTTCCCCCCACTATTAACCCTAAATTCTCTAAAATGTTGCTAAAAAATAACTTTTTTAGTTTGTAGTTTATTTTTAACAGTTTCATGGTCCTCCCTAATTGCGCTTGGATCTACTTTATCCAAGTTATTTTTGACTACAATATGTCCAATACAAGTAAGGTCTGGTCCGTTAGAAGCAATGGCTCATCTCCCACCAGGCCCTTTTTCCAACAATTGCACCTTTATTGTTTGTTGGGCCTCTAACTACATCAGCCAAATTAAGCGACCCATCTTCCATAGGTTTATCAAGCATAATTTCCGCCTATACCCCAAGCCCACTACTACGATCCATGTTATCCAAACCTCCTGCTATATTATTCAGCCCTTCAACCTCTATTCCTTTCCCTTTAACATCCCATTTTTAAGCGATTTAAGGAATTTTTTTTTGAACTGAAATCCTAAAAATTATCCCCCATATCCTCTTCTTTCCCATTTTCATTATCCTCTGAAAATAACGCCCTGAATCTAGACTCTCCTTCATATATAATGAAAATTTTAGCCACCGACTTCCAAGGTTCCTTAGGATTCTGGCGAGAATGCCTCTCAATAATTATCCATGGACCAAATTTAGTCGCGTTTTCCATTGAAACTCCAATAGCCAAATCAGCCGCCCAATCCCTTGATAAGCCCAACATTCCCTTTGTCACCGGTTGAGAACAAACATAAATCCTTAACATGACCATACTGCCTGCATGAGAAACAAATAGTTGGTAAGGATTCATACTCAATTTTCTGGTATTTATCGTTAACCAAAATTTGAGAGGTTAAGGGTTTATCCAGATTTACAAATATTTCCATTCAAGAAAACCTTCCCCTCAGCCTATTATTATTATTATTATTATTATTATTATTATTATTATTATTATTATTATTATTATTATTAAAATCAAGTTTCGCAACCCTCCCCATCAATCCTCCAATCTCCTCAAGAATCTTCTTATCATACAAGTATCCGGAAAGGCTTGGTAGTCGGATCCAAATCATAACAACCGTCAGGAACAGTTGGAGAGGGTTGAAATCTAGAGTCCATGGTTGAACCGTGAGGTATTGGCTGAAAATAATCCAAGGTCCCTGGGTAGCACTTTCTCATAGTCATCTTTGCTTTGGATTTAATGAAAAAATAGTCATTTTCTACATCTATAAGTTGGAAGGAGTTTAACCACTACCATGGTGACTGCCTTAGGGCATATTAACGTCCAGAGTGTGAATATTGTAATAAAATATAGAAATACGAGGCAATATCTTCTAGTATATGTGTTGAGTTGTAATATAGTTTTTACAACGGAGTATGTGAGTACTCTGAGGATCGTACCCAAGGGAAGCGAGTGCTAAATCAATTTCAACCTAAACAGTAAAAGATATAATTAGTACTTTAAATTAGTTATAATACTAAAACATAAAATAAATGATTTTTAAGGTTTTTATAATGATAAAAATAAAATAACATAAAAAGATAAAAATTCAATAGACTAAAGAGTAGAGTAAAGCAAATCTTAATTATGGGTGATTAGCTCGCTTTTGTAATCCCCATCAACTATTTCTTCAGGTTCCTTGTCAATCAACTAATTGTTACCTTAGTAGGATCTTCCGATCTTCCACTAACATAACGAGTCAGTAAGGACTACTTATCTTCCGACCTCACAGTCCATACTAATTTAGGGTGAAGGTGTTCACGGATGGGCCATACCAATTTTGGGTTAATTCCTACCTTGATGACTTCCCGAGGTTGTCAGGCCTAGGGTTTGTTGCAAATTCTTTCTTTCCCAAATGGTTGATTCGTTGAGTAACCCTACAAAATAGTTAATAGATCATACCTCCACTCACTAATCCCCCATAGAAGGATTAGTTCTTCATGGCTTCCACAAACAATATAAAATTGGTGTAAAGAGAAAACATATCAAATAAATCGACAATATAGAGTTTACGAAAGAACTTGATTATGTTAAGATTAAACGTGAATCCAAAGAAGTTGATCATCTTCACAATTTAGATATCTTGAAAGAGAACATAATGAAACTAAAACCTAAGAAAAAGGAAACTAATATTGAATTTAAAAGAGAATTCTACCCTAAGCGAATGTGTCCTCTTTACATGTGACAAAGAAACCTATTTATAGGTTCTAAGTGGTCATTGTCCTTAAACCTAAGTTAGCTGATGTTCTTAAGCTTTAAGTTTGATTGTGCAAACCAAAACACCCCTTTTTCATATTTAATTTCCATACCATATTCGATGTCACGACATAGCAATTAATGTACTCCTCTTGGGATATCTTCAGGGGTATGTCGTGACACCCTCATGCTGTGTTGCAACATTGAAGGTAGTCTTGAGATTTCTCCATTCTGCTCCCTATGTTGCGACATCAGACATCTCATGTTGCGACATAGCAACCAATATCAGTTTAGTATGCCTTCTAAAAGTCTCTTACACACTCACAAAGTGCGTTGGCTCACCCTTAGACCTTATTTAGCCCCTGAGGTCAATAAAAGACTCAATTTGCACATTTTATTCACTTATTAAAAACTTAAGAAAACATAATTCAAACCTACTGAAAATGCTTATTTTCAAGCTCTTAAAGTGCGATAATTAGCTTAATCTGCTACACCGAATTGCAGCAGATTACATGGTTTCCATATCCTTCAACAAATAACTCTAAACCTGGTCAGAGAAATCAATTGTGGGTATCCCATTTACTATGGACATGGTGAAATATCTTTCTACGAAGTCAAAAACCTCCCCATAGTCTTCCTCAGTTTCCTTCGGTGATCTGGCAATATTTCCCAAGAGAAAATCTTTCCAAGTCACAGTAGGTGCCAGCACCAAATCTACTACCATATCGACACTGTCTACTCCCTTTTCCTTAAACCAAACTTTCTTAATGTTATGACCATCCGCTAAACAATCACCGCTTCCCTCCTTGTTGTTGGAAGTTGACATAGTACTTCAACACTTAATACAAAGTTATTATTTTTGAGTTTTCCCACTTCTTTTGTTGACAAAAGTCTTCAAAGCATTTATGTGAAAGAGATGACTCGATTTAAAACATTTGTAGATAAATGCTATTTTCCCTATTTGTGATTCTTAGACTCTAAAGAAGTTAGTTTGCTCTTCTATTATCCTAAAAAAAAAAATTGTAAACAAAACATTTGTAGATAAATACTATTTTCCCTATTTGTGATTCTTGACTCTAAAGAAGTTAGTTGCTTTTCAATTATCCTAAAAAAAAAATTGTAAACAAGACAAAAATTCAACTAAAAAACAAATGGGATGGATTTTGGGATTGGAGTGGCTCAAACTTAGGTATGCAAGGGGGAGGAGTGAGGTGTTAACCATTAGGCCTAAGCCTATTTCTTACTAATAGTGTAATATTAATACTAGACCTATGCCAATAACCTGTGTTGTTGTTTGATATACCAAATTTAAAGTGTACAGTGATTATAAAGTTTCTTAAACAAATAAACTTTTTTTAAATAGACTCTTAAATATTAAATATTCAATACACGGTTAATGTCATTGAATTAAATGAATTGATATGGGTTTATACTAATTTACATTTATTTTAAATAATATTTTTAAATTTATATAATTATCATAATACAAAATCATAATTCTAAAAATTAAATATTTATATCAGTTGGTTAATATTTTCTAAATATTAGTATCGTTGAAATGTTTTAAAATTGAATTGATACATACAACCAAATCCATGTATAATTAAATTGCCTCAACTGTATAAAATTATTGTAATAAATTATTTGTTTTTAGTAAAATAAATTACTAGTTTTAATATGTATTAATAACTTATTATAATTTCATTTATTTAAATTAATATTAGAAAAACTTAAAATTTTAAATTATTTGGCGCTCTGAAAAATCACCATTGTCATTAATAATTATTGTAAATATATGAAACTATAACTTAAGCTATAATATGATAAATTATTTATTACTTTTACTAACTTATTTATGAGATTTTGTTAAAAAATACTTATGGGTCTAATTTAAAATTAATATTGAACAATTTTACAAAATAAAAATAAAAATTTATGAAAATGAATGGAAGCTTGTCATAAACAAATCAAAGTAGGTGTTTTTTCCCCTTATTATGTTTAAAAACTTTAAAAAAAGTTAAATATTTTCAACACATAGACAATTTGTTTATAAAAAAAACTTTATAGATTACTGTAACATATTTTCATAACAATTAATAAATTCAAAAGTTTAAACTGTTTTAAATTTTTTAACATTGTCAATATTTTAAAAATAATTAATATATTTAAAATTTTAAATTAAATTATTTTTAAAAATATTTTGTACATTAAAATTTTAAACGAAATTAAAAAGAAATAAATTTTTTAACAAATATAACATTTTTAAATTGTTAAAATTTCACTTAAATCTTTAAAAGTGATTAAAATATGTTAAAACATACTACAAGTTTTTAATTTAAAATGTATAGAAATTTAAAACTATTAACAAGATATTTTCAAATTATTTAAATCTACTTATATTTATAAATCTTATTTCAATAAAATAGTTTTTAAAGAACTAATTTAAATTTAAAATCCATATAAAATGTATTTAAAATATTATACAAAAATTAATTTTGGAATAAAATTTAAGCAATTTATATATTATATAAACATTTTATTTTAAAAAAATTAAAACTAATAACTAACTAAAGTATCATTATAAACAATTATAAAATAATTAAATATTATTTTGATTGATTGAGATAATCAACCCTCTTAATGGATATCCAAACTACTTTCTAAGATTAAATTACCAAAAAAATGTTTTTTTTTAAATTTACTAGATTTGGTCGTTTTTTAGAAGAACTACAGGAATAGGCCGATTTTTTTGAAAGTGCTTCCACGTATATGTGTTTTCAATTTGTTGTCAGGAAAATGCTCCTAGGTAAATGCATTTTCTAACAGGTCAATCAAAAAAGCTTCTAGTTGGAAGCGTTTTTCATCTCCATATTTTTTCATCAAAACTCGGAGTACTCATTTGGAATGAAATATTAGTTTTAAAATTTTTGCACATTTTTAATATTAGTTTGATTCGATATTTTAGTAAATTATTTATGACAGTGTATTAATATTGACGAGATGGATTTTGAAAATATATCCCAGGATTCCTGGGATATATGATAGGTTTCAACCCCCCATTAGCTGAGGAAAATTTTCAATCGTCCCTGACTATAAATGAAACATATTCAGCTTCGAGTGGCACAAGTCATTTACTAGCAAATAAAAAGTTGTTAGGGAGATCAGAAAAAGAGAAGTTCGTGGAGAAGGTATAAGTTGGAGCAATGACGCAATTTGGGTAAAAGTATGCATTGATTTTTGTTGTTTATTTTTAGTTGCAGCATTAATTTTTAGTTCCAGTATGCCACTCGCGCGAACAACTATGGTTTCGGGTAACAAAATTTGATAGACCAGACTAAGGTATTACCGGGGGAGCGTACCGTGTACACCTGAGACAGTTGACTTGCAACTGTGGGAGATTTAAGGCACTTCGTTTCCATGTGCTCATGCAATTGCAGCATGTAGCAATCAACATTTGGATCTCATGGGGTTTGTGGATGAAGTGTACAAATTAGAAAACATGTATAACGTGTAGAGACATGTATTCTCACCTGTCCCAAATGAACATAGGTGGTTGCTTATGTCGAGTGCTCCATTTAAGTTGTTTCCCAATAGATCATTGCATCGCAAACCAAAAGGTCGATCGATGTCGACTCGAATACGGGATAGCATGGAATTTAGGAGAGGCCCAACCAACCAAGGTTATGTGAGTGGTATAGAAATTGGGCCATTTAATGTCATCATGTCCATATCAAAGGGACAATACAAGTGCAACACATGGTTAACATCAATTTTATTGTAATCGGGTATCCACGTATAATCTTGATATAAATTTGTGAAACAATACCAACTAAATGAAAAAAATGATATTCTTTTAAAAATATAATAATATACATCATCGATACAATATAAACATTTTATATTATTTTAATGTTAACATGACGAGCACAATGATAAAGTAAATCAGTGCAAATACCGGTCAGAATCTATGTCAAATCAAGGTGGTCGATATTTGCTTGCCGGATTCCTTATTGGTTCAACCTCCGAATGAGGTTCTGGCCTTGGCATCTCATATTCTTTACCTTCGGTTGATTGTGATGGGTTGCTCCTTGGTTGCCATCGTGCATCCTTCGATCTAGGAATAAGTGGTTGGGAAGACGAACCACCTTAGTAGAATGATCTCAGAGGTGTTTGCGATACAAACGATGTATGAGTATAACTATATTGTGTCCCATACACCAATGGCATAGCGACTGGATTCTCAGTCGGTGCCCAAAACATAGATGATCTGTAACATCCCGTTTTTAGTAGTGTCAAAAACGATGGTTTTGGGACCACGATTCGAATAGTGAGTTAGTAGTTTATTGTTTATTTATTATTTACAGGATTATTACAAGGTTGTATTAAATTTTTGTTAGAAAATTTTATAAATTTAAATAGTTAATTAAGTAAAAGGAATAAATAGTAAAAGCTAGAAAAGTTAATTTCTATTAGCTAAAGGTGTTAAATAGCTATATAATCATGAATTGATGGGCTTATATGGTAAATATATCATTTATATTGATAGTGGATGGTTTAGGTGAGATATTTCATGAAATTTTATTAATTTTAAAAGGTTAAAGTTGTAATTTAATAATTAAATAAAATTTAAACAAAAAAATCCTAATCATCATCTTCTTCACGGGCACAAAAAAAAATTGATTCACCATTGTTGAGGAACAAAAAGTTTCGACTGAGCTTAGTTGTTATGCATGGTATGTAAATTTTTACCTGTTTCTCATGATTTTATGTTTTTGTGGTCGTTTTAGTTTAATCTAGCTAACTCGGAGGTTAATTAGTAAAATTGTTAAACGTTTTGACAAGTGCCATTGATGAGTTTGATGTGTTTTTTAAGTTTAATGGTAAATTATTAAGATTGATTATTAAATAGAACTATTTTGTAAAGTGATTTTAGGTAATTTTAAAGTTTACGGACTAAGTTGTTTAAATTGTAAAATATCATGTAATTGTTGTGATAAAATGATAAAAATGGTTTGTTTAGGTAGGATTCGGTAGAAGGGTTCTTGGGCTAATTTGTGATAATTGCAAGAATTTTAGTTTTAGGGATTAAATTGAATAAAAGGTAAAATTTTAAGGTAAAATGTAAAATATCATTAAAGGGTTAATTGCATAAATGTAAGTGTTTTAAGATGTTTAATTTGGTTAATTGAATTAACTATTATATTTAGATCAAGAAACAGACCAGTCTGTTGATAAACGGAGGAACTGAAAAGTCGTCAAGTTTCTGTCATCGCGTAACATTAGCTATCTTGTTTTGGTAAGTTCATATTACGTTTATTATGTTTATAATGATTATACTTATTATGTGTTCAATAAAATGGAATTGAATGTTGTTATTATCTATTAAATGATTAACTAAATGAAAGAATAAAGTGAGTATGAGATATACTGGAAAAGTAGGCCTTGAGTCGGTAGTTATTTAGCAGGCATTGAGCCGGTGTTTTTTTAACAGGCATTGAGCCGGTGGTTATTTAACAGGCCTTGAGCTGGTGTTTATTTAAAGGCCTTGAGCTAGTGTTTATTTAACAAGCCCTGAGTCGGTGGTTATTTAGCAGGCCTTGAGCCGGTGGTTATTTAGTAAGCCTTGAGCCGGTGTTTATTTAGTAGGCCTTGAGTCAGTGTTTATTTAACAGGCCTTAAGCCGGTGTATATTTATCAGGTACTATGTACCAGTAAAGGATACTGTACCGATAGCTTGAGATCCTACATGTGTTGCGAATTCTCTGAAGCTTGTGTGAGTAGTATCGTGTATCGATTGAAGTCCTTAGGTTAGTTTGTATGAGTATTACCCTTTCGTGTATCCAAAGTTGATTTACTTTCATTCTCCGAGCAAAATAATTAATTATTAAAAAGAAAATAGAATGATATGGTATGATATGATATGATGAATTGTATCTTAGTATGTGATTATTTGATGCGTTGTATTTTGATGATATGAATCATTTAGGTTTAAGTATTTCGAAAAGTTGAAACGATGATAGATGGCAAGGATCGTTAGTTTCATGTTTTACATATTTTATAATTAAGTTAGCATGTATGTGTTGTTTTGTTTTACAAATTTACTAAGCTTTATGAAAGCTTACTTTATATGGTTTGCTTCATTATAGATTATCGAATTTTCACTGTCTATTCAAATGTTGTTGGAGATCACACTATCTGAACACTTATTCAGTAACCTTTTTATTTATTTTGACCCCATTATAAGTGGCATGTAAATAGGGTTTTGGATATGTAAATTATAAGTATTTCAGTCATATGATAGGCACTTGAAATTATGGTATATGTATTGATGTAAATCCTATTTGGTAACTTGGTTGGTTGTGGTTTGTGATGGTGGTTGCATAAGTTGATAATTAGATGCATTTAAATGGTTGTGTTGGTAGTTTAGGATAATAGGCAACCTTGAAATGCTTTGTGTTTAAAGAATGGCTAATATGGTCATGGTAAGATATGATATTATGATATGTTGAATGAACATTTGATGGTTTGAATGATAATTGAATATTGGTATGTGTTATGTTACATTTGAAGGATGTTTGAAAGAATTTTTACTTGTAGTATATGTTTGATTGGATGATGGGTGTTTATGTTTCAAATTGATGTTCTATTGAAGGCATATTGGTTAGGCACTTAGGTTGGATGATTTTGGTATGTTTTGGCATGTTTTGATGTATTTTGAATAGGTAAAAATGATTGGAAATGGTTTGGCTTGGAACTTTAGAAATGGTAGATGAAAATGCTTGGTTTTGAAGTTGTTTTAGATGCACACGGCCATGTGCCACACACGGTCTCCCACACGGCCATGTGGCTATTTGATTTTAGGTACAGGATTTTTCACATGGTCATAGTTAGTTACACAGTCTGAGAACACGAGCATGTGAAGTGGCCACACGACTATGTTTGGGGCTACACAAGCTGGCCTTTATCGCATGGCCTAGCCACACAATTGTGTGACCTTTGTTTACACATTTGTTCAAAATTTTCATAAAAATTTCAATTTAATCCAGAATTGATCTCAGTTTATTTTAAATGTTCCGTAAGTTTGAATTAGGTCCTAAATTGATTGAAAAGCATGGAAATGATTGGTGATGAATTATTTTGATTATCTTTCAATAAATCATGAAAAATATTAAAGTTTTATAGTTGTAACGCCTTATAGCTTAGGTTGGTGACCGGATCGAGTATAGGATGTTACACGACTTATACGACGGCGACGACATCGCCGTTTTTAGAAATGTAGATGGCATGGACGTGTAATACATCGGGGGCGGAGGTCCAAAAATAAAACTTGGCATAGAAGTAGAAGCAGGAAAATGTGGTAGAATATATGGTGCTTGTATGAAAATGAAAGGGTTAGTATACGTACTAGAGTAAGTATACGTACTAGAGTAAGACAATACATACTGACTAGTGGATGGTGCGGCCATTGGTGGTGTTACAATCGGTATCATTTCTTGCATAGGTGCTAATGATGGACTTGCCCTGCCAGTCCTTAGATGTATAGGGGCTCGTCATGGCCTCCTTGTATGTGGTTATCAATTCCTAGCCTCTTTTCCATATAAGTGTGGCTTGCCATGGATGCTAAATTATGACATGTAATCTGAATCACAGACTAAGTCCAGAGCGACAATGGCCTTGCAAGTAGGTAAGAATTCGTACCTGTTGTCCCATATGTTGATGTATTGCACATGGAATATTGACCAATCTCACCCATCCAACCCTGCAAGTTGATAGGATACATATCATCAAGGTCTTCAGGTGCCACAAGAATTGATTGTCGAACCTAATTGCCGCAACACTCTATCCGACTCGTGCATCTTGACGGTAGCGTACACTACTAATGGCATCTTCATGTGCCAAATGTTCGAATTCACAAAGAATTACTCAGGGATGTATTCTTTAATCGTCAGATCCTCGTATGATGTCCATTCAAACTATATTAAAATAATAAAAACTTTAAAGATATTTGTGTACTATTGAATCTCAAATCAACTATGTTAATATTATCTAATTCCAATTTAAATAAATACATACATCCGCTTCCGATCGTTGGTCTAATAGAAGCCGTATATCTCGAAGCTCATTTGGTAATCCCACATAACTCGGCTCATGGTTTTACCTATTTAAATAACTTGTTAGCATAATAATTAAAATTTTAATTAATTTTATTACGGTAAATATATCATCTAATGAATTTTACCTTGTTATGAGGGGAAATGCATATGAGTAGTTCGCTCGAAGATGTAAAAATGACAGACGGTACGATGCCTATGACTGCAGTAGTAGAATGCAACCACCAATTTTAATTTTATGTGATTGCATCGCTAGACACATCTCCCAGTATAAGGTTGCTAACACGGCTGGCCCCTAACTAAGTTCGCCTACTTCTCTAAAGTTGACGAGTTTCATCAGCCACCTTAGATGGACGAGATTTTGTGACTTATCCGGCATCATGATATCCCCGATGATCTGAAAGATGTATACCCAAGTGTGTCATTCTCTTTCAACTTTAGTCGAATCCGCATCAAGCCCTTTAAAGTTTCTTCTTAACCAATTCATTTCGATACAGCCTCTATAAATCGTCTCTGGAACCAAACCCAAAAGTTCATCACATGCGCCTCTCCGATCGGCCGCATAAATTAACCCAGTGACTACCAACCCATTCACCGGTAACCCAACAGTAACTGCATGTCCTCCAGAGTGATAGTACACTCGCCACATGGAAGATGGAATGTATGCATCTCGGGTCTCCACCTTTCCACCAACGCACTTACGAGTGTCGGGTCCAACTTATACCCCCAACCTACAAGGGCCACGTGCGAAAAATCGGCTTCCCTCAAGTACGATTCGATCAAAGGTGATGCAAGAGCAAGTAGATTATGAATGTAGCACTCCAAAATTCGATTTTTTGCCTATTTATGTAAAAAAAATTCAAAAATTAATTTTAAATATAACAATAAAATAAAAAAATTAAACAAAATTGAAATATATTTAAAAAATATTCTTACCATTTACAATTGGTTGACGGAAATGTGGCTGCCATCAAAACGAATTAGAGATTTGACCATTTGTTAATTTCAAAAAATACGGATTAATTTTTAATAAAAATATTTTACAAAAAAAATATTAATATAATTCTAATAAAAGAATTGTAGAGAAATAAAATCTAAATAAGAATTTAATAAATGATTGAGAGAATTTTGAGAGATTTGGGAATACGAGAATGTGAGAATTTTTAAAGTATTTGTGAGAAAAATAGAAATGAGGGTTTATAAGGGGGAGGTGGTAGGTACTATTTAATTAGCCGTTGGGGGGTGAGGAAGGCTATTTAATTAGTCATTGGAAACTAGCTACTGCTGGGATGAAAAGCTTCCAGTAAACACGCTTCAGTTAGAAGTATTTTACTGACAGCATGCAGAAAACACATCTACCTAAGAGCATTTTCTTAAATTACACCTGAAAATGAGTCTCCGCGAAAATGCTTTAAAAAATTTGTCTACTCCTTTAATTTTTCCAAAAAAAGAGCCTAATCTGATAAATTAAAAAAAAAAAACGACATTTAATGGTAATTTAGTCGGTCTCTAATTATATTAAATATATATTTTTTAATTTTCCACCAATAGCCGTGTAATTTAATTTTAAAATATGTTAACTGTAATGAAAAGCGTCCGTTTTCCTCTTTGAAGTTTCTATTTACAAATCAGCTTGAAAACAGGGAGAGAGAGAGAGAGAGAGGTGGAAGAGGGATGTCGACAATGGCTTCCTCTTCTCTTAGCCTCTTCTTATTATTATTATATTATTTTTTCTTTTCATCATGTGCTTCTCAAGCGATCTCACAGTTTAAAGGTATAACTATCTGATAATTCCCTTTATTGTTCCTCATTGGATTCAACTATGTTTGTCATCTGGATGATTCTATTTTCTTTGCTTGCTTTGAAATGGTTTGGCAAATTAGGTTCGGGTTTTTATTTTATTTTATTTTTTCTCATTCCTTTAACGTGGCTGTTCTTCGATTGGTTTAGAAACCTGAATTGCAACTGCTTCAATTTATTAATTTCCGAAGAAGATGAACGGAACAATAAGAATATCTGCTTAGGCTTTTGGGTTGGTCTCTGATTTCCATTTTTACAGTAGCCTTTGCTTCATAGAAACTGTACTATTTACTTATTTTCTCATTTCTCATCACTGGTAATCAGTTTCCCGCAGGTTTCTTTAGGCCTTCCTAGAAAAGGTTGACAGCTAAAGGTTGTTTTAACTATAAATTACTAAGATTAGACGTGCCAAATACTTGTTGTAGCCTTGGAGAGCTATGAAGGCTTTTTTAGTGTTTGGATAAATGCATGGATTGAATGATCACTTAATGCTTTGTAATTAATTAATTTAGAAACTGAGCTCTATCAGTGTTCCCTTCAGGTTTACCCTGTAGAAAGTATATTATGCAATTTGTGAACCGGAGGTGAAGGTGGGTTTATTTCAATAACTTGATGGAAATCTATAATGCATGACCTTGGTCCATGTTTTTTTAGTTCTATCTTGCACCCTTGCCATACTTTTTGTGTCGTTTTCAACTGTAGTAGGTTTTATAATTGCAGGCATTGACTTAGGAAGTCCAGCACTAGATGTTAACCCAGCTCCCCTTTATGGGCACTCATCTGTCCATGGTTCAAAAGATGTTATATCATGTGACCGAATTCGAGTTTCTGGTCACTCAAGATTGATGCTCAGGAGTTATGCCAGTTCCGTTCGAGTTACTTTAGCTCCATCTGTCCTAATACCAGAAAGATTACACAGCAAAATACATGTTTGCTTTCATCGGTAAGTTTTGACTCTCAATCTACTCTTCTTCTGCATGAAAACACTTCAGAAGTTTGTTGTCACATTTGGTGACTGAAAATTCTTGCAGGAATGCTTCACTTGGATTATGCAAGTGTGAGCATGAAAATTGGAAGGCGGTGGAAAAGGGTATATGGCTCTCTGTCATGTCACCTTATGATGATAGATTTATAGATGTGAAGTTTATAGGTGATGTGTCTGGCTCTGTCACGGTTGCTCTTGAAGAAGGTATGATTATGTGTTATTTGTGTTCCTTTTAAAAGAAATTATGTACTTGATTGTAATTGTTAGTTTGTTGAAATTGAACTTTATTTTTATCTTTTTGCAGATTTTCAGCGATGGCGGCTTGTGTTTCTAGCTTTAGGATTTGTTTTGTTGCTCTTGGCACCATTTGCCAGCAAGTGGGTTCCTTTTTACTACAGTAGTTCAATGGCTATTGGAATTATTCTTGTCATTATAATCCTTCTCTTCCAGGTATTTTGGCATTCGTCAACAAATTCCCTGCACCTTATTTACTTTTAACATATCCCTCATTCTTTCACTTATTTATTTCAAATTTCAATGCTATCATAAGTAAATCTCATGAAATTTTAAGTACCTTATCTTACTCTGTTGACCATTGGAAGCTACCTATTGTTTTCCATGTATTTTAAAGAACATGGATCTGTATTGAAGTTCCAGTTCCATGTAAATCTGTAGCTGAAATCTGTCTGTTTACTTCCTTTCATAGTGCTCAAAATTAAATTGATTGATTATTGATTCCCTTTCTGTCTCATCAGATGCTCATCACCTCACACGCTATGATTGGATTACTTGGGAATCTACTAGTTATTAATTTCCTTAAGATCTATGTTTAAGTTATGTCAATGCCCGAATTACGGTCTTAGCTTCAGCTTTTAACTGTGTGGATTTACTTTTGCCAAGCAGGGAATGAAATTGTTGCCAACAGGGAGGAAAAATATCTTCTATCTTGGTATATATGTTCCAGTGGTGAGTCTTTATTTTCATTTCTTTATAGTTTAACTAATGTTTCATCTACTTTGGGCTGCCAATAAACTCAGTGTTCCGTTAATTTTTCAGCTTGAGCTGGATCTTTTCTTTTACATCATTTCTCTGGGTTGGTAAATTCGATTCTTGTCAATTTTGGGCTTAGTGAAGAGATGCATAACCCAGTAAGTTCTTTACAACTGCCAACTAGTTCTCCCTCCTTTGTCCTCATAGGAATTAATATTTTCACCACATGATATTTAATATGGCCCCCTTTATTGTCCATAATTTATGTGTGTATGATTTCATTCTCTAATGTCTTCTTTGAAGTTGTTTTTTTTTTCCCTTTTAAGAAAGCGTTATTTCAGATTGAACCAAGTAATTTATTTTGCTTATTTTGTTACAGGTTGCTATATTTGTTTTGGTTGTAATTATCCTATTAGGAGCTGCATTGGGGTACTGGATGGTAAGAAAATTCGTGATCTCAAATGATGGAAGCGTTGATGTTGGTGTTGCCCAGTTTGTAAAATGGGCCATGCGTATCGTTGCAGCTACATTTATTTTCCAGGTATGCTTGTAATACCAACAGTGCCTCCTTTAGTTGATATGCAACCTAGGCTATGTAGCCAGTTTTTTTCTTTTTATTTGAAACTTCCTCAAAGTCAGGTGATAGCTTCTGAAACCCATTAGCGGGATGCTGTTAAATATGTCAAATACAGTAGATTTTCCGTTATATGCCCAGAAATCGCTTGAGGGGGGATAAATTGACTCATTCATCCTACTTTGAGAAAAACTCACTGCCTCTTGTCTTTAATAGGATCTCAAAAAATTCTAAATTAGAATATTGGATTATTGATTAGCTAGGTTACAGGTTGGACACTTGAGTTTGAGATGCACCTGGCTTTATTTGCCTCTATGGTTTCCTGCTTTGGTGCACTAAGTTGTTTTTCTGGGCTTCCTTTTACTTGTATAAGGTCAGCCAGTTTTTTCACCTTCCCTAGCATCCAAGTAAATCACTTGCATGCCATCTGCTGGTTTAGCTGTCGCTTATTAATGGATAAATAATTTCCCTTAGAAGAAGAGTGTTAATTTCTTTCAATGTATGGTGTGGTGGCATCTTATGTTTCTGTCAACAGCCATATGGTTTATTGGTAAAATGCTGACTTTTAGTTCCAATGATCTGGGATCAAACATTGTCAACCTATGTTGCTGAGACTTGTGTGAGTGTCAGAAATGAGTATGTGTCCAATATGGGTATGTTCAATTTTTTCTAGGTTTTCCTATGTATTGTGGGGTTCCTTGTAGAATCATTTCCTCATATTTGTGTCCAAATATGTGTTGGATATGGATGTCAGACACGGGTACTTAAAGAAAAATGAAGAGTCTAAGCAATATAGTTGGAAACCTCAAATAATAATAAAAAAAGATGCCTTATGCTTAATTTTTCCTATCTTGCACTGT
Organism: Gossypium arboreum; assembly: GCF_025698485.1. NCBI lineage: Eukaryota > Viridiplantae > Streptophyta > Magnoliopsida > Malvales > Malvaceae > Gossypium > Gossypium arboreum. The sequence continues at coordinate 103,202,893 of NC_069080.1, forward strand.
TTTTCTACTCTTTCCAGAGCACTCTAGTGAAGGCTTTTTTAGTGTTTGGATAAATGCATGGATTGAATGATCACTTAATGCTTTGTAATTAATTAATTTAGAAACTGAGCTCTATCAGTGTTCCTTCAGGTTTACCCTGTAGAAAGTATATTATGCAATTTGTGAACCGGAGGTGAAGGTGGGTTTATTTCAATAACTTGATGGAAATCTATAATGCATGACCTTGGTCCATGTTTTTTTAGTTCTATCTTGCACCCTTGCCATACTTTTTGTGTCGTTTTCAACTGTAGTAGGTTTTATAATTGCAGGCATTGACTTAGGAAGTCCAGCACTAGATGTTAACCCAGCTCCCCTTTATGGGCACTCATCTGTCCATGGTTCAAAAGATGTTATATCATGTGACCGAATTCGAGTTTCTGGTCACTCAAGATTGATGCTCAGGAGTTATGCCAGTTCCGTTCGAGTTACTTTAGCTCCATCTGTCCTAATACCAGAAAGATTACACAGCAAAATACATGTTTGCTTTCATCGGTAAGTTTTGACTCTCAATCTACTCTTCTTCTGCATGAAAACACTTCAGAAGTTTGTTGTCACATTTGGTGACTGAAAAATTCTTGCAGGAATGCTTCACTTGGATTATGCAAGTGTGAGCATGAAAATTGGAAGGCGGTGGAAAAGGGTATATGGCTCTCTGTCATGTCACCTTATGATGATAGATTTATAGATGTGAAGTTTATAGGTGATGTGTCTGGCTCTGTCACGGTTGCTCTTGAAGAAGGTATGATTATGTGTTATTTGTGTTCCTTTTAAAAGAAATTATGTACTTGATTGTAATTGTTAGTTTGTTGAAATTGAACTTTATTTTTATCTTTTTGCAGATTTTCAGCGATGGCGGCTTGTGTTTCTAGCTTTAGGATTTGTTTTGTTGCTCTTGGCACCATTTGCCAGCAAGTGGGTTCCTTTTTACTACAGTAGTTCAATGGCTATTGGAATTATTCTTGTCATTATAATCCTTCTCTTCCAGGTATTTTGGCATTCGTCAACAAATTCCCTGCACCTTATTTACTTTTAACATATCCCTCATTCTTTCACTTATTTATTTCAAATTTCAATGCTATCATAAGTAAATCTCATGAAATTTTAAGTACCTTATCTTACTCTGTTGACCATTGGAAGCTACCTATTGTTTTCCATGTATTTTAAAGAACATGGATCTGTATTGAAGTTCCAGTTCCATGTAAATCTGTAGCTGAAATCTGTCTGTTTACTTCCTTTCATAGTGCTCAAAATTAAATTGATTGATTATTGATTCCCTTTCTGTCTCATCAGATGCTCATCACCTCACACGCTATGATTGGATTACTTGGGAATCTACTAGTTATTAATTTCCTTAAGATCTATGTTTAAGTTATGTCAATGCCCGAATTACGGTCTTAGCTTCAGCTTTTAACTGTGTGGATTTACTTTTGCCAAGCAGGGAATGAAATTGTTGCCAACAGGGAGGAAAAATATCTTCTATCTTGGTATATATGTTCCAGTGGTGAGTCTTTATTTTCATTTCTTTATAGTTTAACTAATGTTTCATCTACTTTGGGCTGCCAATAAACTCAGTGTTCCGTTAATTTTTTCAGCTTGGAGCTGGATCTTTTCTTTTACATCATTTCTCTGGGTTGGTAAATTCGATTCTTGTCAATTTTGGGCTTAGTGAAGAGATGCATAACCCAGTAAGTTCTTTACAACTGCCAACTAGTTCTCCCTCCTTTGTCCTCATAGGAATTAATATTTTCACCACATGATATTTAATATGGCCCCCTTTATTGTCCATAATTTATGTGTGTATGATTTCATTCTCTAATGTCTTCTTTGAAGTTGTTTTTTTTTTCCCTTTTAAGAAAGCGTTATTTCAGATTGAACCAAGTAATTTATTTTGCTTATTTTGTTACAGGTTGCTATATTTGTTTTGGTTGTAATTATCCTATTAGGAGCTGCATTGGGGTACTGGATGGTAAGAAAATTCGTGATCTCAAATGATGGAAGCGTTGATGTTGGTGTTGCCCAGTTTGTAAAATGGGCCATGCGTATCGTTGCAGCTACATTTATTTTCCAGGTATGCTTGTAATACCAACAGTGCCTCCTTTAGTTGATATGCAACCTAGGCTATGTAGCCAGTTTTTTTCTTTTTATTTGAAACTTCCTCAAAGTCAGGTGATAGCTTCTGAAACCCATTAGCGGGATGCTGTTAAATATGTCAAATACAGTAGATTTTCCGTTATATGCCCAGAAATCGCTTGAGGGGATAAATTGACTCATTCATCCTACTTTGAGAAAAACTCACTGCCTCTTGTCTTTAATAGGATCTCAAAAATTCTAAATTAGAATATTGGATTATTGATTAGCTAGGTTACAGGTTGGACACTTGAGTTTGAGATGCACCTGGCTTTATTTGCCTCTATGGTTTCCTGCTTTGGTGCACTAAGTTGTTTTTCTGGGCTTCCTTTTACTTGTATAAGGTCAGCCAGTTTTTTCACCTTCCCTAGCATCCAAGTAAATCACTTGCATGCCATCTGCTGGTTTAGCTGTCGCTTATTAATGGATAAATAATTTCCCTTAGAAGAAGAGTGTTAATTTCTTTCAATGTATGGTGTGGTGGCATCTTATGTTTCTGTCAACAGCCATATGGTTTATTGGTAAAATGCTGACTTTTAGTTCCAATGATCTGGGATCAAACATTGTCAACCTATGTTGCTGAGACTTGTGTGAGTGTCAGAAATGAGTATGTGTCCAATATGGGTATGTTCAATTTTTTCTAGGTTTTCCTATGTATTGTGGGGTTCCTTGTAGAATCATTTCCTCATATTTGTGTCCAAATATGTGTTGGATATGGATGTCAGACACGGGTACTTAAAGAAAAATGAAGAGTCTAAGCAATATAGTTGGAAACCTCAAATAATAATAAAAAAAGATGCCTTATGCTTAATTTTTCCTATCTTGCACTGTTTTTCTACTCTTTCCAGAGCACTCTAGATACTCGGCTGGCAGTGGTGGTATTGGCTTCTTCTTCTGCTATCTGTTCTCTCATCACATCAACTAGAAGGAATACTCACATGTAAGTTAAACATAGCTCCCTCCAATTCCCTTTTCATGCTTATGATCAATATGCCTGCCTGAAGGTGATTTTGTTAGGCTTTGTTAATGGTCCTTTTCATGTAAAATTTGTTCGTTCCAGTAAATAATCATATGATACGACAGCCCCTGAGTTCGTTTCAATATCCTCTATTACACCCAAACAGTCATTTTATTTAGATTACCTTAACCAACTCAACTTGTAGTAACATTTTGTCTAAATTGAAAGCCAAGTTCAACAAATTATTCTAAATCTCAGTTTTCATTTCTAGCCTCGGTTTATTTGAACCATGAATTTGGCATTCTGGCTTATGTAGGAACCAACCACGGTCTTGGGACGAGGGTCCTTGGGTGCACCGGTCAAGGCCGGGAATAATAAACCAAGGCCGTGCTGAATTTTTTGATAGGTCTCCAAGAATGTATCCTAATAGGACATTGTGGAATGGACATACTCCACTGACTTCACTAACATGGAATAAATTTCCTGCAAGAGGTAATTTTGCTTTTAAATGTACTTCACTGTTCATACTAGTGCATTTTTATTGGAGCACCATTTTGTTTTTCTTTCCTGCTTCAATTAATATCAACAAATGGATTTGTTTCTTTTTAATTTTTAGGCGGCATAAGTGATCAAAATTACTATTCTAGCTTTCACAAGACACGTAACCGAAAGAAATTTACGAAACAAGAATGGAAAGATTTCACTCGCGAGTCTACCCGGCACGCCATTGCAGATTTGGCGGCAACCCCAGAGTTCACTGATTGGATGATTGAACATGCTGACAGGATTAAACTCCTTCCGTGTGATAGTTCAGAAGAATCAGTTGGAAGCAAATCAAATTCGTCCGATTATGATGAAGAAGGAAGCTCCAGCCGATTTAGATTATTTAACTTGTAGCCTCCTATACGAAAATGGTTATCTTTGAAAATTTAGCCCCAGATATAGGAATCATGTTACTCAAATTCAAGTGTGAATGTTGGATACAGATATTTGTTGTCGGAGAGTCAGGTCCTGATAATTAAGTCCAGATATGCGTTGAACACAGATAATTGAAGAGTCGGAGTAATTCCAGATAACATGTTTATTTTACAAGTAAATTGCTGGCCTCATGTCCAATGTTTGGGGAAAAATACTATTCTAACCATTTGATAGGCTGTAGAAAATCCAGTATACTATTCTGCATATTGTACAGATGACGCTGACAAAAGATATTATTTTAGTATTTTACATATGAAAAAATAAATTCCTATTTTTCATAAAATATATTTGTATAACTTTCAATATTATGGTAACATTGATGCCCAATTTAGCCGACCATATTCTATGTTGAGCTCGGGTTTGTACTTGCCTTGTTCTGATTGTTGTTGTTCCATTCCAAAGAAATTAGGGAGTGTGGTGCTTCACAATGAAGCATTCACCTGTCGGTATTTGGGTTTAAAAATAAATATCATATCTTTGCTTCCAGATTTTCCTCCAAAGATGAATGTTTGTAATATCTGGAGTACTAAGAGAATAAGGTGTTTAAAAAACCTCCCAATTTGTTCGGTTATTGGCATTTTCATGTACCCAAACTACCTAATCCAATGGATTTGCAAATAGCATCCCCGTATAAGAAATTATGAATGATTTAATCCAATTTTCTCAGAGACAAGTTTTAGTGTCGTAACAAATAAGGGTATAGAGGACAAACTAAATTTGATGAGATTAAGTCTCCCTAAAGATGGATGTTAGGAGCAAAATATGAAGTTAGAGTTTCCCTGGATACAATTAATTATAAAATTAAACACTAATGCTTTTATTTTATATCCTAAGCTTGGTAAATCCTAAACAAAAAACGAAGTTGATTTAGTAATTTCTTTTCCTTTTTATGATTTAAGGTTAGTCTTGTTTAGGTCTAGAAATAATAATAACTCCAATATTCAAACTTAATGTTAGACAAAACACGTTAGTGAACAAAATAAATTAAATATAAATAAACACATATGAAATAAAATATAAATAGAATGATTTATAATTAATTTATCAAATCGAAAATCAAATAAAACTATAATAAAAAGTTGAAATAAAGAAGAATCGAGATTTTACCAAACGTTGAGGCCAGTGAAACACAGTTTCCTTAAGACAGATTCGGCTGCTCCTACGGTACTTGGAGAAACATTGGTTGAATGTCTCCCGGGATACAACAACAACAATGAAAGAAGTAATAACACCTCTACAACGATCAATCGAACGAACATTGCATTTTTCTATCACCGTAACGTTTTAAAAATACGGAGAAGAAAAGGAAAAGTTTTGAGAGTAAAAGAGTTTCAATGTGAGAGAGTATAAGTGTGTAAATTTATACAGAATACACAGTCTTTTATAGGCATTTAGGATGGTGGAAAATTTCGAAATAACCACAAAATTTGTCATTAATGAGCCAAAAAATCAATTTGATTTAAAAATTAAATCAATTTGATTGGAATCAGATACTGTCCATATATAAGCAAATTATGTCTGCTGAGAAAAAATATAATTGTGTTGGGCTTGAAATATCCACAGTCCCATTTGGGTCAGACCGGGTCCGAACATTTCGCATCACCCACTTCGTGAGAGTGGGCCCCAACATGTCGAGTTTGGACTTATACACCTTGCACGCGAGATAGGATTACAAGCTTAGTCATTCAATTACCTTTCAAGAGGGTTCATGTATATAAACACATCTCACACTTTGGTATTTAACCAATGTGAGATCTAAGACTTTACTTTTTCCTCAACAATATTTTCAAGTGGCTTATTTTGAGTACCAATTTCTCATTCATCACTCAACCATTTTGAACATATGATATACCGTTGTAAAGGTGTCATGGAGTAGAATATGAAACCATAATTTTATGATTCATCTCACCACCTTTACCTATTGAGAATATGCCTTAAAGTTCCCATAAAAATGCAGTTTTCCAACAATGCCCCACATGAATGAAAATTGATAGTTTTATAAAAAAACATTGACTTCATGTGGTGATAAAATCTACGATCGATAGTTGTATAAGATAGGTAGGTATCCACCTTTGAACCCTCACTTGCGAAATATATTTACTTTACTGGCTGACCAGTAAACGTGATGTCCTTGAACTGTTCTGCCTTTTGTGTAAACGATGATATACCTCACACAACTGCCTCCCTGGTAAGGTTTTAGTTCTCATAGGTATGTTCATATAGCCGTGAACATCTCCTAGTTTTGCAAGAGTTTGAGAGAAAATGCCCCAATAATTTCCTTAAAGCGGCCCCACTTCACTCTCACTTAGGTGACTTATGTTGTTCGGCTCATCGAAACATACAATGGTCATTAAAAGCATTGCTTAACCTCTCCTATTTTTAGTTACTGTTTACATCATAGGAACGAACTTGGGATAAGTACCCCCACAGTTATCTCACAAGGTCAATGCAATTAGGTTGTCCCTTTGAACCTAGATCTTGGGATCTCTAGTCAACTAGGTAGGGTTTTCCTTCACACAACGCCTTTTATTTTCATGGGCATTAGTCACATTCCTTTCGATGTTTTATCAACATGATCTCATTTTAAACATTTAGTTAGCAGATCTGCAATGTTATCAAAATCAATAAAGATAACTCTATTTGAGGTTAGTTGTTTTAATGGTATTGTGTCGACGACGCATATGTATCGACTTACCATTTTACGTTACACTAGCAAGACACCCCCACACTTTCAAGCGATTATAGGATGGTTTTCTACTTTTCCATAACTTATATGGGGTCTTATCCCTTTTCTTGTGGGATACCTTATATAAAAGGTAATTAACTCATAGAAGCGCCCCCACATTTCCTGTGATAACTCAGAGCTTTTTAGCAGTGCATTCATCTTTTCCTTTAGAGTCCAAATTTCTGCTCAGCTACTTTATTTGAGGAAAGTATGGTGGTGTTATTAAGTTGTGTACAGTATTGAAATGATTCAACAAATCCACCACCACAATCACTTAATCTTTTTATTAATTTGGTTTTCAACTTCTTGCTTATAGAGAATAAATTCTCTTCGTCTTAGCTCGTAGAAATGAAGTTAATAAACATTTTATTCCTTCCTCTTGTTTAAACAAGCTTTACAAGCATTGCTATTTATTAGATCAAGTGGTTTTTGACCTTTGTTAATTTTGCCTCAACATATGTTTCACATTTATAATTATAATTATTGTGAAACAAAGGAATATGCTTTAAGTTAATTTATGTACATGAAGTATCATAATTAACATGTCTTAATCATATAAAAAGAAAAATAACAACATTCTTAATCATAGTTTTTATTTTATAGATATAGCATTTAGTTTTTAATACATATCCCCTTTCCACAAGCACTCCTTTTTTTAAAGAACATTCTTATTCATAGTTCTTACGTATGTTAGGCACATAATTCCATATTGGACACTTCCTTGGAAATTTCTTCCACAACATTAGCCTCGTTAACTCTAACTTTCTTTGGGATCCTATAGTCGGATGACTTGTGCCCTATCTTGTTGCAATTGAAGCATTTTCCTTGAAATTTTTTGCTTTTTGGAAACACCACCTTTTGGTCCTAGTTTAGACTCATTCTGTAGTTGTTTTCCCTTCTTAAAGTCTTTCTTGACTTCTACGATGTTTTCCCTAGCAACATTGTCATTTGCTGTTTTGTTGAGCTTTTTTTCGGTACCTTTATTATCTTCTTCAATTCAAAGTCTGACAAATAGGTCTTCCACTGACATTTCCTTTCTTTTTTCATTTAGGTAATTCTTGAAGTCATTCCAAGCAGGAGACAACTTCTCAATAATGGCTTCCACTTGAAAGGATTCACTTATTATCATCCCTTCAACAAGAATTCTGTGAATGATCAGTTGAAGTTCCTACACTTGATTCACAACTAATTTAGAATCAACTATTACAAAATTCAAGAATTTAGCAATTAAGAACTTTTAGTTCCAGCATCTTTGGCTTTGTATTTATAGTCTAACGATGTCCATAATTCCTTAGCTGTTTTTCATCACTATACACATCATACAGTGCGTCCGACAATCCATTCAAGATGCAGTTTTGACATAAGAAATCTGAATGTTTTCAAGCTTCAACAGTAGTGAAAGCACTAACTTCATCTACCTCGCCCTCTTTAATAGCAGGATGATCATCTTTCAAAAATTTGGCCAAGTTCAACATGGCAAAATAAAATAACATTTTTTGTTTCCAAGTCTTGAAATTTTGTCCCGAGAATTTTGCAGGTTTCTCATTATGGCTGACAGCAGCTGCCACCGACAATACTGAGTTTTGGATCGAAGATTGTGTTTGAACCAAAGCTTTAGACTGCGAATTGATTGAATTGGTGGGAGTTTCCATTTTTCTGTTAAGAAACAAAACTAGAATTAGAAAACTTATCAACTTTTGTTAGACGGCAAGAATCTAATAAAACTCAAAAAAAAAGTTTATACGATCTAATAAAAAATACAGTAAAACAATGCAACAAGTAGGTAACCCTAAAAGAGAGGTGGTGCACTCGACATGCTTAAACACCAAGTCTTTCAAAAAACCAATCCTAGACATGCATTCTCATATTGTCTTTTTAATTCACCGTTAATAAATTTCTTTTAATTCAATTTAAAGCCACAATTAAGGCCACCATAAACAGAAAAATTTCCCTTTGATTTGTTAAATGACAGAATAAAAATTCTAAAATGATGTCAAAAAACAATTTTGTTAAACGGTAGGATTAAATCTCGAAACAAAATTATATCATTAAATCAAAATAAAATCTATTAAACGGTGAGAATAAATCCCGAAATAGAATTATTTGATTACGTCTTTGTTTGGAAACAAAACAATATCGAATAAAATCTTGTTAAACGGCAGGAATAAATCTCGAAACAAATTTTATTTAATTCAAATTCGAATTTGGAAATAAAATAAAATAAAATAAAATCTTGTTAAACGGCAGGAATAAATCCCGAAACAAATTTTATTTAATTCAAATTCGAATTTAGAAATAAAATAAAATCTTGTTAAACGGCGGAAATAAATCCCGAAACAGATTTTATTTAATTATATTCTAATTTAGAAATCAAATCAAATCAAATCAAATCTTGTTAAATGGCGGGAATAAATCCCGAAACATATTTTATTTAATTATATTCTAATTTGGAAACAAAATCAAATCAAATAAAATCTTGTTAAACGACGGGAATAAATCCTGGAACATATTTTATTTAATTTAATTTCTCGTTTTTGGAAACAAAATCAAAATGTAATAAATCCATTGAACGGTAGGAATCAATCTCAAAACATATTTTATTTTACTTGTTTTTGGAAATAAAACAAAATTTGGAATAAAATTGTTAAACGGCGGGAATCAATCCTAAAACGGATTTTATTTACCTTTAATTTCCCATTTGGAAATAGAAACAAAATAATAGAATAAAATCCGTTGAACGGTGAGAATAAATCCCGAAACAGATTTTATTTACCTTTAATTTCCTATTTAAAAATAAAATCAAAATAATGAAATAAAATCTATTGAACGGCGAGAATAAATCCCGAAATAGATTTTATTAATTTTGGAAAAAAAATCAAATAAAATCTGTTAAACGACGAGAAAAAATCCTAGAACAGATTTTATTAGTTTTAATATTCATTTGGAAATAAAACAAAAATAGAGAAAAAAAGAGAAATCTATTGAACGGCAGGAAAAATCCCGAAATAGATTTATTTAATTTTTTAAAAAAATATTTTCAAAAAATATTTTTTTCTTCGCCTTGGTGTCTCGTTTGTCTCAGATCAAAAATTTACAACAATAATTAGGGTCTGTCTTAAGATTGTTGGACAAAACACATTATCGAACAAAATAAATTAAATATAAATAAACACATATGAAATAAAATATAAATAGAACGATTTATAATTAATTTATCAAATACAAAAATAAAATAAAACCATAATAAAAAGTTGAAATATAGAAGAATAGAGATTTTACCAAACGTTGAGGTCTATGAAACACAGTTTCCTTAAGATAGATTCGGCCGCTCCTACAATACTTAGAGAAACGTTGGTCGAATGTCTCCCATGATACAACACCAACAATGATTAACAATGATTAAAGTAGTCGCACCTCTACAACGATCAATCAAACGAACGTTGCCTTTTTCTATTACCGGAACGTTTTAAAAATACAGAGAAGAAAAGGAAGAGTTTTGAGAGTAAAAGAGTTTCAGTGTGAGAGAATATGAGTGCGTAAATTTCTACAGAATACACAGCCTTTTATAGGCATTTAAGATGGTGGAAAATTTGGAAATAACCACAAAATTTGCCATTAAGGAGCCAAAAAATCAATTTGATTGGAATCAGATACTGTCCATATATAAGCAAATTATGTCTGTTGAGAAAAAATAAAATTCTGTTGCGCTTAAAATTTCCACAAGCCCATTTGGCCCTGATTGGTCTAGACATTTCGTGTCACCCATGTCTTACGGATGTGACCCAACCCTATCGGGTTTGGACCTGCACCCCTTTGCGCATGAGGCAGGGTTACAAGCTTAGTCATTTAATTATCTTTCAAGAGGGTTCACATATATAAACACATCTCACACTTAGGTATTTATCAAATGTGGGATCTAAGCCTTTACTTTTCCTCAACACTATTTCTAAGTAGCTTACTTTGAGTATCAATTTCTCATTCATTACTCAACCATTTTGAGCATATGATATACTGTTGTAAAGGTCTCATGGAATAGAATATGAAACCATAATTTTATGATTTAACTCACCACCTTTACCTATTAAGAATATACCTCAAAGTTCCCATAAAAATGCAATTTTTCCAACACTTAATTCAAATATATGAGAAATAAGTCGACTTCCACTTTTTCAACCGGTTGTTGTTTTCCCCAATACTTTTAAGCTCCTATTTAGAGGAATAAAAAAAAGAGAGTGAATATACCTAGAAGTCCCTTTATTAAAGGGACCTGATTAAATTAGTCTCTCTACTATTTAGTGGATGAATTTAATCATTATAGTATTAAAAAGAATCAAATAAGGCTAAACTACAATAAATTTAACATTTCTTGTTTAAAAATATCATTTATTGTTTAACGAGTTAATATTTTTAAAATTTTTATGATTACGTAAATGAAATATTTTGTTTGAATTGAGCGTGGTTGAAACAAATAATTTTCAACACATATTTTCATACAGTAAAAATTAATTCTATCACAAGTACTTATTTGATTCTTTTTATTATTATAAGATTAAATTATTCCATTTAATAATAGAATGACTAATTTAATCCAGCCTCAATAATACAAGTAACTTCCAAATACATTAATCAATAAAAAAAGTGTCCCACCCAATCTCTTATGCTAATGAATCAATCAAGATAGCATACCAAAATTCCTCACAAAAATGAAATCCACAAACACAAAGATGTTAGATTTATACAACAACATAACCACAATTACACCTAAATAAAACCAAAACAGAAAGGATCGAAAAGTGCTCAATTCTCTGACCTAATTTTCAGATCCACCATCCTCCATCTTTTGTCAAAGGAAACAACTAACTACTTGGATCCACTCTAATTTCTATAATTAAATATGAATTATATTTTAATTATGTATGTTGATACATTATTTGGGGTGATAGGTTGATGTGATTCCGTACACCAACGCCAATTCAAATTCTGATGAGATGAATAATGATGTTTATGGATCAAATTCTAATGGCCCAACTAAGCAAGGAATGCCCAAGGCCTTGTCTGATCCTCTACAATTGCCAATTAGGCCAATCACAAGGCTCTGAGCCAAGCATTTCAAAGAGGCTCTTATTGGACTAATATGTGGACTTTGGGATCAAGCCCAAACTGATCTTGTCCAAATTGGGCTGAGCCCAAATCTTATGCTGATTCATATGGTCCAAGTGTTGGACAAATTTCTTGATGGGCCTGATTCAACCAATCTGCCACTTTGAGATTTATTAATTTTTCAAGTTTCATTTCATTTAAATAAGTTTCCATTTCAATTCAATCCACAAATTTTATTTTTTTATATGTTTCAATTAAATGTCAAGATTTGTCTTGTTGTTACTATTGTGCTTAAGTTGGTAATGTTAGAATCATAAATTAATATATGATAAAAAAACTTAAGAAATCATAAATCAGGATCTGTTATGTTAAATCATCAAGAACAAAACAAGAATAAAACTAGATGCAGAAGCGTACCTGAATCCATGAATTCCTTGAAGTTTTTACCGATCTTGTGGATTTGATCTTCTAAATTAGCACACAAGAAATTCAGAGAATATTTGTTATCTCTTTCCTAAGAATGGGATATTAGAAAAGTTATATTGTATATAATTTGGGGACCATAATCCTAATATATATAACTTTGGCACATTAGCCCTAATCCTAATTAGCCCATCATTAGTTAGAAATTGATTAAAACTGAATTATTAGAGTATCTACACATATTTGAGCCATACTTTATTTAATAATTAAAGCCTAATAAACCTTAACCAAATTAGATCACTTTTAATTTGGTTTAATTTGGGCTAACATATCATGATAGTAAATAATAATATGTAATTACCCTTATTATATATGTGATGTCCATATTTTCCAATAATCTCCCACTTGGACCACACATATATATACTAATTACTCTATAATTACATGTCATTATATAACCTTATGAGCTTAAAAATTTTACTATCATATCCAAAAGGTATTCCTAACAATCTCGTCCATTAATTATGCTAACATAGAACCAATGCGACTTTCGTTACATATATCATAACTAAATCCATCCCTGATCACGTATATTAACACAAAAAATGACATAGATCAAGTATGGATGTGTAGCATGGAAATTACATGCAATATGATCTCAATGTGTCTATTTCCAACTGGTCTTCTTTAAACTTAAGTGATGCCAGTATCAAAATAACAAATAGAGTGAATAAATTGAATACTTCATTTCTGATCAGAAAATAACCAAATACATAAATGTCTGAAAACAAGCATAAAACAAATAAAATATAAACTCCCACTAAATCATGATATCCTCAAACAATGTAACACACATGTGAGCATTGTGCTTATGAAAGACCTTGGGTGGTAAACCCTTTGTGAGCGGATCCGCTATCATGGAGTTTGTCCCAATGTGCTGTATAGATATTTGACCATTTTGCACTCTTTCTTTCACAACGAGGAACTTTATGTCAATATGTTTTGACTTAGATAAACTCCTATTATTATTGGAATACAACACTACTGACTTATTGTCACAAAATAATTTGAGTGGTCTTTCTACATTCTCCAAAATGCGCAACCCAGTGAAAAAGTTTTGCAACCATATTCCATGGTTTGGTGCCTCATAGCATGCTACAAACTCTGTTGTCATAGTGGACGAACCTACAAGTGTCTGTTTGACACTTTTCCAAGATATAGATCCTCCAACTACTAGGTAAATATAGCCTGATGTAGCTTTCCTACTATCTTGGCACCCAACGAAATCAGAATCAGAATACACTACGACTTTCAAAAGATCTGATCTCTTATAAGTAAGCATGTAATCTTTTATTCTCTGAAGATATCTCATAACCCTTCTGGCTGCTATCCAATGGTCTATACCAGGGTTGCTTAAACATCTGCCTAACATCCTAACAATGTACGCAATATCTGGATGCATACATACTTGAATTAAAATCCCGAAAGTTGATGCATAGGGAATCTTTTGCATTTCTTGAATTTTAAAGTTACTTTTAGGGCATTAAGTAATACTAAAATTTTCTCCTTTAGTGATAGGGGTGTCACATGGTCTACAACTTTGCATGCCAAACCTTTTGAGTACTTTATCGATATAGCTCTTTTATGATAATCCAAGAATACCCTCAGATTAGTCTTGATGTATCTGAATTCCTAAAAAAAAAGAGATGTCCCCAAGATCTTTCATCTCAAAATGCTTAGATAAGAACCTCTTGGTTTCATACAATAGGCCTATGTCATTAACAGTAAGTAAAATGTCATCGACATATAGAATTAAAAATATGTACTTACTCCCATTGAATTTGTGATACACACAATCATCAAAAATATTTATCTCAAAACTGAATGAAACAATTACTTGATGAAAGTCATGGTACTATTGACAGAAAGCTTGTTTGGGTCCATAGATGGATTTTGTCAATTTGCAAACCATATGCTTTGAGTCTTTCGACTCAAAGTTTTCTAGTTGCACCATATAAATTGTTTATTCAATGTCACCATTAAGCAATGTAGTTTTAACATCCATATGATGTAACTTAAGATCAAAATGAGCAATAAGCGCCATGATTATCTTGAAAGAGTCTTCTGATGATACTAGAGAGAAAGTCTCTGTAAAATCAATACCTTCTTTCTTAGTATATCCTTTAGCTACAAGACGCGCCTTATACCTCTCCATATTACCATTTGCATACCTCTTGGTTTTAAATATCCATGTCCAACCAATTGGTTTTGCACCTTCAGGTAATGAGACATGTTCCCAAACTTTATTGTCTTGCACACATCTTTCATGGCATAAATCCACTTTTGAGAATTAGAACTTTTCATGGCCTAATGAAAGTTGAGTGGATCATCTTCCATCATTCCATTATCATCCTCATGTTATAGGAGAAATAAGACATAATCATTTGGAATAGCATTTCTCTTTCTGTTGTGGACCTGCACATGTTCTTGGGGTTGTTAAGTTTGTGCTTCTGGAACAATTACCTTATCTTGAATGATGAGTTGTTCCACATTGTCTTATTAAGGTTCTAGATTCAATTCTTGATCAATAATAGGTATGAGAACATGAACATCATCAAAAGTGATAGTAGGAACTAAGTTAGAATCCAATTCCTTCTCAAAAGCTATGTCTCTAACCTTATTTCTCCCCCAAACACAACATCCTCAAAAAATGTTACAGTTCTCGTCTCAAAAATATTCCTTATTATGGGATCATAAAACTTATAGCCCCTAGATCGCTTAGAATAACCAATAAAGTAGTTGCTTACTGTTTTGGAGTCCAATTTGTTTTCATGTGGGCTATAAGGCCTTACCTCAGCTGGACATCCTCAAATGTGAAAGTGCTTTAAACTAGACTTTTGACCTGTCCAAAGCTTATTAGGTATTTTTGCAACTAATTTATTAGGTACTCTATTTAGAATGTAAGCTGCTGTTTTTAATGCTTCTCCTTGGAGGGACTCAGATAAGGTAGAATGGGCAATCATGCTCCTTACCATATCCTTAAGAGTCTTATTTCATCTTTCAGCTACACTATTCATACTAGGTGATCTTGGCATGGTGTACTGTGAGACAATACTGTATTCCTCTAGGAATTTTTCATATGGTTCTGGCCATTGTTCACCTGAGCCATCATATCTACCATAGTACTCACTACCACGATCAAATTTGACGTTTTTAATCCTTTTGTTGAGTTGATTCTCAACTTTAGCTATATAAGCTTTGAACACGTCCAGAGACTGATATTCCTCATGAATGAGATATAGGTACCCATAACATGAGTAATTGTCTATGAATGTTATGAATTATTGTTGACCATTCCAGGATGTCGTAGGGAATAGCGCACAAATATCTGTATGAATTAATTCTGAGACGTCTGAAGATCTGTTGGCACCCAATCTCTTGGTTTTGGTCTATTTTTCTTTAATGCAATTAACACAAACATCAAAGTTTGTGAAGTCAATAGGCTCTAAAATACCATTAGACACAATGCATTCAACTCTAGCTTTTGAAATATGACCTAAGCGCTTATGCCATAATGATGCTGAATTTTCCTTATTTAATTTGTGCTTACTACCACGTGATTCCACATGCAAGGTTTCATTATAGGATGCAACTGTTTTTAGCAAATAAAGGTTGTCATAAGTATTTAAATAACCATTTCCAACAACATTTGAATTTAAAGACAAACAAAATTGATTGTTTCCAAATGAACAATAATATCCAAATTTGTCCAACGAAGAAATAGAAACTAAATTCCGTCTAAATGACAGTACAATAAAAGTGTCTTTTAAATTCAAATAAAACCAGTTCCTAATAACAACCTAAAATGCCTAATCGCTTCCACTTCTACTTATTTTTCATCGCCCACGAAGATGTGTCTTTCACCATCACTCGGCTTTCGGTAACTCAGGCAACCCTGCATAGAAACACTTATGTGAGTAGTAGCACCATAAGCTTTCCACCAAGTGTTTCTAGGTACTGAAGCTAAATTAACCTCAGAACAGACCAAATTAAGAATTATACCTTTCTTTGTACGCCAAACTTGATATTTGGAACAATCTTTCTTCACGTGTCCAGACTTGTTACAAAAGAAATAACTTTCTGTAGCTTGCTGTTGTATCTTTTGAGCTGGACCCTTAACAGCTTCATTCTTTTCTTACCCTTGGCTTTAGGAGCATTGGCCAAATGAGCACTTTCAGACTTATCACACTTCAATATTTCTTCCTTTTGAACACAATGAGAAATGAGCTTATTTAAAGTCCATTTCTCCTTTTGATAGTTATAACTAATTTTAAATTGATTAAACTGTGTAGGAAGCGATACCAAAACCATAAGAACAAACAATTCCTTAAAAAGCTTGATCTTAAGTGTCTTCAGTCTTGAAACAATAAGGAACATCTCCATAACGTACTCCCTTATGTTTCCTTGACCCTTATACTTCATAGACATCAAATAAGTCAGAAGTGATGTCATCTCAACCTTATCATTTTTAACAAAACGTTTCTCAATTTCATCAAGGAAACCATTGACCTAAGTAATCTCTTCAGATTATGTTCCCCTAAAGGCTTCTGGAATATTGTGTTTCATGATTATTAGACTCATGCGATTTGAACGATCCCACCTCTCAAAATCCTTCTTAACATCAGGGGTGCTTTCCGCAGTAAGAGGTGCAAGTTGTTCTTCCCTCAGTGCAAGGTCTATGTCCATACAGCCAAACACTATAAGTAAGTGCCTTTTCCATTCCTTACAATTAGTCCCATTAAGCATAGGTATAGAATTTATATTAGTAGATTTTGTAGTAGCAGAAGATGAAATAGCTGAATATAGAACAAATAAAAACAAAATCAAATCAATATTCATAAGTAAACAACAAATTCAGGAAAATGGCTAATCCCATATCAAGATATCAAACACAACATTAATATTAAGTCTTTGGATAATAATATTAACAATAAGCGATACTCTTATTGTAGCAATCAAACATTGACAATAAATCATGTCAAATATAAAATACCTTATAATTGTCACACATTTATCACTACAGATGTCGTTGAAATTCTGTCAAATATTAACTTACCTTTGGGTTAATCAATAAATGCATAAGTCACAAAAACATATAATCATCTCGATATTTTAAATAAACTAATCTACGTAAAAGAGGTCACTTTGGTGGTATTTTGTTTCAATTAATATATCTAAAATATTAGACATCCTTAATTACAAGTCAAAATATGAATTTATTTATTTCAAAATATTTATTTTAATCTCATCTTTCAATCAAATTAAAAGATAACCGTATATATATTTATCTACTTTTTGAAAACAACATGCATATATTATATATGTATATATTATATATATTAAAGAACTAAACCATGGGTATATGTTAACCACTTTTTTAACATTAAATTAAATTCCTTATATGATTTAAAATAATAATAACCACATGATTTGCAAAAATATATGCATATATACATACAACAAATTAAAGCTGTAATATCCTGATTTTGGGCTTAGTCAGAATAGTGGTTTCGTGACCACAAAATCTGAGATAGAAATAATTATTTTATGATTATTTTGAGGTCTATGATATGATTTCATGATTGTGTGAAAATTTCGTGAAGAAATTTTATGCATAAAGTGCTTAAATTGAAATTAGGGACTAAATCGAATAATTTGCAAAACTTGTATTCTAGAAGTTTCTAGTATGAAATTGTTTTGAAATATTAATTAGGAGGTCTTAAATAGCAATTTTACCAATTTCTAAGTCTATGGACAAAAATTGGACATGGATGGAATTTTGGAAAGTTTAGTAGTAAGGGCATTTTGGTCATTTAGGGTAAAATGAATTAAAATACAAAATTAAAGCCAATTTTGCTCATCTTCAACCCCATGGCCGAATATAGCAAGGAGAAACCATGGCTAGGGTTTTCAAGCTTCCAAGCTCGATTGTAAGTCCGTTCTAGCCTCGTTTTAATGATTTTTACGTTTTTGGAGTCCGTTAGCTCGATTTAGCTTATGCTAGCAATAATTTAACCTAGGGTTTATATTTGGAAAAATACCCATAGGTGAAATTTGTGTATTTTGGTGTTTTATGATAGAATATGAGGTTTTAAATTATGTTAGACAACTTGTGCTACTCGGTTTTAAGCGAAAACTAGCAAAAGGGCTTAATCGGTAAAAATACCTAATAGTCATAAGTACATGTTAGAGTGAGAATTTGATGTTTCCATAGAAGGGAAAAATGATCAGCATGTCATAAAACATAACAAAATAGGCTGAATTTTAATTTACGAGCTTTGGGGCAAAAGTGTAAATATGCAAAAGTTTAGGGGCAAAACTATAATTTTGCCAAAATATGATTTTGGGTCAATTTGAATAATGTGAGTCCTAATTAGACTATATTTTAAATGATAGAGCAAGGAAAACTGAAATTTGGGCTAAAATGGGGAAAATACCAAGTTGTGGACGAAATTGTAAAAGTAGCCATTTTCGCATACGAGGTAAGTTCATGTGTAAATGTAGTAACATAATTGTCATTTTAAGCAATTTAATGTTGTTTGTATGATATGATGCTGATTATTATCATGAAATATTATGCTTTGTGGTTATTGTTGAATAATATGTAATTATGTGAATTACTTGATGAGTATGAACTATCACCGAAGTATCGGTTCCAATATTCCATGGAAGACGGAAAATGTGAGATCGAGGGAAAAAAATCCCGTTTGAACCTTAGGAATAGATTAGGATACAAGTGACATGTCACTAGGATGGTTGAGCATCCGAACTCGTTGAGTTGAGTCCGAGTTCACTTATGGATGCAAATGTCCGAACTCGTTGAGTTGAGTCCGAGTTCGAGAGATGTAACTAGGCATCCGAGCTCATTGAGTTGAGTCCGAGTTCACTTATGGATGCCAACGCCCGAGCTCGTTGAGTTGAGTCCGAGTTCACTTATGGGCGGGTTACATGGTAGCTTGGCTACATATGTGGCATTTATGTGCAAACTTTCCATGTATCCGAATTATATTCTGATGTGTTCAACGGGTAAAGTTCTACTGAAATGGAGAAATACTCAAGATGAAAGGGATGTATTGGTAAGTGTTGTGAAATGGGTACTTTGAACAGGTATGTACTTAACCCTCAGGTTGAAAAATCTATATAACAACAATATGGTAAGATGATAAATGAAAATGTGATATGAATGTCTTGGTGATGATTATGCAAATGATGTTTTATGTTTGCTTATATGGTTATGTTACTTGCTATTTGCATGTGAACTTATTAAGCATTTATGCTTACTCCCTCCTTGTCATTCCTTGTAGTTTTGACAAGCCAGCTCGGAAATCGGGAACGGTCGAAGGCTCGCTCACACTATCCGTATACCATCTTGGCATAGTGGCTTGTATATTTTGAGTATGGCATGTATAGCATTATAATCATTTTGTATATATGGTCTTATGATATGGTTATTGAGTGGTATGGAAATGCTTGGTAATGATTAGCCATTGGAATGGCTAATCATGATCATATTTGGTGTTATGTATGTCAAATTGCTAGCTAATCCATGGAAACCATGAAATAGGTAAAATTTACCATAAAATAGATTCAGACAGCAGTAGTGATGTGAATTTGAAAAATCACTAAAAATACCAGAAATGTAATTAAATAATGAATAAGTTATGTAATCGAAGCTTGATGAGTCTATTTTCATATGGAAGAAGCGAAACAGGTATATGAGCTATATTTTATGAGATGTTTAAATTTTTGTGAAACAGGGCCAGAGTGATTTCTGGATCCCCTGTTCTGACTTTGGAAATTCACCATAAATTTTAAAAATATAATTAGAAGTCATGCTTTTTATGTACAGATTCCTTATTGAGTCTAGTTTTATTAGAGACAAACAGAATAGTCATTGAAGCTCTGTACAGGGAGATATATAATTCGTAATACACAGAGGTCAGAGTAGTTGAACCCTGAAATAGGGGAGACTTTAACTAATAAACTGTACTAATTGGCCTGACCAAAAATTCTAGAAAAAAATTAGTAGATAGATATATGAGTATAGTTTCAGGAAAAATTTATGGAATTGGATTTCGAGTTTCGGAACTCAAGATATGATTTTTAAAGCGACTGTGATGCAGTTAGCCAGCTTGTCTGGAAATTTTAAAATGAATTGTATGAGCTGTTTAAGTAATGAATTAAGTCCGTTAACACCTCATGTTCGACTCCGGCAACGGTCTCAGGTACGGGGCGTTACAGAAGCACAGATCATGAAGAAAGTAAGAAAGAAAAAACCCATGTTTGATACATATAGCAAAATCACCAAGCATCGACTTGACCTTCATGCAATTATCGAATTGAAGTACAGATTGCACAATCACCGACTTGACTTTCAGGCAATTTTTGTTTATTTATTCTAAAGCAAAATGCAATATAAGATTGTAAACAGAAATTGAATAGTAAGATTTGTAAATAAATATTAAAACACATGTATTAAATAATATTACACAAATATTCTAAACTTTTTAATTGAATCTATCAATTCGAAAATCACCTAAATTAAAAAATTTAAACAAAACCCTAACATTTTAATATGAATTCAAGATAATCAAGATCTAAAAAAAGAACTTTAATATAAACCTTCAAAGATCAACATATATATCCAAAATATAAAACCTATGAAATTTCATGAATCAATCACTCAAAGGAAGAACCTTAATCAATTCCCAATGATTCGATATGACGAGGCTTTGATATCACTTGTTAAAATAATAAATTAAGATATGATATAAAACTTAAGAAAACATAAATCAAGATCTGTAATGTCAAATTATCAAGAACAAAACAAGAATAAAACTAGATGCGGAAGCGTACATGAATCCATGAATTCCTTGAAGTTTTTCCGGATCTTGTGGATTTGATCTTCCAAATTAGCACATAAGAAATTCAAAGAATATTTGCTCACTCTTTCCTAAGGATGGGATATTAGAAAAGTTATCTTGTATATAATTTGGGGACCATAACCCTAATATATATAACTTTGGTACATTAGCCCTAATTTCTAATTAACCCATCATTAATTAGAAATTGATTAGAACTGAATTACTAGAGTATCTACACATATTTGACCTATACTTCATTTAGTAATTAAAGCCCAATAAACCTTAACCAAATTAGATCACTTTTAATTTTAGCTAACCTTTCATAATAGTAAATAATAACATGTAATTATCCTTATTATATATGTGATGTCCATATTTTCTAATAGATAAGTCTGTTTATTGTTATTACTATTTGCGTATGAGTCATGTATGTCTTGTTGAGAGTCTAGTTTGAATTAAGTCGTTTACAAGTTAAGGTGTCATGTTAATAGAGTCGTTAGCCAAATCAAGTATGATTGTTTGCAAAGGATCTAATTCTATTTATATATGTTGTAGGAGGCTATTCGATTGGTCACCAAAAGGCTCTTCAAACACCTTCATTAAGCCAAATGCATGCACACACTTGTTTATGGATTTAACAAACTCATGCAATAACTCTAAGTTCATGTGACCATTCTTGTGAAGGAGCCAAGTTCAAGGGTACATGCATTTGATGATTGTAAGAATTCAAGGCATGGATAAGGTGCATGTGTCACTTACTTAGATTTTTCCCACGTGATCCGTGCGACCTTCGACAGTTTCTTCGTTAAAAAACACCTAAGTCAGCCTAACTCACAACAATTGAGGATTCAACAGAATTCCTCTAAGGCACCTACGAAGAACAACAAAAGAACGGAATAAGAACGAACTTAAAAGATGAAAAAAAGCCACAGAAAAGCAAGAACACTTGAGAGAAAAGTTTGAGTGAATACTCTTAAAATTCTATTAATAACTAAATGAATTACAATAAGGAGGAGAGGTCACTATTTATAGTTGAGCCTCTCCAAAATCAATGGTATAGATCAAAGAATATCAATGGCTAAGATTAAAAGCTATCTAGATATTAAATCTCTAATATTATATAATCGTATCTTTTAAAGATTACATTTAATGTCTAGGATCATATATCTTTGAAGATCACATTCCATATTTGCCAAACTTAGAAGCAAGGCTTTCAATCTCTCCAAGCTACGGGCCAGTCCGTTCGGGCCAAATGACCTCTTTTGAATTTGATGGATCGCACAAGTTCGTCATGGTTGCGGGCTCCCATGCGCAACCCATGACATTCTCCCCCACTTGTTCTAGCGACGCCCTCATCGCATCCTCCTCATGAAACTGGTCTATCTTTTCTTGGAACTGCTACAATGCCTTGGCAGGTTCCTAACTTGCTTTACTGTCGGGAACTCCCGTCCATCGAACTAAGTATTCATGCCGCAATCGATGGTACTTTCATTTGATCACATGATCTGCCTTGATATTTTCAACTTCACGATCGTAGGATACCTCCATTGGTGCTCGTTCTGACTTGACTCGATTTAGGTCCTCTTGATCCCCATGAAGTGGCTTAAACGTGCTTACGTGAAATACTGGATAGACTTTGAGCTTTATTGGCAACTCAAGCTTGTAGGCCACCTTGCCTACTCTCTTCATAACTCGAAATGGCCCCTCATACCTTCACACAAGTCCCTTGTGCAAACCCGTATGTCACAAAATCAAGTGTAGTTTAGCAGGGACTGAATCACCTACCTGAAATTGCACATCTCTTCGATTCTGATTGGCCCACTTCTTGTTGCGCTTACTTGCCTTACGTAAACAAGATCTAGCTAAGTCAGTCTTCTCTTTTCATTCCTTCGCAAATCGATAAACTGTTGGATTTGGTCTTATATAATGGGTCACAACAATGTTGGGTGTGAGTGGTTGTTGGCCCGTCACTATCTCGAACAGACTTTGATTTGTGGCCCCATTTCACTGCAAATTGTATGAAAATTGGGCCACATCCAACAACTTTGGCCAATCCCTTTGTGTGGCACTCACATAATGTCGAAGATCTGTCCCCAACAATGTATTCACTCGTTCGGTTTGCCTATTAGTTTGTGGATGCATACTAGTGGAAAAGTTTAAGTCTGAGCCCATTGACTTGAACAAATCCGTCCAAAATCAGCCCGTGAATCGTCTGTCTCGATCACTGATAATAGACAGTGGCACTCTCCAATACTTCACCACGTGTCTAAGGAACAAACAGGTCGCCTCCTCAACAGCGCACTCCTTGGTAGCTGGAACAAATGTCACATACTTCGAAAACCTGTCCACCACAACAAGAATACTTGCGAACCCATCAGACTTAGGCAAACCAATAATAAAATCCATGGATACACTTTCCCATGGTCTTTCCAGAATAGGCAAGGGTTGTAGAAAACCGGTCGGAGTCTTTAACTCAATCTTGTCTTGTTGGCATTCTAGACAAGTTTTCACATATGTCTCCCCATCATCACCCATGTGAGGCCAATAGTAACGATCCTCCAAAAGGGCCAAGGTACGGTGCATTCCTGGATAGCCTGCCCATCTCAAGTCATGACATTCCTTCATGACTTTCTTACATAATTTCCCATAATGAGGCACATAGAGGCAGTGCCCATAAGTGTATAGCAACTCCCCATCAAGCTAAATCTCCTCATTTTCCCCTCCTTGGCAAGGTCAATCAAGCTTTTGGTTACGGGATCATGGGACAATCCCTTTCGAATGCACTCTAATAAGGAGCCATCGGATTGGCTGATTGCTACAAATTCCATCTTTCGGCTAAGCGCATTAGCCATAGTGTTGGCACTCCTCAGCTTATACTACATCGTGAAATTAAAATTAGCTGGGAAAACCTACCAACGAGCCTGTTTGGGAGACAACTTTTTCTGGGTTAGAAAATAACTGTTGGCAATATTATCGGTAAGGACCATTGTAACACTCCTTACCCATATTCGACACTGGAATAGGGTATGAGGAATTATCGAACTTGTACATAAGTAATCATGCAGAATAGAGACATAAATTTCCATCCAAATTAAAACTTTTCATATACATTCATATAGTCCCTATTACGAGCTTACGAGGCCCAAAACATACATTGGGAGTGGTTCGAGATTAAACCAAAAACTTTCAAAACTGTTACAACATTTAGAAAATTTTCATGCTTTGGAAGGTTACACGCCCGTGTGGGTAGGCCGTATGGTCACACACGCCCGTGTGGCTTGGGACACGCCCGTGTCCTCAGCCTTTGTAACTCTCTGTTTATGACATCATCAACAAAATAGGGTCACACAACCAAGGCACACGCCCGTGTGCTAGGCCATGTAGGCGATTTTATTTTCATAATTTTTCATAAATTAGGTGCAGACTTCACACGCCCTGGGCACACGCCCATGTCCCTAGGCCGTGTCCTTCACACGGCTGAGACACACGACCGTGTGTTTACCTGTGTGGCCAATTCGAAACTAAAATTCAAAAATGCAGGGGATACACTACTGGATCACACTGTGTGTCACACACGGCCTAGACACATGCCCGTGTGTCTACCCGTGTGGACAAAAATAAGACTATTTACTAAGCCTTTTTTCCACCCTTACTTGTACCAACCTACACAACATCAAACAACCCCAATCCAAGCATATACACACAACCAAACCAGCCACAACCAAGATATCCACACATCAATTACATGCTATTTTCTATCACATATAATATTTCATAATTATCATCACAAACCATGCAATAACTCCATCCATGAAAGGCATCTCTATGTGCATAAATACTTAACCAATATTAGCCAATACCAAATGGCCATTTACAAAATGAATCAAATACCATTACAAGCCAACACATTTGGCTAAATCAATAATGACACATATCACAAAAAGACCAAGTCCCTATACATGCCATAACTAAAAATAGTGAAATCATAAGTACCCAAAACGATAATTTGATAGTGTGAATGGATCTCCGACCGTCTTTGACCCCCAAGTGGGCTTGATGACACTATAAGAAATGAAAAGGAAGGGGGTAAGCTTGAAGATTAGTCAGCTAGCATGTAAATAATAATCAACTTTAAACGTACAATAACCTACACATAACATGATGTAAATTAGCACAAAATCATCAAGTGATCATAGACATATCTTACTCATTTGCATCTTTACCAATAATACATCTTAAACTGACATCATTTCTCATGAGTTTTTGCTTATGTACCTGTACCACTTCATAACATAATCATAACCTTCACATCTTTGACATAATCTTTAAATTACCCGTTAAACCACTTGGAATACTAAAGGATACTCAGGAATCACACACACATAGAATCATACCAATGCCATATCCCAGATATGGTCTTACATGGGATCTCATATTGATGCCAATAGCCCAGCTATGGTCTTACATGATTCTCATATCGATGCCATATCCCAGACATGGTCTTACACAAAATCTCATAACGATGTCATATCCCAGATATGGTCTGACACGTAAACTTATAACCCTAATGTCATGACATTTGTATCCTAACTATTCCTAAGGTTCAACTGAGAATTTCGCTGTATCGAATCTTTGCTGAACGAATCCATAATGATAATTGTACAAGTCACCCAATAAGGAGATATTAAATACATAATATAAGTTGCATTATTTACACACGAACTTTCCTCGGTACAAAATATGGCTAACTAATTTAATTTAGTCCACAACTTTGTTCTTTTCTCGATTTAGGTTCGGACTCTGTTTTTCTTGATCTATAATAGCAAATTTAGCTCATTTAATTACCACATTGTTCAAATCAGTCCAAAAATCATACTTTGGAAAAATTACATTTTTACCCCTAAACTTTTACATATTTACAAATTAGTTCTTAGGCTCGTAAAATGAAATGTACTTATTTTGTTTGTTACCCAAGCCTAGCCGAACCTATATCATGCTTATACCAGCCCAATTTTTTAATAAAATCAGATTTTTACTACACATTTTACAACTTTTACAAATAGGTCGCATTTAGGTGTTTTCATGAAAAATCACTTAGTAAAAGTTGTTTATCACACATCAAACTTTCATAATCTACCATGAAACATCAAA
The DNA here is from genome assembly GCF_025698485.1 of Gossypium arboreum. NCBI lineage: Eukaryota > Viridiplantae > Streptophyta > Magnoliopsida > Malvales > Malvaceae > Gossypium > Gossypium arboreum. The sequence continues at coordinate 103,229,318 of NC_069080.1, forward strand.
ATACATGCATGTCACACATGGTTCAAACCCTAGACATCAAACCTAGCTCAAATAAATGGTAGAAATGGCTATATCGGTTGATAACAACTTCAAAAAAGTAGAGAACATTCAAAACGGGGCTAGAATGCACTTACAATCAAGCTTGAAAGTTGAAGAAACCCTAGATATGGTAACCTTAAGAATTTCGGCTATGGCATGGAGAAGGTGAGAAAATTTTGACTTAATTTTCCCTTTTTATTCTTTTATTAACCAAATGACCAAAATACCCTTTTTACTAAACTTTCAAATTTTACTTATTCAAGCCATTTTTGTCCATAAAAATAGAAATTGGTCAAATTGCTCTTTAAGGACCTTTAATTAATGATTCATAGCTATTTCATGCTTAAAGCTTCTAGAATCACATATTTTGCAAACTTTGCAATTTAGTCCTAAAAATCAAATTGGACATTCTATCAACGAAATTTCTTAACGAAACTTTCATACAATCATGCAAACATATCATAGACCTCAACACATTCATAAAATAATTATTTCTACTTCAGATTTTTGGTCTCGAAACCACTATTCCAACTAGGCCCAAAATCGAGATGTTACAACTTTCTCCCCTTAGGGATTTTCATCCCCGTACATCTTACTAGTATAGATCAAAGTAAATCAATGGCTAAGATTAAAAGCTATATAGATATAAAATATCTAATATTACATAATCGTATGTTCTAAAGATTACATTTAATTTCTAGGATCACATATCTTTGAAGATCACATTCCATATTTGCCAAGCTTCGGAGATGGGCTTTCAATCTCTCAAAGCTACGGGCCATTCCGTTCGGGCCAAATGACCTCCTTTGAACTTGATGGATCGCACAAGTTTGTCATGGTTGCGGGCTCCTATGCGCAACCCATGAGACATGGACGGTGGATTGAAGGGGAGGATAATTTGACCGATCAACTTCATACATGCATGGCCATATGCGTAAACACAAAGGGGGAGATGTGCTTCATAAATTCAACACAATGAATGGGTACATACATGCATCAAAATGGGGAATGAACTTCAAGATTCATGACACAAATTCATGAACCAACTAGCCTTTAATACGTTTAATAATTAAATGTGCATGTCCCATGCAAGATTCATGTTTGGCTAAGGGGGATGAAAAGACCATTAGAGTATATTCCAAACACTTGAAGCTTTCTTTTATGCTAAGAATACATGCACAATTTTAATGAGAAGAATCTAACCTTCACATGTTCAATTAATCAACAATATGCATGAATGAATTTTAATTCTATGTGTGAACATCATTTCGGCTGAATATGGCTAATTAGGTTCCTAAGTCCTATAAATAGTTTGAAACTTGTCATTTGTAAGGTTACCTCATTTTTTAATATAAAAATTTATTTATGAAATAGTTCTCTCTCGGATCTTAGTTGAACTTCTAAACTTATCAAACTTTCTATTTTATGGCATTCACAATTGTCTTATCACTTCGTTCACCATCCTGAAGTGTGAAAACTACTATACCGAGGTTTTAGTAAATTTTAGTTAACCTGGTCGAAGTTCTTCATAGCTACGGTTCCTTATACTACAATTACTACGGGTTAAGGTTCCACCTAATTGAACCTATTCAAGATTATCAAACACATGAATTTTCTAACTATCGAGTACGAGTCTTGTCGATCTATTTTCAAGGTTCTATTTGGGTTCAGGAAATCATATCATTTGGTATCAAAGCTCACCATCTTGAATTAGGTCCATTATCTATCTTATCATTTCTATTGAAAAAAAAGTTTCGAAAAAAATTACGAAGTGAAAAAAAATTGTTGTGAAAAAATAAATAAATAATTGAGATTACAAAAAAAATCTAGAAACCCTTCAGTAAAAATTTTATGCATTTAATGTTTTTAAGCCTATATTATACATTTTGGTAAATTTTGATGTAAGTAAAAAAAATTTCAACCCGAAAATTTTCAATTTATCCATATACACAAAATACCCCCAAATCATAATTTTGAACCTTTTAAAGCCTATTCCTACATTTCCTTGTCACATCATTTTGTTTCCATGATTCTTGTTGCCTATTGAATATTCTAATGTTTTTGCTTTTGCAAGTACCCAAGCAAACTCCGAGCCAATTTTTTAACCACATTTTCGAAAGGTTTGAAAGAGTTCTTTTAGTTCTCTTAAGAACCCTATGAGAGAAATTATGAGTGGAAAAAGGTACGAGTGTTGTAAGATCATTAGAGTAGGAAAAGTCAAATTGAAGTGTGAAAACACGAGTGGAGTGTTACAAAGAAAGTCCAAGTGCAAACACGTGAGGGAGTGAAATCATGAGGAAATATTTTAGACTAATCTTTATTTGTTTTGAAGGAAGACATGTCCTGAAGTCCCGAAAGGAACACTAAGAAAGGTGGTGGAGCACTGAATCTGCAAGTGCATGCACTAGTTCGAGAGATGCAATGAATGTTACGAGTTGAGTTAGAACTAATTCAAGAAAGATTTGATCAAGTTGAGGAAAGGTCACAACATGGTCGATCACCTTGTGTTGATGACAATTGAAGTGAGCAAGTAACCTAACCAATTCAATAATGAAGATAACTATGACAATAAGAGAAGCATAAATGATTGTGTGTCCATTGTTAACATGGGACATCGAGATTGTGGAAATAGAGGAAGACGAGCACAAGATCGAGTGGAAGATTATCTTTGCAACATCAAAGTGTCTATTCCATATTTCTAAGGCTGAAATGATCTGGAGGCTTACTTGGAGTGGGAAAAGAAAATTGAGCTTGTATTCGACTACCATCGTTATTCTGAATTGAAGGAAGTTAAGCTTGTGGCCATCGAGTTCACTGACTACACTATCATATGGTGGGATCAACTTACTCTTACTAGGCATCAAAATGGTGAGAGGCCAATTGAGACATGGGAAGAAATAAAGGCGATCATGAGACGATGATTCATTCGGAGCCACTACCATCTAGAGTTGTACCAAAAGCTGCAAACTCTAACACAATGAGCAAGGTGTGTTGATGAGTATTTTAAAGAAATAGAGGATTCCATGATTCGAGCTAACATTGTGGAAGATCAAGAAGCCACTATGGCTAGATTCCTAGCTGGGTTGAATCGAGAGATTGCCAACATTGTGAAGTTGCAACACTATGTTGAAATCAACGACATGGTTCATATGGCAATTAAAATTGAAAGGAAACTCAAAAGGAAAGTCTCAACCAGTGTGGGAATGACTTCAGGAATTCGAATACATGCGAGCTATATATCCTATTGGGTCATCCTAGGCAATATGACCAGAGGGTAATACATGATAGATTCTTGAATCGATATTCATTCGATTTTAAGGGAAAGTTTATTATACTTGTATCATTGTCACCAAAACAAATATATGAAGATCAACTGAGCATGAAAAGAGAAAGAGACTGTGAGTCTAAAAAAAAGAAAGAAAAAGCATAATAAGAAAAAGAAAATGAAGTTGAGAAAAAACAAGAGCGTGAGAAGGAAAAAGAAAATAAAATTTGAGAGAAAAAAAGAAAGGAAAAGAAGTTGTTGTGATAGAGAGAAAAGCATAAAAAGGGTAAATAAAGTCTTTTTTTAGGAAGGAAAGAAATAGTGGAAGAAAAGAAAAAAAGAGGTTATGAAAAGAAAATTATGATGTTCGAGAGGAAGTCTTCATTATGGAGAATGATTTATTTTGCTAACCAAAGTGATTTTTGTGTGTTTATTGTTTTATTTAATCAGATTCGTAAGGATGAATATTAAAAGGCCTACAAAGAGTTGTCGTTGGAGAGGAAGAAAGGATTTGAAGTGTGTGGATACAACATGTTGTTTCGTATGCGAACAATCCACAAAGACTTGCGCATTTGGAAGCATTTGCATTTGGATCCATTAGAGAAGGGTAAATTGTTTGTCTTTAAGAATCATGAATTATGTTTTATTGTTGACTTTTTAAGTTTTCTTTGAAGGTGATGGATATGTTTTAAACCACTTCTATTTGATGTAGGTCCGGATTTGAGGACAAATCCCTTTCGAGCACCAATACCAAGTCAAATTATGATGAGTTGAAGAACGATTTTAATGGATCAAATTATCCTGGCCCAATTAGGCCAATCACAAGGGTCCAAGCCAAGCGTTTAAAGGAGGCTCTTATTGGGCTAATGCGTGGACTCTAGGATCAAGCCCAAACTGATCTTGTCCAAATTGGGCCAAGCTCAAATCCTATGATGATTCATATGGTCCAAGTGTTGGACGAATTTTCTGGTGGGCCTGATTCAACCAATCAACCACTTTGAGACTTGTTAATCTTTCAAGTTTCATTTCATTTAAATAAGTTTGCATTTCAATTCAGTCTACAGATTTTATTATTTTATATGTTTCAAATAAGTGTCAAGATTTTTCTTGTTGTTACTATTGTGCTTAAGTTGATAAGTTTGTTTATTGTTATTACTATTTGCGTATGAGTCATGCATGTCTTGTTAAGAGTCTAGTTGTTGACAAGTTAAGGTGTCATGTTAATAGAGTCTTTAGCCGAGTCAAATATGATTATTTGAAAAGGATCTAATTCTATTTATATATGTTGTAGGAAGCTATTCAACTGGTCACCAAAAGACTTTTCAAGCACCTTCATTAAGTCGAATACATGCACAAACTTGTTCGTGGATTTAAGAAATTCATGCAATAACTCTAAGTTCATGTGATTGTTCATGTGAAGGAGCCAAGTTCAAGGATACATGCATTTGATGATTGGAAGAATTCAATGCATGGATAAGGTGCATGGACGATAGAACGAATGGGAGGATAATTTGACTGATCGCCTTTATACATGCATGGTCATATGTGTGAACACAAAACGGGAAATGTGCTTCATAAAATAGGCACAATGAATGGGTACATACATGCATCAAAATGGGGATTGAAATTCAAGATTCATGACACAAATTCATGAACCAACCAGCCTTTAATGCGTCTAATAATTAAAGGTGCATGTCTTATGCAAGATTCATGTTCAACCATGGGGGATGAAGAAAACGATTGGAGTATATTCCAAGCACTTGAAGCTTTCTTCTATGCTAAGAATACATGCATGATTTTAATGAGAAGAATCTAACCTTTACGTGTTCAATGAGTCAACAGTATGCATGAATGAATTATAATTTTATGAGTGAACCATTATGGCAGAATATGGCTAATTAGGTTCCTAAGTCCTATAAATAGTTTGAAACTGGCCATTTGTAAGGTTACCTCATTTTTTAACATAAAACTTTTTTTGTGAGATAATTCTCTCTCAATTTTTAATTGAACTTCTGAACTTATCAAACTTTCTAGTTTGTGGCATTCACCCTTTCTTATCACTTTGTTCACCATCATGAAGTGTGACGACTTCACTATACCAAGGTTCTAGTAAATTTTAAGTTAAGCAAGTTGGAGTTATTCATTACTACGGTTCCTTATAGTACAATTACTATGGGTTAAGGTTCCACCTAATTGAACCTATTCAGGACGGTTTTATCAAACACGTGAATTTTCTAACTATCAAGTAAGAGTCTTGTCGATCTATTTTTGAAGTTCTATTCGAGTCCAAGAAATCACATCATAGGTTCTCGTGAGGGTTCATTCAGTAGGTGGAGAATTGTAAGTGGTTAAATAATATCAAATAGAGATTCTTAAAAAAGATTGGAGTTCGGAAAAAGGAAGAAATATAGTTGAGAGAGTGAAAGAGGAGAGAGACTTGTCTTGTTCTTATATCTATGAATCTTAATAGGGGCCCTTTACTCTTTCTCTAGATGTGATAATTGAGATGTGATTTTTGGGATTATTTCATGGGGTCTATAGACTTGGCAAAAGAAAAGAATTTTTTATCCTAACTTTGAAGAGAAAGAAATATTTTTGTAGTGGTGTTTACGGCTTGCGGATAACGTTAGTAGTGTCAGATGTTTATTTTGAAAAGGGTTGGATAGCATAAGTAGGGATAAGTGGGGATAGGATGGGAGGTGCCAGAAAGGGAGAGGCCAGGGGCAATGAGGGACGTTAGCTATGGGGTTTCCTGTAAAATAGGGATTTTCCTAGTGTTGGAAGCTAAGTTGTGAAGGGCTTTTGAGGTAGTTAAGCTAGCGTGGAAGAAGTAAGTTAAGAAGATTGTCTTAGAGACGGACTGTATAGAGGTAGTTAACCTATTCAGTGGTCATACTCGAGACCAAAACTTGTAAGGGGAGAGTGAAGGATTTATTGGAACGGATGGAAGAATTTCAAATGGTACATGTATCAAGACAGAAGAACAGAATAATAGACAGTATGACCAACCTTGCCATGAGAATGAATGCTGAATGAAAAGTCTTTGAGGAACATTGTTGGGCGGTGTATGATATTGTGGTGGCTAAGGCTCCCAAATCCATGACAAGACAAAACAAATAAGTTTCTATTTTACTTTGATGTTTTCTTTTTTAACAAAGAAAATGGGCCCTCTGGTTTTTTTCTAAACGTCACCTGTCATTTCCATATTAGTTTTGTATTTTTGGAGCCCAATCGACCTATTAATATCCTATCCTTGTAAGTATAGGTTGTGATGTCGGGCTAACTGATATATTTTACATGTAATTGGCAAGTGTTCTATCCACATCAAGGATTTGGAACCCACAGTGAGAGTGTTTAAGGTCTTGGGCTCACAGATGCTCTTAGCTTATAAGGTGACTCTAACTCTTAGCTTATGAGATGATGTCATTTTTCACATCGTTTATTTTTTTAACTAAAAACCATAATAAAGTGATATTTTAGATATCAAAATACATAAAAAAATTAATATAAAAAATTTAATACCAAAGTGAAAAAAAAACAAATATATTTTATAAGAGAAATTATGAATTAAGTCATTACTTAAAATAAATAAATAATGCTATTCTTGTTTAAACATATGCAAGGGAAATTTTCATTATTCAACTCCACTCACCCAACTTTTTGATTAGTTTCAATTAGATTTCTCACTCACAATCAATTTATTTCATTTATTTTTAATAATTGAAGTACAATGATAATACTAACAAAAAAAACTTTCGTTAAATTGGATTGTGGTTTTTTTAAAATGAGAACTTACTTACACAACAAATATCATATGCTTGAAAACTCAACTCTCTCTTTCAAAAAAAGTAGAGTGAAAGTTGATTCTTTTTATTAAAATAAAACCCTTATACGACTTTCACATAGTTTTTTTTATGAAAACAACTGACATCCATTAAAAAAAAAAGAGGGGAAACCAGGGTTACCAAATGTTTCCCCACACAAAAATATCTTTTAACAACAAAACATAAATAAACCCAAGACAAAAAATAAAATTAAACAGTTCCCAAAAAAGCAAAAAGAAAACATTAGAAAAAAAAACGAAAGAAGCTTCCTGTAACACCCCTAACCCGTCTCCGTCGCTGGATTAGGATTATGGAGCATTATTGTATAGTCGAAAAAATTTAACATCATAACATTTAAATAAATTAAACATACTATAATCCGTTCAATCGCATGCATTCCATCCCTAAATCGAGCCTTCGAGGTCCTAAAAATAGTTTAGAAGCAATTCGAGACTAATTTGAAACAAAATGGAAAGTTTAAGAAAAAGATGCAAAAATTGGAAAACAGAGGTCACACGGCTGTGTGGCCAGGCAGTATGAAATCACCCCAAGTCAAGTAACTTTTGAACAAGGGATAGACGGTCATTTCCCTGCCCATGTCCTCACCCGTGTAACTCACTAAGATGCCCTACACGCCTATGTGCGAAGCCGTGTAACTATCTGACTTGGAACTTTAAGAAATCTCAAATGACACACGACCGTGTCGCCCGACCGTGTGTGACACCCCATGTCCCAGGCCGTGTGAACCCAAAATTTACCTAAAATCATGCCATTTCAAGTCCAATTCTTACCAAACCGTTCAAACTATTTGTGCACAAATTCAAAGGATTCAAATATCATTCAAACACACACAAACATGCCATTTCAAATATCTTAAAACACCTAACCAATATGCCATTCAAAGGCACCACAATTGTATCCAAACATCAATTACCAAACCATGCCACTATTGCCAAATTTCATGCATAAAAACCTAGTTCCAATATCTACCAAAACATACCTTAATGGACCATTTTCAAACCATCATAAACATAACAAAAAGAACCTTATAAACAAGAAGTTTAAAGTAACAAAAATGACATAACTTGGTAAGGCATCAAAGTGTACCAAACCAACATGTCTTCCAAAGCTTATACATGCCAAAACACCAATAACACATTCACCAAAATACTATTACAAATCACCCTATACATGCCATTATAAACCTTGGCCAAAATACACAAAATCTACTAAAATAGTTGTTGTATAGTGTGATAGGTCTCCGACGAGTTTCCAACCGATCGAGCTTTCGATAATCTATAAAACAAAGGAAAACAACTATGTAAGCAACGAGTGCTTAGTAAGCTCGTATAAACTTTAAACTAACTTACCACTTCCAATAATACAATTCATAAATTAAGTATAAACCATTACCAATGCCATAAGCTTAATAAAAGTCTATACAACATCATCAAATTCACAAGTTAGTATACTTGTTCATGATACAAAATCATCCATAAGATATGTAGTTTACCATATGTATATACATAACATTTAACTCACCAATGTTGCCATAAGATCATGATTCATTCCATTTGTACACTTACCATTTCATTTCCCTTTTCTTACCCATTGAGCCATCTAGAATTACATCGGATACTCGGGAAAGCTCACACGTAGTGTGTCTTTACATATAACCGTAACCTTTCCTTTACATCAATGCTCACACGAGCTGTGAAATGGGCTTGCTCACACGAGCTTTGGGTCAGAATGTAAGTTACATGATGCTGCTCACACAAGCTGTGGAGAATCCACAACAAATGCAGGACCTCAGCCATTGGTAGGACATTTAAGACCAACACCTGAAACATGAAATCCCTAAATGACATGTCATTTGTATCCTAAGAATTCTTAAGGTTCAACCGGGACTTGTTATCCTTCAATTCATCATAGCATTGATACATTTGTATATTGATTCATTTACATTAAAACAACATAGCAAACATTAAATTTAAATAACATGAAAGTGATTAAAGTTCATACGAACTTACCTTGATAGTTAGAGGCAAAATAGTAGTATCAAACTAATCTGAAGCTTTAGTTTTTCCTCGATTTAGGTCTGATTGTGGTTTATCTTGATCTAAATAAATAATTTCATTCAATTAAGTACTTCTAGGATTCAATTTAATCCATAACTTATAATTATGCAAAATTACAAATTACCCCTAATACTTTGACTTTTCACAATTTAGTCCTTAAGCTCATAACTTAAAATTTAACCATTTTAATCTAAATCCAATTTAACCCATGTTGCAAGGGACCTTAAAGCAACTCAGATTTCTCAAAAATTTACAACAAATCCCATGGGACTATATATTGAACAAGTTTCACCAAAAATCACTTAACAAAACATGTTTATTTCACAACAAAGATAAATAATCCAACAAATAACATCAAAACCTATTCAAAAAAATTCATGGCAAGTCCCTCAACCTTTAACAGTTTTACAAGTTAACCTTAGAGCTAGCTCTATTAAGCTAAAATAGACTCAAAAACATAAAAATCATTACAAAACGGGGCTTGAATTCACTTACATGCATCAAGGAAGCTTGACCGAATATCTCATCCTCTTCAATGGCTATTTTAGGGTTTGAAAATAAAAAATAAAGATGATACCATATTTTTTTTATGATTTATTATTTAGTTTTTCTTTTATTTACCAAATTACTACTTTAACTTTTAAAAACTATTAAAATTTCATTTAAACCATGTCCATGCACATCCAGTAACACCTTAAATGGTATATTTACCATTCAAGTCCATTAACTTTCATTTCCATAGCCATTTAGCCCTTTTAACTAATAGAACTCAACTTTTGCACATTTTATAATTTAGTCCTTTTTACTTAATTAACTATGTAAACTTCAAAAAATTTTAACGAAACTTTAATATGACCTTACTATAATCTCGTAGACCTATAATAAATATTAAAATAATAATTTAATCTTTGCAATTGCGGTCCCAAAACCACTGTTTTTGACACACTAAAAATGGGCTATTACATTTCCCCCTTGAAATTTCAAAGCCACGGAACCAAATGAGAGAGTTCTTTCTAAAAACTGTGCAAGCCCAGCTGCATGAATCGCCTGAAAATCTTTGAAGATAGAAAAATTAGAAACATCATCAAAAAATTTTCCAAAATCCAAATAGAGTAAACCAGACTAGTTATTCGACAGCTAGGTGGACTAGTCTATAGTCGCCATTCATTCCAACACCTCAGGCGCATCTTCAACCTAATAAAGTTCCTCTGTAAATTGGCGTTCTTCCCTAGCTAAAACGTGAGTTGCAACATTGGCTTCCCTCATTGCATGAAGAAAGGTAATCTTTGTGAAAAACCCTAAATTTCCATTTATGTCTTTAAAAATCAGACTCAGCACTAACCTATCAACTGTGCAAGAATTCAAATCTTTTATAATTGCTAATGAGTCCCCTTCTATCTGAACCCATCAAAAACCAAGGTCAATCGCAAAGGAGACTGCTTGTTCACAAGCTCTAGCCTCAGCAATAAAAGCATCTGTAACATCAACATCTGGGTAAGTATAAGCATCCAAAATCTGACCCATTTCATCTCTTGCCAAAATTCCTAATATATAGGTCATGGACACTGTATTATAAGAAATGTCAAAGTTTAGTTTAATAGATCCTAAAGCTAGTGGTTTCCAGTAAGTCTAATTAGGAAAAAAATAAGTAGATTTCAAAATCTTTATGGCATAAATTTCTTCTAAATAACCGGATATGAACCCCGATATGTAACACCCCAAACTCGGCCTAAAAGTTATGGCCGAATCTGGCGATGTCATATGGAATGGAATTGGAAAACAAATTTATCATGTTAAAACATTTTCCGTTTAATAGCTTCTATTTCACTTGGCAATTCCAAATCATTTTCTCATTGAATTGGATTCATTTCAAAACATATTGTGTAGTAGAAGCTTTTAAAACTGTGATATTTTAAGAAAGCCGTTCATGTTTAGGAAGAACGTTGTTTTTAGTGAAATCGATTTTTTGTTGAGTTTCATAATTTTAAAATTCATGAAAGCAGTTAAACTCCCAAAATAATGGTAAACGGTCCAAAAAGTCCAAATTACATCAAATAGCCCAAAATAAGTAATAAAACCATAAATGAAATAAAAACCGTTCAGTAGACAAGTGGTCACTGTAGAATCCTCCGCCGTACCAATCCGTCTAAGTCTGGGGATTACTTGTACAGATAAAATAGAAAGGGGTGAGTTTATGTAAACTCAGTGTGTATAATCCCCATAGATCAGATGCATACAGTCAATAAAAACAAACAATTAAATGTAGTCTGGGCTTAAGCCCATTTCAGTTTTGGTAACAATTTGGGCCTTAGCCCATTTCAATTTCAGTATCAGATATGCATTAGGGATTTAGCCTATCACAATATCAGTAATGCAAAAAGTAATCAGTAACAAAGTCCTACCCACCAACCTCTACACACAATCTCTGTCCATCCTTACACTCCATATGGGGTATAAAACACCCACCCATCCCTATACTCCGAGTAGTACTGAATGCGGCACATATTCAGTATATTGCAGCTGAGCTACCAGATAATAGGCTTAAAGCCTTTTAGTACACTTCCTCCAAATATCATCATCCCAACCCAATGCAATGCAACATACAATATGTCATGCTTTCATGCAACCATCAGTCATATGTATACATATATATATATATATATCAGTAATCATGCATAATTTATCATGCATTACATACACTCAGATCGTACATTTAGGGGTCTAGATAACGCTTACCGACCCTATAGTAAGTTCACAGTCGACTTGGACGACCCGTGCAACCCTAGTAATCATTTAAGATAAATGGGCTTACACGCCCATGTGGCTTGCCCGTGTGAGCCTACACGTCCATGTGGCCCACATGGCCTAAATTAGCCTTGATCCACACAACCTGGCCCAAAATCCCACAAGCCCGTGTGGACTATCCGTATGGGCCTACAAGTCTGTGTGGCCCACACGGCCCAAATCAATCTAGCCCGCGTGTCGCACGCAGCCTACCTGGCCATCACACAGCCGTGTCTTGCGTGCATGACCTGGCCTCATCAATCATACGCCCATGTTATGGCAAAATGGCCTACCACACGGGCGACCACACGCCCGTGTGGCATCGACAAAAAGGTTTCTAGCTTTTGCCTAAAATGCATTTTCTTGTGATTCGAGTACATGCCTGTATCATTTATGCTGCTAAAACAACCACGAGCACTCCCAAACCTATACACAACATTCCAACGCCCAAAAATCAGCCTAAAACCACGATTAATCCAAAACCACCACACTATCAAAGATTAAGAACATCCAATTAACGCTTACCTCAAAAACCCTGGATGCTTTCCACTACAGTTTGGTATTAGACAACCCTTTAGACCCGATTCTCGACTGTCAAAACAATATACATAGGTCTCTAATTAATATCTTAAAAACTGAGATTATAAAGCACCAAAATCACTTACCACTACCGACAAAAATAAAGAGTGAACTCTGAAAGAGTAACTACGAGCGAATAGAAAAGAGAGTAGTAGTGTTTGGAAACAAATTGACAAAAGAGGGAGAAGAAGAAGGGAGAGACAGCAAAATGATGGCAGAAAAATTTAAGAAGAGAAGGAGAACCAAAAATTTGCAAAAAGAATCAGGAACCAGTCAAAAGTGATCCTGATAATGCCCATATCCCTAAATTTACTCCCCTAATCCCATTAACCTACAACCACTCTAGAACCCCCACTCAGCCAAAATTCTTGTCCATTACCACGCGAAAATAACACTAATGCTCAAGCAGGGATTCGAACTCCAGACCTCCAACACACCTACCCACATCTTAACCACTAGACCAGCAGGCCTATTCTGTTACATACCTACAACCAATTAAACTTAAACCCTTTGAGCAAGGTTAAGGCTTTATTCAGAAAAAGACAAAGCTTGAACTTAAGACCTCTCAGACACTCCCAGAACACTTAACCACTACAGCAGATATGCAGTTGTGTAATATTTTAACCGAAACAAAAGTAAGAATTTTGGGATGTTAGATAATAATTCATGCACTGTTTGTCAAACACCCTTATGAACCAATCTATTTCTTATAAACCATATAGCCTAGAAAGCAATTGGCAATAATTTATGATTTCTATTATCAATATTATGAAACGTCTCGACTAACCAGGATTTGTAATCTGAGAATTTCTAGATAAGAGTACGATAGCCTTAAGGATGTCCAGGGTTTGGTGAGTGACTAAGCAGAATCGCAGCAAATGGTCCACAGTCTCCCCGTCTTCCTAACACATAGGGCAAACATTTGTAGTCTACATATTTTGTTTGCTTAGATTACCAAATGTAGGAAGGAAATTATTTTAAAATTTTCATAGATGTATCTTTATTTTTCTTGATATTTGTAATGCCCACATCTTTGAGAAAAACAATTTGATAGTTTTAAGAAGATGGGTATGATAAGCTCCCAAATTTTTCAATTTTTCCTAGAGGAACAACTTGTACCTAGTTTTGACAATGTAAACCCCTATTCTCCCATGCCTCTAAACTATAGTGGTTGGTGGTTTCGACTTGGCAATTAGGATAGCCAGGATTCAGTCAACTTGATCAGCATCAACAATGTCCCGAATTATATCTTCCCGTCAGGTACATGTATCAGGCTTAATTAACTGAGCCAACTTAGTGCATCTTATATCAGTGGTCTCAAAATGAATTCTTCCATCACCTGGTCCAGAGACCAAAGGTTGTTCCAAATGTTCACCAAGTCACCAGTACCAATGTGCCAACCTAACCCCTTGTTAAGTAAACCCCTTGTTCTTACAATGCTTCTCCAAGTACGTAAAGGGCAAGAGGCCAGTCTAGCTTATTGAAACTCTGCATGCAGGTAATATCGTGCTTGTAAAATGTAACAGCCTATTTTTAGTTATGTCAGAAACAGTGGTTTCGGGACCACAATTCTAACAAGTGAGTTATTATTTTATTATTATTTTAATTTTTACGAGATTATATCAAGGTCATAGTAAAGTTTCATTAAGAAATTTTGATGTTTTCATGGTTAATTAAGTAAAAAGGACTAAATTGTAAAAGGTGAAAAAGTTTAGTTCTATTAGCTAAAGGGGTTAAATGACTTTGGAAATGAAATTTAATGGACTTGATTTGTAATTATACCATATATGTTGATAGTGGATGTTTACGGAAAGGTATTGTCATAATTTTAATGAAAGAAAAAGGTTAAATTTGTAATTAATTAAAACAAGTAAAGGTTGTTAAAATAAGAGGAATTAAAAACATCATCTTTATTATTTTGTTAACCCTAAAATCAAATATCCGTTATTATAAGAGGGGAAGCTTTCGATCATGGAGCTCCTTCACGCATAGTAGAATTTCAAGCCTCATTTTTATTGATTTTTATGTTTTTTAGTCCGTTTTAGCTTAATCTAACTAACCCAGGGGTTAATTCGTAAAACTATTAATGGTTGAGGGACTTTCCATGAATGCTTTTGAATGAGTTTTGAAGTTAAATGATAGACTATGAATCTCTGTTGAAAAATAAACAAGTTTTGTTAAGTGTTTTTTGATGAATTTTGGATGAGGGACTAATTTGTTGAAGGTATAAATAATAGGGTTTTATTATGAAGATATGGTAAATATGAGTTGTTTCAAAGTCCCTTGCATCTATAGTTAGTATGGATTTAGATTAAAATTGTTAGATTTTAAGTTATAAGCTTAATGACTAAATTGTAAAAAGTTAAAATGTTAAGGGTAAATTGGTAATTTTGTATAAATATAAAATGTGGATTAAATTGAATACTAGAAGTGTTTAATTGATTGAAATTACCTATTTAGGTCAAGATAAATCGCGTTCGGACTTAGATTGATGAAAAGCTAAAGCTTCGGAGTAGTTCGATTATCTCACTATGCCCCTAATTGTCAAGGTAAGTTTGTATGAACAATAATCATGTTATCATTATTTAATTTGAATGTTTACTATGTTATTTTTAATGTAATTGAATCAAAATATAACTGTATAAATGCTATGATGAATTGATGGATATTGAGTCCCAGTTGAACCTTAGGAATTCTCAGGATACAAATGGCAAGTCATTAAGGATTTCATGTTTCGAATGCTAGTCTTGAATGTCCTACTGATGGTTGAGGTCTTGCATTTTTTGTGGCTTTTCCACAACTCATGAGCTGGCCCATTATACAACTCATGTGAGCAATGTTGTAAAGGACATTTTACGATTTTATGTAAAGGCACACTTTGTGTGAGCTTTCTCGTGTATTTGCTGTAATTATATATGGCTTAACGAATATGAAAAGGAAAGAATTGGTAAGTGTTCAATGAAATGAATCATGAACTTATGAAAAGGAGTTATGAATTAAAAGATGAGATTATATATGCAAATCTACTTGTTTATGGATGAATTCATTTGAACCATGTACAAGAGTACTAACTTGTGATTTTGATGATATTGTATAGGCTTATGCCAAAACTATAGTCTTGGTTGATTTTATACTTATGATTTATATTATGCAAATGAAATGGAAAGTTATGTTTTGGTTTATACGAGCTTACTAAGCATTCATTGCTTACGTAGTTTTTTTCCTTTGTTTTATAAATTATCGAAAGCTCGATTTGGTTGGAAGCTTGTCAAAGACCTATCACACTATCCAACAATTAATTCAGTAGTTTTTGAGCATTTTGGCCAAGGTTTATAATGGCATATATAGGATTTGTGTAATAGTGCTTTGATATGTTTGGTTGGTGCGCTTTTATGTTTACCAAATGTTGTCATTTTGGGTACTTGTTAAGACTTGTAAATATGGCTCTTATGGTATGTTTTGAATGGCTTGGAAATGGTTAAATGTGGTATGTTTTATTACTTAAATGGACTAGGTTTGTATGCATGAAAAAAGGCATGTGAACATGTTTAGGTAAGTATTGTTTGGATGCTAATTGTGGTGCCTTTGATATTGGTTAGGTGATCTAGGATGCTTGAAATGGTATGTTTATGCAAGCTTTAGATGGTGTTTAAATCTTTTGAATGTGTGCTTAAATGTTTTGAAAGGTTATGCATGAAATGGTTTGAAATGGCTTGATTTTAGGTAAATCTTGGGTTCACACGGGTTGAGACACCGGCGTATGACTCAGCCGTGTGACGCACATGGTCTGGCGACACGGTCGTGTGTAACCTGAGGATTTCAAAAGGTACAAGTCAATAAGTTACACGGGTGAGGAAACGGCCATGTGTCCCTATTTTGAAAGTTACACAGCCTAGGGCTATGTCACACAGCCTTGCCACATAGCTATGTGACCCCTGTTTTGAAAATTTTCCATCTTTTTCCTAAACTTTCAAATTTATTTTAGATTAGTCTCGAATTGTTCTAAAGCTATTTTTAGGGCCTCGAGGGCTCAATTTAGGAACATTATGCATTTGAATGAATGGTTTATGATATTTTTAAATTATTGAATGGTTTATAGATAAGATGCCATCCAACCGAGCCAGTTCTGATTAGGTTGAAAGTAACGCGCAAGCCTCCGTTCATGAAGCAGCTTCTAATAATAGTGGGCCCGTAGTAGAGGGCCGGGAAGATGAGGCTAAAGAAGCCTTTTTCCAAATGATGTCTGAATGGTTTACAAAGTTCGTAAGAATGAACCCGTTGGCTCAACAACCTCCACCGTCTCCCGTACCTAACCTATCCCTGTTGTTCCTTAGGGTTTGAAACAAATACGTGCAAGCAAGCCTCTAACTGATAAAATTCAAAAATATGGGGCTTAAAAGTTTCGTGGTATAGCCAAAGACTATTTAGAAAAGCTGAGTTCTGGTTAGAAAACATAGTGAGAGTTTTCAATGAATTATCCTATACACTTACAGAATGTTTAATGTGTGTTGTATCGTTATTGAAAAACTCGGCATACCAGTGGTGGAACACTTTGATTGCGATAGTACCGAATGACTGTATGAACTGGTATTTCTTCCAAACAGAGTTCAGAAATAAATATGTTAGCCAATGGTTCCTTGGAAAAAAGCGAAAAGGTTTCTCGAATTGAAATAGGGTCGTATGAAAATAGCCGAATACAAGAGGGAATTTGTACGACTCAAAAAATGTAGCACCCCAAACCCGGCCCAGACGTTATGGCCGGATCTGACATGCCACATCGAAGCGTTCAAAACATTTTATATTGTTGATCCAGAAAAGCCTACTTAGTGTTTTAAAAGATAATTTCATTATAGGTTAAAGTGAATGGAAGCTGTGCACCAGGTAGGAAACCGGAAAAGAGGAGGTGAGTTTATCGGACTACTTAAGTACCAAGCTCCCTTCGGATCCAATCCTAGACATGCACACCGCCATTGCCACACCTTAACGTCATGTATATTTCTAGGAAACCGATTTGATTAAGTCATTTTTAGGAAAAGTGATTAATTTTGGAAAATACTTTCATTGCGGAAGCTTTGCTTGTTGTCGTGTTATTTTGAAATCAATTGTTGTTTTTTTTTTGAAACCGCGCCCTAAAGCTATCCAATTTCAACAGTTAAAATAAGTAATACCTATCTTAGTAATACATATTAAAACCATCAAAAATAATTAAGCGGTCTTATTACATTTAAAAACCCAAAACTTCAAACGTAAATAAAAGGATGTCCAATTCACCGAAGAAAATCAAACTTTTAGAATGGGTGGCCATCCAATTCCCTCACGACTCCAAGCCCACTATGGTTGGGGATTACTGCGTGGATGAAAATAAAAGGGTGAGTTTGGGAAACTCGGTGTGTAAGGAAAACCCATTCAAAGCCCAAGTCGATCAAGCCTATTGGGCCTAAGCCCATTCAGTAACAGATGGTATTGGACCGAGCCCTTTCAGATTACAATAAACTGGGCCTTAGCCTCTTATTCAGATAACAAGATGGCCCATAGGCCCATTTCAAAATACATGCAACATCAATAACATATGCAAGCCCATTTGGGAGACTACTCAACCCACCAACCACTACACTCCACCTGCACCACCCTACACTCCATGTGGGAATAGCTCAACCCACCCAAACCCAACACTCCACAGATTGCGACCTTGGTGCTCGATTAACAATAAATTGAGGCAAAGCCTCCAAAGACGTGGACAAGCCACTTTCAGTACTTCCTCTGTCAATATCCCAATCCCATGCATCGATAATAACAACATGGCATGCAAGTAAATAACAACAAATCAAACATGCATTTAGGTCAATTTAACCTAGGGGTATTTCGATAATTTATCTACTAGGGGTAAAACCGTAAATTTTCCACTTTTAAAGGTATTTCAGAATTTATCTATTTTAGGGTTTTTCATGCATATTCCTACTTTTCACGTACTAACGAATCACGCATCGAGGGTTCATACCGAATTGGGCCTGCTGGCCCATCATTCCAATTTTGGCCCATTAAGCCCAAAATATCGAGGGCACGTAAATCATGCACTTTGCGTCCAAACATTGCAGCTTACCTAAAACATTAATCGATTTACCTCACGAGCATTAGCACACTCGCAAATCTACAAAATACCGGTTTTCGGCATTTCGCTTTTCGACTTTTGCCGATCCGACTAAGAAAGAGGGTGTTAGTTACACACATTTTGCGACGATATGCTGATGAGATCCACACACGAACTGCCTACAATTGGATTACTAACACTTTAATCTAACTATTCAAATACAAACTACATATTAACCCCTTACAATATTCGGCCAACCACACCTACAGATCATAGTAAGCTTATAAGAAATCAATAAGCAACTCATTAACAAATTTTTGTCAATGTTTACCACATAATCATAATTTCACTGCAAGCTGTCTTCCTGAGCAACAGTCACTAAATTATTTATAACTGGAGCTACGAAACTCCAAATCAAGTGCTGTTAATTTTCCCTGAAAATAGACTCATATATCTTATATCCATAAAATTTTCAGAATTTTTGGTTTGGCCAATCAATACTAGATTTTTCTCAAAGTTTCGCATGTTTCACTGTTTGACTAATCTGACCACTCTTCATTACGAATCAAATTTCTCATTGTACAGAATTCAAAATATGTTCTTGTTTATTTCATTTGAAACTAGACTCAACAAGATTTAATTACATAATTTATTTAGCTTCTAATTCATCTCCCACAATTTATGGTGATTTTCCAAAGTCACGTTACTGCTGCTGTCCCAAGCAGATTTATTACCAAATTCACTCTTTCACACATAACTTGCATGCATGTTATTTAAACACGTATATCACCAATCAATCATCACATATCTATGATTTTACTAAGTATAATCTCCATTTCATCATTCTAAAGCACAACATGTTAGCCGATTTTTCCCTTTAGCATCTAAGGCACATGCATGTTCATTTGTTTGGCTCAACTTCACCTATCTTCCATTTTTCATCAAAAGAACATGAAACAACAACCATTTCCTTCATTTTAATTCATGACCGAATGCTCACAACACAACCAAAAACCAAAATATGCTTCAAGAGTTAAGGTAGAATCAAGAAGAACTCATGAACATCAAGATAGAAGCAAACTACCATGAACTTACCTTCAATTTTCTTCCCAAGTGACCAAACATTCAAGAGCTTTCTCCTCTCCTTTCTCTTCTCTAACTTTCGGCTATGATGAACAAAGATGGACAAAACTTTGTTCTTTTCACCCTTTTCTTTTAATAAAATTTCATATTTCATCCATTTAATTCTTTAATACAAAAGACATGAAATGCCCATCATGGAACATTTACCTAAACCATTATCATGGAACATTTACCTAACCCATTATCATGGAATATTTACCTAATCCATTATCATGGAACATTTACCTAACCCATTATCAATTTGTACCATGAATTATGGATATCAAGTGCTCATATTGTCTACAACAACATGATGGCTGGGCACTTCATGTAAAATGGGAGGTTTGTCATGCAAATCCTCCTATTTTGCACTCCTATTTATTTGGCCACTTCAATTTAGCCTACAGCATTTTCAAACATTTTCATATAGGTCCTATTTCATAATTTCACCCCCTTTTTCTTATGGAACAAAAATTAACTAAAATTGCTGGGTTCTATCTTAAGCTTGGGCCTTCTAGAGGCCCACTAACATAATTAAACCTATGCCAACATTCACAGAATTCCCAAAAATTGGGGCATTACAAAAAATATGCTCAGGAATGCATACCATCAGGCTAACAAGGCCAATGAACTCAATAAAGCAAAAAGAAAAGCATATTCTGAGGCTCGTGATACGGGTCAACCACCTGTGGGAAAATCATTCTTATCTTAATCGAAGAAATCAAAAGAATTTCATAGTCATTCATTAGTTTCAGTAGGTTTCTCGGGGAGAGATAAAGAGAAAAAGTATTCGAGTTCGAGACCTCAGGCTACATCTGTGGTGAGTGTGGGTAATGTCAAAAACAACAAACTCGAATGTCAACAATGCAATAAACAAAACTTTGGAGAATGCAGATTGAAAAAGAGGTTATGTTTTAAATGTGGTTCATATGATCAGTTCCATGGAGATTGCCTTGAAAGGTCTGATAAAGAGAAAGCTCAGAACACTCGTTCGAGTAATACAATTGCAAGAGGGAGACCATCCCAAAATACTGAAAATACGAGTAACAGTCGAAGTGGAACGAAAGATTCTGCTGTTAGATCTGAGCTACGGGCACCAGCTAGGGCTTATGCGATTCGTGCTCAAGAGGAAGCTTCAGCGCCTGATGTGATTGTAATGCGTAGGTTTCTGCAAGTGTACATAGTCGTTATCAAGTAATAAGTAAATATCGAGTTATCGTCTCCACAGGGATTGTATTTGTGTTAAATCACTTGATTGTAAAACTACCCTTAACAATTTGGTAAATAAAAACACAATATGGTTGAGAAGTAATGATTAAAATATATTAAACTAAATGCAATGATCCCTAATACAAATTATCCTAAGTATGCAAACTATATGAATGAAATAGATTTTAGAAAATTAAACATAATTTGCAACAATTATAACATAAATAAACTAGTACAATTACTTTAATTAAACTCAATTTATTATCAACATGCTTAATAACATCCAGAAAAACTTTCTATGGCAACTCGATCTTTCATGAGTTTGGAAACCACATTAGGTCCTTTAGAAATCATTTACTTAGTAAATACGCATTTTACTGATCCTTATTTATTAGGGGTTTCTTAGCTTTCGTGTAAGGTAACAGGGACATGTTAGGTTTGAAACAGTTTAATCACACAAGTCTAAAAACTATGCAGATAACATAGCTTGGTTAGAATTGCTATGCAACCTGCAATTTAATCGTGTTAGGATCTAAATTGAGCATGCACATTTCAATTATGTGTCCACTAGCCGTCATCTGGTTAGGATAGCTCAGCTAATTCAGGTGCATTTCAATCACGTATAAATGAAATACAGACTTGATTTTAATTGAAAACATGATCGATTGAAGCCCAAACATTATAAGTATGAATCAAATAAATATTATTTAATCAAAGCAATCATCTTAGCTTAAATAAAATTAAGCTAACATTGTTGTAAATAAGAACCAAAAACACATAGCAAACATTTTTAGATTAAATTAAAGAAAAGAAAGATTAAACCCAAATCAGAGTGGCTGTCACCCAAGACTCTGATCAACGAGGCTCCTTCGCTCCTTCGCTTTGCTCCTTTGCTGATGGCTCTCCAAGGCGGCCGACCAAGGGCTCTTTAAGAGTCTTAATTGCTAAAATATCTATGAAGAGATGATGCTAGGCGTGGGAAATGGAAAATTCTAAAAAGGATTGAGAGAACAGAGAGAATGATGATGGATGAGGGAAAATGAGGTCTTATTTATAGGTGAAGAAAGGAGGGTAGTTTGCTAAAAATAGAGAGGTTTAGTCTGTTCAAGCTTTTCCAATGAGTGGTCGACCATGATTAGTGGATTTTGAGTTGAATTTTTCTTGATTTTTAAGGAATTTAAATGCCATAACAACTTAGGACTAAGACTCGATCAAATGTAAATCTTCAGGCAAATCTCAAATTTCTTTAGGAATGCGAGGACCTTGTGTAATTAAACCAAAAAGTGGTTTATGTGGACAGACATGTGTAGCCGAAATTAGGTTGACTTGGTCTTCAATTTGGATGATTTTTGTAATCTAGGAAAGCTATCAGACCTATCCAAAATAAATAGATAAATTAAAGGACCAATGAACAAAATTTATCCAATTTAAATAATTAATTCAAACCCAAATTATTAATGAAATATTTTAAAATGAATTCTTAAATATAATTTTATATTTTATTATTTAATTTAATCATGCATGGCCCATTTTGTCTTAAAAATATAATATGTTGAAATAAATATAAAATAAGCCATTTTATGCATGAAAACTATATAATAAAGCCTAAAATCACATTTTAATAATTTCTATGTCCTAATTTCATATTTTTCACATATTTCATTAATTTATTAAACAATTACTTAGTTTTAACAATGAATTTAAGTGAAAAGTTGATAAATTACATAGGAAAAACCCTATATATTTTTCAATTTACACACCCCCAAACTTAAATTATTGCTCGTCCCGAGTAATGTTTATGCACAGCAAAAGGTCTTGCTAAGGTAAAATTGCTAATTGTGTAAGTAGCATCAATCTTTGTCCTATAATCAAGCATTAATAAATTCATGTTCATAGATATTCTTTATTAACAAGTAATTCATATGCAAATATTTTTAAAGTTTTATACTAAGTTTCAAAATATGCCAACATGAATCATAGTTTGTATATATGTCACAGCCACAGATAACATTCTTCATTCCATATAATTTCTTATCAATCAATCAAACAATCATAAGGCTTATTTATCATCTTCATATGTTGAACTTAGTACTTCCTCTGCACTAATGTAGGTGACATAATAATCAAATCAATAGGTCTTTTATAAGGTTGTAATGGGACGCAGTTAAAGGTAAGGATTTTAAGAGATGAGACATTTTGGTTGCAAAATCTTAACCTTTAACTTTGTCTTGGATTTCTCGAAATATAGCCTTTTTCTTTAAGTGAACCTTTGAAACGCCCCCAAACTTATTTTGAACTCAAACTCATACATTTTTCTTTTTGGAGACTGAGCAAACTTTTCTTCGCTCTTCTTTCATCTTTTTTTTTTAATTTTTAAGCATGAGCACACACATCTTTTTGAAAATTTCCTCAAATGTTGATTACCAAGAAAACTTTAGTTAAGATGGGTGCTTAAAATTAGGATAACTTAAAAAGATGGTAATGTGGCTTATAATGTAGGTTCATTGTAATAAATAGGCCTTTAAGCTCAAAATTACAGTTTCAAGGGTCTTATATCATAGGGTTGGCTTGAAAAAGGCTCAAACGATCCAAAGAAATAGTGCCCATATCATTTTGGATTTTTATGTCCCCTAGGATTTCGCCTCAAGAAAATTACTAAGTTAATTCTAAAGAATAAACCTTCATGTATGTCTAATCTCAAGAGAAACTAAGTTTTCATGGCAAACATTACTAAGGCTAAGATCAACAAGCATTCCATTCTTCATGATAACATACTTTCACTCAGATAAAATCATCATTCATACTTGCATACAAACTATCTCATTAACAAAAAATGTCTCTAAACATTCATTTATTAAAACATACTTATGAAAGAAATGACTGAAACATACTTGAAAAAATTAAAAGTTTTAGCAATTTATTTGCCTTACCCCCCTTTAAAAAGAAGCAATGTCCTCATTGCAAGAACAGAGTAATGAATGAAAACTAAACACCAGGTAGGGTTGAAATGAAAGAGAGGTGAGTCATTAAGACTGCTTAAATACAAAGTATTTCCTAATAACCCAATCCTAGACATGTTCATTCTCATTACCACATTACTTAATCTTTTTATTTCTAAAGAAGTGTTAAGTTTATTCATGCTAGTTATGTTTTATTCTGTGGAAATTAAATCCTAATTACGAAAGAAATAGATTCCTCAGTAGCATCTTGCATAGTCAAATTGGCATAGAATTCTCGAAATAGTTCATCATCAAGAAGTGAACAAGCATCACAAAATTGTTCCCACTTGAGAGCATTGATTTTCTTTCTAATATGTATAAGAACAACCATCAAATTATGACTCTTCAAGTTAAGACCTTTTTCTGGCATCATAGGTTGATGCTTGAAGATTGAATCAAATCTCTCTTTCGCTTCTTCTTCCATCAAAATCAGGTTTTCAAGAGTAGTCTTTGAAGATCTAGTTCTTTTGTGAGACATGGTAACTGTTCTTGAGAATTTGGCAAAGTTTTTGCACAAGGGGAAAAAGAGAAATCGGCAAGATAGGTAAAGACATGCTATGACAGAAATCTTGCGACGGCAAAGATGATACGGTGGCAACGACAGCGTACGACAGCAACTGCAGTGTGTAGCCACAACGTTGGTGCTTCAACAATCTTCTTGAGGCGGCAATAGGTGACTTCAATAAAAAGGGAAGAGAGACTAGGGTTTCTTTCGGGATTTGAGGATAGCGGCACAAAAGGGAGATTTAGGGATTTTTAGGGTTAAGCAAATTGCTTTGAGGGATATGAAAAATAGTAGAATGAAGAGGAGTTTATATAGGGAAGAATTAGGGATACATGTAGTAAAAATTTAGCTACATTAGGGTTACTTGAGCGGCAAGTAATGGGAGTGGCAGCAGAGTATGGATTTTTCCCTCCTTCTTGCTATTTTGGGCTTCAAACTCAGACTGTATTTATAAACTTATTCAAGAAAAAAAACTGATTAGTACTTGGGCCAAATTTGGCCTCTTTATTAACATAAAAATTTAAAATTTTAACAAAACAAATGAAACTTAAAAATTTTAAATCTTAATTAGAAAATTTCTTCTTAACAAATTACATTAAATTAATTCCCAGGAAAGGTTGGGGGTCACAGCGGTTCCGCTTAAGTTCCAATCTCCTTGGATAGAATTAATTAAATGTAATAAGTTAAGAAAATAAGTTCTAATTATTTATCTATTTACAAAACGAGTTCATGAAAAATCAAGAGTCTGTTAATTTGAACAAGGATTCAACTCGCTCAACTTCAA
The DNA here is from genome assembly GCF_025698485.1 of Gossypium arboreum. NCBI lineage: Eukaryota > Viridiplantae > Streptophyta > Magnoliopsida > Malvales > Malvaceae > Gossypium > Gossypium arboreum. The sequence continues at coordinate 103,254,594 of NC_069080.1, forward strand.
CATCCCAGTAGTGTTTGAGATGTTGACCATTAACTTTAAACGTACCTCCATAATTATTGTATAATTCAATAGATCCATAAGGATAAACTCAGTAAATGGTATAGGGTCCTTTCCATCGGGATTTAAGCTTTCCAGGAAATAACTTAAACCTTAAATTAAACAACAAAACCTTCTGACCTTCTTTAAACTCACGAGGTTGTATATGACTATCATGCCATCTCTTTGATCTTTCTTTACATATTTTTGCATTCTCATAGGAAAACAACCTCAGCTCTTCCAACTCATCAAGTTGTAACATCTTTCTCTCACTGACTTGCTTAAGATCAAAGTTCAACTGCTTCAAATCCCAGTGAGCTTTATTCTTCAACTCTAATGGCAAATGACATGCCTTTCCAAAGACTAACCGATAAGGAGTCACTCCTAACAATGTCTTAAATGTTGTTCAATAAGCCCATAATGCATCATCGAGTCTTTGAGACCAATCTTTTCTGCTAGGCATACTACCCTTTCAAGGATACCTTTGATTTCATGGTTCAGTCTTTCAACTTGCCCATTAGACTGGGGGTGATAGGCAGTAGCAATCTTGTGCTTCACATCATATTTGTCAAGCAACCACTTAAGCCATTTGTTCACAAAGTGAGAACCTTCATCATTAATAATAGCTTTTGTTGTCCCAAATTGTGTAAACACATGCTTATGTAGGAATCGCATGACTACCTTAGCATCATTTGTAGAGTACTTTTCAGCTTCAACCCACATGGATACATAGTCAACAACAGCTAAGATGTATTTTTTCCCATACGAAGAAGGAAATAGGCCTAAGAAGTCAATTCCCCATACGTCGAATAATTCAATCTCCAAAATGTTTGTCAATGGCATATCATTCCTTCTTGATATATTCATGATCCTTTGGCATTTATCACAGTTCTTCACATAAGAATAAGCATCTTTAAATAGTGTAAGCCAAAAAAAACCTACTTGCAAAATCTTCGCTGCATTACGTGAACCACCAAAATGTCCTCCACTTGGAGATGAATGGCAATATACAAGATCTCAGCAATCTTACTTTCAGTTACACTCTTTCGGATTATATTATCTACACATTGTTTAAACAAAAACAGATCCTCCCAAAAATAATACCGACTATCATGAAGGAATTTTTTCCTTTGTTGGTATGTCATTTCTCGAGGAATTATTCCACATGCAAGATGATTGGCAAAATCAGCAAACCAAGGTGTTTCATGAATACAACTTACCTTAAATAAGTGTTCATCTGGGATATTCTCATTGATAGGCACACATGACCGAGTTACCTCGTCATATTCCAACCTCAACAGATGATCAACTATTTAATTTTTGACACATTTTCTGTCATGGATCTCAAAGTCAAATTCTTGGAGTAAAAGTATCCAACGAATTAGCCTCAGTTTCGCACCTTTCTTCGTGAGCAAGTATTTAATAGATGCATGGTCAGTAAAAACTATAACTTTGGTACCTATAATATATGAGTGAAATTTGTCAAAAGCAAAAACTATATCAAAGAGTTCCTTTTCAGTTACCTGATATGTAACAGCCCGATTTTGGGCCTAGGAACCACTATTCTGGGGTCGGAGAAATTATTTTTAATGCTACTTTATGTGTTATAGCATGATTATATGAGTGCATGAAAAATTTGGTGAGTTAATTTTAGCATTTGTGAGCTTAATTGTGAAAAAGAACTAAATCGCATAAAGTGCAAAAGTCCTATTTTATTAGCTAAAGGTGTAAATTGACTATGAATCAAATTGTGGAGGTATTTAAAGGGAAAATAGTCCCTTTTAAGAGAGGTGGCTGGCCATGGGAGACAAAGAAATAGAAAAGTCAACATTTGGTGGAAATTAGGTGATAAAATTGAATAAAATAAAATAAATAGGAAAAGTTGTCATTTTCTCAACTCTTTCCTTCTTTCTCCACCGATTTCTCTTCAAGAAAACAGCCATGGAAGCTCAAAATTTTCAGCAACCTTAAACTCTTTCATGTAAGCCTTCTTGGTTGTCTTTCATGATAATTTTTGTGTTTTTGGAACACCTAAAGTTTAATCTAGCTAATAGAGGGCTATTTTGTGAAATGATTGATAGTCTAGGGATTTTCCATGAAAGGATTTATGTTGTTTGCTGAATTTTAATGGAAGAAAATGAGTCTTGGTTGTGTAATAAACAAATTTTGTGAAAGGATTTTCATTAAAACACCTAATATGGACCATTTTGTAAAGATGGCAAAATGAGTGATAAGTATAAGTAATAATGAGAATTGTAGGCTGCTCCTAGTATAAAAAGAATTCGGCTAGGCTTGGGTAGTGAGAAAATTTGATAAAAATCAATTTACGAGCCTTAGGGCAAAAACATAATTTTTGTAAAGTTTAAAGGCAAAAAGGTCATTTTGCCAAATTGTGAATTATAGAATGTTTTAATTAATGTAATGATTAAATGAGTGAATTTTATCATGTTAGATCAAGAAAATCGAGATTTGAGCTTAAATCGAAAAGTACAAGGTTATGGACTAAAATGGAGTAATTAGCGGAAATTGCATTCAAGGTAAGTCCGTATGACTAAATAAGCATGTTATCCATATTATTGTTAATATACTTGAAATCTATTTTGCTATGATTGTATTTAATTATATGTTGATGGAATATGACATTCCATTGAAACAAGTAAGTTGTATGTTAATAATGCAACCATATTGTTATGATGTGTGATTGAATTGATATTGCATAAATTGTTTTGATTGTGAATATGAGTACGCATGATGAGAAATTAATGTAATAAAGACTCCCAATTGAACATTAGGGATAGATTTGGATATTGATACCATGACATTGGGTGATATGTGTGTTAGTGTAAGACATGTCCAGGATATGCATCGACCGCATTATGAGATCTAGTGTAAGACATGTCTGGGACATGCATCAGCATTGAGACGAGAGCTAGTGTAAGACATGTTTGGGACATGCATCAGCCTCGCGGTATACAAGCTAGTGTAAGACCTATCTGGGACACGGCATCGGCCTAGACAGATGAAAGTCAGTATAAGACCTGTCTAGGACATGGCATCGACTTTGATATGCTAGCCAGTGTAAGACCATGTCTAGGACATGGCGTCAACATCTTATCCCATGTTTGAGGCTATTGGATATACTATAGTATTCCAAATGGTTCAACGGGAGATGTATGGTTTATATCGAGTGGTTTATATCGAGTGATAGAGCTTATGGCTATGTTGTGAGTGGTACAGGAACTTACATGAAATTTATGAGATGTGAATCTAATTCATGTTGTATGATTGATAAGGAATGAATATGAGTAAGTATATAAGCATGTTGAGTAACCCAAGTATATATGCCAAACTCATGAGAAATAATTTCGGTTTATGATACACATTTGGTGAGGATGTAATAGGTAAGTCATGCCTGTGAGAATGATTTTATGATGACCTTATGATTATAGGTCTATACTTATGATGTATAAATAATATTTTTACCAATGTGATGAAAATGAATTAATAAGGTGTGATAAACTTAGTATCATTAATTTACACTAAACAAGTTTTGGACAGTAGCAGTAGTCCGAATTTGAAAATCCACCAAAAATTGTGGAAATTGAGTTAGAGTGTGACATCCCTAATTTGACTCTAGTCGGGAAGTGGTTTCAAGACCCCAAAACCGAGTCACACAAGAAATTGATTGTTAAATTTCATGTCTATATTATGTTACAATTTGTGTGTGAAATTTTGATGCTTTGATTTTGTCAATTGAATGCAAATTTAATCAAAAAGGGCTTATGTGAGAAACATTGAAAATGTGTTGGTTAATTTTTAAAATGGCCAAATTGTTGCATGGATTAAATATGGGGACTTGCATGTCAAAGTCCCCATTTTTCATGATAGTGGCCGCCATGTTGATGTTTATGACAATATATATGTATTATTTACTAGTTTTAAGGCAACTAAATGGTTTTATAATTTTATAATATTATTGAATGAAGAAATAAGTGAGAATTTGGGTGAAGAAAAAAAAAGCTTCATCTTTGTTATTCATGACCGAATTGTAAGAGGGAAAGGGGGAAGCTCCATTCGGTCACTTTAGGCTTGAATCAAGGTAAGACTTCTAATCAATTCTTAAAATTCTTGTTAATTTTAAGTTAGCTACCAAGCTCTTTATTCAACCCATATTAAAATTTTGATTTTGGAAAGGATTTGAGCATTCGACCATGGGAGAAATTGAAGAGGATAGATTGTTGTTCTCATGTTTTAATGAAGTTTGAGTTAGTTAATACTTAGTTGTTAGTAATTATATTTACTTGAACAAATGCTTGGTATTTAAATGTTAAAATGTAAGCTATTGCCGTTTGGGTTATAGAAGTGAATGAATTAGAGGTTTGGCATTGTATATGAATTTTAAGGGTATAATTTGAATAATGTGAGTAGGGTTATGCATAGGTTTCAGCTTTGATAATATTGTGTAAAGTGATAAGTAGAAATACTATGATGACAAAAGTTTAATAACATTTGGCTAAGGACTATAAGTGTTAGTTAATTGGTATAAAAGTATGGGTGTTAATTACTTCAGATTTAAAGTTGTGAAGAGTAGGTAATGGTCAATTAAAGTGATGAAGGTTAAATTTTGAAGTTTGGTTAAATTGGACATTCGGCATTACGATGACATTGGATAAGAGTGTAGGAAAGTTTAAGCTTGAATGGTTAGGGCTAAATGGGGCATATAATGATCTTAAATGGATTGTATGCATATGAGAGTGTAAGTATTCGTGTGTACAACATTGAAGATAAATGGAAATTGGTATTGTGGTAAATGTTGATAAGATGACAATGGAATTAGCTATATGTTTTGGAACTATGCTGTAATTTGAAAATAAAAGTATATAATATTAAGGCATGTATTATACATATATGCATGTGTGTATGCGGTTGTGCATAATTAGGAGTAAATGGTTAAATGATGATAGTCATATATAGGTACGAACATATATATATATGCCTTATGTATGTACCATGTACACACGAGGACATTCGGTGATATGATTAGATTCATGTATAAGAAGCATGATAAATTAAGTGACTCTTTGCTTGTGAATGTGAATTAGATATAAATTAAATAAGCATGAAATTGAGTCATGGCATGTTTTATTAAATATGATACATATTGAAATCTATTGTTTTAGATATAGATTAAATGATAAGTTATTTCCAAATGTGATTGTTGAGTGAATAATATTAGTTAAGTACTTAAGCAAATCTATTGTTTTACTTAAGCTTAAGAGCAAAGAGGATCAAAGTCGGATAGGAGAAAAGAGAAAGTAAACGAATAGCCGTGGATATCTAGTCGTCGACCACTTCCGAGGTAAGTTTTAAGCGATTAAACGTTGAGTAAATTCAACCATAATAGGACATAATGAGTTGATTTAATAAGATATGATGTGGCCATGATATGTCTTAAACTCAAATGGTAAGTTCATATGTGTTTGGACTTGGAAATTTAAGAGCAAATTGTAATAATTTGCTTGGACAGCAGCAGTAATGTGATTTTAGAAAATCACTATAAATTGTTGGTGTGGAATTATAGGCTGAATAATATATGTAATCAAATCTTAATTGGTCTAGTTTCAGATAAAAGAGACCGTGGAAGCAAAGAAATTTCCTATAAAGAGATATTTAAAGTTGTGTGGGACAGGGTCAGAATGACTCTGAAATCCCTATTCTGTTTTAAGAAAATCACTATAATTTGTACAAAAATGGTTACAAGATAAAATTTATATGCTTAGACTCCTTAATGAGTCTAGTTTCAAATGAAATCAAATAGAACATACTTTGAATTCTGTACAATGAGAATTTTGATTCGTAGTGAAGACTGGTCAGGTTAGTCAAACAGTGAAACAGGGGAAACTTTAAGAAAAATCTGGTATTGATTGGCCAAACCTAAAATTCTGAAAATTTTATGGATGGAAGATATACGAGTCTATATTCAGGGAAAATTAACGGCAAGTGATTTGGAGCCTTGTAGCTCCGGTTATAAATAATTTAGTGACCATTGGTCAGGAAAACAGCTTGTAGTGAATATGTGATTTTTGTTGTAAACATGGATAAAACTTGTTTTAGTTGCTCATAAGCTATTGATTAAACCCATACTTGAATTCTAATTCGTGATATTGTAAAATGATATATGAGTGTTAGATGGATCTTTGATATTAAAATTTGTGAAATTGTAAGTTTATGAGTATTCGAATATGAAATGATAGTATGGCGTGAAATTGAATTATTCATTGGAAAAGTGATTGATGTAGATTCAACCAAGCCCAAGTATGTACATGATAGTATATGTGGTATGTGAAGCATATTTGAATAATTGTGATGTGAATACATGAAAAATTTATATTTTGGTTTAAGATTTTACGCGATGAATGTGAATGTGTATATATGTGATAAGGCCTAATGGCCGATGTGATGAATGTGAAGGTGTATATATGTGATAAGGCTGAATAGCCAATGTGATGAATGTGAAAGTGTGTATATATGTGATAAGGCCTAATGGCCGATGTGATGAATGTGAAAGTGTATATATATGTGATAAGGCCTAATGGCAGATGTGATGAATGTGAAGGTGTATATATGTGATAAGGCTGAATGGCCAATGTGATGAATGTGAAAGTGTGTATATATGTGATAAGGCCTAATGGTCGATGTGATGAATGTGAAAGTGTATATATATGTGATAAGGCCTAATGGCGATGTGATGAATGTGAAGGTGTATATATGTGATAAGGCTGAATAGCCAATGTGATGAATGTGAAGGTGTATATATGTGATGTATGAGTGGCCAACGTGATGGATGTGAAAGTGTATAAATGTGATAAGTCCCGAAGGGCATTTGTGTCAAGATTATATCCGGTTAAAACCCCGCAGCCTTATGCGAGAATATTATCTTGATTAACGTCCATAGGCTTCGTGCTTGTACTATATCCGAGCTTTAAAGACCCGACGGCTAAATGCTAGGATTCAAGTAAGACTTTGATATTGAGTATTTGCAATAAGTTACCATCAAATAAGTGTTATGTATTTAAGATGTTCAAAAGGACATTTACTCATCGGTGGAGTGATTTCGAGGTGAATTATCGAGATCGAAGAGGTAAGTAAATGTGATAAATATTATGACTCCAAATATGTGAATGATCTAATTGGTAATGGTATGCCTGTATAATGAAGTATGTGATGAAATGTTCTTATGTATTAGAGCATATTCTGCCCAAAAGCCTTATGATTTGAGTATGGGTTGGGCTAAATGTACCAAAGACAAGGTAAGAATTATGTTTTTCACATTTACGATATGTGATAAGAAATATGTTTGTTTCTTTATGTGCCTACTGAGAATTCAAGATTTGTCATGTTGAAATACTTAAAAATAAGGGTGTGATTATGAATAAGTGGAAAGGAACATGGAAAGTTGAAAATTGACGAAGAATGTGCTTTGGAAATATTCACCATCTAGGTCACTATTATTCAAGGTATATATATATAAGACACCAAGTAATTGCCTATTGATATTATGGTTCGAGATGAAGCTCTAGATTAACTTCATCGAACAGTTGAAATGAATGACCAATGATAGTGAATGAGAGCACTTTGTGTTGCTTAAAACTTACTAAGCTCGCAAAAGCTTACTCTGCTCAATCATGTTTTGGTTATAGGTTGTGGATTCGACTACCATTTCGGGATCATCAAGACTTCGTCACACTATCTACCATTACGGCAACTATGTAATTAGACTTAGCTTATGGCATGTATAGGATAGACAATACAAGAGAATGATATTATGACTATTGTATATAAGCCATACGAAAATGGCATCTGTTGGACGCTTACTTATAGAAGTTTAGATTTTATCCTGGTCGTGTTTAGTACTTATCTAAATGAATGTTCGTTATTTCAAAAAAAAACAACATTAAAGAAGGGAGTTTAAAATTTTATTCTTCCAATCTTATTCCTAATTTCGGTAACGCCTCATCCTATTCTCGCGCATTTACAGGATAGGGTGTTACATTTTAGTGGTATCGAGCTACGGTTTAGTCGATTCTAGGACTAACGTAGCACATGTCGATCTAGTTATACATGCCATAGAGTGATAATAAGATAGTGTGATGATTTACGCTTAAAAGTGTTTCTCATATTGTAATGAATTCGATCCCAATCGAAATGAAAGCAGATGGTATTGAAAGTCTTGAGACATGCTTATGATGCGTCAATATTGAGAAAGGTATGATATGAGTAAGTTTTGAGAAAGTGAATTTGGTATTTAATTTAAAATGCCATGATATACATGTATGATAGATGAATGATATCCTATTGTCCTTACCATAATAAGGTTATTGAGAAAGAAATCATAAACATGTTGTTTGTGTAGCCGAATGGCTATTAGAGAATTTAACAAAGAACAAAATTGGGGATATGTATATATTCTTATGTGTGTTTGCTCATTGAGCTGGAAGTTTGGTAAAAGAGGTATACATGTATTAGATTTGAATGATGTTCACAACACAAAGTCAATGAGCATGTTATATGCCTATGTGCGAATTAGTGGACTTGAATTTCAAATGTGATTTTGCTATGTGAATCGTGGTAACATGTGAATAAATATGTACGAGACTCAACGATGTGAATCCGGCTTAAAGACCCGATGACTATATGTGTGGAGATTATGTCCGGATTAAGATCCGCCGGCTTTATATGGAGATTTCATTCGAGCTAAAGGTCTCGACGATGATCCGGCTAAGTCCCAAGAGCATTCGTCTTTGGCGATATATATCCGGTTAAGTCCCGTAGAGCATTCGTGTTTGGTGTTACATTCGGGCTAAATCTCAAGAGCATTCATGCTAGTGATATATCCGGCTAAATCAAGAGCATTCATGCTAGTGATGTATCCCACCGAGTTCAAGAGCGATCATGCCGGTGATATGTATTCGCCTTCGTGTTTCAGCGTGCTTTGTGCCGTTGATATGTATTCGCCTTCGTGTTTAGCGAGCTTTGTGCCGGTGATATGTATTCGCCTTCGTGCTTCAGCGTGCTTTGTGCCGATGATATGTATTCGCCTTCGTGCTTAGCGTGCTTTGTGCGGTGATATGTATTCGCCTCGTGCTCAGCGTGCTTTGTGCCGATGATATGTATTCGCCTTCGTGCCTAGCGTGCTTTGTGCCGTGATATGTATTCGCCTTCGTGCCTAGCGTGCTTTGTGCCGTGATATGTATTCGCCTTCGTGCCTAGCGTGCTTTGTGCCGGTGATATGTATTCGCCTTCGAGCCTAGCGTGCTTTGTGCCGTGATATGTATTCGGTCTTCGTGCTTAGCGTGCTTAATGCCTTGATTCGAGCAAGGTTTAAGTGTTCATTACCGTATGAATTCAAAGTTAAATGAAAGAATACGCTTAAAGTGTACATATATGATGTTTTATAGACTTGGTTAAGTTTGTTTTCAATGTGTAATAACGAATGAATAAGAGCACTATGTGTGTGAATGATTAGAGGCACCGTGTGTGTGCGAATTCCTTTAACCGAGCACTACGAGTGCGAGATCGGTCGATGGGCACTAAGTGTGAAGTGGAATTCATGTAAGACCTCGTCTGGGACGAAGGCATTGATTTGAGATAGTGTGTAAGACCATGTCCGGGACACGGATCGGCTCGATATGTGAGAATATGTAAGACCATATCCGTGATATGGCATTGTAAGAGCTATATGTGCTTAATGAGTATCCGTAATGATTTGAATGATTCAACGGGTATATTTAAGATGATAAATTAAGTAAGATTAGAATAAGCGATACCGGTATGTGGAAGTTGATTTTCTGTTGGAAATAAGTTAAGTTGAATAGTGAGAGATGATGGAGTTATAAAGGATATTTATTGGGATGTTTGAATATATGTGTACGTTCGGTCAAAGTTCTGACTTATACATGAATGAAAATGTGGGTTACAAATATGTGGGTTGATGATGTGAATTATACATGTTAATATGTGCTTAATATGTGTTTGAAACGCATTTGTGAATTAAATTAAGTGATTATTGCTTATGAAATCAAGAAAATGAGATATATGTGCCTACTTGTAGAAATGTTTATGTATTTGTTTTAAGATAAGAAAATGATTTTATAGATCGATGCGAAATCAATAATGAATTACAATTGCTATCGATGAGTTAATGTTTATATGGACATGATGTAATAAGAGGACATTATCCTAACCTAGCCGCTAGTAAGATTTTCGTGACGAAAATCCCTAAAGAGGGGAGAGTTGTGACATCCCTAATTTGACTCTAGTCGGAAGTGGTTTCAAGACCCCAAAACCGAGTCACACAAGAAATTGATTGTTAAATTTCATGTCTATATTATGTTACAATTTGTGTGTGAAATTTTGATGCTTTGATTTTGTCAATTGAATGCAAATTTAATCAAAAGGGCTTATGTGAGAAACATTGAAAATGTGTTGGTTAATTTTAAAATGGCCAAATTGTTGCATGGATTAAATATGGGGACTTGCATGTCAAAGTCCCCATTTTTCATGATAGTGGCCGCCATGTTGATGTTTATGACAATATATATGTATTATTTACTAGTTTTAAGGCAACTAAATGGTTTTATAATTTTATAATATTATTGAATGAAGAAATAAGTGAGAATTTGGGTGAAGAAAAAAAAAGCTTCATCTTTGTTATTCATGACCGAATTGTAAGAGGGGAAAGGGGGGGGAAGCTCCATTCGGTCACTTTAGGCTTGAATCAAGGTAAGACTTCTAATCAATTCTTAAAATTCTTGTTAATTTTAAGTTAGCTACCAAGCTCTTTATTCAACCCATATTAAAATTTTGATTTTTGGAAAGGATTTGAGCATTCGACCATGGGAGAAATTGAAGAGGATAGATTGTTGTTCTCATGTTTTAATGAAGTTTGAGTTAGTTAATACTTAGTTGTTAGTAATTATATTTACTTGAACAAATGCTTGGTATTTAAATGTTAAAATGTAAGCTATTGCCGTTTGGGTTATAGAAGTGAATGAATTAGAGGTTTGGCATTGTATATGAATTTTAAGGGTATAATTTGAATAATGTGAGTAGGGTTATGCATAGGTTTCAGCTTTGATAATATTGTGTAAAGTGATAAGTAGAAATACTATGATGACAAAAGTTTAATAACATTTGGCTAAGGACTATAAGTGTTAGTTAATTCGGTATAAAAGTATGGGTGTTAATTACTTAGTATTTAAAGTTGTGAAGAGTAGGTAATGGTCAATTAAAGTGATGAAGGTTAAATTTTGAAGTTTGGTTAAATTGGACATTCGGCATTACGTATGACATTGGATAAGAGTGTAGGAAAGTTTAAGCTTGAATGGTTAGGGCTAAATGGGGCATATAATGATCTTAAATGGATTGTATGCATATGAGAGTGTAAGTATTCGTGTGTACAACATTGAAGATAAATGGAAATTGGTATTGTGGTAAATGTTGATAAGATGACAATGGAATTAGCTATATGTTTTGGAACTATGCTGTAATTTGAAAATAAAAGTATATAATATTAAGGCATGTATTATACATATATGCATGTGTGTATGCGGTTGTGCATAATTAGGAGTAAATGGTTAAATGATGATAGTCATATATAGGTACGAACATATATATATATGCCTTATGTATGTACCATGTACACACGAGGACATTCGGTGATATGATTAGATTCATGTATAAGAAGCATGATAAATTAAGTGACTCTTTGCTTGTGAATGTGAATTAGATATAAATTAAATAAGCATGAAATTGAGTCATGGCATGTTTTATTAAATATGATACATATTGAAATCTATTGTTTTAGATATAGATTAAATGATAAGTTATTTCCAAATGTGATTGTTGAGTGAATAATATTAGTTAAGTACTTAAGCAAATCTATTGTTTTACTTAAGCTTAAGAGCAAAGAGGATCAAAGTCGGATAGGAGAAAAGAGAAAGTAAACGAATAGCCGTGGATATCTAGTCGTCGACCACTTCCGAGGTAAGTTTTAAGCGATTAAACGTTGAGTAAATTCAACCATAATAGGACATAATGAGTTGATTTAATAAGATATGATGTGGCCATGATATGTCTTAAACTCAAATGGTAAGTTCATATGTGTTTGGACTTGGAAATTTAAGAGCAAATTGTAATAATTTGCTTGGACAGCAGCAGTAATGTGATTTTAGAAAATCACTATAAATTGTTGGTGTGGAATTATAGGCTGAATAATATATGTAATCAAATCTTAATTGGTCTAGTTTCGTATAAAAGAGACCGTGGAAGCAAAGAAATTTCCTATAAAGAGATATTTAAAGTTGTGTGGGACAGGGTCAGAATGACTCGAAATCCCTATTCTGTTTTAAGAAAATCACTATAATTTGTACAAAAATGGTTACAAGATAAAATTTATATGCTTAGACTCCTTAATGAGTCTAGTTTCAAATGAAATCAAATAGAACATACTTTGAATTCTGTACAATGAGAATTTTGATTCGTAGTGAAGACTGGTCAGGTTAGTCAAACAGTGAAACAGGGAAACTTTAAGAAAAATCTGGTATTGATTGGCCAAACCTAAAATTCTGAAAATTTTATGGATGGAAGATATACGAGTCTATATTCAGGGAAAATTAACGGCAAGTGATTTGGAGCCTTGTAGCTCCGGTTATAAATAATTTAGTGACCATTGGTCAGGAAAACAGCTTGTAGTGAATATGTGATTTTTGTTGTAAACATGGATAAAACTTGTTTTAGTTGCTCATAAGCTATTGATTAAACCCATACTTGAATTCTAATTGTGATATTGTAAAATGATATATGAGTGTTAGATGGATCTTTGATATTAAAATTTGTGAAATTGTAAGTTTATGAGTATTCGAATATGAAATGATAGTATGGCGTGAAATTGAATTATTCATTGGAAAAGTGATTGATGTAGATTCAACCAAGCCCAAGTATGTACATGATAGTATATGTGGTATGTGAAGCATATTTGAATAATTGTGATGTGAATACATGAAAAATTTATATTTTGGTTTAAGATTTTACGCGATGAATGTGAATGTGTATATATGTGATAAGGCCTAATGGTATGTGATGAATGTGAAGGTGTATATATGTGATAAGGCTGAATAGCCAATGTGATGAATGTGAAAGTGTGTATATATGTGATAAGGCCTAATGGCCGATGTGATGAATGTGAAAGTGTATATATATGTGATAAGGCCTAATGGCCGATGTGATGAATGTGAAGGTGTATATATGTGATAAGGTGAATGGCCAATGTGATGAATGTGAAAGTGTGTATATATGTGATAAGGCCTAATGGCGATGTGATGAATGTGAAAGTGTATATATATGTGATAAGGCCTAATGGCGATGTGATGAATGTGAAGGTGTATATATGTGATAAGGCTGAATAGCCAATGTGATGAATGTGAAGGTGTATATATGTGACAGTAGAGTGGCCAACGTGATGGATGTGAAAGTGTATAAATGTGATAAGTCCCGAAGGGCATTTGTGTCGAGATTATATCCGGTTAAAACCCCGCAGGCCTTATGCGAGAATATTATCTTGATTAACGTCCATAGGCTTCGTGCTTGTACTATATCCGAGCTTTAAAGACCCGACGGCTAAATGCTAGGATTCAAGTAAGACTTTGATATTGAGTATTTGCAATAAGTTACCATCAAATAAGTGTTATGTATTTAAGATGTTCAAAAGGACATTTACTCATCGGTGGAGTGATTTCGAGGTGAATTATCGATCGAAGAGGTAAGTAAATGTGATAAATATTATGACTCCAAATATGTGAATGATCTAATTGGTAATGGTATGCTCAGTATAATGAAGTATGTGATGAAATGTTCTTATGTATTAGAGCATATTCTGCCCAAAAGCCTTATGATTTGAGTATGGGTTGGGCTAAATGTACCAAAGACAAGGTAAGAATTATGTTTTTCACATTTACGTATATGTGATAAGAAATATGTTTGTTTCTTTATGTGCCTACTGTAATTCAAGATTTGTCATGTTGAAATACTTAAAAATAAGGGTGTGATTATGAATAAGTGGAAAGGAACATGGAAAGTTGAAAATTGACGAAGAATGTGCTTTGGAAATATTCACCATCTAGGTCACTATTATTCAAGGTATATATATATAAGACACCAAGTAATTGTCTATTGATATTATGGTTCGAGATGAAGCTCTAGATTAACTTCATCGAACAGTTGAAATGAATGACCAATGATAGTGAATGAGAACACTTTGTGTTGCTTAAAACTTACTAAGCTCGCAAAAGCTTACTCGCTCAATCATGTTTTGGTTATAGGTTGTGGATTCTGACTACCAGCTCGGGGATCATCAGCACTTCGTCACACTATCTACCATTGCGGCAACTATGTAATTAGACTTAGCTTATGGCATGTATAGGATAGACAATACAGTAGAATGATATTATGACTATTGTATATAAGCCATACGAAAATGGCATCTGTTGGACGTTTACTTATAGAAGTTTAGATTTTATCCCTGGCTGTGTTTAGTACTTATCTAAATGAATGTTCGTTATTTCAAAAAAAAAAAAACAACATTAAAGAAGGGAGTTTAAAATTTTATTCTTCCAATCTTATTCCTAATTTCTGGTAACGCCTCATCCTATTCTGGCGACGGTTACAGGATAGGGGTGTTACATAGAGGCTGAATAAAATATGAAATTAAAGCTTAATTAGTCTAGTTTTACATAGAAGAAACGATGTAAGCAAAAAGTTTCATACTATGAAATATCTAAATTGATGTGAGATAGAGTCAGAATGATTTTGAAATCCCCTATTCTAATTTGAGAAACTAATTGAAAATTGTAAAATAATAGTTATGGGTTATAATTTATATGCTTAGAATTATTAATGAGTATATTTTCAAGAAAAATAGACAAGGACATCATCTAAGTCCCGTATTATGAGATAATTAATTTTTAGTGAAGAGGGTTTAGAACTGTCAGACAGCAAAAAAGGGGTAACTTTAAAGAATAAACTGTACTTATTGGCTAGACCAAAAATTCTAAAAATTTTATAGTAAGCAGATATCTAAGTCTAATTTCAGGTAAAATTAGTAGATCTTAATTTGGAGTCCTGTAGCTCTAGATATAAATAAATTGGTAACTATGACTCGAGAAAACAATATGACCAGAGTATAAGTAAAAGTGTAATTATGGTTGTATTACCTTGAGAAGCATGTTAGCATATTGCTTATTATTTTCATATGGACTTACTAAGCGTGAAGCTTACTCCCACCTTTCCATTTCTTTTAGCTTGTCAGGTTAGCTCGGGGTTGGAGATTGTCAGAGGCAGCATCACACTATCAAGTCTCTACCTTTGGAATAATGAAGCATATATTAGAAATTTCAAGTGAGTGGCATGTATAGGGATCTAGTTTATTGACATGTGTTATTATGTTTTGGCCAAATGTATTGGCTTATATTAAGTTATATGTATATGGCCATGAGATGTGGCTCATATTGATTATGGCTTTTAAACCTAGCTATTCATGCCATGTTTAATGATTATGATGCGATTATGTTTGTTTGTCATGCTTGGTTGGTAATATGACATGTGTGTTGGATCTATGCTCTATGACCAATTGAGGTGGTCATAGCGATGTAGTAATTGCATGTTATAAAAAAAACGTGATAATGGTTGAACATGAGTGCCTGATGGATAAGTTGGTAACCAAGTTGGTAACCATAGTATAATGGTAAAAGAGATCGTCAAAATGACAAGTCTTATGAATGTAGATTATGGAATCTAGACTTGGTATTGCATGAGTAGATGCATAGCTTGTAAGAAGACATGTTAATGTTATGAAAATGTCTTAATAAAAGTTGTTAATCACTAAAATGATGTCATGATTTATGGTTTTAATAGGCATAAGGTTGTAAGGATTTATGGGTAACATGAAGGCTTGGAAAATAGCCTAAGTGTTGACTACACGGGCTGAGACACGGTCGTGTGTCTCAACCGTGTGAGGGACACAGCCTGGAGACACGGGCATGTGGTCAAGCCGTGTGGTTCGATTTCCATGCTGACATCATAAACAGAGAGTTACACGGCCTGAGGACACGGGAGTGCCAAAGGCACACGGGCGTTTGACCTTGTTCCATGGGAAAATTTTCTAAGTTTTCCTGAAACTTCTCAAAGTTCTCAGTTTAGTCCCGAATCAATCCCGATGTATGTTTAGGGCTTCGTAGGCCCTTGTATGGGACATTATGCATGTGTATGAAAAGTTTTGAATTAAAATAAATTTTATAGCCTAGTTTTTGCATGTTTGTGAATGATTAAGTTCGATAATGCCTCGTACCCTATTCTGACGTCAGACACGGGTAAGAGGTGTTATAGTATAATTGAGTTGGGCTCCCATCAAAGTTCTACTTGCATAGTAAATAGGTTGAAACACTTTGTTTCTTCTTTGACCCATCACAGCTCTAATGGTGTAATCACTTGCATCACACATCAACTCAAAAGGTGAGCTCTAATCAGGTGTATCGATCATTAGGGCTGAGATTAACCCTTTTTTTAGATCTTCAAAAAACTTTCAAAAATGCTTTGTTAAAATCAAACACTGTATCTTTCTCTAACAACAAACACAATGGTTTAGAAATTTTTGGGAAATCTTTGATAAACCTTCGTAAAAACCGGCATGGCCTAAGAAACTTCTAACTCCTTTCACATTAATTAGGGCCAATAATCTTTCAATTATGTCCACCTTTGCTTTATCGACTTGAATTCCTCTCTTTGAGATTTTATGCCCTAAGACAATCCTTTCCTCAACCATAAAATGGCATTTCTCGCAGTTAAGGACAAGATTCGTCTCTTCGCATCTCTTCAGAACCTTAGCCAAATTACTCCAACAAATATCATAAGTGTTACCAAAAATAGAAAAATCATCCATGAAAACTTTAACAAAATTTTCAACCATATCAATGAATATTGCCATCATACATCATTAAAATGTTGCAAGTGCATTACATAAACTAAAAGGCATTCACCTAAAAGCAAACGTACCTTATGGACAAGTAAATGTTGTTTTATGTCGGTCCTCCGGAGCTATAACTATTTGGTTATATCCTGAATAGCCATCTAAAAAACAATAGAATTCATTACTTGGCAGTCGATCTAACATCTGTTCCATAAAAGGAAAAGAAAAATAGTCATTTTGAGTGGCTTTATTTGATTTTCTGTAATCAATATAGATTCTCCAACCAGTAACAGTTCTCGTTGGAATCAACTCGTTACACTCATTTTCAACAATCGTGATTCCACCTTTCTTCGGCACACTGCACCAGACTTACCCATGAACGATCTAAAATAGGATAGATGATTACTGCATCTAACCATTTGACCACTTCCTTTCTCAGAACTTCTTTCATAATAGGATTGAGCCTCCTTTGCCCATCAATTCGAGCTCTTTCACTTTCTTCTAAAATAATTTTATGCACGTAAAAAGGACTTATACCTCGAATATCAGCTATGGTCCAACCAATTACTTTCTTACATTTCTTTATAACAACAATTAGTTGCTCCTCTTGATCTTTCGTCAATTCTGCTGAAATAATCACAGACAAAGTGGAACAGACACCTAAATAAACGTATTTCAAATAGGAAGGAAGTACCTTTAGGTCGAGTTTAGGTGATTCTTCAATTGACAACTTGGGTTGCACAAATTCTATGACTTCTAACTCCAACGGTTCAATCCATGTGGATTGAATAAAATTTCTCAAATTGGCTTCCTTCAAAGCCATGTTTTCTTCACCTTCTTCATCCTCCAAAGGGTCAAGATCTAAGGCTTTCTCTAATGGATCTTCTTCAAAATTGCTTTCCATAGAAACTAAGGTTTCTATCTCTTCCGTAACTAAACACTCTTCTGTCAGATCCAGAAACTTCATCGCTTTAAGAATGTTAAAGGTTACCTGATCATCTTGAACTTGCATGGTGAGTTCACCTTTCTATACATCAATTAACGTTCTTCCCGTGGCTAAGAAAGATCTCTCAAGGATGATTGGCACTTCCTTATCTACTTCAAAATCTAAGACAATGAAATTAGTAGGAAAAATAAATTTATCGACTCTTACCAAAACATTATCAATCTTTCCCTTGGGATATGCTAAAGATCGATCTGCTAGCTGAAGCGTTACAGTTGTAAGTGCTACTTCACCTATCCCTAGCATCTTTAAAATAGAGTTAGGCATCAAGTTGATACTCGCTCCTAAATCACACAAAGATTTACCATAATAAGATTCACCAATGTTACAGGGTATAGTAAAGCTTCCAGGGTCTTTCAATTTTGGTGGCAGTTTGTTTTGCAAGAATGCACTACACTCCTTTGTCAAGGCAACAGTCTCATACTCACTCAATCGTTTCTTCTTGGACAGTATATCCTTCATAAAATTCACATAATTTGGCATTTGTTCTAAAGCCTCCACCAACAGAATATTGTTGTGTAACTGCTTCAGAACATCTAAAAACTTCTTAAATTGTACCTCTTGTTTCTACTTGTGTTGTCGCAATCTCCGCGGATATGGAGGTGATGAAACTTTTGGTTGAATCAGATAACTCTTTTGAGTAGGTAAATCTACATCCAAAGAAGATGTTAAAGTGTCTGAATTCTCTAAGTTAGGATTTACCTGGTCAGTCTTTGCAGATTCTGACTCTTTTGGTGTAGGAATTTTGGGCTTATCTTCTACATCAATCAACCGGGGTTCCAGAATTTTACTACTTCGCAATGCCACTGCCTTGATATGTTTTTTACCCAAATTTCTTGGTTTCTCAGTATTGCTCAGCAAGGTTCCTTGCGGTCTATTACGAAGCTCTGTAGCTAACTAACCCATTTGGTTTTCCAAATTTTTCAACATTGCTACTTGGCTTCGGATCAAAGCGTCGTTCTTCGCCATGTACGCTTTCAAAAAGTTCTCCAAACTGTTTGATGCCTCAGCCTGAGGTGGTTTTGGAGCTTGCTAATTAAACCCTTGAGATTGGTTGGGTCTATGCTGCAATAAGTTGTTGTTCGGTCCATTTCCTTGGTTGCTCCAAGAAAAGTTAGGATGATTATGCCGAAGGATTGTAGATGTTGGACTAGGGCCCTTATCCACTCCTATTTTGATGTTGGTTCCCCACATAGTACACTGACTCGGTATTTGATGAGAAATTCTCAAAAGAATGACCCTCCCCACAGTACAAACAGGAAACTACTTAAAACAGACTTGGTGGCTGAGCTACAAAATTATTAGCACTATTAGCAGTAAACTGTTTTAACATAGAGGAAATAGACGATATCTGAGCTGATAATGAAGTGAGGGTGTCAACTTCATGAACTTTAGCTACACGTCTTCCTAAAGCTGTTTGATTTGTTGGCCATTGATAGTTATTACTCGTGATCCTCTCGATGATCTCATAAGCGTCATTATAAGACTTAGACAAAATTACACCATTTGCAAAAGAATCAACCATCAATTTTGTATATGCATTGAGACCATTATAGAATGTCTCCAACTGGATACAATGAGGAATCCCATGATGAGGACACTTACGAAGTAACTTATTGAACCGCTCCCAAGCCTCATGCAAAGACTCGTCATCCAATTGTAGGAAAGTTATGATCTCGTTCCTCAACTTAGCATTTTTGCTAGGTGGGAAATATTTAACCAAAAATCTCCCTGCTAATTCTTGCCATGTAGATATGAAACTTGGTGGCAATGAATTGAGCCAAGCCTATGCTCAATCTCGCAACGAGTACGGAAACAACTTCAACCTTAGTGCGTCTTCAGTCATACTAGCTGTAACACCCCTTACCCGTGTTCGATGCTAAAACAGGGTACTAGGCATTACCAGACTTAAACATAACCAAACATACAAAACTGATACATAAATTTTGTACAAATTAAAACTTTTTTCAATTAATTATAAAGTCCCTATTACGAACCTACGAGGCTCAAAACATGCATTAGAAGCTGTTCGGGACTAAACCGAGAACTTTAGAAAATTTTACGAAACTTAAAAAATTTTTCATGTTTTAAGAGGCACACGCCCGTGTCCCTAACCCATGTAACTCTTTGTTTGTCATCCAAGAAAAAATTGAAGTCACACGGCCAAGACACAAGCCCGTGTGCTTAGGTCGTCTGGTCGATTTAATTTTTATAATTTTTATAAAATAGGTGCAGACTTTATACGCCCCGCCCGTGCCTGAGGCCGTGTCATCCACATAGCTGAGACACATGCCCGTGTCTCTACCCGTATGCTCAATTTTGAGCATTTTGTTTTGCAACAATTAAGGTGTAGGGGACACACGGCAGGATCACATCCCCATAGGGCAAGCCGTGTGTGACACACGACTTAGACACATGACCGTCTGTCTACCCGTGTGGACAAAAATAAGGCTATCTATCAAGCCATTTTGTCACTCTTCCTTGCACAAACCTACTTAACAACATATAACACCAATCCAAGCATGTACATACAACCAATTCAGCCACAACCAAGTCATCCACAGATTATTTACATGTTATTTTCTATCACATACAACATCTCATACTTATCATCTCAAACCATGCAAATTCCACATCCATGAAAGACATCATCATATGCATATATACTTAAACCAATATTAGCCAATTCCAATGGCCATTTACAAAATTAATTATCAACCAACATAAGCCAACACATTTGGCCAAATCAATTATTACACATAACAAAAAGACCAAGTCCCTATACATGCCATAACTCAAAATAATGAAATCATTGGTACCCAAAATATTAAGTTGATAGTGTGAATGGATCTACGATAGTCTCTAATCCCCGAGCTGGCTTGGTGACACGATAAGACAAGGGAAAAAAAGGGGAGTAAGCTATAAAGCTTAGTAAGTTCCCATGCAAATAACAAGCACTATAAACTCATATTTAACATACAATTAACTTGAAGTAAATTAACATAAATTTCATTTTAAAACTCATAATCAAACTTACTCAATCACAACCTTACTGAGGGATTCATCACATATCGAGCTCATTAAGCATGAGTTTTATGTACATACCTGTACCAATTTACAACATACCATAGTTTCACAACTTTGACTTTCTCGTTGCATTCGTCGTTGAACCACTTGGAATACTAAAGGATACTCAGAAGTCTCACACATATAGTATCATACAAATGTCATATCCCAGATATGGTCTTACATGGGATTCTGCATCGATGCCAAGAGCCCAGCTATGGTCTTACACGAATCCCCATATCGATGTCATATCCCAGATATGGTCTTACACGTAACATCAAATAACCCTAATGTCATGACATTTGTATCCTAACTATTCTTAAGGTTCAACTGGGATTTCTTATTTATCACACTTTATCGATTATGTTCAAGATCAAATCACGATTCATAAAATATTAAAGCAATTAAAGCATAAATAACAATGCATTATTTACATGCGAACTTACCTCGGTACAAAATAGTAGAAATGGACCTAATCATCAAATACTTTGTTTTTCCCCCGGTCTAGGTCCGAACCTCGTTTCTCTTGATCTATAATAGCAAATTTAACTCATTTACTAATCACATTACCCAATTCAATCTAAAACTTACATTTTAGCAAAATTATATTTTTGCCCGTAAACTTTGACATATTTTCATTTTAGTCCCTAAGCTCGTAAAATGAAATCTATTCAATTTCATCAAGACCCAAGCCTAGATAAATCTCTTTCATGCTTATAATAGCCACCTTTTCCATTTAATCACACTTTTACACACATTTTGAAATCTTTTTACAAATTGGTCCTTTTGACATTTTCATCAAAAATCACCTAGCAAAAGTTGTTTATCTAACATTAAACTTGCATAATCTACCATTAGACATCAAAATACACAAATATCTAACATGGGTCAAACCCTAGACCTCAATCATCCCTCAAATTAATGGTAGAAATAGCTAGATCGAGTGATAACTGTGACACCCCTAATGTGACCCTAGTCGGAAAGTGGTTTCGGGACCACAAAACCGAGTCATAAAAATAATTAACCGTCATATTTGATGCTTATTATATATATATATGCATGTGTGGAAATTTCATGTTTGAATTTTGTTAATTGTAAGTGAATTTTATTAAATAGGACTTGTGTGAGAAAATTTAGAAATGTGCTAGGCAAATGTTAAAGTGGCCTATTGATGCATGTTAGAAAATGCTTGTCCTTGCATGTCAAATTACCCAAAACTTTAGGTAGTGGCCGGCCATGCTATGGGTTAAAATGTATTATAAACATTTTATGTTAGAATTAATAAAATAAAGAACATGGGTAATAAAATAATAGTGGTTAGTAGGGGAGAAACAAAAAATTAGCTAGGTTGCTCCTCCATTGCCGTGAATTGAAGGAAGAAGAAGAGGGAAGTTCGCCAAGGTGGTTCTTGAGATTAAGGTATGTTCAATGTTGCTTTTGGAGGTTTACACATCCTTTGGAGGGTTAGCCTACTTCTATTTATCTCATGGATGAAATTGGAGTTGTTGGAGAGTTAGGATTCGGCTAAGAGGCTTCAAAATTTTAGTTGATTCCTTGATACTACTAGCATGTTAGCTATATGGATGTGTTAAGTTACTTGAAATGTTAGATAAATTTGAACTCCCTACCAAATTCTTTAGGCAACCCATGTTAGAAATTTCGGTATTGAGATGTCTAGATCTTTCGGCCATTGTAGCTATGGAGGAATAAAGTTTTTGTTTCTTGTTAAATTGGATGAATCTTGTTGTATGAGTGCTTGAAAAAACTATGATTAAATGGATGCATAGATTCAAAGTGGGAAGAAATGGGCTATTATATTTGATGCTAATGCCGAATATGAAGATGATGAACTTGAATAAATAATATTCAGCTAGCATGATAAGTTATGAAAT
Organism: Gossypium arboreum; assembly: GCF_025698485.1. Lineage (NCBI taxonomy): Eukaryota > Viridiplantae > Streptophyta > Magnoliopsida > Malvales > Malvaceae > Gossypium > Gossypium arboreum. Next base: position 103,277,611 of record NC_069080.1, read on the forward strand.
ATTAAGTAGATGATATAATTGATTGATGAAGTGGCTAATAGGGATTTTTAATGAAATTTTGGCCAAGGCCGAATGTATCATGAAGTAAATAAAAAATGCTAAATGTGCATTATGTGCTTATATGTGTATTCGGCTAGGGAAGTTTGACATGACGCTTTGATAGGTTTGAGAGATGAATGACCGAATGAGCTATAGGTTATGTATGGATGAATGACCGAATGAGCTATAGGTTATGTATGGATGAATTTTATGCATATGTGTGTGTGTGGCATTAGTAGTTAATGGCATTCGGCATTGTTTAATTAAAATTAGAAATGAATGCTTGAAAGTTAAATAGGTCGCTCTAATGACCAAATATGCTAAAAGCTAATATATGGACAAATGATACGAATGAATTGGTTTTTGAAATGTATATGGTTGTCGTATGTATGTGTTTGATTGAGAAGTAAATTTGTTTGATTTAGCTCCAGAGCCTAGAGGATCAAAGTTGGATAAGGGAAAGGAAAAAGTGATCGAAGAGCCGTCGTAATCGTTCGGCAACTTCCGAGGTAAGTTTTAAGTGATCAAACGTTGAGTAAATTCAATCATAATAGGACATAATGAGTTGATTTAATAAGATATGATGTGGCCATGATATGTCTTAAACTCAAATGGTAAGTTCATAAGTGTTTGGACTTGGAAATTTAAGAGCAAATTGTAATAATTTGCTTAGGACAGCAGGAGTAACGTGAATTCAGAAAATCACTATAAATTGTTGGTGTGGAATTATAGGCTGAATAAAATATGTAATCAAAGATTAATTAGTCTAGTTTCTTATAAAAGAGACCGTGTAAGCAAAGAAATTTCCTATAAAGAGATATTTAAAGTTGTGTGAGACAGTGTCAGAATGACTCCGAAATCCCCTGTTCTGTTTTTAGAAAATCATTATAATTTGTAAAAAAATGGTTATGAGATAAAATTTATATGCTTAGACTCCTTAATGAGTCTAGTTTCAAATGAAATCAAATAGAACATATTTTGAATTCTGTACAATGATAAATTTGATTCGTAGTGAAGAGTGGTCAGATTAGTCAAACAGTGAAACAGGGGAAACTTTAAGAAAAATCTGGTATTGATTGGCCAAACCTAAAATTCTGAAAATTTTATGGATGGAAGATATATGAGTCTATATTCAGGGAAAATTAACGGCAATTGATTTTGAGTTTTGTAGCTCCAGTTATAAATAATTTAGTGACTATTGCTCAGGAAAACAGCTTGTAGTGAATATGTGAAGTTATTGTAAACATTGGTGAAACTATTTGAGTTGCTTATAAGCTATTGCTGAAATTGATGTACAAGACAAATATATATGTATATGTGGTAAAGCCGAATGGCTAATGTGAAATATGTATGAAATATGTATATGTGGTAAAGCCGAATGGCTAATGTGAAATATGTATGAGATATGTATATGTGGTAAAGCCGAATGGCTAATGTGAAATGTGTATGAGATATGTATATGTGGTAAAGCCGAATGGCTAATGTGAAATATATATATGAGATATGTATATGTGGTAAAGCCGAATGGCTAGTGCGAAATATGAATGAGATATGTATATGTGGTAAAGCCGAATGGCTAATGTGAAATATGTATGAGATATGTATATGTGGTAAAGCCGAATGGCTAGTGTGAAATGTGAATGAGATATGTATATGTGGTAAAGCCGAATGGCTAGTGTGAAATATATATATGAGATATGTATATGTGGTAAAGCCGAATGGCTAGTGTGAAATATATATATGAGATATGTATATGTGGTAAAGCCGAATGGCTAGTGTGAAATATGAATGAGATATGTATATGTGGTAAAGCCGAATGGCTAGTGTGAAATATGTATGAGATATGTATATGTGGTAAAGCTGAATGGCTAGTGTGAAATATATAGGAGATGTGTGTATATTGTGGCCGAATGACCAAATGCGAAAGGTGTGTATTATTAGATATTTGATGAGGCAAATGAATTACAAATATGACAGTCGATGTGAATGTTGTAACATGTGATTAAATGTACATGAAACTTGGAAATATATTCCGGGTAAGACCCGATGACTACGTGTGGAGATTATGTCCAGGTAAGACCCGATGACTACGTATGGAGATTTTGTCCGGGTAAGACCCAATAACTACGTGTGGGGACTATTCGAGCTAAAGGTTTCGCTGAAGATTCGAGTAAAGCATAAGATTATACGACTTCACAAAGAACAATTGGTAATAAATCGTTCAATGCGTTAAGTTGGCGGTATGTATTTTAAGATTATATTTAAGCTTGATTTGGACTAAATCACAAGGTCGTTATGTGATGCATATGTGAGTAAAGCAATAAGACTGTTCTATGATTATTGTGCGTTTGGTCAATGTGGAAAGTTAGGTGAAAATATGTAATGTACCTATGTTTATAGGAGATCACTATCAAGTGAGAATTTATCTGCCTATTATATATGATGAGATGTGCATATTCGGTAAAGGGATGGTATGCCCGAAGGAAGAGTGAAATAACAATACGAACAACTATGTTATAATTTGATTGTTATCTGTTGACATTGCTTAAAACTTACTAAGCATTGTAATGCTTACTCCGTTTACTTTGTTTCCTCTGTTTTATAGATCTCATTTGGAAGCTGCAGGCTCGGGGATCGTCAGCAACTAGTCACACTATCACTATCCACTGCTTGTTACTGTTATGTTTTGAATTATTTTATGGCATGTAAAGAATAGACCAATTAGTCAAGAATATTTTGGTTAATGTATATAAGCCATGCGAAAATGGCATCTTTTGAATGTGTACTTATAGAAGTTAAATCGTATCCCTGACTGTCTTTAGTATTTACCTAAAGGAACGTTCTTTATAAAAAGAAAAAATATATTCAAAATTTTTACTGTTCGGATATGGGTTTCAAGTCCGGTAATGCCCCTTTACCTATTCCGGCGACGGATACGGGATAGGGGTGTTACAATAACAACTTCAAAAATGTAAAAAGCATTAAAAACGGGGCAAGAACGGACTTACAATCAAGCTTGAAAAGTGGCAAAACCCTAGCTATGTCCTTCTTCAAATTTTCGGCACCAAGGGAAGATGATGGACTAGATTTTTGGCTTGATTTTTGGTTTTAATTACATTTAATTACTAAATGACCAAAATGCCATTTTCTCAAAACACTAAAATTCTCTTACCTCATGTCTATTTTTATCCACTAACTTAAGAAGTGGTCTAACTACCACCTAAGGACCTTCAATTTAAAATTTCACATCAATTATACACCTCTAGCATGTAGAAATCAACTTTTTTACTTTTTACAATATAGTCCTTTTTGCTAAATTGAGTGCTCAAACGTCAAAATTTTTTAACGAGATTTTCAAAAAATCATTCTGTAAAAATGTAGACCACAAAAATATAATAAAACAAATTTTTACTACGTCAGATTAGTGGTCCCGAAACTACTATTTTGACTTGCCCCAAAATTAGGCTATTACATCGGCTATCTTGAATGAATCACTCACCTCCATAAACAATCGAAGGTGGAGATGTGGATCTTCTGTGGGCATACCACTGAATTGGCCCACCGTTTAGAGCATTTGAAACATTACTAGTTTCAACTCAAATTGGGTTGCCTCAATATCTGGCCTTCTAATTCCTGGATTTAACTCACTAAAAAATGGCACAGCATATTGTCTGATGCATCGATCCCTATCATCCGCAATGAGGACGAGATTTCGTACATGATCGACTTCATTACCGTGGTCTTGATTCTCATTTCTAAGGTCCATCTCGACTTGTCTTTGAGCTGTTCATTCACGTCTTCTTTATCTGAAAGTTCGTTTAATTTCAAGGTCTACAGGGAGTAAATCGATAATCCGATCTATGCTCATAAACACCTGAAATGAAAATCACAAAATTAAAAATAATAAGTTAGTAATGTTAAAAATAAAACAAATTAGAAGTAAATAATTTCACAAAAAAAAATGACTATGGCAACAGTTAACAATCCCCGGCAACAGCGCCAAAAACTTGTAACGCGTAGGTTTGTGCAAGTGTACACAATCGTTATCAAGTAATAAGTAAGTATCGAGTTATCGTCTCTGCAGGGATTGTATTTGTGTTAAATCATTTGATTGTAAAATTACCCTTAATAATTTGGTACATAAAAATACAATATGGTTGAGAAGTGATGATTAAAATATATTAAACTAAATGCAATTATCCCTAATGCAAATTATCCTAAGTATGCAAACTATATGAATGAAGTAGATTTTAGCAAAATTAAACACAATTTGCAACAATTATAACATAAATAAACTAGGACAATTACTTTAACTAGACTAAATTTATTATCAACATGCTTAATAACATTCGAAAAGACATTCCATGGCAGCTCAATCTTTTATGAGTTTGGAAACCACATTAGGTCCTTTCGGAATCCTTTACTTAGTAAATACGCATTTTACTGATCCTTATTTACTAAGGGTTTCTTAGCATTCGTGTGAGGTAGCAGGGACGTGTTAGGTTTGAAACAATTTAAGCATACAAATCTAAAAACTGTGCAAATAACAGAGCTTGGTTAGAGTTGTTATGCAAACTGTAATTTAATCATGTTAGGATCTAAATTGAGCATGCACATTTCAATTATGTGTCCACTAGCCGTCATCTGGTTAGGACCGCTCAGCTAATTCAGTTGCATTTCAATCACGTATGAATGAAATACATACTTGATTTTAATTGAAAACATGATCGACTGAGGCACAAACATTATAAGCATGAATCAAATAAATATTATTTAATCAAAGCAATCATCCTAGCTTAAATAAAATTAAGCTAACATTGTTGTAAACAAGAACAAAGAAGACATAGCAAACATTTTTAGATTAAATTAAAGAAAATAAATTTTAAACCCAAACAAGAGTGGCTGTCACCCAAGACTCTTACCGAAAAGACTCATTCACTCCTTTACTTTGCTTCTTTGCTGATGGCTCTCCAAGGTGGCCTACCAAGGGCTCTTTAAGAGGCTTAATTGCTAAAATCTCTATGAAGAGATGATGCTAGGCATGGAAAATGGAAAATACTAAAGAGGATTGATAGAATAGAGAGAATGATGATGGATGAGGGATGAGGGATAAAGGATGATTGATGATTGATGAGGGAAAATAATGTCTTATTTATAGGTGACGAGAGGAGGGTAGTTTGCTAAAAATAGAGAGGTTTAGTCTCTTCAATCTTTTCCAATGAGTTGTCGGCCATGCTTAGTGGATTTTGAGTTGAATTTTGCTTGATTTTTAAGCAATTTAAATGCCATAACAACTGAGGACTGAGACTCGGTCAAATGTAAATCTTCGGACAAATCTCTAATTTCTTCAACATTGCAAGGACCTTGTGTAATTAAACCAAAAAGTGGTTTATGTGGACAACCCATACTTGGTCTTCAATTTGGACGATTTTTGTAATCCAACAAAGCTATCAGACCTGTCCAAAATAAATAGATAAATTAAAGGACCAAAGAACAAAATTTATCTAATTTAAATAATTAATTCAAACCCAAATTATGAATGAAATATTTTAAAATGAATTCTTAAATATAATTTTATATTTTATTATTTAATTTAATCATGCATGGCCCATTTTATGTCTTAAAAATATAATATGTTCAAATAAATATAAAATAAGCCATTTTATGCATGAAAACTATATAATAAAGCATAAAATCACAATTTAATCATTTTATGTCCTAATTTCATATTTTCACATATTTCATTAATTTATTAAACAATTACTTAGTTTTAACAATGAATCTAAGTAAAAAGCTGATAAATTACATAGGAAAAATCCTATATATTTTTCAGTTTACAGTGATCACTAGTACATTTTATATCTTTGATACTAATGTTAATGCTTTGATTGACCTAGGGTCAACACACTCATCTGTATGCACAACTTTAGTGTCAGATAAGAAAATACCTTTTAAGTCTACTAAATTTGTCGTCAAAGTAATGAATCCTTTAGGTCAGTATGTGTTAGTTGATACAGTCTATAAAAATTGTCCTTTGATGATTTAGGATTGCAACTTTCGGCTGATTTGATTTTATTACCATTTGATGAATTTGACGTAATTCTGGGTATGGACTGGTTAACTCTGCATGATGTTGTTGTGAACTATAGATGAAAGCATATTGTGTTGAAATGTCAGAACAACGAAAAGATCCGAATTGAATCAGATAGATTGGATGGTACATCTAATGTTATTTCAGCTATGATGGCACAGAAATATGTTAGAAAAGGCTGTGAAGCGTATCCAACTTACATATTTGATTCCAGGGTTTCAGAGTTGAAATTAGAATCAGTTTCGACTATTTATGAGTTCACAGATGTGTTTCCGAAAGAGTTACCAGGGTTACCACCGGTCAGAGAGGTGGAGTTTGCTATTAAGTTAGTACCAGGAACATCTCCAATATCGATAGCTCCGTATAGAATGGCATCAAAAGAGTTGAAAGAATTAAAATCATAGCTGCAAGAGTTGATGGATAGGGGCTTTGTTTGGCCCAATTTTTCTCCTTGGGGTGCTCCGGTATTATTTGTTAAGAAAAAGGATAGGTCTATGCAATTGTGTATCGACTATCAACAACTCAACAAAGTCAAGATCAAGAACAAATATCATTTGCCACGCATTGATGATTTGTTTGATCAGCTGAAAGGTGCGATAGTATTTTCAAAGATCAACCTCCGTTTTGGATATTATCAGTTATGGGTTAAAGACCCAGATATTATCAGGTACAGACACTATGAATTTCTAGTTATACCTTTTGTTTTGACCAATGCACCTGCTGTGTTTATGGATTTGATGAACAAAATATTCAGACCTTATTTAGACAGATTCGTGGTACTATTCATTGATCATATTCTGATTTATTCTCGAAATGAAACAGAGCATGCCCAGCATTTGAGAATTATTTTACAGGCTTTGCATGAAAAATAGTTGTTCGCTAAGTTTAGCAAATGTGAGTTCTGGCTTCAGAAGTTGGATTTTTGGGACATGTGGTATCGACATAATATATTAAGGTTGATCCGAATAAAATATCATCTATAGTGGATTGGAAGCCTCCGAGAAATGTTTTAGAAATCAAAAGTTTTTTGGGTTTAACTTGTAACACCCCTCGCCCGTATCCCTCACCGGAACAGGGTTCGAGGTGTTGCCCAACTTAAACTCAGTCAATCACACAAAAACAGTGCCAAAAAATTTCAATCAATTTAAAACTTTTCTTTTCACATGCAATCAGTCCCATATATGGGCTTACGAGGCCCAAAACATCACTAGCCAACACCTTTGGCTAAATTATAATATCACATACTCAACATTAAAACCCTATACATGCCATAGACTCAAATACTAGGATTTACTTACACCAATAGCGTGAGCTCGACAGTGTGATAATATCTCCTAAACTCCAACCCGAAGGTGTAAATCAAGTCAACAATCTATAAAACAGAGGAATGTAACAACGGAGTAAGCTTTCATAAGCTTAGTAAGTCTTAAGCAATGCAAACAAATAAACGCAATTATACTTCAATTATTCAATTTCTTAAGTGGCCATATTCTAGGTATATTGCCATCGGGCCGAATACACACAAACACATAATGCACGTTCAGCATTCTTATCACACTTACTCTAAATTCGTATAACATAATTAAATCGAATACTTTCACATACTTTCACACCCTGACCCGGTGTATCATGACCATAGATATAGTTATAACATTTATTCACGTATGTATCATAATGCACGCTTATGATTCATTGCAGATCAAACTCACATATGAGTACATAATGCGTACCTGGCCCACTTAACGTACTGAATGTATTAATTTGTCAATCTAACACGAGGTACCTTAGTCATGGACTTTTCTCAAATCACCGGCATTTCGTCTGTTAGGCTCGAGGCCCGATATCAATTCACCGGCATTATAGCTCGCTAGGCTCGAAGGCCGAATAGAATCTCACCGCATTATAGTTTGCTAAGCTCAAAGGCCGAATAATCAAGTCAACAAGTTCCATATAACATATTCATATCAATTAAGTACTAACATCATTCAACGTATATAAATATACATCTCAAACACTTTTCTTTCATCTCATTTTCACACTTAGCATTTGATAGCTTATGCATAACATTTCACTCACGTTCATTTCAAACTTATCATTCGATTATAAAAGCATATTGCATTTTTACCAACATGTTATACTTGCCATTAGGCCATATAAGCATGATACAATACACTATCATTTCATCTTTAACATTCGGCTAAACCCTTATCTTACAAGGAACACCGAATTCACATAACATATCATTTCACCGGCATTACGCCTGCTAGGCACGAAGGCTCGAATACACATCACCGACATGAAGCCTGCTAGGCACGAAGGCCCGAATACACATCACCGGTATGAAGCCTGCTAGGCACGAAGGCCCGAATACACATCACCGGCACTAAGCCTGCTAGGCACGAAGGCCTGAATACACATCACCAAGCACTAAGCTCGCTAGGCACGAAGGCGAATATAATACCAAGACTAGGCTCATGGGATTTATCCCTGATATAATACCAGCATGAAGCCTACGGGATTTAACCTGAATACACATCAAATATCATGCATATTTAATCATATATTAATACATCTCATTCAACATATCACATTCGTAGTCATTTGCAACATTCAGGTATAAGCTCCATATGAACACCATCATTTACATTTCGGTTCAAAAGTCATTCATAAATATCATATATCCATTTCACCATTCAAACTTAACCCATAGTGACCATTCGACTATAAGTCATATACATAAATTATTTATCGCACAACTTAATTCAAGCAGAACCAAAAGGTCACGATTCATCTAATATATACATATTGTTCACTGATTCACACACAACCTTTCAAATTAGCAATTATAAGATGGTTCCGCACATAGCCCATCCTTATCGATAATTTACGATGGTTTTACCCTTACTCACATATATGTCATAGGCATTTTTACCTATGCTTCGCAATTCACATTCATGATTCAATTCCAATCGATTTAACATGCATAAGTACATATCACATACCTTAATAACTTACTTTACGGAACAAATCCACATATCGTATTAGCCCATAGTCTTCTAACACCACACTTTTAATAGTTTACCTCATTGAAGTTCACATTTAATCACTTTAGTGCCAAGCCATATTCGGCTACCACAAAGGACTAATAATAATAATTTTATACACATCATGGTTTCCTTTAGGTATTTAATAATCACAAATCGTGATATCTCCACCAGCACATATACGGCACAGTTTATTCATTGTAACACTCATTTAGTGCATCAAATTTCCAAATCCAATTTGTAACACCCCTAACTCGTGACCGACGCCGGTGTCGGACACGAGGGGTTAACGAGACAAATCCTCTTAAAGTACCGACCAATTTGGCATTTCTGGACAGGCTGGAAAACTGCGTCACCGTCGCCTTAAAAATCATATCTCGAGTTCCAAAACTTGGAAACTGGTTTTGTAAATTTTCCCTGAATTTAGACTCATATACCTATCCATGGATTTATTTTTAGAATTTTTGGTTGGGCCAATTGGTACAGTTTATTAGTTAAAGTCACCCATGTTACAGGGATCGACTGCTCTGACCTCCGCGCGTTACAACTTGAATATCTTTCTGTACAGGGCTTTAATACTGGTTCCGTTTGTTTCTAATGAAACTAGACTCAAAATGGAATCTGTACATATAAGGCATGACTCCTAATTCTTTCTGGATAATTTATGGTAAATTTTCAAAGTCGCGACAGGGGACCCAGAAATCGTTCTGGCCCTGTCTCACGAGAACTTTAATAATTCCCGATATACTGCTCATATGGTCGTTTCGTTTTGTCCATATAAAAATAGGTTCATCAAGGTTCAGTTCCATAATTTACTCACTATTTAATTCTACTTCTACTATTTTTAGTGATTTTTCAATCTCATCTCACTGCTGCTGTCCGCAACAGTTACTGCAGTAGACTATGCAAATTTCATGAATTTTTCCTTGGCCTTAATCATCCATCATACATGACACAAATTATGGCCACCTTAACAAAATTTGAGTTTCTAAGACTCGTGGCTATAGGTTCTAGCATCCCACTCGACGACCACATAGGCCATTTTCACATGGCTTAAAGTTTACAATCCCACAAATCGACAAAATATAATAGCCTATACATGCCAAATGTTCTTCAACAACAAAAAAAAGTAATACCACAAGATTTCAGCCGGTGTGATGACTTCAACGACGGTTCCGAGCACACAATAGTACGAGTCCCAGTGACCTAAAATGGGTGACAAGAAAACACTGAGTGAGTTTACAACTCAGTAAGTCATAAGCATTCGTCAATCCATCGATAAAATTACTACTACATGTACAACAAATGAAACTAGGTACTCGTCCATATCGAATCCATACCATAATACCTCGAACCTTTCGGTCCAATCTCGTACCAATTCATACATCCACATTTCATATTCTACACAACAAGATAATCGAAGCATTTTTACACATTAACTCAATTTCCAGCACAACCATACAATTTCAATCGTCACATAGATTTAAGGCTTACCGAATTCAACCCCAAGCATGAACGTATTCTCTATTCGTCATGAGCTCGAGGTACTTACCCGATCTGCTGTCCGTGATCAACTCGATAATATCGCACACTCAGTGCCAATAGTGATGCAAAAGCATATAATAAGTCCGCACACTTAGTGCTATATAATCAGCTCGCACACATAGTGCTATATAATCAAATTCGCACACTTAGTGCTGTACAAATTTTAAACCCGACACTTAGTGCCAATCTTGTCACCGTGTCCATTTATACCCGCACACTTAGTGCCAAGACCAATACGTTATGCATTTTACTACCTTTATACATTCAACGATGGCATCATTCCATACACATACATTTCCACTTACACATCAATTCATTAAACACAATTGCATATATATTATGATCATTTAAATCAATGCCAAATATATGCTTTATGACTTACCTCGGATGTTATCGCATCGTCTTCAACGGCTATTCAATTACTTTGTCTTTCCCTTGTCCAACTTTGATCCTTTGAGTTCTTGAGCTAAAACAAACAAATTTACTTCTCAATCAAACACACACATACGGCAACCATATTTTGCTTTTAACACATTCGGTCACTCGGGTGACCTATTTAACTTTCAAACATTCATTTTAAATTCTTAGTTAAAATAATGCCGAAATACCATTAACTACTAATGCCACACACTCACGTATGCATAAAATTAATCCTTACATGACCTATAGCTAATTCGGTCATTCGTCTTTCAAGCTTATCAAGCTTCATATCATGCTTCCTTGGCCGAATATACATATAAGCACAATGTAGCATTTTTATTCATTTCATGATACATTCGGCCTTGGCATAATTTTCATTAAAATCCTATTAGCCACTTTTAAAATGCTAATGTTACAAGAAAGGTTACCCAAATTCACATTCGGCAACTACACATACACAAGCCAATTTTTCTTCCTATCATCAAATTTAACACGAATCACAAACTTAAACCCTCAATAGCTACTATGGTCGAATAGATCCTTTCAATTCCATTTAACTACCATAGATTTAAAGTATTTAAATCAAGTTCATGAGTTCCTAATGCAAGAATTAGGCCAACCTACTAACCTTAACACCCACATTCGCAAGTGACCACATGCACACTCTCATAGCCAATTTCCATATTACCAAAATCCTCAATACTCATATTCCCTTATTCAACTTTAATCTAAGCTCCCTACTCACAAAACACAAGGAATAGAAATCATCTTCTAAGTTTCCTACCTTAGTCGAATGGCCAAATCACCACAAGGATCTAAATACACACATGGGCTCAATCAAAACCTATCCATCAACTAAATTTTTTATGAAATCTCAAAGAATTTACTTAAAACTTACCTCAATCAAACAAGTAGAAGACCGAATACCTAGCTTCTTCTCCCCTTTTCTCTTCCTTTAGTTCATGACAAGAAGAACAAAACATAACCAAATTTCTCCTTTCTTCCTTTTATCAAGTTCCCTCTTCTATTCGCCAAAACACCAAGGATGAGCAACAAAACTCTTCTTTTTTTTTTTCTTTCTTTCTTTGCTTTTGTTTCTCTCATGTACGGCAAGGGGAAAGCATCCACACTCTTTTTTTTGTTATCATCATTTTCTTTTTTCCATTTCTTTAATGCTAACTTTCTTATTTTATTGTTTCCTACATGCATCACTAGTCTAACATGTTGGAGACATGTTTCCACCCATAGCATGGCCGCCATCTTGCTTCATTTTGGCTAATTTGACATGCAAGGACAACACCTTCCCACATGTATTAATAGGCCACCTTACATTTGCCTAGCACATTTCTAAATTTTCTCACATAAGTCCTATTTGATAAAAATTCACTTACAATTAACAAAATCCAAACATGAAATTTTTTCACACATGCATGTATACATATAATGAGCATCAATTATGATGGTTAATTATTCTTATGACTTCGGTTTAGTGGTCCCAAACCACTTTCCGGCTAGGGTCAATTTAGGGATGTCACAACTCTCCCCACTTAAGAAATTTTCGTCCCGAAAATCTTACCGTAAATAGGCTCGGTATCGCTCTTTCATAGAGTCCTCAAGTTCCCAAGTGGCTTCTTCAATTCCGTGTTTATGCCACAACACCTTCACTAACGGGATTTTCTTATTGCGTAACTCTTTTACTTCACGCATCATAATGCGAACCGGTTCCTCTTCATAGCTCAAATTAGGTGAATCTCAATCTCGGATGGAGCAATTACGTGCGATGGATCGAGACCTATATCGTCAAGCATCGAGACATGAAAAACGTTGTGAATCCTTTCGAGCTCGGGGCAAAATTAATCGATATGCGATCGCCCAACTCGTTCGGATACTTCATATGGCCCGATAAACCTCGGACTCAATTTGCCCTTACGACCAAATCTAAGCACCTTCTTCCAAGGTGAAACTTTGAGAAAGACCTTGTCTCCAACCCGATATTCAATATCTTTTCTTTTCAAATCCGCATACGACTTTTGGCGATCCGGCGACTTTCAAACTTTCACGAATTACTCGAACTTTTGCTCGGCATCCTTAACCAAATCAACCTCAAGAATTTACCTTCACTAAGTTCATCCAGAATAATGGGTACGGCATTTACGACCGTATAAAGCCTCGTAAGGCGCCATCTTAATACTTGATTGAAAGCTATTGTTGTAGGCGAATTCAATCAAAGGTAAATACCGTTCCCATGAACCACTAAACTCAAGGATGCAACATCTCAACATATCCTCGAGTATTTGAATTATCCGTTCGGATTGACCATCGGTTTGGGGATGAAAAGCGGTGCTAAAATGCAGCTTGGTACCCAAAGCATCTTGCAATTTCTTCCAAAATCGCGACGTAAATCTTGGGTCTCTATCCGACACGATAGAAATAGGCACCCCGTGTAATCTCACAACGAGAAACGTACAATTCCGCTAATTTGTCCATTGAAAAATCCGTGCGACGGGGATAAAGTGAGCCGACTTAGTTAGTCTATCGACAACGACCCAAATCGCATCCTTCTTACTCACTGACAATGGCAGTCCGGATACAAAGTCCATTGTGACTCGATCCCATTTCCATTCGGGTATCATGATCGGCTGAAGTAATCCCGATGGCACTTGATGTTCCGCTTTCACTTGTTGACATATCAGACACCTTGAAACAAATTCAGAAATGTCTCGTTTCATACCGGGCCACCAAAATTGGCGTTTCAGGTCATTGTACATTTTAGTACTACCCGGGTGGATTGACATTCGACTACAATGGGCTTCATTTAGAATTATCAAAATAAGTTCCGAATTCTTTGGAACACACAGACGACTTCTGAACCTCAAACAATCGTCATCATCAATTTGAAACTCTGATTCCTTGTTCAGAACACACTCACTTCGCTTTTGCAAGCAACTCCTCATCAACTTTCTGAGCTTCCCGAATTTGATGAGCCAACAATGGTTTGGCCTTCAATTCGGCTACTAACACATTGTCGGGTAGAATAGACAAGTGTACATTCATCGCTTCATAAAGCAAATAGTGATTTCGGCTTAAGGCATCCGCAACCACATTAGCCCTTCCCGGTGATAATCAATGACGAGCTCATAATCCTTTAACAACTCGAGCCATCGCTTTTGTCGCAGTTCAAGTCTCTTTGGGTCATCAAATATTTGAGACTTTTGTGATCCGAATACACATGGCACTTCTCACCAAATAAGTAATGTCGCCATATCTTTAAGGCGAATACGATGGCGACCAATTCGAGATCATGGGTCGATAATTTTTCTCATGTGGCTTTAGTTGCCTCGACGCATAGGCCACAACTCGCCTTCTTGCATCAATACGCAACCCAACCCAAGTAGGGATGCGTCACTATAAATGACAAACTCTTTGCCCGATTCGGGTTGCACTAGAATTGGGGCTTCACCAAATAAGCTTTCAGTTGATCGAACTTTTCGACATTTCTCCGTCCATTCAAACTTAACATCCTTTTGGAGTAGCTTTGTCATTGGCGTGGCTATTGTCCGAAACCTTTACAAATCGTCGGTAATAACCGGTAAGCCCCAAAAAGCTCCTAACTTCGGTAACATTCCTTGGTGGTTTCCAATCGACTATGGCGAATTTTGTTCGGTCCACCACGACACCGATCACGGACACCACGTGCCCCAAAAGCTAACCTCTTTCAACCAAAATTCACATTCTTGAACTTTGCGTATAATCGCTTATCTCGTAAGATTTGCAACACTAGCCTCGGTGTTCAAGATGCTCGGTTTCATCTCTCGAATAGACCAAAATGTCATCGATAAATACAACTACGAACCGATCCAAGTATGGCTGAAAATTCTATTCATTAAATCCATAAACACCGCAGGGCATTAGTGAGCCCAAACGGCATCACCAAGAATTCGTAGTGACCATACCTCGTTCTAAAAGCGGTTTTGGTATGTCCGATTCTCGGACCCTCAACCGATAGTACCCGACCTCAAATCTATCTTTGAAAACACCGAGGCTCCTTTAATTGATCAAACAAATCGTCAATTCGTGGCAATGGATATTTATTCTTTATCGTCACTTTATTGAGTTGACGATAGTCGATGCACAACCTCATGGTTCCGTCCTTCTTCTTCACAAACAATACAGTCGCCCATGGAGAAAAAACTCGGTCGAGCGAAACCTCTATCCGCCGGTTCTTGCAATTGAACCTTCAATTCCTTTAATTCCGTTAATGCCATACGATACGGGCTATTGAAATCGGCGTAGTACCGGTACAACCGATGCGAATTCCACTTCTCGAACCGGTGGCAATCCGGTAACTCCTCGGAAAAACATCTAAATACTCACAAACCACCGGTACCGATTCGAGTTTCCTTTCCGTCTCTTTACTTCCAAACACATACGCAAGGTATGTTTCACACCCTTTTTCACATACCTCCGGCGGTCATAGAAGATATTATCGTTGCGCTCCTTTTAAATCGATGAGACTCGACTCGGACTACCTCATTATTTGCACTCCTCAAATCAATGGTTTTCCTTTTGCGATCCACCATCTGCATCATGTCTGTCGACCAATCCATACCAAGAATAACATCGAATTCATTAAATGGTAAAAGCATCGATCGGCGAAAAGCGATTCTCGAATTATTAGGGGCATCTCTTGCACACTTTATCAACGAGTACGTATTGACCCAAAGGGTTTGACACTCGAATTACGAACTCGAGAGACTCAACGGTAGAGTCTTCTTGGATGCTAAAGTTTCACATACATATGAATGAGTAGAGCCGGGTCAATCAATGCAATCACACTAGTATCAAAGAGAGTAAAAGTACCGGTGATAACGTCGGGGAGGATGCCTCCTCTCGTGCTGCGGATGGCATATGCTCTAGCAGAGCTCGGGTCTCGGATCGAACAGCCGTGTCGGTGGCTCCCTCGATTACCACCCCTACCTCCTGAAACCCTCGGGGTCTACCTCTAGTGTCGCCCCACTAGATCTCGCACCTTGCATCTTATTCTTCTCATCTAGCTCCGTGCAATCCCTAATGGAGTGGTCCTTGAACCGCATCCATAACAGCCCTATTAATGACTTACCCCAACATTCACCTAGGTGTCGTCTTCCACATTGGGGGCATTCAGGTCTCTCTTGACGATTATTGCCCACACTAGCTATCTGAAGTAGCTCGAGTCCGTCGCTGGTCGGGTTCTAATGGAAATTCCCATGATCGTCCTCGACTTCTGGTGTCCTCCACGAACCTCTTTACAGCCGAGAACGGAGCTTTACTCGTCGATCTTTTACGGTAATCTCTTGCTTCAAATTCAGCCTTCTTCTTCTCCTTCCCAAGTTCTTCCGCCTTGCAGCTCGTTCGACTAGTGTCACGAACTCCTTTATCTCCAAAATTCCCACTAGTAACTTTAACTCTTCATTCAATCCTTCTTCAAATCTTTTGCACATCGCAACCTCATCAGCCACACACTCCGAGCATACCGACTAAGTCTTACGAACTCATGTTCGTATTCGAGATCTGATCATCCGGCCTTGCTTGAGTTCCAAGAATTCCTTACGCTTCGATCGATGAACTGTTGACTAATGTATTTCTTTCGAAATTGGATTGGAAGAAATCCCAAGTAACTCGTTCATTTGGGACTATGGAAATTAAAGTCCTCCACCAATAGTAAGTGAGTCTCGCAACAAGGATATAGCACACTTAAGACATTCGTCGGTGTGCATGACATTCATCTAACACTCTAATGGTGTTATCGAGCGAACTCGGCCTTTTCGGCATCATCGATAACTATGGCCTTGAACTCCTCGCCCCACGCTTCCTAATCAAGTCCACGGTGGTTTACTCAGCCTCACAGGATCGATGAATGGAGGCATTGTGGGCTCTTGGGGTGGAGTGTTTAAATTCGGGAATGGTTGGACAATAGGGTTGGTTCGGGCATATTATGCGACCCACTCATTCATCATAGTGAAGAAGGCTTGTTTCGCCCCTTCATTTTGATTATTCGCGGATGACCGAGGCTCAACAGGCGGTGTCCCTTGCGCAGGATCAGCCGCTACACTTTCAACGTCATCCGCCAAGGGTCTCTCTACCCGGGTTCCATCGCTAATTAAAACAAAAATTTCAACCGTCAAGTCATCACATTATTAAGCACTATCAATTTGGCATGTATAGCTAGACTCACACGCGCTATGGTAGTCCTAGAACCGACTAAACCATAGCTCTGATACCAATAAAATTGTAACACCCTAACTCGTGACCGACGCGTTAGTCGGACACGAGGGTTAACGAGACAAATCCTCTTAAAGTACCGACCAATTTGGCATTTCTGGACAGGCTGGAAAACTGCGTCACCGTCGCCTTAAAATCATATCTCGAGTTCCAAAACTCGGAAACTGGTTTCGTAAATTTTCCTGAATTTAGACTCATATACCTATCCATGGATTTATTTTTAGAATTTTGGTTGGGCCAATTGGTACAGTTTATTAGTTAAAGTCACCCATGTTACAGGGATCGACTGCTCTGACCTCCGCGCGTTACAACTTGAATATCTTTCTGTACAGGGCTTTAATACTGGTGCCGTTTGTTTCTAATGAAACTAGACTCAAAATGGAATCTTTACATATAAGGCATGACTCCTAATTCTTTCTGGATAATTTATGGTAAATTTTCAAAGTCGCGACAGGGGACCCAGAAATCGTTCTGGCCCTGTCTCACGAGAACTTTAATAATTCCGATATACTGCTCATATGGTCGTTTCGTTTCGTCCATATAAAAATAGGTTCATCAAGGTTCAGTTCCATAATTTACTCACTATTTAATTCTACTTCTACTATTTTAGTGATTTTTCAATCTCATCTCACTGCTGCTGTCCGCAACAGTTACTGCAGTAGACTATGCAAATTTCATGAATTTTTCCTTGGCCTTAATCATCCATCATACATGACACAAATTATGGCCACCTTAACAAAATTTGAGTTTCTAAGACTCGTGGCTATAGGTTCTAGCATCCCACTCGGCGACCACATAGGCCATTTTCACATGGCTTAAAGTTTACAATCCCACAAATCGACAAAATATAATAGCCTATACATGCCAAATGTTCTTCAACAACAAAAAAAGTAATACCACAAGATTTCAGCCGGTGTGATGACTTCAACGACGGTTCCGAGCACACAATAGTACGAGTCCCAAAGACCTAAAATGGGTGACAAGAAAACACTGAGTGAGTTTACAACTCAGTAAGTCATAAGCATTCGTCAATCCATCGATAAAATTACTACTACATGTACAACAAATGAAACTAGGTACTCGTCCATATCGAATCCATACCATAATACCTCGAACCTTTCGGTCCAATCTCGTACCAATTCATACATCCACATTTCATATTCTACACAACAAGATAATCAAGCATTTTTACACATTAACTCAATTTCCAGCACAACCATACAATTTCAATCGTCACATAGATTTAAGGCTTACCGAATTCAACCCCAAGCATGAACGTATTCTCTATTCGTCATGAGCTCGAGGTACTTACCCGATCCGCTGTCCGTGATCAACTCGATAATATCGCACACTCAGTGCCAATAGTGATGCAAAAGCATATAATAAGTCCGCACACTTAGTGCTATATAATCAGCTCGCACACATAGTGCTATATAATCAAATTCGCACACTTAGTGCTGTACAAATTTTAAACCCGACACTTAGTGCCAATCTTGTCACCGTGTCCATTTATACCCGCACACTTAGTGCCAAGACCAATACGTTATGCATTTTACTACCTTTATACATTCAACGATGGCATCATTCCATACACATACATTTCCACTTACACATCAATTCATTAAACACAATTGCATATATATTATGATCATTTAAATCAATGCCAAATATATGCTTTATGACTTACTCGGATGTTATCGCATCGTCTTCAACGGCTATTCAATTACTTTGTCTTTCCCTTGTCCAACTTTGATCCTTTGAGTTCTTGAGCTAAAACAAACAAATTTACTTCTCAATCAAACACACACATACGGCAACCATATTTTGCTTTTAACACATTCGGTCACTCGGGTGACCTATTTAACTTTCAAACATTCATTTTAAATTCTTAGTTAAAATAATGCGAATACCATTAACTACTAATGCCACACACTCACGTATGCATAAAATTAATCCTTACATGACCTATAGCTAATTCGGTCATTCGTCTTTCAAGCTTATCAAGCTTCATATCATGCTTCCTTGGCGAATATACATATAAGCACAATGTAGCATTTTTATTCATTTCATGATACATTCGGCCTTGGCATAATTTTCATTAAAAATCCCTATTAGCCACTTTTAAAATGCTAATGTTACAAGAAAGGTTACCCAAATTCACATTCGGCAACTACACATACACAAGCCAATTTTTCTTCCTATCATCAAATTTAACACGAATCACAAACTTAAACCCTCAATAGCTACTATGGTGAAATAGATCCTTTCAATTCCATTTAACTACCATAGATTTAAAGTATTTAAATCAAGTTCATGAGTTCCTAATGCAAGAATTAGGCCAACCTACTAACCTTAACACCCACATTCGGCAAGTGACCACATGCACACTCTCATAGCCGAATTTCCATATTACCAAAATCCTCAATACTCATATTCCCCTTATTCAACTTTAATCTAAGCTCCCTACTCACAAAACACAAGGAATAGAAATCATCTTCTAAGTTTCCTACCTTAGTCGAATGGCCAAATCACCACAAGGATCTAAATACACACATGGGCTCAATCAAAAACCTATCCATCAACTAAATTTTTTTATGAAATCTCAAAGAATTTACTTAAAACTTACCTCAATCAAACAAGTAGAAGACCGAATACCTAGCTTCTTCTCCCCCCTTTTTCTCTTCCTTTAGTTCATGACAAGAAGAACAAAACATAACCAAATTTCTCCTTTCTTCCTTTTATCAAGTTCCCCTCTTCTATTCGGCCAAAACACCAAGGATGAGCAACAAAACTCTTCTTTTTTTTTTTTTCTTTCTTTCTTTGCTTTTGTTTCTCTCATGTACGGCAAGGGGGGAAAGCATCCACACTCTTTTTTTGTTATCATCATTTTCTTTTTTCCATTTCTTTAATGCTAACTTTCTTATTTTATTGTTTCCTACATGCATCACTAGTCTAACATGTTGGAGACATGTTTCCACCCATAGCATGGCCGGCCATCTTGCTTCATTTTGGCTAATTTGACATGCAAGGACAACACCTTCCCACATGTATTAATAGGCCACCTTACATTTGCCTAGCACATTTCTAAATTTTCTCACATAAGTCCTATTTGATAAAAATTCACTTACAATTAACAAAATCCAAACATGAAATTTTTTCACACATGCATGTATACATATAATGAGCATCAATTATGATGGTTAATTATTCTTATGACTCGGTTTAGTGGTCCCGAAACCACTTTCCGGCTAGGGTCAATTTAGGGATGTCACACAATTCAACTTAAGCATAATAGCCATAATCGGCTTATAGCCTTAAATCATTACATATTCGGCACATTAACTAAATAAAATTTACATTCCTTTTTCCATATTAATTTAACTCTTGGGCATATAAAAAGGAATCAAATTTAAACACTTAAGAACTTACCTTGAATGTTGCCGAACGATTACAACGGCTATTCGATTACTTTCTCTTTTCCCTTATCCGAATTTTGCCCCTCTATGCTCTTGAGGTTGAATTTTTCTTCCCCAAGTGACCGAACATTCAAGAGCTCTTTTCCTCTCCTTTGTCTTCTATTTTCAGCTTTCATGAACAAGAATGAACAAAAACCTTTATTTTCTTCCTTTTTGTTATTCTATTACTAAACATTTTATGACACAAAATAACATATATTATTTGTGCCATACTTATGCCATAACTTCAATAAAAAAAATTTGCACATGTTGTCTACCATTACCACCATGGCCGGCCACTACACATAAAATGGGGAGTTTGACATGCAAATCCTCCTATTTTGCACTACTATTTATTAGGCCACTACATATTAGCCTATAGCATTTTCAAAAATTTTCACATAGGTCCTATTTCATAATTTCACTCACAAATGGCAGAATCAAAGCATGGGATTTCTACACATGCACTTTCACATGAAATAAACACATAATATAACATTTGATTATTTTTGGGACTCAGTTTTGTGATCCGGAAACCACTTTTCGACTAGGGCCAAATTAGGGCTGTCACATAACTGGTTATTATCAGAGATTTGTTAAAGAATTTTTGATGATTACTACGCTACTGACGAAACTACCTCAGAAAAACGTCAAGGTTGAATGGTCTAAAAATGTCAGCAAAGCTTTGACCAATTGAAAGCATTATTGACTGAAGCTTCTGTGTTGGTTCAGCCAAATTCTAGTAAGGAATTCGTATTTTATAGTGATAATTCGTTAAATGGTTTGGGTTGTGTGTTGATGCAAGAAGGCAAAGTAGTAGTGTATGCTTCTTGAAAGTTGAAATCGCACGAGAGAAATTACCCAAATCATGATTTAGAGCTTGCAGTTATTGTATTTTATTTAAAGATTTGGCAACACCATTTGTACAGAGAAAAAGTCCTCTCTTTATGGATTATAAAAACTTAAAGTATTTGATGTCACAGAAAGATCTGAACTTGAGACAACGTAGATAGCTTAAATTACTAAAAGATTACGATTTGATTATTGACTATCATTCAGGAAAAGCTAATGTTATTGTTGATGCTTTAAGTAGAAAATCTTTGTTTGCTTTAGATTTTTGAATACACGGTTGATGCTGATTGATGATGGTTCAATATTAGTTAAGTTAAAAGTTAGACTGACCTTTTTACAACAGATTTGTGAGGCTCAAAAAAGTGTTGTTGAATTGATTGTAAAAAGGAAACAGATTGAGTCGACACCTGATTTAGACTTTCATGTTAATTTAGATGATAGTTTGTATTTTAGAAATAGAATTTATGTTCCGAGGAATTCTGATGTTATTCAGAAGATTTTATAGGAAGCTCACAGTAGTAGCTTATCGATACATCCTGGTAGAAATAAAATGTATGGTGATTTGAAACAGATGTATTGGTGGCCAGGTATGAAATAAGAGATTTTAGATTTTGTATTAAAATGTTTAATCTATCAACAAGTTAAAGCCAAGCATCAGGTACCTTCTAGTTTGTTACAAACTGTGATGATTCCAGAGTGGAAATGACAACGTGTTACGATGGACTTTATATCAGGATTGCCTCCATCTTTGAGAAAGAAAGATGTTGTATGGGTTATTGTGGATCGTTTGATGAAATCAACATATTTCATTCTAGTACGTACGGATTATTCACTTGAGAAATTGGTAGAATTGTACGTTTCTGAGATTGCCAGATTGCATGGTATGCTTTTATCTATTATCTCTGATATAGATCCATAGTTTACTTCTAGATTCTGGAGTAAGTTACACGAAGCTTTGGGTACACAAATGCATTTTCGTAAATTGTTTCATCCACAGACTGATGGTCAATCTGAGCGAGTAATTCAGGTACTCGAGGATATGCTTCGATGTTGTGTTTTAGACTTTGAAGGTAGTTGGGAGAAATTTCATCTGTTGGTTGAATTTGCATACAATAATAGTTATAATGTGAGTACTAAAATGGCACCGTACGAAGCTTTGTATGGTCAGAAATGTTGAACTTAGTTATACTGGACTGAGCTGAGTGAGAAAAAGTTGTTCAATGTTGATTTGATTAGAGAAATCGAAGTAAAGGTCAAAGTGATAGTGACAGTTTAAAAGCTACTTTTGATCGTCAGAAATCTTACGCGAATTTGAAAAGGAAAGATATAGAATTCCAAGTCAACAATAAAGTATTTCTAAAAGTATCACCTTGGAGAAAAATTCTTTGGTTTGGCCAAAAAGGAAAGCTTCGTCTGCGATTCATTGGGTCGTATGAGATCATTGAGAGGATTGGACCAGTAGCTTATCGGTTGGCTTTACCGTCAGAGTTAGAGAAAATTCATAATGTGTTTCATGTGTCGATCTAACAATGGTACCAATTAGACCCTTTACACGTGATTTCACTTATAGATGTTGAAATTTAGCCGGATATGACATACAATGAAGAACCAATAACAAATTTAGCTCAGAAAGTTAAAGAGTTAATAAATAAAAGCATAGCTTTAGTTACAATTCTCTGGCAGCGTCATGAAATTGAAGAAACTATCTAGGAATTGGAAGAAGCTATGAAAGTGTAATACTCAAACCTATTTTCTAGTAAGCTTTTTGGAGACGAAAATTCCTTTAATGGAGAGAGTTGTAACAGGCTATTTTCAGTGATGTTAAAAATAGTAGTTTTGGGACCACAATTTTGACGAGTGAGTTATTTTTTTATTATTATTTTAATTTTACGGGATTATATTAATGTCGTATTAAAATTTCATTAATAAAATTTTGATGTTTGCATGGTTCATTAAGTAAAAATGACTAAATCGCAAAAGGTGAAAAGTTGATTTCTATTAGCTAAAGGGGTTAAATGACTTTGGAAATAAAAGTTACTAGACTTGAATGGTACTTATACCATATATGTTGGTAGTGGATGTTTATGGAAAGGTTTTGTGGTAATTTTAATGAAACAAAAGGGTTAAATTTGTAATTAATTAAAACAAGTAAAGGTTATTAAAATAAGATGAATTAAAAACATCATCTTCATTATTTTGTTAACTCTAAAACTGAATATCCATTGATATAAGAGGTAAATCTTTCAGTCATGGAGTTTCTTCATGCATGGTAGGTTTTCAAGCCCCGTTTTTATTGATTTTTATGTTTTTGAGCCCGTTTTAGCTTAATCTAACTAGCCCCAGGGGTAATTTGTAAAATTGTTAAAGGTTGAATGACTTGCCATGAATTCTTTTGAATGAGTTTTGATGTTAAATGATAGACTATGAATATTTGTTGAAAAATAAACAAGTTTTGTTAAGTGATTTTTGATGAATTTTGGATATAAAGACTCATTTGTTAAAGGTATAAATTATAGGGTTTTATTATGAAAAGATGGTAAATATCGGTTGTTTCAATGTCCTTGCATCTATGGTTAGTATGGATTTAGATTAAAATGGCTAGATTTTAAGTTATAAGCTTAAAAACTGAATTGTGAAAAGTTAAAACATTAGGAGAAAATTGGTAATTTTTTATAAATATGAAATGTGGATTAAATTGAATACTAAAAGTGTTTAATTCATTGAAATTACCTATTTAGATAGAGGTAAACTGCATTCGAAACTAGATTGGGGAAAAGCTAAAACTTCGGACTAGTTCGATTATATCACTATGCCCCTAATTGTCAAGGTAAGTTCGTATGAACGGTAATCGTGTTAACATTATTTAAATCAAATGTTTACTATGTTATTTTTAATGTAACTTAGTCAAAATATAAATGTATAAATGCTATGATGAATTGACAGATATTGAGTCTCAATTGAACCTTAGGAATTCTTAAGATACAAATGACATGTCATTAGGGATTTCATGTTTTGAGTGTTGGTCTTGAATGTCCTATCGATGACTGAGGTCCTATATTTGTTGTAGATTCACCACTTCTCGTGTGAGTAGCATCGTGTAGCTTACATTCTGACCCATAGCTCGTGTGAGTAATGATGTAAAGAAAAGATTATAGTTTTATGTAAAGGCACACTTTGTGTAAGCTTTCCCATATATCCGATGTAATTCTAGATGGTTCAACGGGTATAAAAAGGAACGAATTGGTAAATGTTCAATGGAATGAATCATGAACATATTAAAAGGAGTTATGAACTAAATGATGAGATTATATATATGCAAATCTACTTGTTTATGGATGAATACATTTGAACCATGTATAAGAGTACTAATTTGTGATTTTGATGATATTGTATAGGCTTACGCCAGACTTATGGTCTTGGTTGATTTTATATTTATGATTTATATTATGCAAATGAAATAGAAAGTTATGTTTTGGTTTTATACGAGCTTACTAAGCATTTATTGCTTACGTAGTTGTTTTCCTTTGTTTTATAGATTATTGGAAGCTCGATTTGGTTAAAAGCTCGTCAGAGACCTATCACACTATCCAACAATTAATTTAGTAGTTTTTGAGCATTTCAGCCAAGGTTTATAATGGCATGTATAGGATGTTGTGTAATGGTGCTTTGATATGTTTGGTTGGTGCGCTTTTATGTTTCCCAAATGTTGTCATTTTAGGTACTTGTTAAGGCTTGTAAATATGGCTCTTATGGTATATTTTGAATGGCTTGGAAATGGTTTTGAATGGCTTGGAAATGGTTAAATATGGTATGTTTTAGTACTTAAATGGACTAGGTTTGTATGCATGAAAGGAGGCGTGTGAACATGTTTAGGTAAGTATTGTTTGGATGCTAATTGTGGTGCCTTTGATATTGGTTAGGTGATCTAGGATGCTTGAAATGGTATGTTTATGCAAGCTTTAGATGGTGTTTGAATCTTTTTAATGTGTGCTTAAATGGTTTGAAAGGTGATACATGAAATGGAAAGTTATGTTTTGGTTTATACAAGCTTACTAAGCATTCATTGCTTAAGTAGATGTTTTCCTTTGTTTTATAGATTATCAGAAGCTCGATTTGGTTGAAAGCTCATCGGAGACCTATCACACTATCTAGCAATTAATTTGGTAGTTTTTTAGCATTTTGGCTAAGGTTTATAATGGCATGTATAGGATGTTGTGTAATGGTGCTTTGATATGTTTGATTGGTGCGCTTTTATGTTTACCAAATGTTGTCATTTTGGGTACTTGTTAAGGCTTGTAAATATGGTTCTTATGGTATGTTTTGAATAGCTTGGAAATGTTTAAATGTGGCATGTTTTAATACTTAAATGGACTAGATTTGTATGCATGAATGGAGGCATGTGAACATGTTTAGGTAAGTGTTGTTTGTATGCTAATTGTGGTGCCTTTGAATGGCATATTGGTTAGGTGATCTAGGATGCTTGAAATGGTATGTTTATGCAAGCTTTAGATGGTGTTTGAGTCATTTGAATGTGTGCTTAAATGGTTTGAAAGGTGATATATAAAATGGTTTGAAATGGCTTGATTTTAGGTAAATTTTGTGTAACACCCCGTACCCGAGTCCGTTACCGGAGTCGAACACAAGGTGCACACAGGCTTAACTTAATTATTTTCACAGTCCATAAAAAAAATTTCCAGGCAAGCTGGTTACTGCATCACTGTCGCCTTAAAAATCATATCTTGAGTTTCAAAGCTCAAAAATCAGTTTTGTAATTTTTCCCTGAAACTAGACTCATATGTCCATCTACACATTTTTTTCTAGAATTTTTGGTCAGGCCAATTAGTACAGTTTATTAGTTAAAGTCTCCCCTGTTACAGGGATCGACTACACTGACCTTCGCGCATTACGACTTGGATATCTCCCTGTACAGGGCTTCAATACTGATGTCGTTTGTTTCTATAGAAACTAAACTCAAAGAGGAATCTATACATATATAGCATGACTCCTAATTATCTCTGGTTAATTTATAGTGAATTTCCAAAGTCGGAACAGGGGATCCAGAAACCGTTCTGGCCCTGTTTCACGAGAACTTTAATATCTCTTAACATATAACTCATATGACCGTTTCGTTTCTTCCATATGAAAGTAGATTCATCAAGGTTCATTCACATAATTTATTCACTATTTAATTCCATTCCTACAATTTTTAGTGATTTTTCAAATCCACACCACTGCTGCTATCAGCATCTGTTTTCAAGGTAAACTTTACCTATTTCGTGGTCTCCATGGACCAACTAGAGTTTTGTCATACATAGGTCCACATATAATCATATTTAGCCATTCCAATGGCTGATCATTTGCCCAACACTTCCATTCCAGTCCATAGTCACATCATGAAACCATACATATATACATAAACACAAATGGTCTAATGCCATACTCCACTTTTACGAGCCATTTTCGCATGGCTGTACACACATACATCACAAAACGTACTTGAAAAAAAAACAGCAAAGGGTAGTCCTATACATACCATATCCAGAGTTCAACTAAAAGAATACCAAAGGGCTTTGATAGTGTGGATGACTTCGACTTCGATGATCCCGAATCCGATAGCTAACGAACAAAATCTAGAAAACAAAGAGCCAAAGCAAAGGGGTAAGCAATTTAATGCTTAGTAAGTTTCAAGCAATGAAATCGGCTTTGACTAAAGCATTACGTTCACATAGCTAAATGAATCACTCTGTTAATACACATTCTCATAATCATACTTACTTCACACTTCATCAACATATACACACACAAGGTATCAACCTATCTAAGAGCCGAAAGTTCGTTAGTCGATTGAACGAACACTATTTCAAACGAATCGACTTTTCCGATGCACATGTAAACATACCTTATCGTATGGGTTTTTCGAGCGTATTAATTGAATTTATTACAGCACCAAAACGCTCACCTTCAAACCGAGTTTCTTCGGAATTTAGCCGGATATAACCACAAGCACAATTGCCTTCGGGTCTTAACCCGGATTTGGTAACTTGCACAAATGCCTTCGGGTCTTAGCCCGGATATAACAACTCGCACGAATGCCTTCTGTCTTAGCCGGATATAATCACTAGCATAAATGCCTTCGGACTTAGCCCGGTATCATTCAAATGCTCATGTACACATATATCAATAATCACGACACATCCATATTTCATTTTCGTTACTAAGGCTCAAACACAAAACATTTATCCAACCTTTCCAATTTTGGCTCAATAGCCACACACAAAGAGCATGATTTCAATTGACTTTACAACGTAGTCCCTACGCACATTCTGCTATCCGCCATAATATGACAAATCATTTCAATATAATTCAAGTAGGGTCATTACTCAAGACTTACCTCGGATGTTGTCGAACAATTCGATGGCTATTCGACCACTTTTTCCTTCCCTTTATCGGATTTAGTCCCCTTTGCTCTTGAGCTTAATTTAACAAATAAATTGATTTAATCATTTGAGCATCGACAAGAGGAATTCAAGGTACTTAGCCCACATATATTCATTAGACATTAAAGTCACATATGTACGAATTCATGAATTAAACTCAACACATTAGTTAGTACTCTCCTTAGCCAATTTTCTAAGTCAAGATAAAGCCTTCAACATGCTTACTCATGGCGAACAACACATCAACCTAGGTACTCATTCATGTGGCCGATTATGCATGTTGGTGTTGAGGCCAATTACGTGTTTAATACCACACATGAATGGCATACATTTTACTAACTAATGCATTACATATTGTAGCTCAATACACATCTATCATTCACTTCATAACCGAAACATCATCACAAGTAAATATACACCTTGAGATAGTATATATGTCATACCAATACATCATGTGCAAACATATATACATATAGGTGCAAGGGCCGAATCTCAAGTTGATTATAACCAAATATAAACATATATCCAAAACACAAATCTTACCTACCATGCAATAAGCATAAATCATTCTTATGGATATACCATGGCCGAATACATCACAACACCATATCATTTCGATTTTGGTCATGGTTAAACAAAGAACTTAATGTCTCACTCCAAAAATGCTAAAAAGAAGGTCCAAGAGCCATCAATCCACCATCACATGTATCATTAGCAAGCTTCATATTTAACATGCAATGGCATCAACACAAAATCCACCTTGGCCGAATATCATCCCCATGACATAGCAAAGTTTTGAACCATGGACTAATTAGAACTCAAGCTAGTAACTAAAACATGCATGAATCTCATGGAACACCATCAAACATACCTTAACTTAGATGCAAATATGGCCGAATATCTTCAACCTTTCTCCTTTCAAACCGGCCAAGAAGAACCAAAGGATGAAGCTTTTCTTTTCTCTCTTTTTTTCTTCCTAGTTTTGGCTCAAAGAAAGGATGAACAAATTTTTTTTTTCTTTTTCTTCAACTCATGGCAATGGGGGATCACACACCTTCTTTCTCTTCTTTTTTTTTCATTTCTTTATTCCTCACCTTAGTTTAATGTTTCCTCCCATATTGCACCAACAAAACATGTCTATGACATGTTTTGCCCATCCTCCTTGTCATGGCCGCCACCACTTATAAAAAGAAGGGTATTTGACATGCAAAACCATTGTTTTGCATGCATGCTTCAATTAGTCATCACACAATTCCTATCCTACTTTCAAAGTTTACTACTAGGTCCTTTTAGTGAAATTCACATTTATAACCCTAAATCAAATCATCAAAATGTCACACACAATTAACACATATCATAGGCATCAAAATGAATATTAAATTATTTTTATGCCTCGGTTTTGTGGTCCCGAAACCACATTCCGACTAGGGTCGTTTTAAGGTCACACAACTCTCCCCACTTAAGAAATTTTCGTCCCAAAAATCTTACCGTAAATAGGTTTGGGTATCGCTCTTTCATAGAGTCCTCGGGTTCCCAAGTAGCTTCTTCTATCCGTGTTTGAGCCATAACACTTTCACTAGCGGAACCCTTTTGTTTCGCAACTCTTTCACTTCACGTGCTAGGATATGAACTATGGACTAATTAGAACTCAAGCTAGTAACTAAAAACATGCATGAATCTCATGGAACACTATCAAACATACCTTAACTTAGATGCAAATATGGCCGAATATCTTCAACCTTTCTCCTTTCAAACCGGCCAAGAAGAACCAAAGGATGAAGCTTTTCTTTTCTCTCTTTTTTTCTTCCTAGTTTTGGCTCAAAGAAAGGATGAACAAATTTTTTTTTTCTTTTTCTTCAACTCACGGCAATGGGGGATCACACACCTTCTTTCTCTTCTTTTTTTTTCATTTCTTTATTCCTCACCTTAGTTTAATGTTTCCTCCCATATTGCACCAACAAAACATGTCTATGACATGTTTTGCCCATCCTCCCTTGTCATGGTCGGCCACCACTTATAAAAAGAAGGGTATTTGACATGCAAAACCATTGTTTTGCATGCATGCTTCAATTAGTCATCACACAATTCCCTATCCTACTTTCAAAGTTTACTACTAGGTCCTTTTTAGTGAAATTCACATTTATAACCCTAAATCAAATCATCAAAAATGTCACACACGAATTAACACATATCATAGGCATCAAAATGAATATTAAATTATTTTTATGCCTCGGTTTTGTGGTCCCGAAACCACATTCCGACTAGGGTTGTTTTAAGGCTGTCACATTTTGGGTTCACACGGCCTGAGACATGAGCGTGTGACTCAGCTGTTTGAGGCATACGGCCTGGTGACATGACTGTGTGTCACCTGAGGATTTCAAATGGTACAATTCAATGAGTTACACAGGTGAGGACACGAGCTGGGACACGGCTGTGTGTCCCTATTTCGAAAGTTACATGGCCTAGGGCCATGTCACACGGCCTGGCCACACGACCATGTGACACCTGTTTTGAAATTTTTGCATCTTTTTTCCTAAACTTTCCAATTTGTTTCAGATTAGTATTGAATTGTTCTAAAGCTATTTTTAGGGCCTCGAGGGATCCATTTAGGGACACTATCCATGTGAATGAATGCTTTATGATATATTTAAATTATTGAATGATTTGATGTTTAAATGTTTTTGATTATATGATAATGCTCCGTAATCCTAATTCGGTGACGAAAACGGGTTTGGGGTGTTACATAAAACCTTAGCTAGCAAACATCTATTTTGCTAACAATGACTCATTAAACGATGCTAAATTATAGAAACCTAAACCCCTATCTAGTTTCGACAAGCATAAACGTTGCCAAGTACTCTAATGAATGCCTTTAAGTGATTTATTATTGCTTTACCAAAATTTATTGAGGACACTATCTAATTAATGACACAATTTGTTTGGAAAAATATTACACTGCACAGCATAAACTGGAATTGCTTGCAAGATAGCCTTGATAAAAACTTTTTTCCTCCCATTAATGAGAAACGCATGTTCCAACTCTCCATTCTCTTCTGAAATCTGTCCACATAATGCATAAAAGCCCGGTTTTTATTCCTGCCCACCATAATAAGTAAACCTAGATATTTTTCTAGGTTCATCAGCACATGAACCCAAAGTATGTTTCCCACCTAGTCTTTCTTATCATCACCTACAATTACACCAAAAAATATAAGCTACTTATCAAAGTTCACCTTTTGCCCAAAAGCTTTCTCATACTCTGTAACACCCCGTACCCGAGACCGTTTCCGGAGTCGAACACGAGGTGTTAACGGACTTAATTCATTAATTAAACAGCTCATACAATTCATTTTAAAATTTCCAGACAAGCTGGCTAACTGCATCACAGTCGCTTTAAAAATCATATCTCGAGTTACGAAACTTGAAATCCAATTCGTAAATTTTTCCTGAAACTAGACTCATATATATATCTACTAATTTTTTCTAGAATTTTGGTTGGGCCAATTAGTACAGTTTATTAGTTAAAGTCTCCCTGTTTCAGGGTTCAACTACTCTGACCTCTGTGTATTACGAATCAGATATCTCCCTATACAGACCTTCAATGACTATGCCGTTTATCTCTAATAAAACTAGACTCAATAAGGAATCTGTACATATAAAGCGTGACTTCTAATTATCTTTGTAAAATTTATGGTGAATTTCCAAAGTCATAATAGGGGATCCAGAAATCGCTCTGGCCCTGTTTCACAAAAATTTAAACATCTCATAAAATATAGCTCATATACCTGTTTCGCTTATTTCATATGAAAATAGACTCATCAAGCTTCGATTCCATAACTTATTCATTATTTAATTCCATTTCTACTATTTTTAGTGATTTTTCAAACTCACGTCACTGCTGCTGTCTGAATCTATTTTATGGTAAATTTTACCTATTTCATGGTTTCCATGGATTAGCTAGCAATTTGACATACATAATACCAAATATGATCATGATTAGCCATTCCAATGGCTAATCATTACCAAGCATTTCTATTTTCATACCACTCAATAACCATATCATAAGACCATATATATAAAATGATTATAATGCTATACATGCCATACTCAAAATATACAAGCCATTATGCCAAGATGGTATACGGATAGTGTGAGCGTGCCTCCGACCGCTTCCGATTTCCGAGCTGGCTTGTCAACACTACAAGGAATGAAAAGGAGGAGTAAGCATAAATGCTTAGTAAGCTCACATGCAAATAGCAAGTAACATAACCATATAAGCAAACATAAAACATCATTTGCATAATCATCACCAAGACATTCATATCACCTTTTCATTTATCATCTTACCATATTGTTGTTATATCGAGTTTTCAACCCGAGGGTTAAGTACATACCTGTTCAAAGTATCCATTTCACAACACTTACCAATACGTCCCTTTCATCTTGAGTATTCCTCCATTTGAGTAGAACTTTACCCGTTGAACATATCGGAATATAATTCGGATACGTGGAAAGTTTGCACATAAGTGCCACATATGTAGCCAAGCTACCATGTAACCCGCCCATAAGTGAACTCGGACTCAACTCAACGAGCTCGGGCGTTCGCATCCATAAGTGAACTCGGACTCAACTCAACGAGTTCGGATGCCTAGTTACATCTCACGAACTCGGACTCAACTCAACGAGTTCGGACGCTCGCATCCATAAGTGAACTCGGACTCAACTCAACGAGTTCGGATGCTCAACCATCCTAGTGACATGTCACTTGTATCCTAATCTATTCCTAAGGTTCAAACGGGCGTTTTCCTTGATCACACATCTTTGCCATCTTCCACAGAATATCGAAATTGATACTTCGGTGATAGTTCATGCTCATCAAGTAATTCACATAATTACATATTATTCAACAATAACCACAAAGCATAATATTTCATGATAATAATCAGCATCATATCATATAAACAACATTAAATTGCTTAAAATGACAATTATGTTACTACATTTACACATGAACTTACCTCGTATGCGAAAATGGCTATTTTTACCATTTCGTCCACAACTTGGTATTTTCCCCATTTTAGCCCGAATTTCAGTTTTCCTTGCTCTATCATTTAAAATATAGTCTAATTAGGACTCACATTATTCAAATTGACCCAAAATCATATTTTGGAAAAATTACAATTTTGCCCCTAAACTTTTGCATATTTACACTTTTTCCCCAAAGCTCGTAAATTAAAATTCAGCCTATTTTCTTATGTTTTATGACATGCTGATCATTTTTCCCTTCTATGGCAACATCAAATTCTCACTCTAACATGTACTTATGACTATTAGGTATTTTTACCGATTAAGCCCTTTGCTCGTTTTCACTTAAAACCGAGTAGCACAAGTTGTCTAACATAATTTAAAACCTCATATTCTATCATAAAACACCAAAATACACAAATTTCACCTATGGGTATTTTTCCAAATATAAACCCTAGGTTAAATTATTGCTAGCATAAGCTAAATCGAGCTACCGGGACTCCAAAAACGTAAAAATCATTAAAAACGAGGCTAGAACGGACTTACAATCGAGCTTGGAAGCTTGAAAAACCCTAGCCATGGTTTCTCCTTGCTATATTCGGCCATGGGGTTGAAGATGAGCAAAATTGGCTTTAATTTTGTATTTTAATTCATTTTACCCCTAAATGACCAAAATGCCCTTACTACTAAACTTTCCAAAATTCCATCCATGTCCAATTTTGTCCATAGACTTAGAAATTGGTAAAATTACTTTTAAGGACCTCTAATTAATAATCTAATTCAATTTTATGCAAAATACTTCTAGAACACAAGTTTTGCAATTTATTCAATTTAGTCCCAAATTTCAAATTAAGCACTTTATGCATAAAATTTCTTCACGAAATTTTCACACAATCATGCAATCATATCATAGACCTTAAAATAATCATAAAATAATTATTTATATCTCGGATTTTGTGGTCACGAAACCACTATTCCGACTAGGCCCAAAATCGATATTACAACTCTCCCCTTCGGGATTTTCGTCCCTAAAAATCTTACCGTAAAAGTGGTCTTCACTTTTAATCTCATATTTGGTGTCAAGAACTTGCACTTAGACTGTACCTCCAATATATCTCTTCAATTTCTCATATGATCTAAAAGCTTACGCCTCAACTCTCAACTGTTCTTAAATTTTCAATTCTTCTTAATTTCCCATGATATCATGACATAAAACCCGGATCTCAACTTGATTTAATGGAGACCTAATTCCAAGAAATCCAACAATCAAAGAGACCGAAATTCCATGAATCGATGAGTAGGAATTCATTCAATACAGATGTGATTTATAGATCTCGCCAAACATTTAACAATAGGATACATCACATTTTCCTCTTTCCGCCATAGAAATAATTCGATATGGCCTCAAGAATAATCCTTCTCATTTCCATCCCAATATCAACATTGACAAGGATAATTTTGATAGATCCCAATGCTCGCTTTAACCCCTTTAACAACTCCGATTTTATGTAACATCGGATGCTCTAAACTATCACATTACCTCACCGTCTTGAAACACATCACAATTCATACAACAATACATTCTTGAAAGTCGAAGTCATTGCTCAATGTAGATCGGTCTAGTTCGGACGCTTGCTACCAATATTCTCATCTATCCGAACTCACAACATGTAATAAACTTTTCAGCTTTCACAAGATGGAAACCTTATCATTCGTAGTGACTTAAACTAATATTCAACTCTTTCTAATAAATATACACTTCTCGCTCAAACTATTTACTCTTTTATACGTACAAAATGAAATTCTATTATCGACTTGGGAAAATAATCTCGACATAATTGTCACATGAAATCTTTCAAATAAATAATTTACCATACCGACTAAAACTCGCGCTTTTATCACCTATGCCTTTACTGATGTCAAATCCTTACATAGAAATTAGAAAAAATCCCAATACTAAAATCACCACATTACCAAGATCAAATTAGAAGTATAGTCATATTTGACATGATTATCACGAGCTGAAGAACGTACTTCGAACATGAGTCATACAAATTATGGAACAAAGATAACAAGAAAACCGAATAAAGAAATCCAAGATAGAGAAACCCAGAATAAAGAAATCCAGAATAAAGAGATCCAGGATTAAGAAACCCAAGATACGATACTATGCCGGAGAATCGAAAACCAAATTCATAGAGAAAATACAGAATACCCTGATAATTCTTCAAAGAAAGAAAGTCCAAAAGAAAACATCATTTAATCCCACTGAAATCAAATATAACAAGATCAATATATCTTCCCATACATATATATCAGATGAAGCATCAAGTAGAAGAAACAGAATCATAATATCATATGAATTCTCTCATCAATTCTTATTAGACGAAATGAAATAGAATACCCGATAAAATAGAGCAATATAAATTATAAACCAGTCAGACTACCAATGCTTTCATCCAACACCAGAATTAGAAGACATTCCCATATAACAAGAATTTCTTCAGAAGATCAATAGCCATAGAAATATTTCGAGAACGGGTGAACACATAGAACATCTCAAAAGAGATCGCTAAATCTGTCCGGTCATAGTCATCACACTCAGATAATTCACATTTGAAATATCATTTCCCCAACTAGTTCTCGTCACAAATTTTATATTAAACCATTCACTAAAAAGGCCAATTCGAATAAATTTCGATTTACACTTTTCTCGACCTTGCACTTGAGTAATTCGATTTACCAAGGAGAATTCCTTTTCTAACTAGGACAAGGCATAACTCCAATAATTTTTACGTCAATCCGATACTTTCTGGCTCTGACTTTACTTATCAGCTCATTTTCAATCTCGGATCATACTTATAATTATTCTATCACTGAACTCTTTGGGTTCTCAACCGAAAACTTATTCAATACAAATCTCATGAAATTCCATTATAAGTAGCACTTTGGTAAGGGGGAGGGGTTGTAGGACCTCTGACTCGACTTTCTTATACATACACATATGACACAACTTCCATCATCATAGTAACATCATCAAAATCATGTCATTCATTCATGTTGGCTTACACCAATTTTCCTATTGTCCCATTTAGACAATATACTTATGCATACATTCTATGTTTTCTAGACAGCTTTACTTATCCATTCAATTAATTAAATTAATTCATGCTCATGACATTATATAAGGCCAAACAAACATAGATATTTGCATCACAATCACAACTTTCATTTCGTGCATCATCATGTACATATCATTACAATCATATAATTCAGTCCAACAATTTAACATAGATAAGTTCATTTCATTATAATCCTTTACCTCATAAAAATTATATACCATTAACATTCATCAACATTCGACATCCAATCAAGACAAGGACATTTTCATTCGTATCATAATATTATGACCTTTATTCATACCTCTACTACTTTCTATTTATTCCGTTCATCTTATCAAGTAAGCCACATACACTACATCATATGAGCATTAAGCAAATATGAATATTTATCACAACATGAACTTTCATCTCACATATTATCACATATGTATCATAAACCTTTATTCATACTTTTCTGAACCGAGACGTATCATAATCATAATTTTACTCAAATATCTTTACTTAACATTGAACATGGTTGGCGCAGCTTCGGTTGGAGAGTACCTGCCTAAATAAGACGGTACTTATACGCGTCGGAAGACATCACACTATCACAGATCGCTGGCATGTATAGCTAAACTTTTACACATGCTAGGTTAGTCCGAGAACCGACTAAACCTGCTCTGATACCACTAAATGTAACACCCCGTACCCAAGACCGTTTCCGGAGTCGAACACGAGGTGTTAACGGACTTAATTCATTAATTAAACAGCTCATACAATTCATTTTAAAATTTCCAGACAAGCTGGCTAACTGCATCACAGTCGCTTTAAAAATCATATCTCGAGTTACGAAACTTGAAATCCAATTCCGTAAATTTTTCCTGAAACTAGACTCATATATATATCTACTAATTTTTTCTAGAATTTTGGTTGGGCCAATTAGTACAGTTTATTAGTTAAAGTCTCCCTGTTTCAGGGTTCAACTACTCTGACCTCTGTGTATTACGAATCAGATATCTCCCTATACAGACCTTCAATGACTATGCCGTTTATCTCTAATAAAACTAGACTCAATAAGGAATCTGTACATATAAATCGTGACTTCTAATTATCTTTGTAAAATTTATGGTGAATTTCCAAAGTCATAACAGGGGATCCAGAAATCGCTCTGGCCCTATTTCACAAAAATTTAAACATCTCATAAAATATAGCTCATATACCTGTTTCGCTTATTTCATATGAAAATAGACTCATCAAGCTTCGATTCCATAACTTATTCATTATTTAATTCCATTTCTACTATTTTTAGTGATTTTTCAAACTCACGTCACTGCTGCTGTCTGAATCTATTTTATGGTAAATTTTACCTATTTCATGGTTTCCATGGATTAGCTAGCAATTTGACATACATAATACCAAATATGATCATGATTAGCCATTCCAATGGCTAATCATTACTAAGCATTTCTATTTTCATACCATTCAATAACCATATCATAAGACCATATATATAAAATGATTATAATGCTATACATGCCATACTCAAAATATACAAGCCATTATGCCAAGATGGTATACGGATAGTGTGAGCGTGCCTCCGACCGCTTCCGATTTCCGAGCTGGCTTGTCAACACTACAAGGAATGAAAAGGAGGAGTAAGCATAAATGCTTAGTAAGCTCACATGCAAATAGCAAGTAACATAACCATATAAGCAAACATAAAACATCATTTGCATAATCATCACCAAGACATTCATATCACCTTTTCATTTATCATCTTACCATATTGTTGTTATATCGAGTTTTCAACCCGAGGGTTAAGTACATACTTGTTCAAAGTATCCATTTCACAACACTTACCAATACGTCCCTTTCATCTTGAGTATTCCTCCATTTGAGTAGAACTTTACCCGTTGAACATATCGAATATAATTCGGATCGTGGAAAGTTTGCACATAAGTGCCACATATGTAGCCAAGCTACCATGTAACCCGCCCATAAGTGAACTCGGACTCAACTCAACGAGCTCGGCGTTCGCATCCATAAGTGAACTCGGACTCAACTCAACGAGTTCGGATGCCTAGTTACATCTCACGAACTCGGACTCAACTCAACGAGTTCGGACGCTCGCATCCATAAGTGAACTCGGACTCAACTCAACGAGTTCGGATGCTCAACCATCCTAGTGACATGTCACTTGTATCCTAATCTATTCCTAAGGTTCAAACGGGCGTTTTCCTTGATCACACATCTTTGCCATCTTCCACAGAATATCGAAATTGATACTTCGGTGATAGTTCATGCTCATCAAGTAATTCACATAATTACATATTATTCAACAATAACCACAAAGCATAATATTTCATGATAATAATCAGCATCATATCATATAAACAACATTAAATTGCTTAAAATGACAATTATGTTACTACATTTACACATGAACTTACCTCGTATGCGAAAATGGCTATTTTACCATTTCGTCCACAACTTGGTATTTTCCCCATTTTAGCCCGAATTTCAGTTTTCCTTGCTCTATCATTTAAAATATAGTCTAATTAGGACTCACATTATTCAAATTGACCCAAAATCATATTTTGGAAAAATTACAATTTTGCCCCTAAACTTTTGCATATTTACACTTTTTCCCCAAAGCTCGTAAATTAAAATTCAGCCTATTTTCTTATGTTTTATGACATGCTGATCATTTTTCCTTCTATGGCAACATCAAATTCTCACTCTAACATGTACTTATGACTATTAGGTATTTTTACCGATTAAGCCCTTTGCTCGTTTTCACTTAAAACCGAGTAGCACAAGTTGTCTAACATAATTTAAAACCTCATATTCTATCATAAAACACTAAAATACACAAATTTCACCTATGGGTATTTTTCCAAATATAAACCCTAGGTTAAATTATTGCTAGCATAAGCTAAATCGAGCTACCGGACTCCAAAAACGTAAAAATCATTAAAACGAGGCTAGAACGGACTTACAATCGAGCTTGGAAGCTTGAAAACCCTAGCCATGGTTTCTCCTTGCTATATTCGGCCATGGGGTTGAAGATGAGCAAAATTGGCTTTTAATTTTGTATTTTAATTCATTTTACCCCTAAATGACCAAAATGCCCTTACTACTAAACTTTCCAAAATTCCATCCATGTCCAATTTTGTCCATAGACTTAGAAATTGGTAAAATTACTCTTTAAGGACCTCTAATTAATAATCTAATTCAATTTTATGCAAAATACTTCTAGAACACAAGTTTTGCAATTTATTCAATTTAGTCCCAAATTTCAAATTAAGCACTTTATGCATAAAATTTCTTCACGAAATTTTCACACAATCATGCAATCATATCATAGACCTTAAAATAATCATAAAATAATTATTTATATCTCGGATTTTGTGGTCACGAAACCACTATTCCGACTAGGCCCAAAATCAGGATATTACATACTCAGTGTAACCTGGTAGACTCCTTCAACTTCTTCCTTTGATGCAGTACCAAAAAGGATACTATCATTAACAAAAAATAAATGGTTGATTGTCAGGCCTCCCCTACCAATCTGAACTCCCCCTATTAAATCTAATTCCCTAGCCTCAATCAACAAACTAGAAAAACCTTGCGTACATAGCAAGAACAAGTATGGACTTAGTGGATCACCCTATCATAAACCTCTAGTCAAAACGAAACTTGTACTACTTCCCCCATTGGTTTCAATCATGTGAGAAATCGGTGCTACACACTACATGATTAATGTCAACCAACCAACATAGAAGCCCAACCAAATCATCATCCCAACAAAAAAATCTCATTCCACCCTGTTGTACACTTTGCTTATATCAAGTTTGATAGTAAAATTCCTTTTCTTGCCTCATCTTCTAACTTTCAACATATGCAAAATCTCATACGCAACTAAAACATTGTCAGAAATCTACCTTCTTAGTATGAAAGCCCCTTGAGCCTCGTGGATACAACAATCAGTAAAACCACTCATTCTGTTCACTATCACCTTGGCAATAATTTTATGTAAAACATTGTATAAACTAATAGGTCTGCATTGCATAATAGTCCACGACGTACTAACCTTTGGAATCAAAATGATGTGTGTCTTGTTTATATCCTACATTGCTATTTTACCTTTTAGCACAACAAGGCAATACGACATAACATCCGTCCCTAAGTAAAACAAAGCCAAGAAACCATCAATTCCTGGAGCTTTATGATGAGCCATATCCTTGACAACAACTCAAATTTCCTCCTCCTTGAAAGGTAGCATCATGTGAACATTCATCTCATAAGAAATTATCCTTTCAACATTATCGAATATTTGTGATGCATCCCCTGCTTTTGAAGCCGTGAACAAGTCATCGAAATAACAAGTAGCCAATTGCATGATCTCGTCCTCTTCTGAGATCCAACATCCTTTATCATTCTCGAGGCTCTTAATAACATTACGTTGCTTTCTCCTTGTAGTAATCTTATGAAAAAAAGTAGTGTCCCAATCACCATTAAAAAGCCAATTGACAACCCAAGTTGAATTTTCATCATTTCAGTAAGAATATTATCATTTGCGCATACAACTCTTTCATTCTATCTTCTAATCTTCTTTTGCAGGCCTCTTGTTTTCCCTTCTTTGTTCGACTCTAATGTTGCAGCTTCTTTCCCAACCCCTCAAGCTTTTCAAGCAAATAATCTATTACCGATGCCCAATAACCCCGAATTTCATCCTCAACCAACCCCTACTGACACCAGTTGTAACACCCCAAACCCGGCCCAGACGTTATGGCCGAATCTGATGTGCCACATTGAAGTTAAAAACCCATGTTTTGTTTTAGTGCTTTAAAAACTAACTTTTGTTAAGCTAACAAAGTGAATAGGAGCTGGGCACCAGGTAGGAATCCGTAACAGAGGAGGTGAGCCATGAAGGCTGCTTAAGTACCAAGCTCTTCTAATGGATCCAATCCTAGACATGCCCACAACCATTGCCACACTTGGTTAAATCAAGTTGTAATTTATTTAAGTTGAAATCTTTAATAAATCGGATAATCGTGGCGTGGTGTTATTTTGAAAACAATTATCATTTTCAAAACACGTCTTAAGTCTAGCCCATTTATTAACAAACAGATTAAAGTTATTAAAAATAAAATAATCCCAGAAAAATAATTAAAATGGCCTTATTACAACCCAAAACCAAAGAATAATATTAATAAGATAAAACTTATAAAGAAATAAATCGGCTACTTATTGCAATTAAAAGAAATGAAACAAGAGTGTGGCCATCTCCGAGTCCTCGCAGCTCCAAACCATCTAAGCTTAGGGATTACCTGTACTGTTAGAAACGGGGTGAGTTTACGAAAACTCAGTGTGTAATCCCAATAACAAACAAACAGTGAAAACACAGTATCAGTACAATCTGGGCCAAAGCCTTATTTAGTCTTGACATATACTGGGCCGAAGCCTTTCGTTTAACGGTTACTAGGCCGAAGCCTTTTCAT
Source organism: Gossypium arboreum (assembly GCF_025698485.1). Lineage (NCBI taxonomy): Eukaryota > Viridiplantae > Streptophyta > Magnoliopsida > Malvales > Malvaceae > Gossypium > Gossypium arboreum. The sequence continues at coordinate 103,319,388 of NC_069080.1, forward strand.
AAATCATATCACTAGGCCGAAGCCTTTTCATAAATCATATCATTGGGCCGAAGCCTTTACTGTAAATGGTATGGCCCTTAGGCCCATTTCAATATCACATGTAATGTCAATGGATGTATGAAAGCCCATTTCAATATCACATGAAATACCAATGAATGTATGCAAGCCCATTTGGGGAGACTACTCAACCCACTATCCGCTACTCTCCACCCGTACCAACCAACACACCATGTGGGGAATAACTCAACCCACCCAACCAACACACCACTGGCAGCATAGCTGCTTTATCATATATTTGGAGGTCTAGCCTCTTTAATAACTGGGGCAAAGCCCTTTTGATGGCGGGCAAAGCCCTTTTCAGAAACCGGGCAAAACCCTTTTCAATAAACGGGGCATAAGCCCTTTTGATGGCGGGGCATAAGCCCTTTTCAATAAACCGGGGCATAAGCCCTTTTGCACTTCCTCCATCCATATAAAACCCAACCCAATGCAACATGTCATGTATGCGTAATGTCATGCCCATATTTGAATTAAACAATCACAGTCAAGTCATTCATATCACCAACATATATTCACAATCAAATCACAACCATACAAATCCAAGTCACCACTTGCCCACAAGGGCAAAACAGTCATTTTTCACATTATAAGGGTATTTTCATAATTTTACCAAATATCGGGGTTTTCCATGTTCATTACAATTATCAATATTTTTGAGTGTTTAAACAATGATCTTTAACCCACTTTATCAAATTCGGGCTTTTGGGCCTAAAACCCCTAATGGGCCCTACGAATGCTGATTTAGCCTACTTAACCCAAATTTTACAACAATACTAACCGTGTTAACGTGAAACTTTTCCAAATTCCATTTTCTATCAATTCTACCCAAATGGGTCTGAAAGCCCATTGGGCCCAATTTTAGCCCATTGAGGCCCAACTTACCATCGTGCACAAAATTGAGTTCTTACTTGTTCCATCGATCCAAACACCGATCTTATCGTATTTATCGCATTTATACCCAAACGCAACATTACAAGTTCTTGAAATACCGGTATTTTAGCATTTCGGCTTCTCAGTAAATATTAATCTAAGCTATTACGAGGGTTAGTACACACCTGTTACGAGTTGAAGTTGAAACGTTTCCAAAATCAATCGCCGACGATAACCACCACCTGTCACTCAACTTAACTAATCCAATATCAATATATGTAAATCCTAAGCACATCAATCATACGGAACATAAGGGCATATTCGTCATTTTACCATACTGGGGTATTACGGTCACTTTACCCTACAGGGGCTTTACGGTCACTTTACCCTACAGGGGCTTTACAGTCTTTTTACCTAATAGGGGTATTTTAGTCATTTCATCCTACAAGGGTGTTTTGGTAAATCTACAAACCAAGGGTATTTCAGTAATTTTGTAAACCAATGGTATTTCCATAATTTTTAGAAAGTCAAGGGTATTTTTGTAACTTTATAAATCAGGGGTATTTTGGTAATTTTGTAAATCAAGGGTATTTCAGTAATTTTACAAACCAGTGGCATTTTGGTAATTTTACAAACTAGGAATATTTTGGTAATTTTACAAATTGAGGGTATTTCGGTAATTTTACAAACCAGGGGTATTTTAGCAATTTTACAGACTAGGGTATTTTCATAATTTTACTGATCGAGGGTATTTTGGTAATTTTGTAAACCAAGGGTATTTTAGTAATTTTGTAAATCGAGGGTAAAACAGTAATTCTGTAAATCAAGGGTAAAACATCAATTCTATAAATCGAGGGTAAAATGGTAATTTTATAAATCGAGGGTAAAAAGGTAATTCTATAAATCGAGGGTACTTTGGTAATTTTACAATTTGAGGGTATTTCAGTAATTTGGTAAGCTAAAGTATTCTAAACAGGGATAACAATACGAATGGGCCTAAAGCCTATTCTCGGCCCAAATGGGCCCACACGCTCGTGTGGCCCTTTTAACCCAAATCTAGCCACAGATATGAGATTCACCTAGCCTAGTCTAATATTTACTACACAATCAAACAACTTATCCAATTGGGCCCGTAGGCCCACATGACCCCTTTCGGCCTATCGCGGCCTGAAGTAGCCATCCTACAGCTAGAGTAGCGAGAAATACACACCTGATTGGCGACTGGAGTTAATCCAAACTCCAAGCACTCTTAGCCGACGCTCAACCCAAACGAGCACGCCATACAGCGAAAGGGATCAGCCAAGAAAGGTACCTTTACTCTCCTTATGGTTCCCTCTATTTAAAGCCAGCTTCGCATCCACTCTTATGTTAACTTCCCGATGTGGGATCCCTCCAACATCAGAGTTTAAATTCAACACCAACTCTTGCCGCCTCCTGTTAGCAAAATAAATGCTCCTTGCTTGCCATGGGATTCGTACCCATGCCTCCCCTCAGATGCTCCACACGCTTCTTACCACTAAGCCATAAGGCTTTTTGTGTCATATTTTATCCCCAATTAATTATAAGGTCTAAAGGCCAAAGTCCAGGTTCCCTTAAAAAACCAAAATAAATTGCAAGAGCCAAGGCTTAAACCCAGGCTCCCATACAACCTTAATGACGCCATAACCACTAGACTACATGCTTCCTTGTGTCATTTATTTACCACAATAATTTAAAAGGCCCTCATCCAAGCATCCAGGTTTTTTTCACTTAATACCAAAATTTTTGCTAACGCCCAAGTTTGAACCCATGATTTCTCCAACACTTCTCAAAGCCATTAACCACTAAGGCAAACATTTAATTGTGTTATTTCATTGCACAATTAAATACCTATATACAACCTCCTTACGGACCCGCACTTAAGGCCCAATACTTCTAGGCCCAAATTCGGGGTGTTATACCAGTCTTTATCAAAATAAAATTTCATTTGTCCTTTCCCTATCCTTATATTACACCGGCCTCTCATATCCACAAAAATCAAACAATGATAAAAAAAAGTATGGCTCAAATGTATTTTGTTAAGTGATTTTTGATGATTTTAATGTTTAGGGATTAAGTTGTTGAAATAGTAAAAGTTCATGTAGATTTTGTGAAATGATGAAAAATATGGATTGTTTAGAAACCCTTACAAATTTGGTTAGCATGGTTAATGGCTAAAAATAATAATTTTGCAAATTTCGGATTTAATGACTAAATTGCATAAAAGGTAAATGTTAGGGTAATTTTATAAAATAATGATGGGAGGGCTTAATTGTATAAAATTTCTTATTTAAGTGCAGGGATAGTATTAACTGAATGAATTTACTATTTAGATCAAGAAACACAACAAGCAGATTTAAATTGAGGAAAAGCTAAAGTTTCGGACTAGTTGTCGACTCTATTTTTGCAACAGTTTTTGTCGAGGTAAGTTCGTATAAGTATTGAACTTATTAATTGATGTTTTGAATGTAATGTTAATAAATATTATGCTATGTATAATTTAGATTGATAGTTGTATGATCTTTGGTATTAGATCAAATGGTGATGTTAATTAAATTGGATGTTATATTTGAAAAATGTGTATTTCATGGAAGCATGTTTGACATAGTATAATGCAATGCAAATAAAATATTTGGATATATACAATGGTCTCGTTTAAACCTTGTGAATAATTAGGATACAAATGATATGTCATTAGGGGTTATGCAATTTTGGGTGCTAGTCTTGGATGTCCTACCGATGCTTGAGGTCCTACATTTGTTGCGGATTCTCCATAGCTCGTGTTAGTAGCATCGTGTAGCTTAATGTAACCCACAGCTCGTGTAAGTATATACGATTACAGGTTACAGTCACAGCTCATGTAAGCATTTCCCGAGTATCCGATGATATTCCATTTGGTTCAACGGGTGATTAAGGTTTAATCCGAATATGTATATATATGAAATGGTCTATGTTATTAAAAGATGAAATGGAAAATGTTGATATATGTAATTGAAATGAAAATGGTATTATTGGAATACATGATGGATGAAATATATATTGAATGCTTATTGATATATGTTCCATGAATTGGTTAGATTTATATGCTCATCTATACACCTACTAACCTTGTGAAGTGGTGTGTTTAGGAAAGGAAATTTTTCTCATGATTTAATAAAATTATGCTTGGTTTAATCGTATGATGTTTGGTAAGTTTAAGTTTCCTTTATACGAGCTTGCTAAGCACTAGTTGCTTATATAGTTGTTTCCTTTGTCTTGTAGATCATCAAAAAGCTCAATCAGTTGGAATTTCGTCAGAGCACAATCACACTATCCATCCCTCTCTTCAGTAGTTTTTGGTTACCTAATTGATGGTTATAAATGGCATATAATAGGTGTTTTGAGCTATTTTGCCAATATGGTGTGATTTGATCTTACCTATAGCTACTTGCATAAATGGTTTTGGTTTGGCTTGTAAATGTCTAAGTTTAGGTGTTTTATGGACACTTTGGTTTTGCCTATATAAAGTGTTAAAGTCATTGTGGTTTATATTGAGAATGAAATGGATTTTTGGTATGATTGTTATATGTTTAAGGTGTGGGTTTGTAGTTTTGTACTTGAGTTGATTTGGTGTATGAATTGTGGTGCCTATTGATGGCATATTGGTTAGACATAGGATGAATGATGTTTGACATGTTTTTGGTGTCCTTGAATGTGTTTTAATCATGTGAAAGTATCTAGAAATGGTTTGGCTTGGTGTGTAAGAAATGGTGATTGAAATGACTTGCATTAGGGGTTATTTAGGGAGCACATGGGTTGTCACATGGTTGCGTGCCACACACGGCCACACCACATGGTCATGTGACACACATGGCCACACCATATGGCCACGTGTCCTTTAATTTTTTTAAGTGTAGGATAAACCACACAGTCACAGAGAGTTATACGGCTTGACAACATAGCCGTGTGACCTAACTTCGAATGCACACATGGTCTAGCACATGACCTACGACACTACCGTGTGACCCTATTTTGAATACCCACACGGGCAAACACACAGGCTAAGACACGGCTATGTGTCCCATAATTCAAATTGTACACGGTTGGCCACACGACCATGTCTTCAAGCCACACAACTTGGGTTATGTCACACGGCCATGTGACCCTTGTTTCCAAAATTTTTTAATTTTTTCAAAACTTTCTATTTTACTTCAAAATGGTTCTTAAACTTTCCCAAACTATTTTTAGGGCCTAGTAGGCTCGATTTAATGCTCACAAGTGTATTTCTACTATAAATAAAATGTGTTTTTGAATGTTATTGTTTAATTTGAATAATTATTTCTGTTTGAAATTAAATGTTTCTAATTGTACTGTAATACTCTGTAAACCTAATCTGGCCACAAAGATGGGTTAGAGGTGTTACACAAAATCACTAGGCCTAAAACCCTTTATGAAAATGCTACACACTCTCAGCAACATCTTGTCGGTAGTAGAGCCTAATTGATTATGATTGATATTAGAATAATGATTCCTTGGTATGTCCCCACAATTGCGTAAGATGGGATTCTTTTCCCTATTTAGACTTTGACTCCTCATTTCATCTGACTCACGCAATTAACGGTTGACTCCATCGGACCCCATCTTGTCGGAGCTCTCAAAGTAATATCCCAACCAAAAACAATCTGTGTCAAATCCACCTTTACTCGTACCGGAAAAAAGCTTTCACCATGACCAAGCCTTCCACAGATGAAACAAAACAGGCTAAGTTTCTCATACTGAAACCTAGCATAATACGTTCGGTCACCCAAAATAATCTTCTTTTTCTGTTTAAGGGCCAACCACACATCTAAATGAACCTTTAGCCTTATTACCGCTTCACCCCTAAAGGAGGAACCTTTGTATAGTAAATCAGAAAATCACCCAAAAAAGTTCCACACTGTCATGCCATAGTTTTCGACATTAGACCCGGAGATAAGTCATGTATCTGGCCCAAAACTAATCATGATGAAGAGGCAATGCCTGTGGGTCTTGTCTTGTTTATAACTTCATCATCATGAGTAAATGGTTATTGAAAAACCATGGCATTCCTTCAAGAACCTTATTCAGATCAACTTCATAAAAACACTTAAACAAAAAACGTTTCTCAACCAGATCAGTAATAGCAATACCCCTAATAGGATGCCATAAATCAGCCATGGTGTTTCTTAAAGATGGAAAATGGACCACACTATCTGTTAAGCAACTTCTTACCAAACAAAACCGAAAGTCTTCTTCAGTCTCGAGTTATTCCTCTTGAAAAGCCTCCTCCTCCTCGTCAGCGAGATTCAGATTCGCCTTCTCATCCTCCATAGATGTACTAATCTAATTTGAAAACCTAGCAGTAACCACAAAAGAGAACTGGAAAATGGTGTAACCAAAGACATACAAAAATTGTGCCAGAGAGCGGCAAATAGAACAACATAATTTTTCCGGTGTTTTGGTTATTTTTTTGAAATACAAGTCTATTTTTAAAAAAGTATTTATCAAAAGGAGGAAAGCGAAAATGTTGTAATTATCACTAAAAAAAGAAAAAAATTACTTTCACGTATTTTTTAATTAACTACATAAAAACACTTTTTATTTTAAAAATACCATATAATCAGAGGAGCAGCTAAGAGGCTAGCAGGGACCCTGGCCTCCCTAAAATGAAAAATTTTCCATTTAGGCCCCTTTTAAATTTATAAAAAGTTAAATAAGAAAAGGTAAAATTGCACTTTAGCCCTCCCTAAAAATGATAAATATTTGATTTAATCCTTTAAAAATTATAAAGATATAGTAGAATGGTGAAATTGCATGTAACAACCCGTTTTCGGTAAAATCAGAACAGTGGTTTCGGGACCACAAATCCGAAGTCAAAAATTTTATTTTATTATTATTTTGAGGTTTGCAGCATGATAATATTATAGTATAAAAATTTTGTTGAGACATTTTAACGTTTACATGTTCAATTTGATAAAACGGACTAAATCGCGTAAAGTGCGAAAGTTGTGTTCTATTAGCTAAAGGTATTAAATAGCTATACGGCCAGGTGACACGGCCGTGTGTCCCCTAATACTTCTATAGAAATCAAGTCAGTAGTTTCATATGGCCTAGCACACGGGCTTGTGAGGCCATTTCAAAGGGTACACGGCTTGGCACACGGGCGTGTAGGTTGGTCGTGTGACTCAAGCCAGTGAGTTAAACAGGGTCAGACACGGGCTGGGACACCGCCATGTGATCCCTTTTCGAATGCCCACACGGTTTGAGCCACGAGAGTGCCCCTTGGCCATGTGAGACACATAGCCTGGCCACACGGGCGTGTGTCCGTATACTTTAAAAAATTTCAATATTTTCCCAAAATTTCTTTGAGTTCTCAATTTAGTCTCGAATTATTTTTAATACTTGTTTTGGGCCTCGAGGGCTTGTGTTAAGGACTATATGACTGAATTTGAATGACTTTTGGCTTGGTTATGATAAATGAATAAGAAATGTATGATTGTTTAAGAGATAAGTCTAGTAATGCTCCGTAACCCTATTTCGACAACGAATACGAGTTAGAGGTGTTACATTGCATTTTTACTATTGTAAAAATATACAATTTAATTTTGACCTCCCTAAAAAGATTTTCTGACTTCGCCCTCTGCATTTAATCTAATTGAGAGGAATTTTTTTAATAATCTTATTAATTGGACTTCAATTGTTAAATAAAAAAAGAGAAATAATTAAATTCCTAAAATTAAAAAAAACAATTTAATGTATAAAGAATATTACTGAAAGCATAATTAAAGTTAGTTAGTATATCTAAAAAAAATTAATTTAGCTATTTATACTATTTGCCGACACGCCAATAATCTCTCTTGTCACATTCACACCATTAATCATAAAGTAATAAGTAAGTATAATTAAATTTAAAAAAGAATGCATATTAGTTCCGTACTTAGAAACTAGTCGATTTATTGATCTCTTGTCCTCATGATATGAATTGTCATATTTGTGATCATCAATTCGTAGGTGTTCTATTCACGTTAGGGATGCAACCCTCACGATGTGAGTATGCAGAGTCTCAAATTCACGAGGTTATGAGCTCCCAAAGCCTTGGGTTTGTAGGGTCAAAGGCAAAGCTAGAAATAGATGAGAGAGGGTCAGAATATTAGTATAAAATAGACATATTCAAAGTAGGTCTAATCTTATGGTCTAAGCCTATTTTTAACAAGGTATTTTTAAATTTATAATAATCTTGATCATCAAAATTTAAGAAAAGCAAAAGAAGCTAAATGCCCAATTTATATTAGATATTGTAATTATTTAAGTTTATTGTTTTTACCTAATTAATATTTAGATATTATTTATACAATTATACTTCTTGGTTGAAGGTATTGTAAGCATTTAACTTTACTTTTACCAAATTAATATTTATATACTTATTTGTCTTAGTTTATCAAATTAAACTAAAAATAGTACTGAATTTATCATAAAAATTATAAATTCTATAATAAAAATCAAATTTAAAAAATTGAGAAAGCTAAACACATATTTATCTTATCCTTAGACACTAATTATGATATAAAAATAAAATTTTAAAACTCAAAATGATTTAAATGAAATTTTACAAAATTCAAGGTTCACAGATATTCTTAGCTCGTAAAGTGACTTTAGCTCATAACTTTGGTTAATTAGATTAACAAGATGCGAGGCAAGCTCGCTAGGTGTATGTATAATTAACTTAAAAGACAAAAGCGTAATATGTTTTTAATATCATTTAATTTTTTAACTAAAACTATAACAAAATGATATTTTAAGTATCAAAATGTATAAAAGGAGTTTAAATATCAAAATGAAAAATCAAGTAAACTTCATAAACCAAATCATAAATTAAACCATTACTTAAAAATAAATAAATAAATGTTTTTTTTGGTGAAATAAAAATGTTATTCTTGTTTCAACATACATGCAAGGGCAATTTACATTATTCAACTCCTCTAACTTAGAAATCAAAATAAATATTGGACTATATTAATTAATTTCGATTTGATTTCTCAACTCAACGGATTAATTAATTTAATTAATTATTATAGTTCAAGTATGCTTCTTGTCTCTTTACTCACATTTTTAAAATTTAATTTTCTTAAAAGTCTAATTGATAAGATTTTAGAATGTATTTCGTTAAATTACATGTGATATTTTTAAAATAAAAAATTATTTATACAACTAATATTACATATTTGAAAAGAATTATAATAACGACAAAGCTCTAATAACAAACACGACTAGTACAATTCGAACTCAGGTTATATTTGGAGTAGTCAATACTGAATACCTTAACCATCATACCATCATATAGAATACAAAATTAAATTTTTTTTAAAAAAGTACTTATATGACTTTCACTTATTAAATTGAAATGTGAGAAATTTGTTTATTTTAAAAGCACCACATAAGCAATTGAAATGAAATCTTTTAACGACTTTATTAATTGAACTTCAAGTATTTAAATCGAAAAGAGGAAAAATAAATTTCTAAAATTAAAAATAAAAAGACTAGATTTTAAAGGTATAAAGAGTACAGGGATTGAGACCAGAATTAAACCTAATTAGAATATGATTTAGCTATTCATAACGTTCGTGGGCGAGCCAATACCCTCTCTCGTCCCATTCACTCCGTTAATCATAAAAATCCAATTAATTTTAAAAGGAAGGCCAAATTCATCATTCCCTGTTTCCTGACTAAAATTTTCTTTCACTTTCCCAAGAAAACAACCAAAAATCCCAGAAACCTCTAAAAACTCCCCCCAACCCATGCCCTCTCCTCTGGGTTCACCGACAAGCTCCCGGTCTGTAACCCAGACCGTCAATGGCTCCCACCGTTTCACGATCAAAGGGTATTCCTTAGCCAAAGGCATGGGAGTTGGCAAACACATAGCCAGCGAGAGCTTCACTGTGGGAGGCTATCAATGGGCAATATACTTTTATCCTGATGGTAAAAACCCAGAAGATCATTCAACCTATGTCTCCGTTTTCGTAGCTTTAGCAAGCGAAGGCACAGATGTTAGAGCCCTTTTCGAGTTAACTCTTTTGGATCAAAGTGGGAAAGGGAAACATAAAGTTCATAGCCATTTCGATCGAGCTCTTGAAAGTGGCCCTTATACCCTTAAGTATAGGGGAAGTATGTGGTAAGGAAATTGCTTCTTCGTTTTTAAATTGTTTTATCTTTTTAATACCGATGAACTTTGTTTTTTTGTAAAGTCTTTTGGTAGAATTTTCTATTTTTTTTGGGAAATAAGGGTTGTAGAAGGGTTATTGAAAAAAAAAAAGGAAACGATTGATTTATGGTTTAAATTCTTAGTTAAATTTTAGGGTTTTTTTTGGGAGGGACTATTCTGGTTGATGGGTTTGAAGAATTTTGGTAGCGGGTTAAAGAAATGAGTGTAGAAAAAAAGGAGGAAATTTGAAATATTGATGCTTTTGAAGAATTAGACGTGAATGGGAAATGATGGTTTGATGAAGGATGTATGATAAATGCACTGGAAATTGAGAATAATTTTGCTACTTGGCCTCAGCTCAAGTGATAAGGATGGGGATATGAATTCAAATTTTAGATTCCAGCCATATCGCTCCCTTTTGTACCGAACAAAATCAGAAATTTTGATATTTTCTAGTTTATTGGTCTGTGATTGTTGTTAAAGTTTTGTTCTCAAGCTTTGTGATGGATATTTTGTACAATGTTTTAAATGACAGTGAGAAAATAAATAATGGAGAAAAAGGATCATTAACAAATTGAAAAATTGGGATTGTTAGATAGGGATTGATTAATAGAAGGGATTAATCAGAATAGATTGTATCTAGGTATATTGAGTGGTACTAATGGAAAGAATAAAACTTGTCATATCATACTTAAGGATGATGCAACTTTTTACTGAGTTTTTATGTCAAAATGAAGGTGAAGTATTCACTACACTATTGAAGCAAATAATCTTTACCAAAGAAAAAAAAAGAAAGGATCTCTTTTGGGAGTGGTTATCATGTTAATTAAAATTCGGGATTGTAAGTTCATGGTATTTCTATTGCCGCCAAACCTGCATTTTACTCTTAAAGTTTATCAAAACATAAGCCATCAATGCGGTTATTTGCCTCTTCATGCTATTGGAGTAAGTTGCTGGTACCATTTTTAGAGTTAGAGTTCCATCATAAATTCGTTGTTAACATTCTTAAATAAGCATCTGTCTTAAGTGGTAGAATAGCAAAGAAATGGTCAGTCAATTCTTAGTAATGACATGCAAATTCTGTTAAAACATCTCTTTATGAAATTAACTCTACTTGGAACTAAAGTGGACTTAATTTCATTTTACAGAATGGGAAAAAATGAAAAAAACTCTGGACAGTGAAATTTACTTAAATAGAACTAGGATAAGACAGATAGGATAATAAATAAAAAAATGTTCACTGAAATGCGCAAATAAATAATTAACCAGCTGGTTGATGCACCGGATTGCCTGGGATGTATGCATTTACGGGGATTATCTGTCTCCCTTTTTAGAGCAAATGAGAAGAGTCTTACAGAATATGCTTTTATTTATGAGATCCACTTTACGTCTTGCTCTTCCATGAACTCTTTCCGCATATGTACTCCTTTGCCTATACATGAAAGAGGAAGGAGGAAGATATCTCAGTGCCTTATAATGCTTCTGTTCTTTAGAGTTTTGCTACCATATCTCTCTCTCTCTTCGTGTCAGCATGGTTATGAGGAGGGCAAGGAAAGAGATGAGGAACAAATACCTGCTTTTTCCTTGCACTACTAGCATATCTCTTGGGTTGAATACTTGGTTCCCTTAAGGGGAGCATAAGATGAGTATTTTTTTTTTCAAGTTAACATTTATTATTTCTTCATAAGATGAAATATCAATTAGTTATGCTTACTAAGCTATTTTTATGATCATTGGATTTCATCCATGTGGAGAATCTCTTCTCGTTACTCAACCTTTGATTTTTGTCTTATTCACTTTTCAACTTTAATGCATACCCAACGTTACTCAAGCTTGGGGTTGAATGTTGGCTACGTGTATGTGTCTAAAAGGTCTGCTCATTTTTTCTAAGTATCTCCATTCATTTGGAGAGTTGTACTTTCTTATTCATATCCGAATATGTGTCCAACACATCTTTCAGTGAAAATGAAGAGTTGGAGCAACATAGAACATAACCATATCATTGCTTAAGATAGCTAGGAATCTCTTATGAAGAGTTTATCACCTTAATTTTTTTATTATTGTACCACTACAACTTCTTGTTTATTGTTAAAAAAAGTTAACCGTGGATGATAATATTAGTTATTTATTTTCTATTTTATGAGTAGTCTACTGGTTTTTGAATATGTCAGATTCGTGTAACATTTATGCTTACCATATATAAACAAAGCAACAGTGGACTGTTCACATAATTTAAGTTGGGCCTACCCACCAGTTTTAGTTAATTACTGTCATACTTCTTTCGGGACTAGGGTTCTATTTTTCCCTCTTATCTTATTTGAAGCATATATTTTGAATGCAACTGCTTGCCTACACTTGACTCATTTTCACTTTCAATGGGTTGAAATCAATTCAATGTCTTCTTTGTTTTCAGGGGATACAAGCGTTTCTTCAGGCGGGCTATGCTTGAAACATCTGATTTCCTCAAGGATGATTGCTTAAAAATAAATTGCACTGTTGGTGTTGTGGTTTCTGAAACAGACTGCCCAAGGTTGCACTCAATACAGGTCCCTGAGTCTGATATCGGTTCCCATTTTGGCATCTTATTGGAAAATGAAGAAGGGTCAGATATTACTTTTAATGTGTTTGGGGAAAAGTTTCATGCTCACAAGCTGGTATTAGCTGCTAGGTCTCCTGTATTTGAAGCTGAATTTTCTGATCGGATGGAAGATGATAATGAAATAGTTGTTACAGATATGGAGCCTAAGGTTTTTAAGGTAACACTTTCTAAGCGTTACCTCATTTCACTTACCTTAGATTTGGCTGTAATTCTGCTTAAATTCATGTTAGCTCTTTATATGGCACTAGAATCTGCTGTTGGTGTGGTCTTATTTTCCTAACATTCTCTATTATGTGTATTTGATAGGCTTTGCTGCACTTCATATACAGAGACAGTCTTATTGATGATGAGGAGTTTGTTGGGACTAGTTCATCTTCTATGCCATCTGTATCGGATGCATTGGCTGCAAAGTTGTTGGCAGCAGCAGACAAATATGACTTGCCTAGACTTAGACTGATGTGCGAATCTGTACTCTGCAAGGATATATCTGTGAACTCAGTCGCAAATATTTTAGCGCTGGCAGATCGTCATCATGCCATGGATCTAAAATCTGTTTGCTTAAAATTTGCTGCTGAAAATCTTGTTGGTAAGTTTTCAGTTCTTTTATTTTGCTTTTCCAAATTTTATGTTATATAGAAGCACTGGACGTCACCATGTGCAGGGTAAAGTCTGGTGGCCCTTTTCCAAATGTCTTGAGGTGATTCTCAGCATTCACAATTATGATGAACATGGAAAAAAAGTAGTATTTCCCTTTCCTGGCATGTTTGTGTGTATTCCAAATCTGAAAATGTCTTGAGATGATGCTAAGCATTCTGATTTATGATGAACGTAGTTTCTGAGAAGGGTCATATTTTGTATTTCTGGTTCTTGCTGTTTATGGACCCAGGCTCCGGGCAGCCTGCTGGTCTTACCTATTTGAGGTCAGGCTTCTGCGATGTTTTTCAAGCCTAAGTCAGCCTGTCCCAGCCCATGGGTCAGGTCAGTACCGAGTATTCCAGATCATTAAAGTGTCTTTTAGATAACATCATCTCATGTGGCCATTCTTTCGTCTTTGTGAGGCTTTTTGCTCTTCAGAAGTTCCTGAAGTTAGTGAAAATCCTGGAATCAAGAGCAGAGCCTAAGGTTCTCAGCACTCTTAACTTTGTCCAGTTTCTGACTATTCTATCGGTGCAGCTGTTATGCGTTCGGACGGTTTTGAGTATCTCAAAGAAAACTGCCCAACACTGCAGTCAGAGCTACTCAAGACCGTTGCGGGATGTGAGGAAGAATTCAGTGGTGGGGGAAAGAGCCGGAGCGTGTGGGCACATCTTTCTGATGGTGGTGATACAATTAACCGGAGTGTAAGGCAACAAACCTGGGAAAACGGAGGGGAACAAAATCAAGGCATGTGGGTTCAGCTTGATGGTGGTGGTGATGGCGAGGGGAGTCCAAGGCGAGAGGAATGATGCCGCAGCCGCAGCTGATGGGAATATTGGTACATTGTTTTTACAACTAACTTTGGAGGACATTAGATAGGGATAAAGCAAAAGAAAAGAAAAGAAAAACTATTAATTAGCGAGGAAAACATTTGCCTTGCCCTCTTTTTATCTCTATCTTATGAATGTTTCTTTTTTCTTTTAATGTTTTCATGTTGTTGTATTGTATGTTGTGTCTGTGACTAAGTTACCCTTGCAATGTACTTATGTTGGGCACATGCTACAGTATAATTTGCTCTTTAGGTTTGTATAAAAATATTAAATAAATAATCTTAAAAAGGAAAACAAAAAATCCATTGAAAATCATGTTTACCAACCATAAAGTATTACTGTATGTAAATATATGCGTGTTGATTCTCATGCTGTCGCTTGTAAGAACCTAGACGGATTCAGTGATTAGGTTCAGAAAGCAGCTCTTTTATTCTTTCCTTTAAAACAAGAAAATCCTTTGAAGCGATTGATTGGATCTTTGCCTAAAGTATTTTATAGGCCTCACTTTCACTTTTGTAATTTTATATACAAACAAACTATACATGATAGAAGGCTTGATGTTTTCCAATTTTAAAAGCTTAAATTTTACCTTTTTTTTTTTTAATTTTAAAAGTTGTATCCAAACTGTAAGTACTAGTTTCTTGCATAGAATATTTTAGGTGTCGAATAATGATGATCCAAAAATAATTTGGAGTCACTAGTCAATTAGATAATGATGAATTTACTTTTATTTTACAAAGTAAATTATAATATTTTGAAAATATTTTGTTATTTTATATATTTTATATTGAAAAATAGAAATATGAATAAACATAATAGGATTTAAATTCAAACCCCAATATTTTTTAGTAATTATATTTTTATCATTTAACCAAAATTTCATATATTATTTTTATATATATTTTATAAATATATGTATTACATAATTTCTTTTTCACTATGAAATAAGCCAAAATATAATTTCAACTATATATATATATATATATATATATATATATATCAAATTATGCGATACATAACAGATTATGTGTTTCATTACATAAGCATGTAGTTTTCACTTTCACATTCCTCAATTACCAGTATTAGTAATATATATATATATTTCATATTAATATAATAAAAGTACTCAAAAAATATATAGTAAATTTTTTATAGATACAATAAAAATAAATTGTTTTAACTTTATAAAAAAGGTATCATATATTTATTTATTCTGTAATTAAAATTAGTTATCATTATGTATCAATACTTAAAAGACTATTTCATAATTATTTTGATGGAGTTGTACAATATTAAATTGTGAATAGTATTTCAACAAGAAGAAAATTGTAATTGACAAAAAAAAAACAAAAATTTAACTGATGTTATCGCATTAATGCTGTTTTAATGGTTTCTTTGTTTAGATTGGATGGGGATATAAATATGAAGACTCTTTTACACGTAACCACGACGTGTTCGCCCCATATTTAGACCAAAGCTGTTATCTCTCTGCCTCTCAGTTATCTCCAAAAAGTCAAAAACCTTTCTTCTTTCTAATTCTTTAACATTATTTGTCATATGGGTTTCCTGTAAATTCATCAAAAGCTCTTTCTTTTTATTCTCTGCTAATAAAATTTTCACCCAACAAAACAGGAAGTAAACAAAAGGAATTTTTTTGAAGTATGATTGTTAGTATGCAAGACAAGGGTGAAGCACTACTTTCAAAGTGTTCAAAGGGTTTCAAAAGCTTAGTTAGAAGAAAACAAGTTGATTCGGTCCATGTAAGGAGAGAAGGTCACCAATTAGCCAGGAAACTAACTGCTCTTGACCTCACTGCCATTGGTATTCCTGCTATTACTTTGCTTCAATTTGTACTTCTGCTATTTGGGTTTATTTTATTTTATTTTTTGTTCATCTTATCTCATATTTTCATTTGATATATATATATATATATTCTGGTTTTATAGGCATTTCAGTTTATTCCTGTGCTCTCCTGTTTTACTGGTTTTTGTTTTGAAGCAAAAGTGTTGGTTGTTTCTGTGAAAATTTGGTCTTTAGTGCAGTTTTAGTCATGGAGATGGAACCAGGGTGACTGAATACTGAGCTTGTTGAATGTGGGGGTGATGGGTGTTTGTTGGTTTTCTTTAAGGATTTTAATTCATGTTTGGAGCTATAGCGGTAGTCGTTTTAGATGTTTCATACACATTGACTTTTGTTAAATGAATGTTGTATTAATCAGGAGTAGGGACAACCATTGGAGCTGGGGTATATGTTCTTGTTGGAACAGTTGCTAGAGAGCACACAGGACCTGCTCTTACTGTTTCATTTCTCATTGCCGGACTAGCTGCCGCACTCTCCGCATTTTGTTATGCAGAGCTTGCTAGTCGTTGCCCATCTGCTGGGAGTGCATATCATTATACCTATATATGCATAGGGGAAAGGTAAACTAAAATCATTGGATCATTTTATATTTTCCAGTTTTTCTATATAATTGCATCTGATTTCGGTTTGTAAGGTAAGAATGTGGTTACTTGCAGTGTTGCTTGGTTGATCGGTTGGTCTTTGATTCTAGAATACACAATTGGTGGTGCTGCTATTGCTCGTGGCATATCACCGAATATAGTGAGGATTTACTTCTAAAATTTTGGCATAATACTGTAATTTATTACCTCACTTGAGCGAATGTTGTAAGATCTTCATTGCTCTGTGTTTCAGGCCTTATTTTTGGGAGGTGAAGGTAATCTGCCTGCCTTTTTGGTTCGTCACACAATCTCTCAGCTCGGAGTTGTGGTGGATCCTTGTGCAGCCATTTTAGTTCTTATCGTCACGTTTCTGCTGTGTGCCGGAATAAAGGAGGTAGACTATTGGTTTTCTATCTGTTTTACGTGTATCTAGTTTTTTGTAAATGCTTTCATTTAACACTTGATATTACAGAGTTCACTGGTACAAACAATTGTTACAACGGTGAATGTGTGTGCCATGCTTTTCATTATAGTAGCTGGTGGCTATTTGGCTTGCAAGACTGGATGGGTTGGTTATGAACTTCATGGCGGGTAGCTATAATGATTTTTTCTTCGACTTTGCACAGTTTTTTATTTTTGTATGCTTTACTCTCCTTTTTATGTTTTCCTTTCAAGTTTGCAGGTTTTTCCCCTTTGGGCTAAATGGGATGCTAGCAGGATCTGCTATTGTGTTTTTTTCATATATAGGCTTTGATGCAGTTACTGGTGCTGCTGAAGAGGTATTACCGGATTTTCATGATGCTCTCCTGCCATTATCTCTCTTTACCATAGATAAAATAAGCACCCAAAATACTAATATGTCCTTTTACATTGAGTCCATTCGCATGGCTATCAAGGCACCTTATTATGATCTATTTTTGATATATATCCTTTTCCCCCTCTTCATGGCAGATAAAAAGACCTTTACGAGATTTACCATAGATAAAATAAGCACCCTAAATACCAATATGTCCTTTTACGTTGAGTTGATTCGCATGACTGACAAGCCACCTTATTATGATCTCTTTTTGATATGTATCCTTTTCCCCTTCTTCATGGAAGACAAAAAGACCTTTAGGAGATTTACCATAGATAAAATAAGTACCCTAAGTACTAATATGTCCTTTTATGTTGAGTCGATTCGCATGGCTGACAAGCCACCTTATTATGATCTCTTTTTGATATATATCCTTTCCTCCTCTTCATGGCAGACCAAAAGACCTTTACGAGATTTACCGTTGGGCATAGGGATGACTTTGACACTGTGTTGTATTTTGTACATGCTCGTATCAGTTGTTATTGTCGGCTTAGTTCCATACTATGCATTGAATCCAGACACTCCTATCTCCTCAGCTTTTTCTGCCAACGGAATGCAGTGGGCTGCGTAAGCATTGTATTCTTTTGGTAGTTCATGGTGTTGTTTCATTCTTTAAGTTTTAAGGCCTGTGCTCCAAAACTTACTTTCGAACTCCATGTTCGGTTTTTATACTTGTAGATACATAGTCACAGCTGGGGCAGTTACTGCTCTCTGTGCAAGTTTGATGGGTTCACTTCTTCCTCAGGTAAGTTGATATTTACTTACAATTAGTAATTCTGGTTCATCCTTCTATTGCTGCTTAACTGGTTCTAAATTTGCACGAGGATGGGGTATTGTACATGTTTGACTTTATGCATATTTCTTCAGCCACGACTCTTGATGGCAATGGCCAGGGATGGATTATTACCTGCATTCTTTTCTGACATCAATACACGCACCCATGTTCCAGTAAAGAGCACAGTGACAACCGGTATGCTTGCTGGAGTATTGGCTTTTTTTATGGATGTTTCGGAATTGTCCGGGATGGTAAGTTGTTTCATACCAATTAACTATGAAGTACAAAAGTTTGTGGGGAAGAATGTATGTCTGTTAAGCATAAGATGCTTTTTTCTATCTCTGGTGCAGGTTAGTGTTGGTACTCTGCTTGCATTCACTGTTGTTGCAATTTCGATCTTAATACTCAGATATGCTCCTCCAGAAGAGGTGCCACTTCCATCATCTCTTCAACAGTTCATTGATTCAGTGAGGAAGCAACTTGATGATGATAGTCAGTCGATGGAAAGAAAAGAATTTAATGATGTTGATATTGTCGAGCAAAGTCCAAGTCAGTCAGATCATGGGGAGGCTTCAATTCAGTATCCTCTTATTGAAAAGCAATTCTCTGAAGGTAATCAAGGTATACAAGTTCATTCAGATGGCAGTGTGCAGAATGAATGAAATTACGCAAAGAAATGCAACAATTTAACTATAGCTTATATTTGTTAATAAAGGAGGCCTTGGATCCCTTCTGTATTGACCTCTCATAGTCAAAGAAGTAAAACGTACTCGTACATCCTTCTTATTATCTAGAATCTGCCCGTTTTTGTTGCTTTTGCTTTCAGAATTAGCATAGCCTATATCATTAATGAAAAATGCATTTGTTTGCCATGTGACCGCATGTAGTTTTCATTTTCTCTAATGATAGCATTTTTTCTTCACATTCCTTTACAGATAAACAAAATCCGCAGAGACGGAGGAACATTGCAGTTTGGAATATAGCCCTTTTCTGCATAGGTGTTCTTATTCTTACATCTGTAGCTTCTGCTGAATACCTTCCAAGGTTTGTCAACTTTTTTGAAGTCTTTCTACTTTAGTTTCTTCATCTGGTGCTTGTAAATCTCATTCTCAAGAAAGCTGCCCTTCCCTAAATTTTGCATTGTTAAGTATGCACATGCCGACTAATTGACTTGTTAAGGCCTTTTAGCTCTTGTAGTAGGGACACATCTCACTCATGTAAGCTCAAATGCTTGCTTGGGTGCATTATGGTGGGGAAGGGAAGGGATTTCTTTATTTGCATGGATAGTCTAAAGAAAAATGAGATGCCTTCATGTGGAGGATGTAATTTAATGAGAAACATGAATTGAGCTGTTTCAGACTGATGGGACATGAGCTTAATGTCCTCAAGGCGGATAGACTGAGAATCTCATATCATATTTCTTTGGAATGTGGAATGACAAAGCATGATTATATCATAGTTTATAAGTCAAACATTCTTATGCTTTTAATTGTCCTGTTGGGCTGTGTCAGCCTTGTTCGTTTCAGTTTGGGCACAGTCGGTGCAGCGATCCTGTTGTGCAGTTTGGTTGTTCTTGCATGTTTGAACCAGGATGAAGCTAGGCACTGCTTCGGGCACACAGGAGGTATGTTCAAGTTTTTATGCAATAAACATCGATGAGATTTCGGTTTGAAACATAATATCCGTCATCTGTCATATGTTTACAGGTTTCCTTTGCCCGTTTGTTCCGTTTTTACCAGCAGCTTGCATTTTGATCAACGCATATTTACTAATGAGTCTTGGGTGAGTAATCAACCATGAACCTTCTCTTCCTTTTGCTGAAATCAACCGACAGATGCATTCTATCAAATACTTTTGATAACCCCATTTGGTTCTGTGAAACAGAGTTGGGACATGGATCCGGGTTTCGATCTGGCTGATTATGGGGGCATTGGTTTACATATCTTATGGGTGGCGCCACAGCTCCCTCACAAATGCAGTGTATGTTCCTATGGCATATCTCGACCACATTTACCGTGCATCGTCAAGTCATCAAGTTTGAACTCTGAACTTGTGGGGGAGGCATCGGTTGTCTTTAAGCATCTGCCATTTTTTAACAACAAAGATGCTTTACTTCAATGTATTATTCTTATTGTATATTTCTCAATCCTTGATCTTGCTGTATGGCGAAGAAGACGAGCAATACAATCAATCATGACTTTTTCATTTTTTTTAAAAATATAAGCACATATCTCTCCAAATGGGGAAGACTAAAAAATGAAAATACTGTTGTGGGGAACTGTATAAAAGCCTTTTTAATCTCATCAAAACTTGTTTATGTGTTGTCTAACTGATATTTTGTTTTAGTTGGAAGAATTTGAAATGATGAGTGTAATATTTCTAATTATTTCCAGGCAAATCCATTTAATGAGAATATCTTCACTTTTTCCATTTATAATGTCTTCTTATACTATTTTTATTCATAAATACATTGATGATATAAAATATATTGTGATGTGAAATGTCATCAAAATTGGATATACCCAACAATAATGCATGGATTACTACTCAGAGCTCTCCACATCTTTGGACCACTCTGATATTCACTATTTTCTTCTAAATTATGCTTAACTCTTTCTTTCAGATAAGATTTAAGTTCACATATTCTAAATTTTTCTCTATTTATTTTTCTGATAAATTTGTATTTAATTATCTAAAGAAACATCATGGCACTAATAGAGTAATATTATTTATGTATATTCATCTGCTTCTTTTGATACAAAACTTAGAATTATTGAAAACTTTTTTTCAACCCTTAAATAAAAAGATAATGCACTTCAGTCCACTCCAACTTATATCCTCCTGCACTAGCAACAATATCAACACTAATCAAGTTAAGAATCAATTAGTTTTATCTTTATTTTATTAAATTAACAATAAATGTTAGATTTAATAATGAATAATATAGTTAATTATTGAGTCGAATAATTAATTTGATTACAACTTCTAACATTTTTCTTTTATGAATTCAGTCTTCTAAATACTTTATAAAGTATTTATTCAAAAGAATAGCTAACAGATTCCCTCATTTAAATAAAAAGTCTCCTTCAAATCACTATCATATTGAATTTGTCACCTTTTGCCGAACCTCAAAAGATGCTTCCAAAGTCCCTTTTCTTTCAGTTCACTGCTTCCTTCCATATACTACTATCAACACCAAGTTTTTCAAATAAATAAATAAATGATTAAAGTTGCAGGTTATACTTTGTTCTGTGATTGCCTCCAAATCGATGTGAATGGTATTCCTCCGTAAGTGTTGAATCTTTAAATATTCAACTATTTAATTGATAAAATATAAATTTATTTCTGATAACTAGATTATTGAAATGCAAATTTACTTAAAATATTACTAGTTATGTTACATTATCTTTTTGGTTTAATTGATAGGAATGTAAGCTTTTATTGTTTAATTGACAAAATGGTAAAATTATTATAAAAGTAACATTTGAGGAAGAATATAATACATAAAATGTTAATTTAATAAATATACACATATATTTGAAGAATATACTAAAGAATCGGAAATTTTGATTGATTGATTTTAATATTATTTAGTTTTCATTTAATTAAAATGAAAAAAAAATCAGTAAGTATGAGGGTAAAAGTGTCAAAAATCTAACATTACCAAAATAACTTGGCTAAGGTAGAAGTAATATTGAGATTATTTCATATATTTTAGAAACTCGGTACTATAAAGAATGTAAAATTATGAACATAACCTTCAAAATCCAAATGAAATAGCAATATTTATTTATATTATCTTCAAAAGCATAAAATTATTTGAACCAAACACCCTTAATTATAATTTAATCTTCGTATCTTCTTTGAACCGTTTATGTATTATAGGTTGTAATTTGTGCAATTTCACCTCCGTTTCTAGTAAATACATTATCTCTACACTTAAAAATGCTTTTGTTCTAATGAGCTTTCATTAATGGCTAAGTAACTAGAGATGTTTAATCGTTGAAATCCACGTCTTCAGAGGAGCATAATATCAAACTGTGTGTGAGTGAGATGAATATACTCTTATCGTGTGTATGAATATTCATCTTTTAATTATATAGTATTTAAGAAAAAACTTTTTATTTAATATCTACCTTATTAAGTGAGAGCTTATCATTCATTCCTCTCACATTTCATTGAGTGGATGGGAAAGGCTTTATCTCTAGAGGCAGATATGACTACCTTAAGCCTTCTTTCCATTGTCAACACAAAGGTAAAGTCTATTACTTAAATTATTTCCCTACTTTTCTTTATTAAGTTTTTGACTTTTTTGTTTATTTAGATTGTAAAATAACAAATATTAATATAATACTAACTCATATAATATTTTCTTATATAAATATTGTTCCTTTCATTTGGAGAAGTGGCAGAGATTGGTTACTTAAATAGCTTTTGGTTGCAAATGGTTATGGAATCCCTACTATTCATTTATGCGTCTGCTTCTCCCTTCTACTAACTTTTCCATTAGTTCCATGAATTTTTTTTCCAGTCACTGTTAATTAGAAATGATTTTGGGCTGGATCAGCTTTGAGTTAGATTAATTTAAAATTTTAGATTTATATTTTAGGTTTGGGTTCGATTTAAATTGAAAAATAGGCTTAAAATTTGTCTAAATTATGATCTAGATTAAAAATGTTGAACTGATCCGATTTACCTATAGTAATTTTTATATTATTTTTATAAAAATAAATTTAAAAATATAATATATCAAATACATTAAAAATACTAAAATAAACATTTCCAACAAATTGAAAGTATATTTAAAAAAGTTTTAAACTTAAATAGCACTAAGACAAATGCGACTAAAATAGTAGCAAAATTAATAATAAAACAAGAGTTATACAATATTCAAACAATAACAATAAATAATAACAAAACAATAACGAAATGACAGCAAAACAGTAGCAAAAAAAAAAATTTAGACTGATTCAGATCGGACTTAAATAAAACAATTTTATTCAAGACTCGACTCGTTTAAAAAATAAATATTATTTTTATCTAAATCTACTTATAACTTATATTTTTACTTAAATTCTTTTATACATCGTGAACCAAACAAAAGTTTAGAATGATTTCATGTGAAAATTTAAAACTAATATAATAATTAAAAACTTGTAATTTAATCCCAACTAAATAATTAAAAGTTGATAAAACCAAATGAATAGTGGGGACTCTTAAACATGTGGCTATTCTTCTTTTTGTAATAATTTAATGTGAAGAGATAGATGTGAAGTCATATTGCGGTTTTGACAAGCCTTGATGCGACCAGAACACTTCAACTTCCGCCAACATAAATAACAATAATCTTTGACTATAACCCCCCCAAAAACAAAGTAAAAAGAATCCAGTTCCAAACCTAACTGGCTACGTCTTCACAGATATAATAACAATTCAATTTCATAAATTTACACATGTATAATATATACTTAAACCCCAATCTCATCCGACTACTCCCTATTCAAATTTTTAAATTATTTTTATAAAATAAATTTAAAAATATAATATATTAAATTCATTAAAAATTAAAATAAATATTTTCTAATAAATTAAAAATATATTAAAAAAATATTATATTTAAATAATATTAAAATAGTTGTAATTTAGTAAACAAATACCTCAAAAATAATAACAAAATTAACAATAAAATAAAAGATATATAATATCTAAATAATAACAACAAAATAATAGTAATATAATAGTAAAATTGTAGCAAAACAACAAATGAAATAACAACAAAACAACAACAAAATAGCTTATTTGAGCCGGGCAGGACTCGAGCCAAAAAATCCTACTCAAGGCTTGTCCTATTTAAAAAACGAGTCTTTTTTTTTTTTGTCTAAACATATTTTTTGAGCCCATATTTTATCTAAAATCCTTCACTATTCGAGTAGACCTTTAAATCTGGACGAATAACTCAACTCATGACCAAATCTAATTATAATTGAATAGAAGACATTTTATAATATATTATCAATCCCACCGCCGAGGCTGGCATCACACGTAGAGCTAGTTTGGCAATGCTTTTGAAAAGTGCTGTGGAAAAATGCTTTTGAAAAATTTGGTTTAAAATTTGAGTGTTTAGCATTGCTGTCAAAAAGTACTTTTGAGAAATAAAATGTTCATTTTAGACATGTTATTATCAAGTAACAAATATACATTTGAATAATATTTAAATTAGTTAATATTATTATATTTTAGTAAGAATATAAAAATTATTATAACTTCTTGTTAATATTTTAATATATAAAATATAAATTTTAAATATTTTTAAGCAAGAAATATTAATTATTTATAAAATTTAATAAGAATATATAAACTATATTTTAAATATTTAAGTATAACTATTAAATATTTGTAATTAGTATTTTAAAATATTTTTATTTTTAATTAATGATTTTAACACATTTGTATTAAGTACCAAGAAAAAAATGGGAAGTACTATGTTATTAGAGAGGTGAAAAAGTAATTAAGTACTAAAAGTGCTTTTGGGGAGGAAAAGCTAAAAATTTTAGCTCCTCCTTTTGTAAGTAAGTTAAAATTTCACCAAAAGCAACTTTGTTCAGGCTTTTTTTTCCAGAAGTGCTTTTGGAGCCAGAAGTGCTTTTAAAAAGCAATGCAGAACTGGCCCGTAAGCCTCAAGTTTTCATGATATTAGTTCTTTCTTATTTTGAATTTATGCTAATTTACATTTAGTTTCTCTTGTTTATATTTATTTTATTGTTTTTATAATAATTAAACCGCCTATATATTTGCTTTGCAGATTATTTAGTTGTATCACAATTAATTTTTAGTCACAATAGAATTTATTTATTTTTATTCGATTTTTGTGGGATTCGACTCTACTCTATTTATAAGTTTACTTTGTTTTGAGACATAATAAATTAAATTTAATAGATTCGAAACTTATCACTTATATTTTATTTTTATGAAATATTTTATACTTTTCTCCATTTCATATTTGTATCCTAACCACCTCGCTCAAAGACCCTTATTGAGTCAACTACTTAGATCTAAAATGACGACCCATCCATGAAATAGCTTGTTCAACTCAAGATTCCTATGCATTCCACACATGAGCATCTCTTAGATCAAGTCTCAATGTTAAGTCTAATTAGACACTAATGTCAAGTTTCATGAAGTTCGCTTGAAAATCCTTTCTATTATATAAGACTCTCCATAACTTTACTATCAACTTCACACGTTATCATCCAGTCATAGCTTGATAAAGCTCTCCCTAGCCCAACAACCAACCCTACAAGGGTACATCACCGATAGAATACGGCTCATGCCACTCTTCCTCTATGTAAATTACATTTTTCTCTAAGAAGAGGTAGGGTACTTTTTTACCAGCAACTCCTTCCAAGTTCCTCCACTACTCTAAGGTCTTTCATAACCTCCTCTAACTGCTTGAGACATGTTAGTGTGAACCACACATCATACTATCACGTCATAGCCTGACAGGCCTCTCCTTAGCCCTATGACAGACCTTATGGGGTAGATTATCAATACAATAGAGTTTACGACTAATTTATCTATAAAGGCCCATTTCTAAGTATATTTACAGAAATGAGCCAATTTTTGCATTATTTATCGAAAAGGGCCTTTTTTGGTAAAATTCATCCATATAAGAGCGCTTTAGGGTGAAATTTCAGCAAAACGCGCCTCTGAGGGAGCGATTTTGCCATGTCAGCACAAAATGTGCTGACATGGATGCGCTTTGCTGACATGGCAAAATCGCTCCCCCAGGGGTGCATTTTGCTCCGTGTTTTTTCCCCAACAACTATTTTATTTTTTGACCATTGGGGGGTCGAACGGTAAAAAAAAAAGTATAAAACCCCTCATCCTATTATTTCACACAATATTTCTTCAAATTTTGGCAACTCCCAAACTTCTCCCTAAATTTCTCAAAGCTCTCAAATTTCTCCTTAAATTTCTCAAAGCTCTCTTTAATTAATTTTTTCCTTTTAATTTTTTTCTAAATTAGTATTATTTTTTTTATAATTTCAAAAATATTTGATCATGTTAGCAATGGCCGGGGAATTAATTCGTCTTGATCATAAACAAATCTCCGTCGAACAAATGAAAATCATAATGGTTAATTTTAATTTTTGAATATTATTTAATATTTTTTTCATTTCTGTAATTTTAATTAATTTGTATTTTCTAATTTTTTATAACAGTCTATAGATCGGGTGTTACAATGTTATATTTGTAATATGTCTGGTCATCCATTACCATTGATAGAAAATTACTTGAGGGAAGCGGGTTTTTGGCAAGTGGCCACTATAGGCCGGGGGTGCAAGTTGGACCCGAAACTCATCAGTGCGTTAATAGAGAGGTGAAGACCCGAGACGCACACATTCCATCTTCCATGCAGAGAGTGTACTATCACTTTGGAGGACGTGTAGTTACAATTATGGTTGCCAATGAATGGGTCTGCACTCACCGGATCCATTCAATCTACTAATTGAGGAGCCATATGCTACGATCTTTTGGGTGCGATTTCAGATAATATTTACGGAGGTCGGACCGAAATAGGCTAGTTACAAGACACATTCCCTGAGCGGAGAATAATTCGACTAAAGTAGAAAGAATACAATATGCTCGGGCGTACATCCTTGAGATGATTGGACATTATTTGATGCCTGACTTGTCATAAAACCTCGTATATCTGATGTGGCTACTGAAACTCGTTGATTTTAGAGCAGCTGGAGAATTTAGTTGGGGGTCTACCGTGTTGACAACATTGTACAGAGAGACGTGTAGGGCGACGCCACCAAATAAAGCTAAAATCAGAGGTTGTCTATCACTACTACAATCATGGGCTCGGTTTCGCTTTCCATTTTTACGTCATCAAGTGAACCACCCATATGCATTCCCACTCATAACGAGGTAAAATTTTTTATTTGATTTTACAATTATTACATAGATTTAAAATAAAATTATATGCTAAAAATTTATTTAATTAGGTGGAACTATTCAGCGAATTATGTTAGAATACCTATCACTTTTAAAGATATACGGCTTCTATTAAACCAACGATCGAAAGCACAAGTAAGTATTAAATAAAATATATATACATAAAATAGTCGTTTCATATTTAGTATTTAGTATTATGTATATAACTAATATTTTTATCATGTTCATATAGTTTCAATGGACACCATACGAGGATCCAGAAATTTGGGCAGGAATTGTTGATGAATTCTTTCAAAATTCGAACATTTGGCATGTTAAGGTCCCATTAGTCAACTATGCTACTGTCGAGATGCATCAAACGGATAGAGTGTTGCGACAATTTGGATTTCGACAACTGATTCCCGAGGCATCTGAGGTGCTTGATAAAGAGCACAAAATTGACTTATGGCAAACGAATACGAATTGGCCGATATTCTTCTCAGAATATATCGAAATTTTGGAAAATTAATATGATCATATACCTACTCGCAAACTGATTATCGTTCTAGAGTTAGTGTACGCACTGGATTACATGCCATAGTTCAGGATTCGTGGCAAGTCATATTTGCTGTCAAAAGAGCAGAGACGTTGATAAATCCGTGTTGAAAGGGAACAATGAGGCTCTTTAAATCTAAGGAGAAGGGTGACGGCACGAGCCCATCAACAACGTCCACACAATCACTGGGCCCAACCCCTCAACCGACGACACCTACACCACAGCCCTTTCAGATTATGCCAAGTGCGTATCCTAACTCTTATATATATCCTAACCCTTATATGTTTCCTTTTCCCAATCCTCTGCCAGGTTGGAATGCATGGCCCGATGCATCTCATTTCCTAATGACTCTGACTCAACTGACGATATATAGGCCATCGTCGTCGGATGGATCGCATGAGACACCGTCAGGGAGCTCATTTCATTACCAATCCCAATCGTCTTATGGGATTCAAACATCTCTGTCGTAGGTGATGCAAACACCTCCACATTCTTTATTCTATCAAGGTGGGTCATCCTCTCAACACTCACAACCGGACCAACCACAACTCCTGTCGGAGCAACCATAACCCCCATCAAAAGTTGAACTAAGGAGGAATCCAATGCGTAATCATCGATTACCCCCATGTGGCACTGATTTCGACCGGCATATATATTGATTTTTTTAATATATTTGTATAAACTCTTTTTATATCGTTTCATTTAATAAAATAAATGTTGTTTTTAATATTTTAATAGTAAATTATTTTTATATTTTAATAAAATAGAAGTTTTCTGAATAAGGCGATAGAAATTATGCAACATAGTTTCAATACAGCAATTATCAACTATTTGGGTTTGGACATGATTGAATTGTATGACCTCAGTTCCTACACAATCCGCATAACTTTTGTTGGTTCATCTTTCTTGGATATCCATATTATTACGTATTCTACTCGAGCAAGGTCGACCTTTTGGTTTGCGACGTAATTCTCTATCCGGTAACAACATAAAAGGAGCAAGCGATACAGACGACCACTTACATTCATCTGAGACCAATGGGAATACGTGTCTCCACACATTGTACATGTATTCTATTTTGTACACTTCGTCGACTATGCGATCCAAACAGTGATTCTGACAAGCTGCAATTGCATGAGTGCATGGATAACGAAGTGCGTCAAACGTCCTACAGTCGCAAGTCTTATTCTCAAGTGTACACGATATTGCTTGCCGGTAATACATTGGTTCGGTCTATCAAACTTTGTCACACAAAACCATAGGTTGTCCCGATCGTGACACATTGTGTGCATGGTGTTGGCCCGCCGCGCCTTTGCCTTGTTAATTTATTGCAACACCTTCTGGAACCATACATGGCCTCCCTGTATTTGGCCTTTATAACTCACTGCTTGCTTTGGAAATAGTACTGCCAAAAAATATATGTCTCTCGTACAACCGAGGTTATCAATAAATAACGCGTTCTTTTTAGAACAGAATTTATTCATTCAGCCAGGTTTGTGGTCATATGACCATATCGTAGGTCGTCGTCGTATGCTTGTATCCACTGTTTGAAAGGTATGTTACAGAGGTAATCTACACCTTGATCGTTAATTGAACACAAAATCCCTAACATCTTATGAAAACAGTCCTTATTGATCTCGTACCCTACCAATATAAGTTGATAGCGAAAATTACATACCACTATTCCATTCAGAATAAATTGAATATTACAAATGAAATTATACTAATAGAGATTAAATACCCATCTTGGTCACTTACTGTCGTTTAGTGGTAGACTGATATTGCCCGTAGTAGTTGGACGCAACGTACCTTAGACAATACCGATAGTGTGTGTGATCCTATAGGCTTCCCTGTCGCTCAATTGAGGCTAGTATTCCAATGCTCCTATCTGATATAAGTAGATATCAAGTTGGGGGCATACATGCCTCCTTAACCTAAAAAGAAAGAAATCTCAGTCATCACCTGACTCTCCTGGTGTTATTGCAAATGAAAGTGGAAGAATTTTCCCACCGTCATCTTGTGCCACAACTAGCAATAGCCAATGGGTATATCTACCATACATAAAGGTACCGTCAATTTAAACCAATGGCTTGCAGTACACAAATGCGTCCCCATATTGCTTAAAGCTCCAGAACAGATGTTTGAACACTTTGGCATCTACGGAGCAATCGATTGTTGTAGTAAGCAGGGACCATTTCAAGGTCTGTTATGTAATCTGGGACGTACCTCTCCAACATCTGACACCACTGCCACACCTGATTATATGAAGCGTTTCACCTACTATGCATTTTTTCCAACATCTTCATCTTAGCTATCCAAGCCTTGTGGTAAGAGGACGTGTACCTCAATTGGCTACGAATATTGGCAATTAAGACCGACATAGAAGTCGTGGGATCTACCTTCAACATCAGTAGTATTAAGCTAGCTATCATACCTGAATCCATCTTGGGATGATCTTGTGAAATACCTGTCAACAAAGTACGTTAAAATAATGTAACATTAAATAATAACATTATTATTCAAAAACCTTAAACACCTAGTGATACCGTATCGGCAACACAGGTATGTGGACTTTTGTACTTTTTTATCTCCCACAAGCCTGTCTTTTTCCTAAAATAAGCCATGATTTTTCATGAATATGTACCGTCTTGCATTGCACGCTTAGCCTCAAACTTCTCATAAATTTAGATTTAACCACGTTGTAGTTAACCCTGTGATTGATGCTATGTTGTTTCAATGCACCAAGAAAACTATCCTTACTGGAAAACTCCTTACCAACTTCTTATTCACCCGAATCCAATTACGAACTTGTACGGCTACGCCTTCTGTGTGGTAGATCTGGAAACTCTAATGCATCATCTGTTGATATATCGACATTATGCATGTGGGCTAAAGACGAGTACGTCCTGAATTTCAGATCTTCTTTTTCTTCATCTGAACCCCTTCAACATCTTCAGGTTTGGATGGAACAGGCTCTGGTTCAGAAAATAATGCAACTTCTGCACCATCAGGGCCAAGCTCTCAAGGTGGATCCACATCGGACTTATCATGCAACCCACCATCATCTGCAACGTACGAGGTCCCCTCGCCGGTGGACGTCATAGGGAGTACATCATCACTTCTTGTGAACGTTTCGTAACGTCCCGAATCAGATGTGGATTGCCAACCACTAGAAGTTTATGTCATTCCCCAATACGTATTTCCAGCATCAAACATCAACCTACCAATCTGCATGTCCCATTTACTAACCGAGTGTCGTACAGGAGTTGTGTATTCCATACTGCCACCAAACACGGGCGCTTCCGTGTTCTGCCTCCCATAACGGAGTGTCGAGTAAGGGTCGTGTATTCCTCTCGAGCAGCAATAGATGTTAAAGTCGCAAATGTTTCATTTGACGATAAAACTTGTACATATAACTCAAGATAGGGTGATCTACTAGCGAGATGAGTTTGCACCATCGCCTCAAAGCTACGACCACCTTTGATATCAATTGAGTCATATGTCACAGGACCTATCGAAGCACAAAATTGATACTTAATAGAAGAAAACCTCATTGGTGTCGTTTCGAAGATTTTTCCCCTAATTCTTTTACAAAATTCTGTCAAATCTATAGTTTAATTAAAAATCAGTCGCGTTGTGTTCTTCGATAAAAAAATAATGTCGTTCTCGGTGTCACGGACCTCACCATCATAGTAAATAACAACACTAATATGTTTATTCATCTTCAATTTCTATTCTGCTTAGCCTTTCTAATTTTTCTTACTGTAACTTATGCAACTTGAGAATGAAATTTGGCTCATTTATAGCCTAAGGACAAATATGAACTACTGTAGAAAAAGAGCATCAACGTAGGAGTTTTTGTCATCAATTTTGCTGACAGTGCATCCTGCTTAAAGCGTTTTGACACATTTGTTTAGAACTGTCTTCTCAAAATTATTTTTTCATGAACTACTGTAGAAAAAAAGCGTCCACGTGGGAGTTTTTTTCAGTAATTTTGTTGACAGTGCATCCTGCTTGAAGTGTTTTTAACACTATTTGTTCAGAAACGTCTTCTCAAAATTATTTTTTCAGAAACTACTGTAGAAAAAAAACGTTCACGTAGGAGCTTTTTTCAGTAATTTTGCTGACAATGTATCCTACTTGAAGTGTTTTTAACACTATTTGTTCAGAACCGTATTCTCAAAATTATTTTTTCAAGAACTACTGTGGAAAAAAAAACAAAATCATTATTGTCAATATAATTTTCCTAAACCCTAAACCTAAATACTATTATTTTTAAAAAAACTAAACCTTAATTTAATTAATTTTCTTAAAAATATTAAACCCTAATTTAATTTATTTATTTTAAACCCTAAACCCTAATTTAATTAATTTTAAAAAAACATTAAATCGTGATTTATTTTTTAAAATTCCTAAAACCCAGAACCCTAAATTATTTTAACAAAATTCTAAACCCTACAAACCTAAGCCTAAATTATTTTAACAAAACCCTAACCTTAAAAACCCTAAAAACCCTAAACAAAAACCTTAAGAACTAAGCATGCAAAAACCTAACCTAGAGAAAAACACAGAGCAAAACACACCCCTGGGGGAGCGATTTTGCCACATCAACAAAGCGCGTCCACGTCAGCGCGTTTTGTGCTGACATGGCAAAATCGCTCCCCAGGGGCGCGTTTTGCTGAAATTTCACCCTAAAACGCTCCTACGTGGACGCGTTTTGCCAAAATCGGCCCTTTCTATAAATAATACAGAAATTGACCCATTTTCGTAAATATACTTAGAAATTTGCCTTTATAGGTAAATTAGTCGAAGTTTACATTAGAATTTTTTGTCTTCATATAAGTTACTTTTTTCTTTAGAAAGAGGCAAGGCTCTTTTTATCCAGCAACTCCATCCATGTTTCTCCATAATTTTCTCTAGAGACACTCTTATTAATTTGAAGAATATCCAACAATAGTCTTCAAACCTTATATCAACAATATTTAAATGATATTTTTAAATATATAAAATATTATTTTTTGTATTGGATACATACTCATATCTACATAGTAGGTATATAATTTTTAATATTACATAAAATTTGAGAGTTAATTGTACCAAATATCCTCAAACCATCAATATTACATCAATCATGTCCTATTATTAAAACCATTAATTTAACCATTAAATGCAACGTTAAATATTATGTGACATAATTTAAAATATTTTTTAAAAAATAAAATATCATCACAAAATTTTTAAAAATTAAAACTAAAAAACTAAAACAAAAAAAAGAGAATAAGCAATTAAACTTTTGTAAAAGTTTTGAAAATCTCAAAATCAAGATTTTTACAACATCCACTTTTACGATATTTATTTTTCTTTAATTTTATTTCATTTTAAACTATTCTACATAAGATCTAACAACTTATTTAATGTTTAAAATAATTATTTTAGAAATGAAAAGACCTTATTGATATAATCTCAATAATTTAATGATGTAATTAAAACGTTTTAAAATTTGAGACCTATTTAAATTGAAAGTCATAGTCTAAGGATATAGAATAAAATTAACCCAAAATTTGGTCAAATTTTTCTTCTTTAATTAAAACCAATGAAATAATTACAAATTGTCGAAAAAATAAAATAATTAAATATACACGTAACTATCATTTTCATATTTCTATTTTTGGTCCTTTCAAGTTCCCTATATAAGGTTTATTGATCTAAAAAGACCTTTTTTTTTTCCATTTGGAGATGGACTTTCACTTTCCTCCACAAAATATGGGAAAATAAATAACGTAAAAAACAAATAATTTGTTTTAATTTACTTTCCGCTATTGCTCTTTCAGATCTAATCTCTGCCACAGGAACCAAGGATAACCTACGGGCAACCCTGCTGTTGTCCTTGCTGTTTTTAGCTTTTAAATTATTTTTTAGTGATTGAAATATGGTTTTTCTCAAAATAATGTAAATAAATAATAAATTTTGTTGTAACCTACCGTTGATAATTGCTTAAGAAAAATAGATTGTGTAAGTAGTGATTAAAGTGATAATGGAAGTTTGCAATTTGGATGGCAAAATAATAATAATAATAATAAGAAAAATAATTTGTTTAGATAATTCGATATTTTTATATCTGAGAAACCTAACTCAATGAGATGAATTCACAATCTTTAAACTCAATTCAAACAAGTGACCTTAGTTCTATCACACCCTGATATAATAATCTCTCTTTTGTATCCAAAGTCTAGACCTCTTATCTCTAAATTCTCCTCCTGAATATTTAGGCTATAAACATAATTTGTTTACTCTTCAAATGCACTCACAAAATAAGTTCTTCAATGAACAACGACTTGCTCTCTACAATTTCATACAAAATCTATACAAATCTCTCAATAAATAGAAACTTTCTATACTTGCTAACATATTAGTAATCAATTACAACTCAACCCCTTAAAAATAATAATTATTGTAACAACCCGAAAGTTAGTGGTGTCAGAAAGTACGGTTTCGGGATCTCGGTTCCGTAAATCATACCTGTAAATATTTTATTAAATTTACGAAACTAAATTATAGGTTAATTGAATTTTGGATAGGTAATTTTATCAAATTAATGATTAATTAAGGTATAAGGACTAAAATGTAAAATCGGTAAAAGTTCAATTGTTAGAAAATCATTAATTAGAAACAAGAAGCAAGGATTAAGAAGGCAATTATTCCTTTAAGTTATAAATTGGACGGTTACGTAATGTAAATTCTTTTAATAATGTCAAAATTAAATAATTAAAATATTATAAAACGTAAAATGTATGTATATTATTACAGCCTAGTGGAATGAGAGAGAATTAATCTCTTTCTATCCTTGCATGCCGAAATTGGAAAATAAGAACAAGGAAGTTTTCTAAAGTTTAAACCTTCAATTGGTAATTTAAATTTTTTCTTCTAATTTTTTATGTTTTAAAAATTTTGGGAGTTTAATCTAATTGACTCATGTTATTTTTAGAACTATTAAAGTTTTAAAATGATGTCATTGATGAGTCTTTGAAAGTTTAGATATTAAATTGATAGATTTTAAGATTAAGAGTGAAAAAGGATTAAATTGTGAAGTTAATTTATAATTTTGTACAATAGGAACTAAAATGCACAATTTGTGGTAGAAATGAGAAATAGGAAGTCCTGATTGGATTATAGTGAAAATGGATTGAAAATATGAGCTCTAGATTGAAATTTATATTAGTCTCAGTCTTAGGGACTAAATTGAATAAAATTTAACATAAATTTGTAATTGAGTGTGAATTTGTTTGTATATTGATGATTTGGTATGTTTACATTAATCCATAGCTAATGTCGACCCTGATTCCTCAAAACGGAAAGGAAAGGATAAAGCCATCAACGAATAACTTGAAGTTTACAGTTTGTGTTTCTATAATCCGAGCTACTTCGATTTGATGCATTATAATTTTTTTTGCATGGTAAGATCATAAGGTAAGATAAATGGAGCTGAATTGATTCAAATTTGATTGGTTGATAGTGATCAGAACCGAATTGTATATGTGTGAAAATATTATATATTGTTTTAAATGTGGAATCGAATTAGTAATGTTATGAAATATGTTTCATATTGAGAATTGATGATTGATTGATGGAATTATGAAATGAAATTGAGAAACTATTACCTTATTAACTGTTAGGGCAGAGCCGGGTATAATTGGCATGTCATAAGATAAGAAGAATTCAAGGTTATTACAACTACGAGTCGGGTAGAGTCGGGTATTTTTTTATTTTTATTAAATATGACATTTTTCATTACATGGGATGGGACGATATGATTGGAGGAAGTTTGACAATTTATCTATGACTATCTGTTTACTGTGCCTCCATAGCTAAAGGCAAATTCCATCTGCAGGTACTGTTGTGTATCCACAGCCAAAGACAAATTCCAGCTGCAAGTTATGTTGTACAATCTACAACCAAAAAGTAGGCTTCATCTGCAGGACTTTTTGCTATGAACCTGTAGCCAAAGGCATTTTCCAATTGTAACACCCCCAACTCAACATAAGAGTTCTATTTAAGTCAAAGGTGTTACATTGATCACCGAAGTAGTCCTATAAAGTTATTATTTTGCTTGCGTTGGATTGTATGAAAATCACTCTTTTATTTTTAAGAAAAACATTCATTAACCAAACTGGCTTTACTTAGCTATTCAATTACAATATTATTAATATGAAGCTTTGAGAAAAACTGTTACGGTTTAAAAAGACATTTCAAAACTTTTTTGTAAAGCAACAAAAAACATTATTAAGAATAATAGTTTTCTAAACCAATTAGTACACAATTATCGAGTATTAACTAAATATCATACTTAAAATTAATAAGCTAAATAATCCTAAACCATAATTATAAAAGCAATAATAATTAAAAAAATTACAACCCGATAAATAAACTAATAAAACGATTAAGAAAAACTTAAATGGGGACTATTAAATAATACTAATAACAAGACACTAGTTCGAGATTCCTCCGATGCCATTCCGAGTCCTAGTTTTCTGGGTTACCTAAGAGGTAAGGAAAATGGGGGAGTGAGCTTATGGCAG
This sequence comes from Gossypium arboreum, assembly GCF_025698485.1. Classification (NCBI taxonomy): domain Eukaryota; kingdom Viridiplantae; phylum Streptophyta; class Magnoliopsida; order Malvales; family Malvaceae; genus Gossypium; species Gossypium arboreum. The sequence goes on from NC_069080.1 coordinate 103,355,741, forward strand.
CTTAGTGTGAGTCTAATTTATAAATCATTATATATAATTGTTCAAATAGTAAAGCATTTAACTTATAGCAACACAGCAATTAAACATAATGTAAGGAACATTCAGTAAATTAATGCATGTACAGGTTATGTTCATGACGCAATGTAATTTTAATTTTAAGTTTTAAATTACCACTTATCCATCCTATTCGCCCTCGGGCATCACTCGACACACTAAAACACATGTCAATAACTGACCATTCTGGATTTCTCGATGACGATGGTCGTTCAATTGTCATATGTGATTATGACTTTTACTACAATAACTTACCATCCCGGATGCCCGATTTTGATGGCTTTTTAACTATCATCTCGATTTACCCGGTTTCAATAATATTGCCGCCTACTTAGTGCAATACTGACTTTCGATGTGGACTTAATTTGCCACTTTTTCTTACAGAACTCCTCCGTCCTTCATACCCAATTTCATGTAATCATGCATACAACTTAAGTATGTCATGCTATTTATCAATCGATAATTGATTACTATGCTTATCAAGCACATTTACCTTTCGATACAATGTATGAATTTTTCGTACTAACAATCATTGGCATGTATTTATGCAATTAATTCATATAAATTTCACATATGAAATTACTTTATGCGAACTAAAAACAATTTCACATATACAATTTCTTCATGTGAATTAACATTGGGATAGTAACATGCTTAGTTCGGCTAACACATACATAACAGGTTCACATGTAGGGTTCGCACATTTAGTGTTCACACATGTAAGGTTCGCACATACAGGGTTTGCATATATAGGGTTCGTACATGCAAGGTTCGCACATATTTGGTTCTCACAGATAAGGTTCACATACTGAATCATATGCTGTTCGCATACTGAATCGATAAGGGTTTGAATGTAGGTTCGCATACATGGGTTCATTTACAAAGGAGGTTCGCATACATGGGTTTGCATGGATTGTTCGCATACATGGGGTTTGCATGAGTGTTCGCGTACATGTACTAACAGTTCACTATGTCATACTATATAACGTGGGGGGTTCACATGCTATATCATCGTATATAACATCGGGGTTCGCATATTAAAACTTGTAGGGTTCACATGTATAAAACATATAGGGTTTACATCTATCTTGTAAAGCCCCAAAAATTTGATTGTCTGACTGTTGAATTCCATTATAATTAAGTCTATGTATTTGTAGCTATGTGCTCTGCTTATGTGTTTGAGGTCGGGAGATCGAGTCGCATATTTGGAAAATTTTTCTATTTTATTTTAAGTTAATCTCTAGCCTAGAATTAACAACATAATTTTAATTATGTGTGAATCGGTGTCAAGAATGAGCCTGTTGGTTTGATAGTTAAGCGTATGTCTATGTCAATGGTCTTCTGCTCAAGTCTCGGTATATGCGTTAAAGAATATTTTTGCTAAATTTTAGAAATCCTATTGGTAGTTAAAATAGAATTTAATGTTTCCCTCTTTCACTTTCCCTTTTCCCATTCTCCTTTTTTTTCTTCATTTTTATTTCCTTTTATTTTTCTTTTTGATTACGTCTATAAAGTGGCTACCAGGACTAGTTTAGAGTCTTATGTTGTTCGTTATGTCGTTAGAGGATCTCTGTGTAAAGTTCTGTCGTAAATTCTTTTTGTTTCTGCGAGTTTTTGGTTGAAATTATTTTGCTATTCGAATTTCATGTTTTAAGCGTACGTTTGACTCCCTTTTTAGGCAAGGATCTTGTGGGAATCGTTTCACCAACAAATTTGTTCCATTTTCGTGATCACGTGCGAAGTGAGTGTTGAAATTCGAGTCAGCAAGCTGTGTTGAAGTTTTTCGACATAAGAGTTAGTTTTGTGTGTTAATTTTCGTGATTCGTTGAGAATAGTTATTGGATGGTCGTTCTAGGGTTCGGGGTTCCATTATGTTGCTCCTACATCAAAGTTTACATCAGGTGTGTACCAAAAACCTATCTCTCCATAAAATTCTGACACCGAAAATGGTGATTGTCAACGCCACACGGTCGTGTGCCAGGTCATGTGGCAGGCCATGTGACTCACTGTTACTATTGGAGACCACACTGGCCAGACACACGGACGTATGTCTAGGCCGTGTAACTCATTGTTGCTATTAGAGACCACACGGGCGTGTGTCTAGGCTGTGTGACTCACTTTTTGCGATTTAAAACCATACGGGCTGTAACATCCCTAACTCGTAACCGTCGCTGGAGTAGGTTAAGAGGCATTACCGGACTTAAAATAACATTCAGAACAATCATTATCAAATAATCATATCATTACAGTAAATGTCATTCATTCACATTCAAAAAGAACTTAAATCGAGCATACAAAGCCTAACTCATGCATTCGAGACCAATCTGATAACATATAAAAGTTTCAGAAACTTAGAAAATTTTCAACTTTTAAAAGGTCACACGTCCGTGTGAACAGGCCGTGTGCCTCACACAGGCCATGGAAAAACAGGGCATACATACTGACTTATCCACACAGCCACAAGACACGCCCGTGTGCCAGGCCGTGTGAAAATTAGGGAGGCTACTGACTTAGCCACACGGCCAGCCACACGCCTGTGTGCCACACACGACTAGTAGACATGCCCGTGTGTCTAGGCCGTGTCAAAATTGGAGGGTATACTGACTTTAATTCGTACGGTACCCCAGGAGACACACGGTCGTGTAACATGACCGTGTCTCGTACACGGCTGAGACACACGCCCGTGTCTCTACCCGTGTGGACAAAAATAGGCCATTTTAATAGCTAATTTGCCATCCCAATTTGGGTCAACCTACAAGCACCAAACCAAGCATATATGCACAACCATTTCAGCCAATGTCTATACCAAACCATACATAATTCATGCTATAACATTACCAATCATTTTAATTCTCGATTCATCAATCAATTCATACCAAAACTTAAACTAAAATCATACCTAAACATTTGATCAATACATCATTCAATCAAATGCTCAAAACTTACCAATACTTCTCAAGATTGACCATTTCTTTTGGCCAACCAAAACATACCACAATTTCACATTAGCATCACATATCATATACCATTATCAAACTATAAGTTCAAACACAAACTAGCCATATCACATGGCTAAATATGTACATCACAAAACATAATTCCACAACTTCTAGCCTATACATGCCATACTTTAATATATACATTTTCAAAATACCAAAATAAGGTTCGATAGTGTGGTGACGATCCTTGACGATCCCCGAGCTCATAGTAGCTTTGATATCTATAAAACAATGCAAACACACACAAAGTAAGCTTTCAAAAGCTTAGTAAGCCATCTACAAATAAACGTATCATTCAAAGCAAATAAGTATCGCCCGTTTGAACCATTCAGAAATGTAAGGATACGCGGAAAGATCAAAAAGCATATGCAATGCCGATGTCCAAGACGTGGTCTTACATGTAATCAAACATCGATGCCACTGTCCTAGACAAAGTCTTACACGAATCAGATACGATGCCGATGTCCCAGACATGGTCTTACACGTAAAACAGAAGTCAATGCCAACGTCCCAGACGTGGTATTACACGAAACCACATAACAAAATCCTATGTCATGACATATGTATCCGAACTATTCCTAAAGCTCGTACGATGCTTTTCAGACGTCGGAACTTTATCGATACTTTCTCGAATAGCACATATTAAGCTTGAATATTCATTCCTCACAAATTAAATATCATATGAACAATAATAATTCAATTCAAAGAAGCTTATTTGTATATCGAGTTACCTCGTAGGGATTCGGATAGATAGAACAGGTTACTCGACGACTTTCGACTTTCCCCGATCTAATTCCGTATTCTTTAGTTCTCGATGTAAATCAATTCAAATTTAACTTATTCAATCACACATTCATTCAAAACAATCCATATACACACAATTAGGGCATTTTGAAAACTAGCCCTCACATTTTTACATTTTGACACTTTAGTCCCTAATTCACAAAATCACAAAATACACATAATTTACTTGTACACAAGATTAGCCGAATTTTCATAGCTCTCATACAAGTCCATACATTTCATTTATTTCACATTTTAGTCCCTCAATTTACAAATTTCACAATTTAGCCCATTTTACTCAAAATCATAAAAAATCCAAAGACAAAACATATAAACCCAACATCAAACTTTCATATTTCATCAATTAACAACATAAAGCTCATGAATTCATCCATGGCACATTTCAAAATCATCATCAAAATCAGAAATTGAGGCATGGGCTTGATAGTATACAAAGCAACGATTACAAAAACGTAGAAATTATCAAAAACCAAACAAAACACATACCTTAATCAAAGAAAATCAATGGCTGAACCCTAATGTTCTTTCTCTTTTATTTTTCTTGTGATTTTCGGCAAAGCTAAGCATAAAATGACTTTGTTTTCTATTTTGTTTTCATATAATTTACATAATAGGCTAAATACCAATTTTACCCTTTTATTAAACCATAAATAAATTATGATATAATGCCCATTTAAGTCATTTAATTCATTAAATGGTAAAATAACCTCATAAGGACCTCACAATTATAAAGGCAAGTCAAATAGGCACTTTTAACAAGTAGCAGTCAACTTTTACATTTTACGCGATTAGGTCCTTTTATCAAATTGAGCATACAAACAATCGAATTTTCAGACGAAACTTTCACATATGCTAATTCACACATCATAAGCACGGAAAATAATATTTAAATATTTTTCTGACTCTGATATATGGTCCCGAAACCACTGTTTCGACTAGGGTCAAAACCAGATTGTTACACGGGCAGATGACACAGGCGTGTGTCAGGCTTGTGGGACATACGGGTGTGCCAGGTTTGTGAGACATACAGGTGTGCCAGGCCGTGTGGGGTCATACAGGCCAGTTATTTGGGCCATGTGGAACCACACAAGCATGTAGGCCAGGTTGAAATTTATCTCTGAGGCTGTAAGTGTTGTCTAACGCGAACGTAGGCCTTCCGTAGTGTACATATGATCTAAATTGGACCGTATAAGTTGCTATCTAATGATCTGAGACTAAGCTATTGATTATATAAATGTATACTGAGTGTGATGACTGCTGATGATATTGATCTGTACCACCTAATTATGAACTGAATCTAAATAGCTGTGTGTACCTTTTTGACATTTGACATTTGTAATCTGCATTTACATTGGATGATAATTGTGTAAAAGAGGAAGTGATATGTTATAATTCAATGGCTAAGCCACAATTTATATGTGAATCTGGCGTTTTATCACAATTTGATCTAGCAGCTAGTCTGCAATCACATTAAACGTGTCAAACCGACACTATATGGTATGTAGGGCTGGATGGATATTAAATCCGCTTAACGTTGTGTTGGGTTGGTCGAAGATGGTGTGTAACGGATGGGAGTAAGAATAAATGCATCTATTTCTGATCTATTCTGTATCTAAACTGGAATTATTCTACCATTCAACTGATGTGTTAAGTTTGTACTGGATATTCTCTGATTCTAATTTGAACTTGAGTTTAATAATTTACTATTATAATTATGCTTCTAATTAAATCTATATCAGTTACAAACTAAGTTCTCAACTTACTTTTTTGTTGGTTGAATTACAGGTAACTTACAATCTTGATTAGGCTGGCGTAATGGAAGCTCGGTCAATCTACTTTATCACCTTTTATTTATATTATTAGTAATTTTAGTATTTTCTTCATACTATGACTTTCTAAGATTGTTGAATTATTGACTGGGTTTTTTTATTGTTACAATCTGTTAGACGGTTTTTAACTGTGTTTATAAAAGTTGGCTTTTCCTAGTAATGTTAATGTAACTCTTCGTAGTTGATCTTAACGCCTAGGCTGGGTTTGAAGTGTTACATATGCACTAAGGGGTTACACATACATTCCTTCTAGGGGTTCGCACAATAGGGTTCACATAACAAATTACCTTATTTTCTAATACTTTCACTTGATTAATCATACATATCGATTTAAGTTTAGATCTCACACTTGATAAAAATACTAAAACCTTAATTTGGATAAAGGAAACGACAATCTAATGAGAGGAGAGGGACGAATTTGAAAATCTTAAAATCTTTTAAGAACCTTAATTTCAATGAGGGTTTTGGAAATGAAGAAGAAGAGAATTTTAAGAACTTTTATTGAAAAGTCTTAAAAATATGAAAACTAAGTTTTTGAAAAGATTGGCTATTTATATAAAAAAAAATTCTGCATTAATTGCAATAGGATTAAGAATTAGTTTAGAATTAGGGTTGATTTAAATTAAAGACTAAATTAAAAAAATAGTTTTTGGTCTAGGCTAGTTTGAAATTTTAGTACTTTATAAGGTAAAATTAAAAAAAAAAGAACAAAATATTTTGGTTGAATGCACACAAAGAGTTTTGAACTTAGAACCCCAAGGGTTAGCTAAAGTTTTAGTACTGAACCAACAAGCTCATTCTTATCATAAGCCTTCAAGAAATTGTTTTTAAGGGTTTTGGCCAAGCATTAGGGGAAATGAAAAAAAATCAACAAGGAATGTAATTTAAAGGGTTTGAACCTAGGACCTTATCTCGTTTAACACCTTACCATTAAGTATAGTAATCTATTCTTGTTAATACCTTATCAAAAATAATTTTTAAGACATTCTAAGTTTGCTTACCCTCTTCTTACTATACTTTAAAAATAAAATTCTAACTTTTATCCCTATTTCTTTTAGCCCCAATTTTGGGATGTGACACCAACTATGGGGACTCGCTATGTATCCACAACCAAATGGCAGTTATTATCTGTGAACCAATAGTGGTTTATCCACAACTCGATATGTTTGAGAAGGGAGTTCCGAGGGAACTCCCATTGTGGTGTGTAGCGATGAGGTAGGATCTATTCTGTTAAAACCTAAAATCGTATGGCATCTTTAAAACCATGTGCATACAAATCTTAAATTTCTATTCTGACATATGTATAGATATGTATATTGTGGGCAAATTGTAATGGCCTAAATTCAAGGTTATCGGAACAATGGTTTCGTAACCATAAATCCGATTTAAAGAGAAATTTATTTCAATATTTTTGCTTGAAAATTGATATGATATGAAAATCGTATGAAAATATTGATAGAAAAATTTTACCAATTTAGTGATTAGATAGAAAAAGAAATTATTGAAGAAATTGGGTAAAAACAAGGTATCGAGACCTCTATCTCGTAAAACTGAGTCAAAAATAATTTTATAAATATTTATGAAATTGGGTAAAATTTCGTTAGGAAATTTTAATGTTTGGGTAGTCAATTAAATGAAAAGGACTAAATTGTAATAGGTGTAAAAGTTGCTAGAGTGATTAAATAGCTTAAGAGTCTAATGAGAAAGGATTTAAAAGGGAATTAGACCCAAAAGTTATTTGGGCTGGACGGCAAGGGTATGAAATCAGCAGAAAAATTGATAAATTAAGGGTAAAATTAGAATATTGTAAAATTAACTAAATAAAGCTAGGACTAAATAGGAAATATCTAGATTTCTCTTCATTTCTCTTCAATTCCAGCAGCTAAAAATGCCATAGGAGGGTTCTCTAAGCTGATATTTCATAATTTTTGCACCAAGTGAGTTAATCGTTGCCTTTTTCTTGTAATTTTTGTGTTTCTAAGACTTTTACAACTAGGTCCTACTATTAAATTCATTAGTTTTTGATTTCATGGATGAAATTGAAAGTCACCATGGTTGAGTGCTGTAAGTTTATGATGAAATAGAATTAAATTAAAGTTTTAATTTGTTTATGAGATGATTTTATTAGGTAATTTCAATAGAAATTGATTTTTAGGACCTAATTGTGAAAATGCTTGGAATTAAAGTCTATTGCTGAAATTCTGATTCCTAAGGTTGTAAACTAGTTTAAGGTGATAGAATAAAATGTTAATTGAGAAAAAATCAGCTCAATTGAGAGGCTAATTGAGTAGGGATGCAATTATCATTTATTAAAAGCTTAGGGGAAAAATGGTAATAAACAGCTTGCACAAAAACAGTTTGGACAGCAGCAGTAGACTAATTTTGAAAAATCACCATAAATTGTAGAAATCGAATTAGAAGATGAAAAAAAAATGGCATTAAATCTTATTGAGTCTAGTTTCTCATAGAAGAAATAGTGTAAGCAATAGATTTGTAAATTTTGAGATATAATGAATTTTGTGAGACAAGGCCAGAATGAATTCGGGTTCCCCTGTTCTGACTGTGAAAAATCATAAAAAATTTAAGAAAAACAATTATGGGCTTAAATTTATATGTATAGAATCCTTAATGAGTCTATTTTTAAGAGAAACAAACGAGAACATCATTTGAATTCTGTATGAAGAGATAATTAATTTTTAGTGAAGAAGGGTCAGAACCGTCGACAGCAGAACAGGGGTGACTTTAAAGAATAAAATGTACTTATTGGCTAAACTAAAAATTCTGAAAATGTTATGGTAGAAATATATATGAGTCTAGTTTCAGGGAAAATTAACAGATCTTAATTTTGACTTCCGTAGCTCAAGTTATAAATAATTTAGTGACTATGACTCAAGTAGACAGCTTTGAATGAACTATAAATAATAGTTGAATTATAGAGAACGTTGCATATGAACATGAAATGTATTAAATTGATAATTAAATTTATTTATTTAGATTCGGAGGATTCAAATACGAAGCTAGATAGAGGAAAGGAAAAAGTTCGGGATTAGTAGATTTTTATTGTTTACAAACAAGTATCAAGGTAAGTTCATGTAACTTGAATTATATTCTTAAATGCTTGAAATGTATGTTATTGATGTGAATATGATTTGAATGTTCATTGTATGAAAATTGATGAAACATTGATATATTTGATAAAAAGCGGAAGAAATCCCTGTTGGATGGAAGGAAAATTTGATGGATCTCTGAAAAGGAATTGACGGTAAAAAGGATCTAGCCCGGACGGGTGATCCTATCCTGATATAGCCCTCCCGAAGAATATGTGTAAAATGGATTTAGCCCGGACGGGTAATCCGAATTAGGTCTGAATTTAGCTTTGACTGGTAATTCAGATCCAAGCTCATTAGAGTAATTGTCGTTCAGGATTTAGCCTGACCGATAATCCCGACAATACTCTATGAGTTTATATTGCGGGATTTAGCTCGATGGTAATCCATTGCAAGGTTGAGGTTCATGAAGTGTGCTCTCTGAAATGGAAATGTGCGCACATGAATATGAATTGACGGACCCGGAATTGTATATTAAAAGTGTACCTCTGAAAATCCATCGAAATTCCGATAAATTCAACGGGATAAATATGAAAAAATAACAAGGAAATGGAAATCATGGTATTGATGAGCTCATCAATCATAGTATATATTATTGGTACATGGAAATTATTGTACTAACTTGAATGTTGAGTTTGTGCATATTAGGGTAATAATGCATTGAATGGATTTAGGAATGTTTATTATATTGTATTGAAAATATTAGGTAAGTATAATTCTTGTTACATGAGCTTACTAAGCACAAAGTGCTTACCCCGTTTCTTTTTTCCCTATTTTGTAGTGTTAAGAGCTCGGAGGTCGGATTTGGTCGGAGACACATCACACTTTATCAACCTCGAGATTTCGGTATATAAAGAAACTTTATTTTGGAAATCAATGGCATGTATAAGCTAACAAAGTAAATTTTAACGTGAAATGAATATAAAGTTAGCCATTAGTATGGTTAACAAACCTGGTTTTAGAAATGTGATGACGTTATCTTATAAATATGCATGAATTTATCTTGAAAATATGTTGAATTGATTTGGTTGATGTGGATTGGTCTCGATTTAATATTGCAGGGAAGGTTAGATATTTATAAAGGGGCTATATTGAATATAAAAAAAAAATTTAATTCGTAAACTCCGGTAATGCCTCGTACCCTATTCCGGCAATGAATACGGGTAGGGGTATTACACAAATATTAAAATCTATTACTCTGAAATCTATATTGTGAGATTTTATGATACTAATGTTGGTTAAATTAAGAAATCAAAATTCTGATCTGCTGTTGAATATGATTAATTTCTGTGATTTTATTTAATATATCTTACCAACTATTGCATTGATTTCCCTATAATTGAACTCACACTGAGTATTATAGCTCACTCTCCCTTAAATTTTCATCTTTACAGATAATTCGCCAGGTTAGGATGCGGACGTGACATCCGGAGGGTCTCGACTCGGAAGGATTTCTTTCTTTTTAAGCATTATAAGATTATTCTTTTTATTCAAAGACTGTACTATTTTATTTCGAACTATGACATGATACTTAGGATTTGGGTTTGGTTTAATTTGCATAATGTTCAATTTAAAATTATTAGGATATTATATCATGATTATTGAATTGAATAGTATGCATGAACCCTGGTTTTTATTAAAAATAAACAAATCACTTTTCCACTACTAATTTAGAATTAAAACTTAGAGGAATAATAGAACGATTTGTAACTAAGTTTTTATACTAAATCAATAAATGTTTTAAATATAACTATTTTCAAAAACTTCGATAACTCTGTTAGGCCATCCCGGTGGTTAATATAATCTTCCAAATTCGGGTCTAACGTTTAGGCCGAGTTGGGGAGGTTACGTAAAGGGACCTCTCAAAGTACATTCATTGTGATAATGGTGATTGGCATTTAATGGCACCTTCATTGCTGTTGCGGGATATGGTAGAGAAGTTTTATGTATAATCGATTATTTTGATATTTTTAATAATTTTAAATATTTTTAGAATTTTATGAATTGTATATATAGAATTCTAATAATTTAATTATTTTTTTAATAATTTTATAATTTTTTATAATATTATGAATGACCTTAAGAATATACTTCAAAAATGAATTGATTTTTTGTCCAAGCCTAACCTGAGCATGCATTTTAGTAACTTTTTTGGATTTTTTTTTATTTTTTAAAATATTTGTTGATGTGGTATGTTATATATCAACTTCTCATTATTTTCGTTAACCACATCAACATCCGTTAATGGTCAAATTAATTAATGACAGTTTTTGTTAAAGTGTTAATGGAGGAGCCTGTTTTATTTTCGCTTAATGGTATTATAAGCCCTCAAACTTTTTCAAAAAAATCAATTAAATTCTTTCGAGCTTTTTGCACTCAATTGAGCTCCTGAACTAACAAAACATGTCAAATAAGTCCTTCGACTGTCGTTGTCCATAAGTGTTTAATGACAATATTGACATGACCATTAACAGATGCCACATTAGGAAAAAATAAAAAATATTATTAAAATAAGTACACAATAAATCTAGATAAATAGTTGTTCAGTTTATTTAAATTTGGACACACATTTGTCCAAATGCATTCTAGAATTATAAAACATAAAAATTATAAAAAAATTAAAATTTATAAAATTATTAGAAATTCATTAAAATCATAAAATTTTATAAAATTTATAAAAATAATTTTTATTTTTATATTTTAAATAAAAATGAACATCAACAACTTATATCTCAAAATCAAGATTAAAATTTTTTTGTTATATTTTTGCCTATCACTTTTCAATTTGAGCAAGCTATGTTAGTCAAATAATTTAATCAAAATGAGGAAAATAACTTTATGGTTTTTAATTAATTTATAATAATTTTATAAATTATTTTTTCTTTTTTTTTTTTTAATAATTTTTATACATTTTATAAAATTTTATTGTTTTTATTAATTTCTAGAAAATTTTTAAAAATTTTAGTACATTTTAATGATTTTTAATAATTTTTTATATTTTTTATAATTCTAGAATGAATCTAGATAAATTAGTGTCCAAAGTCAAATGAACATGTACAACCATTTATCCAAATTTATTGTGTACTTATTTTAAAAATAAATTTAAAATATTTTACTTTTTGAAATTTTTATTTTTGCTAATGTGGTAGTGTTACGTCAAAAATTAACATTGATGTGGCATTGCCACATCAGCTATCGTGATGATATGGTACTACAAGACAACAATTGGTGCTACAGTGGCATTTGTTAACGCCTCCATCAACATTGTTATTAAGTACTAACGGTCAACATAAGTGAAATAGTTTATTTAATCAATTTTATTAATTTAGATGCTCAATTGGATCAAAAAGTTTAAAAAGACTTAATTAAATTTTTTTAAAAGTTCATTATAATACTATTAAACCTTTACTTTTTATCATTGAAAACTTTAATTAGATATTGCAAAGAGTCAATTTATATTTTAATTCTTTTACCGAAAACGTTGTAACCTTGTACCTTAATTTTATAGATGAGAAAAATGTGAGTTTAATTACAGCTGTAATTAAATCAAATGATAAAGTATAGGAAGGTCTAGAATCTGGCTTTAATGTGACATTTTCTATATCATCATGTATTGTACAATGAAATTTCATTGGATGCCTTTCACTTCAATTTAGCATCAGATATCATCAAATTTTCAATGATTTCCTTTTGGTGTGTGGGTGGCTCGTTGCCCATTCTCAATTTTGTTTCTCGTTGTTGAATTTGAAAGCATAGAATAATTTTTTTTCAAAAAAAAAATATATATATATCTTTTGGTATAAAGTAGAATAATATTAATATTCAGTGTGCTTGGATTTGCTTTACAAAAGATGTATCTTTTGGTAAAGTAGAAAATATTAATATTAATGTTAACGTGGATTCGAGTGCATTAAAGTATATTATTCTCTTATTTATATGTTAGAGTGAGGGTTATGAATAGTTCTAGGTATTAGTTAAAAAAAGAGTATATATGATCAGAGCCTATAATGAAATTGTTCAAATATATATAATGAGTTTAAATGATATAGATCTACTTTTATATTTTTTTTTCTTTTGCAGGGTAAACTACAAAAACAATCACTTTTATTTGCTTTAGACTATATTTTGTCACTTACGTTGTGATTTTATTATGAAGTAGCACTCTACCATTAAACTCTGTTACCTCCCTAACGTCAATCCTATGTTGCAGTCTAAATGAGTTTTAAATACCAACTTGGATGTCCAACTGAGATGAGAATAATTTTTTCAATCAAAATGGAAAAGAAAACTAAAAGAAAAATGAGACAAACGGGTTTTTTTTTCAATTCAAGGTGTAATTAATTTAAAATGTTCAATTAATTAAATTTATTTAATTAAAAACCTATTCTCGTTCTAGTTAGGCATCCAAGTTGGCATTTAAAACCCATTTGGACTGTCACCTAGGATTATCGTTAGGGAGGTAACAAAGCTTATTGACAAAGTAACCACTTCATAACAAAACTGTAATAGGCCAATTTTATCCTGCCCAAAATAAAATAATAAATATATAAAATAAAAATAGTCTGGAGTCCATTTACAGCAAATAGCCCAAATTTACAATGGCCCAATCTGGCCCAAATCAAAAAACCCTAGTAGCTTAAAACATCTTTTTAGGAAAAAAGAAACCCTAGCCTGCCGCCGTCGCTCCTAGCCTCTGCCACCGTCAACTGCTCCCGTTCCATCATTAACTCCAAAGGCAACTGCAAAAAAAAGAAGAACAAACAAACATGCAAGAAACAGTATATCTAAAAACCATGAAAATAGATTGTAAAAAGGAAGTTTTTGAAAAAAAGAAGCAATAAACAGAATACAAAAATCTGAAGGTGATTTTTTTCTCTTATTTTATTTTTTTCTTCGAATCTATTTTTTATACATATAAAAAATCATACAAATAAAAAAATAAAAAGAGTACGCTCTGCCATCGTGGGTAGACGAGGCCACCACCTCCGATGATAGGTGGTTTTGACGAGAGTTTTTTTTTTAAAAGAAAAAAAAACCGAAGGGTTTCTTCGAGATTTCTACAATTTGATGTTTTTCTTTTCAAAAAATGCGAGTTCTAATCTAAGTTCAGGAGGTCAAGACAATTAAAAGAGGCCTTTTTTTATATTTTGTCAGCCACCGTGGATGGCGGAGCCATCGCCAACTATTGGTGGCTGTCGCGGTCGAGCACAACGACCCCCTCAGCCAGATTCTGGGCTGTTGAGAAAAAAGAGGGGTTGATTTTTTTTTTGTTTTTTTTTAAACAAGGTTGAAATGTTTTTTTTTTTGGATTTTTTTTATAAATAAGACACCACAACGACACCGTTTTTGGATGGCCTGAAACGCCCCAAAACGATTTCATTTTGGGGCTGACCTGATTACCCGACTCAGATCCTCTGGGATCCGCGCGTTTTTTTAAAGGGTTCTATTTGCGCCTTTGGTTCTTTCACTTTTGCGGCTTGTTTCAATCTAATCCTATCTCTCTCTTTTTCTTCTTTTTTTTTTTTTTGATTTTGCAATTGTATTTCATTTTACTTTCTTTTTGGTCCATAGACCATTTTAAGATGCGGATGCCTGAAACGGTGTCGTCTCCATTGACCCGAAACCCAACCCGATTTTCAGACAGGATCCGCGTGTTTAGTGACTAGGGTGTAATTGCTACCCTATTCCTTCCGCTTTTAGGCGGTTTCCAATCCGATCCTATTTCTTTTTGTTCTTTTTAATTTTTATCCTGCGATTTCAGTTTTGTTACATTTTAGTCCTTAATAATTAATTTTTTTAAATTTATGCTTTTTAATTTCATTTGAATTTAGATTTAGCCCTTTATTTATCTAACTACTCTAGTCCTTTATTTATTTAACTTCAACCTTTATACAATTTTTTTTACTTTATTTATTTACTTATTTATCTATTTATTATTTCCTTTTACACTTTTAAAAACAATTAGATTGTTTATAAATATTTGTGCAATTTTGTTCATTATTATCGTCATCGTTATTTTATTTTTTATTTTATTTTTGTTCTAGTTGTTTTACTTTATATTTTATTATTTGTGGCACATTTATGTCATGTTTGTTTATCTTTTAAATCACACATTTTTCATTTTATTTGATTCTATGTTACTTTATTTATTTTATTACTATAATCTAATAATTAATATTATTAATATTATTATTAATTGCATCAATATTACTATAGCATTCCTTATTTACTCATTATATATTATTCTAATGTTCTACTTATATAGTCATTTTACATTATTTCATTATCATATCATACAATATAATTACCTATTTTTGTATTATGCCCGAATAAGTAAAATGTATATCGTTTTTAAGCGTTACATTCGTTTTTCGTAAGATGCATAAAAAAGGAAACTTTTTAAACCGAGGCAAATGTTCATTATTTTGGAATTAGAAAAGTTGTGTTCCTAACTTACAACAATGCTTTTTGTAAATACTCTGAAAGCCCCGTTCATTAACCATATGTTGGTAAGTGCTACCAAGAGCTTCTCAGATATAGCAATGTCCGGAGAAATGATTGAAAATGCAGTAAAGAGCGAAAAAATAGACGCGGGAGAAAAAGCCAAAAGATCAACCCCGAGAACGAAAGAAAATGAAGTGAATAATGCGAGTGTGTATAATAAAGGTTATTCAAAACCGGTCACTGTAAGCTAACCAATGACTGTAAAAATCAGCCATCAAGGCCCCTCAAGGCAAGAACCTAACTCAAGGCCAAACACAGAAAAACTCCAGTTCACACCCATCCCGATGACATATAGAGAGTTATATCAGAATTTGTTCGATGCGCATGTGGTATCCCCGTTCTACTTGAAACTCATTCAACCTCCGTTCCCAAAATGGTATGATGCGAATGCTCAATGCAAGTACCATGCAAGAATAACTAGACACTCAATTGAGAATTGCACTGCATTCAAAAAGCTTATTGAAAGGTTTATCAAGATGGGGATTGTAAAGTTCGATGATCCATCGGAACCTAACGTGGTAGGAAATCCATTACCCAGTCATTCAGATTAAGGGGTAAACGTGATAATTAAGAGTGGAAGAAAAAAGACCAAAATTGATGTTAAGGAAGTAAGATCTCTGTTAAAATGGGTCTGGCAAGAAATTATAAGCATGTGATTAATCATTCAAGATTCGAAGGAGGTACCTAAAAGAATGATGAACTACTGTGAGTTTTATGCTGAAGAACATCATGAGATCTAGGAGTGTGCTGAATTCAGAGCTTTGGTGCAAAGCATGATGGATAACAAAGAGTTGGAATTCTTTGAAGATGTCAAGGACTCAGAATGAGGATATGTTTGCACCTCAGAGGAAGGATCAATGGAGAAGTTCCACTGGGTCAACCACCTAGTGGTGATTATTTCACGACCAATAAACAATAAAGTGGGAGCACAAGTTGTACCGAGAGTTATAATTCAGAAACCCGTGGCTTTTCCCTATAAAGATAGTAAAATGATTCTATGGAACTACGACTGCAACGTGATGATCCCAGGAGAGGAGAACTCAGTTGGCACTTTAGAAGAGGGCCAAGATATTGGTTTCTATACGCGTAGTGGGAGGCGTTATGACCCTGCAGGTGCAAAAATCGAGCACACTAAAGGAAAAACCCTGATAGTTGATCAAAAAAAAGAAAAATGGTTAGGTTTGAATCACCTATCAACGATCCAGTAAATGAGAACGAGGCTAAGGAATTCCTAAAATTCTTGAAACATAGCGAGTATAGTGTTGTCGAACAGCTACATAAACAACCAGCTCACATTTTAGTACTAGCCTTGCTCTTGAGCTCAGAGACACATCGTAGCACGTTGATGAAAGTTCTAAATGAAACTTATGTTGCTAATGATATCTCTGTGAATAAGCTAGAACGTCTGGTTAACAATATAAGTGCCGACAATTTCATCATTTTCAATGATAATGAAATACCTCTTGGGGACTGGGATCTACGAAGGCCTTACATATCACTACCCGATGCAAAGGATATACATTGTCAGGGGTGTTAATCGATAATAGATTTGCACTAAAATCTTGCTTCTATCCACCCTAAATAGATTGCCAGTAGATAGCTCTCATATGAAGATGTGCCAAAACATAGTGAGAGCATTCAATGGTATAGAAAGGGGGGTGATGGTAAGGATTGAAATACCTCTCTTAATTGGTCTGAACACATATGAGGTAGACTTTTTGGTGATGGATAGCAAGCCCTCTTATATCTGCTTGTTGGGTAGACCATGGATTCGCCCGGCTGGGGCAGTGTCGTCATCACTATACAAAAAACTAAAATTGGTAACGGAGGATCGACTGGTGATGATAAACGCTAAAGAGATTATTGTTGCATCCATAACTAGTGACGCACCGTACATAGGAGTGGATGAAGAGGCAATAGAATGTTTCTTTCGATCACTGGAATTTGTTAATGCAACATTTATTGTTGAAGAAAGTAAAATCCCAGTACCCAAAATATTCAAATATACGAGGATGGGCTTGTAGTTGACAGTTGGGAAAGGAGATTTACCTGGGAAGGGACTCAAAAAATACCTACAAGGAAGGGTCGAGGCACAAATGCTGATGAACAAATGAGACCGCTTTGGCTTAGGATACAAGCGGATCGAGGCAAAGGGAGAAAGAGTGGAGAAAAAGCAAGAAAGAAAAAGAGCACGACTGAGTGGGGAAGAAGTCAAGTGGGAACTGATGACTTTTCCTCATATATCTAAAACTTTCATGTTAGGAGGAACTACTTACCCTGAACGAAAGATGTCAAGACAAAAAACTGCAAAAAAAATGTTAGGAAACTTGAGCATCAATGCCACATTCGAAGAAGGAATTGAGGAAAACCTGTCAGGCATTCGTCCTTATATCTCCGGAAGTGTACAATTGGACTACGAAAGAAATCCCTGTAATTTTTAGGACTAATTCAAAGTAATATTCAAAACACACTTATTGCTCTAAGCATGGAGCAATAAAAATCCTTTTGTGAAAAAGGCATATGTCCACTATTTTTATTTTAATAAAATGCATCTTTGCATCTCATTTTGGCAAATATTTTTTTATTGTTTCCATTTCATTCATACTCACACCATACATATAGTTATTCTTAGATTCATTTGTTCTTTGAGTCTTCCTTCATTTCTATAACAGGTTTCCAGATATCAATGATATGAGCAATACTGCTCCTGACTCAAAATCTCCTTTTGAGCAAGATATGTGTCTAGAGGAATCTTAGGATTTTGAAAATGATCGAGATTGTAACCTATCTCCTGATTTGTTAAGGATAGTAAAACAAGAAGTGAAAGAGATTCTACTTCAAAAAGAGTTAGTAGAAAATGTGAGCTTAGAAGATGGACAAGAAAAAAAAGAGGTTAAGATCAGAGCTTGCATCGCCACATAGACAAAGCGAGACCTTATTGAGTTACTCCAAGAGTTTAAAGATGTCTTTGCATGGTCGTATCAAGACATGTCCGGTCTAAGTATTGATATTGTGGTACACTGGCTTCCTTTAAAAGAATAATGCAAGCCGGTACAACAGAAGCTTCGAAGGATGAGGCCCAATGTCCTGTTAAAAGTAAGAAACAATTTGACACTGGTTTCCTACAAGTGGTTAAATATTCGGAATGGGTACCTAACATAGTCCCCGTCCCTAAGAATGATAGAAAGTTACGGATGTGTGTGGACTATAGGATTTAAACAAGGATAGGCGTAAAGATTATTTCGATGGAGTCGACTACTCTGAATGGAAGAATGGCCCAATGGTAAATTCTGCTTTCTAAATTTGATATAGTCTATGTGAACCAGAAGGCAGTAAAAGGGAATGCAATAATAGATTTTCTAGCCAGCAGAGCTTTAGAAGATTACGAGCCTTTAAATTTTGATTTCCTAAACTAAGATATGATGTATGTTGCGACTACTGAAGAAGGCGCTGAAGAAGAACATCCTTGGAAACTAAATTTTGATGGGGTTTCAAATGCTGTGGGTAAGAGAATCAGAGCGGTCTTGATAACCCCAAATGGAGATCATTATCCCTTTACTAGTAAATTGGATTTTGATTGCACGAATAATATAGCAGAATATGAAGCATGCATCATGGGTACCCGTGTAACGATAGAATGCAAGATCAAAGTACTAGAGGTTGTGAATTCTACATTAGTGATCTACCAACTCAAAGGTGAATGGGAGACAAGAGATCCCAAGTTGATCGAGTATAGAAGGCTAGTTCTAGCTAGAGTTAATTAAAGAGTTTGATGACATCACATTTTACTACCTTCCGCGAGATAAAAATCAGATAGCAAATGCCCTAGCTATTTTAGCTTCCATGGTCAAACCTATCTAGATGAGTATTTATGAGGCTTCAGCTCATTGTTACAACATCGAAGAAGAGGAAAAAGATGGTCACCCTTAGTACCACGATATACTGCGATATGTAAAGAATCGTGAATACCCTGATTAGGTGATCGAGAATGATAAAAGGA
This sequence comes from Gossypium arboreum, assembly GCF_025698485.1. Classification (NCBI taxonomy): domain Eukaryota; kingdom Viridiplantae; phylum Streptophyta; class Magnoliopsida; order Malvales; family Malvaceae; genus Gossypium; species Gossypium arboreum. Next base: position 103,375,038 of record NC_069080.1, read on the forward strand.
CACTGAGAAGACTGGCCAATGACTATGTCTTAGATGGGGAGATTCTGTATAAAAGAAAAAAATTATCAAATGCCACTAAGATGTGTGGACGCCGTTAAGGCTAAAACGATTTTGGAGGAAGTCCACGAAGGCATTTGTGTAACACATGCTAATGGTTTTACAATTGCTAGACAAATCATAAGATTCGGGTATTATTGGTCCACTATGGAAGGGGATTGTATCAGTTATACCAAGAGATGCCACAAGTGCCAAATTTATGGATGTGCCTCCTTCACCTCTTCATGTTATGACTTCTCCATGGTCTTTGTCTGTAACACCCCTAACCCGTATCCATCGCCGGACTAGGGTTAAAGGTGTTACCGGACAAATCAAAACATTTCAAAAATAATTCACAAGCATCATTCACACATAATCATACATCATTACGAAGTCCCTTACATAGGTCAACGAGACCTTAAACATGCTTTAAAAAGGGGTCGGGACTAAACTGAGCTCATACAAAATTTTTCAAAACTTAAACATTTTTCAAAGTTGTACAGGTCACACGTCCATGTGATCAGGCCGTGTGCCTCACACGGCTTTAGACATGCCCATGTATCTAGGCCGTGTCAAAATAGGGCATAGATACTGACTTGTCTACACGGTCACAAGACATGTCCGTGTGCCAGGCCGTGTGAAAATTAGGAATGCTACTGAATTGGGTCACATTGCCAATCACATGCCCTTGGTCGAAACTAACTTGGCCACCCGGCCTAGCATACGTCTGTGTTTGTGACTATGTGGTCTACTCAGGCTTATTTCGAATGGCCCTCGAGCAACACGGCTGAAACACACGCCTGTCTCTCTTCGTGTGGGCAAAAATAGGCTATTTACAAGGCCACTTCGCCACCCCTTAAGGTTCTTCCCTACAAGCAACAAATAAGCATCAATTGCATACCAAATCTTCATCCATTTCACAACCAATACATACGCCAATCAAAGAAAGTAAAATCCCAGACCCAAAATATTCAAATATACGAGGATGGGCTTGTAGTTGACAGTTGGGAAAGGAGATTTACCTGGGAAGGGACTCAAAAAATACCTACAAGGAAGGGTCGAGGCACAAATGCTGATGAACAAATGAGACCGCTTTGGCTTAGGATACAAGCCAGATGCGAGGCAAAGGGAGAAAGAGCTGGAGAAAAAGCAAGAAAGAAAAAGAGCACGACTGAGTGGGGAAGAAGTCAAGTGGGAACTGATGACTTTTCCTCATATATCTAAAACTTTCATGTTAGGAGGAACTACTTACCCTGAACGAAAGATGTCAAGACAAAAAACTGCAAAAAAAATGTTAGGAAACTTGAGCATCAATGCCACATTCGAAGAAGGAATTGAGGAAAACCTGTCAGGCATTCGTCCTTATATCTCCGGAAGTGTACAATTGGACTACGAAAGAAATCCCTGTAATTTTTAGGACTAATTCAAAGTAATATTCAAAACACACTTATTGCTCTAAGCATGGAGCAATAAAAATCCTTTGTGAAAAAGGCATATGTCCACTATTTTATTTTAATAAAATGCATCTTTGCATCTCATTTTGGCAAATATTTTTTATTGTTTCCATTTCATTCATACTCACACCATACATATAGTTATTCTTAGATTCATTTGTTCTTTGAGTCTTCCTTCATTTCTATAACAGTTTCAGATATCAATGATATGAGCAATCTTCTCGACTCAAAATCTCCTTTTGAGCAAGATATGTGTCTAGAGGAATCTTAGGATTTTGAAAATGATCGAGATTGTAACCTATCTCCTGATTTGTTAAGGATAGTAAAACAAGAAGTGAAAGAGATTCTACTTCAAAAAGAGTTAGTAGAAAATGTGAGCTTAGAAGATGGACAAGAAAAAAAAGAGGTTAAGATCAGAGCTTGCATCGCCACATAGACAAAGCGAGACCTTATTGAGTTACTCCAAGAGTTTAAAGATGTCTTTGCATGGTCGTATCAAGACATGTCCGGTCTAAGTATTGATATTGTGGTACACGGCTTCCTTTAAAAGAATAATGCAAGCCGTAATAAATGAAGCTTCAAGGATGAGGCCCAATGTCCTGTTAAAAGTAAGAAACAATTTGACACTGGTTTCCTACAAGTGGTTAAATATTCGGAATGGGTACCTAACATAGTCCCCGTCCCTAAGAATGATAGAAAGTTACGGATGTGTGTGGACTATAGGGATTTAAACAAGGATAGGCAGAAAGATTATTTCCTGATGGAGTCGACTACTCTGAATGGAAGAATGGCCCAATGGTAAATTCTGCTTTCTAAATTTGATATAGTCTATGTGAACCAGAAGGCAGTAAAAGGGAATGCAATAATAGATTTTCTAGCCAGCAGAGCTTTAGAAGATTACGAGCCTTTAAATTTTGATTTCCTAAACTAAGATATGATGTATGTTGCGACTACTGAAGAAGGCGCTGAAGAAGAACATCCTTGGAAACTAAATTTTGATGGGGTTTCAAATGCTGTGGGTAAGAGAATCAGAGCGGTCTTGATAACCCCAAATGGAGATCATTATCCCTTTACTAGTAAATTGGATTTTGATTGCACGAATAATATAGCGAGATATGAAGCATGCATCATGGGTACCCGTGTAACGATAGAATGCAAGATCAAAGTACTAGAGGTTGTGAATTCTACATTAGTGATCTACCAACTCAAAGGTGAATGGGAGACAAGAGATCCCAAGTTGATCGAGTATAGAAGGCTAGTTCTAGCTAGAGTTAATTAAAGAGTTTGATGACATCACATTTTACTACCTTCCGCGAGATAAAAATCAGATAGCAAATGCCCTAGCTATTTTAGCTTCCATGGTCAAACCTATCTAGATGAGTATTTATGAGGCTTCAGCTCATTGTTACAACATCGAAGAAGAGGAAAAAGATGGTCACCCTTAGTACCACGATATCTTTGCGATATGTAAAGAATCGTGAATACCACGATTAGGTGATCGAGAATGATAAAAGGACACTGAGAAGACTGGCCAATGACTATGTCTTAGATGGGGAGATTCTGTATAAAAGAAAAAAATTATCAAATGCCACTAAGATGTGTGGACGCCGTTAAGGCTAAAACGATTTTGGAGGAAGTCCACGAAGGCATTTGTGTAACACATGCTAATGGTTTTACAATTGCTAGACAAATCATAAGATTCGGGTATTATTGGTCCACTATGGAAGGGGATTGTATCAGTTATACCAAGAGATGCCACAAGTGCCAAATTTATGGATGTGCCTCCTTCACCTCTTCATGTTATGACTTCTCCATGGTCTTTGTCTGTAACACCCCTAACCCGTATCCATCGCCGGACTAGGGTTAAAGGTGTTACCGGACAAATCAAAACATTTCAAAAATAATTCACAAGCATCATTCACACATAATCATACATCATTACGAAGTCCCTTACATAGGTCAACGAGACCTTAAACATGCTTTAAAAAGGGGTCGGGACTAAACTGAGCTCATACAAAATTTTTCAAAACTTAAACATTTTTCAAAGTTGTACAGGTCACACGTCCATGTGATCAGGCCGTGTGCCTCACACGGCTTTAGACATGCCCATGTATCTAGGCCGTGTCAAAATAGGGCATAGATACTGACTTGTCTACACGGTCACAAGACATGTCCGTGTGCCAGGCCGTGTGAAAATTAGGAATGCTACTGAATTGGGTCACATTGCCAATCACATGCCCTTGGTCGAAACTAACTTGGCCACCCGGCCTAGCATACGTCTGTGTTTGTGACTATGTGGTCTACTCAGGCTTATTTCGAAATGGCCCTCGAGCAACACGGCTGAAACACACGCCCGTGTCTCTGCTCGTGTGGGCAAAAATAGGCTATTTACAAGGCCACTTCGCCACCCCTTAAGGTTCTTCCCTACAAGCAACAAATAAGCATCAATTGCATACCAAATCTTCATCCATTTCACAACCAATACATACGCCAATCATGCCATAACATTTTCAACTAATTTAATGCTTAATAGTCATACCAAATAATGACAAAACATAAGACAAAATCATATCTAAACATTTGTTTCATAACCTCATTTTACTTCATTCAATCACATACTATAAACTTACCAATTTCTCAAATATACACATACCAAAACTTACCAAAATTAACCATTTTATTTGGTCAACCAAATGCACATCATAATGGCACATTTGCATCACATATCATATATCAAAATCAAACTATAAGTTCAAACACAAACTAGCCATATCACATGGCATGATATATACATTACAAAACATATCCAAATACTTCCGGCCTAATCATGCCATACTTTTTTATATTCACAATGTTAAAAGATACCAAAATAAGGTTCGATAGTGTGGTGACGATCCTTGACGATCCCCAAGCTCTCGATAGCTACGATATCTATAAAACAATTGAAAAACACACAAAGTAAGCTTTCAAAAGCTTAGTAAGCCATATACAAATAAACTTAACATTCAAAACATTAAAGCATCATCAAATTACATATACTTCATGGCCAAATAATATCTCAAAACCACATAGTTCATATACATTTGACATATTCCCAATTCATTTACACATATAGCATATTTTCTTATACTTATATCATATATCATCACTTGTACATATACTTACCTTTATTCTCAAACATAGTATACATTTCAAATGTACCTGAATCAGATACACATCACATATAATCATTCGTTTCTTGGAATGCCCGTTGAACCATTCGAAATCATAAGGATAAGTGGATAGCTCAGAAAGCTGGTACAATGCCAACATCCCAGACGTGGTCTTACATGTAATCAAATATCGATGCCACTGTCCCAGACAGGTTCTTACACGAAATCAGATACGATGCCAACGTCCCAGATGTGGTCTTACACGTAAATCATAAGTCGATGCCAACATCCCAGACGTGGTCTTACACGAGAACACATATCGAATCCTATGTCATGACATATGTATCCTAACTATTCATAGGGTTCGTACGGGGCCTTTCGGATGTCAGAACTTTGTCGATACTTTCTCAGATATCTCATATTTAAGGCATAAAGCCATTTATCATTATTTAATAACACATAAGCATAAATAAACCATTTCAAATACATTTATTTGTATATAGACTTACCTCGTACAGATTCGAATGGATGGAATTGGCTACTCGACGACTTTCGATTTTCGTCGATCTAATTCCGTTTTCTTTAGCTCTTGATCTATATAAAATCAAATTTAAATTATTCAAACTTCATTCAAATCAATCCAAAAACACATATTTAGGGTATTTTACAAATTAGCCCTCACATTTTTCACATTTTAATAATTTAGTCTCTAATTCATAAAATCACAAAATACACAAAATTCCTTTAGACATATGCTTGGTCGAATATTCCTATAGCTCATACAAGCCCACATATTTCATTTATTTCACATTTTAGTCCCTCAAATTACAAATTTCACAATTTAGCCCATTTTACTCAAATTCATCAAAATTTCAAAGAAAAAATATGCTAACCCAACACATATCTTTCAATTTCTATCATCTAACTCCATAAATATCATAATTTCATCAATGGAATATTTCAAAATAATCACCAAAATTAGAAATTAAGACATGGGCTTGATAGTATTCAAAGCAACGATCGCAAAAACGTAGAAATTATCAAAAACGGAACAAAACTCATACCTCAATCAAAGGAATCAATGGTCGAACCCTAAGAATCCTTTTTTCTTTCTTTTCTATTTGATTTTCGGAAATAATAAGCATGAATGAACTAAATTTCATGCATTTGTTTTATTAATTAAACATAATTAATCCATTTACCATTTTACCCTTAGTTGATTAACATTTAAACCATTAACATACAAGGTCATTAATGTCCACTCAAGCTTACAATGGTCAAATATCAACATAAGAACATTTCATTTACAAAGACATATCAAATAGGCTCTTTAAAAATTATAAGGCCACTTTTACATATTACGCGATTAGGCCCTTTTTATCAAATTGAGCACACGAACGATTAAATTTTCATACGAAACTTTCACACATGTCAATTCACATATTATAAGCACAAAAAATAATATTAAAATATTTTTTTGATTTGAATTTATGGTCTCGAAACCACTATTCCGACTAGGGTCTAAACCGGACTGTTACAATTCTCCCCCTTAGGGATTTTCGTCTTCGAAAACCTTACCGTAGAACAGATTCAGATATTTCTGTCTCATAGAATCTTTAGGCTCCTACGTAGCCTCTTTAACACCGTGTCGATGCCACAATACTTTTCCTAACGAAATTTCCTTATTTTGCAATTCTTTAACCTCACGAGCTAAAATACGAATCAGTTCTTCGTCGCAGGTCATATCAGACTGAATCTCAATCTCAGACAGAAGAATTACATGTGAAGGATCAGATTTATATCATCAAAGCATTGATACATGAAATACATTGTGTATCTTTTCTAGTTCAGGTGGCAGTAACAATCTATATACAACCGGTCCGATACGCTCGATAATTTCATACGGCTCGATTAACCTCGGACTCAATTTGTCTTTTTTTCCAAATCGAAGTAATTTCTTCCACGGCGAGACTTTCAAAAAATCTTTTTCTCTGATCTCAAATTTAATGTCTTTTCGTTTCAAATTTGCATATGATTTCTGATGATCAAAAGCCGCTTTCAGACTATCTCGGTTCACTTTTACTTTCTATTCAGTCTCTTTTATCAAGTCAATCCCGTGAATCTTATTCTCACTGAGCTCAGTCCAATACAAATGTGTACAGCATTTGCAACCATATAAGGCTTCGTACGGTGCCATTTTGATGCTCGATTGAAAACTATTATTGTATGCAAATTTAATCCATGGCAAATACTGTTCCCACGTACCTTCAAACTCAAGAATACAACATCTCAACATATCCTCGAGTATCTGAATAATCTGTCAGGATTGACCATCCATTTGCGGGTGAAAAGCAGTACTGAAATGAAATTTTGTACCTAAAGCCTCTTGCAGTTTCTTCCAAAACTGTGATGTGAATCTCGGATCTCTATCTGATACAATAGATAATGGTACACCGTGCAATCTCACAATTTTGGAAATGTATAACTCAGCTAACTTATCAAGTGAGTAATTGGATCATACCAGAATAAAATGGGCTGATTTCGTCAATCGATTAACTACAACCCAGATTGCATCTTTCTTTCTCAGAGATATGAGCAAACCCAAAACAAAGTCCATTGTCACTTTATCCTATTTCCATTTAGGAATCATAATCGGTTGTAACAAACCAGAGGGCACTTGATGTTTATCTTTAACTTCTGACAGATTAAGCATTTCACAACAAATTCAGAAATATTACGCTTCATACCAGGCCACCAATAAAGCTGTCTCAGATCATTATACATTTTCGTACTACCCAGATGAACAGATAAACGACTATTGTGAGCTTCATTCAAAATCATCTGAATCAATTCTGGATTTCTCAGAACAAAAATTTGATCTCGAAATCTCAGACAATTATCTTTATCAACTCTGAATTCTAAATCAGAATCTAAATCACTCTGAGCTCGTTTTGCTAAAATCTCATTATCAACCTTCTGAGCATCAAAAATCTGTTGAATGAATAACGATCTTGCTTTTAATTATGCTAAAACCGAACCATCATCAACACAACCAAAGGAGCATTCATCGCATGCAGAGAAAACAGTGATTTTCGACTCAAAGCATCAGTAACAACATTTGCCTTTCCCGGATGATAATCAATCACAAGCTCATAGTCTTTTAACAATTCTAACCACCTTCTTTGTTGCAGAATAAAATCTTTCTGAGTCATAAGATATTTTAAACTCTTATGATCAGAATATATGTGACATTTCTCACCAAACAGATAGTGACACCAAATTTTCAAAGCAAACACAATCGCAGCTAATTCTAGATCGTGCGTCGAATAGTTCTTTTCGTGCGGTTTTAGCTATCTCGAAGCATAAGCAATGACTTTGCCTTCCTGCATCAAAACACATCCCAAACCATTCAACGAAGCATCACTATAGATCACAAATTCTTTAACCGATTCGGGTTGTACTAACACTGGAGCTTCAGTCAAAAGGGCTTTCAATTGATCAAAGCTTTTCTGACACTTTTCGGGCCATTCAAAGTTTATATCTTTTTGAAGCCGTTTATTTAATGGAGTTGGAATCATAGAAAAGCCTTTTACGAACCGTCTATAATAACTGGTAAGTCTAAGAAAACTACGGACTTCAGAAATATTTCTCGGAGGCTTCCAATCCAGAATAGCTGAAACTTTGCTTGGATCAACTCGGATACCTGATGCTAACACTATATGGCCCAGAAAACTGACCTCTCATAACCAGAATTCACATTTTCTAAACTTCACATACTATTGCTTATCTTGCAAGGTCTGTAACACTATTCTCAGATGCTCAGCATGCTCAAATTCATCACGCGAATAAATCAATATGTCATCGATGAATACAACAAAAAACGGATCTAAATAGGGTCTGAAAATTCTGTTCATCAAATCCATAAAGGTAGTAGGTGCATTAGTTAATCCGAAATGCATAACTAAGAACTCATAGTGACTGTACCTCATTCTAAAAGTAGTTTTCAGAACGTCTGAGTCTTTCACTTGCAACTGATAATAGCCTGATCTCAAATCTATCTTTGAAAACATGGTAGTTCCTTTCAATTGATCAAACAAATCATCAATTCGAGGCAAAGGGTATTTATTCTTGATAGTCACTTTGTTCAACTGATGATAATCAATGCACATTCTCATCGTGTCATCTTTCTTTTTCACAAACAGAACAGGTACACCTCAAGGTGAGAAACTCGGTCTAGCAAACCCTCTATCGGTTAACTTTTGCAACTGAGACTCTAATTCTTTTAGTTCAGTCAGAGCCATTCTATACAGAGCTATCGAAATCGGAGTAGTTCCCGATACTAATTCAATGCCAAATTCCACTTCTCGTATCAGAGGTAATCTTGGAAATTCTTCAGGAAACACATCAAGGAATTCACAGATAATAGGCACTGATTCAACTCTCTTTTCTGACACTTTCGAATCAATCACATAGGTAAAGTGAACTTCACAACCTTTTCTCACAATACTCAGAGCTTTCATTGACGAAATAACAGCTTGTAACCCATTTAAATCATTGGATTCAATTCGAACTATTTTATCATTCTTGCATCTCAAATCAATAGTTTTCCGTTTGCAATTCACAACAGCATCATGCAAAGTTAACCAATCCATACCCAGAATTATATCAAACTCATCAAAAGGTAATAACATCCAATCGGCCAGAAAACAAATGTCTCGAAACATTAACAGACAATTCTTGCAGACTTTATCAACCAAAACACATCTGCCTAGGGGATTCGATACTTTAATTATGAATTCAGTAGACTCTACAGGCAAAGTCTTACTATTCACTAAATTTATGCATATATAAGAATGCGTTAATCCAGGATCTATCAAAGCAATCACAGAAGTATCATAAAGTGTGAAAGTACCAGTTATAACATTTGAAGACAAAACTTCTTCACGAGCTCAGATGGCGTAGGCTTTGGTAGGTGCATGAGCCTCGGATCTAACAGCAGTGTCTTTTGTTCCCCTTTGACGGCCACTCACATTCTCGTATTTCTAAGAGGTCTACTACGAGATGTATTGCCACTTGGCCTCAGATTTTGCACAATCTCTTGCTCAACAGACTCGGGGCAATCTCGGATAAAATGGTCTAAAGATCCACATTTGAAGCAAGCTTGATCATATAATCTACAATTGTCGGGATGTCTTTTACCATAGTGTTTACACTCGGCTCAATCAAATTGAACATTTCCAACACTGGCAACAGATGTAGCTGGAGCTCTGAAACTCAAATATGATCTAGCACGATCTCTACTCGAATGTCCCACATTAACCTTTGAATGGCTATAATAATCTCGAAATTTCTTTGACATAGACTGAAATGGCTTGCTCGATGATCTCTTTCGCACTTCTCTAGCTTCTAAATCAGCTTTTCTTTCCTCTTTTCTGAGTTTTTTTGCTTTACATGCTCATTTAACAAGCACAACAAATTCTTTGATCTCAAGAATCCTGACTAACAAACGGATATCCTCGTTCAATCCATCTTCAAATCTCTTGCACATTATAGCTTCTGTTGAAACACATTCTCTAGTATACTGACTCAATCTCACAAATTCTCGTTCGTATTCTGTAACAGACATACGGCATTATTTAAGCTCAAGAAACTCTTTACGTTTCTAATCAATAAATCTCTAACTGATATATTTCTTTCGGAATTCAGTTTGAAAGAAATTCCAAGTGACTCGCTCTTTCGGAACCACTGATATCAAGGTCTTCCACCAGTGATACGCCATATCTCTTAGAAGTGAAACGGCACATTTTATGCATTTATCCGGAGTCAAAGACAATTCATCAAACACTCATACTGTATTCTCTAACCAAAACTCTACTCTTTCAGTATCATTATTTGTTGTAGAACGAAATTCTTCAGCTTCATATTTTCTAATCTTATCAACCGGAGGCTTAATCAACTGATTCGGATTAGTTTATGTCATAACAGGAACTTGCGGAGGATTAGTCAGGGTTGGGGGTTGGTGAACAGCCGGATTAGTTCTAATGTACTAACTAAACCAATCATTCATCATTTGATAGAAGGCTTGTCTAGCCTCTCCATCATGGCTACTCGTAACCGGTCTAGAGTCAGATGGTGCTTACCCTTGCGTGGGAGCAGGCGCATTACTCTCGACATCATTAGCTACGACTCATTCGGGATCTATATGCTATATAAAATCACATTTTCATTGTCAGGATTCATCACACTATCACAATTCATAAATATGGTATGTATAGCTAGACTCACATATGCTACGTTAGTCTTAAAATCAACTAAACCGTAGCTCTAACATCAACCAAATGTAACACCCCTAACCCGTATCCATCGCCGAACTAGGGTTAAAGGCGTTACCGGACAAATCGGAACATTTCACAAATAATTCACAAACATCATTCACACATAATCATACATCATTACGGAGTCCCTTACATAGGTCAACGAGACCTTAAACATGCTTTAAAAAGGAGTCGGGACTAAACTGAACTCATACAAAATTTTTCAAAACTTAAACATTTTTCAAAGTTGTACAGGTCACACGCCTGTGTGTGCGACTGTGTGGTCTGCTCAGGCTCATTTCGAAATGGCCCTCGAGTAACACGGCTGAGACACACACCCGTGTCTCTGCCCGTGTAAGCAAAAATAGGCTATTTACAAGGCCCATTTTCCACCCCTTAAGGGTCCTCCCTACAAACAACAAATAAGCATCAATTGCATACCAATTGTTCATCCATTTCACAACCAACAGATACACCAATCATGCCATAACATTTTCAACAAATTTAATGCTTAATAGTCATACCAAATTATGACAAAGAATAAGACAAAATCATATCTAAACATTTTTTCATAACCCCATTTTACTTCATTCAATCACATACTATAAACTTACCAATTTCTCAAATATACACATACCAAAACTTACCAAAATTGACCATTTTACTTGGTCAACCAAATGCACATCATAATGGCACATTTGCATCACATATCATATATCAAAATCAAACTATAAGTTCAAACACAAACTAGCCATATCACATGGCATGATATATACATTACAAAACATATCCAAATACTTCCAGCCTATACATGCCATACTTTTATATTCATAATGTCAAAAGATACCAAAATAAGGTTTGATAGTGTGGTGATGATCCTTGATGATCCCCGAGCTCCCGATAGCTACGATATCTATAAAACAATTGAAAAACACACAAAGTAAGCTTTCAAAAGCTTAGTAAGCCATATACAAATAAACTTAACATTCAAAACATTAAAGCATCATCAAATTACATATACTCCATGGCCAAGTAATATCTCAAAACCACATAGTTCATATACATTTAACATATTCCCAATTCATTTACACATATAGCATATTTTCTCATACTTATAACATATATCATCACTTTTACATATACTTACCTTTATTCTCAGACATAGTATACATTTCAAGCGTACCTAAATCGGATACACATCACATATAACCATTCATTTCTCAAAATGCCCGTTGAACCTTTCAGAATCATAAGGATACGCGGATAGCTCGGAAAGCTGGCACAATGCCAATGTCCCAGACGTGGTCTTACATGTAATCAAATATCGATGCCACTATCCGAGACAGGGCCTTACACGAAATCAAATACGATGCCAATGTCCCAGACGTGGTCTTACACATAAATCATAAGTCGATGTCAATGTCCCAAACGTGGTCTTAAACGAGAATACATATCGGATCCTATGTCCTGACATATGTATCCTAACTATTCCTAGGGTTCGTACGGGGCTATTTGGAAGTCAGAACTTTGTCGATACTTTCTCAAATATTTCATATTTAAGGCATAAAGACATTTATCATTGTTCAATAACATATAAGCATAAATAAACCATTTCAAATACATTTATTTGTATATCGACTTACCTCGTATAGATTCGGATAGATGGAATTGGCTACTCGACGACTTTCGATTTTTCCCGATCTAATTCCGTTTTCTTTAGTTCTTGATCTATATAAATTTAGATTTAACTTATTCAAACTCACATTCATTCAAATAAATCCAAAAATAATTATTTAGGGTATTTTACAAATTAGCCCTCACATTTTCACATTTTAACAATTTAGTCCCTAATTCACAAAATCACAAAATACACAAAATTTCTTCAGACATATGCTTGGCCGAATATTCCTATAGCTCATTCAAGCCCACATATTTCATTTATTTCACATTTTAGTCCCTTAAATCATAAATTTTACAATTTAGCCCATTTTACTCAAATTCATCAAAATTTCAAAGACAAAATATGCTAACCCAACACATATCTTTCAATTTCTATCATCTAACTCCATAAAGCTCACAATTTCATCAATGGAATATTTCAAAATCATCACCAAAATCAGAAATTAAGACATGGGCTTGATAGTATTCAAAGCAACGATCGCAAAAACGTAGAAATTATAAAAAATAGAACAAAACTCATACCTCAATCAAAGGAATCAATGGCTAAACCCTAAGAATCCTTTTTTTCTTTCTTTTCTATTTTATTTTTAGCAATAATAAGCATGAATGAACTAAATTTCATGCATTTGTTTTATTAATTAAACATAATTAATCCATTTATCATTTTACCATTAGTTAATTAACATTTAAACCATTAACATACAAGGTCATTAATGTCCACTCAAGCTTACAATGGTCAAATATCAACATAAGGACCTTTCATTTACAAAGACATATCATATAGGCACTTTAACAATTAGAAGGCCATTTTTACATATTACGCGATTAAGTCATTTTATCAAATTGAGCACACAAACGATTAAATTTTCATATGAAACTTTCACACATGTCAATTCACATATTATAAGAACATTAAATAATATTAAAATATTTTGTTGATTTGGATTTGTGGTCTTGAAACTACTATTCCGACTAGGGTCTAAACTGGACTGTTACATTCTCCATGTGGGGCATGGATGTCATTGGGCCGATCTCAACAAAAGCTTCCAATGGGCATTGATTCATCTTTATGGTCATTGATTACTTCACCAAATGGGTAGAGGCCACTTCTTACGCCAATGTCAAGAAGTCGATAGTCGGTAAATTCTTGAAGAAAAAGATCATATGTCAGTATGAGATGCCAAAAAGGATTATATCTGACAATGCATTGAACTTGAACAACAACATGATAGCGGAGGTCTATAGTCAATTCAAGATTAAACACCACAATTCATCACCATATCGCCCAAAAATGAATGGTACGGTGGGGAAAATGATTGAGACTTATAAAGATTAGTATGAGAAGTTACCATTTGCCCTTTATGCCTATCGAACGTCTATTAGAACTTTTACCGGGGTAACACATTTTTTATTGGTTTGTGGAATGAAAGCGGTTCTGCTTATTGAAGTTGAAATTCCTTCTCTCTGAGTTTTGTCAGAGTTTAAGTTAAATGAAGTAGAATGGATTCAATCCCGATATGATCTGCTGAACTTGATTGATTAGAAGAGGTTGAAAGCTATCTGTCATGGTCAGATGTATCAAAAACGAATAATGTGAGCTTATGGCAAAAAGGTTCGCCCCAGATTATTCCATAAGGGAGACCTAGTATTGTAAAAGATCATTCCCATACAAAAGGACTTCAGAGGAAAATGGAAGCCAAACTGGGAATGACCTTATGTGGTAAAGAAGCCTTCTCTGGAGGAGCACTGATTTTGAATGAGATGGATGGAAAAAACCTGTCTAACCCTATGAATTAGGATTCAGTTAAGAAATACTTCACCTAAAAAAAAAGGAGAGCCCAAGGCGAAAACTCGCAAAGGGTGCCTTAAGACCAAAGGGGTTTTGAGTTGAAAACCCAAAAAATGTCAACTCAAATTTAGATTGAAGATTGAACATGTACTAGTCGGGTCTTCTCAGAAGGAAGAACATTACATCTTGAGGCATCAACAAAATATTTTAGATCTCCTAAACACATATCAAGTTCAAAATGGTCTTTGAGAAGTTTGTGCAGAGAAAATCATGCTATGATATTTGGGGCACCTATTTTTATCCTACTCGTTTTGTATTTTAGCAGCTTTTTCTATTTTGATTAATCTATTAATTCCAAGCTTTGCCCCCAATAAATTTCAATCTTGTCCATCGTTATGATCTTTTTCAAGCATTTTTTATTGAAATAACGATTAATGGACAAATAATATTCAAGTAAAAGGATTTTTGCATACTACTCTAAAAGGTTTTCTAAATAGTATAAGGACTTGAAACAGGAACACTAGTCAAAACTAACCAAGTCTAAGAGTTGGAAATGTTGGGAATGAAAAGTTAAAATTGTGATTATTTCTTCGGGTTTTTTGTAAAAAATACCAGCTGAACAAGAAGGCAAGGTAATGCGTCAGTGATATAACCTTGATAAATAACGAGCAATGTCAACCTAAGCTTTAAAAGGGGATCATTCTTGAAAAATGACATTCTATGCAAATATTATTCATACACATCTAGTTAGAAGCATTTGATTCATTCTGATCATAACATCCTAATTGCTTGGCATAAATATAAGCCCATGAAATGGATTCTACAGGTTATGTTCCCTAGAAAACGATGTAACAGATCAGTGAAACCACAAATCCTATACCCCTAAAGTTACAATGGGACGGATTGAAGTTATCATGGTAAATCTTATCTCTCTGAAGTTGCTGTGGAGCAGATTGAAGATAGCAAATCTTATCTCTCGGAAGTTGCAGTAGAGCATATTAAAGCTACAAACCTTATCTCCCTGAAATTAATGTAACACCCCAAATCCGGCCTAGACATTATGGCCAAATCTGGCGGTGTCACATGGTACTGCTTTTGGAAATCATAACGTCTCTAAAACCATTTCTCCGTTTAAACAACTTTTCATTATCTTATATTAATTCTAAATCATGTCATTTTTTTCCAAACGCTATCCATTTCAAAACATTATTTATTTCCAAAACGTTTTACTTTGCGGAAGCTTCCACAACAGTTTACGTATACGTGGTATTTTGATAAAACATTTATCTTTTTTTTTTAAATCCGAGTTTTGCCTACCGCTAGAAGTTATAAATCATGAAATAGTATAAAATCCAAATTTAAACCAAAAACCCGTAGAGGCCATAATTACAGTAAAATACCCAAATAAAACTTAAAATCATAAATAAGTACGAAACAGTGTAAAAGAGGTCGTATGGCCACCAATGAGTCCTCCATCGCATCGATCTGCCTATGTCTGAGGGTTACCTGTATAGATTAAACAGAAGGGGTGAGTTTACATAAACTCAGTGTGTAATCCCTACAGACAACAATCAAACAATCGATGAAGTAGAAACACGATGCAGGTGCGAGCCCTTTTCATGTCGATATGATGCCGATATGGGCCTTAGCTCATCTCAGTACCGTAAGTAGTAGGGCCTTAGCTTATTTAGTAACAGTAACAATAGGGCCTTAGCCCATCACAGTATCAGTAAGCAATAATACGATGTATAGTATGCAAATCCTACCCAACCAACCGCTATACACCATCTCCTATCCAACCCTGCACTCCTGTAGGGATTAAATCACTCACCCATCCCTACACTTACAATTAGCACCGGTTACGGTACTAAACAGTATTTGCAGCAGAGCTGCCAGTATAATAAGCATTAAGCCTTGCAGTACACTTCCTCCAATAATCAATCCCCAACCCAATGCAATGCATCATACAGTCATGCAATGTCATGGTATCATATATAATTAGTACAGTGTTAACAACATGCTCAACATACAGACATACATATCTATCTCATATAGACATATATCAGTCTTTCAGTCATTTCAGTTAATTAGGGGTCTAGGTAAACTTACCCACCCTACAGTAGGTTCACAGTCGTTTCGGGCGACCCATGCAACCTTAGCAATGAATCAATGAAAATGAGCTCATACGCCCGTATGGCTCACACGGCCCAAATTGGCTTTGGCCGTGTGGATCACACGGCCTGGCCCAGAATCCCACACGCCCGTGTGGCCCAAACAGCCCAGCTAGTCAAGCCCGTGTGTCATACATGGCCCACTTGGTCGAGCCTGTTTGTCACACATGGCCTCACTTAGCCATCACACTACCATGTTACGTGCCCGTGTCAAACCCGTACAGCCTGGCTTATCGGTCACATGACCATGTCCCCTCACACAGCCTGTAACCATACGCCCATGTGGCGTCAACAGTATACTTTTTCGGCTTTCACTGAATCCCTTTTTTCATTCAATTGGGTACACACTTGTGTCATTTTCGATGCCTAAACCCTCCTTAGCACTTTAATACCTACAATTGACAAACCAATTCATTTAAATAATCACTTACCAACTTAAACGTCCAAAACCCGAAACGAAATACTCGTTATTCAAGCTAAAACCCTTACCTTTAATTGAATTTCTGAAATTACACGCCTTTAAAATGTCGATTGAGCACGTTGTTCAATCCCTTGATTATCTCCTAGACATAAAAAGAATCCCCTCTCAGAACTAATCCGAAAGATATTTAGAAACAAAACCAAATTTACCAACTTACCGAACCACGCAATCATACGTCTGCTCACACGAAACAGATGGAAAAGAACCAAAAAGGGAGAAGATAGGGAATGAAAATTTCAGCAGTAAAAAAAAGAAAAAAATAAAAGGGTTTGTCAAAAAGAAATCAAGAAATGATGAAGGAGGAGGGGAAAACAGCGTCAGAGAGATGGAGAACTAAGGAAAAATCTGGAATTTGCCAAAAAGAGGAGATAATGCTCAACCAAACCGATACCCCCTAACTTTTCCCCTAAAATCTATCTACTAAACTCTTCCTACAACCACTACTCAGACTCCAATCTATCTCAAACTCCTGCCGAAACCAGAAGTAAAAATTAACCCCTTTTACAAGCAAGATTCGAACTCAGGACCTTAAGCACACTGACATTCCACTTAACCACCTGACTAGCAGGCCCATTCTGCTATAATTTTACAAACATTTAATTAAAAGTCTACTGTCCAGAGGTAAGGCTTAAATTAATAAAAGCAAAAATCTTGCCCAAGTCAAGGGTTGAACTCAAAACCTCTAAAACACACCCAGAATACTTAACCACTGAAGCAGACATACAATTGTGCCAAAAATTTACAAAAACCGGAATTAAGAAAATTGGGGCATTACAATTAAAGTGGAGCATATTGAAGAAAGCAAATCTTATCTCTCTGAAGTTGCAGTAGAATAGATTAAAGCTACAAGTCTTATCTCTCTGAAGTTGCAATGGAGTATATTGAAACAACGAATCCAATACCTCTGAAGTTGTAGTAGGTGGGATTAAATCTACCATAACAAGTCTTATCACCCTAAAGTTGTAGTGGAATAGACTAAAGCTACAAGATAGCAAATCTTATCTCTCTGAAGTTGCAGTAGAATAGATTAAAGCTACAAATCTTATCTCCCTAAAGTTGCAGTGGAGTAGATTGAAATTACAATTCCTATACCCTTGAAGTTACAATAAGTTGGAATAAGGTTACTGGAAGAAGATAAGCACTAAAGAAGTCAAGATTCAGTAAGACCAGACAAAATTGGCCCCTCTTAAAGTATTTGCTCCATTCCTATTACACGTCAATGAGTAAAGAGTGGCAGCTGTAATAGGCAAATTTTATCCAGCCTAAAATAAAATAATAAATATACAAAATAAAAATAGTCCAGAGTCCATTTATAGCAAATATCCCAAATTTAGAATGGCCCATTCTGGCCCAAATCAAAAGACCCTAGTAGCCTAAAACATCTTTTCAGGAAAAAAGTAACCCTAGCTTGTCGTCGTTGCTCCTCCCATGTCAGTGCCGCTCCTAGCCTCTGCGACCATCAACTGCTCTCGTCTCGTCATTAACTCCAGAGGCACCTGCAAAAAAGAAGAAAAATAGACACGCAAGAAACAATGTATCATAGCTATAAAAACCATGGAAACAAATTGTAAAAAAGAGGTTTTTGAAAAAAAAAAAGAAGAAGCAATAAATAGAATACAAAAATCTGAAGGTGATTTTTTTCTCTTATTTATTTTTTTCTTCGAATCTATTTTTTATACATTTAAAAATCATAAAAATAAAAAAATAAAAAAGAGTACGCTCTGCCATCATAGGTAGACGAGGCCATTACCTCCGATGATAGGTGGTTTTGAAGAGAGTTTTTTTTAAAAAAAAAATCGAAGGGTTTCTTCGTGATTTCTGCAATTTGGGTTTTTTTTTTTTTGAAAAGGCAAGTTCCGATCTAAGTTCAAGAGGCTAAGACGATCAAAAATGGCCTTTTTTATATTTTGCCGACCACCGTGGATAGTGGAGCCATCGTCGACGACCGGCGGCTATCTTAGTGGAGCACAGTGGCCCCTTCGGCTGAATTCTGGGCTGTTGAGAGAAAAGAGGGGTTGTTTTTTTTTTAGGTTTTTTTTTAAATATGGCTGAAATGAGTTTTTTGGAAATTTTTTTATTTAAATAAGGCACCAAAACGACATCGTTTTTGGATGGCCTGAACACGTTTTGGGGCCAACCTGGATCCCCTGGGATCCACGTGTTTTTGTAAAGGGGTCTATTTGCGCCTTTGGTCCTTTCGATTCTGTGGTTTGTTTCAATCTAGTTCTATCTTAATTTTTATTTTTTTTATTTTTTTTATTTTTCCATTTTATTTCATTTTACTTTCATTTTGGTCCCTAGACCATTTTAAGAGACGAATGCCTGAAACAGTGTCATCTCCATTGACCCAAAACCCGACCTGTTTATCAGACAGGATCCACGTGTTTAGTGACTAGGGTATAATTGCTACCCTAGTCCCTCCGCTTTTAGGCAGTTTCCAATCCGATCTTGTTTCTTTTTTTAAAAAAAATTTTATCCTGTGATTTCAGTTTTGTTACATTTTAGTCCTTATTAATTAATTTTTTTTAAATTTATGCTTTCTAATTTCATTTGAGTTTAGATTTAGCCCTTTATTTATCTAACTACTCTTGTCCTTTATTTATTTAACTTCAACCTTTTACAATTTTTTTACTTTATTTATTTACTTATTTATCTGTTTATTATTTCCTTTTTACACTTTAAAAAAACAATTAGATTATTTATAATTATTTGTGCAATTTTGTTCATTATTATAGTCATCGTTATTTTATTTTTTTATTTTTATGTTCTAGTTGTTTTACTTTATCTTTTATTATTTGTGGCACATTTATGTCATGTCTATTTATCTTTTAAATCACGCATTTTTCATTTTATTTGAATCTATGTTACTTTATTTATTTTATTATTATAATCTAATTATTAATAATATTAATATTATTATTAATTGCATCAGTATTACTATAGCATTCCCTATTTACTCATTATATATTATTCTAATGTTGTATTTATATAATCATTTTACATTATTTCATTAGTATATTACACAATATAATTACCGTTTTTGTATTATGCCCGAATAAGTAAATTGTATATCGTTTTAAGCTTTACGTTCGTTTTTTGTACGATGCATAAAAAGAAAATTTTTTAAACCGAGGCAAATGTTCATTATTTTGGAATTAGAAAAGTCGTGTTCCTAACTTACGGAATATGGCTTCTTTCTAAAACCGAGATAGTCGAATATTTACTTTAAAATAAATAAAAAATAAGATTTTAGCGTTTGTTCTCATTTTCGAGGATTTAAGGCATTGTGTCCTAACTTACGGGACATGATCCTTTCTTCTCAATTAACTTGAAATAAGCTCTTTTCATGAAAATTAATTTAGTTAAGTAATGTCTTAATAAAGGTTCGTATTTTAAATTCTCTTCAAATTTTTAATTTTCGACACTAAAGACATCAAGTAATTAATTAGGTACCAATATTGGGTGTAACGAGGGTGTTAATCTTTCCTCGTGCATAACTGACTCCTGAACCCATTTTTCTGGATTTTTTTTACCGAAAAACATTGTTTTAGTAAATCAAACCGTTTATTAAAACGATAAAATTACAAGGTGATCCAATCACACCTCATAACAAAAAAGGGATTGGTGGCGACTCTCATTTTCGTTTTCAAAATATAAGTCAATTTGAAAAAAAAAATTTCGACAAAAATAATAACGTAAATAACTAAAACATAATATTTCAAACATATACAATTAAAATACAATATGACACAAATAATAACCACTATTTTTGTAGCTTACCTCTTTGTAGCGAACAAAAGACTTGTAAAATATATAATCTTCATACATCAGGGACGACTTTTTCTTTTTCTTGAAACTAGTTGTTATTATCACATGTCTTATATGTAGTTTTACATGTTTAATTTTTAATTAATTTTTAAATCTTATATTTTTAATTAATTTAAAATAATATTTTTCAAGTTGTTAAATATTATTAAAATATATTAATTTAATTATATTTTGAATATAATTAACAACTTGAAATGTTCAAAATAACAACTTGAAAAATATAATCACATTTTTAAATATTGAACCTGCAAATTTTAGTTTACTTAAATGCAATTAATGTAAACTAATAATATTTAATTAGAATAACTAATTAATATCAATTATGTCGTAATTAATGTAAACTAATAATATTTAATTAGAATAACTAATTAATATCAATTATGTCATGTGTATTGCACGTAAATATATATATTTAATATTTGAAAATGAACATATTGTAGATTGATATTTTCTATTCTTCAATCTTTATTATTTTGATGTTTGAAAATTTGATATAAATAAAATAAATATTTAACTAAAAGAAAATAAACATAAAAAATTGAAATAGGAAAGTAAATTATAAAATTAAATTTAAAAAAATTAGGTAAAACAACATGCAACAATTTTAATAATTCATAATAAATATGAAAAATATGTACACTAAAGTAATAAACACATTTAATAATAATGATAAAATAATTGTTGAAAACATTTTTCACCTAAATCAAATAAATAATAATAAGGTAAAGAAAAACGAATAACAGGGTGTTTGCCTCACATAATATGAACAACTTGAAAAATTAAAAATAATATCATAATATTCCAACTCTCTTTGAACAATGATAGCTTTAATGTTCCATTCATTTGGAGATACTTCTAATTTATTAATACTAAGAATCTTCATTTTTACGGGTGAATTTTGTTAGATGCTACTTGATTGGATATATCTAATTACTGGATATTATTTATAGAGCTAAAATTTTATGCTTAAATTTCTCTTCAAATTGTAACTCTATTTTACATCAATAAAATAAAATTATCACAATTTTTTAATAGAATTACCATACATATACTATTTCATATAATTAATAAATCTAAATTATATTATTATCATACTCTTTTTTAATATAAATGTGATAATATATTTAGAATAATTATTTATTATAGATCATATTATAATTATTTTTAATATAATTTAAATAAATCTATAATATAATTAGCACATTTTAGGGTAATCTGTTCAATTTCCAACTAATAAATCTAAATCTATTATAATTATCAGAATTTAATTTAATTTTATTATAACTATAGTATACTAATTCATTTTAGACTTCTTATTTTATTATAATTTAAATAAATCTAGATCTATAAAATACTTATCACAACTTTTTATTATAATATATTTCTTTTCCAACAAATAAATTTAAGTTTTTGTAATTATCACAACTTTTATTTTAATATAACTATTACAATATTTTTTAAAAAATTTAGAATTAATTATAAATATATTTAAATATCAATTTAGTAATATGATAAAAATAAATGGCATTTTTGTCGATTCAAAAGTTTTTTTATACTCATGCATTTATATATATAATAGATTAAAATTTATCATAAGTTGAATTAATCTTTTAATTATATTTTTTATGTCACATATATTATACGTGAATATATGCATTTAATTATAATAATATATTTTAATTTTATATAATAAACGTAAGTAATCGAAAAATAAGATATACTCATTAATCTTTATTGTTTTGATATCTGAAAATCAATGCAAATAAATTATTTATATTATAAATGACTTAAATAATAATGTTATTTTGAATTCTTAAATAAACAATTTGTATGTTGTAAGTGTTAAATAATATTTTTAGTTTGATATAGTCGTATCTAATGTTTTACAATATGTTTTTTAATAATTTTTATGTTAGTTTTCTTGTTTATATTCAGGGTTCATGTCTACCTTTTCCAACAAGGTCATCTTCAAAATTTTATCCTTCATTCTTTTATTGAAAATGCAATGTATTATACCACTATATCCAATATTTATTGGTTACAATATGTTATTTTAATGAATATTATTAATAAAATAATTATAATTATTTTTGTCAAGACTTACTTAGAGCAGTAATTAAAACTCTTGTGTGACACTTAAATGACACAAATTCAAACATTGTCATCCTTTTCCCTCCCCAATGTTGTAATGATAAAAATTTATAATTATTTTTAGTTTTTAATTAAAAACACCACAGGTAGGATTAGATTATAATTATAATATTCACAATAAAAATAGTGATAATGTTTCTTATATGTTGTTTTATTATAAGTGGCTAAGAAATATTTTTGCTATGATAGAATTATATCTAATTTTTATGTGTTGTTTTAATTAATATTATTCATAAAATAACTTTTTAAATATTATATTAATAAAAATTTATTTTATTTATTGAAAAATATGAAAATAGCAAGCTACTTACACTGTAGATTATAGACTTTTTACTTCTAATAGAAATATCGATAACGGTTCATAAAATATTTAATGTGTAAAATTATTTGGTTATCTATTTAAGATAATTTTTTATTCAATGAATTTTTTATTCATGAAGCTTTTTAATATCTTAAAATTATGTCTAAATTAATTTCTCATGTGTTGCATTCGTTAATATTATTAATAAAATATTTATAATTATTTTTAAATTTGAATTTAAATGTTATATTAATAATATTTTATCATATTCAATGAAGAAGGAAGGTGAAAATAAAAAGGTTTAATGACAACTGTGACCACCAACATTTACATGTTTTGTCAAAATGATTCTAATTGTATTTTGAGATTTTTGGCCAACAACCTTTGTTCTTTTTTGAATCGCTTTTTAATAGATTTAATTAAAGTACCGTTAAAAAGTTAACAGGATGATGTAGAATATTTTAATGAGATGTAATTTATTACTTAGATAACCCATTAAAATAATTACATGTAGAAATAATAAAATAAATAAATAATACATTAAATTAAAAATAACTCTTAATTTAAAAAATAAACTTAATTATTTTAAAAAATCAATTCAGAGAAAAACTTCTCAATAAACAAACGTATGAAATATTGAAAACTTGAAAGAAAAGAAAGATGAAACCTTAAATTTATTAATTAAATCATTAGAAAATGCGGTTTGAAAAAAAATTAAAGGTTGATGCAAAAAAAAGACTCAAAATACAATTAAGGTTATTTTGACAAAACATGCAAATATTAATGACTAAATTTATCATTAAGCCAATAAAAAATCTATTAAGAAATTGAAATCAAATAAATGAATGATGAAGAAATTAAATACATTTTCTAGAGAAACGATTGAGATTGAATTTTTATTATTTTAAAATTTATTCAATTATAATTACTTTTTCTTTTATTTTCATATATTTAATGATTTTATGCATTTAAACTTTTAATAATTAATAATATAATAAAATTTTTTTGTACAAGCCCAATTTTGGGCCCAAAACCCTCTAACCCGTTTGACCCAGACCCAAAACCACTAAATCCCTAGCCCAAAACCTATCTTCTAACCCACAAAGCCCAATACCTAAACAAATACCCAAAACCCACTAAGCCCAACAGTAGCTCAACACACACACAACCAAAGAAGAAGCTAAGGAAACCCTAGCCGTCAGCACATGCCCCCCACCCCATCCACCACCGACGTCTGCAAGCACTTGTAAAAAAGGAGGATTTTCTTTGAAATGAAAAAGCATTATTAGATTGTAAGAATACTAGCAAAAAAACAGATCCCAGCAACATCGAAAGTAAAAAAAACAGTCCAAACAGAGAGTCAAAATCCAATAGCCGAAGGTGATTATCATCGTTAATTCCTTTCCCTTTTTTTAGTCTATTTACCTATATACACCTACATATTATAAATATATTTTAAAACACAAAAAAAGGGGAGAAAATTTTACCTTTTGAAACTTCGCCACAGCACGGTGGTTTGGCGACAATGGATGGCGCCCGGCCGACCGGCCGATGATCTCCCGGCCGAAATCGCCCTTCCCTCTCTCCTTTTTTTTTTCTCTCCGCAACAGCTAAAATGAAATTTTTAGAAATTTTCAGGCTTTTATAGCCTACCAAAACGGCACCGTTTTGGTGCCTGGTCTAAAATGCAGAAACGACGCCGTTTGTGCAATGACCAAGACCAACCCGCCTATGCCTGTGGTCGCGTGTTTTTGACCGAGGGTTATTTGCGCCTCGGTCCTTCCTTTCCAAAGCTTCACAATTGAGCCTCGTTTAATTTTAATTTGGCCCTAAAATTCACTTCGTTTTCAATTTAGTACCTTTGCGAACTACGTCGTTTTAGTAGATCGGGATATTTACTCCTTTGATCCCTCCTGGTCGCTTGCGTGTTCAAATTAATCCCCTTTTCCCTTCATTTATTTGAAATTCGCCTCAAAATTCCACTGTCAATTCAATTTCATCCTTTTTTTTTACTTTTCCTCATTATTCTAATTCAATTCTAATATTATTTAACATATTTTATTATTGTTGTATTTTTATTAATAGTTCATTATTATCATTTTATTATATATATATATATTATAAAGTGTTATTGATAGCTTAATATTATTTTGTTAATGTGTTTATGTGTCATATATGTATTCATTTAATGTATATACATTATACTCCATACTACGTATATATGTATTAGTATTATTATGTATATTTACTCTTTTAGACATTACATATATTTTACGTATATTATGTATATATTTTAATATATTATGTGTATATTTTGTTTTGTATACTATGTATATACATCGTTAGTATTATTAGTTATATGTATTTATCCCATTTCATGTACATGTTATGTATATGCATCCAATGTTATCATATATTTATTTTCAACATATATTTATACATAGTAATACCACATTATGGTTATTATCATCATCTTTGTAATTACTATTATCATTGTATTATTACCTTTTTTACTACCATTATTTTTTATACATATATATATCATTATTTGCATTAGTACCATTTTTATTACTATTACTTTATTACGGCTACTACTAGTATTACTATTATTTCTTTATTTTATTACTATTATTATTTTATTTTATTACGCTGCCCTTATTTTTACTACTATTATTGTCATCGCTATTATATTATTAGCATATTATTTTATTATATTTATTAATACACTTTTTACCTTTTGTCAACATTGTTATTGTTTTTCTATTTTATATATTACTTATTTATTTATCGATTTATTATTAAGTTTCCTTTTACTTATTCTTCTTATTCTTATTTACTTTTATCATCTTATTATTTTTACCTATTATTCTCTTCTTCAATTACATAGCTCGTTTATTTCTTTCATTTTTTGTCATTCATATTACTCATTTATTATAATGCTTGTTAAGATCATGATTTATTTCTTTTTTCACGAATTTGCGTTATATGATCCTTCACCCAACAAAAATAATCCTTTCACAAAAATAATATTCCGTATTTGGAAATTCAAGAATCATGCCCTAACTTACTGGGTTTCGACTTTTCTCATTTAACCTAAATAACGGAATATATTCTTTTTAAATCACTATACGAGTTTTGAAAAATGTTTATTCTCAAAGATGCGAAGTGTTGTGCCCTAACTTACCGGGTATGACGTTTTGTCATCTCGAAATAAGAATTTGTTTTGGAATAAAGGCGACGTTCGGAGTTTGAGAATTCGAGAAAACGTGCCCTAACTTACTGGGTTTCGATTCCTCTCGTTTACTCTAAATAATCGAATACCCTTTTAATAAAATACATAGATTTTATAAAAGGCAAGCTCGCTCTCGAAAATTCAAGATGTTGTGTCCTAACTCACTGGATATGACATTTCATATTTTGAGACGAGAAGGTCTTTAATATTTAAGCATGTTCTTTACAAAGAGAGATCGTATTTCAAAAGTCTTCCAAGTTTTCAATCTTCGACACTAAGACACTAATTAATCAACTAGATACCAATTTTGGGTGTATCGAGGGTGCTAATCCTTCATCGTGCGTAACCGACTCCCGAACCTGTTTTCTTGATTTGCGTAGACCCAAATTGTTGTTTAAATAAACCAAGCTATTTATTAAAGACAACCACTTTAATGAGGTGACCCGATCACACCTAGTTAAAAAAAAAAAAAGATCGGTGGCGACTCCCGTTTCTTGTGTTCATTTTCAAAATCCAAGTCGATTCCCGTTTTTCAAAAAAAATGGTTACGACAGCTTGGCGACTCCACTGGGGATAAGACGGAGAGTCAAGCCACAAGTTGATTAATTTTTGTCTTTTTGTCAAAAATTGAAAATTTGATTTTGATACACGATCCTTTCATTGCATTTCACCCATTTTTCTTGCGGTTTCCATCATTTTATTCCTATTTTCTTTAATCGCTTCGAGTTTTTATGCATATATCCTCGCACATTGCATTGCATGACCGTTGTGGTCACGCCCCTTTAAGTGGGAGTGAGAAACTACTCTTTCGTGAGGTTTTCACCTCCGTGCAGGATAGTGGATCGCTTTCGGGATACATCCGTACCTATGTCTTCGTGAGGTTTTCATCTCCGTGCAGCCATAGGGAAATGTATTCCCCTGAACTGAACTCGGTCTGTATGAGCCTATAATGGGTGAAGATCGAGGAATCCACTGGTTCAGGTACCCTTACTCTAGAACCAAGCCCCATATAGTGAGCCTTAAGAACACACCCTAGGTAGAGCCACTCCGAAACCCTAGTGGTTACCTGAGCAAGTGCTATATTTATTATTCTTTGTTTGCTTTGAATTATGTATGAATTACTGACTAGCTTTGTTTTACTTTGATTGTATTTGCATGGCATTTTTATCATAAAAGGTGTTGATTCGCATTCGGTTCCTAAATAGATAGCTTATCATGGAAAAGGGGTTTTTTGATAAAGTAGAAGACAACGCGGCTGTCCGGATATGGGCTGAAACAACACAACGAGAGAAAGGTGACAGTCTTACCGAGGGGTATGTGTCAGAGTTATGGAATTTTACTCGGATCAGCGTAACTCAGAATAATCTCCAAGATATGAAAGAAATATGGGGCCAGTGAGACGATGAGGTCAAACAGCTATTCTATTGTCATTACGGTGATTTACCTTATCTGCTCGACGTCAAGGTAGACGAGCACTTGTTTCGAGCCCTTGCCCAATATTGGAATTCTGCTTACAGTTGCTTCACTTTCGGGAAGGTAGATTTGGTACCTACTATAGAAGAATACACGACCTTGCTCCATTGCCCAAAGATTCAGGTAGACAGAATTTATACCAGACCTGCTAACGTCCCAGCATTTTCAAAAAAATTGATGAACATCACAGGGATGAGCGAACAGTGGGTGACAACTTGGATCAAACAAAAAGGAGATGGTAAATGCATCCCTTGGAGGAACCTGAGGGATCTAATCTTAGCGCACCCCGACATGAAGAAAAGGGTAGATGTCTTCGCCTTGAGCATTTATGGACTGGTCATCTTCCCCAAGGCTTTGGGGCATATAGACGAGGCTGTTGCCGACCTTTTTGACAGGCTTGGTAAAGGAACCACACTGTACCGCAATCTTGGTGAAACTTTCAGATCATTAAATGCTTGTAGGAGAGCAGGTGAAGGGAGATTTATTGGATGTGCACAGCTCTTGCTATCCTGGTTCCACAGCTATTTTTGGAAAGTGGAAAAGGTCTCGTATCGTATCTTCTCTGAAAATTACTCTCCGCTGAAAGAGTTAGTGGCTACACTGAGGCGAGATGATGTGACAGAGGAAAATTGGATGATGGTTCTCCAAAATTTGCAAGAAGAAGACGCTGAATGGAGAGCCGCGTGGATGGTCCCTGATGAAATATTATATCGATGCGGAGATTTTGATTGGGTTCCCTTGTTAGGAGTATGGGGAGCCGTCGGGTATGCTCCTCTGCTTGCATTGCGACAATACAGATCCAGACAGTTTACACCACCAACATACGGGTTAGCCTAGTGCGAGTTCATGTTCACAGGGAATAATTACAAAAAGAAAGTTCGTGAGATATCAAATGCCTGGAACCAGACTCGTAGAATGAAAAAATTTGCTGCCAATCCCATGATTACTCTTGAGTACAACCGATGGTGGAATCAGAGGATTAACGACAGCATCCCCACATCAGATCAAGGGCATCCTCAGTCAATAGAAGAACACTTGAAAGTAATCCCGTCTGAGCTAGAAATCATCAGGCAAGATTTTGAGAAAAAGAGTCTAGAGTTAGAAAAAAGGATCGAGCATTTGGAAGAAGAAAAGATGCAGTTAGGGTTAGACGTCGATGCCCAGAAACTAGAAGCTGAAAGACTCAGAAAAGGAAAAACAAGGTCAAGAGGACTTGACGCTTGAAAACGGACTATAAGAAGTTGCGCAGATCAATGAGAACCGCTGGGTTAGGAAAAACATCCGAACAATGGCAACATGAAGTTAAAGAAGGACAAAGCAAAGCCAACCAGTGGGAGAAAAAATTTCGCGATACTCAAGCTCGAGAAGGTGCGCTGAAAAGAAGTTTAGTAGAAAGCCAGAATGAGAAAGAAGGGTTAAAGACTCGGGTATCAGAGTTAGAGAGGTCATTGTATCAGTATCGCTCGCGTAACTCTGCAATCGAGTTGAAAGCTAGTCAGAACAGAATCGAAGAATTAAAAGAGAATATAGAAGAACTCAAATAGTGCTGCAAAATCGTGAACTTCAGATAGAACTCCTCGAGGTAAATAACGAGCAATGGAAGGAGCAACTTCATCAATCTCAAGACCAAGTCAGGAGCAGGGACTACATCATGGGCGAAGCTTTGATTCAAAATACGAGAAGTGGTGACCACTTGCAAACATTAGCAGACAAGCCGATGTCTTTGAGTTTAAAATACGAGTCAGAATCGGACCGAGGCCAAAAGCTAGCTCGGCTTCTTAGACAGGTCAAGGCCTTAAGTATCAGGGCCAAGCCTTATATGTAATCTATTTTATGTAAAGAAACTTGTTTTCTAGAAAAAGTTACTCTAATGAAATCGAATTGGAATCAACGCTTTTTTTGCATTCATTACATTCATGCATTGGCATTGCATCGCACGTACTAAAACTCATAGAAAACCCTAAAAATAGTCGAAGTTACCCTGGAACATCGTTACGGTACAAGAGGAAAAACAAGAGCAATAGATCAAAGGTTAGAGAGATTGGAACAAATGCAAAAAGAGATGCAGGATCAACTACAAACACGTATGCAAGAACAACTGGCCAAAATCCAGCAAGATGTAAGGGACCAGATGCTGGAGTCCCAAAGGAGTATGATGGATCAATTAACGCGTCTATTGGCTGGTGGATTAGAAAAAGGGAAAAGCCCCATGATCAATGCTGGAGATGACAACGAAGACCCCGTCTACCCTCCGGGGTTTGTCCCAGCGGATATTCAAACACAACCTGATGTGTACCCAAGGAGGCCATCAGTCACAATCAGGCCTCAACCATTTCAAGCCGGTGTCTCAGCATAGATAAATTATCAGGCTGGCTCGGGCTCTAATCCGGGGGACAATCCAACCAACCCTGTGGTCCTCAATCTTGATGAAGTAATAGAAGCAGAAAAGACAAGGGTAGAACTCCCGAGAGAGCTTGAAGAAAGGTGTAGATGGTTGGAAGAAAAATTTAAAGAAATGGAAAGCACCGACTATCGTGGTGGAATCGACGCTAAGGAATTAAGTTAGGTTCCAGACCTGGTACTCCCTCCCAAGTTCAAAACTCCGGAATTTGAGAAATACAACGGGACTAGCTGTCCCGAAGCTCACATCACTATGTTCTGCAGACGAATGGCAGGCCATGTCAACAATGACCAGCTATTAATTCACTGCTTCCAAGAAAGTCTGGTTGGGGCCGCTTCTAGATGGTACAACCAGCTGAGTCGCGCCCAGATTAGTTCATTGAAAGATTTAGCACAAGCCTTCATGAAGCAGTATGGTCATGTGGCAGACATAGCCCCTGATAGAATCACTTTACAGAATATGGAGAAGAAGCATAATGAGAGCTTTAGGCAATACGCCCAGCGATGGAGAGAAGTGGCCATACAAGTCCAACCCCCTCTGTTGGAAAAGGAAACCACTATGCTCTTCATCAATACCCTGAAGGCACCTTTTATTAACCACATGCTGGGTAGCGTAACCAAGAGTTTTTCGGACATAGTAATGTCTGGAGAAATGATAGAAAATGCCATAAGATGTGGGAAAATAGAGGCTGGGGAAAATACTAAGAGGACAGCGCCAAGAAAGAAAGAGCATGAGGTGAATAATGTGAGCTCATATTCGAAGTCGATCACCGTAAGCTAACCAAGGTCGACAACTACTGGACAGCAGGGCCCACCCCGACAAGAGCCCAACACAAAACAAAACAGGGAGAAACTTCAATTTACGCCCATTCCAATGACGTACAAGGAGTTATACCAGAGTTTATTTGATGCACATGTCGTGTCTCCCTTCTATCTAAAGCCAATGCAACCTCCATACCCCAAATGGTATGACGCAAATGCCCAATGCGAATACCATGCGGGAGCCACAGGACACTCTATAGAAAATTGCACCACTTTCAAGAAATTGGTTGAAAGACTCATCAACATGGGGATTGTGAAATTTGATGATGCATCCAATACAGAGAATCCATTACCTAACCATGGGGATAAGGGAATAAATGCGATAATCCAGAGTTCGGGGAAAGAAATTAAGATGAATGTTGCAGAAGTGAATACCCCATTGAAAGAAGTATGGAAGAAAATGGTGGAAAGAGGTTTGATGACACAGAATTCGAGGGTCAGGCCTCGAGAAGCGAAGAATTATTGTGAGTACAAGGATTGATGGATAATAAGGAGCTGGAATTCTTCGAATATGTCGGGAGCCTGGAAGAAGCAAATGTGTGTGTCTCCGAAGAGGGGTCAACGAAGGATAATTACAAAGTCAACTGCCCAGTGGTTATCATATCACATCCGAGAATGAATGAAGCCGGGGCACGAGTTGCGCCAAAGGTCGTAATCCAAAAGCCTGTTGCTTTTCCTTATGAAGATAGCAAAAGGGTACCGTGGAACTATAGCTGCAATATGACATTCCCGGGAAAGGAGACCCCGATTAATGCATCAGAGGAAGTTCAAGACGAAGGTTTTATATCTGTGAATGAAGGCGTTATACCCCAAATACAAAAGTCGAGCAGGTTAAAGAAAAATCATTAGCAATTGAGCAAAAGAAAGAGAAGCTGGCGGGGCTTGAACCAACTGTTAATGAATCAGTGACTGAAAAAGAAGCCAAGGAATTCTTAAAATTCCTAAAACACAGTGAATATAGTGTCGTAGAACAGTTGCACAAATAGCCAGTGCGTATATCGGTACTGGCCTTACTTTTAAGTTTCGAAACTCATCGCAGCGCATTGATGAAGGTGCTGAATGAAACTTATGTTGCTAACGATATCTCTGTAAACAAACTAGACCGCTTAGTCAACAATATAAGTGGCGACAACTTCATATTCTTCAATAACGATGAGGTACCGCCAGGGGGCCGAGGATCAACTAAAGCTTTGCACATCACGACTCACTGTAAAGGTTACACGTTACCGGGGGTATTGATTGACAATGGGTCTGCACTGAATGTCCTACCCCTATCTACGCTGAGTAGGTTGCCAGTAGATAGTTCCCATATAAAGACATGCCAAAGTGTAGTGAGAGCATTTGATGGCATGGAAAGGAGCGTAATGGGGAGAATTGAAGTACCCCTCTTAATCGGGCCGAGCACATACGAGGTAGATTTCTTGGTCATGGACATTAAGCCTTCGTATAATTGCCTATTGGGGAGGCCATGGATACACTCAGCGATGGCAGTCCCTTCATCGCTGCACCAAAAGTTGAAATTAGTGACCGAAGGTCGGTTAGTAACAATCAATGCTGAAGAGGACATCATCACGGCAATAACCAATGATGCCCCATATTTGGAGGCAAATGATGAAGCGATCGAGTGCTCTTTTCGATCTTTGGAGTTTGTGAACGCGACGTTCATCACCGAAGGAAATAAAATTCCAATGCCCAGGTTATCTGAGACTACAAGAATGGGATTACGGCTAACTATTGGAAAAGGGACTCTACCCGGAAGAGGACTCGGGAGATACCTCTAGGGAAGGATTAATATACCAATGATGAAGGACAAACAAGACCATTTTGGGTTAGGGTTTAAGCCGGACATGAAACAAAGAAAGAAGGAACTTGAGAAGAGGCAAGAAAAAAGGAGAGCGCGATTGAGCGGGGGAGAAATTGAATGGGAACCAATGATCTTCCCCCATATATCGAAGACTTTTCACTCCGAGCGGAAGACGTCGGGAAAGGAAATCTTGGAAGGGATGATGGAGAGTTTAGACATCAACGCCACATATGAAGAAGAGACGGGGGTAGAGAATTTGTCAGGCATTCGCCCCTATGAGCCGGGAAGTATTCTGAATAATTAGACTGCGGAAGAGATTCCTGTAGTCTTTAGAACTAACTCAGAGTAATGTCTAAAACACACTTATTGCTCTAGGCCTAGGAGTAACAAGTGTCATTTTGTGAAATAGGCTTATGTTCGAAATTTTTATTTCAATGAAATGCATCCTTTTGACTTATTCCGTGCAAATATTCTTTTATTCTTTCATTCATGATCATACCAAACATATCATTGTTCTTAGATTCTCTTGTTCTTTGCATCTCCTTCACACCTACAACAGTCTCCAGATATCAATGATGCGAGTGACGTTGCTACTAATTCGAATCTCCTTTTGAGCGAGATATGTGTCGGAGGATCCTAAGACTTTGAGGATGACGGAGACCGTAACTTATCCCCGATTTGTTAAGGATGGTAGAACACGATGAAAGCAGATTCTACCCCACAAAGAGACCGTAGAAGTCGTGAACTTGGGAGATGAACTAGAAAGGAGAGAAGTAAAGATCGGAACTTGCATTACCACAGAGACAAAGCGGGACCTTATTTAGTTACTCCAAGAGTTCAAGGATGTCTTTGCATGGTCATACCAGGATATGCCTGGGCTAAGTACTAACATTGTGGTACACAGGCTCCCCATCAAAGAAGAATGCAAGCCAGTTCAGCAAAAGCTTCGAAGGATGCGGCCCGATGTTCTGTTAAAGATAAAAGAGGAAGTCAAGAAGCAATTTGATGCTGGTTTCTTACAAGTAGTTAAGTACTCGGAATGGGTAGCCAACATCGTCCCCGTCCCTAAAAAAGATGGAAATGTACGGATGTGTGTAGATTACAGAGACTTAAACAAGGCCAGCCCAAAAGATAATTTCCCATTGCCTTATATCGACACCTTAGTGGACAACACGGCAGGTTACTCACTTTTCTCCTTCATGGATGGTTTCTCGGGGTACAATCAGATCAAGATGCATCTGAAGACATGAATAAAACCATATTTGTGACCATATGGGGAACCTTTTGCTATAAAGTAATGCCGTTCGGATTGAAAAATGCGGGAGCAACATATCAGAGAGCCATGGTAACCCTATTTCATGATATGATGCATAAAGAAATTGAAGTCTATGTTGATGACATGATCGCCAAATCTCGGACTGAAGGAGAGCATGTGCAAGTCTTGAGGAAATTATTTTTGAGGTTGAGAAAATTTCAGTTGAAACTCAATCCCGCAAAATGTACCTTCGGAGCCAGGTCAGGTAAACTGCTAGGATTCGTGGTCAGTGGAAAAGGGATTTTGATTGACCCAGATAAAGTCAAAGCCATACAAGAGTTACCTCCACCACGTACTCAGAAGGAAGTTCGAGGATTCCTAAGAAGACTAAATTACATCGCTCGGTTTATTTCACAACTAACCGAGAAATGTAACCCCATATTCTGTCTCCTTAAGAAACACAACCCTGGTGGTTGGGACGAAGAATGCCAGAAGACTTTCGACAAAGTTAAGCAATATTTATCTAATGCCCCAGTGTTGACACCACCTAATCCAGATAAGCCACTGATACTGTATTTGACGGTATTTGAAAATTCTATAGGATGCGTGCTTGGTCAACACGATGAATCGGGAAGGAAAGAAAGAGCGATATATTACCTCAGTAAAAAGTTTACTGAGTGTGAGACGAGATACTCGTTCATTGAAAAGTTGTGTTGTGCCTTGATCTGGACAACCCGAAGACTGAGACAATACATGTTGTATCACACAACTTGGCTAATCTCTAAAATGGACCCTCTGAAATACTTGATGGAGTCGACTGCCTTGAACGGGAGAATGGCCCGATGGCAAATTCTACTTTCTGAATTCGATATAGTTATGTGAACTAGAGGGCCGTAAAAGGAAGTGCGATAGCAGATTTCCTAGCCAGCAGAGCCCTAGAGGACTACGAGCCTCTGAACTTTGATTTCCTAAATGAAGATCTAATGTGCATAGCAACCGCAGAAGAAAACCCTCAAGAAAGTCACCCTTGGAAGCTAAACTTTGACGGAGCATCAAATGCCGTGGGTAACAGAATCAGGGTAGTTCTGGTGTCCCCGAACGGAGATCATTATCCATTCACTAGTAAATTGGATTTTGACTGCACGAACAATATGGCAGAATACGAAGCATGCATCATGGGAATACGTGCGGCCATAGAACGTAAAATCAAGGTGTTAGAGGTATATGGAGATTCTGCCCTAGTGATTTATCAACTCAAAGGTGAATGGGAGACAAGAGACCCCAAATTGATCAATTACCGAAAGTTGATCCTTGAGTTAATTAAAGAGTTTGATGATATTGTCTTCTACTACCTCCTACGAGAAGAAAATCAGATGGCAGACGCCCTAGCAACTTTAGCTTCTATGATCAAGGTGAACTAACCAGAGGATGTGAAACCAATCCAAATAAGCATTTACGAGGCCCCGGCTCATTGTTACAACCTTGAAGAAGAAGAGGAAAATGATGATCACCCTTGGTACCATGATATCCTACGATATGTGAAGAATCGTGAGTACCCCCACCAAGCTACTGAGAACGACAAGAGAACGTTGAGAAGACTGGCCAGTGACTATGTCTTAGATAGGGAGATCCTGTACAAAAGAAGGAAGGATCAGGTACTATTAAGATGTGTAGACGCCATTGAGGCTAAGAAAATCTTGGAAGAAGTCCATGAGGGCGTCTGTGGGATACACGCTAATGGTTTTACAATGGCCAGGCAAATTATGAGGTTCGGTTATTATTGGTCCACCATGGAAGGAGACTGTATTAACTACGCCAAAAGATGTCATAAGTGTCAAATCTATGGAGACAAGATTAATGTACCTCCCTCACCTCTGCATGTCATGACTTCGCCATGGCCTTTCTCGATGTGGGGCATGGATGTGATTGGGCCAATTTTGCCAAAAGCTTCAAATGGGCATCGTTTTATCTTTGTGGTCATCGATTATTTCACCAAATGGTGGAAGCCGCTTCATATGCCAATGTCACTAAATCAGCAGTTAGCAAGTTCTTGAAAAAGGAAATCATCTGTCGATATGGAATGCCGGAAAGGATCATATCTAACAACGCATTGAATTTGAACAATAACACGATAGCGGATGTCTGCAGTCAGTTCAAGATCAGACACCACAACTCGTCACCGTATCGCCCGAAGATGAACGGTGCAGTCGAAGCAGCCAATAAGAACATCAAGAAGATTGTAGGAAAGATGACAGAAACTTATAAAGATTGGCATGAGAAGCTAACATTCGCCCTCTATGCTTATCGAACGTCTATCAGAACTTCTACTAGGGCAACGCCTTTCTCATTAGTCTATGGAATGGAGGCAGTTTTACCTATCGAGGTTGAGATTCCTTCCCTCAGAGTTTTGTCAGAAGTAAAGTTGGATGAAGCAGAATGGATCCAGTCCCGATACGATCAGTTGAATTTGATTGAAGAAAAGAGGCTACGGGCTATTAGCCATGGTCAGATGTACCAAAAGCGAATGATGCGAGCTTACAACAAAAAGGTTCGTCCTAGAGAGTTCCACAAGGGAGACCTAGTACTGAAAAAGATCCTGTCCATACAAAAAGACTTCAGAGGAAAATGGATGCCGAATTGGGAAGGGCCTTATGTGGTGAAGAAAGCCTTTTCTGGTGGAGCATTGATATTGGCTGAAATAGATGGCAAGACCTTATCCAATCCCGTCAATTCAGATTCGGTTAAGAAATACTTCGCCTAAAAAATATATATAAAAAAATAATAAAAAATAAAAAAAATGGGCCAGGGTGAAAACTCGCAAAGAGCACCTTGAGACCAAAGGGGTTTTGAATTGAAAACCCGTAAAAGGCGATTCAAATTTTGATCAAAGGTGGGGCATGCGATGGTCTTATAGTACCTAAATTAACAAGGAGGAGTACATCTTAGGGCATCTGCAAGAGTACTCTAGATCTCCTAAACACATATTGGGCAAAAAGGAAGTCCTCAAGAAGTCAGTACAGAGAAACTCACGCTGCGATATCTGGGGCACCTATTCCCTTTTATTCATTTTGAATTCCAGCAATGTTTGTTAACTGTGATTAATCTATTCCCTTCAAATTTTGTTTCTGATAAATTTCAGTTTTGTCATTGTTACGATCTTTTTCAAGCATTTTGCATTGAAATGATGATTAATGGACTAAAACCATTTTTTGCAAAAAGAGTTCTGCACATTACTCCGAAAGTTTCTAAATAGTACAGGAACCTGAAACAGGACTATTATTTAGAACTAACCAAACTCAAAGATTGAAAGCATCTGAGAAGAAAGAGTTTAAATTGGGGCTACCTCTTCGGGTTTTCTGTTCAAAATTTGAGCTGAACAAGAAGACAGAGTACCATTTCAGTGAAGGAACCTTGATGAACAAAGAGCAATGGCAACCTAAACAGGGATTCACGCTCACAACATGCTGCACTCATACATTCATAGATCATTTATAAGTGCATCTAATTAGGAACATTTGATTCATTTTGATCATAACATCCAAATTCTTTGACATAAGCATAAATACATGGAACTGATTCTATAGGTCATGTCCCTAGAATCAGTGAATTCACAGATCTTACCCCATAAGCAGTAGGGGAATAGATCGAAGGCAACGAGCTTTAACCCCCTAAGCAGTAGGGTAACAAGCTGAAGTTCATAGATCTTATCACCCTAAACAGTAGGGAAACAGATCGAAGATAATGAGCTTTAACCCCCTAAGCAGTAGGGTAACAAGCCAAATTTACAGACCTTAACCCCTAAGTAGTAGGGTAATAGGCTGAAAATTACAGATCTTATCTCCCGAAGTTGCGATGGAACAGATCGAATCCAATGAATCTTGTCTTCCCGGTTGCAAGAAGCATTGAAGATTTACAGGTCTCAACCCCTTAAGCAGTAGGGAAACAGATTGAAGATGATAAGTCTTAAACCCCTAAGCAGTAGGGTAACAGGCTAAATTTACAGATCTCAACCCCCTAAGCAGTAGGGAAACAGATTGAAGATGATGAGTCTTAAACCCCTAAGCAGTAGGGTAATAGGATAAATTTACAGGTCTCAACCCCTAAGCAGTAGGGAAACAGATTGAAGATGATAAGTCTTAAACCCCTAAGCAGTAGGGTAACAGGCTAAATTTACAGATCTTAACCCCCTAAGCAGTAGGGTAACAGACTGATTTTACAAGATCTTATACCCCTAAGCAGTAGGGAAACAGATCAATGATGACAAGCCTTAACCCCCTAAGTAGTAGGGTAACAGGTTGAAAATCAAATGTCTTCTCCTTGAAACAGCAGTGGAGTTGATCGAAGCCACAGCAAATCTCCTTGAAGTTTCAGTGGAGTAGATTGAAGTCACATGTCTTAGCTCCATAGAGTTGCAGTGGAGCAGATCAAAACAAACCTTGCCTTCTTGAAGCTGCAGTAGAGTAGTGAAGCAGAGTGAAGCAACAAGATTGGAATGAAGCTACCTGGGGAAAAGGAGCGCTAAACAAGTCTAGACACGGTGAGGCCGGGCAAAATTGGTCTTTCTTAAGTCTTTACTCTGTTCTTGTTACATGACAACAAGCAAAAAGGGGCAGCTGTACAAGCCCAATTTTGGGCCCAAAACCCTCTAACCCATTTGACCCAGACCCAAAACCACTAAATCCCTAGCCCAAAACCTATCTTCTAACCCACAAAGCCCAATACCTAAACAAATACCCAAAACCCACTAAGCCCAACAGTAGCTCAACACACACACAACCAAAGAAGAAGCTAAGGAAACCCTAGCCGTCAGCACATGCCCCCCACCCCATCCACCACCGACGTCTGCAAGCACCACCACTGTACCACCGCCCTACTTGCGCCTGCAACATTAAAAAATGAGAATAGACAAATATTAAAAAAAGAAATGTAGTGGCTATTTAAAGCCAAATCAGAGAACCATGTAAAAAAGGGGGATTTTCTTTGAAATGAAAAAGCAAGATTAGATTGTAAGAATACTAGCAAAAAAACATATCCCAGCAACATCGAAAGCAAA
The DNA here is from genome assembly GCF_025698485.1 of Gossypium arboreum. NCBI lineage: Eukaryota > Viridiplantae > Streptophyta > Magnoliopsida > Malvales > Malvaceae > Gossypium > Gossypium arboreum. The sequence goes on from NC_069080.1 coordinate 103,414,434, forward strand.
AAAAATAGTCCAAACAGAGAGTCAAAATCCAATAGCCGAAGGTGATTATCATTGTTAATTCCTTTCCCTTTTTTTAGTCTATTTACCTATATACACCTACATATTATAAATATATTTTAAAACACAAAAAAGGGGAGAAAATTTTACCTTTTCGAAACTCCGGCCACCGTGCACGGTGGCTAGCGACGGTGGCGCATGGCACTCCGGTGATCGGCCGGTGATTCCCCCCCTGGCCGGAAATCGCCCCTCTCCCCTCTCTCCTTTTTTTTTCTCTCCTCAGCAGCTAAAATGAAATTTTTAGAAATTTTCAGGCTTTTATAGCCTACCAAAACGACACCGTTTTGGTGCCTGGTCTAAAATGCAGAAACGACGTCGTTTCAGGCAATGACCCGAAGACCCAACCCGCCTATGCCCAGGGTCCGCGTGTTTTTGGACTGAGGGGTTATTTGCGCCCTCAGTCCTTCCGCTTTTCCAAAGCTTCACAATTGAGCCTCGTTTAATTTTAATTTGGCCCTAAAATTCACTTCGTTTTCAATTTAGTACCTTTGCGAACTGCGCCGTTTTAGCAGATTGGGATATTTACTCCTTTGATCCCTCCTGGTCGCTTGCGTGTTCAAATTAATCCCCTTTTTCCTTTATTTATTTGAAATTTGCCTCAAAATTCCACTGTTAATTCAATTTCATCCTTTTTTTTTTACTTTTCCTCATTATTCTAATTCAATTCTAATATTATTTAACATATTTTATTATTGTTGTATTTTTATTAATAGTTCATTATTATCATTTTATTATATATATATATTATAAAGTGTTATTGATAGCTTAATATTATTTTGTTAATGTGTTTATGTGTCATATATGTATTCATTTAATGTATATACATTATACTCCATACTACGTATATATGTATTAGTATTATTATGTATATTTACTCTTTTAGACATTACATATATTTTACGTATATTATGTATATATTTTAATATATTATGTGTATATTTTGTTTTGTATACTATGTATATACATCGTTAGTATTATTAGTTATATGTATTTATCCCATTTCATGTACATGTTATGTATATGCATCCAATGTTATCATATATTTATTTTCAACATATATTTATACATAGTAATACCACATTATGGTTATTATCATCATCTTTGTAATTACTATTATCATTGTATTATTACCCTTTTTACTACCATTATTTTTTATACATATATATATCATTATTTGCATTAGTACCATTTTATTACTATTACTTTATTACGGCTACTACTAGTATTACTATTATTTCTTTATTTTATTACTATTATTATTTTATTTTATTACGCGCCCTTATTTTTACTACTATTATTGTCATCGCTATTATATTATTAGCATATTATTTTATTATATTTATTAATACACTTTTTACCTTTTGTCAACATTGTTATTGTTTTTCTATTTTATATATTACTTATTTATTTATCGATTTATTATTAAGTTTCCTTTTACTTATTCTTCTTATTCTTATTTACTTTTATCATCTTATTATTTTTACCTATTATTCTCTTCTTCAATTACATAGCTCGTTTATTTCTTTCATTTTTTGTCATTCATATTACTCATTTATTATAATGCTTGTTAAGATCATGATTTATTTCTTTTTTCACGAATTTGCGTTATATGATCCTTCACCCAACAAAAATAATCCTTTCACAAAAATAATATTCCGTATTTGGAAATTCAAGAATCATGCCCTAACTTACTGGGTTTCGACTTTTCTCATTTAACCTAAATAACGGAATATATTCTTTTTAAATCACTATACGAGTTTTGAAAAATGTTTATTCTCGAAGATGCGAAGTGTTGTGCCCTAACTTACCGGGTATGACATTTTGTCATCTCGAAATAAGAATTTGTTTTGGAATAAAGGCGACGTTCGGAGTTTGAGAATTCGAGAAAACGTGCCCTAACTTACTGGGTTTCGATTCCTCTCGTTTACTCTAAATAATCGAATACCCTTTTAATAAAATACATAGATTTTATAAAAGGCAAGCTCGCTCTCGAAAATTTAAGATGTTGTGTCCTAACTCACTGGATATGACATTTCATATTTTGAGACGAGAAGGTCTTTAATATTTAAGCATGTTCTTTACAAAGAGAGATCGTATTTCAAAAGTCTTCCAAGTTTTCAATCTTCGACACTAAGACACTAATTAATCAACTAGGTACCAATTTTGGGTGTATCGAGGGTGCTAATCCTTCCTCGCATGTAACCGACTCCGAACTGTTTTCTTGATTTATGAGACCCAAATTGTTGTTTAAATAAACCAAGCTATTTATTAAAGACAACCACTTTAACGAGGTGACCCGATCACACCTAGTTAAAAAAAAAAAGATCGGTGGCGACTCCCGTTTCTTGTGTTCATTTTCAAAATCCAAGTCGATTCCGCTTTTCAAAAAAATGGTTACGACAATTTTATATGATATAAAATCTATATGATAAAATTTAATTGTGATTTCATCACTTATAGCTTTTGATAAAAAAATTTACTATATCATATTAAAATAAAATTATAATCTCTATAAAAATAAAATTATATATTTTAATTATTCATTTACATTAATACACAACAATATAAATTATTAGGAATGTAAACAATTGTTGATAAATGAACCACAATTAACTTAAAAGGTTTTAAAAATAAATTAAATAAAAATTAAAAATATAACTTTCTAAAAACAATTAAAATAAAACTATATTAAGATAAATTAAAATTTTTAATTTAAAAATAAAAGCTAATAATATAATAAAACATTTTAATGTTTTCAATGTGGATCATCGTCATCATCGATCTCTTGCTTGCCAAACTTGTTTAATTTTTAATTTTAATGAAATTAATTGCATTTTCCCTTTGTTCCTTCATTCAACTTCACAATACAAAAATATTGATAATATCAAATATTAAAAGTATTATTAAATATCAAAAAATAATATTAATAAAAGAATTAAAACAAAAATAATGAAAGTCAAAACATTTTTTTTGTGATGGAAACAAAACCTATCAAATACTACTAAAATTTGATTTTCTTTTTCGGTGATTTTCTAAATACTACTTAAATGGTGATATTGTAATGTCACAAAATTTAGGTGGTTAGAAGGAATAAATCATTAAGAAATAAGCTTTAGTTTTGATGGTTAGGAGCTTAAACTATTACTTAGAGAACCAAGGTTCAAATTTATTTTCTTAACTTTTCCTCTATTATTTTTCAACAACTAAGAAACAAACTCAATCTAGTATATATAATAAATGTGGTAGAAAATAATCATTAGTGGTAAGACCTTTTATTTTCCTCTTATCCTAAGTTTTATTGATGCCTTTCTCTTATTTTTGGTAATATGGGTATTTTACCATTCATCCCCTTAAATTTTTGAAACCCTAACTAGTTAATCCATTTTCCTAATTACATGTGAATTTTTACTCTTTTTTTAAACCTATTTAGAATTTCTCCTCTCCCTTCTTTAAATACATCCTTTTCATTTATTCCCTCTTTTCATTTTCATAAAAATCTTCATCTTCTTTTCCTAGAAATTTTATCTTGATCCCGAGATTGAAATCAAGCCCGTTCAATCTATTTTCTAATCGAATTAGCGTAACATGGTCAAATTTTGTTTCTAACGTGCCAAGATCGGTTAGCACTCTTGCTTTTAATTTTGTAGAACCTTAGAATTTTTGAATAACATCGTTCTTGACAATCTTTCAAATCGATTTCGAATCTTTTATTAGTTTTCCCGAAAATCTTGATAATTTCAATAAATCTTGAAAGTTGATATTAATTCTTGCGTATTTGTCGATCAAAAGACTAGTTGTAAGTATCCTGGATTAGTTTTGGACGCGAAGATCTACACTCGAAACCCCAGAAGTCAAGTGTGTGTTCTTTTACGAGAAATTCAAGGCAAAATCAAACCTAGCCCAAACCATACAGCTTACCACATAGGCATGTGGGCCGCCCACGTGGACTACACGGCCCCATACATGGCCATGCTTGTAACATCTTTAACCCCTCTCCGACACTGAATTAGGGTCACAGGCATTACTAACACTTCAAACAATTAATCAAACATAATCACACATATACATACTAGCCATTAACAATATAATATACAAGGGCAAGTCACAAACAATCAAATTATATCATACTAGAATATTATACAATCGAATAATGATTCATGCTATGCAATGTTAAACTTGGTCTTCCACTATCTTTACTCTTATTACTATTTATCCCTTCTAAAATGTCAGAATTCAGATACATACAAGGCTATTCCAATATTAGCATCAGAGTATTAGTCCATACTCCGTTTACAATTATCTTTTTAATTTATCTTCGATGATATTAATGGAATGCACTTTAATTTAGGTTTGCTAATCCACCCAATTCAGAGTAAAAGTTACCTTACAGCCTTTATTACGAGTCTACGAGACCCTAAAAGTAGTTTAAAAATAGGCAAGGACTAATTTAAAGGAATTCTAGAAGTTTAGGAAATAATTACAAAAATTTTGATTTCAAGGTCACACACCTGTGTGGCCAGGTCGTGTGCACCCAAAAGTACCTTAAAACTCAAGTTTACTATTTCCTACTACTTGGGCACTAAGCAACTCATTTACCAATCGTTTAACCTATCAAAACACGATTAAACATACCCAAAATACACCAAATTCATCATCTAACATGCCTAACTAATGTATCCTCATTAGTACCACATTTTATATGTTCAAATACATCAACTATAACGCCCCAAAATTTCTATTTCGACTTTTGTGAAATTGTGACAACTGTGTATCTGTTGTAGTGGTTAATTGTTCTGGGTATGTGTGAGAGGTCCTAAGTTCAAGCCTTGCATTTGGAAAATTTTGGTATCATTCGGATTTAAGCCTTATACTTGTTTAGCGGGTTTATATTAAATTATTTGTAATTTCATATCAGAATGAACCGCTGGTTCGAATGGTAAAGGGGTGTGTTGGTGTGTTGGAGGTCTTGTGTTTGAAACTCTGCATAAGCATAATGTTAATCTTTTTGATCAGTTCCTGATAGAGTTTTGGATGTAGTTGGATTCTGAAAAGTTGGATGTTAAGGGGTTAGTGGAGGAGTAAATTAAGTGACTGTTTCTATCTTTTATTTTATTTTTTTCCTTTCTCTCTCTTTTTCCTTTCAAAATTTCTAACGTTAGAATCCTTTACCCCTGTGCAGAATTTTTGCTCCTCACTTTCTCTCCTTTTTGGTTTTCCAACTGTCTTTCTTTGTCTAATGGTTGTTTGCGTACGTCGGTAAGTATTGTTCTACCTTTATCTTGTTGTTTTTGGGGTTGGGTTTTGATAGGGGTTTTTGTTTGATTTTCGACTAAGGGAAGGACAAGTTTCTGCTTGTGCTCCTGCAACGTTTGGGTGTTAAAGGTTCCTTTTCAATACCGGTAAGTTTGCGATGACGTTGTAGATAATGTGAGTTTTCGCTCATGGAATTTTTCCGTTAAGGTTTCATAGATGTTACTGAAATTGAATGTTGTTATGAAAATATTTAGGTTTTGAGAGGCTCAGGAGTGTTTTTGCATCGAACCAATACCAGGTGTATACCTGAAAATGTAGAAAATAGGGTTTCGATGAAAGCCAAAAACTTCACTGTCGATGTCACACAGACGTATGGTAGGCCGTGTGCCATAACACGAGCGTGTGATCGATGAGGCTAGGCCGTGCACACAAGACACGACTGTGTGATGGCCAGGTAGGCTGTGTGCGACACACGGGCTAGACTGATTTGGGCCGTGTGAGCCACACGGGATTGCAAGTCCACATGGGTAGTCCACATGGGCGTGTGAGATTCTGAGCCACACGGCCAGGCCACATGGGCATTTGAGCCCATTTAATTGAAATGTGTTCTAAGGTTGCACGGGTCGCCCAAGTCGACTGTGAACCTACTGTAGGGTCAGTAAGCACTACTTAGACCCTTAAATGCATAAACTGTATGTATGATGTAAATATTGAGCATGATGATTATATGAATGAATACTAAACTGTACTTATAACTGTTATTCATGTATTAACATGTTAAATACTGTATGTTGCATTTTATTGGGTTGGGATGTTGATATTTGGAGGAAGTGTATTGAAAGGCTCTTAAGCCTATTATCTAGCAGCTTAGCTGCAATTTACTGATTAGGTGTCGCATTTGGTACCACTTGGAGTGTAGGGATGGGTGGCTGTTTTAAACCCCACATGGAGTATAGGGATAGAAGAAGATCGTGTGTAAAGGCTGGTTGGGTAGGACTTTGTTTACTGATTAATATATATCTGATACTGTTACAGTGATGGGCTTAGGCCCTAATGCATATTTGATACTGAAACTGAAATGGGCTTAGGCCCAGACTACATTTGACTGATGACTGTTGTTTGATTGTATGCATGTCTTCTGTGAGGATTACACACTGAATTTACATAAACTCACGCATTTTTATTTTAACTGTACAGGTAATCCCCAGACTTAGACGGACTGGCGCGGCGGAGGACTCAACAGTGACCACATGTTTATTGCACAACTTAAACTTCATTAATGGTTTTACTCTCTATTTTTATAGGTTATTTTGGATGTGATTTGGGACTTTTGGACGGTTTGCATTTATTTTTGGATTTTTAATAGTTTTCATAAACTTTCGAACTGCAACGAAAACTCAGTTTTATTAAATACAATGTTTTTCCTAAACGTGAATGATTTTCTTTAAATTTAACGGTTTTAAAAGCTTCCGCTACGGAATATGTATTTAAATGAATCAAACTAACAAGAAAAATAGTTTTGAAATGGATGAAAGATAAATAAAGGCTAATAAACGGGAACGGTTTAACTTGATAAGTTTGATTTTCAAATTCCATTCCATGTGACATCGCCAAATTCGACCGTAACGTCTAGGTCGGGTTTAGGGTGTTACATCAACAACATATCAAACATTCAAGACTTTCATTTATATCACATTTACCATATTTGAACTAACTTTCAACTTCTGAAGTTACCAAATATGAAGCTAAGTACATACCAAACATTATGTTAAGCTACCAAACTTTATCACATACCAAAATATAAACTAGGCTAACATACCAACATAGCCTTAACCACAACCATATACATATTTAACCATCATTTCACTAGAAACTAAGTTAATAACATCTTATAAATAATATCATCAAAAGACTCCCTAGGTACATGTCATTCAATATGAAATATCACCACACTTGAGCTCAAGATTTGTGATTTGATGCTGAGTCGACAATAATTCGAACAGTACCTAGCTTGCGCACGGAAAACAAAACCTCGCGCTGAGTAAAACTCAATGGTATTTCCATAACCCGAATAACATAAACTTGATATAAGTATTTAAAATGCAAAATGCAACAAGTAAGCTATGTTCATGTGTTTCAAATCAATAGTATAATTTTTGCTCATTCCTTATTCACATCTACTAAGATTTTCACATGTTCAAATATATAAGTATATATCAATGGCATTTTATTTAACATTTGAATACATCATCTCATGCAATGGCATGATTCATATATTTGATTTATACTTGAACTCATTCAAGTTTCACATCTCAATTTATCATTTCATATCTTATTTCTCATCTCATAATCATTTATCATATTTGCCATTTTTATATTTTCCCATCTCATATTCATTTCTCATCTTTGCCATCTCAATATCAATCACATAAATTATTATTTTACTTTTCCCTATTAACACGACACGGACTCGGACGGATACACGGATCCAACCAATACACCAGTTTGGCACTCAATGCCTCACCGGATAAGTCCGAAGTAATAACTGTGCCCATCACTATATAAATTGACACACAGTGTCTCATCCGTTAAACCGAAGCAAATTTGGCACTTAGTGCCTCATCGACTCAAGGTCGAAGTAATCCTTAAACTCTTTTTATCCTATGGCATGCCATTTATATCCGACTTAGTCCGATATAGTTAATAGGGATTCATTTCACTTTTTAATACAACCAACGTCTCAATTTCATGAATATAGATATCATCACATATAAGCATATATTTGATTTGATAATAATCATATTTTCTCAATACACACATATTCATAATCAATATATTTCATAATATAAAAATCAATCCATTTCATTTTAGTTATGAATTTAATTCAATTCCAAAGTACCAAAGTACTCACCTCAAATGCTTACCATATGCAAACAATTATATATGCAATAATCTACTATTTAATTCGAATTATAGAAACACAAACAGTGAATTCTGAGCTATTCAACGTCGATTTTATCCTTTCCCTTTTTACTCGAGGATTCTGATACAACATTAGCTACAGAATAAAACAATTAAATCACATTAATATTACACATTTCAATTCCACATTGAATATTTCAATTTTTACTTAATATTTGTTTAAATTCCAATTTAGTCACTAAACCCAGACTAATTTTAACCTTCACTTTTAAATTCATATTCTTATACTAATTTCACTCTAGACCACATTTAGCTTCCTCTTGTCCAATTCGACCCCTTAATTTCAAATTTTTCATAATTTAGTCCCTGTTGTTCAAAAATCAACAATTAATTCTACAATTTAGTCATTTTCCATTTCTAACTTAAAAATCTATCTATTTAATCCCTAATACTTAAACTATTCAACAATGTCAACATCTAAAATCTTGAACAATACTAAAAATTACAATATGGGTCGGGTAGCCCTAAGTACCAGGATTCCAAAAACGTAAAAATTACAAGAAAAAGGATAAATTTGCACTAACCAATTTGAGTTTGAACCCTAAGATCCCTAGCCGTGTGTGACTATCTTCTTCTTTTCTTTCTTTTCTTTGTTAAAAATTGCATGCCTCCACTTTCATTTTTTTTCTTTCTTTTATTATACATTCATTTTAATTTATTTTCATTTTATTTATTTATTTATTATTACTAACTTTATAATATAACATATAATATATATACATACATTTACACTTACCCATATTCGGCCACCTATGCACAACCATTTATTAAAATGGTTTAATTCTTACTTTAGCCCTTTAATTTATTTCAATTATAATTCAACTTTTAACCCTTATGCGATTTAGTCCCTGTACCTTAATAACTCTTAATTTCACAAAATTCACTATTCCAAAAATTAATTAGCTACTAAGCTAGCCTCATGAATATTTAATAAAAATATTTACAAGTTCGATTTAAGAAAACGGAGTCCTGGAAATATGTTTTCTGAAACCCCTGATTATCGGGTCGTTGCAATGCCACCTTGAAACCCTAGGATGTTTGACTTCCACACGTCCTAGGACCTCCCACACGACTTGCCACACGGCCGTGTATTCCCTGTAGGTTGAATTTTTGATTTTTCACATAGCCACAACCTCTCGCATGGCCTAGTCACACAGCCATGTAACCCTCCCACATGGTCCACGGCTTTCCACACGGTCCAGTTACACGATTGTATGTCCCTTGTAACCAAGAATTTATAGTTTGACCTAGAATTTTATGTTTTGATTACATTAGTCCCAAAGTAGGTTCTGAACTATTTTTAGTGAATTAAATTATGAAAATAAGCCCATGATGATATAAGATATGCTAGAATTCGTGATTGATCGATTTAATGTGATACTTAGTTATATTTTTTAATATTTGCATGCATTATGAATGCCTATATTATTATCAATATTGAATACATGAAAAGCTTGAATTGCTATTGATTGGTTATGTGTTAGATTATTTAATATGCCTGAATGCATTCCATAGGTTGGGTTGATATAAACAAAAGAAGACCAAGCCGTATATTTGCAAGAAAAATAGCAAGTGTAGAGCATAGCCATGCGGCAGTACTTATTTGCAAATTGTTGTGTATTCACAACTAAATGACAGATTCCATCTGTGGGTACTACTTTGAATCTACAACCAAAGGTCGATTCCAACAGCGGGTTTATATTGTAGAATCTATAGGAAAAAATGTAATGCCCCGTACCTGATACCATCATCGGAGTCGAGCACGAGGTGTTAACGGACTTAATTCATTAATTAAACAGCTCAAACAATTTATTTTTAAAATTTCCAGACAAGCTGGCTAACTGCGTCACAGTCGCTTAAAAATTCATATCTCGAGTTTCGAAACTTGAAATTAATATCCATAAATTTTTCCTGAAACTAGACTCATATATATATCTATTTATTTTTTTCTAGAATTTTTGGTGGGGCCAACTAATACATTTTATTAGTTAAAGTCTCCCCTGTTTCAGGGTTCGGCTACTCTGACCTCTGTGCACTACGAATCAAATTTCTTTCTATACAGAAATCCAATGACTATGGCATTTGCTTAAATTAAAAATAGACTTAATAAGGAATCCATACATATAAATTTTGAGTCCTAATTATTTTTACACAAATTATGGTGAATTTATAAAGTCAGAACAGGGAATCCAGAAATTGCTCTGCCCTGTTTCACAAAAATGTAAATATCTCATACAATACAACTCTTTTACCTATTTTGTTTCTTCCACATGAAAATAGATTCATTAAGCTTAAATTCCATATTTTATTCATCATCTAATTCTATCTCTACTATTTTTAGTGATTTTTCAAACTCACGTCACTGCTGCTGTGTGATTCTGTTTTATAGCCAATTTCACCATTTTATAGATTTCCATAGATTAGTTAGCACATAAAGCATACGTGTTGTAAAAAATAATCTCGATTAGCCACTCCAATAGCTAATCATTCTCAAACATTTCCATGCCATCCATGAGCTATATCATAAGATTATATACACAAAAGGATTATAATGCTATACATGCCATATTCCCAAAATATGCAAGCCACCATACCGAGATGGTCCGTTGATAGTGTGAGCGTGCCTCCGACCGTCCTGATCTCCAAACCGGCTTGTCAAAACTACAAGGAATGGAAGGGAAGGAGTAAGGATAAGTGCTTAGTAAGTTCACATGCAAATAACAAATAACTTAACAAAGCAATTATACCAACCAACATTAGCATAATATCACCAAAACATATATCACATTTCTATTCATCATTCATCGTCTTACTACATTATGGTTGTCGTATCAAGTCTCAACCCGAGGGTTAAGTACATACCTGTCCAAAGTGCCCATTCCACAACACTTACCAATACGTCACTTGCATCTTGAGTATTCTTCCATTTCACTAGAATTTTACTCGTTGAACATATCAGAATATAACTCGGATACATGGAAAGTTTGCACATAAGTGCCACATATGTAGCCAAGCTACCATGTAACCCGCCCATAAGCGAACTCGGACTCAACTCAACGAGCTCGGACGTTCGCATCCATAAGTGAACTCGAACTCAGCTCAACGAGCTCGGATGCCTAGTTACATTTCACGAACTCGGACTCAACTCAACGAGTTCGGACATTTGCATCCATAAGTGAAATCGGACTCAACTCAACGAGCTCGGATGCCTAGTTACATCTCACGAACTCGGACTCAACTCAACGAGTTCGGACGTTCGCATCCATAAGTGAACTCGGACTCAACTCAACGAGTTCAGATGCCCAAATATCCGAATCTATTCCTAAGGTTCAACGGGACTTTCCTCGTTCGTACTCCTTTACCATTCTCCTTGGAATACCCATGACGATACCTCGGCAGTCTTTCACGTTTTTCACATAATTCATAAAATTTTTGCATGTTGTCCAACAATGACCACAAACCATAGAATTGCATGATAACAATCATAATATCGTATAAATAGCATTAAATGATTTAAAATAACGGTTATATTACAATATTTACATTTGAACTTACCTCGTATGCGAAAATGGTCATTTTTATCATTTTGTCCACAACTTGGTATTTGCCGATTTTATCCCGAATTTCGATTTTCCTTGCTCTATCATTTCAAATATAGCCTAATTAGGACTCATATTATTCAAATCAACCCAAAATCATATTTTGGAAAAATTACAATTTTACCCCTAAACTTTCACTTTTGCCCCAAATCTCGTAAATCAAACTTCATCCTATTTTCTTATGTTTTATGATATGCTGAACATTTTTCCCTTCTACAGAAACAACCAATTCCCACTCTAACATGTACTTATGAGCATTAGGTATTTTTACCGATTATGTCATCTTAGTCGTTTTTACATAAAATCACTTAGCAAAAGTTATTTAACACAATCTCAAGCTTCATATTCTACTATAAAACATCAAAATTCATGCATATCATTCATGGGTAAATTTTTAAATATAAACCCTAGCTCAAAATATTGGTAGAAACAGGTAAACCGAGCTACGAGGATTTCAAAAATGTAAAGAACATTAAAAACGGGCATAGACATCACTTACAATCAAGGCTTAAAAGTGTTGAAACCCTAGCTATGGTGGAGAGCAAAATTTGGCAGCAACTTATGGAGAAGATGATCATTTTTGTGTTATTTTTCCCATTTTATTTCATTTAATATCAAAATGACCAAAATGCCCTTCCTTATTAAACTTTCAAAAATTCCATCCATGTCCAATTTTTGTCCATAAACTTAGAAATTGGTCAAATTGCTATTTAAGAACTCCTAATTAATATTTCAAAGCAATTTCATATTAGAAACTTCTAGAATGCAAGTTTTGTAACTTATTCAATTTAGTCCCTAACTTCAAATTAAGCACTTTATGCATAGAATTTCTTCACGAAATTTTCACACAATCATGAAATCATATCATAGACCTCAAAATAATCATAAAATAATTATTTCTATCTCGGATTTTTGGTCCCGAAACCACTATTCCAATTAGGCCCTAATTCAGGATATCACAAAAAAGTAGGTTTTCTATGTAGGATTTTTGCTGTGAATCCACAGCCAATGGCGGATTCTGCCCGTGAAGACTTGTTGTGTGTCCACAATCAACATGCATAAAGGTAGAGGAGTTATGGGGAACTCCTACTGTGGTGTGTAGCAGCGAGGTAGGAATTATTTTGTTTAAAACTTGAAACTATATGGCATCATTTAAATCATGTGTATACAAATTTGAAAATTATGTTATGATACATACGCATGAATCTATTTATATATGCCTATATATTTGCATGGAATATGATTACTGTGGCGATTCTGACGATTTTATTATCCTGAAAATTGTTATTGTGATATATGATATAATAGTGATGGTTACATTTGAAAAACCGATGTTATGAATTGAGTTGTGATCTTTAATTATTCTAAGTAATGTTAATAAATGTGTCCTAATGAATGTTGCCATTGCTTTTTTTGTAAATGGACTCACACTGAGCATCAAAGCTCACTGCCCCCTTTAATTTCATCCTTACAGATAACCCACTAGGTTAGGATGCGGGCACGACATCCGGAGGGTCTCCGCACAATCCTACTTATTTTCAATTTATTAAAATGTATTTTTTTGATTTATTTTATTATTCAAGGTCTGTAATGTTTTATTTGAATTGTTGCATGAAATTTAGGACTTAGGTTGTTTTTATTTTTGCATGACATTTAATTATGATTTTAATTAGGACATTAAATTTTTACTATTAATTAATGATACATGACCCAGTTTTTATTAAAAACTTAAGTAAATATCATCTTTTCCACTACTAAAAGATAATTAAAATGTTAAGGAATAATAAATCAACATTTAAACTAAAAACATGTTTTAAATAAACTCTTTTCAAAAATTTTGATAACCCTGTTAGGCCATCTCGGTGGTTAATGTAGTCTCTTGAATTTAGGTCTAACGTCTAGATCAAGTCGGAAAGGTTACATTTGGTAGTATCAGAGTCTAGGTTTTTTATACTCGGACAATAGAAATTTGAATAAATTGCAGGCATGCATTGAAAAGGTATTTTGGGAAAATCCATGTCAAAAATAAAAAATTCTTTTCGAATATTTTTTTTTACATGAAATGAACTCTGAGACTCTGGTGTTGGTCCTACTATAGTTATTATTACTTATGAGATTTTCGGATGAACTAAACTTTTCAGTTTATGGATACACAATAGCTAACGTTTGAACTTTTATGTGGAAACTATAAATATACCTTAGAACTTTAAACTATCGCAACTAGAATGAATACTAAAGGTAGACGTGGTAGGGGTAGACCTCGTAGGGTTGCACCTGTAGAGTCACCCACCATTCAAGGTGATGACCCAGTATTTGAAGAAGAGTATGTTGAAAACTCCACCGTCAATGATGGTGGAGGCTAGGAGAATGGCGATGACGCCGTGACATAGACGATGTTAAAGGTCCTGCAAAGGGTTGCTGGAGCCTAAAATAGATTAAAGAGATGCGAATCTGTTGCAGAGAAACTTCGGTCGAATGGGGCGGAATCATTCAAGGGTATAGTTGGTATAACTCTCCCCGTAGTTGAGTATTGGATGGAGTTGACAGAATCCCAAAGGACTTAGATTGTGCTCCCAAGCAAAAGCTAAAGGGCATTGTGTCCATGCTTAAAGAGGAGGTTTATAACTAGTGGTAGTTTGTGGTAAGAGGTACATAGGCTGAGCGAATCACTTGGAAACATTTTCAGGAAGCTTTCCAAAAGAAGTATGTGGGCGCTAGGTACGTGGAGGCCCACAGACTCGAGTTCGTTGAGTTAAAACAAAGTGATAAGTCTATGTAGGAATACGAGGCTAAATTTTTTAGACTCAGCCAGTATGTCTAAGGAATGGTCGCCTCAGAGCAGGAAAATTGTGTTAAATTCAAAAATGGGTTACATTTTGACCTCAAAATTCAAGTTGCTCCACTCCAAGAATAGTTGTTTTAAACCTTAGTGGAGAAAGCTAGAATCGTAGTAGAGATTAAGTAGGTGGAACGTGATAAAAGAGAGAAAGGTAAGGCCCCGATTAAGAGAGACTATGGTTCCATTAGGTCAAATTCCTATTCCCCCGAAATGAATTAGAGAGGGTAAATCGCAGCAGAGGGTTGCGGAGAATGACACTTAGGATGAGTCCAACTTTTGTAAGTTTTTTAGGAAGCGACACTCGAGTGAGTGTTGGAAGAAATTAGGCGCTTGTCTTAAATATAGGTCGTTGGATCACCTGGGTAGAGAATGCCCTCGATGTAACAAATGGACGCAAGCTCCATCCTAAAACCAAACCCAAAATCAAATATTGGGCCAGTTACCTTTAAGGGACCGAGGTCAGAATACGAATAATGTATCTACTAGCACGAATCGAACCAAAACTAGACAACCCGCTCTTAATGTATCTACTAGCACGAATCGAACCAAAACTAGACAACCCGCTCTTACTTATGTCGTCAGATGTTATGAGGATAGAGATACGACTGATGAGATCACATGTATTCTACCCTAATAGAACTAAGACCGACTCGCCCAAAAGTTATTCGTAATATACCTAATAAAATAGATGACGAAGTAGAAAAAATCATTACGGATATTATCGTAGTAAAGGCCATAGGAAGTTTGAGGAGAAGTATTGTATTAAATAGCATATAAATCAAAATCATCAAGAAATTAGCTTTAGTCTTAATGGTTAAGAGCTTAGGATATTGCCTAGAGAACCAAGGTTCAAGCTCCATTCTTTTCTTTTTTCTTCTATTATTTTTGAACAACTAAGGAACAAACTCAATCTAGTATATATAATAAATGTGGTAGAAAATGATCAAGAAAGAACAATAACCCAACTGGTAAGGCCTTTTATTTTCCTCTTGTCCTAAGTTATATCCATGCCTTTTTCTCTTATTTTCCCCATTTTCGACAATATAGGTATTTTACCATTCAACCCCTTAAATTTCTGAAACCTTAACTATTTTATCCATTTTCCTAATTACATGTGGATTTTTACTTCTTTTTCAACCCTAATTAGAATTTTACTTCTCCCTTCTTTAAATAAATCATTTTCATTTATTCCCTTTTTTTCCTTTTCATAAAAATCTTCATCTACTTTTGCTAGAAATTTTATTTTAATCTTAAGATTGAAATCGAGCCCATTCAACCGATTTTCTAATCAAATTAGCATAGCACCATCTAATTTTGTTTCTAATGTGCCAAGATCAGTAAGCATTATTATTTCTAATTTCGTAGAACCCTAGAATTCTTGAATAATATTATTCTTGAAAATCTTTCAAATTGATTTCAAATCTTTTACTAGTTTTCCCAAAAAATTTTGATAATTTCAATAAATCTTGAAAGTTGATATTAATTTTTTGCATATTTGTTGATCGGAAGACTCATTGTAGGTATCTCGGATTAGTTTTGGACGTAAATATCGTCACTCAAAACCTCGAAAGTCAGGAGTGTGTTCTTTTACAAGAAAATCAAGGTAAAATCAAACCTAGCCCAGACCACATGGTCTACCACACAGGCGTATGGGTCACCTGTGTGGACTACATGACCCCATACACAACCATGCCACCCTTGAAACCTTAGGATGTTCAACTTCTACACGATCTACCACATGGTTGTGTATTCCCATGTAGGTTAAATTTTCAAATTGTCACACAGCCACAGTCTTTCGCACGGCCTAGGCACACGACCATGTAACCTTCCCATACAGTCCAAGGCTTCCCACATGGTCCAGTCCCATGGCTGTGTGTCCTATGTAACCAAGAATTTATAATTTTGACCCAAAATTTTATGTTTTGATCAAATTAGTCACTGAATAGGTTCTGAACTATTTTTACTGAATTAAATTATGCAAATAGGCCCTTGATGATATGAGATATGCTAGAATTCATAATTGATTGATTTAATGTGATATTTATTTATATTAATGAATATTTGTATGAATTATGAATAGTATATATTACCTTTGTATATATATACTTATGATAATATGAATGACATGCCTTTATTATTGTCAATACTGAATACATGAAAAGCTTGAATTGTTACTGATTGGTCATGTGTTAGATTATTTAATATGCCACAATGCATTACATGGGTGGGGTTGATTTGAACGAAAGAAGATCGAGCAGTATAACTGCAAGAAAAATAGAAAGTGTAGAGAATAGCCATGCATCAGTTTTTATTTGCAAATTGTTGTGTATTCGCAGCTAAATGGCAGATTTCATCTGTGGGTTTTCTGATGGCAGGTTTATGTTGTAGAATCTACAACAAAAAATAGGTTTTATCTGCAGGACTTTTGTTGTGAACCCACAGCGGAAGATGAATTCCAGTCGCGAAGACTTGTTGTGTGTCCACAGCCAACATGACAGTTGTTATTTGTGAACCAATAGTGGTTTATGCACAATGTGGCATAAAGGTAGAGGAGTTCTGGGGAACTCCTACTATGGTATATAGCGGTAGGGTAGGAATTATTCTGTTTAAAACCTGAAACTATATGGCATCATTTAAATCATGTGCATACAAATTTAAAAATTATGTTATGATACATATGCGTGAATCTATATATATATCTATATATTTGCTTAGAATATGATTATTGTGGTGATTATGATGATTTGATTATCCTGAAAACTATTATTGTGATTTATGATATAACAGTGATGGTTGAATTTGAAAAAAACGACGTTATGAACTGAATTGCTATCTTTGATTATTCTATGCATTGTTAATAAATGTGTCCTAATGAATGGCACATTGATTTTTGTTGTAAATAGGCTCACGCTGAGTGTCAAAACTCACTGCCCCATTTAATTTCATTCTTACAAATAACCCACCAAGTTAGGATGCGGGCACAGCATTCGAAGGACCTCCACACAATCCTACTTATTTTCAATTTATTAAAACATATTCTTTTGATTTATTTTATTATTTAAGGTCTATAATGTTTTATTTGAACTATGGCATGGGATTTAGGACTTAGATTGTTTTTATTGTTGCATGACATTTAATTATGATTTTAATTAGGACACCAATTTTTTACTATTAATTAATGATGCATTAACCCCGATTTTTATTGAAAACTTAAATAAATACCATCTTTTCCGCTACTAGAAGATAATTAAAATGTTAAGGAATAATAAATTGACATCTAAACTAAGTTTTCTACTAAACTAAATAAATGTTTTAAATAAACTCTTTTCAAAAACTTCAATAACCCTATTAGGCCATCCCGGTGGCTAATGTAGTCTTCTGAATTCGGGTCCAACATCTAGACCCGGTTGAGGAGGTTTCAAATATATATATATTTATAGTACTAAATCTTAACTTTAATGGATATATAATTGCAACACTCGATTAAGTGATAATCAATTTAAAATAATAAGTATAATTTAATATGTTTAAAATTTATTTAAGTGGTAACAATTATAACACTAGCAAAGAAAAATTATCAATATAATTAAAATTATTGTATATGTTATATAAAAATACTATTAATAATTATTGCTATTTTATATTTATAATCTTTTATCATGTTTATTTGAAAAGAAACATAAAAGTAAAAATTGCATCAACAATTAGATTACTTTAATTATTATTTAATAATATATATAATATTTATATGATGTAGGTAAAGATTTTATTATGTTAAATGTTTTCAATTGTATTCAATGGTTAATAGTTAATTAATATTGTTTTATTATTATCACATAATAATGAATAATATATTAATAAATTATTATTCTAATATTAAATTAATGCTATAATGAATAATAAAATTTATTTTTCTCAGTCTAATAGTTTTTTTTCGGGACTTATAAAAGGATATGTATTATCTTTCTAATTTTATTAAAATATAATATAATTTCTAAAAATGACATACAAATAATAATAATAACTAAAACTAATCAACTTAATATAAAATATAATAAATTAAAATTGAAATATATTGAGACCACATAGTGTGATTTAGACCCAAAATAAATTTAAAGGGAATCACACATGATATTTATGCTGAACCATCAAAACTCCAAAACTTCAATCTTATTAATACAACATGAGTATCATATGTCACTCTCAATTAAGAATTTCAAAACCGCTAAGTGATTTTGAACTATTTAATAAAATAAATTATTAAAAAAATAAAAATCGATTGATTTAATTAATTTTGAGCTCGATTGAATTAATTCACGTTGATTCTTTTTTCTATATTGAGATTTCAAATTAATTTTCAATCAAATTGATGTGATGAAACAATCTGACTCAAACAGCGGGATGTGAAATGAGATATGATGGGGTGCTATAGGTAAAGTTGCATTGCCCATGATCCGGCCATGCCACATGGTTATTGAGCCACGTTGTTAATTATTGCGGAAAAGGATTAGGATGAATTGGAATTGGTAGTATAATAGTGTTCCAAAATTGCAGGGCATTGAAAGATGAGATCCCGAAGACCACCGCCCAAAAGCATGGTTGGCATCGGAATTCGCAGTAGCCCATTTGTTAGGCAAGGATTGGACCAACTTTCTCCTTCAAATCTTGTGTTCTGTGCCTAAAACCATTAATTAAGTTGCAACTATTTATTAGATTCTGAATCTTCTTTAAAAGGCTATCCAAGTTGACCTCAATTATTTGCTGCCACAACTATTTTAATTCTATTCTTGCCGAGTATTATAATATATTCTTCTTTTCCCTACAAAGATTTCAAGTTGTGTAAGGCTCTTCCCTTACTGGTTGCAACTTTCAATACTTTTTTATTGCTATTTCTATTCAATTAATCTGATGTCACCTTGCTGGAAATTATTATCCTATTTTTATTTATTAAATGTAATTAAAATTAAAATAAAATCATTACGAGTTTCTCATAAATTTGTATAAGATTTTGAAACATTGAGCACAAGAAGAAATATCAACACGCAACACGTCATGCTCAACAAACTTTTACCTCAAGATATCTCATAAATGAAAATATAAAATTTTCTTGAATAATATGACAAAAGAATAATTAAAAATATAATATTTCGAGATATATAACAAATTATTAACATATAAAAATATATAATTTAATTACACAAAATAATAAATATATTTTTTCACCTTTTTGTTTTGAAAGTTTTAACTTAATAATTTTATTCTCAATTCATATTTTATTGACATTAATGAGTTTACAGCTCATCCATGCGTAAATTTAGCTTTGACAATAATTTGAGATAACTTTTAATTAGGGTTATAGGTTTTTGTTATGTTTCTTTTATCTCTCATTTTCTTCTTTATTTTTCTTTTTAAATGTTCTAAAATTATAATTTTTATACATTTAAATCTTTTTATGTTTCTATGCTTTTAATTCTGTGATATGTAATTTTTTATTTAATTTATTATTTTTCTTAAGTTTGTTATTATTTAGATTATCATTTTATCATTTTTATTTTATAAGTTAAGTTATTTAATTTAAACAAATCATTTAGATAATATTTTTATTTATCTATTAAGTAAATATATATATTATTTAGTTTATCTCTTTTTAGGTATGTAAATTTTATAATTTGATTTAATTAATTGAGTTTTCTAGTTTTCTCTTAGTAAGAGAAAGTTTCATTTGCTTTCTACTTTTTAGCTAAATCGCGTGCTTGATAATTTTTTCTCCTTTGATTTATGTTGCATCAATTTGGCATCAGAGCTAGATGTAACCATTATGATGACTAATGTAGGTGGACATAAGGATCCTCAAAAAAATCAAATTTTTTTAGAAGAGTTTTGTATTATTAGAGACTACCTTTAACGGTTAGAATAATGAATGGGAGGAATGAAATTATGTATAAATACCCATAATACAAATGAAAATGTTGATAGGTGTGAAGTAGAAGAATTGACCCAAACATCATGTCCAAAAAAGCATAATCTAGACTTCAATGACAAGCCAACATGGAATCAAAAAGTTCTTAAGTTTGTTATTATTTATTCTTAAGTTTGTTTCCATTATTTATGCTTTTAAATGTGTTAAGATGCATAACAGAATAAAGAAAAGAAAAAAAATTAAAGAAAATCTTATGCTAGAATCAAAGAAAATAAACTACCCAACAGAAAACCCGAAACAATAGAAAACAATTTGAATATTTTGTTTAAAGTGTTTCTGATGTGCTAAAATCACAAAAATTAGATTGCTAAATATAAGATCTAAAAATTTTCTGCAAAAAAATTCATCCACGAATTTTTATTTATTTTTGTCACTAGTTCAAATATTATTAGAAGTTATTTAAGTAAAATCGAAGAAACGCTTTATTTAGCACAAGGAAACAACTCAAAAACACTCAAGTCTAACACAAATGATAAGGAGGGCGGAAGAAGATCGTATTCAAGTCGTTCAACTTTAGAAAGAAAGATTCAGATTTGACCTAAAAAGAAGAAACCAAATAGATTTAGGAAAATAAGAAAAACAAATAAAATAAAATAAAAAGAAATTTAAGAATAAATATTCAAAATACTAAATAAATAAAGAAAATATAGAATAAAAAGTGAAAAATAAATCGAATAAATCGATGGATATAATGGATAGATGGTTAAGAGTCTCAATTGAACATTTTGAGGTATAAACCCCAACAAATTCAATTAATAATTTTAATCAACACTCTAAGAAATAATCCTTAACAAATTGAAGGATAAGGAATGAATTCCCACAACTCCTTGAAGAAAATCGAGAAGAAATTTGCTTTTAAAAATCACAAAGCAATCTTGCACAAAGAAAATAACTCTCAGAGTTGAAATTTTATTAATGAAAAACAATTGTGTCTTTAATAAATAATGAAAAGGCCTTTATATAGGCTAGCTAAATACATCTAAATAAAACTCTCAAGTATACCGAAACTCTAATTAATTTAAATAAGAAGTAGTTTTAAACTAATTTTTCTTGTTGACTTAGAAACATAAAACTCCTAAATAACTTAAAATAATTCAAAATTCAGAATAAATAAATAAATAAATAACAAAACCTAAAAAATACAATATTGGGATCATATATAATAAAAATTAAGCCTAAAAATCAAATACAATATGATTTAAATTTGAATTAAAATCCCGAAACTCGTAATTTCTATAATAATCCAGTCTAGAAATTTTGGTTATGTAGTATTCACTAAAAAAATCATAACTGATTTAAAGTGTGTTTAGAAGCTAAAAGATAGATTTTCGAACGCTATGAAGACATATCAACCCAGAAATGCCTGGATTTCATCCAAAAAGTCGTCGCATGTCGATTGATTTTTCAAACTTGAAAATTGGTAGATTTAGTGAATGAAATTTAATAAAATTTTACCCCATCCATGCATGTATCATATTCTTAGAATGTCAACGTTGTTTTCAAGCCGACATGTCGGTACTTGAATACACCAACGAGTTCTTGTGTTTTTTTGAGCAAAACAATTTGATGGAATCATATAGTTAACAAGTGGCTTGATATCTTGATGGATTGAACGTTGCAATTCATGAAAAAATCATTATGAAAATATTAGAAACTTTCATTGAAGATTAAAACATGGCATTAAATGCTAAGTTGATAATGCAAGACAAGTAAGTGGATTTTTTCAAGAGAAATTATTTTCAGTCTACATCAGTGAATATGGAGAAAAACAAGTCAATCGGCAATTGACAATGTCAAAGAGAGAAATCTAGTCATAACAATGAAGTAGGAAAGAAGGTAATGGAGATGATTGAGACACATGCACAAGGACAAATGCGAATGAATCCATATGCTAAGCCAGTTCTTGGAAAATGCTACCAATGTAACCAACTTGGGTGTCACTCTAATGATTGTCTAAGAAGAAAATGAATTAATATTATAGAGCATGGAAAATATGAAGAACAATGAGAGGATGGAAACAATGTAATATCCAGATCTAATGGTGATAATGATGCAAATAATTTAAAGGATGGGTAAATTTTGGTGATACGAAAGATGATGTTAGCATTGAAGAAAAAAGATACTACCTAATGCCACTAACTTTTTTAAACTAAGGTTTACTACTGATGGTAACATTTGCGAAATGATAATTGGTAATGGTAGCCAGTATAATATCATCAAAGAGAGTATTATTGAAAGATTGCAACTAACACTGGAGAAGTACCCAATCCTTGTAGTATGGGATAGATCAAATCCATGGGCAATATGCAAGTTCTTGAACAGCAAAGTCCCTTTCTCTATTAGGAAACATAAAAATGAGGTGTATTCGAATGTGGTAGATATGAATGGTTGCTACTTATTATTTAATAAACCTTAGTAGTTTGGTAAGAATGCTCAACACTTTGGATGAGAGAACATATACAAGTTGAAAATTAATGGAGTGAAGATGACCTTGTTGCTGATTAATAAGTCATTTAAACCAAAAGCTTCTAAAATGGAAGGTAAGTTCGTCATAACACTAGCCTACTCGAAAAATGAATTTGAGACTTATCATGAAGACTCACAAATAGTCCTTTGTATTGTGGTAAAAGATGCTTTGATTACTGTGAAGGATCTATGGTAGAAACTACTTCCTAAAGATTTATAATTGTTACTTGAAGAGTTCAAGACCAAAGATTTGCCTACAAAATTATTGCCTATGATTGAGGCAAGTTTATGAAACATACCAAATTATAGAATGAATCCAAAGAGAATTGATTCCTTTCCAAATCATCAGATGAATCGAAATTAGAATGAAGTTTTATGAAAGAAAGTTGAAGAGTTGTTACACAAAAGGGTACATATTGAGGATAAAATAGATAGTTAATTTTTACAAGGAAAAGAGAATTACTAAGGTAGTGTAAAGGAATATATTTACTTTATCATTTTATTAGTTGTTATCTCAAAATTAAGTTTATCAGTTTTTTTAAATAAATCACTTCAATTTTTTTTTGTTATGATAGTATTAGTATCTATTATTATATTATTAGTATTTTTGGATTTATCATGTTATAATTCTAAGGATTAATTAGCATAAAGTTAGGTATATTTCCTTCTTTACATATATAGGTACTAGTATAAATATGTTATGTAACATAATGTATAAGAACAAGAAATACTTTCAAAAAAAAATTTACCTACTTTTTCTTCTTCTTTCTCATGGCTATAACAACCTAAATAATGACAAAAAGGTTGTTTTTTCTCTCTCTCTCTCTCAATTTCATATGGTATCAGAGTCTACTGATCTTCACCATTTATACCATTAAAACGCTTAGCCTCCGTCGACCCTCCAACCGAAAAGTTGCCACAAAAAACCGCGCATGTAAACCACATACCATAACTTATTGTTTTTTCTTCACTCTCACAAGTTTTTTCTTCACTCTCACACACTGGAGCATAAAAGCTCACGAACCACCCATCTGGCCATCATTTTTCCTCGCAAGTCTTTCTGTCATCTATCCACCTACGGTGGTCTTGTTGTCAAATTGATTTGACCTTGATTTCTTTTTTAATTATTTTTCTCTTACCTTTACTATAGATCCTCTTGCCAAATCCGTCTTCTCTATACTTTCCAATTCTCCTACTATTATTATTGTCAAACTCCAGGGCAATAGTAATTATGTTTCTTGGGCCACTTCTATTGAATTGTGGTTTATGGGGAAAGGCTATAAAGGCTATCTCGAATAGGAAGTTAGTGTTATCGATGTAAAGAGTAAAAATTCTTAAGCTAAGCTTGATGCTTAATTATGAATTTGTTATGTCATTTGCTTGAGCCAAAGTTACATTATTTCAATCTAGCTAAACTTATTAGAAAATTTAAACTAAGGCCAAAAACCTATATACTAATGATATTCATTGCATCTATAAAGTTGTTTCAAATATGGTCCATCTATAACAAAATTAGCAAGATAGGCTAGTTATTTGGGGAAAGTTAAATCTTTGAAAAATGAATTCATTGTTCTTATGCCTCTTATTGAGAATGTTGCGGATCAGGAAAAGTAGAGGGATAAATTCTTTATAGTGTTTTCATTGATTGGGTTGTGAACTGGCTTAGCTCTAGTGAGAGATCAAATTCTTACATGCCCAACCATTCCTACTCTTGGTGAGGTGATTGCTTGACTAATTCACATCTCTTCAAATCAAGCTCAATTAGAAGTAGAATCCTCCATATTAGCAGCTTAGGAAACTAACCCACAGGGTGATAATTGAAAATGATAGCGAAAAAGGTCTAAGCCTCGTTGCACTTACTATGACAAAAATGATCACATACGTGGCAATTGTTGGGCTTTACATTGGAAGCCTTATTACAAAAATCGAACAACTGTATATGTAGCCCAAGTTTAAAGAGACGAGCTTTTTCCTCTTCTAACTACTAATACTTAGGGTGCCAAATTTGTCATGTTGTCCAGATCAAATTATGATGAGTATCTACAATGTCAGGCTTCGAGACAAACATGTCTACCATTACTTCAGTTGCTCTGTCAAGTAATTCTTTTGTTTTTCTAACTCAGTCTTCTTCGAATGGACCTTGGATACTTAACTCTGGTGCTTTTGATTTTATCTCTGGTAACAAAAATCTTTTCTTTACCCTTACTTCACCTTTTTCTTCTTCTATTGTTACCTTAGCTAATAGATCTCAAACCCTTGTACAAGGTATTGGCCTCATTCTTCTTTACCTTTAACATAATTTTTATATGCCCCTGATTGTCCTTATAACTTGATTTCTATTAGTAAGCTTTCTAAACAACTTGATTGTCGAGTAATTTTTTTTTCTCATTTTATTTCTGTGTAGGATCAAAGATTAAAGAAGATGATTGGAGGACTTGAGTCACATAAATTATATTTTTAGTTTCCCACTTAAACTCTGATCAGTATAGGTTATTTTAAAATTAGTTTCCCACTTAAGCTTTGATTAGTGTAGGTTATTTTAATATTATTTGACATATAAATTTAGCTTATAAATAGGCCCTTTTTTTCCCTAAAAAGATAACCCATTACACATTTAAGTATTAGCTTTTAGAGGCTTTTAGAGAATTTTGTGTTTACGTTTTGAAAGTTCTTATTTTAGGGTTTAATTTTTTCTCCATCTTTTCACTCTTTGTTTTTTGTCGTTATAGTGAAATTATCTTTGCCCATGTTTTTTATCCTCTTCGGAAGGGGTTTTTCACGTAAAATATTTGTGTTCGATCTTTTCAATTTCTTTGTTATTTTACTTGTTTGTTGTTTAATCGGGTTTATCCCTAACATAGATTATACTAGCTTTCTAAACCTACTACACCTACAACTTTGGCCTTCAATTATTTGTTGATTTCCTTCATAATCATTTGGGCTATCCCAGTCTTTCAAAGCTTCAAAGGATGGTTCCTAGTCTTTCAAAATTATCTTCTTTAAAATGTCAATCGTGTCAGCTTGGGAAACATACTCGTGCTTCCTTCTTAAAGTGAATAAACTCTAAAATTTCTTCTTTATTTGGTATTGTTCATCCAAACATTTAGGGTCCTAGTCATATTAGTTCAAATTTTGGTTTTAATTATTTTGTTTCCTTAATTAATAATTATTCTTGTTGCACTTAGTTATTTCTTATTAAAAACATATTTGAATTATTTGATATATTCAAAGAAATTTTATAATGAAATTTAAAATCAATTTGGTGTTTCAATAAAAAATGCAATACTTCTATTCCAATACAAGAATTCATGAAATCTAAAGGAATCATCCATCAAACATTTTGTTCTTATACCTCACAAAAAAATGGAGTGGCAAGATGCAGAAATTGTCATCTCATTGAAACCACTCGAATTATGCTCATTCATCAAAAAGTTCTCCTTCATTTTTGGGGTGATATTTTTCTTACCGCACACTATCTTATTAATCATGTGCCTTCTTTTGTTTTGCAAAATCAAAATCATCATTCTCTTTTTTTCCCATGTCAACGACCTTTTCCTTTATCTACAAGAGTTTTTAGGCGCACTTGTTTTGTTCACAATCATACTCTATGAAAAGAAAAACTCATTTTAAAGTTTATTAAATGTATCTTTTTAGGGTACTTGCATAATAAAAAAGCGTACAAATATTATGATTCTACTTCTAACAAATATGTCATTTTCACAGATGTTACTATCTTTGAAACTTCTCCATATTTTTCTTCTCAATCCATTGATCAAAAAGTTGTTGACGAAACTCTTCCTATTCTTATATTTTCCACTTATGATTATACCCTACCTTCAAAACCTCTTCAAGTCTACTATAGACAATCAATTATTTGTCCTACTAGCAAGAGTGTAATCCAAGCGACTCATTTCTTCAACTGTCATCTTCTCCATCTCCGGTCATGCCCCAAGCAGGAAAACCTATTGCCCTTTGAACGATATCTATTCTTCTCGTAACCCTCATCCAATTTAAAATTTTTGAGTTATAACTGCTTATCACCTTCATACTATACCTTCACCTTTTTGTTATTGAATATGTCATTTCTTAAAACTGTTAGTGCAACAAAGTGAATCCTAGTTGGCAACAAGCCATGGTGGAGAAAATGAATACCTTCCACACTAATCGTACTTGGTACTTGATTCACTTATTATTGGATAAAATTAGTGTTGGTTCTCGACAGCTATACGCAGTTAAATCCTATTCTGATGGAAAGATAGAGTGGCTGAAGGCTCATTTGGCTGAAGGCCTTGTTGTGATGCACCATTGGCATATTCATTAGTTGGATATCAAGAATGCTTTTCTTCATGGTAATTTAATTGAGGAAGTATATATAGAGCAACCATCAGGTTTTGTTGCTTAAGGGGAGCCTAGTTTAGTTTATCGATTACGTGAATCATTTTATGGCTTGAAACGAGCACTTCAGTGTTGTTATTAACAAATTTGGAATGAAGCTAAGTGAAGCAGATCATTCAGTTTTTTATCGTCACAACAATTGCGTAAAGTGTATCTATTTAGTTGTATATATGTGGATGATATTGCTATTACAGGGGATAATCATGAAGTATTTCATGTCTCAATTAACATCTATTTAATCATTTCTAAACAAAATACTTGGTGAAGTTGAAACACTTTCTTGGCATTTAGGTGGCTTTGTCGGAAAAAAAGTATCATTATCTCCCAAAGAAAGTATGGTTTGGATATTTTGGAAAAAATTAGAATGTTGGATTGTAAACCTGCGGAAGCTCCTATGGATCCTAATATCAAAGTTGTTCCATATCAGGGGGAGCTTTTAGAAGACCCTAATCAGTATTGAAGGTTGGTTTGGAAGCTTAATTATCTTACAATCACTCGAACCATACATCTCTTTTGTTGTAAGTGTGGTTAGTTAGTTTCTTCAAAATCCAAGTGACAGTTATTGGGATGCAACAATACATATTCTTCGATATGTCAAAGGTTCTCTTAGAAATGGACAATATGAAGATTATGGAAGTACACAAATTGTTGGATATTTAGATGCTGGTTGGACAGGATCTCCTTCAAATAGACAATCAACTTTAGTATACTTTTTTCTTTTTGGAGGCAATCTAATATCGTGGAAGATTAAGAAATAAAATGTTGTGGTAAGATCTAATGCAAAATTTGAATGTCAAGTTATGAAACTAGTTACTTGTGAGCTAGTTTGGTTAAAGCAATAACTTTAAGAATTAAAACAAAAAACCATCAACCCATTGAAGTTAATATGTGATAACCAAGCAGCACTGCATACTTCCTCGAATCTAATGTTTCATGAAAGAACAAAGCATATAGAAATTAATTGTTGTTTTGTGAGGCAAAAGATTGTGTTTAGGTGTTTCGCTACTAACTTCATTCATTCAAGTGACCGCTTAACAAATGTTTTAACTAAAGCTCTTAGAAAACCTTGCATCCAATATATATGTAACAAGCTAGGAGCCTGTGATTTTTATGCTTCAACTTGAGGAGTGTTATGATAGTATTAGTATCTTTAGGATTTATTTTGTCATAATTATGTAAATTTCCATCATTGTATATATTAATACTAGTATAACTATGCTATGTAACATAATATATAAAAACAAGAAACACTTTCAAAACAGAGGCGAATCTAGGGGGTTGGCAGAGGCCCCGGCCCCCTTAAAATGGAAAATTACTATTTAGGCCTTTAAATTTTTTTTAAAAATTTTAAATTAGTAAAGTTAAAATTGTACTTTGGCCCCCTAAAATTATAAAAATTTGATTTAATCCTTTAAAAAATATAAATATATAGACTATAAAAAATTAAAATTTCATTAGACCCTTCTAAAAAATTATTCTGGCGTTGCCCCTGTCTCAAAATATTTTTCTTTACTTTTTCTTCTTCTTTCTCATGATTGTCATAACCTAAACAATGATAACAAGATTGCCTTCTCTCTCATAGTTATTTATATGTTAGATAAATATACAATTTATTTAGTTTATGTTATAAAATAAAGAGAGATGGAGAGAATAAAGAATAAATAAAATATCGAAGCAATAGAGAATGTACTTTAGTGATTAATTGGGATGATTACAATGCTTCATCATAATCTCTATTTATAGGCATAAGAAGTATAATAGAAGTAGAGATCTAATTCTAATAACTATTATAATTTAAAGTACATTAAAACTTTATCTTGATCATGATGGACATCCACTTAAATAAGATATTCATAACACTTCCCCCTTGGATGTCCATTGATAGATAATGTGCCTCGTTAGAACCTTATTAGGAAAAACCCTATGGGATAAAAACCTAACGAGGGAAAAATAGTACACAATCTATAATACGCATAATATGCTGCCTCATTAAAAACCTTACCAGGAAAACCCAATGGGACAAAACCTCGGTTAAGGGAGAAAGAGTACAATGCGTATTTACTCCCCCTTATGAAAACATCACATACTTTCTCATATTCTACGTATTCAATCTTGAATACTAGTTTTTCAAATGACTATTTGAATGTATTTGCTAGCCATTTATATCACAATTCTTTTAAAAGTCATGAGTGAGGGAAATTTTGGGAAATATATTTTAATCTCTTCAAGAGATTCAACAATAATCATAACAAACTTTAATCATGATTCTTATATAAAAACATAAATAGGTATTTTGGATCATTTTATAATCCTCCTTCAATTACTCAAATTTACCACATATGTTTAAATTATTTCAATTCATATAAATGAATAATTTCCGAGAATTTCAATATGCTTCTAGCATTCTAAATCCTTCAAGGATTTTAATATAAATTTTACTATATAGTGATTTATAAAGGTTGTAACAACAACCATTAGATGCAAGTTAAATCTTTTATGAATTGTCAAATTAATAATATATTTAAAGGATATTGCATCCACCACAAAACAATATTATATCTTTCCATAATCAATACCAGTACTTAGCGAAAAACTTCATATTTTTATTCCGCTTTTGCAAAACTACTTCATTTGCACCCTTACTGGTTTTATACCTTTAGATATTTGGATTACTAGTCCAAAAACTCCACAAATTTAATTGTACTTGAGTTGCGTCTTTCTGTTTTGATCAATTTATTTCATATCTATATTTCTCAATAGATTTATTCAAGATCCTCCTTTTATTTTATTATTTCAATAATAATATTGCATGAAAAATCATTGTCGACCACTTTTATTATTCAGTTCCACATTTTCTCGAATTGACATAACGTATCGAGATCTCTTATTTTTATTATTTTAAAATTTAGTTTCAGGTACCTAAATCTCTTTTGAAGTTTTACTTATTAGTTATGTCTTGGGTCTCTTCTAGAGCACCCACTTCCACTATATTACCATTTAAAAGAATTTTTTTATCTTTGGAATCGATCAATCTATATAACACTTGGTTATTCTCATTAAGTTTGTAAATATATTTAATAGTTAACTTGTAATGAGTTATCCTTATTGAACTTCTGGTTCAAATTACTCTCCCCCTAACTCATTACAAGTTATTATTTCTCTCCCCTTAATGTCGGGAAAACTATTGAATCAAAATTGTAATCACAAATTATGTCATAATTGAATCTCGAATACATTCAAAATATCTAATAATGTAAAAGAACTTGTAATTAATTTCTTTGAGGATTCACTCATCTTTGTGCGTTGTGGCGAAGCAATTGGAACATATATGCACATACAAAAATTCAAAGATGAGAAATATTTAGCTCTTGATAAAAAACCAATTGTAATGGGGAGTATTATAACTTATTAGCTTGATGCGTACAACACGTAAATCAACATAATCTAATGTTAAAATAGAAAGTTTAGTTCTCATAAGAATGGTTTAGCTATTAGTTGGAGGCATTTGATAAACAATTTAGCTAACTCATTTTTTGTGTGAATATGAGCTACAAAATGTTCAACCTTTATCCCAATTGACATGCAATAATGATTGAAAACTTGGGATGTAAACTCACCAACATTAGCAAGATGAATTGTTTTAATTGCATAATCTGAAATTAATCATTTAAACAAACAATCTAGCAAACGACAGGTTACAAGTTGATAACGCATGTGATTATTTTGTAGATGCATCTACCAAAATCATATAATATCAAAACCATCCACATGGTGGATGAATGGACCCATGCTCATTTTAGAAATACAAGACATTAAATCTCTACTTTAACGAATGAGTTTCTAAGAATCAATTTTCATT
The DNA here is from genome assembly GCF_025698485.1 of Gossypium arboreum. Lineage (NCBI taxonomy): Eukaryota > Viridiplantae > Streptophyta > Magnoliopsida > Malvales > Malvaceae > Gossypium > Gossypium arboreum. The sequence continues at coordinate 103,445,864 of NC_069080.1, forward strand.
GAGAACAAGCAACAAATGAGAATTCTTTAAATTAAAGAATCTTCTGGTTCTTTAATAAATGTTCATATGAATTATCAATTAATTTTTGCATTATATATGATCCAGAATGATCTAACAGGACACGCCAAGTAGTAAATGCATTTGTATTAGTAAATTTCTGGTTTACTTTAACATGTGTTTCAATTGTACTAAATTGTAACAAATTAATAATTTTACTATCATTTTTTTACTTTGTATCTACGTATAAGTGCTATTGTGACATCTATTACTGGAAATGTCTAAATCAATATGAATATTATAATGTCACTAAGTCAACAAAATAAATATAATTTCCAAACAATTTATGCAATATTCGCTTCAGGGAATATGCCAAAATATTCAAATATCTAAAAAAAAAAAATTGCAACTTCAAGTGCATCCCAATCATAACGAGCTTTAGATAGAATTATCATATTCTATTACTCATAAGTAGATCTTTCACAATCAAATATTTTGCTTTCAACCCTTTTAATAGGAATGATGACAAAAGAATATCACAAAGATTATAAATTAATAACCCAATCCTTTTTTTTTTTTATTCATATGAAATATAATATTTTCCTCATTCACAACCTTAATATGAGATCCATTATGAATATCTTTTAAAACCAATGGATTAACCATCACATGGTATTAATATATTAGCTCTTCTAGAGCTCTCGACTAATTTTGTACTACCAAATATTGGAATAATATTAGCTTGTTCCAGTACCAAATAAGATAAATATTTTCTATCTGTATTGATAGAATTCATTACTACATTTTCATAACATTCCTTAAAGAATATTAACAGAAACAAAATATTTGGGTACACGTACATATGTGGCCAATAATCTTTCATATCACATTGATAACATAAGTTATCTTTACCCTTTTAAAATTTATCTTGAGAACTCTCATTGTTCTCTTATTTATTACTATGTTCTCACTTTTAGTGGTCCACTAGTATATATTTTATTTTCTTTATGTTTACATTCACTTCGGTGAATGCAACAAATCTAGTAGGATGGACTTATAAACATCCCAATAGATTCTTTATTTCATAATCACCATCGTAAACATGCGTGAGATCTCAAACCAAAATCTATGTATGCATGTTGTCATGATTAGTTTTCAATTATAATAAATAATAAATAAAACATAGTAAAATATACCTGAAGATCTTTAACATCACCGTCATCACTAGAAGGTATAAGATAGTTCGAAAGTATTCTTGATTTCATATAGATAACAGTATCAAATCTTTCACCATCTTTATTGATCAAAAGGTAAAATAAGTTAATCAAAACAATGATAATATATAATGAAAGAAGAATAGAAAATAATAATCATATATGAAACATTAAATAAAAGAAACTTCCTGTAAAAACTTTGTATCTTGTCGTCAAAGAAATTGAAAATCATGGAGGATAAATTTGATCGTCGATAAAATAAACTATCACTTTGAGTAAGATCGTGCTGATAACGTGTTATAAAATAAAGAGAGATGGAGAGAATAAAGAACAAAGAAAATATGAAAGCAATAGAGAATGTACTTTATTAATTAATTGGGATGATTACAATGCTTCATCGTAATCTCTATTTATAGGCATAAGAAGTATAATAGAAGTAGATATCTAATTCTAATAACTATTATAATTTAAAGTACATTAAAACTTTATATTGATCATTATGGACATCCACTTAAATAAGATATTCATAACAGTGTATTATTCTAAAATCTATAAATAAACTAACAGGTGAGCTTTGTTATTCATATCATTTAGAAATAAATAGTTTCTAAATAGTTTTTAGTTTTCTCCCAATAGAGAAAAAAAATTCATTTTTTTAACTTTTAGCTAAGCCGTATAATTATTAATAATTTTTTTCTTATTTTTATTTTTTAGATTGTTATGGATTTTTGACAAATTTTTTAAAATTTTGCTCTTATTTCTAACTTTATATATTTCTTAAACAGAAAATATATATTTTTATTTTCTAGAAATTTTATATAACTTTCTATATGTTTTTTTATGAGTTTTTAAAATTTTTGAGAATTTTCTGAATTTGGTTGATGATTTTTTATATTTTTTGTTTGATAATTTTTATGTTTTTATTTTCTCTCTTTGTTTTATGTTTTTTAAAAGTAAATATTTTTAAAATTTGAGATTTTATATAATTCTATATTTTTCGAATTTTTAAAAATTTGAGAAACTTTCTAATTTTTCATTTTTAAAAAATTATTTTCGAAAAATAATGTTTAAGTGATGTGATGCACTCTCAGCTGCCACATTTTTCTTTTTTAAATGCGGTTAATGACTGAAGCAAATTGATAACAGATTGAAAATTTAGAAAAAAAAATTACGATTTTCTCCTAGCATTGATGCTTACTAAAAATTATAAAACATAAAAATTTTAAAATACAATATTATAATATCAAAATAAAAATTTAAACCCTAAAATTTTAAAAATTTAATCTCCATGGATTTTGATTTTTCTTTGTCTATCTTTCTTTTTAAACATTCTAAAATTATATATAAATTTTAGTACATTTAAATCTATTATTTTTCTATGCTTTTAATTGGCTACTAAAAATTATGAAGCATACAATTTATATAAAAATAATATTATACTTATCAAAATTAAAAAAATTAAGCCTTACAAATTAATACAACACATTTTCTCCTTGACTCTGTCTATGTATCTTGATTTCTTTTTCTTAATTGGTAGGCTCATTCTCTAGATAATTTATATAAGAAAAATGAAATTATGTTCTAAAAGTTTTAATTTTTAAAGAATATATAAGTATTTTTAAATTAAAAGATGTATAGTTTTCTAAAATGTTATTTTTAAAAATTAATAAAATTGTATCCATTTTATAATAATTCTATTTAATTTCTTTTATTCAGTTAGGCCATTGATATGAACTTACAAAATATTAGATTTAATAACGCGAATTCATAGTAAATGCATGTGATAAATTCTATTTAATATATATATATATATATATATATATATATATATATATATATATATATATATATATATATAATGGTGCAGCGAGAAAATTATTTTTGGGAGGATGAAATTATATTTTATTTTTTATGATAATAAAATGTAATTTTACAATTTTAACAGTTTATATCTTTATAATTTTTAAAAATTAAATTAAAATTTTATTATTTTTGAGGAGGCCAATATATAATTTTACCATTATTAATTTAAATTTTTATTTAAAATTTTATAAATTAAAAAAATTAAAAAAATTTTCTGTTTTAGGAGAGTTGGAGCTCTGTCAGCCCCTAACTCTGCCACTATATATATATATATACATATATTTAAAGTTTAAAATAAAACAAAAGATAAAATCTTTCCTTTACAAAAGATAATACCTTACAAATTTGAAAATTTCTTGTCAAAATTATATAGAGAAGATAATTATCTAATCTAATCTAATCTAATATTTATTTTATTTAAGCACATATCTGTTTTTTGGAGGCAATGCTAGAATTATTTAGAACCCTCATCAAACTATAAATATTTTTGTATTTTTATTACACTTATAGTACCTTAAAATAAAAGAAATTATTGTTATTTATTTAAATGTATAACAATTTATTTGGTCTCCAACTTTACTAAAAATTATTTATCTCTTTATTTAAAATTTAAACTCTTTTAGCTTATTTGTTAACTTTGTTAATATGACATATCTGAGGATTATCACAGTAATAATGAATTAAATTTTCTATATATAAAAATACAAAAAATTATTAAAAATTTAAAATATTAAAATATTCTTAAAGAATTATAAAAATATTTTTAAAGGTTTAAAATTAATTAGTTGCCACATGTAAACTTCCACATACATGCCACATAGTAACATGATAGAAATAAATAAATAACGTGGTATGGTAGTATTTTATTATCCAAATCATTCTCGGGTAGCCCGATTATTGTTGGTTCCTAATCAACGGGCAACGGGCAACGGGCAACGGGCAACGGGCTGTTTCATTACTCTTTAGAAACTTAAGTTTCATCATTTCTCAGAAGCACCACCAAGTAAAAGCTTAAAAAGAGAGAAAAAAGTTCTCTCTTCTAAAGCCGGCCTCTCTTGTTTCCCTTTCATCAACAATAAATAAGAAAATTCAAAGGTTGCTTTGAACCAAATTTATATATTGAAAGGGTTCAGGGGGCTGATATTAATGTTAATAGTTCTTTTTTTTTTCTAGCTTTCTAGTAATTTATTGTTCATAAATTTTTTTTTTCAAAAGCCAGGCTTGTGAAATACTAGTAATTAAAAATTTTATATTTGGGTGGAAATTCGTCATGGGTGTTTTGGTTGATTCCCAAAAGGAAGGGTTTGGATCTTCATGGGGTGGTTTAAAGAGTTTGGTAAGAAGAAAACAAGTAGATTCCGCTCATTCCAAGCGTTCTGGTCATCATCAATTGGCTAAAGAGTTGACAGTTCCACATCTCATAGCAATTGGTATTATTTCATGTTTTATCTTTTGCGGTAGTCTTTTGCCCTGGGGGGAAAGGGGGAGGGAGAATTCAATATTGTTTTTAGTGGGTGGTGGGGGATCTGATCCTGAACTTTTTTTATGTGGTGTGTGTGTGTGTGTGTTTTATTTTTATTATCGGCTGTGTTGCTTAGCTGTTATTTGGGGAAAATTATGATGACCTTTTTTGTATTTTTGTTGTTCTTTTTTAAACTTCATAGCAGTCTGAACATTCGATTATCTGTTCTATTTTTAGTTATTTTCGTTTTGGGAGAAATTTTGATGCGGATTTTATGTTTTTAGTTGTTTTATATTAAATTTTCCGGGTTCTATTTTTATTTTTGTATGATGGGTTCGGATCGATATTCACAGTTTTGTTGTTAATTACCATTTTTTAAAAACTTATTTCCTCATATTGATTTGGGACTATTCTTGTTTTCGAGTTATGTTTGGTTTGATTTTATTTCTTCTAGCTGGGAGGGTTGCCTTGTTTTAGTTCTTTTTACTTTTAAGATTATGTTGTTTTTCCCGGCTTTTATTTTTATATATACAATAGATAGCTTATTGTGAATTTTGGTGCTTTGTGATTAGGTGTGGGATCAACAATTGGAGCTGGAGTTTATATTCTTGTTGGAACAGTTGCGAGAGAGCATTCAGGGCCAGCTCTTGCCATTTCCTTTCTAATAGCTGGAATTGCTGCTGCACTCTCTGCTTTTTGCTATGCCGAGCTTGCTAGTCGTTGCCCGTCTGCTGGCAGTGCCTATCATTATTCATACATTTGTGTTGGTGAAGGGTAAATTGCAATTTGAAAAGTTGATATATGTTCCTTTGTTAGAAGGGGAAAAACAGTGGCTTTATTGGTACAATCTTGTTTCTCATGGATTTATCAGTTTCCAGCCTCTGATACAAGCAAATGTCATTTTGCAGTGTTGCCTGGTTGATTGGTTGGGCTCTGATACTGGAGTATACAATTGGTGGTGCAGCTGTTGCTCGTGGCATTTCACCTAATCTGGTTTGTGAATTTACTTGGTAGAACTTTTTTGACTTTTTTCCCTTTTGGCTGGGTTTGTTGGGTCGGGGATTGGAGTCAAGGTACTTGAGGTTCTTGTGGGTGGGAGCTGCATTATATTATTTTCTATTTATATTTCATTAATTATCTTTTGATATTTGATCTAGGCTTTGCTTTTTGGGGGTGAAGATAGCCTACCTATTTTTCTATCTCGTCAATATATTCCCGGGCTTGATGTTGTGGTAGATCCATGTGCCGCAATTCTAGTTTTCATTGTGACAGGGCTCTTGTGTGTGGGAATCAAGGAGGTGCTGTTGATCTTCTATCGTTTTCCATTTCCATTTTCTTTTTTGGTGTGTGGGTGATGACCACTTTGATACCTTAAATTTAAAACCTCTATGCTCCTCTGATGCAGAGTACATTTGCACAAGGAATCGTCACCACTGCAAATGTATGTGCCATGATCTTTGTTATAGTGGCGGGAGGTTATCTGGGTTACAACACTGGATGGGCTGGATACAAACTTCCTACTGGGTAACTGGCATTTCATGCTGTATTTCCTTGCTGATATGATAGTGTTCAAAATTTGTTATTTAATGTTTTTATCCCATAGGTATTTTCCCTTTGGGGTGGATGGAATGCTTGCTGGGTCTGCGACAGTCTTCTTTGCATATATTGGATTTGATTCGGTTGCCAGTACTGCCGAGGAGGTATATGGTTTCTTATAGTAGTTTACTCCATATTGAAGTTTTGTTCCTAGTGATATGAAATATTTGAAATCATGTATTGTAGGTGAAGAATCCCCAACGGGATTTGCCTTTGGGTATTGCAACAGCCCTCTCCATTTGTTGTGGATTGTACATGCTGGTCTCTATCGTGATTGTTGGTCTGGTCCCCTATTATGCAATGGATCCTGACACTCCCATCTCATCTGCTTTTGCTAGCCATGGGATGCAATGGGCAGCGTGAGTATTCATGGTGCATTCAAAGTGTTTATTTATTTGTCTTTTATTTTCTCAAGCCTTTTTACATGGGGAACCTTCTTGTTATGATTTCAGTTACATAATAACCATTGGAGCTGTTACTGCTCTTTGTTCAACATTAATGGGCTCACTTCTCCCTCAGGTATGAAACAAGTTTTACTGGTACCAGTACAATCATGTAAGATTTAATTACACTTGAGATCCCTTTCAATTATTATAGCACTTTGGATTCGATAAGGATTTCTTACTACTAATAAACTTGATAGCCAGATATGTTAAATGTAATGGTATGTCTAAACTAAATATTCAATGCTATGTCGTCTACACTTCTAATTACCTGCTTGTGGTCCTAATTTATAATTAATAAATTGCTAGCAATTAAATCCTACATGATTGATCTTAGATCTTAATTTTTTTTATTTTATGTTTTTTGATTAATTTATTGTGTGTTTCAGCCTCGAATTCTTTTGGCAATGGCTAGAGATGGTTTGCTGCCATCCTTCTTTTCAGATGTTAATAAAAGCAGCCAAGTTCCTATCAAGAGCACATTGGCAACTGGTCTAGTTGCTGCTACCTTGTCATTCTTCATGGATGTTTCACAGTTGGCAGGGATGGTAAGTAGGCATTTCTTGCAATTGGGTTAAGATTTTCCTCCCTATTTGGATTTTATGGTCTGGATCACATTATTATTGTCTAAATTTAAACATTGATATAAGCATGCAGCTGTGTGTTTGCAATGCTTGCATTACTTGATCTTGAGTGCATTTTGTTAATATGGTGACTCATTCTTAGTTAATTGAATGTTGCTCTGGCTCTTCATTGTTCTTGAAGTGCACGAGTCTGACACTTATTTGGACATTGTGAACTCCAAGGACCCTTCAAGTACATTGGACAACCTAGAAAAGACCAAACATACATGTATTTGACACTCACACCTGAGTTCGCATAACATAGCATTTAAAAAAGGGGAACTTTTACCATATAACGATGCATCTCTAATTGTTGCTATAAGTTGTTTGATCATTTACAGTTTGCAATACATCGTTAATAGGCTGATTACTGACCTAGTTTCTTTTGAGTTTTGATTCCATGCAAAGAAGGCTAAGTTTTGTTTTGTTACGTTGTTTTATATTCTGCAGAAAAGGCCTTTGCTTTATCACAAAGATTAATGTCACATGATTTCCATGAATCAGGCTCCTCCTGCTTAAGTTTCAATTTTATCAAGAGCCCCTTGGATGCTTATGCCAACACAGAATTCCTAAAAGTTGCCTTTCCTTTGCAGGTCAGCGTGGGTACGCTTCTTGCATTTACTATGGTAGCTATTTCCGTGCTGATACTTCGATATGTCCCACCTGATGAGGTGCCATTTCCATCATCACTTCAGGAGTCTATTGATTCTGTCACATTAAGATATTCTGAGAGGATTAGTGGGAAAAACCCCGAGACAAGTACCTTTGTAGACAGTTCTCAGCCTTTGCTTGGCAATAAAAATGTAGTAGTTGATTGCCCCATTATTGAAAAACAAGAAGCTCAGGCTTATTGTAAGTTCCTTGCTCTCTGACATGTTTTGTTATAGATATCGTGTTAAGTTCATTTCAGCAATCATTACAAAATGTCTGGGTTGATCGCTAGCTTCTGCAAGCACTGTGCTTGAAGTCTTTCTCCTTGCTTTTAGAAGAGAAAGAAATGATTAGTTGTAATTTTATAGAATATTTTGGAACTTAAGTTGAAACCCCTTTCAATTCGGAGTGGGTGGCGACTGTCCTGTAATAGCTGTAGCTTTCATTTGTTGCGTGAAGCTTTTCGTGAACTGGCATTTCTTGAAGTCTTGATTCTCTCGGTCTGTAATGATAATTGCAGGGACCCTCACTGAACAGAACAGGCGAAAAATTGCTGGTTGGACCATAATGTTATTATGTGTAGGGGCATTTGGCCTTACCTTTGCAGCTTCAAATGTGTGGATTCCGAGGTAGGCTGATCATGTCTGTGTTGTTGAACTACTTTTATTTTTTTCAGGATGAAATCAAGGCAAATATATTAGTATTACTCTTAACCATTATTAAGCTTTTTCATTCAATGTCGCAAGTTCGGGAAAGGTGGTTTAGAACTTTCCCAATGTATTGACAATAATTATGCAAAAGAAAAGATGAAAAAGTGGAGATAGAGAGGAAATTTACTGTGCTCTGGTGTTATTCATTGATACGGATCAAGGGCATTGAAACCCAGTTTTCCAATACTTGGCTGGAGGACATGTATTACGTTCACTATTTGTTGATACAGGATGATAGAAAAATAGGCCCAGATGAACATATTAGTGGTTTGTGACATATAGCTGAAGAATATTCAATTTATTTTATTATCTTCCCATTGAATCTTATCTTCTCAAATTGTTTCATTATCTAATTTCTTCTTTGGGCTTTGATGGTTGTTGGTATCTTCCTCTAGTCTTATTCGGTTAACATGTTGCGGAGTTGGTGGTGTTCTTCTTCTGTCTGGTTTGATTGTGCTCACCTGTATAGATCAAGATGATGCAAGGCATAATTTCGGCCATACCGGAGGTATGCTTTCAGCACTCTCTATTTCATGGATGCTTGCCATTCCCGTACTCATTATATTAATGGTTTAATCAATTTATGAGGTAATATTTGATATTATTTTCAGGTTTCATATGCCCTTTTGTTCCACTGCTACCAATTGTCTGCATTCTCATCAATGTCTACCTGCTCATCAATTTGGGGTAAGTCTCAAAATAAGTGTAATATTTATTTATTTTCCGAGTCTTTGGATGCTACCGAAATTGGTCTTTCCGGAATTCTCATCTTTTTGTTTTTTTTGCAATCATCAGGGCTGCAACATGGGCTAGGGTATCGGTGTGGCTTTTGATAGGGGTGGTTGTATATGTGTTCTATGGTCGATCCCACAGCTCTCTGCTGGATGCAGTCTATGTGCCTGCAGCTCATGCGGATGAAATTTATCGATCCTCGGGTGACTCGTTGGCTTAATTCCACCATGAATGCAGGAAACAATGTGGAATATGTGTCGGAACCAATGGTTGGTGGTCTTTGGTATTTGCAGAAGAATCTCAACGTTGAATGTTTGTAATTTTTAGTTATTTTTATATATCCCATTTTCCCCAATTTGTTGTATTTGTAAGTTGTTGTGGCAGCCATGGCAGATGTGACCTTAAATCACTCCCTAGCTTGTATATAGCATATATGTATCCTGAGGTTGGGAAAACTCATTTAAAAATGTAAATTAAATATGGATTTTCGTCTCTTTTCACTCTCTCAAGAAGTGAAGGGATGAAATTTTAGCCTTTGAAGTAATGAATCACATAAATGATAATGGAGTAATAAAAGAAAAGAACCATTACAGTCTTAGCCAGCTTGTGCTGGAATGGGGGGAGAATGCGGACGGAGGCTAGGAATTGGTGGTTTTTTTTTTTATTGTTAGCAGCACGTACAAGTATATCTATGGATATGGATTAGGATTTATCGATATTTTTAGAAGAGTAAATTACGAGTTCAGTCAGATATTTAAGCATGTTTTAAATTATATTTTGGTTAAATTTAAAGAAATAATCATTGATGTTATTGATTTATTATTTTATTATATTTTAAGTTGATTAAACATTTAGTAATTTATTATATTTTAAGTTGATTAAACAGTTAGTAAGTTGACGAAGTATGCTATATCATTTCAAATAAATTTTTTGATCAAATTGTAATGTTGGTCTTTACATTTTTCTTTTGGGTTTAACTAGATTGATTTTGACATTTAAGGCGTATAAATGATTTTAAAAAATATTAAAAATTTTATAAAAATAATTCCTTCTCTTAGCTTTAGGATCGCAATCTTCTTTATGGTGGTCGTTGGCTTCTTATTTTCATCAACAAAATCTCCATTACTTGAGAGGATATATATAATATCATGCGGAAAAAAATTCCTCTTCTTATATTACAATCAAAACACAGTTGGGTTTCAAATGAAATTCAATTATTCGAAGTGGTCAACATCCAACCACACTTCTAAGAATATTTTATTCTCTTTCACCCCCTAAAAAAACCAATATAAAAAGTAAATCATTTGGGAAGAAATCAACTTCAATGTTTGAATGAACTCTCCAAGGGTTGGCGGAATCTTCCGGTAAAAGTATTAGGAACTCCTTGTACTTAGGGGTATATTACATTTTAGTCCCTTTATTAAAAAAAATAGACAAATAAACTTTTATACATTTAGAAACGTACAAATTAATAATTTCATTAATTTTTTTTCTGTTAAATGGTGACGTGGAATATTAATTTAAATGATTAATTACTAATTTGATCCTTAAACTATAACTAAAATTCATTTTTTAAAATTTTTCTTAACAATAATTCTTAAAAATAAAAAATCTTAAATATAAATATAAATTATTAAAAATATTAAAAATTATGTTAAAAATTCAACAACCGTGAAGAAAAGACAAAAATCTGCAGAAAAGGCAATAAAAGAATATAAAAAATTATAATTAAAAAAAGTGTATTTTAAATGATTGATGATCATAATGTGTATTTTTTTATTATAGCTGTTTTCTTAAGTTAATAACTACAATTACAGTAAACATAACTTAAATAAAAAGTACTCAAAACTTAATTAAACTTAAGGAAGCTTGATAATCAGATAATCTACTTTTTAAATAATGAATTGGATTTGCTGTTTGTATTCCCATATGATTGCCTTAATTAGAATTTCAAATGTAGTGTAAATCACCCTTTGTTCCTTTTGTAAATCCTATAAATATGTATAATTCTGTTCGTGCCCAACTTCCTCGCATCTTTATCTAATATGTGGTTGGGCATCCCCAAATCTTAAAATGATTAAGATTTGGCTTCTTGTCATACTACAATTTGTATGGGGTTTTCAATACTGCCTTAGTTGGTACATCATTCAGAATATAGCAAGCCGTTTGTACATTGCATCCCTAAAAAGAGATTGCCAGCTTCGAATAACTTAACATCAAACGTAACATGTCTAACAACGTTCGATTTCTTCTCTCTGCCACGTTATTCTGTTGTGGAGTGCCTAGCGTGATTAACTAGGATAGAATCCCATTCTCTATGAGGTACCCTAAAAACTCATTAGATAAATATTCCTTACCTGGATCAGACCGAAGAGTGTTTATGCCTAAACCTAGTTGTTTCTCCACTTCCGCACGAAACTTTTTAAATTTAGCAAGTGTTTCATTTTTGTGGTGCATCATGTATACATACCAATATCTAAAATAGTCATTAATAAATATTACATAATACTCGTAACCATCTCTTGCACTAACGCTCATGGGGCTACATACGTCAGTGTGCAAAAGTTCTAGGGGTTTTCCAGCTCTTGTTCCTTTTGCATTAAAAGATCACTTAGTAATCTTACCTTCCAAGCACGATTCACATTGTGGAAGATCAATTTTTTAAGTGAACTTAAGATGCAATCTTTCACAAGTCTAGTGATTCTTTTTCAGTTAATATGACCAAGTCTCAAATGCTAAAGGTACGCCTCATTAGAGTGAGAAGTTTTAAGTTTTTTTTTTGATATTTTAGTCTCAAGCAATGCGTACATCTTTGGTTTAATAAAGAGAGTTTATTTGACATCCATCCATTATAGATAAGATTATGATTTCTATATATTGCAATTCCATTATTAAAAGTCACAATCAAGCCGTCTTTATATAAACATGCAATAAAAATTAAGTTTTTTTTTTATTTTTAAACTTGGTACATAGAAAACGCCTTTTAAACTAATCTTCCTAAAATTATCAAAATAAAGATGTACATTTTCCATTGCTTCAGCTCCCATACTTGTCCCTTTCTCAGTTTGTAACGGTAAGCTCTTATCTTTAAGATCTTTTGTCTCCTCGAACCCCTGCAGAGAAACACAAACATGATTAGTGGCTCCTGAATCGATGACCTAGTGGTCCATTAAGTCTTCCCACTAAACAAGCTTCTATCATCAAGAGTTTCATACCTTTGTCTTTGGTAGCTAGGGATTCTTTCCACTTTTTACAGTTTGCCTTGAAGTGCTATTTCTTACTGTTGAAGAAGCATTTAGACTTAGATAAGTCTTTAGGCTTTCTGGTTCTCTTTCTTTCCATTTGTGGTGGCTTAGAGACCTTAGCCTGGTCTTTCTTAGTGTGTTTTCCTTTCCATTTTGAGGAAGAAGCGACGAGTATATTCACTTCTTCTCTTTGGACCGACTAACCATCGTTCAATATCAACTCATAGAATTGTAACTCCTTCATGAGTTGTGTAAGCATCAAGTTTTTGTTGCCAAGGTTATATGTTGCTCGAAAACTAGTAAAATCCTTAGACAAGCTTTTGAACACCATCTCTATTTGGGTGTTTTGCTCCAAATTGATCTTATGGTTCGTGGCCTTGGAAAAAAATGAGTGATCATATGGTCTTTGACTGGAGTACCAGGCTTTTTCTGGGCATTCATTAAGCTAGTTATAGCAGATTGTTGAGCCAAGGAAACTTGACCTCTGAACATATCTTCTAGCTTATCTAGAATCACTTTAGATGTCTTATAGCTCTCCAATTGCTTATATAAAGTACTATGGTCATGCTTGCCAGCATATAGCAACAAACTATCTCATCAAACTCTTCTCAGCATTTTCTAGCCTTAGCTTGAGTGGCCGGAGGGCACTTAATATCAAGGATTGTTTTAAGTTTCTCACAGCTCAGGATAATTACTAGGTTCCTTTTCCATTCCTTACTTTAATTTGTTTTCAGTGAGTATGTTCACTAAGGGAGTTGGTGCCATTTTTGAACAGAAAATAAAAAATTCATATATTAATATATTTGTATTAAGCAAATGTTTGAAAACATTTTGGAACATTACGATATGCATTAAGATGATGCATGCACGTTATAATAAACCTTGAAAACATTTGTAAGCCATTGCAATAATAATTCCCACAACCATTGAATCAAGTCACTGTGGAGTGAACATGATCAACTAGTAAGAACATGAATTTTTATCCAATTAGTACATGAACCTAATTCCTTATGCATTAACACATACTAATAATCGTGTAACGTTTGACCATCATTCTCACTTAAGTAGAGCTCCGTTGGAGTTAGTTAACTAGAAGATCTTGAGTGTATAACCATCAACTCAACACCTATTGCATCATTCTCCACAAATGAGTCATCTTGGGACAATCTCACTAAGTAGCATGCTTTGACTAGTTTTCCTCTTTTGAAGATAGAATTTCTTGACCTATTACATGACAATTCCTACCATAAGGGCCAGTCCAATTATCATCTGGTCACAAGAGAATTCTTCTTACTTTCAGGAAATCTCCTTAATGAAATCTACATAGCAATTCTGCCGTGGGGTAGTGCACTTGCCATGCCATGCCATCACAAGATACCATTAATGGAGCATGTAGGTCTTATTTAGAAACCTTTTCCCACTCATTATTTTAAAAAAAATAAATGCAAAATTTTATAATTTTCGGTTTCAATCATTTATGATCAATATATGCATGACAAGTACATGTGACATTCTTTCCTAAACTATATAATATGCTTATCTCATATATGAATGACATGCTATATCAAATTTATAGTATTCACATTCAATTATTCACATAAGTCAATCCAAAAATTTTGATTCTCCATAGTTTTTCTTTTAAGGGAAAAATCGAAGAAGTGAATATGAATCATTCACTAAGTTGGTTCCTAGGAAAGGGAGGTGAGTCATATTTGACTACTTAAAAACCAAGCCTTTCCTTGCTATATTCGATCCTAGATATGCACCTTCTTATTACCACACTTCTCACAGTAATTGAATAACCTAAAGAAGTGAATAGAACAATACAACACATGTATTTTCTCATTACCAAACTTTTTATCTTTAATAGATCAATTGTGGATCATCTAATACATATATATCACAATTATATCATAAATAATTATTAAACAAATATATAAAGAGATGAGTAATAAAATAAAATTGTTAGTTAAGGTTTCCATAATTCTATTTCTAGAAAATAAATGAAAATAAAAACTACATAGTTTTTCTCCATAAGGCATTCCTTGTGTCTTCAACAGCCATCGCTCCATCTTTTTCTCATCATGGACACCTTTTTAGAAAAATTATATTTTTGTCCTATGTTTGTTTTCGGCTCATAAGAATTCTATAAATAAAAAATAATCCTACGTAGAAATGATAGCCCATGGTCTATTTCCTAAGGACCATAACCTTGGCAAAAAAATTAATAATCATATAACAAATATATATATATATATATAATATTGCATTTATTCACATACATTCCCCTAAACATGCGAATAATTACAAGAATGCCACATCTTATCAAATATTAATCAAACAAGATTGAGAAAGATATTCGATCTCGGTTTACACCATAAATATAGCACAACATGGCACTTTGATACCAATTTTTGGAAAAATTCCGATTTAAAAATGAATTTTTTACACAGTGAAAAATTAAAATATTGAAAACTGTCATTATTTGTGATATTTATAATAATAAACCTTAACCGAATTCATACATGTGTTTTTGGCTTAGTGGATGTTCGTTGTTCCTAGATTTAAACCAAACGATCTTCTCCGCTATTCTTGTACCACGAACTGCTTCAAGTGTGGGCTTAAACCAATTGAATCGAAACACAAAACTAGAAAAAAATGTCTTCTTTTGGGGTGAAAACGAAAATTCTCTCTTCTTAATAGAAACTGGTAGAGTTGTTATTCCGGAAAAGTATATGTAATAGTTGAGAATAAATTCTCTCTATTTTTTAGTAAAATAACAATATCTCAAAGTTGTGTTAGTAGTTCTACTAGTGCCATCTGTTTATAGGAAGAGAACGTAAAACCCTTGTTGAGTTGTAGTGGTTTATTTCAAATAGAAAAACATTCTACTTAGACTAGGACTAGGGTAGACGACACACCCTAGTATTCCTATGAGGGTTGCCGCCCCCATCATGTCCATGAGGGATTTTTGGGCCTCTCTCACATTAGGTCCAGTTACAAGTACTTCCTTGGCCTTTTTGACCTAGTGCTTTGTAATGTGATCCAACTTGATTTAGTTTTTCTATTTCCCAAAATAAACTTTAATAGTTATATATAAAATAATTTTCTCATCCCTATTTTACCACTAGCAAAATTTTGACGATTTTACCTCTAGTAAAATTTTGGAGATTTTGCCCATGGTAAAATTTCGAGAAAATATGTTCAATATTTCACAACTCAACATGTTCACCATGATCAACTGATTTATTTTCACTTTCGAGCTTCAAAACAGTTCAAAAACATAAACTCATTCTTCGAATCATTTTTAAGTAATTCATATAGGATTGTAAATGGATCATTTCCATTTTCATTTCTATTTTCACTTTTGGAAACCTACATTCACTTCCAAATGATTCCATTTCTCCATGTGGGAGAAAACCACAATCATTCCTAAATGTTTCCCATTTCTCTTTTCCTATTCATTATGTTCATTTTTATTCAAACATGTAATTCATTTCTAGTTTCAACGAGCTAGCTGAAGGACCAATTGGACATATGTAGTTGAGGCTCAAATGATTTATAATTGAGTTCCAATTTTTCACCTATTAAGTATAAACTCATTTAGTCATGAAGTCATTCCACTATAGTATCGTGTTTGAGCTCTCCTCAATGACATACCATTACAAAAGCAACTACTCAGTGCTCGTCAATGACCTTGTCATAAATGTGTTACCCTAATAGGATATCCTTGATCTCTTTAGGATAATATCCGTTCTCCCAATATGATCCTATTTTATCTCATGTTAACCATTACATATTCCTTCATGAAAAGTCAATCACTATCAAATAGTGATCAAGTCATCCATCACAAAGATGGATTACCCATAACCACGTTTACTTTTCATCAACCATGTAATGCCCATGGGAGGATATCATTTACCCATATTTTGGGATATGAGTTCCACTATTGTGAATGACGCTACATACTATAGAAATCGTACACCCAATGCACCAACTTTTGGTTCCTTATCTATTTGAACTCAGGCTTTACTTCCATCAAAGTATACGAGTCACACATACATAGTTCGCCATCCACTCAGGATTAGGTATATTACACTATGAACATCATTAGTGAATAAATCCATAAACAAATTCAGGATCTATCTTGCTTGGGTCTTGTCTAATGTATGTTAGTCCAGTTAGTCACATCTATCTCTCTATCTTCTAGGAGTCATCCTCTCCGATGCCCAAAACAAGGCATCTCATTAATTGGACTTGATAGATGACATATTAGTCTTTTAATTGATTTGCTCATTTTCAATTAGACTAAGGACATATTTAGGTTCGTTTACTAATACAAGTTGTCTTTCCGTACTATGATCCGACCATGTAATACCACTTACTATTAGTTAAAAATTTAGACAACCAACGGGCAACATTTGCTTCCATTTTTCTTTGCATTCAAAAACCATGTGAGGAGAATTATAAAAAGTATATTAATGTAATCAATGAATTGTTTTATTAATCAATCTGTTCAAAAAAAATTACAAGTTTATAAACAAATATACTACACTCAGGGCAATAGATCCAACAGTCTCCCACTTGCCCTAGTGAAGTAGATGAGCTATATTCCACATTTTCATGCTCTCTACGTGTTTCTTAAAACCCTTAGCTAGTAGAGTTTTGGTAAATGGGTCCGTAAGGTTGTCCTCAGATGCTACCTTGATTACATCCACGATTTCGTCTACAACTTCCTCTATTATGATATGATACTTTCGATCAATATGTTTCATTCTCTTATGGTTTTCCTCTTCTTGATATTAGCTATTTTTGAACTGTTATCACAATATAATGTGATAGTTTTTTCTATACCAGGAACGACTTCAAGATCCATGAGGAACTTGTGAAGCCATATTGCTTCTTTGGTAGCCTTAGAAGCAGCCACATATTTGGCCTCCATAGTGGAGTTGACAGTACAAATTTTCTTTACACTTCTTCACACAATTGACCTACTTTCGAGGACAAAAACACAACCTAATAACCTAATTTCCTAACATGTTTAGAAGCCATAATCAGTATATTTGATAGGAGTAAGGTCTCCTCCAGAGTACACAAGCATATAATCCATTGTTATCCGTAAATATCTAAGTATATACTTAACTGCTTGCCAGTGCCTTGGTCCTGGATTCACCTAATATCGACTTACCAACCCCACTACAAAACAAATATTTGGGTGTGTGCATAGCATAACATACATAAGACTTCCTACTGCCGAAGCATAATGAACTTTTCCCATGTTCTCTCTTTCTTCCATTGTCTTAGGATAAACCTCTAAAGAGATGAAATCCCTGTACAGAGGGTTGATTTACTTTCTTCAATTTGGTTATTGCATAACGCTCAAATGTCTTGTTTATGTATTAAGCTTGAAAAAGTGCTATCACTTTGTTCTTTCCGTCCCTTAGGGTTCAAATACCTAAAAAAAAATTAGCTTCTCCCAAGTCCTTCATGCTAAACTACTGGGTTAACTACAATTTAACCGATGATAATTCCCTACATTATTCCTCATGAGTAGAATATCATCGACATATAGAACGAGAAAAACCACCTTTTCATCCCCTAAATGTTTATAAACATAAGGTTCATTTAGATTTTGCTCAAATCTAGAAGTCTTGACCGCTTGATTGAATCTTTGATTCCATGAGTGAGACAATTGCTTAAGCATATATATGGATCTAAGGAGTTTGAAAACTTTATGCTCGTTTCCTTTAGCTATATCCGGTGGGTTGCATCGTGTAGATGCTCTCTTCATGATAGTCGTTAAATGTAACATCCAGATTTTGGGGCTAGTCGGAACAGTGGTTTTGAGACCATGAATTTGACGCAGTAAAATTTGTTTTTATTATATTTTAGGTCTACAGTTTCACAAAATGATTTTGTGAAAATTTATTAAAAAATTTTGACATTTGGGCACTCAATTTCATCAAAAGGACTAAATCATAAAAAAGTGAAAAATTTGAGTTCTACATGTTAAAGCTGTCCAATTGCTATGAGATTTTAAATTAGAGGTACTTAGATCGTAATTAGACCATTTTTTAAGCAAACAAAAATGGACATGGAGAGATAAAATTTCAAAGAAAGGCAAAAATGGCATTTTGGTCATTTGGTATATAAAAGAATAAAAAGGGAAAATAAAGCCAAAATTGTGTCCATCTTCTTCTACCTTGGCCAAATTTCATAAGGACACCATATCTAGGGTTTCGTCAACTTTCAAGCTTGATAGTAAGTGCATTCTAGCCCTGTTTTTAATGTTCTTTACATTTTTGAAGTCCTCGTAACCCGATTTACCTATTTCTACCATTATTTTGAAGTAGGGATCATGTTTAAAAATTTAACCATGTGTGACATGCATATGTTTTGATGTTTAATGGTAGAAAATGAAAGTTTGATGTGTAATAAACAACTTTTACTAAGTGATTTTTCATGAAAATGCCTAAAAAGGACCTATTTGTAAAAGGTTGTAAAATGGGTAGTAAAAATTTGATTTGATGAAAAATGTGGGCTGATATGAGCATGTGTATGGTTCAGCTAGGCTTGGGTAACAAAGAAAATGGATACATTTCATTTTACGAGCCCAGGGACAAAAATGTAAATATGTCAAAGTTTAAGGGCAAAAGTGTAATTTTTCCATAGTATGATTTTTGGATTGAATTGAATAATGTGAATAATAAATAAGCTAAATTTTCTATTATAGATCAAGAAAAATGAATTTCGGACCTTGTTGGGGAAAGAATAAGGTGTTTGACGATTAAATCCATTTCTCCTATTTTTGTATCGAGGTAAGTTCATATGTAAATAATGCATTGTTTATTTATGTTTTAAATACTTTGATATTGTATGAAATTATGATTGACTCTTGGGATGAAATCGAAAATGGATGACGAGTGAGAAATATCCCGGTTGAACCTTAGGAATAGTTAGATACAAATGTCATGACATTAGGGTTAGTTAAGATTACGTGTAAGACCATATTTGGGATATGGCATCGATATGAGATTTCGTGTAAGACCATAGCTGGGATATGACATTGGTATGATTCTATGTGTGTGAGATTTCTTGAGTATCCTTTAGTATTCCAAGTGGTTCAACGGCTAACTTAACAATCATGTTAAAGTTATGAAAGATTATGGTACGTTGTGGAAGACAATAGTATGTTGCAAGTTGGTATAGATATGTACACAAAACTCATGCTTAATGAGCTCGAGATGTGATGAACCCTCGATATGGTTTGATTGAGTAAGTTACGATGTTAAGGTTTTAATATTATCTATGCCAAGCTTGATTATGAAATTTACAATGACATTTATGTTAATTTACTTCATGTTAAGAATATGTTAAAGTGTGTTTATGATGCCTGTTATCTGCATAGGAACTTACTAAGTTTTAAAGCTTACCCCCTTTCTTTTTCCCTTGTCTTATAGTGTCGCCAAGCTAGCTCAAGGATCGAAGATGGTCGGAGTTCCATCCACACTATCAAATTATTATTTTGGGTACTTATGATTACATTATTTTGAGTTATGACATGTATAGGGACTTGGTCTTTTTGTTATGTGTCATAGTTGATTTGGCCAAAAGTGTTGGCTTAGGTTATTTGATAATTCATTTTGTAAATGGCCATTGAAATTGGCTAATATTGGCTTATATATATATATATGCATATGATAATGTTTCCATGGATGTGTGAATTTACATGGACTGAGTTGATAAGTAGGTGATGTTTATATGTTGTAGATGGTTGCATGTAAATGACACATTGATATTTTGTTTCTGGTTGAATTGGTTGTATGAATATACTTGGATTTGTGTTGCTTGTTGTTGCGTAGGTTGGTTCAAGTAAGGGTGGCAAAATGTCTTGGTAAATAGCCTTATTTTTGTCCACATAGGCAGACACATAGGCGTGTGTCTAGGCCATGTGTGACACACGACTTGTCCCATGGGTGTGTGATCTGGCCGTGTGTCCCCTGCATTTTGAATTTTAGCTTTGAATTGGCCACACGGGCAGAGACACGGCCGTTTTGTCTCAGCCGTGTGAAGGACACGACCTAGGGACATGGGCGTGTGCCCAGGGCGTGTGAAGTTTGCACCTATTTTATGAAAGATTATGAAAATTAAATCGCCCACACGGCCTAAGCACACGGGCGTGTGACTTGGCCGTGTAACTTCAATTTGTTTATGATGTCATAAACAGTGAGTTACATGGGTTAGGGACATGGGCGTGTGTGACCACACGGCCTACCCACACGGGCGTGGCCCAAAGCCATACGGGCATATGACCCTTGTTTTGATGAAAAATTTGCTATGTGTTGTAAAGTTTTCTAAAGTTCTCAGTTTAGTCCCGAACCACTCCTAATGCATGTTTTGGGCCTCGTAGGCTCATTTTAGGGACTATATGAATATTTATGAAAAGTTTTAAATTTGAGTGGAAATTCATGTCTCGGTTTTGAATATTTGTTTGAGTTTAAGTCTGGTAATGCCTTGTACCCTGTTCCGACGTCAGATAGGGGTAAGGAGTGTTACGTTAAAAAATGTTGTCTTGACATCCATTTGCTAGATCTCATAATTGAGATCTGCCACAATGGATAGTAATATGTAGATTGACTTGAGCTTGAAAATCAGAGATAAGGTTTCTTCGTAATCGATACTTTCTTTCTAAGTATAACCTTTTTCTATAAGTCTGAGCTTATAATTTTTCACTTTTCCATCCACATTTCTTTGCTTGTTATAGATCCATGTACACCCTATGGGTTTTATCCCTTTTGGTAAGTCTACAAGTTTCCACACTGAGTTGGAATACGTAGAGTCCATCTTAGCTTTCATCACTATTTCCTAGAGCTTGGAATCAGTACTCTGTATCGCTTGTCATATGTGAGTGGGTCATCATCTTCCTGTTTGATCAAAAACACTTTTTCCAGATTGGAAGAACTCAAGCCTACGGGAGATCTTCCCATGCCTCCTTATGTTGCTAATAATTTGTAGGTCTACTATTAGAAGTTGGTTCTGGAACTATTTTCGTAGGGTTTCATTTCCGTAGGGTTTTGTATATTTCCTAGAAGCTCCTTGAGTACCTCTTTACTCCAAGGTTTGAAGTCATTCATGTAACTTTCTTCAAGAAAAGTAGCATGAGTTGAGATTATAACAGTTTGCTCTTTTAGGTTATAAAACAAACCACAATTTGTTCCCTTTGGATATCCTACAAACATGCACAATTTTATCTATGAGTCCAACTTCCTCGCATCTTTATCCGATACGTGGCTGGGCATCCCTACATCATAAAATTATTAAGATTCTACTTCCTGTCATGCCACAATTTGTATGGGGTTTTGTGTAACAGCTTGTTTTTCAGTAGTGTTGAAAACTATAGTTTTATAACTACAAATTTGACAAGTGAGTCCGTAAATATTAATAATATTTACGAGTAAATTATAATATTATATTGAATTTGGTTTAATAATTTTTTACAAATTGAACAAATAATTAAGTATAAGTGGTTTGTCCCTAAAGTCAAGTGGTTTTGAGAAATGAAGTATTGAGACTTCATTTTTGTAAATCGAGCCCATAAATATTTTGATTAAATATCTACGGAGCGATTATATAGGTGTATTGAAATTTGGTTCAAAAATTTTAATGTTTAGATAGTTAATTAAGTAAAAAGGACTAAATTATAAAAGGTGCCAAAGTTAATTGTTATGAGTTTATTATTGCTTAGTGACTATAAAATCATATTTGGGTTGAAATATGTGTTTTATGTGTTTAATTTAAAAGTATTAAGTTAATAAATATAATAAAAGGTTAAAAGAATAGAAACAAATAGTGTCATCTTCTTCCTTTTCTTATTTTCACACTGAAAACACCATGTTGTAACACCCCTTACCCATATCCAATGCCAGGACAGGATTCAAGGCATTACCGGACTTGAACTCACTCAAACATTGTGACAGCCCTAAAGTGACCCTAGTCGGAAAGCAGTTTCGGGACCGCTAAACTGAGTCACCAAATTATTTGAATATGATATCTATTGTCTAAAATATGTGATTATGAATGTGTGAAAGTTTTAAGCTTCGATTTAGTAAATTGCATGTGAAATTAGTCGATAGGACTTATGTGTGACACTTTTGAAATGTAATAGGTAAATCTATAAGGATCTATTAGTGCATGTAATCAAAGGGGTGAACTTGCATGTCAATTTTCCCCTTTTTATTTGCTAGTGGCCGGCCATGACAAAGGGTGATGGGCAAAACATGTCATAAAACATGTTGTGACAATGGTGTATGTTAGAAAAAAATAAAATAAGGAGTATGGGTAATAAAGAAATGGAAAGAAAAAAAAAGAATGGTGTGAGTGTTCCCCCCCCATTGCCGTGAGTTGAGGGAAAGAAGAAAAAAAAAAAGTGTCCATCATTTTTCACTTCTTTTGGCTGAAAATTCTAAGGAAGAAAGAA
This sequence comes from Gossypium arboreum, assembly GCF_025698485.1. NCBI lineage: Eukaryota > Viridiplantae > Streptophyta > Magnoliopsida > Malvales > Malvaceae > Gossypium > Gossypium arboreum. The sequence continues at coordinate 103,468,877 of NC_069080.1, forward strand.
AACAAGTTGTGTTCTTTGGTTCTTCTTGGCCGATTTGAGAGGAGGAAGAAAGGAGTGAAGCAATCGGTCATCTTAGGTCGATATTAAGGTAAGGAAGTTGATACTAGTTCTTGAAATCCTAGTTGATTTTGAGTGAGATATCAAGTTATTGTTGGTAACCCATGTTGAAATTGTGATTTTGGAATAAGTAAGGTTTTCGGCTATAGAGATTAATAAGGGCGATGGTTGTGTTTCATGCTAAATCTAGATGAACAATGGTAGTTTGCTTACATCTTGATGATTATGAGCTCCTTTCTTGGGTCTACCTTATATCCATGAAGTGTATTTTTATTTGGTGTTGTTGGAAGTATCGGCCATGGTATATCCATAAGCATGATCTATGCTTATTGCATGATAGGTAAGATTTGTGTTTTGGATATATGTTTATATTTGGTTATAATCAACTTGTGATTCGGCTCTTGCACATATATATATATGTTTGCACATGATGTATTGGTATGACATATATACTATCTCAAGGTATATATTTACATATGATGATGTTTCGGTTATGAAGTAAATGATTGATGCGTATTGAGTTACAATATGTAATGCATTAGTTAGTAAAATGTATGCCATTTATGTGTGGTATTAAGTATATAATTGGCCTCAACATAGACATGCATATTCGGCCAAATGAGGTGGATTGGTGTGCATGTATTCGGATAGAGGCAAGCATATTGATGCCTTATCTTGGCTTAGATAATCGGCTAAAAGAGAGTGTGGACTATTGTGTTGAGTTAGATTCATGATTTCGTACATATGTGACTTTAATGTCTAATGAATATATATGGGCTAAGTACCTTGAGTTCCTCTTTTTGATACTCAAATGATTAAATCAATTTATTTGTCAATTTAAGCTCAAGAGCAAAGGGGTACTAAATCCGATAAAGGGAAGGAAAAAGTGGTCGAATAGCCATCGAAATCGTTCGACAACATTCGAGGTAAGTTTTCGAGTAATGGAACTTAGATTATGATTTGATTAGATCATGCTCTTTGTGTGTGGCTATTGAGCCGAAATTGCAAGTGTGATAAGTGTCTTGTGTTTGAGTTTTGCTAATGAAAATGAAATACGAATGTGTCATGATTTATTGATAATTGTGCTTGGTTATTCGAATGATGTCCGGGCTAAGTCCTGAAGGCTTTGTGCTAAGTGACTATATCCGGACTAAGATCCGAAGGCATTTGTGCGAGTTACTAAATTCGGGTTAAGTCCCGAAGGCATTTGTGTGAGTTACTAAATCCGGGTTAAGTCCCGAAGGCATTTGTGCGAGTTACTATAACCGGGCTATGTCCTGAAGGCATTTGAATGAGTAGCTATATCCGGTTAAACTCCGAAGGTACGTGATTCGGGAATGAATGAACTTGCTGTAAAAATTTCAGTTAATACGCTTGTGAAATCCCAACACTGAGGTATGTTTCGTATGTGCTTTGAATTAGTTGAGCCCTTACAAATAAGTATTCTCTCAGTTGATAAATGAGCTACCGGCCTTTGGCTAAGTTGATCTTTGTGTATGAATATAAGGGTTGGTAATGTGAAGTAAGTATGATATTGAGAATTTGTGCATATGAAATTATCTGTTTAGCTACATAAATGCTATACTTTGGTTGTGTCTAAATTCATGACTCAAACTTACTAAGCATTAAATGCTTACTCCGTTTTCTTGATTTCTCTGTTTTATAGATTTTGGTTTGCCAGCTATCGGACTCGGGATTGTTGAAGTCGAAGTCGCCCACACTATCAAAGCCCCTTTTTTTTGGTACACTTTTGGTTGAACTTTGAAATGGCATGTATAGGACTACCCTTTTTGTTGTGGGTCATGTACCCTTCGGTTTTGTGTAAATTTGGATAGCCATGCGAAAATGGCTTAGGTATACTTTGATCATAGCATTATAATCGTTTTGTATGTTGTTTGTCGAGAGGTATGGAAATGTTGGTAACGGTTAGCCATGGGAATGGTCATTCATGATCACTTTTGGTATATGTATGACAAACTCTAGTTGATCCATGGAGGATCATGAAATAGGTAAAGTTTACCTTAAAAATAGATGCTGATAGCAGCAGTGATGTGAATGTGAAAAATCACTAAAAATAGTAGGAATGGAATTAAATAGCGAATAAATTATGTAATCGAACCTTGATGAATATATTTTCATAGGAAAGTAACGAAACAATCATATAAATAGTATGTTACGAGATATTTAAGTTTTCATGAGACAGGGCCAGAACAGTTTCTGGATTCCCTGTTCCGACTTTGGAAATTTATTAAATTAACCAGAGATAATTAGAAGTCATTCCATATATGTACAGATTCCTTTTCGAGTCTAGTTTCTATAGAAACAAACGGTATCAGTATTGAATCCCTGTAAAGGGAGATATCTGAGTCGTAATGTGCAAAGGTCAGTGTAGTCAAACCCTGAAACAGGGGAGACTTTAACTAATAAACTGTACTAATTGGATTGACCAAAAATTCTAGAAAAAAATATGTAGATGGATATGTGAGTCTAGTTTCAGGGAAAAATTTCGAAACTGATTTTCGAGCTTTGGAACTCAAGATATGATTTTTAAGGTGACAGTGACGCAGTTAGCTAGCTGTTTGGAAATTTTTAAAATGAACTGTGCAAGTAAGTGGATTAAGCCCGTTAACCCCTCGTGTCCGACTCCGGCGACGGTCTCGGGTACTTGGTGTTACAAACATACAAAACCGAGACATGAAATTCCGTCCAAATTTAAAACTTTTCATTTACAAGCATAACGTCCCTTATATGGGGCCTACGAGGCCTAAAACATACTTTGGAAGTGGTTCGGACTAAACCAAGAACTTTAAAAATAATAGGGAGACTTAGAAAATTTCCTTGTTTTGGAGAGTCACACGCCCGTGTGGGTAGGCTGTGTGATCACACACGCCCATGTGGCTTGGGACACACCTGTGTCCTCAGCCCGTGTAACTTTCTGACTATGACGTCATCAACAAAATAAGGTTACAAGGCCAAGTTACACGCCTGTGTGCTTAGGCCATGTGGCGAATAAAATTCCAAAAATTAAGTGCAGACTTCACACGACCTGGGCACACGCCCATGTCCTAAGGCTATGTCCTTCACACAGCTGAGACACACGGCTGTGTCTCTGCCCGTGTGTTTACTACTGAGCAATCTATTTTGCATAATTACGGTGCAAGGGACACACGACCGGATCACATGGCCATAGGGCAGACTGTGTGTCACACATGGCTAAGACACATGCCCGTGTGTCTGACCGTGTGGACAACTTCTAGGCTATTTTCCAAGCCATTTGCCACTCTTAAGCACTCATACACTTAGACTCACTTCATGGCATACATCATGGCACATTTGGTTACTCAAGTATTTACATACATGGTTAATTTATGACTTGGTAGTGTCAACATATCACATACTTAAACCATTAGGCTTTCATATGGCATTCCACACCAATTTTATGTCTATTCATCATTATACCTCAATTACTATCATACCCATTGACCATATTTCATACATTAGTCAAACATGCTATCCATCATTGTAACACCCCTAACCCATATCCATCGCTGGACTAGGGTTAAGAGGCATTACTGGACATATCAGAACATTTTGCAATCATTTCACAATAAAAAATCAAACATCGTCATAGTATAGTCAAACATAAACATTAAGTCCCTTTCTTAGGTCAATGAGACCATAAACATGCATTAGGAAGAGGTTGGGACTAAATCGAACACAAACAAAATTTTTATTTTCCAAAACTTAACAATTTTTCTTAGTTATAAAGGTCACACGCTCGTGTGAACAGGCCGTGTGCCTTACACGGCATTGGACACACCCATGTGTCTAAGCCGTGACAAAATAGAGCATACATACTGACTTACACACAAGGCCATAAGACACGCCCGTGTGCCTTGGCCATGGTCAAGACTGACTTTAAATTGTAGGACTACCACAAGGGACACACGGCCGTGGAACATGACCGTGTGTCGCACAAGGCTGAGACACACACCCGTGTCTCTGCCCGTATGGACAAAAATTGGCCATTTGAATAGCCAGTTTGCCACCCAATTTGTGTCCCCCCTACAAGCATCATTCAAGCATCAATATACTACATTTTCAGCCAAATTCAACTCCAAACAAGTATCACTCAATCTATAATGTCATCCATCAATTTCATGTTCACTTTCTATACCAAAACATACCAATTTCACATGCAAAATTCATTTACTCATACATGATCAACATCTCAAATTAACATGTCAATTTCATACCAATATTATACCTTACATACATACCATAAAACATACTTCTCAAACTGAACTCATACCATGCCCGAATATACACAAACATTAACATCTTTAGCAATCCATTTTTGCATGGCTACATATAAATACACAAGTCAAAATGAGCCATCTCAAAACTAGCCTATACATGCCACATTACCAAAACTTAAAGCTTTTATTTACCGAAATGATAACCAGATAGTGTGACAACGTCTCCTCCAACATCCAACCCGAGCAAGTCTCTGAAACTCTATAGACATAGGATAATACACGGATTAAGCTTGGAAAGCTTAGTAAGTCATAAGCAAATAATTCATTTCAATGATATTTATAAATCAATATCATTAAACCGAATTTAACAAATCTTAATCACATGTACATTCATTATACTTATAAATTCATAGAACCACATTAAATAACTCCACTTATCTTGTTTATCGATGAGCATATAACCATATTTTCAAAATTGAATAACAACCATTAGCTCATCATATAAATCAAGCTCGCACATATTCATTTCATTGCCAACCTAACCATGGTTATTTATTACGAATCATGCATACAATTATATCAACTTCTTTTTAAACCCTTCCAAACTCGAACATCTATAATTTCCTTGCCTAAACCAAATTGCATATATAGATCATATATCCAACTCACCATTTTAATTTCAATACCTGTTCCAGTTTTTGAACCAAGAAATCATACATCACAGTCACGTTTCATGTTTCATAAATCTCATATCCTAAACAAAGCACCACAATTTCATATAGCGAGTATATATAATACATCACACTACTCATCTTTATTCAAAGTCATATCTTTCTTTCATTTCACATATTTAATCTTATGAATAGCATTAATAATGCCATTCAATCCAACTCATTTCACCATTCATTTACATAATTTTTCATCTACTTCATACTTAACATCATCCACCACATAGATTTCGTACATACCTGTACCATTACCTTCTTATCTGTCACGCTTATCATTTCAATGCTCGAAACATTAATTCATTCGATCATCCTTGAACATTCAACGAACTCGCACACTTAGTGCCAATTAATTAACCGAAGCTATAATTGTATCGCACACTTAGTGCCAATTAATTAGCCGAAGTTATAATTGTATCGTACACTTAGTGCCAATTAGTTAGCCGAAGCTATAATTGTATCGTACACTTAGTGCCATTATATTAAACCGAACTTATATCGGTGTCACCCACATAGTGCCATTTACTTAGCCAATGCTATTACAATCTCACACACCCAGTGCCATTTTAAATGCCGTAGCTATTGCTTTTATCGCACACTTAGTGCATCAAATCCAATTCACATATCACATATTACATATTTCAATCACACAACCATATTTTTTTTTACAACTCAATTCAGCATATATAATGCACACACATTTCAATTTAACAACATTTATATACTTATGAACTTACCTCGTACCAACATGAATGGACCGAAACGACTATTCGATAATTTTTTGACTTTCCCCAATCCAAATTCGATTTCCTCATTTCCTGATCTCAATTTACCAAGATTAGTGCTGAACCCTTAAGTCTCTTTTTCTTTCTTTTTCCTTTGTACTTTCAGCCAAATAAGATGAACATCCATAATTTTTTTATGCTTTGTTTTATTTAATATAACATTTATTAATCAATTTCCATATTTAACCTTTAGTTCCATTAAAACTACTCCAAATGACATGCCACTAACTCCCACTATCTCATAAATGGGCTATTTACCATTTAAGGCCATTATATTAAAAAGCCAAGGTCAATTAACACCTGTAACTAATAGCATGAAACTTTTACGCTTTACGTGATTTAGTCCTTTTTACCGAATTAACCATTCAAACGGTAAATTTTCTTCACGAAATTTTCACACGACTCTAATATCATGCTGTAAATATTAAAATAATAATAAAATAAATTTTTTAATGTCAAATCGTGGTCCCGAAACCACTATTCCGACTAAGGTCTAAACTGGGCTGTTACAACTCTCCCCCCTTAGGGATTTTTGTCCCCGAAAATCTTATTAGAAAGTAAAAATAAGAATTTGCTTTCACATAGTACATTTCATATTCACATATATTTTCAGACTTCATATCTCTTTAATCTCACAATTAAGATTCTAATTTGTTTTCCACTATGCATCTTATCAAATTGAATCTGCTTCTAACTGTATTGAGTTACCTTCATTTTCTGCTTTATTACGCTAATGATATCTCTTGAATCATTTACTCACAAAGCTCGATCTTAAACAACAGAGTTAAATAATTGTCACCATACAATACCTTATATAATGTCACTTTTATTCCCAGCTGACAGTTATCAAACAACAACAATCTTTCTTAGTTGCTTTGAAACTCTAAACCACAGTGATACATAAATATTTCAAGAATTTGATTTGCGTTCCTCGATTTCACTATAATTTCATACTCAAAGATTACTATAATTTCCATCAAAATTATCATACGAGTTCCAGATCTTAATCCGAAACAATAATGACTAGCACCATAAGCAGACTTGCCATCATAGAAACGAATAACTCAGCTGTTTAATCAAAAGAAGAAATCCATACATACCGAGAGATTTCTTCAGATGGCTAACAACGTTTCAAATAACTTTATCTTTTTCAATAACAAAGATAATTCCAATACAGAATGCATCCACACTCTATTTCTATAATTAACAAAGTCAGGATTATCACATTTCACACTCAATCATTGATATCATGTCTCGAACAGTTGTGCATCTTGTTAAACCAACATGAACAGATAAACTATCACTGAGAGTTTATTGTAGCAGTTGTTGTATATTTGTATAGTTTTTAAGTATACACACTCTATCTCGAAATAACAAATAATCATCGGTACCACATCCGAGGTTCTGAATCAGAAATCAATTTATGTTGAACCCCTTTTTAACTTAAAATTCGCTGACACATTTCTGAATTTCATAACTTACAACTATTCATTACCTGATAAAATCCATCACGTATTTATCGCTCAAAAAGCACACAAATGTTTCCCATTCAAAACATCCGAAACTATAATCATTTCCCTCGAATAAGAATCACTTACAAACTCAAAAGTTTTTCAACGATTCAAACTAACTTTGATGTGCCAAGTTCGGATCTTTCTCTGACAGTAAACATTTTAAACTCTTGTAGTCATCATATATATCACATAACTCTATATTCAACTCAGACGGAACCAGAACTGACATTTCGGTTGTTTATGTTTTCAGGCAAAAGAAAGCTTCAACATTCGAACTAACTTTAATTTAGCACCATTTCTCATATAGAACTGTTCCGATAGATATAATTCTATATAAAGTCTTCAAGAATATGTATTCTTCTTTCAAACTATCCTAAATTCACACATGTACGTTCAAAGTTTATTATCAATACGGTGAATAAATTCAAACACATGTAACTCAATGATCTTTTCAATCATATAATTCTAGTCAGCTAAATCACTGAATCAGTCTTTTCGAAGAAATCTTTTCTTCTCCTTAGAAGAATAGCCCCAGACATATCATTATACAGATGCCACAATCATCACATAGAAATCATAATGTCATAATAAGACCGATGTCTTAACCATAACCACAGATAATATCCCACTGTTAAGAAAACATTTGATCACAGGAGAAAACCAAATATGATTTGAATAGCAACCAATGCAGAAACACAACTTTTATAACTCTGATAATGATACTGCCGTACTTCCAAATTTCAGAACAGAAATTATGATTATAATAGCTATAACCATTTCTATCAAATAGATATCTCTTATAGATGATCACATAAAATTATAAGAAAACCAGAATAGCGAAAATTTCAGCATCTGAAGCTGCACTGAATATCGAAAAATTACAACCCATATAGAATGATATCAACTCCGATGATATCCCAGAAAATGTCCAAAAAGAACAATGTCACTCATAAATATTAAAATCCATAGTAGCAGAAGCAATATAATCTTCACATATTTTCATCAGAACAATAATCAGTAGAAGTAGAGTATTAGTCTCATACGGACTTTATCGTCGATGTTCATATTCACTCAAGGGAATAAATACCAAAGATAGACCTAGCAATATCGAACATAATCCAAATAGACCAACCATACCTTCATCTATTAGTAGGTTTAGCTAACGTTCTCATACGATAAGAATTCTTTCTGAACTAAACAGTCACATATACTTCTGAGAATTGCACTCAGCCATTATTACAATTCAATCATCATTTCAACTATCTAATTCTGCCATTAGAAATTTTCACATTATCCCTTCACTAACAGAACTCAATTCAGAAAAGCTTCTAACTAATATTTTCTTTAGATAACATACCTGAATAAATCAATTGATCGAAGTTAACTTCTTCAGTAACAGTGACATTACATAATCTGAATAATCTTCAGAACTATCCAATATCTTTTTTAATACTGTCTTCATTTGCTAATTCATTCTCTTTTCTGACTACATTATTAATCTTCAGAACACGGACTTCTGTAACTCCACACTATATGTAACACCCCGTACCCGAGTCCGTTACCGGAGTCGAACACAAGGTGCACACAGACTTAACTTAATTATTTTCACAGTCCATAAAAAAAATTTCCAGGCAAGCTGGTTACTGCATCACTGTCGCCTTAAAACTCATATCTTGAGTTTCAAAGCTCGAAAATCAGTTTCATAATTTTTCCCTGAAACTAGACTCATATGTCCATCTACAAATTTTTTTCTAGAATTTTTGGTAGGGCCAATTAGTACAGTTTATTAGTTAAATTCTCCCCTGTTACAGGGATCGACTACACTGACCTTCGTGCATTACAACTTGGATATCTCCCTGTACAGGGCTTCAATACTGATTACGTTTCTTTCTATAGAAACTAGACTCAAAGAGGAATCTATACATATATAGAATGACTCCTAATTATCTCTGGTTAATTTATAGTGAATTTCCAAAGTCGGAACAGGGGATCCAGAAACCGTTCTGGCCCTCTTTCACAAGAACTTTAATATCTCTTAACATATAACTCATATGACCGTTTAGTTTCTTCCATATGAAAGTAGATTCATCAAGGTTCATTTAAATAATTTATTCACTATTTAATTCCATTCCTACAATTTTTAGTGATTTTTAAAATCCACACCACTGCTGCTGTCAGCATCTGTTTTCAAGGTAAACTTTACCTATTTCGTGGTCTCCATGGACCAACTAGAGTTTTGTCATACATAGGTCCACATATAATCATATTTAGCCATTCCAATGGCTGTTCATTTGCCCAACACTTCCATTCCAGTCCATAGTCACATCATGAAACCATACATATATACATAAACACAAATGGTCTAATGCCATACTCCACTTTTACGAGCCATTTTCGCATGGCTGTACACACATACATCACAAAACGTACTTGAAAAAAAAAAAACAGCAAAGGGTAGTCCTATACATGCCATATCCAGAGTTCAACTAAATGAGTACCAAAGGGCTTTGATAGTGTGGATGACTTCGACTTCGATGATCCCGAATCCGATAGCTAACGAACAAAATCTAGAAAACAAAGAGCCAAAGCAAAGGGGTAAGCAATTTAATGCTTAGTAAGTTTCAAGCAATGAAATCGGCTTTGACTAAAGCATTACGTTCACATAGCTAAATGAATCACTCTATTAATACACATTCTCATAATCATACTTACTTCACACTTCATCAACATATACACACACAAGGTATCAACCTATCTAAGAGCCGAAAGTTCGTTAGTCGATTGAACGAACACTATTTCAAATGAATCGACTTTTCCGATGCACATGTAAACATACCTTATCGTATGGGTTTTTCGAGCATATTAATTGAATTTATTACAGCACCAAAACGCTCACCTTCAAACCGAGTTTCTTCGGAATTTAGCCGGATATAACCACAAGCACAATTGCCTTCGGTTCTTAACCCGGATTTGGTAACTTGCACAAATGCCTTCGGGTCTTAGCCCGGATATAACAACTCGCACGAATGCCTTCGGGTCTTAGCCTGGATATAATCACTAGCATAAATGCCTTCGGGACTTAGCCCGGGTATCATTCAAATGCTCATGTACACATATATCAATAATCACGACACATCCATATTTCATTTTCGTTACTAAGGCTCAAACACAAAACATTTATCCAACCTTTCCAATTTTGGCTCAATAGCCACACACAAAGAGCATGATTTCAATTGACTTTACAACGTAGTCCCTACGCACATTCGGCTATCCGCCATAATATGACAAATCATTTCAATATAATTCAAGTAGGGTCATTACTCGAAGACTTACCTCGGATGTTGTCGAACAATTCCGATGGCTATTCGACCACTTTTTCCTTCCCTTTATCGGATTTAGTCCCCCTTTGCTCTTGAGCTTAATTTAACAAATAAATTGATTTAATCATTTGAGCATCGACAAGAGGAATTCAAGGTACTTAGCCCACATATATTCATTAGACATTAAAGTCACATATGTACGGAATTCATGAAGTAAACTCAACACATTAGTTAGTACTCTCCTTAGTCAATTTTCTAAGTCAAGATAAAGCCTTCAACATGCTTACTCATGGCGAACAACATATCAACCTAGGTACTCATTCATGTGGCCGATTATGCATGTTGGTGTTGAGGCCAATTACGTGTTTAATACCACACATGAATGGCATACATTTTACTAACTAATGCATTACATATTGTAGCTCAATACACATCTATCATTCACTTCATAACCGAAACATCATCACAAGTAAATATACACCTTGAGATAGTATATATGTCATACCAATACATCATGTGCAAACATATATACATATAGGTGCAAGGGCCGAATCTCAAGTTGATTATAACCAAATATAAACGTATATCCAAAACACAAATCTTACCTACCATGCAATAAGCATAAATCATTCTTATGGATATACCATGGCCGAATACATCACAACACCATATCATTTCGATTTTGGTCATGGTTAAACAAAGAACTTAATGTCTCACTCCAAAAATGCTAAAAAGAAGGTCCAAGAGCCATCAATCCACCATCACATGTATCATTAGCAAGCTTCATATTTAACATGCAATGGCATCAACACAAAATCCACCTTGGCGAATATCATCCCCATGACATAGCAATGTTTTGAACCATGGACTAATTAGAACTCAAGCTAGTAACTAAAACATGCATGAATCTCATGGAACACCATCAAACATACCTTAACTTAGATGCAAATATGGCGAATATCTTCAACCTTTCTCCTTTCAAACCGCCAAGAAGAACCAAAGGATGAAGCTTTTCTTTTCTCTTTTTTTCTTCCTAGTTTTGGCTCAAAGAAAGGATGAACAATTTTTTTTTCTTTTTCTTCAACTCACGGCAATGGGGATCACACACCTTCTTTCTTTTTTTTTCATTTCTTTATTCCTCACCTTAGTTTAATGTTTCCTCCCATATTGCACCAACAAAACATGTCTATGACATGTTTTGCCCATCCTCCTTGTCATGGCCGCCACCACTTATAAAAAGAGGGTATTTGACATGCAAAACCATTGTTTTGCATGCATGCTTCAATTAGTCATCACACAATTCCTATCCTACTTTCAAAGTTTACTACTAGGTCCTTTTAGTGAAATTCACATTTATAACCCTAAATCAAATCATCAAAATGTCACACACGAATTAACACATATCATAGGCATCAAAATGAATATTAAATTATTTTTATGCCTCGGTTTTGTGGTCCCGAAACCATATTCCGACTAGGGTCGTTTTAAGGCTGTCACAACTTTCCCCCACTTAAGAAATTTTCGTCCCCAAAAATCTTACCGGTAAATAGGTTTGGGTATTGCTCTTTCATAGAGTCCTCGGGTTCCCAAGTAGCTTCTTCTATCCCGTGTTTGAGCCATAACACTTTCACTAGCAGAACCCTTTTGTTTCGCAACTCTTTCACTTCACGTGCTAGGATACGAATCGGTTCTTCTTCATAACTCATATTGGCTTGAATTTCAACCTCTGATGGTCTAACTACGTACGATGGATCAGATCTATAGCGTCGAAGCATCGAAACATGAAAGACGTCGTGAATCTTTTCGAGTTCAGGGGGCAAAATCAAACGATATGCAACTGGACCGACTCGTTCGGATACTTCATATGGCCCGATGAACCTCGGACTCAATTTGCCCTTACGCCCAAATCTGAGTATCTTTTTCCAAGGTGAAACCTTAAGAAACACTTTGTCTCCCACCTGATACTCAATATCTTTTCGTTTCAGATCCGCGTACGACTTCTGGCGATCTGTGGTTGCCTTCAGACTTTCACGGATTACTTTTACTTTCTGCTCAGCATCTTTAATCAAATCAACTCCGAAAATTTTACTTTCATCGAGTTCGGTCCAAAACAATGGTGTACGGCATTTACGCCCGTACAAGGCCTCGTAAGGTGCCATCTTAATACTTGATTGAAAACTATTGTTGCAAGTGAATTCAATCAAGGGTAAATACCGTTCCCATGAACCACTAAACTCGAGGATACAACATCTCAACATATCCTCAAGTATCTGAATTATCCGCTCGGATTGACCATCGGTTTGGGGGTGAAAGGCGGTGCTGAAATGCAACTTGGTACCCAAAGCTTCTTGCAATTTCTTCCAAAATCGTGAGGTGAATCTCGGATCTCTATACGATAGAAATAGGTACCCCGTGTAATCTCACGATCTGAGAAACATACAATTCAGCTAATTTATCCATTGAAAAATCCGTGCGTATGGGGATAAAGTGAGCCGACTTAGTCAATCTATCAACAACGACCCAAATCGCATCTTTCTTACTTGTCGACACTGGCAACCCAGATACAAAATCCATCGTTACTCGATCCCATTTCCATTCAAGTATCATGATCGGTTGGAGTAAACCCGTAGGCGCTTGATGTTCCGCCTTCACTTGCTGACATATTAAACACTTCGAAACAAAATCGGAAATGTCTTATTTCATACCATACCACCAAAACTGACGTCTTAGGTTGTTGTACATTTTCGTACTCCCTGGGTGGACTGGCATTCGGCTACAATGAGCTTCATTTAGAATTATCGAAATAAGTTCTGAATTTCTTGGAATACACAAACGATTTCTGAACCTCAAACAATCGTTATCATCAACTTGAAACTCTGATTCCACATTCGGAACACATTCAGCCCGTCTTGCAACCAACTCATCGTCGACTTTCTGAGCTTCACGAATTTGATGAATCAATGATGGTTTGGCCTTTAATTCGGCTACTAACACATTGTCGGGTAGAATAGACAAGTGTACATTCATCGTCAGAAAGCAAACAAAGATTTCCGACTTAAGGCGTCCGCAACCACATTAGCCTTTCCGGGTGATAATCAATGACAAGCTCATAATCTTTTAACAACTCGAGCCAATGTCTTTGTCGCAGATTTAAGTCTCTTTGAGTCATCAAATATTTGAGACTTTTGTGATCCGAATACACATGGCACTTCTCACCAAATAAGTAATGTCGCCATATTTTCAAGGCGAATACGATGGCAGCTAATTCGAGATCATGGGTCGGATAATTTTTCTCATGTGGCTTTAATTGTCTCGACGCGACAGGCCACAACTCGACCTTCTTGCATCAATACGCAACCTAACCCAAGTAGGGAGGCGCCACTATAGATGACAAACTCTTTTCCCGATTCGGCCGCACTAAAATTGAGCTTCCACAAATAAGTTTTCAGTTGATCAAAACTTTTCGACATTTTTCCGTCCATTCGAACTTAACATCATTTTGAAGTAACTTCGTCATGGTGTGGCTATCATCGAGAAACCTTTACAAACCGTCGGTAGTAACCGCAAGTCCCAAAAGCTCCGAACCTCAAGAATATTTCTGAGGCTTCCAGCTAAGTATGGCTAAAATTTTGCTTGGGTCGACTCGAATACCCGATGTAGATACCACAAGACCCAAGAAGCTAACCTCTCTTAACCGTAACTCACACTTGCTGAACTTAGCATATAACCGCTATCCCGTAAAATTTGCAACACTAATCTCAAGTGTTCAAGATGTTCGGTCTCATCTCTTGAATAGACCAAGATGTCATCAATGAACACAACTACGAACCGTCCAAATCGTCTCAAGATCCGATTCATCAAATCCATAAATACCGTAGGGCATTAGTGAGCCGAACGGCATCACTAAGAACTCGTAGTGACCGTACCTCGCTCGAAAGCGCTTTTGGTACGTTCAATCTCGAATCCATAATCGATAATAACCCGATCTCAAATCTATCTTTGAAAACACCGAGGCTCCCTTTAGTTGATCAAACAAATCATCAATACGCGGTAACGGATATTTATTCTTTATCGTCACTTTGTTCAGCTGACGATAGTCAATACACAACCTCATGGTTCCGTCCTTCTTTTTCACAAACAATACTGGTGCATCCCAAGGTGAGAAACTTGGTCGAGCAAACCTCTATCCGTCAATTCTTGCAACTGGGCTTTCAACTCTTTTAACTCGGTTGGTGCCATATGATACGGAGCTATCGAAATCGGGGTAGTCCCAGGTACAAGCTCAATACCAAACTCTATCTCCGAACAGTGGCAAACCCTAATTCTTCTGAAAAACATCCGGTATTCACAAACCACCCAAGCAGATTCGTGTTTTATTTCTAACTCCTTATCATCAAGTACATACGCAAGGTATGCTTCGCACCCCTTTCTTACATATTTCTGGGCCAACGTTGATGATATTACAGCTGCCAACCCCTTTAAGTCCGTAGACTCAACTCGGATCATCTCGTTATTTGCGCACCTCAAATCAATAGTCTTGCTTTTGCAATTCACAACCGCATCATGCACGGTCAACCAATCCAACCCAAGAATAACATCAAATTCATCGAACGGCAAAAGCATCAAGTCCGCGGAAAACAGAACCTCGAATTACTAGGGGCATTTCTTACACACTTTGTCAACAAGCACGTAACGACCCAAGGGATTTGACACCGAATTACGAACTCGAGAGACTCAATAGGTAAAGTCTTCTTTGGATGCTAAGGTTTTGCATATATAAGAATGAGTAGAACCGTGGTCAATCAAAGCAATCACATTAGTATCAAAGAGAGTGAAAGTACCGGTAATAACATCTGGCGAGGAAGCATCCTCGCGCGCAGATTGCATAAGCCCTAGCAGAGCGTGAGCCTCGGATCTGGTCGTAGCATCTCTAGATCCTCTCGACCACCACTAGCATTGCTCGTATTTCTAGATGGTCTACCTCGGCGAGCAGTAGCGCCTGCTTCCCACTCGATTTACATTCTGCTCGAGCAACCTCGGGCAATCCTTAATGAAGTGGTCGATCGATTCGCACTTGTAACAGAGCGGTCATGGAATCTACAACTTCCGAATGCCATTTGCCATAATATCGCACTCAGCTCGTCTCGTCGTTCATTCCCAACACCGGCGATCAAGTGCCTCGTGTACCCATAGGGGTCGATCACGATCTCGTCTAAAAGGCCCGGTGCCTCTAGACCGCCCACATCATCTCAAAATTTCTTCGATGCTGTTGAAGAGACTTTCCGAGGATCTTTTACGAAACTCTCCGCCCCACATCAACTTTTTGTTTTTCTTTTCTAAGCTCTTGGCTTTACAAGCTCGCTCGACAAGTACTACTTAACTCTCGCATTTCAAGAATGCCAACCAACATTTTATATCTTCATTCAGCCCATCCTCGAGCGTTTACACATGATGCCTCGGACGAAACACATTCTCGAGCGTATCTACTAAGTCTAACAAATTTTCGCCGAATCGTGAATTGACATAGAACCTTGCTTAAGCTCAAGAAATTCCTTCCGCTTTTTATCAACAAATCTTTGATCGATATACTTTTTCCAAACTCGCTTTGGAAAACTCCCAAGTTACTTGCTCTCGGGCACAACAAAGTCGAGTACTCCACCAATAGTAGGCGTAATCGCGTAGCAAGGAGATAGTACACTTTAGGCATTCATCGGTGTACAAGATAGCTCATCGAGTGCGGGATAGTGTTGTCTAACCAAAATTCAGCTTGCTCGGCATCGCCGCTATCCGTAGCCTTAAATTCAGTAGCCCGTGTTTCCTGATTCTATCAACTGGGGCTTATTTGACCTTATTTGGTCGATTCTGGGAGGCATTGTAGGTGCGGGGGTTGTGTTTCTTGGGAATGGAGGTTGTGGAACAGTAGATTAGTTCGAATGTATTGGTTGAACCAATCATTCATCACGTTATAAAAAGCTTGCCTAGCCTCATCATTCGGATTACTAGCATTAGGTTGAGAGTCTGCCGAGTCTGTCCCTTGTCAAAGGGAGCAGCGCTACACTCTCAAGATCATCACCACCGCTTCGGTCGGGATCGGATCCATTACTATAAATAAACACATTTCAATTGTCGAAATCACCACACTATCAAATAATCACATAAAATGGCATGTATAGCTAGACCCAAACGCATTACGGTAGTCCTAGAATCGACTAAACTGTAGCTCTGATACCAATAAAATTGTAACACCCCGTACCCGAGTCCGTTACCGGAGTCGAACACAAGGTGCACACAAACTTAACTTAATTATTTTCACAGTCCATGAAAAAAATTTCCAGGCAAGCTGGTTACTGCATCACTATCGCCTTAAAAATCATATCTTGAGTTTCAAAGCTCGAAAATAAGTTTCGTAATTTTTCCCTGAAACTAGACTCATATGTCCATCTACAAATTTTTTTCTAGAATTTTTGGTAGGGCCAATTCGTACAGTTTATTAGTTAAAGTCTCCCCTGTTACAGGGATCAACTACACTGACCTTCGCGCATTACGACTTGGATATATCCCTGTACAGGGATTCAATACTGATACCGTTTGTTTCTATAGAAACTAGACTCAAAGAGAAATCTATAAATATATAGCATGACTCCTAATTATCTCTGGTTAATTTATAGTGAATTTCCAAAGTCGGAATAGGGGATCCAGAAACTGTTCTGGTCCTGTTTCACGAGAACTTTAATATCTCTTAACATATAACTCATATGACCTTTTTGTTTCTTCCATATGAAAGTAGATTCATCAAGGTTCATTTAAATAATTTATTCACTATTTAATTCCATTCCTACAATTTTTAGTGATTTTTTAAATCCACACCACTGCTGCTGTCAGCATCTATTTTCAAGGTAAACTTTACCTATTTCGTGGTCTCCATGGACCAACTAGAGTTTTGTCATACATAGGTCCACATATAATCATATTTAGCCATTCCAATGGCTGATCATTTGCCCAACACTTCCATTCCAGTCCACAGTCACATCATGAAACCATACATATATACATAAACACAAATGGTCTAATGCCATACTCCACTTTTACGAGCCATTTTCGCATGGCTCTACACACATACATCACAAAACGTACTTGAAAAAAAAAAACAGCAAAGGGTAGTCCTATACATGCCATATCCAGAGTTCAACTAAATGAGTACCAAAGGGCTTTGATAGTGTGGATGACTTCGACTTCGATGATCCCGAATCCGATAGCTAACGAACAAAATCTAGAAAACAAAGAGCCAAAGCAAAGGGGTAAGCAATTTAATGCTTAGTAAGTTTCAAGCAATGAAATCGGCTTTGACTAAAGCATTACGTTCACATAGCTAAATGAATCACTCTATTAATACACATTCTCATAATCATACTTACTTCACACTTCATCAACATATACACACACAAGGTATCAACCTATCTAAGAGCCGAAAGTTCGTTAGTCGATTGAACGAACACTATTTCAAACGAATCGACTTTTCCGATGCACATGTAAACATACCTTATCGTATGGGTTTTTCGAGCGTATTAATTGAATTTATTACAGCACCAAAACGCTCACCTTCAAACCGAGTTTCTTCGGAATTTAGTCGGATATAACCACAAGCACAATTGCCCTCGGTTCTTAACCCGGATTTGGTAACTTGCACAAATGCCTTCGGGTCTTAGCCGGATATAACAACTCGCATTTAATGCCTTCTTTCTTAGCTTGATATAACAACTCGCACGAATGCCTTCGGGACTTAGCCCGGGTATCATTCAAATGCTCATGTACACATATATCAATAATCACGACACATCCATATTTCATTTTCGTTACTAAGGCTCAAACACAAAACATTTATCCAACCTTTCCAATTTCGGCCCAATAGCCACACACAAAGAGCATGATTTCAATTGACTTTACAACGTAGTCCCTACACACATTCGGCTATCCGCCATAATATGACAAATCATTTCAATATAATTCAAGTAGGGTCATTACTCGAAGACTTACCTCGGATGTTGTCGAACAATTCCGATGGCTATTCGACCACTTTTTCCTTCCCTTTATCGGATTTAGTCCCCCTTTGCTCTTGAGCTTAATTTAACAAATAAATTGATTTAATCATTTGAGCATCGACAAGAGGAATTCAACGTACTTAGCCCACATATATTCATTAGACATTAAAGTCACATATGTACGGAATTCATGAATTAAACTCAACACATTAGTTAGTACTCTCCTTAGCCGAATTTTCTAAGTCAAGATAAAGCCTTCAACATGCTTACTCATGGCCGAACAACACATCAACCTAGGTACTCATTCATGTGGCCGATTATGCATGTTGGTGTTGAGGCCAATTACGTGTTTAATACCACACATGAATGGCATACATTTTACTAACTAATGCATTACATATTGTAGCTCAATACACATCTATCATTCACTTCATAACCGAAACATCATCACAAGTAAATATACACCTTGAGATAGTATATATGTCATACCAATACATCATGTGCAAACATATATACATATAGGTGCAAGGGCGAATCTCAAGTTGATTATAACCAAATATAAACGATATCCAAAAACACAAATCTTACCTACCATGCAATAAGCATAAATCATTCTTATGGATATACCATGGCGAATACATCACAACACCATATCATTTCGATTTTGGTCATGGTTAAACAAAGAACTTAATGTCTCACTCCAAAATGCTAAAAAGAAGGTCCAAGAGCCATCAATCCACCATCACATGTATCATTAGCAAGCTTCATATTTAACATGCAATGGCATCAACACAAAATCCACCTTGGCCGAATATCATCCCCATGACATAGCAATGTTTTGAACCATGGACTAATTAGAACTCAAGCTAGTAACTAAAAACATGCATGAATCTCATGGAACACCATCAAACATACCTTAACTTAGATGCAAATATGGCCGAATATCTTCAACCTTTCTCCTTTCAAACCGGCCAAGAAGAACCAAAGGATGAAGCTTTTCTTTTCTCTCTTTTCTTCCTAGTTTTGGCTCAAAGAAAGGATGAACAATTTTTTTTTCTTTTCTTCAACTCACGGCAATGGGGATCACACACCTTCTTTCTCTTTTTTTTCATTTCTTTATTCCTCACCTTAGTTTAATGTTTCCTCCCATATTGCACCAACAAAACATGTCTATGACATGTTTTGCCCATCCTCCCTTGTCATGGCCGCCACCACTTATAAAAGAGGGTATTTGACATGCAAAACCATTGTTTTGCATGCATGCTTCAATTAGTCATCACACAATTCCTATCCTACTTTCAAAGTTTACTACTAGGTCCTTTTAGTGAAATTCACATTTATAACCCTAAATCAAATCATCAAAATGTCACACACAATTAACACATATCATAGGCATCAAAATGAATATTAAATTATTTTTATGCCTCGGTTTTGTGGTCCCAAAACCACATTCCGACTAGGGTCGTTTTAAGGCTGTCACACTCTAAAACTTGTATTCAACCCAAATCTTACAGATTTCATTGTAACATTTCACTGATAAGGGGTGTAAGGGTAGTAAAGCCTCAAATTTAACTCGTACATAAATGCACCTAACACATGCTATCACCAATAGCCAATTCATTTCTAATTTCACATTTTCAAAACGTTTAATAAATATTTGCTTTTAATCAATTTTTTTAGCACATAGTTCATATGCCAACTCAAATCGCTAATTCACAATCAAAACATTCATATAGCAATTATAGGCAACATATCACAACTCATATACTCATATCATTTCATTCATATGAATCATGCCACAATTCAAAAGAAATTTCATGTTTCTCATATGGCCCAAATATTCATAGTCACTGGCTTATAAACTCATCAAGCTTTCAGATAACTCACATAACAATTAATCATATACATATATACTTTTCATTGCCAAATTTCATATAATGTCATACCTCTACGAGTCTCAACTCATCATCAACACATTTTCACTCAAACATTTGAGTACACATTCCATACAATCAGAATTTGCTCGGTTAGAAAACTTATCTGTCTCATCAAAATAATTTTCGTCAGAGTTGGAAGATATCACACTATCACAGGTTAAATGTGGCATGTATAACTAGAATCACATACGCTATGGTAGTCCTAGAACCGACTAAATCATAGCTCTGATACTAATAAAATGTAAAACCACTAACCCGTATCCATCGCCGGACTAGGGTTAAGAGGCATTACTAGGCATATCAGAATATTTCGCAATCATTTCACAATAAAAAATCAAGCATCGTCATATTATAGTCAAACATAAACATTAAGTCCCTTTCTTAGGTCAATGAGACCATAAACATGCATTAGGAAGATGTCGGGACTAAATCGAACACAAACAAAATCTTTATTTTCCAAAAATAACAATTTTTCTGAGTTATAAAGGTCACACGCCCATGTGAACAGGCCGTGTGCCTTACACGGCATTGGACACACCCGTGTGTCTAGGCCGTGACAAAACAAAGCATACATACTGACTTATACACACGGCCATAAGACACGCCCGTGTGCCTTGGCCGTGGTCAAGACTAACTTTAAATTGTAGGACTACGTCAAAGGACACACGACCGTGTAACATGACCGTGTGTCGCACCCAGCTGAGACACACGCCCGTGTATTTGCCCGTATGGACAAAAATAGGCCATTTGAATAGCCAATTTGCCACCCAATTTGAGTCCTCCCTACAAGCATCATTCAAGCATCAATATACTACATTTTTAGCCAAATTCAACTCCAAACAAGTATCACTCAATCTATAATGTCATCCATCAATTTCATGATCACTTTCTATACCAAAACATACCAATTTCACATGCAAAATTCATTTACTCATACATGATCAACATCTCAAATTACCATGTCAATCTCATACCAATATTATACCTTACATACATACCATAAAACATACTTTTCAAACTGAACTCATACCATGCCCGAATATACACAAACATTAACATCTTTACCAATCCATTTTCGCATGGCTACATATAAATACACAAGTCAAAATGAACCATCTCAAAACTAGCCTATACATGCCACATTACCAAAACTTAAAGCTTTTATTTACTGAAATGATAACCGGATAGTGTGACAACGTCTCCTCCAACATCCAACCCGAGCAAGTCTTTGAAACTCTATAGACATAGGATAATACACGGAGTAAGCTTTAAAAGCTTAGTAAGTCATAAGCAAATAATTCATTTCAATGATATTTATAAATCAATATCATTAAACCGAATTTAACATATCTCAATCACATGTACATTCAGTATACTTATAAATTCATAGAACCACATTAAATAACTCCACTTATCTTGTTTATCGATGAACATATAACCATACTTTCAAAATCGAATAACAACCATTAGCTCATCATATAAATCAAGCTCGCACATATTCATTTCATCGCCAACCTAACCATGGTCATTTATTACGAATCATACATAAAGTTATATCAACTTCTTTTTAAACCCTTCCAAACTCGAACATCTATAATTTCCTTACCTAAACCAAATTGCATATATAGATCATATGTCTAACTCACCATTTTAATTTCAATACCTGTTCCAGTTTTTGAACCAAGAAATCATACATCACAATCATGTTTCATGTTTCATAAATCTCATATCCTAAACAAAGCACCACAATTTCATATAGCGAGTATATATAATACATCACACTACTCATCTTTATTCAAAGTCATATCTTACTTTTAGTTCACATCTTTAATCTTATGAATAGCATTAATAATGCCATTCACTCCAACTCACTTCACCATTCATTTACATAATTTTTCATCTACTTCATACTTAACATCATCCACCACATAGATTTCGTACATACCTATACCATTACCTTCTTATCTGTCACGCTTATCATTTCAATGCTCGAAGCATTAATTCATTCTATCATCCTTGAACATTCAACGAACTCGCACACTTAGTGCTAATTAATTAACCGAAGCTATAATTGTATTGCACACTTAGTGCCAATTAATTAGGCGAAGCTATAGTTGTATCACACTTAGTGCCAATTAATTAGCCGAAGCTATAATTGTATCGCACACTTAGTGCCATTATATTAAACCTAACTTATATCGGTGTCACCCACATAGTGCCATTTACTTAGCCAATGCTATTACAATCTCAGACACCCAGTGCCATTTTAAATGCCGTAGCTATTGCTTTTATCGCACACTTAGTGCATCAAATCCAATTCACATATCACATATTACATATTTCGATCTCACAACCATATTTTTTTTACAACTCAATTCAGCATATATAATGCACACACATTTCAATTTAACAACATTTATATACTTATGAACTTACCTCATACTAACACGAGTGGACCGAAACCACTATTCGATAATTTTTCGACTTTCCCTGATCCAAATTCGATTTCCTCATTTCTTGATCTCAATTTTCCAAGATTAGTGCCGAGCCCTTAAGTATCTTTTTCTTTCTTTTTCCTTTGTACTTTTGGCAAAATAAGATGAACATCCATAATTTTTTTATGCTTTGTTTTATTTAATATAACATTTATTAATCAATTTCCATTTTTAACCTTTAATTCCATTAAAACTACTCCAAATGCCATGCCACTAACTCCCACTATCTCATAAATGGGCTATTTACCATTTAAGGCCATTATATTAAAAAGCCAAGGTCAATTAACACCTTTAACTAATAGCATGAAATTTTTACGCTTTATGCGATTTAGTCCTTTTTACCGAATTAACCATTCAAACGGTAAATTTTCTTCACGAAATTTTCACACGACTCTAATATCATGCTGTAAATATTAAAATAATAATAAAATAAAATTTTTAATTTCGAATCGTGGTCCCAAAACCACTATTTTGACTAGGGTCTAAACTGGGCTGTTACAATTACACTCATTAACATAAACAATCAAGAGCCTCATCAAACACATACATATAACATGTAAATCACACTTCACCACACATCCATCAAGCAACCACATCAAGCAACCGCATCAAGCATAACACATTTGTATGCATGCACAAATAATTAGGGTTACAACCCAAATAATCAATATGAGCCACCTCTCATGACCATATACAAAATAATCATAATACTTTCATGAGCCAACACATTTGGCTAATCAATATGACACATAACAAAAAGACTAAGTCCCTATACATGTCATACTCAAAATGATGAGACTAACTATACCCAAATATTCAATTGATAGTGTGATCGAGTCTCTGACATCTTCCAATCCTCGAGCTAGCTTAGCGACACTATAAGAAAGAGAAAGGAAGGGGCTAAACATTAGAGCTTAGTAAGTTCACATGAAAATAAAATGCAACTTAGACAAATATTAATCTTACATTTAACATAATGAACATAATTTTGCATTTTATCAAAACTCTTAAACTTATTCTTCATATATATACATATTCTTACCATAAGTTCATCATATCTCATTTCATTCTCATGAGTTCGATGTACATACCTGTGCCTACTTGAACATAATAACGTACTTTCTTATCTTTGACGTATTCATCAAGATTACACATTAACTTTTCTTAGAACTACCCGTTGAACACTTGGAATACCATCGGATACATCGGGATCTCCTACCTAAGTGCCTCATATGTAGCCAACGTTACCTCATATCACATATCACATGTTTCTTGATAAACCATAATTTATACATATTTTTACCTAATACTTGGCATAATTATGGATTATTTATTATAAGACTTAGTGAATTTGATGCTCCTAACCCTTTGATTTTATGTTTTATACTTAGGAAAGCCTAGGATAGCAAAAAGAGTGAGAAACAGGCAAAAAAATGGACAAATTGGGCATAAATTAGTGTTGCACACGGCCTAGGCACTTCCACACGGGTGATCTACACGCCTATGTGTGACACACAGGTAGACCACATGCTCGTGTGTCATGGCCGTGTCGATTGTAACACCCCAAACCCGAGACCATCGCCGGTGTCGGACCCGAGGGTTAACAAACCAAGTTCACATGTTTCTGCCCACCAATTTGACATTTCCAGTCAGGCTGGAAAACTGCGTCACTGTCGCCTTAAAAATCATATCTCGAGTTTCAAAATTCGGAAACTGGTTTCGTAAATTTTCCCTGAATTTAGACTCATATATCCATCCATGGATTTATTTCTAGGATTTTTGGTCGGGCCAATTGGTACATTTTATTAGTTAAAGTTACCCCTGTTACAGGGATCGACTGCTCTGACCTTCGCACGGTATAACTTGAATATCTCTCTGTACAGGGCTTTAATGCTGGTGTCGCTTGTTTCTAATGAAACTAGACTCAAAATGGAATCTGTACATATAAGATATATCTCCTAATTCTTTTTGGATAATTTATAGTGAATTTTTAAAGTTGCGACAGGGAACCCAGAAACCATTCTGGCCCTGTCTCACAATAGCTTTAATATCTCTTAACCTGTAACTCCTATGACCGTTTCGTTTCTTCCATATGAAAATAGACTCATCAAGGTTCATTTACATAGCTTATTAACTATCTAATTCCATTCCTATGAATTTTGGTGATTTTTCACATTCATGCCACTGCAGCTGGCAGCATCTGTTTTAAGATAGGACTTACCTATTTGGTGGTCTCCATGATTCAACTAGCCTTACCATACATAGGTTCATATATGATCATTTTAACCATGCCAATGGCTGATCATATGACCAACATTCCCATTTCCAAGCCATAGCCACATCATGACACAAAATATATACATACAACCCACAATTAGTCTAAGTTCATGCTTCCTTTTCGAGCCATTTTCGCATCTACCGTACATACTTACATTACAACATATTTAACAAACAAGGGTAGTCCTATACATGCCATCTCAAGTTCAACCAAAATTTATACCAAAATGGAAGCTTGATAGTGTGGATGACTTCGACTTCAACGATCCCAAATCCGATTGCCTCGAGCGAAATCTAGAAAACTAAGAGCCAAAGCAACGGGTAAGCATTTTTATGCTTAGTAAGTCTCAAGGAATATAATGAACTATAATTTACAGCAATACATTCACATAGCCAAATGCATCATTTCATTAATACACATTCTTACTTCATACTTCATCATTATATAAGTTCGCAAAGCATCAATCAATTCAATAACTGAAATTCATTAGTCGATTGAGCGAATGTTGCTCAAACACGCCGACTTTCCAATGCACATATAACGTACCTTATCCTTTGGGCTTTCCGAGTGTACTAATTAAATTCATTTCGACAACCAACACTCACCTCCAGCCCAAGATTCTTCGAATATAACCGGATTTAATCACGCACAAATGCCTTCGGTCTTAGCCCTGATAGAATAACTCAGACGAATGCCTTCTGCCTTAGCCCGATATAGCCACTAGCACAATTGCCTTCGGTCTTAACCCGGATATAATTTCCAGCATAGTTGTCTTCGGCTTAGCCCGATATCATTCAATTTCTCATGCACACATACATCAATAATCATTGGACATACATATTTCATTTTCAAGTACTAAGGCTCAAACACAATTATAATCATTAGCATATTCGCCTTCGGACTTAACCCGTGGAATTCAAATACTCATACACACATAATCAATAATCATACACATCCATATTTCATCTCACATAATTCAAGTAAGGTCACTTCTTGAGGACTTACCTCGGATGTTGTCGAACGGCTTTTTCTGCTATTCGATCACCTTTTCCTTCCCTTGTCCAATTGTGGCCCTCTTAGCTCTTGAGCTAATTCAAACAAATTCAATTTATTAAAACCTCATTGTGCTTGCTTATGGCCGAATATGACAAGGATTTTAAATGGTCATATGGCCACTCTTTAGCTTGAATACACAATGGTCATGCACATTTTATACTACATCAAGCAATTCAATACAATTTATTTGAGCATCAAAGAAATGCTAAGGCCTTCAATAGGCTACCCAAGGTCAATATTCATGTACATGTTGAGGTCAATTTTGCACTTAATACCTCACAAAAACAGCATGCAATCTACTAATTAATGCTTTGCACATTGTGGCCCAAAACTTATAATATAGCATCAAGCACTTATATGTGTGCTAGGTCAATTGTGCTTGCAATTTCACAAGCATTCTTCCACATTTTCTTCTTTAAATCAATATATTCATCACTTAGTTCATAACCAAACATAATGTGCAATCATATATATGCATATATGAGCATGGCCGAATTTTCAAGGTGTCCATAGCCATCCAAAACACAAATTTTAACTAACATGCAAGAAGCATGAATCATGCTCAAGAATGCATCATGGCCGAATATGACAATCATGCTCCTTTTCAACTTTAATCATGATAAAACAAAGAGAAAACTCAAAATCTTACTCATGAATAGAAAATCCATCATTGCATGCATCATCATCAAGCTTCACACTTAGCATGCAATGGCTTTATCACCATAACAACTTTGCCCAAATACCATTTCCATGGCATAACAAAGATTTGAGCCATGGCTAACATGCACAACAAGTTAGTAACCAAGTCATGCATGAAACTCCAAACACAACCTCATACATACCTTAATCTTGGTACAAGTATGGCCAAATCTCCTTCTAGTTCTCTTCTAAACCAAAAATGGAGCAAAATCGCTTTCTTCCTCCTTATGATTTTCGGCCAAAAGATGAGAAAGGATGAACAAATTTTTTGTTTTCTCTTCTTGGTTGCACGGCAATGGGGGAATGCTACTCTCACACACATTTTTTTTCATTCTTTTCTTACCCATGCTTATTTGTTTATGATTTCTCCCTAATGCCCAACAAAACATGTTTCATGACATGTTTAGCCCATATCACTTTGTCATGGCGGCCATCACTTGTAAAAAGGGAAATTTGACATGCAAGTCCATTATTTTGCATGCATGCTTTAATTAGTCATCACATATTTCCCTATCGTACTTTCAAAGTTCACTACTAAGTCCTTTCTTATAAATTAGCACCTAATTAATAAAAATCGAGACACGAAATATTTACGCATACCAATTCCACATACAATAAGCACGGAATATAACACTTAATTATTCTTGTGACTCGGTTTCGTGGTCCCGAAACCACTCTCCGACTAGGGTCACATTCGGGGTGTCACATCGATATTAATCCAAGTCAGAATTGCACACGGCCTGAGCACCTTCACACGGGCGTGGCACACGACCGTGTCCCTATCGAGCCCAAGTCTAGTTCTACTCGAAAAAGGCTAATTTTGGGCTATTTTGGGCATTCAAAAGTCTATATTAACACCCTAGAAGAGGATTAGAGGAGATATGGAGAGTAGAAGGTAAAAAATACTCAAGGACAGCCATCGGAATTAGCTCGAGAAGAGGATCTACATCAAGAATGAAGATTTCCATCCAATTTCCTAGAAGTTCTTTGGGTTTCTTTATGTTTTGTTGTTTTCCAAATTTTGAGATGTTTTCTATTATTATTATGAACTAAACTCCCTAAATACCTAAGGGACATAAAACCAAAGACGGATCTTATTACTATTTGAATTATATGATAAATACTTGTTCTTATTCTTAATTGTGAGTTTTAATCCTTGTTTTAATGTTCCAGAATATTAATTCAGGTTTTTGATGTGCTTATTCAGTGGAGCAAAAGTCCCTATTAAGAGTAGATCATTCATAATTAAGCGGAGTTGCATGCAATCCTAGAGATAGGATGACATAAATTTGCCGGATTAGAGTCAAATCTAATAAGGGAATCCATAAATCGAGTTAATGTGACAATAGGGTTTTAATTAGAAAGAAATTTTGATTAATCAACCTAAAGTCAGTTGTTTTTAGTCTCGAGAGAGATATTAACATAAATCAGGGGTTTCTATGGATTAAGTCAAGTGAATAAATCGTCTAATTCAGAAGTAATGAGTGAAGTCTAAGTGGATTCTTCCTCGGGTATTGTCTTCTCTATCAGTTTTCTAAAAAGTATTTTCCAACTTTAATCTCTGTTGTAACCTTAGTTAATTAGATAATTAGTTTCAGTTTAAAATCATTCCTTAATTCTTAGGCTAGATAATAAAAAGATAGTAATTACTAGTACTTTTAGTCCTCGTGGATATGATATTTCCGGTCTCACCACAACTATATTACTGTTCGATAGGTGTGCTTGCCTTAGTCGAATTTTGTTAGTTAGTTTCACGACCATCAAGTTTTTGACGCTGTTGCCAGGGACTAAGATATTAGGAACACTTAATTTTTATTACATTAGCCATTTTTATTTTTATTGCAATTTAATTTTGTTTTTATTTACTAAATTTTCTTTTATTTACTTCTGGCAGGTTTTTATAGTTTATGACTAGAAGAAACCCGTCAGGACCTCTACTTTTTGATAGTGAGATCGAGAGCACAGCTTGCAGAAATCGAAGAGAAATAAGGTGAAGCCTACAATACATAGTGGAAGGGCAAGAGGATGATATTCACACCACAACTAAGGAGATGGCTGAAAATCAGAATAATCCGCTTCCTCCTGTGGTTGCTGCAAATCCAGTAAATCAGAATCCTGCTCCTCGTACTATGTATGATTATGCTAAACCTACTTTAACAGGAACTAAATCAAGTATAGTTAGGCCTGCTGTTGCTGCAAATAATTTTGAACTGAAACCTAACACGATCCAAATGATACAATAGTTTGTTCAGTTTGATGGTTTGCAGGACGAGAATCCAAACACTCATTTAGCAAATTTTCTGGAATTCTATGACACTTTTAAGATCAATGGCATTTCTGACGATGCCATTCACCTTCGGTTGTTTCCCTTTTCATTAAGGAATAAAGGTAAACAGTGGTTGAACTCGTTACCTCGAGGGTCAATCACCACTTGGGAACAAATGACCGAGAAATTTTTGCTTAAATGTTTTTCGTCGGCTAAAATGGCTAAATTACGGAATGATATCTCTTCTTTTGTGCAGATGGATTTAGAAACACTGTATGATGCATGGGAGAGATACAAAGATCTATTGAGAAGGTGCCCTCACCATGGATTACCCCTTTGGCTACAAGTTCAAACTTTCCACAACAGGTTAAATCCCTCGACATGACAAATGATTGACGCAGCTGCTGGTGGGGCTATTAAGAATAAGACACCTGAAGAGGTTTATGAGTTCATAGAAGAGATGTCACTGAATAATTATTAGTGGCAAGTCATGAGAACAAAGCTGACAAAAGCAACTGGTGTTTTTAACGTTGATTCAGTTACTATGCTTTCCAATCAGGTAGAACTTTTGATTATAAAAATTGATGGTTTACTTGGTTCTACGCAGGTACATCCAATAATGCAGTACGATACAAGTGGAGGTGGATTAAATAATTTAGAATATCCACCCTATGGCCTTAACATGGAGAACGAGCAATTGAACTATATGGGTAATAATCCTCGACCTCAAAATAATCCTTATAGTAACACTTATAATGCAGGTTGGAGGAACCACCCAAATTTCTCATGGGGAGGCCAAGGAAATCAAAGACCACTACCCTCTCCAGGCTTCCAACAACAACCTTACTAGCCAGAGAAAAAACTAAACCTTGAGGAGATGATGACAAAATTTATCTCAGTAGCAGAGACTCGTTTTTAGCATACTAAAACTGCACTTAAAAATCAGCAAGCATCAATTCAAAGGCTCAAGAATCAAATAGGACAGCTGGCTAAGATGATTTTAGAGAGACCACCAGGGAGCCTACCTAGCAAGACCGAACCCAATCCAAAGGAGCATGTGAAAGTAGTTACATTAAGGAGTGGAAAGGTGTTAGCTGAATCTGAAAAGAAACCAGAACCTGATAGAAGGGAAGGTGAGGAGGAAGAACCCGAAAAGAATGAAAAACCAGTGTTGAGGGAATATAAACCACCAATCCCATACCCAACAAAGTTGAAGAAAGACTGCATGGATGCACAATTCAGTAAATTTCTCAAATTTTTTAAACAATTACATATTAATTTACCTTTTGTTGACGCTATCTCGCAGATGCCTACATATGTAAAATTTTTAAAGGAGCTTTTAACAAATAAAAGAAAATTTGAAGACTTGGCTACAGTGGTACTCAACGAGGAATGCTCGGCTATACTCCAAAATAAACAGCCAACCAAACTGAAAGATCCAGGAAGTTTTACTATTCCCTGCTTTATTGGTAGTTTGAATGTTGAGAAGGCACTAGCTGATTTAGGTGCTAGCATTAATTTGATGCCATATAAAATGTTCAAACAACTTGGTCTTGGGGAACCGAAACCCACGAGGATGAATATTCAAAATAACTGATAGATCTGTTAAATATCCTAGGGGTATTATAGAGGACGTACTTGTAAAAGTAGATAAATTTATATTCCCTGTTGATTTTGTTGTGCTTGACATGGATAAGGATGTTGAGGTGCCTTTAATTTTAGGTCGTCCATTTTTAGCCACTGCTAGGGCTGTTATTGATGTGGGTGATGGTAAACTTATGCTTAGAGTAGGTGACAAAGAGATTATTTTTAAAATTTATGATGCCATGAGATTTTCTAGGGAACAGGATGACTCAGGTTATTTTATTGACTTTATTGATCATGCTACTCAAGACTCTTTACAGGAAATCGTACATAAGGACATGTTGGAACTGTGTCTTGCCCAAGGAGAGGAGGTAAATGATGATGACTCTGAGATAGGTAAGATAAAAGCTGAAATAAATTCCAATGAGCCTTCACTGAGACAGAAGAGCTACGAGGGTATTGAGGTAAACAATGAATTAAAATTAAAACCTTTTGTTGAAGAACTGCCTAAATTGGAGTTAAAGCAATTACCAGATCACTTAGAATACACGTTTCTTGGTGATAATTCCACATTACTAGTAATTATTGCTTAAGGTTTACAGCCAATCAAAAAAGACGAGTTACTCAAAGTATTAAAGGAGCATAAAAGAGCCATAGCTTGGGAGATTTCTGACATAAGAGGGATTAACCCTTCTTTTTGCACACATAAAATTTTAATGGAAGATAAATTCAAACCCTGTGTGCAAGCTCAAAGAGGGTTGAATCTTAACATGAAATAATTCGTAAAAGCTGAGGTAATTAAACTTCTAGATGCTGGAATTATTTATCCTATTTCTGATAGTTCCTGGGTGAGTCCTGTGCAGGTTGTTCCTAAGAAAGGAGGCATGACTGTTGTGGCCAATGAGAAGAATGAATTAATTCCAATACGAACAGTTACGGGATGGAGAGTCTGCATTGAATATAGGAAATTAAACGATGCCATAAGAAAATATCATTTTCCCCTACCATTCATTGATCAGATGTTGGAAAGATTACCTGGACATATGTATTATTGCTTCCTAGTTGGACTCTCCGGTTATTTCCAAATCCCAATAGCTCTTGAGGAACAAGAGAAAATGACATTTACATGTCCATACGATACGTTTGCTTATCGACGAATGCCTTTTGGATTATGTAATGCTCCTACTACTTTTCAGCAATGCATGAACTCGTGGAAGACATTATGGAGGTATTTATGGATGACTTCTCGGTACCCGGTAACATTTTCCATCTTTGCCTTAAAAATTTAAAACGAGTCTTAATTAGATGTAAGGAAATAAATCTTGTACTAAATTGGGAAAAATGTCACATCATGGTTCGTGAAGGAATTGTGTTAGGCCATAAAATTTCTAGTAAGGGAATCGAGGTTGATAAAGAAAAAATTGAAACTATTGAGAAACTACCTCCCCCTAATTCAGTTAAGGCTATTCGTAGTTTTTTAGGACATGCTAGATTTTATAGAAGATTTATTAAAGACTTTTCTAAAATAGCTAAGCCTTGAACGAATTTTCTAGAAAAAGATGTACCTTTCAATTTCAGTCAAGATTGTTTAGAAGCGTTCAATACTCTTAAGGATAAATTAATATACGCTCCAATTGTAGTTGCACCTGATTAGAATTTACCTTTTGAACTAATGTGTGATACGAGTGATTTTGTAGTAGGAGCGATTCTTGGACAGCGGAAAGACAAGCACTTTCAACCGATTTATTATGCTAGCATGTAACGACCCAAAATCCGTGGGCACCGAAAAAGTGTGTTATTGGGTCTCTGTCTTAGTGAAATAAGTTCGAAAATAATTATTAAAAATATTTATGAGCCTAGTAGTGTGTCTAATTAGGTTTTAATTAAGTAAATTTAGCTTAATTTAGAGTAATTAGTAAAAAGGATTAAATTGAATAAGGGTAAAAGTTTAATTATAGATTAAAGAAAAACTAGAAGGACTAAAGAGGAAATTAAACCATTTTCTATAGCTGAGGCGGTTTAACGTGGAAAAATATCAAAGATTTTATTGATTAAAATATATATATATTTGTTTAATAATTAAGTATATTATATTATTATATTATATTATATTATATTATATTATATTATATTATATTATTATATATAAAAGAAAGAAATGAGTTAAAAAGAAACAGAAATGAAAATGAAAACAGAGAAGAAACAGGGGAGAAAGAAGAAAAAGGAAAATTTAGGTTTCAAGGTTCAAAATTAAATTGGTAAGTCAATTTAATCCTTTTCTTATAATTTTTAAGTTTTTGGAGTCCTAAGACAAAATATGTCATGATTTATATTGAAATTTTGAAAGATAGTAGATTTCTAAACATGAGTTATGTTGAACAAATGATAGAATTGGGGTCTATTTGATAGAAATTTTAATTGGAATTGAATAAAGGATTGAATTGTAAACTAAGCTATAAGTTTTGAGTTTTAGGAATAAATTGAAATAAATTCGAAATTATGAAAATATGATAAAATTTAAATAGTTAGATGTGGGTTTGACAAGAAATTGAGTAGCAAAGAGGTATGAATTGAGAAAGAAAATATATAGGTTTAGTTGGGATTAAATTGGAATTAAAGTAAAAGTTAGATAAAAATTTCAGCATTTAAATTGTGTTATGCTAATAATTGTGAAATTATTTTAATTGTTCCTAGCTAATATCGAGCCCAAGCATCGCCCAAAAGGAAAAGGAAAGATCGTCAAGGATTAAATCCAAGAAAAAAATTCGTTTGTATCACCATAACTCAAGCTTTATAATTAATATGTGTTTAATTTAATATGAATGTGTGGTAAGTATTTTAAGGTAAGTATTTAATGAATGATAAAATTTGTGATTGGGTATTAAAATTTAGATTGATACCGAATCAATTATGGGATACCGAATATTGTTTTGAATACCGAATTGAACTGTGAAATTATCAATAATGTTACGATATTGCATTGAACTCGTAAAATTTCTAATGAAGTGAACTATCGTATTATTGTGAAAATTGATCAAAATAATAAATTATAATTAATATTAAATCGAAATGGAAATTGTAATGAAAATGATTTAAATACCCTATTAACTAGTCGGGCTAGTCGGATATAGTTGACATGCCATAGGATATGGAAGAGTACGGGTTTTTGCCGGCCATCGATCGATACACTTATGTGCCGACTCATCATTATCGCTATCATTATTATTACCAATTCGACACTTTGTGTGTCGAAAATTGTTACCATTATCATTATGATTCAGACTTTGTGTGTTGAATACTATTATCATATCGCTACTACTACCGCTATCGACATCGATTAGGTACTATGTACCATTAAGGCACATTGTGCCGTATTGGTATGTTGGTTGGAATCCGTGTATCCACCGAGTCCGAGTCAAGTTAATAGGGGCAAATGAAATAAATCTACTGATAAAACTAAATTTGAATGATATGGCATATGTGAAAGTTGAGAATTGAAATAAAGAAATAAGAATGATATATATATATAATCGAACGATAAAATAAAAAGATTTAATTGTTTATTAAGTGATGATGATTGTAACGTAAAAGCATGTGTAATTCCCCAATTTTCGGGAATTCTGTGAATGTTGGCATAGGTTTAATTATGTTAGTGGGCCTCTAGAAGGCCCAAGCTTAAGATAGAACCCGACAAATTTAGTTAATTTTTGTTCCATAAGAAAAAGCGGGTGAAATATGAAATAGGACCTATGTGAAAATGTTTGAAAATGCTATAGGCTAAATTGAAGTGGCCAAATAAATAGGAGTGCAAAATAGGAGGATTTACATGACAAACCTCCCATTTTACATGAAGTGGCTGGTCATCATGTTGTTGTAGACAAAATGTGCACTTGATATCCATAATTTATGGTACAAATTGATACAAATTGATAATGGGTTAGGTAAATGTTCCATGATAATGGGTTAGGTAAATGTTTCATGATAATGGGTTAGGTAAATGTAACATGATAATGGGTTAGGTAAATGTTCCATGATAGGAATTTCATGTCTTTTGTATTAAAGAATTAAATGGATGAAATATGAAATTTTATCAAAAGAAAAAGGGGTGAAAAGAACAAAGTTTTGTCCATCTTTGTTTATCATAGCCGAAAGTTAGAGAAGAGAAAGGAGAGGAGAAAGCTCTTGAATGTTCGGTCACTTGGGGAAGAAAATTGAAGGTAAGTTCATGGTAGTTTGCTTCTATCTTGATGTTCATGAGTTCTTCTTGATTCTACCTTAACTCTTGAAGCATATTTTAGTTTTTAGTTGTGTTGTGAGCATTTAGTCAAGAATTAAAATGAAGGAAATGGTTGTTGTTTCATGTTCTTTTGATGAAAAATGGAAGATAGGTGAAGTTGAGCCAAACAAATGAGCATGCATGTGCCTTAGATGCTAAAGGGAAAAATCGGCTAACATGTTGTGCTTTAAAATGATGAAATGGAGATTATACTTAAGTAAAATCATAGATATGTGATGATTGATTGGTGATATACATGTTCAAATAACATGCATGCAAGTTATGTATGAAAGAGTGAATTTGGTAATAAATCGCTTGGGATGAAGCGAACGTGACTTTGGAAAATCACTATAAATTGTGGGAGATGAGTTAGAAGCTGAATAAATTATGTAATTAAATCTTAATGAGTCTAGTTTCAAATGAAATAAACGAGAACATATTTGAATTCTGTACAATGAGAAATTTGATTCGTAATGAAGAGTGGTCAGATTAGCCAAACAGTGAAACATGCGAAATTTTGAGAAAAATGTGGTATTGATTGGCTAAACAAAAAATTCTGAAAATTTTATGGATAGAAGATATATGAGTCTATTTTCAGGGAAAATTAACGGCACTTGATTTGGAGTTTCGTAGCTCCAGTTATAAATGATTTAGTGACTGTTGCTCAGGAAGACAGCTTGCAGTGAAATTATGATTATGCGGTAAACATTGGCAAATTTGTTAATGAGTTGCTTATTGATTTCTTATAAGCTTACTCTAATCTGTAGGTGTGATTGGCCGAATATTGTAAGGGGTTAATACGTAGTTCGTATTTGAATAGTTAGATTAACGTGTTAGTAATCCAATTGTAGGCGTTCGTGTGGATCTCACAAGATATCGTTGCAAACAAGTGTGTAACTAACACCCTCTTATAGACTAGATCGGCACAAGCCGAAAAGCCGAAATGCCGAGAAGCCGGTATTTTGAGATCTTGCGAGTGTGTGAATGCTCATGAGATTAATAGTGTGATGTATATGGTAAATTAAAGTGATAAGACTGCAGAGTGCGCAATTCTGTGCATTTCAATATTTTTGGGCTTAATGGGCCAAAAACGGGATAATGGGCCAACGGGCCGAAATTGGTAAGAAAATGCGGTAAGTGTTTCTGATCGTAAGTAAATGGCTATGTTATGTATGAAAACCTTAAGAATAGTTAAATTACTTGAATACCCCTATGTATGCAAAATTACCATTATACCCCTAGGGTTACTTTTGACCAAAAGCATGACGATCCGATTCTCGTATGATGTATGCCATGATTATATATCTCGCTGCATGGGGACTTGGGTTATACTGTGGAGGAAGCGCCCGGTGGCTATGCCATAATTATTCGATCCGTGGCTCGCCACATATATCTCCCCGTGGCTATGCCACGCTTATTTGATCCGGTGGCTCGCCACATATATCTGCTTCCGTGGCTCGCCACAATATTCAGATCTGGTGACTTCGTCACAATATATGGCAGCCTCGCTGCGATTTCTGTGGTGTGTAGCGGTTGGGTGGGTTGAGTTGTCTCCCCACACCGTGTAAGGTTGGTACGGGGGTGTATACGGTTGGATATGGTTGGGTTTCTGCATAAACATGTAATATCTGTTCTGTTCTGTTATGGGCCTATGGGCTTTATTCTAAATTCTGTTCTGGGCTAAGGCCAACTTATTCTATTTCTATGGTTTGAGCTGATATGGGCTATGGTTGGGTTAATTTACACACTGAGTTTCCCCAAACTCACCCCTTTTATTTTCATCCACGCAGGTAATCCCCAACCATAGTGGGCTTGGAGCTGTGAGGGAATCTTGAGTGGCCACCCGCTCGAAAGTTTGATTTTCTTCTAGTGAACTGGACATCCTTTTATTTACGTTTGAAGTTTGGGTTTTTAAATGTAATAAGGCCGCTTTATTATTTTTGATGGTTTTAATATGTATTACTAAGATAGGTATTACTTATTTTAACTGTTGAAATTGGATAGCTTTAGGGCGCGTTTTCAAAAAACAACAATTGATTTCAAAATAACACGACAACAAGCAAAGCTTCCGCAATGAAAGTATTTTCCACAATTAATCACTTTTCCTAAAAATGACTTAATCAAATCGGTTTCCTAGAAATATCCATGACGTTAAGGTGTGGCAATGGCGGAATGCATGTCTAGGATTGGATCCGAAGGGAGCTTGGTACTTAAGCAATCCGATGGACTCACCACCTCTTTTCCGGTTTCCTACCGGTGCAGACTTCCATTCACTTTAACCTATAATGAAATTATCTTTTAAAACACTAAGTAAGTTTTTCTGGATCAACAATATAAAATGTTTTGAACGCTTCGATGTGGCATGTCGGATCCGGTCATAACGTCTGGGCTGGGTTTGGGGTGCTACAGCATGTGTGTGATTTAATGTATTTAATTATAAACTGAAATATAGTGATACCACTGAGCATACGGTTGTTTCTGTGCACAGGTTGTAGAAGTCAAGCATCGAACCAAAGATCCAAAGCCGAACCGACTTCAAAGAACTTTTGGTGATGTATATTTTCTTTTGGTAATGTGGCATGTACATAGGATGTGTATAAAGGTTATTATGTTTTGAATATAAATGGTTTAAAATATTAGTATTGCAAGTCTAAAAATTATAATGAAAAAGTTTATCCATTTCAATTTAATTAGTACAATGATAATTTTAAATTGATATTATGTTGATTAAGTTGATTAGAAAGTATTTAGGATAGAAAATAAATGTGTGAAATAAATTGGTTAAATTGGTTATGTTTGAAATGAATATGGTTTAATTGCGTGGGGTTTTATGTAAAAATAAGCGTAAATGCCGTCAAAATTTATAAAAAAAAAAATAAATAAAAAATGTAGTACTTAAACGAGTCCCGTTTCACTTAAATGTATGATTTAGATTTGAATAGTTCAATATAGGGATTTAGTAATTAAATTATGCTATGAATGTTATTTTATTTGTGAATTATTCATAAGTTGTCTGATACGACTGGTAAAGCCTCGTAATTTTGTTCCGGCGATGGTTCGGGGTTAGAGGGTGTTACAATTATTGGTATCAGAGCTAAGGTTTAGCCGATTCTCGGACTAAATCAGGCTCGTAAATGAGTCTAGAAGTACATGCCACATTTAAGTCGAAACTGAGTCGGGTTTTTGGATGCTAATATATTTATTTGATTTTGTTATATAGATAAAATGTCAGATGAAATAATGGATAATGTTGAACAGGAAATGTATACTAGAAGTCGAGAATTTGAAGAAACTGAATCTGCTACACCTAGTGTGAATCCGTTAGATAATCAACCTCCTAACGTAGGAAGAGAAAGAGATGCCTCACAACTGTTAAGAGATATAGCTGATGCATTACAGCATATAGTGAGAACTATACATGTTATTACATCAGTACCTACTGTCAGACAGGCCCCGATTAAAGAGCTACGAAAATATGGTACCACAGAATTTCAGAGATTAAAAGGAGTTGATCCGTCCGCTGCTAAAAATTGGATGGAAACAACAAAAAGAGTTTTGCAACAATTAGACTGCACCCCCCGAGAGAGCCTGATATGTGCTGTATCACTGTTACAAGGAGAAGCCTATCTCTGGTGGGAATCTATGGTCAGACATTTTCCGGATGATCAGGTAACCTGGGACTTGTTTCAAAAAGAATTTCAAAAGAAGTATATTGGGGAATTGTACATCGAAGAGAAAAAGCAAGAGTTTTTAGTGCTAAAATAGTGGAATATGTCAGTATTGGATTATGAGCGAGAGTTCTCTAGATTGAGCAGGTATGCATCAGAATATGTTCCAATCGAGGCTGATAGTTGTAAACGATTTCTACGAGGACTGCGAGATGAAATCAAGATTCAATTGGTAAGTCTCGTAATTCATCAACTTGTTGATCCGGTTGAGCGAGCAAAATGATAGAACAAGTACTAGGCCTGGATAAAAAGTCAGAAATGGGTAAATCAGTTGGGAAACGTATGGGAACCACCAGTTCTAATCCATTACCGAAGAGATTCAGAGAATCAAGAAATGGTTGGAGATCAAGCTTTGGTCCGATAGGGTGATGTAAGCAGAAAAATAGATTACCGCCTCTACCTAGTAGTGTAAAAGCTCCGCCCTGGAAAAGTGAAAATCTTGAATACGATTATTGTGGGAAAAGACATTTTGGTAAATACTGGAAGAAAACCGTAGGATGTTTCCGCTGTGGCTCTAATGAACACTTTGTTAAAGATTGTCCGAGAATTCAGAGTAGTACACCTGCCACATCTCAGAGATCGGTATCGACTGCCAGAGGTAGAGGAATATCTAGAGGAGGTTCTGTTTCAAGGAGAGGAGGAGTTGGTAGAAGCAGTGATATAGCTACATAGCAATCTGAAGCTAGAGCTCCAGCTAGAGCTTATGTAGTCAGAACCCGGGAAGAAGGCAATGCTCACGATGTGGTGACAGGTATATTTTTACTGTATTCCGAGCCTATTTATACTTTGATTGATCCTGGATCTTCGCACTCATATATTAATTCAAAATTAGTAGAGTTGGGGAAATTAAAAACAGAAATGTCTAAAGTCTCAATAAAAGTATCAAGTCCATTGGGGTAAACAATATTAGTTAATCAGGTGTGCCCGAGATGCCTGCTAATGACATATGATAAAACTTTTCCGGTGGATTTATTAATAATGCCTTTTGGGGATTTTGATGTTATACTGGTTATGGACTGGTTAGCTGAACATGGGCTAATTTTGGACTGTTATAAAAAGAAATTTAGCATTCAGACTGAAGATAGTGATAGTGTAGAGGTAAATGGAATTCGTACCAGTGGGTTAGCTCGAATCATATCAACAATTAAAGTTAATAAGTTGCTTCATCAGGGTTGTACAACATATCTGGCATATGTTATTAATTCGATTCACCTAAGTCGGTAGTCGATTAGAACTGTATGTGAATTTCCAGATGTATTCCTTGAAGAGTTACTGGGATTGCCACCTGACAGAGAAGTAGAATTTGCAATTGAAGTATACCCGGGTACAGATCTAGTGTCGATACCTCCATATCGTATGTCACCTACTGAATTGAAGGGGTTGAAGGTACAACTGCAAGATTTACTGGAACGAGGTTTTATACGACCTAGTACCTCACCGTGGGGAGCTCCAGTGTTATTTGTTAAAAAGAAAGATGGTTCAATGCGATTGTGTATTGATTATCGGCAATTGAACAAGGTGACAATCAAAAATAAATATCCATTACCACGTATTGATGATTTATTTGATCAATTGGAAAGAGCTTCAGTATTTTTAAAGATTGATTTAAGATCGGGCTACTATCAGTTAAAGGTGAAAGAAAGTGATGTATAGAAGACAGCATTTCGTACAAGATATGGTCATTACGAGTTCTTAGTGATGCCATTTCGGTTAACAAATGCCCCAGCTACTTTTATGGATCTTATGAATCGAATTTTTCAGCCGTACTTGGATCAGTTCGTGGTAGTTTTTATTGATGACATTTTGGTATATTCAAAGTCCGAATCTGAACACGAGCAGCATCTCCGAATTGTTTTGCAAACGTTACGAGAGAAACAACTGTATGGGAAATTGAGTAAATGCGAATTTTGGTTATCAGAGGTGGTATTTCTTGGTCATGTGGTATCAGCAGATGGAATTAGAGTGGATCCAAAGAAAATTGAAGCAATCATCCAGTGGAAGACTCCCAGAAATGTATCAGAGGTACGTAGTTTTCTTGGATTAGTTGGGTATTATCGAAAGTTTG
This sequence comes from Gossypium arboreum, assembly GCF_025698485.1. Classification (NCBI taxonomy): domain Eukaryota; kingdom Viridiplantae; phylum Streptophyta; class Magnoliopsida; order Malvales; family Malvaceae; genus Gossypium; species Gossypium arboreum. The sequence continues at coordinate 103,509,960 of NC_069080.1, forward strand.
TGAATGGATTTTCAAAAATAGCTTTACCGATGACAAAATTATTGCAAAAGAATGTTTCGTTTGTATGGAATGATCAATGTCAAGAAAGCTTTATGAAATTGAAGCAGATGCTGACAGAGGCACCAGTTTTGACTTTACCAGAATCTGGAAAAGATTTTATGGTGTATAGCGATGTTTCTTTAAATGGGCTTGGGTGTGTACTGATGCAAAATGGGAAAGTGATAGCTTATGTTTCTTGGCAATTGAAACCACATGAACATAATTATCCGACACATGATCTGGAATTAGCAGCTGTAACACCCCGAATTTGGGCCTAGAAGTATTGGGCCTTGAGTGGGGGTCCGTAAAGAGGTTGTATATAGGTATTTAATTGTGCAATGAAATGAAACAATTAAATGTTTGCTTTAGTGTTTAATGGCTTTGAGAAGTGTTGGAGAAATCTTGGGTTTAAACTTGGGTTTTAGCAAAAATTTTGGTATTAAGTGAAAAAAAACTTGGATGCTTGGATGAGGGCCTTTTAAATTATTGTGGTAAATAAATGACACAAGGAAGCATGTAGTCTAGTGGTTGTGGCGTCATTAAGGTTGTATAGAGCCCTGGTTCAAGCCTTGGCTCTTGCAATTTATTTTGGTTTTTTAGGAACCGGACTTTGGCCTTTAGACCTTATAATTAATTGGGGATAAAATATGACACAAAAAGCCTTGTGGCTTAGTGGCAAGTAGGGTGTGGAGCATCCGAGGGAGGCATGGGTTCAATCCCATGGCAAGCTAGAGCATTTATTTTGCCAACAGGGGCGGCAAGAGTTGGTGTTGAATTTAAACTCGATGTTGGAAGGATCCCACATCGGAAGCTAACATAAGAGGGATGCGGTCGGCTTTAAATAGAGAGAACCATGAGGAGAGTAGAGGTACCTTTCTTGGTTGATCCCTTTCATTGTATGGCGTGCTCGCTTGGGTTGGGCGTCGGCTAAGAGTGCTCGAGCGTGGATTAACTCCAGCCTCCTATCGTGTGTATTTCTTACTACTCTAGTCGTAGGATGGCTAATTCGGGCCGCGATGGGCCGAAAGGGGTCATGTGGGCCTAATGGGCCAACGGGCCCAATTGAATAAGTTGTTTGATTGTGTAGTAAATATTGGGCTAGGCTAGGTGAATTTAATATTTGTGGCTAGATTTGGGCTAAAAGGGCCACACGAGCGTGTGGGCCCATTTGGGCCGAGAATGGGCTTTAGGGCTATTAGTATTGTTATCCATGTTTAGAATACTTTAGTTTACCAATTATTGAAATACCTCGACTTGTAAAATTACCAAAGTACCCCGATTTACATAATTACCGCTTTTACCCTCGATTTACAAAATTACCGCTTTTACCTCAATTTATAGAATTACTATTTTACCCTTGATTTACGTAATTCTGCTTTTACCCTCGATTTACAAAATTACTAAAATACCCTTGGTTTACAAAATTACCAAAATACCTCGATCAAGAAATTACCAAAATACCTCGGTCTCAGAAATTACTAAAATACCCTCGGTTTGTAAAATTACCAAAATACCCCTAGTTTGTAAAATTACCAAAATACCATTGGTTTGTGAAATTACCGAAATACCCTCAATTTTTAAATTACCAAAATACCCCTGATTTACAAAATTATAAAAATACCCTTGACTTTTTAAAAATTATAGAAAACCATTGGTTTACAAAATTACTGAAATACCCTTGGTTTGTAGATTTACCAAAACACCCTTGTAGGGTGAAATGACTAAAATACCCCTATTAGGTAAAAAGACCGTAAAGCCCCTGTAGGGTAAAGTGACCGTAAAGCCCCTGTAGGGTAAAATGACCGTAAAGCCCCTATATGGTAAAATGACGAATATGCCCTTATGTTCCGTATGACTGATGTGCTTAGGATTTATATATATTGATATTGGATTAGTTAAGTTTGAGTGACAGGTGGTGGTTATCGTAGGCGATTGATTTTGGAAACGTTTCAACTTCAACCCGTAATGTGTGTACTAACCTCGTAATAGCTTAGATTAATATTTGCCGAGAAGTTTAAATGCTAAAATACCCAGATTTCGTGAACTTGTAATGTTGCGTTTGGGTATAGATGCGATAAATACGATAAGATCGGTGTTTGGATCGATGGAACATGTAAGAACTCAATTTTGTGCACGATGGTAAGTCACCTCAATGGGTTGAATCGGGCCCAATGGGCTTCAGCCCATTTGGGTAAAATTGATAGAAAATGGAATTTGGAAAAGTTGCATGATAACACGGTTAGTAATTGTAAAATTTGGATTAAGCGCTTAGTGGGCTAAATCGGCATTCGTAGGGCCCATTAGAGGTTTTGGGCCCAAAAGCCCGAGTTTGATAAAGTGGGTTAAAGATCATTGTTTAAACACTCGTAAATATTGATAATTGTTGATGAACATGGAAAACCCCGATATTTGGTAAAATTATGAAATTACCCTTATAGTATGAAAATGATCTGCTTTACCCCTAGGTAAAATGACCATTGTACCCTAGGGTTTAATTATAAATTTGATACGTGGGATATGATATACATGATTGATATGATATGCACATGATATGTATAAAATGCACATGATATGTATGAAATGCACATGATATGTATGAAATGCACATGATGTATTCATAAATGCATTGGGTTGGGTTTTATATGGATGGAGGAAGTGCAAAAGGGCTTATGCCCCGCTTATTGAAAAGGGCTTATGCCCTGGCCATCAAAAGGGCTTATGCCCCGCTTATTGAAAAGGGCTTTGCCCTGGGCCATCAAAAGGGCTTTGCCCTGTTATTAAAAGAGGCTAGGCCTCCAGATATATGATAAAGCAGCTACGCTGCCAGTGGTGTGTTGGTTGGGTGGGTTGAATCATTCCCCATATGGTGTGTTGGTTGGTACGGGTGGAGAGTAGCGGATGGTGGGTCGAGTAGTCTCCCCAAATGGGCCTACATACATTCATTGGTATTTCATATGATATTGAAATGGGCTTGCATACATCCATTGACATTACATGTGATATTGAAATGGGCCTATGGGCCATACCGTTTACAATAAAGGCTTCGACCCAGTGAAATGATTTATGAAAAGGCTTCGGCCTAGTGATATGATTTATGAAAAGGCTTCGGCCCAGTGATATGATTTATGAAAAGGCTTCGGCCCAGTAACCGTTAAACGAAAGGCTTCGGCCCAGTATATGTTAAGACTAAATAGGGCTTTGGCCTAGATTGTACTGATACTATGTTTTCACTATTTGTATGTTATTGGGATTACACACTGAGTTTTTGTAAAGTCACCCCATTTCTAACTGTGCAGGTAATCCCTAAGCTTAGATGGTTTGGAGCTACGAGGGACTCAGAGATGGCCATACTACTGTTTCTGTTTCTTTTAATTGCAATAAGTAGCCGATTTATTTCTTAATAAGTTTTATCTTATTAATATTATTATTTGGTTTTGGGTTGTAATAAGGCCATTTTAATTATTTTTCTGGGATTATTTTTTATACCCTATATTTTACTGATAACAATCCAAAATGAGTTAAACTTAGGCCGCGTTTTCAAAATGATAATTGTTTTCAAAATAACGCAATGATACAATTAATCGATTTATCAAAAATATCTACTTAAATGAATTCTAACTCGTTTTTCTCAAAACCTAACCTCGCACCAAAGTGTGGCAATGGTTGTGGGCATGTCAGGATTGGATCCATTCAAGAGCTTGGTACTTAAGCGGCCTTCATGGCTCACCTCTTCATTTTGGATACCTACCGTGCGCAGCTTCCATTCACTTGGTTAAGCCTTATCAAACGACGGTTTTTTTTAAAACACTAAAACAAAGCGTGGATTTTTTTTAACTTCAATGTGGCACGTCGGATTCGGCCATAACGTCTGGGCCGGGTTTGGGGTGTTACAGCAGCCGTGATATTTGCTTTGAAAATATGGAGACATTATTTATACGGTGAAAAATGTTACATTTATACAGATCATAAAAGTCTCAAGTATCTTCTATCACAGAAAGAGTTGAATTTGAGGCAGCGTCGATGGATAGAACTTCTTAAAGTTATGATTGTGTTATTGATTATCATCTAGGTAAAGCTAACGTGATAACTGATGCATTGAGTAGGAAGGCAGCAATTGAATTGCGAGTGATGTTTGCACAGCTCAATATTAGTGACAATGGAGGTTTGTTGGCTGAATTAAGAGTTAAACCAGTCATGTTTGAATGAATCAAGTCAGCTCAATTAGAAGATGATAAGCTAATGAAGAAAAAAGAAATGGTTCAGAGCGACACAACATGGAATTTTAGTATTGATAAGCATGATTGTTTGAGATACCGAGATCGGATTTGTATTCCAATCGATTCAGAGATTAAAGAATTAATTCTTCGAGAAGCACATGACGGTCCATTTGCTCTACACCTTGGAGGCACAAAGATGTACCATGATTTACGAGAATTGTACTGGTGGCCAGGGATGAAAAAAATATAGTTGAATATGTCAGTAAATGCTTGGTTTGTCAGCGGGTCAAAGCAGAGCATCAGGTTCCTACTGGATTATTACAACCGATTACTATTCCAGAATGGAAATGGGATCGTGTTACGATGGATTTTATTACAGGATTTCCATTGTCTGTAAGTAAGAAAAATGCTATATGTGTAATAGTTGATCGACTCACAAAATCGGCTCATTTTATAGTCGCCGAACGGATTGGTCACTTGTAAACTCCGCAGAGGTCTATATTCGGGAAATTATAAGGTTGCATGGTATACCGGCTTCTATAATTTCTGATCGAGATCCTCGATTTATATCAAATTCTGGAAACAGTTACATGAGTCTTTGGGTACTAAATTTCAGTACAGCATTTTATCCACAGACTGATGGGCAATCTGAGCGAGTAATTCAGATTTTGGAAGACATGCTTCGAGCTTGTGTTATTAATTTTGAATCTGGTTGGGAACGTTACTTGCCGTTAGGTGAATTTGTTTATAATAACAGTTATCAGTCCAGTATTCAGATGGCTCCGTATGAAGCTCTATATAGTAGAAAATGTCGATCACCTGTATGTTGGACAGAATTAAATGAAAAGAAGATAATTGGACCTGAATTGATTCGTGAAATAGAAGAAACTGTCAAGAAGATTCAACAGAGATTAAAAGTAGCTTTTGACAGACAAAAATCTTATGCTGATCTGAAATGTCGGGACATTGAATACTCAGTTGGGGATAAAGTGTTTCTCAAAGTTTCTCCTTGGAAGAAAGTATTAAGATTTGACCGAAAAGGAAAGTTAAGTCCTCGGTTTATCGGACCATATGAAGTTAGAGAGAGAGTTGGACTAGTTGCTTACCGATTGGCTTTACCTCCGGGATTACAACAAATTCATGATGTTTTTCATGTTTCCATGTTACGAAGGTATCAATCAGATCCATCTCATATTATCTCTACTGAAAACATTGAGACTAGACCAGATTTGTCATATGAAGAGGAACCAGTTCAATACTAGCTCGAGAAGTGAAAGAATTAAGAAACAAACGAGTTCCTCTGGTAAAAGTACTGTGGAGAAGCCATAGTGTAGAAGAAGCAACATGGGAACCAGAGGAAACTACGAGATCACAGTATCCTCACTTATTTTCAGGTAAAATTTCGAGGACGAAATTTTTTTAAGGGGGAGGAAATGTAATGACCCAAAATCCGTGGGCATCGAAAAATAACACCCCCTAACCCCAAACCGTCGTCGGAACAAAGTTACAAGGCATTAATAGTCGTATCAGACAACTTATGAATAATTCACAAATAAAATAACATTCATAGCATATTTTAATTACTAAATCCCTATATTGAACTATTCAAATCTAAATCATACATTTAAGTGAAACGGGACTCGTTTAAGTACTCCAATTTTTATTTATTTAGTTTATTTTTCTTTATAAATTTCGAAAGCATTTCTGCTTATTTTTACATTAAACCCCCTGCAATTAAACCATATTCATTTCAAACATAACCAATTCAACCAAGTTATTTCACACATTTATTTTCTATCCTAAATACTTTCTAATCAACTTAATCAATATAATATCAATTTAAAATTATCATTGCACTAATTAAATTGAAATGGATAAACTTTTTATTATAATTTTAGACTTGCAATACTAATATTTTAAACCATTTATATTCAAAACATAATAACCTTTATACACATCCTATGTACATGCCACATTACCAAAAGAAAATATACATCACCAAAAGTTTGTCAAGTCGGTCCGCTTTGGATGCTAGTTCAAGATTTGACTTCTACAACTCACAAGACAAAAACAAACGTCTGACGAGTATGCATATACTCAATGGTATCACTATATTTTAGTTTATAATTAAATACATTAAATCACACACATACTTTTACGTTACAGTCATCATCACTTAATGAACAATTAAATCTTTTTATTTTATCATTCGATTATATATATATATCATTCTTATTTCTTTATTTCAATTCTCAACTTTCACATATGCCATATCATTCAAATTTAGTTTCATCAGTAGATTTATTTCATTTGCCCTTATTAACTTGACTCGGACTTGGCGGATACATGGATTCCAACCAACACACCAGTACGGCACAATGTGCCTTAACGCTACACAGTACCTAATTAGTAATCAGTAATGGTAGCGATGGCGATAAAGAATAAAGAATAAAGATTCAACACACAAAGTGCTAAATCTGTAACAGTAACGGTAACAATATTCGACACAAAAAGTGTCGAATCGGTAACCGTAACGGTAACAATAACAGTAGTCGACACATAAGTGCCTGATCAGCAAGCCGGCAAAAACCTGTACTCTTCCATATCCTATGGAATGCCAACTATATCCGACTAGCCCGACTAGTTAATAGGGTATTTAAATCATTTTCAGTACAATTTCCATTTCGATTCAATATTAATTATAATTTATTATTTTGATCAATTTTCACTGTAATATAGTAATTCACTTCATTAGAAATTTTACAGTTCAATGCAATATACGTAACATTATTCAGTAATTTCACAGTTCAATTCGGTATTCAAAACAATGTTCAGTATCCCATAATTCAGTTCAGTATCAATCTAAATTTTAATACCCAATCACAAATTTTATCAGTTCATTAAATACTTATTGTAAAATACTTACCACACATTCATATTAAATTAAACACATATTAATTATAAAGCTACCACATATTCATATTAAATTAAACACATATTAATTATAAAGCTTGAGTTATAGTGATACAAACCAGAATTTTTTTCTTCGGATTTAATCCTCGACGATCTCTCCTTTTCCTTTTTGGGCTGATGCTTCAGGCTCGATATTAGCTACGAACAATTAAAATAATTTCACAATTATTAGCATAACACAATTTAAATGCTGAAATTTTTATCTAACTTTTACTTTAATTCCAATTTAATCCCAACTAAACCTATATATTTTTCTTTCTCAATTCATACCTCTTTGCTACTCAATTTCTTGTCAAACCCACATCTAACTATTTAAATTTTATCATATTTTCATAAATTTGAATTTATTTCAATTTAATCCCTAAAACTCAAAACTTATAGCTTAGTTTACAATTCAATCCTTTATTCAATTCCAATTAAAATTTCTATCAAATAGACCACCAATTCTATCATTTGTTCAACATAACTCATGTTTAGAAATCTACTATCTTTCAAAATTTCAACATAAATCATAACATATTTTGTCCTAGGACTCCAAAAACTTAAAATTACAAGAAAAGGATTAAATTGACTTACCAATTTAATTTTGAACCTTGAAACCTAAATTTTCCTTTTTCTTCTTTCTCCCTGCTTTCTTCTCTATTTTCGCTTTCATTTCATTTCTTTTAACTCATTTCTTTCTTTTATAATATAATATAATATAATATAATATAATATAATATAATATAATATAATATAATATAATATAATATAATATAGTATAATATAATATAATATAATATAATATAATATAATATAATATAATATAATATAATATAATATAATATAATATAATATAATATAATATAATATAATATAATATAATATAATATAATATAATATAATATAATATAATATAATATAATATAATATAATATAATATAATATAATATAATATACTATAATATAATATAATTATTAAACAAATATATATATATATTAATCAATAAAATCTTTGATATTTTTCACGTTAAACCGCCTCAGCTATAGGAAATGGTTTAATTTCCTCTTTAGTCCTTCTAGTTTTTCTTTAATCTATAATTAAACTTTTACCCTTATTCAATTTAATCCTTTTACTAATTACTCTAAATTAAGCTAAATTTACTTAATTAAAACCTAATTAGACACACTACTAGGCTCATAAATATTTTTAATAATTATTTTCAAACTTATTTGACTAAGACGGAGGCCCGATAACACACTTTTTCGGTGCCCACAGATTTTGGGTCGTTACATTTCCACCCCCCCTAAAAAAATTTAGTCCTCAAAATTTTACCTGAAAATAAGGGAGGATACTGTGATCTCATAGTTTCCTCTGGTTCCCATGTTGCTTCTTCTACACTATGGCTTCTCCATAGTACTTTTACCAGAGGGACTCGTTTGTTTCTTAATTCTTTTACTTCTCGAGCTAGTATTTGAACTGGTTCCTCTTCATATGACAAATCTAGTCTAATCTCATTGTTTTCAGTAGAGATAATATGAGATGGATCCGATCAATACCTTCGTAACATGGAAACATGAAAAACATCATGAATTTGTTGTAATTCCGGAGGTAAAGCTAATCGGTAAGCAACTGGTCCAACTCTTTCTATAACTTCATATGGTCCGATAAACCGAGGACTTAACTTTCCTTTTCGGCCAAATCTTAATAGTTTCTTCCAAGGAGAAACTTTGAGAAACACTTTATCCCCGGCTGAGTATTCAATGTCCTGACATTTCAGATCAGCATAAGATTTTGTCTGTCAAAAGCTACTTTTAATCTCTGTTGAATCTTCTTGACTGTTTCTTCTGTTTCACAAATCAATTCAGGTCCAATTATCTTCTTTTCATTTAATTACGCCCAACGACAGTGATCGACATTTTCTACCATATAGAGCTTCATACGAGCCATTTGAATATCGGATCGATAATCGTTATTATAAACAAATTCACTAACGGCAAGTAACGTTCCTAACCAGATTCAAAATCAATAACACAAGCTCGAAGCATGTCTTCCAAAATTTGAGTTACTCGCTCAGATTTCCCATCAGTCTGTGGATGAAATGCTATACTGAAATTAAGTTTAGTACCCAAAGACTCATGTAACTGTTTCTAGAATCTCGATGTAAATTGAGGATCTCGATCAGAAATTATAGAAGCCGGTATACCATGCAATCTTATAATTTCCTGAATATAGACCTCTGCAAGTTTCTGAAGTGACCAATCCGTTCTGACAGCTATAAAATGAGCCGATTTTGTGAGTCGATCAACTATTACCCATATAGCATTTTTCTTACTTACAGACAATGTCAATCTTGTAATAAAATCCATCGTAACACGATCCCATTTCCATTCGGAATAGTGATCGATCGTAATAATCCAAGATTTAACTCGATGCTCTACTTTTACCCGTGACAAACCAAGCATTTATCGATATATTCAACTATATCTTTTTCATCCTCGCCACCAAGACAATTCTCGTAAATCACAGTGCATGCTTTTGTGCCTCCGGTGGTGTAGAGCAAATGGACCGTCATGTGCTTCTCAAGAATTAATTCTTTAATCTTTGAATTGATTGGAATACAAATCGATCTCAGATCTCAAACAATCATGCTTATCAATACTAAAATTCCCTATTGTGTTGCTCTGAACCATTTCTTTTTTCTTCATTAGCTTATCATCTTCTAATTGAGCTGACTTGATTCGTTTAAACATGACTGGTTTAATTCTTAATTCAGCCAATAAACCTCCATCATCACCAATACTGAGCTGTGCAAACATCGCTTGCAATTCAATTGCTGCCTTCCTACTTAATGCATCAGCTACCACATTAGCTTTACCTAGATGATAATCAATAACACAATCATAATCTTTTAGAAGTTCTATCCATCGACGCTGCCTCAAATTTAAATCTTTCTGTGATAGAAGATACTTGAGACTTTTATGATCTATATAAATGTAACATTTTTCACCGTATAAATAATGTCTCCATATTTTCAAAGCAAAGATCACGACAAATAATTCCAGATCATGCGTCGGATAATTACGTTTATGTGGTTTCAATTGCCGAGAAGCATAAGCTATCACTTTCCCATTTTGCATCAGTACACACTCGAGCCCATTTAAAGAAGCATCGCTATACACCATAAAATCTTTTCCAGATTCTGGTAAAGTCAAAACTGGTGCCTCTGTCAGCATCTGCTTCAATTTCATAAAGCTTTCTTGACATTGACCATTCCAGACAAATGAAACATTCTTTTGCAATAATTTTGTCATCGGTAAAGCTATTTTTGAAAATCCATTCACAAACCTTCGATAATACCCAGCTAATCCAAGAAAACTACGTACCTCTGATACATTTCTGGGAGTCTTCCACTAGACAATTGCTTCAATCTTCTTTGGATCCACTCTAATTCCATCTGCTGATACCACATGACCAAGAAAAACCACCTCTGATAACCAAAATTCACATTTACTCAATTTCCCATACAATTGTTTCTGTCATAATGTTTGCAAAACAATTCGGAGATGCTGCTCGTGTTCAGATTCGGACTTTGAATATACCAAAATGTCATCAATAAAATCTACCACGAACTGATCCAAGTACGACTAAAAAATTCAATTCATAAGATCCATAAAAGCAGCTAGGGCATTTGTTAACCCAAATGGCATCACTAAGAACTCGTAATGACCATATCTTGTATGAAATGCTGTGTGACAGCCCTAAAGTGACCCTAGTTGGAAAGCGGTTTCGGGACCGCTAAACCGAGTCACTAAATTATTTGAATATGATAATTATTGTCTAAAATATGTGAATATGAATGTGTGGAAGTTTTAAGCTTCGATTTAGTTAATTGCATGTGAATTTAGTTAATAGGACTTATGTGTGACACTTTTGAAATGTGATAGGTTAATCTATAAGGATCTATTAGTGCATGTAATCAAAAGGGTGGACTTGCATGTCAGTTTCCCCACTTAATTGGTAGTGGCCGGCCATGACAATGAGGGTGGACAAAATGTGATGGGTAAAACATGTCATAAACATGTTATGTTAATGTTTCATGTTGGAAAGAATAAAATAAAAGAGTTAGGAATAAAATAAGGGGATGAAGGGTGATGAAAACAAAGAAAAGAAAAAAAAAAATGTTCATCCTTTAACATCTTTGACCGAAAAATCAAAGGAAAAGAAAGGGAGAAAAGTTGAAGAGGTTCGGCCATGCATGTAACTAGGCTAAGGTATGTTGATGTTGTTCCATGAGATTCATGCATATTTTTAGTTGTTAGCTTGAGTTCTACCTAGCCCATGGTTTAAATCTCTGCTATGTGTTGGAGATGATATTCGGCCATGGGTGATGTCTTCTTGGTTGGTGTTTGATGTTGTGGTGATGAGGCATGAAGATGAGTTAAGTTTCGGCTAAGGTGGACTTGTGTTGATGTCATTTGCATGCTAAGTGTGAAGCTTTGTAACAATACATATGATGGTGATTGATGACTCTTGGATTTTCTTTTTAGCATTTTTGAGTTAGACACTAAGTTCTTTGTTTAACCCATGACCAAAATTGAAATGGTATGGTGTCTTGATGCATTCGGCCATGGTAGGAAGTAGAAGAGAAATATGGTTGTTGTTCATGTTAATTGGATGAAAAATGGTAGTAAGGTGAAGTGCAAATGTTAGTATTTAATTACTAGTGTATATATGTGTGTTAGCCGAGTTTTGAACTTGAAACAAATAGTATTTAGTCAATACAAGTAACCATATTTGTAGGAAGTATTAAGCATATAATTGGCCTCAACATAGACATGCATATTCGGCCACATGAGGTAGATTGGTGTTGCATGTATTCGATTAGAGGCAAGCACATTGATGCTTTTCTCTTGACTTAGATAATCGGCTCAAGGAGAATTTGTTAAAGTGCTTAGTTAATTGATATTAGGTTAATGATGTGTGTATTCGGTCATAAAGGTGCACATGAGGAAATGTTAGATTAATTGTATTAAATTGCTCAATGTGATTAAAAATGCGTATGGCCATTTTGTATTTGAGCTAAAGGTGGCCATATGACCTATCAAACTCCTTTTCATATTCGGCCATAAGCTAGCATAATGAGACTTTAATAAGTTAAATTTGTTTGAATTAGCTCAAGAGCTTAGAGGACCAAAGTTGGATAAGGAAAGGAAAAAGTGATCGAATAGCCGCCAAATCGCTCGACAACATCCGAGGTAAGTTTTTGAGTAATGGATCTTAGATTATGATTCGATTAGATCTTGTTTTAAGTAAATCAAAATCATGCTCTTTGTATGTAACTAATGAGCCGAAAATGATAATGCTTGATAAGTGACTTGTGTTTGAATTCTAGTTATGAAAATGAAATATAGATGTGTCATGATTTATTGATATGTGCATGGATATTCGGATGATAACCGGCTAAGTCCCAAGGCATTTGTGCTAGTGACCAATTCCTGCTAAGTCCCAAGGCAATTGTGCGAAGTTACTATAACCTGCTAAGTCCCAAGGCATTTGTGCGAAGTTACTATAACCGCCAAGTTCAAGGCATTTGAGCAAGTAGCTATATCCGCTAAATTCAAGGTACTTGGTTTGGGAATGAGCGATCTTGCTGTAATAATTTCAATTAATACGCTCGTAAAATCCCAACGATGAGGTAAGTTTCAGATATGCATTGGAGTAGTTGATTCCTTTTAAATATTATTCGCCGCACAATTAATGAGCTTCCGCCTTTGGTTAAGTTGATCCCTTATGTGTGAATATAAGGGTTGGAAATGTGAAGTAGGACTGATTTTTTGAGAATATGTATATGAAATTATCCGTTTAGTTATATGAATGCTATACATCGTTGTGCCTAATTTCATTGCTCAAAACTTACTAAGCATTAAATGCTTACTCCGCTTTTTGAATCTCTATTTTATAGATTTTGGTTCGTCGGTTATCGGACTCGGGATTGTCAAGTCAAGTCGTCCACACTATCAAAGCCCTTTTGGTACACTTTTGGTTGAACTCTGAAAATGGCATGTATAGGACTACCCTTTTGTTGTTGGTCATGTACCCTTTGGTTTTGTATAAATTTGGATAGCCATGCGAAAATGGCTTATATATACTTTGAGCATAGCATTATAATCGTTTTGTATGTTGTTCATTGAGAGGCATGGAAATGTTTGGTAACATTTAGCCACTGGAATGGTTAATCATGATCATTTTGGTGCTTTGTACGGCAAGTTCTAGTTGATTCATGGAAAACCATGAAATAGGTAAAGTTTACCTTAAAAACAGATGCTGACAGCAGCAGTGGTGTGGATTTGAAAAATTACTAAAAATATTAGGAATGTAATTAAATAGTGAATAAATTATGTAATCTAACCTTGATGAATCTACTTTCATATGGGAGAAACGAAACGATCATATGAGTAGTATTTTAAGAGATATTTAAGTTTTCGTGGAACAGGGCCAGAGCAATTTCTGGATCCCCTGATCTGACTTTGGAAATTCACTATAAATTAACCAGAGATAATTAGAAGTCATGCCATATATTTAAAGATTCATTTTTCAGTCTAGTTTCGTTAGAAACAAACGGCATAAGTATTGAAGCCATGTACAGGGAGATATATAATTCGTAATGCATGAAGGTGAGAGCAGTCGAACCCTGAAACAGGGGAGATTTTAACTAATAAACTGTACTAATTGGCTTGACAAAAAATTCTAGAAAAAAATTTGTAGATGGATATATGAGTCTAGTTTCAGGTAAAATTTACGAAACTGGTTTTCAAGTTTTGGAACTCAAGATATGATTTTTAAGGTAACAAAGGATGCAGTTAGCCACTTGTCCGGAAATTTTAAAATGGATCGTGAAAATAAATGAAATAAGTCCGTAAATACCTCGTGTTCGACTCAAGAACGGTCTTGGGTACGGGGTGTTACATGCTGTCTTCGGTACATCACTTTCTTTCACCTTTAACTGATAGTAGCCCGATCTTAAATCAATCTTTGAAAATATCAAGCTCCTTTCAATTGATCAAATAAATCATCAATACGTGGCAATGGATATTTATTTTGATTGTCACCTTGTTCAATTGCCGATAATCAATACACAATCGCATTGAACCATCTTTCTTTTAACAAATAACACCGGAGCTCCCCACGATGAGGTACTAGGTCGTATAAAACCTCGCTCCAAAAATCTTGCGCTTGTACCTTCAACTCCTTCAATTCAGTAGGTGACATACGATATGGAGGTATCAACACTGGATCTGTACTTGGGTATACTTCAATTGCAAATTCTACTTCTCTGTTAGGTGGCAATCCCAAGAACTCTTCAGAATACATCCGAAATTCACATACGCTCTAATCGACTACACCGACTTTCGATCAATCGAATTAATAACATATGCCAGATATGCTGTACAACCCTGATGAAGCAACTTATTAACTTTAATCGCTGATATGATTAGAGCTAACCCACTGGTACGAATTCCATTTACCTCTACACTATCACCATCTTCAGTCTGAACGCTAAATTTCTTTTTATAATAGTCCAAAATTACCCCATGTTCAGCTAACCAGTCCATACCCAGTATAACATCAAAATCCCCAAAAGGCATTATTAATAAATCCATCAGAAAGTTTTATCATATATCATTAGCAAGATCTAGGGCACACCTGATTAACTAATATTGTTTGCCCCAATGGTCTTGATTCTTCTATTGAGACTTTAGACATTTCTGTTTTTAATTTTCCCAACTCTACTAATTTTGAATTAATATATGAGTGTGAAGATCCAGGATCAATCAAAGTATAAATAGGCTCAGAATACAGTAAAAATATACCTGTCACCACATCGTGAGCATTGCCTTCTTCCTGGGTTCTGACTACATAAGCTCTAGCTGGAGCTCTGGCTTCAGATTGCTATGTAGCTATATCACTGCTTCTACCAACTCCTTCTCTCCTTGAAACAAAACCTCCTCTAGATATTCCTCTACCTCTGGTAGTCGATACCGATCTCTGAGATGTGGCAGGTGTACTACTCTGAGTTCTCGGACAATCTTTAACAAAGTGTTCAGTAGAGCCACAGTGGAAACATCTTCCGGTTTTCTTCCAGCATTCACCAAAATGTCTTTTCCCACAATATTCGCATTCAGATTTTCACTTTCCCGGCGAGCTTTTACACTACCTAGAGACAAGAATCTATTTTTCTCTCGCTTCACACCCCTATCGAATCGAAAGCTTGATCTCCAACCACTTCTTGATTCTCTGAATCTCTTCGGTAATGGATTAGAACTGGTGGTTCCCATACGTTTCCCAACTGATTTACCCATTTCTGACTTTTTATCCAGGCCTAGTACTTGTTCTATCATTTTTGCTCGCTCAACCAGATCAACAAGTTCAGTAATTCTGAGACTTACCAATTGAATCTTGATTTCATCTCGCAGTCCTCGTAGAAATCGTTTACAACTATCAGCCTCGGTTGGAACATATTCTGATGCATACCTGCTCAATCTAGAGAACTCTCGCTCATAATCCAAGATCGACATATTCCCTGCTTCAAAGACTAAAACTCTTGCTTTTCTCTTCGATGTACAATTCCCCAATATACTTCTTCCAAATTCTTTTTGAAACAAGTCACAGTTACTTGATCATCCAAGCAAATGTCTAACCATAGATTCCCACTAGAGATAGGCTTCTCCTTGTAATGTTGATACAAAGACATATCGACTCTTTCGGGTGCAATCTAATTGTTGCACGAAAACTCTTTTGTTGTTTCCATCCAATTTTCAGCATGGACGGATCAACTCCTTTTAATCCTCGAAATTTCGTGGCACCATATTTCGTAGCTCTTTAATCGGGGCTCATCGACAAGAGGGTACAGTATGTAGTAACATGTATAGTTCTCACTATATGCTGTAATGCATCAGCTATATCTCTTAACAGTTGTAAGGCATCTCTTTCTCTTCCTACGTTAGGAGGTTGATTATCTAACGGATTCACACTAGGTGTAGCATATTCAGTTTCTTCAAATTCTCGACTTCCAGTATACATTTCCTGTTAACATTATCCATTCTTTCATCTGACATTTTATCTATAAAACAAAATCAAATAAATATATTAGCATCCAAAAACCTGACTCAGTTTCGACTTAAATGTGGCATGTACTTCTAGACTCATTTAGAAGCTTGATTTAGTTCGAGAATCGGCTAAACCTTAGGTCTGATACCAATAATTGTAACACCCTCACCCCGAACCGTCACGGAACAATATTACGAGGCATTACCAATGACGTATAACTTATGAATAATTCACAAATAAAATAACATTCATAGCATAATTTAATTACTAAATCCCTATATTGAACTATTCAAATCTAAATCATACATTTAAGTGAAACGGACTCGTTTAAGTACTCCATTATTTATTTATTTATTTTATTTTATTTTTTTATAAATTTCGACAGCATTTCTGCTTATTTTTACATAAACCCCCTGCAATTAAACCATATTCATTTCAAACATAACCAATTTGTAACACCCCTATCCCGTATCCGTCATTTAATAGGTAAAGGGCATTACTGGACTTGAAACTCATATCCTAACAAGAAAAATTTTGAATATTTTTTTATAAAGAACGCCTTTAGGTAAATACTAAAGACAATCGGGGATACAATTTAACCGCTATAAGTACACATTCAAAAGATGCCATTTTCGCATGGCTTATATACATTAACCAAAATATTCTTCTACCCTTTGGTCTATTCTTTACATGCCATAAAATAATTCAAAACATGACAAGAATAAGCGGTGGATAGTGATAGTGTGACTAGTTGTCGACGATCCCCGAGCTTGTAGCTTCCAAATGAGATCTATAAAACAGAGGAAACAAAGTAAGCGGAGTAAGCATTACAATGCTTAGTAAGTTTTAAGCAAGGTCAACAGATAACAATCAAATTATAACATAGTTGTTCGTATTTTTATTTCACTCTTCCTTCTGCATACCATCCCTTTACCGAATATGCCCATCTCATTATATATAATAGGCAGATAAATTCTCACTTGATAGTGATCTCTTATAAACATAGGTACATTACATATTTTCACCTAACTTTCCAGATTGACCAAACGCACAATAATCATAGAACAGTCTTATTGCTTTACTCATATATGCATCACATCACGACCTTGTGATTTAGTCCAAATCAAGCTTAAAAATAATCTCAAAATACATACCTGACCAGCTTAACGCATTGAACGCATTTATTACCAATTGTTACTGTGAAGTCGTATAATCTTATGCTTTACTCGAATCTTCAGCGAAACCTTTAGCTCGAATAGTCCCCACACGTAATTATCGGGTCTTACCCGGACAAAATCTCCACACATAGTCATCGGGTCTTACCCGGACATAATCTCCACACGTACTCATCGGGTCTTACCCGGAATATATTTCCAAATTTCATGTACATTTAATCACATGTTACAACATTCACATCGACTGTCATATTTGTAATTCATTTGCCTCATCAACTATCTAATAATACACACCTTTCACATTTGGTCATTCGGCCACAATATACACACATCTCCTACATATTTCACACTAGCCATTCGGCTTTACCACATATACATATCTCATACATATTTCACACTAGCCATTCGGCTTTACCACATATACATATCTCATTCATATTTCACACGAGCCATTCGGCTTTACCGGCTTTACCGCATATACATATCTCATTCATATTTCACACTAGCCATTCGGCTTTACCACATATACATATCTCATACATATTTCACACTAGCCATTCGGATTTACCACATATACATATCTCATACATATTTCACACTAGCCATTCGGATTTACCACATATACATATCTCATACATATTTCACACTAGCCATTTGGTTTTACCACATATAAATATCTCATTCATATTTCACACTAGCCATTCGGCTTTACCACATATACATATCTCATACATATTTCACACTAGCCATTCGGCCTTACCACATATACATATCTCATACATATTTCACACTAGCCATTCGGCCTTACCACATATACATATCTCATACATATTTCACACTAGCCATTCGGCCTTACCACATATACATATCTCATACATATTTCACACTAGCCATTCGGCCTTACCACATATACATATCTCATTCATATTTCACACTAGCCATTCGGCCTTACCACATATACATATCTCATACATATTTCACACTAGCCATTCGGCCTTACCACATATACATATCTCATACATATTTCACACTAGCCATTCGGCCTTACCACATATACATATCTCATACATATTTCACACTAGCCATTCGGCCTTACCACATATACATATCTTATACATATTTCACACTAGCCATTCGGCTTTACCACATATACATTTATCTTGTACATCAATTTCAGCAATAGCTTATAAGCAACTCAAATAGTTTCATCAATGTTTACAACAAATTCACATATTCACTACAAGCTGTTTTCCTGAGCAATAGTCACTAAATTATTTATAACTGGAGCTACAAAACTCAAAATCAATTTCCGTTAATTTTCCCTGAATATAGACTCATATATCTTCCATCCATAAAATTTTCAGAATTTTAGATTTGGCCAATCAATACCAGATTTTTCTTAAAGTTTCCCCTGTTTCACTGTTTGACTAATCTGACCACTCTTCACTACGAATCAAATTTCTCATTGTACAGAATTCAAAATATGTTCTATTTGATTTCATTTGAAACTAGACTCATTAAGGAGTCTAAGAATATAAATTTTATCTTATAACCATTTTTGTACAAATTATAATGATTTTCTAAACATAGAACAGGGGATTTCGGAGTCATTCTGTCACTGTCTCACACAACTTTAAATATCTCTTTATAGGAAATTTCTTTGCTTACACGGTCTCTTTTATAAGAAACTAGACTAATTAAGCTTTGATTACATATTTTATTCAGCCTATGATTCCACACCAACAATTTATAGTGATTTTCTAAAATTACGTTACTGCTGCTCTCCTAAGCAAATTATTACAATTTGCTCTTAAATTTCCAAGTCCAAACACTTATGAACTTACCATTTGAGTTTAAGACATATCATGGCCACGTCATATCTTATTAAATCAACTCATTATGTCCTATTATGATTGAATTTACTCAACGTTTAATCACTTAAAACTTACCTCGGAAGTTGCCGAACGATTACGACAGCTCTTCGATCACTTTTTCCTTTCCCTTATCCAACTTTGATCCTCTAGGCTCTTGACCTAAATCAAACAATTTACTTCCCAAATTAAACATAGTCATACGACATCCATATACATTTTATACTAGCCGAAATGTACCATCAAGATATACTTTACTCAAATAATTTACCTTGGCTGATCATGTATAATGTTTTGTAGCTTAATAAATTTAACATACATTATGTATTTATAATATTTGTGCAGCCAATTATCCATGGTCATACACACACAATCAAAAATAAATACCAAATTTTTCATATCCTTTATGCCCTAAGTCGAATACACTTGTCATGTTCACCTACATTTTCAAGTACAACATTCTCATATTCGCATTAGTATCAAGCATAATAGCCAATTCTTCCCACCTTGAATCTATGCATCTATTTAATCATAGTTTGTTCAAACACTCATACAACAAGATACATCCAATTTAACAAGAAACAAAAACCTTATTTCTCCATAGCTACTATGGCCGAAAGTTCTAGGCATCTCAATACCGAAATTTTTAACATGGGTTGCCTAAAGAAATTGGTGATGAGTTCAAATTAATCTAACATTTCAAGCAACTTAACACATCCATATAACTAAAAAAAATTCTAAGTTTAAACACAATACAACATTTTAGCACCATGGCCGAATACTTCATGAAGTTGTTAAGACCCATCCTTTTTATTAAGCACTCAAACTCAATCATCTTCATGCCTCATCACCACAACATCAAACACCAACCAAGAAGACAACACCCATGGCCGAGTATCATCTCCATCAAATAGCAAAAGAATTTAAACCAACATCTAGAAATATGCATGAATTTCATGGAATAACATCAAACATACCTCTTCCTAAACATCAACCAACCGAACATGAAGCAAAAGAATCCTCTTCTTCTTCCTTCCTCAAGTCACGGAATGGGGAGCATGGATGAGACAACTTTGTTTTCATCACCCTCCCTTTTCATTACTTTATTATTAACCTTTTATTTTATTATTTCTAACATAAAACATTAACACAAAATGTTTATAATATGCTTTAACCCATAGCATGGCCGCCACTACCAAGTTTTGGGTAATTTGACATGCAAGGACAAGCATTTTCTAACATGCATCAATAGGCCACTTTAACATTTGCCTAGCACATTTCTAAATTTTCTCACACAAGTCCTATTTAATAAAATTCACTTACAATTAATGAATTCAAACATGAAATTTTCACACATGCATATATATATATAATAAGCATCAAATATGACGGTTAATTATTTTTATGACTCGGTTTTGTGGTCCCGAAACCACTTTCCCACTAGGGTCACATTAGGGGTGTCACACAATTCAACCAATTTATTTCACACATTTATTTTCTATCCTAAATACTTTCTAATCAACTTAATCAATATAATATCAATTTAAAATTATCATTGTACTAATTAAATTGAAATGGATAAACTTTTTCATTATAATTTTTAGACTTGCAATACTAATATTTTAAACCATTTATATTCAAAACATAATAACCTTTATACACATCCTATGTACATGCCACATTACCAAAAGAAAATATACATCACCAAAAGTTTGCTGAAGTCGGGTCTGGCTTTGGATGCTGGTTCAGTACTTGACTTCTACAACCTGCGCACGGAAACAACCGTACGCTGAGTATACATATACTTAGTGGTATCACTATATTTCAGTTTATAATTAAATACATTAAATCACAAACATACTTTTACGTTACAGTCATCATCATTTAATGAACAATTAAATCTTTTTATTTTATCATTCGATTATATATATCATTCTTATTTCTTTATTTCAATTCTCAACTTTCACATATGCCATATCATTCAAATTTAGTTTTATTAGTAGATTTATTTCATTTTCCACTATTAACTTGACTCGGACTCGGCGGATACACGTTCCAACCAACACACCAAGACGCGGCACAATGTGCCTTAACGATACTGATACCTAATCAAGAATCAATAACGGTAGCGAAGAATAATAATAGTAACAAAGATTCAACACACAAAGTGCTGAATCAGAATAATAATGGTAACAATATTCACACACAAAGTGTCGAATCGGTAATAATAACGATAACGATAAGATGAGTCGGCACATAAGTGCACGATCAATAAGCCGCAAAAACGCTGCTCTTCCATATCCTATGGCATGCCAACTATATCCGACTAGCCCGACTAGTTAATAGGGTATTTAAATCATTTTCAATACAATTTCCATTTCGATTCAATATAAATTATAATTTATTATTTTGATCAATTTTCACTGTAATACAGTAATTCATTTCATTAGAAATTTTACAGTTTAATGCAATATACGTAACATTATTCAGTAATTTCACAGTTCAATTCAGTATTCAAAACAATATTCAGTATCCCATAATTTAGTTCAGTATCAATCGAAATTTTAATACCCAATCACAAATTTTTTCAGTTCATTAAATACTTATCTTAAAATACTTACCACACATTCATATGAAATTAAACACATATTAATTATAAAGCTTGAGTTATAGTGATACAAACCAGAATTTTTTTCTTTGAATTTAATCCTCGACGATCTTTCCTTTTCCTTTTTGGGCTGATGCTTCAGGCTCGATATTAGCTACGAACAATTAAAATAATTTCACAATTATTAGCATAACACAATTTAAATGCTGAAATTTTTATCTAACTTTTACTTTAATTCCAATTTAATCCCAACTAAACCTATATATTTTTCTTTCTCAATTCATACCTCTTTGCTACTCAATTTCTTGTCAAACCCACATCTAACTATTTAAATTTTATCATATTTTCATAAATTTGAATTTATTTCAATTTAATCCCTAAAACTCAAAACTTATAGCTTAGTTTACAATTCAATCCTTTATTCAATTCCAATTAAAATTTCTATCAAATAGACCACCAATTCTATCATTTGTTCAACATAACTCATGTTTAGAAATCTACTATCTTTCAAAATTTCAATATAAATCATGACATATTTTGTCCAAGGACTCCAAAAACTTAAAAATTACAAGAAAAGGATTAAATTGACTTACCAATTTAATTTTGAACCTTGAAACCTAAATTTTCCTTTTTCTTCTTTCTCCCTGCTTTCTTCTCTGCTTTCGTTTTCATTTCATTTCTTTTTAACTCATTTCTTTCTTTTATAATATAATATAATATAATATAATATAATATAATATAATATAATATAATAATATACTTAATTATTAAACAAATATATATATTTTAATCAATAAAATCTTTGATATTTTTCTACGTTAAACCGCCTCAGTTATAGGAAAGGGTTTAATTTCCTCTTTAGTCCTTCTAGTTTTTCTTTAATTTATAATTAAACTTTTACCCTTATTCAATTTAATCCTTTTTACTAATTACTCTAAATTAAGCTAAATTTACTTAATTAAAACCTAATTAGACACGCTACTAGGCTCATAAATATTTTTAATAATTATTTTCGAACTTATTTCACTAAGACGGAGGCCCGATAACACACTTTTTCGGTGCCCACAGATTTTGGGTCGTTAGATTTCCTCCCCCTTAAAACAATTTAGTCCTCGAAATTTTACCTGAAAATAAGGGAGGATACTGTGATCTCATAGTTTCCTCTGGTTCCCATGTTGCTTCTTCTACACTATGGCTTCTCCACAGTACTTTTACCAGAGGGACTCGTTTGTTTCTTAATTCTTTCACTTCTCGAGCTAGTATTTGAACTGGTTCCTCTTCATATGACAAATCTAGTCTAATCTTATTGTTTTCAGTAGAGATAATATGAGATGGATCCGATCAATACCTTCGTAACATGGAAACATGAAAAACATCATGAATTTGTTGTAATTCCGGAGGTAAAGCTAATCGGTAAGCAACTGGTCCAACTCTCTCTATAACTTCATATGGTCCGATAAATCGAGGACTTAACTTTCCTTTTTGGCCAAATCTTAATAGTTTCTTCCAAGGAGAAACTTTGAGAAAAACTTTATCCCCAGCTGAGTATTCAATGTCCTGACATTTCAGATTAGCATAAGATTTTTGTCTGTCAAAAGCTACTTTTAATCTCTGTTGAATCTTCTTGACTGTTTCTTCTATTTCACGAATCAGTTCAGGTCCAATTATCTTCTTTTCATTTAATTCTGTCCAACATACAGGTGATCGACATTTTCTACCATATAGAGCTTCATACGGAGCCATTTGAATATTGGACTGATAACTGTTATTATAAACAAATTTAGCTAACGACAAGTAACGTTCCTAACCAGATTCAAAATCAATAACACAAGCTCGAAGCATGTCTTCCAAAATCTGAGTTACTCGCTCAGATTTCCCATCAGTCTGTGGATGAAATGCTATACTGAAATTAAGTTTAGTACCCAAAGACTCATGTAACTGTTTCCAGAATCTCGATGTAAATTAAGGATCTCGATCAGAAATTATAGAAGCCGGTATACCATGCAACCTTATAATTTCCTGAATATAGACCTCTGCAAGTTTCTGAAGTGACCAATCCGTTCTGACAGCTATAAAATGAGCGGATTTTGTGAGTCGATCAACTATTACCCATATAGCATTTTTCTTACTTACAGACAATGTCAATCTTGTAATAAAATCCATCGTAACACGATCCCATTTCCATTCTGGAATAGTGATCGACTGTAATAATCCAGTACGAACCTGATGCTCTACTTTTACCCGCTGACAAACCAAGCATTTACTGATATATTCAACTATATCTTTTTTCATCCCTGGCCACCAGTACAATTCTCGTAAATCACGGTACAGCTTTGTGCCTCCAGGGTGTAGAGCAAATGGACCGTCATGTGCTTCTCGAAGAATTAATTCTTTAATCTTTGAATTGATTGGAATACAAATCTGATCTCGGCATCTCAAACAATCATGCTTATCAATACTAAAATTCCCTATTGTGTTGCTCTGAACCATTTCTTTTTTCTTCATTAGCTTATCATCTTCTAATTGAGCTGACTTGATTCGTTCAAACATGACTGGTTTAATTCTTAATTCAGCCAATAAACCTCCATCATCACCAATACTGAGCTGTGCAAACATCGCTCGCAATTCAATTGCTGCCTTCCTACTCAATGCATCAGCTACCACATTAGCTTTACCTAGATGATAATCAATAACACAATCATAATCTTTTAGAAGTTCTATCTATCGACGCTGCCTCAAATTTAAATCTTTCTGTGATAGAAGATACTTGAGACTTTTATGATCTATATAAATGTAACATTTTTCACCGTATAAATAATGTCTCCATATTTTCAAAGCAAAGATCACGACAGATAATTCCAGATCATGCGTCGGATAATTATATTCATTTGGTTTCAATTGCCGAGAAGCATAAGCTATCACATTCCCATTTTGCATCAGTACACACTCGAGCCCATTTAAAGAAGCATCGCTATACACCATAAAATCTTTTCCAGATTCTGGTAAAGTCAAAACTGGTGCCTCTGTCAGCATCTGCTTCAATTTCATAAAGCTTTCTTGACATTGATCATTCCAGACAAACGAAACATTCTTTTGCAATAATTTTGTCATTGGTAAAGCTATTTTTGAAAATCCATTCACAAACCTTCGATAATACCCAGCTAATCCAAGAAAACTACGTACCTCTGATACATTTCTGGGAGTCTTCCACTAGACGATTGCTTCAATCTTCTTTGGATCCACTCTAATTCCATCTGCTGATACCACATGACCAAGAAATACCACCTCTGATAACCAAAATTCACATTTACTCAATTTCCCATACAATTGTTTCTCTCGTAATGTTTGCAAAACAATTCGGAGATGCTGCTTGTGTTCAGATTCGGACTTTGAATATACCAAAATGTCATCAATAAAATCTACCACGAACTGATGCAAGTACGACTGAAAAATTCAATTCATAAGATCCATAAAAGCAGCTAGGGCATTTGTTAACCCAAATGGCATCACTAAGAACTCGTAATGTCCATATCTTGTATGAAATGCTGTGTGACAGCCCTAAAGTGACCCTAGTCGGAAAGCGGTTTTGGGACCGCTAAACCGAGTCGCCAAATTATTTGAATATGATAATTATTGTCTAAAATATGTGAATATGAATGTGTGAAAGTTTTAAGCTTCGATTTAGTTAATTGCATGTGAATTTAGTTAATAGGACTTATGTGTGACACTTTTGAAATGTGATAGGTTAATCTATAAGGATCTATTAGTGCATGTAATCAAAAGGGTGGACTTACATGTCAGTTTCCCCACTTAATTGGTAGTGGCCGGCCATGACAATGAGGGTGGACAAAATGTGATGGGTAAAACATGTTATAAACATGTTATGTTAATGTTTCATGTTGGAAAGAATAAAATAAAAGAGTTAGTAATAAAATAAGGGGGTGAAGAGTGATGAAAACAAAGAAAAGAAAAAAAAATGTTCATCCTTTAACATCTTTGACCGAAAAATCAAAGGAAAAGAAAGGGAGAAAAGTTGAAGAGGTTCGGCCATGCATGTAACTAGGCTAAGGTATGTTGATGTTGTTCCATGAGATTCATGCATATTTTTAGTTGTTAGCTTGAGTTCTACCTAGCCCATGGTTTAAATCTCTGCTATGTGATGGAGATGATATTCGGCCATGGGTGTTGTCTTCTTGGTTGGTGTTTGATGTTGTGGTGATGAGGCATGAAGATGAGTTAAGTTTCGGCTAAGGTGGACTTGTGTTGATGTCATTTGAATGCTAAGTGTGAAGCTTTGTAATGATACATGTGATGGTGATTAATGACTCTTGGATTTTCTTTTTAGCATTTTTGAGTTAGACATTAAGTTCTTTGTTTAACCCATGACCAAAATTGAAATGGTATGGTGTCTTGATGCATTCGGCCATGGTAGGAAGTAGAAGAGAAATATGGTTGTTGTTCATGTTATTTGGATGAAAAATGGTAGTAAGGTGAAGTGCAAATGTTAGTATTTAATTACTAGTGTATATATGTGTGTTATCCGAGTTTTGAACTTGAAACAAATGGTATGTAGTCAATACAAGTAACCATATTTGTAGGAAGTATTAAGCATATAATTGGCCTCAACATAGACATGCATATTCGGCCACATGAGGTAGATTGGTGTTGCATGTATTCGGTTAGAGGCAAGCACATTGATGCTTTTCTCTTGACTTAGATAATCGGCTCAAGGAGAATTTGTTAAAGTGCTTAGTTAATTGATATTAGGTTAATGATGTGTGTATTCGGTCATAAAGGTGCACATGAGGAAACGTTAGATTAATTGTATTAAATTGCTCAATGTGATTAAAAATGCGTATGGCCATTTTGTATTTGAGCTAAAGGTGGCCATATGACCTATCAAACTCCTTTTCATATTCGGCCATAAGCTAGCATAATGAGACTTTAATAAGTTAAATTTGTTTGAATTAGCTCAAGAGCTTAGAGGACCAAAGTTGGATAAGGGAAAGGAAAAAGTGATCGAATAGCCGCCGAAATCGTTCGACAACATCCGAGGTAAGTTTTTGAGTAATGGATCTTAGATTATGATTCGATTAGATCATGTTTTAAGTAAATCAAAATCATGCTCTTTGTATGTAACTAATGAGCCGAAAATGATAATGCCTGATAAGTGACTTGTGTTTGAATTCTAGTTATGAAAATGAAATATAGATGTGTCATGATTTATTGATATGTGCATGGATATTCGGATGATAACCGGGCTAAGTCTCGAAGGCATTTGTGCTAGTGACCAATTTCGGGCTAAGTCCCGAAGGCAATTGTGCGAGTTACTATAACCGGACTAAGTCCTGAAGGCAGTTGTGCGAGTTACTATAACCGGGCTAAGTCCCGAAGGCATTTGTGCGAGTTACTATAACCGAGCTAAGTCCCAAAGGCATTTGAGCAAGTAGCTATATCCGGCTAAATTCCGAAGGTACTTGGTTTGGGAATGAGCGATCTTGCTGTAATAATTTCAATTAATACGCTCGTAAAATCCCAACGATGAGGTACGTTTCGTATATGCATTGGAGTAGTTGATTCCTTTTAAATATTATTCGCTCAGACAATTAATGAGCTTCCGGCCTTTGGTTAAGTTGATCCCTTATGTGTGAATATAAGGGTTGGAAATGTGAAGTAGGACTGATTTTTTTGAGAATATGTGTATATGGAATTATCCGTTTAGTTATATGAATGCTGTACATTAGTTGTGCCTAATTTCATTGCTCAAAACTTACTAAGCATTAAATGCTTACTCCGTTTTTTGAATCTCTGTTTTATAGATTTTGGTTCGTCAGTTATCGGACTCGGGATTGTCGAAGTCGAAGTCGTCCACACTATCAAAGCCCTTTTGGTACACTTTTGGTTGAACTCTAAAAATGGCATGTATAGGACTACCCTTTTTGTTGTTGGTCATGTACCCTTTGGTTTTGTATAAATTTGGATAGCCATGCGAAAATGGCTTATATACTTTGAGCATAGCATTATAATCGTTTTGTATGTTGTTCATTGAGAGGCATGGAAATGTTTGGTAATGATTAGCCATTGGAATGGTTAATCATGATCATTTTGGTGCTTTGTACGGCAAGTTCTAGTTGATTCATGGAAAACCATGAAATAGGTAAAGTTTACCTTAAAAATAGATGCTGACAGCAGCAGTGGTTTGGATTTGAAAAATTACTAAAAATAGTAGGGATGGAATTAAATAGTGAATAAATTATGTAATCTAACCTTGATGAATCTACCTTCATATGGAAGAAACGAAACGATCATATGAGTCATATTTTAAGAGATATTTAAGTTTTCATGGAACAGGGCCAGAGCGATTTCTGGATCCCCTGATCTGACTTTGGAAATTCACTATAAATTAACCAGAGATAATTAGAAGTCATGCCATATATGTAAAGATTCATTTTTCAGTCTAGTTTCGTTAGAAACAAACGGCATAAGTATTGAAGCCCATACAGGGAGATATATAATTCGTAATGCATGAAGGTGAGAGCAGTCGAACCCTGAAATAGGGGAGACTTTAACTAATAAACTGTACTTATTGGCTTGACCAAAAATTCTAGAAAAAGATTTGTAGATGGATATATGAGTCTAGTTTCAGGTAAAATTTGCGAAACTGGTTTTCGAGTTTTGGAACTCAAGATATGATTTTTAAGGTAACAGTGACGCAGTTAGCCAGCTTATCTGGAAATTTTTAAAGTGGACTGTGAAAATAAATGAAATAAGTCCGTAAATACCTCGTCTTCGACTCCGGCAACGGTCTTGGGTACGGGGTGTTACATGCTGTCTTCGGTACATCACTTTCTTTCACCTTTAACTGATAGTAGCCCGATCTTAAATCAATCTTTGAAAATACTGAAGCTCCTTTCAATTGATCAAATAAATCATCAATACGTGGCAATGGATATTTATTTTTGATTGTCACCTTGTTCAATTGCCGATAATCAATACACAATCGCATTGAACCATCTTTCTTTTTAACAAATAACACTGGAGCTCCCCACGGTGAGGTACTAGGTCGTATAAAACCTCGTTCCAGTAAATCTTGCAGTTGTACCTTCAACTCTTTCAATTCAGTAGGTGACATACGATATGGAGGTATCGACACTGGATCTGTACCCGGGTATACTTCAATTGCAAATTCTACTTCTCTGTCAGGTGGCAATCCCAGTAACTCTTCAGGGAATACATCTGGAAATTCACATACAGTTCTAAGGTGGACTTGTGTTGATGTCATTTGAATGCTAGATTTCGGCCATGGTAGGAAGTAGAAGAGAAATATGGTTGTTGTTCATGTTATTTGGATGAAAAATGGTAGTAAGGTGAAGTGCAAATGTTAGTATTTAATTACTAGTGTATATATGTGTGTTAGCCGAGTTTTGAACTTGAAACAAATGGTATTTAGTCAATACAAGTAACCATATTTGTAGGAAGTATTAAGCATATAATTGGCCTCAACATAGACATGCATATTCGGCCACATGAGGTAGATTGGTGTTGCATGTATTCGATTAGAGGCAAGCACATTGATGCTTTTCTCTTGACTTAGATAATCGGCTCAAGGAGAATTTTTTAAAGTGCTTAGTTAATTGATATTAGGTTAATGATGTGTGTATTCGGTCATAAAGGTGCACATGAGGAAATGTTAGATTAATTGTATTAAATTGCTCAATGTGATTAAAAATGCGTATGGCCATTTTGTATTTGAGCTAAAGGTGGCCATATGACCTATCAAACTCCTTTTCATATTCAGCTATAAGCTAGCATAATGAGACTTTAATAAGTTAAATTTGTTTGAATTAGCTCAAGAGCTTAGAGGACCAAAGTTGGATAAGGAAAGGAAAAAGTGATCGAATAGCCAAAATCGTTCGACAACATCCGAGGTAAGTTTTTGAGTAATGGATCTTAGATTATGATTCGATTAGATCATGTTTTAAGTAAATCAAAATCATGCTCTTTGTATGTAACTAATGAGCCGAAAATGATAATGCTTGATAAGTGACTTGTGTTTGAATTCTAGTTATGAAAATGAAATATAGATGTGTCATGATTTATTGATATGTGCATGGATATTCGGATGATAACCGGGCTAAGTCCCGAAGGCATTTGTGCTAGTGACCAATTCTGGGCTAAGTCCCGAAGGCAATTGTGCGAGTTACTATAACCGGACTAAATCCCGAAGGCATTTGAGTGAGTTACTATAACCGGGCTAAGTCCCGAAGGCATTTGTGCGAGTTACTATAACCGAGCTAAGTCCCAAAGGCATTTGAGCAAGTAGCTATATCCGGCTAAATTCCGAAGGTACTTGGTTTGGGAATGAGCGATCTTGCTGTAATAATTTCAATTAATACGCTCGTAAAATCCCAACGATGAGGTACATTTCGTATATGCATTGGAGTAGTTGATTCCTTTTAAATATTATTCGCTCAGACAATTAATGAGCTTCCGGCCTTTGGTTAAGTTGATCCCTTATGTGTGAATATAAGGGTTGGAAATGTGAAGTAGGACTGATTTTTTTGAGAATATGTGTTTTTTGAATCTCTGTTTTATAGATTTTGGTTCGTCAGTTATCGGACTCAGGATTGTCGAAGTCGAAGTCGTCCACACTATCAAAGCCCTTTTGGTACACTTTTGGTTGAACTCTGAAAATGGCATGTATAGGACTACCCTTTTTGTTGTTGGTCATGTACCCTTTGGTTTTGTATAAATTTGGATAGCCATGCAAAAATGGCTTATATATACTTTGAGCATAGCATTATAATCATTTTGTATGTTGTTCATTGAGAGGCATGGAAATGTTTGGTAACGATTAGCCATTGGAATGGTTAATCATGATCATTTTGGTGCTTTGTACAGCAAGTTCTAGTTGATTCATGGAAAACCATGAAATAGGTAAAGTTTACCTTAAAAACAGATGCTAACAGCAGCAGTGGTGTGGATTTGAAAAATTACTAAAAATATTAGGAATGTAATTAAATAGTGAATAAATTATGCAATCTAACCTTGATGAATCTACTTTCATATGGAACAAACGAAACGATCATATGAGTAGTATTTTGAGAGATATTTAAGTTTTCGTGGAACAGGGCCAGAGCGATTTCTGGATCCCCTGATCTGACTTTGGAAATTCACTATAAATTAACCAGAGATAATTAGAAGTCATGCCATATATGTAAAGATTCCTTTTTCAGTCTAGTTTCGTTAGAAACAAACGGCATAAGTATTGAAGCCCTGTACAGGGAGATATATAATTCGTAATGCATGAAGGTGAGAGCAGTCGAACCCTGAAACAGGGGAGATTTTAACTAATAAACTGTACTAATTGGCTTGACAAAAAATTCTAGAAAAAAATTTGTAGATGGATATATGAGTCTAGTTTCAGGTAAAATTTATGAAACTGGTTTTCAAGTTTTGGAACTCAAGATATGATTTTTAAGGTAACAGTGATGCAGTTAGCCAGCTTGTCTGGAAATTTTTAAAATGGACTGTGAAAATAAATGAAATAAGTCCGTAAATACCTCGTGTTCGACTCCGGCAACGGTCTTGGGTACGGGGTGTTACATGCTGTCTTCGGTACATCACTTTCTTTCACCTTTAACTGATAGTAGCCCGATCTTAAATCAATCTTTGAAAATACTGAAGCTCCTTTCAATTGATCAAATAAATCATCAATACGTGGCAATGGATATTTATTTTTGATTGTCACCTTGTTCAATTGCCGATAATCAATACACAATCGCATTGAACCATCTTTCTTTTTAACAAATAACACTGGAGCTCCCCACGGTGAGGTACTAGGTCGTATAAAACCTCGTTCCAGTAAATCTTGCAGTTGTACCTTCAACTCTTTCAATTCAGTAGGTGACATACGATATGGAGGTATCAACACTGGATCTGTACCTGGGTATACTTCAATTGCAAATTCTACTTCTCTGTTAGGTGGCAATCCCAGTAACTCTTCAGGGAATACATCTGGAAATTCACATACAGTTCTAATCTGACTACACTGACTTTCGACTGAATCACAATTAATAACATATGCCAGATATGCTGTACAACCCTGATGAAGCAACTTATTAACTTTAATCGCTGATATGATTAGAGCTAACCCACTGGTACGAATTCCATTTACCTCTACACTATCACCATCTTCAGTCTGAACGCTAAATTTCTTTTTATAATAGTCCAAAATTACCCCATGTTCAGCTAACCAGTCCATACCCAGTATAACATCAAAATCCCCAAAAGGCATTATTAATAAATCCATCAGAAAGTTTTATCATATATCATTAGCCGGCATCTAGGGCACACCTGATTAACTAATATTGTTTGCCCCAATGGTCTTGATTCTTCTATTGAGACTTTAGACATTTCTGTTTTTAATTTTCCCAACTCTACTAATTTTGAATTAATATATGAGTGTGAAGATCCAGGATCAATCAAAGTATAAATAGGCTCAGAATACAGTAAAAATATACCTGTCACCACATCGTGAGCATTGCCTTCTTCCTGGGTTCTGACTACATAAGCTCTAGCTGGAGCTCTGGCTTCAGATTGCTATGTAGCTATATCACTGCTTCTACCAACTCCTTCTCTCCTTGAAACAAAACCTCCTCTAGATATTCCTCTACCTCTGGTAGTCGATACCGATCTCTGAGATGTGGCAGGTGTACTACTCTGAGTTCTCGGACAATCTTTAACAAAGTGTTCAGTAGAGCCACAGTGGAAACATCTTCCGGTTTTCTTCCAGCATTCACCAAAATGTCTTTTCCCACAATATTCGCATTCAGGATTTTCACTTTCCCGGGGCAGAGCTTTTACACTACCGGTAGAGACAGTAATCTATTTTTCTCTGCTTCTGTCACCCCTATCAGACCGAAAGCTTGATCTCCAACCACTTCTTGATTCTCTGAATCTCTTCGGTAATGGATTAGAACTGGTGGTTCCCATACGTTTCCCAGCTGATTTACCCATTTCTGACTTTTTATCCAGGCCTAGTACTTGTTCTATCATTTTTGCTCGCTCAACCAGATCAACAAGTTCAGTAATTCTGAGACTTACCAATTGAATCTTGATTTCATCTCGCAGTCCTCGTAGAAATCGTTTACAACTATCAGCCTCGGTTGGAACATATTCTGATGCATACCTGCTCAATCTAGAGAACTCTCGCTCATAATCCAGTACTGACATATTCCCCTGTTTCAGCACTAAAAACTCTTGCTTTTTCTCTTCGATGTACAATTCCCCAATATACTTCTTCTGAAATTCTTTTTGAAACAAGTCACAGGTTACTTGATCATCCGGCAAATGTCTAACCATAGATTCCCACTAGAGATAGGCTTCTCCTTGTAACAGTGATACAGCACATATCAGACTCTTTCGGGGGGTGCAGTCTAATTGTTGCACGCAAAACTCTTTTTGTTGTTTCCATCCAATTTTCAGCAGCGGACGGATCAACTCCTTTTAATCCCTGAAATTTCGTGGCACCATATTTCTGTAGCTCTTTAATCGGGGCCTGTCTGACAGTAGGTACAGATGTAGTAACATGTATAGTTCTCACTATATGCTGTAATGCATCAGCTATATCTCTTAACAGTTGTAAGGCATCTCTTTCTCTTCCTACGTTAGGAGGTTGATTATCTAACGGATTCACACTAGGTGTAGCATATTCAGTTTCTTCAAATTCTCGACTTCCAGTATACATTTCCTGTTAACATTATCCATTCTTTCATCTGACATTTTATCTATAAAACAAAATCAAATAAATATATTAGCATCCAAAAACCTGACTCAGTTTCGACTTAAATGTGGCATGTACTTCTAGACTCATTTAGGAGCTTGATTTAGTTCGAGAATCGGCTAAACCTTAGGTCTGATACCAATAATTGTAACACCCCCTCACCCCGAACCGTCACCGGAACAATATTACGAGGCATTACCAGTCGTATCAGACAACTTATGAATAATTCACAAATAAAATAACATTCATAGCATAATTTAATTACTAAATCCCTATATTGAACTATTCAAATCTAAATCATACATTTAAGTGAAACGGGACTCGTTTAAGTACTCCATTATTTATTTATTTATTTTATTTTATTTTTTTATAAATTTAAATGACATTTCGCTTATTTTACATAAACCCCCTGCAATTAAACCATATTCATTTCAAACATAACCAATTTGTAACACCCCTATCCCGTATCCGTCGCCGGAATAGGTAAAGGGGCATTACCGGACTTGAAACTCATATCCGAACAGTAAAAATTTTGAATATTTTTTTATAAAGAACGTTCCTTTAGGTAAATACTAAAGACGATCGGGGATACAATTTAAGCGCTATAAGTACACATTCAAAAGATGCCATTTTCGCATGGCTTATATACATTAACCAAAATATTCTTGACCCTTCGGTCTATTCTTTACATGCCATAAAATAATTCAAAACATGACGGTAACAAGCGTTGGATAGTGATAGTGTGACTAGTTCTTGACGATCCCCGAGCTTGTAGCTTCCAAATGAGATCTATAAAACAGAGGAAACAAAGTAAGCGGAGTAAGCATTACAATGCTTAGTAAGTTTTAAGCAGGTGTCAACAGATAACAATCAAATTATAACATAGTTGTTCGTATTTTTATTTCACTCTTCCTTCGGGCATACCATCCCTTTACCGAATATGCCCATCTCATCATATATAATAGGCGATAAATTCTCACTTGATAGTGATCTCTTATAAACATAGGTACATTACATATTTTCACCTAACTTTCCAGATTGACCAAACGCACAATAATCATAGAAACGTCTTATTGCTTTACTCACATATGCATCACATAACGACCTTGTGATTTAGTCCAAATCAAGCTTAAAATAATCTCAAAATACATACGACCACTTAACGCATTGAACGCATTTATTACCAATTGTTACTGTGAAGTCGTATAATCTTATGCTTTACTCGAATCTTCAGCGAAACCTTTATCTCGAATAGTCCCCACACGTAATTATCGGGTCTTACCCGGACAAAATCTCCACACATAGTCATCGGGTCTTACCCGGACATAATCTCCACACGTACTCATCGGGTCTTACCCGGAATATATTTCCAAATTTCATGTACATTTAATCACATGTTACAACATTCACATCGACTGTCATATTTGTAATTCATTTGCCTCATCAACTATCTAATAATACACACCTTTCACATTTGGTCATTCGGCCACAATATACACACATCTCCTACATATTTCACACTAGCCATTCGGCTTTACCACATATACATATCTCATACATATTTCACACTAGCCATTCGGCTTTACCACATATACATATCTCATTCATATTTCACACGAGCCATTCGGCTTTACCACATATACATATCTCATTCATATTTCACACTAGCCATTCGGCTTTACCGCATATACATATCTCATTCATATTTCACACTAGCCATTCGGCTTTACCGCATATACATATCTCATTCATATTTCACACTAGCCATTCGGCTTTACCGCATATACATATCTCATACATATTTCACACTAGCCATTCGGATTTACCACATATACATATCTCATACATATTTCACACTAGCCATTCGGCTTTACCACATATACATATCTCATTCATATTTCACACTAGCCATTCGGCCTTACCACATATACATATCTCATACATATTTCACACTAGCCATTCGGCCTTACCACATATACATATCTCATACATATTTCACACTAGCCATTCGGCCTTACCACATATACATATCTCATACATATTTCACACTAGCCATTCGGCCTTACCACATATACATATCTCATACATATTTCACACTAGCCATTCGGCCTTACCACATATACATATCTCATACATATTTCACACTAGCCATTTGGCCTTACCACATATACATATCTCATACATATTTCACATTAGCCATTCGGCTTTACCACATATACATATCTCATACATATTTCAAATTAGCCATTCAGCTTTACCACATATACATATCTCATACATATTTCAAATTAGCCATTCAGCTTTACCACATATACATATCTTATACATATTTCACACTAGCCATTCGGCTTTACCACATATACATTTATCTTGTACATCAATTTCAGCAATAGCTTATAAGCAACTCAAATAGTTTCATCAATGTTTACAACAAATTCACATATTCACTACAAGCTGTTTTCCTGAGCAATAGTCACTAAATTATTTATAACTAGAGCTACAAAACTCAAAATCAATTTCCGTTAATTTTCCCTGAATATAGACTCATATATCTTCCATCCATAAAATTTTCAGAATTTTAGATTTGGCCAATCAATACCATATTTTTCTTAAAGTTTCCCCTATTTCACTGTTTGACTAATCTGACCACTCTTCACTACAAATCAAATTTCTCATTGTACAGAATTCAAAATATGTTCTATTTGATTTCATTTGAAACTAGACTCATTAAGGAGTCTAAGAATATAAATTTTATCTTATAACCATTTTTGTACAAATTATAATGATTTTCTAAACATAGAACAGGGGATTTCAGAGTCATTCTGACACTGTCTCACACAACTTTAAATATCTCTTTATAGGAAATTTCTTTGCTTACACGGTCTCTTTTATAAGAAACTAGACTAATTAAGCTTTGATTACATATTTTATTCAGCCTATGATTCCACACCAACAATTTATAGTGATTTTCTAAAATCACGTTACTGCTTGCTGTCCTAAGCAAATTATTACAATTTGCTCTTAAATTTCAAGTCCAAACACTTATGAACTTACCATTTGAGTTTAAGACATATCATGGCCACGTCATATCTTATTAAATCAACTCATTATGTCCTATTATGATTGAATTTACTCAACGTTTAATCACTTAAAACTTACCTCGGAAGTTGCTTAACGATTCGACGACTCTTGATCACTTTTTCCTTTCCTTATCCAACTTTGATCCTCTAGGCTCTTGACCTAAATCAAACAATTTACTTCCCAAATTAAACATAGTCATCGACATCCATATACATTTTATACTAGCGAAATGTACCATCAAGATATACTTTACTCAAATAATTTACCTTGGTGATCATGTATAATGTTTTGTAGCTTAATAAATTTAACATACATTATGTATTTATAATATTTGTGCAGCCAATTATCCATGGTCATACACACACAATCAAAAATAAATACCAAATTTTTCATATCCTTTATGCCCTAAGCCGAATACACTTGTCATGTTCACCTACATTTTTCAAGTACAACATTCTCATATTCGGCATTAGTATCAAGCATAATAGCCAATTCTTCCCACCTTGAATCTATGCATCTATTTAATCATAGTTTGTTCAAACACTCATACAACAAGATACATCCAATTTAACAAGAAACAAAAACCTTATTTCTCCATAGCTACAATGGCCGAAAGTTCTAGGCATCTCAATACCGAAATTTTTAACATGGGTTGCCTAAAGAAATTGGTGATGAGTTCAAATTAATCTAACATTTCAAGCAACTTAACACATCCATATAACTAAAAAAAATTCTAAGTTTAAACACAATACAACATTTTAGCACCATGGCCGAATACTTCATGAAGTTGTTAAGACCCATCCTTTTATTAAGCACTCAAACTCAATCATCTTCATGCCTCATCACCACAACATCAAACACCAACCAAGAAGACAACACCCATGGCGAGTATCATCTCCATCAAATAGCAAAAGAATTTAAACCAACATCTAGAAATATGCATGAATTTCATGGAATAACATCAAACATACCTCTTCCTAAACATCAACCAACCGAACATGAAGCAAAAGAATCCTCTTCTTCTTCCTTCCTCAAGTCACGGCAATGGGGGAGCATGGATGAGACAACTTTGTTTTCATCACCCCTCCCTTTTCATTACTTTATTACTAACCTTTTATTTTATTATTTCTAACATAAAACATTAACACAAAATGTTTATAATATGCTTTAACCCATAGCATGGCCGGCCACTACCTGAAGTTTTGGGTAATTTGACATGCAAGGACAAGCATTTTCTAACATGCATCAATAGGCCACTTTAACATTTGCCTAGCACATTTCTAAATTTTCTCACACAAGTCCTATTTAATAAAATTCACTTACAATTAACAGAATTCAAACATGAAATTTTCACACATGCATATATATATATAATAAGCATCAAATATGACAGTTAATTATTTTTATGACTCGGTTTTGTGGTCCCGAAACCACTTTCCCACTAGAGTCACATTAGGGGTGTCACACAATTCAACCAATTTATTTCACACATTTATTTTCTATCCTAAATACTTTCTAATCAACTTAATCAATATAATATCAATTTAAAATTATCATTGTACTAATTAAATTGAAATGGATAAACTTTTTCATTATAATTTTTAGACTTGCAATACTAATATTTTAAACCATTTATATTCAAAACATAATAACCTTTATACACATCCTATGTACATGCCACATTACCAAAAGAAAATATACATCACCAAAAGTTTTTGAAGTCGGTCCGGCTTTGGATCTTTGGTTCAAGATTTGACTTCTACAACTGCATGCGGAAACAACCGTCTGTTGAGTATACATATACTTAGTGGTATCACTATATTTCAGTTTATAATTAAATACATTAAATCACAAACATACTTTTACGTTACAATCATCATCATTTAATGAACAATTAAATCTTTTATTTTATCATTCAATTATATATATATCATTCTTATTTCTTTATTTCAATTCTCAACTTTCACATATGCCATATCATTCAAATTTAGTTTTATTAGTAGATTTATTTCATTTTCCCTATTAACTTGACTCGGACTCGGTGATACAGTTCCAACCAACACACCAATGCGGCACAAAGTGCCTTAACGTACGATACCTAATCGAGAATCAATAACGGTAGCGATAAAGATAAAGATAAGATAAAGAATATTCAACACACAAAGTGTTGAATCTGTAACAGTAACGGTAACAATATTCGACACACAAAGTGTCGAATCGGTAACAGTAACGGTAACAGTAACAGTAGTCGGCACATAAGTGCCTGATCAATAAGCCGGCAAAAACGCGTACTCTTCCATATCCTATGGCATGCCAACTATATCCAACTAGCCCGACTAGTTAATAGGGTATTAAATCATTTTTAGTACAATTTCCATTTCGATTCAATATTAATTATAATTTATCATTTTGATCAATTTTCAACATGTCTGATAATTCACTTCATTAGAAATTTTACAGTTCAATGCAATATACGTAACATTATTCAGTAATTTCACAGTTCAATTCAGTATTCAAAACAATATTCAGTATCCCATAAATTAGTTCAGTATCAATCTAAATTTTAATACCCAATCACAAATTTTTTGAGTTCATTAAATACTTATCTTAAAATACTTACCACACATTCATATGAAATTAAACACATATTAATTATAAAGCTTGAGTTATAGTGATACAAACCAGAATTTTTTTCTTTGGATTTAATCCTCAACAATCTTTCCTTTTCCTTTTTGGGCCGATGCTTCAGGCTCGATATTAGCTACGAACAATTAAAATAATTTCACAATTATTAGCATAGCACAATTTAAATGCTGAAATTTTTATCTAACTTTTACTTTAATTCCAATTTAATCCCAACTAAACCTATATATTTTTCATTCTCAATTCATACCCTTTGCTACTCAATTTCTTGTCAAACCCACATCTAGCTATTTAAATTTTATCATATTTTCATAATTTTGAATTTATTTCA
Source organism: Gossypium arboreum (assembly GCF_025698485.1). Taxonomy (NCBI): domain Eukaryota; kingdom Viridiplantae; phylum Streptophyta; class Magnoliopsida; order Malvales; family Malvaceae; genus Gossypium; species Gossypium arboreum. Next base: position 103,549,774 of record NC_069080.1, read on the forward strand.
ATTTAATCCCTAAAACTCAAAACTTATAGCTTAGTTTACAATTCAATCCTTTATTCAATTCCAATTAAAATTTCTAGCAAATAGACTACCAATTCTATCATTTGTTCAACATAACTCATGTTTAGAAATCTACTATCTTTCAAAATTTCAATATAAATCATGACATATTTTGTCCTAGGACTCCAAAAACTTAAAAATTACAAGAAAAGGATTAAATTGACTTACCAATTTAATTTTGAACCTTGAAACTTAAATTTGTGCCTTTCAGAGATATATCTTTCTTGCTCACTGATTATTTTTATGAGTATGTCAACATTGATTTGCTATTCTAGAACTTGCATCGATTATACATGTCAAGACCACACCTTTGATTTGATATGCTAAAATGATAAAGGCACTTAGGTCTTAACCCATTTACCCCATAAAAAGCCTATCCACATAATTGACCCCTAGTGAACCCCTTTGAACCTTAACTATTATTTCTCAATTTTTCCCCTTAATATTAACCCACAACTTAACCCTTTCTGATTCATTAAGAATTTCTCCCTTTTTATTAACTCCCTTTTTATCGAGATTTAATTTGATTAGTTACCTAGTTATGTTCGTTCACAGTTGCTGAATTATTTCTTATTATGTATTTTTCATTATTGTTCTTATTCTTAAAAAAAAAACCCGTATATTCATTCAAATTACATATTGTTCTAAAGAGCTTGGGTAAGTTATCATATTGAGAGAAAAGCTCCCTTCATTAGTTTTGGTTAGTGTTAATTCTGGCACTTGTTTGTAATTTAGTGATTAGCTTTATTTTTTCTAAGTTTGGTAACCTATTAAATTAATCTTGATTCTAACCCTCTCTTCCAACCTTTATCCACACCTTTAACCCAAGCCCCATTACAACCTTGTTAAAGACCTTTTGATTTGTGTATCATCTCATTTATAGTGGTGGAGATTTGATTTTCATGCAAGCTTATGACAATAGCTTTTCATTTTTGACTATTGAGTTCTTAATTATTGAACCCTAAACACCTTAAGTGATTAGAGTGAATCTTTAGTAAGGATGTTAACTCTTGTCGATTTGGAATTGAAGGTAATTACTTAGATAAAGGGGGATACCTACGATTTTATGATTGAAATGTTCAATTTGGATTGTTTGAAACTTTAATGTACTTTTAGTTAAGCTCTTAATGTATGATTACTTGTGAATTATTTCGAATATTATTGATGAGAATTATAAATTGAGAAGAATTTATTTTAATTGTAAGTTGAGGATTTTGCTTGAGGACAAGCAAATACTTAAGTGTGGGGATATTTGATAAACCATAATTTATACATATTTTTACCCCAATGCTTGGCATAATTATGAATGATTTATTATAAGACTTAGTGAATTTGATGCTCCTAACCCTTTGATTTCATGTTTTATACTCAGGAAAGCCTAAGATAGTAAAAAGAGCGAGAAATAGGCCAAAAAATGGACAAATTGGGCCTAAATTAGTGTTGCACACGGCCTAGGCACTTCTACACGGGTGATCCACACGCTTGTGTGTGACACACAGGTAGATCACAAGCTCATGGCCGTGTCGATATTAATCCAAGTCAGAATTGCACACGGCCTGAGCACCTTCACACGGGCGTGGCACACGACCGTGTCCTTGTCGAGCCCAAGTCTAGTTCTACTTGGAAAAGGCTAATTTTGGGCATTCGAAAGTCTATATAAACACCCTAGAAGAGGATTAGAGGAGACACAGAGAGTAGAAGGCAGAAAATACTCAAGGACAGCCATCAGAATCAGCTCGAGAAGAGGATCTACATCAAGACTGAAGATTTCCATCCAATTTCCTAGAAGTTCTTTAGGTTTCTTTATGTTTTCTTGTTTTCCAAATTTTGAGATGTTTTCCATTATTATTATGAACTAAACTCCCTAAATACCTAAGGGAGATAAAGCCTAAGATGAATCTTATTACTATTTGAATTATATGATAAATACTTGTTCTTATTCTTAATTGTGAGTTTTAATCCTTGTTTTAATGTTCCAGATAGGTTTTTGATGTGCTTATTCAGTAGAGCAAAAGTCCCTGTTTAAGAGTAGATCATTCATAATTAAGCGGAGTTGCATGCAATCCTAGAGATAAGACGGCATAAATCTGCTGGAATAGAGTCAAATCTAATAAGGGAATCCATAAATCGAGTTAATGCAACAATATGGTTTTAATTAGAAAGAGATTTCGGTTAATCAACCTAGAGTCAGTTGTTTTTAGTCTCAAGAGAGATATTAACATAAATCAGGGGTTTCTACGGATTAAGTCAAGTGAATAAATCATCTAATTCAGAAGTAATGAGTGAAGTCTAGGTGGATTCTTCCTTGGGTATTGTCTTCTCTATCGGTTTTCTGAAAAGTATTTTCCAACTTTAATCTCTGTCGTAATCTTAGTTAATTAGATAATTAGTTTCAGTTTAAAATCATTCCTTAATTCTTAGGCTAGATAATAAAAAGATAGTAATTACTAGTACTTTTAATCCTTGTGGATATGATATTTCTAGTCTCACCACAACTATACTACTGTTCGATAGGTGTGCTTGCCTTAGTCGAATTTTGTTAGCTAGTTTCATTGCTCACTTTCAAGCTACTCACGGGTTTGCTCACACAAGCTATCAGTCAGGATGTAGCTATATGGGCTAATCACACAAGCTGTCAGGTAGCTGCAACACATGCCAGACTACCTAGCCACTGGTAGAACACACAATACCAGTACCCAGAACACCAAAACATGTGTCACATATATAATGAACTCAGACCATAACTCATGAGCTCAGGTCACATAGTTCCTAGTGACATGTCACTTGTATCCTAAACTATTCCCAAGGTTCAAATGGGATTCTTTGATGCCGCCTCTCTGTTGAACTTGCTCATAATGTCGATTTCAATGCTCATAGCACCAATCACATATTCATGGAGTAATCAAAGCATAATTCATGATACAATTTAGACAATAAACATATGATACAACATCATATTAAATATGTATTTCCTTACCATACATGCAATATTAAAGCATTTAAAGTATGGTACATGTTGCATTACTTGCAAATGAACTTACCTTGGTACAAAATAATAGAAATGAGCCTAATCCTCGTAAACTTTGTTTTCCCCCCGATCAAGACCCAAATCACGTTTTTCTTGATCTATAGTGCCAAATTTAACTTGTTCAATACACATATTGCTCATATCAACCCATAAAACATACTTTGGTAAAATTACCTTTTTACCCCTAACTTTTCACTTATTTACACTTTAGTCTTTAGGCTCGTAAAATGAAATGCATGTATTTTCTTTATTACCCAAGCCTAGCCAATTCATATTCTAACTCATATCAGCCAATATTTCTCATTAAACCACATTTCTACTACCCATATCTTTATCTTTTACAAATAAGTCCTTTTTAGGTGTTTTCACTAAAAATCACTTAGTAAAAGAAGTTTATCACACATTAAACATTCATATTCCTCCATTAAACACAAAAAAAAAATGCATGTCACACATGGGTAAGTTTTTGAATATGAACCTTAGCTCAAAATAATGGTAGAAATAGCTAGATTGGTTGATGAGAACTTCAAAAATGTAAAGAACATTAAAAACGGGGCTAGGGAGCACTTACAATCAAGTTTGAAATGTTGAAAACCCTAGCTATGGAGACTCCCCAAATTTTGGCACCCTTAGAGAAGATGGACATCATTTTTGCTTGATTTTTACCTTTTTATTCTTTTATTAACCAAATGACCAAAATGCCCTTAAGGCCTTTCTTTCAAATTTTTCCTACTCATGCCCATTTTTGTCCAAAATTTTAGAACTTGGTCAAATTTCTATTTAAGGACCTCCAATTAACAATCTAATTCAATTTCATGGTTGAACCTTCTAGAACACAAGGTTTGCAACTTATTCAATTTAGTCCTTAAAGTAAAATTGGACATCTTAGGCATAGAATTTCTTCATGAAAATTTCATAAAAACATGCAATCATATCATGGATCATTAAATAATCATAAAATAATTATTTCTATTTTAGATTTGTGGTCTCAAAACCACTGTTCTGACTAGACCCTATTTCGGGATGTTACAATGGTTTTATGAGGGAGGTTGTCCAAAAGTTTAATACTCTTGCATGGTATACATTTTAAGTCTGGTTTTAATGATTTTTATATTTTTGATATCGTTGTAGCTTAATCGAGCTAACCCATAGACTAATTCGTAAAACTGTTAAATGTTTTTATTTATGCCATTGATGAATTTATGATGTTTTTGAAGTTTGATAATAGATTTTTAAGCTTGATAGTTAAATAGGACTTTTTTGTAAAATAGTTTTAGTTGATTTTAAAGTTAAGGAGTAAATTGCTAAAATAATAATTTTAGCATGAAATCCTTGTTTCAATAATTAGGGGCTGTAGATGAATAAATAAAAATTTGGCTAGCTAGATTTTGGGCTTAATTGTGATAATTGTGTAAGTTTTGGGTTTAAGGACTAAACTGAATAAAAGGTAAAAGTTTAGGGTAAAAGTGTAAAATGTTGATAAAGGGTTATATATGTGAATTTAAGTGTTTTAAGGTATTTGAATTGGTTAATTAATCTAAATTATTATATTAGATCAAGAAATGGTTTAGTCGGTTGATAATCGTGAGAAAGGAAAAGTCGTTGAATAGTTGTCATTGAAGTGTTGGTAACTACTGCTTTTTGGTAAGTTCATATTAGATGTTCTTATTTTTATTAATGTTGAAATCATAATTGTACATAATTGTTTGTTTATATGTGTTTGGTAAACATGGTTGATAAAGGTAAGTTGTAAATGTGATTAAAGACTTGAATGAAAAAATATGGCTTTATATTTGTTTGAATTGAAACACATTATGCTATGGAAAGTTGGTATCAAATTAATCTTGGTGTATGGTTAATATCATGAAAGGATCAAGGTATACAAGTTAAGCACGTGTGAACTTAGTGAATAGAAATGATAAAAATGACATGTCATTAGGGCGTAGTAGGTACCAGTTACTAGTGATTTCAGTAGCAAGTATCTTGTACTAGTGTTGCCGTAGCAACCACTTTTTGGTAGTGTTATATTTAGCAGGTACTATGTACCGGTGGTGGATACCATACCGATGGCTTGAGATTCTTTGAAGCTTGTGTAAGTAACATCATGTATCAGTTAATGTCCTTTTGTCAGCTTATATGAGCATTACCCTCCTGTGTATCTGAAGTTAATTTACTATCGTTCTTCAAGCAAAATAGTTAACTATCGAAATGGAAATGAAATGAAATGGTATGTTGAATTATATTTGGTTGATTATATCTTGGTATGTGAATCTTAACATGTTATGTATTGAAGATGTGAACGATTCAGGTTTAATCATTTCGTATTGTTGGAATGATGAAACAAGGCAAAGATTGGTTAATTCTATATTATAAATATGATTTGTAAATTAAATTGATAGGTACATAATGTTTTTATTTTATAAACTTACTAAGCTTTATGTAAGCTTACTCTATTTGGTTTTCTTCATTTTAGATTGTCAGACTTTTGTTGTCGATTGGAATGTCGTTGGAGATCACACTATCTGACAACTCATTCGGTAGCTATTTGTTTATTTTTGCCTGATTATAAGTGGCATGTAATAGGGTTTCATTTATGTATGTTATAAGCATTATGGTTATATTTTGTGCCATTTAAAGTGCAATATGCGTATTGATGTAAATCCTAATTGGTATTTTTGGTTGCTTGTGGTGTGTGATGGTAAATCTATTTAAAATGGTTGTTTTGGGATGTTTATGATAATAGGCATCTTGGAATGTTTTGTGCTTTGTTGAAATGGTAAATTTTGTTGTGGTAAGTTATGAACTTAGGCTTAGATATATGTGCATTTGATAATTTGGCGTTTGGTGTCTAGAATTTGGATGATGATTGAATGTGTTTAACTTGTGGTATTATTTTGGTTGAATGGTTGTTGTTTATGTTTGAAATTATGGTGCCAATGAGGGTATTTTGGTGATCTTCCGTAATTCGGTGTAGCAGATTAAACTAGTTTTTACATTTAAGGAGCTTGAATACAAAATTTTTTGTTATGTTTTAAGTAAGTTTCTTTAGTTTTACTTACATCCAAGAAAATGTGCAAATTGAATCTTTTTTTGACCTTAAGTGCCAAATGAGGCCTAAAGGAGAGCTAACATACTTTGTAAGTGTACAAGAGATCATTAGGAGGCATTTTGGACCAATATTCAGTGCTATGTCGCAACACGAGAGATCCAATGTCACAACATAGAAAACAAAATGGGGAAAGTAAGAAATTGCTTTCAATGTCGCAATAAAAGTGGAGGGACCTCTGAAGATGGCTACAGATGAGCATACTAGTTGCTATGTCGCAACACAAGTCCTAGTGTGTCGCGACATCGACTCTGTGATGAAAATAAAACACGAAGTAGGGGCGTTTTGGTCTACACAATCAAACTTAAAGCTCGAGAATGTCAGCTAACCTCGGGTTAAGGACGACGGCTATCTGAAAGCTATAAATAGGTTCCTTTGGCACACATTATAGATATGATTCCATTAGCTTAGATTCTCTCTTTAGGTTTATGTTTTATTCTCTTGCTTTCTTTAGGTTTTCATAGTTTTGGTTTATTTGTTCTTTGGTTCTTTCAAGAGTTTTGATTTATAAGGGAGATCAACTATTGTGGATTCTCATTTATTATCGATATCAATCAGGCTTTTTTAAACTCTTCATTTCAATCCATTCCTTATGATTAATCTTCCGTCTATTCCATGTTGTTTATGAAATCCATGAGGAACTAATCCTTCTATGGGTGATTAGCGAGTGGAAGCATGATCACTTAACTGTTTTGTAGGGTTATTTAACGAATGAACTATTTGTTAAAGGAAGAACGTGAAACAGACCCTTGGAAAGGTGAGAATTAACCTAAAATTGGTATTACCTATTCGTGAACACTTTTATCCGAAGTTAGTCTAGACTGTGAGGTCGGAAGATAAGTAGTTCATGCTGAATCATTATGTTAGTGGAATATCAGAAGATCCTGTTAGGGTAGCGATTAGTTGTTTGACGAGGAACTCGAGATGACAATTGGTTGGGATTGAAGCGAGTTAATCAACCATCTTCAGATTCAATTCACTTTATTCTTTATATCTTTTGAAATTTAGTTCTTTTATGTTCTTTTATTTTATTTAAGAAACCTTAAAATAATCTCTTATTTTACTTTTGTACTATAACTGATTGAAAAGTATTAATTAGATTTTTAAGTGTTTAGGTTAAGATTAACTTAGTAATCACCTTCCTTAGCTACAATCCTCGGAGTACTCACCTACTTCGTTGTAAAATCTATATTACAACTCAACCCGTATACTTGCAGATACTGTCTCGTGTTTCTTTATTTTATTGTCGTATTTACACTCTGGATGTTGGTAGGTCCAAAGGTGGCCAAGTTGTTAGCACCATTTTCGGAGAGGCAATGTCACTAGGTTAATTTTAATTTTTGCACTTTAAAAGAATAATTAAGAAATTTGTAGGTTATAGATATGACTTTATTTCATTTACTACTAGTAATCCTCTTTTTCTGGGTTTAGTGTATGACTTGCAGTAGGGGCACACCTATTGTAGTAGCCATAGATCCAGAGAAAATATTTCGAAGGAATCACCGACAGCAGCAAGAACAACAAAAGCAAGAACAACCACCACCTGCTGCAAGTAACATACCACGTAACAATCTATTGTTTGGTGATGCCGACGATAACGCCTTAAGAGACCCACCAACACCACAATTACCAACAAACATGCATATGGCTCGGAATGAGAGAACTTTACAGGACTATGCCTTATCAAGTTTAGATATGGTTTAGGAAAGTATAGCAAGGTCGACAGTTACAACTAATAATTTCAAGATCAAATTGACAATGATAAAAATGATCCAAAAGAATTTGTAGTTTAGGGGCACTATGACAGAGGACCTTAATCAAGATTTGAAACAGTTTCTTCAACTCTGTGATACTTTTAAGTATAATGAGGTCACTGATGATGCTATTCGTCTTTGGTTGTTTCTCTTTTCTCTAATTGATAACACCTTTTCTTGGTTAGAATTGCAAGCTTTAGGATCCATCACAACTTGGGATGAACTTGCTAGGAAATTTTAGAAAAGTTTTTCAGATTAGTAAGAGATTACTGTCTTTAGACAGGTGGAAGGAGAAAGCTTTTATGAGGTGTGGGAACACTTCAAAATGTTGATTCAAAAATGCACGGCCCACAGATTTCCTGACTGGATGAGATTGCAAATATTTTATAATAGGTTGGATGCAAACGCAAGATCTAGATTAGACGAAGCAGTAGGAGGAGCCCTTATGAATAGGACATATGAGGATGAGTACAAAATTATTAAAAATATGGCATTAAACTCTTGTCAGTGTCCAATGGAACGATTCACATATTGCCAAAAACCCACTACGGTCAAAGCTATTCAAGAGGATGATAAGTATCAACAACTAGTGGATAGACTCAATCATATTGAATCTGCTTATACATCGTCCATGCATGGAGGAGACAAGCCACTCTTCCATTATATCAATAATCTTGCTAAGGATATAAATTATATTGGGAATAGGGGTGGAAACCCTTATTCTAATACATACAATCCCGACTGGAGAGAGCACCCTAACTTGAGATGGGGAGGAAACGAATGAGGAGGTAAAAATTCAAATCAAGTTAAAAATACTAACTACCAACCTTCTTATTTGTAGAAACCCCAGGGCAGAGCCAACCCAAGTGTCCATATTGCATGTGGTCAACGTTTGGATAAAATTGAGGTAGAGATGCAATCAATGAGAATAGATGTTAAACAGGTGTAGTTTGAGTGCACCAACTCAACTAGAACATTGACTAAGCTCGAGGATCAAATGAACCAATTGATGAGGATGATGGGATACATCAAAAGACAAATTGGCACAAGTATTCCCAGTAACACGAAAGATAATCCACGGAGGGAAGGTGAAGAGCATGTAAAAGCTATAGCACTCCGATTGGGAAAAGTACTGAGTAGCCCAAAAATACCTACCCCAGAGGTAACTGTGGATAATACAGATGGACCTTAAGATAACTCCCTAGAAGTAGAAAACAGACGTGAACCAGAGGAAGAGAATGCACCGTGGCTGAGATAGGAAAAGAGAAGTTTAAAGATGCCGAAATCACAAAAGTCCCATTCCCATCAAGATTAGAAGAAAGAAAAGAGTAGGTCAAAGATGAATTTGTAAGTTTTTTGAACTTGTTTAAAATATTAAACATTAACCTACCTTTAATCTAGTTAATTGAGAAGGTTCCCAAGTATTCCAGTTTTTAAATAAGAAAATTAAGGTAGGAGAACAAGTTAATTTAAGTGTTTTTTACAGCGTGATTATTTCAAGACAGGTACCTTAAAAGTTTTAAGACCTGGGAAGTTTTACTATTCCTATAGAAATAGGGAGCTTTCACTTTAATAGAGCTCTATGTGATTTAGGAGCTAGTATCAATTAATGCCCTTATTAATTTTTTAAAAACTTGGGTTAGCGAATCTTAAAGAAACTGAAATAACGTTGCAATTAGTTGATAGGTCTTCAGTACACCCGAAGGGGGTATTAGAAGATGTGTTAGTCAAGGTGCAAAGCTTTATTATTCCTGCAGATTTTGTAGTAATTGATTTTGAGGAAGATCGTGATATAACAATCTTACTAGGAAAGCCTTTCCTGGCCACTTCTAGATCCACCATTGATTTAGAAAAAAATGATTTGGCAATGAAAATTAATGGTGAGACTAAAGCCTTTAAATGTGGCTATCAACTGAATGAGGAAAATAGGGGAAGCTTTGCAAAAAATTATCTATTTCTAACGCTCCCAAATCAAGGGAAATGCTTCCTTTTACGAATATAGAAAGAATAAACAGGTTCAAGGAACAAGACAAATGGGCAAGAGCGAAATGGCATGACGGATGGTGGACTAATGCTAATAGAATAAAAAGATCGTCCACAGGTGAATTGGCAATACTACTGGATAACTCTGGCAGTATAACTTGAAATTTGTAAATTACTGCATGATATTTGTAAATTATTAAATATCTAACTAACCACGTAGTTTAGATTTTAACCTTTATCTGATGTAGGTTTATCTGTAGTTCGAAACATCTTTAAGATGGAGTTTTGGGCTGAAACAGAGTTATCACCGCGACATCACAATGACAAGTCACGACATAGCAGATAGTCCTTGAGAATATCCAAACTAGCTGATGTGTTATGACACAGAACCCCTATGTCACGAATCAGTAAACTGTCAGAGATGTCATGACATGGAACCCTTGTTTCGCGACATCACTGCAAGTTTCTGCAGGGTTGACCTGACCCTTTGCGTAACCTGGCGGCTTAAAGATTAATTTTACTCGATTTTTAAACCTTATTTTATTACCTGAACTCATATTTACTACTAATTAAAACACCCTTTAGCCCTTACTCCATCAAACTCTCTCAAATCTCTCAACATCTTCTAAAGTACGAGGGAAAGAGGTGCAAGTAACCCCTAGAATAGTTTGCGACTTTTATAATGTTTTATACTATGAGAATGATTTGATTGATGAAACTGACTTAGAATATTTTAGAGACATAGATATGGATAATATTATAAACTTTTAACTGAAGGAAAGGGTGAATGGAAGTATGGTGCAGGTACCAATATCCTAGTATCTTTTCATCAAGCTATTATGTTTCCTAAAGCTAAGATGTGGATTCAATTTGTTTGTACATGAATTATACCTGCTTTAAATGTTTCTAATGTTAATGCCTTTAAACCAGTTTTACTTTATGCTATTTTGTAAAAAAAATCAGGCATGTATCGGCAAATGGATCCACTAGAACACGAGAAGATGCCTTAGTAGCCAGAAGGTGGGTGTATTCTTTCCCCATCTAGTGACGGCTTTATGTGAAAAGATGGGTGTACCTATGACATCCATTGAGCAGTCGTTGAAACCATCCCGAAGCATTATTGGGGACACCTTGTTCTAACAATACATCGGGCTCCGAGCCAAACAGATAAAAAACTAGAACAAGTGACAACAAGAAACGACAACTATAGCCACTCTGTCAAAACGGTTGGCACGAGCTCAACAAGACATTGTTGAGAATAGTCATACAAAGTTAGATTGGATGATTTAGTTGATGCAAGAATTGGGGCCAATTTTTCAAGAGTTTGCTAGGCAAAATAAAATCCGAGTCCCCAAGTATAGACCAGATATGTTTGGTCCGACGAATATGGAACAAGAAGAAGAAGCGTCGAAAAGTGAAGAAGAAGGAGAAGAAGAGGAGGATGACGGGGATGAGGAGATGGACAATGAGGAGGATGATTGAACTATTTTTAATTTTATAAAAAATTGTATTAATTTTTGGGATAATTTTAATTTAGACTTTGTAAGAGTAGGATTAATAAATAAATTTTAATATGCTGCAGTCTATTTAAATTTTTTATGTAGGAACCCAACATGAAGGAGACACAAACAAGTCGAGCTAACATGATCAAAGGAGCAAACACCCACCATTAGCAATTAGAGCGACTACGATCGATCGGGTAACAATGTGTCAATTAAATTGTGTGTGTGTGGGAGGGGGTAACATAGAAAATTTGCTTCAAATTTTTACATTTTCTTTGGTTTTTGTTGTCTTTTGTGTGCTTGACCTTGTAGAAATACAAGTAATTGGCTAGGAGCATATACATAGGTTGCTTGTGCTTATGAATAAATTTGGTATGATGATAATAGATTTTAAATTTTTGATTATTAGACTACTAAAGTTCTATATGTTACACTCTAAATAGGTATTAAGTTATCATTTGTACCAAGTGATATAGAAAATACAAGGAAACGAGCATGCTAATATGAATGATAAATGGTTGAATTTGTGTTTGTTGGTTGATTAAATTTGTGCATGATGAGATATTTAGGGATGACCTAAGGCATTGTTTAAAACACATCTAGAGCCAAAAAGCTATCCTATTTATACTTCACCTTTAGTACCAATTTTGAGCCCTTTGATACTTATTAATGAACTGCATTACAAACACGAGCCTGAAAATGTGAATTTGTATATGCCCTTTTTCTTTCGTCTTGTACTGCACGATTATAGTTGTCTGGCCATATGTATTGAGGGTTAAGTCTATACATCATGATGAAATTTGTAAAATTAGATTGAAATAGGAAAGATTGGCGTGATATAAGAACTATAAGTTAGCCTAATATGTGGAACAAAGAGAAAAATCCAAAAAGAGAATTGGTACAAGTAGAAAAAGTCCTAAGCAAATGAAAAAAGCATTTAGTAGTGAGATGTACTGAAAAAGAGAAAAGTCACAAAGTCACAAAAGAAAAAAAACTTGTGCATTAGTTCACAAAAACTCGTAAGGCTAGCCATAGTTACTATGTCATGCTATGATTTCTTATAGAAGGAGAGACAAGGAAGGTAAGAGAAGGAGAAATAAGGCAGTGAGCTGGTAAGGGTCAGTAAAGGGGAAGAATAGGGATCAATACAATGTGCTGAGCTATTTTCATGTTTGTAGCTTTTTGATGCTTACTATTTTTAATTCTATACCTGTCCTAAGCCTCAGAATGTTACAAGCCGAAAAGCCCTATCTGACCTAAGTATCTAAGTATCCTTATACATGAATGGACATCATACTAAACATTAACATAAGCGACTATTTGTATTCTACTTGGATAATCAAAGTAGTTGTATGATTTGTTGATGGATTCCTATAGGTGAGAACTTTAATACTTGTATATTTTGTAACATACTGAACTTAGATGTTTGTAATCAAAAGTGGCAAGTCAGCGACTCATCATGTTGAAATTGTTAGTATACGTGAAAGGCCTGAGTCATATGCTCTGAAATCAATACTTGTACCATATTTGCTCAAGGGTCATCATTTTGTCATCTGTGTTTATGATTGCTTGAGGATAAGTAATGACTTAAATGTGGGGGAGTTTGATCTACCACAATTCGTTGTAGTAGATTAAACTAGTTTTCACATTTAAGGAGCTTGAATACAAGCATTTTTGTTATGTTTTAACTAAGTTTCTTTAGATTTATTTACATCCAATAAAATGTGCACATTAAGTCTTTTATTGACCTTAAGGGCTGAAGGAGGCCTAAAGGAAAGCTAACGTACTTTGTGAGTGTACAAGAGACCATTAGGAGGCATTTTGGACCAATACTAGACGCTATGTTGCAACATAGGAAATTCAATGTCACGACATAGAGAATATAATGGGGAAAGTAAGAAACTACCTTCAAAGTCGTGACATAGGTTGAGGGTGTCGCGACTTACCCCTGAAGATGGCTTAGAGGAGGATATTGGTTGCTATGACACAACACAGGTCCTAGTCCGAGAACTGACTAAACCATAGCTCTGATACCACCAAATGTAACCCCCCCGTACCCGAGACCTTCTCCGGAGTCGAGTACGAGGTGTTACTAAACTTAATTCATTAATTAAACAGCTTAAACAACTTATTTTAGAATTTCTAGACAAGCTGGCTAACTGCGTCATAGTCGCTAAAAAATTCATATCTCGAGTTACAAAACTTGAAACCCAATTCCGTAAATTTTCCCTGAAACTAGAATCATATATCTATCTACTAATTTTTTTCTATAATTTTTGGTTGAGCTAATTAGTACAGTTTATTGATTAAATTCTCCCCTGTTTCAGGGTTCGACTACTCTAACACCTGTGTATTACGAATCTGATATCTCCCTGTACAGAATTTCAATGACTATTCTGTTTGTTTCTCATAAAACTAGACTCAATAAGGAATCCATACATATAAAATGTGAGTCATAATTATATTTACACAATTTATGGTGAATTTATAAATTCAGAATAGGGGATCCAAAAATCGCTTTGACCCTGTTTCATCAAAACGTAAATATCTCATAAAATAAATTTTTTTACCTATTTTGTTTCTTCCACATGAAAATAGATTCATTAATATTCAATTTCATATTTTATTCATCATCTAATTCTATTTCCACTATTTTTAGTGATTTTTCAAATTCACGTCACTGCTGCTGTGTGATTCTGTTTTATAGCCAATTTCACCATTTTATGGATTTCCATAGATTAGTTAGCACATAAAGCATACGCGTTATCAAATATAATCTCGATTAGCCACTCCAATAGCTAATCATTCTCAAAAATTTCCATGCCATCCATGAGCTATATCATAAGATTATATACACAAAAGGATTATAATGCTATACATGCCATATTCCCAAAATATGCAAGCCACCATACCGAGATGGTCCGTTGATAGTGTGGCGTGCCTCCACCGTCACGATCTCCAAACCGCTTGTCAAAACTACAAGGAATGGAAGGAAGGAGTAAGCATAAATGCTTAGTAAGTTCACATGCAAATAACAAATAACTTAACAAAGCAATTATACCAACCAACATTAGCATAATATCACCAAAACATATATCACATTTCTATTCATCATTCATCGTCTTACTACATTATTGTTGTCGTATCAAGTCTCAACCCGAGGGTTAAGTACATACCTGTCCAAAGTGCCCATTCCACAACACTTACCAATACGTCACTTGAATCTTGAGTATTCTTCCATTTCACTAGAATTTTACCCGTTGAACACATCGGAATATAACTCGGATATATGGAAGTTTGCACATAAGTGCCACATATGTAGCCAAGCTACCATGTAACCCGCCCATAAGCGAACTCGGACTCAACTCAACGAGATCGAGCGTTCTCATCCATAAGTGAACTCGGACTCAACTCAACGAGCTCGGATGCCTAGTTACATCTCACGAACTCGGATTGAACTCGGACTCAACTCAACGAGTTCGGACGTTCGCATCCATAAGTGAACTCGGACTCAACTCAATGAGTTCGGATACCCAAATATCCGAATCTATTCCTAAGGTTCAACGGGATTCTTTTCAATTACACATTTCAATCACCTTCTTCGGAATATAGAAATCGATATTTGCTAACATCTCATACTTATTAAATTATTCACATAATTTGCATATCACCAAATAATAATTCACAAAACATCATATTTCATGATAATAAGTATCATGTCATATAAATAACATTAAATCAATTAAAATAAAAATTATGTTACCTTATTTACACATGAACTTACCTCGTATGCAAAAATGGTCATTTTTACCATTTTGTCCACAACTTGGGATTTTACTGATTTTAGCCCGAATTTTGATTTTCCTTGCTCTATCATTTCAAATATAGCCTAATTAGGACTCATATTATTCAAATCAACCCAAAATTATATTTTGGAAAAATTACAATTTTGCCCCTAAACTTTCACATAATTACACTTTTGCCCCAAATCTCGTAAATTAAAATTCATCCTATTTTCTTGTGTTTTATGATATGCTGATCATTTTTCCCTTCTATAGCAACATCCAATTCTCACTCTAACATGTACTTATGAACATTAGGTATTTTTACCGATCATGTCATTTTAGTCGTTTTTACGTAAAATCACTTAGCAAAAGTTGTTTAACACAATCTCAAGCTTCATATTCTACCATAAAACATCAAAATTCATGCATATCATTCATGGGTAAATTTTAAATATAAACCCTAGCTCAAAATATTGGTAGAAACAGGTAAACCGAGATACGAGGATTTCAAAAATGTAAAGAACATTAAAAACGAGCATAGAAATCACTTACAATCAAGGCTTAAAAGTGTTGAAACCCTAGCTATGGTGGAGAGAAAAATTCAGCAGCAACTTATGGAGAAGATGATCATTTTTTTGTCATTTTTCCCATTTTATTTCATTTAATATCCAAATGACCAAAATGCCCTTCCTTAACTTTCAAAAATTCCATCCATGTCTAATTTTTGTCCATAAACTTAGAAATTGGTCAAATTTCTATTTAAGACCTCCTAATTAATATTTCAAAGCAATTTCATACTAGAAACTTCTAGAATGCAAGTTTTGCAACTTATTCAATTTAGTCCTTAACTTCAAATTAAACACTTTATGCATAGAATTTCTTCACGAAATTTTCACACAATCATGCAATCATATCATAGACCTCAAAATAATTATAAAATAATTATTTCTATCTCAAATTTGTGGTCCCGAAACCACTATTCCAATTATGCCCTAATTCGGGATATCACAACTCTCCCCTCTTTAGGGATTTTCGTCCCCGAAAATCTTATTGGAAAAGTGGTCTTCACTTAGATTCCTCAATTTCATATTCGGTGCTGAAGAACTTTCACTCAGGCAGTGCCTCCAATATATCTCTTTAATTTCTCATATATTCTGAAAGCTTACGGACTCATCTCTTAGTTGTTCTTAAATTTTCAACCCTTCTCAGTTTCCCTTGTCATCTTGACATAAAACCTAGATCTCAATTTGGTTAATGGAGACTAGAATTCCAAGAAATCCAACAATCAAAGGGACTTGCACTCTTCCGAAATAATCATATAGATTTTCATTATCGATAAATCACAATCCAATAACATCTGAATCAAATTACAGTACATGTCATTACTCTCTGAATGAATAGGCAAATTTTCACTGTGAGCTTCATACAATTCTTTCTGTATAAGCCTAGGAACAATAATACCATGAATCAGATCCAATCTAAAATTAAACATCAGAAGTCGATCCTCACTGTACTCTTTTAGTTTACTACTCACTATCACATTTTCCTCTTTCCGCTATGGAAATAATTCTGATATAGCCTTAAAAATAATCCTTTCTCATTTTCATCCTAATATCAATACTGGCAGAGATAACTTTTGTAGATCCTGATGCTCGGCTTTAACCCCATTAACAACTCAGATTTTCCGTGGCATCGAATGCTCTAAACTATTACATTACCTTATTGTCTTGAGTCACATTACAATTCATACAGATTGAACACTCGAGTCGATCTTAATCACCAGTGAATGACATTTCAAGTAATCCTTTCTTCTAGTTACAAAACAATTCATCATGCCATCCTTTACTATTCATTCCTTACATTAATCAAAACCATCTCAATTGCATTAGCTCAAGTAACCAAAATATCTCAATTGAAGACATTAACTATAATTGACTTAGTTGAGAGAAGTAATCCACCATACCGATTGAAACTCGCACTTTTATCACTTATGCCTTTACTGTTGTCAAACCTTACACGAAAATTAGAAAAGTCCCAATACTGAAATCACCACATTACCCAAATCAAATCAGAAGTATAGTCATACTTGACATGATTATCACGAGCTAAAGAACGCACTTCAAACATGAGTCATAATTGACAAATTACGGAATAAAGATAACAAGAAAACTGAATAAAGAAATCCAAGATAGAGAAACCCAGAATAAAGAAATCCAAGATACGATACTATGCTGGAAAATCAGAAACCTAACTCATAGGAAAATATAGAAGATCGAAAATTCCTTAGAGAAAAGAAGTCCAGAATAAAACATCATTTAATCCCACTGGAATCAAATATAACAAGAACAATGTATCTTCCCATACATATATATCAAATGGAGCATTAAGTAGAAGAAACAGTATCATAATATCATACATATCCTCTCATCAATTCTTATCGATTTAAATGTAATAAAATGCCCGAGGAAATATAGTAATACAAATTATAAACCAGTCGGACTACCAATGCATCCATCTAACACCAGGATTAGAAAACATTCCCATATAACAAGAATTTCTTCAAAAGATCAACAGGCATAGAAATTTTTTTTCGAGAACGGATAAATACATAGAACATCTCGGAAGAAATCATTAAAATCATCGGTAAGTAATCTTGTCACACTCGGATATTACACATTTGGATATCATTTCCCCAACTATTTACGCCATCACAAATTTCATATTACTTTTCACTAAAGAAGACTAGTTCGAATAAATTTTGATTTGCATTTTCTCGACCTTGTACCTTAGTAATTGATTTATCAAAATAAATTTCTTCTCTAATCGAATAGTGCATAACTCCAATAATCCTTATGCCAATCTGATACTTTTCTAGCTTTGACTTTACTTACCAACTCATTCTTAAATCTCTAATCATATTTATAATTATTCTAGCACTGAACTTTTAGGTTTCTCAATCGGAAACTTATTCAGTACAAATCTCATGAAATTCCATTATAAGCTCCACTTCGGTAAGGGGGAGGGGTTGTAGGGCCTCTGACATGACTTTCTCATACATATACATATGGCACAATTTCTATCATCATAACAACATCATCAAAATCATATCATTCATTCATGCAATGCATCATTCATGTTGGTTTACACAAATTTTCTAGTTATCCCATTTAGACTAGTATACATATGCATGCATCCTATGTTTTCTGGATAGCTTGACTTATCCATTCATCTACTCAAACAAATCATACTCATGACATCATATAAGGGTTAAACAAACATAGATATTTGCATTACAATCGTAACTTTCATTTCGTGCATCATCATATACATATCATTACAATCATATAATTCAGTCCAAACAATTTAACATAGATAAATTCATTTCACTATAATCATTTGTCTCATAAAAAATATCATTGAAATTCATCAACATTCAACGTTCAATCAAGGCAATGACATTTTCATTCATATCATGATATTAGGAACCTTTACTCATACCTCTATGAATTTCTCGTTATCCCATTCATCTTATTAAGTAAGCCAAGTGCACTACATCATATGAGCATTAAGCAAGTATGGATATTTATCACAACATGAACTTTCATCTCACGTGTTATCACATATATATATCATAAACTTTTATTCATACCTTTTTGAATCGAGACTCATCATAATCGTAATTTTATTCAAACACCTTCGCATCACATTGAACATGGTCGGTCTTTTTCGGTTGGAGAGTACCTCAGAGACACTCAATTTTGCCCGAGCCGAAATAAGTCTAAAACAAAATAATAAACCCAAAAAAAACGAAGTCCAAGTTCAGGTCGAATTACAAATATAATTTGGCCCGATCGGAATGGCCCATTACTTGAAAAGATTTCAGGTCCATCTACAAGCTTGACTCATATGGAAATATAATCTTTAATGATATGCAATCCTAGATATGATATGCAATCTTAGATATGATATGCAATCTTAGATATGATACAATCTTAGATATGATTGCAATCTTAGATATGATATGCAATTTTAGAAGATATGATTTTGTAATCTTAGAGATTTAATTTGTAGATACCTTTTAATCTTAACCGTTGATGTAATCGATCTGTACCGTTGGATTTGAGGAGGTTCAACTATAAATAGAGGCCTCTCCCTTCATTGTAAAGACTGGAGTTTTGGGAAACAATAAAAATTTTTGAGAGCTTTCACTCAAATTTCTCTCCCTCTTACGTTCTTATTTTCTACGATTTGTTCTTATTTTATTCTTTTTTTATCTTCATTTTTCAACCCTTTTTATTTTGATTTAATCCATGTTTCCTGATTTTTTTATATTTATTAATTTTTTAAAATAATTTTAGTATCATATCAAACTCTTTTATTTTTTAATAATCTTTTAGTATTACTCTTAGTAAATTATTTTTTTAAATTTTAGTCAAATCATTATTTTTTAAAAAATATTTCATTTAATTGTCATATTTTATCCAAAAGTTTTTCTAAAATGAGGCAATATTTTTCAGATTTAGGAATTAGAAATAGTGCCCTAACATGTTGGGTTGCGATTTCCGTTTGTCTAAATGCCTAAAGTATCCTTCTAAATAGATTTTGTAAATCATGAGATGATTTCGATTCTGAGAGTTTAAGAATATCGTGTCCTATCATCTTTGGATGTGATGTTTGTATTCTTTCGAGCTAAGAAATCTCGATTTTCAACTTAAATAATTTCGGTTTTTAAAAAGGATCCTATTTTTAAATCCTTTCAAATTTTGACATTAAGATAGAAAACTATTCAATTTGGTACCAATTTTGGGCGTTCGAGGTGCTAATCCTTCCTCGCATGCGTAACCAACTCGAACTGCTTTTCTTAATTTTCGTAGACCAAAACATTTTATAAGGTGATCCAATCACACCTAAAAAGGTTGGTGGCGACTCCCGTTTTTGTTTTTCAAAAAGTCGATCCCCATTTTTCAAACATCCCTTTAAAAAATGGTTTCGACAGCTTGGCGACTCCACTGGGGACTTAAGAGAGTCAAGCCAAGAAATTGAGTATTTTTTGTCTTAATGTCAGGAGTTTGGAAAATTTAAAATTGGATCCTTTTTACATGTGTTTGCTGCATATGTTTGTTACCTTATTACTGTACATTGCATTTGCATGACCGTTGTGGTCACACCCTTAAGTGGGAGTGAGAAGCTATGCTTTCGTAAGGTTTTCACCTTTGTATGAGCTAGTGGATTGGTTCCGGGATACTGTACCTATGTCTTTGTGAGATTTTCATCTCCGTATGGCCATAGGGAAATGTGTCCCCCAGAACTGAACTTGGTCTTTATGAGCCTATAATGGGTGAAGACTAAGGAATCCATTGTTCGTACCACAACTTTAGAGCTAAAACTCATATAGTGAACTTTAAAGAGTTTAGGTAAGATAGTGATAGCCTTTAGTAAGCTACCCTTGTAAGTACTTGTTTATCATTTTTTTATGATATCTTGACCTATTTTTATTTCTTTGTCATTGCATGTCATTTGGCATTTAAAGGTGTCGATTCACGGCTCGATTTCTAGATTAGAAAGTTTTGTAATGAGGAATGAATACCTTGATAGAGTGGAGGACAATGCTTACATGCATACCTAGTCAGGGAAAACCCAGTTAGAGAAAGGAGATAGTGTCACCGACGGATATACGTCAGAGTTATGGGACTTCACCCATATTAATTCGATGCAGAATGAGTTTCAAGAGCTGAGAAACATTTGGGCCCAATGGGATGACGAGGCTAAGCAGCTTTTCTATCAGAATTATGGAGACCTTCCCTATTTGCTAGACGTCAAAGTAGATAGGCACTTGTTTCGAGCTATGGTACAGTTTTGTAACCCTACTTATAGTTTCTTTACATTTGGTGATGTTGATCTTGCACCTACTTTGGAGGAGTATACGACTTTACTGCATTGCCCGAGGATTCAGGGTCACAAGGCTTATGTTAGGCCTGCTAGTCTTCCAACTTTTGCAAAGAAGTTGGTGATGATTACTGGGATGAGTGAGCAGTGGGCTGTAGCTCGTATACAACAAAAGGGTGATAGTGAGTGCGTTCTATGGGCTGTTTTGAGGGATTTGATATCGACACATCCAGACGAAAAGAAAAGGGTCGACATCCTAGCTTATAGTATTGACGGCATGGTGATTTTCCTAAAGGCGTTGGGGCACATAGATGAGGCAATTGCGGATTTGTTCCAGCAATCCTAGCTGAGACATTTAGATCTTTGAGTGCATGTCGGAGAGCCGGCGAAGGTAGATTCATTGGATGTGCACAGTTGCTGTTGGTTTGGTTCCACAGTCATTTTTGGAAGCTTGATAAAGTTCCTTGCCGAATATTCTTTGAGGGTTATTCTCCCTTAAAAGAAACAGTAGACATGCCGAGGAGAGATAACATTTCAGAGGAGAGGTGACATTTCAGAGGAGTGGTGGATAGACATTCTTCAGAATCTTCGAGAGGAAGATGTTATGTGGAAGGCTCCTTGGTTGGTTCCTAGTGAAGTCCTTTACCACTGTGGCAGTTTTGATTGGGTCCCTTTGCCAGGAATTTGGGGAGTTGTTGGATATGCACCATTGCTTGTTCTAAGGCAATATAGGCGAGGCGGTTCATACTGGGTTACAGGGTCTAGCTCAAAGTGATTTCTCTTATAAAAGAGATCACTATAAGAAGAAGATGCGAGAGATTTTTGAGGCTTGGAAGAAGCCTTTCTGTATGAAGATCTTGACCGAAGGCTCGACGTCAATCCTTGAGTATAAAGGGTGGTTTAGTAGGAGAGTCAATGATAATGTCCCTAAGCCAATTTTGGGAGTGGCTCGATCATTAGAGGAGAGCTTACGAGTGATTCCATCAGAGTTGGAGGTTATGAAGCAAGAGTTCGAGAGAAAGAATTCGGAGATTGAAAAGAGGATTGAGAAGCTCGAAGAGGAGAAAATGTGGTTAAGTCTCGAAGTCGATGTTCAAAAGATGGAAGTCGAGAAGGTGAAAAAGGAAAAAGATCGAGGAAGATCGAGATGATTTAAAGATGCACTACAAAAAGGCCCAGGTAACGTTGAAAAGGGTCGGATTAGGGAGATCTCCAGAGCAATGGCAGCAAGAGATTCAGGAAGAAAGAACCAAAGCTGAGTATTGGGAGAAGAAGTTCCAAGAGATGTAGTCGCGTAATCAGGCCCTAGAGAAGGAAAATCAAGGATTAAAAACTAAGGTGGCTGAACTTGGATGATCTCTTCATCATCACCGAAGTCGTAACCTTGCAATCGAGTTAAAGGCAAGCTTGAATAAGATCGAGGAAAAGAAGCACGATATTGGAAGGTTGGAAGCAGCACTACAGGGCTGTGAGCTACGAATTGAGCAGCTCGAGGCAAGAGAAGAATAGTGGAAGGGAGAACTTCACAATCTTCAGGATCAAGTTAGAAATAGGGATTATCTCATGGGAGAAGCCTTAGTTCAGATTTGAGAGGTTGTTGAACACTTGTAGGATTTGGCAGTACAAGCTAGAACGCTGAGTATAATGTATGAGTCATCGTCAGATAGAGGACGAGAGTTAACATTATTATTAGATAGGGTTAAGACTCTAGGCCTACGGGCGAAAGCGTATTTGTAACCCGTTTTATGAAAAGATTTTTGTTTCTTAAATAATGTTTTCTAAAATGAAATTGAATTAGAATCGATATCTTTTTGCATTCATGCATTTGCATTTCATAGCATCTCATTGTATCATATGCATTCAAGTTTATAGAAAGACCCTAATTATTTAAAATTAATAGGGAGAAAGAGAGTAAGAGAAAGAAAATATGGAAGCAACACATCAATATGGAACTTGTGTAAAAAAACATGGACCAAAGATTTGAACAGTTACATGTAGGACCAATTGCAAGAGCAATTGGAAAATATGAAAAACGACACGAGAGAGCAAATGTTGGAGGCACAAAGGAACATGATGGCTGAGATGGCCCAACTTCTGAGGGCCACTGATAAGGAAAAGGCTCCCATGGCAATTACTGGCGAGGAGGGTGAGGATCATCCTCCAGGTTTCACCCCACCCCACGTGCCTACACAAACTGAGGCACTTCCTAGGAGGCCATCTGTAACACCCCGTACCCGAGCCCGTTACCGGAGTCGAACACAAGGTGCACACAAACTCAGCTAAATTGTTTTCACAGTCCATAAAAATTTTCCAGACTAGCTGGTTACTGCGTCACTGTCGCTTCAAAAATCATATCTTGAGTTTTAAAGCTCGAAAATCAGTTTCGTAATTTTTACCTGAAACTAGACTCATAAGTCCATCAACATATTTTTTTTATAGAATTTTTGGTCTGGCCAATTAGTACAGTTTATTAGTTAAAGTCTCCCCTGTTGCAGGGATCGACTACACTGACCTTCGTGCGTTACGAATTGGATATCTCCCTGTACAGGGCATCAATGCTGATGTCGTTTATTTATATAGAAAATATACTCAGAGAGGAATCTATACATATATGGAATGACTCCTAATTATCTCTGGTTAATTTACAATGAATTTCTAAAGTCGGAACAGGGGATCCAGAAACCGTTCTGGCCCTGTTTCACGAGAACTTTAATATCTCTTAACATATAATTCATATGAACGTTTCGTTTCTTCCATATGATAGTAAATTCATCAAGGTTCATTTAAATAATTTATTCACTATTTAATTCCATTCCTACAATTGTTAGTGATTTTTCAAATCCACACCACTGCTGCTGTCAGCATCTGTTTTTCAGGTAAACCTTACCTATTTCGTGGTTTCTATGGACCAACTAAAGTTTTGTCATACATAGGTCCACATATAATCATTTTTAGCCATTCCAATGGCTGATCATTTGCTCACACTTCCATTCAGTCCGTAGTCACATCATAAAACCATACATATATACATAAGCACAAATGGTCTAATGCCATACTCCACTTTTACGAGCCATTTTCGCATGGTCGCATACACATACATCACAAAAGTACTTAAAACGCAACAAAAGGGTAGTCCTATACATGTCATTTCAAATCCAACCAAAATATATACGAAAGGGACTTTGATAGTGTGGGAGAATTCGACTTCCGAAATCCCGAGTCCGATGGTGACGAGCCAAAATCTATAGACAGAGAAAGCAGAGAAAGCGGAGTAAGCAATTTATGCTTAGTAAGTTAGAGCAAGGATTCCAGCACAACAAAAGCATAACATTCATATAGCTAACGAATAATTTCATATGCACAATTTCTCAATATCATACTTATTTCACATTCCAACCCCTATATTCATACATAAGGGTTCATCTTAGCCAAATGCAAAGCTCATTTCTCGATTGAGCGAATATTATTCAAGGAATCAACTATTCCAAAGCACATACGAACATACCTCGTTGCTGGAATTTTCAAGCGTATTAGCTGAAATTTTACAGCGAGTTCATTCATTCTTGAATCACGTATCTTGAGTTTAACCGGATATGGCTACACATTCAAATGCCTTGGGACATAGCCCGTTCTGATAACTTCATACGAATGCCTTCGGACTCAACCCGGATTTAGTAGCTTGCTCTAAAACCTTCGGATCTTAGTCCGGATTTAGTAACTTCGACGTATGCCGTCGAATCTTAGTCCGGATTTAGTCACTTAGCACAAAGCCTTCAGGACTTAGCCGGATATCATTGAATAACCATGTACATTTATCAATAAACCATAACACATTCACATTTCATTTTCATTAGCAAAATTCGACACAAGTCACTTATCACATTTGTAATTTCGCTCAATAGCCACACACAAAGAGCATCATTTTAATTTGCTTTAAACATGATCTAATCAATTCAGAATTTCAGCTCTATTGCTCAAGAACTTACCTCGGACGTGGTCGAATGATTTCGACGGCTATTCCACGACTTTTTCCTTCCCCTTATCGGATTTAGCTCCCCTTTGCTCTTGAGCTTAATTTAACAAATAAATTGGTTTTATCATGTGAGCATCGAAAGAGGAATTCAAGATACTTAGCCAATATATATACTCATTAGGCATCAAAGTCGCATATATACGAAATCATGAATCGAACTCAACACATTAGTTAATATTCCTCTTAGCGAATTTTCTAAGCCAAGAATAGGCATCAATATGCTTGCCTCTAACCGAATGCATGCACACCAATTTCCCCTCATGTGGCTGAATATACATGTCCAATTTGAGGCCAATTATACATTAATACCACACAAAACAGCATACATTTTACTACTAACGCATTACATATCGTAACTCATTGCACATCTCTCATTTACTTCATAATCGAGACATCATCACAAGCAAATATACACCTTGAAATAGCATATATGTCATACCAATACATCGTAATGCGAACATATATACATATATATATGCTAGAGCCAATTCTCAAGTGGCTTATATCCAAATATATACACATATCCAAAGCTTAAATCTTACTTACCATGCAACATGCATGAATCATACTTATGGATATAACATGGCGAATACCACAACACCATACCATTTCAATTTGGTCATGGTAAAACAAAGAACTTAGTATCTCATTCAAAAAAATGCTAAAAGAAAATCTAAGAATCCTCAATCCTCCATCACATGTATCATTATCAAGCTTGATATTTAGCATGCAATGGCATTAACACCATATTCACTTTGGCCGAATTTCATTCCCATGACATAACAAAGATTTGAACCATGGGCTAACAAGAACATCAAGCTAGCAACTAAAAACATGCATGAATCTCATGGCACAACCTCAAACATACCTTAATCTTGATGCAAGTATAGCCAACCTCTTCCTAATCCTCTTCCAAACCAAGTATGAAGCAAAACTCCCTCCTTATCCTTAGTATTTTCGGCCAAAAGAGAGTGAAAATGGATGAACAAAATTTTTTGTTTTCTTTCCTACCTACACGGCAATGGGGAGGGAGAAGCCTTCACACACACATATTTTTTTTATTCCATACTCCTTATTTTATTTATTCCAACATAACCCATGTAACACCCCAAACCCGAGACCATCGCCGGTGTCGGACCCGAGGGGTTAACAAGCCAAGTTCACATGTTTTTGCCCACCAATTTGACATTTCCAGTCAGGCTGGAAAACTGCGTCACTGTCGCCTTAAAAATCATATCTCGAGTTTCAAAACTCGGAAACTGGTTTCGTAAATTTTTCCTGAATTTAGACTCATATATCCATCCATGGATTTATTTCTAGGATTTTTGGTTGGGCCAATTGGTACAGTTTATTAGTTAAAGTTACCCATGTTACAGGGATCGACTGCTCTGACCTTCGCGCGGTATAACTTGAATATCTCTCTGTACAGGGCTTTAATGCTGGTGTCGTTTGTTTCTAATGAAACTAGACTCAAAATGGAATCTGTACATATAAGGTATATCTCCTAATTCTTTTTGGATAATTTATAGTGAATTTTTAAAGTTGCGACAGGGAACCCAGAAACCATTCTGGCCCTGTCTCACAATAGCTTTAATATCTCTTAACCTGTAACTCCTATGACCATTTCGTTTCTTCCATATGAAAATAGACTCATCAAGGTTCATTTACATAGCTTATTCACTATTTAATTCCATTCCTATGAATTTTGGTGATTTTTCACATTCATGCCACTGCAGCTGGCAGCATCTGTTTTAAGATAGGACTTACCTATTTGGTAGTCTCCATGATTCAACTAGTCTTACCATACATAGGTTCATATATGATCATTTTAACCATGCCAATGGCTGATCATATGACCAACATTCCCATTTCAAGCCATAGCCACATCATGACACAAAATATATACATACAACCCACAATTAGTCTAAGTTCATGCTTCCTTTTGAGCCATTTTCGCATGGCCGTACATACTTACATTACAACATATTTAACAAACAAGGGTAGTCCTATACATGCCATCTCAAGTTCAACCAAAATTTATACCAAAATGGAGGCTTGATAGTGTGGATGACTTGACTTCAACGATCCCAAATCCGATTGCTTGACGAAATCTAGAAAGCGAGAGCCAAAGCAGCGGGGTAAGCATTTTTATGCTTAGTAAGTCTCAAGGAATATAATCAACTCTAATTACAGCAATACATTCACATAGCCAAATGCATCATTTCATTAATACACATTCTTACTTCATACTTCATCATTATATAAGTTCACAAAGCATCAATCAATTCAATAACTGAAATTCATTAGTCGATTGAGCGAATGTTGCTCAAACATGTCGACTTTCCAATGCACATATAACGTACCTTATCCTTTGGGCTTTCCGAGTGTACTAATTGAATTCATTACAGCAACCAACACTCACCTCCAGCCCAAGATTCTTGAATATAACGGATATAATCACGTGCACAAATGCCTTGGTCTTAGCCGGATAGAATAACTTCATACGAATGCCTTGGTCTTAGCCGGATATAGCCACTAGCACATTTGCCTTGGTCTTAACCGGATATAATTTCAACATAATTGTCTTGGGCTTAGCCGGATATCATTCAATTTCTCATGCACACATACATCAATAATCATTGGACATACATATTTCATTTTCGTTACTAAGGCTCAAACACAATTATAATCATTAGCATATTCGCCTTGGGACTTAGCGGGTGGAATTCAAATGCTCATACACACATAATCAATAATCATACACATCCATATTTCATCTCACATAATTCAAGTAAGGTCACTTCTTGAGGACTTACCTCGGATGTTGTCGAGCGGCTTTTTCGGCTATTCGATCACCTTTTCCTTCCCTTGTCCAATTGTGGCCCTCTTAGCTCTTGAGCTAATTCAAACAAATTCAATTTATTAAAACCTCATTGTGCTTGCTTATGGCGAATATGACAAGGATTTTAAATGGTCATATGGCCACTCTTTAGCTTGAACACACAATGGTCATGCACATTTTATACTACATCAAGCAATTCAATACAATTTATTTGAGCATCAAGGAAATGCTAAGGCCTTCAATAGGCTGCCCAAGGCGAATATTCATGTACATGTTGAGGTCAATTTTGCATAATACCTCACAAAACAGCATGCAATTTACTAATTAATGCTTTGCACATTGTGGCCCAAAACTTATAATATAGCATCAAGCACCTACATGTGTGCTAGGCGAATTGTGCTTGCAATTTCACAAGCATTCTTCCACATCTTCTTCTTTAAACCAATATATTCATCACTTAGTTCATAACCAAAACATAATGTGCAATCATATATATGCATATATGAGCATGGCGAATTTTCAAGGTGTCCATAGTCATCCAAAACACAAATTTTAACTAACATGCAAGAAGCATGAATCATGCTCAAGAATGCATCATGGCGAATATGACAATCATGCTCCTTTTCAACTTCAATCATGATAAAACAAAGAAAACTCAAAATCTTACTCATGAGTAGACAATCCATCATTGCATGCATCATCATCAAGCTTCACACTTAGCATGCAATGGCTTTATCACCATAACAACTTTGGCCAAATGCCATTTCCATGGCATAACAAAGATTTGAGCCATGGCTAACATGCACATCAAATTAGCAACCAAACCATGCATGAAACTCCCAACACAACCTCATACATACCTTAATCTTGATGTAAACTTAGCCAAATCTCCTTCTAGGTCTCTTCCAACCCAAGCATGAAGCAAAAATCCTCCCCTTTTCCCTTAGTAATTTGCCAAGAAGATGAGAAAGGATGAACAAATTTTCTTTTCTTTCCTTAGTACATTCGGCCAAGCCTATGGAGAAGAATGAACATTTTTTTTCTCTTTTTTTTCATACTCTTATTTTATTACTTCTAACATGCACCACTAGCAAAACATGTTTAAGACATGTTTTCTTTTGCCCATATTCATCACCATGGCCGCCACTATAGTCAAATTTGGGAATTTGACATGCAAGGACAACATTTCCTAGTGTGCATCAATAGGCCACTTCCACATTTGCCTATCTCAAATTCTAAATTTTCTCACACAAGTCCTTTCTAGTGAAATTCACCTTTATAACACTAAATCAATCATCAAAAAATGTCATACATGAATACTCACATATTATAGGCATCAAAATAAATTTTAAATTATTGTTATGCCTCGGTTTTGTGGTCCCGAAACCACATTCCGGCTAGGGTCTATTTTGGGCTGTCACAACCCACTTACCAAACATGTTTCATGACATGATTTTTGCCCATAATTCCTTGTCATGGCCGGCCACTAGCTATTGGGGGGGGGAATTTGACATGCAAGTCCATTGTTTTGCATGCATGCTTTAATTAGTCATCATACATTTCCCCATCATACTTTCAAAGTTTACTACTAGGTCCTTTCTAGTGAAATTCACATTTATAACTCTAAATCAAAGCATAAAAATGTCACACATGGGTTAACACACATTATAGGCAATAAAATAAATATTAAATTATTTTTTATGCCTCGGTTTTATGGTCCCGAAACCACATTTCGACTAGGGTCGTTTTAAGGTCATCACAACTCTCCCCACTTTAGAAATTTTCGTCCCGAAAATTTTACGATAAATAGGTTTGGATATCGCTCTTTCATTGAGTTCTCGGGTTCCCAAGTAGCTTCTTCTATCCGTGTTTGAGCCATAACACTTTCACTAGCGGAACCCTTTTGTTTCGCAACTCTTTCACTTCACGAGCTAGGATCTGAATCGGTTCTTCTTCATAACTCATATCGGCTTGAATTTCAACCTCGATGG
Source organism: Gossypium arboreum (assembly GCF_025698485.1). Taxonomy (NCBI): domain Eukaryota; kingdom Viridiplantae; phylum Streptophyta; class Magnoliopsida; order Malvales; family Malvaceae; genus Gossypium; species Gossypium arboreum. The sequence continues at coordinate 103,579,741 of NC_069080.1, forward strand.
ACTAATTATGTGCAGCGGATCAGATCTATAAGCGTCGAAGCATTGAAACATGGAAGGCGTTGTGAATCTTTTCGAGTTCGGGGCAAAATCAAATGATACATGGCGGGCCAACTCGTTCGGAGATTTCAATGCGGCCCAATGAATCTCGGCTCAACTTGCCCTTATGGCCGAATCTGAGTATCTTTTTCCACAACGAAACTTTAAGAAACACTTTATCTCCCACCTGATACTCAATGTCCTTTCGTTTCAAATCCGCGTACGATTTCTGACGATCTGTGGTCGCCTTTAGACTTTCACGGATTACCTTTACCTTCATTCAGCATCTTTAATCAAATCCACTCAAAATTTTGTTTTCACCGAGCTCGGTCCAAAACAATGGTGTATGGCATTTACGCCGTACAAAGCCTCGTAAGGCGCCATCTTAATACTTGATTGAAAACTATTGTTGTGGCGAATTCAATCAAAGTTAGGTACCGTTCCCATGAACCACCGAACTCGAGGATGCAACATCTCAACATATCCTCAAGTATCTGAATTATCCGCCGGATTGACCATCGGTTTGGGGGTGAAAGGCGGTCTTGAAATGCAACTTGGTACCCAAACCTTCTTGCAATTTCTTCCAAAATCGCGAGGTGAACCTCGGATCTCTATCCGACACAATGTAAATCGGTACCCGTGTAATCTCACAATCGAGAAGCGTACAATTCAGCTAGTTTATCCAATGAAAATCCGTGCATACGGGGATAAAGTGAGCCGACTTAGTCAATCTATCAATGACAACCCAAATCGCATCCTTCTTACTTGCTGACAATGGCAGTCCGGACACAAAGTCCATTGTGACTCGATCCCATTTCCACTCGAGTATCGTGATCGGCTGAAGTAACCCTGAAGGCACTTGATGTTCCACTTTCACTTGTTGACATATTAAACATCTCGAAACAAAGTCGGAGATGTCTCGTTTCATACCATGCCACCAAAACCGACGTTTCAAATCGTTGTACATCTTCGTACTCCCCGGGTGGATTGCCATTCGGCTACAATGGGCTTCGTTCAGAATTATCGAAATAAGTTCCGAATTCTTTGGAACACACAAATGACTTCTGAACCTCAAACAATCGTCATCATCAATTTGAAACTCCGATTCCTTGTTGAACACACTCGGCCCGTTTTGCAAGCAACTCCTCATCAACTTTACGAGCTTCACGAATTTGATGAGTCAACAATGGTTTGGCCTTTAATTGGCTACTAACACATTGTCGGCGAGAATGGACAAGTATACATTCATAGCTCGTAAAGCAAACGGTGATTTTCGACTTAAGGCATCCGCAACCACATTAGCCTTTCCGGGTGATAATCAATGACAAGCTCATAATCTTTTAACAACTCGAGCCAACGTCTTTGTCGCAGATTTAAGTCTCTTTGAGTCATCAAATATTTGAGACTTTTGTGATCCGAATACACATGGCGCTTCTCACCAAATAAGTAATGTCGCCATATCTTTAAAGGCGAACACGATGGCGACCAATTCGAGATCATGGGTCGGATAATTTTTCTCATGTGGCTTTAATTGTCTCGACGCATAGGCCACAACTCGACCTTCTTGCATCAATACGCAACCTAACCCAAGTAGGGAGGCGTCACTATAGATGACAAACTCTTTGCCGATTCGGTTTGTACTAATCTTGGAGCTTCCGTCAAATGAGTTTTCAATTGGTCGAAACTTTTCGACACTTTTCCGTCCATTCAAACTTGACATCTTTACAAGCGGTTTCGTCATGGGTGTGGCTATCATCGAGAATCCTTTTACAAACCGTCGGTAGTAACCGCAAGTCCCAAAAAGCTTGAACCTCGATAATATTTCTTGGAGGTTTCGATTAAGTATGGCTGAAATTTTGCTCGGGTCAACTCGAATACCGATCACGAGATACCACATGACCCAAGAAGCTAACCTCTCTTAACGTAACTCACACTTGCTGAACTTAGCATATAACCGCTTATCCCGTAAAATTTGCAACACTAATCTCGGGTGCTCGCATGTTCGGTCTCATCTCTTGAATAGACCAAGATGTCGTCAATGAACACAACTACGAACCGATCCAAATATGATCGAAGATCCGATTCATCAAATCCATAAATACCGCGAGGGCATTAGTGAGCCCAAGCGGCATCACTAAGAACTCGTAGTGACCATATCTCGATTACGAAGGCGGTTTGGGTGCATCCGAATCTCGGATTCATGAATCGATAATAGCCCGATCTCAAATCTATTTTTGAGAACACCGAGGCTCCCTTGAGTTGATCGAACAAATCATCAATACTGTGATAGCGGATATTTGTTCTTTATTGTTACTTTATTAAGGCGGCGATAGTCGATGCACAACCTCATGGTTCCGTCCTTCTTTTCACAAACAACACCGGTGCACCCCAAGGTGAAAAACTCGGGCGAGCAAAACCTCTATCCACCAACTCTTGCAAGCGAGCTTTCAACTCCTTTAATTCCGTTGGTGCCATACGATACGGAGCTATCGAAATCAGTATGGTCCTGGTACAAGCTCAATACCAAACTCTATCTCCGAGCAGTGGCAAACCCGGCAATTCTTGGGAAAAACATCCGGTATTCACAAACCACCGCAGATTCGGGTTTTATTTCTAACTCCTTATCATCAAGTACATACGCAAGGTATGCTTCGCACCCTTTTCTTACATATTTACGGGCCAACATTGATGATATTACACCGGCAACCCTTCAAGTCCGTACACTCAACTCGGATCATCTCGTTATTTCGCATCTCAAATCAATAGTCTTGCTTTTGCAATTCACAACCGCATCATGCACGGTCAACCAATCCAACCCAAGAATAACATCAAATTCATCGAGCGGCAAAAGCATCAAGTCCGCCGGAAAAGGAAACCTCGAATTACTAGGGGCATTTCTTACACACTTTGTCGACCGACGCGTAACGACCCAAAGGATTTGACACCGAATTACGAACTCGATGAGACTCAATAGGTAAAGTCTTCTTTGGATGCTAAGGTTTCGCATATATAAGAATGAGTGGAACCGGGGTCAATCAAAGCAATCACATTAGTATCAAAGAGAGTGAAAGTACCGTAATAACATCGGCGATGAAGCATCCTCGCGAACACGTATAGCATAAGCTCTAGCGAGGCGCGAGCCTCGGATCTGGTCGTAGCATCTCTAGATCCTCTCGACCACCACTAGCATTGTCCATATTTCTAGATGGTCTACCTCGGCGATGGTAGCGCCGGTTTCCCACTCGATCTACATTACATTCGGACAACCTCGGGCAATCTTTAATGAAGTGGTCAAGCGATCCACACTTGTAACAGGCGGTCACGGAATCTACAATTTCGAATGCCATTTGCCACAATCTTGACACTCGTTCTATCTCGGCGTTCATTCCCAACACAGCAACCGAAGTGCCTCGTGTACCCATGAGGGGTCAATCACGATCTCGTCTAAAAAGGCCGAAGTGCCTCTAGACCGCCCACATCATCTCGAAATTTCTTGATGCTGTTGAAGAGACTTTCCGAGGATCTTTTACGAAACTCTCCGGTTCCCACATCAACTTTTTGTTTTTCTTTTCTAAGCTCCTCGGCTTTACAAGCTCGCTCGACAAGTACTATGAACTCTCGTATTTCAAGAATGCCAGCGAACATCTTTATATCTTCATTCAGCCTATCCTCGAGCGTTTACATGATAGCCTCGGACGAAACACATTCCGAGCATATCTACTAAGTCTAACAAATTTTAAGCTCGTAGTCGATGGCGACATAGAACCTTGCTTAAGCTCAAGAAATTCCTTCCGTTTTTGATCAACAAATCTCGGTGATATACTTCTTCGAAACTCGGTTTGGAAAAACTCCCAAGTTACTTGCTCTCGGGACACGACGAAGTCGACTACTTCACCAATAGTAGGCGAAATCGAGTAGCAAGGAGATAGTACACTTTAGGCATTCATCGGTGTACAAGATAGCTCATCGAGTACCGGAGAGTGTTGTCCAACCAAAATTCAGCTTGCTCGGCGTCGTCGCTATCCGTAGCCTTAAATTCATAGCCCGTGTTTAGGATTCTATCAATCTGGGGCTTACTTGACCTTATTTGGTCGATTCTGGGAGGCATTGTAGGTCGCGGGGTTGTATTTGTTGGGAATGGAGGTTGTGGAGCAATAGTATTTGTTCGAATGTATTGGTTAAACCAATCATTCATCACGCTATAAAAGCTTGTCTAGCTTCATCATTAGGATTACTAGCATTAGGTTGAGAGTCCGCGGAGCTGTCCCTTGTCTTGAGGAGCGCGCTACACTCTCAAGATCATCACTACCGCTTCGGTCGGGATCGGGATCCATTACTATAAATAAAAAAATTTCAATTGTCAGAAATCACCACACTATCAAATAATCACATAAAATGGCATGTATAGCTAGACCCAACACATTACGGTAGTCCTAGAATCGTCTAAACCATAGCTCTGATACCAATAAAATTGTAGCACCCCGTACCCGAGCCCGTTACCGGAGTCGAACACAAGGTATACACAAACTCAGCTAAATTGTTTTCACAGTCCATAAAAATTTTCCAGACTAGCTGGTTACTGCATCATTGTCGCTTCAAATATCATATCTTGAGTTTTAAAGCTCAAAAATCAGTTTCGTAATTTTTCCCTGAAACTAGACTCATAAGTCCATCAACACATTTTTTTCTAGAATTTTTGGTCGGGCCAATTAGTACAGTTTATTAGTTAAAATCTCCCCTGTTGCAGGGATCGACTACACTGACCTTCGTGCGTTACGAATTGGATATCTCCCTGTACAAGGCTTCAATGCTGATGCCATTTATTTCTATAGAAAATAGACTCAGAGAGGAATCTATAGATATATGGTATGACTCCTAATTATCTCTGTTTAATTTAAAATGAATTTCTAAAGTCGGAATAGGGGATCCAGAAACCGTTCTAGCCCTGTTTCACGAGAACTTTAATATCTCTTAACATATAATTCATATGACCGTTTCGTTTCTTCCATATGAAAGTAGATTCATCAAGGTTCATTTACATAATTTATTCACTATTTAATTCCATTCCTAAAATTTTTAGTGATTTTTCAAATCCACACCACTGCTACTATCAGCATCTGTTTTTCAGGTAAACCTTACCTATTTCGTGGTTTCTATGGACCAACTAAAGTTTTGTCATACATAGGTCCACATATAATCATTTTTAGCCATTCCAATGGCTGATCATTTGCTCACACTTCCATTCAGTCCGTAGTCACATCATAAAACCATACATATATACATAAGCACAAATGGTCTAATGCCATATTCCACTTTTACGAGCCATTTTCGCATGGTCGTACACACATACATCACAAAAGTACTTAAAACGCAACAAAAGGGTAGTCCTATACATGCCATTTCAAATCCAACCAAAATATATACGAAAGGGACTTTGATAGTGTGGGAGACTTGACTTCCGAAATCCAGTCCGATGGTGACGAGCCAAAATCTATAGACAGAGAAAGCAGAGAAGCGGAGTAAGCAATTTATGCTTAGTAAGTTAGAGCAAGGGATTCCAGCACAACAAAAGCATAACATTCATATAGCTAACGAATAATTTCATATGCACAATTTCTCAATATCATACTTATTTCACATTCCAACCCCTATATTCATACATAAGGGTTCATCTTAGCCAAATGCAAAGCTCATTTCTCGATTGAGCGAATATTATTCAAGGAATCAACTATTCCAAAGCACATACGAACATACCTCGTTGCTGGAATTTTCAAGCGTATTAGCTGAAATTTTACAGCAGTTCATTTATTCTTGAATCACGTATCTTGAGTTTAACCGGATATGGCTACACATTCAAATGCCTTGGGACATAGCCCGATTCTGATAACTTCATACGAATGCCTTGGGACTCAACCCGGATTTAGTAGCTTGCTCGAAAGCCTTGGATCTTAGTCTGGATTTAGTAACTTCGCCGTATGCCGTCGGATCTTAGTCGGATTTAGTCACTTAGCACAAAGCCTTTGGGACTTAGCCGGATATCATTCGAATAACCATGTACATTTATCAATAAACCATAACACATTCACATTTCATTTTCATTAGCAAAATTCGACACAAGTCACTTATCACATTTGTAATTTCGGCTCAATAGCCACACACAAAGAGCATCATTTTAATTTACTTTAAACATGATCTAATCAATTCAATTTCAGCTCTATTGCTCAAGAACTTACCTCGGACGTGGTCGAACGATTTGACGGCTATTCCACGACTTTTCCTTCCCTTATCGGATTTAGCTCCCTTTGCTCTTGAGCTTAATTTAACAAATAAATTGGTTTTATCATGTGAGCATCGAAGAGAATTCAAGATACTTAGCCAATATATATACTCATTAGGCATCAAAGTCGCATATGTACGAAATCATGAATCGAACTCAACACATTAGTTAATATTCCTCTTAGCGAATTTTCTAAGCCAAGAATAGGCATCAATATGCTTGCCTCTAACCGAATGCATGCACACAATTTCCCCTCATGTGGCGAATATACATGTCCAATTTGAGGCCAATTATACACTTAATACCACACAAAAACAGCATACATTTTACTACTAACGCATTACATATCGTAACTCATTGCACATCTCTCATTTACTTCATAATCGAGACATCATCACAAGCAAATATACACCTTGAAATAGCATATATGTCATACCAATACATTGTGTGCGAACATATATACATATATATATGCTAGAGCCGAATTCTCAAGTGGCTTATATCCAAATATATACACATATCCAAAGCTTAAATCTTACTTACCATGCAACATGCATGAATCATACTTATGGATATAACATGGCCGAATACCACAACACCATACCATTTCAATTTGGTCATGGTAAAACAAAGAACTTAGTATCTCATTCAAAAAATGCTAAAAGAAAATCTAAGAATCCTCAATCCTCCATCACATGTATCATTATCAAGCTTGATATTTAGCATGCAATGGCATTAACACCATATTCACTTTGGCGAATTTCATTCCCATGACATAACAAAGATTTGAACCATGGGCTAACAAGAACATCAAGCTAGCAACTAAAACATGCATGAATCTCATGGCACAACCTCAAACATACCTTAATCTTGATGCAAGTATAGCCAACCTCTTCCTAATCCTCTTCCAAACCAAGTATGAAGCAAAACTCACTCCTTATCCTTAGTATTTTCGGCCAAAAAGAGAGTAAAAATGGATGAACAAAATTTTTTGTTTTCTTTCCTACCTACATGGCAATGGGGAGGGAGAAGCCTTCACACACACACATTTTTTTTATTCCATACTCCTTATTTTATTTATTCCAACATAACCCACTTACCAAACATGTTTCATGACATGATTTTTGCCCATAATTCCTTGTCATGGCCGGCCACTAGCTATTGGGGGGAGAATTTGACATGCAAGTCCATTGTTTTGCATGCATGCTTTAATTAGTCATCACACATTTCCCCATCATACTTTCAAAGTTTACTACTAGGTCCTTTCTAGTGAAATTCACATTTATAACTCTAAATCAAAGCATAAAAAATGTCACACATGGGTTAACACACATTATAGCCAATAAAATAAATATTAAATTATTTTTTTATGCCTCGGTTTTGTGGTACCGAAACCACATTTCGACTAGGGTCGTTTTAAGGCTGTCACACCATCTGTCACTATAAGGCCCCAACAAGGGTCGGTCGATACTGGGATCTCTATGAATTTCCCAACTGGTTCAGGATTCAATTTGGGTGACAATCCTGCAAATCCTGTCATTCCTGACTTAGACATGGCTGAAAAAGAGGATCTAAGAACTGAGGCTGCAAGACAGTTGGAAGATCACTGCAAATGGTTGGAGGAAAAGTTCAAGGCTTTAGAGAATGTGATGGGCATCACAGGGTTGGTGCCAAAGATCTAAGCTTGGTCCCAGTCTTGGTGCTTCCTCACAAATTCAAGATGCGAATTTGAGAAGTACAATGGGACTACTTGCCCGAAGCCCACATTACGATGTTACATGGGAGGATGACGGGTATGTGAATAATGATCAATTGTTGATTCACTATTTCCAAGACAGTTTAATTGTAGCAAGAGCCAAGTGGTATAATCAATCGGCGGGCGAATAAGTTCATGGAGGATCTTGCACGAGCCTTCATGCAGCGAGACAATCATGTGGTGACATGACTCCGGATAGGATCACGATGCAAAACATGGAGAAAAAGCCTAATGAAAATTTTAGGCAATATGCACAGAGATGGAGAGAGGTAGCAATGCAAGTTCAACCACCGTTGTTGGAGAAGGAGACTACCATGTTATTCATCAACACTCTAAAAGCTCCATTCATCACTCACATGATCGGGAGCACCACCAAAAGCTTTGCGGATATAGTCATGGCGGGAGAAATGATTGAGAATGCCATAAGAGGTGGCAAAATTGAGGGGTAAACAATTAAAAGATCGGCCCCAAAGGGAACATTGTCCTCCACTCTATGAAGGTATTCATTCCTGATTACAAAACTTTCTAATCTAGAAATCGAGCCTTGAATCGACACCTTTAAATGCCAAATGACATGCAATGACAGCAAAATAAAAATAGGTCAATATCATAAAAAAATGATAAACAAGTACTTACAAGGGTAGCTTACTAAAAGCTATCACTATCTTTCCTAAACTCTTTAAAGTTCATTATATGAGTTTTAGCTCTAAATACAGGGTACTTGAACTAGCAGATTCCTTGGTCTTCACCCATTATAGGCTCATATAGACCAAGTTCAGTTCTGGGGGACACATTTCCCTATGGCCATACGGAGATGAAAATCTCACGAAGACATAGGTACAGTATCCCGGAAGCAAACCACTAGCTCATACAAAGGTGAAAACCTTATGAAAGCGTAGCTTTTCACTCCCACTTAACGGTGTGACCACAACGGTCATGCAAATGCAATGTACAGCAATAAGGTAACAAACATATGCAGCAAACACATGTAAAAAGGATCCAATTTTAAATTTTCTAAACTTCCGACATTAAGACAGAAAATACTCAATTTCTTGGCTTGACTCTCTTAAGTCCCCAGTGGAGTCGCCAAGTAGTCGATCCCCATTTTTCAAAGGGAAGCTGTCGAAACTATTTTTTAAATGGATGTTTGAAAAATGGGGATTGACTTTTTAAAAAACAAAAACGGGAGTCGCCACCAACCTTTTTAGATGTGATTGGATCACCTTATAAAACGTTTTGGTCTATGAAAATTAAGAAAACAGGTTCAGGAGTCGGTTACGTACGAGGAAGGATTAACACCCTCGCAACGCCCAAAATTGGTATAAAATTGAATAGTTTTCTTCTTAATGTCAAAAATTTGAAAGGATTTAAAAATAGAATCCTTTTTTTTAAACCGGAATTATTTAAGTTGAAAAATCGAGATTCTTTAGCTCCGAAAGAATACAAACATCACATCCAACATGATAGGACACAATATTCTTAAACTCTCGTAACTGAAATCATCTCGTGATTTACAAAATCTATTTAGAAGGATACTTTAGGCATTTAGACAAACGGGAAATCGCAACCCAGCATGTTAGGGCACTATTTCCCAAATTCCTAAATACAAAAAACATTGCCTCATTTTAGAAAAACTTTTGGATAAAATATGACAATTAAATGAAATTTATATTTTTTAAAAATAATGATTTGAATAAAATTTAAAAAAAATAATTTACTAAGAGTAATACTAAAAAAATTTATTAAAAAATGAAAGAGTTTGATATGATACTAAAATTATTTTAAAAAAATTAAAATATATAAAAAAAATCAAGGAAACATGGATTAAATCAAAATAAAAAGGGTTGAAAAACGAAGATGAACAAAGAATAAAATAAGAACAAACCGTAAAAAATAAGAACGTAAGAGGGAGAGAAATTTGAGTGAAAGCTCTCAAAAATTTTTATTGTTTCCCAAAACTCCAGTCTTTACAATGAAGGGAGAGGCCTCTATTTATAGTTGAACCTCCACAAATCCAACGGTACAGATCAATTACATCAACGGTTAAGATTAAAAGGTATCTACAAATTAAATCTCTAAGATTACAAAATCATATCTTCTAAAATTGCATATCATATCTAAGATTGCAATCATATCTAAGATTGTATCATATCTAAGATTGCATATCATATCTAAGATTGCATATCTTTGAAGATTATATTTCCATATGAGTCAAGCTTGTAGATGGACCTTAAATCTTTTCAAGTAATGGGCCATTCCGATCGGGCCAAATTATATTTGTAATTCGAGGTGAACTTGGACTTCGTTTTTTTTGGACTTATTTCTAGGCACAGGCAAAATTAAGTGTCTCTGTTGCCCTCTTTGCTCATTGCCGTGTAACAGGAATAGAGCAAAGACTATAAAAGGACCAATTTTGCCCGGGCTCGTCGAGTCTTGAGTTCTTGATCCTTGATCTTCTTTAAATGGCCTCTTGACGGCATCAATCTGCTTCACTGCAACTCAGGAAGATGATATCTGCTATCTTTGATCTATTCCCGTCTAATACAGAGACACCAAATCTGTTATCTTCAATCAGCTCCCCGTCTAATACAGACATGCCAAATCTACTTCTTCAATCTGCTCCCCGTCTAATACAGAGATGCCAAATCATTATCTCCGATTTGCTCCCGTCTAATCTGAGATGCCAAATCATCATCTTGGATCTGCTTGATGTAAACACATGAAGGTCAGATCTGCTATGTTTTTGATCTGCTCGCCGTCTAATACAGAGATGCCAAATCATCTTGGATCTGCTTCAATGAAGGTCCAGTTTGTTATGTCTTCGATCTGCTCCTCGTCTAATATAGAGATGCCAAATCATCTTGGATCTGATCCAATGAAGGTCAAATCTGTTGTGTCTTTGATCTGCTCCCCGTCTAATACTAAGATGCCAAATCATCTTGGATCTGCTTCAATGAAGGTCAGATCTGCTATGTCTTTGATCTGCTCTCCGTCGAATATGGAGATGCCAAATCTTTTTTCGATTTGTTCTCGGCGATCTGAGATGCCAAATCATCTTAGATCTGCTTTAAGCGTAAACACGTGAAAGCCAAATCGCTATGTCTTCGATTTGCTCCCGTCTAATCTGAGATGCCAAATCATCTTGGATCTGCTTCAATGAAGGTCCAATCTGTTATGTCTTCGATCTGCTCCCTGTCTAATACAGAGATGCCAAATCATCTTGGATCTGTGTCAATGAAGGTTAAATCTGCTATGTCTCCGATCTGCTCCCCGTCTAATACAGAGATGCCAAATCATCTTGGATCTACTTCAATGAAGGTCAGATCTCCTGTGTCTTCGATCTGCTCCCCGTCTAATACAGAGATGCCAAATCATCTTGGATCTGCTTCGATGAAGGTCAGATCTGCCATGTCTTCGATCTGCTCTCCGTCGAATATGGAGATGCCAAATCTGTTTCTTCGATTTGTTCTCGACATCTGAGATGCCAAATCATCTTAGATCTGCTTCAGCGTAAACACGTGAAAGCCAAATCGCTATGTCTTGATCCGCTCCCGTCTAATACTGAGAGATGCCAAATCATCTTGGATCTGCTTCAATGAAGGTCCAATCATATGTCTTCGATCTGCTCCCGTCTAATCTGAGATGCCAAATCATCTTGGATCTGCTTCAATGAAAGCCAGATTTGTTATGTCTTCAATCTGCCCCCCGTCTAATACAAAGATGCCAAATCATCTTGGATCTGCTTCAATGAAAGTCAGATCTGTTATGTCTTCGATCTGCTCCCTGTCTAATACAGAGATGCCAAATCATCTTGGATCTGCTTCAATGAAGGTCAGATCTGTTGTGTCTTCGATCTGCTCCCCGTCTAATACAGAGATGCCAAATCATCTTGGATCTACTTCAATGAAGGTTAGATCTGCTATGTCTTCGATTTGCTCTCCGTCGAATATGGAGATGCCAAATATGTTTCTTCGATTTGTTCTCTGACAGTACAGAGATGCCAAATCATCTTAGATCTATTTCAGTGTAAACACGTGAAAGCCAAATCTGCTATGTCTTCGATCTGCTCCTTGTCAACGTAAGGATGCCAAATCATCTTGGATCTAGTTCGATGTGAAGACATCCGAAGGTTACATCTGCTATGTCTTCGATCTGCTCTTCATAGAATATGGAGATGCCAAATTTGTTTCTTCGATTTGTTTTTTGACAATACAAAGATGTTAAATCATCTTAGATCTACTTCAGTGTAAACACGTGAAAGCCAGATCAACTATGCTTTAGCCTATTACCCTACTGCTTAGAGGGTTAAGGCGCATCAATCTTCATTATCCCTTGAAGGACTTAACCTGTATAATGTGTATGAGTTCATGCCTAATGATTAGGATGCTATGATCGAAGTGAGTCAAATGCTCCTAATTAAACCTGTTATAATGCAAAATGTTTATGAATATGACCTCTATTCCAGATGTCACCACTCATTCTTTTGTCGAAGTTTATCCTTATTTCTCTCGAAGTATCATTCCTACTCAGCCTGTGGGTTTGTACCATTCTTCAAATGCTATGACCCACCAAAAATGTCTGTAAGATGATTCTCTCTTAGGATCGAATCGTTTGATTTGTCCAATCATCATTTTGGACTAAAGAAAGAATTTCCTTGAGTTCTTTCAAACCTCACTTACGTGAATTCTTCGAACAATTATTCTGTTTTAGTTTCTTGTATTATCTAGAAATTTCCAGAGTAATGAGCAAAACTTCATTTGTGAAAATTATTTAGTTCATCTATCATTATTTTAATGCAACATACTTTAAGAATAATGGAATATGAATTTAATCTTGAGAATAATTAGATTTGAATAAATTTGTCAAAAATACAAAGGAAATTAATCTGGAAGCCTATCTTTGAGAAGAAAAAGGATCTAAAGATAGCAAATAGGACAAAAGTTAGATGCCCTAGATATCGCCGCTTGAGCGTTTATATGCCAGCTCCATGAAGACTTTCTTGAATTCAACATGTGTTTAAAAGATCCAAAGTACTTTGTTGACGCCCCGATATGCAATGCCCTTCATTCTTCGTTGAATCAGATATAGCAACATTACCATGTGCTCTTCAAAATTTGAGCTGCCCTTTCGGGTTTTCAATTCAAAACCCCTTTGGTCAGAAGGCGCCCTTTGTGGGTTTTCACCTTGGCCTCTCCATTTTTTTTTCTCGAAAACTCAAGGCGCCCTTTGCGGGTTTTCACCCTGAATTCTTCTCTTCTTTAGACAAAATACTTTTTGACTGAGTCTGAATTCACTGGATTGGGCAAACTCTTCCCATCCATTTCCATTAAGATCAATGCACCCCCAGAGAAGGCCTTCTTCACGACATACGACCCTTCCCAATTTGGCATCCATTTTCCTCTAAAGTCCTTCTGAATAGGGAGGATCTTTTTCATCACAAGATCCCCCTCGTGGAATTCTCTTGGTCGCACTTTCTTGTCGTAAGCTCGCATCATTCGCTTCTGATACATCTGACCATAACGAATGGCCTTTAGCCTCTTTTCCTCCTTCAAGTTCAACTGATCATATCGTGATTGTATCCATTCAGCTTCATTCAACTTTATCTCTGACAAGACTCGAAGAGACGGTACTTCCACTTAAATGGGTAACACTGCTTCCATCCCATAAACCAACGAGAAAGGAGTTGCCCCGGTAGAAGTTCTGATAGATGTTCGGTAAGCTAAGAGTGCAAATGGTAACTTCTCATGCCAGTCTCTATAGGTTTCAGTCATTTTCCTCACTATCTTCTTGATGTTTTTGTTAGCAGCTTCCACTGCCCCATTCATCTTTGGGTGATACGGCGAAGAGTTATGATGCTTAATCCTGAACTGACTGCAAACTTCTGCTATCTTTTTGTTGTTCAAGTTCAGTGCATTATCTGATATGATCCTTTCAGGCATCCCATACAGACAAATAATCTCTTTCTTCAAGAAACGACTTACAGCCGACTTAGTAACATTTGCATAAGAAGCAGCTCTACCCACTTCGTGAAGTAATCAATGACCAAAAAAATAAAGCGATGCCCATTTGAAGCTTTTGGTGATATTGGCCCAATGACATCTATGCCCCACATAGAAAAAGGCCATGGAGAAGTCATAACGAGTAGAGGTGAAGGTGGTACATGAATCTTGTCTCCATAAATCTGACATTTATGGCATTTTTTGGCGTAGTTGATACAATCCCTTTCCAAAGTAGACCAATAATATCCAAACCTCATGATTTGTCTAGCCATCATGAAACCATTAGCGTGCATCCCACAAACACCCTCATGAACTTCTTCCAGCGTGCGTCCCACAAACACCCTCATGAACTTCTTCCAAGATTAACTTAGCTTCCACGGCGTCAACACATCTCAACAGTACTTGGTCCTTTCTTCTTTTGTACAAGATGTCCCCATCCAAAACGTAGACGCAGGCTAATCTCCTTAAAGTTCGCTTATCATTTTCAGTTGCCCGTTCTGGGTATTTACGATCTCTCACATATTGCAATATATCCTGATACCAAGGGTTATCATCTTTTCTTCTTCCTCAATGTTACAACGGTGAGTGGAGCCTCAAGATACTCATCCGAATGGGTCTCATCTCCTCCTCTTTATTCACTTTAATCATTGAAGCCAAGGTTGCTAGAGCATCTGCCATCTGGTTTTCGTCTCGTGGGATATAATTGAAAGTGATGTCATCGAACTCCTCAAGTAACCCTAAAACTACCTTTAGATAATTGATCAATTTAGTATCCCTTGTCTCCCATTCACCTTTAAGCTGGTAAATTACCAACGCGGAGTCTCCATAAACTTCCAAGGTTCTTATTCTTCGCTCTATAGCCGCTCGGAGTCCCATGATGCACGCTTCATACTCGACCATATTGTTTGTGCAATCAAAATCCAACTTGCATGTGAATGGATAATAATCACCATTTAGGGATACCAGGACTGCCCCAATTTCATTTCCCACTGCATTGGATGCCCCACCAAAGCTCAACTTCCAAGGATAATCCTCTGTAGCTACTATACTCCTCATTTAGGAAATCAAAATTCAACGGCTCATAGTCTTCTAGAGCTCTACTAGCCAGAAATTGCCACCTCTGAAAGTAGAATTTGCCACCTTGTCATTTTTCCATTCAAAGCTGTTGACTCCATCATATACTTCAGAGGATCAAGTTTTTAAATAAGCCAAGTAGTATGATACAACATATACTGCCTAAACCTTCGAGTCGTCCAGATTAAAGCACAGCACAATTTCTCAATTGGCAAATATCTCATCTCACACTCTGTGAATTGCCTTCTCCTTTCTTCCCGACTCGTCATGTTGGACAAGCACACATCCCAGAGAATTGCTAAACACTGAT
This sequence comes from Gossypium arboreum, assembly GCF_025698485.1. Lineage (NCBI taxonomy): Eukaryota > Viridiplantae > Streptophyta > Magnoliopsida > Malvales > Malvaceae > Gossypium > Gossypium arboreum. Next base: position 103,595,193 of record NC_069080.1, read on the forward strand.
AAGTACAGAATTAATGGTCTACCTGGATTAGGTGGAGAAAACACAAGAGCATTTAACAAGTATTGCTTAACCTTATCGAAAGCACTCTGGCATTCCTCATCCCAAGTACTTTGGTTGTGTTTTCTAAGGAGGCGAAATATAGGGTCACATTTCTCAGTTAATTATGAAATAAACCGAGAAATATAATTCAACCTTCCAAGAAAACCCCGAACTTCTTTCTAAGTACGCGGTGAAGGTAAATCTTATATGGCTCTAACTTTGTCTGAATCAACTTCTATTCCTTTTTCACTGACCACGAAACCTAGTAACTTCCCCAACCTGGCTCCGAAAGTACATTTTACCAGATTAAGTTTTAATTGAAACTTCTTAATCTCAAGAATAGTTTCTTTAAAACCTCAATATGTTCCTCCTCTGTTCGAGATTTGGAAATCATATCATCAACATACACCTCAATTTCCTTGTGCATCATATCGTGAAATAAGGTCACCATAGCCCTTTGGTATGTTGCCCCTGCATTCTTTAGCCCAAAGGGCATTACCTTGTAACAGAAAGTCCCCCATAAGGTTATGAAGGTGGTTTTGTCTATGTCTTCAAGATGCATCTTTATCTGATTGTACCCTGAAAAATCATCCATGAAGGAGAACAACGAATATCCCGCTGTGTTGTCTACCAAAGTGTATATGCGAGGCAGAGGGAAATTATCTTTTGGGCTAGCTTTGCTTAGATCCCTGTAATCAACACAAATTCGTACCTTCCCATCCTTCTTAGGAACTGGTACAATTTTAGCTACCCATTTAGAATACTTCACCTCTTGTAAGAATCCTGCATCGAACTGTTTCTTGACTTCATCCTTTATTTTTAATCGATATCTGGTCTCATTCTTCGCAACTTCTATTGAACTGGTTTACAATCCTGTCTTATTGGAAGACGATGCACTACAATATCAGTATTTAACCCTGGCATATCTTGATAGGACCATGCGAAGATATCCTTAAACTCACGTAAGAACTCAATCAGTCCTTGCCTTATATCATCAGTAATATGTGTGCCAATTTTCACCTCTTTCCCTTCCTCTAGGGCTACATTCTCTACTGCCTCTTTCTCATGTGGCATGATTTGTTTCTCCTCCTATTTCACCATCCTCAAAAGATCTAGAGACACATCATAATCCTGGACATCTTCAAAATCCTGTGATTCCTCTAAACACATGTCTTGCTCATGAGAGAAATCAGGATTTGTAATATCAATGCTCATGTCATTGATATCTAGGGATCTATAAAGTATAAAGAATATACAAAGAATGAATGAATTTAAGCATGATTATTTATATGCTATGAATGAAAGAATAAGAATTGCCAAAATTTAACGGAATATTGGTTGATAAAAATGAAACAATACTCGTTCAAATTGATAAAAGTTATGCTTTATTAAAAAAATAATAGATGATTGTAAGCCCATTTCAAAAATGAGATCCTATTACTCCTAGGCTCTAGAGTAACAAGAATGTTTCGAGAATTATTCTGAAAAATTCCTAAAGACTACAGGAAGTTCCTCTACAGTCCAATTGTTCAGACAGCTTCCCGGATCGTAAGGGCGAATGCCCTCAAGGTTTCTTTGCTTCGATCATTTATCGTGTATAGCATTAATCTGATGACCTTCTTCTAAAAGTAACCCTCCTGATATAAAGGTTTTGGATATTGGAGGGAATGTCATCGGCTCCCACTCCACTTCTCTTCTATTAAGGCCCGCCCTTCTTCCCTCTTGGCGCTTCTCAACTTCCTTCCTCCTTTGCTTATAGTCTGGCTTGGAGCCCAAACCAAAGCGATCTCTCTTCTCTTTTAGTTCTGGGATTTGAGTCCTTCCTTGCAGGTATTTTCCTAACCCCCTTCTTGGCAAGGCTCCCTTTCCCACTATCATTTGTAGAGCCATCCTCGTGGCTCTTACTATCTTTGGCACCGGTGGCTCACTCCCTTCTGAAATGAAGGTTGCATTCACAAATTCTAAAGAGCGAAAGGAACACTCAATAGACTTTTCGTTCGTCTCGACATAAGGGGTCTTGCTAGTGACTGCGGCTATAATACCCTCCTCCGCATTGATGGTTACTAACCGTCTATTCGTCACTAACTTTAATTTTTGGTGCAATGATGAGGGCACCGCTCCCGCTGAATGTATCCATGGCCTCCCTAATAAGCAATTGTAGGAGGGCTTGATATCCATCACCAAGAAGTCTACTTCGTATATATTCGGCCCAATTTCCAAGGAGATGTCAATCCTTACCATCACCTTCCTTTCTGTACCTCAAAGGCTCTTACCACATTTTGACATATCTTCATGTGAGAACCATCAATGGGTAATCTGTTCAGAGTAGACAACGGTAGAACATTCAAAGCCGATCCATTATCGATGAGCACGCTTGGGAGTGCGTACCCCTTACATCGAGTGGTGATGTGCAGGACCTTTGTTGACCCCCTGCCCCTCGGTGGGATTTCATCGTCATTAAAATAGATGAAATTATCCGCACTTATATTATTCACCAACCGGTCCAGCTTGTTAACGGATATGTCATGGGTGACATATGTTTCGTTGAGCACCTTCATCAAGGCATCCCAATGCACCTCAGAACTCAGAAGTAGAGCCAATACTGATATGCGAGCCGGTTGCTTACGCAATTGCTCGACCATGCTATACTCACTATGTTTAAGGAACTTTAGAAATTCCTTAGCCTCTTCCTCCTTTACTGGCTCCTTGATAGGTGCTTCGGCCTCTTCCTCCTTTACTGGCTCCTCTCTGATGCCCACTATATCATACCGCTTTCCGCTCCGTGTATGGGAACCCTCACCTTGAACTTCCTTAGAAGCACTTGCTATATCCTCCCTTTCTGGCATTGACACATGGCAGTTATAACTCCATGGTACCCTCTTGTTATCCTTATAAGGAAAGGAAACAGGTTTATGAATGATGACTTTCGGTACCGTCGGTATTTCAACTTCATTACTTCCTGGTAAAGAAATAATGATCCTTGGCCGGTTTTGATTCTTTGGTGCACCTTCTAATGTGCATATATGTCTCTTATTTGGCCCAGCTTCATAAAATCCTAGTTCCTTATTGTCCATAAGGCTTTGTATCAAGGCCTTAAACTCGTCGCATTCTTGAATCTTGTGCCCCTATTTGGCATGGAACTCACAATAGTCCCTTGCTTCTTCATTCCTCTCTTTAGAGATTATCATCTTTCTTTTTACCATTTCTTCCCAAATCATCTTCATCGGCGTTCTCACCTTAGCCACGCCTTCCTTTACTCTCCTCTCAATGGTTTCACCAATGGCGTTCACTCCTTGATCGCTATGATTTGGTAATGGGTTTTCAGTATTCGGGGTATTATCAAACTTCACTACCCCCATCTTAATAAGCCTTTCTACGGCCTTCTTAAAACCAGTACAGTTTTTAATCGAATGCCCCGGTATTCTAGCATGGTATTCACATCTGGCATTTGCGTCATACCATTTAGGATATGGGGGCTGCAATGGCTTAAGGTGAAAAAGAGAAATAACATGTGCATCGTATAAGCTTTGGTAGAGCTCACGATACATTACGGGGATAGGTGTGAATTGTATCCTTTCAGAATTCTTTCTTGTACCTGACTTCTGCCTTTGAGAACTCTGTTGCTCAACCGCAGCTGTTTTAGGTTGACCAACTATGATTGCCCTCGTGTTGAAAGTGCTAGTGTTATTCACTTCACTATCCTTTCTCTTTGGGACTGATCTTTTAGTTATTTCCCCCTAAATTTTGCCATCCCTTATGGCATTCTCAATAATTTCTCCCACCATGACTATATCCGCAAAGCTTTTGGTGGTGCTCCCAATCATGTGAGTGATGAATGGAGCTTTTAGAGTGTGGATGAACAACATGGTAGTCTCCTTCTCCAACAACGGTGGTTGAACTTGCATTGCTACCTCTCTCCATCTCTGTGCATATTGCCTAAAATTTTCATTAGGCTTTTTCTCCATGTTTTGTAGCGTGATCCTATCCGAGTCATGTCACCACATGATTGTCTTCTTTGCATGAAGGCCATGCAAGATCCCTCCATGAACTTATTCTGGCCCGGCTCAATTGATTATACCACTTGGCTACTGCTCCAATTAAACTGTCTTGGAAACAGTGAATCAACAATTGATCATTATTCACATACCCAGTCATCCTCCTACAGAACATCGTAATGTGGGCTTTTGGGCAAGTAGTCCCATTGTACTTCTCAAGTTCTGGCATCTTGAATTTGTGAGGAAGCACCAAGTCTAGGACCAAGCTTAGATCTTTGGAATCAACCCTATGATGCCCATTAGCATTCTCTAAAGCCTTGAACTTTTCCTCCAACCATTTGCAGCGATCTTCCAACTGTCTTGCAGCCTCAATTCTTAGATCCTCTTTTTCAGCCATGTCTAAGTCTGGAATGACAGGATTTGCAGGATTGTCACCCAAATTGAATCCTGAACCAGTTGGGAAATTCATGGGGAACCCAGTATCGACCGACCCTTGTTGGGGCCTTATAGTGACAGATGGCCTCCTAGAAAGTGCCTCGGTTTGTGTAGGCACGTGGGGTGGGGTGAAACCTGGAGGATGATCCTCACCTTCCTCGCCAGTAATTGCCGTGGGAGCCTTTCCCTTATTTGTGGCCCTCAGAAGTTGGGCCATCTCAGCCATCATGTTCCTTTGTGCCTCCAACATTTGCTCCCTCATGTCATTTTGTATCTTTGCCAATTGCACTTGCAATTGGTCCTACATGTAACTGTTCAAATCTTTGGTCCATATTTTTTGCACGAGTTCCATAGTGATGTGTTGCTTCCAGATTTTCTTTCTCTTACTCTCTTTCTCCCTATTGATTTTAACTAATTAGGGTCTTTCTATAAACTTGAATGCATATGATACAATGAGATGCTATGAAATGCAAATGCATGAATGCAAAAAGATGTCGATTCTAATTCAATTTCATTTTAGAAAATGTTATTTAAGGAACAAAAATCTTTTCATAAAACGGATTACAAATACGCTTTCGCTCGTAGGCTTAGAGTTTTAACCCTATCTAATAACAATGTTAACTCTCGTCCTCTGTCTGATGATGACTCATACATTATACTCAGCGTTCTAGCTTGTACTGCCAAATCCTGTAAGTGTTCAGCAACCTCTCGAATTTGAACTAAGGCTTCTCCCATGAGATAATCCCTATTTCCAACTTGATCCTAAAGATGGTGAAGTTCTCCTTTCCACTGTTCTTTTCTTGCCTCGAGCTGCTCAATCCATAGCTCACAGCCCTGTAGTGCTGCTTCCAACCTTCCAATATCGTGCTTCATTTCCTCGATATTATTCAAGCTTGCCTTTAACTCGATTGCAAGGTTACGACTTCGGTGATGATGAAGAGATCGTCCAAGTTCAGCTACCTTAGTTTTTAATCCTTGATTTTCCTTCTCTAGGGCCTGATTACGCGACTGCATCTCTTGGAACTTCTTCTCCCAATACTCGGCTTTGGCTCTTTCTTCCTGAATCTCTTGCTGCCACTGCTCTGGAGATCTCCCTAATCCGACCCTTTTCAACGTTACCTGGGCCTTTTTGTATTGCGTCTTTAAATCATCTCGATCTTCCTCAATCTTTTTCCATTTTCACCTTCTCGACTTCCATCTTTTGAACATCAACGTCGAGACTTAAGCACATTTTTTCCTCTTCGAGCTTCTCAATCCTCTTTTCAATCTCCGAATTCTTTCTCTCGAACTCTTTCTTCATAACCTCCAACTCTGATGGAATCACTCGTAAGCTCTCCTCTAATGATCGAGTTACTCCCAAAATTGGCCTAGGGACATTATCGTTGACTCTCCTATTAAACCACCCTTTATACTCAATGATTGACGTCGAGCCTTCAGTCAAGATCTTCATACAGAAAGGCTTCTTCCAAGCCTCAGAAATCTCTCACATCTTCTTCTTATAGTGATCTTCTTTATAAGAGAAATCACTTTGAGCTAGACCTTGTGTAACCGGTATGAACTGCCTCGCTCTATATTGCCTTAGAACAAGCAATGGTGCATATCCAACAACTCCCCAAATTCTTGGCAAAGGGACCCAATCAAAACTGCCACAGCGGTAAAGGACTTCACTAGGAACCAACCAAGGAGCCTTCCACATAACATCTTCCTCTCGATAATTCTGAAGAATGTCTATTCACCTCTCCTCTGAAATGTCATCTCTCCTCGACATGTCTACTGCTTCTTTTAAGGGAAAATAACACTCAAAGAATACTCGGCAAGGAACCTTATCAAGCTTCCAAAAATGACTGTGGAACCAAACCAACAGCAACTGTGCACATCCTATGAATCTACCTTCGTCGGCTCTCTGACATGCACTCAAAGATCTAAATGTCTCAGTTAGGATTGCTGTTACCGGTGTATTCTGTTTACCAACGCAATTGAACAAATCCGTAACTGCCTCATCTATGTGCCCCAACGCCTTTGGGAAAATCGCCATGCCGTAAATACTACAAGCCAAAATGTCAACCCTTTTCTTTTCATCTGGATGTGTCGATATCAAATCCCTCAAAACGGCCCATGGAATGCACTTACTATCACCCTTTTGTTGTATACGAGCTACAACTTTGCAAAAGTTGAAAGACTAGCAGGCCTAACATAAGCCTTGTGACCACAATCCTCGAACGCAAAGAAAGTCGTATACTCCTCCAAAGTAGGTGCAAGATCAACATCACCAAATGTAAAGCAACTATAAGCGGGGTTCCAGAACTGTACCATAGCTCGAAACAAGTACCTATCTACTTTGACGTCTAGCAAATAGGGAAGGTCTCCAAAATTCTGATAGAAAAGCTACTTAGCCTCGTCATCCCATTGGGCCCAAATGTTTCTCAGCTCCTGAAACTCATTATGCGCCGAATTAATACGGGTGAAGTCCCATAACTCTGACGTATATCCCTCGGTGACACTATCTCCTTTCTCTAACTGGGTTTTCTCTGACCAGGTACAGACAACCTCTGTCTAAACAAGACGGCGCTCATACGCGTCGAGAGGCATCACACTATCACGGATCTGTGGCATGTATAGCTAGACTCTTACACATGCTCGGTTAGTCCGAGAACCGACTAAACCATAGCTCTAATACAACCAAATGTAACGCCCCCGTACCCGAGACCTTCGCCGGAGTCGAGTACGAGGTGTTACTAAACTTAATTCATTAATTAAACAGCTTAAACAATTTATTTTAGAATTTCTAGACAAGCTGGCTAACTGCATCATAGTCGCTAAAAAATTCATATCTCGAGTTACGAAACTTGAAATCCAATTCCGTAAATTTTCCCTGAAACTAGACTCATATATCTATCTACTAATTTTTTTTTTAGAATTTTTGGTTGATCTAATTAGTACAGTTTATTGATTAAATTCTCCCATGTTTCAGGGTTTGATTACTCTGACCCCTTTGTATTACGAATCAGATATCTCCCTATACAGAATTTCAATAACTATGTCATTTATTTCTTATAAAAATAGACTCAATAAGGAATCCACACATATAAAATGTGAGTCCTAATTATATTTACACAATTTTTGGTGAATTTATAAAATCATAATAGGGAATCCAGAAATCGCTCTCACCCTGTTTCATCGAAACGTAAATATCTCATAAAATAAAACTTTTTACCAATTTTGTTTCCTCCACATGAAAATAGATTTATTAATATTAAATTTAATATTTTATTCATCATCTAATTCTATTTCTACTATTTTTAGTGATTTTTCAAATTCACGTCACTACTGCTGTGTGATTCTGTTTTATAGCCAATTTCAGCATTTTATGGATTTCCATAGATTAGTTAGCACATAAAGAATATGTGTTATCAAATATAATCTCGATTAGCCACTCCAATAGCTAATCATTCTCAAAAATTTCCATGCCATCCATGAGCTATATCATAAGATTATATACACAAAAGGATTATAATGCTATACATGCCATATTCCCAAAATATGCAAGCCACCATACCGAGATGGTCCGTTGATAGTGTGGCGTGCCTCACCGTCCGATCTCCAAACCGCTTGTCAAAACTACAAGGAATGGAAGGAAGGAGTAAGCATAAATGCTTAGTAAGTTCACATGCAAATAACAGATAACTTAACAAAGCAATTATACCAACCAACATTAGCATAATATCACCAAAACATATATCACATTTCTATTCATCATTCATCGTCTTACTACATTATTGTTGTCGTATCAAGTCTCAACCCGAGGGTTAAGTACATACCTGTCCAAAGTGCCCATTCCACAACACATACCAATACGTCACTTGCATCTTGAGTATTCTTCTATTTCACTCGAATTTTACCCGTTGAACACATCGGAATATAACTCGGATATATGGAAAGTTTGCACATAAGTGCCACATATGTAGCCAAGCTACCATGTAACCTGCCCATAAGCGAACTCGGACTCAACTCAATGAGCTCGGGCGTTCTCATCCGTAAGTGAACTCGGACTCAACTCAACGAGCTCGGATGCCTAGTTACATCTCCCTAACTCAGACTCAACTAAACGAGTTCGGACGTTCGCATCCATAAGTGAACTCGGACTCAACTCAACGAGCTCGAATGCCTAGTTACATCTCACGAACTCGGATTCAACTCAACGAGTTCGGACGTTCGCATCCATAAGTGAACTCGGACTCAACTCAACGAGTTCAGATGCCCAAATATACGAATCTATTCCTAAGGTTCAACGGGATTCTTTTCAATTACACATTTCGATCGCCTTCTTCGGAATATAGAAATCGATATTTGCGAACATCTCATACTTATTAAATTGTTCACATAATTTGCATATCACCAAATACTAATTCACAAAACATCATATTTCATGATAATAAGTATCATGTCATATAAATAACATTAAATCACTTAAAATAAAAATTATGTTACCTTATTTACACATGAACTTACCTCGTATGCAAAAATGATCATTTTTACCATTTTGTCCACAACTTGATATTTTACCTATTAGCCCGAATTTTGATTTTCCTTGCTCTATCATTTCAAATATAGCCTAATTAGGACTCATATTATTCAAATCAACCCAAAATCATATTTTGGCAAAATTACAATTTTGCCCCTAAACTTTCACATATTTACACTTTTGCCCCAAATCTCGTAAATTAAACTTCATCCTATTTTCTTATGTTTTATGATATGCTGATCATTTTCCCCTTCTACAGCAACATCCAATTCTCACTCTAACATCTACTTATAAACATTAGGTATTTTTACCGATTATGTCATTTTAGTCATTTTTACGTAAAATCACTTAGTAAAAGTTGTTTAACACAATCTCAAGCTTCATATTCTACCATAAAACATCAAAATTCATGCATATCATTCATGGTTAAATTTTTAAATATAAACCCTAGCTTAAAATTTTGATAGAAACAGGTAAACCGAGCTACGAAGATTTCAAAAATGCAAAAAACATTAAAAATGGGCATAGAAATCACTTACAATTAAGGCTTAAAAGTGTTGAAACCCTAGCTATGGTGGAGAGCAAAATTCAGCAGCAACTTATGGAGAAGATGATCATTTTTTTGTTATTTTTCCCATTTTATTTCATTTAATATCCAAATGACCAAAATGCCCTTCCTTACTAAACTTTCAAAAATTCCATCCATGTCCAATTTTTATCCATAAACTTAGAAATTGGTCAAATTGATATTTAAGACCTCCTAATTAATATTTCAAAGCAATTTCATACTAGAAACTTCTAGAATGCAAGTTTTGCAACTTATTCAATTTAGTTCCTAACTTCAAATTAAGCACTTTATGCATAGAATTTTTTCATGAAATTTTCACACAATCATGCAATCATATCATAGACCTCAAAATAATTATAAAATAATTATTTCTATCTCGAATTTGTGGTCCTGAAACCACTATTCCGATTAGGCCCTAATTCGGGATATCACAACTAGTGTGTCACGACATTAACTTTGCCGAAAATAAAATACGAAGCAGGGGCGTTTTGGTTTGCATAGTCAAACTTAAAGCTCAAGAATGTCAGCTAACCTAGGGTTAAGGATGTTGACTACCTGAAGGCTAAAAATAGGATCCTTTGGCACACATTATAGACACTGATGCCAGCACGCCCCGGAGCTCCTCTAGCTCGAACCAGAATCCGATCAAGCTACCCCAAGGCCCCATTACGCGAGCACGAGCTATGTTCTTTAAAGAACACATTTTGGCCTTAGCTGCTCACACATGGAACGGAACCATGGCTGGACGTATTGAAGGAGCTCGAACCAGCTCAACAATGACTCCATCATTCTTTTGCAAGTCGACCTTAGCTCCCATTTGGTTCCATGAGCTCAACTCAGCTCCATCTAGCTCAATTGAGCTCATCTTTAATTTCTATTTAACTGTGTTTGCTGGAATAAATTAAATAATTTAGTTAAATTAGTTAAAGTCAGCCTAAATAATTAATTGTGTTTTAATTTGTCTAATTCTGGACATTTTAATTAAGTTTAATTATGTCTTAGTTTGCTCATATTTATTAGCTATTTTAATGTGTCAAGTTTAGGACCAATTTAAAGATTGCTGCCCATTTAATTTGTCCAGCCGATTTAGCTAATTAAGATGTTCTAAGCTACAGTCGAATTTAAGACATGTCTTAAACCTTACATGTTTAATGTGTCTTAGCTAAATACAAGGTTTTAATATGTCTTTGAGCTGCTGAAATTAATGTGTTTAAGTTGAGTTAATATGCTAAATTAATTTGAGTGCAGGTGTAATGTTTGGGACGGCATTAATACAAATTTAGCTGCTGATTTATTTTCCCCAAAAGACATGATGGTTCAGTCATTGCAACAGCCACAACCAGCTTCTGATTATTCTTTCCAAAGTGACCGATTAGCTCCTCCAAGCTACCATTGAATGCTTTCACACCAGCAGCCCATGTCGTTCACATTACAAGGCTGTTCATATTTTTAATTTCACACCTTGTGACTGATTGACTCCTTGTGTTCACAATTCATGGCTGGCTAGCTACCCAAGAAGTTCATTAAAATTTCAAGTCCATTTAGTTTTACTAAGAATTAGCTCAATCAAGCTTCCCAAACACCAAGGGTGAATTTATTGATGCAACTCAGCTCCCAAAACACTTAATTAAGTTCCAACTGAACTAGGGCATCTAGAAGCTGCCTATTGACGTTCTCCATGGCCAAGAAACTTCAAGGAACTTTCATAAACAAATTCTGGAATTTTCTAGCTTAATTAAGCTGAAATCAAATGGCTGTTTAGCTATCCTAAGCTGCCTATTCAGCTAGCCATGAAAAGGCTATAAATTTAGCTCATTTCACTTTGTAAAGAACTTTTGTCAACTTGAATGTTATCTAAGTGTTTTTGTGAGAATTTCTTCTCTCAATTTTGTCCAAAGACTTAGTTGACTTATCTATTTAGCTAGTGGCGTCAACTTGAATCTTTTCCGAACTTATCACTCTATTTGAGTGTGGCGTTCACCATCCTACATACCATTGGTTCTTACCTTTTTAGGTAACGGGTCAGGGTCGATATCACCATCAACTATCCCTCTTAAGATATTATAAGTTTTGGGTCAGCAGTCCTATTTAGTGTTAGTTCACTCTTACAACTTAGGATTCACTTTCTGTCCATCCAAAAATACCCACCTAACCGAACAAGCTACCATCTATACTTTTATTTCTTGTTAATCGAACTCAACCATTTTGAATCCATATTTGTTCCTAAACCCCAATATAAGCCTAATTCCACCCAAGCTTCTCAAGTCGAACGACACTTCTTCGTTAGATGATTGAGCATCTAAACGACTCAACTCACTAAACCGAGGTGAGATTGTATCAGACATGATGCCATTAACTTAGATTCTCTCTTTAGGTTTAAGTTTTATTTTCTTACTTTCTTTAGGTTTTCATAGTTTTGGTTTATTTGTTTTTTGGTTCTTTTAAGAGTTTTGATTTATAACGGAGATTAACTATGTAACGCCCCAAATTTTAGGCCTAGAAGTTTTGAGATTTGAACATAGGGACAGTGAGGAGGCTGTACGTATGAGTTTGGCTGCGCATTTAAGTGGCAGAATAGGCCTGCTAGTCTGGTGGTTGAGTGAGTGTTAGCATACCTCAAGGTTCTGAGTTCGATTCTCTATATCGGCATTTTGGAAAAACATTTTATTTATTTCTTTTTGTTTTTAGGTTAAATAATTATTTTGTTATGGGTTTATTATTATTATATGTTTTTATTTTTATTTTGTTATTCAGTTAAAATGTAAAGTTTTAATTCTATGGTACTATTTTGGCTTTAAGACTTGATTGTTTTATTATTCTGATTTTAAATACTTGATATTAATGTTTTCAGAAATTGAATTAAGAGTAACTAGTTTTTGTGAGATTTTCTCATGATCACTTCGGTGATCAATGTATCGTTCCAAATTCGGTCTAAACTTCTAGGCTGGGTTTGGGGTGTTACATTTATTGGTATCAGAGCCAGGTTTGCAAAAACTCGTCCTGTGCTCCTACGTTTTCATGTGCGTATGTGTTGATTTAAAAAAAAATTTTGAAAAAAAACTTTACCACAGAAAGTTTAATGAGTGTGCTTTTGAAAATGTTTTACGAACGTGAACTGTTTGAGACTTCGATCCTAGTCCAGGTAAAATTCAGAATTGTGTAATTAGAAATGTAGACTTTGTTATTACAACTGCTTCTGTGTTCTGATATTGTAGGTCTCCTAAGTTAGCCCTACGCTAGATATGGCTTTTGAAGGTGAGCGTGATCTGAATCATCTGCTCCTCTAAAATGTGTGACTGTTCAGGAGTTGGAGGACAGTGTGAGTCCGTCGGCTTTGGGTGGCGATAACCCAGAGCTTGGTACTGAGGCACTGACCCTATTAGTAAGGGAAGTGCTAGAAGGAGTGTTTGAGGCTAGGATAGGAGAGATCAGTGAAACGCTTCAGTCTAGATGCATGAATTGTGGAAAGAATAGAGATAGCAGTTCTCCAAGGTTGGAGCCTCGTTCTGTGAAGTGTGTTAAAACGCGTCTGAGTGATAGTATTGATGGTGCTGGAAGTGGTGTGAGCGTACCGTCTTGTGAGCATTGCAAAAGGCGTTATGCGGGCGACTGTTGGAGGAAGTCAGGAGTGTGTCTTAACTGCGGATCTAAATATCATCGGGTTCGAGATTGTCCTCGGTGATTTTGAGTCAAGTGTGTTTAGATGCGTTGATTTGAGTATAGGAACTGTGTCTGTAATATGTGTATCTGCTTCAGTGGTTAGGTGTTCTTTGTGTGTGTGAGAGGGTCCAAATTCAAGTTTGGTGTGGTAGAGTTTTGGGAGTGGAGTGCGCAGCGGGAGCATAGTGGTGTAATTCGTGCTATACCACTATTCTGTTAGTTGGAAATTTCGGGGACGAAATTTCTTTAAGGAGGGGTGAGTTGTAACGCCCCGAATTTTGGGCCTAGAAGTTTTGGGATTTGAGCATAGGGATAGTAAGAAGGCTACACGTATGAGTTTGGCTATGCATTTAAGTGGCAGAATAGGCCTGCTGGTCTGGTGGTTGAGTGAGTGTTAGCATACCTCAAGGTTCTGAGTTCGAGTCTCTGTATGGGCATTTTGGAAAAACATTTTATTTATTTCTTTTTGTTTTTAGGTTAAATAATTATTTTGTTATGGGTTTATTATTATTATATGTTTTTATTTCTATTTTTTTTTCACGTTCTTTTCTTTTTTGTTATTCTTCTTCGGTTTTCTCTTTTTGGCTCTCTTTGTTTTCTATAAAATCGGTTGCTGACTGATTGTGGAATTCCGCTCCTCTATCGTCATCTTCGATCACATATCAGGTGTGGGATTTGAACCTTATTTACAGTTTCCTTTTCTATTTATTTTGTTTGCGAACATTTGTTTTTGGCTTTTCTTGATTGAATGCTAACCCATTGATTTTGGGTTTTTAGTCGATGAAAATGATGAGAAATCGTCACTTTTTGGAGGTTATTGATAGGGAACAGGTTAGGGACAATTTTGGAGGCTAAAATGGTGGTTTCAGGGCTATTTTGGGTTGGTTTCGTGACTCTCCAATGGCCACACGGGCGTGTGCCGTGGCACACAGCCGTGTGGATTTGGGAATTAGGGTTTTGGGCAAAATTTGGGTGCGATTTGGGGATTTTTGACGAATTTCCTTCACACGACCGTGTCCCTTGGGTACACGGGCGTGTGGGCTTAGGAATTAGGGTTTTGGGTAAATTTTAGAGCCACACGGGCATGGGTCATACACGAGAGTGTATGAACTCCACACTGCCGTGTCTCCTCTGTTCTTAATTTTTGGCATTTTTGGACAGTGAGTTACACGGGCTGTTCACACGGGCGTGTCCCCCTCCACACGGGCGTGTGAGTCCTCCACATGGACGTGTAGACCCCTACACGGCCTGGGCAATTCCACATGGATACGACCATGTGGTTCTAACTTGGGAAATTATTGTATTATGTTGATTTAAGTGTAATTGTGCCTCTGTGGGCGTCAACCCTCGGCTGAGCTTTACTGAGGGTAATTATGACTCTGATCTGGACTTGATATGTGTGTCATATGTGATTGGTTGTGTGACAAGCTTGATACTGAATTCGAGTTATGAATGTGTGCACATGTTTGATTCTGTATTGACTGACTGAATGTGAATGGTTGTTCTGATTAAATTTCTGGAACTGGTATTCTGAGTTGGGGCATTCGCATGCATACATTTGCATACATACATCTGCATACAAAGATTTTGGGGTGGGATGTTGAAGAGAAGGGAGATTTATGATTTGGCAGTTTATCTGCATTTTGATAGCCCTAATACCCAAAGGGTCGTGGGCGCTCCCAATACTCTGAGGGTTGTGGACATTATGATAACGGTATAGCGGTTTACCGCCTTGCACTGTACCACGTGTATGTTAGCTACGCTACTTACCATTATCTGATTTGGCAATTTACTGCACGTCTGTACTGCAGTTCATCGTATAGCACAGTACAGGTTATACGCTAGCATTGCTGCATAACATAACTGATCTGGCAGTTATACTGCATGTCTGTACAGCGGTCTTTCGCACGGCACCGTACAGCTTACTGATAGCCCTAATACCCAGAGGTTCATGGGCGGTCCCAATACCCTAAGGGTCAAGGACAATATTGATGATCATCATTATCGGGCAACCCGAGATGACGTTCTGTGGTGTATAAGGTTGGATGGGCTTTTCGAGGTCCTATTCAGAGTGTAGGGATAGGTGGGTCGATTAAATCCCCACAGGATATGTAGCGTTGTATAGAGATGGTGTGCTGGTTGGATGGGTGGGTTATTTTATAACTCATTTGCACTTATATGCATTTGTGTGATTCTATGACTGCAGTATCTGTTTGACTATTTGACTGAAATATTTGACTGTTTGATTGACTTAGAAGTCTGATTGTATTATTTGACTGAAAGACACTCGTGTCTAAAGGAACATTGTGTGATAGACTAAGTCCCAACCGATTCTAATTCTAGAAAAGGTCTTAGGCCCAATTTGTGACTACTAAGAATTACCGTTATTGGGTCTAACGGAGCATATAACTGTAAAGTTACATATGGTCTGTTTTGTTATAGTTGCTCTGTAAGTATGGTCCGCTGCTGAACTGTTTTTAGGTTTACTACATCTATTTCTGCTTCGGTAGCTAGTTGGTTTAATCTCACACTAAGCTCATATAGCTTACCCCCTCTGCTATTTCCCCTTTCAAGTACACTTCTGAATTTTTTATGCTGGGCTCGGTATGCGGAGGACTCAGGCAGTATAAACCATTAGTTTGTGATTTCGAATTTTTATTTTGTTATTCAGTTGAAATATAAAGTTTTAATTCTGTGGTACTATTTTGGCTTTAAGACTTAATTGTTTTATTATTCCAGTTTTAAATACTTGATGTTAATATTTTCAGAAATTAAATTAAGAGTGACTGGTTTTTGTGAGATTTTCTCACGATTATTTCGAATTCGGTCTAAACTTCTAGGCTAGGTTTGGGGTGTTACAAACTGTTGTGGATTTGTGCTTATTATCAATATTAATCAGACTTCTCTTAAACTCTCTATTTCAATCTATTCCTTATGATTAATTCTTCCATCTATTCCATGATGTTTATGAAAGCCATGAGGAACTAATCCTCTTATGGAGGATTATCGATGGAAGCATGATCTCTTAACTATTTTGTAGAGTTAGTCAACGAATCAACTGTTTGGAAAAGGAAGAACATGAAACAAACCCTAGGCCTGACAAACTCGGGAAGTAATCAAGTTGAGAATTAACCCAAAATTGGTATTGCCTATAACAGTCTGATTTAGACCCTAATCGGAACGGTGGTTTAGGGACCACGAATCCGAGTCAAAAAATATTTTAAAAATATTTTCTGTGTTTATTATGTGTGAATTTATATTTGTGAAATTTTGGTGATTTAATTTTGTCATTTGAATGTCGATTTAATAAAAAAAGGCCTAATTACGTAAAATGAAAACTTGGTAGTTTAATGTGTAAGGGCTGAATTGTTGTTGTCTTTTAAAGTGGAGGCATTTAAGTTGCAATTTTCCCATGATATAATGATATGGACAGTCATTACCTTAATATATAATGGTTTTATATTTTATGATAAAGGTTATTTAAGTAAAATGAATAATAATGTTAATATATGTTATATTATAACATAATTAAAAAGCCATTAGTTCATATATTTTCTTTGATCGAAATATAAAGAAAAGAAAAAGAAAGAAAGCTTCTATAGGTTCTGATAAACCATAATTTATACATATTTTTACCCCATTTTTAATGCATTTTATGGATGGTTTTCCATTAGAATTGGTGAATTCGATGCTCCTAATGCTTTAATTTCATGTTTTACACTTAGGAGAGCATAGGAGAGTGAAAGGAATGAGAAACGGGCCAAAAACGGAGAAAATGAGCCAAAGTACGAAATCAACACAGCCTAGACCTCCTCACACGGGCAGACCACACCGCCGTGTCAATTTGGCAGGCTCGAGCACGGCCTGAAGTAATCGTACACGGGCGTGTCCCTATCGATCCCAAGTTGAGTCCAATTCAGAAAAGGCTAATTTTGAGGGCTTTTAGGTATTCCAAAGCCTATAAATACACCCTAGAGGAGGAAGAAAAGGGAGGACAGAGTAGGGGGTAACGAATCACTCCAAGAAAGTCGATTGATTCATCTCAGAAGCCGGATTCATCATCAAGACTGAAGATCTCTCCTTAATTCCCCTTCAGGAGTTTTGGGTTTTCTTTATGTTTTGTATTCTTTATTATTTTGAGATGTTTTCTTATTTAGTTATGAGCTAAATCCCCTAAATACCTAAGGGGAATGAAACCTAAGACGAATCTTGTTATTATTTTCTGAATTGTATGATAAATATTTGACTTGTTCTTAATTATGTGTTCTTAATTCTTGTTTTGATATCCCAGGATACCTATTCAAGATAAGCTCTTATTCAGAGGAGGAATAGACCCTGTCTAAGAGTACATTTGTCATAATTAAGCGGAGTTGATTGTGCGCCAAGACATAGGGTGACAAGATTTTGCCGGATTAGGGTGAAACCTAATAAGGGGATCCATAGATCGAGTTAATGCAACCCTAGAGTGTTAATTAGAAAAAAGTCTCGGTTATTCAATCTAGGGATTAGACGTTATTAGTCTTGAATAGGGATAATAACATAACTTAAGGATCTCTACAGAACAAGTTAAATGAATAAATCGTCCAATTCAGAGCCAGAATAACAAGTACAGTCTAGGTGGATTTTTCCTTAGGTATTGTCTTCATTCAATCGATTTTTCCAAAAGCAATTCCCCAATTCCATTCTCTGTGCGTTCTTAGTTTGGATAATTAGTTAGTTAAAACAAAACCTCTTTATTCTTAGGCTAGATAATAAAAAGACAGTCATTACTAGTACTTTTAGTTCCTTTGGGTTCGACAATCCGGTCTTGCTAAAACTATACTACTGTTCGATAGGTACACTTGCCTACATCGTAATAATAGTTAGTTCAAGAACGAGTAATTATAAATATTTAAAAACCTGTCATGAAACCTCGCGATCAGGTTCGGCCATTGTTGATAGCTTAGTCAAGGTAAGTAACTAGCTCAGTTTTTGATAATTTTTATGTTTTGAGATCGTTGCTATGTTATCTACAAAGCCCATGCTTGAATTTTTTATTTTGATGAATATTTTGAGTTATACCATTGATGAATATTTGAGCTTTGTGAAGTTAGTCGGTGAAATATGAAAGATATGTTTCGGATTAACATGTTTCGTATTGGAATTTTTGATGAATTTGAGTAATTAGGACTAAATTACAAAAATAATAAATTAAGGGACTAAAATGTGAAATAAATGAAATTTATGGACTTGTATGAACACTAGGAACATTCGGCCTAGGCATGGTGTGTGCAAATTTTGCATGTTTTGTGTTTTGTGCAATTTGGACTAAATTGTAAAAAGTGTGAAATGTTATGGGTAAAATGTTAATTTTCCCATTTATGTGTTTTTTGGACTAAATTGAGTGAAAATATGTTTGAATGAGTTTAATTTGAATATGTTTAGATCAAGAACCAAAGAAATCAGATTTGGATCAGGGGAAAACCAAAGTTGTCGACTAGTCGCCCCGTTCCGATTTTCATCGTCTGAGGTAAGTTTATAAGCAAATAGATATTGTTAATTCTAATTATATACGAGTTCATAAGCGAAAATTAAATTATATGAGATTATATATGTGAAAGCTGAATGTGAACATGCTTGGGGACTAAGTCTACGAATCCGATTAGATCGAGTTACGACGTCCAAAAGCCCTGTTTAAAACATAGGATTTTGATATGTGTTTTCGTGTAAGACCACGTCTGGAAGGTTGGCATCGATATATTTTTTTCATGTAAGACCACGTTTGGGACATTGGCATCGATATATGTGTTTTCGTGTAAGACCACGTTTGGGACGTTGGCATCAATATGTGGTTACGAGTAAGACCATGTCTGGGACATCGACATCGTATTTGATTAGTGTAAGACCCTGCCTGGGACAATGGCATCGATATGAGATAGCATGAAGACCACGTCTAGGACGTTGGCATTGTATGATATATGTGATTATTTGAGTAATCTATTCGATTCTGAATGGTTCAACGGGCAATATCAAGTTAAGATCTAATGTGATATCGAGCTAAAATGTTAGGTATGTGTTAAGTTAGTTAATTTGATAGTTAAGGTAAGTATATACTTGAGATGAACAAATGAAATATGCATTATGAAATTGAGAATTTTATATGCTTATGAACTTAAGTGTATTCAACCATGTTACTATAGTTAAATATCGTTCATGTGATGATATATCAGTTTCAAGTATATAAAATGTGTATTTGATTCAAAGATTATTTAATTTGGTTTAGTTGATTAAATACAAATGTTCATTTGATTATTACTTGCTTATGAATTAAGCTATAATAGCTTATTGTGTGTGTATATGTTTTCCCTTGTTTTATAAATTTTGGACTCAAGCTACGATCTCAGGGATCGTCAGCAAAGTCTATCACACTATCGACTGCCTTCGGTATTTTTATAAGTGAACTTTCAAATCTATGGCATGTATAGGCTGGATTATATTTTTGAAATGTTGGATTTTGGTTTATGTATAATTTAAGCCATGTAAAAATGGCTTAACTTCTATGCTTGAATTCAGTTATGTTTGATTATGATTTAAGTTCATTTTGGTTATAATGCTATGTGCTAACGATGAATATTTGTGATATGTGTTTTGTGCTTTGAAGTTGGTTGATGAATTTGGATATAGTTTTAGTGAATCAGCTATGATATATATAAAATATGATGAATTATTCTTGTTATGCTACCTTTGGCTAAAATGATTTGATTATGTTATATATGTATTAGTAATGGTTTAAAATTAATTAATTAGTATATTTGAATAAATGTTGAATTGAGATAATGAATTTACTTGATTAATAGTTTGGCATTTTTTTAATATATTTACATTCTAACATATGATGTATTAGTTTGACATATACATTATTTCACGTATATATAAATTGAGGAATTGATCATTTGTTTTGGTAGTGAATTAAATGATGAAGATATAGAGACATAAATATTTCGTTGTGGTTTTATATTGATATATTGGGAAGATATGATTTTCATTATAAATAGTTCAAGTTAAGGAGCTCAATATAAAAATATATGTATTTGATATGTTTGTTTTATAATTCGACAAAGAATTTATGTTAGTTATAATGTATATTCCGTTATGTTATTAAATAATTTGATGTGATTTTATAACTTATTTATTGAGATGGATTGATATGATAAGATCTATTTGTAATGTATTTGATTGAGGTGTAGATTATGGTTGGTATATATGTATATTAATTCATTTCCATTATAAGATATATGCATATGAAGTGATAGGGTCAAATGAAGAAAATGTAACCTTGAACATAGCATAATTATCAAGCATGGTTATATTCGATTAATGCAATGAAATAAATGACCAAATGAATAGTAAATTTTGTATTGGTAAAACAAATAGGTAATATGATTTTATATAATGCATTATGATTAGTTTGGACAAAATGATGTGATCATGTATAATTGGATTTGTAAGTTTTATTATGTATGATTTTATTTGGTATACTGATTGAAGTGTAATATGGTTTGAATATTTTCATATTATATAAGTTACGTTAAAGTAATATTCGGCTATATGGTCATGACATTAAAGTTGATTATGAGTTTAAACAATCATTAATGTATTAGTTTGTTTGATTTGTAATATGCACAAATGATTCGTCATGTTAACTAGATATATTGGCATATATTCAATATTTATGTTTAAATGTCTTAATGTTTATATGTGGAATTTGTCATGTAGATATCTATATTATGATTTGGTTAGTTGAATACTATGAAGGAGATGTAAATATATTTCGTTTAATGAAGTTGTATTATTTAGGCATAAATAAAAATGATTGACATCTTTTAAACTATGTATGGTACGGTAATGCCTTATAACCCTAATTCGGTGATAGATACGGGTTAGGGATGTTACATTTGATTGGTATCAGAGCTACGATTTAATCGATTCTAGGACTAACGTAACGCATGTGAGTCTAGCTATACATGCCATATTATATACTGCGATAGTGTGATTACTTCTGACATTTGAAAATGTGTTTTCGTATAGTAAATGGATCCCGACATAGCTGTAGTTGATGATGTCGAGAGTATAGCGCCTGCTCCCGCGCAAGGGACAGTGCCGGTTGATTCTCAACTGACTTCGAGTAACCAAGAGGGAGAGGCTAAGCAAGCCTTTTATCAAATGACGAACGACTGGTTCACTTAGTATATCCGGACGAATCTGGCTGTACAACAACCTCTACCCCTGATTAATCCTTCTTCGATACTTGCTATGCCTCAAGTGAGTGATCTATTGAGATTACATAAGCCTCTTGTTGATAAAATCAGAAAACATGGGGCTGAAGAATTCAGAGCTACTGATGATGATGATGCTGAACGAGCTGAATTCTGGTTTGATAATACTATTCGTGTGCTTAATGGGCTATCATGTACCTCGGATGAATGTTTGAAATATGCCATATCTTTGCTTCGAGACACTGCATATCACTGATTGAATACGCTAGGATCGGTGGTTTCAAAAGAACGGGTGACCTGGGACTTCTTTCAGACTGAGTCCCATAAGAAATATATCAGTCAAAAATTCATTGACCAAAAGTGCAAGGAATTTCTCAAGTTAAAACAAGGTTGCATGACTATGACAAAGTAGGAGCGAAAATTCGTGAGACTCAGTCGGTATGCCCGAGAGTTTGTTTTGACCGAAGCTATAATGTGTAAAAGATTGAGGACGAGTTAAACAAAGACATGAAACTGCTGGTTGGCATACTTGAAGTAAAAGAGTTTGTAGTATTGGTTGAGCGAGCCTACATAGCTGAAGAGCTAGGGAAAGAGAAAAGAAAAGTTGACTTTGAAGCTAGAGATTCACGTAAGAGATCATCGAGTAAGTTAGTTCAGTCAAAATAAAAGAAGTTTTGAGATGATTTTAGTCATTCTAAGGCTACTTCAGGTTATTCTAGACTGGATGGGGATAGACCACCTGTAAGCTCGAGAGCTACCTCAGTAGCTAGTGTCGGTAATGTTAGATCGAATCAACCCGAGTGTAAACATTATGGTAAACAACATCTTGGCAGTTGTAGATTGCATGATCAGGCCTATTTTAAATGTAGATCGACAAGTCATTTTGTTTGTGAATGCCCTAAGTTAGCTGAACAAAATCCAGAATAGAATACGAGATTGGGTAACACTGCAGCTCAAGGTAGACCACCTAGAAGTACGGGTAATGTGAGTAGTAGTTAGAAAGGGGCTAGAGATACAACAGTTAGATCCGAGGCTCGTGCACCTGCCAGAGCCTATGCTATATGCGTATGCGAGGAGGCTTCATTCCCAGATGTTATTAGTGGTACATTACTCTCTATGATACTAGTGTAATTGAATTGATTAATCCTGGTTCAACTTATTCTTATGTGTGTGAGACCTTAGTATTTAGTAAGACTTTGCTTGTTGAGTCTACTGAGTTTGTGATTAGAGTATCGAACCCCTTGGGCTGGTGTGTTCTGGTTGACAAAGTGTGTAAGAATTGTCCTTTGATGATTCGAGATTCGTGTTTTCTGGCTGATTTAATGTTGTTGCTATTCGACAAGTTCGATATAATTCTGGGTATAGATTGGTTGACTTTGCACGATGCTGTTGTAAACTGCCAAAGAAAGACTATTGATTTATGGTGCCAGGATGATAAAATTATTCGGATTGAATCTAATGATCTGAATGGTTTACCGGCAGTAATAGCTTTGATGTTAGCTTAGAAGTATGTAAGAAAGGGTTGTGAAGCTTACTTTTCATTTGTGCTTGATAGTAAAGTGGCAGAAAGAAAGATCGAATCGGTACCAATTGTGTGCGAGTATCCGGATGTGTTTCCTGAAAAATTACCGGGTTTGCCACCTATACGAAAGGTAGAGTTTGGTATTGAGTTAGTACTAGGGACGACTCCGATATCGATAGCTTCGTACAGAA
Organism: Gossypium arboreum; assembly: GCF_025698485.1. NCBI lineage: Eukaryota > Viridiplantae > Streptophyta > Magnoliopsida > Malvales > Malvaceae > Gossypium > Gossypium arboreum. The sequence goes on from NC_069080.1 coordinate 103,618,380, forward strand.
TGGCACCTACTAAGTTAAAAGAATTGAAAGCTCAGTTGCAAGAGTTGATAGATAGAGGTTTCATGTGATCGAGTTTCCAGTTTTGTTTGTGAAAAAGAAAGACGAAACTATAAGAATGTGTATCGATTATAGACAACTCAATAAGGTGACTATAAAAAATAAGTATCCGTTGCCACAGATTGACGACTTGTTCGATCAACTGAAAGGAGTTACAGTGTTTTCAAAAATAGATTTGAGATCAGGCTACTATCAGTTGCGAGTTAAAGACTTTGATGTGCCAAAGACTGCTTTCAAAACGAGGTACGTACACTATAAGTTTTTGGTTATGCCTTTTGGACTTACTAATGCACCTGTTGTTTTTATGGATTTGATGAATAGGATCTTTAGACAGTATCTGGTTCGATTTGTGGTTGTGTTCATAGATGACATTTTGATCTACTCCCGTGATGAAACCGAGCATGCCGAACATCTGAGACTTGTGTTACAGATTTTGCGAGATAAACAGTTATATGCGAAGTTCAGTAAATGTGAGTTCTGGTTACGCGAAGTTAATTTTCTGGCCATGTCGTATCAGCATCAGGTTTTCGGGTTAATCGGAGTAAGAATTCGGCTATACTTGATTGGAAACCTACGAGAAATGTTTCCAAAGTCTGAAGTTTTCTGGGACTTGCTGGTTACTATAGACGATTTGTGAAAGGTTTCTCTATGATTGCAACCCCGATGACAAAGCTACTTCAGAAAGATGTTAAGTTCGAGTGGTTAGAAAAGTTCCAGAAAATTTTTGATTAGTTGAAAGCCCTTGTGATCGAAGCTCCAGTGCTAGTTCAGCCAAAATCGAGTAAAGAATTTGTTATTTATAGTGTGCATCTTTAAATGGTTTAGGCTAAGTTCTGATGCAGGAAGGCAAAGTTATATCTTATGCCTCGAGTGTAACACCCCTTACCCTTACCCGAGATCGGGACTAGGTACGAGGCGTTACCAGGCATGTACTTGAACATTTTCGGGAAATACGGGTTATAAAATTTTGTTCCAAATTTAAAACCAATCAATCAACATCTTAGTGTCCCTATTATGGGCCTACGAGACCCTAAACATACATTGAAAATGGTCTGAGACTAAACCGATGACCTAAGGAAATTGTAAGAAAATTTTGTAGTTAATGTCTTATACGCCCGTGTGGACACAATGCACATGCCCGTGTGCTTTGGGACACGCCTGTGTCCCCTACCCGTATGGAAATTATTGAATTTATTTCTCATTTTGAACCTACAGGGGGTTTCACACAGCCAAGCACACGCCTGTGTCCCTGGCTCGTGTCCTTCACACGGCCTAGACACGCCCGTGTGGTCCCCTGTGTCCAAAAACTCGAGCGTTCTGTTTATGACGTCAGCATGCATTTAGGGGCACATGGCCAAGACACATGCCCGTGTGCTAGGCCGTGCCCTCCATATGGTTGAGACACACGGTCGTGCCTATACCCGTGTGTTTACTACCATGCATTCTGACTTAAAAATTTTAGGTGCAGGGACACATGGACAGACTACACACCCATGGGGCTATCCTGTGTCACACACGACCTAGACACACGCCGTGTGTCTACCCATGTGGACCTTATTGGGCTATTTTCCAAGCCTTTGGTCACCCTCTAATATTTATATCCACTTATAGTTTTCAATAACACTTGACATGGTCTAATTATACTCTTAAATGACCTTAATACACCTCATTGCATGTAAACCTCATCTCATCGATTTTCATACATGCTAGGTTATCCCCTTTATATTAAGGATTTCTATGACTTGTAACTCAATTGAGCTTGGCTCGTTATCTTAACTCATTGTCAAATTGTGGCCTAAACACCCCATGTGATTTGGTCATATTACATATACTTAATTGTGATATGCCATATTTAATTATCACATGAACATTGGAACATAATTATGCACAATTTGGTAGGTCGTAACCTACACCAAAATGAGCCAATTCCCATGGCCATATACAAGTGAAAATGTATACTTATATAAGCCTTCATGTTGGCTAATCAAATGACACATTTAACAAAATAACAAAAGCCCTATACATGCCATTGAACAAAATAAAAGTATCTATATACCAAAGCTAGACAAGATGATAGTGTGTTGAGTTTCTAACCGTCTCCCAATCTTCACGAGTCCACGAGCTCTGTAAGACGGGGAAAATAGAGGAGGTAAGCATTTACATGTTTAGTAAGCCCGAATAACTAGAAAGTAAACTTACCGATTAATTAGCTACAACCACATTTGGCACTAAAATCAACAAGCATGTAATGGTTTCCCTATCATATACACTAAATTAATGAATTAGTCTCATAACAATGAACCATGTAACTTGTCTTAGATGAGCTCATCATTCAAAATTTTCATTTTTATATCTCATGTTAATCCCATTGAGTTTCTCAGAAATCTCAATGGATTATCCATTTACCGTCAAGTCATAAGAGCGATCATCTCAAGTACGCACTGTGACAGCCCAAAATTGACCCTAGTCGGAATGTGGTTTCGGGACCACAAAATCGAGGCATAAAAATAATTTAAAATTTATTTTGATGCCTATAATATGTGTATGCTCATGTATGACATTTTTTGATGATTGATTTAGTGTTATAAAGGTGAATTTCACTAGAAAGGACTTAGTAGTGAACTTTGAAAGTACGATAGGGAAATGTGTGATGACTAATTAAAGCATGCATGCAAAACAATGGACTTGCATGTCAAATTCCCTTTTATAGGTGGTGGCGGCCATGACCAAGAATATGGGCTAAACATGTCATGAAACATGTTTTGTTGGGCATTAGGGAGAAATAATAAACAAATAAGCATGGGTAAGAAAAGAATGAAAAAAAATGTGTGTGTGTGTGGTATCTCCCCATTGCCGTGAGTTGTAAAGGAAGAAAGAAAAAAATTTGTTCATCCTTTCTTTGAGCCAAAACTAAGGGGGAAGAAGAGATTTTTGCTTCATCTTATTTGTTTAGAAGAGATCTAGAAGGAGATTTGGCTAAACTTGCACCAAGATTAAGGTATGTATGAGGTTGTGTCATGAGATTCATGCATGTTTTAGTTGCCAACTTGATGTTCATGTTAGCCATGGTTCAAATCCTTGTTATGCCATGGAAGTGGTATTTGGTCAAAGTTGATATTGTGATAAAGCCATTGCATGCTAAGTGTGAAGCTTGATGATGATGCATGCAATGATGGATTGTCTACTCTTGAAATTTCTTTGTAGCCATCTTGAGTAAGACATTGAGTTTTCTTTTGTTTAACCATGATTGAAGTTGAAAGGGCATGATTGTGATGTATTCGCCATGATGCATTCATGAGCATGGTTCATGCTTCTTGCATGTTAGTTAAAATTTGTGTTTTGGATGGCTAGGGACACCTTGAAATTGCCATGCACATACATGTATATATATGTTTGCACATGATGTTTTGGTTATGAAGTAAGTGATGAATATGTTTGTTTAAAGAAGAAAATGTTGAAGAATGCTTGTGAAATTGCAAGTACATTCGCCTAGTACACATATGATGTGGAAATCTTGGAATTTATTGTTGAATTGGTGCAAGTATGACTAAGTATATTCGGCCTTAGGTAGCCTATTGATGGCCTTAGCTTTTCCTTGATGCTTGATGTAGTATAAAATGTGCATGACCATTGTGTATTCAAGCTAAAGGGTGGCCATATGACCATTTAAACTCCTTGTCATATTCGGCCATAAGCTAGCATAATGAGGTTTTAATAAATTGAATTTGTTTGAATTAGCTCAAGAGCTTAGAGGGCCACAATTGGACAAGGGGAAGGAAAAAGTGATCGAATAGCCGTAAAAGCCGTTCAACAACATCCGAGGTAAGTCCTCAAGAAGTGACCCTACTTGAATTATGTGAAATGAAATATGTATGTGTAATGATTATCGATTTATGTGTGTATGAGTATTTGAATGATACCCGGGCTAAGTCCCGAAGGCGATTATGCTAGTGATTACCTTTGTGTTTGAACCTTAGTAACGAAAATGAAACATGAATGTCTAATGATTATTGATGTATGTGTGCATGAGCAATTGAATGATATCCGGCTAAGTCCCAAGACATTTATGCTGGAAATTATATCCGGTTAAGACCGAAGGCAATTGTGCTAGTGGCTACATCCGGCTAAGACACGAAGGCATTCGTGCGAGTCGTTCTATCTCGGGCTAAGACCAAGGCATTCGTGCACGTGGTTATATCCGGTTGTATTCAAGAAGCTTGGGCTGGAGGTGAGTGTTGGCTGCTGTAATAAATTCTATTAGTACGCCGAAAAGCCCAAAGAATAAGGTATGATTATATGTGCATTGGAAAAGTCGACATGCTTGAGCAACATTCGCTCAATCGACTAACAATTTCAGCTATTGAATTGGTTGATACCACGTGAAAGTATATAATGATGAAGTGTGAAGTAAGAATGATTATGTGAATGTGTATTAATGAAATGATGCATTTGGCTATGTGAATGTATTGCTTTAATTAAAGCTGATTTTATTCCTTGAGACTTACTAAGCATAAAAATGCTTACCCCGCTGCTTTGGCTCTCTGTTTTATAGATTTTGCTCGATAGCAATCGGATTCGGATCATTAAAGTCAAGTCATCTACACTATCAAAGCCTCCATTTTGGTATAATTTTGGTTGAACTTTGAAATGGCATGTATAGGACTACCCTTGTCGGTTCAATTGTGTTGTGATGTATATGTGTACGGCCATGCGAAAATGGCTCGTAAAAGTGAAGTACTGAACTTAGACTATTTGCGGTTTGTATATATATATATATATGGTGTCATGATGTGATTATGGATTGAAATGGGAATGTTGGTCACATGATCAGCCATTGGTATGGTTAAAATGATCATATGTGAACCTATGTATGGCAAGACTAGTTGGTTCATGGAGACTACAAAATAGGTAAGACCTACCTTAAAAACAGATCCTGCCAGCTGCAGTGACGTGAATGTGAAAAATCACCAAAATTTGTAGGAATGGTATTAAATAGTTAATAAGCTATGTAAATGAACCTTGATGAGTCTACTTTCATATGGAAGAAACGAAACGGTCATAGGAGTCACATGTTAAGAGATATTAAAGCTTTCGTGAGACAGGGCCAGAACGGTTTCTGGGTCCCCTGTCGCAACTTTAAAAATTTACTATAAATTATCCAGAAAGAGTTAGGAGTCATGCCTTATATGTACAGATTCCATTTTGAGTTTAGTTTCATTAGAAACAAACGGTACCAGTATTAAAGCCCTGTACAGAGAGATATTCAAGTTGTAACGCGCGGAGGTCAGAGCAGTCGATCCCTGTAACATGGGTGACTTTAACTAATAAACTGTACCAATTGGCCCGACCAAAAATTCTAGAAATAAATCCATGGATGGATATATGAGTCTAAATTCAGGGAAAATTTACGAAACCAGTTTCCGAATTTTGAAACTCGATATATGATTTTTAAGGCGACGGTGATGCAGTTTTCCAGCCTGACTGGAAATGTCAATTGGTGGGCGAAATATGTAGATTTGGCTTGTTAACCCCTCGTGTCCGACACCGGCGATGGTCTCGGGTTCGGGGTGTTACACGCACTCCCGTAAACCTCACATCTTACGGCGGGATTACCAGTTTAGACTAAATCCCCATAATATAAACTCATAGGGTGATGTCGGGATTACTAGTCTAGGCTAAATCCCTTTGTAGCGACAAACACCCTTAATGAGCTTGGATCTGAATTACCAGTCCAGGCTAAATTCAGACCCTAATCGGATTACCCGTCCGGGCTAAATCCACAATGCACACATATTATTCGAGAGGCTCGATCACTCAAGGAACACCCGTCCGGGCTAGATCCTTTCTATATTTAAGATCAACAGAATACCCATCCGTGCTAAATCCTTTTCTGCAACACATGCAGGATCTCAAGTCATGTAAGCCATGGTTTATCCATCGAATTTCCCTTTTAACTTCATCCGGGACATTTATAATCATATCATTATTATTAATACATTTCATGGATTTTCATGCCATCATTATAACCAAATATCATGCATTCATAACACATGTAATTACGCATATTAATAGTTTACTTAAAGTTATTCGAACTTACCTGGTACTCGTTTCGGTTTCGCATTTCAGTTATTTCGAAACTTTTTGTTTTCCTCGATCGACCTCCAGAATTTGTTCCTCAGGGTCTATAACAATAAAAATGAATATTAATACCTCACATTATTCTTTTCGAGTCTAAATTTCACCTTCAAAAAAAATGACCGTTTTACCCCTAACCTTTCACATTAATTACCATTTAGTCCCTAAGCTCGTATGATGAAATGCATGAATTTTCTACATTACCCAAGCCTAGACGAATGTTCTTTCCACTTATGGCAGCCCACATTTTTCCATTATTTCACATTTCTACCACATATTTTACACCTTTTGCAAAAAGGTCCTTTTAAGGATTTTTCATGAAAATCACCTAGAAAAATATGTTTAACACACATCCAACTTTCATATTCCTCCATAAATCATCAAAGAATAAAAATTTCATACATGGGTCACTTTACATACATGAACCCTAACTCAAAATATGGTAGAAATGGAGAGAGTAAGTTACCGGGATTTCAAAAATACGAAGAACATTAAAAATGGGGCTAGAGAGCACTTACTATTGAGCTTGGAAAGCTTGAAAACCCTAGCTATGGAGAACCCCAATTTTTGGTAGAAACATAAGGAGAATGGGCTAATTTTTAGCTTATTTTCCCATTTTATTTCATTAATTAGCCAAATGACCAAAATGCCCTTAAGCCCTTTCTTTAAAATTTTATCCATACGTGCCCATTTTTGTCCAAAAATTTAGAAATTGGGAAAATTGCTCTTTAAGGACTTCTAATTAATAATCTAAAGTAATTTCATGCAAATTGCTTCTAGAATCTAAGTTTTGCAATTTATTCAATTTGGTCCTTTTGTTCCAATTGGACACCTTACTCATAAAATTTCTTCATGAAACTTTAACACATGCATATGTTCATATTCTAGATTTCATAATAATCATAAAATAAATATTTCAACGTCGGATTTGTGGTCCCAAAACAACTGTTCTGACTAGGCCTTATTTTGGGATTTTACATCGAGATAGTTAAAACCGCATGAAAAGAACTATCTGACACATGATCTAGAATTGGAAACTATTGTGTTTGCATTGAAAATATGGCATCACTATCTGTTCGGTGAGAAATGTCATGTTTATTCTGATCACAAAAGTCTGAAATACTTGATGACTCAAAAAGATATGAATTTAAGACAACGCCGATGGGTAGAGTTGCTAAAAGACTACGAGCTTGTGATTGACTACCATCTGGGAAAGGCTAATGTTGTTGCTAATGCTCTAAGCTGAAAATCGCTGTTTGCTTTGTGTGTAATGAATGCACATATGGCTATGTCTGATGATGGTTCGATAATAGCTGAATTAAAAGCAAAACCATTATTTATTCAACAGATTTGTGATGCTCAGAAAGTAGATGATGATTTGTTAGCAAAGCGAGCTCAATGTAATTCAAATGTTGATTCAGAGTTCAGGGTTGATGTTAAAAGTTGTTTGAGGTTTAGAAACCGAATATGTGTCCCGAGAAATTTAGAGTTGATTCAGATGATTTTAAGCGAAGCTCAAAGCAGTCATCTGAAACAACTTTACTGGTGGCATGGTATGAAACGAGACATTTCTGACTTTTTTTTGAAATGTTTAATCTAGCAGCAAGTAAAAGCTGAACATCAGGTGCCTTCTGGATTGCTTCAGCCAATCATGATACCTAAGTGGAAATAGGATAGAGTCACGATGGATTTTGTATCTAGTTTATCGTTGACATCAAGCAAGAAGGATACAATCTAGGTTATTGTAGATAGATTAACTAAATCGGCTCATTTTATTTCAGTTCGTACAGATTACTCGCTTGATAAGCTAGCTAAATTGTATGTTTCTCAAATTGTGAGATTACACGAAGTACCTATTTCTATTGTTTCGGATAGAGATCCGACGTTTACATCGCGGTTTTGGAAGAAACTGCAAGATCTTTAAGTACAAAATTACATTTCAGCACTGCTTTCAATCTGCAAACAGATGGTCAGTCGGAACGAATCATTTAGATACTTGAGGATATGTTGAGATGTTGCACTCTTGAGTTCGAAGGTACATGGGGACGATATTTACCTCTGATTGAATTTGCGTACAATAATAACTTTCAATCGAGTATCAAAATGGCACCTTACGAGGCTTTGTACGGTCTTAAATGTTGTACACCAGTGTATTGGATTGAGCTTAGTGAAAACAAGATACACGGGGTCGATTTGATCAGAGAGACTGAATAGAAAGTGAAAGTAATCTATGAAAGTCTGAAATCAACATTAGATCGTTAGAAATCGTATGCGGACTTGAAACGAACAGATATAGAGTTTCAGGTCAGGGACAAAGTATTTTTGAAAGTCTCACCGTGGAAGAAAATACTTAGATTTAGTCGTAAAAGCAAATTGAGTCTGAGATTTTTTGGGCCGTACGAGATTATAGAGCCTGTTGGGCCGGTTGCTTATAGACTGTTGTTACCACCTGAGTTAGAAAAGATCCACAATTTATTCCATGTTTTGATGCTTCGTAGATATTGATCTGATCCCTCACATGTGATTAGCCCATCAGAGATTGAAATTAAGTCCGATATGACATATGAGGAAGAACCGATTCATATTCTGGCTCGCAAAGTTAAAGATTTGCGAAATAAGAAAATTCTGTTAGTTAAAGTACTATGGCATAAAAACGGAGTTGAGGAAGCAACGTGGAAGCCAAAGGATGCAATGAAAGAGCATTATCCAAACCTATTCACTGGTAAGATTTTCGGGGACAAAAATCCCTAAGGGGGGAAAGTTGTAATAGTTTAATTTAGACCCTAATTGGAACGGTGGTTTTGGGACCACGAATGCGAGTTAGAAAAATATTTTTAAATTATTTTCTGTGTTTATTATGTGTGGATTTATATCTGTGAAATTTTCGTGATTTAATTTTGTCATTTGAGTGTCGATTTAATAAAAAAGGCCTAATCGCGTAAAATGAAAACTTGGTAGTTTAATGTGTAAGGGCTGAATTGTTTTTGCCTATTTAAATGGATCCATTTAAGTTGGAATGATATGGACGGTCATGACCTTAATATATAATGGTTTTATATTTTATGATAAAGTTTATTTAAGTAAAATGAATAATAATGTTAATATATGTTATATTATAATATAATTAAAAAGCCATTAGTTCATATATTTTCTTTGACCGAAATATAAAGAAAAGAAAAAGAAAGAAAGCTTCCATAGGTTCGGCCATTGTTGATAGCTTAATCAAGGTAAGTAACTAGCTCGATTTTCGATAATTTTTACGTTTTTGAGATCGTTGCTATGTTATCTACAAAGCCCATGCTTGAAATTTTGATTTTGATGAATATTTTGAGTTATGCCATTGATGAATATTTGAGCTTTGTGAAGTTAGTTGGTGAAATTTGAAAGATATGTTTTGGATTAACATGTTTTGTATTGGAATTTTTGATAAATTTGAGTAATTAGGATTAAATTGCAAAAATAATAAATTGAGGAACTAAAAGGTGAAATAAATGAAATTTATGGACTTGTATGAACACTAGGAACATTCGGCCTAGGCATGGTGTGTGCAAATTTCGTATGTTTTGTGTTTTGTGCAATTTGGACAAATTTGTAAAAAGTGTGAAATGTTAGGGGTAAAATGGTAATTTTCCAATTTATGTGTTTTTGGACTAAATTGAATGAAAATATGTTTGAATGAGTTTAATTTGAATATGTTTAGATCAAGAACCAAAGAAATCAGATTTGGATCGGGGGAAAACCAAAGTTGTCTATTAGTCGTCCCGTTCTGATTTTCATCGTCCGAGGTAAGTTTATAAGCAAATAGATATTATTAATTCTAATTATATACGAGTTCATAAGGTGAAATTAAATTATATAAGATTATATATGTGAAAGCTGAATGTGAAAATGCTTGGGGACTAAGTCTACGAGTTCGATTCAATCGAGTTACGACTTCCGAAAGCCCCGTTACCATAGGATTCTGATATATGTTTTCGTGTAAGATCTTGTATGGGACGTTGCATCGATATATGTGTTCTCGTGTAAGACCACATCTGGGACGTTGGCATCGATATTTGGTTACGAGTAAGACCATGTCTGAGACATCGGCATCATATTTGATTAGTGTATGACCCTGTCTGGGACAATGACATCAATATGAGATAGCATGTAAGACCACGTCTGAGACATTGGCATTGTTTGATATATGTGATTATCTGAGTAATCTATTCGATTCTGAATGGTTCAACGGGTAATATCAAGTTAAGATCGAATGTGATATCGAGCTAAAATGTCATGTATGTGCTAAGTTAGTTGATTTGAAAGTTAAGGTAAGTATATACTTGAGATGAACAAATGAAATATGCATTATGAAATCGAGAATTTTATATTCTTATAAACTTAAGTGTATTCGGCCAAGTTACTATAATTAAATATCGTTCATGTGATGATATATGAGTTTCAATGTAACACCCCGAACCCGAGACCATCGCCGGTGTCGGACACGAGGGGTTAACAAGCCAAGTTCACTTGTTTTGCCCATCCATTTGACATTTTCAGTCAGGCTGGAATAGCTGCGCCACTGTCGCCTTAAAAATCATATCTCGAGTTTCAAAACTCGGAAACTGGTTTCATAAATTTTCCCTGAATTTAGACTCATATATCCATCCATGGATTTATTTCTATAATTTTTGGTTGGGCCAATTAGTACAGTTTATTAGTTAAAGTCACCCATGTTACAGGGATTGACTGCTCTGACCTTCGCGCGGTATAACTTGAATATCTCTCTGTACAGGGCTTTAATGCTGGTGTCGTTTGTTCCTAATGAAACTAGACTCAAAATTGAATCTGTAAATATAAGGTATGTCTCCTAATTCTTTTTGGATAATTTATAGTAAATTTTTAAAGTTGCGACAGGGAACCCAGAAACTGTTCTGGCCCTGTCTCACAATAGCTTTAATATCTCTTAACATGTAACTCCTATGACTATTTCGTTTCTTCCATATGAAAATAGACTCATCAAGGTTCATTTACATAGCTTATTCACTATTTAATTCCATTCCTACGAATTTTGGTGATTTTTCACATTCACGTCACTGCAGCTGGCAGCATCTGTTTTAAGGTAGGTCTTACCTATTTGGTAGTCTCCATGAACCAACTAGTCTTGCCATACATAGGTTCATATATGATCATTTTAACCATGCCAATGGCTGATCATATGACCAACATTCCCATTTCCAAGCCATAGCCACATCATGACACCAAATATATACATACAAACCACAATTAGTCTAAGTTCATGCTTCCTTTTCGAGCCATTTTCGCATGGCCGTACATACTTACATCACAACATATTTAACAAACAAGGGTAGTCCTATACATGCCATTTCAAGTTCAACCAAAAATTTATACCAAAATGGAGGCTTGATAGTGTGGATGACTTCACTTCAACGATCCCAAATCCGATTGCTTGAGCGAAATCTAGAAACCGAGAGCCAAAGCAACGGGTAAGCATTTTATGCTTAGTAAGTCTCAAGGAATATAATCAACTCTAATTACAGCAATACATTCACATAGCCAAATGCATCATTTCATTAATACACATTCTCACTTCACACTTCATCATTATATAATTTCACAAAGTATCAATCAATTCAATAACTAAAATTCGTTAGTCGATTGAGCGAATGTTGCTCAAACATGTCGACTTTCCAATGCACATATAAACGTACCTCATTCTTTGGGCTTTTGAGTGTACTCATTGAATTTATTACAGCAACCAACACTCACCTCCAGCCCAAGATTCTTCGAATATAACCGGATATAACCATGTGCACAAATGCCTTGGTCTTAGCCCGGATAGAATGTCTCGCATTTAATGCCTTCGGTCTTAGCCGGATGTAGCCACTAGCACAATTGCCTTCGGGTCTTAACCCGGATATAATTTCCAGCATAATTGTCTTCGGGATTTAGCCCGGATATCATTCAATTTCCCATGAACACATACATCAATTATCATTGGACATACATAATTCATTTTCGTTACTAAGGCTCAAACGCAATTATAGTCACAAGCATATTCGCCTTCGGGACTTAGCCCGGGTAGAATTCAAATACTCATGCATACATAATCAATAATCAATACACATCCATACTTCATTTCACACAATTCAAGTAGGGTCACTTCTTGAGGACTTACCTCGGATGTTGTCGAACGGCTTTTTCGGCTATTCGATCACTTTCTCCTTCCCCTTGTCCAATTGTGGCCCTCTAAGCTCTTGAGCTAATTCAAACAAATTCAATTTATTAAAACCTCATTGTGCTAGCTTATGGCGAATATGACAAGGAGTTTAAATGGTCATATGGCCACCCTTTAGCTTGAATACACAATGGTCATGCACATTTTATACTACATCAAGCAATTCAATACAATTTATTCGAGCATCAAGGAAATGCTAAGGCCTTCAATAGGCTACCCAAGGCGAATATTCATGTACATGTTGAGGTAAATTTTGCACTTAATACCTCACAAAACAGCATGCAATTTACTAATTAATGCTTTGCACATTGTGGCCCAAAACTTATAATATAGCATCAAGCACTTATATGTGTGCTAGGCAATTGTGCTTGCAATTTCACAAGCATTCTTCCACATCTTCTTCTTTAAACCAATATATTCATCACTTAGTTCATAACCAAAACATCATGTGCAAACATATATATACATATATGAGCATGGCGAATTTCAAGGTGTCCATAGTCATCCAAAACACAAATTTTAACTAACATGCAAGAAGCATGAACCATGCTCATGAATGCATCATGGCCGAATATGACAATCATGCCCTTTTCAACTTCAATCATGGTTAAACAAAAGAAAACTCAAAATCTTACTCAAGAGTAGACAATCCATCATTGCATGCATCATCATCAAGCTTCACACTTAGCATGCAATGGCTTTATCACCATAACAACTTTGGCCAAATGCCATTTCCATGGCATAACAAAGATTTGAGCCATGGCTAACATGCACATCAAATTAGCAACCAAAACATGCATGAAACTCCCAACACAACCTCATACATACCTTAATCTTGATGCAAATTTAGCCAAATCACCTTCTAGATCTCTTCTAAACAAAGGAAATGAAGCAAAAATCCCTTCTTCCTCTTAGTATTTTCGGCCAAAAAGGGAGAGAGCAAGCATGAACAAATTTTTTTTTTTTGTTTCCTCCTCTTGGTTGCACGGCAATGGGGTATGCTACTCTCTCACACACATTTTTTTTTCATTCTTTTCTTACCCATGCTTATTTATTTACTATTTCTCCCTAATGCCCAACAAAACATGTTTCATGACATGTTTAACCCATATCTCTTTGTCATGGCCGGCCATCACTTGTAAAAAGGGGGAATTTGACATGCAAGTCCATTATTTTGCATGCATGCTTTAATTAGTCATCACCCCTTTCCCTATCGTATTTTCAAAGTTCACTACTAAGTCCTTTCTAGTGGAATTCACCTTTATAACACTAAATCAATCATCAAAAAATGTCATACATGAATACACACATATTATAGGCATCGAAATAAATTTTAAATTATTGTTATGCCTCGGTTTTGTGGTCCCGAAACCACATTCCGGCTAGGGTCTATTTTGGGCTGTCACATTCAAGTATGTAAAATGTGTATTTGATTTAAAGATTATTTAATTTGGTTTAGTTGATTAAATAAAAAAGTTCATTTGATTATTACTTGCTTATGACTTACTATGTAACACCCCAAACCCGGCCTAGACGTTATGACCGGATCCGGTGCGCCACATCGATGCGTTCAAAACGTTCCATTTTACTTAGTTTGGAAAACTTAGTTGGGGTTGTAAAAGATACTTTTTAAAGCAGGTTAAGGTGAATAGAAGCTGTGCACCAGGTAGGAAACCAGGAAGAAGAGGAGGTGAGTCCGTCGAACTACTTAAGTACCAAGCTCCCTTCGGATCCAATCCTAGACATGCACACCACCATTGCCACACCCTAACGACTCGTATAATTTTGAGAAAACCGTTTGGTTATGTCTATCTTAAGAAAATGATTAAGTTGAAAACGTTTGTTTAGCGGAAGTCTTACTTGTAAACGTGTTATTTTGAAATCCCTTAATGTTTTTGAAAATGCGTCCTAAAGCTAACCCATTTTCCTTAGTCATCATAGTTTTTTTCATCATAGTAAAATAAAATAATAAAAGTAAAACAGAACCATAAAAATAATTAAAATGTAATATCCTGATTTTGGGCCTAGTCGGAATAGTGGTTTCGTGACCACAAAATCCGAGATAGAAATAATTATTTTATGATTATTTTAAGGTCTATGATATGATTGCATGATTGTGTGAAAATTTCGTGAAGAAATTTTATGCATAAAGTGCCTAATTTGAAATTTGGGACTAAATTGAATAAATTGCAAAACTTGTGTTCTAGAAGTATTTTGCATAAAATTGAATTAGATTATTAATTAGAGGTCCTTAAAGAGTAATTTTACCAATTTCTAAGTCTATGGACAAAAATTGGACATGGATGGAATTTTGGAAAGTTTAGTAGTAAGGGCATTTTGGTCATTTAGGGTAAAATGAATTAAAATACAAAATTAAAAGCCAATTTTGCTCATCTTCAACCCCATGGCCGAATATAGCAAGGAGAAACCATGGCTAGGGTTTTCAAGCTTCCAAGATAGATTGTAAGTCCGTTCTAGCCTCGTTTTAATGATTTTTACGTTTTTTGAGTCTCAGAGCTCGATTTAGCTTATGCTAGCAATAATTTAACCTAGGGTTTATATTTGGAAAAATACCCATAGGTGAAATTTGTGTAATTTGGTGTTTTATGATAGAATATGAGGTTTTAAATTATGTTAGACAACTTGTGCTACTCGGTTTTAAGTGAAAACGAGCAAAAGGGCTTAATCGGTAAAAATACCTAATAGTCATAAGTACATGTTAGAGTGAGAATTTGATGTTGCCATAGAAGGAAAAATGATCAGCATGTCATAAAACATAAGAAAATAGGCTGAATTTTAATTTACGAGCTTTGGGGCAAAAGTGTAAATATGCAAAAGTTTAGGGCAAAATTGTAATTTTTCCAAAATATGATTTTGGGTCAATTTGAATAATGTGAGTCCTAATTAGACTATATTTTAAATGATAGAGCAAGGAAAACTGAAATTGGGCTAAAATGGGGAAAATACCAAGTGGTGGACGAAATGGTAAAATAGCCATTTTCGCATACGAGGTAAGTTCATATGTAAATGTTGGTAACATAGTTATTATTTTAAATGTTTTAATGTTTTTAAATGATATGATAATTATTATGAAATATTATACTTGTGATAATTGTTTGATAATATGTCAAATTATGTGATATACTTGGAAAATGTGAAATACTACCGAGTATCGAGATCGGCATTCCGTAGAAGATGGTTGAGACACATGATTGGGAAAAAGGTCCGTTGAACCTTAGGAATGGATTAGGATACAAGTGACATGTCACTGGGATATTTGGGCATCCGAACTCGTTGAGTTGAGTCCGAGTTCACTTATGGATGCGAGCGTCCGAACTCGTTGAGTTGAGTCCGAGTTCGTGAGATGTAACTAGGCATCCGAACTCGTTGAGTTGAGTCCGAGTTCACTTATGGATGCTGACGCCCGAGCTCGTTGAGTTGAGTCCGAGTTCACTTATGGGCGGGTTACATGGTAGCTTGGCTACATATGTGGCACTTATGTGCAAACTTTCCATGTATCCGAATTATATTCCGATGTGTTCAACGGTAAAGTTCTACTCAAATGGAGGAATACTCAAGATGAAAGGGACGTATTGGTAAGTGTTGTGAAATGGATAATTTGAACAGGTATGTACTTAACCCTCGGGTTGAAAACTCGATATAACAACAATATGGTAAGATGATAAATGAAAAGGTGATATGAATGTCTTGGTGATGATTATGCAAATGATGTTTTATGTTTGCTTATATGGTTATGTTACTTGCTATTTGCATGTGAGCTTACTAAGCATTTATGCTTACTCCTCCTTTTCATTCCTTGTAGTGTTGACAAGCCAGCTCGAAATCGGAAACGGTCGGAGGCACGCCACACTATCCGTATACCATCTTGACATAATGGCTTGTATATTTTGAGTATGGCATGTATAGCATTATAATCATTTTGTATATATGGTCTTATGATATGGTTATTGAGTGGTATGGAGATAGAAATGCTTGGTAATGATTAGCCATTGGAATGGCTAATCATGATCATATTTGGTATTATGTATGTCAAATTGCTAGCTAATCCATGGAAACCATGAAATAGGTAAAATTTACCATAAAATAGATTCAGACAGCAGCAGTGACGTGAGTTTGAAAAATCACTAAAATAGTAGAAATGGAATTAAATAATTAATAAGTTATGGAATCGAAGCTTGATGAGTCTATTTTCATATGGAATAAGCGAAACAGGTATATGAGCTATATTTTATGAGATGTTTAAATTTTTGTGAAACAGGGCCAGAGCAATTTCTGGATCCCTGTTCTGACTTTGGAAATTCACCATAAATTTTACAAAGATAATTAGAAGTTACGCTTTATATGTACAGATTCCTTATTGAGTCTAGTTTTATTAGAGACAAACGGCATAGTCATTGAAGCTCTGTACAGGGAGATATCTGATTCGTAATACACAGAGGTCAGAGTAGTTGAACCCTGAAACAGGGAGACTTTAACTAATAAACTGTACTAATTGGCCCAACCAAAATTCTAGAAAAAATTAGTAGATATATATATGAGTCTAGTTTCAGGAAAAATTTACGGAATTGGATTTCGAGTTTCGTAACTCGAGATATGATTTTTAAAGCGACTGTGATGCAGTTAGCCAGCTTGTCTGGAAATTTTAAAATGAATTGTATGAGCTATTTAATTAATGAATTAAGTCCGTTAACACCTCGTGTTCGACTCCGGCAACGGCATCGGGTATGGGGTGTTACATAAAAGGCCTTATTACACTTAAAACCCAAAACCATAGATGAAATTAAAAAGACGTCTAGTTCACCAGAAAGAAACCAGATTCGTAGAAACATGTGGCCAGTCCAAATCCCTCGCAGCTCCAAGCCCACTATGGTTGAGGATTACGTGCGAGGGTGAAAATAAGGGGTGAGTTTTGGAAAAATCAGTGTGTAATTCAACCCAACCATAGCCTAAATCAGTTCAAACCACAGAGACAGAATAAGTTGGCCTCAGCCCAGAACAAATATCAGAAT
Source organism: Gossypium arboreum (assembly GCF_025698485.1). Taxonomy (NCBI): domain Eukaryota; kingdom Viridiplantae; phylum Streptophyta; class Magnoliopsida; order Malvales; family Malvaceae; genus Gossypium; species Gossypium arboreum. Next base: position 103,635,840 of record NC_069080.1, read on the forward strand.
AAAGCCCGTAGGCCCAAAATGCACTGTAATGATATATCATGCTTATGCAGAAACCCAACCATATCCAACCACATACACCCCCATACCATCCTTTCACCGTGTGGGGAGACTACTCGACCCACCCAACCGCTACACGCCACAGAAATATGCAGCATGGCTGCCAGATACAGAAAATGTGACAGAGTCACCAGATACAGATATTTTGTGGCGGCCACCGTATCAGATAATTTGTGGCATAGCCACCAGGACGCTTCCTCCATAATATAGCCCATGTCCCCATGCAACAGATATACATTCATGGCATGCATCATACAGATTTAATTCATCATGCTTTTCAAACAAAATTAACCCTAGGGGTATAAAGGTCATTTAGCATACATAGGGGTATAATGGTAATTTTGCATACATAGGGGTATTCTAGTAAATCTAACTATTTCTAAGGATTTCATGCATATCGTAGCTATTACGCTTAGCCGTAAACACTTACCGAAGCGTTTATCGAATTGGGCCCGTTGGCCCATTAACCCGCTTTTGGCCCATTAAGCCCAAAATATCAAAACCCACAAAATCGCAGCATCGCAGCTTTTATCACTTCCGATTATCGCATAATTACCCATACGCCTCACGAGCATTCGCACACTCAAGCGCCCAAAATACCGGTTTTTCTATTTTGCTTTTCACTTTTGCCGATCTAGCCTATGAAAGGGTGTCGATTACACACCGATTTGTGACGACTTGTCGACAAGATCCATGCACGAACTGCCTACAATTACGTTGCTACAATTCTTAGATTGCAAATCACAACAATAATCTCCATAATTACTTACCCATATTCGACTCATCCCTAAAAGCCTTTAAAACTTTACCTTCTTGCCGAAATCCGATAGCTAGATCCAAGTCTGATCGCTCCAAAGATCCAAGCCTTCGATCCAACCCTTGAGAAGACACTAATCTTCAAAATAAATCATAGGTTAAAGACCCTTTATGCCCTATGCCCAAATCGATAGCCTCCCTAGATTTTAAGGACTTCGGCTTTTTCCTAACTTGAAAAATAAGACTAGATTTGGAGTGATGAGCACTTACCACTTATTCCTTCCTGCTTTCCATGTAGATCTGATGCAGATTCAACCTTTAAATGACGGTAAAACTTGAATCTAGAAGCTTTGAAGTTTCGGCTACAAGTCCCTAACTCTATAGTAGTTTCGGCTTTTCTAGGTGATATAGAAAATAATGATTTGAGGCTATAACACCGGGTAATGTTGTCGACGATGCTAAGGGTTTAGAGGAGAGGAATGTTGGTCAAAAGGAAAACATATTGAGGAATATGGCTTTGGAAAAACGGCACAAGAATATAGCTTTGGATTTTGAGATTTGAGGTTCGGCTTTAGTCTAAGAAAATTAATGGAGGAAAGTGATGTAGAGTAGGGTGGAGATGGACAAGAGGCTTGAAAGGTTCTGGCTATGGAGAAAGAGAATAAGAAGAAATCAAAATGGCTAAAGGGAGAAGGTGAGAAAAGCAAAAACGGCACAACTCCCTCCCTATTGTCGAATTTATACTGGCACTTTAACCTAGCCGAATTTACCCCCTAAAGAAACCCTTGGCCGGCCACCTCTTGCTCCTCAAGAGTCCAAAATTCGGCCAACATAGCTCACCCCAATCAGCTCCTAGATTTCCTCCTTATCTCTATCCTTATTCAATCCCTTTACCCTCTTAAACTCTTCCTGATGACTTTTATTTCAGTTCCACTACTTCCCTTTCTTGTACATAAAATTAATCACTTAATTTCTTTGTCATTGTGACTTGAACACTGGTCCTCCCAAGCTTCCACACGCCACTACATCCTTCCCAAGGGCGCCACATGCCACTTTACCACTTGCTTCCTTGTGATCCATTTTTCACAGATAATTCCTAAAAGCCCAATTTATCGTAACCCTTTCTCTTATAGAATTAAATTTAATTAAAACTACCGGTTTTATCCTAAGCTTGGGCCTTCTAGAGGCCCACCAACATGATTACTCCTACACATAACAAACAGAACACAGAATTTTAAATTTTACAACTTTTACAGAATTCCCGAAATTTGGGGCGTTACATACTAAGCTATGAAAGATTATTGTGTGTTTGAAGGTTTTTTTAGGCACACACAGCCTAGGAAACGGTTTGCCACATGATCGTGTGTCCCACATGGTTGCATGACACGACCATGTAGTCTCTCTGTTTTTTGGTGTAGGTTTGTCCACACGGTCTTAGAGAGTTACACGGCCTAGCGACATGATAGTGAGACCCTAAGTTATATGAGCAAGTTCTTGAGCCACACGGGCTGAGCTCTGTCACACGGTCGTGTGACCCCGATTTTCACTTTTTACTCAAAATTTTGTAAAAGTTTCATTTTAATCCAGAATTATTCCCTGTTTGTTTTAAATGTTTCGTAAGCTCGATTTAAGTCCCGGTTTGATTGAATAGAATGCAAATAATTGCATATGAATTATTTTGTTTATATTTGATTAAATTATAAATGATGTTAATGTTTTATAATTATAATACCTTATAGCTTGGGTTAGTGACCAGACTAGGTATAGGGTGTTACATTTTCGGTGCTGCCTTAGTTGGTATATCATTCACAATATAGCAAGTTATTTGTACAACATATCCCCAAAATGGTATTGACAACTTCAAATAACATAACATCGAATGTACCATGTGTAACAATGTTCGATTTCTTCTCTCTACCATGTCATTCTATTTTTGAGTGCCCAACACGATTAACTGGGATAGAATCTCATTCTCTATTAGATACCCTAAGACCGTATCAGATAAATATTCCCAACCTCGATCAAATTGAAGTAACTTTATGCATAAACTTAGTTTTTCTCCATTTCTGCGTGAAACTCTTTGAATTTATCAAAGGTTTCATTTTTGCGGTACATCAGATATACATACCCATATTTGGAATAGTCATCAATAAATGTTACATTACACTAATAACCACCTCTTGCAGTAATGCTTATGGGGCCACATGCACCAATGTGCACAAGTTCTAGGGTTCTTTTTGTATTAAAAGATCACTTAGTCATCTTACCTTCCAAGCAAGATTTACATTGTGGAAGATCAACTTCTTTAAGTAAACTTAAGATGCAGTCTTTCTCAAGTCTAGTGATTCTCTTAGTTAATATGACTCTTGTAACACCCCGAATTTGGGCCTAGAAGTATTGGGCCTTGAGTGGGGGTCCGTAAGGAGGTTGTATATAGGTATTTAATTGTGCAATGAAATGAAACAATTAAATGTTTGCTTTAGTGGTTAATGGCTTTGAGAAGTGTTGGAGAAATCTTGGGTTCAAACTTGGGCTTTAGCAAAAATTTTGGTATTAAAAGAAAAAAAAACTTGGATGCTTGGATGAGGGCTTTTAAATTATTGTATTAAATAAATGACACAAGGAAGCTTGTAGTCTAGTGGTTGTGGCATCATTAAGGTTGTATGGGAGCCTAGGTTCAAGCCTTAGCTCTTGTAATTTATTTTGGTTTTTTAAGGGAACCTAGACTTTGGCCTTTAGACCTTATAATTAATTGGGGATAAAATATGATACAAAAAGCCTTGTGGCTTAGTGGCAAGTAGCGCGTGGAGCATCTGAGGGGAGGCATGGGTTCGAATCCCATGGCAAGCAAGGAGCATTTATTTTGCTAACAGGGGCGGAAAGAGTTGGTGTTGAATTTAAACTTTGATGTTGGACAGATCCCACATCGGGAAGCTAACATAAGAGTGGATACAAAGCTGGCTTTAAATAGAGGGAACCATGAGGAGAGTAAAGGTACGTTTCTTGGCTGATCCCTTTCGCTGTATGGCGTGCTCGTTTGGGTTGGGCGTCGGCTAAGAGTGCTCAGAGCGTAGATTAACTCCAGTCTCCTATCAGGTGTGTATTTTTCACTACTCTAGCTGCAGAATGGCTACTTCGGGTCGCGATAGGCTGAAAGGGGCCATGTGGGCTCAATGGGCCTACGGGCCCAATTGGATAAGTTGTTTGATTGTGTAGTAAATATTAGACTAGGCTAGGTGAATCTCATATATGTGGCTAGATTTGGGCTAAAAGGGCCACACGAGCATGTGGGCCCATTTGGGAGAATAGGCTTTAGGCTGCTCGTATTGTTATCCCCTGCTTAGAATACTTTAGTTTACTAAAATTACCAAATACTCTTAGTTTGTAAAAATACTGAAATACCCTTGATTTGTAAAATTACTAAAATACCTTCGACTTGTAAAATTACCAAAGTACCCCCGATTTACAGAATTACCGTTTTACCCCCGATTTATATAATTACCGTTTTACCCTCGATTTACATAATTACCGCTTTTACCCTTGACTTACGTAATTGCCGCTTTACCTCAATTTACGAATTACTGCTTTACCCTCGATTTATAAATTCTTGTTTTACCCTTGATTTATGTATTCTTGTTTTACCCTTGATTTACAAAATTACTAAAATACCCTTGGTTTGTAAAATTACCAAAATACCCCTAGTTTGTAAAATTACCAAAATACCCTTGGTTTGTGAAATTACCAAATACCCTCAATTTGTAAAATTACCAAAATACCCACGATTTACAAAGTTACGAAATACCCTTGACTCTCTAAAAATTATAGAAATACCATTAGTTTACAAAATTACTGAAATACCCTTGGTTTGTAGATTTACCAAAACACCCTTGTAGGATGAAATGACTAAAATACCCCTATTAGGTAAAAAGACCGTAATGCCCCTGTAGGGTAAAGTGACCGTAAAGCCCCTGTAGGGTAAAGTGACCGTAATACCCCTGTATGGTAAAATGACGAATATGCCCTTATGTTCCATATGACTGATGTGCTTAGGATTTACAAATATTGATATTGGATTAGTTAAGTTTGAGTGACAGGTGGTGGTTATCGTAGGCGATTGATTTTGGAAACGTTTCAACTCCAACCCGTAACAGGTGTGTACTAACCCTCGTAATAGCTTAGATTAATATTTGCTGAGAAGCCGAAATGCTAAAATACCGGTATTTCGAGAACTTGTAATGTTGCGTTTGGGTATAGATGCGATAAATACGATAAGATTGGTGTAGGGCCCATTAGGGGTTTTGGGCCCAAAAGCCCGAATTTGATAAAGTGGGTTAAAGATCATTGTTTAAACACTCGGAAATATTGATAATTGTAATGAACATGGAAAACCCTGATATTTGGTAAAATTACGATAATACCCTTATAATGTGAAAAATGACTGTTGTGCCTTTGTGGGCAAGTGACTGACTTGGACTGTGTGGTTGACGGATTTGGTTGTGAATATATGCTGGTGATATGAATGACTTGACTGTGATTATTTAATTCAAATATGGGCATGACATTCTGCATACATGACATGTTGCATTGGGTTGGGTTTTTATATGGATGGAGGAAGTGCAAAAGGGCTTATGCCCCAGTTTACCGAAAAGGGCTTATGCCCCAGTTTATTGAAAAGGGCTTATGCCCCATTTTACCGAAAAGGGCTTATACCCCAGTTTATTGAAAAGGGCTTATGCCCTAGTTTACTGAAAAGGGCTTTGCCCCAGTTATTAAAGAGGCTAGGCCTCCACATATATGATGAAGCAGCTATGCTGCCAGTGGTGTGTTGGTTGGGTGGGTTGAGTTATTCCCCACATGGTGTGTTGGTTGGTACGGGTGGAGAGTAGTGGATGGTGGGTTGAGTAGTCTCCCCAAATGGGCTTGCATACATTCATTGGTATTTCATGTGATATTGAAATGGGCTTGCATACATCCATTGACATTACATGTGATATTGAAATGGGCCTATAGGCTATACCATTTACAGTAAAGGCTTCGGCCCAGTGAAATGATTTATGAAAAGGCTTTGGCCCAATGATATGATTTATGAAAAGGTTTCGGCCCAGTAATCGTTAAACGAAAGGCTTCGGCCGAGTATATATCAAGACTAAATAGGGCTTTGACCCAGATTGTACTGATATTGTGTTTTCACTGTTTGTTTGTTATTGGGATTACACATCGAGTTTTCGTAAACTCACCCCTGCTTCTAACTCGCGTGTAATCCCTAAGCTTAGATGGTTTGGAGCTGCGAGGACTCTGAGATGGCCACACTCATCGCTTCGCTTTCTTTTAATTGCAATAAGTAGCCGATTTATTTCTTTATAAGTTTTATCTTATTAATATTATTGTTTGGTTTTGGGTTCTAATAAGGCCATTTTAATTATTTTTTTTTGGGATTATTTTATTTTTAATAACTTTAATCTGTTTGTTAATAAATGGGCTAGACTTAAGACGTGTTTTCAAAATGATAATTGTTTTCAAAATAACACCACGCCACGATTATCCGATTTATCAAAGATTTCAACTTAAATAAATTACAACTCGATTTAACCAAGTGTGGCAATGGTTGTGGGCGTGTCTAGGATTGGATCCATTAGAAGAGCTTGGTACTTAAGCAGCCTTCATGGTCACCTCCTCTGTTACGGATTCCTACCTGGTGCCCAGCTCCCATTCACTTTGTTAGCTTAACAAAAGTCAGTTTTTAAAGCACTAAAACAAAACATGGGTTTTTAACTTCAATGTGGCACATCAGATTCGGCCATAACGTCTGGGCCGGGTTTGAGGTGTTACAACTCTCAAATTCCAAAGGTACACCTCATTAGAGTGATAAGTTTTGAGTTTTCTAATTGATAATTCAGTCTCAAGTAATGCGTACATGTTTGGTTTGATAAAATAGAGATTATTTGACATCTATCCACTATAGATAAGATTGTGATTTCTATATATTGCAATTCCAATATTAAAAGTCACGGTCAAGCCATATTTATATAAACATGCAACAGAAATTAATTTTTTTTTAAACTTGGTACATAGAAAATGTCTCTTAAAATAATCCTCCTAAAATTATCAAAATAAAGATGTACATCTCCTACTAATTCAGCTACCACACTTGTCCCGTTCCCAGTCCCTAATGGTAAGCTCTTATCTATAAGATCTTTTGTCTCCTTGAACCCCTATAAAGAAACACAAACATGATTAGTGGCTCTTGAATCACTGATCTAGTGGTCTATTAAGTTTTCCCACTAAATAAGCTTCTATCATCAAAAGTTCCATACCTTTTCCTTTGGTAGCTAGGTATTCTTTCCACTTTTTACAGTTTGCCTTGAAGTTCCTTTTCTTGCTGTAGAAGAACCATTGCCTTGCCTTTCTTTCTTTTTGGTTCTCTTCCTTTCCACTTGAGGTGGCCCAGAGACCTTAGCATTGCCTTTCTTAGTGTGCTTTGCCTTCCCTTTTGAGAAAGAAACAACAACTATATTCGCTTCTTCTTTTCGGAAATGTCGGCTGTCATTCAACATCAACTCATAGGATTGTAACTCCTTCATGAGTTGTGTAAACACCGGGTTTTTGTTGCCAAGGTTATATGCGGCTCGAAAACCAGCAAAATCATTGGACAAGCTTTTGAAAAACATCTCTATTTTGGTGTTTTGGTCCAAATTGGCCTCATTGTTTGTGGCCTCGGTAAAGTAGCCCATAAGAGAAATCTAAGGTCTTTAACCGGAGTGTCGAGCTTTTGCTGGGCATTCATTAAGCTAGTTATAGTAGACTATCAAGCCAAGGCAACTTGGCCTCCGAACATGCCTTCTGTAACACCCTTATCCCGTAACCGTTGCCAAAATAGGACGAGACGTTACCAGAAATTAGGAATCGGATCAGAACAGTAAAATTTTAAACCTTTTCTTAAATAAAAGATCATTTATTTATATAACTAATAGACACAAACAAAGATCGAATTTAAAACTTATAAAAGTAAACTTCCATAACATGCCATATTCGCATGGCTTTTATACAATAGTCAAAATATCATTCTACTTATAGTCTATCCTATACATGCCATAAGCTAAGTCCAAATCACATGATTACCACAATAGTAGATAGTGTGACGAAGTTCTTACGATCCCCGAGCTAATAGTAAGAGTCAACGATCTGCAAAAATAAACAGAGAAACATAACATTCAAAGTAAGCTTTCATAAACTTAGTAAGCCTTAAGCAATTTAAACAGTTGAACTTAAAAAAAAAACAAACCAAATGTTCGAAATCACATAACACTTTCTGAGTACAATACTATTTGGCCGATTATGCACAAACACATATCATTTTACTCCGTTTATACTCAAACTCATATAAACATAGTATTTACAAGCTTCCGGATTAACTTTAATTCTTTCAAATTTCACTAGTGTATCATTTCTTACCCACACTTACTTTCAACATTCATAGTTAAATGGCATATCGAAAACTATCTTGTAACTTTGCATAATAACTGAATGCACACATATACAAATATACATATGAATTTACAACATCTTTTCATATGCTTCTCATTACACATTCTTAATTCCCATCAGATCAATCTCACATATATAATATATATATCACATACCTGAATCATTTAATGTGTAATACGATTTCAATTTATCATCTTAGCATAGGATCTCGTAGTCATATACTTTATCAAATTCACTAGCACTTGGCCTGCGAGGTATAAAACCTGAACATAACACCAGCACGAAGCCTACGAAACTTTAAACCCGGATACAATCTTAGCACAATTTATTTTATATACTTTTTACTAACTTTGGCCTCATCAAATATCTAATAATACACACTTTTCACAATTGGTCATTCGGCCACATTATATACACATAAACATATGTACATTTCACACTTGCCCATTCGGTCACACCACATACACATGCACATATATAAGATAATGCTTTTATCATTACTTGCTAATACATCATAAACTTTGCTTTCATTTAAATAACCACTCAGCCATATTACATTTCTAAGTAACCATTTTGCCTCACTATACAAAGAAGATAGCACACATTTTCATAAAGGCCATTCAGATAACTTGCACACATTTAATAATAGCCATTTCGGCCTCACCACATATACATATCTTGTACATCAATTTCATCATATCAAAATCGACTAGGTATACTAGTCATTCATGGCTTATAGCCTCCTTTTAATATGGATTCGGTACTTTGATTACCAATATTTAATCAAACATGTTCTTAATTACAATTATTTTACATTTTATTTTACATTCGGCAATGACATGTTCATCTCCAATAATTCAATACTTATAAACTTATAATTTCACAAATTTTAACATCAAAGATCCATCTAACACTCATATATCATTTCCTAACGTCACAATTCAAAATTCACATATGGTTTTAATCAATATCTTATAAGCAACTCAAATAGTTTTATCAATGTTTACAACATAATCACAAATTCACTACAAGCTGTCTTCCAGAGCAATAGTCATTAAATTATTTATAATTGGAGCTACGAAACTCCAAATCAATTGCCGTAAAATTTCCCTGAAAATAGACTCATATATCTTTTATCCATAAAATTTTCAGAATTTTTAGTTTGGCCAATCAATACCAGAATTTTCTTAAAGTTTCGCCTGTTTCACTGTTTGACTAGTCTGACCACCTTTTACTACGAATCAAATTTCTAATTGTATAGAAGTCAAAATATGTTCTCGTTGATTTCATTAGAAACTAGACTCATTAATCTTTAATTAAATAATTTATTCAGCTTCTAACTCCACTCCCACAATTTATGGTGATTTTCCAAAATCACGTTATTGCTGCTATCCCAAGCAGATCTATTACAATTTACTCTTAAATTTCCAAAAGTTCAAACACTTAAGAACTTACTAAGATCTTAGTTTCCCTTCTTCAATTTCCTAATCACATTAATAGTTTCACTTACTTTGTAACATTAATCCACAATTCATCTCATAATTCATTCGGTAATTTCATCACATAATTTATTAAAATACCATTTCCTTATATTGATTTCAAATACATTCAAGAATTTAAAGCATAATTTCATAGCCAAATGTATTCACTATTCTGCATTTACAAGAAATTCATAGTATTTTATTCACGTCTTAACTCATGATGCTTTCGGTTATTCCATCTTATCTCATGTATTCAAAATACCATTCACACATATTAGTTCATAAGACATTTGGCTATCACACATAGTCCTCACTAAATTCATTGTGACACCCCTAAACTGACCCTAGTCGGAAAGCGGTTTCGGGACCGCTAAACCGAGTCACCAAATTATTTGAATATGATAATTATTGTCTAAAATATGTGAATATGAATGTGTGAAAGTTTTAAGCTTTGATTTAGTTAATTGCATGTGAATTTAGTTAATAGGACTTATGTGTGACACTTTTGAAATGTGATAGGTTAATCTATAAGGATCTATCGCTGCATGTAATCAAAGGGTGGACTTGCATGTCAATTTCCCCATTTAATTACTAGTGGCCGCCATGACAAAGGGTGATGGGTAAAACATGTCATAAACATGTTGTGTTAATGGTTTATGTTAGAAATAATAAAATAAAGGGTTAGTAATAAAATAAGGAGATGGAGGGTGATGAAAACAAAGAAAAAAAAAGTGTCCATCCTTTAACATTTCTTTTGGCCGAAAATTCTAAGGAGGAAGGAAGAAGAAGAGGATTTTCTTGCTTCATGTTCGGTTGGTTGGTGTTTAGAAGGAGGTATGTTTGATGTTGTTCCATGAGATTCATGCATGTTTTTAGTTGTTAGCTTGAGTTCCACCAAGCCCATGGTTTAAATCTTTGCTATGTGATGGAGATGATATCCGGCCATGGGTGTTGTCTTCTTGGTTGGTGTGTGATGTTGTGGTGATGAGGCATGAAGATGAGTTAAGTTTTGGCTAAGGTGGATTTGTGTTGATGTCATTTGCATGCTAAATGTGAAGCTTTGTAATGATACATGTGATGGTGGATTGATGACTCTTGGATTTTCTTTTTAGCATTTTTGAGTTAGACATTAAGTTCTTTGTTTAACCCATGACCAAAATTGAAATGGTATGGTGTCTTGATGCATTCAGCCATGGTAAGAAGTAGAAGAGAAATATGGTTGTGTTCATGTTATTTGGATGAAAAATGGTAGTAAGGTGAAGTGCAAATGTTAATATTTGATTACTAGTGTATATATATGTATTAGCCGAGTTTTGAACTTGAAACAAAATGGTATGTAGTCAATACAAGTAACCATATTTGTAGGAAGTGTTAAGCATATAATTGGCCTCAACATAGACATGCATATTCGGCCACATGAGATAGATTGATGTTGCATGTATTCGGTCATAAAGGTGAACATGAGGAAATGTTAGATTAATTGTATTAAATTGCTCAATGTGATTAAAAATGCGTTTGACCATTTTGTATTTGAGCTAAAGGTGGCCATATGACCTATCAAACTCCTTGTCATATTCGGCCATAAGCTAGCATAATGAGACTTTAATAAGTTAAATTTGTTTGAATTAGCTCAAGAGCTTAGAGGACCAAAGTTGGATAAAGGAAAGGAAAAAGTGATCGAATAGCCGCCGAAATCGTTCGACAACATCCGAGGTAAGTTTTAAGTGATTAAACGTTGAGTAAATTCAATCATAATAGGACATAATGAGTTGATTTAATAAGATATGATGTGGCCATGATATGTCTTAAACTCAAATGGTAAGTTCATAAGTGATTGGACTTGGAAATTTAAGAGCAAGTTGTAATAATTTGCTTTGGACAGCAGCAGTAACATGATTTTAGAAAATCACTATAAATTGTTGGTGTGGAATTATAGGCTGAATAAAATATGTAATCAAAGTTTGGTTAGTCTAGTTTCTTATAAAAGAGACCGTGGAAGCAAAGAAATTTACTATAAAGAGATATTTAAAGTTGTGTGGGACAGTGTCAGAATGACTCCGAAATCCCCTGTTCTGTATTTGGAAAATCATTATAATTTGTAAAAAAATGGTTATAAGATAAGATTTATATGCTTAGACTCCTTAACGAGTCTAGTTTCAAATGAAATCAAATATAACACATTATGAATTCTGTACAATGAAAAATTTGATTTGTAGTGAAGAATGGTTAGATTAGTCAAACAGTGAAACAGGGGAAACTTTAAGAAAAATCTGGTATTGATTGGCCAAACCTAAAATTCTGGAAATTTTATGGATGGAATATATATGAGTCTATATTCAGGGAAAATTAACGGCAAGTGATTTGGAGTTTTTTAGCTCCAGTTATAAATAATTTAGTGACTATTGCTCAGGAAAAACAGCTTGTGCTGAATTTGGGATTATGTTGTAAACCTTGATAAAACTCGGTTTAGTTGCTCATAAGCTATTGATTAAACCCATACGTGAATTCTAAATTGTGATATTGGAAAATGATAGATGTAGATTCAGCCAAGACAAAGTGTATACGTGAAAGTATATGTGGTATGTGAAGTATATTTGGATAATTGTGATTTGAATACATGAAAATTTATATTTTGATTTAGGATTTTATGTGATGAATGTGAACATGCGTATGTGTGATAAGGCCGAATGGCCAATGTGATGAATGTGAACATGCGTATGTGTGATAAGGCCGAAAGGCCGAATGGCCAATGTGATGAATGTGAACATGCGTATGTGTGATAAGGCCGAATGGCCAATGTGATGAATGTGAACCCGTATATATATGTGTGATAAGGCCGAATGGCCAATGTGATGAATGTGAACATGCGTATGTGTGATAAGGCCGAATGGCCAATGTGATGAATGTGAACCTGTATATATATATGCGTGATAAGGCCGAATGGCCAATGTGATGAATGTGAACATGCGTATGTGTGATAAGGCCGAATGGCCAATGTGATGAATGTGAACATGCGTATGTGTGATAAGGCCAAATGGCCAATATGATGAATGTGAACATGTATATATGTGGTAAGGCCGAATGGCTAATGCGAAATGTGTATGAGATAGATATGAGGTAAAGCCGAATGGCTAATGCGAAACGTGTATGAGATGGATATGTGGTAAAGCCAAATGGCTAATGTGAGATATGTTTGAGATGTGTATATATATTGTGGCCAAATGACAAATGGTGAAAGGTGTGTATTATTAGATTTTTGATGAGGCAAATGAATTACAAATATGACAGTCGATGTGAATGTTGTAACATGTGATTAAATGTACATGAAACTTGGAAATATATTCCGGGTAAGACCCGATGACTACGTGTGGAGATTATGTCCGGGTAAGACCCGATGACTACGTGTGGAGATTTCGTCTGAGCTAAAGGTCTCGCCGATAATCCGAGTAGAGGTTAGAGCTATAAGACTTCGTAATAAGAATTGCTTATAAATATATTCAATGCGAAAGGTTAAACAGGTATGTACTCCAAGTTTATATGTGAGCTTGATTTGAACTAAATCATAAGGTAGTTATGTGATGCATACGAGAGCAATCTATGAGACTATTCCTATGATTATGTGACTTGGATCGTCTTGAGAGGACATGTGAAATCATACAATATATCTATGTCACATGAGCTCACTTTTATGTGAAAGTTTATCTGCCTATTGTATATGATGAGATGTGCATATTCGGTAAAGGGATGGTATGCCCGAAGGAAGAGTGAAATAAAAATACGAACAACTATGTTATAATTTGATTGTTATCTGTTGTCACTGCTTAAAACTTACTAAGCATTGTTATGCTTACTCCGTTTACTTTGTTTTCTCTGTTTTATAGATCTCATTGGTATGCCCGAAGGAAGAGTGAAATAAAAACACTATCACTATCCACTGCTTGTTACTATTATGTTTAGAATTATTTTATGGCATGTATAGAATAGACTAGTGGCGGAAGAATATTTTTGGTTAATGTATATAAGCCATGCGAAAATGGCATCTTTTGAATGTTTACTTAGTGAAGTTTAAATTTTACCTCTGGTCGTGCTTAGTACTTATTTAAATGAACGATCTTTATTTCAAGAAAAGTTCAAAATTTTACTGTTCGACATGAGTTACAAGTCCAGAATGCCCTTACCTATTCTGCGCGATTTACATGGATAGGGTGTTACATTCATACTCATTCTATTTACCATTACTTAACCGCACGAGATCATATATCATTCTCTAAAACTCTTTTAGCATATACCTCATTTCCATGCACAATTCAATCGAGTAAGCTAGCCATTTTGGCTCATATTATGAACATTATTAATCATTCAAAATATATATATTTATATATCACATATACTAAAACTTTATTCTATATTCATTTAATCTTTAAACACATAAATTCAACTTAATCGTTTAAGAGCTTACCTCAAAAGTTATCGTACGGCTATATCGACTACACACTACCTTCGTTTTTTCCTCGATTCGAGTTTGTCCCCTTAAGCTCTTGATGCTCAATCAACAATTTTAACTACTCAATTTACAAATGGCAATGTCATCACTTTACATAACAGAAATTAAATTTCATTACTTAAACTATCCACGACAATCACCTTCTGAGCACCTTAATTTTCTTTAAGCTAAACCACCTCATAGCATACATATACACATTCGGCTAATTATAAAACAAAATCAGCACTCATATCCGAATCATTAACTAAAATCACATTTGGTAATATGCTTAAATAATCTTCAATATTTAATAACATCTAAAACTAATTTGCTTGAGGTGCCATGAATTATTCAAATTGACCGAATATCATTGAATTTCTAAAATCATGCTTATAACCACTTGGGCGAATTTCACCTATCAAAGCCACTTATATATATTATTCAAAGTATTTAACAACACTTAAAAGTCCAAAACCGAATGTTCATTATGCATTTCCTTAGTTCTAGATTCGGCAAACACATGTATAATTACTAAAACTTTATTATTATTATATTTTTTTATTTTTATTTTTTAAAAAATCCAAAACCATAAAACTCAATTCATGTAACACCAAACTCAATGCTAAATCACCCGAGGCACATTCGGCACTAGCACAAGCACACACATATTTAACTTTTATAAAAATTCAACTTTTAACAAGCTCCCTATGCTTCCATGATAAAAACCGAATGCTCATCTTACATATTTATTATCTCAAGCCTCTCTTAATCAATTTTATTCATAATAGCATGAACTCAACAATCCATTACTCATACAAAACAAACATAACCGAAAATCCCTTCATGAACTAATCACTCACATGTAACATACTTTTCAAAAACAAGCTCATAAACATATGAATTTTGGTATCAAATTGTCCATTGAACATTCGTTTACTATCTTCTATCCTCAACTCAAATTTCCTCACTCATTTTCACTAAGGCCGAATCTAAAATACCTCATAAACTAAATTTATCAAGTGGGTTTCGACTAGAAAAAGAAGAGAAACACAAATTCATCAACAATTTACAAAACCACATCAAATTACCTTCAAATTTGCCTCCAATTGACCGAACGGTCCCAAAACCATCCTTCACTCTTCTTCTTTTTATGAATTTCAGCTAGGTGAAGAAACAAAGATGAGTTATTGTTTTCTTCACCAAATTCTTATTTTATTTTTATTAATAAACTATATAATAATGAATATATCAATAAACTACTTAAAAAAATATCAATTCATTATTATACATATAAAATATGCTTATTTTGCTCACCAAAACCATCATGGCCGGCCACTAACATTAAAAGTGGAAAATTGACATGCAAACCCACTTATTTGCATTATTCAATAATTAATCACTTAAAATAAGCCACACATATATTCAAAGCTTTTCACATAAGTCCTTTTTATTTAGAAACACATTCAAATTGACAAAAATCAAAGCATTCAAATTTCACACATGCATGATCACATATTTTAGACATAAAATATTATGTTCAATTATTTCTGTGACTCGATTTAGCGATCCCGAAACCACTTCCCGACTAGGGTCAGAATAGGGCTGTCACACCTTCTAGCTTATCTAGAATCACTTTAACAGTCTTATATCTCTCAAGTTGCTTATATAGAGTACTGGTCATGCTTGCCAGCACATAGTAATGAACTATCTCATCAGATTCTTCCCAGCATTTTCTAGCCTCAGATTGAGTGGCCGGAGGGCACTTAGTATCAAGAACTGTTTTAAGTTTCTCACAACTTAGGACAATTATCATTTCCTTTTCCATTCCTTATAGTTGTTTCCATTCAGTTTGTTTTCAGTGAGTATGTTCAATAAGAGAGTTGTTGTCATTTTTGAACTGAAAATAAAAACATTCATATGTTAATATCTATGTATTAAAAAAATGTTTGAAATTTTGTTGCAACAATACGATATGAATTAAGATGATGCATGTGTCTTACATTAATCCTTGAAAACATTTGTAAACCATTGCAACGATAATTCCCACACCCATTGAATCAAACCACCGTAGGGTGATCATGATCAACTAGTACGAACATGGAATTCTATCCAAGTAGTACAAGAACCTAATTCTTTAGGATTCACATGTATTAATAATTGTGTAACGTTAGGTCATCATTCTAACTTAAGGAAATTTCCATGGCGAGTTACGTAACTAGAAAATGTTGAGTGTATAACCATCAACTCAACACCTATCACATCATGCACCACAAATGAGTCATCATGGGACAATCTCATCGAGTAGCATGCTTTGACTACTTTTCTTTTTAAAGATTGAATTTCTTGACTTATCGTATGATTATGCTTACAACAAGGGTGACCACCTCTGGACGTACTAACGTTAAGAGTGTAAATCCTACAACCAAATATAATAGTTGGGCGATTTCCGCAAGTATATGGGTAAGGTTGTAATATAGATTTATACAAAAAAGTATTGGAGTACTCCGAGGATCATACCCAAGAGAGGCGAAACTAAGCTAATTCTAACTTCTACATTAACAGATCTAATTAGTAATTTAATTAAACTATAGTATGGTGAATCCTAAAGTGATAAAAAAATCATATTTTATAAAAATAATTAAAATGCATAAAAACAAAGAAGAGAAAATAATTTCTAGATTTTACCAATTCTAAGGACAGAAAACTAACTTGTTTCGGTGTTTATAATTAACTCCTCTTATGAGTTTTGTTCAATCAACTAGTCACTAACCTAGCAAGATTTCTTGATCTTCCACTAAACTAAAGATTAGACAAGAACTACTTATCTTTCAACCTCAACTACTTATCTCCCAACCTCACGGTCCAAACAGAATTGGGGTAAGGTGTTCATGGATCGATAATGCCAATTTTTGGTTCATTCTCACCTAGATGACTTCCTAGGGTTGTTAGGCCTAGTGTTTTAAGTTTTTCCTATCCCAACCAGCTGATCCACTAAGAAACCCCACATAAGAGTTAACTACTCCCATTTCCACTCATTAATCCCTATAAGAGGATTACCTCTTCATGGATCTAATAAACATCATAAACTTCATTGAAAAGATAAACATAAAGAAAAAATTAAGTAAAGAGTTTAAGAAGAATCTTGATATATTGATATAGCACGAACGATAATCCACAAAGAGTCGATTATCTCCACAAATTAGATTCTCCGAAGAACAAAATAGAAACGAAACTAAAATTAGAATGATAAAATCAACCTAAGTACAAAATAAACTAGAAAGAAAATGAAAATAAAACTAAAGTAAAACCATCAATTGAAACTTGAATAAAAAGTTGTTTATTGTAACAGCCCATTTTTAGATCAAATCGAAACAGTGGTTTCAGGATCACAAATCTGCAGTCAAAATATTTATTTTATTATTTTAATAAGGTCTTCAATATGATAGAATTATTATGTGAAAGTTTCGTAAAGAAATTTTACCGTTTAAATGGTCAATTCGGTAAAAAGGACTAAATCACGTAATGCATAAAAGTTGAGTTCTGTTGTTTAAATGTATTAAATAGCTATGGTTTATTAATATGGAAGTCTTTATAATTTTATTTGACCATGATTAAGGTTAGTGGACATTTATGTCCATGAATTACATGATATATTAAGGTTTATTATAAGGTTAAATTAGTAAATTATATATTAAGTAAAGAATAAATAAAACAAAAGCCATAATATCATCATATTTTCTTCTTCATAATCGAATATTGAAAGAAAAAGAAGTCAAGAAGAGATATTAGGGTTCGACACCTATTTGGCTTGATTAAGGTACGGTTTGAACTCAATTTTTGATGATTTTTACGTTTTTGAAATCGTTGCTTCGTATTTTAGCTAGCCCATACCTTAATTTTTGAATGTGTTCATGAATTTGAAAAGTTCCATTGTTGAATACTTGAGTTCTTTGTTGTTAAATGATAGATTATTGATGGTTGTTAATAGATATACAAGTTTTATAAAATGATTTTTGACACAACTGAGAATTAGGGATTAAATTATGAAAGATAGAAATGTTGTGGTTAAAAATATGAATAAAATGAAAATATGGGCTGCGAGGAGGTTACGTAAAATTCAGCTATACTTGGGTTAAGGGTAAATTGCATAAATTTTCCATTTTGTGTAAAATGGACTAAATTGCAAAGTAGTCAAAAGTATAAGGGCAAATGTGTAATTTGCCAAATATATGTGAATTGAATTAAACGGTTACTGAAAATATTGAATTTGATAATATATAGATCAAGATAAACAATTATCAGAATTAGATAGAGGAAAGGAAAGGTAGACGAGTAGACGACGGTTATACGAGTAAATACGAGGTAAGTTCATATAATTAAAATCAAAATTTTCTATACTTGTGATTATTGAAAAGAACAAGTATAATTGAGATATTTGAAGTATGTCTTATTGTTAGGTTACATGTGTGACTGAGCCCCGTTTGAACTATTTGAATTCATTGGATACGGTGATATGTTACTGGGATTACCGTATTGGTCGAGCTCATGCATTTGTTGCGGACTCACCACAACTCGTATGAGATTACCGATTTAGCTCGTAAGAGCTTACTATTTCAGCTTATTAGAGCTTGCCGATTCAGCTAGATAGAGGTTACTATTTCATCTCATTGGAGCTTACCGATTTAGCTTGATGGAGCTTACAGTTTTAGCTCGTTAGAGCTTACCGATTCAGCTCAATCGAGTTTACTGTCCATCAGCTTAGGAGGAGCTTACCGAACATAGCGCGAAAGATCATATATGATAAAGAATTAACAGATTATTGATATTGATCACTCGAGTATCCGTTGAAATTTTAATAGGGTCAATGGGCCTAAATACTTTTTTATATGGATAAGTTACGGGTTATAAGTGTTATTAATGTTATATGTATGATATGTAAATTTTGGAATGTTACAAAGTATTGTATTACGGATGGTTTATGTATTTGTTAAATGACTAGTATGTGACGAATACTTGTGAACAGGTGATGGTTAAATTGAGTTGTTGGCATTTTTATTATTGATTTGATTATGTATAAATGGTCAGTTTAATTCTGAATTATACGGGCTTACTAAGCTATAAAGCTTATCTGTTTCTTTTTCTATGTTTTATAGAGGTTCGATAGCTCACTCATTTCGGACAAGTCAGAGTTGCACATCGCACTATCCAATTCCTGATTGGTACTTTTGAACTTGTGGACATGTAAATATGGCATGTATAGGCTAGTTTGAAAGAAGTAGTTATGTTTTGGTATCATGATTTGGGAATGATTTTGTATATAAGTCAAGCCATGTGATTTGGCTTATTTTGGTATCATGTTTTGGTTGCATATATGTGCTTAAATATAGTATGTTTTGGTATGGTAATGTTTGAATGAATTATGCATGGTATTAAATAGGAAATTGAATGTAACACCCCAAACCTGGCCCAGACATTATGGCCGAATTCGATGTGCCACATTGAAATTTAAAATCCATGTTTCGTTTTTAGTGTTTTAAAAATCGACTTTTGTTAAGCTAACAAAGTGAATGGAAACCAGGTAGGTATCCATAACAGAGGAGGTGAGCCATGAAGGCTGCTTAAATACCAAGCTCTTCGATTGGATCCAATCCTAGACATGCCCACAACCATTGCCACACTTGGTTATAACGAGTTGAAATTTATTTGAGTGGATATCTTTGATAAACCAATTAATCGTGATGTTGTGTTATTTGAAAACGAGTATCATTTTGAAAACGCGTCCTAAGTTTAGCCCATTTGAATTATTATCAACTAGTTTAAAGTTACTAAAATAAAATATTCCTAGAAAAGAGAAGAAAATAAAGTTAAAATGGCCTTATTACAACCCAAAAATAAATAATAAATAAGGTAAACTTAAGAAAACCAATCACTTATTTCAAAAGCCCAAAAGTGATCACCGTGGCCATTCTGAATCCCCTCCGGCTCCAAGCCCCCACATCAAGGCTCACCTGCAAGGTTAAGAAAGGGGGTGAGTTTGGAAACTCAGTGTGTAAAGTATCCCAACCAGAGCCCAAATCAGTCCAAGCTTTACTGGGCCTAAGCCTTATTCAGAATTTAGTGTTAATTGGGTCTTAGCCCATATCAATATTAATCTGGGCCATAGCCCCTTACAGTAATAGAGTATACTGGGCCTAGCCCCTATCGGTATCAATCTGGGCCGTAGCCCTATTACAAGTCGAGATATATTGGGCCTTGCCCATATTAACACAGTTGGGCCCATTTCAATACAATCTCATATGA
This sequence comes from Gossypium arboreum, assembly GCF_025698485.1. Classification (NCBI taxonomy): domain Eukaryota; kingdom Viridiplantae; phylum Streptophyta; class Magnoliopsida; order Malvales; family Malvaceae; genus Gossypium; species Gossypium arboreum. The sequence goes on from NC_069080.1 coordinate 103,656,402, forward strand.
TTAGTGCATGATATACCCATCCAACGCTGCACTTGCCTCTGTCCATCCCTACACTTCCTGTGGGGAGTAAATCACCCACGCCATCCCTACATTTACAGTGTTAGCACCGGTTGCGGCACTAACTATAATCTGCAGCAAAGCTACTTATATCAGAATATGTGGCACAGCCACCAGAACCGGTTCTTCCTCCATAACAAAACCCAACCCTATGCAACAGATATACATGTCATGGCATACAACAAACATAAACAAAATATCATGCATTTCAGTCAAAATTAACCCTAGGGGTATAACGGTCATTTTGCACCTAGAGGTAAAACTGAAAATTTTTCGCTTTTAAAGGTATTTCAGTAATTTATGTATTTTAGGGTTTTTCATGCATATTCCTACCTTTCACGTACTAACAGAATCACTTATCGAGGGTTCTGGCCCGTTGGCCTATTATTCCAATTTTGGCCCATTAAGCCCAAAAATATCGAGGGCACAGAAATCATGCACTTTGTAGTCCAAACATTGCAGCTTACCAAAAACATTAATCGATTTACCTTACGAGCATTCGCACACTCGCAAATCTACAAAATACCAGTTTTTCGGCAATTCGGCTTTTCGACTTTCGCTGATCTAGGCTAAGAAAGGGTGACAGGTACACACCTGTTTGCGACGAAACGCTGACGAGTTCCAAACACAAACTGCCTACAATCAATTACTAATACGTTAACTACGAATCCATAGCAACTTATCTGCAAAACTCCTTACCAAAAATCGACCATTAACACTTTAGGCACTAGTGTTCTTACCTTTGTCGAAATATGAACTAGATCCAGATTCAATCGTTCCAATTATCCAAACCTTCGATCAGTTGCCTTTAATCCAAACTATAGGAAAACAAATCAAATATCACAACTAAACCCTTTGAGTACAATCAACAGGCACCCTTTGCATATAGGGGTTTTTCGGCTTTTACCTTAATTCATGAATAACGAAAGAAAGATTCGAGCGTTTACCTATATCGTTATGACACTACTCCCAATTGATTGTAGATCCAACCACCGCACAAGAAGGAAAATACTCAACCAAGGGTTCGCCTTTGCGAGTACCTCAAAATAGTAAGATTTCGGTTTTGGAAGAAAAGATACGAGGTTTGGCTTCAATGGAAATTCGCTAACCAGCTTTTGTTGAGGATTTATGAGAGAAAAGAAAAGAAGAATATGAAGGATTTAGGTTCGCCAAAAAGATAGGATGAAAATCGGCAAGAGGAGAAAGAAAAGAGAAGAGGGGAAGAGATGAGAGAAGGAAAGAAAATAGAAAAGGAGAGAATTGTTCAGCTTTTGGGAAAAATAGAAAAGAATATGAGCAAAAGAAAGAAGATAAGATTAGAATAAAATAAAATCCTTTTCCAATTTTAATTCCTTCCTTATCTCCTTAATTCATGGCCAAATTCAAAGTTTGAATTTAATTCAAACTCCCCATCGCTGAGCAATGATCACCGCCACCGACTCCTCTTGGTGCTGGTAGCGTTTCAATACCGTACGGTCCCTCGCAAGCACGTATAGCAAAAAGAAGCACCTTTTTGCGCATAACGCTGTTCAAACCTGGGACCTCCAGGTTGCCCAGCACGCTGCTGGCCACTAGGACGCACATTTGTTTTCAATAATATACCGTCACATTTTATCTTAAAGGTTACCTGCTGTAGTCCCGTTCATTTTAAAAATATAATATTAAAACATACCTTCGCTTGAACTCGAAACTGTACCCTTGTGAAACTCCTAGCACCCTACTGCCACTGCGCCGTAAGATCTTTTTATGTTAAATTATACTCGTAACTCCTCTTAACCCTTATTCTAGCCGCGATCTGCATATTAAAAAAAACACCCAAATTGCGCACGCCGTGCCTTGAACCCAGGCACCTCTTCCACCCTCCTAGCATACTTGGCCACTAGGCCATATGCTTGCTTTTGACATGAATTAGCCTGAACAATTAATAAGGCCTACATGCGACAGCCCTTGATTTTTCTAAAATAAAAACCCACATTTACGCACGCAAGGAATCGAACCCCTGCTCCCTTCTTACTGCTTAACACGCCTAACCACTAGGCCAAACTCCTCCTCATGTCCAATTTTAGCCCAACTTATTAATAAACCTTAATGCCCAGATCCCCTAAAGAAACAAAAATAATAATTTTTGCTAGAGTCTTGGACCGAATTTTTCCCACACTTTAAATACTTCTAAATTTATTTAAAAACTAAAATAATAATAATAATAACCATAATAATGAAAATTTGAAATACGATAATATATATATTTTTTCCTAATAATAATAATAATTATAATTTCCATAAATCAATAAAAATAGATACAGTAAAATTTTCTAATAATAATTTAATTTAAACACTAAATTAACAACAATAATTTTATAAATATATTTGTATCTAATAATTATAATGATAATAATTTTCATAAAAATTAAAATATTAGCAATAACATAAATATTTTATCAATATATATATATTTTTGTAAACACTAGTAATATTTAAAACTTCTCAATATTCAGGTTTTCTTCTATCCGAATCCCAGACTGAAAGTCCAACTCTTCTAGGCCCAATTTTTGGGGCGTTACAACTCTATCCCCCTAAAAAAAAAATTTCGTCCTCAAAATTTCCAACTATCAACTAACTGTATTACTCAAGTCAAACCACTATGCTTCTGCTGCGCACTCTAGCTCTAATTGTAAATTAAGTAATTAATACACCATGAGAGAAGTACGTACTAGCATCTGCTTCCGGAGCGTCTCCATTTTCACGGCGACATGCTGCATATACCAAAGCTAGCTGTCTCGCCTCAGCATGTCCCATACCCTTATCTGGTGCTCCACGACCATGACCCATTCCATTGCTATGGCCTCTTGCTGGCTGCTGACCACCCCTCGGCGGATGTATATTACCCGTACCAGTAGTTTGTCCTCCATCGATCCGCATCTTAAACAGGCTCCAATCCTTTTCCAGCATCGCCATAATGGTTTTTCCCACAATCAACACAAGGTTGTAATCTAACAGCAGCAACAGGGGCTTCAGCTCGGACCGATCCATCTGCCCTGGGACTTTTCCTGTGCCTTTGATTAGAATTGGAGGGCTTTAAATCTATTTTGTTTCTACTCCTTTTCTTTTCCCAGCTCTGGCGCCTAGCGCGCTTCACATCCTCAGCTATTTTAGCTTTCTCTACTAATGCCGCAAAATCTTGCTCCCTCTGTGGAGCTATTAATACCCATAGACTATCCCAGAGGCCATCCTCGAACCGAACACAACGTTCGTACTCTATTACTACTATTCCACAGGCATATCGGCTAAGTCGCAAAAACTCTGCCTCATACTCAGCCACCGACCGATCCCCTTGAGTTAAGTTTAAGAATTCCTTCCTCCGGGCATCTATATAGCTTGCCCCAACATACTTCCCTTGAAATACGGATTTAAAGAATTCCCAGGTAATCCGCTCGAGTTGGGTACCCTCTTTCACACAACCACCACCGGTAAGCTTCCTCCTAAGTAGTGATATCGCCTTTCACTTTTGTTCACCGCAATCCAGTCGTCCATTATTCTCTCCGTGGCTTCTAACCAAGATTTCACCACATTCGGGCTACTCGAAACGCCTTAAAACTTCTGCTCCATTCGATCGGAGACGTTCCGAAACTGACCTACGGCTTCCGGTACCAGTGTTGGGTCTAGCGACCCTCTCCAGAATACGAAGCATGGCTTGGGACAATGCATCATCCCTAGCTGTACGATCATACGGTCTTGTCTCACTATTTGTCGTAGTCGATGCAGGTGTCTCACTAGCGTCCACCACGGGTATAGTATCAGAGGCAAGGGTCTCAGCTCGAGCCCCTCTACGGCCTCTACCACGGCCCCTAGTACCCCGTCCACGAGTACCACGTGTGCTCATTGTATCTATCGAATTGTCTGTATTAAGAGTTTTATGCACAGATAGAGTTTCAGAGTTCGCTTTCGCAAATCTCAGCCTAGCTACAATCTCAATCTTATAGTCTCAATATAGCTTTAACTACAATGTCATAGCAGAGTCTCAGTAATATAACAGATACTTAGTAAAGTTCAGAAAAGGTACTTACAGACTTGGTGCCGAGGATTCAGTGTGCCATTTCTTCAGAAATCAGCAATTCAAACTTATTCTTTGTGCATTTTGAAAATAAAATTTAAAAGAATTTTCTAACATTTCCACAAAATCGATTTTAGTGTTTTTCTATAGAAATAGATTTCAAAATTATAAAAACTTTTGGACCCGATCCACAGCCAAGTTGTTGCAACCGGGCTCTGATACCACTAAATGTAACACCCCAAACTCGGCCCAGACGTTATGGCCGAATTCGACGTGCCACATTAAAATTTAAAATCCATGTTTCGTTTTTAGTGTTTTAAAAACCGACTTTTGTTAAGCTAACAAAGTGAATGGAAGCTGGGCACCAGGTAGGTATCCATAACAGAGGAGGTGAGCCATGAAGGCTGCTTAAGTACCAAGCTCTTCGATTGGATCCAATCCTAGACATGCCCACAACCATTGCCATACTTGGTTATAACGAGTTGAAATTTATTTGAGTGGATATCTTTGGTAAACCAATTAATCGTGATGTTGTGTTATTTGAAAACGAGTATCGTTTTGAAAACGCGCCCTAAGTTTAGCCCATTTGAATTATTATCAACCAGTTTAAAGTTACTAAAATAAAATAATCCCAGAAAAGAGAAGAAAATAAAGTTAAAATGGCCTTATTACAACCCAAAAATAAATAATAAATAAGGTAAACTTAAGAAAACCAATCACTTATTTCAAAAGCCCAAAAGCGATCATCGTGGGCACTCTGAATCCCCTCCGGCTCCAAGCCCCCACATCAAGGCTCACCTGCAAGGTTAAGAAAGGGGGTGAGTTTGGAAACTCAGTGTGTAAAGTAGCCCAACCAGATCCCAAATCAGTCCAAGCTTTACTAGGCCTAAGCCCTATTCAGAATTTAGTGTTAACTGGGTCTTAGCCCATATCAATATTAATCTGAGCCATAGCCCCTTACAGTAATAGAGTATACTAGGCGTAGCCCATATCAGTATCAATCTGGGCCGTAGCCCTATTACAAGTCGAGATACATTGGGCCTTGCCCATATTAACACAGTTGGGCCCATTTCAATACAGTCTCATATGATTAATGCATGATATACCCATCTAACGCTGCACTTGCCTCCGTCTATCCCTACACTTCCTGTGGGGAATAAATCACCCACGCCATCCTTACACTTACAGTGTTAGCACCTGCTAAAAGACTAACTATAATCCGCAAAGAAAGTCGCTTATATCAGAATATGTGGCACAACCAACAGAACGGGTTCTTCCTCCATAACAAAACCCAACCCCATGCAACAAATATACATGTCATGGCATACAACAAACATAATCAGAATATCATGCATTTCAGTCAAAATTAACCCTAGGGGTATAACGGTCATTTTGCACCTAGGGGTAAAACTGTAAATTTTCCACTTTTAAAGGTATTTCAGTAATTTATGTATTTTAGGGTTTTTCATGCATATTCCTACCTTTCACGTACTAACCGAATCACTTACCGAGGGTTCTTACCGAATTGGGCCCGTTGGCCCATTATTCCAATTTTGGCCCATTAAGCCCAAAAATATCGAGGGCACAGAAATCATGCACTTTGCAGTCCAAACATTACAGCTTACCAAAAACATTAATCAATTTACCTCACGAGCATTCGCACACTCGCAAATCTACAAAATACCGATTTTTTGGCATTTCGGCTTTTCGGCTTTTGCCGATCTAGGCTAAGAAAGGGTGACAGTTACACACCTGTTTGCGACGAAACGCTACGAGTTTCACACACGAACTACCTACAATCAATTACTAATACGTTAACTACGAATCCATAGCAACTTATCTGCAAAACTCCTTACCAAAAATCGACCATTAACACTTTAGGCACTAGTGTTCTTACCTTTGCCGAAATACGAACTAGATCCAGATTCAATCATTCCAATTATCCAAGCCTTCGATCAGTTGCCTTTAATCCACACTATAGGAAAACAAATCAAATATCACCACTAAACCCTTTGAGTACAATCAACAAGCACCCTTTGCATATAGGGGTTTTTCGGCTTTTACCTTAATTCATGAATAACGAAAGAAAGATTCAAGCGTTTACCTATATTGTTATGACACTACTCCCAATCGATTGTAGATCCAACCACCGTACAAGAAGGGAAAATACTCAACCAAGGGTTCGGCCTTTGCAGTACCTCAAAATAGTAAGATTTCGGTTTTGGAAGAAAAGATACGAGGTTTGGCTTCAATGGAAATTCGGCTAACCAGTTTTGTTGAGGATTTATGAGAGAAAAGAAGAAGAAGAATATGAAGGATTTAGGTTTGGCAAAAAGATAGGATGAAAATCGGCAAGAAGAGAAAGAAAAGAGAAGAGGGGAAGAGATGAGAGAAGGAAAGAAAATAGAAAAGGAGAGAATTGTTCAACTTTTGGGAAAAATAGAAAAGAATATGAGCAAAAGAAATAAGATAAGATAAGATTAGAATAAAATAAAATCCTTTTCCAATTTTAATTCCTTCCTTATCTCCTTAATTCATGGCCAAATTCAAAGTTTGAATTTAATTCAAACTCCCCACTCATCGAAAGCGAAGCAAGGCACCGCCACCGACTCCTCCCGGTGTTTGGTAGCGTTTCAATCAGTATAGTCCTCAAGACGCTGTGTATGGCAAAAAGAAGCACCTTTTGCACATAACGTTGTTCGAACTCGGACCTCTAGGTTGCCCAAAGACGTCACGCCATCGGGACGCGCATTTGTTTTCAATAATATACCGTCACATTTTATCTTAAAGGTTACCTGCTGAAGTCCCGTTCATTTTAAAAATATAATATTAAAACATACCTTCGCTTGGACTCAAACCCGTACCCTTGTGAAACTCCTAGCACCCTACTGCCACTACGCCATAAGCTCTTTTTATGTTAAATTATACTCGCAGTTCCTCTTAACCCTTATTCTAACCGTGATATGCATATTAAAAAAAAACAGCCAAATTACGCATGCCGTGCCTTGAACCTAGGCACCTCTTCCGCCCTCCTAGCATACTTGGCCACTAGGCCAGATGCTTGCTTCGACATGAATTAGCTCGAACAATTAATAAGGCCTACTCATGACACCCTTGGTTTTTCTAAAATAAAACCCACATTTGCGCACGCAGGGAATCAAACCCCTGCTCCCTTCCTACTGCTTAACACGCCTAACCACTAGGCCAGACTCCTCCTCATGTCCAATTTTAGCCCAACTTATTAATAAACCTTAATGCCCAGATCCCCTAAAGATACAAAAATAATAATTTTTGCTAGAGTCTTGGACCGTATTTTTCCCACACTTTAAATACTTCTAAATTTATTTAAAAACTAAAATAATAATAATAACCATAATAATGAAAATTTCAAATACAATAATATATATATATATATTCCTAATAATAATAATTATAATTTCCATAAATCAATAAAATAGATACAAGAAAATTTTCTAATAATAATTTAATTTAAACACTAAATTAACAACAATAATTTTATAAATATATTTGTATCTAATAATTATAATGATAATAATTTTCATAAAATTAAAATATTAGCAATAACATAAATATTTTATCAATATATATATATATATTTTAAACACTAGTAATATTTAAAACTTCTCAATATTCAGGTTTTCTTCTATCCGAATCCCAGACTCAAAGTCCAACTCTTCTAGGCCCAATTTTTGGGGCATTACATTGAATATCAAGTTGAATTGGTATATATAATATTGAAATGGTTATTATGGTTGTCAATTGGGTTGTATAAATGTGGTCAATTATGCTTATAAATTTGTGTTTATAGGGTGGAAAAATGGCTTTGCAAATAGCCTATTTTTGTCCACATAGGTAGAGACACGGGCGTGTGTCTCAACTGTGTGTGACACACGATTATGTTACACAGACGTGTGTCCTTTGGGGAAATAATTAAAGATTCAAGTCAGTCTTGAGCACGGCCTAGACAAACGAGCGTGTCTACTGGCAGTGTAAGGCACACAACCTTGGCACATGGGCATGTGTGGCCATTTTGAAGGGTACACGGGCTAGACACACGGGTGTGTGGTCAGCTGTGTAACCCAAGTCAGTATACTCTCCAATTTTCACACGGCCTGGCACACGGGCGTGTTCTGGGCTTTGTGACACAAGTCAGTATGTATGCCTTGTTTCCACATGGTCTAAGACACGGGCGTGTCTACTATCCGTGTGAAGCACACTCACATGGCCTGTTCACACGGGCGTGTGATATTTGAAATGTTGAAAATTTTCTAAGTTTCTGAAATTTTTAATATGTTACAATCTAGTCCCTATGCTTGTTTTAAGTACATGTTGAATGTGAATGAATGATATTGACTGAGATTTAATGTTATTGGATAAATGATTGTTCTAAACTGAGTTATAAGTCTGGTAATGCCTCTTAACCTATTCTGGCGATGGTTACGAGTTAGGGGTGTTACATTTATGAAGTGTTTAGAGTTGTCTATTTATTTGCTTAGGGTTGGTCGTCATCCATTGACCTAGTTTGGCTGATGTTTTTGTATTAAAGTTTGTTGTGCAGACCATAACGCCTTTTTCTCATTAATTTCCCTCATCAAGGTAGTGTCTTGACACCTTTTAGTCTGTGTCGTGACACTGATTATAGTTTACAAGCTCAAGTGGATTGCAGGATTATGTTGCCACACACTCTATCTATGTCATGACACTGAAGGCAGTTTTCTTCTTCTGAGTACTCTACTCACTATGTTGCGACATCGACGCTCTGTGTTGCAACATCATGGCCAGTTTCGTGTTCTTATGCCTCCGAATGATGTTCTACACACTCATCAAATACGTTAGCCTTCCTTTAGGCCCATTTTCCCCCTAATGTCATATAAATGGCTCAAATCACACTTTTTATTATTTATGAACCAAAATTTAAAACTAAGTAAAAACATAACTAAATTGTTTTTATACGAGCTCCTCAAGTACAGAAAATTGTTTATTCTGCTATAATAAATTGCGGTAGATCAACATCCCCAAGACTTAAGTCATTGCTTGTCCTCAAGTAAGAAAAAACAAAAAAATATGAAAGACGACCCTTCAACAAGTATAAGACAAAGATAAGTTTCGGAACAACATAACTAGAGATAATTATAAATACTTGTAATTCTATCATGATATGCAAATGAATTACCACTCTCAACTTCAAACATCTAAGTTCAATATATAAGCAACAAGGTCCTCAAATACATTGATCCATCGAGAAATCATACAGGTAATTTGATTATCCTAGCATAATATAAACAATTATTATTGTAATCTGTAACAACCTGTTTTTAGTACTGTCGGGAATAGTGGTTTTGCGACCAGAAGTTCGACTAGTAAGTCAATGTTTTATTATGTATAGACTCTCAATAATGTCATATTAAAATTTGATTAAGAAATTTTAACATTTAAATAGTTAATTAAGTAAAAAGGTTAAAATCGTAAAAGTTGAAAAGTTAATTGCTTTAGTAAAATGAGTGTAATGGGTTTAATAGCTTTAGAATTTGATTTTTGTGGCCTTAAATGGTAATTAGACCACCACAAATTGTTATGGACGATTATGGGTTGGAATTTGTTACCTTTTGATGTTACTAAAAAAGGGTAAATTAGTAAATAAAAGATAATTAAACAAAACAAGATGGAAAATCCATCTTCATCTTTCTTTCGCCTTTCTAACCGGAAACACCATTGAAGAGCTAAGGAAACTTTTGGCAAAGCTTAGTTGTGCATGCATGGTATGTATTTGACTTCTATTTTTAATAATTTTTTATGCTTTTGAGATCGTATTAGCTTAATCCAATTAACTAGGGTGTTAATTTGTTAAACTGTTAAATGTTTTGAAATGTGTCATTGTTAAATTTATGAAAATTTTCAAGTTTGATGATAGATTATTAAGCTTAATTGTTAAATAGGACTATTTTGTAAAGTAATTTTTAGTGATTTTAATGTTTAAGGGCTAAATTGCTAAAGTTTTAAAATCTCATGAAAATATAGTGAAATAGAGAAATATATGGGCTGTCCATGAGAAATAGGAAAATCAGCTAGCTTGATTTAAATTTAATTATGTTCAGTTTGATAGTATTGAGTTTAGGGACTAAATTGTATAAAGGGTAAAGTTTAGGGGTAAATTTATAAATATGAAAAAAAGACTTAAATGCATAAATTGATTGTTTATTTTGTTTGAGCTGATTTAATTAAACTAAACTATACTTTAGATCAAGAATATCAACAAGTGGAGGATGTACAAGGAAAAGAGAAATTTGTCGTTTAGTCCCTAATAGTCGAATCACTTAACAAGTATGTTCATACTACCTTTTTGGGTTATAATTTGTTATTAAATATTGATAATTATTTATATATGTTTTTAAAATGGAAATAGGACTTATAGTAATAAATTAAATTTCTGAGATATTTCCAATATAACAACTAAAACTATTATATACAAGATTTCTGAATGATTCCTGTTTTGGACCAAGCTCCAGCATTTTTTACGAACTCTGTAACACCCCGTACCCGAGACCGTTGCCCGAGTCGGACACGAGGGGTTAACAGACTTAATTCACTTATTTGCACAGTCCATTTTTAAATTTCCAGACGAGCTGGCTAACTGCATCACTGTCACCTTAAAAATCATATCTTGAGTTCCAAAACTCGAAAATCAGTTTCGTAAATTTTCCCTGAAACTAGACTCATATATCCACCTAAAAATTTGTTTCTAGAATTTTTGGTTGGTCCAATTAGTACAGTTTATTAGTTAAAGTCTCCCCTGTTTCAGGGTTCGACTGCTCTGACCTTCATGCATTACGACTTATATATCTCCCTGTACAGGGCTTCAATACTTATGCCGTTTGTTTCTAAAGAAACTAGACTCGAAAAGGAATCTATACATATATTGAATGACTTCTAACTATATCTGGTTAATTTATAATGAATTTCCTAAGTCGGAACAGGGAATCCAGAAACCGCTCTGGCCCTGTTTCACGAAAACTTTAAAATCTCATAAAATACTGTTCATATGATTGTTTCATTACTTCCCTATGAAAATAGATTCATCAAGGTTCAATTACATAATTTATTCACTATTTAATTCCATTCTTACTATTTTTAGTGATTTTTCAAATCCACACCACTGCTGCTATCAGCATCTGTTTTTAAGGTAAACCTTACCTATTTCATAGTTTTCCATGAATCAACTAGAGTTTGTCATACATAGCATCAAAATAATCATAATTAACCATTCCCCATGGCTAATCGTTACCAAACATTTCCATACCTCTCAATGAACAACATACAAGACGATTATAATGCTATGCTCAAAGTGTATATAAGCCATTTTCGCATGGCTATCCAAATTTATACAAAACCAAAGGGTACATGACCAACAACAAAAAGGGTAGTCCTATACATGCCATTTTCAGAGTTCAACCAAAAGTGTACCAAAAGGGCTTTGATAGTGTGGACGACTTCGACTTCGACAATCCCGAGTCCGATAGCTGACGAACCAAAATCTATAAAACAGAGATTCAAAGAACGGAGTAAGCATTTAATGCTTAGTAAGTTTTGAGCAATAAAATTAGGCACAACTGAAGTATAGCATTCATATAACTAAACGGATAATTTCATATACACATATTCTCAAAAATCAGTCCTACTTCACATTTCCAACCCTTATATTCATACATAAGGGATCAACTTAACCAAAGGCCCGAAAGCTCACTAATCGACTGAGCGGATAATATTTAAACGAAATCACTACTCCAATGCATATACGAAACGTACCTTATCGTTGGGATTTTACGAGCGTATTAATTGAAATTATTATAGCAAGATCGTTCATTCCCAAACCAAGTACCTTCGGGGTTTAGCCGGATATAGCTACTCATTCAAATGCCTTAGAGACTTAGCCCGGTTATAGTAACTCGCACAATTGCCTTCGGGACTTAGCTCGGTTATAGTAACTCGCACAAATGCCTTCGGGACTTAGCCCAGATATAATAACTCGCACAATTGCCTTCGGGCTTAGCCCAGAATTAGTCACTAGCACAAATGCCTTCGGGACTTAGCCCGGTTATCATCCTAATTATCCATGCACATATCAATGAATCATGACACATCTCTATTTCAATTTCATAACTAGAATTCAAACACAAGTCACTCATCAAGCATTGTCATTTCGGCTCAATAGCTACATACAAGAGCATGATTTTGATTTACTTAAAACATGATCTAATCGAATCATAATCTAAGCTCCATTACTCAAAGACTTACCTCGGATGTGGTCGAACGATTTCGGCGGCTATTCAATCACTTTTTCCTTTCCCTTATCCAACTGTGGTCCTCTAAGCTCTTGAGCTAATTCAAACAAATTTAACTTATTAAAGTCTCATTATGCTAGCTTATGGCCGAATATGACAAGGAGTTTGATAGGTCATATGGCCACCTTTAGCTCAAATACAAAATGGTCATACGCATTTTTAATCACATTGAGCAATTTAATACAATTAATCTAACATTTCCTCATGTGCACTTTTATGACCGAATACACACATCATTGACCTAATATCAATTAACTAAGCACTTAACAAATTCTCCTTGAGCCGATTATCTAAGTCAAGATAAAAGCATCAATATGCTTGCCCCTAACAGAATACATGCAACACCAATCTATCTCATGTGGCCGAATATGCATCTCTATGTTGAGGCCAATATATGCTTAATACTTCCTACAAATATGGTTACTTGTATTGACTACATACCATTTTGTTTCAAATTCAAAACTCGGCTCATACACATATATGCATTAGTAATCAAATACTAACATTTGCACTTCACCTTACTACCATCTCTCATCCAAATAACATGAGCAACAACCATTTTTCTCTTCTACTTCCTACCATGGCCGAATGCATCAAGACACCATACCATTTCAATTTTGGTCATGGTTTAAACAAAGAACTTAATGTCTAACTCAAAAAAAAAATGCTAAAAAGAAAATCCAAGAGTCATCAATCCACTATCACATGTATCATTACAAAGCTTCACATTTAGCATGTAAATGACATCAACACAAATCCACCTTAGCCGAAACTTAGCTCATCTTCATCACATAGCAAAGATTTAAACCATGGGCTAGGTAGAACTCAAGCTAACAACTAAAAACATGCATGAATCTCATGGAACAACATCAAACATACCTCCTCCTAAAACACCAACCAACCGAACATGAAGCAAGAAGACTCCTTTCTTCTTCCTTTGATTTTCGGTCAAGAAGAACAAGGAGGATGAAGCCTTTTTTTTTCTCTTTTTTTTTTCTTCTAGGTACGGCACAATGGGGGAACAACCACACACATTTTTTCTTTTTTTTTTGTTTCTCCTACTACTAACACTAATATTTTATTGCCCATGTTCTTTATTTTATTATTCCTAACATAAAGCATTAACCCAACATGTTTATGACATGTTTTAGCCATAACATTTTGTCCACCCTCATGCTCATGGCCGGCCACTACTAATTGGGGGGGGGGGAATTGACATGCAAGTCCACCCTTTTGATTTCATGCACTAATTGATCCTTATAGATTAACCTATCACATTTCAAAAGTGTCACACATAAGTCTTATTGACTAAATTCACATGCAATTTACTAAATCGAAGCTTAAAACTTTCACACATTCATATTCACATATTTTAGACAATAAATATCATATTCAAATAATTTGGTGACTCGGTTTAGCGGTCCCGAAATTGCTTTCCGACTAGGGTCACTTTAGGGCTGTCACAAACTCAAATATACATGTGACACAGATTTAGACTGAATTGGTAATCTATTGTCGTTTTAAAGGTTTAGCTTGGATTGGAAACTTTACATGTATACATAGCCCTGGCCAGACTATATTTATTCTATGTTGTCATTGGTTTAGCCCGAACGGGTAACCTGACACATATATCTCTGTACCAAATTAGCTTATATGAGTTTTATCTATTTTCTGGACTTGTATATTGAATTCTTTTATGATGTTTCATCGGAAAAATTACTTAATGTTCTGTGTTAAATGCTTTTATAAAAGTGAACATAATCTGAATTCTGAGTATCCGTTTATTTATTGGTTACTAACTTGGAGTTGTTGATATATGTTGTGATAAGGTTATTTCTTGAATAGCTATAAGAAAATATCCACTTAATGTGTATGGTAAGTTAATGAATTGAAATGTACGAACCTATTAAGTATTTTATATACTTATGTTATTATTTTTTGTAGATTTTGAATATGTGGAGTGCATCGGTCGGATCAATGGAGCTCACACCTATCATCTTCTAACATCGATAGATTTTTAAAGTCTTGAAATGTGATTATTTGTGGCATGTATAAATGATGCTCATTTTGTAAATGTTTGGGCTTGTTTTAGTACTTTGGTTGTAAATATACTTTTGTGCAAAGTTAGTACATATATATCGCATGTTTGACATCTTGGTAATGTGTAGTTAGGGTATGTTTAATGGTATTTGTGGATAACTATTTGGTATCAAGTTTGGTATGTTTATTGATAGTTCGAAAGTTTGAATGGATGAATTGTTTTGGTTGATAAATGTTTTTTAAATGTGGTGCCAATTAGTGCATATTAGTTAGGCACTTAGGTTGGGATGTTTTAAGCTTGATTATTTGTGTTTGAAAGCATGTTTATGGCTGATTTGGTTTTGGCTTGGTACCTAAGGAATTGGTGTTGTTTTGTCTTGTTTTAGAAACTATTTTAGGTGCACATGGCTTGGGACACGGGCTCTTACACGACCATGTGCCACACACGGTCACACCACACGACCTTGTGTCACTTTGATTTTATGTGCAAGATTTTCCACATGGCATCAGGTAGTTACATGGCCTAGAGACACAACCGTGTTACCCTATTTTGAATACCCACATGGTCTACGAAACGGCCGTGTGACCTTATTTCAATTGGCATACGGGCGGGTACATGGGCTAAGACATAGTTGTGTGACCCATACTTCAAATTGTACATGGTTTGGCCACACGATAATGTTTCTGAGCCATATGGTTAGGGCTCTGTCAGACGGCCTAGCTATACGGCCGTGTGACTTTGTTTCTAAAATTTTCAAGTTTTTTACATATTTTTCTATTTTGAGTTAAATTAGCCCTTGGTTGTTCCCAAACTATTTTTAAGGCCCCGTAAGCTCATTTTAAGGTCCATAATTGTATTCATGCTATGAATGAAATTTAAATTTGTTTATTGTTTTTTAAATTAATAAATGAAAGGTTTAATGATGTTAATTGTTTTTTATATATCTAGTACTACTTAGTAGCCTTAATTCGGCGACGGATACGGGCTAGGGGTGTTACATAATCACTCAATACAATGTTCGTTCAAAAATAGATTTACCTAAGTCACATAGGACTTCTCAGTTTGTAACATTCTTAGGCTTAAGATTGATATGGAATTCAATAACAAGGAGTATCAAAACAGTTTCAAGCACGAAATTAGTTTGGCACATCGTATTGTCCCCTATTTGCCCTCTTTAATGACCTTTTCCTACTCACCGCCTTATTTCTCCTTCTCTCACATTCTTTATGTCTCCATGTAGAAAGTCACAGTATGATAAAGTAACTATGGTCAGCTCACAAGTTTTTGTGCACCAATGATTGAGTTTTCTAATTTTATGACTTTGTTTTTTGGTCATTTTGGAGTTTTTCAACATGTCTCACTCACAACGTTTTTCATTATTCAAGTACTTTTATACTTGTATTGAATTTTTAAAAAAAAATTCTTTTGTTTTGCACATTTTCCCTAGACCTATAATCACTATATCACATTACTTTTTCCTATTTCACTCTGATTTTACAAAACCATTATTATGTCTCTACCTATCCCTCAATACGTATGACCAAATGTCTAAATTCGTTCAATTTATGGACCAAAGAAAAATGGTGAGTACTAGTTTTGTTTTGGCTTGAGTTTTGCATAAAGGTTTACCAAGAAGGGTTTTTTTTTTTTGCTCAAATATGGGTACTAAATATTGATGAATAAGGTTGGATTTTTTCTCTAGGTTGTACCAAACAATGCCTTAGGTTATCTCTAGGTATCTCAATATTCACAAATTTAATCAATTAAGCCATCACAATTGTAACCATTTATCATTCATACTAGCATGCTCGTTTCCCTATATTCTCTCTATTATTCGGTATATTCAATTACTTAATGCTTATTTACAGTGTAATGCCCCAAAATTTTAAGAATTTAATTGTGAGAATTTGCAGTAATTAATTTCTGTATCTGTGGTTCTATGTTCTACGATTGAGTTTAAGGTCTGGAGTTCGAGTCGCCCTATTAAAAGTTTTTTTGTTTTGAAATCAACCCATAAGCACGTGTTACCCGATTAATTTTAATTCTGTGTGAAATTGTGACAAGAATGAGCTTATTGGTTCATTGGTTAAGCACCTGTCTATATTCTATCTAGTTCTAAGTTTGAATCCCATAATATGTGAGAGCAAATATTTTTGCTAAGTGTGGGAAGTTGATTGGAAGTTAATAGAATTTTAAAGTATGATTTTTCTTCTTCATAATTTATTTTTGTGTTTCTTTCATCTTTCTTCCTTTTTATTTCCAATACTTTTACTTTTCTTTTTTTTTCTTCATTTTGATTGTGGTCGTCAGTGGATACGGTCTACTCGAGATCGTACACTGTAAATCACATCGATCGAAAGGCTATCGAGTAAGTCTCAGCCAGTCAGTTGTCTGCAAGATTTTCCTTTTATTTTTCGTAAGTTACTCTAAGTTAAGTATTATGGGTTCCATGCGGATCATTGATAGAGGATTGTTAATTTTTCTATTAAGGTAGAAGTATTGGAAGGGCTGAACAATGACATGCCAATTCCAATGATTGCAATTATTTGAAAGTATCGTGTCGAAACTTTCGACTTGGGTTTTAGGAGTGAAATTTGGATTGCCTGTCGATAAAATGACTTAATTGTTTAATGTAATGCTTGTTTTAGACTTTGGAGATCCTTCTTGTTGTTGTTGCTTCATAATTTCTTCAGGTGTGTATTGAAACCCTTAATTTTTGCAAATTTTGATCGCCGAAAATGGTGGCTGTTGGTGCCACATGGCCAGGCATACGGGCATGTGTCTAAGCCATGTGACCTACACAGCCATGCATAAGGTCGTGTTAGTGGCTATGTAACTCACTCTTCATATATTTAGAGCCACATGGGCAAGGCACACGGGTGTGTGTCTAGGCCGTCTGTGGCCATGTTAGTGCAAGGGCCACACGGGCATGTGTCCAAGCCGTATAACTCATTGTTTGTGACTTAGAACCACACTGGTAAGCACACGGGTGTCTGCCCAGGCCGTGTGAGTCACACGGGCAAGGAAACAGTCGTGTGTCCAAGTTGTGTAACTCCTTGTTTACATGTTAGAACCACACAGACAGAGGGCATGGACATGTGCCTAGGCAATGTGAGCCACACAAGCAAGGACATGGCTGTGTGTCCAGGCCGTATGGCATTATAAAAGAGTCCCGAAACTCATTTTTGAGGTCGTAAATGGTGTTTATGGCTGATAATGATTTCTCCATTGTATGAATGATCTGAATCTGATTGAATGACTTTGATACTCTTTAACAGACGTATGAATATTATAATTGTAAGTGTATTATGGATAATTGTACTCTATATTTGCATGGGTTGGGATGTTGTGAAGAAGGAAGTAATCTACTTTGAATCAGGCATTAAGCCATTATGTGTATAGTTTCGATTCTGGTCCTTGATGCATTATGATCTAGAAGCTAAGCTGTGTTACTGTAAACGTGTCAAACAGACACTTGTGGTGTGTAGGGCTGGATGGGCATTAAATGTCCTTAATAGTGTGTTGGGATGGTCGAAGATGGTGTATAGCGGATGAGGTTTAGGAATACCTGCATCTAAATCTGATCTGCAATATATATATATATATATGAATTTGCATATATATAAATATATGTATATAACTAATCTATTCTGAATCTAAACTGTAAATAGTTCTATACCGAACCGAATCTCTAAATTTAAAACTACCTTATAAATGAACACTAATTGAATAAAATTAACCTTCTTTTAAGCGCTGAGTTCACAAGTTATTCTGTTTTTTATTAGATTTCAGGTGATCCTTAATCTTGAGTGGGTTAGAGCAGTGGATGCTCAGTCAAGCATTTATTTATTTTTAAATAGTATATTAGGATTTTGGAAAACTACCATAGTATGAATTTGGGAGATTATATACATAATTAGTTTTATGATGAATATATTATGAAGTATAGTTTAACTTTATTGTGTTGTTGTGTGACAATTGATAATTGATGAGGCAACTCTCTAAACTTGGGCTAAATGTTCAGGCCGAGTTTAGGGTGTTACATTTAGTGGTATTAGAGCCAGGTTTGACTATACTCGGACTGTGTTTGGGCTCATAATATGTGAGAAAGGTAGTTAGTGACAATTTAGTATTTGAATTAATAAGGGAAAACTTAAACTTTAGCAAAAACCGAGCCTTCGACACTGGCCCTATAAGTATTTCTGTTATGTTATAAAGATTGTCATACCTAAATTGTTATTGGTAAAAATATTTTGGATGTGAACTGGTGAAATCCTATTGTTGGATGCCTAAACTGATCTGTGTACTCTAACGTTGTAGCTAGATTGCCATAATGAGTTCATGCGATAGTCATGGACATGGTATGCGGACGCATCAAGGACGCTGAGGAAGAGCTCGAGTAAAGTCATATTCTATGTGTATTATGCCGAATTTGGAGACCAGTGAGACTGTTATTACTCCCACTGCTGAGACGGAGTCCCACACTCTGACGGTTGGGGACGGCGTACTATCCCAGTCCATGATATGGGCATCGGAGAGGGTCAGTGGGACCCATTTGAGGTCAGGAGGTCACGGGTTAGTTACTGAATGAATCCGGTCGAATGGCGTTGAACTGTTCAAAGGTGTGATAGGAGTCGCTCCTATTGTTACTGAATATTGGCTCGAGGCTACCTAGTGTATTATGATAGACCTTGACTGTACTCCTACTCAGAAATTGAGGGGTGCTGTGTCCCTACTCCGGGACGAAGCTTATTAGTGGTGGTTAACCATTGAGCAAGGTGCTCAGCTGGAACAAGTGAACTGGGACTATTTTAAGAATGCCTTCCAGGGTAAATATGTGGGGGTGAGTTATGTTAAGGCTCGCCAACTCGAAGATATGATCCTAGTTCAGGGTGATCAGTCTGTGGCTGAGTCTTAGGCCGAGTTTCTACTTCTGAATAGGTATGCACGAACACTAGTACTGTCTGATTACAACAAATGCATGAGGTTCGAAGAAAGACTAAGATATGATTTGTGGGTTCTAATAGCTCCTCAAGGGAGCGGGTTTTCATAGTTTTAATTCATAAAGAAAAAAATAGTGGAAGAAGTGAAGCGCACTGAGTGCGAGCGACGTGATCGTAAGAAGGATTAGAATAAGATTAAGAGGGATTCGGGTCCCTCTGGTTCTAGTCAACCCCCTAAGAAGCAGGCGAGGTTTGATAGGCCCCTGAGGGCTGAGGTACCACTTATAGTGACTGAGATTCAGTTGTGTGGTGAGTGTGGGAACCGCTATCCTGGTGAGTACTGGAGGAAGTTAAGAGTGTGTTTCCATTGTGGGTCAATAGAGCATCGAGTAAGAGATTGCCTCTGTCGACCAGATTCAGTGCCAGCGACAGTACATACTCCGGCTCCAAATTTTGTTTAGCCTCCGAGAGAGGTTTAGCAACCATGCAGAGGTCATGGTACTAGTAGGGGTAGTGGTAATGGAGGTAGGAGAGGACAGTGAACACTGGGTAGAGGTATTGGTCAAGCTGGGGCTCGTCAGCGGCACTGGTTTATATAGCGAGACACAGCGAGGAGGGCAGTGTTGCTGATGTCATTGCAGGTACCTTCTTTATTCATTCTGTTCTATATTATGCTCTCATTGATATTGGCTCTACTCACTCGTACATAGCTAGTGTTGTTTCCACAAATCTGGGTTTAACCGCTCAGGATACTGCTAGAGAGTTTTTCATGATTAGTCCTTTAGGTCAATCAATTCAGGTTGATAGAGTATACAGGCGAGTACCCCTAGAGCTCTAAGGTATGGTATTTCCAGCTGACCTAATAGAATTACCCTTTAATGTGTTTGATTTAAATTTTAGGTATCGGGTCAGTCTATACTATACAACCAAAAGGGTTACTTTGAGACTGACTGAGTATGACGAGATGGTCATGATTGGTTAGCATCGAGATTACCTTTCTAATGTAACTCCATTGTTGTAGTAGATACGTTTGTCAGAAAGGGATGTATGCATACCTTGCTTATGTATTCGATTCTGCTCCCGAGAAGCTTTCAGTGGGAAATATCTGCACCGTGAGAGAATTCTCGGATGTCTTTCTCGAGGAATTACCCGGAGTACCTTTGGATTGAGAGGTGGAGTTTGCAATTAATCTATTACCAGATACTGCTCCAGTGTCAATTGCGACCTATCACATGGCATCAAAAGAGCTAACCGAATTAAAAGTGCAACTTCAGGAACTCCTTGAGAGAGGATTTATCGAACCGAGTGTGTCTCTTGGGGGGCACCGGTATTGTTTGTTAAGATGAAAGATGGGTCAATGAGAATGTGCTTGATTATAGACTGAACAAGTTGAAAGACAAGAACAAGTACTCGTTACCAAGTATTGACGACTTGGTCGACTAGTTTTGAGGAGCGTCCGTCTTTTCTGCAATCGATCTATGCTCTGGTTACCATCAGCTCAAAGTCAAAGAGGTTGACATGTATAAAACTGCCTTCAGGACTCGTTACAGACATTAATAGTTCCTAGTAATACCTTTCGGTTTAACGAATACCCCGGTGGCGTTTATGGATTTAATGAATCGAGTGTTCCAACCGTACTTGGATCAATTTGTAGTTGTTTTTATTGATGATATCTTGATCTACTCTAAAACTAAACTTGAGCATGATGATCATCTTTGCATCGTACTTCAGATACTCCGTGAGAAACAGTTATATGCCAAGTTCAGTAAGTGCGAATTTTGGTTGCAAGAAGTTGCTTTTCTGGGTCATGTAGTGACAGTAGAGGGGCTTCGAGTCGATCCCAAGAAGATTGAAGCTGTTGTTGAGTGGAAACAACCAAAAAATGTATCTGAGCTTCGTATCTTCTTAGGTTTAACCGATTACTACCAAAGGTTTGTTGAAGGGTTTTCCATGATTGCATCACCTCTGACGAAGCTGTTGCATAAGAATGCTCAATTCGTGTGGTCTGAGGCACAATAGTTTAGTTTTGCTGAACTCAAGTCCATTCTAACACAAGCTCCTGGCTTAATTCAACCAGAATCGGGTCGAGAGTTTATGGTATACAGTGATACTTCACATGACGGGTTAGGATGTGTGCTTATGCAAGACGGTAAGGTGGTCGCTTGAGCATCGCGATAGCTTAAGACACATGAGGGTAACTACCCTACACACGATCTTACACTAGTTGCGGTTATGTTTGCTTTGAAAATCTGGAGACACTATCTGTATGGTGAAAGGTGTATTATTTACACCGATCACAAGAGTCTCAAATACTTGTTAACCCAAAAAGAGTTAAATCTTTGTCAGCGCCAATGGGTTGAGTTACTTAAAGATTATGATTGTGCCAGAGAATACTATCCAAGGAAGGCTAATGTGGTAGTTGATGCCCTTAGCCGTAGAGCAGTGGCGAATCTAAGAGCAATGTTACCTCGTCTGAGTTTGGTTGAGGATGGAGGGTTGTTGGCTGAATTACAGGTAAAATTGATTTAGGTAGAATAGATTTGAGCTAAGCAATTGAGCGGCAAGTCCTTAGTCCAGTGAATGCAGCATGTTGACTCGATTGAGAATCCCGATTTTTGCTTAAACATCAATAATGTGTTGTGCTTCAAAGGTAAAATTTGTGTACCTAATAACAAGGAATTAAGGCATTCGATCCTGCAAGAGGCACATGATAGCCCCTATGCCATGCATCCTGGTGGGAACAAGATGTACCGGGATCTTTGAAAGCTTTACTGGTGGTCCGGATTGAAATGGGAGGTAGTCATTTTTGTATCCCATTTTTTGACCTGTTAAAAATTTAAGGTTGAACATCAGTTGTCCTCTGGACTGCTTCAGCTTGTCAAGATTCCACAGTGGAAATGGGAGCAGGTAACAATGGATTTTGTTATGAGGTTGCCCTTAACTCCTACTAAAAAGGACTCAGTTTGGGTGATAGTTGATCGGTTGACCAAATCGGCTCGTTTCATTCCTATCCGAATAGATTACTCTTTACAGAAGTTAGCTAAACTGTACATCACCGAAATTGTAAAGCTACATGGAATTTAGGTCACGATTATCTCTGATAAAGATCCACGATTTACGCCTCAGACTGACGGACTCTTGGAGTGAGTTATTTAGATTTTAGAAGATATGCTTCGGGGTTGTGTTATAGACTTTAGGGGTAGATGGGAGGAGTACCTACCATTCGCGGAGTTCACATACAATAATAGCTTTCAGTCTAGTATTCAGATGGGACCCTATGAGGCTTTATATTGTCATAAGTGTCGTACTCTGTTATGTTAGACGGAGTTAAGTGAACGCCGGATATTGGGTCATGAGTTGGTTTCTGAAACTGAGAACACTGTAAAAGTAATTCGGGATCGACTGAAAGCTGCATCTGATCGACAAAAGTCTTATACATATTTAAAAAGAAAAGATATTGAATTTTTGGTAGGTGATCAAGTGTTTCTAAAGGTATCACCTTGGAAAAAGGTCCTCCGATTTGGACGAAAGGGCAAGCTAAGCCCGAGATTTATTGGGCCTTACTGTATTTTAAAGCGTGTTAGACCTATTGCATATCAATTGGAGTTACCATCAAAATTAGAACGAATTCATGATGTATTTCATGTCTCGATGCTAAGACGGTATCGGTCGGATCCATCACATGTTGTTACTGTCGACGAGATTGAATTGCGACTAGACTTAACCTTCAAAGAGGAGCCTGTCTAGATCTTGGAATGGCACGTTAAGATGCTGAGGAAGAAAACCATTCCTTCAGTGAAAGTTCTTTGGCAGAAAAATGGTACTAAGGAAGCCACGTGGGAACTGGAAGAATCAATTTGACGGTTATATCCATATCTGCTCGACTCAAGTAACATTTCAAAGCCGAAATTTCCTTTAGGGGGTGAGAGTTGTAACGCCCTAAAATTTTAAGAATTTAATTGTGAGAATCTACAGTAATTAATTTATGTATCTGTGGTTCTATGTTCTGCGATTGAGTTTAAGGTCTGGAGTTTGAGTCCCCTCATTAAAAGTTTTGTTGTTTTGAAATCAACCCATAAGTACATGTTACCCGATTAAGTTCAATTCTGTGTGAAATTGTGACAAGAATGAGCCTGCTGGTTCACTGGTTAAGCATCTGTTTATATTTTGTCTGGATTTGAGTTTGAATCCTGTAATATGTAAGAGTAAATATTTTTGCTAAGTATGGGAAGTTGATTGGTAGTTAATAGAATTTTAAAATATCATTCTTCTTCTTCATTATTTCTTTTTGTGTTTCTTTCATCTTCCTTCCTTTTTATTTCCAATACTTTGACTGTTCTTTTTTTTCTTCATTTTGATTGTAGTCGTTAGTGGATACAGTTTAGTAGAGATCATACAATGTAAATCACATCGATTGAAAGGCTATTGAGTAAGTCTCAGCCAGTCAGTTGTCTGCACGGATTTCCTTTTATTTTTCGTAAGTTACTCTAAGTTAAGTATTATGAGTTCCATGTGAATCACTGATAGAGGACTGTTAATTTTTCTATTTAGGCAGAAGTATCAGAAGGGGTGAACAGCAAAATACCAATTCCAATGATTGCTATTGATTTTTGGTAGGTATTGAGTTAGTTGAAAGTTTCGTGTTGAAACTTTCGACTGGGGTTTTAGAAGTGAAATTGGGATTGACTGTTGATAAAATGACTTAATTGTTTAATTGAATGCTTGTTTTAGACTTTGGAGATCCTTGTTATTGTTGTTGCTTCAGAGTTTCTTCATGTGCATATCGAAACCCTTAATTTTTGCAAGTTTCATTCGCCAAAAAATGGTGGCTTTGAACGCCACACGGTCATGTGTAAGGCCATGTGGGTGGCCGTGTAACTCACTCTTCATTGATTTAAAGCCACACGGGCAAGGCACATGGGCTTGTGTCCAGGTTGTGTGTGGCCATGTTAGTGCATGGTTCACACGAGCATGGGACACGGGCATGTGTCCAGGTCGTGTTACTCACTGTTTGTGACTTAGGACCACACAGGTAAGCACACGGGCATCTGCCCAGGCCGTGTGAGTTACACGTGCAAGGACACAGTAGTGTTTCCAAGCCGTGTAACTCTCTATTTACATGTTAGAACTACATGGGGAGAGGGCATGAGCGTGTGCCAAGGCCGTATGAGCCACACGGGCAAGGACATGGCCATGTGTCTAGGCCATTTGGCATTATAAAAGAGGCTCGAAACCTGTTTTTGAGGTTGTAAATGTTTTTTATGACTGATAATGATTTCCCTATTGTATTTATGATCTGAATATGATTGAATGAGAACTCTCTGATACTCTTTAACAGACATATGAATATTATAATTGTAAGTGCATTGTAGATAATTATACTCTCCATTTGCATGGGTTGGGATGTTGTGAAGAAGGAAGTAATTTACTTTGAATCAGGCATTAAGCCACTATGTGAATAGTTTTGATTCTAGCGCTTGACACATTATGATCCAGCAGCTAAGCTGTGTTATTATAAACATGTCAAACAGACACTTGTGGTGTGTAGGGTTGCATGGGCATTAAATGTCGTTAATGGTGTGTTGGGATGGTCGAAGATGGTGTGTAGCGGATGGGGTTTAGGAATACCTGCATCTGAATCTGATCTGCAATATATATATATATATATGAATTTGCATATATATAAATATATGTATATAACTGATCTGTTCTGAATCTGAATTGTAAATATTTCCGTACCGAACCAAATCTCTGAATTTGAAACTACCTTTTAAATGAACACTAATTGAATAAACTTAACCTTCTTTTACGCATTGAGTTCACAACTAATTTTGTTTTTGATTGGATTTTAGGTGATCCCCAATCTTGAGCGGGTCAGCGCAGCGGATGCTCGGTCAAGCATTTATCTTCCTTTAAATAGTATATTAGGATTTCAGAAAACTACCATAGTTTGAATTCGGGAGATTATATACATAATTAGTTTTATGATGAATATATTATGAAGCATGGTTTAACTTTATTGTGTTGTTGTGTGACAATTGATAATTGATGAGGTAACTCTCTAAACTTGGGCTGGACATCCAGGCTGGGTTTAGGGTGTTACATACAGTGTAATAAATAGAACTTAATAATCTAATAATTTAAAATTTAAAATCATTCACTATCATGCCAAACTTATAGTAAAATAATCAACCTATATACATGCTCCTAACCAATCACTAGCATTTCTACAAGCTCAAGCACAATTTTGACAAGAAAAATAAAAGAACAAGCATAAAAATATAAAATGAAATTTCCTATGTTACCACCCACACTTTAGGTAGCACATGTCCCTAATGTGTAACCCTTAAGTAGATAAAGAACAAAATTACCCGATTGATCACGATATTATTGTAGTCTTATGGTGGGTGTTTTCTTCCTAGTTTGTTTATGCTTGTAATTGTAGTGGTTTCCTCGTATAAGGTTCCAACATAGAAAATTTAGAACAAAACATATATATATATATATATATATATATATATAAACTACTGTTACTCCTACTAAAAATCTAGAACAATAAATAAAAATCATCCTAATTAATTTTTTTACAATCCTAAAAATTAAAAATTGGTTCTAATCATCAAAATGGGGCAGTTGGCCCCCTCCATTGGAGCTTTCCTCTTTCTTGATGAATGTGCATGGTGGGTCCGGTTGCGGATGGTAGGCCATTTTTACGTGGATTGTTGCTACTTAAATGTCACCTCATAATTTTCATCCTCCTCTTAGGAATCTTTCTCCATAGCCTCTTCCCCCTCCTCGTCTTTCTTATCTTCCTCACTCCCATCGTCCTTTTCCCTAGCCTGCTCCTTGGATCTTTGATAGGAGTGCATGGGCCATATTTGTTCAATGGCAAATTTGGTATTCGCATACCATTTTTCCATGCAAACTCTTGTCCTACCAGGCCTATCTCCTGCATCCATCTTGTCATCCACTCTATGTTCGAGATTCCACTTCTCGTAGTCCCTTTCTAAGCTTTTGATGTCTTTTTCCTTTTCAAAGATGTTGAAACATCCATATTTTGCTTTCTTCATTGGTTCCAATCCTTGATTTAATTTTGGTTAAGCTTGACATATTGGGTATTGGAAACACAAAAATTTACACACTTTTTCATACCTTTTTTAACTTAAATTCATGCGAATTCAATTAAATTCTTGTTGAAAAATAATTAATTATTATAAAATAACTAAATTTTACTTAAATTATAAACATGTTGAATTTTAATTAATTTTACAATTAATTTTGATTAATTTTGGTTATTTTCGACAGAATTGCACAGAGGGCGACAAATGGCTCAGCAGACACTGCTCAAAGCACAAAACCGAGAAGCAATTTGAAGTACCGAGGAAAATTAATTTCCAGCCTAAGACGGTCCAAAATTATATGTATTAATTCATCATTTAATTAATTTTAATTTATATCCAAGTTAATTTGGATTAATAAATTATTATTAATTAATTATGAAAAAATGGTCCGATTGAACCGAACCGGCCAAGAAAAGGACAGCCCAAAACTGTCCAAGTGCTGACCGAATTCAGCTCATTAGCTGATTTTTTTAAGCTGCAAAGAAGCCCTTGAAGACTTGTTCAAATTGCAATTCAGCCCCTCCATAATTGCTGGCTTTATAGATTTGCCCCAAGCCATATTTAGCAAAGTTGAAGCCACCAACTTTGCCACATAGGTGGCCGGCCAAGGGGTGGCTCTTTGGTTGCTATTTTAGAAAATTTTAGCTACCAAATTCAGCTATAAAAACCCCCCTTGGCTGATCATTCAAAGCATCCCTCATTCATTCACACCTCTCCTCTCCTCTCTCACTTTCTCCTCTCATTTTCCTATTCCAAGCCCCTTGCTTTCTTGCCGATTTCTCCTCTTCGAAAAGGGGCAATCATCAGCCATTTTGGAGCAACAATGAAGTGTTCATAGCAGCCTTGATTGGCAAGGACAACAGGGAACGAAGACAGAGCAATTTAGTCAAAGCCACGGAAAAACACCGGATTTGATTCTTGTTCCCTATCTCTTTAAATTTTTTTGTTTTTGTGATGAACATTTCTATGAATATTTATGTTGTTGGAATGGTTAATTTAATCATCTTAGCTTGAATTTAATTCATGTTGGTTTGATTGCATTTTATCTGCTTAAATTATTAAAATTATGCTTATGCTGTTATAGGCCTCGGTAAAATGCTTGATTAAGTAAAACCATGCCTAAGTTATTCTTGCATTATAATTGTGAGGTAACTAATGAATTAGTTATTTAAATGGATTGAAATTGTAATTAATGGACACAATACTTAATCAATGCATGCTTATTCTTCTAAGCTAGCTGAAGGTTAAATTAGCAATGTATCTGGCGATACACTTGCCTTGCATAACCTGCAAGATTATTGTGATTAAACTGTTTCAAGGTAAGGATACCTTGTTACCTCACATAGTCTTTTATGTGATTATTAGATTTAATTAATCCTTTGAATTGACATAAGGATATGCAAGAGATTAGTTCAATTTAATAAGTATGTATGTGCCATAACATGTTTGCTTATTAAAATTTATTTAATCGTTTGAATTAACATAGGGATATGTTAAGAGATGAATGGAATTGTGTAGGTGAGTATTTTCATAAGTTAGCAAATTACCGAGTTGCCGTGAATTTATTCGTAACAACATAAACATGAGTTTAATAATTCTAAGTTAAAGAAATGTAATTAATCTAACACAATTATGTCATCTTGATTAAATCATATTTTGAAATCGTGTATTTGAGATTTATTTCTGTAGTTTACTTAGTTTAAAATATTAGTTTTTGATCACCTTCTTCAAACAAAATATTTTTTCACCAAAGTGTTTTAAATAGCATTCATAAATAATTCTTTTCATAATTCCTATGGATACGATAGCTCGACATTTACTTGTCACTTTATTACTTGTTGCGATTGTGTACACTTGCATATTTCTTTCCAGGTATACATGGAGTCACCTATTAAGCTCTTCGTCAGCATCATAAATTGCTTGTTTGTTTCCTTTGGAGCCCTAGCCTTTTTACATAGTGTCGTCATTAGTTGAGGGAAGCAAACCCCTACCTTTTGGCCCCTTATACAGTGGTTCATGCTATGATAGATTCATCGACCAAAGCATATATGTTTTTTCTACAAAATTCCATACAACAAAATAGCTCGAAAAGTATTTACGTCAGAAATATTCATGGCAAGTGTAATTATAGTGGAAAGCTTTTGCATCCACATCTTAACTAAAGGAAACATGTTTGCTTGGTTGAAATTGGTTGGTAATCCGGTATCTGGTCAGTGGTTCCATTCATCCCTCCCTTTGGTTAAGTAGTTCACAATGTTATCTATATCTATATCCTTAAATTAGTTAAATCAATATTATCACGAAACTCAATTTAATAATATGGAACATTGTATGACTCACAAATTTCTCGAAGGGTGACATACACCTCTTTACCCCTTATCGTTATAGTTTACCAAATGGCATCGTACAGGCTCCTCAACTTTTGATCCCTGAAAGATGCATACAACTCTTAGACTATTGAAATAACATCGTGTTCTTTCGTGGTTATGCAATAGCGTTTTCATCTATGATACCAAACTAGTGCCCAAATTTCTTTATAGAGGATCATTAATAGCTCGAAACTCCTCTCTTGGATGGATGTTTTCCCTTGTAGTTTTAGAAAATATTTTTCAATATTCAGGTTTTGAAATTTAGAAGGGTTTGCAACTATGGGCGCCTCTTATTCATTGGTTCTTTTAGACTTCTTAAGAGGCATTTTCTAATATTCTTAATTAGATAACAAATTAATCAAGCAATTTGTTTATCAACTAATCAATACTAGTATAGTAGAAATTTAAGAAAGGAACCCTTAACCTTGTTACACCGAGTACTTGTTGTTTCATGGATGAGCTTTGCTGCAAATTTCTTGAGAATGTAGCACCTCTTACCTGTACAAATTAAGAACAAAAGAAAAGGAAAAGGAAATATTGTAGCCAAGAAGTTGAAAGGTGAAGAAGGAATAAGTGAAAGTGTAAAAAATAAAGGTTTAAGAGAAGTTGAGAGGTTTTGGATGTTTTAGAGTCAGAAGAGGGATTAGGATTAGTATTAGGAAGGTTTTAGTTTAAAAAAAAGTAATATTTAAGGTTAGAAATTGAGTAAAATAGCGCTTAGGTTGGCGGGTTACACAGCGGATCGGGCTGACCCTGCAAAATTTTATAGTGATGTCGCGACACAGGGTTTCCATGTTGTGACACCCTTGGTAGTATTTCGACATCGCGACACACCTTGGAATTTTGGGAGTTGAGGGCTATTGTCTTTAATGTTGCAATACAGAGATACCCGTGTTACGACATAGATTTGGTTTTTGAGAGTTATTGAGTCTAACCTCGGTGTTGCGACACAGAGGTGTCATGTCGCAACACCTGCCCTATTTTAGTTCTTCTTCTTGAATTCCAAGGTGCTCGATACGTACTTAACCTAATTCTCAATAAATTTTAAAAAATTATGTCTTAATCTACTTATACTACTATGTTAATCTATTAAAATACAATAACTTGCAAAAATTAAACCAGTCTAAAGAAGATTAGGTGCTACTGCCAGATTCATCTGTCAACTCTGTTAATCTATATTGGGACGTTTTATCTTTATCTTGTTTGTTCAAACTTTTCCAACACCCGTAGTACCACTCCACCTTACTCCGTTTTTCCCGCTCTCGAAACTTGCCTTTTCGTCCTACATCAATCACAAAAATACCATTCCCAGATCAAGGTTGTTAGGGAAATTTATAGATACTGTATAGCTTGCTTTCCCTAAATTTTCCTTATACCCTTTATTTTGTAAGTCACCCATTTAAATGTTTCTATTTCACCATTTATTTTTTTTAGTTCATTTCTGTCTAAGTCAACGGTGGACCTCGAGGTGGCTAAGAAGGGTTTCCCTAGCAAGATGGGGATCTAATAGTCTGCTTCAAAATCTAAGATTACAAAGTCCACTGGAACAGTAACTCTACGCACCTTAACCAACACATGTTCAAGCATCCCTTTTGGTTGAACCAAAGATTTGTTGGCTAGCTGCAATATGAATTGGGTGTTTTCAAGTTCCCCTAGCCTGAGTTTCTTATATATTGATAAGGGCATTAGATTAATACTAGCTCCTAGGTCACATAAAATCTTACTCAAGTGTATGTCCCCTATTTTTATTAGAATCGTAAAACTTCTTGGGTCTTTCAATTTTGTGGGTATCAGATTAGTGATTATCTCTCCACAATATATGTTGATGTTAATTTGGTTTCCCTTTCCATTTTGTAGGTATCAGGCTATGCATATATTGGAATTTGGAATTTGTTTCTTTGATTCGATGAGGGGTAGTTCAACATTAAGTGATTCGAATAAGTTTAGTAAACTTAAACATTCTGCTTCATTCCTTTGTTGTTTGTTCTCTGACCTTTAGGGGAACTATATCTTTGTGGGGACAAGCTTAGTGTTTGGCATATTTTTAGGTTCAGTTGCCAACTCAGCCTAGTTCTGACTCTACTTTAGCATCATCTTTTAGAGTAATCTTTTCTTGAGAGTCATTGGCAGCTTTTGTATCGTCATCTAAAGTCCAGTCAACCAGGCTTCTTAAAACTTTACCTATTTGGAATGCTATTGTCATTGATTGCTCCTTCTCATTTTTTTGAGGGTTATATTTGATATTGCTCAAAATGCTGGTAAACTTACGGGGGTGTTCGATGATATCGATGCTCCGATCACTATTTCATTGGGTTTTGGGGGTTTCGTTTCTTCGTTGGCTCAACTCTATCATTAACCATCTTTGATTTTCCATAATCTCCCATTCTTCATACTCCCACTTTGTATATTTTGTCATTGTAGTTCATTTAATCATCAGACCACATATAATCGAATTCATCCATAACTAAATCATATTTCCAAATTACTCACAGTTATTACCTGAGCATGTATCTTTCTCCTATGGGATGTGCATTGAGATATTCAAAGAAGAGAAAAATGTTAGCAGGTGAAAATAAAAGTGAATAAAAATAAGAATTAAAAATCGTATCTATAATTTAAAAATTTTCTAACTATCCTACTAAATGTAAAAATTAAAACTAATCTAGTGGTGTTACCTTCCCAGCAACAACGCCAACTATAACAGACTGTTTTCAGTGAAATCAAAACAGTGGTTTTGAGACCACAAATATGAAGTCAAAAAATTTATTTTATTATTATGTTATGGTCTATAGTATGATAGTATTACCGTATAAAAAATTCGTTTAGAAATTTTACTGTTTACATGCTTTATTTGATAGAAAGGACTAAATCACGTTGAGTGCAAAAGTTGAGTTCTAATAGCTAATGGTATTAAATAGCTATAGGACTTTAAAGTGGAGGTCCTTATATGGTAGTTAGCCCATTAATGTTGATAGTGGATGAGCATGGTTTGGCATTATTGAAATTTTGTTTAGTTTTTAAGGTTAATTTTGGAAATTTGTAAATAAAAGGTTAACAAAAATAAAACCAAATTATCATCATCTTCCATTATCATTTTCACAACTGAAACTTAGAGAGAAAGAAACCATTTTTAGTGTTTAGCATTCAGCAACCCTAATTCCTTCAATTAGGTATGTATTTTTAATCCGTTTTTAATGATTTTTATGTTTTCGGGATCGTTGTAGCTTAATCTAGCTAGCCCGGGAACTAATTTATCAAATTGTTAAACTGTTAGGGTTTTACCATTGATGAACATGCTTGAGTTTTGAAGTCTAATGTTAGAAAATGAATGGTTGTTGTTAGATAAGCAATTTTTGTAAAAGAATTTTTGATAAAATTATCATTTAGGGGCTAAATTAAAAAATGTGATAAATTCATGGTAAAATTTGTGAAATATGTGGGTTGCTACAAGCATGTAAAAAAATCGGTTAGGCTTGGGTAGGGGAAAAATTGCACGAATTTCATTTTCCAAGATTAGGGACTAAATTGCAAAAAAATTAAAAGTATAGGGGTAAAATGGTAATTTTCTAAAAAATATGTTGGACTAAATTGAATATGAAATGTATCCGAAGTCAAAAATTTTCTGAGATTAGTTGGTTACTACCGAAGGTTCATTAAAGGGTTCTCGATGATAGCTACATCAATGACGCAACGCTTACAGAAGGATGTGGAATTTGAATGGTCTGAGAAATGTCAGCGAAGTTTCAATCAGTTGAAAGCACTGTCGACTGAGGCACCAATTTTGCTTCAACCTGAATCGGGTAAAGGATTCGTGATTTTCAATTATGCATCTTTAAATGGTTTAGGTTGTGTTTTGATGCAGGAAGGCAAAGTAATCGCTTATGCTTCCAGACAGTTAAAGTCACACGAAAAGAACTATCTGACACATCACCTAGAGTTGGCAGCAATTATGTTTGCGTTGAAAATTTGGCGACACCTTTTGTTCAGAAAAAAATGTCATATATTTATTGATCACAAGAGTTTGAAGTATTTGACGTCGTATAAATATTTGAATCTAAGACAACATAGATGGCTCAAGTTGCTAAAAGATTATGAATTGATCATTGATTATCATCAGGGAAAAGTGAATGTAATTGTTAATGCTTTGAGTTGAAAATCTTTATTTGCTCTGCGAGCAATGAAAACGTGATTGCCATTATTTGATGATGGTTCAATCTTAGCTGAGTTGAAAGCTAGACCGATGTTTTTATAGCAAATCTATGAAGCTCAGAAATATGATGATGATTTGCTAGCTCAATGAGCATAGTGTAAGTCGACTTCTGATGCAGAATTTTAGATAAGACCCAATGATTGTTTATTGTTCAGAGGTAGAGTTTGTGTATCGTAGATTCCAGAGCTTATCGAAAAAATTTTGCACGAAGCTCATAGTGGTAGCTTGTCTATTCATCCAGGAAGCAATAAAATGTACAGTGATCTGAGACAGATGTACTGGTGGTCGGGAATGAAATGCAAGATATCTGATTTTGTATCTAGATGTTTGGTATGTCAGCAAGTTAAAGCTGAACATCAGGTACCTTCAAGACTATTACAGCCAGTGATGATACCGGAGTGGAAATAGGATAGAGTTACTATGGATTTCGTATCGACTTTACCTTTGTCACCGAGAAAGAAAAATGCCATTTGGGTTATTATAGATCGTTTGACAAAGTCTGCATATTTTATTCCGGTACATACAGACTACTCCCTTGACAGATTAGTTGAGTTATACGTTTTAGAGATTGTCAGATTACACGGAGTGCCAGTTTCCATTATTTCGGATAGAGATCTGCGGTTTACATCATGATTTTAGAGAAAGTTACAGAAAGCTCTTGCTACGCAGTTGTATTTTAGCACTACATTTCACCCTTAGACCGATGGTCAATCCGAGCGTGTGATTTAGATTCTTGATGATATATTTCATTGCTGTGTATTAGAGTTTGAAGGTAACTAGGAAAAATATTTATCGTTGGTTGAATTCGCGTATAAGAAAAATTTTCAATCGAGCATAAATATGGCACCATATGAGGCTCTGTATGGCCGTAAATGTCGAACTCTGCTATACTAGACTAAGCTCAGTGAGAAAAAGAAACACAGGGTTGATTTGATTCGCAAGACCGAAGATAAAGTAAAAGTTAATCAAGATAGTTTGAAAGCAGCTTCGGATCGTCAGAAATCATATACGGATCTTAAATGTAAAGACATTGAATTTCAAGTCGGTGATAGAGTGTTTCTGAAAGTATCGCCTTGGAAGAAAGTCCTTCTATTTGGTTGCAAAGGAAAGTTGAGTCCTCGATTTATCGGGCCGTAAGAGATTACTGAAAGAATCAGACCTATTACGTATCGATTAGCTCTACCGTCAAAAATATTCGTAATGTCTTTCACATGTCTATGTTATGACAGTACCAATATGGTCGTTCACATGTAATCTCCTTGACAGATATTAAGAATTAGTCAGATATGTCGTGTAGTGAAGAACAGATAAGAATTCTGGCACGAGAGGTGAAAGAATAGAGAAACAAGAACATAGTTTTAGTAAAAGTTCTTTAGCAATGACACAGAACAGAATAAGCCACCTGGGAACCTGAGGAAGCTATGAGAAATCAATACCCAAACCTCTTTTTTGTTATGATTTTTGGGGACAAAAATCCTTTTAGGGGGAAAGTTGTAATAGCCCGTTTTCATTGAAATCAGAACACTGGTTTTGGGACCACAAATCTGAAGTCAAAAAATTTATTTTTTTATATTTTTATGGTCTACAGCATGATAGTATTACCATATAAAAAATTTGTTTAGAAATTTTACCATTTACATGTTTAATTTGACAAAAAGGACTAAATCATGTTGAGTGCAAAAGTTGAGTTCTAATAGCTAATGGTATTAAATAGCTATAGGACTTTAAAGTGGAGGTCCTTATATGGTAATTAGCCTATTAATGTTGATAATGGATTAGCATGGTTTGTCATTATTGAAATTTTAGTTAGTTTTTAAGATTAATTTTGGAAATTTGTAAGTAAAAGGTTAATTAAAATAAAACCAAACCATTATCTTCCATTATCATTTTCACAACCGAAACTTAACGAGAAGGAATCCATTTTTGGTGTTTAACATTCGGCAACCCTAATTCCTTCAATTAGGTATGTATTTTTAATCTGTTTTTAATGATTTTTATGCTTTCGGGATCGTTGTAGCTCAATCTAGCTATCCGGAGAATTAATTTGTGAAACTGTTAAACTGTTAGGGTTTTACCATTAATGAACATGCTTGAGTTTGAAGTCTGATGTTAGAAAATCAATGGTTTTTGTTAGATAAACAACTTTTGCAAAGGAATTTTTTGATGAAATTATCAATTAAGGGCTAAATTGAAAAATGTGATAAATTCATGGTAAAATTTGTGAAATATGTAGGCTTTTACAAGCATGTATAAAAATTAGCTAGGCTTGGGAAGGGAAAAATTGCATGAATTTCATTTTTCGAGCCTAGGGACTAAATTGCAAAGAAATTAAAAGTATAGGTGCAAAATGGTAATTTTTCCAAAAAAATGTGTTGGACTAAATTGAATATGAAATATATTGAATTGGGTTAAATTTATCTATATAGATCCGGTCAAACCTCGTACGGAGTTAGATCGAGGCAAAGAGAAAATCTATGATTAATCCTCTCCATATCTACGTATACCCGTCGAGGTAAATTCGTGTAATTAAATTGAGTATTTATATATTTTAATTAAATTATATGTATGTGATTTGAATAATTACCATGTATAAATATCGATCACATACCCGACGACGTACGACGATTACTGAGTCCCACCTAAACCTTAGGAATTTGTAGGATACAAATGACATGTCATTAGGGTTACCGATTCTCAACTCGTATGAGCTTACAGATTTGTAGCTCTTGAGAGCTTACCGGTTCTCAACTCATGTGAGCTTACCAATTCTCAGCTCGTATGAGCTTACCTATTTACATCTCGTGAGAGCATACCGATTCATAGCTCGTCTGAGCATACATGTACAGAAATTGACGGATTATAGTTTAGCGCACAATGTGTGAGCTATCCCGAGTATCCAACGATATTCTAAATGGTTCAACGGGAAATTTTCTATTACAAGATGATATGAGTTCTATACAAATTATCACAGGTATATACAAGAATTATATGGAAATTGATAATATATGATATATTGAAACATGAAATGGATGATACATGTATATAAAACTTGCTTAATTATTATGTTCATCCATGTTTATTGGCTATTATATGTGTTTTACATGGCTAACATGTTGGTGAATGTGTGTAACACCCCTAACCCGTATCCAACACCGGGACAGGACTCGAGGCATTACCAAAACTTTACACTTTCAATATACTAACTTAGGTCACGAAATTTCATTTAAATTTAAAACTTTTCAATCATGAACATCTCGCCTCTTGTAAAGGACTTCGAGACCTACAACATATCAGAAAGTAATGCAAGACAAATACGGGCATGTTCGATTAACCTTGGGCTTCTCAGAAAATTTTTCTTAGCATAAAGGGACACACGCCCGTGTAAATTGGGCCGTGTGGACTCACACGCCCGTGTATCTTGACGCACGCCCATGCCCTTCAACCGTGGACAACACTGACTTATAAACACGGCCATGGAAACACGCTCGTGCTGCCTGCCCGTGGACGAAACTGTCATTTTAACACGGCCATGATAAATGCCCGTGTGGCCTACCCGTGTACAAATTTGAGCTAAAACTTTAAGTGCAGGGGACACATGGCCATAACACACGCCCATGGGAGGGAATCGTGTGTCACACACGGCCTAGACACACGCCCGTGTGTCCAACCATGTGGACTTTATTAGGCTATTTTCCAAGCCTTTAGTCACCTTTTTCTACTACTTGTGTTTAGTGGTTACCAAGTTTGAGAGAAAACATAATTTTACTCTTATAAATAACCTTAATGAAAATAGTTGTATGGAAACCTCATATCATTGGTTTCATACATAAATGGTTATTTCCTCTTTAGTATCATGGGTTCCCATGTTACATTAATCCATCCGAAATTGGCTCATTCATGTGACTCATTGCTAATTGATAGCAACCCATCCTTAGTAATTAAAACCATGCATAAAATCGTAGGTCATAGCCTACTTAAATTAAGCTAATTTTCATGGCCATATACAAAGAGATAAACATATTTCTACATGCCTTTACTTTGCAAATCAAATGACACATATAATAAAATACTCAAAAGTACTATATACACGCCATTTAACAAAATAAACAGAGTCTTTATAACAAAGCTTGTTTAGTTGATAGTGTGTTGACTCTCCCATTGTCCTCCAATCTTTTCGAGTCCTCGAGCTCTGTGAGACAGGGAAAAAAAAAGGGGTAAGCACTTACATGCTTAGTAAGCTCAAATAACCGGAAAGTAAACTTACTCAATAATTAGCATACATCCATATCTAAATCATGAAATCATCCATTATGAAATGATTTCCTATCACATGCACTCAATCAATGAGTTAGTTACATAACAAATCATCATGTAATTTATATAAATGAGCTCATCATTCATCATCTTGTTAACATACATCATATTATCCCGTTGAGTTTCTAGGAAATCTCGATGGAGTACCCATTATCCATCAATTCCTATAAATGATCATTTCACATATATGCACTCCCGCGAACCTCACATCCCATGGTAGGATAAACAGTCCAGGCTAAATCCTCCATTTCATGAACTCATAAGGTGATGTCGGGGTTACCAGTCCAGGCTAAATCCCTTATAGCGACAAACACCCTTAATGAGTTCGGATCTGAATTACCAATCCAGGCTAAATTCAAACCCTAATTGGATTACCCGTCCAGGCTAAATCCATATTGCACAAATATTCTTCGGGAGGCTTGATCATTCAAGAACACCCGTCCGGGCTAGATTCCTTTCCATATTTGAGATCACGGATTACCCGTCCGAGCTAAATAATTACTTCAACACATGCAGGTTCTCAGTTCACATGTAAAACATGGTTTATCCATCGAATTCCCTTTTTAACCTCAACCAAGACAGTTATCAACAACTCATTACCAAAGGTGCGTTTCATGCATTTTCATACCATCAATAAATGAAAATATCATGCATTCATAAATCATACAATTATGTATATTAGGGGTTTACTTTAAGTTATCCGAACTTACCTGGTATTATTTTCGGGATTGTATTTCGGTTATTTCGAAACCTTGAGTTTACCACGATTGACCTCCGAAATTTGTTCCTTGGGGTCTATAATAGCAAAATTAACTCATTAATACACTACATTATGCATTTCAAGTTTAATATCCACCCCTGGTCCAAATGACCGTTTTGCCCCTAACTTTTCATATATTTACAATTTAGTCTCTAGGCTCGGATAATGAAATACATGCACTTTCTATCTTACCTAAGCCTAGCTGAACACTTTTCCTTCTTATGGTAGCCCACATTATCCATTATTTTCTCATTTCTACTACACATTTACATCTTTTGCAAAATGGTCTTTATAAGGGTTTCTCATGAAAATCAACTAGAAAAAGATGTTCAACATACATTAATCTTTCATATTCCTCCATAGTCCATCAAAACACAATCAACTCATGCATGGGTAAATTTTTAAACATTAACTCTAGCATGAATTATGGGTAGAAATGGAGGGATCAAGCTACCGGGATTTCAAAAATACAAAGAACATGAAAAACGGGGCTTGGGAGCACATACTATTGAGCTTGAAAATTGAAGAAACACTAGGTATGGTGTCCTCCAAATTTCGACAGCTATGGAAAGAAGATGAGCATATTTTTGCTCCATTTTTCTCTTTTTATTTCATTAAAATGCTTAATGACCAAAATACCCTTATGCCCTTTCTTTAAAATTTCATCAATGCAAGCCCATTTTTGTCCAAAAATTTAGAATTTGGGCATATTGCTCTCCAAGACCTTCTAATTCATAATCTAAAGCAATTTCATACAAATTTCTTCTAGAAACTAAGTATTGCAATTTATTCAATTTAGTCCCTAATTTCCAATTGGACATCTTATACTTATAATTTCTTCATAAAACTATAAAAAATGCATATACCCATATTCTAGGCCTCATAATAACCATAAAATAAATATTTTGATGTCAGATTTATGGTCCCGAAACCACTATTCTGACTAGGCCCTATTTTGGGATGTTACATTTCTCCCCCCTTAGGGACTTTCGTCCTCGAAAGTCTTACCAGAAAACAAATTTGAATATTTGTTTTCTCATGGTTTCTTCCGGCTCCCATGTAGCTTCTTCAGCACCATGTCGATGCCATAAAACTTTTACAAGAGCCACATCTTTATTTATCAACTATTCAACTTCGCGAGCCAATATCTTAACCGGTTCCTCTCCATAGGTCATGTCCGTTCGAATTTCAATCTCAGTCGATGAAATTACATGAGAGGGGTCTGATCGGTATCTCCTTAACATTGATATATGGAACACATCATGAATCTTTTCCAGTTCGGGTGGCAACGCCAAACGATAGGATAACGGTCTAATTCTTTCGGTAATCTCGTACGGTCTGATAAATCGTGGACTCAGTTTACCTTTTCAACTAAATCTCAATACCTTTTTCCATAGAGATACTTTCAAAAATACTCTATCCCTAACTTGGAATTTAATTTCCTTTCTTTTAAGATCAGCATAAGACTTTTGCCTATCTGATGCCGCTTTTAGACAATCCCGTATCACTTTAACCTTTTCTTCAGTTTCTTTAATCAGATCAACTCCATGAATCCGATTTTCCTTGAGTTTCGTCCAGTACAATAGAGTTCGGCACTTCCTACCATACAAGGCTTCATAAGGTGCCATCCTTAAACTTGTTTGGAAACTATTATTGTAGGCAAATTCTACCAATGGTAGGTATTTTTCCCAACTACCTTGAAATTCAATGATGCAACATCGCAACATGTCTTCAAGAATCTGAATCATCCGCTCAGACTGACTATCAGTCTGAGGGAGAAAAGCTATACTAAAGCACAAATTTGTACCCAAGGCTTCTTGTAACTTCTTCTAGAATCTCAAAGTGAACCTCGGGTCTCTGTCCGAAATAATCGAAAGTGGTACTCCATGCAATCTTACTATCTCAGAAATGTACAAATCCGCCAATCTATCAAGGGAATAATCTGTTCTTACCGGGATGAAATGAGCCAACTTTGTCAATTTGTCCACTATGACCCATATGGCATCTTTCTTTTTCGGAGTCTTAGGTAGTCCTGTACGAAGTCCATGGTAATTCTATCCCATTTCCATTTGGGGACCATTACAGGCTATAACATTCTTGAAGGCACTTGATGTTTAGCTTTAACTTGCTGACATACTAGGCATTTCGATACAAATTCAGAAACATCTCCTTTCATGCAGTTCCACTAGTACGTCTTCTTTAAATCATTGTATATCTTGGTACTTCCCTGGTGAACAGACAAATGACTGTTATGTGCTTCTTACAAAATCTTCTGAATAAGTTCATTGTCTTTGGGTACACAAACCCTATCTTTGAACATCAAACATCCGTCAGGACTAATTCGAAAATCGGACTCAATCCCAGACTTACATTGAGCCCTTTTTGCTTGCAAGTCATCATCATTTAACTGAGCATCATGAATTTCCTACAGAAATGTCATCCTAGCCTCCAGCTCTACCAAAACTAAACCATCATCGAGCAAGGTCAGACGAGCATCCATAGCTCTCAAGACATACAAGGATTTTCTACTCAGTGCATGGGCGACCACATTCGCCTTTCCCGGGTGATAGTCGATAACCAGATCATAATCCTTAATTAATTCTAACTATCTCCGTTGTCTCAAATTTAATTCTTTCTGAGTCATCAAGTATTTCAAACTCTTGTGGTCTGTGAATATACAGCAAGTCTCGCCATACAAATAATGCCTCCAAAATTTTAAGGCGAAAACAATAGCGCAAGCTCTAGGTCGTGGGTTGGATAATTCTTCTCGTGAGGCTTCAATTGTCGTAAAGCATAAGCTATCACCTTGCCATCTTGCATAAGCACACACCCCAATCCATTTAAGGATGCATCACTATAGACCACAAATTCTTTTCCTGGTTCAGGTAGCACTAAAATAGGAGCTTCGGTCAGCAATGTCTTTAACTTCTTAAAACTTTGCTAACACTTCTCTGTCCGTTCAAACTTAATGTCTTTCTGTAACAACTTCTTCATCGGAGTCACTATTATGGAAAATCCTTTTACAAACCTTCGATAGTAACCGGCTAAGCCCAAGAAGCTTCTAACCTCGGTTACATTCTTAGGCGATTTCCATTCAACAATTGCAGAAATCTTACTTGGATCAACTTGGATGCCTTCACCCGAAACTATATGACCCAAAAATCCAACTTCCCGGAGCCAAAAGTCACTCTTCCTAAACTTAGCATACAGTTGCTTTTCCCGTAAAGTCTGCAACACAATTCTCAAATGCTTCGCATGCTCTATCTCATCTTTAGAGTAGATCAAAATGTCGTCAATAAACACAACGACAAACTTATCCAAATATGGCCAAAAGATCCTATTCATTAGATCCATAAACACCGCCGGTGCATTCATTAGCCCAAACGGCATAATAAGAAATTCATAATGACCATACCTCGTTCTAAAAGCTGTCTTGGGTACATCCGAGTCTTTAATTCACAGCTGATAATAACCATACCTCAAGTCTATCTTGGAGAATACAATGGCTCCTCTCAACTGGTCAAACAAATCATCGATCCTTGGCAAAGGATACTTATTCTTAATAGTCACCTTGTTCAGTTGTCGATAATCAATACATAACCTCATCGAACCATTTTTCTTCTTTACAAACAACATGAGGGCACCCCAAGGTGAAAAACTTGGCCTAGCGAATCCTTTGTCCGTCAGCTCTTGCAACTGTGCTTTTAACTCCTTCAGCTCAGTAGGTGCATTCTGTACGGGGCAATAGAAATGAGAGTCGTCCCTGGCACCAATTCCATACCAAACTCTATCTCTCTTTCAGGAGGTAATCCAGGTAACTCCTACGGAAACACATCTGGGTACTCACATATTATCGGTACAGACTCAATCTTCAGCTCTGTTTCCTTAGTTTTCAGTACAAATGTAAGGTAGGCTTCATATCCTTTTCTTATATATCTCTGGGCAACCATTGTCGTGATTACAACCGGCGGCAAACCCAATTCTCCTTATTCGACCCGTAGAATCTTACCATCCAAACATTTCAACTTAATATACTTACTACCACAATTCTAAATTACATCATGAAGGGCTAACCAATCCATACCAAGTATTACATCAAATTCATCAAATGGTAACAACATAAGGTTAGCCGGAAAATAATGACCTTGAATTGTCAAAGGACAATTCTTACAGACTTTATCAACTAGGACTGATCTGCCTAGTGGGCTTGACACTTTAATGATGAATTCTATAGGTTCAACGGATATGTTCATAATGGACGCTAATCTCATGCAGATATATGAATGCGTTGACCCCAGGTCAATTAAAGCAACAACACTTGTATTAAAAAGAGAGAAAGTACCCGTAATAACATCAAGAGTAGAGGCTTCCTCTCGAGCACGTATCACATACGTTCTTACTGGGGCTCGAACTTTTGATTTTGCAGTGTCTTTAGTCATGACTCAACTTCCACTAGCACTCCCAAGGTATCTCGGAGGCCTACCTCGTGGAACGGGAGCATTCGAATTCAGAGCTAATTCCTCATCTTTTTCAGCTCATTCTGGGCAGTCTCTAAGAAAATGATCAAGAGAACTACATCTGAAACATACGCTGCTTTTCATTCGGCACTCTCCGAAATGAAATTTGTTGCAGCTCTTACACTTCGGTTTTTTATCATCTATACTCCCCACACTAGTCACCATCGGGGAGGAAGACTTTTGACCTCGTCGCTTAGAGCTTCTTAATCTACCCGAGTATCCCACTGACGAAGTGGAGCGTTCATGCAGGCTCCTGGCTTTCTTCGTGGAGAACGAGAGTATTTGACTGCTAGACCTCTTACTCGTAACTCGAGCCTCTCTCTTAGCTTGTTTTCTTTCATTATTAAGTTCTTCGGCCTTCTTGGCTCGATCGGCCAATACGGCAAACTCCTATATTTCCAAGATCCAAATCAATAACTTGATGTCCTCATTCAGACCTTCCTCAAAGTGTTTACACATTTTCGATTCAGTTTGGACCCATTCAGTTGCGTACTGACTTATTTGTACAAACTCTTTCTCGTATTCCGCTACAGTCTTGTTACCTTGTTTGAGTTCCAGGAACTCCTTTCGCTGCGAGTCCAAAAACTGTTGGCTAATATATTTTTTCCTAAACTCTGATTGGAAGAAATCCCAAGTAACATTTTTCTTCGGCATTACCGACGATACAGTTTTCCACCAATTGTATGCAGTGTCCTTCAAAAGAGACACAGCACACTTCAAATACTCCTCGGGTGTGCATGACAAATTATCTAGCACCCGCGTAGTGTTCTCGAGCCAAAACTCAGCTCTTTCAGCGTCATCATCAACTTTCATTTTGAATTCCTTAGCCCCATACTTCCTAAGTTTATCTACCGGGGCTTTACCGATTCTCACCAGTGCCATACCTCGTGGCATATCCTCATCAGTTTGGTTAGGGGAATGGGAGGTCTCAGTATATTGGGGCGATTTCTTAGATAATCCTCAAACCATTCATCCATCATATCAAAGAAGGTAGCTCGAGCCTCTTTTCTGCCTTCTGACATTAGCCTTATACTACTTCTAGATACAGCTCACTATACGGAAGCTGGAGCATGGCTCTCGGCTCCCTCAGACTCATTTTGTGCTTGATTGGAAGACATTTACTATATTCAAAACAATTTAAACAATTAGGAGACGTCACACTATCAACACTCGAATAGTGGCATGTATAGCGAACTTTAACATCCCCTACGGTAGTCCTAGAACCGACTAAATCGTAGCTTTACCAATAAATGTAACACCCCTAACCCATATCCAACACCGGGACAGGGCTCGAGGCATTACCGGAACTTTACACTTTCAGTATACTAACTCAGGTCACGAAATTTCATTTAAATTTAAAACTTTTCAATTAAGAACATCTCGTGTCTTGTATAGGACTTCGAGACCTACAACATATCAGAAAGTAATGCGGGACAAATACGGGCACGTTCGATTAACCTTGGGCTTCTCAGAAAATTTTTCTTATCATAAAGGGACATACGCTCGTGTATATTGGGCCGTGTGGACTCACATGTTCGTGTATCTTGAGGCACGCCCATGCCCTTCAATCGTGGACAACACTGACTTATCAACACGGCCATGGAAACACGCCCGTGCTGCCTACCAGTGGACAAAACTGTCATTTTAATACGGCCATGATGTACGCCTGTGTGGCCTACCCGTGTACAACTTTGAGCTAAAATTTTAAGTGTAGGGGGCACACGGCCATAGCACACGCCCATGGGAGGGAATCGTGTGTCACACACAGCCTAGACACATGCCCGTGTATCCAACCATGTGGACTTTATCAGGCTATTTTTCAAGCCTTTAGTCACCTCTTTCTACTACTTTGTGTTTAGTGGTTACCAAGTTTGAGAGAAAACATAATTTTATGCTTGTAAATAACCTTAATGAAAA
Source organism: Gossypium arboreum (assembly GCF_025698485.1). Taxonomy (NCBI): domain Eukaryota; kingdom Viridiplantae; phylum Streptophyta; class Magnoliopsida; order Malvales; family Malvaceae; genus Gossypium; species Gossypium arboreum. The sequence continues at coordinate 103,701,062 of NC_069080.1, forward strand.
TAGTTGTTGGAAACCTCATATCATTGGTTTCATACATAAATGGTTATTTCCTCTTTAGTATCATGGGTTCCCGTCTTACATTAATCCATCCGAAATCGGTTCATTCATGTGACTCATTGCCAATTGATAGCAACCCATCATTAGTAATTAAAACCATGTATAAAATCGTAGGTCATAGCTTACTTAAATTAAGCCAATTTTCATGGCCATATACAAAGAGATAAACATATTTCTACATGCATATTTCTACATGCCTTTACTTGGCAAATCAAATGACACATATAATAAAATACTCAAAAGTACTATACATGCCATTTAACAAAATAAACAGAGTCTTTATACCAAAGCTTGTTTAGTTAATAGTGTGTTGACTCTCCAATTATCCTCAAATCCTTTCGAGTCCTCGAGCTCTGTGAGATAAGGAAAAAGAGAGGGGTAAGCTTTTACATGCTTTGTAAGCTCGAATAACCGGAAAGTAAACTTACCAAGTAATTAGCATACATCCATATCTAAATCATGAAATCATCCATTATGAAATGATTTCCTATCACATACAGTCAATCAATGAGTTAGTTGCATAACAAAGCATCATGTAATTTATATAGATGAGCTCATCATTCATCATCTTGTTAACATACATCATATTATCCCGTTGAGTTTCTAGGAAATCTCGATGGAGTACCCATTATTCGTCAATTCTTATGAATGATCATTTCACGTATATGCACTCCCACGAACCTCACATCCCATGGCAAGATTACCAGTCCAGGCTAAATCCTCCATATCATGAACTTGTAAGGTGATGTCGGGGTTACCAGTCCAGGCTAAATCTCTTATAGCGATAAACACCCTTAATGAGTTCGGACCTGAATTACCAGTCCAGGCTAAATTCAGACCCTAATCGGATTACCCATCCGGGCTAAATCCATATTGCACACATATTCTTCGAGAGGCTTGATCATTTAAGGAACACCCGTCTAGGCTAGATTCCTTTCCATATTTGAGAACACCGATTACCCGTCCGGGCTAAATCATTACTGCAACACATGCAGGTTCTCAGTTCACATGTAAAACATGGTTTATCCATCGAATTCCCTTTTTAACCTCAACCGAGACAGTTATCAACAAGTCATTACCAAAGGTGCATTTCATGCATTTTCATACCATCAATAAATGAAAATATCATTCAGTCATAAACCATACAATTATGTATATTAGGGGTTTACTTTAAGTTATCCAAACTTACCTAGTATTCTTTTCGGGATTGTGTATCGGTTATTCCGAAACCTTGCGCTTACCAGGATTGACCTCCAAAATTTTTTCCTCGGGGTCTATAACAGCAAAATTAACTCATTAATACACTACGTTATGCATTTCAAGTTTAATATCTACCCCTGGTCCAAATGACCGTTTTGCCCCTAACCTTTCACATTTTTACGATTTAGTCTGTAGGCTCGGATAATGAAACACGTGCACTTTCTATCTTACCCAAGCCTAGCCGAACACTTTTCCTTCTTATGGTAGCCCACATTATCCATTATTTTCTCATTTCTACCACACATTTACATCTTTTGTAAAATGGTCCTTATAAGGGTTTCTCATGAAAATCAACTAGAAAAAGATGTTCAAAACACATTAATCTTTCATATTCCTCCATAGTCCATCAAAACACAATCAACTCATGCATGGGTAAATTTTTAAACATGAACCCTAGCATGAAATATGGGTAGAAATGGAGAGATCAAGCTACTGAGATTTCAAAAATACAAAGAACATGAAAAATGGGGCTCGGGAGCACTTACTATTGAGATTGAAAATTGAAGAAACCCTAGGTATGGTGTCCTCCAAATTTTGACAGATATGGGAAGAAGATGAGCATATTTTTGCTCCATTTTTCTCTTTTTATTTCATTAAAATGCTTAATGACTAAAATGCCCTTATGCCCTTTCTTTAAAATTTCATCCATGCAAGCCCATTTTTGTCCAAAAATTTAGAATTTGGGAAAATTGCTCTCCAAGACCTTCTAATACATAATCTAAAGAAATTTCATACAAATTGCTTCTAGAAACTAAGTTTTTCAATTTATTCAATTTAGTCCCTAATTTCTAATTGGACATCTTATACTTAGAATTTCTTCATGAAACTTTAACAAATACATCTAATCATATTCTAGGCCTCATAATAACCATAAAATAAATATTTTTATGTCGAATTTGTGGTCCCAACACCACTATTCTGACTAGGCCCTATTTCGGGATGTTACAATATGTGCTTAGGCTTATGGCCAAATTGAGTTGGAATATACTATGTTTACTTACCTAAATTGTGACTAAATGGTAAGTTAAGTTCTATGTTATACGAACTTACTAAGCTTAAATGCTTACTCTATGTATTTTTTCGTGTTTTATAGTGAATCAGAAGCTCATTCGGGTTGGAAGCTTGTTTGAGCTTATGTTTTGGCACCTTTTGGTATGTGTATAAGTAGCTTTAATATGGTTGATGTTTGGCTTGATTGGTAAATTATGAATGGTAAAATGATAGTTAAGTGTGCATATGGTATATGTGTCAGGTGTTATGATCCATACGGTAAATTGATGCTTGTTAAAGAATGGCATTTTGGTGTCAAATGGTTGTATTTTGGTAAATAAGATACATGGTATGTATTGATGCAAGTATGCACACATGTTATTTAGTTATTTGGTTAAATTGAACATATGGTTGGTTATGTTTATAAATTGTCATTTAAGGTGCCTAAGGGCATATTGGTTGTATGTAAATATACCATTTGTATAAGGCTAGAAAAAGCATGGTTTTGGTACCTTATTATGCCTTGCTTATATGCATAATGTTGGGTGTAAGTTTATACCAAATTGGGTGAGAAATATGGCTTGTAAAATGGCCTATTTTTGTCCACATGGGCGTATTTCTCAGTGTGTGTGACACACAACCAGGTGACACAACCGTGTGCCCCCTGTAGCTTTCAAAGGGTTGCAAGTTAGGATGTTACATGGCCTAGCACACAGGTGTGTGAGGTTACTTCGAAGGGTACACGGCCTAGCACACGGGCGTGGAGCTTGGCCGTGTGGCCCAAGTCAGTGAGATACACGGGCTGAGACACAACCATGTGTCCCTATTTCGAATGCCCAGTACACGGCCTAAGACACGGGCATGTCTCTTGGTCGTGTGAGTTACACAGCCTGGCCGCATAGCCGTGTGATCCTTGGAATGTTGAAAATTTTCAATATTTTTTGAAAAATTCTTTGAGTTCTTGATTTAGTCCCAACTTGTTTCTAATGCGTATTTAGGGCCTCGAGGTCTCTTATAAGGGACAATATGTATGATTTGTTTAAAATGTTTAAAATTTCTGTCCGTTTGATTTGTAAACTCCAGTAATACTCCGTAACTATATTCTAGCGACGGATTCGGGTTAGGGGTGTCACACCAACAACTTGACTGCATTCGGACGTACTAATCTCAAGACTAAATCCTGCAACGAAATGTAATCATTGGGTGGTTTCCACAAATATATAGGTCAGGTTGTAATATAGATTTATACATCGAAGTATTGGAGTACTTTAAGGATTGTACCCAATGGAGGCAAAACTAAACTAATTCTAACTTCTACGTTAACAGATATAGTTAGTAATTTAATTAAACTATATTATGATGAATCCTAAAGTGATGAAAAAACATATTTTATAAAAAAAAATTAAAATGTATAAAAACAAAAAAGAGAAAATAATTTGTAGATTTTACCATTTCTAAGGACGGAAGACTAACTTGTTTCGATGGTCATAACTAACTCCTATTTTGGGTTCTATTCAATCAACTAGTTATTAACCTAGCAGGATCTCTCGATCTTCCACTAAACTAATGAGTTGGCAAGAACTACTTATCTCCCAAGCTCACTGTCCAGACCAAATTGGGGTCAGGTGTTCACGGATAGAAAATACCAATTTTGGGTTCATTTCCACCTAGATGACTTCCTAGGGTTGTCAAGCCTAGGGTTTTAAGTTTTTCCTATCCCAACTAGTTAATCCGCTAAGAAACCCTACATAAGAGTTAATTATTCCCACGTCCACTCGTTAATCCCCCATAAGGGATTAGTTCTCCATGGATATAATAAACATCACAAACTTAATTGAAAAAATAAACATAAAGAACAAATTAAGTTAAGAATTTAAGAAGAATCCTGATATATTGATATAGCATGAATGGTAATCCACAAAGAGTCGATTGTCTCAACAAATTAGATTCTCTGAAGAGAAAAATAGAAACGAAAGTAAAATTACAATGATAAAAGAAACCTAAGTACAAAATAAACTAGAAAGAAACTGAAAATAAAACTAATGGAAAGCCATCTATTGAAACTTGAATAAAAAACTATTTATGAAGCATTTAGAGTGGTCTATTTATAGGCTTAAGGTTGGTCGTTGTCCATTGACCTAGTTCGATTTACGTTTTTTCCATTAAAAAGTGTTGTGTGGACCAAAACACCATTGGCTCATCCATTCCCCTTGTCAAAGTGGTGTCACGACAACCTCTAGTTTGTGTTACGACATTGAAGGCAATTTGCTCCTTTTTAATGCTCTGCTTACTATGTTGCAACATCAATGCTTCGTGTTGCAACATAATGACCAATCTCAGCTTCTTATACCTCCGAATAATGTCCTGCACACTCATTGAATACGCTTGCCTTCCTTTAGGCTCATTTTAGCCCTCTAATGTCATAAAAATGGCTCAAATCACACATTATTATTTTTGAACTAAAATTAAAACTAAGTAAAAAACATAACTAATTTGCTTTTATATGATCTCCTCAAGTATAGAAAATGGTTTAATCTACTATAATGAATTGCAACAGATTAAATGGCCAATTTGATTATCATTTGACCACAAGAGAATTCTTCTTACTTTCAGGAAATCTCCTTTGTGAAATCCAAATAGCAATCCTACCGTGGGGTAGTGCATTTTCCATGCCATCACAAGAGACCATTGATGGAGTTCGTAAGTCTTGTTTAGGGACCTTCTCCCACTCAATATTTTAAAAAACATGCAAGGTTTTTATAATTTTTGGTTTCAATCACGTATGATCATTATATGCATCACAAGTACATGTGACATTCTTTTCTAAACTATATGGCATGCTTATCTCATATATGCATGACATGCTATGACAATTTTCTAATATTCACAATAGTCAATCAAACAATTTTGATTCTCTACTATTTTTCTTTTAAGGGAAAAATCGAAGAAGTGAATGTGAACTGTGTGCCAAGTAGGTTCCCAAGAAAGAGAGGTGAGTCATTTTTGACTACTTAAAAACCAAGTCTTTCCTTGCCAGGCCCAATCCTAGACACCTTCTCATTACCATACTTCTCACTGTAATCGAATAACCTAAAAAAGTAAATAGAACAATATAACACATGTATTTTCTCATTACAACACTTCTTATCTTTAATAGAACAATTGTGGATCATCTAATACATATATATCACAAAAACATCATAAGTAATTATTAAATAGATATATAAAGAGATGGGTAGTAAAATAAATTTGTCAACCAAGGTTTTCGTGGTTGTATTTCTCGAAAATAAATGAAAAACCAAAATTTACATAGTTTTTTACCACAAGGCGTTCCATGTGTCTTCAACTGCTATCGTTCTATCTTTTCCTCGTCATGGGCACCTTTTTAGAAAAATTACATTTATGTCCTATATCTGTCTCTGGCTCACAAGAATTTTATAAATAAAAATAATCCTACGTGGAGATGATAGTCCATGGTCTATTCTCTAAGAACCACAACCTTAGCAAAAAAAATAATTATATAACAAATATATATAATATTGCATTCATTCACATACATTCCCCTAAACATGCGAATAATTACAAAAATATCACATCTTATCAAATATTAATCAAGCAAGATGAAAAGAGAGTTTTAGTCTCGGTTTACACCATAAACATCGCACAACATGGTGCTCTGATGCCAATTTATGGAAAAATCGCAGTTTAAAAATGGAAAATTAAAATTCTGAAAATCGTCCCGGTTTGTGATGTTTATAACAATAAACCTTAACTGAATTTGTACTTGTGTTTTCGGCTTAGAGAACATTCGTTGTTCCTAAATTTCAACCAAATGATATTCTCCGCTATTCTCGTACCACAAACTGCTTCAAGTGTGGGCTCGACCCAATTGAATCGAAAGACAGAACTAGAAAAAAATTTCTCTCCTTTTGGGGGTGAAAAAAAATTCTCTCTTCTTAATAGAAATCTATAGAGTTGTTATTCCGAAAAGATATATGTAATAGATTAGAATAAATTGTCTCTATTTTTCGACAGAATAACAAAATCTCAAAGTTGTTGTAATAGTCTGTTTTCAATGGTGTCAGAAACGGTGGTTTCGGGACCATGATTCCACGAGTGAGTTTTTATTTTAATATTTATTTAATATTTACGAGTATTTATTAGATTTATATTAAAATTTTCTTAAGAAATATTAATTTTTAGATGGTTAATTTAGTAAAAAGGACTAAATCGTAAAAGGTGAAAAAGTCAATTTCTATTAGTTAAATATGTCAAATAGCTATGAAAAGGTGAATAAGTGGACTCAAAAGGAAATATACCATAAAGTATATTAATGGATAGTTATGGACAAGGTTTAGTTGAAATTTTAATTAATAATAGGGTAAAATGGTGAATTAATAAATAAACATAAAATTAAATAACTAAATATGAAAGAAACATCGTCTTCTTTGTTATTTCTTCCTAAAAACTGAATTCACCATGAGAGGAGATGTTTGAAGGTTCGACTATGGTTCTTCCATGCATGTATGAGTTTTTGAGGCCTGTTTTTGATAATTTTTATGTTTTTATTGTCGTAGTAGCTTATTTAACTAGTCTGGGGGTCAATTTGTAAAATTTTTAAAATTCTAGGGACTTTCCATGAATTTTTTTGAGGTGTTTGTGAATTGAGTTGATAAATTATTATGTTTGGTAGTTAAAATAGACATATTTTGTTAAGTTATTTTTGATGATTTTAAAATTTAGGGATTTATTTAAGAATATGGTAAAATTTAAGGAAAATGTTGTGAAATAATGGAAAATATGGGCTGTATTAGACCCTATGAAAAATCAGCTAGCTTGGTATTTCATTAATTTTTATTAAATTTTGAATTTCGGGTTTAGGGACTAAATTGTCTAAAAGTTAAAATGCTAGGGTTGATTTTGTAAATTTACATTAAAATGGACTATAAGTTTGAATTAATTATTTTAAGCTATTTGAATTATATAATTGAATGAAGTTATTGTCTAGATCAAGATACGAATCAACAAGACTTGAATCATGGTAAAGCTAAGGTTTCAGATTAGTCATCGACTCTACTTTTACAATTATGTTAGTCAAGGTAAGTTCGTATTTAAATTAAAATATTTCATTTGATTTCTAGAAGTGAATTGATATTTATATATGTCTATAAATGGTATTTGAATTTTTTGAATTACGGAAAAACAAACACCGCGATTGAAAGATATCATGTCATTATAATCAAAAAAGAAAATATCATAGTTAAATGATACTATGGCACTGTTTCAGAATTGAGTAAGACCTTGGTTGAAAGATACCATGGCATCCCTAAAACAATGAAAAGGTCGAATAGGATACCATTGAAAAGGTCGAAAAGGATATCAATGAAATGGTTATTATATCAATGTTCTTAGGTAGGTTATGCGAATAAGAAATTATGAATGCATAGTTGAGGTTTGAGATCATGGATGTTTATGTAAAGCAATGTACTAAATAAATTATGTTTCCATGAATTAAATCTTACTAAGCACATCGTGCTTACATGTTGTAACATTCTGGATTTTGAGGTTAGAAGTTTGAGGTATGTGTTTAGGGTTAGCGAGTAGTTAAGCAATTATGATTGATTTCACGTATTAATATTAGGATAAGCTTATTGGTTTGGTGGTTGAATGTGCGATAGTTTATCTCTGGGTTGTGTGTTCAAATCCTCATGTGTGTGTTTTGGGGAATTATTTTTAAGTTTTAAATTTGTTTTAAGTTTTAAAAATAATTATTTATTTTTAGTTTTTATTTTATTTTTATCTCAAAACTCAACAGTTTCACCTTTTTTCCCCCATTTTCCCTGCACATTCTTTTTCCAATTATTTTTTTTAGTCTTTTCATTTTGTTTCCTCTCCCTCCACGTTCTCCCTTATTTTTAAATCTTAAATTTGTTTTAAGTTTTCAAAATAATTATTTATTTTTAGTTTTTATTTTATTTTTATCTCAAAACTCAATAGTTTCACGTTTTTTCACCACTTTCTCTGCACGCTCTTTTTCCAATTATTTTTTTTAGTCTTTTCTTTTTGTTTCCTCTCCCTCTACGTTCTCCCTTCTCTTTTCATTCTTTCCTCTTCTCATTTTCATTTTGGTGATTTTTGGAATGACTGAACTTGTGTTCTTCAAATTAAATCTCGATTTTAGCATTGTCTGAGTTGGTTGATTGTCTTCGTGTGTTCCATTCGATTGGGTTTTGAAATCGAGTAAGAAGTGTCTTTATTTTTAATGGAGGAATTGCTTCAATTTTTTTTGCGCTAATTAATCAAATTCTTATAGTATAGTTTATGTATGCAATTGAGGTTTCCGATCGATTTTGGAGAGGTGAATCGATCAGTTTGTGGTGGTTGGGGCTTTGTTTTAAGGTGTGTTTTCTGAATCATTAAGAGGTTAGGGAGTATTGTTGAAGGAAATTCTCGTTTTTGGCCTGTTTTGGGGTGGTTTCATGACCACACGGGTGGCAACACGGGCATGTTCTACATGAGTGGTCCACACTGTAACACCCCGTACCCGAGTCCGTTACCGGAATCGAACATAAGGTGCACACAAACTTAGTTTAACTATCTTCACAGTCCATTTAGAAATTTCCAGACAAGCTGGTTACTGCGTCAGTGTCCTTTAAAAATCATATCTTGAGTTTCAAAGCTAGAAAATTTGTTTCGTAATTTTTCCCTGAAACAAGACTCATATTTCCATCTACAGATTTTTTTCTAGAATTTTTGGTCGAGCTAATTAGTACAGTTTATTAGTTAAAGTCTCCCCTGTTGCAGGGATCGACTACACTGATCTTCGTGCGTTACGAATTGGATATCTCCCTGTACAGGGCTTCAATACTGATTCCGTTTGTTTCTATAGAAACTAGACTCAGAGAGAAATCTATAAATATATGGCATGACTCCTAATTATCTCTGGTTAATTTACAATGAATTTCTAAAGTCGGAACAGGGGATCCAGAAACCGTTCTGGCCCTGTTTCACGAGAACTTTAATATCTCTTAACATATAATTCATATAACCGTTTCGTTTCTTCCATATGAAAGTAGATTCATCAAGGTTAATTTACATAATTTATTCACTATTTAATTCCATTCCTACAATTTTTAGTGATTTTTCAAATCTACACCACTGCTGCTGTCAGCATCTGTTTTTCAGGTAAACCTTACCTATTTCGTGGTTTCTATGGACCAACTAAAGTTTTGTCATACATAGGTCCACATATAATCATTTTTAGCCATTCCAATGGCTGATCATTTGCTCACACTTCCATTCAGTCCGTAGTCACATCATAAAACCATACATATATACATAAGCACAAATGGTCTAATGCCATACTCCACTTTTACGAGCCATTTTCGCATGGTCGTATTACGCATACATCACAAAAGTACTTAAAACGCAACAAAAGGGTAGTCCTATACATGCCATTTCAAAATCCAACCAAAATATATACCGAAAGGGACTTTGATAGTGTGGGAGACTTCGACTTCCAGAAATCCCGAGTCCGATAGCCGATGAGCCAAAATCTATAGACAGAGAAACAGAGAAACGGAGTAAGCAATTTATGCTTAGTAAGTTAGAGCAAGGGATTCCAGCACAACAAAAGCATAACATTCATATAGCTAACGGATAATTTCACATGCACAAATTCTCAATATCATACTTATTTCACATTCCAACCCCTATATTCATACATAAGGGTTCATCTTAGCCAAATGCCGAAAGCTCATTTCTCGATTGAGCGAATATTATTCGAAGGGAATCAACTATTCCAAAGCACATACGAACATACCTCGTTGCTGGAATTTTCAAGCGTATTAGCTAAAATTTTACAGCAGGTTCATTCATTCTTGAATCACGTATCTTCGGAGTTTAACCGGATATGGCTACACATTCAAATGCCTTCGGACATAGCCCGTTAAGAATCGCATTACGAATGCCTTCGGGACTTAACCCGGATTTAGTAGCCCGCTCGAAAGCCTTCGGATCTTAGTCCAGATTTAGTAACTCGCACGTATGCCGTCGGATCTTAGTCCGGATTTAGTCACTTAGCACAAAGCCTTCGGACTTAGCCGGATATCATTCAATAACCATGTACATTTATCAATAAATCATAACACATTCATATTTCATTTTCATTAGCAAAATTCAAACACAAGTCACTTATCACATTTGCAATTTCGGCTCAATAGCCACACACAAAGAGCATGATTTTAATTTGCTTTAAACATGATCTAATCAATTCAGAATTTAAGCTCTATTACTCAAGAACTTACATAGGATGTCGTCGAACGATTTCAATGGCTATTCGACCACTTTTTCCTTCCCTTTGTCGGATCTAGTTCCCCTTTGCTCTTGAGCTTAATTTAACAAATAAATCGGTTTAATCATTTGAGCATCGAAAGAGGAATACAAGGTACTTAGCCAATATATATACTCGTTAGGCATCAATATGCTTGCCTCTAACCGAATGCATGCACACCAATTTCCCCTCATGTGGCCGAATATGCATGTCCATGTTGAGGCCAATCATACACTTAATACCACACAAAAACAGTATACATTTTACTAACTAACGATTACATATCGTAGCTCAATACACATCTCTCATTTATTTCATAACCAAACATCATCATATGCAAAATATATACCTTGAGATAGTATATATGTCATACCAATACATCATGTGCAACATATATGCATGTAGGTGCAAGGGCGAATCTCAAATTGATTATAACTATCCCATATATTTTCATCATGGTCGAATGTTCCTTCCACACCATTTACCATCACAAAGCATGGATTTCATCATCCAACTTACAAGCTTACAATGTCATGAAGTTTAATCTCATAGTATCTATCAAACTCTCACTCAAAAGTGTTAAAAGAATATTCAAAATCATCAATCCACCATCACATGCACCATTACAAAGTTTCACTTTTAGCGTGCAAATGATGTCAACACAATCTCACCTTAGCCGAATATCATCTCCATGACATAGTAAGGATTTGAACCATGGCTAGTTAGAACTCAAGCTAACTACTAAAATATACATGAATCTCATGGCAAAACATCAAACTTACCTTAATCTCAACACAAGTATGGCCAAACCTCCTCCTAATCCCCCCTCCAAACCAAGCATGAAGCAAGACCCCTTCCTTCTTCCTTAGAATTTCAGCTCAAAGAAAGTGAAAAAAAAGATGAACAACAATTTTTTTTCTTCTCTTTTCCTCTACTCACGGCAATGGGGGAGAAGCCTTCACACACATTTTTTTTCTTTATCACCCATACTTATTTGTTTATTGTTTCTCCCTAATGCACCAACAAAACATGTTTCATGACATGTTTAGCCCATACACCCTTGTCATGGCCGGCCATTAGCTAATAAATGGGGAAGTTGACATGCAAACCCTCATTTTTGCATGCATGATCAACTAGTTATTACACATTTCCCCTCATACTTTTAAAGTTTACTACTAGGTCCTTTCTAGTGAAATTCACATTTATAACTCTAAATTAAAGCATCAAAATGTCACACATGAGTTAACACATATTATAGGCATCAAAATAAATATCAAATTATTTTTATGCCTCGGTTTTGTGGTCCCGAAACCACATTCCGACTAGGGTCGTTTTGAGGCTGTCACACACACGGCCTTGTATAGAATTAGGTTTTTGGGTGATTGTTAGTGCCAAATGGCCTAGCCACATGGTTGTGTGGCTGAACTTGGGGATTTGTGTCAATTTTTACATGGACGTGCGCCGTGGACATACGAGCGTGTGAGTTTCCCACACGGCCGTGTCGGCTCTGCACCTTATTTTATCAATTTTTGGCAGAGAGTTACACAGACTGTTCACACGGCCATGTAACTTGGTCACACGAGCGTATGTCATAGTCACATAGCCGTGTGCCTCCTTACACATGGGCGTGTAGGCTTCCACAAGTTTCGTAATTTTTTGCTCTGTGTCACATTTTGACTCGATTAATATTTTTGGGTAAACCAACCTTCGGTTCAACTTTAGTAGTTGTGTTTGGACTCTGTATTAACTTGAATTTTATTAACTGGGTATGAATCACTGTTTCCGTAAGTTTGTTAGTGATCTGTTTTCATACATGCATTTGCATAATATTTCTGGGTTTGTGTGAAGAGAAGGAAGTCAGATCTAATTTTGGCAGTTTCAACTACAATACATCTGTATAGCAGTTTACTACACTATACTATACATATGTCAGCTCAGTGGCATATAGTCATTTGGGTGGCTTAGTTCCACGTATGTGGTTTGTAGGGTGGATGGGCCTTTCGAGGTCTTATGTGGTGTGCATGGTTGGTTGGACTTGATTAGCTCATATGTGGTATGCAGGGTAGTCGGGGAGGTGTTTGGCTAGTTGTATGGGATTATCCTTTACTTGTTGCATACATTCTGCATTAGATTGCATGTTTGTTTGTTTGGATGTCGACTGTTCTGAAATGAATTGTGTCCACTAATAAGTTTAATCTTGCATGATTAGTACCATTAGTATTTGGGATTTTGGTAAACGCTATTTGTTTGACCAACTGAATGTTTTCTATGATTGACGATTTGATCGAGATTTTTGTAGTTTAACCGTATATTGGTTTGATTTTTCGTCACTTGCCTTTTTACTTTTGGCTTAGACTCACACTGAGCCCGCGTGGCTCAACCTATTAGTTTTTCATCTTTCAAGTACTCTTGCATTCTGAAGCTGGACTCGGCATGTCAGAGGTCCCAAAGTGACACGTTTTAAGTTAGGCTAATAAAATGTTTCTTCAAATATTTTTAAAAATTTGTGAACTATTTTGGACTATAAATATCTATAGAGACTATGGTACAATTTTATTTTTTGTTTCTGTAAATTACTTTTGGACCGAGTTTTAGGAACGATAGAACTTTGTTTTTTAATGTTTTTAACGTAACTTAAATTTTCTATTTTAAATTCTAAATGGTTACATGATTTAGTACAAACCAAGCAAACTGCGTTTGAAATGAGATTTTGATAAATTGTTTTGTAAACTACTTTTAGATCGCCTTTGATGATCAATGTGACCTTCGAGATCTAGTCAAAACTTCTAGGCTTGGTTTTGGGGTGTTTCACATCTTGTGTTTTACTTGTAGATTTTGTGAAGCCTAGTAGATCGAAAGTTCAAGTCGGAGCATGCACACTCTTCATCTCTTATTTGGTAGATATTTTAAGTTGTTTTGGAACTTAGTTATGAAGGGCATGTATGAGGACTTTTGGTGTAACACCCCAAACCCGTGACCGTCACCGGATTTGACCACAAGGTGTTACCGGGCTTACTTCCCTTATTTCTCTCTTGGAAATAATTAATTTCTGTTCCGGGCAGGCTGGCTAACTGCGTCACTGTTACATTAAAAATCATATCTCGAGTTCCAGAACTCAAAAATCAGTTCTGTAAATTTTACCTGAAACTAGACTCATAATTCCATCTACACATTTTTTTCTAGAATTTTTGGTCTAGCAAATTAGTACAGTTTATTAGTTAAAGTCTCCCCTGTTTCAGGGTTCGACTACACTGACCTTTGTGCACTACGACTTGGATATCTTCCTGTACAGGGCTCCAAAACTCATGTCGTTTGTTTCTAAAGAAACTAGACTCACAAAGAAATCTGTACATATAGAGTATGACTTCTAATTCTATCTGGTTAATTTATAGTGAATTTTCAAAGTCGGAGCAGGGGATCCAGAAACCGTTCTGGCCCTGTTTCACGAAAACCTGATTATCTCTTAAAATCCAACACATATGACCGTTTCGTTTCTTCCATATGAAAGTAGATTCATCAGGGTTCAATTTCATAATTTATTCACTATTTAATTATACTTCTACTATTTTTAGTGATTTTTCAATCTCACATCACTGCTGCTGTCAGCATCTGTTACTAAGGCAAACAATGCCTATTTCATAATTCCTCCATGACCCAACTAATCATCCATCATTCATATCACAAATTATGACCACCTTATCAAAATTGAGATTTTTAAGACTCATGAATAAGTGTTTTGGAACCAAATCCATCCAACCATATGGGCCATTTTCGCAGCTAAAGTTTACAACCCAAATTTCAACAAAACAAAATAGCCTATACATGCCAAATGTTCTCCTAGATCGACTAAGAAGACAATACCAAAGATTGCTTGCGGTGTGATGACTTCGTTGACGGTTCGAGCACACAAAAGAGACGAGTCCACGAGACCTAAAATGGGTGACAAGAAAACACCGAGTGAGTTTATAACTCAAGAAGTCATAAGCACTTTACAATTATCCATTAGCTAAATTCATCACAAAGTGAAACAATGAAACAAGGCTAATTGTTCCATCCATATCGAACTATACCATAGTTCCTTAGACCTTCGATTCAATCTCGCACCAAGTCATACATTCACATTTCATATTCTATTCAATAAGATATTTGAGTCATTTTATACACCAACTCATTTTCACCACAATCATACAATTGTAATCATCACATAGATTTAAAGCTTACCAAGCTCAACCCCGAGCATGACCATAGTGCCCATTCGCCATGAGCTCAAGGTACTTACCCGATCCGCTTCCGGGATTAACTCGATAATGTCGCACACTCGAGTGCCAATTGTAACGCAAGAGTATATAGTGAATCCTCACACTTAGTGCTATATATTTTCAGCTCGCACACTTAGTGCTATATAATTTTCAGCTCGCACACTTAGTGCTATATATTTTCAGTTCGCACACTTAGTGCTGTACAATTTTTAAACCCGCACACTTAGTGCCAATCTTGTCACCGTGTCCATTTATACCCGCACACTTAGTGCCGAGACCAATACTTTATGCATGTTGCTGCCTTTATACATTCAACAATGGCATCATTCCATACACATACATTTTCATTTACACATCAACTCATTTAAACACAATTGCGTATATATTATGGTCATTTACATCAACACCAAATATATGCTTAATGACTTACCTTGTGTTGGGCAAATAATCCCAAGTCGGCTACTCGATGACCTTCGATTTCCCTTGTTGGACGCCTCCTTTAGGATCTTGAGCTTAAACAATTAAATCAACCCATTCAACCACTTTGTAAAATATTTGTATCACACATTAAAATTTCATTTCATAGGATACACATGACAAATTCTTATCCTTCTACCCCATGCTTTTGAACTATTTGGTTCACAACCTTAGGCTATCACCCTATTGCCAACTATCCTAATCGAGGATAGTATCACAAGTGTGTACACCCATATGGCCGAATGTGCAAGATTAAATTCAACACCACCTATGTGCTTAATTAGGTGGCCGAATATACATAAGCACATTTAGCATTTGATACATTCGGTCTTAGTATAGATTTCATTAAAAGTCCCTATTAGCCACTTCACCATCAATTATCTCATCTACTTAATATTTCATACTTATCATGCTAGCGAATATTACTTATTTAAGTTCAACACCCTTATATACCACACTAGCACCAAATATGATATCTAATTCTTCTCTTTCTCTTTCATCAAGACAACCTATATGAACCTTTAACTAATTCAAACTTCACCCTCTTAATGCCCATTATAGCCGAATGTACCAAGCATTTATCATTTTGCAACATGAATTCTATAGCATGGCGAATACTCATGCACATACACACACAACAACAAGAACTCAATGACCTAAAAATCTCCTTTTATTAAACATTTGAACTCACTCCTCTTCATGCTTCATTACAACAACATCAAAACACCAACCAAGAAAGACAACATCCATGGCGAATTTCATCTCCATCAAATAGCAAAAGAAATCTAAACCATGGGCTAGGTAGAACTTAAACTAACAACTAAAGCATGCATGCATCTCATGGAATATCATCAAACATACCTTAGTCTAGCAACCACCATAGCCGATTTTTCTCAAGCTCTTCCCCTTCTTCCCTTGCTTCTATTCGCCAAGACTACCAAAGGATGAACAACTATTTTCTTTTCTTTCTTTCTTTGTTTTTGGTCACGCAAAGGGGCATCTACACATTATTATTTTTTTGTTATCATCATTTTCTTTTCCATTTCTTTAATACTAACTTTCTTATTTTATTGTTTCCTACATGCATCACTAGTCTAACATGTTGGAGACATGTTTCCACCCATAGCATGGCCGGCCATCATGCTCCAATTTGGCTAATTTGACATGCAAGGACAAACACTTTTCCACATGTATTAATAGGCCATTTAAAATTAGCCTATCATATTTCACCACGTCTCGCATTGATCCCTATTTTATAATTTCTCATACAATTGGTAAAATTAGAGAATGAAACTTCCACATGTGCATGTACACCCACAATAAGCATAGAATATAGCAATTAATTATTTTTATGACTCAGTTTTGTGGTCCCGAAACCACTTTCCGACTAGGGTCAATTTGGGGCTGTCACATTTGGTTGGTTTGTCCATGTTTTTGTTTGATACTTAGCTTGATGAAATTTTGTGGTTATGTATATATATGTCTAGTAGCTTGATCAAGTGAATTACTTGTAAGTATTTTAGGTTTTGTGCTTAATGTTCTAGATGATGTATATATATAAGTTGTTGGATGTGAATGGAATGTTTCAGTAGTTCTAAATAGGTGCACTTAGGGTGAGAGTTGGAATTCTAATTTTGGTTGATTGGAAAATTGGTTATGTGATTATTTTGCTCATGATGGATCTAAATACCATTTGGTTTGATGTTTGATTGGTGTTTGGTGTTTGGTTTTGGTTCATTTTGGCATATAAATTTTGGTCTCAATGAGGGCACATTGTTTAGGCACCTTGGTTGACTGATTTTTTGGTATGTTCTGATGTCTTTGAATGTGTTTTAACCTTATGAAAGTAACTTGAATTGGTTTTGTTTGGTGCCCAAGCCATTGGGTTTGAATTAGCTTACATTAAAGGTAATTTTTGGTGCACATGGCCTGGGACACGAGCTACCACACGGTCGTTTGCTGCACAGAACCTCTTTACACGGTCGTGTGATCTAAGTCAGTGTGTCACACGGTCAGGGACATGACCGTGTGACCCATCATTGAATCAAACACCGTCTAACACACGACCGTGTGAGAGTATTTTAAATGTAACACGGCCTACGACACGATCATGTAAAATGTAACGACCCGATAGTCAGGGGTGTCAGAAAGTGTATTACGGGACTCTATTTCTTCAAACCAGACCAGTAAATAATTTTGTTAAATATTTATAGTGTCATATTAGAGACAAATTAAATTTTGGATAGGTAATTTGCATGAATTAGGAGCTATTATGGTACAAGGACTAAATCATGTTAAAGTTAAAAGTTGAATTATAGATTGAAATAAACTAAATAGGCTAAAGTAGCAATTATACCATTTAATAAATGGTTGTGTGTAGGTGGTCGGTCATGGGTTAAATAATATGAATGTGTATATCATATATGTGTTATATATTAAGTTAACAAATAATAATAATAATTAAAAATGAAAGCATAATAAAAGAAAAAGAAATGAAAGTGGAAAGAGAGGATTGCATGCAAAAACTAGAAAAGAAATGAAGAAAAGAAAGAAAGAAAAGAAGAAAGAAATGCACGGCCATAGGGTTTTAGGCATTCAAACTTCAAATGGTTAGTCAATTTAGTGTCAATTTAGTCCTTTTTCCTATAAATTTTATGTTTTGCGAATCCCGATACTTAGAGCTACCCGACCCATGTCATAATTTTTAGTAGTGTTTAATATTTTAGATGTTTCCATTGTTGAATAGTTGAAATACTAGGGGTTAAATTGATAGATTTTTAAGTTAGAAGTGAAAAAGGACTAAATTGTATAATAAATAGTTAATTTTGAGAAATAGGGACTAAATTGTTAAAAAAATTGAAATTAAGGGGTAGAATTGAAAATAGGGAGCTAAAATTTAGCTTAGAGTGAAATTAGTATAAAATTTGAGATTAAATATGAATATTAAATTTAGTCTCGGTTTAGGGACTAAATTGAGTATTAAGCAAAATACAGTGTAAAAATTGAAAAGTTAATGTGAAATTGAATTGTGTAATATTAATGTATTTTAATTGTTTTATTCCGTAGCTAACATCGTATCGGAATCCTCGAGTAAAAAGGGGAAAGATAAAATCGATGTCAAATAGCTCGAAATTCACGATTTGTGTTTCTATAATCTGAACTCTTGTAAATTGTTGCACTTCGAACTATTATGCATGGTAAGACATGAGGTGAGTAGTTTTATTAAAATTGGGATGAAACGAATTGAATTAAATTGATGAATGTTTATAAGGATTTAAATGTGTGTATTGAGAAAAGTACGTATTTGTATATATGACGAATTGAATATATGTTTTGAGAATCGTGATTGTTAATGAATTGAACAAAATGCCTATATGTTACAAATAACTTTTTCAAATATGAGAACAGCTGAAACTCAATAAAATAACATGAATCAGTAAACATGCAAATAATTCTCATATGGAACTCTTCTTCCTATCCGGTATTCATATGGAAACCCTATTAAACAGCTCTTACGACTAGTTCTTCCTATATGGTAAAACTTAAATAAATATTTATAAATTTAATAGCAAACAACTTAATGAAAGAAGCTTCTACAAGTTTAACAAGTAGCTCTTTCCTTAACGACGAAGAACACCTCTAGGTTCTTCTTTGATGATAACAAAGGCAAGCAGAGAAGATGAAATGCAAATCTTCTCTCCACTACCCAGTATCCTATTTATAGGTAACTCTAGCCAAAATCCCACTTAGGGTTAATCTCTAATGATTAATTATGCAGACAGACTTCCACTAATTAATCACATCCTACGAGGCTTTCCAAGTGTCCTGGTTATTAACATGTTACCTCCATTAGGATGCCAGATGACTTAAAGGTTTCCCACTAGCTACAATTTCCAATACAAAATCTCATTAGAATAACAAAAACACAGGTGGCAAACTTATTAGCATAAGTGTAACAGCCCATTTGTATTTGTTATAGCATTATTAAAAGGAAGGTTTTTACAAGGAGAGAGTGTTTACAAAGAGAGAATACTCAAAGTAAAAGAAAAGATTTCTAAACTATTTTTCGATGCCCTGTTTAGGCTTCTTACATTTCTATTTATAGTAGAATCTCTAAACTCTAATTAATTTTTCCTTCAATCCCAAACAATGTTTCTGATAATGATGAATTTATTGTTGCTTCCACGTATCTTGTCAGTTGTCCCATCATATCTTTGTTTGTACATGGATGCCTTAATTTTCAATTTACTGCCAATCTTGAAAATCTTCTTGAAAATCTTCTTGAATCTCCACGTGGTTGTTATTTTGTCTTTATCCTTCTTGGATATTGTCCAGGTTCGAAGTTTCTATTAATGAATATACCAACATGGCAGAAGTAGAAATTAAAGAAATTAATAATAAAATAATTGAGTTATTTGAACCCAATAAATTTACTACAGAAATACAACCAAAATTACTACATCTAAAAGATCTGTCAATACCAAAAGATTGGATGATTGATAGAATAAGTGGTGCTAGTACTTCAAAACCAGTAAGTATTATAGAATATATGTCATCTGGAGATAGACTATATTTTAAAAATAATGCTATAACAAATACAAATGATAATTTAGTTTTACCTCTAATTCTCGATAGAGGAAGAAGAAGATAATATTAGTACAAATTAAACAATGAAATAGGTATGAAAGCAGTTCAAATACCTATTTTCCCCACTGAACCTAGTAGAAATTCTAGAAATACTAGAATGGAAGAAATACAATCTGCTACTATTATGCAACAAATGAAAATGGGAAAAAAATTATATTATTACATTTTCAAATTTCCAACCTAGAAAATATTATACATACATAGAAATTACATTTCAAATTAGAGAATATAAAACATATTCTTTGCATGCCTTATTAGATACGGGAGCTACCATAAGTAGCTGTAGAGAAAATGCCATTCTTGTAGAAAAATGGGAATTAATGAAAATTCCAATTAGAGCTATAGGAATAGATGGTAAAGAAACCATAATCCAATTTAAGGCTAGAAATATACCAATTTACATAAATAATGTAAGATTTGTAATTCCTAAAATATTGTGTTTTCCTGAAATGCATGGAGACATATTATTAGGAAATAATTTTATATATCATCATTTGCCGTTTTCTATAGATAAAAATTCAGTAATATTGTCAACAGAAAAAACTTCTTTAGAAATACCTTTAATAGAAAATCATAAATTTGTATGTGATAAAGGATTTAGACCAATAAGAAAGGAGCAAATTAAACAACTAGAAACAAATCATTGGTTGTTTAAAATTCTAGAAGATAATTTTAGTGAAGAACCATTAAAATTATGGAAAAATAGTCTAAGATATTGTGAAATAAAATTAAAAATCCTAATAAAATTATTAGAATTAAACCTATGATCTATACTAAACAAGATGTAGATGAATTTGATATACAAATCAAGGAATTATTAGAAAAATGATTAATAGAAAAAACTAATAGTCTACATTCAAGTCCGACCTCTATGGTAAGAAACCATGCTGAAACAAAAAGAGGAAAAGCTAGAATGGTAATTAATTATAAAAGACTAAACAAAAATACTATTTTTGATGGATAATTTATACCAAGAAAAGATGTTTTGATTAATCAAGCAAAACAAGAAAAATATTTTAGTAAATTTGATTGTAAATCAGAATTTTGGCAAATAATGCTAACTAATGAATCTAAATCATTAACAGCTTTTAGTGCACCTAATGGTCATTATCAATGGAGAGTAATGTCATTCGGGTTATGTAATGCACCTCAAATCTTCCAAAGATGGATAGATTACGTATTTAATAAATATAAAATTTTTGTGTAGTTTATATAGATGATATTTTAATATTTTGAAACACTAGAAAATATAGAAAACATTTAAATATTATCTCTCAAGTGAGTCCTAAGAAAATAGAATTAGAAAAAGCAGAACTAGAATTCTTAGGATTAAATTTATCAGTGATGGTCTTAAACTACAAGATCATATTATAGTAAAATAAAAGAATTTCCTGAAGAAATTAAAGATCAAAAACAACTTCAACAATTTTTAGGAATAGTCAATTATGGAAGAAACTTCTTTCCAAAGTTATCTAAAAAAATAGGTGACTTATATGAAAAATTAAAAAGGATAAAACTTTTAATTGGTCTAAAAGAGTCTCGGAAATTATTAAAAATATAAAATTAGAAATAAATTATACCCCAAAAGTCTATTTACCAAAACAAGGTGATTATTAATTTTAGAAACAGATGCATCACAAAATTATTGGGGATGTATTTTAAAGGCTAAAACAACAAAAAATGAAGAACTAATATGTGGATATAGTTCTGGAAAATTTAAACCAAATAAAATTAATTATGCTATATATGAAAAAGAATTATTAGCTATTAAAAAAGCGATAAAAACCTTTCTCATATATCTAGCATCTGAAAATTTTATTATAAAAACTGACAATCAGACAGTTCAACAATTTCTTATTAATAATAGTTTAGAAACTGTACCTAGAAGAATTAGATGGTAAATTATGTAGTTTGAATTTTGAAGTTTTATATGTAAAAGGCACTGATAATATTATTGCTGATTATCTTAACAGGCCTTATGGATAGAGGTAAAAAACGTCTAGAACAGGTTGGAGAATGGACCACAGTCCATAAAAAGCCCAACAAAGGAAAATCAATAACTCCTAATCAAGGATTTATTAAGCCATCTCTACAACCATCATTTTATTCTAACCAAGGATATTATATTCCCTATCCAATGGTAAAAGCACCAGTTGGATCCCAACTATTTTCCACACCAAGTACGGTAAGTCAATACACTTGGTCCCAAGATCCAAATTCAGCATTTCAAGCCAGTTATGCTGAAATGATTAAAGGAGCAGAAAATTTGTTGAAACAACAACAAATTCCGGAGATAAAAGATTTTTATAATCTAGGTTTACCAAGTGAAATTTATAAATTTATCAATGAAATATGGAAAACCCATATTTTAGAACAAAGAGCAAATTTTAGACGAGCTCTTACAAAGCTTTCGCAATTCTTAGTTTAAAAAACAATTAAAGAAGATGAAGCTCATGAATTATTATTAAAATCACTTTTATATAGAGATTGGGAAGAGCTTGAAATAGAATATATGAATATTGAGGAGATAAATAAACTTCTTGATATATTTCAATAAATAAAGTATTTAGAATATGTTTTTTAATAAAGCTACAAAAATCTTACCAGCAGATATTTTTTCAAAAATAAATAGATTTATTTGCAATTAGCAAACTCAATTTCAAAAAACTTTTTCTGAATACTTTTTACAAGCATATGTTTTTACAAATGAGTTAGGAGAAGAGACTCCTACTATAAAATTTAGACTTGATCATGAACCATTTGATATAACAAATATTGAATGGGGTTTTGTAAAAGAAATAGTTGTTCAAAACTTTTCTTTTAATCTACTAAAAGATTTTCCTGCAATTGTTAAGACTATATTATCAGAAATAGAAAAACAAGATGATTTTTACTATTATTTTTATATGCAAATAAGTAGTCTTATTGGTATTGCTGAAAAAGAAAGATTTTATCAGCCATACCAAATATGGATTATTCAAAGAATGATTGGAAATCCCAAGTTATCATCTGTCAAAGAAAAGAAAGAATAATTGACAAAAAATATTGACAAGTGTTATAATAATTTTAATTATTATCAGATCCAAACAGGGATTGATTTGGTGACAACAGCTCATCATATACTTCAACATCAGACTTATAAACTCTAGACTGATGGAAGAAGGATAGTGGCTGATGACACTGGAAATATCCAGAAAAATAGAGATGAAGAATCTTTAAAGCTGTTAAAAAAGATAGCTGATATGGAGATTGATGATTATCCATCTCACATAATCAATGAAATCTGAAACATGTTGGAGACTTGGAATTCACCAAGACTGTCACCAGAATCTCTACACTTGGATGAGATAGAAACTTGGAACCTTGACAATATCCAAGAAGAATAAAGACAAAATAACGACTACGTGGAGATTCAAGAAGATTTTCAAGATTGGCAGTAAATTGAAAATCAAGGCATCCATGTACAAACAAAGATATGATGGGACAACTGCCAATCTTGAAAATCTTCTTGAAAATCTTCTTGAATCTCCACATGGTCGTTATTTTGTCTTTATCCTTCTTTGATATTGTCAAGGTTCCAAGTTTCTATCTCATCCAAGTGTAGAGATTCTGGTGACAGTCTTCATGAATTCCAAGTCTCCCACGTGTTTCTGATTTCATTGATTATGTGAGATGGATAACCATCAATCTCCATATCAACTATCTTTTTAAATAGCTTTAAAGATTCTTCATCTCTATTTTTCTGGATATTTCCAGTGTCATCAGCCACTATCCTTCTTCCATCAGTCCAGAGTTTGTATGTCTGATGTTGAAGTATATGATGAGCTATTGTTACCAAATCAATCCCTGTTTGGATCTGATAATAATTAAAATGATTATAACACTTGTCAATATTTTTTGTCAAGTATTCTTTGTTTTCTTTGATAGAAGATAACTTGGGGCTTCCAATCATTCTTTGAATAATCCATATTTGGTATGGCTAATAAAATCTTTCTTTTTCAGCAATACCAATAAGACTACTTATTTGTATATAAAAATAATAGTAAAAATCATCTTGTTTTTCTATTTCTGATAATATAGTCTTAATAATTGCAGGAAAATCTTTTACTAGATAAAAAGAAAAGTTTTGAACAACTATTTCTTTTACAAAACCCCATTCAATACTTGTTATATCAAATGGTTCGTGATCAAGTCTAAATTTTATAGTAGGAGTCTCTTCTCCTAACTCATTTATAAAAACATATGCTTGTAAAAAGTATTCAAAAAAAAGTTTTTTGAAATTGAGTTTGCTGATTGCAAATAACTTTATTTATTTTTGAAAAAAAAATCTGCTGGTAAGATTTATCTAGCTTTATTAAATAAACATATTTTAAATACTTTATTTATAAGAGGACTATTTGTTCCTTTATGAATAAAATATTGAAATATATCAAGAAGATTATTTATCTCCTCAATATTCATATATTCTATTTCAAGCTCTTCCCAATCTCTATATAAAAGTGATTTTAATAATAATTCATGAGCTTCATCTTCTTTAGTTGTTTTTTCAACTAAGAATTGCGAAAGCTTTGTAAGAGCTCGTCTAAAATTTGCTCTTTGTTCTAATATGAGTTTTCCATATTTCATTGATAAATTTATAAATTTCACTTGGTAAACCTGGATTATAAAAATCTTTTATCTCCGGAATTTGTTGTTGTTTCAACAAATTTTCTGCTCCTTCAATCATTTCAGCTTAACTGGCTTGAAATGCTGAATTTGGATCTTGGGACAAAGGGTATTGACTTACCGTACTTGGCGTGGAAAATAGTTAAGATCCAACTGGTGGTCTTACCATTGGATAGGGAATATAATATCCTTGGTTAGAATAAAATGATGGTTGTAGAGATGGCTTAATAAATCCTTGATTAGGAGTTATTTATTTTCCTTTGTTGGGCTTTTTATGGATTGTGGTCCATTCTCCAACCTATTCTAGAGGTTTTTTACCTCTATCCATAAGGCCTGCTAAGATAATCAGCAATAATATTATCAGTGCCTTTTACATATAAAACTTCAAAATTAAAACTACATAATTCATTGTACCATCTAATTCTTCTAGGTATGGTTTCTAAACTATTATTAGTAAGAAATTGTTTAACTGCCTGATTGTCAGTTTTTATAATAAAATTTTCAGATGCTAGATATATGAGAAAGGTTTTTATCGCTTTTTTAATAGCTAATAATTCTTTTTCATATATAGCATAATTAATTTCATTTGGTTTAAATTTTCCAGAACTATATCCACATATTAGTTCTTCATTTTTTGCTGTTTTAGCCTTTAAAATACATCCCCAATAATTTTGTGATACATCTGTTTCTAAAATTAATATATCACCTTGTTTTGGTATATAAACTTTTGGGGTATAATTTATTTCTGATTTTATATTTTAATCATTTCCAGTCTCTTTTAGACCAATTAAAAGTTTATCCTTTTTAATTTTTCATATAAGTCACCTATTTTTTAGATAACTTAGGAAAGAAGTTTCTTCCATAATTGACAATTCCTAGCAATTGTTGAAGTTGTTTCTAATCTTTAATTTCTTCAAGAAATTCTTTATTTTTACTATAATATAATCTTGTAGTTTAAGACCATCAGCTGATAAATTTAATCCTAAGAATTCTATTTGCTTTTTCTAATTTCTTTCTTAGGACTTAGAATAATTCTATGTTTTATGAATTCTTGAGAGATAATATTTAAATGTTTTCTATGTTTTTCTAGTGTTTCTGAAAATATTAAAATATCATCTATATAAACTACACAAAAAATTTTATATTTATTAAATACAGAATCTATCCATCTTTGGAAGATTTGAGGTGCATTACATAACCCGAATGGCATTACTCTCCATTGATAATGACCATTAGGTGCACTAAAAGCTGTTAATGATTTAGATTCATTAGTTAGCATTATTTGCCAAAATTCTGATTTACAATCAAATTTACTAAAATATTTTTCTTGTTTGGATTGATTAATCAAAACATCTTTTCTTGGTATAAAGTATCCATCAAAAATAGTATTTTTGTTTAGTCTTTTATAATTACTTACCATTCTAGCTTTTCCTCTTTTTGGTTCAGCATGGTTTCTTACCATAGAGGTTGGACTTGAATGTAGACTATTAGTTTTTCTATTAATCATTTTTCTAATAATTTCTTGATTTGTATATCAAATTCATCTACATCTTGTTTAGTATAGATCATAGGTTTAATTCTAATAATTTTATTAGGATTTTTAATTTTATTTCACAATATCTTGGACTATTTTTCCATAATTTTAATGGTTCTTCACTAAAATTATCTTCTAGAATTTTAAACAACCAATGATTTGTTTCTAGTTGTTTAATTTGCTCTTTCTTATTGGTCTAAACTTTATCACATACAAATTTATGATTTTCTATTAAAGGTATTTCTAAAGAAGTTTTTTCTCATTGACAATATTATCTAATTTTTATCTATAGAAAACGGTAAATGATGATATATAAAATTATTTCCTAATAATATGTCTCCATGCATTTCAGAAAACACAATATTTTAGGAATTACAAATCTTACATTATTTATGTAAATTGGTATATTTCTAGCCTTAAATTGGATTATGGTTTATTTACCATCTATTCCTATAGCTCTAATTGGATTTTTCATTAATTCCCATTTTTCTACAAGAATGGCATTTTCTCTACAGCAACTTGTGGTAGCTCCAGTATCTAATAAGGCATGCAAAGAATATGTTTTATATTCTCTAATTTGAAATGTAATTTCTATATATGTATAATATTTTCTAGGTTGGAAATTTGAAAATGTAATAATATCATTTTTTTCCCATTTTCATTTGTTGAATAATAGTAGCAGATTGTATTTCTTCCATTTTAGTATTTCTAGAATTTCGACTAGGTTCAGTGGGTAAAATAGGTATTTGAACTATTTTCATACCTGTTGGTGTTATCGAATTTGTACTAATATTATCTTCTTCTTCCTCTATCTGAGAATTAGAGGGTAAAACTAAATTATCATTTGTATTTGTTATAGCAATATTTTTAAAATATAGTCTATCTCCAGATGACATATATTCTATAGTACTTACTGGTTTTGAAGTACTAGCACCACTTATTCTATCAATCATCCAATCTTTTGGTATTGACAGATCTTTTAGATGTAGTAATTTTGGTTGTATTTCTGTAGTAAATTTATTAGGTTCAAATAACTCAATTATTTTATTATTAATTTCTTTAATTTCTACTTCTGCCGTGTTGGTATATTCATTAATAGAAGTCCAACTTATTGGCAGATCTTCTGCTAAATCACTAATTTCAGAGTTTTTTGTCTGAATTCTTAAACATAAACACTCTTCTATTAGAGGATCTGTAATGGATATAAAATAGTTTGGTTTAACTTTAAATCCTATTACACCAGTGTGTAAATTAGACTGAATACCACCAATAAGTGCTTTTATCGGGTTTTCAAATCTTGTCTAATAAAACTGCTATTATAGGTATATCATGTCATTTTCTAAATAAAGCTCTAATTGTTATCATAATTATACCTAAATGTATATATCTAACTTGAGGGTATTTCTTTTTAATTCTCTTAATTTTTTCTTTAGTAAATAATGGAATTTCTGTTAATCCACCTCTAGTATCCTTAGCGACTGTGTTGCCACTAATTTTCTCTATGTGTCTTTGACTCCATATTTTAAACTTAGATATTTTATATGTAATAACCCGTTTCTGCTCGGGCCCATAATTAAATAAAACCAGAAACAAAAAAAAATAAACAAAAGAATGTTTATTACAGTCCATTTACAATACACGACCCACTAACCCGTAGGCCCAAAATCAGATACCTAAAACTACCCAGCAGACCCGTTACACCCAGACCCAAAGCATACAAAGCCCAAGAGGCCCAAATTGTTAATGGAAAGTAGGAAGGCCTAGGGTTTTAGAAACCCTAGGGGCCGTAGGCAGACACGCCTCTCCACTTTCCCCGTAACTCTGGCCCTGAGTCACGTCGTTTCATCTTGCGTCGATCCAGCTACCCTCCATCAACTCCGCAAGCCAGTGCGCAGTCAGTGCCTGGTCCATCGTCACCATCGTCAAGCCTCCATCACCGCCAGATTTTTCGGCGTTACCTGTAAAAGAAGGAAAGAAATAGCAGCAAACAACCAAAACAAATATGGAAAGAAATAAAAGGATTTCTTCCCAAAATGTAATAGAAACAGTGGCTATAAAAGCCTCCTTTGTAACCTGTAAGAGGGGACGGGTTTTTTTTTACACAAAATATATAAAAAGAGATTAAAAGTTTACTGAAGAACAGAGGTGATACTTTCAATTTTCTTTTTATTATTTATTTTCTTTCTGATACAGCATATAGTAAAATACATCATAAAAATAGTAAAAAAGGGTTACCTTTTTTATTCGCTGTAAAAAAATGGGGCTTTGAAAGCCCTAATTGCCGAGCACGGTGGCTCAGACGGTGGAGCGTGAAGTACGTGTAGCCGAAGGCGGTGGTGCTCCGGGACGAGCTAGTGTAACACCCCAAACCCGGCCCAGATGTTGTGGCCGAATCCAACGTGTCACATTGAAGTTTTTAAGAAAACCCATGCCTCTTTCAACGTCTTTCTTAGTGTTTTAAAATATAGTCTTTGCTAAGTTAATAAAGTGAATAGAAGCTGTGCACCAGGTAGGTATCCGAAACAGAGAAGGTGAGCCTAGAAGGCTGCTTAAGTACCAAGCTCTTGATTGGATCCAATCCTAGACATGCCCACAACCATTGCCATACTTTGGTGCTAGGTTAGGTTTTGAGAAAAACCTATTGGAATTCATTTAAGTAGATATTTTTGATAAACTGATTAATTGTATCGTTGCATTTTTTGAAAACAATTATCATTTTCGAAACGCGCCCTAGATCTAACTCATATTGTTATTAGAAAAATATAGGGTATAAGATAAAATAATCCCAGAAAAATAATTAAAATGGCCTTATTACATCCCAAAACCAAATAATAATGTTAATTAAGATAAAACTTATAAAAAAAATAAACTGGTTACTTATTGCAATTAAAAGAAACAGAAACAGTAGTGTGGCCATCTCCGAGTCTCTCGCAGCTCCAAACCATCTAAGCTTAGGGATTACCTGCATAGTTAGAAACAGGGTGAGTTTACGAAAACTCAGTGTGTAACCCCAATAATAAACAAACAGTAAATAACACGGTATTAGTACAATCTGGGCCAAAGCCCTATTTAGTCTTAACATATACTGGGCCGAAGCCTTTCCATAAATCATATCACTGGGTCGAAGCCTTTTCATAAATCATATCACTGGGCCGAAGCCTTTTCATAAATCATATCATTGGGCTGAAGCCTTTACTGTAAACGGTATGGCCCTTAGGCCCATTTCAATATCACATGTAATGTCAATGGAAGTATGCAAGCCCATTTCAATATCACATGTAATGTCAATGAATGTATGCAAGCCCATTTCAATATCACATGTAATGTCAATGAATGTATGCAAGCCCATTTGGGGAGACTACTCAACCCACCATCCGCTACTCTCCACCCGTACCAACCAAGTTCTCCATGTGGGGAATAACTCAACCCACCCAACCAAACTCTCCATCGGCAAAGATAGTCATGATCATATAACCGAGGCCTAGCCTCTTTAATTACTAGGCAAAGCCCTTTTGATAAACTGGGCAAAACCCTTTTCGGTAAACTAGGGCAGAGCCCTTTTAGCACTTCCTCCATCAATATAACCCATATCCCATGCAATATGTCATGTATGTAGAATGTCATGCCCATATTTGAATCAAACAATCACAGTCAAGTCATTCATATCACCAACATATATTCACAATCAACCACAACCACACAAATTAAGTCACCACTCGGTCATTCGCAAGGGCAAAACAATCATTTTCATATTATAAGGGTATTTTCAGAATTTACCAAAAATCAGGGTTTTCCATGTTCATTACAATTGTCAATATTTCTGAGTGTTTAAACAATGATCTTTAACCCACTTATCAAATTCGGGCTTTTGGGCCCAAAACCCCTAATAGGCCCTACGAATGCTGATTTAGCCCACTAAGCCTGCTTAACCCAAATTTTACAACAGTACTAACTGTGTTAACATGCAACTTTTCCAGATTCCATTTTCTATCAGTTTTACGCAAATGGGCTCGAAAGCCCATTGGGCCTGATTCTAGCCCATTGAGGCCCAACTTACCATCATGCACAAAATTGCGCTCTTACCTGCTCCATTGATCCAAACACCGATCATATTGTATCTATCGTATCTTTAAGCAAAGGCAAAATCCCAAGTTCCCGAAATGCCAAAATTTTAGCATTTCGGCTTTTCGGTGAATATTAATCTAAGTTACTGCGAGGGTTATTACACACCTGTTATGGGTTGAAGTTGAAACGTTTCCAAAATCAATCACCTACGATAACCACCACCTATCACTCAAACTTAACTAATCCACTATCAATATATGTAAATCCTAAGCACATCACCATACGGAACATAAGGGCATATTCATCATTTTACCATACGAGGGTATTACTTACCACTTTACCCTCTGAGGGCTTTACTATTTTTTACCTATTAGGAGTATTTTAGTCATTTCATCCTACAAGGGTGTTTTGGTAAATCTACAAACCAAGGGTATTTCAGTAATTTTGTAAACCAATGGTATTTCTATAATTTTTAGAAAGTCAAGGGTATTTTTGTAATTTTGTAAATTGGGGGTATTTTGGTAAATTTACAAATTGAGGGTATTTCGATAATTTCACAAACCAGTGGTATTTTGGTAATTTTACAAACTAGGGGTATTTTGGTAATTCTACCCTATAAGGGTATTTCAGTAATTTCACAATCGAGGGTAAAACGGTAATTTTGTAAATTGAGGGTAAAACAGTAATTCTGTAAATCAAGGGTAAAACAGTGATTCTATAAATCGAGGGTACTTTGGTAATTTTACAAGTCGAGGGCATTTCTGTAATTGGTAAACTAAAGTATTCTAAACAGGGATAACAATACGAATAGCCCCAAAGCCCATTCTCAGCCCAAATGTGCCCACATGCTCTTGTGGCCCTTTTAGCCCAAATTTAGCCACAAATATGAGATTCACCTAGCCTAGTCCAATATTTACTACACAATCAAACAACTTATCCAATTGGGCTCGTAGGCCTATTGGGCCCATATATGCCCCTTTCTACCATCGCAACCAAGTAGCTATCCTACAACTAGAGTAGTGAGAAATATACACCGATAGGAGACCGGAGTTAATCCACGCCTGAGCACTCTTAGCCGACGCCCAACCCAAACGAGCACGCCATACAAATGAAAGGATCACCAAGAAAGGTACCTTTACTCTCCTCATCGTTCTCTCTATTTAAAGCCGACCAGATCCACTCTTATGTTAGCTTCCCGATGTGGGATCCTTCCAACATTAGAGTTTAAATTCAACACCAACTCTTGCTGCCCCCTGTTAGCAAAATAAATGCTCCTTGCTTGCGATGGGATTCAAACCCATGCCTCCCCTCAGATGCTCCACACACTAATTGCCACTAAGCCACAAGGCTTTTTGTGTCATATTTTATCCCCAATTAATTATAAGGTCTAAAGGCCAAAGTCCAGGTTCCCTTAAAAAAAACCAAAATAAATTGCAAGAGCCAAGGCTTGAACCCAGGCTCCCATACAACCTTAATGACGCCACAACCACTAGACTACAAGCTTCCTTGTGTCATTTATTTAACACAATAATTTAAAAACCCTCATCCAAGCATCCGTGTTTTTTTTTCACTTAATACCAAAATTTTGCTAAAGCCCAAGTTTGAACCCAAGATTTCTCTAACACTTCTCAGGGCCATTAACCACCAAAGCAGACATTTAATTGTGTTATTTCATTGCACAATTAAATACCTATATACAACCTCCTTACGGACCCGCACTCATGGCCCAATACTTCTAGGCCCAAATTCGGGGTGTTACAGCCAGGATGGCCACTGGCCGGAGCTCTGACAGAATTTTAGAGTTCTCTCTTTGTGTTTTTTGATGAGTGTTTAAAATGAGAATTTTAAGTTTTTTTTTTTACTTTTATAACATTGGTAAAACGACGCCGTTTTAGCTTAATTCAGTAAGCCTAAAAAACGACGTCGTTTCGAAGCATTAGGATCCGCGTGTTGACCCGATTACCTGGGGAGGATCCGCGTGTTTTTGTAAAATGGGTTAATTTTCCAATTGGTCCTCTCGCAATTTTAATATGTATAATTTCATTTTATTTATTTTTTAATTTAGCTGTAACGTTTTAATTTTGTTTCAATTTAGTCCTCACAGTGATTTTAAAACGGTATTTGGGAAACGGTGTCGTTTTGGGATTAGGGCTAAATTGCCCAGTGAGTCCTCTAAATTTAACGCGAATTTCAATCAGGCCTAGAATTTTCATTATTTTGCAAATTAACCCCAAATTTCTTAATTAAATTCAATTTTAATCCTTTTTATTTTATATTATTTTAAAAAAAAATATTAGTTATATAAAATAGTATATATTATTCATTAGATTATTATTATACATTTTTCTAAAATTTCTTTTATTATATATTTTATTATATATATTTATTCTGTTTTTTTATGTTTTATATTATATACTATTTATGTTACTACATTTTATATGTAAAATACTTATTATGTTATTACTATTATTTTATATATCCCTTATCATATCATATTTCATTATATTCTATTTGTATATATTTATTACATATTATATTTTACTATATATCATAATATTTTTATATTATATTATATTATATACATTATATTATATTTTTATATTATAATTTACATTATTATATATTTTATTTGTAAATTATGTTATACACTATATATTATACTCTTTTCCTTACATTACCTTTTATTTTATTATAAAGTATACATTATTTTATTATTTATTAATTATATACATTTTAAAAAATTTATAAATAAATGTAATATTAATACTTAGTACATTTTATATATATAGTTATTATACCTATAATATAACTTATATGTATGTATCATTTTAAAAAAGGAGGGGTTCTCTTTTATCGCTCTTATATTATTCAATATATTTCTAAATATCTTGTTTTTGATTGGATTTATATTTTATACATTTTAGTTTATTTATTTATTTTTAGTTTTCTTATTTTGATATAGTAGGTTAGATTTTTACATATCATTTGTTTTCGTATATTTGCATGAAATTAATTATTTATGGTGATTTGCATAAGACATTATCATATATGTATATTGCAATTTATATTTGTTATATTTATTATGCATTATATGGTGTTTAGCATGGAATAATAATGCATGAACATTTATGTTGTTTATGATGACATATGCATAAAGTAATAATGTATATTGTGTAATTTATGCCATTATTATTATTTTCTATACTATATTTGCATGAAATGATAAAACATGTATATTGTAATTAGATTTATTTAATTCCTTGTGATATACAAAACACATCATTATTTTTAAAATCCAAAAGATCTATTTCACTTAATTCAAAAAGAATTTTAAAAGTGAGGCAATGTTTTGATGTTTGGAAGCTTCGAGAAAAGTAGTGCCCTAACTTACTGGGTTGTAACTTTTTTCGTTGAGTTCGAATAGTCAAGCACCCTTCTAAGTTTTAAGGTTTTCAAAATACGAGCAATTATCTTGGGATTTCAAAACATAGTGTCCTAACTTACTGGATATGGCGTTTTGTTGTTTTGAGATAGAAATTTTCGAAAGACGAGCTTAGTTTCAAAGGTTTTAAAATGTTGCGTCCTAACTTACTAGATGTGATATTTTGATTCGTTTGAAATAAGTGAGCCTTAATTTTCAAAATTGAGACATTTTAATTAAAAGAGGTTTGCATCCTAAAACTTTCAAATTTCTGACATTAAAGAGACTTGATAATCAATTAGGTACCAATTTTTGGGCGTTACGAGGGTGCTAACCCTTCCTCGTACGTAACCGACTCCCGAATCTATTTTCTCGACTTTCGTAGACCAAAATTAATGTTTTAAAACAAAAAATTTTATAAGGTGATCCAATCACACCTAAAAAGATTGGTGGCGACTCCCGTTTTTGTTTTTCTTAAAGTTGATTCCCATTTTCCAAAACCCGATTTTAAAAAGGGTTTCGATAGCTTGGCGACTCCACTGGGGAATAATAAGAGAGTCAAGCCGTATAATTGATTACCTTTTGTCTTAATGTCGAAAATTTGAAAAATTTTAAATTCAATGCTCTTTGCATTACATGTGTTTGTATTATTACATATGTTGCTATATTCTGATACGCATTGCATTTGCATGACCGTTGTGGTCACACCCTTAAGTGGGAGTGAAAAACTATGCCTTCGTGAGGTTTTCGCCTCCGTGCAGGATAGTGGATCACTTTCGGGATACATCCGTACCTATGGTTTCGTAAGATTTTCATCTCCGTGTAGCCATAGGGAAATGTATTCCCGTGAACTGAATTCGATTCAAATGAGCCTATAATGGGTGAGGATCGAGGAATCTGCTGGTTCGAGTACCTTAAACTTTAGAACTAAAACCTCATATAGAAAAACCGTAAGAGCTCAATTTGGATAGTGGTACTCTAGATTATTACCCTTATAAGTTATTTATGATACTGACAATTTGTTTTTTTTTGTTTTGTTGCATGTCATATTACATCTAAAAGGTATCGATTCACAGTCAGTTTCTAAGTTAGGAAATTTTATTATGGAAAACGGACTTCTTGATAGAGTGGAGGGCAACGCTAACGTCTATAGATGGTCGGAGCAAACTCAGCTAGGAAAAGGGGATAGCGTAACTGTGGGATATATGTCGGAGTTGTCAGACTACACTTGTATCAGTGTCACACAGAATAATCTGCAGGAGATTAAGGCGGTTTGGGATCAGTGGGCAATGAGACCAAGCAATCATTCTACGGTAATTATGGAGATTTTCCCTATTTGTTTGATATTCAGGTTGATGAGCATTTGTTTCAAGCTCTCGCTCAGTTTTGGAACCCAGCATACAGTTGTTTTACCTTTGGGGAGGTCGATTTAGTGCCTACTATGGAGGAGTACACAGCCTTACTTCGGTGTCCTAGATTTCAGTGTGATAGGATTTATTCTCGAGTTGCTTGTGTCCCAACCTTTGGTAAGAAGCTGATGACCATTACGGGGATGGGCGAGCAGTGGATCATGGATAGAATTAAGGAAAAGGGTGAGAGTAAGTGCATTCCGTGGGGAGTTTTGAAAGATCTGATCCAGACACATCCAAACGAGGTGAAGAGGGTAGACATTTTTGCCTTAAGCTTATACGGATTGATGATTTTCCCCAGGGCCTTGGGATATGTGGACGAGGCGACCACGGATCTCTTCCATCGACTTAGTAAACGGGTCACTCCTATTCCTACGATTTTGGCGGAGACATTCAGGTCCTTGAATGTAACGCCCCGTACCCGAGACTGTCGCCGGAGTCGAACACGAGGTATTAATAGACTTAATTCATTACTTAAACAGCTCAAACAATTTATTTTTAAAATTTCCAGTCAAGCTAGCAATCTTCGTCACAGTGGCTTAAAAATTCATATCTCGAGTTTCGAAACTCGAAATCCAATTATGTAAATTTTCCCTAAAACAAGACTCATATATCTATTTACTTATTTTTTTTCTAGAATTTTTGGTCAAGCTAATTAGTACAGTTTATTAGTTAAATTCTCCCCTATTTTAGGGTTCACTGCTCTAACCTCTGTATATTTCGAATCAGATATCTCTCTGTACAGAATTTCAATGACTTTGAAGTTTGTTTCTCTTAAAACTAGACTTAATAAGGAATCTTTACATATAAATAATGACTTCTAATTATTTGTGTACAATTTATGATGAATTTCTAAAGTCATAATAGCGGATCTAGAAATCACTCTGGACCTGTTTCACAAAAATTAAAATATCTCATAAAATATAATTTATATACCTGTTTTGTTCAATACATATGAAAATAGACTCATTAAGATTCAATTTAATAACTTACTCATCATTTAATTCCATTTCTACTATTGTTAGTGATTTTTCAAATTTACATCACTGCTGCTGTCAGATTCTATTTTATGGCAAATTTCACTTTACTAAGGATTTTCATGGACTAAATAGCATTTTAAACATACATAACATCAAATATGACTTAGATTGGCCATTCCAATGGCTAATCATTTACAAACCCTTTTCTTACCAAACCATAGCCATATCATAAGATCAATTACACAAAGTGAGTGTTTTGCATTACATGCCACATTCAAAATACACAAGCCATTTTACCAATTTAAGCCTTCGGATAGTGTGAACAAGTCTTCGACCTATCCCATTCTCAAGCCGGCTTGTCAAAACTACAATGAAATAAAAGGAGGGAGTAAGCACAAATGCTTAGTAAGTTCACATGCAAATAGCAAGTAACATAATCACACAATCTCACATAAAACATCATTTGCATAAACAACACCAAGACATTCATGTTTCATTTACATTTAATATCTTTCTACGATTTCACCATACCAAATTTTCAACCCGAGGGTTTAAGCACATACCTGTCAAATTTTCTCATTTACCACACTTACCAACATGTCACCTTCGTTTTAGGCTTCTTATTCACGTAAGATTCACCCGTTGAACACATCGGAATATAATTCGAATACACGGATTTCATGAACGTAAGTGTCATACCCATGACTAGACAAACTCAATAGCTCATGGAACTTATGTAGCCAAGCTACCATGTAACCTGGCCATAAGTGAACTCGGACTCAACTCAACGAGCTCGGGCGTTCGCATCCATAAGTGAACTCGGACTCAACTCAACGAGCTCGGATACCTAGTTACATCTCACGAACTCGGACTCAACTCAACGAGTTCGGAACTCAACCATTCTAGTGACATGTCACTTGTATTCTAATCTATTCCCAAGGTTCAAATGGCCGTTTTCCTTGATCACACATCTTTGCCGTCTTCCACGGAATATCGAAATCGATACTTCGGTGATAGTTCATACTCATCAAGTAATTCACATAATTACATATTATTCAACAATAACCACAAAGCATAATATTTCATGATAATAATCAGCATCATATCATACAAACAACATTAAATTGCTTAAAATGACAATTATGTTACTACATTTAGACATGAACTTAATACATTTAGACA
Source organism: Gossypium arboreum (assembly GCF_025698485.1). NCBI lineage: Eukaryota > Viridiplantae > Streptophyta > Magnoliopsida > Malvales > Malvaceae > Gossypium > Gossypium arboreum. Next base: position 103,738,340 of record NC_069080.1, read on the forward strand.
TGAACTTACCTCGGTACAAAATTATTAGCAATCGAGCCTATTCTTCGTAAACTTTATTTTTCCCTCGATCGAGACTTGAATCTCGTTTCTCTTGATCTATAATGCCAAATTAATCTTATTTAATACACATATTCATCAAAACAGCATTTAATAAGAAATTTGGCAAAATTACATTTTTGCCCCTAAACTTTTGCATAATTACACTTTTGCCCCTAGACTCGGGAATTAAACTTCATCCCTTATTCTTATGTTTTATGACATGCTGATCATTTTTCCCTTCTATGGAAACATCAAATTCACACTCTAACATGTACTTATGACTATTAGGTATTTTTACTAATTAAGCTCTTTTACTCGTTTTCGCTTAAAACCGAGTAGTACAAGTTGTCTAACATAATTTAAAACCTCATATTCTATCATAAAACACCAAAATACACAAATTTCACCAATGGGTATTTTTCCAAATATGAACCCTAGGTTGAATTATTGCTAGCATAAGCTTAATCGAGCTACTAGGATTCTAAAAACGTAAAGAACATTAAAAACGGGGCTTGGAATCACTTACTATGGAGCTTGAAAGGTTGAAACAAACCCTAACCGTGGAGAACCCTTGAAATTTTGGCCTAATGAAGAATATGGAAAAAAATTGGCTTTTAATTTTGTTTTTAATTCATTTTAATAACTAAATGACCAAAATGCCCTTACTACTAAACTTTCCAAAAATTCCATCCATGTCCAATTTTTGTCCATAGACCTAGAAATTGGTCAAATTGATATTTAAGACCTCCTCATTAATATTCCAAAACAATTTCATACTAAAAACTCCTAGAATGCAAGTTTTGCAAATTATTCGATTTAGTCCCTAATTTCAATTTAAGCACTTTAGGCATAGGATTTCATCACGAAATTTTCACACAATCATGCAATCATATCATAAACATCAAAATAATTATAAAATAATTATTTCTATCTCAGATTTGTGGTCACGAAACCATTATTCCGATTAGGCCCTAATTCGGGATATTACAACTCTCCCCCCCTTTAAGAATTTTCGTCCTCGAAAATCTTACCGATAAACAGGAGTGGGTATTGGTTTCTTATAGTTTCTTCAGGTTCCCATGTAGTCTCTTCTACCCTTTGCTTTTGCCACAATACTTTCACTAGAGCGACACTTTTATTTCTTAATTGTTTGACTTCTCGAGCTAAAATCTTAATCGGTTCTTCTTCGTAAGTCATATCCGGTCGTAGTTCAATTTCTGTCGGTGAAATTATATGTGAAGGATCCGAACGATACCGACGTAACATAAATACGTGGAACACATCATGAATCTTCTCTAATTCAGGTGGTAATGCTAGCCGATATGCTACCGGTCCAACTTTTTCAATTATTTCATATGGTCCAATAAAACGCGGACTTAACTTGCCCTTCCGTCCAAATCTAAGGACTTTCTTCCATGGAGACACTTTCAAAAAAACCTTATCACCAACTTGAAACTCGATTTCCCTTCGTTTCAAATCCGCATAAGATTTCTGTCTATCTGAAGCAACTTTCAAACAATCTCGAATCACTTTCACCTTTTCTTCGGTTTCTTTTATTAGATCAACTCCATAAATCTGATTTTCCTTGAGTTCTGTCCAATACAATGGTGTCTGACATTTACGACCATACAATGCTTCATAAGGTGCCATCTTCAAGCTCGTCTGATAACTATTATTATAAGCAAATTCTACCAACGGTAAGTACCTTTCCCAAGTACCTTGAAATTCCAATACGCAACATCTGAGCATGTCTTCAAGAATCTGAATTACTTTCTCTGATTGTCCATCAGTTTCTGGATGAAAGGCAGTGCTGAAATTTAACTTTGTACCTAATGCCTCTTGCAACTTTTTCCAAATCCGTGAAGTAAATCTCTGATCTCTATTCGAAATGATTGACAAAGGTATTCTGTGAAGTCTAACAATCTCACGGATATACAATTCATCCAACTTATTAAGAGAATAATTAAACGCATCTAAATAAAATGAGCCGATTTAGTCGATCATCAACTATTACCCAGATGGCATTTTTCTTCCCCGGAGTTAACGGCAACCCTGATATAAAATCCATAGTAATCCGATCCCATTTCCATTCAGGAACCATGATAGGCTAGAGTAATCCCGAAGGTACTTGGTGCTCAGCTTTCACTTGTTGACAAACTAAGCACTTTGATACAAACTCGAAATATCTCTTTTCATTCCACTCCACCAAAGACATTTTCTTCAAGTCATTATACATTTTCGATCGCCTTGGGATGAACCGCCAAACAACCATTATGTGCTTCATGCAAAATCTTTTGAATCAACTCATCATTTTTCGGTACACAAATCCGATTTTTAAACATCAAGCAACCATCAGAACCGATTTTGAAATCTGATCCCGTATCAGCTTCACATTGCTTTCTCTTGGCTTGCAAATCTTGATCATTTTTCTGAGCTTCAGAAATCTCTTGTAAAAACATCGGTATTGCTCTTAACTCTACTAGAATCAAACCATCATTTGATATATTTAACCGAGTGTTCATAGTTCTCAAAGCAAATAGCAATTTTCTATTTAAAGCATCGGCAACCATATTCGCTTTTCCCGGATGGTAATCAATAACAAGCTCGTAATCTTTCAATAACTCCAACCATCTTCGCTGTCTCAAATTCAAGTCTTTTTGTGACATCAAGTACTTAAGACTTTTGTGGTCGGTATATACTTGAAACTTTTCACCATAAAAATAATGTCGCCAAATCTTCAAAGTAAACACTATAGCAGCCAATTCCAAATCACGAGTCGGATAATTTCTTTCGTGAGATTTTAACTGCCTCGAAGCATAAGCCACCACTTTTCCTTCTTGCATAAGTATACATCCTAAGCCATTTCGAGAAGCATCACTATACACCACAAATTCTTTACGATTCGGGTTGTACCAACACCGGTGCTTCAGCTTAATAACTTTTCAATTCTTCAAAACTCATTGGCGCCTTCCGTTGATTCAAATTTAACATTCTTTCGAGTAGTCTAGTCATAGGAGCAGCAATTATAGAAAATCCATTTACAAAACACCGATAATACCCAGCAAGCCCCAAGAAACTTCTAACCTCGGTTACATTTTTCGGTGGTTTCCAATCAACAATGGCTGAAATCTTACTAGGATCAACCCGTATACCATCACCTGAAACAATATGACCCAAAAATCCAACTTCCTGAGCCAAAATTCACTTTTACTAAACTTAGCATACAGCTACTTATCTTTCAAAATTTGCAAAACTATCCTCAAATTCTCAGCATGCTCTGTCTCATCTTTTGAATAAATTAAAATATCATCTATAAACACCACAACAAATTTGTCCAAGTATGGCGGAAATATGCGATTCATTAAATCCATAAACACAGCAGGAGCATTTGTCAACCCGAATAGCATAACTAAAAATTCATAATGACCGTACCTTGTTCTAAAAGCAGTTTTAGGCACATCCGACTCTTTTACTCGCAGCTGGTAATACCTAGATCTCAAGTTAATCTTTGAAAACCATGTCGGTCCTTTTAGCTGATCAAACAAATCATCAATCCTTGGCAACGGATACTTGTTTTTGATTGTCACCTTGTTTAACTGCCGATAGTCAACACACAATCTCATAGAACCATCCTTCCTTTTCACAAATAACACGGGAGCACCCCAAGGTGAAAAACTCGGTCTCACAAAGCCTTTATCAGTCAACTCTTGCAACTGTGACTTTAATTCTTTCAACTCTGCTGGTGCCATTCTATATGGAGCAATTGAGATTGGAGCTGTTCCCGGTATCAAATCAATACCAAATTCTACTTCCCTGACTAGAGGCAAACTCGGCAATTCTTCTGGAAATACGTCCACAAATTCACACACAACCGGCACTGATTCAACTTTCTTTTCAACTTCTTTTGTATTAATTACATAAGCCAAATAAGCTTCATAACCCTTTCTCAAATATCTCTGAGCCGACATCGAAGAAATCATACTAGATAATGCCTCTGATTTGTCTGGTTCAACCTGCAGAATTTCACCACTTTCACACTTTAATTCTATAACCTTTTCTTTGCAATTTATTATAGCATCATGCAATGTCAACCAATCCATTACCAAAATAACATCAAATTCATCAAACAACAACAACATCAAGTCGGCCGGAAAGTAATGACCCCGAATCATTAAAGGGCATTTCTTGCATACTTTATCAACTATCACATATTTGCCTAACGGATTCGACACTCTAATCATAAATTATGTGTTCTCAACAGGTATATGCATACTAGACACCAGTTTCATGTATACATATGAATGAGTAGAACTGGGATCAATCAAAACAATAACATTAACATCATAAAGAGAAAATATACCAGTAATCACATCGGGTGATGAAGCATCTTCACGTGCCTTTATAGCATAAGTTCTAGCTGGAGCCCTTGCTTCAGATTTAGCTGCTGAATCTCTAGCTACATTTTTGCTGCTTGCTTTATTTCCACTTTTCTCGAATATATTCCCTCGAGTCCGCACCACTAGCTTTTACATTCTCAATTTTTCTTTCTCACTCTCTCTCAAGCGCCTCTAATAAAATGATCCGGAGAACCACACCGAAAACATTCATTCGCTCTACATAGGCCAAAATGATTTACGCCACACACCGCACTCGGGCTTAACAAATCTCGTATTTCCCACTAGCCGCAGTAGTCCGAGATTTAGGACCCATATTTTGCTTATTAGAATTTCCATATGATTGTCCAAATTAAATCGTGAACGAGGATTCATATTTTAGATTTTCGGATTGTTTGTGAGAATGAACTGCTCGTCGGTCTTTTCTTCCAATTTCTAGTCTCAGCCTCTACCTTTTTCTTCTCTTTAAGTAGTTCTTCAGCCTTACAAGCTTGATCAACCAGTACTACCATTTCTTTTAATTCAAGAATCCCAACAAATACTTTGATGTCTTCATTGAGTCCTTCTTCAAATTGTTTGCACATTTTAGCTTCTGTAGGAATATATTCTCTAGCATACTTACTCAACCTGACAAACTCCCTTTCGTATTCAGTAACTGTCATGTTCGCCTGCTTTAATTCAAGAAACTCTTTACGCTTTTGATGAATAAATCTTTCACTGATATATTTCTTCCGAAATTCTTCTTGAAAGAATTCCCAAGTTACTTTCTCTTTCGGTACTACTGAAGTTAATGTCTTCCACCAATGATAAGCTGAATCCCTCAATAATGATATAGCACATTTCAAGCATTCCTCAGGTGTACAAGACAATTCATCAAATACTCGAATAGAATTCTCGAGCCAAAACTCTACTTTCTCGGTATCATCATCAATATTTGCCCTGAATTCTTCGGCCCCTTGTTTACAAATTCTGTCAACTGGAGTTCTGTGAAATTTCATTAGATTTACATCTTGTGGCATCGGAGGTATAGGTTGAAGAATCGAGAGAGGTGGGGGAGGTTGTGCATTCGGGTTCGTACGAACGAACTTAGTATACCAGGCACTCATCATCTGGAGAAAGGCTTCCCGAGCCCCTTCTCCTCCTCCTTGACCAATAGTAGGCGGTGGATTTTCAGTTGGCACCGCCCCTTCAGCCGGAGCTGGTGCATTACTCTCTACATCATCAGCCGCAACTGGATCGGGATCCATTTACTATATAAAAAAATCATTTAAAAGGTCAGAAGTCGTCACACTATCACAATATATATATGGCATGCATAGCAAAACCCGTACATACAACACATTAGTCCGAGAACCTACTAAACCTGCTCTGATACCACCAAATGTAACGCCCCGTACCCGAGACTGTCACCGGCTTCGAACACGAGGTGTAAACAGACTTAATTCATTACTTAAAAAGCTCAAACAATTTATTTTAAAAATTTCCAGTCAAGCTAGCAATCTTCATCACAGTCGCTTAAAAATTTATATATCAATTTTTGAAACTCGAAATCCAATTCTGTAAATTTTCCCTAAAACAAGACTCATATATATATTTACTTATTTTTTTCCAGAATTTTTTGTCAAGCCAATTAGTATAGTTTATTAGTTAAAGTCTCCCCTGTTTTAGGGTTTGACTGCTCTGACCTCTATATATTACGACTCAGATATCTCTCTTTACAAAATTTCAATAACTATGAAGTTTGTTTCTCTTAAAACTAGACTTAATAAGGAATCTTTACATATAAAGCATGACTTACAATTATTTTTATACAATTTATGATGAATTTTTAAAGTCAGAACAGGGGATCTAGAAATCGCTCTGGACTTGTTTCACAAAAATTAAAATATCTCATAAAATATAATTTATATACATGTTTTGTTCAATACATATGAAAATAGACTCATTAAGATTCAATTTAATAACTTAATCATCATATAATTCCATTTCTACTATTTTTAGTGATTTTTCAAATTTACATCACTGCTGCTGTCATATTCTGTTTTATGGCAAATTTCACTTTACTAAGGATTTTCATGGACTAAATAGCATTTTAAACATACATAACATCAAATATGACTTAGATTGGCCATTCCAATGGCTAATCATTTACAAACCCTTTTCTTACCAAACCATAGCCATATCATAAGATCAATTACACAAAGTGAGTGTTTTGCATTACATGCCACATTCAAAATACACAAGCCATTTTACCAATTTAAGCCTTCGGATAGTGTGAACGAGTCTTTGACCTATCCCGATTCTCAAGTCGGCTTGTCAAAACTACAATGAAAGAAAAGGAGGGAGTAAGCACAAATGCTTAGTAAGTTCACATGCAAATAGCAAGTAACATAATCACACAATCTCACATAAAACATCATTTGCATAAACAACACCAAGACATTCATGTTTCATTTACATTTAATATCTTTCTACGATTTCACCATACCAAGTTTTCAACCCGAGGGTTGAAGCACATACCGCAAATTTTCTCATTTACCACACTTACCAACATGTCACCTTCGTTTTAGGCCTTCTTCTTATTCACGTAAGATTCACCCGTTGAACACATCGGAATATAATTCGAATACACGGATTTCATGAACGTAAGTGTCATACCCGCAACTAGACAAATCAATAGCCTGCGGAACTTATGTAGTCAAGCTACCATGTAACCCGCCCATAAGTGAACTCGGACTCAACTCAACGAGCTCGGGCGTTCGCATCCATAAGTGAACTCGGACTCAACTCAACGAGCTCGGATGCCTAGTTACATCTCACGAACTCGGACTCAACTCAACGAGTTCGAAACTCAACCATCCTAGTGACATGTCACTTGTATTCTAATCTATTCCCAAGGTTCAAACGGCCATTTTCCTCGATCACACATCTTTGCCGTCTTCCACAGAATATCGAAATCGATACTTCGGTAATAGTTCATACTCATCAAGTAATTCACATAATTACATATTATTCAACAATAACCACAAAGCATAATATTTCATGATAATAATCAACATCATATCATACAAACAACATTAAATTGCTTAAAATGAAAATTATGTTACTACATTTAGACATGAACTTACCTCGGTACAAAATTATTAGCAATCGAGCCTATTCTTCGTAAACTTTATTTTTCCCTCGATCGCGACTTGAATCTCGTTTCTCTTAATCTATAATGCCAAATTAATCTTATTTAATACACACATTCATCAAAATAGCATTTAATACGAAATTTGGCAAAATTACATTTTTGCCCCTAAACTTTTGCATAATTACACTTTTGCCCCTAGGCTCGGGAATTAAACTTCATCCCTTATTCTTATGTTTTATGACATGCTGATCATTTTGCCCTTCTATGGCAACATCAAATTCACACTGTAACATGTACTTATGACTATTAGGTATTTTTACTAATTAAGCCCTTTTACTCGTTTTCGCTTAAAACCGAGTAGTACAAGTTGTCTAACATAATTTAAAACCTCATATTCTATCATAAAACACCAAAATACACAAATTACACCAATGGGTATTTTACCAAATATGAACCCTAGGTTGAATTATTGCTAGCATAAGCTTAATTGAGTTACCGGGATTCCAAAAACGTAAAGAACATTAAAAACGGGGCTTGGAATCACTTGCTATAGAGCTTGAAAGGTTGAAACAAACCCTAACCATGGCGAACCCTTGAAATTTTGGCCTAATGGAGAAGATGGACAAAAATTGGCTTTTAATTTTGTTTTTAATTCATTTTAATAACTAAATGACCAAAATGCCCTTACTACTAAACTTTCCAAAAATTCCTTCCATGTCCAATTTTTGTCCATAGACCTAGAAATTGGTCAAATTGCTATTTAAGACCTCCTCATTAATATTCCAAAAAAATTTCATACTAAAAACTCCTAGAATGCAAGTTTTGCAAATTATTCGATTTAGTCCCTAATTTCAATTTAAGCACTTTAGGCATAGGATTTCATCACGAAATTTTCACACAATCATGAAATCATATCATAAACATCAAAATAATTATAAAATAATTATTTCTATCTCAGATTTGTGGTCACGAAACAACTATTCCGATTAGGCCCTAATTCGAGATATTACATTGAATGCATGTAGGGGGGCCAGTGCGGGCAGATTTGTTGGTTGTGCTTAGTTACTTTTAGCTTGGTTCTACAGTTACTTCTAATTGATAGATAGGGTGGTTTGTCAGGTCTTCTTCGAGGATTACTCCCCGTTGAAGGACATAACAGCTTCAACTAGAAAAGTTGATGTTCCTGAAAAAAATTGGATAGCGCTACTTGTAATCTGCGAACAAAGGACGAGAGTGGAGGCTCCATGGATGATTCTGGTGAGATTCTTTACCGATGCGGCGCTTTGATTGGGTCCTTCATTGGGAATTTGGGGTGCCATTGGTTATGCCCCTTTACTTGTGCTGAGGCAGCATGGATTGAGATAGTTCATACCGGCAACTTACGGTTTGGTTCAGAGTGAGTTCATGTATAGAGGAACTGACTACAAGAGGAAGGTCAGTGAGAGCTCTAGTGCTTGGAACAAGACTTGTCGATTAAAAGGAGTAGTTATTAGCCCTGCTACGACTCCGGAGTACGTCGAGTGGAGAGGTAGAAGGATTAATGATAACATCCATAAGCCAAGCATGGAAGGAGCTCGACCGATAGAGGAATATTTGCAAGTGACGCCCTCAGAGTTAGAAATTATGAAGCAAGAGTTTGAGAGAAAGAGCTTGGAGTTCGAGAAAAGGATAGCAAAGCTCGAAGAAGAGAAGATGTACTTGAACCTAGACGTCGAAGTTCAAAAGATGGAGATCGAGAAAAAGAGGAAAGAAAAAAGGAAGATCTAGGAGGACCGAGACGATTTAAAAGAACACTACAAAAGGGCACAAGTAGCTTTGAAGAGAGTAGGACTAGGAGGGTTTTCAGATCAGGGGCAGAAAGAGGTCTAAGAGGAAAAAGCTAAAGCCGAATATTGGGAGAAGAAGTTCCAAGAGATACAATCGCGGAATTTGACCTTAGAAAAAGAAAATCAAGGTTTAAAGACTCAAGTAACTGAACTCGGACGATCCCTTCATCTGCATCGAAGTCGTGATTCTACGGTTGAGGTAAAGAAATTAAAAGGCAAAGTTGAGGAGTTGGAATCAGCATTGCAAGATAGTAAGCTCCTAATCGAGCAGCTTGGGGTACGATAAGATTATTTGAAGGAAGAGCTTCATCAGTCTAGAGGACAGGTCAGAGAAAGGGATCACGTCATTGGAGAAGCTATAGCCCAGATTTGAGAGGTCGCTGAACACGTGCAAGACTTGGCAATACGAGCTGATGTATTAAGTTTGATGTATGAGTCATTGTAGGATATAGGACGAGAGTTAGCCCTTTTATTAGATAGAGTTAAAACTTTGGTCATTAGGGCCAAAGTGTATTTGTAATCCTCTTATATGTAAAGATATTCTTTTTCTAAATAAAGTTTTCTAAATGAGATTGAATCAGAATCGATGTCCTTTTGGCATTCATGCATTTACATCTCATAGCATTTCATCGCATCATTTGCATTCAAAGTTATAGAAAAACCCTAATTAGTTAAAATTACCACAGAAGTAGAAAAGAAAATCTAGAAACCACACATCAGTACAGAAGTCGTGCAAAATCTAGGAATATGGATCAAATGTTTGAACAGCTACAAAAGGACATGCAGGACCAATTGCAAGAGCAATTGGCCAAGATGCAAAATGACATGATGGAGCAAATGCTAAAGGCTCAAAGGAATATGATGACTGAGATGGCTCAGTTACTAAGGGCAGCTAATAAAGGAAAAGCCCCTATGGCAATTACTGGTGAGGAGGAAGAGGATCATCCTCCAGGCTTTACTCCACCCCACGGGCCTACAGAAATCGAGGCACTTCCTAGAAGGCCGTCTGTCACTATAAGGCCTCCACATGGATCGGTTGATACTGGGATCCACATGAATAACCCAATTGGTTCGGGATTCAATTTGGGTAACAACTCTGCCAATCCTCTTGTTCCTGACTTAGACGTGGCTGAAAAGGAAGATTTGAGAGCCGAAGCTGCAAAATAGTTGGAGGAACGTTGTAGATGGTTGGAGGAGAAATATAAGGCTCTAGAGAGTGCTGATGGGCATCATGGAGTTGATGCTAAAGACTTGAGTTTGGTCCCAGACTTGGTGCTTCCCCATAAATTCAAAATGCCGGAGTTTGAAAAGTACAACGGGACTACTTGCCTAGAGGCCCACATTACGATGTTCTATAAGAGGATGACCGGATATGTGAACAATGATCAACTGTTAATTCATTGTTTCCAAGATAGCTTAGTGGAAGTAGCAGCCAGGTGGTATAATCAGTTGAGCCGAGCCAGAATAAATTCATGGAGGGATCTTGCACAAGCCTTCATGCAACAGTACAGTCATGTGACTAACATGACACCGAATAGGATCACGCTGCAAAACATAGAGAAAAAGCCTAATGAGAATTTTAGGCAATATGCTCAAATATGGAGAGAGGTTGTCATGCAAGTTCAGCTACCATTGTTGGAGAAGGAGATCACCATGTTGTTCAACAACACTCTGAAGGCTCCATTCATTACTCACATGATTGGAAGCACTACCAAAAGTTTTGCGGACATAGTCATGGCGGGAGAGATGATTGAGAACGCCATAAGGGGTGGGAAAATTGAGGGGGAAGCGGCCAAAAGATCAAACCTGAGGAGAAAAGACAATGAGGTGAACAACACAAGTAGCTTCAACTCGAAGGCAGTCACAGTTGGTCAACCCAAAGTAGCTGCGGTTGGGCAACAGGGTTCTCAAAGGCAGGAATCGGGCACGAGGCACGAGAGGATGCAATTCACACCTATCCTTGTGACGTATCGTGAGCTTTATCAAAGTTTATACGATGCACATGCTATTGCTCCTTTCCACTTGAAACCATTACAGCCTCCATATCCTAAATGGTATGATGCAAACGCCAGATGCGAGTACCACGCTGGAATATTGTGGCACTCAATTGAAAATTGTATCGGATTCAAGAAGGCCGTGGAGAGGTTGATCAAGATGGGGGTTGTGAAATTTGATAGTACCCCAAATACTGAAAACCCTTTGCGAAATCATGACAATCAAGGAGTGAATGCCATTGGCGAAGCTAGTGAGAGAAGGATAAAGGAAAATGTTGCTGAGGTGAGGATGCCTATGAAGGTGATTTAGGAGAAGATGATGAAGAGAGGGATGACAACCTCTAGGAGAGAAATAGAAAAAATGGGGAACTATTGTGAGTTCCATGAGGCCTAAAATTGTGAAGAATTTAGAGCCTAGGTGCAAGGCTTTATAGATAATAAAGAGCTACAAATTTTTTAAGGTAGCTCTTATAAAAGAGAAATAAGTGTGCTGAAAGATGAACAAAAAGGAACCAGCCGGCCAAGGATTATTATCTCCCTGCCAGGGAATAACGAAGTGGAGACACCAGCAGTGCCCAAGGTCATTATTCATAAGCCTACTCCTTTCCCTTACAAGGATAGCAAGAGAGTACCATAGAGTTATGACTGTAGTATGACAGTGCCGGAGAAAGAAAATATAGCCAGTGCATCTAAAGACGTGCAGGTTGAAGGTTCCCACACGCGGAGTGGGAAGCGTTATGATACGGGGGGTCAGAGTGGAGCCCACAAAAATGAAAGGTGTAGAGGTTGAGAAGGAGAAAGAGACAGAAGTACCCATCAATGAGCCAATAAAGGAGGAGGAGGCTAAGGAATTTCTAAAGTTCCTTAAGCATAGTGTGTATAGCGTGGTTGAGCAGTTGTGTAAGTAGTCGGCTCGCATATCAGTACTGGCTCTACTTTTGAGTTCTGAGGCACATAGGGAGGCATTGATGAAGGTGCTTAATGGAACATATGTCACCCATGACATATCCATTAATAAGCTGGACCGATTGGTGAACAACATTAGCGCAGATAATTTTATCTACTTTAATGATGATGAAATCCCACCGGGGGGCATAGGGTCAACTAAGGCCTTGCACATTACCACTCGATGCAAGGGGTACACATTCTCAAGAGTGCTCGTTGATAATGGATCGGCTTTGAATGTTCTACCGTTGTCTACTTTAAATAGATTACCCATTAACGATTCTCACATGAAGACATGTCAAAATGTGGTAAGAGCCTTCGACAGTACAGAAAGGAAGGTGATGGGAAGAATTGACATTCCCTTGGAAATTGGGCCAAAATGTATGAAGTAGACTTTTTGGTAATGGATATCAAGCCTTCCTACAATTGCTTATTAGGCAGGCCATGGATACACTCAGCGGGGGCAGTGCCCTCGTCGTTACACCAGAAATTGAAATTAGTGACCGATGGACGGTTAATAACCATCAATGTGGAGGAGGACATTATAGCCGCAGTCACTAGCAAGGCCCCTTATGTCGAGAGGAACGAAGAGTCTATTGAGTGCTCCTTCCGCTCTTTAGAATTTGTGAATGTGACTTTCATTTCGGGAGGAGCGAGCTACCGGTGCCAAGAATAGCAAGAGCTACGAGGATGGCTCTACAAATGATGGTGGGAAAGGGAGCCTTACCAGGAAAAGGATTAGGGAAATACCTACAATAAGAGACTCAAATCCCAAAACTTAAAAAGAAGAGAGATCGCTTTGGTCTAGGTTTTAAACCAGATTATAAGCAAAGGAGGAAGGAAATTGAGAAGCGTCAAGAGGGAAGAAGTGCACGCCTTAATAGAAGAGAAGTGGAGTGGGAGCCAATGACATTCCTTCCAATATCCAAACCTTCATATCGAGAGGGTTACTCATAGAAGGAAGTCATTAGGTTAATTCCATACAAGACGAAGGATCGAAGCAAAGAAACCTTGAAAGCATTCACCCTTACGAATCGGGAAGCTCTCTGAACAATTGGACTACGGAGGAACTTCCTGTAGTCTTTAGGAATTCTTCAGAGTAATTCTCGAAACATTCTTATTACTCTAGAGCCTAGGAGTAATAGAATTACATTTGTGAAATAGGCTTATGATCATCTATTATCTTTTTAATAAAACATAACTTATCAATTCAACGAGTATTGTTTCATTTTTATCAACCAATATTCCGTTAAAATTTTGACAATTCTTATTCTTTCATTCATAGCACATAAATAATCATTCTTAAATTCATTCATTATTTGTATATTCTTTATACTTCACAGATTTCTAGATATCAATGACATGAGCACTGATATTACAAATCCTGATTTCTCTCGTGAGCAAGACATGTGTTTAGAGGAATCTCAAGATTTTGAAGATGTCCAGGACTGTAATGTGTCTTTAGATCTTTTGAGGATGGTAAAACAGGAAGAGAAACAAATCATGCCCCATGAGAAAGAGGCAGAAGAGAATGTAGCCCTAGAGGAAGGGAAGGAGGTGAAAATTGGCACACATATTGCCAAAGACACAAGGCAAGGGCTGATTGAGTTGCTACGTGAGTTCAAAGATATCTTTGCATGGTCCTATCAAGACATGCCAGGGTTAAATACCGATATTGTGGTGCATCGTCTCCCAATAATACAGGATTGTAAGCCAGTCCAACAAAAGTTGCGAAGAATGAGGCCAGATATAGTATTGAAAATAAAGGACGAAGTCAAGAAACAGTTCGATGCAGGTTTCTTACAAGAGGTGAAGTACTCTAAATGGGTGGCTAATATTGTACCAGTTCCTAAGAAGGATGGGAAGGTATGAATGTTTGTTGATTACAGAGATCTGAACAAAGCTAGCCCAAAAGATAATTTCCCTCTACCACACATAGACACTTTGGTAGACAATACAGCGGGATATTCGTTGTTCTCCTTCATGGATGGTTTCTCAGGGTACAATTAGATAAAGATGCATCCCGAGGACATGGACAAAACCACCTTCATAACATTGTGGGGTATCTTTTGTTACAAGGTAATGCCTTTTGGGTTGAAGAATGCGGGGACAACATATCAGAGGGTTATGGTGACCTTATTTCACGATATGATGCATAAGGAAATGGAAGTATATGTCGATGACATGATTACCAAGTCTCGAACGGAGGAGGGACATATTGAAGTTTTAAGGACACTGTTCTTGAGATTAATGAAGTTTCAGTTAAAACTTAATCCGGCAAAATGCACCTTTAGAGCTAGATTGGGGAAATTACTAGGCTTTGTGGTTAGTGAAAAAGGAATAGAAGTTGACTCAGACAAAGTTAGAGCCATACGAGATTTGCTTCCGCCACGTACTCAGAAAGAAGTTCGAGATTTTCTTGGAAGGTTGAATTATATTGCTCAGTTTATTTCACAATTAACTAAGAAATGTGACCCTATATTTTGCCTCCTTAGAAAACACAACCAAGGTACTTGGGATGAGGAATGCCAGAACGCCTTTGATAAAGTCAAGCAATATTTGTTAAATGCTCTAGTACTATCTCTACCTAGTCTAAAAAAACCGTTAATTTTGTACTTGTCGGTGTTTAATAATTCCATGGGATGTGTACTTGGTCAACATGACGAGTCGGGAAGAAAGGAGAAGGCGATATACTACCTCAGTAAGAAATTTACAGAGTGTGAGATGAGATATTCTCCAATTGAGAAATTGTGTTGTGCTTTAATCTGGAAGACTCGAAGGTTAAGACAGTACATGCTATATCATACTACTTGGCTTATTTCAAAACTTGACCCTTTGAAGTATATGATGGAGTTAACAGCTTTGAATGGGAGAATGGCAAGGTGACAAATTTTGCTTTCAGAGTTTGACATAGTCTATGTGAGCCAGAAGGCTATAAAAGGAAGTGCGATAGCGGAATTTCTAGCTAGTAGAGCTCTAGAGGACTATGAGCCGCTGAATTTCGATTTCCTAAATGAGGAGTTGATGTATGTAGTAACTACAGAGGATTGTCCTTGGAAGTTGAGCTTTGATAGGGCGTCCAATGCGGTAGGAAATGGAATTGGGGCAGTCTTGGTATCCCCAAATGGCAATTATTATCCATTCACATGCAAGTTGGATTTTGATTGCACAAACAATATGGCCGAGTATGAAGCATGCATCATGGGACTCCGAGCGGCTATAGGGCGAGGAATAAGAACCATGGAAGTATATGGAGACTCTGTATTGGTAATTTACCAGCTTAGAGGTGAATGGGAGACAAGGGATCCTAAATTGATCAATTATCGAAAGGTAGTCTTGGGGTTATTTGAGGAGTTTGATGACATCACTTTCAATTATATCCCGCGAGACGAAAACCAAATGGCAGATGCTCTAGCAACCTTGGCTTCAATGACTAGAGTGAATAAAAAGGAAGAGATGAGACCCATTCAGATGAGTATCTTTGAGGCTCCAGCTAGCTGTTGTAACATTGAGGAAGAAGAAAAGGATGATAACCCTTGGTATCAGGATATATTGCGATATGTGAGAGATCGTAAATACCCAGAACAGTCAACTGAGAATGATAAACAAACTTTAAGGAGATTAGCATGTGATTACGTTTTGGATGGAGACATCTTGTACAAAAGAAGAAAGGACCAAGTACTGTTGATATGTGTTGACGCCATGGAAGCTAAGTTAATCTTGAAAGAAGTTCACGAGGGTGTTTGTGGGACACACGCTAATGGTTTTACGATGGCTAGACAAATCATGAGGTTTGGATATTATTGGTCTACCATGGAAGGGGATTGTATCAACTGCGCCAAAAAATGCCATAAATGCCAAATCTATGGAGACAGGATTCACGTACCACCTTCACCTCTACATGTTATGACTTCTCCATGGCCTTTTTCTATGTGGGGCATGGATGTCATTGGGCCAATATCACCAAAAGCTTTAAATGGACATCACTTTATTTTCGTGGTCATTGATTACTTTACAAAGTGGGTAGAGGCTGCTTCTTATGCAAATGTTACTAAGTCAGCTATAAGTCGATTCTTGAAGAAAGAGATCATTTGTCGATATGGGATGCCTGAGAGAATCATATCAGACAATGCATTGAACTTGAACAACAAAAGGATAGCAGAAGTTTGTAGTCAGTTCAAAATTAAGCATCATAACTCTTCTCCGTATCGCCCAAAAATGAATGAGGCAGTAGAAGCAGCCAACAAGAACATTAAGAGGATAGTGGGGAAGATGACTGAGACTTATAGAGATTGGCATAAGAAACTACCATTTGCACTCTTAGCTTATCGAATGTCCGTCAGAACTTCTACAAAGGCAACTCCTTTCTCATTGGTTTATAGGATGGAAGCAGTGTTACCCATTGAAGTAGAGATACCATCTTGAGTCTTGTCAGAAATAAAGTTGGATGAGGCTGAATGGATACAATCGCGATATGATCAGTTGAACTTGATTGAAGAAAAGAGGTTAAAGGCCATTCGTCATGGTCAGATGTATCAAAAACGAATGATGCGGGCTTACGACAAGAAAGTGCGACCAAGAGAATTCCGTAAGGGGGATCTTGTGTTGAAAAAGATCCTTCCAATTCAGAAGAACGTTAGAGGAAAATGGATGTCGAATTGGGAAGGGTCGTATGTCATGAAAAGGGCTTTCTCTGGGGGTGTATTGATCTTAGCGGAAATGGATGGGAAGAGTTTGTCCAATCCAGTGAATTCAGACTCAGTCAAAAAGTACTTTTTCTAAAGAAGAGAAGAATTCAGGGTGAAAACTCGCAAAGGGAACCTTGATTTTTTGAAAAAAAATAGAGAGGCTAAGGTGAAAACCCGCAAAGACGCCTTGTGACCAAAGGGGTTTTGAGTTGAAAACCCGAAAGGGCAGTTCAAATTTTAAAGAGCACACGGTAATCTTGCTATATCTGATTCAACGAAGAGTGAAGCGCGTTGCATATCGGGGCATCAACAAAGTACTTTGGATCTTTTAAACACATGTTGAATTCAAGAAAGACTTCATAGAGCTGGTGTATAGACGTTCAAGCAGCGATATCTAGGGCATCTAACTTTTGTCCTATTTGCTATCTTTAGATTCTATTTCTTCTCAAGGATAGGCTTTCAGATTAATTTCTCTTGTGTTTTGACAAATTCATTCAAATCTAATTTTTCTCAAGATTAATTCATCTTCCATTATTCTTAAAGTGTGTTGCATTGAAATAGTGATAGATGAACTAAATAATTTTCACAAATGAAGTTTTGCGTATTACTCTAGAAATTTTTAGATGATACAAGAAACTAAAACAGGACAATTGTTCGAGAAATTCACGTAAGTGAGGGTTGAAAGAACTTGAGGAATTTCTTTCTTCCAGTCCGAAATGATGATTGGACAAATCAAACGATTCGATTCTAAGAAAAGATCATCTTACAGATATTCCCAGTGGGTCGTAGCATGTGAAGAATGATACAGGCTGAGCAGGAATAATACTTTGAGAGAAGTAAAGATAAACGAAGGAATGAGTGGTGACGTCTGGAATAGAAGTCATATTCATAACATTTTGCATCGCAACATGTCTAATTAGGAGCATTTAACTCACTTCGATTATAGCATCCTAATCATCAGGCATGAGCACATATGCATTCTACAGGTTATGTAGATCAAAGATGATGCGCCTTAACCCCCTAAGCAGTAGGGCGACAGACCAAAGCATAGCAGATCTGGCCTTCACATGTTTACACTGAAGCAGATCCAAGATAACAAGATTTGGCTTCTCTATCTTCGACGGAGAGCAAATCGAAGACATAGCAAATCTGACTTTCAGATGTTTTCACATCAAAACAGATCCAAGATAACAGATCTGGCGTCTCCATATTCGACGGAGAGCAGACACATAGCAGATCTAACCTTCAGATGTTTTTACTGAAGCAGATCCAAGATGATTTGGCATTCTTGTGTCTACAAGGAGCAAATCAAAAACATAGCAGATTTGACTTTCGGATGTTCTCACATCAAAGTAGATCCCAGATAACAGATCTGGCATCTCCATATGCAAATGGAGAGCAGATACATAGCAAATCTAACCTTCATATATTTTTACTGAAGCATATCCAATATGATTTGGCGTTCTTGTGTTTACAAGAAGCAAATCGAAGACATAGCAGATCTGACTTTCAGATGTTTTCACATCAAAGCAGATCCAAGATAACAAATCTGGCGTCTCCATATTCGACGGAGAGCAGACACATAGCAGATCTAACCTTCAGATGTTTATACTGAAGTAGATCCAAGATGATTTGGCATCCTTGTGTTTACAAGGAACAAATCAAAGACATAGCAGATTTGGCTTTCACGTGTTTACGCTGAAGCAAATCTAAGATGATTTGGCATCTCTGTATTGTCAGGGAACAAATCGAAGAAGTAAATTTTGGCATCTTTGTATTATCAGAGAGCAGATCAAAGATAGCTGATTTGACATCCTTGTATTGTCAGGGAGCAAATCAAAGATATCAACATGGCATTCCTGAGGTTGCAGGGAGCAGGTTGAAGATAGTAGATATTGCCTTCCTAAAGTTACAAGTAAAGCAAATTGAAGCTATCGTATTTATGGTCCAATACTTCTGAAGTTGCAGATAGGTCGAAGACCATTTGAAGAAAATATCTCAAAGACTGGGCCAGACCGGGCAAAACGGGTCCTTTTATAGTCTTTGCCCTATTATCATTACACGACAATGAGCAAAGATGGGCAGCTGTAATAACCCGTTTCTGCCCGAGCCCATAATTAAATAAAACTAGAAACAAAAAAATAAATAAACAAAGGAATGTTTATTACAGTCCATTTACAATACACGGCCCACTAACCTGTAGGCCCAAAATCAGATACCTAAAACTACCCAGCAGACCCGTTACACCCAGACCCAAAGCATACAAAGCCCAAGAGGCCCAAATTGTTAATGGAAAGCAGGAAGGCCTAGGGTTTCAGAAACCCTAGGCGCCGCAAGCAGACACCCTCTCCACTTTCCCCATAACTCTGGCCCCGAGTCACGTCGTTTCATCTCGCGTCGATCCAGCTACCCTCCATCGATCCGCAAGCGATTATGCGATCGATTACTCGGTCCGTCGTCACCATCGTCAAGCCTCCATCACCGCTGGATTTTTCGGCGTTACCTGCAAAAGAAGGAAAGAAACAGCAGCAAACAAACAAAACAAATATGGAAAGAAATAAAATGATTTCTTCCCAAAATGTAATAGAAACAGTGCCTATAAAAGCCTTCTTTGTAACCTGTAAGAGGGGACGGGTTTTTTTTTTTACACAAAATATATAAAAAGAGATTAAAAGTTTACTGAAGAACAGAGGTGATACTTTCAATTTTCTTTTCATTATTTATTTTCTGAGGTGATACTTTCAATTTTCTTTTCATTATTTATTTTCTTTCTGATACAGCATATAGTAAATACATCATAAAAATAGTAAAAAAGGGTTACCTTTTTTATTCGCTGCAAAAAAAAAATGGGGCTTTGAAAGCCCTAACCGCCGGGCACGGTGGCTCAGACGGTGGCGCGTGAAGTGCGTGTGGTCGAAGGCGATGGTGCTCCGGGACGAGCCAGGATGGCCACTGGCCTGCTCTGAGAGAATTTTAGAGTTCTCTCTCTGTGTTTTTTTATGAGTGTTTAAAATGAGAATTTTAAGTTTTTTTTTACTTTTATAACATTGGTAAAACGACGCCGTCTTAGCTTAATTCAATAAGCCTAAAAAACAACGTCGTTTCGAAGCATTAGGATCCGCGTGTTGACCCGATTACCCGGGGAGGATCCACGTGTTTTTGTAAAATGGGTTGATTTCCCAATTGGTCCTCTCGCAATTTTAATATTTATAATTTCATTTTGTTTATTTTTTAATTTAGCTCTAACGTTTTAATTTTGTTTCAATTTAGTCTCACAGTGATTTTAAAACGGTATTTGGGAAACGGTGTCGTTTTGGAATTAGGGCTAAATTGCCCAGTGAGTCCTCTGAATTTAACGCGCATTTCAATCGGGCCCAAAATTTTCATTATTTTGCAAATTAACCCCTAAATTTCTTAATTAAATTCAATTTTAATCCTTTTTATCTTATATTATTTTAAGAAAAAATAGTTGTATAAAATAGTATATATTATTCATTATATTATTATTATACATTTTTAAAATTTCTTTTATTATATATTTTATTACATATATATATTTATTCTATTTTTTATGTTTTATATTATATACTATTTATGTTACTACATTTTATATGTAAAATACTTATTATGTTATTACTATTATTTTATACATCCCTTATCATATCATATTTCATTATATTCTATTTGTATATATTTATTACATATTATATTTTACTATATATCATAATATTTTTATATTATATTATATTTTATATTATAATTTACATTATTATATATTTTATTTGTAAATTATGTTATACACTATATATTATACTATATTTCCTTACATTACCTTTATTTTATCATAAAGTATACATTATTTTATTATTTATTAATTATATACATTTTTTAAAAATTTATAAATAAATGTAATATTAATACTTAGTACATTTTATATATATAGTTATTATACCTATAATATAACTTATATGTATGTATCATTTAAAAAAAAAGGAGGGGTTATCTTTTATCGCTCTTATATTATTCAATATATTTCTAAATATCTTGTTTTTATTGGATTTATATTTTATACATTTTAATTTATTTATTTATTTTAGTTTTCTCTTATTTTGATATAGTAGGTTAAATTTTTACATATCATTTGTTTTCGTATATTTGCATGAAATTAATTATTTATGGTGATTTGCATAAGACATTATCATATATGTATATTGCAATTTATATTTGTTATATTTATTATTCATTATATGGTGTTTAGCATGGAATAATAATGCATGAACATTTATGTTGTTTATGATGACATATGCATAAAGTAATAATGTATATTGTGTAATTTATGCCATTATTATTATTTTCTATACTATATTTGCATGAAATGATAAAATATGTATACTGTAATTAGATTTATTTAATTCCTTGTGATATACAAAACACATCATTATTTTTAAAAACCAAAAGATATATTTCACTTAATTCAAAAAGAATTTTAAAAGTGAGGCAATGTTTTGATGTTTGGAAGCTTCGAGAAAAGTAGTGCCCTAACTTACTGGGTTGCAACTTTTCTTGTTGAGTTCGAATAGTCAAGCACCCTTCTAAGTTTTAAGGTTTTCAAAATACGAGCAACTATCTTGGGATTTCAAAACATAGTGTCCTAACTTACTGGATATGGTGTTTTGTTGTTTCGAGATAGAAATTTTCGAAAGACGAGCTTAGTTTTGAAGGTTTTAAAATGTTGCATCCTAACTTACTGGATGTGATGTTTTGATTCGTTTGAAATAAGTGAGCCTTAATTTTCAAAATTGAGACATTTTAATTAAAAGAGGTTTGCATCTTAAAACTTTCAAATTTCCGACATTAAAGACACTTGATAATCAATTAGGTACCAATTTTTGGGCGTTACGAGGGTGCTAACCCTTCCTCGTACGTAACCGACTCCCGAATCCGTTTTCTCGACTTTCGTAGACCAAAATTAATGTTTTAAAACAAAACATTTTATAAGGTGATCCAATCACACCTAAAAAGATTGGTGGCGACTCCCGTTTTCGTTTTTCTTAAAGTCGATTCCCATTTTCCAAAACCCGATTTTAAAAAGGGTTTCGACATTATATATTTCTTCTTTAGAAATATAATTTTTATTTATTTTTTTATCATTTCATCAGAAAAGTCTTTTTCTTCTCCAATCAAATTTCCTAATTTTATATCTTGTTGTTCAAACTTAGGGATTTCTTCTAATTGATTTTTAGAACTACTACCTACAGAAAACTTAAAAATATATTCCTCTTCATCTGAATCAGAATCTGTTTCTGATATTAACTCATATAATGTTTCTTTAGGTAAATATATATTCCTCTTCATCTGAATCAGAATCTGTTTATGATATTAACTCATATAATATTTCTTTAGGATTTATTTCCTCTTCATAATAGATTCTAAATCTTGTTCTTCAAGACTTTTAATCATTTTTTAGCCCTTTTTCCTTTATTAGGACAGTTTGGTGCTATATGACCTTCTTCATCACATATAAAACATTTACATATTTGTTTTTTAGATGTTTGAGAAGTTTTTCTTCTAACAAATTTTTTCTTTTTCTTATTATTACCGGTATATCTTTTATTTCATGGTTTCCATCTAATAAATTTATATTTTCTATTTTTCTTTCTATGTTTTTATAAGTATTAGGACGTATTATTTTACATCCAAATTCCCATTCATTTTCTAGAGTTTTTGTACAGTGACTATAACTTAATTTATTTTTTACTTGTTTAGCAGCTTTAGTCTGTAAACAATGTAAAGTTTTTCTTTCTTTCGCAAAATTGATCATATTTCCTATAGAATCTATATTTTCTTTTGCTATACCGCTTCTTTACTATGTTTATCTAAATAGGGTGTATATTTCTTTACTATGTTTATCCAAAATTCTATATTTTCATTTTTTAACTTTTGATTTTCATGAAGAAATTTTTAGAAAATTCTTCTAGATATCTAATATTATATAATTTAATTTTTGACAAAGTATAACGGCTATACTATCATAATCTTTTTATCAAAATAATAAAAAATTCTGTTTTAGAATATTTGTTAATCCTTTTAAAAGATATTTAGGAGTACCTATTTGATTAATTAGTTGTCCTTTTTGGACTTTTCCTACTTCTGATTCTTCCCAACGTCTTAAGAAATTAGTATCAGAGGCCCCTAGAGTAATGATTCTTGGAAGAATTGATATCATAATATCCATTGTAAGTTCTTATCTTTAATTTACAATTCAGTTAATTCTGTGGTTATTTATCTTAAAACCCATATATCTATTATTTTGTCTTACTTTTGCCTTTTTAAGTCTAAGGGAGAAACGTTAGGCCTTTGTGTGATAAGACAAAATAATATAACAGATGGTTTTAGGTACCAAAGATAAATAACATGGAAGAAACCGATTGTTTATATAAAGATAAAATCTGCAATCATATTATGCATAAAGATTCCAAGCAAGAAAATAATCTTTCGGCCCTTAGTAAAGGATTTAATAGTTTAATAGATATAACCTCTATATATTATAATAAAGTTAGTAATATAGAAGAAAAGGTAAATCATATAGGAGATATCAAGGAATTAGATTTGAACAACAAATCTAAAGAAATATTATTAGAAGTAAATAATAAATTAGAACAAGGTATAATAATAATAATAATAATAATAATAATAATAATATAGAGTCGATATAGATTTAGGTCCTTTGTATTATGGTAATAGTAATATAATTTTAACTTTATCGATGAAGAAGAAACTTCTTCAGATGAATCATCTTCTACTATTAATAGAAATAAAAATCGAAAAGCGAAAAGAAAATGTTTTACTCAACAAAAATATGATTTTCAATCTTATAAAGAATTAATAGAACATTGGAAAATTAGATTTACTAAAAGTACTGATAAAAATGAAAGGATAGAATATTTAAAATTAATAGAAGAACTTTAATAATATATGGTGTAATAATAAAAATTGATCTAATGTTTTTGTTAAATGGAAGAACAATTAAGTTCAAGTGGTAAGACCTTAAAGTTAAGTAGTTTTAGAAAATGAGGTATCGGGACCTCATTTCTATAAAATGAGCCATAATGTATTCTATTAAATATTTATGGAGTGTTATTAAGTTTGTATTAGAGTTTCATTAAGAAATTTTAATGTTTAAATGGTTAATTAAACAAAAAGGACTAAATCGTAATAGTTGAAAAAGTCAATCGCTATTAGTTTAAAGGTGTTAATTTATTAAAGAAACATAATTGGATGGCCTTAATGGATAAATTTCCCATTCTTAAGATGGGGGGACTGTTTGAGCTTTAATTTATTTTAATTTTATATGTTTTATATGTTATTTTATTATTAAAATAAAGAAAAATGTTAAAAATATGAAACAAAAGTTATATTCCTAATTATTTTCTTTTACATTGGCTGAAAGCCATTGTTAAAGACCTTGAAGCTTCGGCCAAGCTTCAATGTATGTATGCAAGTTCGTTTTGAACCCGTTTCTCGTAATTTTTATGTTTTTGAGATCGTCACAACTAGGTCCAACTAACTTGTACCTTCATTTTTGAAACTGTTAAAGATTTTGAATGTTTCCAATGATGAATCTTTGTGATTCTAGATGTTAAGTGATGAATTTGAAGTATTAGTTGTTATTTATAAGTATTTTGTTAATTAATTTTTAATGATTTAAATGTTTAGGGATTAAATTGCTAAAGTAATAATAATTCAAGGACTTGATGTGAAATTTTAAAAATATGGGTTGTAATTGAAGCTATTAACATTCGGGTGGTATGGGTTTTCAATAAAAAATGGTTTATTTGTGTGACAGCCCAAAATTGACCCTAGTCGGGATGTGGTTTCGGGACCACAAAACCGAGGCATAAAAATAATTTAAAATTTATTTTGATGCCTATGATATGTGTTAATTTGTGTGTGACATTTTTGATGTTTCGATTTAGTATTATAAATGTGAATTTCACTAGAAAGGACCTAGTGGTGAACTTTGAAAGTATGATGGGGAAATGTGTGATGACTAGTTGCTCATGCATGCAAAAATAAGGGATTTGCATGTCAAATTCCCCCCCCAACATGAAGTGGCCGGCCATGGCAAGAGAGGATGGGCAAAACATGTCATGAAACATGTTTTGTTGGTGCATTAGGGAGAAATAATAAACAAAGGTGTATGGGTAAGAAAAGAATGAAAAAAAAATGTGTGTGAGTGTGGTATTCCCCCATTGCCGTGAGTTGTAGAGAAAGAAAGAAAAATTTTGTTCATCCTTTCTTTGAGCCAAAACTAAGGAAGAAGGAGGATTTTTGCTTCATGCTTGGTTTGGAAGAGATCTAGAAGGAGATTTGGCTAAGTTTGCATCAAGATTAAGGTATGTATGAGGTTGTGTTAGGAGTTTCATGCATGTTTTGGTTGCTAACTTGATGTGCATGTTAGCCATGGCTCAAATCTTTGTTATGCCATGGAAATGGTATTTGGCCAAAGTTGTTATGGTGATAAAGCCATTGCATGCTAAGTGTGAAGCTTGATGATGATGCATGCAATGATGGATTGTCTACTTTTGAGTAAGATTTTGAGTTTTCTTTTGTTTAATCATGATTGAAGTTGAAAAGGGGCATGATTGTCATATTCAGCCATGATGCATTCATGAGCATGGTTCATGCTTCTTGCATGTTAGTTAAAATTTGTGTTTTGGATGGCTATGGACACCTTGAAATTCGCCATGCTCATATATGTATATATATGTTTGCACATGATGTTTTGGTTATGAACTAAGTGATGAATATGGTTATTTAAAGAAGAAGATGTTGAAGAATGATTGTGAAATTGCAAGCACATTCGGCCTAGCACACATATGAGTGCTTGATGCTATATTATAAGTTTTGAGCTACAATATGCAAAGCATTAACTAGTAAAATGCATGCTGTTTTGTGAGGTATTAAGTGCATAATTGGCCTCAACATGTACATGAATATTCGCCTTGGGTAGCCTATTGAAGGCCTTAGCTTTTCCTTGATGCTCGAATAAATTGTATTGAATTGCTTGATGTAGTATAAAATGTGCATGACCATTGTGTATTCAAGCTAAAGAGTGGCCATATGACCATTTAAACTCCTTGTCATATTCGCCATAAGCTAGCACAATGAGGTTTTAATAAATTGAATTTGTTTGAATTAGCTCAAGAGCTAAGAGGGCCACAATTGGACAAGGGAAGGAAAAAGTGATCGAATAGCCGTAAAAGCCGTTCGACAACATCCGAGGTAAGTCCTCAAGAAGTGACCTTAATTGAATTATGGGGAATGAAATATGGATGTATTGATTATTGATTTATGTGTGTATGAGCATTGAATGATACCGGGCTAAGTCCCAAAGGCGATCATGCTAATGATTATAATTGTGTTTGAGCCTTAGTAACGAAAATGAAATATGTATGTCCAATGATTATTGATGTATGTGTGCATGAGAAATTGAATGATATCCGGCTAAGCCTCAAGACAATTATGCTGAAAATGATATCCGGTTAAGACCGAAGGCAATTGTGCTAGTAGCTATATCCGGCTAAGACCAAGGCATTCGTGCCGCTTGTTAAATCTGGCTAAGACCAAAGGCATTTGTGCAAATCGTGATATCCGGGTTAAGTCCCGTAGGCCTTGGTGCGAGTTACCATAACGGGCTATGTCCCAAGGCGATTGAACAGTAGCGACATCCGGTTAAACTCCGAAGGTATGTGATTTGAAAATTATAAGCTTGCTGGAAAATTTCAGCAAATGCACTTGTGAAATTTCCCAATGACAAGGTAAGTTCGGTGTGTGCTTCGCGCGCTAGGAGTAAGAGTGTATGAATATCCGCTCCTATGATGGAACGAGTTATCGGCCTTAATGAAGCCGTTATTTGTGTATGAACATAAGAGTTGGGATGGTGAAGTAAGTATGATTATGTGAATGTGCATTAATGAAATGATGCATTTGGTTATGTGAATGTATTGCTTTAATTAAAGCTGATTATATTCCTTGAGACTTACTAAGCATAAAAATGCTTACCCCGTTGCTTTGGCTCTCTGTGTTATAGATTTCGCTTGATAGCAATCGGATTCGGGATCAATAAAGTCAAAGTCATCCACACTATCAACGCCTCTATTTTGGTATAAATTTTGGTTGAACTTTGAAATGGCATGTATAGGACTACCCCTTGTTGGTTTAAAAATGTGGTGATGTATATGTATACGGCCATGCGAAAATGGCTCGTAAAAGGAAGCATGAACTTAGACTATTTGTGGTTTGTATGTATATATATGGTGTCATGATGTGATTATGGATTTGAAATGGGAGTGTTGGTCACATGATCAGCCATTGGTATGGTTAAAATGATCATATATGAACCTATGTATGGCAAGACTAGTTGGTTGATGGAGACTACAAAAATAGGTAAGACCTACCTTAAAAACAGATGCTGCCAGCTGCAGTGACGTGAATGTGAAAAATCACCAAAAGTTGTAGGAATGGTATTAAATAGTGAATAATCTATGTAAATGAACCTTGATGAGTCTATTTTCATATGGAAGAAACGAAATGGTCATAGGAGTTACATGTTAAGAGATATCAAAGCTATTGTGAGACAGGGCCAGAACGGTTTCTGGGTCCCCTGTCGCAACTTTAAAAATTTACTATAAATTATCCAGAAAGAATTAGGAGTCATGCCTTATATTTACAGATTCCATTTTGAGTCTAGTTTCATTAGAAACAAATGGCACCAGTATTAAAGCCCTGTACAGAGAGATATTCAAGTTATACCGCGCGAAGGTCAGAGCAGTCGATCCCTGTAACATGGGTGACTTTAACTAATAAACTGTACCAATTGGCCCGACCAAAAATTCTATAAATAAATCCATGGATGGATATATGAGTCTAAATTCAGGGAAAATTTACGAAACCAGTTTCCAAGTTTTGAAACTCGAGATATGATTTTTAAGGCGACGGTGACGCAGTCTTCCAGCCTGACTGGAAATGTCAAATTGGTGGGCAAAACATGTGAACTTGGCTTGTTAACCCCTCGTGTCCGACACCGGCGATGGTCTCGGGTTCGTGGTGTTACAATTTGCATGATTAGGACATAGGGACTAAATTGAATAAAAATAAAAAGCTAAGGGTAATTTTGTAAAAATGTCAAAAAGGACTAAATTGCATAAAATTAATTGGTTTTAGTGTCTTAATTAATGAATTGAATGAAATTATTAATTTAGATCAAGAATTAATAGAAAATCTAGGAGAAGAGAAAATTACCAAATAGCCATTGTACTTAGTCATTGCTGCAATTTAGCCAGGTAAGTTCGTATGAACTGTATTTGGTATAATGTTGTTTAAATTGAGTGCTTATGGTGCTTTTTAATGTAAATCAATTAATATACCGATGTAATGAGGAAATGATGAATTGACGGATGTCGAGTCCCAATTGAACCTTAGGAATTCATAGGATACAAATGACATGCCATTAGGGATTTCATGTTTTGAGTGCTGGTCTTGAATGTCCTACCAATGGCTAAGGTCTTACATTTGTTACGGATACTCCATAACTCGTGTGAGCAGTATCGTGTAGCTTATATTTTGACCTACAGCTCGTGTGAGAAAGCCCATTTCACAGCTCGTGTGAGCATTCATGTAAAAAAAAGGTTGCGGTTATATGTTTAAGCATACTTCATGTGAGCTTTCTTGAGTATCCGATAATATTCTAAATGGTTCAACAGGAAATGAAAAGGATTGAAAAGGTAAGTTTTCATGAGGTAAAATGCATATATTCATGGAAAGGTTAAATGATACAAGTGATATATGTTCACATGGAAATGAATCATCATATGTTTAATTCAAATGAATTATGTATAGATGTACTAACTTGTATTGATGATGATACTTATGCTTGTGTCAAGTTTGAAGTTGGATTACATTATGCTTATACTTAATGTTATTTAATTGAAATGGTAAGTATTCAAATGGATTGTATTATGAACTTCTGAAAAGGAATGGCAATCCAAATGATGTAGAAGCATGTATAAATTACTTGTTATGGATGAATTCATTTGAACCATGTATAAGTATACTAACTTGTGAGTTGATGATGTTGTTTAGGCTTATACTAAGCATTTGGAATGGAATGGTAAGTAAGTAAATGGAATGGTTCATAAATTTATGAAAAGGTTAATAATTATGTATTATGTCTTATAAAATCCTATTGTGTTATGAACAAAAAATATATGTGATGTTAATGGACTTATTCATTTGTGAGTTGAAGGTTATATAGTTTATAAATCTTATGGCATTGGTATAGGTTTATAATTATCCTTTAAAGTTCATCATTGAAATGGAATATTATCTTTAAAGTTTATACGAGCTTACTAAGCATTTATTGCTTCCGTAGTTATTTTGCTTTACTTTACAGTTTATCTGAAGCTCGATCGATTGGAAGTTCGTCAGAGATCTATCACACTATCTAATGGACAATTCAATAGTTGATGAGTAATTTGGCTAAGGTTTATAATGACATGTATAGGATGATTTGTAATGATATTAAAGTGCATGTGTTGATGATGTTTTGGTATGTGTAAGCTTTGGAAAGCTATATTGGTTTGGTACACTTTGATACCTTACCAAGTTATGTGATGTTGATTACTTTAAAGTGCTTGTTGATATGATTTACTTAGCATGTTGATGATAGTTAGAAAATGGTTACTTGTGACATGTTTTAGTTCATATTTGACCTAGGATATTATGTTTGAAAATGGTTTGAAGGTGATTTGGTTTGCATATATTATGTAAGTTAACTATATTGGTACATTTGATGCCTTTCTAATTTGTATCATTGTGACTATATCATGTTGCATGTTTTGAATGGCTCAAATGGCATGTTTTGTGATGGAAGTGTTAATGGTCATAACTGTGGCATGTTTTGTTGAAGTTGAATTATGTTTGATGATGGAAATATGAACAATTGTGCATGTGTAGGTAAGCTTTAATGTTGCTTGTGAGGTGCTTTGAAATGGCATATTGGTTTATTGATTTAAGGCTATTGAATTGGTCATTATATGCATGTTTTCGTAAGGTTTTTATGTCTTGATTGTGTGCCCAAAATGCCTTTAGGTGATTTCATGGTATGGTGTTGGAAATGGCTTGATTTTGGGCAAATTCATGTCAACACGACCTGAGACATGAGCATGTGACTCAACAGTGTGTCAAACACGACCGTGTGTCCCCTGTAGGTTCCATTGCAGGCAAGTCAAGCTGTTACACAGTCTAGCACATGACCTAGTACATGGGCGTGTGGGGCTATTTTGAGTATTACACGGCCTAGTACACGGGCGTGTGACTTGGCCGTGTGACCCTACTCAGAGAGTTACACGGGTGAGAACACAGGCTGGGACACAGTCGTGTTTCCCTATTTCGAATGTTACACGACCTGAGACATTGGCGTGTGTCTCATCCCTGTGAGGCACACAGCCTAGCCACACAGCCATGTGACCATAGTTTTGCAAATTTTTTAACTTTTTCCTAAACTTTCCAAATTGTTTCAAATTAGTCCCGATTTGCTTCTAAGCTATTTTTAAGGGCTCAAGAGCTCGATTTACGGAAAATATGCATGTGTATGAATGATCTATGATATGATTTAAATTATTGAATGTTTAAATGTTTCTGATTGTACGGTAAAGCTCTGTAACCCTAATTCGGCGATGAAGACGAGTTAAAGGTGTTACAAGAAGAGTCCTCCAAATAAATATCTCGCCAAAACAACAAACTTGCCAACTGTGAATAAGAATCTGCAACCTTGGTGAAGCTTACCAAAAAACTTCGCCAGGAAATTTGCCAACTTTAACCAGACTAAGTCTCGTGACTGAGGCGGTCTCACCAGTACATTCTCCTAAACAATATCAGTTCGCCAATTGAGGGTGTGACATTTTTCCTTTGTAACATCTTCAAAAACCTCTTTAGTTCTAACAATATATTTTTTGAGCAATGACGACTCAAATTTTTCAGAATAAATAAAATGAAATTTGTAAATGTTAGTGGAGAAGGTAGTAGGAGACCATAGGAAATTTAAAAGACCAATGTATTGAGAAATATTAATCTGGGGTATAGACTAAATTGTAAGGTTTTACGAATTGTTGGGGTCCAAGTGAGAAATTTAAAGTAGAAAAGGATTAAATTGAATTAGAGGTGAAGTGTATGACGACATGTAGAATAACTTTTACCAGGAGCTAATGGATAATAATAGTGGATAGATTTTTTTAAGTTATAATAATATTTTATTTCTATCTTCATTACTATTTTTTATTATCATTATATTAAATTGAATTATATTATATTATTTTTATTAAATATTAGAGAAATTCTAAAAGAAGATAGAGAGAATTCTCCATCTTCTTCTCTATACATGTCACAACAATCGGAGAGAGAGAAAATTTATTCATTTTACAATTTGGTCCTCCATATTTAGTAATGACCTTTTCAAGTTCAGAATCATCAAATTTCCCTAGAAAATCTTGGTTATATCAAGTTTCCTACAACCTAGCAAGCTTAGATTTTAGAATAGAAGTCGTGGGTTCATTTTTTAAGAGAGAAAATCTAGATTATATGATAAATTAAGATTTTAAGGTAAGATATTCATGATTTAGTAATTGTATCATGTCTACTTTGATTATTTGAGCATTAAAGTCTTGTGAATCAAGAATAATGATATCTTATATTTTATGATATTAATATGAAATGAAGAGAAAGCCAAGGAAGAAGCTACCAGGAATTTAAACCAGGGAAAGCAAGTAGACAAAGCTTAAAGGAAGTATAATTTAGCCAAGTTGTAAGTACTTTAGAATTCTTTATTGTCTAATTAGAATTTTAAAAATAGTAAATTAATGAACATGTCATTTTCATGAATTTAAGTACTTGTAACTTAATAAATGTGTGAATAATTCAAGAAAGTAGTAAATGGTTGGAAACACAAAAATTTACACACTTTTTCATACCCTTTTTAACTTAAATTCATGCGAATTCGGTTAAATTCTTGTCTAAAAATAATTAATTTTTATAAAATAATTAAAGTAAAATTAAAATATGAACATGTTAAATTTTAGTTAATTTCATAATTATTTTTGATAAATTTCGATTATTTTCGACAGATTTGCACAAAGGATGAAAAATGGATCGGCATACACTGCTAGAAGCAATTTGAATTATCGAGGCGAACTAAAGTTCAGCCTAAGATGGTCCAAAATTATATGTATTTATTCATAATATAATTAATTTTAATTTATATCCAATTTAATTTGGGTTAATAAATTATGATTAATTAATTATGAAAAAGTGGTCCGATTGAACTGAACCGAGTAAACCGAACCTGCCAAGAAAAGGACAGCCCAAAACCGTCCAAGTGCTGACCCAATTCAGCTCATTAGCTGATTATTTAAGCTGCAAAGAAGCCCTTGAAAACTTGTTCAAATTGCAATTAAACCCCTCCACAATTGGTGGCTTTGTAGATTTGCCCCAAGCCATTTTTAGAAAAGTTGAAGCCATCAACTTTGCCACATAAGAGGCCGGCCAATGGGTGGCATTTTGGCTGCTATTTTTAGCGAATTTCTGCTGCCACATTCAACTATAAAAACCCCCCTTGGCTGATCATTCAACACATCCCTCATTCACATCTCTTCTTTCACAATTCTTCTCTCCTCTTTCACTTTTTCTCTTATTTTTCCCTTTCAAAGTTCCTTGCTCTTTTGCCGATTTCTCCCCTTGAGAAAGGTTCTTCTTCAGCAATTATTCGTGTTGGGTTGATTGCATTTTGTCCTCTTAAATTATTAAAATTGTGTTTATGCTGTTATAGGCCACGGTAAAATGCTTGATTAAGTAAAATCATGCCAAAGTTAATCTTGCATTATAATTGTGAGGGAACTAATGAATTAATTATTTAAATGGATTGAAATTGTAATTAATTGACACAATACTTAATCAGTGCATGTTTATTCTTCTAAGGTAGCTGAAGGTTAAATTAGCATTGTATCTGGCGATACATTTGTCTTGCATAACTTGCAAGATTATTGTGATTAAACTATTTCAAGGTAAGGATACCTTGTTACCTCACATAGTCTTTTATGTGCTTATTAGATTTAATTAATCGTTTGAATTGACATAGGAATATGAAAGAGATTAGTTCAATTTAATGAGTATGTATGTGCAAAAACATGTTTGCTTATTAAAATCTGTTAATCGATTGAATTAACATATGGATATGTTAAGAGATGAATGGATTTGTGTAGGTGAGTATGTTCATAAGTTAGCAAATTATCGAGTTGCCGTGAATTTATTCATAACAACATAAACATGAGTTTAATAATTCTATGTTAAAGAAATGTAATTAATCCAACACAATTATGTCATCTTGATTAAATCATATTTTGAAATCGTGCATTAGAACTTTTATTTTTATTTAGTTTAAAATCTTATTTTTTTAATCACCCTTTTCAAAACAAAATATTTTTTTACCAAAGTGTTTTAAATTTCATTCATAAATAATTCTTTTCACAGTCCCTGTGGGTACGATAACTCGACATTTACTTGTCACTTTACTACTTGTTGCAATTGTGTACACTTGCACATTTCCGTTGTTCCAATGGTTATGGTTATTGTTGATGTGATTAAATGTGTAGAGAAAATGACTAATTTGTAAAATATTTAAAAGTTATGTGTTACTATGAAATTGTGGAACTTGATTGTGTTTTTGATGAATATTGATTTTATAACAATGTTAAAGCCCTTCTAGACAAGTTTTGAACTTGTAAGATATAGAAGGCATGCCATTAGGAATTCCATAGCGTGCTCGTATTTTAATAATTTTAGTGTTTGCGATAATCTAGCACTTTCGTGGTCAAGTACTTCATGATTGCATTCCGTATTTCCTTCTTGTTCAATCAATCTACAATGGACAAAGTGAATGGTTCATGAATGATAAGTGAATGATGAAACTATGGTAAGTGAAAATAAGTTAATTAAATTTGTTGTTGTTGTGTACTTTATCTTTGGTTTAATTATTGTAATTGTGATAAATATGTTTATTTATTTATTCATTAAATTAGTTAATTAAATCAAATGGTAAGATTTGAACTCTTAATTACTTACTAAGCTTTTACAAGCTTAACAAGTATGTTGTTTTAAAACATGTAGGTAAAGTTCGGTAGAAGTCTATTGTTGAAGTGGCCATTCTCATTTGGTAATAGAATGGAATCTACATAGTATTAGAACCGTTTGAATATTTGTTATAAAGTAGCTAAGTGGTTCCAAAACTATGTCATGCATGTTTAATATCATTTTGTACTTTGGGATAATCTTCCTTAGATGGATATACACATGTGTTATATGAAGTTTTTAAATGATAATTTGACATATTTTGAGTCCAAAAAATGTTTAGAAGTGTTGTGGAATGGTTGATGATAGTTTAGACTTGGTTTTAAATGTTTTTAGACATGTTTAGGGTAATCTGCCCTTAATGTCGTGACATTGGAGTCATTCTACCCTCAGTGTCATGAATTCATAAATCAATGTCGCAAAATTGGATGACATTAGATTCATTCTGCCCTCAATGTTGCAAAACGAAGCCTATTGTCCTTAGTGTCGTGACACTCATTTTCCATTGTCACGATATTTACATTGTTTTGACCCAAATGGTCCTCCTTTGTAACCAAACTTTAAAAGAAGCATGGAAATGACTTAAATAGCTTCAAATGAATCTGTTTATGTTAAAACAATGCTTTGAAATTGATGTTTGAGTTAACTAATCTTAGCATCCAAATGTGGCATCCCTTGCTCGAGATATACCAAGTGAAAAGTGCTACATCCTTAGGAGTATATTTTTTTCTCTCATTTGGTCAAGTGGTAACATTAGTGGAAATAATAGGGAATCAAGTCCACCCATCTTCAATAGCTTCCCAAGATACTTTATTAATAGACATGACAAAAGCCCTCATACGAGCATTCCAATATGCATAGATTTTTTGAATCGAGTAGGAATGAAGCTCAGGTAATTGAAATGCATTCCTTCATGGATAGCATGATGAAAACTGAACCCAGGATCTACTTCACATGTGTTTAGATCCTACTCCATTACCAATTTAAAAAGCCTTTCGCTTTTTGGATGTTTCAACATAATATTTTTCGGACAAATGTTGGGATGGAACAATTTATAACAAGGTAAAACAATAAGCAAAGGATAATTGTTGAGGATCACTTGTTGGCTTAAACCTAATTTACCCTTACACAATGGATAATTGTAGCCCCAATAATGAACTCAGTTGTTACAATAACTCTCTCTAAGAACCTCACTTACAATCAAATTAATTCATCCAATAAAGCCCACTAAGAGTGTCGAATATACTAAGCAAAAATAACTCAACAACAAACCCAAAAGACACTCTCCAAGATGCATATAAGCAAGTTGATTAGTAGCCTATTTATAGGTTGTTTCAAGAGTCCCTCTAGTAGTGTTTTGATAAGCTTTAGACTATCATTTAAAATAAAAATTTCTCTTTTGAATTATTTCCAATAATTATCTCATAAATTCCTTCATAATCAAACTCTCCTGCAGCTTCAAATACTCTTAAAGGATAAAGATAAGACTATTCAATAATTCAAACTTTTCTCCTTTCTCCTCTAAGTAAAACGAACAGATGATGTTGATCGTATTATATTTCAGCATGAAATTCCCTTATCATTTGTTGTTAAACAACATTAAATCATAAATCATATAGAATTCAACCATGCCAACACTAAATCTTTGACTTCACCAAAATTGTTGTTTTATTTGTTGTTCGAACATGAATTGAAACAAGAGAATAAGACAAGCAGTCACTACAGGAAAATAGGGCTTTAGCAGCATTTTTAGTGGCATTTGGACAAAAAACGCCGCAAATATTATACATTAGCGGCGTTTTCAATAAAACACGCAAAAAATTGAGCAATAGCGGCATTTTTGGTCCAAACGCCGCTAAAAACTAAGCGATAGCGGCATTTTTGGTCCAAATGCCGCTAAAAACTAAGCAATAGTAGCGTTTTTCATCCAAACGCCGCGAAAAAACTAAACAATATTGAAGCTTTTGAAAAACGCCGTTATAGCTTGAGGTTTTAGAGGCGTTTTTCCAAAAATGCCGCTATTGCTCAGTTTTTAGCGGCGCTTTTGGAAAAACGCCGCTAAAACCTCGAGCTATAACAGCGTCTATTGCTCAGTTTTTAGCAGCGCTTTTGGAAAAACGCCGCTATAGATCGAGGTTTTAGCGGCACTTTTGGAAAAACGCTGCTATTGTTTAGTTTTTAGCTGCGCTTTTGGAAAAACGCTGCTATAGATCGAGGTTTTAACGGCGCTTTTGGAAAAACGCCGCTATAGATTGAGGTTTAGGGTTTAGATTAATTAGTGTTTTTTATTTATATATTAAATAATCTCTTATATAATTATAAAAGAGATAATATTAATTTTAATATTTTAAAATTATAACAAATTATTTATTGAAATATAAATAAAAAAAATATGATTTATATTGGATAGGTAATTATCTATTTGGATAGGACCAAATTATAACAAATTAAATAAGGTCTTATTTTTATTTTGAATTCAATTTTATTTTGATCATATCTAAAACTGACTTTATAAACAATATAAATTAACTACACCATTCACTTAGCTATGGGAAAGTTAATTTCATTTTAGTTACTTAATTATGAAAAGTTACACTTTGATAACCAAACTATTTAATTAGAAGTTTTCATTTAATTAAGTTACAAAGCTATTAAAATCAATGTTATGGCTTTTTCTAAACCCTAACCCCTAACCCCATAAATCAACAACCTTTTAGCCCTCAGACCCTAAATCTCTAATCATAAACCCCTAAAACTAAAAACACTGATCAATAACTCTTTAAACACTAGACCCTAAATCTCAAATCATAAACTCTTAAAACTCTAACCACTAAACCCCAAGCCTTAAAACTAACCTCTAAACCCATAAACTATAGATCATAAATCCCAAATCCTAAACTATAAACCATAAATCATAAACTCTTAAATCGTAAACCCTAAAATCTAAAAAATAAATTTCATATGGATATTAAGTATATATATATGTTCATGGTCTAGGATTTAGGGTTTATGGTTTAGGATTTGGGATTTAATTTTTAGTGTTTAGGGGTAAATATGGTGAACTACTTGTGTATCTTGGATTTTTTTTATAATATAAATCTAAATAAGATAAATATAAATTATTTTTTTAAAAATATCAAAATGGGTTAAATCCCAAAAGCATACATGAACAATGGTTTAGTGTGCAATTGTATACATGCATGAACTTTAATTTGATCCAGTTCTTGTAAATTATTAACACAATTATTGATATAACATCATTTTATATTTATATATTCAATATAAAAATATATTGATGTATTTATACTTAAAAGAATAATACTTGTATTGCTTTGTCATTTTGTATTTTTTAATTCATCGATTCTATTTTATTTCTATTAAAGTTCCATTATGTATTTTATATGTTAGTTTAAAAATGATAAAAATCTTCAAAAAATTGAAAATTTAAAAATTAAAATTAAAAACTTAAAAACTTAAAATTTTAATATTTAGTATTTTAGTCCATATTTCAGTTAAAAGATCAATATTCAAAATTTAAAAAATAAAAATTCCAAAAATGATAATCTCAAAGACAAAAATTTTAAAAGAAAAAATAGAAAAAATATTAAAATGAAGAAAATAAAATTGAGCAATAGTGGCCTTTTTTGGAAAAAAACACCGCAAAAAATTGAGTTATAGTGGCATTTTTTATGAAAACGTCGCAAAAAGTTGAGATACACTTTCCATCTAAATCGCGTCGTTTTATTTTCACCCCCTCCCCTATATCCCCAATTTTGTGCTGCTAAAAACCCTGATTCTATTCCCTTTCGTTTCACCGATCAAAATCCCCTTCTCATAAATTTTCTCTCTTGAAGATTTCATGCCTACCCACCTTTAATCTCAACCAACGGAAGAGACGCGATGTGCAATTTGACTGTTCCAATTTCCTTTTCAACATTCAATTAAAACCCTAGCCTCTTCCTTTTGCTTCTATCGGGAGGGGGAGGAATCATGTCTTCGATCTCATATCTTTGAAGCCGTCCTCACTATTGCTTGAGATCCTTCCAAGATCTGTCAGTGAGGACCAAAAGAAGAAAGATGATGAGGATCCGGTGAGTGGCTGTTCGATTTCGCCTCGCCGATTCTCTACACCGCAAATCAGACGCTCTTCCCTTTCTTCATTTTATTTCCTTTTGAAAAATAAATTTTAAATCTATATTCAAATTTTAATTCTTTTTTTCTAATATAAATTATTTAATTTCTTGTTTATCTTCGTCTTCAATTTAGGTATGCGTATATAAAATTATTATGGATTTCTCTTTATTTTTAATTTTTTTATCTTTGGTGCTTTAGTTTGATGAATTGATTTGCGTTCTTATTAATTTCAATGGCGGTTTTAATTGCTTGTTCCTTCGATTAGTTTGTTTGATTTAGTTAAGGTTTGATCTCTTTTATGTTATAAGTTTTGATAATTATGCGATTTAAGTTATAAACGAACATAAGTGAACCGTTAATCAAACGCGTTATTCATTTACAACCCTAGTTAACACTATGGTCTCAGTAAGGCGACTAATAGTTTAGTTCATCTTTTGTAGATGCTATTCATGTCTTTGCTCTCCTTTCCCTCGCTTGACATTAGCATTTTGTATTGAATCAAAATGCATGGTTAGGATTTGACATTTTGCCGACTACTGCATCAAATTACTTCAGTCTTGATTTGGTTTCCAGTTAGACTCTGAGATAGAAGAGATGGCAGTGAACCAGACAGCGGCGTTGAAGGTGGGGTTGTGTCTATTGGGCCTCTGTTTATTCGGCTACATAGTGGGTCCACCTTTGTATTGGCATTTCATGGAAGGATTAGTAGCCTTCAGCTACACTTCCAACACTTGCCCACCTTGCCTTTGTGATTACTCTTCTCAGCCTCTTCTCACAATCCCTGAAGGTATTCCCAACTTTTATTTCTATTTTGCTTTTGATTGTTCACTTATGCTTGAAATTTCTGTCTTTGAATATGAAATTTTGAATATCCTAGTATAGAAGATATGAATAATTTCTTTAAGTTGTATTAGCTTCTTTTTTTTTTTCCAGTTGTATGTGCATGTTATTTTTTTAATTAAAATTTTGATGATATTTTAGATTTGAAATTTCTGCATCAAGCATTGTCGTCTTGCTAATGTGTTGTTTGTTTAATGTTGTGGATGATGTAGAGGTTTGTGAGAAAAAAATAAGCTTTTCACTAACATTTTATCTTGATTTAAACAAGTTGATAAAAAGGTTATGGTCGGTATGTAAAATGAAGGTTCTAACCCCTCACAAGCTGAAGAAATCAAAAACCAAGCCAATGAAGCATTTAAAGGTACCAATGTAATGAGCATGTAAATCTCAGTATCACAAATTTTTTATTTTGTTTTATCGAATATTGATTGGGTTAAAGTGTTTGATTCTGCATAGAGAAAGTGTAGAATGTGGATAGTCAAATGCATGTATGAGGATTATGATAGTGATGTTTGCAATTTCGTTGTGTTCAGCACACAAATATGGTCAGGCTATTCACTAAGGCTGCTGATTCTGCTAAGAAGTTAGTCATTTTAATTTATACATATTTTTAAGAAAACAATGTCCTAATATAATCTGCTAGTTTTAGTGTAAAGCAATTTGATTTTAATTTGTTTCATTTCTTTTTTATGTGGTGTAAGGGGTATGTTGGAATTCACAGTTCGGGATTCAAAGACTTTCTGCTTAAACCGGAGCTGCTTCGATCTATTGTGGATTCCGGTTTTAAACATCCTTCCGAAGGCAAATTTTTAAACTCATGTCTGATTTTAACATTCGTGAACTCCATGAATTAAGTCATTTTGTAATTTGATCTGCTTATCATATTTTTAATATTTCTTACTATAGGTTGTGGATTTTGGGGAAACTGGTCCTGTTCGATGTTCCCGTTGCAAAGGTTACATAAATCATTTCATAAAGTTCATTGATCAGGAAAGGAAGTTTATCTGCAATTTATGTGGTCAGTAGTAATCAGCTTTGTGTGCTCATCTCGTATATTTTGCAGTATCTTGTGTATTTTAACTTATTCTTATATTCATACTAGTCTATTATTAAAGGTGACACTACAAATATCAAGTTGTGGTATATTGTTCTCATATATGTAGTTTATTTGAATGTTGGAGTTTTTGGACTGCTTTCTCAAAATTTTTATTGACTAGAAGTTTTCTAGGAAAATTTGACATAGTCCTGAAATTCAATTTATAATTTCTTGCTAATATTCTTTTATTTTTAGTGAATTAATCGACCAAATTCAGGTTTGTTGGTTAACCATAAAAATTCAGTTTAGTTAATGTAAGAGATTTTAAGAAAATTTGATATTTGAATGTTATTTTGGTTATTAGTTAGGATTAGTCCTGTTAAGTTTTTATACCTTCATTTTATTTGTTTTGAACTTTTATATGTGTTAATTTAACATCTGATGGTGATTAATATCTTCATTGTATTGTGCTTCTAGATTTTGATTTGTTCTGATATTTTGGTTGGATATGTAGAATTATCCATTGAAAAAATGTTGAAGGTTAATTTTGTTTCGTTAATGAAAACCAACCAAATTAACCGAAATATTAGGTTGTTTTCTCTTTTCCTGCAATTTTGTAGTTAACAGATTTGGGTTTCACGTTACATTATTTCCATTAACAAGTAAAAGTATTTTTCTTCATTATTTTTGCTATTAATAGTGTTCATTATTATTTACTAATAACCTGCTGACTGGATCTATTTATGGTGTTAAGAGTAATCTTTGTTAGCTTATATAATATGGGATTGAGAAAAAAATTTGTTGCTGTATTGAGATTTTTCTTTGATCTGATTGGTTGTGTTTATAGATTGAATGTTTTTACATCTGTTTATGGTTTTCCTTGATCTGGGTATGAACTGGGGTTTGAAAATGTTTTTGAGTATATGTAATGTGTTGTGATAATCAATGAATAAAAGGAGAGTTTGAGGATGGATATCTAGATGATGATGGTACACAGGAATTAGAGAAGTATAGCGACGATAACAAGGAACTGGCTTGGATGTTCTTACTTGACGGCTGCGCAATTTTACAAGCAGTTTACATGCGTTACGGTAATGATGATAATGATGGTAAAATGTTTATTAAAAATGATTTGCTAACATTTGTGTACTTGGATCAGTTCTTGTTGGAAAACCAATTACCTTTTCGGGTTCTTGAATTGCTTACAAGCCAGAGAGAAAATGGTGAAAAAATTCATGAATGTAATCCAAAGGTTCATCGACGATACTGTTATCAACACAGGCGAGGACAGGTAATTTAGGGAATTAAATAAAGAATCATTTTTGTGGAGTTTATAAATGTTAAAAGGTTTTTATAACTAGATGGGTGATGGAATCTATTTGACTCTCATTTCCAGATGATATAAAAAAGAATTTCATGTATTAATTTATGATTTTATTTTATTTTAAAAAATTGAGTAATTATTTTTTCAATTGGAGGGCCTAATTTTTAAAAGGAATAAAATGTAAATTTTCATTTCTTGGAATGACCCATGCCTGTCGGTTTGCATTTATCCTGTTGAGTGTACATTTTTTAGAAATAAAAAATTATGATTTCAAATCCAACTTATCTTAAAAATGGTAAGATTTTTTCATTAATACAATAATAAAAAATTTATTTTAGCTAATATTGTTTGAAACGGTTTAGATTGAAAATTAACTAAGACATCAATCCGAAAAAAGTTATTAGACCAGTCTCTATGTGTATGCCTGCAAGCTGTTGTGGTGATGGACATTAGTTGTTTAGTCTTTTGTTTTGTTGTGCTGTAAGACTATTAATTTGAATATTTAACCATTTGTTTGCAGGGTAACTGACTCTTCAAAGAGGGAAAATTTGAACTTGCCAGGGCAAAATATGAAAATATGTCTAATGTGATGTTGGATATGATTACTTCAAGAAAAATAAAGAGTGAGATGTTTGAGGTTTATCATTCACTTTCATGTCTTGATAAAATATAGTTTGGGGTGGAATTGAGCAAAGGCTTCAGAACTGTGATTTTGAGTTGAGTTTATGTTTACTCCTTGATTGTACTGATAATAATTTCTCAGGGAATCTTATGCATTGGCTTTCTCAAACGTTCTCGCCAGCAAAAGGAAATTACAAGGGAACAAGCAATTCAAGATCTGGAGGTAAGCTATGAGAGTTGCTCAAAGCTGGCCTTTTGGTCTACATCTTGCCTTGATGATATCTTATTTATATATTCTTTTGTTTGATCAATTGGAGGTCTAGTCATACTCTGAATGCTTCTTTTTTATATTCAAACCTCTCCTACCACATTATAATCAAGTGTTCTTAAGTTAACAAATGAACTGTAAGAACCCATTCTTGTCGTGCGTTGCAAGTGATTGTTGTTAAGATATTGAACCCACAACCTTTCAGAAGTCTTGAACAGTTCATTTTAAGGATATTTTCTAACATTTAATACATTGCTTACTTTAACTGAATTCAAGAAAAAAGTGATGCATTAATTACACGGTATTGGTTAACATTTCTCTTAAGAAATTTATCAATAAACACCTTAACATGATAAGAATATAGGAGATTTTGCAATATGGTATTGATTTGTAGGGTATTTCAGGCCAATATTGTGAAAGTATCACAGCTGTGAACTAATTTTCTCATCAAATACAATAATCTCATGGACATTTATATGCAGGAATTGGAGAGAAGAAGAGAAGAACTTGAACAATTGTTGTTGGCAGAAAGGGTATGAGAG
This sequence comes from Gossypium arboreum, assembly GCF_025698485.1. Taxonomy (NCBI): domain Eukaryota; kingdom Viridiplantae; phylum Streptophyta; class Magnoliopsida; order Malvales; family Malvaceae; genus Gossypium; species Gossypium arboreum. Next base: position 103,781,308 of record NC_069080.1, read on the forward strand.
AATATGGGTGATTAAGTCAAATGGAGAAAGGGACATCATGTCCTTGTTGTGTGCAGGTGTTTTCTCCCTGAGACAGGCAAGGAACCTGACATCAAGAATGGTTCAACTTAAAGATGCTTCCTCGTACTCATTCTCTTCCTCTTTATATTTTTCGATACTTACTTCAAGTAGGATACTAAGAATTTCCTATACTATTCTTTCTGATTGCTTATAAAATAGTTTGCTCATTAGATACTTCATTTTCTCGTCTTTTATTTGTGTAAATCATTTTTCTTTGTTTAGTGACAATGAATCTTTGAACATAATTTCATTGAGTTACATATAAATGATTTTTTAAAAATTGTGTATAGTTTAAAGTTCAAATTTCAAAATAAAACATAAAATATTTATCATAGAAAATAAATATTATTTAATTAAAATTTTTTTAAAGTTTATATTCTTTAGTGGCGTTTGTGAAAAAAGCATCGCTAAAGGTCATGGTTTTTAACGGCGCCATGACTTTTAACGGCATTTTTGTGGAAAGTGCCGCTAAAAACCATGAATTTTAGCGGCATTTTTATCACAAAAGACGCTAAAGATCATGATCTTTAGCGGCGTTTGCGAAAAGCGCCACTAAAGGTCATGGTCTATAGCGGCGTTATAAAAAAACGTCACTAAAGACCATGACCTTTAGCGACGCTTTTTCGCAAACACCGCTAAAGACCATGACTTTTAGCAGCGCTTTTAATGCAAACGCCGCTAAAAGTCATGGTCTTTAGTGGCGTTTTTTTAAATAAACACTGCAAAATTTTACGGCGTTTGCTATAGCGGCTTTTTTTGCGACGCTTGTGAAAACGCCGCTAGCGGCGCTTTTTCTCCTGTAATGAGTCAAAGTTTCCAACATATTGTATACACAAATTCTGAGTAAAAATTTGACTTGGAAAATTTGGAGTTAAATTTTATTTATAACTTGAAAAAAGTATGATCTCTAGAAATTTCTTGAATACAAAAAAATCATTTGGTTCTTCTCTCTGATTAGGCTTTGATCCAAGGGTTGGCTGGACTTGATCTCAAATGAATGCAGGTTACTTCGGGTCTTGTGGTGACTTGCTCTTGGAATAGGTTTAGACCTCCTTTCTTCAATTGAACATGATTAAAAAGCATCTTTCCCCAAAAAGAAACGTTGACTTGCTTTCCTTGGTTGGATTTGTTTGGAAGGCAGATTTCTTTAGAACCATTATGGCATTTGTCAGAATTTCTTCATGTTCTTCAATTTTTTTAGAGATTTCTTCATAAAACTTCTAGACTTCTGAACTCGTGAATGTGTAAAATGGCTTGGAGGTGACTCTATCTTTTATATTGCCAATCACTATAGTAAAAGAGAGTTCTTGTGGAATGTAAACTCTTCATTTGAAGTGATCCACAAATATAAACTCTTTTATTTATTATTTATCTTTTATTAACTTAATTAATTTAGAGATAAAATAAACATTTATTGTTATTAATTTTATTATTTTAATTTAATTAATGATAATATAAATATTTAATTGATGCAGCCGATTGAGTCTCGCTCGATTAGAAGTTTCTCCTATTTAAGGGTTGGAGAAGGGTTATGGGTAACTTTCAAAATTGTATAAGAAAAATTCTTCATTCATGTAGAACTCATCCTTCTTTGCCCATAAAACATAAAGCAATGCCCAAGCATTAACTTTTTCATCAGCACTGATCGATATTCACCTTCCACTTGCAGATGTTGTAGATTTTATTGGTTTTGAAACTTTGATTAAAGTTGATTGCACCATTTGTAGCCACTACAGATTTTCAGGTTCAAAAGCTTTGAAATAACAAAATTTTTAGAGCTAATTATTTCATCCACAACAAATCATAGATTGAAAGTGATCATGGGATAGCAATTCTAATCAATTTTGGTTTGCTCCTTTACGTGTTTATGCACTAATAATAACCACAACTTTCAAAATATCCTTGCACTCTTCATGCCTTTTTTTTTTCTTTTGCATTATATTTTTTAGACCATGATGAAAATCAAAAGCCATGATGATTTGTTGAATCGAGCTTTGTTCAATTTTTTTACCACTTTGAAGGATTTTTTGATGAAGCTCTCAAATCTCACATGTTTCAAAGCAAGATGTTTTAGGCATGCCGATGAAACCGATCAATTGCTTGACAATGTGTCTAAGGCAATATACATATACCAAAAGTGGAGCATCAAGATATCTTATTGAAGTGTCACATTTCAATACGACAAATTAAACTTTTTCAGTACTTAAAAGAGTTTATTCTTAAGTAATTCATAAAATCTTTTATTAATTTTTCACATTAAATGAATTTTAGTTTTAATTTTATTATATTTTCATACTTTTCTGAATAAAATGGCAAGTGTATATGAATAGGGATTTAATCTGTGAGTTTTGTTTTAGGTACTTAGTTGATGTAAAAGTGAGAAGAGAAGCTTAAACTGAAGCCAAAGTCGCGACATTGAGGAGTCATTTATTTAATTATATTGAATTAAATAATAATTCAAAAAACCTTAAATTAATGCTCAATTCATTTATGTATTTAATAAGAAAATGCAGTTTTTGCTAATGTAATCTATTTCTCTTTCTTTATCATTTTTATTCATTTTTTATTTCAACAAGCTAGATGAGGGACCGATTGTGTAACACCCTTTAATCCGTATCCGTCGTTGGAATAGGGTTACGGAGCATTACCAGAACTTTCAGAACATCTTTCAGATAATTCCCATAAATTGCTATTCATTAACCAAGATTATTCATATCGTCCTTAAATGGACACTCGAGGTCCATTACGAGCATTAGAATCAAGTCGAGACTTAATCGAAAACTCTAAGATTTTTTTGTGAAATTACAAAAATTTTCTAAGTTACATAGCTCACACGCCCGTGTGGTCCAAGGGACACGCCTGTGTGACACGCCCGTGCTGCAGGCCGTGTTCGACCCCGTGTAACTCTCTGACTTGTGCACATGGCCATGCCACACGTCTGTGTGTTAGGCCATGTGGTTAATTAAATTCTTTCAAAATTAGGTGCAGGTTTCACACGGCCAAGACAAACGCCCGTGTTCTAGGCCGTGTAGCACACACAATTGAGACACACACCCGTGTCTCTGCCTGTGTGCTCAATTCTAAGCATTCTATTTTCTCAAATTTAAGGTGCAGGAGACACACGACCTAAACACACGCCCATGTACAAGGCCATGTGTCACACACGGTCTAGACACATGCCCGTGTGTCTGTCCGTGTGGACAAAATAAATCCATTTCTAGCTTCATTTCTCACCCAAAATCACACTAATGACCTACACGTAAACTCACATCCAAATACCAATCATTTCAAGCATTCAAATTAAGAAAACTCTATCATTCAACATGGCATATCATTACATGCATACATGTTTATAATCTTACCTTGATATATTCCATATGTTAGGCATAATTTGATCAACCATTTAACATATATATATAGCTACCATAGTATCGCATTAAAAGTATGTCAAAAACAACCATTACTGGCCATTCCAATGGCTAGATTACAAACCACATATTTAAGCCATCTATGGCCAAGTTAGCCTATACATGCCATTATACCAAAATTATTTTACTATATATACCCAAAATAAGCTAGTGGATAATGTGATGATGCTCCAGTGATCTCCAACTTTCGCAAGCTTCTGAGCACTATAAAATAGGGGAAAATATAACGGAGTAAGCATTACAGGCTTAGTAAGTTCGTATAATGGAAACTAAACTTATCAATCCCGTTTATTAAATCTAAGCATACAATATCATGATCCATTTGGCAAAATTTCCTAAACATATGCATTCAATCAAACATGTTAGTCACAAAATCTTCATATCAATCAAGTAAACATAGATGAGCTCATCATGTAATATATTTTTTTTCAAGACATTATCATTTCATCTCATAATTCTCTCATCATGCCAAGATTTTTGTCCATTGAATCATTGAAATTCTGATGGATACTCAAGTAGTACACTCAAGGTGTACAATTTAATAACCCGTCAATTCTTATTCAAGAGTACCCTTTAGGACATTTAATCAAAGAACACACTCTCGAGCCACATATTGTATTACAGGATTACCATTCCAAGCTAAATCCTTCATGTAACGTATGTTCTGAAGAGCTCAATTAGGATTACCAGTCCAAGTTAAATCCTAGTTGTAACATATGCTCGAGAGAGATTATATCAGGATTACCCATCCAGGCTAAATCCTTTCTATAATGAGATCAATAGGATTACTCATCCGAGCTAAATCCCATTAGCAACAAATGTAAGACCTCATTTTATAAGGCAATCACATTTATCCATCAAAATTCAATATTCAAACGAGACTTTACCCTTTTTTTGACTTTTCCGAACATGTAATCATTTCACACATATATAATATTCACATAAATATAAATCATATTGCATACAATCATAACATTCAAGTTAACATATTTACATGCTCGATTAAGTTACACGAACTTACCTCGACACTTGTTCGCGTAAATAATCTACTAATTTTAAACATTTTCTTTTCCTCGATCTAACCTCAAATTTGTGTTGCCTGGATCTATATAAATAACTTTAATCATCAATTTCACACATTTCATATTCATTTGGACTCAATTTACATCCTAGGCAAAATTACCGTTTTACCCCCAACTTTTCCATAAATTCCAATTTCGTCCCTAAGCTTGGAAAATGAAATTCATGCAATTTACTCCCTATTCCAAGCCTAACCAAAATTTCAACATAAAATTTACCGCACATATTTTCTATAAATTTCATAATTTTTCATCAATTTTCACAACTTTACATTTTAGTCCCTAAATCATGTTTTCATCAAAAATCACTTTGTAAAAGTTGTTTATCTATCAACAACCTTTCATTTTCTACCATAAATTTTAAATTTTCAGCATATTCATCCATAACCTAATTTCCATACCTTGATAACTTTTCAAATTGATCCTCCAAATAGATAGATTAAGCTATCTCGATTTCAAAAATATCAAAATTACTAAAAACGGGACAAGAAAACTTACCCAATTAAGCCATGAAAGTTTACTCTCTCTCTCCTAGGGTTTTCATAGAACTTTGGGGGTTGAAGATGATAAAAAATAAGATGATAATTCTTTTATCATCTTTTAATTAATTAAATTATTTCAATTTCCAATTTAGCCTTGCCTTTTTTCTAAATTTCCATGGATGAGTCACCAAAATATCTACATACTTTTCTTTAATGGTCTAATTACCATATAAGGACCTCTAGTTTTGAATTTCATAGCTATTTAACCCTTGTATCTACTAGAATTCAACTTTTTCATTTTATGCGATTTAGTCCTTCTCGTAATTAAGTACATAATCGATAAAATTTTATTATCAAAATTTTCACATGACATTTTTATCATATTATGAACCATGTAATAAAATAAAAATAAATTTTATTTTCGGATAGGATTTGTGGTCCTGAAACCACTGTTCCCATTTCACTGATAAATGGGTTGTTACAGATTGGAAATATGATTAGGGCTCAAATAATTTATAATTAAGTTTTGACTTTTCATCTATTAGTTATAAATTTATTTATTCACAAAGTCATTCCACTAAAATATCGTAACTGAGCTCTACCTTATTATATACCATTACGAAAGCAACTTAATAAGTGCTGGTCTAATGACTTTATCATGAGTGTGTTACCCTCATAAGATATCCTTAATATCTTTTGAAAAAATTCTTGAAAATTCAATTATTATAAAATAGTAATTAAATCAATTATCACAAATACAGATGACCCATGACAATGTTTACTTTTCTTCTATCATGTAATATCGATGAGAGAATATCATTGACCTTTTAGTTGGGCTATAAATTCCACTATTACGGAATGATGCTACATGCTGGAAAAATCGTATACCCAACAAAATAGTTTTTGAATCCTTATCTATTTGAACTCAGACTTTCACTTACATCGAAGTATACAAGTCATGCATACATAGCCCATCATCCACTTAGGATTAAGGTATGTCACACTATAAACATTACAAGTGAATAAATTCTTAAATGAATCTAAGATTATTCTACTTGGGTCACGTTCGATGTGTTTTCAATCCAGTCAGTCACATCTATGTCTCTAACTTCTAGGAGCCATTCACTCCAATACCCAAGACAATGTATCTCCACAATTTAACTTTATAGATGACATATTAGTCTTTCAATCAATCTGCTCGTTTCTGGTTAGATAAATGACATGCTTAATTATCTACTAATATAATTTATCTTTTTTGTATTGTAATCTAATCATGTAATATCGCTTAGTATTAGTTAAATATTAGATAATTGATGAGTCAATATTTTCTTTGTAGGCAAAAACAATTGAGGACTATATACAATGAATATTAATGTAATCAATAAATATTTTATTAAACCAATTTGTTCGAAAAATACAAGTATACATAGACAAAAATACTACACTAAGGGCACTAGATCCAACACTTTCATGTTCATTTTAGCTTACTTTTGAGTAAAACCGATTCTTTTTAGGGCTAAATTGAGTTTTTGGTTATTAGTAGATATGTTTTTTGGTGTATAGGGATAAAATAAACTTATGAGAAATTAATAAAGGCTTCCAGGTGTGTATCAATGCCACTTTCTTTAAGGTTTTTTTTTTTTGCCCCCACCTATATTTTGGTAGGCAAAAAAGTTACCGGCAAATAAACATCGAGGATACAATAAAGCCCAATGACTGCTAACATTTTGCACTGACAGAAATACCCCACTGAGTGTTGAGCGGAGCATAGCAAAAATGTCAATTTTTAAACAATTTATGTATTTATTCTTTATAGAACAGTGTAGGAATATAAAAGATGGTGGGAGAATAAAAAAAAACTTTTGATGTGTTTGTCTTGTGTGTTAGGCAAATGAAATTTGGCTACTATTTGTAGGAGTTCTCATGAAGCTTCATAGGAAAACAACTATCTAAATGGGTAACCATATCTTTTAAAAATAAACATAATTATTCAATAGGTGCCTCTTTGAATAATCATGACTCATTGTTAATAATAAAGTGATATAATTTTTTGAATTTAAGGGGCATGATTTATCACTATGAAATGTGATAAATATTGGTTAACAAACAAGTGGTATAACTTTTGGTTACTTAATAACCTTTCATTTGCAACTATTGGAACACTATATATATTTTGAAAATATCCCAACAATGTTTGTATTTTGGTGTCATTTCTTATCATTTGATGCTACTTTAGGTAGTATAGGATGGTGAACAAGTAAGATTGATAATGTGTAGGTGAAGACTAAGTGCATTAAAGCTTGAAGGCTATGGAAACAAATAGTCACACCGCGACATGAGGTTGCTTGGTGCCACGACATGAAAGGCTAAGATGGCATAAGGTTACCAAGGCTAAGGTTGTAGCGCTAATTGATTGGAGGTCACGACCTAATCTAACACCCCAAAATAGAGCCTAAGAGTTTTAATTGTATTTGGGAATTTTAGCCTATATGTGCTCGGAATTTCGTAAGGTTGGTACTCAATAATGTTTTCGACAATGGCTATTAGGGAATTGAGTCAATTTCAAAAAATGAGTTTTAAATACCTTAATTTTATAAAAATGGATTGATTTGTGACAAAGTCAAAACTGTGGGCATTTATGTTGTAGTTTAGCCAATTTTTTAAATTGAACCTAATAAACCCCCATTCCTTGTTTGTTTTCACGATAGCTTTGTTCCTCTCTTTGCTTGTGTCGTCCCTTGCTCTCTCTTGCTCCTCTAATTTATTTTTGATATCTAAACTATAATTACTTGATTTCCTATCCTTTCCAAGCATTAAACCTTCACAAATCTTCAAGGAAGCACCCTAAAATTTCATAGATTTCATCATCTTCTTCATTTTTGGGTTTTTGAATTTGCATTGAAAACTCATTTAATCTTCTATCAAAGGTAACCATTCACTTTCCCATTAGTTTTTAATGTTATCTATACTTTTAAATCGAGTTTTTAGTTATGAAATAGTATGTTTTAGATAAAAGTCGAAATTTTGGTCATTAATGGTGAATTTTGGGTTGGTGGATTAAAATTTGGTTTTAAAGTGTTTTTCAACTCATTTTAACTTGATTAGAAGGTTTCTAAAGTTACTTTAAAGTTTTATTTAGGATTTCTCAAGTTTTAATAAATTTTCATTACTATGGCCAAAACTTGTCGAAAAATTTTGATACCTTAAAACGTGTAGCTTTGTGTAGTTTAAAAGTTGGTAATTAGTCGTAGATGAACATGTAGATGAATGAAGCTTGTTTCATACAAAAAGATTAAGTATAGACCGAGTTATTCAAATTTTAACTTTGTCATGCTAAAGTCTTTAGTTACATGAGAATGTAGTTTAGAATTGTATTTTGGTTGGTTTAAGTGAGTCTTTGGTTCTTACTTGATTGTGTATATCATGTGATTGTTGTGTGTGAAGCCTAGGATTCATTAGAGCCTACTACGAGTTGAAGGAACAGTTAATTCAAGCTCTTGGTTTTCGACGAAAGTTGATAATTGGATAGTGTTTTGGAATTGCTACTCGTAGATGATTCATTGTGTAATTGGGAATTTAGATATAGCCTAAACCCTTACTCTAAATTTCGAGTGTAAGTGTTCTCACGCCTATAATTAAATGTGAAATATGTTTGCTTGTGAACTTGTGAAATTATGAAATTATTAGCATATATGAGATGTTATGATATATGCTATGAGCTTGTGATGGCCATTATAAAAGTGAATATGAGGGTATGTTATTCATGTCATGTGACAATAAATATGTTGATTTGTTTTCATGCCATATGACAGAGATTATATGGTGCTACTAATGTAAATATGTAGTGAATATGTGTGGAAAATCAGTAAGTAAATATGTGATAATAATGTGCATATTTTGGCCTTGTGGCCTTATGAGACGATTGGATATAGCTGGCATGCCATAGGATTGTGAGTACTCACCTTTATGTTTTGATTATGTAGGGCGTTGAGGCCCAGGGACAATTTTGGAAAGATAAGGGAATATGAGCTACGCTCCATTCATCGGGATATGTATGTGTGGTGTGTTGAAGAGTGTTAGCTATATGCTTCACTTATGGGACATGTTCGACTCTTTGAGTCATTATGGCGCGATGCAGATTCGCATATCTGATGTATGGTGATAGAATCCACTTTATTTTTCATAATCTCAAAAGCCAAATTATCAAAAAAAAAGTGACTGAATATGTTTAAATGTTATTATTATATACTAAAATATATGCTTAAGTATTAATGTGACTACTATGTGAATAAAGTTTGGTAAGATGATTAATGTGTAAAATATGTCATAAGAGTAAAATATGATGTGAGTATGATGTATGCATGTTTCGTTGATGCATGATGGCTTATTTACGTAGTGGTTATTTTGAGCATTCACTGAGTTTGTTAAGCTTACCCACTCCATTTTAACCTTTTCAGAATAGTTGCGTTCCCGGTATGAGCGGTGTGGCCTTCAAGGAATTAATCCAAGTCATTCTTTTATTTGTTATAATAGGTGTATTTGGTTTATTTGTTATATGGGACTTTAAGGCAATGTGGTAGATTTTATTTCGGTTTTGCTAAGTTAATTCTTAGGTTGTTTACATGTTATTTATGCGTAGAAGTATGTAGACTTGAATATAATATTGGGACTACTATTTTGGATATTTTGATTTTTCTTAAACTAGGTGAATGAAGCATGATGTTTAGGGATTAAGTTGAATAGTTTTAATGCTTGCATATGCTGAATTCTTGTAACCTAGAGCAGAGGTATCGATATTGAAGCTTTAAAAATGATACCTCTGTACTTTCAAAAGTGTAGTAAGACAAAATATCAAATTGGTATCGATACTCGGGGTAAATTTATCGATACCTTGTGAAAGATACCAATAGTTTTCAACGTTTGGGAATTTTAGTGAGAAATAGAGTGCAAGTTTGGTATCGATTTTTCATGTGGTATCGATACACTTTAAGAAAATATCGATATTGCTTCTTTAGTATCGATACCATGTAACAGTTTGGGAAATTTTGCAATTTGGCCCATATGCAAGTTTGATTGAAATTTTTAGTACCCTTAGTGTATGTATGGCATTTTTTAACGGTAGGAAGTGGTTGTATGGCTATTATTCATACATATGATTAAATAAAGATAATGACTGGTTACTTGAGAAACCATTTGCTAAGTAAATGATACGTGACGGTGATGTAGTATCCTAGTATTCGGGCTCGGTGACTAGGCCGGGTATAGGGTGTTTCACCTAACTCACTGTTTGGAATTGAATGACTAAAGGTTCCACATAGTGTTGTGACATTGGAGAAGCCTAAAGTGCAACGTGGTTTGATTAAGTTCCAAGAGGAGTGCTAGACAATAAGTCATGTCGTGACGTAGAGATGTTGAAAATCGCAATATTGTTCCTTGAAGTCATAGCGTTGAAACATTGAGCCCATGACATGGATGCTTTGCACCCTGCTTAGGAGATGTTCGTTCGTGACATTGTGATGCCGCGATGTCAAGTCCTATTTCTAAAGACCATGATGATTACTCAAGGGTATTTTGTAGGAATTTTTCCCTTTAACCTTTGTTAAGCTAAAATATAAGTGAGGGCATTTAAGTCATTCAACTCCTTGATATAAATACTTCTTGGCATCAAAATCAAATATGAAGATAAGAATTAGAGGGAAAATAGAAATTAAACAAAGTTTTCTTAGTCTTTTTGTAGAGTATTCTTACAAGCTACTGTAGGTTTTGCATTTTTGGTGGATTTTCTTCATTTCTTCCGGATAGACAACATTGTAAGGGTGAAGTTGATACAATTTCCAACTCCATGCTATTTAGAGAAAGTTCTAAATTCTAAATTCATATTCTTCATTAATAATATGTTTATAATGGTATTTTATATCATTTCAATGGTGTTAAGTTGATTTCTTATGATGGTTGATTGTGATTTTAACTATCGATTGATGTTATCATGAATGCTTAACTTGATCAAATGTCCAATTGTTTCGATGTACTCAGTAGACTAGAATTGACGACTCTAGTTGAAAACTTAGATAGGTGAAACTGAGAAGAAATCCTATCGTGTGTTAAATTCGATACAATCAAGCCAAGTAGTAAGATCGAGGGTGAGCTATTAACAAGATGAGAACGAGAGGAGATCCTAATTGGTGATTCTTGTGTTAAGATGAGACAAAAAGGAGATTCCTAGCTAGGAATAATAACTAGGATAGTCGAGCACACATAGTGGCTTAATAATCAATTAAATGATCAATCGACCATCGCCTTAACCACTTGCATAGTCTAAACAAGGAACAGGGTAAATAGTTAGGTTACTTGCACGTTAAAATAGATTAGTTACCTTTATAATTCCTATGTGGTTGGAACTAATATTCTTTGAATTGATTAAACTAGTAATTACATTGTGAGTAGGTTAATTGACTCGTGCATTCCCTTATCAATCATTGTGGAAGAAAGATCTTTGGAATACTTGTCTAAGTGTTCCATTGTAACTATATATTACAATTTGCCATTGTTGTGCTTATCGTGCTTGCAATGTTAATCTTATTTGTGTGTTTGAAATGAGCGTATAATTGGTCCAAAAAATTTCTTCATCTACAGTTATGTCAAATTCTTAATGTTGCTAGTGTCATGGGTTGTGTATGGGAGCCCGCAACCATGACACATCTGTACGATCCATCAAGAAAGAAGGAGGTCATTTGGCCCAATCGAACTGGCCTGTTGCTTGAAGAGATTGAAGGTCCATCTACAAGCTCGACAAATATGGAAACATGATCTTCGAAGATATGCAATCTTAGATATGATATGTAATCTTAGAAGATATGATTTTGTAATCTTAGAGATTTGATTTGTAGATACCCTTTAATTGTAGCCGTTGATGTACTTGATTTGTACTGTTGGATTTGGAAAGGCTCAACTACAAATAGAGGCCTCTCCCCTCATTGTAAATCACTTGAGTTTTTTTTTAGCAATAAGAATTCTTGAGAGCATTCACCAAAAACTCTCTCTCTTGTGTTCTTATTTTTTGTAGCTTATTATTATTTTGTTCTTCGTTCATCTTGTTAGTTTCGAGTTACTTTCGTTTGAGTTGGGTTTTTGTGGAGGAATTTTGTTGAATCCTCATATTGTAGGAGTTAGGCTGACTTAGGCGTTTTTAGGAGGAAGAAACTGCCTAAGGCTGTACGGATTGTGAGGCAAAAATCCTAAGTCCGTGACAGTTGGTATCCGAGCCAATTTTCAAAAGTACTTTTGAGAGATGTCGAAAGAAGTTGTCGATCAAAATGAGCCAATGGAGACCCGTAGGAGGGCTAAAAAGGCTAGTCGATAGAGGGATATGCTATGGAGCTTGGAAAATCGAGTGATTAATCTCGAAGAGTCCGTTGGTGACATGAAGGAGACACTCGAAGTGGTCCTGATCCGCATGGAGGAAATGAAGGAAGATAGCAAGGAGTTTGTGTTGGACACTCTCAGATCCACTTAGGACAAACTGATGGTGAGGGACAAAGCTCTTGAGGCCCTGGTGACTGCCATGAAAGAGGAGATTGCTGAGCTAAAGGGAGAGCTCACAATCTGTAAGGCTACCCTGGGAAGTGGGATGTTGTCTTCGGGACCAAAGCAACGTCATGTGGATGTTTCAAAACCCGAGAAGTTCAAGGGGTCTAGGTCCGCGAGAGAAATGGACAACTTCCTGTGGGAATTGGAGCAATATTTTCGAGCAATAGGTATTGTGGATGATGCCACCAAGGTAAATACTACTTCAATTTACTTTTCTGATGTTGCTCTCTTGTAGTGGAGACGTAGGTCCACGGAAGAGAAACGTGGAGGAACAGCTATTGGGACTTGGGAGGAGTTCCAAAGAAAGTTGAAGAAGCAGTTTTATCCGCAACATACTGAAAAAGAGGCTCGTGCTAAGTTGTACCGGCTTACGCAACAAGGCACCGTTTGAGATTATGTTCGAGAATTTAGTGAGTTGATGTTTCAGATCTTAGACTTGAATGAGAAGGAAGCATGCTATTGGTTCGAGGATGGGCTGAAGATGTGGGCCAAGCAAGAGTTGCGTCGCCTAGGTATCACTAAATTGACCGTAGCCACGGCTGAGGCAGAAAATTTCTACGATGTTGGGGGAAGGAAGTTTGATAATAATAAGTCTTCCAAGCCCAAGTCGAGACCCAAAGGTAATGGTGGGGGAGACAAGGATCAAGGGGAAAATAATGGCGAAGGCTCAAGGGCTAGTCAAGGTAAGCCTTGGGATAGGAAGGGGCCCTTGAAATGCTATCTTGCCAAAGCCCACATAGAATGAGCGTCTGTCCGAAGAAAGCCACTTTCCATGCCATGGAGGCGCGCGAGGAAGCCGAAGATGACACCAAAAGTCTTAATTCAATATTAGGTGGTGCCGAAGAGAAGGCAAGTAATGGGTTGATGTTTGTGGACATCATCGTAACTGGCAGAGGATTGAATGCACTTGTTGATACTGGTGCGTCTAACTTATTCATGTCTGAAGAAATGGCGAAGGAACTTGGGCTCAAAGTTGAAGAGGATTCGAGACGAATCAAAATGATGAACTCGGAAAGCATTCACATAACGGGTGTGGCCAAAGGGGTGGAACTCTAACTTGGCGAATGGATCGGCAAAGCAACTATTAAGGTAATCTGACTTGATGATTATGATTTTGTTATTGGATTAAGCTTGCTTGACCGAGTTATTGTAGATATTCATCCTTCTGAGAATTACATGACGATCTCTGGTTCAAACCGTCGATATATAGTGCAAATAAAAAGAAAGAGAAGTACCGAGGGAAAAATACTGTCGGCGATTCAATTTGCCAAAGGAGTACGTAGAAATAAAGTCTCCTATCTAGCTACCTTGAGGGAAAATGTGGAGGAGAAATTCGAGGTAGAAATTCCAAAGGAAGTGAAACAGTTGCTGAAGTCATTTCAAGATGTAATGCCCATGGAGATGTAATGCCCATGGAGTTGCCAAAAAAGTTGCCACCTAAGAGGGATGTGGACCACAAGATTGAGCTGTTGCCCAATACTGAACCACCAACAAGGGCACTATATCGGATGGCTCCACCTGAGTTGGAGGAATTGCAAAAGCAATTGATGGAGGTGTTAGATGTCAGGTTCATTAGACCATCTAAAGCCCCATTCGGTGCACCTGTGCTATTCCAAAAGAAGTATGATGGGTCCCTGAGATTATGCATCGACTATAGAACCTTAAACAAGATCATTGTGAAAAATAGGTACCCCATTCCTCTTATTGCAGACTTGTTCGATCAACTTGGTAGCGCGAGATGGTTTACTAAGTTGGACTTGCGATCGGGGTACCACCAAGTGAGAGTAGCCGAAGGGGATGAGCCCAAGATAGCTTGTGTGACTCGATACAGATCTTTTGAGTTCCTTGTGATGCCGTTCGGGTTAACGAATACTCCGGCCACGTTTTGCACCCTAATGAATAAGGTACTACAACCCTTCTTATATCGTTTTGTGGTTGTTTATCTTGACGATATTGTGGTGGATAGTAAGACGTTTGAGGAGCATGTGGGGCATTTGAGGAAGGTGTTGCAAACCCTACGAGAAAATGAGTTATATGTCAAGGAGGAGAAATGCTCATTTTCTCAACGGGAGGTGCCATTTCTAGGCCATATTGTGGGAGGTGGCACGATTCAAATGGATGCTAGTAAAGTTCAAGCAATTGTCAATTGGGAGCCACCAACCAAGGTAACAGAGTTGTGGTCTCTCCTTGGACTAGCGAATTATTATCGTCGCTTCATTAAAGGCTATTCCAAGATTGCTGCACCCTCGACGGATTTGTTGAAAAAGGGTAAGGTGTGGGATTGGGACCCTCGGTGCGAGAAAGCCTTCAACCAAGTGAAGCAAGCAATGATGAGTGAGCCTGTACTCGTGTTACCGGCCTTTTCAAAGGCGTATGAGGTACGCACAGATGCTTCGAATTATGCAATTGGGGGAGTGCTGATGCAAGATGGGCATCCTATTGCTTTCGAAAGCCGAAAGCTTAATGAGATGGAACGAAGATACACGGTCCAAGAGAAAGAGATGACTGCGGTGGTGCATTTTTTGCTCACATGGAGAAAATATTTG
The DNA here is from genome assembly GCF_025698485.1 of Gossypium arboreum. Classification (NCBI taxonomy): domain Eukaryota; kingdom Viridiplantae; phylum Streptophyta; class Magnoliopsida; order Malvales; family Malvaceae; genus Gossypium; species Gossypium arboreum. Next base: position 103,796,490 of record NC_069080.1, read on the forward strand.
CTGGGTTCTAGGTTCGTGGTATTCATTGATAATGTTGCAAATAGTTATTTCCTAACCCAGAAAAAGTTGTCCCCAAGCAGGCTCATTGGCAGATTTTTCTAGCAGAGTTTGATTTTAACATGGAATACAAGCCGGGGTGTGTAAACACTATGGCTAATGCGCTTAGCCAGAAAATGGAATTTGAAACGATAAGCCAACCCGATAGTCCCTATTGGTGCTCATTCAAGAAGGATTGTCCCATGATCCCACAGCCAAGAATCTGATTGAGCTTGCCAAAGAAGGAAGAACGAGAAAGTTTTAGCTCGAGGGAGAGTTACTATACACTCAGGGGCAACGTCTGTATGTGCCTCAACACAGGAATTTGCAAAAGGAAGTCATGAAGGAATGTCATGATTCCAAATGGGCTGGCCATCCAGGTATACACCGTACTTTGGCTCTCTTGGAAGATCGATTTTATTGGCCTCACATGGGTAATGATGTGGAGACCTATGTGAAAACTTGTTTGGTGTGCCAACAAGACAAGGATGAGTTGAAGGCTCCTGCTGGTTTGTTACAACCTTTGGCCATTCTAGAGCGCCCATGGGAAAGTTTATCCATGGACTTTATTTTGGGTTTACCTAAGTCTGATGGATTTGCGAGTATTTTTGTTGTGGTGGACAGGTTTTCGAAGTATGCAACTTTCATCCCCGCAACCAAAGAGTGTCCCGCTGAGGAGGCAGCTCGCTTGTTCCTTAGACATGTGGTGAAGTATTAGGGAGTACCAAAGTCCATCATCAGTGATCGAGATGGGCGATTCACGAGTCAATTTTGGACGGAGTTGTTCAAGTTAATGGGCTCAGACTTGAACTTTTCCACTAGCATGCATCCCCAAACCGATGGGCAAACCGAACGAGTGAATGCATTGTTGGAGACGTATCTTCAGCACTATGTAAGTGCGACGCAAAGGGATTGGCCGAAGTTGTTGGACGTGGCCCAATTTTCGTACAACTTACAACGAAGTGGGGCGACGAACCAAAGTCCGTTCGAGATAGTGACGGGGCAACAGCCGCTTACACCTAATGCTGTTGCAACTCGTTATGCGAGACCGAATCCAACAGCTTATCAATTTGCGAGGGATTGGCAAGAGCAAAACGATCTAGCTAGAGCTTGTCTACATAAGGCAAGTAAGCGCAACAAGAAGTGGGCGAATCAAAATCGAAAGGACGTGCAATTTCAGGTTGGTGACCCAGTTCTTGCTAAACTACACCTGATTTTGCGACATGATGGGTTACACAAAGGACTCGTGCGACGGTATGAGGGGCCATTTCGAGTTGTGAAGAAGGTAGGCAAGGTGGCCTACAAGCTTGAGTTGCCTGAAAAGCTCAAAGTCCATCCAGCATTCCATGTGAGTATGCTTAAGCCATTCCATGAAGATGGAGAAGACCCAAATCGAAGCAAGTCTGAACGAGCACCAATGGGGGTAAAAAGTTACCTATGATCGAGAGGTCAAAAACATCGAGGCGAATCGTGTGGTCAGACGGAAGTACTATCGACCACGGCATGAATACCTAGTCCGATGGAAGGGATTTTCGGATAGTGAGACAAGTTGGGAACCTGCTGAAGCCTTGTGGCAATTCCAAGACAAGATAGATCGGTACCATGCGGAGGACGCGACGAGGGTGTCGCTAGATTCGGTGGGGGAAAATGTCATGGGTTGCTCATGGGAGCCCGCAACCATGACACATCTGTGCGATCCATCAAGAAGGAAGGAGGTCATTTGGCCCAATCGGACTGGCCCATTGCTTGAAGGGATTGAAGGTCCATCTACAAGCTCGACAAATATGGAAACATGATCTTTGAAGATATGCAATCTTAGATATGATATGTTATCTTAGAAGATATGATTTTGTAATCTTAGAGATTTGATTTGTAGATACCCTTTAATCGTAACCGTTGATGTACTTGATTTGTACCGTTGGATTTGGAGAGGCTCAACTATAAATAGAGGCCTCTCCCTTCATTGTAAATCACTTGAGTTTTTTTTTAGCAATAAGAATTCTTCAGAGCATTCACTAAAAACTCTCTCTTGTGTTCTTATTTTCTGTGGCTTGTTCTTATTTTGTTCTTCATTCATCTTGTTGGTTTTGAGTTGCTTTTGTTTGAGTTGGGTTTTTGTAGAGGAATTCTGTTGAATCCTCATATTATAGGAGTTAGGCTGACTTAGGCGTTTTTGGGAGGAAGAAACTGCCTAAGGCCGCACGAATTGTGAGGCAAAAATCCTAAGTCCGTGACACTAGTAGCTAGTATGAGCTTCTAACCTATTTTAGATCTCCTTAAAATAATATTGGTCCATTTCTTACCTTTATTCAAGGGTTTGCATTTGCTAATTCCCTAATACTGCATAAACTGGGGAGTCAATCTTAAATAAGGGTATAGCAATAATTGCAATTCACTTGGATTTAACAGTTTTTGAGAAATTTAGGCTTTGTCAATATATATATATTTGGGCCTAAAAATTCTAATATTGCAATTCTTTTTTTTTTTCACAATAATCATAATACATGCTCTAGATTCATTAAACATTTATAAAAAGAATTAAATAATTAAAACTAGTGTCATAATCATCTTCAAGACCATTTCAAAAATCATTCTAAAGTTTATTAAATTGATAAATTATTCAAAGTTGTTAAAATGATTTTCCTTTGTTTTAGTTTAACATAGAAAATTCAAGATCATATAATCAAAAGAAATTTGAGTTTCATAAAAATTATTAAAGATGAATTATTTAAGTTGGTTTTAATTTGGAAACATAAAATAAAAAATTAAATTTTAGGAGATTAAATTAGTTAATTTCAATATTGTACTAACAAATCGACTTACACTATCAAGAGATACAAAAATTTCAATAATTTATTTAATTGATTTTGATTCTTTAAAATTTAAAATTTCAAAAAAATTAAAACCTTCTATAAAGAGGTAAACAAAAATTTCAATAAAAATTTAAAACCTTTGATAAAGAGGTAAACAAATACAAATTGCAATTTTTAATACATTATTTTAATTTTTACTGCTTTTCACTTTAATATTTAATAATTTTTAACTCGTTAATATTTTTAAAAACCAAAGATATTTCTTGGGTGTAAACATAATGTAACGTATATAGTCGACTGTCGTTAAAAATACTACTCATTAACCTAAAAACCATAATATATACACTTGTGCAATAACCAAAATGCCCCTTATCAAACTTCCTACAACAAATTTAAGCTTATGGTCTAATGGTCAATTTCATTTTATCATGGTGTAATATCTCTTTAAAGCCTCCAACTAGGCACAAAATAAATTTCCAGTTTAGTCCCTTTACTGATTCCAAGGCATTATTTAAAGCTTTCAAATGCAATTTATTCTGGAGTTACTAGTATTTTCAAAATTTACTATTCATGTCTTAAAATAATGTTGTTATCAACAACGAAAATTTGAAGACATTACAATGAAGCCCTAACGTGAGAAGGGAAGGTCCAAAGCAGTTAATCAAGACACGGGCGAGAGGAAGCCCCTTAGCTACTTCTTGTGTGAAGTCCCCCATAAGGTGCGAGATTGCCCCACCAAAGCCATATTGTTATCCATTAAATTTTTGAGTGAATCAAAAGATGATGGTAGCGATAGTAATTCAAAGCCTCGAGTAGGGAGGCTTGGCGTGATTAGAGCCATAAAAGTTATGCACCACAAGAAGGTGAGTGTTTAGACTAGGTACCATTTTAGGGTTCCAAAAGGCGAAGGTTAATTGAGCACCAAGGGAGAGTGCTACATTGAGACAAATGGTGAAGTTTGACCCCTCTTATGCAAGCGTGTAATGGAAAAGTGCAAAAAGTGAATGAACAATAGGACCAAGAGCGAGAGTTCCATCGAGATAAGATATGGTCAAAGACAATTTGCAGGTAGATCACTTAAAGTCAAGACCTCAAAGGTATTGTTCATGTCATAGGGGTCGAAATAATTTAGGGAATAATGTGTGGAGCTCCCTTAGCAACAATTAGCAACAAGGAAATTACTAGATCAAGTAAAAGAGAATGTCGCAGTCTTCTCCTGAACAACCCACTAAGGGTGTGAAGTAAGCCCCTCTTAGTGTTGGCAAAAGCCTCCAAATGTAGTTAAAGGCCATCAAGGGCCTAAGGAGGCCCCCTTAGCAACAAGAAGTTCAGAATGGTGCATGTGCAAGAAAGAGTCCAAAGGTTCCTAAAACATCCCAAAAGTCTCTAAAACATATGATAAGACTCTAAAAGCCCCAAAAGGGTCCAAAAGTCTATAAAAGATGCCAAAACCTTATGGAATCGAGTAGAGCCTTTCTAAAGGTCTAGAATGCTCTAAAAATGTAAAGACTTGTATAGAATTGCATAGATTCTTCTAGAAATATGATCTTGATTGTCCATTGGAATCAATTTCAATCGTTCAATCAAAAGGCCTTGGCTATATAAAGAAAGACACCCTCCCTCATTTATAATTGAAGCTAGCTTAAGAATAACAACACTTCCAACATTCTCCCAACTCTCTTGTGTGCTTAGGTGTACTCTTTTGTTGTGTTTGTCTAAACCTAGAAGCTAGAGAGTGCCTATCTGAGAAAGATCAAAAGTTGTACTTAGACTGCAAAACACCTAGATGGCTAACACAAACCTAGTCACTTTAATTATTTCTCAATTCCCCTAAATATCAAATCTAAACTATCTAAACTTCATATCCCAAATTCTCTATCCTCCAAATTTTCTTATATGATCTCTTACCATTCTCATTAATTAGTAAAGCCATAATATTTTCTACTCAAACACCTCTCTATTATCCTACACTATCATTACCTTCAGCCTCTAAACATCAACCTTGTTATTATCTAACCATTACTATAATATTTTACCAACAGTCAAAACTATCCTCAAGCATAATCTCACCACCTAAAAATTTATATTACAACAACTCCCCCCATTGCCTAAATACGCTTTATCTCACCACCTCAAAATATTATATTTTATCTCACCATCTAAAACTACCTTCTAAGAAATTACACAAAATCAAAACTCATCCAAAAAAACACAACAAATAATAAATAAAAATCAAGTCAATAAAATTTTTTTAAAAAAAACCCAAAAAATAAACGAAAAAAAAAGAAAAAGAAAGACAAGACAAGACTTTTTTTAACTCAATTTAAACTTAGAAAAGATGAAAAGAATAAGTCGATGGTGTTAGTTGAAAAAAAAAAAAAAAACCTAACTGCAACAACGAAAATGATAACATAAATAGCCATTAATTAAGAGAAAGATGATAAGAGCAAATTAAAATCACCAAACCAGATGCTATTATTTGAACCAAAGTATAACTGAATCATGAGATTTTTTATTTTTTATACTAAGAGCAGTATAAAAGTAAATTCTTTAACAGTTTTTGCAATTACATAATCTAATTTACAAATGCTCAAGCATTAATTGCTTTTAATAAAAATCAAATATAACTTTTTTCAAATCTGACATAGTTACATGGAAGAGTTAAAGAGTAAAATTAGTTTAGGAAGATTGTCAAGAGCCAACATGAAAACTCCCGCCAACATAAACATCAAAACAAAAGCTAACAAAACTTTTGCAATGTAAAGAAAACTTATTCCTGGTTTTGAAACCATTTTGCGAGAATTAGTGAGATCAACGTTCTGTTAAGAATGAAAACAAATATAATAAAACATGTTAGCCAAGAGAGACATCAAAATTCTATTAAAGTGAACAAATAAAATATATATCAATCAAGAATATGAGATGAACATGTACTAGAGAGTTGAAACAATAAAATGACTTACGTAAATCCAGATTTTTATTGTTAAAAATATAATCTAGTTTGATGTTTATAATAAGCATATATTTGTTGAAAATGATATGAATTTGTATGGTTATTTGAAAATATTAAAAACTTTGAAACAAAATTGATTTCTCATTACTAATTTCCAGTAACGGCAACTAGATCATGAGGAAATAGCACCTGAAAAAAGGAAGGTTTTCAAATTGGCATTCCCTTTTTACAACACTTCATCCATGTAATGACACAACCACTATAATTCCAAACTAGTCTTAGAACTGCAGATATGCAACTGAAGACGTAAAGCAGCTCAGCGGAGGCATGTAATGCTTACAAAATTTTATTTCTTCTTTGTCATGAAAACATTAATCAAATCATCCTTGACAATTGTTCAATCTGAAAACCGCTTGACAACATACATTAAAGGAAATGCTAGAGGATGTTATTACCTTTCCATTAGGGAGCTGTGTCGGAAATCCCCGAACATGTTTGCCTTTTCCAATGCCTAAACAGGAAACACGGACAAGGATGTAAGCAAATGAGAACCTACACAATCCCAACACCCAAAAGCATAATTATACTTTAATCTGATAAGAAGTCAAGTACCAGGAAAATCCATTTCATTAACAGTTTGCAAATTCCAACCATTGCCATAATTCACAAGAACAGCATCAGGGCCAAAAATAATGGGTTCCTCCCCTTCTCTAAAGGATTCAATATGCAAGGCAACCGGAGCTCCGATACCCAACTTTCTATTTATCAATGACACTGCAAATCCGGCCTTAGTACCGGCTGCAAACCGGGTTTTCTTGCCGGAACTTTTGCATAAAACCTCTAAATACTACACATTCGAACACAAATAAATAAATGATAATCGATTTGACTGCTTCCGGAAAGTAAAATCAGCATAAAAAATCGTGTTTTTTATGGAACATGTAGTGTATTAACAAAACCCATTGATAAACTAGCATCAAAATTCAAATTTTCGAATCAATTTCACAGTTATAGGAGATAATTGCCATCCCCCCACCAGCGGCAGCATTTGTCGACATGCATGAACTTAAACATATATACATGGAAAAGAAAAATACACAGAATTTAAGATAAATGAAGAGAAAAAAGATAGTTTACTGGAGGAGGCTTTGGGGAATTGGCTTGTTCAGCTTCTGACATGGATGGGGATCGGAGAAACAGGGAAGAAACAGCTGCGAACGAGTTGACATCAATTTTAAATTAGTTTATCAAGAAAAATATAATAGTAGTGTTCACGAAAGCCCATTGAATCTCAAATCTGGCCCAAAAATCCATTTCTTCCTAAAAAAATCCAAATCCTTGCATCAAATTTTAAAATTTTTAATTTTTAAATTATAATTTTAAAATGCATGCTTTAAAAATACTAATATTTATAATTATTTTGTTTGGATATTTTTTAAAAAATAAGTTATTGAAATTTCATAAACTAACAATAAAAGAAATAATGATATTGACAATTAAAATGTGGATACACGCACGAAATATATTTAATAACATAAAACATATTAAATTTTAAATCAAATAAATATTTGTTGAGTATTATTTTCGTTGTGTCGCATTAAAGAGGACAATCGATTATTTATATACATGGTTACTATTCATAGAATTGACGGTTTTAGTAAATTCTATGCATGTTGGACATGTGTAACTCCTTGGGTATATGAGAGCTGAGACCGCGAGCTCTCCTTGCTGACTTCATACTGTAAAGCTTGCACGCATCAATCTGGTAAGGCCTAGCCGAGTCGCAGGTAGGAAACCCGGACCTTATCTGGTTTTCGGGTTGGAGATCATAAGTATATAACAATCTAGCCCCCCTATTGGGTTTAAAGAGGGCTATAAAGTGACACTCCTTAGAGCCATCACTTCGATTTATACAGCTTGCAGAATACGCAGTGACCACTGGAACATGACATTAACTTCGCCACTTGTACGAGTCAATCGCACCTATTTGTATCTAACTGTTAGCACTCCTCGGTTATTTGAACCGTCAAAATACGGGGAAGAGAAACTTCCTTAAAGGGGTTTTTGAAACCCTAAACTTACAATTTTAACATTTTTTAAAACCAGGCTCGATTGAAGCTTTCTTCAAGGTAAATCTTGGTAACATCCTCGTCTTAGATTTTAACTTTCGTCTATCTTTTTTTCTTCTTTTTCTACATCAGAAATATGTCGAGAATGAGGGGGCTAATGGTCGAATAATTCCCCATTACCCACCACGAAAGCGTGCTTTTGAAAATCTTTGTAAAAGCTAACTTCTTCATTTCACTACAAAAGAAAAAGAAATGAGTCGAGCTTTGGGCGCACAGGGGATTCAAAACCTTAATTTTGCTTATTAATTCTCCATTCCTGATGGGCTACACAGGTTTATTGATACTAGTGACAACAGCTTCTTACTACCCATCCATGCTCTAGAAGTCGGGTTCTACTTGCCCTTGCATTCGTTATTCTGTCATCTCCTTCAAGAGTACCGGATTGCTCATGGTCAACTCTGTGGGTTCTCCTGGTGGATCACAATGGCTTATTTTATCGATTGTTGTCGACGTAATGAAGCACCACAACTCGCGGTTTTCCAAAGCTTATATCTATTAAAGGCCCAAAACCAGAGGAATTCGTCAGGCTTCTATTTTTTTTCTCCTCGCAATAAAACCAAGACTATAATTTCGAATCGATGTCCTAATATTCGAATGAATTGAGGAAAATATATTAGGGTGAGATGTAAGCTTGCTGACAGATTTGATTTTCCCACAAAGTGGTTTACACCGAATAGAGACATGTGCTTAGTCAAGTGAACCGTTAGGACAGATGGTAGTTTAGCCCAGGTAGAAATGCTTCGCGTTGGCAGTTCGCTGGTTATCGAAGATATTATAGTCGTGAGGAATGTAACAGCCAATTTTTGATAAAAATTCGAACAATGGTTTCAGGACCATAGATTCGAGTCCGAAAAAAATTATTTTATTACTATTTTATGATATATAGTAGATAATAATATTTTATGAAAATTTTGTAAAGAAATTTTATCGATTACGTGTTTAATTTGATAAAGGACCAAATTGCACAAAGTGCACAAGTTGAGTTCTAAGAGCTAAAAGGATTAAATAGCCTATAGAACTTTAAAGTGGAGGTCCTTATATGGTAATTAGACCATTAATTAAAAGTTAGTAGATATTTTTGGATGATTCATCCATGGAAAATTAGAAAAAGGTTAAGGACTAAATTGGAAATCAAAATAATTAAAAATGATAAATTAATTAAATAACAAAATATCATCATTTATCATCATCGTCCCCGAATATTTTGCATGGAAACCCTAGGAAAGATAAAGCAAGCTTTCTTGGCCAAATTAGATCCAGATAGACCAAATTCGGAGTTAGAATGAAGAAAAGAGAAAAAGGTCAGATTAGTAGATTTTACGTACACAAACATTTGTCGAGGTAAGTTTTTGTAACTAAATTGTGTATATTTATATGCTTGAATTAAATGTTGTTTTTGTGAATTGTATAAATGTCACATATATATGACATTGAAAATATATCTGACAAAGCCCGATAAGTGATAATGCCCGATAAATGATGAATGATAAAAATGTTATTTTTATGCTTGAAATGAATTTGAAATGTGTTTATTTGAATTATATGAATATTATAAATGTATGAAATAATCACATGCCTGATAATGCCTGAAAAATGTTAAATCCCATTTGAATAAATGAAAGTTGATGGATACAGTATTTTCCTGTATTAATATTAACGTCCTGCATATGTTGCGAGTGGGATTTAGCTCAGACGAGTAATCCTAATATAGCCCTCTCGAGCATACTAATAAATAGTTCTTGCGAGCATCTTGATTCGTAGTGGTTTTGCATGTGTTGCACACTACCGCAGCTCTTTGTAAGTGTCCTATTACATGATTCAATCAATTGTGATCCAGCATATAATGTGGACACAAACGTAGCTCTACGTGAGCGTCCTGATATAGGCTCTTATGAGCTTCCTAACATGGCTCGCTTGAACTTCCTGTTACCTTATCTGGTGCTCCTTGATACTATCTTTTCGGAGATATCTGATAAGCTCTATGAGCTTCCTGAGTAAAACTCTTATGAGCTTCCTGAGTAAAACTCTTATGAGTTTCCTGTTTAGCCTGGATAAGTGTCATGTTACATGGCTCATCTAAGTATCTTGATATGTGGCTCGAGAATGTGCTCCTTTGTTATTTTCCCTAATAAGGTACCTCTGAATATGAGTTGACAGATCCTGATTTGTACACCTCGAATGTACTACCTGTGTATCCATCGATATTTCAAATAAATTCAATGAGAAAAATCCTAACAAGAGAATATATGAATAAGAAATGAGTTATTACACGTATCTGCCTGAAATACATGAAAATGATGATACATGATAATTAATATATGGAAATATGAAATGATGATATTTGTACATGGAATTTATTTGATGAATATGTTCATCCTTGATTATAGATTTGTACACCTTGAGTGTACTACTTGTGTCACATTGATATTTCAAATAATATGAGTAAAGTTCTAACATGAAATAATCTGAACTCGAGATGAATTATTATGAAAATATACTTGTAATTTAAAGATATGATTTATACATGTTAAATGAATATGTGATGTGGAAAGCATACGTGTCTAGAAATCTGATTGTTGTAGATCCCATATATGTTTCTTGATGATATTGCAGAATGTGACTAACAAGGGCAATGAGGATATATGTAGGACTTGAGATCAAATTGATTGAATGTCTCTTACATGTTTATCTTGAAATAGAATGAATGGTAAGCTAAGTACCATGTTATACGAACTTACTAAGCATTATATGCTTATTTAGTTTTATTTCCCTATTTTATAGTAAATCGGAAGCTCATTGGATTAGAAGCTTGGCGGAGATCACTCGCACTATTCATCGGCCCATTTCGGTACATACGAAAAATTAATTATGGTTATAATGGCATCTATAGGTAACTTGGCCATATTGGCACATAAATGGCTAATTGTAATCTAGCCATTGGAATGGTTAGTAAAGATTTTTTTTTGGTAAATTATAAGGTTACACCATGGTGAATATCTTTGTGTTTAGTGTGGTTGATTAAATTATGTTAACATGTATGTTCACAAAGGGTAAGATTATAAACACGAATGCATGTAATGTTGTACCATGTTAGATGTTTAGAATTAACTTGGTTATGATGCTTGAATTGGTTGGTATATGAATGAAAGTCTTGGTATAGGTCATTGGCAAAGTTCGCGTGAGAAATAAAGTTAGAAAATAGTTTTATTTTGTCTACACGGGTAAACACATAGGCGTGTGCCTTGATTGTGTGTGACACACAGCTTGGCACATGGGCATGTGGTTTGGCCGTATGTCCCTTGCATCCTAAAATTTAGAAACAGAATACTCAGAATTTGGCACAGGGCAGAGACACGGGCGTGTGTCTCAGCCGTATGTGCTACATGGCTTAGAACACGAACGTGTGTCTTAACCGTGTGAAACTTGTACCTTAATGTTTTGCAAGTCAAAGAGTTACACAGGCTGAGGATACGGCTGTATGATCTATTTCATGCACCACATGGCCAAGGATATGGTGTGTCGCTTGACCGTGTGAGCCACATGGCCTATACACATGAGCGTATGACCCCTTTATATGAGAGAAATTGTGAAATTTTGTGAAAAATTTCCTAAGTTCCCAATTTAGTCCCGACTTGATTCCAATGTTTATAATGGGCCTCAAGGGATTCAAGGGACAATATGACTAGTTTTGGAAATGAACAATATTTAACATGAATTATCTGTAATTATTTTGTAAACTTTGGTAATACTCTATAACCCTATTTCGGCGACGGATACGGGTTAGGAGTGTTACAAGGAACTTGTTTCGATATTGTTTAGAGAGCCTTAGCCCAAATGGGTGTAGGCGAGGTGACAATAGTGAAGTTTTTGAGGCATTAGGTGCGGACCCTGAAAAACGGACATGGCCCTACGTAGTCAAAGATGTCAACAATGATTTGGGTCTAATCTTGACAAGATTCAAAGAGGAACCCGAGAACTTCTTTTATTGTTACTGTAGGATGAAACCTCGCCCCTAGATTTTGGTGGTCTCATCGCGGGAAGAAACTGATACTAATATTAATTTGATAACTACTCTTGTGATACTAAAATTGTTGGTGGTCCAAGCATAGTTCGCAGTTCTAGAAGCGACTTTGAGGAAACTACTAGTGTATCCTGAGAAATTAACGAAGCTATGAACCTACGAGCTTCTCTAAGGGAAATGTGCAAATAGCGCAAAACAGATGTGAGGGCTATTAACGTGGTTATCAGTAGTTTAGATGAGGTAAATAGTAGAAGGCTAGAGTCTTTTTGTAAAAGGAGGGCAGATCATGCTGGGCCCTATGTTATGATGGCCACTACTTTTACTTCTCCCTTGACGAGCTCATCGTCTGTGGCTTGTGAGAGTCAAATCATTGTTTGTGGTAGTTCTCCCCATTCTATTCCTCTTGTTATTTCTCATCCCCCTTTATCTCCTATTAATGAGCCATCTATTGAGATGATGGCGAGCTACTCCCAGGTCACGGGTGTTTGAGCACGAGGGAATTGTACAGTATGATTGAGAAGTGGAAAGCTTCAATGCCAAAAACTACAAAAAGGTGAATGCGTGACGCTGAGTCATCTAATGGTTTGCAAAAGTCTCTTTTATTGAAACTCAATTCCTCTCTGGAAGCTCACCTGGATGAGGTCACCATGATGAGTTTGGGCCTTGATGAAAGTGTTGGTGGGGCAGAGGCTAATCAGAAGTAGCTTGGAGGAATATTGGAGAGCCCTGACAAGCAATATCTTAAGATGATGAAAGAAAATGAAATGCGCTCTACAAGTAAAATAAAGAGCTCGCTGGGAAATTGGGGGCTGCATAAGTAAAAAATGATGAATTATCTTGTGAGGTCATGGATGAAAGGGAGAGAAATGAGGCCTTAGAAACTAAGCTGAGGAGAACTACTAAAGAGCACAAGGCAACTGTGAACCAAATATTTACAAAACATGAGGCTATGATGGCGAGGTTAAAGCAAAAACAAGTAGAAGCCTTACAAAAATTCAAGAAGGAGACCCTAGAAACTCTGAGCAATCTCGCTGTTGAACTTAAGTTAAACATACTTCTGCATACTCAAGTTATGGTTGGCCTTTCTGATGCTCGTAGAGTTGACTTCAACCCCCTCTACGAGGTTGATATGAATAAACTTTGTTTTGATGTTCGCCTCCCATTGGGAGCTACTTGGGATGAGTTCGCATCTAAATGGAAGAACTTAAAAGATTTTTACCCTAACGAGGGTTCTGCTAAGCTAAACATTGTACCTACTGATAACAATAACAATACCATCGTTGTGCCTGCTAAAAACATAAAAGTTGTAGAGAGAGGAGAGAGGGAAGATGATATCACTAGTGATCTTGAAAGGGGAGAAAATATACCTTAATCAGTTGTAAACATGCATTACCTTTCTTATTATTTGAATGAAAAAAATTAAATATTAAAAAATTTCAAGTTTACTTATTAGTGTTATGGCATCTCATCTTTCTACGAACTCAAGCAATTTTTGAATTTAATCCAATCTTGAACTTAAGCAAATTTTGAACTTTCAACAAATTTTGGGCTTAAGCAAAATTTGAACTTAAGGATATTTTGAACTTAAGCAAGTTCTGAACTTAGGTGGATTTCAAAATTCCTTCCCAAAAATCATTAAGCGACTTAGTACAATTTGAACCATTAACTACATTAGAGGTACGGGCTTAAATTTACTACCCATTATGCTGTAAGTTAGGAACGTAAGTTTGCTACTTGTGTTATAGCTGATAGTTTAACTCTTCGAGCTCTTAGAATATTAGTTAGGAGCGTAGGTCTACTAGCTATTTTTGGAGGTTGCAATCATAAACTGGAAAACCTTTATAACATAAGCTGGGAGCATACGTTCACTACCTATGTAAGAGCTGCAAGCTTAACTCTACAAGCTCTTAGAATACTAGTTGGGAGCATAGGTCCGCTAGCTATTTTTGGAGGTTGCGATCATAAACCGAAAAACCTTTATAACATCAGCTAGGAGTGTAGGTTCGTTAGCTGTGTTGGAGCTGCAAGCTTAACTCTGCGAGCTCTTAGAATACTAGCTAAGAGCATAGGTCAGCTAGCTATTTTTGGAGGTTGCAATTGTAAACCGGCAAACCTTTATAACATCAGCTAGAAGCGTAGGTCTGCTAGCTGTGTTGGAGTTGCGAGCTCTTAAAATACTAACTAGGAGCGTGGGTCCACTAGTTGTTTTTAAAGGTTGCGATTATAAATTGGAAAACCATTATAACATTAGCTGGGTGCATAGATCCGTTAGCTATGTTGGAGCTGTGAGTTTTATTCTGCAAGCTCTTAGAATACTAGCTGGGAGTATAAGTCCACTAGTTATTTTTAGAGGTTGGGATTATAAACTGGAAAACCTTTATAACACTAGCTGGGAGAGTAGGCCTGCTAGCTGTGTTGGAGTTTCGAGCTTGACTTTACGAGCTCTTAGAACAATGGTTGGGAGTGTAGGTCCACTAGCTAGTTTTGGAGGTTGCGGTCATAAACTGAGAAACCTTTATATAATACTAAGTACAAGTGTTTATAAGGAAAATACTTTTATTCAAAGAGTAAGAAATTATACATAGTACTTTTCGAGGTGATAGGCATTCCATGTTCGTGGCAGAACCATGCCTTCCATATTTGATAACTTATACGTTTCATAGCCAATCTTTTCTATGACCTTGTATGGCCATTCCCAACTTAGAGCCATTTTCTTTTGCTGTGAAGCTGGAAAACTAGCCCCAATATTTCTTAAGACAAGATCGCCTACTTAGAACTGCTTATTCTTAACCTTAGAATTGTAGTAGCTAGCTAGTTATTGAGCATATGCTGCATTCTTAATTTTCTTTGCTTCTCTGAATTCATCGACCATATCAAGGATGAGCTTGATAGCCTCCTAGTTGGCACCTTCATCAAAAGGTATGGTTCTGTACGATCATATGCCAATCTCTGCGGGAATTGCTGCCTCTATGCCATAAACAAGGGAAAAAGTTGTTTCTTCTGTCGCGGCATAGCGCGAAGTTCGCAGAGCCCATAAAATTCTTAGTAGCTCTTCCAACCAATCACCTTTGGCTTGACTAACTTTCGTTTTCAAGGACGTTAAAATTTTTTTGTTCATCGTTTCTACTTGACCATTCGCTTGTGGCATTTTAACTGAACTCTGAGCCAAAGTTATTTGAAGATCAATACAGAATTTTTTGAATTTTCCCTGAAGTTGTATGCCATTATTTCTAATGATCAAGCGAGGTATACCAAACCAATAGACAATTGACTTCCAGAGGAAAGATTCCATCTGTTTCTCCGTAATGGTTGTTAAAGCTTCAGCTTCAATCCACTTGGTGAAATGATTCACAACCACCACTATAAACTTCTTCTGTGTCATGGCTATTGGAAACGGACCATGGATATCAATTCCTCAGATCACGAATGGCCAAAGGTTTGACATAACCTGGAGAGGCTCTGTTGGCTGTCGTTGTATCTTGGTATATCTCTGGCAAGAGTCACATGTGTGAACTAATTGATGTGCATATTTTTGAACTGTATGCCAATAATACCCTTATTTGAAATTTTTATGGGCAAGTAGCCTTCCTCTCAAATGACCATCAAAGATACCTTCATGAATTTCTCACATCACATACTCAACCTCAAATGATGATAAACATCGCAACAGTGAATACGAAAACCCCTTTCTATATAGTACACTATCTAAAATGGTATACCTAGTAATTATAGGACAAAATAAATTATCTTAATTTATCATGTAATTGAACGATTCAACAACTATCTACACAATGTTCAAATATCTAATTCATCCATTAGGAATTTTTTAGATATTTGTAGTTTGCGATAATGACATACCTCGTAGCCTTGCGTTGTAGCTTTGCAAGCTCCTTATTGTCTAGATTATCATATGTGCCCTGAAGTATGCAAACTATGGGAATCATCCATGTCTCCTCCTGATCTATGCACAGAACTTGTGGCGCATCATAACTGAAGGTATCTCTGTACTCGAGCAGGATTTTCCCTCTTTGCTCAATGACAATAGATGATGCTAGTTTGGATAAAGCATCTACACGCCTATTGTCACTCTTTGGAAGTTGCTTTATTTGGACTTTATCAAATCCTACGAGCAATTAGGTTGCAACTAAATGATATTTGTTTGACATTGCTTCCTTACCTCGTGCTCACGGTTCATTTGCTTCACCACCAACTGTGAATCTATGTGGATGACTAGATCCTTCACTCCTAGTTGGAGTCCTAGTTGCAGTCTTGATATCAAAGCTTTATATTTTACAGTGTTGTTGAATGTTTAAAACCCAAAATATTTTCTATAATGTTATTCATTGCCACTAGGATCAATCATGAGTACTCTTGCTCCTGACCCTGCCTTGGCTGCGATGCCGTCAACATAAACTAACCAACTTTTCAAACTATCCAACTTTTCAAACTATCAGTTGTATATGAACCCTTCTAAGGTGGGCTAACTACTAGGTTGTGTATAACAAGTGGAAAAGAGATCTTAGAATAAAGTACGAACTCATCATGTATCATTATAGAAATAACAATCTAAATTGTTGATGTTTACCAATGTTTACATAAAATTGTAAATAACATACACATTTAACTTCATAAAATGTTCATTATCCAATATTTCAGGTTATAAGGTGTGTTACCTACTGGGCTAATAGGCTTCTGGAAAGAACAATCCACCATGAAGTCAGCCAATACTTGCCCCTTTATCGTTATTCTCGGGCTAAACTCCACTCTAAACTCAGCCAATTTGATACTCTATTTTGTTACCCTTCCTAAGGTGTCGGCTTTGGATATTACTTCCTTCATAGGTTGATTAATCATAATAACAACTGGATGAGCCTGGAAGTATGGACGCAATTTGTGAGCTACAACAATCAAAGTAAAAATACACTTTTCTATTTTTGAGTACCTCAGTTCGTCGTTCTAGAGTACCTTGTTGATGTAGTACATTGGAAATTGGTGAACATGCACTGCTCTAACTAACACTTCGCAACTTTCTCCTCCAAGATAGCCAAATATAGATAGAGGGTTTCTCCACTCGTTGTGACTTTTGAAGCGGTGGGGAGGTAAGGTATAACTTTAGCTCTTCAAAGGCTATCTAGCATTCCTTGGTCCATGAAAATGAGGTTCTCAAAGCTTTGAAGAAATGGGGGCATTTATCTGACATCTTGGTGATGAACCTGTTGAGTACCATGACTCTACCTATGAGGTACTGAATATCTTTTATTATTCATGGAGGAGGCATTTCAAGATCGCACAGATCTTCTCCGGGTTCATCTCTATTCCCTTTTTCGAAATCATGAAACCCAAGAATCTGCCAGCCCGTACGCTGAAAGCATACTTTTCAGGATTCAACTTTATGTTGTGGGCTCTCAAAACAATGAAAGCTTCCGATAAGTTTCGCACATGGTCTTCTATAGATGCACTTTTAAGTAACATGTCATCCACGTAGACCCTAATTTTTTTCTTGAGACCAAAAGGCATGACTTGATAGCACAAAAACCATTCATCGATAATGAAAACTATTTTTTTGCAGGTTATATTGATCCAACAAAATCAGGTTATAACCTAAAAAAGTGCTCATGAAGCTCATGAACATGTGACTTACAAAGGCATCAACCAAAGGTTCAACCGAAAGTAAAGGGAAACTATCCTTAGGGCACGTCTTAATGAGGTTGGTGAAATCAATACACATTCTTCATTTTTCATTTGCTTTCTTTACCATAACCACATTCGAGACCTAATCTAGATACTTGACTTCCCTGATAAAACTCGCTGATAACAATTTAGCTACCTCCAGCCTTATTGCTTCCACTACCTACGAAGTGAACTTCCTCTTCTTCTGCTTAACCATTTTTGCCTCTAGAAGTACATTCAACTTGTGGACAATCATCTAGGGGTCTACCCCTAGCATATTTTTCACTAGCATATATGTCTTCTAGATACGAGCTCTTGCGCTTGTTTAATAGATAACATATGGCATTGCCTCACAGTTCATTGATTCAATCACAATAACCCGACCCCTATCCTTGTCGGGAACTTGATCTTCATGCAAAATGTTGTAACTACCATTTTTTACATCCTCATTATTGGGTGCTCAAAAATAGCATTGTACGCCATGGGATGGTCTACAACAAAAAACTGAACATATTCCGTAGTCGTGTGCTCGCCACCCCTAAGGTAACTGGCAAAATGATAGAGCCCTTTACCTCGACTGGATGGTTCGTAAAACCAAACAACTGGCTTACTTTAGAAAAAGTTTGCTTTTTTAACCCCATTTTTTGATACACTTCCCAAGATAGCACCTCTATTACACTCCCAATGTCTACGAGTATCCTTTTAACCTCAGAACATGCGATTGTTGCAAAAACAACCATCAGATAGTTACCCTCTTTGTTTTAGACTAACTATTCATCATCATTACCAAATTCAACACTCCATCTTCCCAGTTGACATGACCTACTAAGGGCGCTGACAGACATCACACTTCTCATATGAGCCTTCCTTTTTTCACTAAAACCTACCTAGTCTTCATTTGTACCTACAACCACATGGATGGTACCTTTAACTTACCCTTAGGATCATCACGCAAACTCTGTCCCTGTTGGGCAACACCTTGATCGATAAATTCAGTGAGTTCACTATTTTTCACTATCTGTTTGATAGCATCCCTTAAAGTGAAATAGTCTTCAGTCTTGTTTTCCAACATCACTGCGGAAGGCACATCTATCTTTTGAGTTTGCCCTTCTTGTGCTATGCCTTATTGGAGATGGTTTGGGTAGGATGCCAAGACTCTTTACTTGGTTCAGAATGTAAGTATGGGTAGCATTCAAAGGAGTTTAAACATCAAACCTGCTCTTGGGAATGTATTTCTTGGTTTTTTTTGCTTGAGACCTCTAAGGAGCCTTAAAAGAATCAATTTACGTTTGTGCTATCTGCTACCTATTACCTTATGCTCATAACGACTGATTAGGGGGCCTTGCCTATTACAAGCTCTCTTTCAATTCCTAAACTTCTTGTCTACCCTTTGAAAGGTGTCACGTGATGCCTTTTTAATCTCCTATGGTTCTACAGACTTGTGGGCTCGCTCATACAGGTCTGCCCAACTCTGGGGCCTATTATCAGGAAAGGAATACTACACATGGTCATTCTGTACCCCTATGATGAAAGCATTGATAACCCACTAATCTTCTAAGTTCTTTATGTTCAAAGTTGTCGCATGAAACCACTTCACATAATCTTGGGTAACTCACCTTCTCTCTGTTTCACAGACATCAACCTCATAGACGTGCTCATGATTGCCTTGTGGGCCCTAAATCTTCCTAAGAACATCTCGCCCAACTGGGAGAAACTTCAAACTGATCCCTAAGGAATGGACAAGTACCAATCATTCGTACTTGCTTTACGTGTCGTGGAAAAAGCCTTGCACTTTGCAAAATTCGATGCTCTCAGTATATTCATATAATCACTATACTATATCAGGTGGGCTCGTGGGTCTCTCCTCCATTCGAACATGTCCTTTAGGACATTAAAATCACGTGGCAAGTTCATTGCCACTATTTTATAGGCTAATGGATTGTTAGAATAGAAAAGTCAATCCATGTATTGAGACTCAGGGTGCAATGCCCTCGCGTCTCATTGCAACTTATCCATCTCGCTCTGCCATTCTCTCACATGCATGCCTGGACCTTCATCCTACGCATTCATATTATCATGGAAATTAGAGTTGTTAGAATGTACCTTCCTTCGTAACTTTTCATTCTGTGTTAGTAACTCCTGTTGAAAAGTCTACTGCTACTCAAACAGTGCATCCTATACAGCCATCTATTCTTTTATTAACCTCATCTGCTCTTGAAGAGTAAGAAACTATTGTGGCGATGTTTCCTAGATAGAAAGGAGTGGTAGCCCATGAACAGAGGATATGTTCAAGTCTAATAGACCAAAAAATCCCTGATAAGTTGGACTATCGAAGTTCTCTGGTCGATCGGTGAACTAGTCGACGAACAAGTCTGCTTCGTTAGCTTGACTGCTAGAACTCGAGGCTCTAGCTTGTCCAAATGAAAGATTGATGGGGAAGTTGTCATTTGGGTGAGCCATTGTAATTTCTATGAAAGGTTTTTTCTCAAACTGAAAAAAAATCTACTGGTCGAAAATCTGTCCACGCTTACCACACCAATTATTAAGTACTTTTTCGTTATGTCCCATTGAAAAGGACAATCAAATATTTATATACATGGTTATTGTTTATGGAATTGATGTTCTTAGTAGACTCTATGTATGTTGGACACGTGTAACTCCTTAGGTATATGCGAGCTGAAATTGTGAGATCCCTTGCGAGCACCCCTTGGCATGTGCGAGCTCAGACTATGAGCTCCCCTTGTTGACTTCTTACTGTAAGGCTTGCACGCATCCATCTGGTAGGGTCTAATTAGGTTGCGGATAGACGACCAGGACCTTATATAATATTCAAGTTGGAAATCATAAGTATATAACAATATTATATGTTGAGTTTTTTTATTTAGTGTTAGTGGATTTATATAGACTAAAATGATTGAAGTTTTATAATAAATTTTGAAAAATCACCTCGTTCTACTCATCATGGTCTAGATGGCAAACTTTATCATTTTAAAGAATTTTAAATTATGGTATTTTAAAGTGGTTTTGGTTTCTTTCAAAATACTCAAATTTAGAATTCTCATTATTTGTTCTTATTTTTATAATTACATAGTTGAAATAGTTAATATTAATTATTACGATCATCGGTAAAAAACATCATTCAATAAAATATTTAAAAATAATAATTTTAAAGTATCACCTACTAGGATAGGAGTATTTAGTAATGTTAACTATTGAGGTCAAAAAATATTATTAATTAGTTCAAATAATTTATTTTTTACTTAATTTGATCCTAAAATATATAACCAAAAAAAAATTAATTGAAGTACAAAAGAGCTGGTAACAAGGATAAAATAGGCAACATTTTGTTTAACGTTAACTTTTTGAACTTTTTGTAATAGGAATCACGACCGATTTATCGAAAAAAGGCCCATTCCCAAACAAAATTACGAAAATGGGCCAATTAAAGCATTATTTACGGAAAAGGGCCAGTTTTGGCAAAATGCGCTTACGAGGCCACGTTTCAGGGGGAAATTTCTAGCAAAGCATTGTGCCACGTCAACAAATCGCTCCTACGTGGATGCGTTTTGCTGACGTGGCACAAAGAGCTCCCCCATGGGTGAACTTTGCTCCATGTTTTTATATTTAGGGATATTTTCATGTTTAGTCCCTAGGCTTTTTAGGGGTTTTAGTGTTAGAGTTTTGCTAAAATAAGTTAGGGTTTAGTGGTTATTTAAAAAAAAAAGTTAGGTTTAAAATTTTAGTAGATTTTTAAAATAAATCAAGATTTAGTGTTATTTTATAAATTATTTGAATTAGGTTTATGATTTTTAAATGAATTAAGTAAATTAGGGTTCTAGGGTTTTAAAATAAATAAAATTAAGGTTTAGGGTCTACGATTAAAATTAATTAAATTAGGGTTTAGTTTTTTTAAAAATAACATTGTGTTTATTTTTTAACAAAATTGACTATTTTGACCTTGAAAAAATAATTTTGAGAAGACGTTTCTGAACAAATAGTGTCAAAAATGCTTCAAGAAGGATGCACTGTTAGTAAAATTACAGGAAAAAGCACCCACGTAGACGCTCTTTTTCTACAGTAGTTCCCAAAAAAATAATTTTGAGAAGACGTTTCTGAACAAATAGTGTCAAAAAGGTTTCAAGCAGGATACACTATCAGCAAAATTTATGAAAAAAGCTCCCACGTGGACACTCTTTTTCTACAGTAGTTCTTAAAATAATAATTTTGAGAAGATGTTTCTGAACAAATAGTGTCAGAAACGCTTCAAATAGGATGCACTGCCAGCAAAATTTTTGAAAAAAGCTCTCACGTAGACGCTCTTTTTTCTACAGTATTCATGCTTGGCCTTAGGCTATAAACGAGGCAAATATCATTCTCAGGTTGCATAAGTTATAGCAAGAAAAATTAGAGAGGCTAAGCATAGTAGAAATTGAAGATAAGTGAACGTATTAGTGCTGTTATTTACTATGATGGTGAAGTCTGTGACATTGAGAATGGTGTTGTGTTTTTATGGGAGAACACAACGCGAATAGTTTTTAACCAGAGTATGGATTTTACAGAATTTCGTAAAAGAATTAGGCGCAAAATATTTAGAACGACGCCAAGTAGGGTTTCTTCTGTTAAGTATCAATTTTGTACTTTGATTGATCCCGTGACATATGATGCATTTGACATCAAAGGTGTTCGTAGCTTTGAGGCAATGGTGTAGACTCATCTCGCTAGTGGATCACTCTATCTTGATATATATGTTCAATTTTCATCGCCAAATGAAACATTTGCGACTTCAACATCAACTGCTGTTTGAGAGGAATACACAACCCCTAGCCGACACTCCGTTAGTGAGAGGTAGAACACGGAAGCGCCTGTGTTTGGTGCAGTATGGAAAACACAACTCCTGCACGACACTCTTTAGTCAATGGGACATGCACATTGGTGGGTCGATGTTCGATTCTGGAAATATGTATTGAGGAATCACATCAACTTCTAGTGGTTGGCAATCCATATCTGATTGGGGACATTATGAAACATCCACAAGAAGGGACGTTGTACTCCCTACGACGTCCTCTGACGAGGGGACCTCGTACATTGCAGACCATGGTGGGTTGGATGATGAGTCTGATGGGGATCCACCTTGAGAGCTCAGCCCCGATGGTACAGAAGTTACTTTATTTTCTGAATAGGAGCCTATTCTATCCGAACCTGAAGACATTGAAGGGGGTTTAGATAAAGAAGAAGAAGATCCACGATTCAGGGCATACTCGCCTCTAGTCCACATGCATAATGTCGACATATTAGCAAATGATGTGTTGGAGTTTCTAGAGCTACCACACAGAACCCGTGACCGTACAAGTTTTTCATTCGTTTCGGGTGATTTGGAAGTCGGTAAAGAGTTTTCCAGTAAAGATAGTTTTCTTGGTGCTTTGAAAAATATAGCATCAAACATGGAGTTAACTACAACATGGTTAAATCCAAATCTGAGAAGTTCGAGGCCAAGTGTGTAGTACAGGACAGTACCTGTTCATGAAAAATCATGGCTTCTCTTAGGAAAATGATAGGCTTGTGAGAGATAGAAAAATACAAAGGTCTACATACCTGTGTTGCTGGTAAAGTATCACTAGTTGTTTAGGGTTTTGAATAATAATGCTATTACTTAATGTTGCATTTTTTAACGTACTTTGTTGAAGGTGTTTCACAAGATCATCCTAAGATGGATTTAGGCATGATAGCTACCTTAGTACTACCGATGTTGAAGACGGATCCCAGGACATCTATGTCATGCATAATTGTCAGTATTCGTAGCCAATTGAGGTACACGCCCTCTTATCACAAGGCTTGGATAGCTAAGCAAAAGGTTGGAAAAGACGTATAGTGGGTGGGACACTTCATATAATAAGGCTTGGCAGTAGTGTCAGGTGCTAGAGAGGCACGTCTCAAGTTACATAACAGGCCTTGAAACGGTCCCTACGTACTACAACGACCGATTGCTCCATGGATGCCAAGTGTTCAAATGTTTATTTTGGAGCTTTAAGCAATGTCGGGATGCATTTGTGTACTACAACCCATTTGTACAAATTGATGGTACATTTATGTATGGTAGATATACCTATCGACTATTGCTAGCTGTGGCACAGGATGGCGGTGGAAGAATCCTTCCAATTGCATTTGCAATAACACCGGGGGAGTTAGCTGATGACTGGTATTGCTTTCCTTCTAGGTTAAGGAGGCATGTATGCCCCTAACCTGATATCTACATTATATCAAATCGGGGCACTGGAATACTAGTCACAATTGAGTGACATGGAAGCTTATGGGATAGCACACACCATCAGTATTGTCTAAGGCAAGTTGCGTCCAACTACTACGGGCAATATTGATCTACGACTCAACGAAAGTAAATGACCAATATGGGTATTTAATCTCTATTAATATACTTTTGGTTGTAATATTCAATTTATTCTGAATAGAATATTGGTATGTAATTTTCGCTATTAACTTATATTGGCAGGGTACGAGATCAATAAGGATCGTTTTCATGAGATGTTGGGGAATTTGCATTTAATTAACGGTCAAAGTGCAGACTACCTCTGTAATATACCTTTCAAATCGTGGACACAAGTATATGACGGCGGCCTATAATATGGTTATATGACCACAAACCTGGCTGAATGCATAAATTCTGTCCTAAAAGGAACGCGTCATTTGTCGATAACCTCGGTTGTGTGAGAGACATATTTTCGTTTGGCGGAACTATTTCCAAAGCAAGCAGCGAGGTATAAAGGCTAAATGCAAGGAGGCCATGTATGGTCTAGGAAGGTATTGCAAGAAATTAACAAGGTGAAGGCGTGGGCCAACACCATGCACACAGTGTGTCATGATCGTGACAACCTATAGTTTCGTGTGACGGAGTTTGACAGACCGAGCCAATGTATTACCGGTGGGCAATATCGTGTACACTTGATAAATAGGACTTGCGACTATGAGACATTTGATGCACTTCGCTATCCATACGCTCATGCAATTGCAGCTTGTCAAAACTTTCATTTGGATCCCATGAGATATGCCGACGAAGTGTACAAAATAGAAAACATGTACAAATGTGTAGACACGTATTCTATAATAGCCCGATTTTGGGCCTAGTAGGAACAGTGGTTTTGGAACCACAAATCTGAGGCTGGAGAAGTTATTTAATGATATTTTATGGTTATAGCATGATTATAACGGTGGATGAAAATTTTGGTGAATTAATTTTAGCGATTGCATGCTTAATTGTGAAAAAGGACTAAATCGTATAAAGTGCAAAAGTCCTGTTTTATTAGCTAAAGGTGTAAATTGACTATGAATCATATTGTGGAGGTCTTTAAAGGGAAAATAGACCCTTTTGAGAGACGTGGCCAGCCATGGGAGACAAAGAAATGGAAAAGTCAACATTTGGTAAAATTAGGTGATAAAATTGAATAAAATAAAACAAATAGGAAAAGTTCTCATTTTCTCATCTCTCTCCTTCTTTCTCCACTGACTTCTCCTCAAGAAAACTGCATGGCAGCTTAAATTTTTCAGCAACCTTAAACTCTTGCAAGTAAGTCTTCTTGGTGATCTTTCTTGATAATTTTTATATTTTTGGAACCTCTAAAGCTTAATCTAGATAATGGGGGAACTATATTGCAAAATGGTTAAGAGTCTAAGGTTTTTCCATGAAAGCATATGTGTTTTAACTGAGATTTTATGGAAGAATATGAGTTTTGGTTGTGAAATAAATAACTTTTGTAAAGTGATTTTCATGGAAAACCCCTAAAAGGACCATTTTGTAAAAGTTATAAAATAGGTTGTAATTGTGTGAAATAGTGAAAATTTAGGATTTTCATAAGAGTAATAAATGGTCGGTTAGGCTTGGCTAATAAGGAAATTTGATAAAATCGATTTTCGAGTCTAGGGGTAAAATGGAGCCGCTCTCTCTAGCAGGGAATCTAGTTCAGCAAGGTCCATAGGGTGAGCTCGCTTGAAGCTGGGGCGCGTCTGGTGGTATCGTATATAAGATCACATGGCTGCTTTTAGGATCAATCTGTTTATCCAACTCAAAATATCGTAAGAGAAGAAGACGAATCTGACGCCAAAAACTCCCATATCTTTCTTGGTGTGATCGTATCAGCTATTTTGCTTTTAAATAGGTTGAAGTTAGTTAATCAAACTAGGTCATCTTTGCAATCATAGGCTCTGGGACAGATGGGACGCTATTTACCAGGAAAAAGACACTACCCTTTTTTTTTAAATTGAAAAAGCCGAAGGGGCAAACGAGGGCTGCGGTAACGAGCCGTAAGAAAGATGAGCAGAGCATTCCTTTCACCGGCCATTATAAGAGTAGGGGACGTGGTGAGATAGATAGAGGTCCAATCTTGCAGCAGCTAGTTGCTCAGCTTTAGTCTTGGGCTGATAACGATTGAAGAATGAAAGAGAATGGTGGCCCCTTTCGCCTAGGGGCCATCGTCGAAGAACAATGTCGGGGACAGGGTGAAAACCTTCTGTTGGTTACGCCCTTTAAGTTAAGGGTTGGTTCTTCCATATAAAGGGAAAAGATGCGCTCAAGCATGCAAAGAAAGCTCTTCGAGCTTCTAGGGAGAAAATGGTCATTTTCCCAACTTATAAATTATTGAGCGTTTAGATTTAATTGATGATTAAATGACTAAATATTATCATTTTAGATCAAGAAATATGAAAACCGAGCTTGGACCGGGGAAAAGCCAAGCTTGTGAATTAGGCCCATTAGTTGCTCACATTTTGTAAACCAATATAAGTTGTATGTTAATAATGCAATTATATTGTTATGATGTGTGATTGAATTGATATTGCATAAATTGTTTTGATTGTGAATATAAGTATGCATGTTGAAAAATTAATGTAATAAAGACTCCCGGTTGAACATTAGGAATAGATTTGGATATTCGTGCCATGACATTGGTGATATGTGTGCTAGTGTAAGACATGTCAAGGACATGCATCGACCACATTATGAGAGTAAGTGTAAGACATGTTTGGGACATGCATCGGCTTCAAGATATACAAGCCAGTGTAAGACATCTCTAGGACATGCATTGACATTGAGACGAGAGCTAGTGTAAGACATGTCTGGGACATACATCGGCCTCGAGATATACAAGCTAGTGTTAGACCTATCTGGGACATTGCGTCAGCTTGTTGTGTGTCAGTGTAGGACCTGTTTGGGACATAGCATCGACAATGATAGATTAAAGCTAGAGTAAGACCTGTTTGGGACACGGTCGACCTCGATATACGAAAGTCAGTGTAAGACCATGTCTGGGACATGGCATCGACTTTGATGTGCTAGCCAGTGTAAGACCATGTCTGGGATATGGCGTCTGCATCTTATCCCATGTTTGGGGATATTGAATATCCTGTATTATTCCAAATGGTTCAACAGGAGATTTATGGTATATATCGAAATGAGAGAACTTATGGCCATGTGGTGAGTGGTACAGGTACCTAAATAAGAATTATGAAATACGAGCTTCATTTACGTTGTATGTTTAGTAAGGAAGGAAAGTGAGTAGGTTATGCTTATGACTACTCGTGTATTTTACATGAAATACGAAATGTGAATTCAATCAACTTTGTATGCTTGGTCAAAGACGAATATGAACAAATAATATTCATGAATCCTCACTTGTGTGTACAAATTGAGTTATATTGGGAGTATGATCCCTCATGGTAACTTGTAGTTATTTCATTATTTACATGCGACTTACTAAGCTTTATACTTACCTCTTTTCCTTTCTATTTTCTTATAGTGCCACCAAAGTAGCTCGTGGATCATAGCCTTAAGTCGTCTTAGCCAGTCACACTATCCTTGAAGCATTTGGTATAACAAGTTTTATCATTTTGATTATGGCATGTATAGGAACTAGTCTTTTTGTAATGGTCACATTGTCTTGGGCCAAACGAGTGGCTTGTCATTGCTATTGAGTCATTTTGTATAATGCCATGGATAGTGGCTAATATTGATTACTGATAAATGCAAATGATGATCTTCTTTTGGGAATGAGTAAATTGAATGGTTTTGCATGTTGTTGGGTTTGTTTATGAATAAGTAGAGTGGCCCTAATGTGTGGAATATTTGGTTGGGGGCTGATTTAGCCATGTGGTTGTGTATGAAATTGGTTTGTCTTGGTGTAGTATAGCTTGGTGCAAGTAAAGGTGGCAAATGGGCTTGGAAAATAGCTTTATTTTGTCCACACGGGTAGACACACGGGCGTGTAAATAGGTCATGTGTGACACACGGTCTGCCTCATGGGCGTGTGGACCAACTGTGTGTCTCATACACCTTGAATTTGCAAGTCAGTATGCATGGTAGTAAACACACGAGCAGAGACATGACCGTGTGTCTCAACCATGCAGAGAACACGGCCTCTGGCCACGGGCGTGTGCCTTGGCCGTGTGCCCCTAATTGGTTGCTTATGTCAGAAAGAAAATGTTAAAGTTTTTACACACGGGCTGCGATACTAGTGTGTCATGGCTTGTGAGAGACAAGGGTTATAGACACAGGAGTGTGCCCGACCGTTTGAAAACCCCTGTAGGTTCGAGTTTGAAACTAAATTCACATGGGTTTGGGACACGACTTGTCTCCTTATGCTTTGGCCGTGTGAACCGCACAGGCCTTCAGCACGGCTATGTTAAAATGGCCACATGGGCATGTCGCCTTTCCACACGGGCGTGTGCCCCTATTTCAAGTGACATATTTCAAAGTTTTCAACGGTGTTTAGATTAATCTCGGATCGCTCCTAAGTGTGATTTGGACCTTGCAGGCCTATATTAAAAATTTCTAGATCAAGAATGAAAAGTTATAAATTTGATCTAAGTTTTATAACTCGAAAATGATTGTTTGTATGCGTTTAAGTCAGGTAATGCCTTGTGCCCAGTCTCGGCCTCAGACTTAGGTAAGGGGTGTTGCATTTATTGGTATCAGAGCTATGGTTTAGTTGATTCTAGGACTAACCTAGCGTGAGTATAAGTCTAGCTATACATGTCGTAGTTGTATATTGGTAGTATGACGACTCCTGACGAGATAAAATGTATTTTTATATATAGTAAATGGATCATGACGTGGCTACGGCAGATGATGTGAAAAGTAATACACTGGCTCCCGCTGAAG
Source organism: Gossypium arboreum (assembly GCF_025698485.1). Classification (NCBI taxonomy): domain Eukaryota; kingdom Viridiplantae; phylum Streptophyta; class Magnoliopsida; order Malvales; family Malvaceae; genus Gossypium; species Gossypium arboreum. The sequence goes on from NC_069080.1 coordinate 103,825,273, forward strand.
GGACTGCGCCGATAGATAGTGGGCCCGTGACAATGAGTCAGGGTAGAGAGGCTAGAGAAGCTTACCTCCACATGATGGATGCATGGTACTCGGAGTTCGTTCGTGCAAATCCAAACACTCCACCTCCCCCACCTCCTCCGATTCCTTAGCCTGCCCCTATGGTTTCTTATGAAGTAGGCATAATTAGGAGAGAGAAACCTCCAGTAGATAGAATTCATAACCATGGGGCCGAGGAATTTCGGGCGAACATTGATGATGACCTGAAGAGAGCAGAGTTTTGGTTGGAAAATACCATTAAGGTATTTAATGAGCTATCATGCACACCTGATGAGTGGATGAAGTGTGTCGTGTCACTCCTGCGAGATTCAGCCTATCAGTGGTGGAATACTCTTGTGTCTGTTGTGCCGAGAGAGAGGGTAACTTAGGGATTCTTCCAGAAAGAATTTCGGAAGAAGTACATTAGCCAATGGTTTATCGATCAAAAGAGAATAGAATTTCTCAAACTGAAGCAAGGTCGTATGACAGTGATGGAGTATAAGCGCGAATTTGTGAGGCTTAGGAAATAGGCGCGGGAGTGCGTATCCATAGAAGCCACAATGTGTAAGAGGTTCGAAGATGGGTTGAACGAAGACATTCGACTATTGGTTGGCATCTTAGAGTTAAGAGAATTCGTGGTACTTGTTGAGAGAGCCTGCAAGACAGAAGAATTGGCCAAGAAAAAGAGAAGAGCGAACATTGAGTCCTGTGACTCAAAAAAGAGATGGATCGGGAAGTCACATCAGACCTCATCTAAGAGATCGAGAGAGTTTCCTACTCGATCAAATGCATCAGTGGGATTCTCGAGCAAGAGTAAGAATAAGCAGCATGTGGTGATAAAAGCCCAAACCACTTCTATCGCGAGTGTTGATAGTGCTCGTCCGGATCAACTAGAGTGTCCTCTGTGCGGTAGACATCATTTTGGTGAATGCTTAGGTAGTGAAAGGAGCTGTTTCAAATGTGGGTCACTTGACCATTTTATCTGTAGTTGTCCCAAGATGGGTGAGAAAAATAGAGATCAAACTGTAAGATCAGATAACACTCCTTCGAGGGGTAGACCACAGAAGAACCCGGAAGTGGGGCTGGCAGTCGAGGTACACTTAAAGATTCCACTGTGAGGTTTGAGGGCAGAGCGCCTGCAAGGACTTATGCTATACGTGCCTGTGAAGAGGCAGAGTCTTCCAATATGATTACGGGTACCGTTTCTATCCATGATATATCTGTCGTTGCTTTGATTGACTTGGGGTCTACTCATTCTTACATTTGTATAAAATTGATACCCCGTATGAATATGCTAGTCGAGTCCACTGAATTTGTGGTAAAAGTGTCCAACCCGTTAGGCAAACATGTGTTAGTTGACCAAGTATGTAGAAATTGTCCTTTGACAATTAGAGGTCATTGTTTTTCGACTAACTTGATGTTATTGTCGTTTAATGAATTTGATGTAATCCTTGGGATGGATTGGTTAACTTCTCATGGTTTTGTAATGGACTGTGGACGAAAAGTTATCGAGTTGATATGTGGGAGCGGGGATTTTCTTCGGGTTGAAACGGGTGAATTAGACAATTCGCATGTAGTGATATCGTCCGTGCCGACAGTGAGATATTTGAGAAAAGGGCATGAAGCTTATCTCTCTTTTGTATTGAATACTCAAGCATATGAATTGAAGATCGAGTCAGTACCAGTGGTATGTGAGTTCACAGATGTGTTTCTGGAGAAATTACCCAGATTGCCTCTAGTGAGGGAAGTTGAATTTGGAATTGAGTTAATCCCTGGTACGGCACCATCTCGATTGCTCCATATAAGATGGCTCTGACGGAGTTAAAGGAGTTGAAAGTTTAGCAACAAGAGTTAATGGATAAAGGTTTTGCGAGACCGAGCTATTCTCCTAGGGTGCTCCGATACTTTTTGTGAAAAAGAAAGACGGGTCGATGAGGCTATGTATAGACTACAAACAACTTAACAAGGTGACTGTAAAGAACAAGTATCCCTTGCCAAGGACAGGCGATCTATTTGACCAATTAAAAGGAGCCACCGTGTTTTCCAAGATAGACTTAAGGTTTGAAGGATGAATCGCTCCCTAAAAGGAATCTATTGATTCTCTCCCAATTGGTTGGACCGTAGGTGCGATGATTTACTTCCCAAGAGGTCTCTGGTTCAAGTCCAGATGGCCCAATTGCCAAGGAAAAGAATAGAAGAAGCATCGACTCCTTCATGCCTACAAGATCCATTCGTTCTTTTTCTCGATAGATGGTCGAACTTCATCCGGGTTCGAACCCTACCGAGAGGTCCACTAGAGATCGAAATTGTTGAAGAAAGAAAAGATGTTTCTTTTGTCCCTTCCAAAGCGATCGAAAATAAACAAATAGTTAATATATTCAAGATAATTATGTATTTACAAAATACCGTTATAATCATAAAATATATAAATGCATAAAAGATTTTGACTCTAATTATCTCTATTTAGAACTCTAAACTAAATAGAAATAAATTTAATATATATTAAATCTATTCAAAATAAATTTAATCTATATTAAATCTATTAAATCGATCGATTAAATGAAATCTATATAAAAAATTTCTATATAATTTAGATGTAAAATATACTAAAATATAAAATAAACTAGAAAATAAAATGGAGTCAGTAATATTAGTAATATTATATTACTATATTAATATAAAAGAAATATAACTAAGATATAAAAAAGATATTAAATATAAAGATAAATAATAAATATATATATAAAATTTTAATTTAAATCTAATTATTATAATTATTAGATTCTATCAACATTAGCTTGAATATTAGATTGAATCTACCATTATTATATTAAATATGTTATATTTATATATTTATATTAAGTTTATATTAAGTATGGCATTAAAAATTATAAAAATTCTAGTTTTTCTAAATTGAGTCTATAATTCATATTAATAATTCATATTAATTATGAATAACTAATAGATAGTTAATAGATAAGATCTAATAGTTTGTCAATCCCTATGGATACCAAATTTCTATTATTTGAGCCCGCTTAGCTCAGAGGTTAGAGCATCGCATTTGTAATGCGATGGTCATCGGTTCGATTCCGGTAGCCGGCTTTCCCTATTTGTTTGCTTTTTTCCTTTCTTACATAATTTAGAATGTTTTTTTTTTGAAATCAAAGAACAAACAGTGAAAAAGCTTTTTCCCCTTTTCTTTTCAATTCTTTCCAAAGGTCAACAATCTGTTTACTTCATAAAATGGGTACCTCAATTTAATATTTGTACCTGTTATTGTTATATTGTTTAGTTAGAATTGTAACACCCCGAATTTGGGCCTAGAAGTATTGGGCCTTGAGTGCGGGTCCGTAAGGAGGTTGTATATAGGTATTTAATTGTGCAATGAAATAACACAATTAAATGTCCGCTTTGGTGGTTAATGGCCCTGAGAAGTGTTAGAGAAATCTTGGGTTTTCAAACTTGGGCTTTAGCAAAAATTTTGGTATTAAGAGGGAAAAAAAAAAACCTGGATGCTTGGATGTGAGGGCTTTTAAATTATTGTGTTAAATAAATGACACAAGGAAGCTTGTAGTTTAGTGGTTGTGGCGTCATTAAGGTTGTATGGGAGCCTGGGTTCAAGCCTTGGCTCTTGCAATTTAGTTTGGTTTTTTTTTTTAAGGGAACCTAGACTTTGGCCTTTAGACCTTATAATTAATTGGGGATAAAATATGACACAAAAAGCCTTGTGGCTTAGTGGCAAGTAGCGTGTGGAGCATCTGAGGGGAGGCATGGGTTCGAATCCCATGGCAAGCAAGGAGCATTTATTTTGCTAACAGGAGGCAGCAAGAGTTGGTGTTGAATTTAAACTCTGATGTTGGAAGGATCCCACATCGGGAAGCTAACATATGAGGGGATGCGAAGCTGGCTTGAAATAGAGAGAACCATGAGGAGAGTAGAAGTACCTTTCTTGGCTGATCCCTTTTGTTGTATGGCGTGCTCGTTTGGGTTGGGCGTCGGCTAAGAGTGCTCGGAGCGTGGATTAACTCCAGTCTCCTATCAGGTATGTATTTCTTACTACTCTAGCTGTAGGATGGCTACTTCGGGCCGCGATGGGCCGAAAGGGGTCATGTGGGCCTAATAGGCCTGCGGGTCCAATTGGATAAGTTGTTTGATTGTGTAGTAAATATTGGGCTAGGCTAGCTGAATCTAATATTTGTGGCTAGATTTGGGATAAAAGGGCGACACGAGCGTGTGGGCCCATTTGGGCCGAGAATGGGCTTTAGGGCTATTAGTATTGTTATCCATGTTTAGAATACTTTAGTTTACCAATTATTGAAATACCCTCGACTTGCAAAATTACCAAAGTACCCTCGATTTATAGAATTACCGTTTTACCCTCGATTTATAGAATTACCGTTTTACCCTCGATTTATAGAATTATTATTTTACCCTTGATTTATAGAATTACTGTTTTACCCTCGATTTAAAAAATTACTAAAATACCCTTGGTTTACAAAATTACCAAAATACCCTCGATCAGTAAAATTACCAAAATACCCTAGTCTGTAAAATTACTAAAATACCCTTGGTTTGTAAAATTACCAAAATACCCCTAGTTTGTAAAATTACCAAAATACCACTGGTTTGTGAAATTACCGAAACACCCTCAATTTGTAAAATTACCAAAATACCCCTGATTTACAAAATTACAAAAATACCCTTGACTTTCTAAAAATTATAAAAATACCATTGGTTTACAAAATTACTGAAATACCCTTGGTTTGTAGATTTACCAAAACACCCTTGTAGGGTGAAATGACTAAAATACCCTTATTAGGTAAAAAGACTATAAAGCCCCTGTAGGGTAAAGTTACCGTAATACCCCTGTATGGTAAAATGACGAATATGCCCTTATGTTCCGTATGACCGATGTGCTTAGGATTTACATATATTGATATTGGATTAGTTAAGTTTGAGTGATGGTGGTGGTTATCGTGGCGATTGATTTTGGAAACGTCTCAACTTCAACCCGTAATGTGTGTACTAACCTCGTAATAGCTTAGATTAATATTTCTTTGAGAAGTAGAAATGCTAAAATACTGGTATTTTGGGAACTTGTACTGTTGCATTTGGGTATAGATGCGATAAATACGATAATATCGGTGTTTGGATCGATGGAACAGGTAAGAACTCAATTTTGTGCACGATGGTAAGTTGGGCCTCAATAGGCTGAAATTGGGCCCAATTGGCTGAAATTGGGCCCAATGGGCTAAAATTGGGCCCAATGGGCTTCAGGCCCATTTGGGTTAAACTGATAGAAAATGGAATCTGGAAAAGTTGCATGTTAACACGGTTAATACTTTTGTAAAATTTGGATTATGTGGGCTTAATGGGCTAAATCGGCATTCGTAGGGCCCATCAGAGGTTTTGGGCCCAAAAGCCCGAGTTTGAGAAAGTGGGTTAAAGATCATTGTTTAAACACTCAGAAATATTGATAATTGTTGATGAACATGGAAAACCCTAATATTTGGTAAAATTACGAAATTACCCTTATAATGTGAAAAATGACTGTTTTGCCCTTGTGGGCAAGTGACTGACTTGGACTGTGTGGTTGACGGATTTGATTGTGAATATATATTGGTGATATGAATGACTTGACTGTGATTGTTTGATTCAAATATGGGCATGACATTCTGCATACATGACATGTTGCATGGGTTGGGTTTTGTAAATGGAGGAAGTGCTAAAAGGGCTATGCCCCAGTTTACCGAAAAGGGCTTTGCCCTAGTTTACAGAAAAGGGCTTTTCCTCAGTTTATCAAAAGGGCTTTGCCCCAGTTATTAAAAGAGGCTAAGCCTCCAAATATATGATAAAGCAGCTATGCTGCCAGTGGTGTGTTGGTGGGGTGGGTTGAATCATTCCCCACATGGTGTGTTGGTTGGTACGGGTGGAGAGTAGCGGATGGTGGGTCGAGTAGTCTCCCCAAATGGGCTTGCATACATCCATTGACATTACATGTGATATTGAAATGGGCCTAAGGGCCATCTTGTTTCTGATAAAGGCTTCGCCCCAATGATATGATTTATGAAAAGGCTTCGGCCCAGTGATATGATTTATGATAATGCTTCGGCCCAGTGATATGATTTATGATAAGGCTTTGGCCCAGTGATATGATTTATGAAAAGGCTTGACCCGAGAATCGTTAAACAAAAGGCTTGACCAAGATATGCCAAGACTAAATAGGGCTTTGGCAGATTGTATTGATCTTGTGTTTTCACTGTTTGTTTGTTATTGGGATTACACACCGAGTTTTAAGTAAACTCACCCGCTTCTAACTGTAGGTAATCCCTAAGCTTAGATGGTTTGAAGTCTGCGAGGACTCGGAGAAGGCCACACTCATCATTTTCGGTTCTTTAAATTGCAATAAGTAGCCGGTTTATTTCTTTATAAGTTTTATCTTATTAATATTATTATTTGGTTTTGGGTTGTAATAAGGCCATTTTAATTATTTTTTGGGATTATTTTATTTTATACCTATATTTTTCGATAACAATATGAGTTAGACCTAGGCGCATTTCCAAAATGATAATTGTTTTCAAAATAAACGCATAACGATACAATTAATGCTTATCAAAAATATCGACTTAAATGAATTGCAACTCGGTTTTTTCAAAACTAACCTAGCACCAAAGTGTGGCAATGGTTGTGGGCATGTCTAGGATTGGATCCAATCAAGAGCATTGGTACTTAAGCAGCCTTCATGGCTCACCTCCTCTGCTTTGAGATACCTACCGGTGCATGACTTCCATTCACTTTATTAACTTAGCAAAGACTATCTTTTAAAACACTAAGAAGGACGTTAAAAGAGGCATTGGTTTCCTTAAAAACTTCAATGTGACACGTCGGATCCGGCCATAACGTCTGGGCCGAGTTTGGGGTGTTACAAGAAATATATCTTATAACGATTATATTATAATTCGTATATTATACTAATTATATCTAAATACTAAGTGTATCTAAGCGAATCTATATATCTAATAGATATCTAATAAGTGCAAGGAATGTAGAATTAAATAAAAGGACTTGCCCATCTTTTTAAATCAAATAAAATAGATGTATATGATAAGATAATCCACTTTCTTTATTATATTACTTTATTGCCCATTAAAGCGGTACGTGAGCTAGGTTCAGAACGTCGTGAGACAATTCGGTCCATATCCGGTGTGGGCGTTAGAGCATTGAGAGGACCTTTCCTAATGCGAGAGGACCGGAAGGACGATCTCGGTGTACCAGTTATCGTGCCTGACGTGGCAACTTGGTAGCCAAGTGCGGAGCGGATAACTACTGAAAGCATCTAAGTAGTAAGCCCAACCCTTGGAACATACTACAGCCCCAAGTGGCGAAGAGCCGACATCAAGGTGCCAAACCTTCCCGTCGATGTGTGCTCTTGGGGAAGATCAGCCTGTTATCCTTAGAGTAACTTTTATCCATTGAGCAACGGCCCTTCCACTCGGCAGTGTCGGATCACTAAGGCCGACTTTCGTCCCTGCTCGACGGGTGGGTCTTGCAGTCAAGCTCCCTTCTGCCTTTGCACTCGAGGGCCGACAGTACTCGTACTGGAAATTATAATCAAGGATTGCTTTATCAACCACCATTTACTTCAGAGATTCCTCCTGAAACATTTTTCAACTACAAGGGTTCACTATCTTTCCACGAATTAGTAAATTAGGTAGGATTTTTTTTATAGAAACAGACAACGAATTAATCTTCATAAATTCGATAGTATTTTCAACAGGACCAAGGCGGCTATCCATTGATTTACTTAGCCCACATCTGTATTCTAATTCTCCCTTAGACAAGATCAAATTGAACCATGATTTTTCCATAGAGTTTTCTTGCCTCTATTTCCATGAAAGTACAGTAGATGAATAGTCATTCGATGAAAAATCAATTGAATATTTTATTTCCTATCAAAATACGCATACTAGATACAATCACTAGGGTTATTAACGAACAATGAGTGAATATTGAAACAAACGATTCTCTTTTGTGAGAACCTAGAGTAGCCGTTCTTGATCCAATGTGGAGACAAGGTATGTTCGTTATACCCTTCATGACTCGTTTAGGAATAACCAATTCATGGGGCGGTTGGAGTATTACAGGGGGGACTATAACAAATCTGGGTATTTGAGTTACGAAGGTGTGGTAGGAGCACATATTGTATTTTCGGCTTGTGCTTCTTGGCGACTATCGGCATTGGGTATATTGGGATCTAGAAATTTTTGTGATGAGCGCATGTGAAAACCTTCTTTGGATTTGCCCAAGATTTTTGAAATTCATTTATTTCTCTCAGGAGCGGCTTGCTTTGGCTTTGGCGCATTTCATGTAACAGGATTGTATGGTCTTGGAATATGGGTGTCGGACCCTTATGGACTAACTGGCAAGGTCCAACCTATAAATCCGGCATGGGGCGTGGAAGGTTTTGAAACTAAGAGCGCTTTCTTATCACAGTAGATACAATTGTAAAGAAAAGGATGATTTGGTTATTACCGACTTAGAATAAAGGAATAAGATGTACCGAAAACCGCATTTAGGATGAGGTATGGGCACTATGAGTTCCTTGTTATGCCCTTTGGTTTAACGAATGCCCCTCTAGTGTTTATGAATTTGATGAACCGCATTTTTCGGCCGTATTTGGATAAGTTTGTGGTGGTCTTTATCGATGATACATTAATTTATTCTCGAGAGGCAAGTGAACATGTGGAACATTTGAGAACTATTTTGCAGACTTTGAGAGATAAGCAGTTGTATGCCAAGTTTAGTAAAAGTGATTTTTCGCTTCGAGAGGTTGGATTCTTAGGACACATCGTGTCGGGTGATGGAATTAGAGTTGACCCAAGTAAGATATTGGCTATTGTAGAGTGGAAACCATCGAGAAATGTGTCGGAGATTAGAAGCTTCCTGGGCTTGGCAAGGTACTATAAATGATTTGTTAAAGGGTTCTCAATGATAGCTACTCCGATGACGAGACTGCAAAAAAAAGAGGTCAAGTTCGAGTGGACGGATAAATGCCAACAGAGCTTTGAGACATTAAAGACCTTGTTGAATGAGGCCTCAGTTTTAGTGCAATTGAAATCGGGAAAATAGTTTATGGTATATAGCGACGCCTCCTTAAATGGATTGGGGTGCGTACTTATGCAAGAAGGTAAAGTCATAGCTTACGCTTCGAGACAGCTAAAGCCACATGAGAAAAAATACCTGACGCATGATTTAGAGTTGGCCGCCATCTTGTTCGCGTTGAAAATTTGGAGACACAATTTGTATGGCGAAAAATGCTGAGTGTTCACTGACCATAAAAGCCTCAAGTATTTGATGACTCAAAAGGAGTTGAACCTACGTCAATAGAGATGGTTGGAGTTGATAAAAGACTATGAGTTGATAATCGACTACCACCCAGGAAAGGCGAATGTAGTCGCTGACGCGCTGAGTAGAAAGTCATTATTCGCCTTGAAGGCCATGAACACTCAGTTGTTTATGGCCAATGATGGTTCTGTTCTAGCAGAACTGAAAGCTAGACCGATGTTCCTTCAAGAGATTTGTGGAGCTCAGAAGGGTGACGAGGAATTGTAAGCCAAGATGACTCAGAACAAGACAGATTGTGAATCAGACTTTCGAATTGGTACCGATGGGTGTATAATGTTCAAAGATAGGGTTTGTGTACCCAAGGACAATGAACTCATTCAGAGGATTTTACAAGAGGCACATAGTGGTTGCTTGTCTATCCATCCGGGTAGTGTGAAAATGTATAATGACCTGAAAAAAATATACTGGTGGTCGGGAATGAAAAGAGACATTTCGGAGTTTGTTTCTAAGTGTCTAGTTTATCAGCAAGTAAAGGCTAAACACTAAGTACCTTCAGGTTTACTTCAACCTGTGATGGTTCCCGAATGGAAAAGGGACTGTGTAACCATAGATTTCATTTCGGGGTTATCTTTGACGCTAAAAAAAAAGGATTTTGTTTGGGTTGTTGTTGATAGGCTTACCAAGTCGGCACATATTATACCGGTGCATACCGACTATTCCCTTGAGAAATTGGCTGAAATGTATGTTTCTAAGATCGTAAGACTTCATGGAGTACCCTTATCGATTATTTCGGATAGAGACCCAAGGTTTACCTCACGGTTTTGTAATAAGTTACATGAGGCATTAGGAACAAAACTGAATTTTAGCACTGTATTTCATCTGCAAACCGACAGTCAATCAGAAAGAGTGATTCAGACCTTAGAAGACATGTTACGGTGTTGTGTTCTCGAGTTTCAAGGCAGTTGGGAAAAGTACTTACCATTGGTTGAATTCGCCTACAACAATAGTTATCAGTCAAGTTTGAAAATGGCGCCTTATGAGGCTTTATATGGACGCAAGTGTTGGATGCCCTTATATTGGACCAAACTAAAAGAAAATCAAATTCACGAGGTTGACTTAGTAAAAGAAATCGAAGAGAAAGTTAAGGTGATTCACGACTGGTTGAAGGCCGCTTCAGATAGACAGAAATCCTACGCGGATTTGAAATGAAAGGAAATTGAGTTTCAAGTTGGTGATAGGGTGTTTTTGAAAGTATCCCTGTAGAGGAAAGTCCTCAGATTCGATAGAAAAGGCAAGCTAAGTCCTCATTTCATAAGACCTTATGAGGTTACTGAGAGAATAGAGCATGTTGCCTACCGATTGGCTTTACCCTCAAAGTTGGAAAAGATTCACGATGTATTTCATGTGTCTATGTTACGTCACTATAGATCAAATCCTTTGCATGTGATCACATAAACTAAGGTTGGGATTCAGTTGGATATGACTTATGATGAAGAGCCGATTAAGATTTTGGCTCTGGAGGTTAAGCAATTGAGGAATAAAAGTATAGCATTTGTGAAAGTTTTGTGGCATAGACATGGAGTCAAGGAAGCCACATGGGAACCCGAGGAGACTATGAGAGATCAATACCCGAACTTCTTTACAAGTAAGATTGTCGGGGACAAAAATACCTAAGGGGGGAGAATTGTAATAACCCGATTTTGGGCCTAGTCGGAACAGTAGTTTCGGGACCACTAAAGCTTAATCTAGCTAATGAGGGGACTATATTGCAAAATAGTTGAGAGTCTAGGGTTTCGCCATGAAATCATATGCGTTGTTAACTGAAATTTTATGGAAGAATATGAGTTTTGGTTGTGAAATAAACAACTTTTGTAAAGTGATTTTCATGGAAAACCCCTAAAAGGACTATTTTGTAAAAGTTATAAAATAGGTCGTAATTGTGTGAAATAATGGAAATTTTGGGTTGTCAAAAGAGTAATAAATGGTTGGTTAAGCTTGGCTAAGAAGGAAATTCGATAAAAATCGATTTTCGGGCCTAGAGGTAAAATGGTCATTTTATGAAAGTCTAGGGGCAAAATGGTTATTTTGCCCAATTTATAAATTATTGAGCATTTAGATTTAATTGATGATTAAATAACTAAATGTTGTCATTTTAGATCAAGAAATATGAAAACTAAACTTGGACCGGTGAAAGCCCAAACTTATGGATTAGGCCGATTAGTTGCTCACATTTTGTAAACCAAGGTAAGTTGTATGTTAATAATGTAATTATATTGTTATGATGTGTGATTGAATTGATATTGCATAAATTGTTTTGATTGTGAATATGGGTATGTATGTTGAGAAATTAATGTAATAAAGACTCCCGGTTGAACATTAGGAATAGATTTGGATATTCATGCCATGACATTAGTGATATGTGTGCCAGTGTAAGACATGTCTGGGACATGCATCGGCTACATTATAAGAGTCAGTGTAAGACATGTCTAGGACATGCATCGACATTGAGACGAGAGCTAGTGTAAGACATGTCTGCGATATACATCGGCCTCGAGATATACAAGCTAGTGTTAGACCTATCTGGGAATGGCGTCAGCTTGTTGTGTGTCAGTGTAAGACCCGTCTGGGACATAGCATTAACACCGATAGATGAGAGCCAATGTAAGACCTATCTGGGACATGGCGTCGGCATTGATATATGAAAGTCAGTGTAAGACCTATCTGGGACATGGCATTGGCATCTTATCCCATGTTTGGGGATATTGAATATCCTGTAGTATTCCAAATGGTTCAACGGGAGATTTATGGTATATATCAAAATGAGAGAACTTATGACCATGTGGTGAGTGGCACATGTACCTAAATGAGAATTACAAAATACGAGCTTTATTTAGGTTGTATGTTTAGTAAGGAAGGAAAGTGAGTAAGTTATGCTTATGACCACTCGTGTATTTTACATGAAGTACAAAATGTGAATTCAATCAACGTTGTATGCTTGGTGAGAGACGAATATGAACAAATAATATTCATGAATCCTCACTTGCGTGTACAAATTGAGTTATATTGGGAGTATGATCCCTCATGGTAACTTGTAGTTATTTCATTATTTACATGCAACTTACTAAACTTTATACTTACCTCTTTTCCTTTCCATTTTCTTATAGTGCCACCAAAGTAGCTCGTGGATCATAGCCTTAAGTCGTCTTAGCCAGTCACACTATCCTTGAAGCATTTGGTATAACAAGTTTTATCATTTTGATTATGGCATGTATAGGAACTAGTCTTTTTGTAATGGTCACATTGTCTTGGGCCAAACGAGTGGCTTGTCATTGCTATTGAGTCATTTTGTATAATGCCATGGATAGTGGCTAATATTAATTACTGATAAATGTAAATGATGATCTTCTTTTGGGAATGAGTAAATTGAATGGTTTTGCATGTTGTTGGGTTTGTTTATGAATAAGTAGAGTGGCCCTAATATGTGGAATATTTGGTTGGGGGCTGATTTAGCCATGTGGTTGTGTATGAAATTGGTTTGTCTTGGTGTAGTATAGCTTGGTACAAGTAAAGGTGGAAAATGGGCTTGGTAAATAGCTTTATTTTGTCCACACGGGTAGACAAAAGGGCGTGTGTCTAGGTCGTATGTGACACACGGTTTGCACTATGGGTGTGTGGTCCGGCCGTGTGTCTCCTGCACCTTAAATTTGCAAGTCAGTATGCATGGTAGTAAACACATGGGCAGAGACACGGCCGTGTGTCTCAGCTGTGTGGAGAACAAGGCCTCTGGCCACAGACGTGTGCCTTGGCCTTGTGCCCCTAATTGGTTGCTGAGGTCAGAAACAGAATGTTAAGTTTTTTACACACAGGCGTGTCATGGCCATGTGAGGGACATGGGCTATAGACATGGGCGTGTGCCCGGCCATGTGAAAACCCCTGTAGGTTCGAGTTTGGAACTAAATTCACACAGGTTTGGGACACGGGCATGTCCCCTTATGCTTAGGCCGTATGAACTACATGGGCCTTCAGCATGGCCATGTCAAAATGGCCACATGGGCGTGTCGCCTTTCCACACGGGCGTGTGCCTCTATTTCAAGTGACATATTTCTAAGTCTTTAACAGTGTTCAGATTAATCCCAAATCGTTTTCTAAGTGTGATTTGGACCTTGCAGGCCCATATTAAGAATTTCTAGATTAATAGTGAAAAGTTTTAAATTTGAGCTAGTTTTTATAACTCAGAAATGATTGTATGCATGCGTTTAAGTCAGGTAATGCCTCGTGCTCAGTCCTGGCCTCGGACTTAGGTAAGGGGTGTTACATATTCCCATCGGTCCCAGTTGAACGTAAGTGGTCGTCTGTATCGCTTGCTCCATTTAAGCTATTACCAGGTAGAGAATTACGTCGCAAACCAAAAGGTCGACCTTGTTTGAGTAGAATACGTAATAATATGGATATCAGGGAAAGAATGAACCAACAAAATTTGTGTCGATGGTGTAGGAACCCAGGTCATACAATTCGATCATGTCCAAACCGAAATAGTTGATAATTACTGTAATGAAATGATGTTGCATTATTTTTATTCCGCCTTATTCAAAAGAATTTATATTTTATTAAAAATATAAAATTAATTTACAATTAAAATATTAAAAACTTCTTTTTTATTAAATGAAACAATATAAAAACAGCGTCTACAAATATATTAAAAAAATCAATGTATATGTCGGTCGGAATCAGTGCTACATGGGGGTGGACAATGGTTACGTGCTAGATTCCTCCTTGGTTGCTCCGGCGAGGGTTGTGGTTGCTCAGGTTGTGGGTGTTAAGAGGATGACCCACTTTGGTAGAATAAAGAACATGGAGTTGTTTGCATCACCCATGGCAGAAGTGTTTTAACCCCATAAGGTGATAGGGAATGGTAATGAGATGAGTTCGTCGACCGTGCCTCGTGCGATCCCTCAGGCGACGATGGCCTATATATCATCGGTTGAGTCGTTAGAATAGTCAGGAAAGGAGATGCACTGGGCCATGCATTCCAACCTACCATAGGACTGGGAAAAGGAAACATATAAGAGTTAGGATACATATAAGGACTAGAATATGCACCTGGCATAATCTAAAGGGGCTGTGATGTGGATGTCGTTGATTGAGGCATTAGGCTCGGTGATACTATGGGTACTGTTGATGGGCCCGGTGATTGTGTGGGTGCTGTTGAGGGGCCCGTCTCATCATCCCTACTCCTTGGATTTAAAGGGCCCCGTCGTTCACTTCCCACACGGATTTGCCGACACCTTTGCTCTTCTGATAGCAAATATGGCTTGCCATGGATCCTAAATCATGGTATGTAATCCGGGGTGCACGCTAACTCTGGGACAATGATCGGTTTGCGATCAGGTATATGATCGTACCGGTTTTCCCAAATTTTAATATATTTCAACCAGAATAACGGCCAATTTGTATTCGCTAGCCATAAGTTGATTTTGTATTGCTCATCGAGCACCTCAGGTTCCTCAGAACTCGGTTGTCGAAATCTAAATTGTCGCAACACTCTATCCGTCTGGTGCATCTCGACAATAGAATAGTTTACCGATGAGACCTTAACATGCCAAATGTTCGGATTTTGAAAGAATTTTTTTCGGAATTATTGTCGTATTGCCGGATCCTCGTATGGTGTCCATTGAAACTATATGAATAGGATAAAAATATTAGTTATATATATAATATTAAATACTAAGTACTAAATATGAAACGACTATTTTATGTATATATATATTTTATTTAATACTTACTTGCACTTTCGACTTTTGGTCTAATAAAAGTCGTATATCTTCAAGAGCAGTAAGTATTCCAATATAACTCGCCGGATGGTTCCACCTAATTAAATAAATTTTCAGCATACAATTTTATTTTAAATCTATGAAATAATTGTAACATCAAATGAAAATTTTACCTCATTATGAGTGGGAATGTATATGGGTGGTTCATTCTGTAACACCCCGTACCCGAGTCCGTTACCGGAATCGAACACAAGGTGCACACAGACTTAACTTAACTATTTCACAGTCCATTGAGAAATTTCCAGACAAGCTGGTTACTGCATCACTGTCGCCTTAAAAATCATATCTTGAGTTTCAAGGCTCGAAAATCAGTTTCGTAATTTTTCCCCGAAACTAGACTCATATGTCCATCTACAGATTTTTTTCTAGAATTTTTGGTCAAGCCAATTAGTACAGTTTATTAGTTAAAGTCTCCCCTATTCCAAGGTTCGACTACACTGACCTTTATGCATTACGAATTGGATATCTTCCGGTACAGGTCTTCAATACTTATGATGTTTGTTTCTTTAGAAACTAGACTCATATAGGAATCTATACATATATGGCATGACTCCTAATAATCTCTGGTTAATATACAATGAATTTCCAAAGTCGGAACAGGGGATCCAGAAACCGTTCTGGCCCTATTTCACGAGAACTTTAATATCTCTTAACATATAACTCATATGACCGTTTAGTTTCTTCCATATGAAAGTAGATTCATCAAGGTTCATTTAAATAATTTATTCACTATTTAATTCCA
Organism: Gossypium arboreum; assembly: GCF_025698485.1. Lineage (NCBI taxonomy): Eukaryota > Viridiplantae > Streptophyta > Magnoliopsida > Malvales > Malvaceae > Gossypium > Gossypium arboreum. Next base: position 103,841,227 of record NC_069080.1, read on the forward strand.
TTCCTACAAATTTTAGTGATTTTTCAAATGCTCACCACTGCTGCTGTCCGTATCTGTTTTCAAGGTAACTTTACCTATTTCGTGGTTTCCATGGACCAACTAGAGTTTTGTCATACATAGGTCCACATATACTCATATTTAGCCATTCCAATGGCTGATCATTTGCCCAACACTTCCATTCCAGTCCATACTCACATCATGAAACCATACATATATACATAAACACAAATAGTCTAATGCCATACCCCACTTTTACGAGCCATTTTCGCATGGCTGTACACACATACATCGCAAAACGTATTTGAAAAACAACAAAGGGTAGTCCTATACATGCCATATCCAGAGTTCAACTAAAGAGTACCAAAAGGGCTTTGATAGTGTGGATGACTTCGACTTCGATGATCCCGAATCCGATAGCTAACAAGCAAAATCTATAAAACAGAGAACAAAGAAACGGAGTAAGCAATTTATGCTTAGTAAGTTTTAAGCAAAACAAAGTGTTCTCAATCACTATCATTGGTCATTCATTTCAACTGTTCGATGAAGTTAATCTAGAGCTTCATCTCGATCTATAATGTCATTAAACGCAACACTTGGCTGCCACATATATACTTTCGAATAATAATGACCTAGATGGTCAAATATTTCCAAAGCACATGCTTCATCAATTATCAGCTTTCAATAATCCTTTCCACTTGTTCATAATCACATCCATACTTAAGCTTACAAATCATAATCCTTACCTCTTTGATACTGATAATTCACCTCAAATCACTCCACCGATGAGTAAGTGATACGTACTGAACATCTTAAATACATAATACTTATTTGATGGTAACTTAATGCGATACTCAATATCAAAGTCTTACTTGAATCCTAGCATTTAGCCGTCGGGTCTTTAATGCTCGGATATAGTACGAAACACGGCCTCACGGACATTAATCAAGAAAATATTCTCGATAAAGCCTGCGGGGTTTTAACCCGGATATAGTACTGACACAAATGCTCTTCGGGACTTATCACATTTATACACTTTCACATTCATCACATCGGCCATTAGGCCTTATCACATCTATACACACCTTCACATTCATCACATCGGCCATTAGGCCTTATCACATATATACACACCTTCACATTCATCACATCGGCCATTAGGCCTTATCACATATATATATCTCATACAAATTTCATATTTTTTCTTGTACATCAATTTCAGCAATAGCTTATAAGCAACTCAAATAGTTTCATCAAAGTTAACAACAACATCACATATTCACTACAAGTAGTTTTCCTGAGCAACAGTCACTAAATTGTTTATAACTGGAGCTACGAAATTCAAAATCAATTGACGTTAAATTTCCCCGAATGTAGACTCATGTATATTTCATCCATAAAATTTTCAGAATTTTAGGTGTGGCCAATCAATACCATATTTTTCTTAAAGTTTCCCCTGTTTCACTGTTTGACTAATCTGACCACTCTTCACTACGAATCAAATTTTTCATTGTACAGAATTCATAATGTGTTCTATTTGATTCCATTTAAAACTAGACTCATTAAGGAGTCTAAGCATATAAATCTTATCTCATAACCATTTTTGTACAAATTATAATGATTTTCCAAAAACAGAATAGGGGATTTCGGAGTCATTCCGACACTGTCCCGCACAACTTTAAATATCTCTTTATAGGAAATTTCTTTGCTCACACGGCCTCTTTTATAAGGAACTAGACTAATTAAGCTTTGATTACATATTTTATTCAGCCTATAATTCCACACCAACAATTTATGGTGATTTTCTAAAATCATGTTACTGCTGCTGTCCTAAGCAAATTATTACAATTTGCTCTTAAATTTCCAAGTCCAAACACTTATGAACTTACCATTTGAGTTTTAAACATATCATGACCACATCATATTTTATTAAATCAACTCAGTATGTCCTATTTTGGTTGAATTTACTCAACGTTTGATCACTTAAAACTTACCTCGGAAGTTGCCGAACGATTACGACGGCTATTCGATCACCTCTTTCTTTCCCTTATCCAACTTTGATCCTCTAGGCTCTTGAGCTAGATCAAACAATTTACTTCTCAAATTAAACATAGTCATACGACATCCATATACATTTTATGCTAGCCGAAATGTATAATGTTTTGTAACTTAACAAACTTATCATACATTATGTATTCATAATATTTGTGCAGCCAATTATCCATGGTCATACACACACAATCAAAAATAAATACCAAATTTTCATATCCTCTAGGCCCTAAGCCGAATACACTTGTCATGTTCACCTACATTTTTCAAGTACAACATTCTCATTTTCGGCATTAGTATCAAGCATAATAGCTAATTCTTCCCACCACTTCATCAATGCAATCATACCATCACAAATCAACTTAAAATAACCATATCTAATAATCAAATACTTATAGCATTGTACATTTCTCACATAGCAAGTACAACTAAATTCATTATTAATATATATATATATCTAAACACTTAACTACAAGATTTAGTCACCATTATCAAATCATAAAACAGCTTATAACCATCATCTATATTTACTTCACATAAACCGAAATAACCATTACATCATCTTTAAAACACTTAGCATTTTACCCATTTAATCAAGCCAACTCTCAAGACCATTCCATCACACAAATTATACCATAAATCATACTTACAATTTCAGTTAATGCATGACCGAAACTCACCATCATTAACATCATTATCGAACCAAAACCAAAACACATCTATGGGATGAGTAGAGTTTGAACTAATCATCTCAAACATGCATAGATTTTCAAGAATCATTCAATACATACCTCATTCTAGCCATCTTCTAAGCCAAAAATCAAAGCAACCAAACTTTCCTCTCCCTCCCTTTAGGCTACGGCAATGGAGGACAAAGATCAACCAATTTTGATTCAATTTTCTCTATGACCCAATGCACATACCTTGGATTTTTAGCTTGCTATCTTGCTGAAATTCTCAAAGCATATTTCTTCTTTCCTTCTCCCACATTCGGCAAGAACAAGGTGGGAATGTATGGCTTCTTTTTTTTTTTTTTTTCTAATACTTATTTCCTATTATAAAACCATGTAGTCATTATAATATTAACACAAAGTGCATGTTTTTTTGTATCCCATACCATCATGGCCGGCCACTTCCTCTAGAGTGGGGAATTTGACATGCAAGTACAATTATTTTGCAACATGCATAAATAGGCCACTTACATTTGCCTAGCACATTTCTAAATTCTTTCACATAAGTCCTATTTAATAAAATTCACTCACAATTAACAAAATTCAAACATGAAATATTCAAACATACAAATTCCACATACAATAAGCACAGAATATAACATCTAATTATTTTTTTGTGACTCGATTTTGTGGTCCCGAAACCACTTTCCGACTAAGGTCACATTAAGGGTGTCACACATTCGACATAAAAATGGAAAGCGAAACTGTGCCCATGATTGTAGTAGTGATAGACAACCTCCGATTTTGGCTTTATTTGGTCGCGTCGCCCGCACATCTCCCGATACAATGTTACCAACATGGTAGACTCCGAACTAAGTTCGCCAACTTCTCTAAAATCAACTAGTTTCAGCAGCCACCTTAAATGTACTAGGTTTCGTGACAAGTTCAGCATCAGATAATCTCCAATCATCTCAAGGATGTGTGCTCGAGCATATCGTATTCTTTCAACTTCAGTCGAACCATTCCTCGGCTCTGGGAATGTATCTCGTAACCAGCCTATCTCAATCCGACCTTCGTAAATATTATCTGAAATCGCACCCAAAAGATCGTAACATATCGCTCCCCAATCAGCAGATTGAACGAACCCAGTAAGTGTGGACCCATCCACCGGCAATCCTAATTGTAACTGGACGTCCTCCAAAGTGATAGTACACTCTCCACATGGAAGATGGAATGTGTGCGTCTCGAGTCTCCACCTCTCTATTAACGCGATGATGAATTTTGGGTCCAACTTGCACCCTCGGCCTATAGTGGCGCGTGCCAAAAACCCGCTTCCCTCAAGTAATTTTCTATCATCGGTGATGGTGGACTAGACATATTATGAATATAACATTGTAACACCCTATCTACAGATTGTTATAAAAAATTATAAAATACAAATTAATTAAAATTACATAAATGAAAAAAATATTAAATAATATTCAAAAATTAAAATTAATTAAAATTACATAAATGAAAAAAAAATATTAAATAATATTCAGCATTTAAAATAAATCGTTACCATTTTCATTTGTTCGACGGAGATATGTTTATGATCGAGACGAATTAATTCCCCGGCAATTGCTAACACGATCAAATATTTTTGAAATTATAAAAAAATAATATTAATTTTAAAAAATAAAGTAAATAACTAATTATAAAGAGCTTTGAGAAATTTAATGAGAAATTTGAGAGCTTTAAAGAGAATTGTTAGAGATTTTTGGCTAAATTTTGAAGAAATTAAGTGTGAAATATAAGTAGGGAGGTTTTATAGTTTTTTTTTTTTACCATTGGAACCCCCCAACGGTAAAAAAAAATTCAAAAAGAAATAGTCGTTTCTGCCAGCAAAGCACTCCCCCAAGGGCGCGCTTTGCTGGATTTTTTCCCCTAAAACACGGCCACGTAAGTGCATTTTGTCAAAACGGGCCTTTTTTCGTAAATAATTGGCCCATTTTCATAATTTTATTTGGAAATGAGGCTTTTTACGTAAATGGGTCAGGAATCACATCACCATTTTTATAACTTTTTTGTAATAAAAATCACGCATGACAAAATTATATTCCAAAATCAATTCAAAAGCTACGATAGAAAGTGGAATTTTTTTTTGAAAAATAGAAAAGTGGAATTTGAATGAAAAGTATTTGTTGTTTAAATTTATTTTTGAAGGTCCATATAAATTTCGAAGTTTGTGATTAGAAAAAAATCAATTTTAAAACTTTGACGAAAATAAAATCTCGTCTAAATAAAATTTATTTCTATTTTAATTTTAAAGTTCTTATTGTTGAATAGAATCCATGGTCCAAAACTTTCCATGAATTTCTAATTAATTTAATGATAAATTTCTAACATTTGCATATTTTATCAAAATAACTCTAATTTGTTATGAATATTTTATTAAGTGGATGTTCATCATTATCAAGATAAAGTTTTAATTTACTTTAAATTCTAAGAATTATTAGAATTAGATCTCTACTTCTTTTATACTTCTTATGTCTATAAATAGAGACTCGATGAAGTATTGTAAATCACTCTTTTTATCAATAAAGTACATTATCTATTGCTTTAATATTTTCTTTGTTATTTATTCTCTCCATCTCTATTTATTTTATAATACGTTATCAGCACGATCTTGCTTAAAGTAATAGTTCTTTTTATCGACGATCAAATTTATCCTCTATGATTTTCAATTTCTTTGACAGCAAGATGCAAAGTTTTTACAGAAAGTTTCTTTTATTTAATATTTCATATCGATTATTATTTTCATTCTTCTTTCATTATATGTTATCATTATTTTGATTAACTTATTTTACTTTTTGTTTTTAAGGATGGTGAAAGATTTGATACCGTTATCTATATAAAATCAAGAATATTTTTAAACGATCTCATACCATTTAGTGATGACATTGATTTTAAAAATCTTCAGATTTTGATTTAAAATCCACACATGTTTGCAATGGTGATTATGAAATAAAGAATCTATTAGGATGTTTATAAGTTTGTCCTAGTAAATCTATTGCATTCCCAAAGTAAATGTAAACATAAAGAAAATAAAAGAAATACTCATGAACCACTAAAAGTGAGAACATAATAATAAATAAGAGAACAATGAGAGCTTTTAAGATAACTTTTCAAAGGGTAAATATAACTTTTGTTATCAATGTGATATGAAAAGATTATTGGTCACATATGTGACGTATGCCCAAATATTTTATTTCATTAATATTCTTTGAGGAAGATATGAAAATGTAGTAATGAATTCTGTCATTACAAATAGAAAATATTTATCATATTTGGTACTAAAACAAACAAATATTATTACAATATTTGATAATACAAAATTAGTCGAAAACTCCGAAGAGCTAATATATCACTATCTAAAAATACAAAATTTGTGATGGTTAATACATTACTTTTAAAAGTTATTTGTATACATTACTTTTAAAAGTTATTTGTAATGGATCTCATATTGAAATTGTGAATGAGAAAATATTATTCATATGAATAAAAATGGGATTGAGTTATTAATTTATATTTATTTTATAATTTTGTGATATTCTTTTGTCATCATCCTATTAAAGGGTTGAAAGTAAAATATTTGACTGTGAAAGATCTACTTATGAGCAATAGAATATGATAATTCTATCTAAAGTTTAAAAAAAATTGTGAGTATAACTCTACAATTATTTAGAATAAATTCTCAATTAAAATTACGTGGTAAAATATTACCGATGAGAACTTATAAGAGAGAAAACTTATGTATGAAAAGTCATTACCTCGAAAATAAGATCCACTTTCAAAGTTTGCTATTAATAGATTTTTGTGCATTTGAAGATTTTATCATATTTCCTAAAGCGAATATTGCATATAATTATTTGAAAATTATATTTATTAACTTGATGGTATTATAGACTTCACATTGATTTACACATTTCCAATAGTAAATGTCACAATAGTAATTATATGTCGATACAAATTAAAATGAATGATAATAAAATTATCAATTTGTTGCAATTTAGTACAATTAAAACACATGTTAAAATAAACCAGAAGTTTACTCATACAAATGCGTTTACTACTTAGCGTGACCGGTTAGATCATCCTGGACAGTATATGATGCGAAAATTAATTGAGAATTCATATGGACATCCATTAAAGAACATGAAGATTCTTTAATTTAAAAGAATTCTCGTATGTTGCATGTTCTCAATGAAAATTTATTATTAGAAACTCACTAGCTAAAGTTGAGATATAATGTCTTGCATTTCTGAAACAAATATGGGCCCATTCATCCACCATGTGGATAATTTTGATATTATATGATTTTGGTATATGCATCTACAAAATAATCACATGTGTTATCAATTTGCAACCTGCCGTTTGCAAGATTGCTTGTTTAAATGATTAATTTCAGATTATGCAATTAAAACAATTTATCTTGCTAATGTTGTTGAGTTTACATCTCAAGTTTTCAATGATTATTGCATGTCAATTGGGATAAAAGTTGAACATCTTATAGCTCATGTTCACACACAAAATGATTTAGCTGAATTGTTTATCAAATGCCTCCAAATAATAGTTAAATTATTACTTGTGAGAACTAAATATTTCTCATCTTTAAATTTTTGTATGTGTGTATATGTTCAAATTGCTCCACCACAACACATAAAGATGAGTGAATCCTCAAAGAAAGTTAAAAATATATATTAATTACAATTTTTTTTGTATTGTTAGATGTTTTGAATTCGTTGGAGATTCAATTATGACATTATTTCTTATTACAATTTTGATTCGATAGTTTTCTCGACATTAGGGGAAGAGAAATAATAACTTCTAATGAGTTAAGGGAGAGTAGTTTGAACTAGAAGTTCAATAAGGATAACTCATTACAAGTTAACTATTAAATGTATTTACAACTTTAATAAGAATAATCAAGTGTTATATAGATTGATTGATTTCAAAGATGAAAAATTATTCTAGATGATCATATAGTGGAGGCGGCTGCTCCAGAAGAGACCCAAGACATAACTAATAAATAAAGTTCTAGAAGAGATTCAGATACCTAAAACTAAATTTTAAAATAATAAAAATAAAATATCTCAATAAATTATGTCAATTTGAGAAAATGTGGAACCGAATAATAAAAGTGGTTGACAATGATTTTGCATGCAATATTATTATTGAAATAATGATACAAAAGGAGGATCCTGAATAAATCTATTGAGAAATATAGATATAGAATACATTGATCAAAATAGAAAGACGCAACTCAAGTACAATTAAATTCGTGGAGTATTTAGATCAGTAGTCCAAATATTTAAAGGTATAAAGTCAGTAAGGGTGCAATTGAAATAGTTTTGTAAAAGCGGAATAAAAATATGAAGTATTTCGCTAAGTATTGCCATTGATTATGAAAAAATATAATATTCTTTTGTAGTGGATGCATAACCTTTAGATATATTATTAAATTGACAATTCATAACATATCTAACTTGCGTCTAATGATTATTATTACAACTTTTTATGAATCACTATATAATATATTAAAATCCTTGAAGGATTTAGGATGTTAGAACCATATTGAAATTCTCAAGGAATTGTTAATTTATATGAATTGAAATAATTTGAATGTATATGATAAATTTGACTTAGTAAAAAGTAGTTGAAGGAGGATTATAAAATTATCCAAAATACCTATTTGTGTTTTTATAAAAGAACCATTATTAAAGTTTGTATGATTATTGTTGGATCTCCTGAAGGGATAAAAATATATTTCCCCGAATTTCCCTCATGACTTTTAAAAGAATGGTGATATATATGGTTAGCAATACATTCAAATAGTCATTTGAAAAACTAGTATTCAAGATTGAATACGTAAAATATGAGAAAGTATGTGATGTTTTCATGAGGGGGCGTTAATACGCGTTGTACTCTTTTTCCCTTAACCGAGATTTTGTCTAATTGAATTTTCTTGGTAAGGTTTTTAATGAGGCAGCAAATTATGCATATTATAGATCGTGTATTCTTTTCTTTATTAAGTTTTTATCCCACAAGGTTTTTCCTAATAAGGTTTTAACGAGGCACATTATCTACCAATGAACATTTAAAGGGGAGTGTTATGAATATCTTATTAAGTAGATATCCATCATAATCAAGATAAAGTTTTAATGTACTTTAAATTCTAATAGTAATTAAAATTAGATCTCTACTTCTTTTATACTTTTTATGCCTATAAACAAAGACTTTGATGAAGTATTATAAATCACCCTTTCTAACCAATAAAGCATATTCTATATTACTTCCATATTTTTTTGTTATTTATTCTCCCCATCTCTCTTTATTTTATAACATAAATATATTTTTAACATTCTTTTACCATCAACCTTTGTTATTTTTTCAAACTATTTTATAAATTCCATGTTTCAAATTTTCTTTTCTTTAAAAAGATTTCAATCTTTTGTTTACTAATAAATTTTTCTATTGAGTTCATTTTTATATAATTACGTTTATTTTCTTTAAATTAAGAATTTTTTAATTTAATGTATTAATTATTTTATTATTTTCCACATGCAATTATTTTATTAAACTATCTAAGTAATAAATTGTATCTCAATAAAATATTCCACATTATCCCGTTAACTTTTTTAACCATACTTTCATTAAATTTATTAGAAAAACAAATTGATAAAGAAAAACACACTTTCATTAAATTTATTAAAAAAACAAATTGAAGAAGAAAAACAGAGGTTGATGACAACAAAAAAAAAAAAATTAAAAATACAATTAGGGTCATTTTAACAAAATGTAGTGACTAAATTTATCATTAAACAATTCCAGGTTCAGTATTTTAAGTGCGAATGAATCCAATAAAGACGAGCAAAGCAAAAAGCTAAAGCTCCCGTGATTCATAAAGCTGAAAACCTGTTTCTTAACATATAGGATGGCGCAACCAAAAATTGAGCCCCTTAATCTTAATCACCTCTACCATTATTATCACACCTATTTATTTTATAGTAATCCCCTTTTGTAAATGTAGACATCATCAATAATTCTATTTATAGTAATCCCCTTTTGTAAATGCGGAACACTAGGGCAGGGCTCTCTCAGGAAATTAATTTTACATGTCTATTTCATCAAAGTTTTTATAATTCATTAAACTCCTACATCATAAGCATCACCCCTAGTACCATTTGCAATGAAACATGCCAGTCATCAGTAAAAAGAACAAAATACACCAACCTCTCCAATCAAATCATGGATTGAAACCAGTATTCATTTCATTTCCCAATCCTTCAACTTCTTGCTTCCTTTAGGTTTCGCTATCGGTACATTCACAGCAGCCATTTTTGCATTGTATTTTGCCCGAAGGGGATCGTTGTATGTCCATCTGCACAGAACCCAAATAACAACAATTCAAGGTCAGGAACTTATTTGTGTTTTATATTTAGTGGTTATACAAAAGAGAAACATTCAGAGATCTTATCTTTAGGGTTCAAATCCCATACATCCAATTAAACTACAATTTAAAAGGCCATTTTAGAGATTATGTTCTTCAAATAAAAGATCTACTCGGAAAAATAAAGCGCATTCATCACCTACCTACTACCTGCATCTGAAAATTGTTCATTTATATTATTCAACTTAAAGCATGCTCAATTTCAATTCAGATGATCCATTACAGAAACTCTGATAATTTACTCCAAGCATGTTCTCAACATCATTAAATGGAATGGTGCAATTTAAGGCAAGTTCCATTAATATGAAGTATGAAAAAATCCAACAATAATATCCTTATACTAATGCAACTGAAAACAAGATATGCCTCAGGATATTCTGTTACACTTCCACTCAATAAATCCCAAAACAACTCGTATCAGTTATTAATAATTAGAATCGACTACACCAGCAAATGCAAACCAATTCCACATAAAATTTCCCAGCTTTGCCTCATTAGAAACAAGCTCTAGATGATAAAATTTAACACATCACCCTTCAAGTCAAAAGTAATATTTATTGACATTGTTCACGCTAAGTGTTTTCTTAGTTGATATAAAATGCTTATGCAAATCCAATAGATATATAGAAAGAGAGAAGGTAACTAATTCCAAACTTAAAATGTAAGAGCTAAAACATATTTCAGAGAGATGAGCTTATAGAGAACGTACGGATTGTTCCAATCAGTTGTATCCTCGTTGACAAGATGAGTCCATTTGGTTCTGCCACTACGACCAAAATGCTTGACTTGCATGACCTTGGGCAATATTGTCTTGTCCATCTTGTCGTCACCAGTCGGGGCAGAGAAATCGCGGTGATAAATATTTTGGGCTCCAGCAGTTGCAGCAGGATCATCAGCATCTGTCTGGAAGAAAGCACCCTTGTGATAGTATTTCTGCATAAACCTCCATTTCTGTTTAGGCGGTGGAGCAGGTTTCGGATTCTTCCTCTCCCATTCCCGTCTCTCTTCCTCTGTCATATTCCTAACCTTCTCGATCTCCTCCCTCTCCTTAATCATTGCTTCCCTTTCCTCCCTATCTCTCTTAATTCTAGCAATCTCTCTTGCCTTCCAAGCTTCATATTCCTCAGCCTCATTAAGCTCGTCATCAGTATCCACATCTTCTATGTTTGCCTCCAATTCCATATTTTTCTGAATCTCAGTATCCTCTCTAATCTTCTCGACAACAATTTGCCTTGTCTCAATTTTCCTATGTTCCAACTTCCTCTTCACAGCCTCCTCCATAGCCCGTTCTTCCTCCTCCAATCGCTTACGCTCAGCTATTGTCTCTCTCTCGGATTTCGGCACAAAAACTGCCTTGGCCATTGCAATTCCCATATGTTCCTCTTCCGAATCTGTCTCATACTCCGACTCTTCCTCCTCTTCTTCCTCCACTTCCTCCTCCTCTTCCTCTTCCAAGAGTAGAGTTTCCTCTTGTTTTCTCTGAAGCATCTTCTCCCTAATCCTTCTCCTCCTCTCTTCCAAGGCATCCTCATCTTCTTCCTCGGCATCAGCCCCTTCATTCCTCCGGTTTCCCTCCTCTTCTGTCGACACAATCTCAGCTTGCCTTATACGCCTATGATCAGCCCTAATTTCATCTCTATTGTCAACCCTACTCTCAGCCAAACGACGTAACCTAGGATCATCTTTTATAACAATACCTGAATCTTCGTGAGTAGGAAAAGCTTTTTCTAAAGCAACGGCCCTAGCCATCCTAATATCGCCATCTTCATCGGCATCATCAGCCCACTCAGGAGCTTTCCCAGGCCAATATCTTTTAACTTTAGTTTGCCCAATTTTGCCTCTAAGTTTATCCCGAATTGCTATTACTGTATCACTAACACCTGCCGTGACCGACATTTTTTCCCCTTTCTGGTTTTCCTACGTTTTCTTAGTGAATAAACAACAACTACAGATGAAAATAAGTAATTAAACAAAAGAAATAGAAAAAATAAGAAATTATGACACAAACTAATTATTGAAATTTGAAACCCTAAAACCAAAATACCTGAAGCGAGCTTTTCTGGAGAAGAAATGCAAAAAAATGGTTAAAGAAGGGAAATTTTATTGGTTATAAATAATATGTAAGTTTTACAGAGACGAGAGTCTATAAGGATTGGGAGAACAAAAAAGAGTGAGATTTTAGGCTAAACTACACCGATGGTCCTCTAACTTTTAGAGTATTTCAATTTTGGTTATCCAATTGCGGAAAATTTTAAACTTCAAGCCCTTTTAAAAAATTAAATAATTCTATTTAAGCCTCTAACGTTTAAAGCATTTCAATTTTGGTTATCTAATTACAAAAATTTTAACCCTCGAGCCCTTTTGAAACATTAAATAATCCTATTTAAGCCTTTTAGTTCTTAATTAAATACAAATTTTTTTCATTTTTGACCATTCCAAAAAAATTAATAATGCAATTTATTTTTATTTAAATTTTGCCCCTCCAAAAATTAATAATTTTTTCTTTTCCTTTCTAAATAAAATTTCGATGAAAGCCCGTCAAAAACTCAAAACTCTTGTCAAAGATCATATGATTACTCTTATGGGCTACTTTGTCGAGACCGTGGATAACGAGACCAATCTGAACTAGAACCTACAAATTGAAATGGTGTGGCGTTCAAAAGCTTGCCCAAAGACTTTGCAAGCTTTAGGGTTGCATATAACCTTAGAAACAAGAAACTGCACTTAAACAACTCATGAAGAAGTTACAATCTTAAACAACTCATGAAGAAGTTACAATCCTTTGAGTTGATATTAAATGTGTTTGATTTTGTGCCCTAAGTGTAATATATTTGTTTGTATACTTGTATTTTTTCTAACAAATTGGTTTAATAAAATTATCTATGAATCACATTAATACCATTTGTACATCGTCTTTAATGGTTTTTGCATGCAAAGTAAAATGAAAGCAAATATTAGCTCAATGGTTATCTAATGTTTAACTAATACTAAGTCGTATTACGTGGTTAGATCGTAATACGAAAAGATAGCTTGTATTAGTAGATGAACCTAGACATTTCCTTAGTCTAATTGAAAATGAGCAAACTGATTGAAAAACTAATATGTCATCTATCAAGTCCAGTTGGGGAAATACTTTGTCTTAAGCGTCGAATCGGATTACTTCCAGAAGATAGAGACATAGATGTGACTAATTGGACTAACAGTACATCGATAAGAACCAAGTAAAATAGATCCTGAATTCGTTTATGGATCTATTCACTTATGACTTTCATAGCATAACATACTTTAATCTTGAGTGGATGGTAGACTGTATATGCATGCTCGTATACCCACTACAATAAAATAGGTTTTTAGCGACGTTTTCTTGGCCCTATAGCGGCGCTTATAAGCACTGCTAAAGTAGTTAGCCGCCATAGATAACGCCGTTAAATCTTGCGGTGTTTATGTGGGAAAACGCCGCTATAAAACATGGTATTTAGCGGCGTTTCTCATAAAAAAAGGGCTAAAAGTCATGTTCTATGGCAGCGTTTGTGAGAAAACATCACTAGCTTTAATAGATTGTACCAACCCATTTTATTTCATATAGAACCAGAATTTTCAACATTTTTACCTGTACATCAAATCCAACCAAAAACTTCAAATCTAAATGATACTATCATGAAAGAAATATGTATATGATCTAAATTAATAAATGAAGTAACAAAATATATTATATTCAAAAGTTATATTGTTAAGATATTCTCACAATAAGAAAACAAAAGCCTAAGATGGTGGATTCTTTGATTGATTCTACTAAAACATCTTCATCATATTTTGAAGCTGTAGTTGGAGTTCGTCATATTTTCTTGTTGCCTCTGCTTCCCTCGCTGCTTCCTCCACTTTAAGTTGTAGTTGGAGTTCATCATATTTTCTTGATCTGCTTCTCTCGATACTACCTTCGCTTTAAGTTGAGCAATTTGCTCAACTGTACTTGCTTGCATCTAAGCCATCTGGTCTCTTAACCTCTGAACTTTAGCTTGAGCCTAATTCGCCGAAGGTATGTATTGTTATGAGCTGGATCCAAAATATTGGGTTGGGTTAACACAAGATCCTTGAAATCGAACCCGACCATACCTTTCAGGACCCAAAACTTTAGTAATAATTTGGTTATCAATGTCGTCTAGATTAACAGAACTATCACTTGAAGCGATCGTTTCATACTCCGCCTTTTTATCTTTTAGTTTCTCCTAATAAATCAATCAAGAAGTTAGAAACGAAATATATAATCAAACAAATGCAACATAACTTGGCATTATTTGCATTACAAATGACGAATTAAACCATTATAATTACACATGATAAATATTTAGAATAATTCAAATTTTTTAAAGTAAATATACCATAATTTTTGTAGTTTTAGTAGTCATAGGAGATCTATCTTTCTTTCTATATGTAATATCAAAAAACTGAAAGCGTCTTACTTTTTGACCAGACGACAGTTCCTACAATATAGTAGGAAAAATATTATTTAGTAGAAAGAAACTAATATTTGGCACAATTAATAAATTCAAAATACCTCGTCATCAGCTACACAAGCAAAACTTTTTGACCCAGCTGTATGCGTGAATTTTTGTTTTTACGTACTTGTAGTTCCAACTTGCTCACGATCCTACATTATGAAATTATTATTATGTATATAGTAAATAGTATAAACCAAAATAATTATAAGAGTTTGGAAGTACGTAATACCTCTCCTTTCTTTGAATTCCAAAATCTAACTGTATCTTTTCATTTACCTCAATATTCGCGGCGGGACATTTCGCAATTTCTCTTCGAGGCTTATATTTTTCTTAAAATATTCCTCCTTTAAAGTAATTTTATGGTCTCTCCATTTCTTTTCTAATGCTTCCTTCACATAATTATCCGAGACCTCTAAAGCAAACCTCTCCTGCAAATAACACAAGTTTAGAAAGTAAATATAAATGAAACTTAAACCAAAGTATTATAAATTACATTCATGTTATTACCTTAATATTATCAAGAACTTGATTTTTGTTACTATTAGACATATGATGCCATGACTTTTAGTTAATTGGCAACAGATTGACATTCCGTGCTATAATGCCCAAATATCCTGCTAAAAGTTGAGCTTCTGAACCAATAGGCTGACCATGACTGTTTCTAAATACTTTGACATGCTCCACAGAATTTAGATTGTATAAATCCTTTAATAGCGTACATTCCCAAGTTTTGCGCTTCCCACTACTTTCAGCTAAAAAATGGTATATGATAATATAAGAATTTGAAACAAAAATCAATAATAAAAGTCAACATGCATGTAAATTAAAGTTAACATTACTTTGAATTTATACAGGTTCGTCAATTGTATTCAGAAAATTCGAAGATCTAATAGCAGTCTATTGATCAGTATTTGTTTATTCTAAATTTGGAGGATTTTGAATAATAGTTAGATCTCGTAATATTCTTCTAGGCATATTATCTGCAATACACATAAAATAGTTGAAATATTAGTAACTAATTACAACAATAATAGTACATATAAAATATTTGAAATATTTAACAAGTTCAAGATTTAAATTATAATATTACATATAATTAAAAATCGTAAAATCTTACTACATCATGATTCATAAATATCTTCATCCACATCTTGACGAACCCATTGAAATTGTGTACTAGTACTAAGGATAGTTTCATTTAAGGTTTGTTCTGGAAAAAGCAAAGTTTCTGATCTTGCGTCGATGTCATCTCTACTTCCATTGCCCATGTAAAATAAGCCTCTAGGGGTGTTACGGAGTACAACGTACCAACACTCATCAGTTGGATCTTTCGAATAAAAAAATTATTTGACTTGAGAAGAAAATACATATGACTCATCTATCAATTGTTTTATTAATCGAGAGAAGTTCACCATAGTAAAAATCAAATTGATTTTTTGTTTAAATTCCGCGAGCAGTATTAACATCAGCCCAATCACATTGAAATAAGACAACCTTCTGTTTGCCATAGTAATCCAACTCAATAATGTCCGTAAGAATTCCATAATACTCTTCATTTCTTTCAACTCAAGAAAAATGTCATAATTAGAAGAATTACTTGTGGGTTCATTAAGATAAAATGTTTTCTTTAACCTAGGATGATAACCCTACACTAATCCGCTATAATATGAAGTGAACAAGATGCAAGATCTCTTGTAAATTCAACAGCTTGCTATGACTTCAAATTATATGACAAAAAATATATAAATGACAGTGGGATTAAGTTCTTTAACACTGACAGTACAAAACAAAAAATACTGTAGCAAGAATCGTCTACCTGTGTTTCAGTAATCGACTTGCTTACAAGTTCTTTCAATAGATAGTGCACCTAAAGATCAAAGAACATGACATTCAAAAATCAGAATAAGAGTCATATAGGGATTTCAGTTTTAGCAAACTTAGAAAAGAATCAATAGAATTTAACCAATTCGAAAGTTTAAAAATTTATCTGCTACACAAAACTAAAATTAACCAATTTAAAAAGAGTAATAAATAAAATTGATAAAATTAAAATAGGAGAACTAATTTCACAACTTACACAGAACTAATAACAAAATTTTAACCTACAAACAATGATTTCATGCTCAATTCACGGCTCTTAAATATGAACACTTCTTAAATGAATACAACTGTAAAAATTAAATAAAAAACTAAAAGAAGGTTATCAAATCACCATTGAACGATAAGGCCACAGTAGAAATATCATGTTGTATATGTATATGTATATAATAAAAAACAGAAGGGGACTAGAGAGCAAGAAAGATAGATGAATAAAGAATGAAATGTTGTCTACACCTACTCAACTTCAACCATTTTTTTCTTTTGACATTAATTCATGCTGTATATGTATATAATCTTTCTCTTTTTAAAGGCCTAACCTTTAATAGTACATGTATGGTTATAAACTTCAACACTTTTCTGTCAAAAACAGAAACCATGGCCAATCATATATTGTGTTCTTCTGCAAAAAGAATGACAGAAACCATGCATAAATAGGTAGGTATGCATTTATTTTGCTAATTAGCCAATAATTCATTCCTATGAATAAGCTTTTCAATTGATTGTATGAAACAAACAATAAGTTGTATAAAACAATATACTTTTCAATTGATTATATAAAACAAACAGAAACTAAACTCTTCCTATGATAGTTTACTACAAATTAATCCATATACCAAATTTGTTCCTCTATCTAACAGTCATATACCAAGGCATGAACAAATTAAAAGATTTAAATTCTAAAAAGATAGAAGAAAAGAAAAGAAAAGAAAAAAGAGTGCAAAGATAAGAGCATGATTGAAATTCTGTAAAAAGAAATCAACAAAATAATAAAAGAACAAAGAGATTTCAGCTTCTTATAATCAATTATACTTCAAAATGAACCCTAAAAAATTACAGTCCCAACTCATAAAATTCAACCAAATTAAGAACATTATACGAAATTTAAAAAAAAAAGATATAAAAAAATATAGAATGAAATGAAAAATTACCATATTACTGCTTTCTCTTCTTTTTTTTTCCCCTCCTTGTAGAGTTGTTTGTCTCACCTGTCTCTCTTTTTTTTTTCTACATTGCTGTTTCTGGTTAAGTGTTTATACAGAAGAGATGTTTCTGGTGAAGTGTTTATACAGAAAAGAAATGGGTTAGGATTTGAAAGATGAGAAAATAAATTAACAAACAAACAAAATGAAAAACATAAAAAACTTACACAGTGATGCAGCAAATGACTATCCATAGCAATGCAGCAGAGGACTGTCGACAACGATACAACAGACGTTTGGGGAAAAACTAAGGGATTTGGGGAAAATTATTTGGGGAAAAATAATGGATTTCGAGAAACTGATTTGGGGATAAAACTAAGGCTATCAAAAACAGCATTGGTTATGGGCAAAACGTCTCTATTACTTTACCTTTAACGGTGTTTTTTCATAAACGCTACTATTGCTTTACCTTTTGTAGCTTTTATAACAAAAATGTCACTACTGCTTTTCCTTTTACTACTTTTTTCTCATAAACATTGTTATTGCTTTTCTTATTGCGGCGTTTTTTGGTTAGCGCCAGTAATGGTATAACCTTTAAGGCGTTTTTGATCCAAACGCCACTTAAAATGCCTCTAAAAGCTTCATTTGCTATAGTGACTTTGATGTAAATAAAAGTATGAGTTCAAATAGATAAGGAATCGAAAGCTGGTTTGTTGTGTAACACCCTTTACTCGTATTCAATGCTAGAACAGGGTACGAGGCATTACCTGACTTAAACACGAGCAATCATACAAAATCGAGACATGAAAATGTGCTCAATTTAAAACCATTCATATATATGCATATCATCCATTATACGGGCCTATGAGGCCCAAAACATTCATTGGGAGTGGTTCGGGACTAAACCGAGAACTTTTGAAATTTTTTACAACATCTAGATAATTTTCATGCTTTGGAGGGTTACATACCCATGTAGGTAGGCCGTGTGGTCACACATGCCTGTGTGGCTTGGGATACGACCGTGTCCTCAGCCCGTGTAACTATTTGTTTATGATGTCATCAAAAAAATAAGGTCACATGGCCAATGCACATGCCCGTGTGCTAGGCCGTGTGGGCAATTTAATTTTTCATAATTTTTCCTAAAATAGGTGTAGACTTTACACGCCTTGGGCACACGCCCATGTCCCTGGGTCAGGTCTTTCACACGGATGAGATACATGGCCGTGTCTCTACTTGTGTGGCCAATTCAAAGCTAAAATTTAAAAAACAGAGGACATACAGCCAGATCACACACCCGTAGGGCAAGCCGTGTGTCACACACGGCCTAGACAAATGCCCTTGTGTCTACCTGTGTGGAAAAAAATAAGGCTATTTACCAAGCCTTTTTACCACCCTTACTTGCACCAACTTACACAACATCAAACCTCACCAATCCAAGTATATACACACATAACCAATTCAGCCACAACCAAAACATCCACACATCAATTACATGCTATTTTCTATCATCTACAACATCTCATACTTATCATCACAAATCATGTAATAACCACATCCATCAAAGGCATCATCATATGTATATATACTTAACCAATATTAGCCAATACCAAATGGCCATTTACAAAATGAATTAATTACCATTACAAGCTAACACATTTGGCCAAATCATTGATATGACACGTAAACAAAAAGACCAAGTACCCTATACATGCCATACTCAAAATGTGAAATCATAAATACCCAAAAGATTAATATGATAGTGTGAATCGAACTCCGACATCCTTCGATTCCCGAGCTAGCTTGGCTATACTATCAGAAAATGGAAAGGAAGGGGAGTAAGCATAAAGCTTAGTAAGTTCACATGCAATAATAAACAATATTAAGCAACATTTAGCATGAATATCATACAATTCAACTTAACAAAATCACATGTTTATTATCATGGTTTCATAAGCATAACTTTATCATTTTTAATCTTACCAAAAGCTCATCACTTACAAGCATATTCTTATGAGTTTTTCGTACATACATGTACCAACTCGTGACTTAACATACTCTTTCTTGTTCTTGACATACCCGTTGAACATACCTGTACCAACTCGTGACTTAACATACTCTTTCTTGTTCTTGACATACCCGTTGAACACTTAGAATACTAAACGGATACATAGAAGGTTTTTGCACACAAGTTCCACATATGTAGCCAAAGCTACCTCATATTTCATATCACATAAAAGCTCGCTCTCAAGCTAATCACTGGTCTGCTCACACAAGCTGACAGTCAAGACGTAGCTACACAGGCTGCTCACACAAGCTGTCAGGTATCCGCAACACATGTTAGACTACCTAGCCACCAGTAGGACGTACATGACTAGCACCCGGATCATATAATCATATACATACATGGGGTCCTAATGACATGTCACTTGTATCCTATTCTATTCCTAAGGTTCAAACGGGATTTTCTCTTTTATTGGAACTTGTCGAATGTTTTCATTGAATCAATTATACAATTCATATAACATTAATGCATTAAAAATATGATCATAACCGGGATGTTACAACTCTCATGGCCCCCTTAGGGATTTTACAATTCATAGACATCAACACATTCATAAAATAATTATTTCTACTTCAGATTTGTAGTCTCGAAACTACTATTCTGACTAGGCCCAAAATCGGGATGTTACAACTCTCCCCCCTTAGGGATTTTTGTCTCCGAAAATCTTATCGATAAAAAGGTTTGGGTACTATTTTCTCATGGCCTCTTCAGGTTCCCATGTAGCCTCTTCAACCCCATGTATTTGGCACAAAATTTTCACAAGGTCGATGCTTTTATTTCTCAATTGTTTGACTTCCTGAGCTAAAATCTTAACTAGCTCTTCGCCATAAGTCATATCTGGTCGAATCTCAACCTCTATCGGTGAAATCACATTTGAAGGGTCTGATCGGTATCAGCGCACAGAGACACATGGAACATATCATGAATCTTTTCCAACTCAGATGGCAAAGCTAGCCGATATGCTACCGGCCTTATCCTTTCAGTAATCTCATACGGTCTAATAAAACGCGGACTTAACTTGCCCTTCCAGCCAAATCTAAGAACTTTCTTCCACGGAGACACTCATAGGAATACCTTATCACCGGCCTAAAACTCAATCTCTTTATGCTTTCAATTTGCGTAGGATTTTTGTCTATTCGAAGTTGCTTTCAAACAATCAAGAATTTTCTTCACTTTTTCTTCACTTTTTCTGACTAGATCGACCCCATGGATCTGATTCTCTCTGAGTTCAGTCCAATACAACGATGTCCGACACTTAAGACTGTACAATGCCTCATAAGGTGCCATTTTCAAACTCGACTGAAAACTATTATTGTAAGCAAATGTTACCAAAGGTAGATATTTTTCCCAACTAGCCTCGAATTCAAGAACAGAACATCGGAGCATATCCTCAAGAATTTGAATTACTCGCTCAAACTAACCATTAGTTTGCTGGTGTAAAGCGGTACTAAAGTTTAACTTTGTACCCAAAGCTTCTTACAACTTTTTCCAAAACCACGAAATGAACCTCAGATCTCTATCTGATATAATCGAGATAGACACTCCATGCAATCTAACAATTTCACCAATGTACAAACCAGCTAACTTATCAAGTGAGTAATCAGTACGTACCGGAATAAAATGATTTGACTTCGTTAGCTTGTCAACCACAACCCAAATGGTATCTTTCTTTTTCGGTGTCAAGGGTAAGCCCGTCACAAATTCTATAGTGATTCTATCCCATTTCCTCTCGGGAACCATCACAAACTGAAGTAAACCCGAAGGTACTTGGTGTTCAACTTTTACTTGCTGGCAAATTAGACATCTCGAAACAAACTTGAAAATATCTCTGTTCATACCTGGCCACTAATACAATTTCTTCAAGTCGTTATACATTTTCGTACTATCAAGGTGAACTAACAAATAACCACTGTGTGCCTCATGCAAAATCTTCTGAATCAACCCGGTATCTTTGGGAACGCAAATCCTATCTCGGAACATTAAACACTCATCGGAACCAATCTGGAAATCTGATTCAATACCCAATTCACACTGGACTCATTTAGCTTGTAAATCATTGTCACATTTCTAAGCTTCACAAATCTACTGAAGAAATGTCGGTCTAGCCTCAACTCAGCTAGAATTGAATTGTCATCGGTTAAAGTCAACTGGATGTTCATAGCCTTCAAAGCAAACAACGAATTTCTATTTAAAGCATCGATGACCACATTCGCCTTTCCCGGATGGTAGTCAATCACTAACTCATATTCTTTTAACAACTCCAACCATCTCCTTTGCCGTAAATTCAAATCCTTTTAAGTCATTAAGTACTTTAAACTTTTATGATCGGTATAGACATGACATTTCTCACCATACAAATGATGTCTCCAAATCTTCAATGCAAACACATTGGCGGATAGCTCTAAATCATGTGTTGGATAATTTTTCTCATGCAGTTTCAATTGCCTCGAGGCATAAGCTATCACTTTACCTTCTTGCATAAGCACACAACCCAATCCATTCAAGGATGCATCACTATAGACCACAAATTCTTTTTTCGGCTCAGGTTGTACTAAAACTGGTGTCTCAATCAACAATGCCTTCAACTTCTTAAAACTCTGTTGACACCTTTTTGACCATTCGAACTTGACATCTTTTTGTAGCAACTTTGTCATCAGAGTAGCAATCATGGAAAATCCTTTAACAAACTGTTAGAAGTAACCAGCTAAACCCAAAAAGCTTCTAACCTCGGATACATTTCTCGACGGTTTCCATTCAACAATAGCATAAATCTTACTTGGGTCAACTCAAATACTGTCATCCAAAACAATATGCCCTAAAAATTCGACCTCTTTAACCCAAAACTCACTTTTACTAAACTTAGCATAAAGTTGTTTGTCTTTCAAAGTTTGTAAAATAGTTCTCAAGTGCTCAGTATGTTCGGACATCTTGGGAATAAATCAGTATGTCATCAATAAAAACAACTACAAACTTATCCAAATATGGTCAGAAAACTCGGTTCATCAAGTTTATAAAAATAGTAAAAGCATTCGTTAAACCAAAAGGCATAACCAAAAATTCATAGTGACCATACCTCGTCCGAAATGCAGTTCTCAGCACATATGAGTCTTTAACTCTCAACTGATAGTAACCGGACCTCAAGTCTATCTTTGAAAACCATGTGGCCCCTTTCAATTGGTCGAACAAATGATCTATTCTCAAAAAATGATACTTATTATTTATGGTCACTTTATTGAGTTGTCGATAATCAATGCAAAGTCTCATAGAGCCATATTTCTTTTTCACAAATAATATTGATGCCCCCCACAGAGAAAAGCTAGGTCTCGCAAAACTTTTATCCGTCAACTCTTGCAACTGAACTTTCAACTCTTTTAATTCTGTTGGAGCCATCCTGTACGGAGCAATCGAAATAGGAGCAGTGCTAGGAACTAACTCAATACCAAATTCAACTTCTCTAACTGGAGGCAATACGAACAAGTCTTCCGGAAACACATCCGAATACTCACATACTACTGGGACTGACTCAATCTTTAACTCAGACACTTTGGTATTCAACACAAAGGCAAGATAAGATTCACACCCTTTTCTCATGTACCTTTGAGCTGTCATAGAAGAGATCACAACTGATAATCTATCTGATTCCTCTGATTCAACTCGAAGAATATCACCACTTTCACATTTTAATTCAATAGTTGTTCTTTCACAATTTACTACCACATCATGAATGGTCAACCAATCCATACCAAGAATTACATCAAATTCATCAAATGACAAAAGCATAAGATTAGCTGGCAAATAGTACCCTCTAATCGTCAAAGGACAATTTTTACATACTTTGTCAATTAACACATGTTTGCCTAGAGGGTTCGACACTTTTATCACAAATTCTATAAACTTAACAAACTTATTCATACTAGATACCAATTTTATACAAACATACGAATGGGTTGATCCCGGATCAATCAAAGCAACAATATGAGTATCATAGAAAGAAAAAATACCCGTAATCATATCAGGAGATGAAGCCTCTTCGCGAGAGCTAATGGCATAAGTCCTCGCAGGTGCTCTACCCTCGGGTCTCACATTCGAATCTCTAGGTGCACTCATGCTACTTGCTCCATTTTCTGGATTTCCCTATGGCCTCCCTCTAGCAGCAGTATTACCAAATTTCACACTCTGAAGTTTTTCTTTCTCAACCATATCAGGGCAATCTTTGATAAAGTAATCATGTGAACCGCACTTGAGACATGCCTGGTTATTCATCCAGCACTCACCGGGGTGACGTCAACCACAATGTGGACATTTCGATCTACTTGGTCGAACATTGCCAACACTGGCAATCGAAGTGGTTTGAGCTTTCAAACCCAAATACTGCTTATTCCAATTTCTGTTTGAGAGCCCAACAGAAGCATTGAAATGAGAATAGAAATCCCTCGACTTCTTTGATGGAGACTAAAACGACTTACTCATAGGTCTAT
Source organism: Gossypium arboreum (assembly GCF_025698485.1). NCBI lineage: Eukaryota > Viridiplantae > Streptophyta > Magnoliopsida > Malvales > Malvaceae > Gossypium > Gossypium arboreum. The sequence goes on from NC_069080.1 coordinate 103,865,495, forward strand.
TCTTTGAGTCTCTAGCTTCGATCTCGGCTTTTCTTTTCTCTTTAGCCAATTCATCTACCTTACAAGCTCTCTCTACATGCACAACGAATTCTTTCAGTTCAAGAATGCCAACCAATAATCAAATGTCTTGGTTCAACCCATCTTCAAATCTCTTACAAATGATTGCTTCAGTCAAAACACATTCTCGAGCGTATTTGCTCAGTTTCACAAATTCACGCTCGTACTCCGTTACTGTCATTCGACCCTGTTTTAACTCAAGAAATTCCTTTCTTTTTTGATCGATAAACCTCTGGCTAATGTACTTCTTACAGAACTCTTATTGGAAAAACTCCCAATTAACTCTCTCCCTTGGTACAACTGACACAAGGATGTTCCACCATTGATAAGCTGAGTCTCTTAGAAGTTACACAACATATTTCATACATTCTTCAGGTGTGCAAGACAACTCATCGAATACCCTGATAGTGTTCTCAAGCCAGAACTCTGCTCTTTTGGGATCATCATTTATATTAGCTTGGAATTCTTCGACTCCTTGTTTACGAATTCTATCAACTAGAGGCTTATTCATTCTTACCATTTCCACAACTTGAGGGCTATAGGGACAAGTTGAAGATTAGGTGGGGGTGGAGGGGCTTGAGCGTTCGGGTTCGTTCGAACGAACTCCGTATACCATGCATTCATCATATGGAGAAGGACTTCCCTATCCCCTTCTCCTCCTCCCTAACTCACACTTACGGGTCTACTTTCAACTAACACTGCCTCTTGAATAGGAGCTGGCACATTACTATTTACATCATCTGCCATGGCTCGGTCGGGATCCATTTACTATATGAAAACACATTTTTAAAATTGTCAGGAGTCGTCACACTATCACAATATATATGGCATGTATAGCTAGACTCTTACACGTACTATGCTAGTCTGAGAATCGACTAAATTGTAGCTCTGATACCACTAAATGTAACACCCCTTACCCGTATTTAATGTCGAAATAGGGTACAACACATTACCTGACTTAAACATGAGCAATCATACAAAATCGGGACATAAAAATGCGCTCAATTTAAAACCATTCATATATATGCATATTGTCCCTTATACAGGCCTACGAGGCTCAAAACATTCATTGGGAGTGGTTTGGGACTAAACTGAGAACTTTTGAAAATTTTTACAATATCTAAATAATTTTCATGCTTTGGAGGGTTACACGCTAGTGTGGGTAGGCCATGTGGTGACACACGCCCATGTGGCTTGGGATACGCCCATGTCCTCAGCCTGTGTAACTCTCTATTTATGACATAATCAACAAAATAGGGTCACACGGCCAAGGCACACGCCCATGTGCTAAGCCGTGTGGGTGATTTAATTTTTCATAATTTTTCCTAAAATAGATGTAGACTTCACACGCCCTGGGCCGTGTCTTTCACACGGCTGAGACACATGGCCGTGTCTTTGCACGTGTGGCTAATTCGAAGCTAAAATTTATAAAACAGGGGACACACGACCAGATCACACACTCATAGGACAAGCCGTGTGACACAAATGGCCTAGACACACGCTCGTGTGTCTTCCCATGTGGACAAAAATAAGACTATTTACCAAGCTTTTTGTCCACCCTTACTTGCAATAACCTACACAACATCAAACCTTACCAATCCAAGTATATACACACATAACCAATTCAGCCACAACCAAAACATCCACACATTAATTACATGCTATTTTCTATCATCTACAACATCTCATATTTATCATCACAAATCAAGCAATAACCACATCCATGAAAGGCATCATCATATGTATATACACTGAACCAATATTAGACAATACCAAATGACTATTTACAAAATGAATCAATTACCATTACAAGGCAACACAGTCAAAACCATTTTTTTGAAAAGGGGGTCGACTTTTTATTTAAAATGAAAATGGGAGTCGCCACCGATTTTTTTGAGGTGTGATCGGATCACTTAGTAATTTGGTCGTTTTAATAAAATATTTTGATCTACTAAAACAGCGATTTTGGTCTACGAAATTAGAGAAAAATGAGTTCGGGAGTCAGTTACGTACGAGGGAGGATTAGTACCCTCGTAACATCCAAAGTTGGTATCTAATTGATTAATTAATGTCTTAATGTCGAATATTGAAAATTCAAAAAGAATTAGAAATATGATCCTTTTTTGTTAACGTTAACTTTTTAAAAAAAAAAATGCTTGAATTAGATTGAAATGAGCATCAAAGGCCTACTTGTCCCGCGATAACAATATGCCACATCCCATAAGTTAGGATGCGACACTTGAACCCTCGAGGACAAGTTTGCCTTTAATTTTTATTTAAAACTTAGGTATTTTAGAATTAAAAGGATGTTCAGTTGTTTAGATTTAATGAGAAGATAGAAACCCCGCAAGTTAGGGTACAACTTCTCGAATTTCCAAAAACGAAACATTGCCTTATTTTTAAAATTTTCTTTTTTGAATAATAGCAATTACAAAACTTAATCGATGTGCATTTATTTTTGTTGAAATACAATAAGATGACCCATTATTTAAAAAAATTAAACATGACTTTTGAAGTGATTTTAATGAAATATGATGGAATGATAATATAGAACATGGAAGAATTATTTATGAATAAAATGTTACACAAATGAATGACAATAAAATGAAAATACGAATTAACGAATGGTAATACACGTAATGGCTATGATCACACAACACATGTCACTTTAATATCAATATTAACGATCAAAGAAAACGAAACAAAATAATATATAAAACAATTTAAAGTAAATAATATAAAACAATTTAAAATAATCAATATGTAAAACAAATTAAAATAAATAATATACAAAGCAATTTAAAGTAAATAATATATAAGACACTTTAAAATAGCATATAAAAGAGTTCAAGATAAATAATATGTAAAAAGAAATTTAAAATAAATAATATAAAAAAGGTTTAAAAACAAAAGACATATATATAAAAATATAATTCAAAATAAATAATATATAATAGTTTAAAATAAATAATATATAAAATTTAAAATGGATAATAGTTTAAAATTAGTAATAAGTGTAAAACTTAAAATAAATAATAATGAGACAATTTAAAATATATAACATATGAGAAAAAAAGGTTCAAAATGAATAAATAACAAATTTGCGAAAATAAATTGAAATCAAACAGATTTGGGACTAAATTAGGACAAAAATGAAATTAGAAGTAAAAATTATAATAAAATAAACAAAGAAAGACCAACATGACAGGGTGCAAAAAGGCAGAGGACCAAATAGGCAAAAAAACCCATCCCTAGACATGCGTCCCTTCCCCAGAGGATCAGTGAGCAAGGGACCAAATTGAAACTTGCAAAAACATTCAGTGGTCAAATTTTAAAAAAAATTTAAAAAAAAAGGATCAAACTGAAGCATGTCGCAAAAGCGGAGGGACCACGCGTGTAAATAACCCAGAAAATGGGAACATGCGGATCCCCCTCCCTGAAACGGGTCGGTCGGATTCCCTCAAAATGACGCCATTTTGGCATCAAGGGGCCAAATGAAACGGCACTGTTTCATGCCTCTTATTTAAGCCCAATTTTTTTGATTTTTTATATTTCAGCCCTCACCCTAAATAAACATCTGAAAAACCTCTCAACTCTCTCCTTTTCTCTCCCTAATGTCTGGCCTATGGGTTTCCCGGCGTCTGTCGCACTGCCGCCGAGGCTAGTGGCCAACATTGCGCAAAAAACATTTCTAGCCCCCGTTTTAAGAAGAGTTGGAAGGCCAAGCCTTTTCAACCCAAAAGATCGAAAAAAGGTCCCTTGCCCCCTTTTAAACCCAACTTCGGCGATGAAGAAAGAATCTCCGACGATGTGGTCACGAGGCATTCAGGTGAGCCTTTTATTCCCTTTTTCTTTTTATTCTTTTTTATTTAAAATAGATTTGTAAAAAAAATAAAATATAATAAAAAGAAACAAGAAAACGAAAAGAAACAAAAAAAAGATCAAAACAACACCTTTTAGAAACTTCTATTCTGCTTTTGATTTACTAGTGTGCGTAAAAAAATACAAAGAGATATTGTGGCTTTTTTATAGCCGAATTGAAGCCGTTATCATTGTTTTTTTTGTTCTTTTCTTCATTGTTTGCTATTGCTATTTGTTTTTCTTTGTTTGTCCTCTTTTGCTTGCGTGTTCTCCTTGCTTTGCAGGTGACAGAGAACATCAGAAGCATGCTGCGATGGTGGCGTCTTGAGGAGGCCTGATAACGATACAGCAGCGTGAAATGACGACGAGTTGAAGTCAAAAGGGGGCTAGGGTTTTTTTGTGTTTTGTTTAGGTGTTGGGCTAATTGGGCTTTTAGGGTTTTAATTTTTTGGCTTGTAATTGGGTTTTAATTGGGCTGTGTAAATTGGACTATTGTTTGTTGGACATTTTATTATGTTTATTTTAGGTTTTATTTTATCTCTATCCCAGGCCAAAATTAGCCTATTACAGTTGTCCCTCTTTGCTCGTTGACTTGTAACGTGAATGGAGCAAAGACTTCATAAAAGGACAAATTTGCCTGGTCATGCTGAATCTTGACTTTTTGGTGCTTCTTTTGTTCTAATAGCCTGATTCCATCCCGTTGCATCTTCAGGGGTATAGGAATTAGTGCTTCAATCCACTCCACTAAAACTTCAGGGAGATAAGAATTGGTAATTTCAACTTGCTCCACTGCAACCTCAGGGAGATGAGATTTGTAATTTGTAGCCCTAATCTGTTCCACTGCAACTTCAGGAAAATAAGACTTGTAATTTCAACTTGTTCCACTGCAACTTCAGGGAGATAAGACTTGCTTTCTTCAATCTGCTCCACTGCAACTTCATGAAGATGAGATTTGTAATTTGTAACCTTAATTTGATCCACTGCAACTTTAGGGAAATAAGATTTGCTATCTTTAGTCTGCTCCACTGCAACTTCAGGAAGATAAGACTTGCTTTCTTCAATCTGCTCCACTGCAACTTCAAAGAGATGAGATTTGTAATTTGTAGCCTTAATCTGTTCCACTGCAACTTCAGGGAAATAAGATTTGTTATCTTCAAAGAGATAAGATTTACTTTCTTCAATCTGCCCCACTGCAATTTTAGGGAGATCAGATTTGTAATTTCTAGCTTTAATCTATTCCACTGCAACTTCAGGGAAATAAGATTCGCTATCTTTAGTCTACTCCACTGTAACTTCAGGGAGATAAGACTTGTTGTAACTTCAACCTGCTCCACTATAACTTTAGGGAGATAAGGTTTATAGCTTTAATCTGCTCTACTGCAACTTCAGAGAGATAAGATTTGCTATCTCTGATCTATTCCACTGTAACTTCAGGGAGATAAGATTTGTAATCTGTTCCACTACAACTTTAGGGAAATAAGATTCGCCGTCTTCAGTCTGCTCCACTGCAACTTCAGGGAGATAAGGTTAGTAGCTTCGATCTGCTCCACTGCAACTTCAGGGAGATAAAATTCACTATATTAGATTTCAATCCATCCACTGCATCTTTAGGGGTATGGGATTTGTAACTTCATTAATCTATTACACCATTCTATGGGTAACATGACCTGTAAAATTCATTTTATAGGCCTATCTTTGTGGCAAATGATTAGGATGTTATGATCAAAATGGATCAAATGCTCCTAACTAGATGTATATGTATGATGAATGCAGAATGTCATGAGAATAATCCTTTTTTAATGTTTGGGTTTTCATTGCTCGTTGTTCATCAAGGTTCTATCACTGACGTATTACCCTGCCTTCTTGTTCAGCTGGTATCTTTGACAGAAAACTCGAAGAATAATCACAATTTGGGCTATTATTTCCCCAATGTTTCCAACCCTTGAATTTGGTTAGTTCTGACTAGTGGTCCCATTTTAGGTCCTCGTACTATTTAGAAACTCTTCAAAGCAATATGCAGAACTCCTTTTGTTTCAATATTATCAATCCAATAATCGTTGTTTCAATGAAAAATGCTTGAAAAGATTATCACAATGGACAAGATGGAATTTTACTGAGAGCAAAGCTTGAAATGAATAAAGTAATCAAGATAGAAAATTTTGCTAAGATATTAAATGAATAAAATGAAAATAGGTGCCCCAGATATCGTAGCATGAGCTTCTCTGTACAAAACTTCTCGAGGACCTTTGGGACTTGATGTGTATTCAAAAGGCCTAGAGTACTTCGTTGATGCCCCAAGATGTAGCATCCCTCCTTCTTGTTAATTCAGAGAAGACAAGACAACCTTATGCCCCATTTTTTTATTAAAACTTGAATTGCCCATTCCTGGGTTTTCAACTCAAAACCCCTTTGATCACAAGGCGCCCTTTTACGGGTTTTTGCCTTGACCTCTCCTTTTCTTTTTCTTCTTTTTTCTCTTTTTTTATTTTATATTTTTTAACGAAATATTTCTTGATTTGAACTCATAGGATTAGGCAAGTCCTTGTTATCCTTCCTGGTCAATAATCAATGTTTTTCCATATAAGGCCTTCTTTACCATACAAAATCCTTCCCAATTTGGCATCCACTTTCTTTTGAAGTCCTTTTGTATGGGAAGGATTAGGTCCCTAACATGGAATTCTCTAGGGTGAACCTTTTTGGTAAGCTCGCATCATTTGTTTTTTTTTTGGTACATTTGACCATGACGGATAGCTTTTGACCTTTCTCTTCAAATGGGGTTGGATCCATTCTGCTTCATCCAAAAACTTAGAGAAAAGGAATCTCAAGTTCCATGGGAAAAAATTCCACAAACCAAAGAGAAAAGCATTGCCTCGGTAGAGGTTTTGACTGATATTCGACTTCTCATGCCAATCTTTGTAGGTCTCAGTCATTTTCCCCACGGTCTTCTTAATGTTTTTATTGGTTGTCTCAACTGCACCGCTCACTTTTAGGTGATATAGTGACGAGTTGTGGTGTTTGATCTTGAACTGACTATAAACTTTTGATATCGTATTATGGTTTAAGTTCAGCACATTGTCAGATGCAATCTTTTCTGGCATTCCATATCGACATATGATTATTTTTTTTGTGAATTCCGACTTTATGACATTAGCGTATGAAGCAGGTTCCACCTACTTAGTGAAGTAATGGACAACTACATAGATGAATCAATGCTCGCTAGAAGCTTTTGGCAAGATCGACCCAATGACATCCATGCCCTACATAGAGGAAGACCATAGATTCCACTAACTCTTTGTAAGGTAGGATCTGTTTCTCATATTGTTCTACCATCCTTAATGAACCAGGAGATGAGCTACAGTCCTGGTCATCTTCAAAGTCCTGAGGTTTCTCTGGACACATATCTTGCTCAAAAGGAGGTTCTGAGTCAATAGCAGTGTCGCTCATATCATTGATATTTAGAGCCCTGTTATAGGGATGAAGAAAAATCTAAAGAACGAAAGAGTCTAAGAATAATTATTTATATGGTACAATTATGAACGAAATGAATAATAATAAAAAATTTGCTCAGAATGAGGCAAAAAGATGCATTTTATTTGAAATAAAGATGTTGGACATAAGCTTATTTCACAAAAGGATTTTTATTGCTCCTGGGCTTAGAGTAATAAGCGTGTTTTGAATATTACTCTGAATTAGCTCTAAAAAATACAGGGATCTCTTCCACAGTCTCATTGTTTAAAACACTTTCAGGTATGTAAGGGTAAATACTTGAAAAATTCTTTTCCCCTGTTCCCTCTTTGGACATGGTGTTAATGTTCAGATTCCTCAATATTCGTTCTGAGCCCTTGACTTCTTCTAAGAATTCCAACTCTTTATTATCCATTAGACTCTGTACCAAAGCTTTGAATTCAGCGCACTCCTGGATTTCATGACCTTCTTCAACGTGGAACTCACAGTAGCTCCTTATCCCTTTTGATCTCTTCTTCGAATTCTGAATGATTAATCCCATGTCTATCATTTGTTTCAAAACCTATTTCAGTGGGGTCTTTGCTTCTGTGACATTGGTTTTGATTCTCTTTCCTCCACTCTCAATTATCACGTTTACCCTTAGGTCTGAATGACTGGGTAACAGATTTCATGCCATATTAAGTCCTGATGGATTGTCGAATTTCACGATACCCATCTTGATGAACCTTTCGATTAATTTTTTAAAAGTGGTGTAATTCTCAATTGAGTGTCCCATTATTCCTGCATGATACTCGCATTGAGCATTCGCATCATACCATTTTGGGAACGGAGGTTGCACAGGTTCTGAATAGAATGGAGATACCACATTCGTACTAAACAGATTCTGATACAGCTCTTTATATGTCATCAAGATAGGTGTGAACTGGAGTCTTTCTGTGTTTGGCCTCGAGTTGGATTCTTGCCTGAAGAGGCCTTGATAGCTAGTAGTTACGACCCTCGACTGGCCTATAGTGACCGATTTGGAATACCCTTTATTGTACATGCTCATGTTATTCACTTCATTTTCCCTGTTCTTCAGAGTTGATCTTTTGGCGCTTCCCCCCATATCTATCTTCCCATTTCTCACTGCATTTTTAATCATCTCGTCGGACATTACTATATATGAAAAGCTCATGGTAGCACTTCCCAACATATGATTAATGAACGGGGCTTTTAGAGTGTTGATGAAAAGCATTATTGTTTCTTTTTCTAGAAGATGTGGTTGGACTTGCGTTGCCACCTCTCTCTATCTTTGGGCATATTGCCTGAAGCTCTGACTTGGTTTCTTTTCCATATTCTACAATGTGATTCTGTTGGGTGTCATGTCTGTCACATGACTATATTACTTCATAAAAGCCTGTGCCAAGTCCTTTCATAAATTGATTTTGGCACGGCTCAGTTGGTTGTACCATTTGGCAGCCGGCCCAATCAGACCATCTTGGAAGCAATGAATTAACAGTTGATCATTATTTAACATATCCTGTTATTCTTCGACAGAACATCGTAATGTGAGCTTTAGGACAACTAGTCCCATTATACTTTTCAAATTCTGGAGTCTTGAATTACGGCGGGAGTACTAGATCTAGGACCAAACTCAGATCCTTGGTGTCAACCCCGCAATGGTAATCAGCATTCTCCATTGCTTTGAGTTTTTCTTCTAATCACCTACCGATCTTCGAGTTGTGGTAGTTCCACCCTTGCTTTTTCTAGTTCTACCATTTCGTCTAGATCAAGAACTACAGGATTAGTTGGATTGTCCCCTGAATTGGAACTTGAGCTTGTTAGGTAGTTCATTAGTACGAAGTCTGATATTGTTGAGGTCTGATAGTAACGGGCGCCCCTTTTGGATGCGCATCTAGTTAGGCCTGGGTGCTTATTAGGGTAAAACTTGGGGGATAGATGGGGTCTTCATTATTGTTCCCTGAGTTAAACGCAATGCTCTTCCCTTTTTCACGTTCTATAGCCAACAACTGCGCCAATTGGCTTATCATACTATTTTGGGATTCTTGCATTTGTTCCCTCATGTCTTGTTGAATTTTGGCCAATTGTTCTTGCATCTGTGCTTGCAATTGATCTTGCATATCTCTTTGCATTTGTTCTAATCTTTCCAATCTCTGATCCATTGCCTTGGTTTTGCAGCGGGTACTGTAGAGATATTTAGTTGGTAAACTCTCGTTGGTTTCTAGGGTAACTATCATAATTTTAATTAATTAGGGTCCTTTTGTGAAATTTAATGCATATGATGAAATACAATGCAGATGCATGAAATGAATGCAAAAAAGAGGCGTTGATTTTGATTCAATTCTGTTAGAACAACTTTACTAGAAAAAAATTTCTTTACATAAAACGGATATATATTCAGCCTTGTCCTAATACTCAAAGTGAAGATATCGGTCCTTTTCTTCGTATCCAGATGTCAAGATCAAATCTCGCGAACTCTTCAAAGGTGTGCCTCCTCTATCTCCTTTTTACTTGATCCGGGCTGCGACCCATTGCTCACTCATCCTCGTGTTGCTGGTTAGCTTCCTTAAGAAAGTCGGAACGTTGATGGCTCTCAAATAATCTTTTCCAGCTTGAATCCTTGGGCAATGAAGCAAATTCGTGTACTCATTTGTCAGACTATCACCCTTCCCTCGTTATGTTTTCTCGGACCATATTCAGATGACTGCATTGTCTTTCACTTTATCAAGCAATCCATTTTCCATTAGAAGCTCTCTATTTAGCAACTGAACATAAATCAACACCTCTTTTCTATGATGAAAATGCAATGCAATCATAACCAAAACAAAATGAAACAGGTTTGTACAAAGAAAAAGCAAGCAAAAAAGAAACAAATAGAGCACCTATTCGGGTGAACACTTGGGTTTAGTATGGTTTTACCTAAGGTGGGCTCTTAAGGCTCGTTATATGCGGTTCGGTTCTAAAGTGAAGGTACTTGAACCGGCAAATTCCTCGATCCTTACCCATTATAGGCTCATACGGACCAAATTCAGTTCAAGAGAATACATTTCCCTATGGCTATACGGAGATGAAAATCTCATAAAGACATAGGTACGGATGTATTCCGAAAGCAATCCACTATCCTATACGGAGGTGAAAACCTTAGAAGGAATAGTTTCTCACTCCCACTTAAAAAGGTAAAATCGACCGATTTATGTAATGCAATATGTGGAGATGTTTCAACAGGCTCAAATATATTATGGCAAACGACAGATGCAACGAAAAGATTCGTAAATTCAAATCAGATTTTCAAATTTCGACAAAAAGATAGAAATTAATCAATTTATTGCCTGACTCTCTCATTTTATTCCCCAGTGGAGTCACCAACCTGTCGAAACCATTTTTTTGAAACGAGGTCGACTCTTTATTTAAAATGAAAATAGGAGTCGCCATCGATTTTTTTGAGGTGCGATCGGATCACCAAGTAATTTAGTAATTTTAATAAAATATTTTGATTTACTAAAACAACGATTTTGGTCTACGAAATTAGAGAAAAATGAGTTCTAGAGTCAATTACGTACGAGGAAGGATTAGCACCCTCGTAACACTCAAAATTGGTATCTAATTGATTAATTAATGTCTTATTGTCGAATGTTGAAAATTCGGAAAGAATTAGAAATACGATCCATTTTTGTTAACGTTAATTCTTTTTAAAAAACGCTTGAATTAAATTGAAACGAGCTTCAAAGGCCTACTCGTCCCGCGATAACAATATGCCACATCTCGTAAGTTAGGATGCGACACTTGAACCCTCGAGGACAAGTTTGCCTTTAATTTTTATTTAAAACTTAGGTATTTTAAAATTAGAAGGATGTTCGGTTTTTTAGATTTAACGAGAAGATCGAAACCCGGCAAGTTAGGATTCGACTTCTCGAATTTCCAAAAATGAAACATTACCTTATTTTTAAATTTTCTTTTTTGAATAATAGCGATTACAAAACTTAATCGATGTGCATTTATTTATGTTAAAATACATTAAGATGACCCATTATTAAAAAAAATAATTTAAACATGACTTTTGAAGTGATTTTAATGAAATATGATGGAATGGTAATATAGAACATGGAAGAATTATTTATGAATAAAATGTTACGAAATGAATGACAATAATATGAAAATACAAATTAACGAATGGTAATACACGTAATGGCTATGATCACACAACACATGTCACTTTAATATCAATATTAACGATCAAAGAAAATGAAACAAAATAATATATAAAACAATTTGAAGTAAATAATATAAAACAATTTAAAATAATCAATATGTAAAACAAATTAAAATAAATAATATACAAAGCAATTTTAAAGTATATAATATATAAGACACTTTAAAATAGCATATAAAAGAGTTCAAGATAAATAATATGTAAAAAGAAATTTAAAATAAATAATATACAAAACGATTTAAAAACAAAAGATATATATAAAAATAATTCAAAATAAATAATATATAATAGTTTAAAATAAATAATATATAAAATTTAAAATGGATAATAGTTTAAAATTAAGTAATATGTGTAAAACTTAAAATAAATAATAATGAGACAATTTAAAATATATAACATATGAGAAAAAAAGGTTCAAAATGAATAAATAACAAATTTATAAAAATAAATTGAAATCAAACAGATTTAGGACTAAATTGGGACTAAATTAGGACAAAAATGAAATTAGAAGTAAAAATTATAATAAAATAAACAAAGAAGGACCAAAATGAAAGGGCGCGAAAGGGCAGAGGACCAAATGGGCAACAAACCCATCCCTAGACACGCGTCCCTTTCCCAGAGGATCAGTGAGCAAGGGACCAAATCGAAACTTGCAAAAACATTCAGTGGTCAAATTTTAAAAAATTAAAAAAAATGAAAAAGGACCAATATGAAGCACGCCGCAAAAGCGGAGGGACCACTCACATAAATAACCCAGAAAATGGGAACACGCGGATCCCTCTCCCTGGAGTGGGTCTGGTCGGACTCCCCCAAAACGACGTCGTTTTGGCATCATAGGGGCCAAATGAAACGGTGCCATTTCATGCCTCTTATTTAAGCCCAATTTTTTTTATTTTTTATATTTCTGCCCTCACCCTAAAAAAAATCTGAAAAACCTCTCAACACTCTCTTTTCTCTCCCTCATGTCCGGCCTATAGGTTGCCCCAACATCCGTCGCACCGCCTCTATGGCCAGTGGTCAGTGTTGTGCAAAAAACGTTTCTAACCCCCGTTTTTAGAAGTGTTGGAAGGCCAAACCTTCTCAACCCAAAAGATCGAAAAAAAGGTCCATTGCTCCCTTTTAAACCCAACTTCGGTGATGGAGAAGGAATCTTCGACGATGTCGTCACGGGGCGTTTAGGTGAGCCTTTTATTCCCTTTTTCTTTTTATTCTTTTTTAGTTAAAATAGATTTGTAAAAAATAATAATAATAAAATAAAAATAAAAATAAATAAGAAAACGAAAAGAAACAAAAAAAGATCAAAACAACACATTTTCAAACTTCTATTCTGCTTTTGATTTACTAGTGTGCGTAAAAAAATACAAAGAGATATTATGGCTTTTTTATAGCTGAATTAAAGCCGTTCATCATTGTTTTTTTGTTCTTTTCTTCATTGTTTGCTATTGCTATTTTTTTTCTTTGTTTGTCCTCTTTTGCTTGCTTGTTCTCCTTGCTTTGCTGGTGATAGAGAACGTCAGAAGCATGCTGCGGTGGTGGCGTGCGAGGAGGCCCTGCTGACGTGAGGCATGCGTGAGGCGGAGCGGCAGCTAAAGGCAAAAGGGGGCTAGGGTTTTTTTGTGTTTTGTTTAGGTTTTGGGCTAATTGGGATTTTAAGGTTTTAATTTTTTGGCTTGTAATTGGGTTTTAATTGGGCAGTGTAAATTGGACTGTTGATTGTTGGACATTTTATTATGTTTATTTTGGGTTTTATTTTATCTCTAGCCTAGGCCAAAATTGGGCTATTACAAACACATTTGGCCAAATCATTAATATGACACGTAAACAAAAATACCAAGTCCCTTATATATGCCATACTCAAAATGCTAAATCATAAATATCTAAAGGATTAATTTGATAGTGTGAATCGAGCTCTGACGTCCTTCGATTCTCGAGCTAGCTTGGCGATACTATAAGAAAATGGAAAGGAAGAGGAGTAAGCATAAATCATAGTAAGTTCACATGCAATAATAAACAATATTAAGCAACATTTAGCATGAATATCATACAATTTAACTTAACAAAATCACATATTTATTATCATGGTTTCATAAGCATAACTTTATCATTCTTAATCTTACCAAAAGCTCATCACTTAACAAGCACATTCTTATGAGTTTTTCGTACATACCTGTACCAACTCGTGACTTAACATACTCTTTCTCGTTCTTGACATACCCGTTGAACACTTAGAATACTAAACGGATATACGAAAGGTCTTTGCACACAAGTGCCACATATGTAGCTAAAGCTACCTCATATTTCATATCACATAAAGACTCGCTCTTGAGCTAATCATGGGTCTGCTTACACAAGCTGACGGTCAAGATGTAGTTACACGGGCTACTCATACAAGCTGTCAGGTATCCGCAACACATGTCGGACTACCTAGCCACAGGTAGGACGTTCATGACCAGCACCCGGATCACATAATCGTATACATCACATGGGGTCCTAATGACATGTCACTCTTATCCTATTCTATTCCTAAGGTTTAAAGGAGATTTTCTCTCTTATCGAAACTTATCGAATGTTTTCATCGAATCAATTATACAATTCATACAACATTAATGCATTAAAAATATGATCATAATATTGCACTATTTACACATGAACTTACCTTGGTACAAAATATGGCTAACTAATTCGATTTAGTCCACAATCTTGTTCTTTCCTCGATCTAGGTTCGGACTCCATTTTTCTTGATTATCAAGCTTGAAAGTGACATAACCCTAGGTATGGAGTCCCTTATGAAATTCAGCCAAGGGTTGAGGAAGATGGACAAATTTTGGTTTTGTTTTCCCTTTTTATTCTTTTATTTACAAAATGACCAAAATGCCCTTTTTACTAATCTTTGAAATTTTACCTATTCATGTCCATTTTTGTCCATAAAAATAAAAATTGGTCAAATTTCTATTTAAGGATCTCTAATTAATAATCCATAGCTATTTCATGCTTAAAGCTTCTAGAATCACATATTTTTCAACTTTTGCAATTTAGTCCTAAAAATCAAATTGGACACTCTATCGAAAAAATTTCTTAACTAAACTTTCATACAATCATGCAAACATATTATAGACCTTAATACATTCATAAATTAATTATTTCTACTTCAAATTTGTGATCTCGAAACCACTATTCCAACTAGGCCCAAAATCAAGATGTTACATATTGGGTATACAACTTTTACACTATGTAGCATAATTCAAAAATAGTGGGATTCATGGCCCAAGAAATGGGTAAATGATATATTATCTTTAGCATTACATGATATATGAAAAGCAAATGAGGTTACGAGTCATTTGCCGTTGTAATAAACGACTTAATTATTATTTGATAGAAATTGATTTTTCATGAAGGAATATGTAATGGATACCATGAAATAAAATAGGATCATGTTGGGAGAACAAGTTTATCCCAAAGAGATTAAGGATATCCTATAAAGGTAACACATTTATGACAATGTCATTCGACTAGAACTTATTAATTAGTTTTGTAACTGTATGAAATTAAGGAAGGCTAAATCACGACATTATAATAGAATGATTTCGTGACTAAATAAGTTTATAATTGATATGTGAATATCTAAAACTTAATTATAAATTATTTAAGCTTTAATTACACATGCCCAATCAATCCCTTCGTTACCTCGTTGAAACCAAAAATGAATTGCACTTAAAATCAAATGAATAGAAATGGATAAAAATAATAAAGTTAGAGATATAAGTTACATCCGAATATTAATGTGGTTTCTTATTAAGCATGAAAATGACCTAAGAATTAATTTAAGTTTTGAATTATTATTTAATTAAATAAATTAAATTTGAAAATAAAATAAAATTAATGTCTTTGTGAATCATTGATTATATAAATTAAATATATTTTCTCATACTTTTACGGTAAAGTTGTCATGATTTTAACGAATTAGATTTGGATTGAGAAAATTATTTAGTTAGAAAATTTATTAATTAAAATTAATTTAATAAATAATATTTATTTTGGGAAAAAGAAAAATATGTATTGGATTGGATTAAATTATAAAGTATTAGGTTAAAAGTAGAGGAAGCACATATAATTGGATTCAATACAGGAGACGCCCAAAACCTCTGATAATGTGTATGAGGGAGACAACCCTAGTATAATTAACTAGGGTTAGCTGCCCCTCTCTCTTAGTAGAACTAGTAGCTTGTTATTCTATAAAAAAATACTATTTATATACTACTAATTCAACCAAAATTCTTCCCTCTATCTATAAATAGATGACATTGGTAGGGATTAAAATACACAATTATATACAAATTTTAGATCTTGTTGCTCTGCCTAGAAATGTTTAGAATTTATTTCTAAGTATGAATTTTATTTTCTAGGAATAAAAAATCCACCGGATTCTATTGAGAGAGAGTTTTATCTTCCTACTGAAAGTAAGAAAAATTATTTTTTGTTCTATATTTGATTTATAATTGTTCGAGCTAACACTCGAAGTGATTCGTGATATGAGAATAGTGGAAAAGGTCATTTGGTTGAAAGTCAATAACGTCTAGGATTTATCCCGCACAAAACACATGTTCTTTTCGAGAAAAGTTTATTACAATAAATATCACAAACCGACTCGATTTTCAAATTTTTAATTTTCTATCGTGGCAAAAAACCATTTTCAAGCTGGATTTTTCCAACATAATGGCAGTCAACCAATCTGAAAAGCAAAAGCAAACTTAGCGGTTGCTTCTCCCTCTAAAGGTAAGGGCAAACATGCAAAAATAAATAAGGCTAAGTCCTCTAGGCCACCTAAAGTAGAAAAGAAAAGAACTAAGAAGCCTAAAAACTTATCTAAGTCTAAGTGTTTTTTCTACAATAAGAAAGGGCATTTTAAGTCCAACTGCAAGGAATGGAATGATTACCTAGCCACTAAGGGCAAATGTATGAAATCTTTATGATAAGAATTTGTTTAGTAGAAGATTCAATAGACCACTAGGTCATTGATTGTGGAGCCACTAACCATGTGTGTGTTTCTCTATAGGAGTTTAAGGAAATGAAATATCTTGGAGATGAGAGTATCATTACGGGCTGAAGATGGAACAAGTTTGGTAGCAGAAGCAGTGGCAGATGTACATATTTATTTTGATAATTTTAAGAAGATACTTTGAAATAAATTTCTATATACCTAGTTCAAGAGAAACTTAATTTCTGTTGCATATTTATTTAAAAACAGCTTGACTGTGACTTTTAATAATAGTATTGCAATTTTTGAAAAATTGTACTCTTATCTGTAATAGATGGATGTTAAGTAATCTGTAATTTATCAATTCAAATATGTACACACTATCTGAAATAAATCAATGAATAGAAGACTTAAGACTTCTCACTCTAATGAGGTATACCTTTGGCATTTGAGACTTGATCATATTAACCAAGAAAGAATCACTAGACTTGTAAAGAAAAGATGACACCTTAAGTTTGCTTAAGGAAATTGATCTTCCACAATATGAATCTTGCTTAGAAGGTAAAATGACTAAGCGATATTTTAATGCAAAAATAATGAAGGTTGTTATGTCACACCCCAAATTTGATGGATTTGAGAAGAAGGTGAATAAATGTGAAGGTTACCTATTTTGGCGCACTTGGTAGCATATCTGCCATTTTACAAGCTTTTGGCAAAGTAAAGTTTGGCACATTAAGTATCTGCATGTGAAAGCATCTAAGGATTTCATCTTGAGGTATTCTTCAATTGAAGAAAGAAAATGAAAAACGAAAAACACACCTTATGAAAGTTACCACCAAAGGTATGGTACATCCGGTTTGCTCGAATACTTTGCAAGGTGGGTTTTGTAACGTGATTGATCGAGAGCCAACTAAATGGGATTGACTGGTCAAACAACATCTGCATCAGATTCTATTTTATATTTCTTTCAGTTCTTACAGGGCATTTAAAAGACAATATCTATATACATTCGACACTTGTTAAGATCCATTAAGAGGAACTGAGTATATCTATGGTAAGAAGGAAACATTCAAATAGTTTTTCTTTCTTCTGTTCCACACTCTGGTTCTTTCTCTTAAACCTAAATATCCTTTTTTTCTTAGTTAAATTGGAAGCTAAGGTTTTTGGGCTAATCAATGGATGTTTCAACCTTCTGGTAAGTTTGATAGCTTTGCATGTTATTGTTTTAAAAGAGTAAGGATGTTAAGAAGCATAAATACAATAGGAAGTAATTAGGATGCTATGTATGGGGGTTGTATGTAATTGATATACTAGTAAGCCATTTGTAAAAAGGCTTTTAATGGTAATCCCATATTCTTTTAAACAATTATTGCTACTGATTCAGGAAGGACGATTAGATTTAGAACTTTGAGCTAAAGTAAATG
This sequence comes from Gossypium arboreum, assembly GCF_025698485.1. NCBI lineage: Eukaryota > Viridiplantae > Streptophyta > Magnoliopsida > Malvales > Malvaceae > Gossypium > Gossypium arboreum. Next base: position 103,883,487 of record NC_069080.1, read on the forward strand.
TGAGTTCCAAGTGAGTCTTTATCCTGAATTTTGTATATTAGTTTACAAGGGAAATTTGTATATAAATGTCATTTTAGATAACTGGTAAGTGTATGTATGTGTAAAGTATCGTAAAGATGTTGCATGTCTACAAATGAGGTATATGAGTTACTGCATGAATAAAATGATGTGTGGTATGTAGGTATATAAAATTAGGTATGGAAGAGTATGAAATTGTTAGGAGTGTGAATGAATATAGGTAAGTGTGTTTTATGTTAAATAAGTAACACAATCATTTGCGATGCTTCCAGTAGGGCAAGTATATTGTTAACTGAATTGGTAGATTGCGATATGAAAATATGTGTAAAGTTATTTGGTAGAGACCCATGGAATCATATGACAATGAAAATACTCATGGTGTAGTCTCCGGTAAGATGTAAACCAAACTAGCAGAGCATAACATGAAAATATGTACAAGACCATGTGGGAGAAACTCATGGCACCCTTTAAGATAGTCTGCCAAGACAATAAACACGTAATGTTTTGTAAAGTCTTTGTGGCATATCCGGTAATGCCTATATGGCATATTCTGTAAAGCCTATATAGCGTATTATGTGACGCCTGTATGGCACATTCTGTAACGCCCCTGAGACGAGATTTCGAGTGAGATCAAGGTATGTTTAGGGACTTCTTCATTAGATAGAGTCTGGTTAAGATTGAAAATATCTTTGTTTGAATAGCCTTATGATGAAATTTGAGTATGACCTAAAGGCATTTCTTGAAAAAGTTCTCAACAGTGTCTCTAAAGGATGAATTTGCCATAGTAGTCTATTACTAAAAGAAATTTGGCATATTCATAATTAGTAGTAGTCTAAGTGTTCATCTAATCTATGTTTGTATACGCTATATAAGGAAGTTATCTAAATTATCTGGTATCCGCAAAATCTGAGTAGTTTTCATGCCAGGAATAGAGGTTACCTAAAGTCTAAGTTGTTCGCTAAGTTCGGTTCGCTAAGTTATAATATGGATCAATTTAAGTAATGATTTGACCAGTAACCTAAGAGTTGCCAAGTTCAATATGAGAATCCGTCAAAAATAGGATTTGTACAATGTTCATCTTAAAAGATCAGCTAGTATAAGTTGCCAAGAGTAGTATTTATAAGTTCTCGATCCTGGGGGAAATATTCAACATCCGTCTGGGTGAGAATCCACCGAAGGTGGGTTTGGTATAAATATCTTTCTAAGGAGTGTAAATATTTTCCAAGAAGAATATGTGATCCGCATCAAGTGTTGTAATTTGAAATCTGCCTAATGAGTGGATTGTGTGTAGGTTGGTCAAGTATGGAAGTTGATATATATGTATATGCGCGATATTAGAAAAGTATTTTCCAAAGACAAAAGGGAAATCCATAATCTTGAAATAAGGAATTCAACAACAAATGTTTCAATATAATCTGGGTTAAAACTCTCGTTTGAACTTACAAATGTTTGTTTATGTTGTAGGTTTCACTTTGGGTATGCTAGAAGAGACCAAGCCAGAATTGTTCCAAGGTAGCAGTACGAGTTGCGCCATTATGAATACAGAAAGTACCGTAAGAGCATGGTGCTTAATACATTACACTATGAAGAGTCTATCTTTAGCAAAGTTTTAAGTTGTAATGTCTTATGTTATTTTTCAAAATCTAATGTATTCTTAAATATTTTATTTATTTAGTCTTTTCTTCTGAAGATAGTTAATAAAATAAGAAAAAGTATGTTTTAAAATGGTTATACATCGGTTGTAAAATTTTTGCTAAGTGTTTATGTGTTGTAACATCCGATACTTGGATCCAGTGATTTGGGTCAGGTAAAGGGTGTTACACATTAAATCCTTAGAACTAACAATGATGTATGTAACCCCATGAATGTTAATGTACGAGGTGGTTATGATTATTATGTAACTTTTATAGATGATTATTCCAGATATTAGTATATGTACCTAATGCATAAAAAAAGTGAAACATTTTGATAAATTCAAGAACTTTCATGAAAAAGTGGGGAAACAATCATGGTTACCCATAAAGACACTTTGATCTAGTCAATTTGGGAAATACTTATTGGATGAGTTCTTAGGATACCTTGTAAAGAATGAGATATTATCCCAATTAACTGCACCGAGAACTCCACAACGGAATAGGCATGATAGAGAGAATGAATCAAACCTTATTAGACATGGTTCAATCAATGTTAAGTTATTCATAATTGCCAATATCCTTTTGGGGATATGTTTTACAAACGACTTATGACATTTTGAATGATGTACCAACTAAGATCGCACCTAAAACTGCCTACGAATTGTGGCACAACAAGAAGTCAAGCTTAAATTATTTTAGGATTTGTGGATGCCCAGCCCATATATTGAATAAAGATGCAAGGAAGTTGGATTCACGGACAAAATTGTGCATGTTTGTGGGATATCCTAAAGGAATAAATGGTGGTTTGTTTTATAACTCGAAAGAGAAAACAATTATGGTGTCAATTCATGCTACCTTCATTGAGAAGAGTTACATGAATGACTTTAAACCTACAGTAATAGTTTTGGAGCGAACTCCTATAGTAGACTTGTAAATGATTAGCAACATAAGGAGCTTCGTCGCTATAGGATAGTCTATCGTAGGCTTAAGTTCTTCCAATATGACGAAAGTGCTTGAAACACTGAGTCTGTCGAACAGGAAGATAATGACACACTCACATTTGACGAAATGATGCAAAGTGTTGATTCCATACTCTAGGAAATAACTATGAAAGTTAAATGGATTTTATAAAATCCAACTCAGTGTGGGAACTTGTAGGCTTATCGGAAAGGATAAAATCCATAAGGTGTAAGTGGTCTACAAGAAGTAAAGAAATACAGATGGAAAAGTGGAAACTTATAAGGTCAAACTTATAGCAAAATGAAATATTTAGAAAGAAGGTATCGAATATAAAGAAATTGTTGGAAAAAATATGGTTATAAAATGGTTTTCTTGCACAACAAAAAATCAAAATTTTGAAAACTGAGCTGATTTATTATATTTATAGCAATAAACTCTTTATCAAAATCGCACTTGTGTGTCTGGCTAGACGGATCCTTGCCGTTCCTTACTTTCAACCAAACAACCTCTTATGCTATTTTGATACCACGAACTGTTTCAAGTGTGGGCTCAAACGAATGCAAATCAAACACAGAACCAAAAATTATTTATTTTACTTTCAGTGGGAAAAAAAGTCTCTCTTTAATAGAAACTGGTAGAATTGTTATTCTAGAAAATATAATTTATATTTAGAAAATAAATTCTCACTATTTTCGGGAAGAATAATAATATCTCAAAGTTTTGTATTTAGTCTACCAGCGTCATCTGTTTATAAAGAGAAAAAGTGAAACATTGTCGAATTAGTAGAAGTTTATTTCAATAGAAAAAGTAAATCATAGTCTAACTAAGATTAGGGAGGGGTGACAACCCTAATTAAATAAACTAGGGTTTGTTGTCCCATGTATCAACATGAGAGGCTTTTGGGCCTCTCCCGTATTGGTCCAATTATAATACTTCTTAAACTTTTAACCCAGGATTTTATAATTCATTCCAACCCATTACATGTTTTTCTATTTCACAAAATAAACATCATAATTTAATTTAAATAAATAAATTAAATTTCTAATTAAATAATTTTCTCAACCCGATTCTAATTACATTAAAATAATGACAATTTTATCGTAAAAGCATTTATGAGAAAATATATTTAATATTTTACATTCAATGAATTCACAATGATCAATTAATTTAAGTCCATTTTGAACTTTAATTAGTTAATTAATTAATAATTTAAAAATAATAAATAAATTTTCAAGTCATTTCCATTTAGAGAAAACCACATTCATTTCCAAATATTTCTCATTTCTTTAATTCTACCATTTTATCCATTTTGTTCATTTGATTTAACAAGAAATTCATTTCTGGTTTCAACTAGCTAGCGGAGGGACTGATTGGACATATGTTATTAGGACTCAAATGATTTATAATTAAATTTCAACTTTCTCATATTAATCATAAACTAATTTAGTCACGAATTCATTCCACTATAGTATCGTGACTGAGCTCTCCTTAATAACATACCATTATGAAAGCAACTCAATCAATGCTTGTTCAATGACCATGTCATAAATGTGTTAGCTTCATAGAATATATTTAATCTCTTTGGGATAAATCTGCTCTCTCAATATGATCCTATTTTATCTCATGGCAACTATTACATCTTCTTTCATGAAAATTCAATTACTATCAAATAGTAATCAAGTCATTCATCACAAAGATGAACGACCCATGACCATATTTACTCTTCATCTATCATGTAATATCTATGAGAGGATATAATCTACCCATATCTTGGTCTATGAATTTCACTATTGTGAATGATACTACAAATTGCAAAAGTTGTATACCTAACGCACTAACTTTTGGTTCCTTATCTATTTGAACCCAAGCCTTTACTTATATCAAACTATATGAGTTACACAGACATAGTCCATCATCTACTTAGGATTAAGGTATGTCACACTTTGGTTATCATAAGTGAATAAATCCATAAACGGGTTTAGGATTTATTCTTCTTAGGTCGGTATGATGTACTGTCAATCCAAACAGTCACATTTATATCTCTATCTTCTGAGAGTCATACGCTCTAATGCCCAAAACAAGACATATCTCTAATTGGACTTCATACACATTATATTAGTCTTTCAATTGGTTTGCTCATTTCTGATCAGACTAAAGACATATTTATGTATGTCTACAAATATAAGTTATCTTTCTATATTATGATCTGAACATGTAATACCCGCTTAGACTAACAATAAATTTATAATTTAATTTTGTCTCTAAAAATATTTTTACTTCATCCTAAATATGACCTAATCAAGAAAAAATTGAAAAAAAAATCATTCAATTAATTGTTTTTATTTCTTTAGATTCAAATTTATTACTTTAGTTTTAAATTATATTTAAAAGGTTGATATTTAACTAGCAAGCAAATTGAAAATTGTATTAAATTCATTAGGAAAAAAACGAAAATTGTAAATTTTATTAGTTATTTAATTTATCCGAATAACGCATATTAAACCTATATTTAAAGAAGTTGGTTCACATGATAAATTTGGCTAGTATCTAATCTAATAGAGAAACAAAGTTAGAAAAAAATTATTTAATTGAGTATTTAAAAGAATTTGTTTGAATGTTCACATGATGATTGGATATTGTAGCAGTGAAATTAGAAATAGTGGTGGGTGGATGTGTATTTGAATTTAAACGCAGTTGTAGTGATCGGTGAGAATAAAAATAACTATTTAAGGACATTACATTAAAAATAATATATAAATAATTAAAAATATATTTATAATAAATATTTTTGAAATAAGAATTAGAAGTAATTAAAATCATATTTGATTAAAATTAAAATATTTAAAAATATTTTAAATATTAATTAAAATTATTGATAAAAGGATAAAAGAATAATTTCATTATTCATTGGAGGCGAGTTTGATAATTGGACTCTTCCCCTCCAGTTAAAAATCAAGGGTTCATTAAGAAATAATTTCATTGCTAGGGGCGTAGCTAGGGGGCTGGTTAAAATAGAAAATATTTTATTTAAACCTTTTAAATTTTTAAAATTTTAAATTAGCAAAGGTAAAGTTACACTTTAACCCCCTAAAATGATAAAATTTGATTTAATCCTTTAAAAATTATAAAGATATAAACTATTCAAATAGTGGAATCATATTTTTACTATCGTAAAAATTAAAATTTAATTTTGACCCCCTAAAATAAATTTCTACCTTCGTCCCTACTCATTGGTGATGCTATCCAAACAAATACTATAAACATATTCCGGTGTGTTTAATTTATAAAATAGGGTAAAAAGGAGTTATATTTCAATATATTAAAGGCCCGTTAAAATTCAAAGGCATCTTAAATGCACTCTAATTTATATCTCCTATATTGATAATAATATTGATATTAATTCAACTAAACTTCAATTGAAAAAAAAAGTTGTAATGTAACTTACACACAGTTATCATAAATTTAATTTTCATTTGATTGAAATAAATGATAGTGCCTCAACTGGTGGGGTTCTAACAAAACCAGCGATTTTGTTGGGTTTGTCATTTTCCTGTTATTGTCAAATTATAGTCTTAACTATGGTATAAAAGTCTTAACTATGGTATATATATGTGTGTATATATATATATTTTGATTAACTTTTGGAGTTTTTATTTATATTTTATATTTCAGGAAATTTTACATAATTTTTTTATCAATCTTGTGATTTTTAAAAATTGTTTTAGAACTATTTAGGATTTTTTTGAATTTCTGAAAACTTTGGAATTTTTAGCTTTTTAATTATATAGTTTTTAAATTTTTTAAAAGTAATTTTTTTATTTTTTTTTAAAACCACATCATATATGACACGTCTATAATTTTGGAACTATAATTTTTGGTCCCATCAACTTCTATAAAGAGCATGTAGTTAAATAATAAAATGGTTTTTATAAATATCATTATTTTAATATGATAAAATAGATCAATTTTTTTATAACCATAATTCCAAAATGAAATTAATGAAATAATCAATATTTTCCCCTACCCTAATCAAGCCATGAATCGAATAATAAACTTCATAGTATATAATTTTGTGAATTGATACAGTATTTGTATGTAACTTTCTCTCATTCGAAATTTTTTTGACCTTGCAACTTAGTCCTTGAACCTCAAAATGACTATTCTCAACTGAAATCAATTTCATTATCAATCAAATTAAGTCCATGAAAAACCCAAAACATAATTTAATTAATAAACCTGGACATGAATTGAAAAAGTAAACTAGAAGAAAGAAGTAAACAGCGAACGCTAAACACCAAATGCAGTAATGCTAGTAAAGAAGAGTGGCTAAAAGGGAAAATTTTAAAAGGTCTTGCTTACTAGCCATTACATTACAAGAAAAGGTAACACAAGGCCTACAAACAAAGAGAAATTATTTCCTTCGCTGCCGGAACTCTATAACAAAACCGCGCCTTCTTCAGCCAAATGTTGCAATCAGGAAAGCCTTGTAAATGCTCATGAATTTGGCAACAAATGCTACAAAATTATCAGAAACAACACAACATTCATGAAATTGATTATAGCCAAAACAGCATAGCAAAGCACATTGTCATGCAATTATGTTACAAAGGAAAGAACCATTATGTGCTATGCAATTGAAATGATTTGTATGCCGAATGGAAATTTTCCATACCTTCAATGTGAAAGATGGCTTTCTGTCCAAGACGCATCCTATGCTCCTGTTAAATTAAAAGAAATCAATTGAGTACACATAGAGCTAAATTAAGTGGTATTGTTTTACAATAAGCAGGGCGATGCCTCCTAACTTTCACATTCTGTAAAAACATAGCTTCGAATCCTATCACCGAAAACATCTTGCCTGACCACCCATACTAATCTGAAATTTACCACATAACTGCAGAATTATCACTTATTTCACATTTAACTGAAAATTTCTACCAATCACTTCATGGCTTGATTGTGATCCATACTTTTGATAGCCATCATGTCTTTAAATTAAATCAAAGAAGAAGCCTTTTTATGCTGAAACCCCTCTTTGCAAAGAATTTGAGAATTTCTTACGTCAAATGCGTAACCCATTCAAACCAGCGGGGAATCAGAATCCGTGGGGAATCAGAATCCTGGCGGACTATGCCTGGTGCAAGCAAATTGCATGCTTTTTTAAATGTCTCCAATTTTTTGTTAAATGAAAGGTATTAAATGATAGTATGACTGTTTCACCAATCCATGCATTCATCATTTTCTCCCCTTCATTTGGGGTTTCACTGAAACAACCACATTGTGAGAAGATTGCATTGTTTTAAGTCCCAAGAACAGAGCTGAGAATTGAGATTAACATGCTTACAATTATTTTCCATGAGGCACAGGATAATCAGTCATAATTAACCAAAAGAAAACAGATATCTAGTGTTGGTCCGAAAGTTAAAACACATTGCCAACTCAGCATAGCCAAACATTACAGAGGCATACAAGATAGGACAGATTATTCAACTTACATAATATGCAGCCCAGTGGCAAATCTCATGCTTTAGCTCTGCATCCAATTTCTTCAATAGTTCATGGAGGAGCCTCTGAGACAACAAGGAAAACAAACTTTAGTTGGAGAAAGATAACAGACCACAACATAGCATCGCATTATATTTACCTTCAAGACAATCTCTGGAGGGATGCAATTGATGAGCAATTCATACACCTTGCCTCTAACCTGAAACAGCCTAAAGAACAAAGAAAAAAGGTTTAAAAGAAAGTCCACAACCAAATAAATACCACAAAGGACATTTTATGTCCAAATTTACTTTCTAGTCTATTATCCTAGACATCCTTCCCATTGTAACTTTGGCAGCTAACGACATGCATTACGCAATTAGCTCATTACCAGATAGGTATTGAAAAGAATTACATAACTGTTAGCAATTTTACTAACAGAACAATAAGATACTTTAAGGCGCTAGGCAAGAACCTTTTAGGACTCTGTTCCTTCATTATGTCAGTTGCTATTTCTGATATATATTCTTCCCAATCCATTGGCGGAATTGCTTGGTTGCTAGTAAAAGGATACCTATAATAAAAAAACATAATATAAAAACACAGATGAACTAAGTTTCCTGCATAGATTTGCATGGCAGCAGTATCTATAAAAAGAAAAGAGCCTAACTGTTGAACACGGCAAGTCTCAAATGACAATATAGCTCTCCTTAAATTCCGGTTTGACTTTTCAGCAATGCGGGCCGCAAAACCAGATGGAAGTTGCAGCCCTTCTTTCTTTCCAACGAACTCCAACACCTTAACAATCTGGTAAGGGGAATTTTACAGAAATGAAATCAATTCACCAATAAGACAACAAAGATTTTTCATGGAAAATAATATTCATGCATACATCATAGTTCTTTTGGCCACAGCCCATTACAAGGGTTGGTGAAAAAGGAGTTGAAGTATTGTTACTAGGAATTTATCCATACATTCTTTCAAGTATTTAATAATAAATAGTAGCTAACTTCCTTAACCTGTTCTGCTGAAGGTGCATTTATTCGGATATTCAGACAGCGAGATCGAATTGCCTCAGTGACTTTTGAAGAACTATTACAGCACAAAATTAGCCGGCAAGAAGCACTGTACTTCTCCATTGTTCTACGGAGAGAATGCTGAGCTTCTCTAGAAAGCTTGTCAACTTCATTGAGTACTAGCACTGACATTCATAAGAGATCATAATGAAACAGTGAAATATGCAATTACTCAAAATTTCAAAGAAAAGAAACCCACCAAATTCAAATAAGCATCAAGAAGAAAATCAATTAGACATTATAAACATAAAGGACAAGACAGATGAATGTTATATCCAGAACATTGAATACTAAATATACATATGAAATGCCATTTTGGAGATATGATTTACAAACCAAATTCGAACAGAGAAACATGCTTCTAACATGGATTTATAAGGTTGCAAGAAAAATAATATCAAAATTACCTTTAAATCCCTTTTTCCCTTTTGTGTCAATGGGTCTATTTTTAGCCATTTCTTTAATAATCTCTTGAACTATGTATCTGTCCTGAAAGCCTACATCACTTGGACTCAACTCCACATGGTTCGTGCTTGCTAATGTGGTCAACTCAAGATCAATGGTTCTACTTCCAGCCTGAAATAAAATTAAAAGAAGAGGTGACTCTAGTTAGAAAGCAGAAGTTTAGAAAAGGCACCGATTCAATTAATAATGGGTTATGAATACTCAATGAAATCATGAGCTCCACTGTAGCATACAAAGTTAAAAAAGGGTACCCGTAAAATCATGCATAAAGGCCACTGAAACATTAAGGTTCAAAAGAAAGTATCCAAGATAACTTTGATAGATCAAGGGCATGAAAACTCAACCTCAGTGCTCTTATATGTAAGCCATCATTTGAAATTCTCATTCTAACAATGGAAACTTTACTGCAAATTTTATCCATAGAAAGTACACGCATAGAGCAGAATATTACATTTTAATATATCAAGAAATTTTTATATGAAATTTACATCATCATTTGAAACTTACATCAATTTTCCAATTCCTATTCTCCACTTTCACCTGCAACCAAATAAACAAAATGATTCTTCTAAGTTCAATAAGAAGAAAACCAACAAAAGAAAAACCATTAATTAATCCAATGGAAAACAACTCACTAAATTTCCTCCCTTAATGTTTATCCCAAAAAGAATCCCTTAATTCTATGAAAATAACCCAACCCAAAACTTAAGAAGGAAAAAGGGATTACCAAGTTCAAAATCCACAACATTTCAAGCTCCCATATTAAACAAGTAAATAATCAGTTCGAATGACCAAAAAAATTTATTCGAAAAAAAAAACTTATCGTAGTACTGGAAACTTTCCCACTTAACAAAACATTTATAAAATAAAATAAAAAAGCCTAAACCGGATCAAAGGGTAAAAAAGATGAAATTGGAAAAAAAAATTAGAACCTTTTCAGCACTGGGACCAAATATTTGTCTAAGAAGGGCCATGATTAGGGTTTTCTTGCCAGACCCAGATGGTCCATAGAAGAGTAAATGCGGGCAATCTTGCTCTGTAACCTGTTTAATTCAAGAAAAAGGAACATGAAATTACAATAACTAAAGAAAAAAAATGGGCACTTAGAATTAAACAAAAGTTTGTTAAAGAATTTAAAAAAAAAGAAAAAAGGAGTACCAGTTTTGTTAGATTTTGGGCAATGTCTTCATGAACAATGACTTGAGCTAGGGTTTTGGGTCGATATTTATCAACCCACAACATCTTTGAATAGAATTTTGCTTATCTCAGTTTATCTAAGAGGAAAGAAAATCAGATGAGACAGAGTAAGAATAGAGAATATGGCGGGAAAGATATGAGATTTGGGAGAGAAGATAGAGTAGGGTTTTATTATATTGGATAAACTATATAAATGGTGACTCATGATTATTTTTTATCTTTATTAATTTTTTTTCATTACACCAGCTAGAAAACACAAAAATTTTGTGACCAAAAAAGATAATATTTAAATATTTAAATTATCATTTTATAAATTTTATAATTGAATGATTAAATAAGAAATTTATTAATAGTTAGGTAACTATTTTATAATTTTTATAAATGGGTTATCAAAAGGAAAAAAATAATTAAGTGATTATTAATATAATTTACCTGCTATATTTAGAGGTATTTGGCAAGCTAATCTACATGGTCTCTTGTTTGATTTCTAAAACTAATTTAAAAGTGAACTACTAGTTTAACATAAAGGTGCTCACGGGTCCGGTTGAGTCGGGTTCAGGTTAGGCCTAATCAAAATTTTAGGCCTGTTTGTTAAGCTCGGACTTGGTTCGACCTGAAAAATGGGTTTGAAATTTTGTCCAAGCTCAAATTTGGATAAAATGTTCAAACTTGGGCTCAAATTATATTATTTTTATATTATTTTTAATATATTATTTTTAAAATATAATACATCAAAATACTAAAAATACTCAAATAAATGTTTCCCAACAAATTGAAAATAAATTTTAAAAATATTTATACTTAAATAACACTAAGATATGTGCAACTTAACAAGCAAATGCATCTAAAATAGTAACAAAATTAATAAAAAAACAAGAGTTATATAATAATAATAAAATAATAGCAACATAATAGTGAAATTGTATTAAGATAGTGAAAAAAACAAGAAAATAACAAAAAAAGAGTAAAAAACAGCAAAAAAAATTGTAGTTTTTTTTTACATATTCGGGTCGGGCTGGGTCGGACCCTGGCTAAAAAAGTCTTACCCAAGGCCCGACCCGTTTTTTTCTTTTTTTTTTTTGCCCAACTCATTTTTCAAACTTATATTTTTACCAAACCTTCCCACTTTTCGAGCGGGCCTTCGAACTCAGCCCATGAGAAAGTCTAGTTTGACTAGTCACCTTGGTATCCAAAAAAAAATTGTTAATTTAATCACCATTGTTAATTAAAACTGCTCCCTTGTTTTCTTTTTAATGGAATACTACTTGTGCAATCCATGTAATTAATGTTTCTAGCTTGCTCCATGACACTTCCATTCCCTCTTAGGTCCTCAACCTCCACCATTTTAATAATCCTCTTATGACAAATTACTTAACAACTATTTATGGTCCTTTTCCAATTATTTAATGACAATTTCAATATTTTTTTTCATGTCATTAACATGTAATTTTAGTAATTTTTTAAGCCCCAAAATCAAACCATGAACCTTAAACCCCAAACATCAAACCATGAGCCTTAAACACTAAACCCTAAATTCAAGCTCAGAACCCCTAATCCAAGCCATAAACCATAAATCTCAAATCACGAACCTTAAATCCAAACTGAACACGGGCCCTAAACCCTAAACTCAAACCCTAAACTTTAAACCTAGGGTTCAAGGTTTGGGTTTTAGGTTTAGGATTTATAGTTTGAGATTCGAGGTTTAAGGTTCAAGGTTTAAGGTTTAGGGTTTAGGTTTGTGTTTAAGGTTTGAGGTATATGGTTCATGTTTTGAGGTTTAGGGTAAAAATTAACAAAAATATGTGTTAATAACATGGAAATAATTGCTGAAATGTTATTGAATAATTGAAAGGGAGCATGGATGATGTGGTGGGAAGAGTCTATAAAATAATTTCTCTTGCTCCACGACATTTCCATTCCCTTTTCAAGTCCTCAACATCTACCATTTTAATAGTCCTCTTATGACAATTTACTTAACAACTATACTTAACCTCTATCATCAAACCACTAAATTGACACTCAAGTTATCACTTCCACCACCATAACCTTCATATTCACCTTCATGAATCTACCCCCCAAACCTAACACCAAAGTCTAAACCAAAATTTCTCCCATTGCCTAACCCAACCACTCTTTAATCTAACATCATCCGACCACCATCTTTCATTCTTGACCTTTGGTTTATCCAATACCATCATTTCTTTTTTCAAAATACCAAGTACCAACCCATCAAAAAAAAAGGGTCCATTTTTCAAAAGCTCCAAGCCATACCTAAAAAAAGGCTAGAAGGGGAAAATTTTAAAAAAAAAGGGAAGAAAGAAGTGAGACTCATCTTGTAGAGTTTCGAGACTCTTTCTGGTTATTCATGCAATGAAGAGGCAAATTCGGCTGAGGAGAACAACATACTAACCAACCAATTTAATAGTTGGATTAGGAGTTTAGAGTGTTTGAAATATACTACTGCATAACAAAGCCGTTAGCATTAACAGTAAACCAAACTAAGTGTAAATAAATAAAGCAATCACTGTGTCCTGAAAGAACCACTGCCTTAGAAGCAAATTCGCCCTGGTCGGTATAATTGTGTAGTGGACGTCACCCTCCAAGGTTAACACAGTAGTTCAATATTCGCACGCTTGAATAAAGAAGGTGGAACACAATTAGTATTGCTCTTCTCAAAAGGAATTGAAATCGAAAAAACAAAAGCAGTTCGTTGAAAGTCTGATAAAAAATAAACTGGAAGAAAACTAGTGAAACCACACTAGGTTCAATTTCTAAGAAAGATTGGAGAGGTCATAGACAGTCCTGCTTAAAATCCAATCTCCTAGACATAATTTCCCTCCCGTGTAATTTTGCAAAACACTAGAATTTAGAGAACAAAAGGATGAAAGAAGCTATTTTTCTCTTATTGTGTTCTATGAAAAATAAGGAGAAAGATCTCCTATTTATATTGTTTTCTAACGGGGAAAAATAATAAATTTTCAGAGTTAGTTTCCTAAAATATCTCAACAGCCAGATTTTGATTCTATCAAATCGTAACCGTTTAAAAGCTAGATTTTAATTTTTTTTCAAGTTGTAATCGTTTAAAAATATTTTTTTTTCCAATTTCTTTGCATTACCAACATTCCCCCACCAATGCAAAGTAATTTTTGTAAACATGAAAAAAAGAAGGTAAAACATAAAAAAAGGAATAACGAAATTAGCCACTTAAGCACTAGTATCTTGTGGATTTGAACTAGTATGTAGTGAAATGAGTGATTATTCTCTTTAATAAGTGAACGAATCTTTAACTTGTTAAGATAGGGTTTAACTCATGACACACGACTAATCTTAGATCCAATTGATGTTCCGCGATAAATCAACAAGTGTTAGCCAATACACATTGGGATGTTGGTAATTGCTTTAGAAAGGCTACTCAACTTCTTTCATAGAAGGTGGCTAGTTCTTCACACTTACATAGGTGATTTCATCAAGTCTATCTCAATATAGACCACCCAAATCAGGACTATGAAATGATTAAGAGCATTTATTAAGCTCATCCTCTTAAATTTAAATTAGGTGAATTCATCAAGTTTGTCTCAATAAGACCACCCAAACACTAAGATATGAACTCATTAAGAGTAATAAATTCAACCTCACATGTCAATGAATTCATCAAGTTCTTCTCAATAGGACCACCTAAATCATGGGATATGAATTCATTAAGAGTGAGAACTTAACCTTATACATGTACATCGTTCGCCATAAGGATAGGTGGAATGTACACTATGAGTATTTCCATGGTTTCTTTTGATCACATTGAACTTAGAGAACTAAGTTGGGTATCCACCATGAATTCCTCAACCACTAAGCTTTAAGACCTATCCCCCTCGACGAATCAAGAACTATTTTCCTACTTAACCCTTTGGTTAGTGGATTAGCTAGGTTCCTTTTAGACCTCATGTACTCCAAAACGAATACTCTATTCTCCCATGAAGAAATCTCTCCAAGTATATTCCTAAGCCACTCAGCCTCTTACTTGACTTAGTCAAGAGTTATAAGTTTTGATTCTATCGTGGAGCGAGCAATTCATGTGTTTAGCAGACTTCCAAGAAATAGTTGCTCCACCCAAAGTAAAGACATACCCACTTGTAAAGCTAACTTTATCAGTTACCCAATTTGCATCACAACATCTCCTAGGATTGCAGGGTATCTAACAAATTCCAACTTCTAAGTTTTTGTACTTTAATTTCATTCAAGACCATTTGGGGAAAGCTTAACCTTGATAACTAGCATAGTAAATTGCGGACCATGACAGTTCCCCACTTAATATGGCAATGCCCTCATCGACATAAAGCCACACTTTTAGCAACCTTGTTGCATTGAGTTGACATTTAAACCTCAAGTCCATCTTGGGCCTTCAAGGCCTATGGTTATGATTCATTCAGCGCTCATTGGACATAGACTGGAACTTGGTCTCATCTCAATCATTGGTGTAGTCTTGTCTATGCCCATTCCTCCACTGAACACTCGGACTCAATGCCACAACATATAATCATCAGGTTAAAACCTTGAGGAACACTTAATGGTAAGACCTTTTTTCGACTGAATATTACCATGTTTTTTTTATACTAAAAAAAACATCCCTATAACAGCCAGTTTTTAGTCAAATCAAAACAGTGGTTTTGGGACCACAAATTTGAATTTGAAATAATTATTTTTTTATTATTTTAATGTCTACAACATGATGGTATGTTTGTGTGAAATTTTCGTTAAGGAATTTTATTGTTTGAATGCTTAATTCGATAAAAATAACTAAATCGCATAAAGTGCAAAAGTGATATTCTAATAGATAAAGGTATTAAATGGCTATGAAATTAAATAGAAGATGTCCTTATGAGGGAAATATACCATTGTTAATATGAGTGGACATTTTTGGACTTATATGAAGTGAATTTAATGAATTATATTAAAGGTTAAAAAGGTAATTTATTAAATTAAATAAGTGAAATAATAAAACAACAAAGTCATCATCTTTGTTTAGTTTATTCCACCGAAATTAAGAAGTTAGAAATTCCATGGATGCATGTGATGTTCGTCCAAGCTTCCTAGCTCAATAGGTGAGCGAATTTTGTCCCGTTTTTAATGATTTCTATGTTTTTGAGATCGTTGCAGCTTAATCTAGCTAGCCTAGGGACTATTTTGCAAAACTAATAAAGGTTTAGGGTTTTTCCATTGATGAATATATGTGTATTTTGATGTTTGATGATAGAAAATACATGCTTTTTGTGATAGAAAATGCATGCTTGTTGTTAGATAAATAACATTTGTTAAGTGATTTTTAGTAAAATGTCCAATTAGGGGTTAAATTGTGAAATGTGTAAATTGTGTGGTTAAATTGTGAAATAAATGAACAATATGGACTGTTAGGGACCTAATTGAAATTTGGATAGTATGGGTTTTGGTTGAATTTCATGAATTTGTGATTTTATGAAATAAGGACTAAATTGTAAAAATGTTGAAATGTTAGGGGCAAAAGTGTAAATTTACCTTAATGTGTATTTTGGAATAAATTGAATAGAGTGATAATTAAATAATCTAAATTTGATATTATTTAGATCAAAAAAGGCGAAATATGGATTTAGATCGGGGAAAGAACAAGGTTTCAGACTAATCGACTTATTACGTAGTTTTTGCATTCGATGTAAGTTTGTATGTAATAAGCTTTGTTATAATTGTATTTTAAATGCTTTGATATTGCATAAATTGTGAGAACGACTCTACGGACATGTTCGACGATGATTCGGCAAGTGAGAAACCTTGGTTGAACCTTAGGAATAGATTAGGATACGAATGACATGTCATTAAGGGTTATGTGATTTGAGTGCTGGTTCGTACGTCCTACCGATGGCTGAGTTATTCGGCATGTGTTGCGAATACTCGTCAGCTTATGTGAGTAGCACTGTGTAGTTTCATCATGATTGTCAGCTTGTGTGAGCAGACCCGTTGATAGCTCGAGAGTGAGCATTTTATGTGATATGAGATCGAGATAGCTTCGGCTATATATATGGCACTTAGGGTGCGAGATTCTCGAGTATCTGATAGTATTTGGAATGGTTCAATGGGTATATCAGAGATGTGGTTCTATTAATGTTGATACGAGATCGTACAGGTATGTATACAAATCATATGAGCTTTGAATCGAATAAACTTGTGAATTTCACAACTAATCTTGTAAGTGAATATGTGAAAGGTTTATTAGCTAATATGAGTTATATGTTGAAATATTCAATTGGTTAAATTGTATATTTGTGGTTAATTGAATTTATTATTATATGAACTTACTAAGCTTTATAGCTTACTTTGTTTATTTTCCATGTTTTATAGTGAAATCAAAGCTAGCTCAGATTTGGGAATCGTCCGAGACTTCATCACACTATCCAACTATTACTTGGTACTTTTGAACTTAAGTATTTTGGGTATATAGCATGTATAAGATTATGGTTATTTTGATATATAGTTTGGTAATGAATTTAGTCATTTGAAATGGCTTGTAAATGTCCGAAGCTTGGTTTTGTATTTAGCCATGAAAGTTGGCTTATTTTGGCAAATTTGATCATGTATATAATTATGCATATGACTTGTGTTGTGAGATTGATGATGGATATGTGATGCTAGTTGGTATTTGGTAATTAGGGGTACTAAATGGTTGAGAATTGAATTTTTTATGTTTGTGGTTATATTGTTATTTGGAGATTATGAGTTTTAGTATGAAATTGAATGACATATTGTGGTATTGATATGTTTGGTATTGGTTGGTATTGAAATAGTAACAATTATGTTTGTTTGAGGTTGGTTGAATGCCTTATTGTACCATGTTTTTGTGCCAATTGGGTTGGTTTAGGTTTGTGCAAGTTTGGGTTACAACATGGATTGGTAAATAGCCTATTTTTTGCCCACAAGGGCGTATGTCTCAGCCGTGTGTGACACATGGTCAGGTTACACAGCCGTGTGTCTTCTGGTGTTGAAATAGAAATCAAGTCAGTATTGCCTCACATGGCCTAGCACACGGGCGTTTGACTTGGCCGTGTGGCATAAGTCAGTATACCCTACAGGTTTGGAACGGCCTAGCACACGGCCTGGCACACGGGCGTGTGTGGCCATTTCTAGGGCACACGGACTAGTCACACGGGTGTGTGTGTTGGCCGTGTGACCCAAGTCAGATAGTTACAAGGGGTCAGACACGGGCTGGGACACGACCATTTGCACCCATTTCGAATGTCCACACGACCTGTAACACGGGCATGTCTTTAGCTGTGTGAGACATACAGCCGGGCCACACGGGCGTGTGTCCCCTATAGTATGAAAATTTTTCTAAGTTTTGTAAATATCTCTTAAGTTATCGGTTTAGTCCTGAACCACCCCGAATACATGTTTTGGGCCTCGTAGGCTCATGTTAGGGACAATATAATTAATGTTGAATGATGATTACATGAAATTGAAATATGTATATGAAATGTATGTTTAATTGTGTTATAAGTCCAGTAATGCTCTGTAACCCTATTCCTGCGTTGAATACGGGTGAGGGGTGTTGCAATCCCTCTGGATGTGGTTGATGCCAACCATCCCTTACGGCACCAACACAAAAGTTCTCAACATGAGAAATTCAGACACATTGGCCATCTCCATCTTAGGCCCTTTCAGCCCCTCCATGGTCACCCATTGGGTGTGGCCATCTTGGCCAACTGCAACACATGAATCACCACTAAACTAGGTCGATTTTAATCCCAATTTTGGACTTTAATGCTCATTCACGCAAACTCTGACATGTTGCTCCTTTCTTAGCACAATCTCATAGATTGCCTGAACAAGACATCTCCTACTAGTTCTTTTGTTTAAGCTCTCGAACTCGATAATCCTTCAGTCTACTTTGGTTAAAAACTTGGTGACACTTGGACTAGCTCCACAAATCTCATGTATTAGTAGCTTATTATGGATAATGACATCATAAGCCCTATCCCAAAAACAAGGATCCAGCAATTCGCTCATGGTCTTCTGACCAACTCAAACTCAAGGGTCCTCCGACCTACTCAAACTTAAGAGACCTCCGACCCATCTTGGTTTCATACCACTAGGCCTTCCAAGCCTATCTTGATTGCAATGGCCCACTCGCCAACACAAATGGAGCTTGCAACTGCTCCAATGCTACTTAGGCACACTCTTGCACTACTCAGGTGCCCTCAAATCGATTGCTTCAATAGGACACTTCACTTGATGCAATGATCGTCAAGTGTACTCCAGCTCGCTGCATGTAGGAGCGTTCATTGGTTCCAGCAATGGGAAACGAAAATGATTCTCATGTTTAAACAGTAGTATAATTGCTTATAAATTATCGAAAACATACTACCTCAAAATAAAACAGTTAGTGTTGGCAGGAAACCGAACTGAGTGTAAATAAATAAAGAAATCATTGTTCCGTGGAAGTACCACTGCCTTAGAAGCAAATTTGCCTTGACCGCTGTAATCGTGTAGTGGATGTCGCCTCAGAGGTTAGCATAGTACTTCAATATTCGTACACCCGAATAAATAAGGTGGAACACAATTGGCATTGCTCTTATCAAAAGAAATCGAAACAGAAAAAACAAAAGTAGTTGGTCAAAAATCTGTTAAAAAATAAACTGGGAAAAAATCGACAAAACTACACTAAGTTCAATTCCCAAGAAAGATTGAAGCGGTCACAGATGGTCTCATTTAAAACTCAATCTTCTAGATAGAATTTCCCTTTCGTGTAATTTCACAGAACATTAGAATATAGAGAACAGAAGGATGAAAGAAGCAAATTTTCTCTTGTTGTGTTCTATGAAAAATGAGGAGAAAATTTGAACATGTTGGAAGTAATTTCATGATTTTTGAAGAGTTTTTTTGAGGGGGGAACTAAATTGATATTTGAAGAGAGAGGAAGGAAAAGAGTCTCTTGGTGGTGGCGATTGACCGAAGATGACACTGGAACCAATCGAAGGCAATCCAAGTGGCAATGAAACTAAGAACAAGGAGCTAGCTAGGTGTAACGAATTATATGCGCAAATGTATGTAGTTGTTCAAGTAATAAGAAAGTAAAATGAGTTATCGTCTCCACAAGAACTGTGTATGTTAATTGATTAATTACAAAATTATAAATCACAATTTGATATAAAAACTCAATAATGTTAGATAGTGATGATTAAATTAACTAGCTGCAAAAAGTGATCCCGAATGCAATTTTTAACTAAGTATGCAAATTATCTAAATGTATGAATGAATGGCTTTAGCAACAAAAGCAATCAACATAAAATAGGCTAGTATAATTATATTAATCAACTCAATTCATTTTCATCATGCTTAACAATGTTCGGAAAACATTTCATGGAAACTCGATCTTTCATGAGTTTGGAAGCCAAATTAAGTCCTCTCAAAATCTTTTACTTAGTGAAATATGCATTTTAGTGATCATATTAAACTAAGGGTTTCTTAGTATTCATGCGAGGTCACAGGGACATTTACATTTACAATAGTTTAATCACATAAACCTAAAAACTATGCAAGATAATAGAGCTAACTGAAGATATTATGAACATCTAATTTAGTCAATTTTAATAATCTAAATTGAGAATTGCACTTTTCAATTATGCATCTACTAGCCATTGTCTGGTTAGGATCGCTCAACTAATCTGAAAATACCCAATCATGTATGAATTAAATACATCTTGATTTTAATTGAAAACATAATCGACTGAGGCACAAACATGTTAAATATGAACCAAATAAATCTTATTGAATTAACATAATCATCCTAGAAAATAGAATCTAAAATATCATCGTTGATGTCAAAAACAATAAACACACAGCAAACATAACTAAATTAAATAACAAGAGGAAAGAGTAAACTCTAATTCAATTCAGCAACCTTTCGGATCTTTTCTGACTGATGTGTTCCTCCATTCTACTTGATGCTCCTTTTGCTATGGGTTTCCTAAGGTGGCTGGCTAAAGAAAAAGTCTTGACAAAGCTTTTGTTGGATAAAGAATGGAAGGGAGATGGATGGCTAAGCAAGGGAAAAGAATAGGGAAATGAAAGAGAGAATGAATGAGAGATGAGTGTTGAGGGATGATTTGAAAAGTGGAAAGGTATGTGGTATTTATAGGTGAAGACAAGGGTAAAGTTTTCTGAAATTAGAATACAAAATCCCTCTTTTTTCTCTCATACATGGCCTACCACAAATTGTGGAGAAGGAGGTGACTTGGTTGCTTGTTTTTGAATTCAAAACAATGTTATTAATAGCCATAAGGTGGACAGTTTCAAAGGGTGAACTTGTGTGCTGATTTTTGATGTCTTTCCAATTGAAGGGATCTCCAAGAAAATATCCCAAAGCTTATTTTTGGGAAGTCATTTGCTTTTTCGAAAATTTGGCTTGACTCCCCCTTGTTGGATAGTTTCTCAGTCCAATAATTAATCAGACATGTCCATATTTTAGCACATCTTTTCCTAGGTCAAATTAACACTTTATGACCCAGTTTTGGATGGTCTTGCTGTCCAAATGAAGTGGATGTGTGCATGTCCATGCATCATTTATGTTAATCACATCTTCTATGATTCTCCTGCATAGTGAAAATTCACATATTAATATTTAAAATGAAAATAATATAAATTATGTACAAAAATCATGTAATTAAGTATAATTTCACATACTTTATAAATTCATGTCCAATATTAATAATTAAGTGAAATTCAAATATTTTAATAACAATTACTCAAGATTAACATAGTTATTAAGTCAAAAGATGGTAAAAATATATAGAAAAACCCTATGTAATTTCGAGTTTACACTAGGGTTCCTTTATTTTTATTTGAGAGAAAGGAAAGGAGTTTCTAGAAAAAGATGAAAGAAAAAAATAAAAAAGAAAAAAATTATTTTAGACATTGTCCCTAATAGAACTTATGCAGAATGCACAACCAACATTCAATTATGGAGAAAACAAAGTAGTGATCAATTTGATCAATTTAATTAACAATGGTGATCAAATTAACAAAGTTTTTGGGTGACTAAAATAAGAACTACTTTTTTTCTGAAATGATTAAAGAGGTAGTTTACCTTTATTAATTCTAAAATTATTTTGAGTTAGTAATGTTAAAGGCCGTTTAGTATGATCAGAAGTGATCACTTTGGGAGAATTTAATGGGTGAATTTGATATGTTAAAAAGTAAGACAAATTGCTTTGGATCACCCAACTATTAGAAAATTTCTTTTTTGGTCGCTCATATAACACCCTATACTCGACCCGATCACCGGGTCTGAGCTACAGTGTGTCACATTCGTTGCCTGAGAAACTACATTCAATTTAGATATGACCATGAGAGTTATGAACAAATGATACAATAAATACACATTCCCAGGCCTTGAACAAGCTTATGAAAGCCTTGAAGTTAACCTGAGATCGAATCAAGACTAAATTGTAAAAAAAGTTCAAATTACAAGGTTGACGTAGTGATATGAGGGAGTTCCTCATCATGACGTGGCATACTAACTTGGTTTCATTGGGAAGATGGGGTTTCTCATCTTGTCGTGGCTTGGAATCCAACCTTTGTTGCGATGACATACATATGATGTCACGATGTCACATACTATTTCTGCAATTTTTCATCCCAAACCTATAATTTCCTACGTATACTAATGCATATCCATTGCAACCTCATTTTTTAACCAAATATATAGTAAATATAGGTTCTATAATAAGTTAGACCTCTTTCAATTCATATATATATATATATATATATCATGTTTTAACCATCTACTATTTACATTCATTTAAGCAATTCCATCTAATTATCTAATATGCAAAATATAATTGGCACAAACCTATATATTCAATCATTATATAAGAATTAACTTACCATTTCATATAGCAATTCCTAATCATACCATAGCAAATCCAAGTTGCACCTATATGTACATAATAGCACCTAATATAACAACCATTAGCTAGGTTCATACAAACCTTCCGTTCAAGTGTTTTCACATAATTCAGGTCTTGATCAAACTATAGAAATCCTAAATTGCATACACATTTACACTATGCACATCAACCACATAAATCAATTCTAAAGATTCAAAATGTAACATTTGATTATAAATATCATTATATTCCAACAAGACTTAACCTAGTAGGTACATGCCAACTCTAAACATAGAAGATGCACGAACATTGTTGTGTCAAGATTGGATTCTGGGTGCTAAAAAGTCCCCTACACGATCTATCAAGAATCTAAATTACCTATCTATAGAAAAAAAACTATATGGTGAGCAAATCGCTCAGTGGTAAACTTATAAATTAAAACATAATAAGCATGTATATGCAATATGCACAACTTCAATTCCAAATCAATGATGCTATTTCATATATAATATTTGAATCTACCTAAATACACATACATCATAAGCATTACTTGACAATTAAATGGTAATACACATGAGTTCTCCAAATTCTCAATTTGTTTATAGATCATTAGGCTCATTGCATTCACTTTGTATAGTATAATTAGGGGTGGAGCCAAAGGGGGCTGGCAGAGGCCCCACCCCATAAAATGGAAAATTTTACCTTTAGTCCTTTTATAATTTTAAAAAATTTAAATTAGTATATGGTAAAATTATACTTTAGCCCCCCAAGAATGAAGAAAAAATGATTTAATCCTTTAAAAATTATAAAGACATATACTATTAAAATGGTAAAATTTCACTTTTGCTATCATAAAAATATACAACTTTATTCTAGCCCCCTTAAAAAATTTGCTAGCTCCGCTCCTGAGTATAATCAATGTCATTCATTTCACCTAAGTAAACATATATATTTTCGTATTCATTCCATTTCAAATCATAACTAATATCACCATTGAGTCTATTGACTTATTAGTAGGGGTGAGCAAAACTCGATTTGACTCGAAAAAATAAAAAAAAAATTCGAATTTCGAGTTAAACGAATCGAGTTATTCTAGTCAACTCAATTTTTTTCGAATTTTGAGTTCGAATCGAGTTGAGTTTTCGAGTTCGAGTAACTCGAATAATTCGAATACTTCGAATATCAAACTATAATATTTTACATTTTTACCCCAAACTCCCAAACTTTTTTACTTTTCCCTTACAACTTTTACTCCTTCTCACTTTCCCCCCAAAACTTTTACTCCCCTTCCATCCCAACCCCCCAATCTACCCAAAATCCATTTCCCACCAAAATTTTACTCTCCCATTTACTTTTTCTCAAAATTTTACTACCAAAAACCCTCAAAACTTTTTATTTTTCCTCCATAATTTTTACTCTCTCCCACTTTTCCCTTAAAATTTTTACTTCCTTTCAATCCCACCTCCCATCTACCCCAAATCCATTCCCCCCCCCCAAAATTTTTTTTAATATTTTCCTCCAAAATTTACTCCCCTATTTACTTTCCTCAAACTTTTATCCCCAAAACTTTTTATTTTCTCCTAAATTTTATTTCTCACCTTTACTCTCAAATAAAAATTAAAATTATCCAAAAAATCACTAAACATAAATAGTAATAATTTTATTTATATCTACTATTTATATTATTAAATTAAATTTCACATTTTATATTATTTATATTATTGAATTATTTAGTCATATTGAATATTTTATTGAAATTGAATTATTAATTATGCCATTAAATATTCATGTTAAAATTTTATATTGGTATCGGTTTCACATTTTATCTTTAAAATAATTTTTATTAAAAATCACATTTTACATTTAATATATTTTTAATTCCAAAATACATAGTGACAAGAATCAAGATAATTGAAACAACCAAACAAGCAAAGAAGCTAACCCGTATATAAAAGATTAATAAATAAATTATGAGGTGATGTAAGTTAATAAAAATTTTAATTAAGGTGGACAAAATTTATTACGATAGGTGACAGTGGTTACAAGGACCCAAAATTATTTTTTAAAATTTAACTCAAACAAATATATTTGATTCGATTCGATTCGAATTCCATCTCAATCGACTCGATTTGAGAAAATTTCAAAACAAATTAGGATGATAAAAATATAATTCGTCAACTCGATTAACTCGAAATTTTTTCATTCGATTTGATTCAATTCGATCGAATGCTCACCCCTACTTATTAGTATATAATCGCCCCCAGGGCTCATTTTCATTTTCTATATCTTAGCAAATTTTCGTAACATACATCATGTCCTACATAGAGTATATATTTCTTTCATTTATAACCCTATTAATCAACACATCACAATTTTATGACTTATATAACATAATTCCTTGCCAATTATCAAATATCAAGTAACTTTTAAATTTTGTACTTCATTAAATTTAATCCATGCCTCGAATATCAATCTCAAACACACCAAATTAGCTCAAATAGTCATCAATGACTTGCTTTAATATTGTATAATACGAAAAGACATAAAAAGACAATAATTAAATAGGTCTCGAATCTTACATAAAAATACAGTAATTAAATTGGTCACGAACCTTACCAATCATACTAAAAGTACAAAGTTCCATCAAAACATTCATCACATGAACATTGTTCAAACTTCGACAAATTTATGCTAATTATCACATACTCATCTAATTATTTCATACCAAACTCACCTATGCCATTCCACACTAAAACAAGTAATTTCATGTACCAAACCACTCAAACTTATATGTCAAAATACACCAATTTAACTAGACATTACTAATTCCAAATCATTTTAATATAACCCTGTTAACCTTATTTGGATTTTCAAGACCAAAACTTAAATTAGTCAATCAACACCTCAAACTAGCATCATAGTGCATCATCGACTAACTCGAAATATAGACATTTACATTTAATAGAGTAACCAATTTCCAATATCGTCAAATAGTTTAATTCACATCCTGTCATTGTCAATTCAATATCAAACCATCACGTAAAATAATGTATTTCAACTCGATTACATTCTGATTTCCTATATCAATTAAGTCATGCAACTCTCTATTCTATTCTATTTAATCCTTGTCTTTTTATTCAATTCCAGCCATAGCATTTCAATTCAATAACTATTAATAGTGTACTTCAATATTATATAATGCAATATATCACAAATATGAAGTAACTAAATTGGTTTGTCGTCATAGAAATACAAATCGAAAGCTCACATCACTTGTTCTTGACTCTCGCCTTTCCTTTCCCTTTCGATGATCCTATATTGTTTTTAGTTGCAAATAATAATTCAATAATGATATAATATCAAATTCTATCAAAATCACATTCAATTACAAAGTCAAACATAGTTTGCAAAATATTCAATTTAGTCTATAAAACTGATATGGTGATATCTTTCAAATTTGAGCTTTAATTTTAAACCTGATCTCAATTACATCCTCCTATAGCCCTCTATTGTCTATAATTACAAAAATATTACACTGATAAGTCATAATTTATACATATTTTATCCCATTATTAGCACATTTTTAGATGAATTATCATTAGATTTGTGGAATTTGATGCTCCTAATCCTTTAAATTCATGTCTTATATTTATGTGAGCATAGGAGAGTAAAAAGAGCGAGAAACGGGCCAAAAACGAAGAAAATGGGTCAACATGGGAAATCAACACGGCCTGAACTTCCTCACACGGGTAGATCACACACCCGTGTCTATTTAACAGATTTTAACACGGCCTAAGCCACCCCACATGGGTGTATCCTTGTCGAGCCCAAGTCTAATTCTATTCGGTAAAGGGCACCTTTGAGGGTTTGGAAGCATTCTAAAGCCTATATAAACACCCTAGAAAAGGATTAAAGGGAACACACGGAGTAAGAGGTAAGGAATTACTCGAAAAAAGCTGATTGATCCATCTCAGAAGCCGGATTCTCCTTCAAGACTGAAGATCTCCCTTCAATTTCCTTCAGGGATTTTTGGGTTTCTTTATGTTTTGTTATTATTATTCTTCTGAGATGTTTTCTTTTACACATATGAACTAAATCCCCTAAATACCTAAGGGGAATGAAACCTAAGACGGATCTTGTCACTATTTTCTGAATTATATGATACATACTTGATTTGTTCTTAATTATGTGTTCTTGATTCTTGCTTTAATATTCCAGGATATTAATTCAAGTATTGATGTGCTTATTCAGAGGAGCAAAAGTCCCTGTCTAAGAGTAGATCTAGCATAATTAAGTGGAGTTGATTGCACCCCTAGACATAGGGCGACATAAATCTGTCGGATTAGGGACAAACCTAATCAGGGAATCCATAGATCGAGTTAATGCAACACTAGGGGTTTTAATTAGAAAGAGATTTCAATTAATCAACCTAGAGTTAGACATTGTTAGTCTCGAGAGAGATAATAATATAAATTAGGGATTTCTACAAATTAAGTTAAGTGAATAAATTGTCTAATTTAGAGTCAAATAACAAGTGAAGTCTAGGTGGATTTTTCCTTGGGTATTGTCTAAATCAAACAGTTTTCCTAAAAGTATTTCCCCAATTTACTTCCTGTGCATTCTTAGTTTAGTTAATTAGCTTAGATAAAGCAAATCCACTTATTTTTAGGCTAGATAATAAAAAGAAGGTTAATACTAGTACTTTTAGTTCCTGTGGGTTCGACATTTTGATCCTGCTATAAGCTATACAACTGTTCGATAGGTGTGCTTGCCTTTATCGTGATAATAGTTAGTTTTCAAGTACGATCAATCATAAATATAAAACTTATCACGCACATCAAGTTTTTGGCGTCGTTCCCTGGGACTAAGATATTAGGAACGCTTAATTTTTATTACTTTAGCCATTTATTTTATTGCAATTTAATTTTATTTCAATTTTGTTTATATTACTAAATTTTCTTTTATTTTCTTTTGATAGGTTTTTATGGTTTATGACTAGAAGAAACCTGTTGGGACCATTACTTTTTGATAGTGAGATCGAAAGCACAGCTCGCAAAAACCAAAGAGAAATAAGGCGAAGCCTAAAATACATAGAGGAAGAGCGAGAGGACGATATTCACACCACAACCGAGGATATGGTTGAAAATCAGAATAATCAGTTACCTCCTGTGATTGCCGCAAATCCAATAAATCAAAATCCTACTCCTCGTACTATGTATGATTATGCTAAACCTACTTTAACAGGAGCTGAATCGAGTATAATTAGACCTGTTATTGCTGCAAATAATTTTGAACTGAAACCTAACACGATTCAAATGATGCAACAGTTTGTTCAGTTTGATGGTTTACAAGATAAGGATCCAAACACTTAGTTAGAGAACTTAAATTGAGGGCTTTAAAGGGCAATTCAACCCTTTTTATATAGCATGGCCGACCATAGGGGGACAAAATGTAGGAGAAGGTCAAAATTAGGTGAAGCTTATGTCACCAATTTTGACTAATGTGTTATAAAATAAAACAAAAAGGAGAAGCTATCATTTTTCTCTCATCTTAGCCGAAATTATCAGTCATTGTTGGGGTTTGAAAGCTTCAAAAATTTCAGCAACTCTAAGCCTTCTTAAGTAAGTGATTTTGATAATTTCTCTTGTTGATTTTTACATTTTTGGACTCCTTGAAGCATAAGCTTTCAAATAAGAGGATTATTGTGCATAATAAACAAGAGTTTAGGGTTTTTTCATTATTTTAATTATGATAGTTGCTGAGTTTTTATGGAGGAATATGAGTCCTAGTTGTGTTATAAGCAACTTTTGTGAAAGGTGTTAGCATAAAAACACCTAAAGGGACTATTTTGCATAAGTTGTAAAATAGTTGATAAGTGTGTAAAATAGTGAGAATTTGAGACTAGTATAGTAGTAAAAAGAGTTTAGCTAGGCTTGAAATACGAAGAAATTTGATAAAAATCAATTTTTAAGCATAGAGGTAAAATGGTCATTTTGCCAAGATCTAGGGGCAAAATGGTCATTTTACCAAAGATGTGAATTTATGAATGCCTAATTGTAATTAGTAACTAAATGAGTGCATTTTGTTATTATAGATCAAGATTTGCCAAAATCGAGCCTAGACCGGGGCAAAGCCAAGCAATCCGATTAAGCTGACTAGTCAAGTACTTTTTGTAAACCGAGGTAAATTGTATGTAAATAATACAACTATATTGTTAATGCATGTATTCGATTGTTATTGATCTGATATAGAAAGAATTTCTAGAATGTGAACTGAGTATGCATATTAATGATTAAGATAGTAGAAAGATTCAGTGAGAACCCCAAGAAACAAACCGGATATTCATGTCATAACATTGGGTTATGTGAGAGCCAGTGTTAGACCATGTCTGGGACATGGCATCAGCATAGAAATGAGTGCCAGTGTAAGACATGTAACACCCCAAACCCGGCCCAGACGTTATGGCTGAATCTGACGTGCCACATTGGAGTTGAAAACCCACGTTCCGTTTTAGTGTTTTAAAACCATACATTTTATTGAGTTAACAAAGTGTATGGAAGCTGGGCACCAAGTAGGTATCCGAGATAGAGGAGGTGAGCCATGAAGGCTGCTTAAGTACCAAGCTCTTTTTGTTGGATCCAATCCTAGACATGCCCACAACCATAGCCACACTTTGTTATATCGAGTTTAAATTTGTTTAAGTGGATGTCTTTGATAAATCGATTAATCGTGGTGTTGAGATATTTTGAAAACAAGTATCATTTTGAAAACACGTCCTAAGTCTAGCCCATTTGAATAATTATTAACCAATTTTAAAGTTATTAAAATTA
This sequence comes from Gossypium arboreum, assembly GCF_025698485.1. Lineage (NCBI taxonomy): Eukaryota > Viridiplantae > Streptophyta > Magnoliopsida > Malvales > Malvaceae > Gossypium > Gossypium arboreum. The sequence goes on from NC_069080.1 coordinate 103,913,057, forward strand.
AAATAATTCAAAAAGAAATAAAAGGAAAGTTAAAATTGGCCTTATTACAACCCAAAAATAAATAATAATTAAAGGAAATTAAATGAAAACCAACACTTATTTAAAAGTCCAAAGACAATCACCGTGGCCCTCTGAATCCCTCCTACCAAGTCCCCACATCAAGGCTCACCTGCAAGGTTAAGGAAAGGGGGTGAGTTTGGAAACTCGAGTGCAACAAGCCCCTTTCGAGCCCAAAACAATAACTACTGTTGGGTCTAAGCCCAAATCCAATCTCAATCATGCATTTGGTCAGTAGCCTTTTCATATTTCATATTTCATAATCTTGGGTCAAGCATTTTCATATTTCATATTCTTGGGCGAAGCCTTTTCATATTTCATATTCTCGGGTCAAGCCTTTATCAGAAACAGTATGGCCCTTAGGCCCATTTCATGTCACATATAATTTCAATGAAAGAATGCAACCCATTTGGGAGACTACTCAACCCACCATCCGCTACTCTCCACCGTACCAACCAACACACCATGTGGGGATTAACTCGACCCACCCCGCCAAACTCTCCACTTTGGCAAAGATAGTTGCTTTATCATATAACCGAGGCCTAGCCTCTTTTAATAATCGGGCAAAAGCCCTTTCAATAATCGGGCATAAGCCCTTTTATAAGCGGGGCATAAGCCCTTTTGATAAGCAGGGCATAAGCCCTTTTGATAATCGGGGCATAAGCCCTTTTCACTTCCTCCATCCATATAAAACCCAACCCAATGCATTTATGATTACCTCATGTGCATATCATACATATCATGTGCATAGCATACATTTCATGTGCATATCATACATACCATATTTATCAAAATCCCATGTATTAAAATCATACATAAACCCTAGGGGTATAATGGTCATTTTACCTAGGGGCAAACGGTCATTTTCATATTATAAGGGTAATCTCGTAATTTTACCAAAATTAGGGTTGTTCATTAACGATTACTAACAATCCATGGGTGCAAACAAAGTGATTCGGCCCATTTTAGCGAAATCGAGTTATTAGGCCTAAAACCCTAATGGGCCCTACTTAGCCAATTCGTCGTCTAAGCCCACTTAGCCTATATTCCATAACGGTTTTAACAGTCTTATCATGCAATTTAACAGATTTTCGTTTTCTACCAATTTTACCCAAATGGGCCCGAAAGCCCAATGGGCCCCACCTCTACTCGAGGCCCAACTTACCAAGAACGCCAAAAATCACATTCTTACCGTTTCCATCATTCTCGATCACCGTCTCATCGATTCTAACTAACTAGTGAGCGTTAAGCTTGCTCATAAGTCCTCGAAATGCCGAAATTTGAGATTTCGACTTTTCGCATTTTATCGCTTTAAGTTATGAAAGGGTTCGTTACACACCGATTTGCGATATTCCTTGACGAGATCTCCTATGCGATTTCTCCTATAATCAACCACTTATAGATTAGACCATGTTAATATTAAACCAAATCGAAAACTACCTATTATCATCACTTAAACATTCGCCACCATCCACAATGGCCCTTGGGTTCATACCTTTGCCAAGTTGATGACTAGATTTAGTCACTCCGATGATCCAAGCTTTTCACACACCTCGATCGGTAGCCTTTAATCCTCACTAGCACCAACAAACCAAATAACACCAAAAACCCTTTTAGCCTTAGTCGACGGAGGGTTTTCACTTTTCTTAAACCACAAGATACAAATGGAAAGAAGGTTCAATACTTACCAAGAGATCTACTCATTGAAGAACGTTCCAAATACCTTCCTACCCCATATCCGTTGTGAATCCAACTTAAACGTGCGTGAGAAAATAGATCTAAATATTAATTCCGAATCACTAAAATATGAAGCTTTGACTTTTCAAAAAATATTAATCTAAGCTATTACGAGGGTTAGTACACACATTACGGGTTGAAGTTGAAACGTTTCCAAAATCAATCGCCTACGATAACCACCACCATCACTCAAACTTAACTAATCCAATATCAATATATGTAAATCCTAAGCACATCACCATACGGAACATAAGGGCATATTCGTCATTTTACCATACGAGGGTATTACGGTCACTTTACCCTACTGGGGCTTTACGGTCTTTTTACCTTTTAGGGGTATTTTAGTCATTTCATCCTACAAGGGTGTTTTGGTAAATCAACAAACCAAAGGTATTTCAGTAATTTTGTAAACCAATGGTACTTCTATAATTTTTAAAAAGTCAAGGGTATTTACGAACTTTGTAAATCAGGGGTATTTTGGTAATTTTACAAATTGAGGGTATTTCGGTAATTTTGTAAATCGAGGGTAAAACAGTAATTCTGTAAATCAAGGGTAAAACAGTAATTCTATAAATCGAGGGTAAAACGGTAATTCAGAAATCGAGGGTAAAACAGTAATTCGTAAGTCGAGGTAAAACAATAATTATGTAAATCGAGGTAAAACGGTAATTATGTAAATTGTGGGTAAAACAGTAATTCTGTAAGTCGAGGTAAAATGATAATTATGTAAATCGTGGTAAAAGCGGTAATTATGTAAATTAGGGTAAAACGGTAATTCTATAAATCGAGGGTAAAATAGTAATTACAAACCGAGGGTAAAACGGTCATTCTATAAATCGAGGTAAAATGGTAATTTTACAAATCGAGGGTAAAACAGTAATTCTATAAATCGAGGTACTTTGGTAATTTTACAAGTCGAGGTATTTCAATAATTTTCTGTGTCGAGGGTATTTCAAGAATTTCACAAATTAGGGGTATTTTGGTAATTTTACAAACTAGGGTATTTTGGTAATTTTACAAACTAGGGGTATTTTGGTAATTTTATAAACCAAGGGTATTTTAGTAATTTTACAAAGGTGGTATTTTGGTAATTTTGTAAACCAAAGTATTTTAAACATGGATAACAATACTAATGGCTTTAAAGCCCATTCTCACCCAAATGGGCCCACACGCTCGTGTGGTCCTTTTAGCCCAACTCTAGCCACAAATATTAGATTCACCTAGCCTAGCCCAAATTTACTACACAATCAAACAACTTATCCAATTGGGCTTGTAGGCCCATTAGGCCCACATGACCCTTTCGACCCATCGCGTCCAAGTAGCCATCCTCTGCCTAGAGTAGTAAGAAATACACACGATAGGAGACCGGAGTTAATCCACACTCGAGCACTCTTAGCCGACGCCCAACCCAAACGAGCACGCCATACAATGAAAGGATCACCAAGAAAGGTACATTTACTCTCTTCATGGTTCCTCTATTTAAAGCCGACTTCACAACCACTCTTATGTTAGCTTCCGATGTGGGATCCCTCCAACATTAGAGTTTAAATTCAACACCAACTCTTGCCGCCTGTTAGCAAAATAAATGCTCCTTGCTTGCCATGGGATTCGAACCTATGCCTCCCTTAAATGCTCCACACGCTACTTGCCACTAAGCCACAAGGCTTTTTGTGTCATATTTTATCCCCAATTAATTATAAGGTCTAAAGGCCAAAGTCCGTGTTCCCTTTAAAAAACAAAATAAATTGCAAGAGCCAAGGCTTGAACCCAGGCTCCCATACAACCTTAATGACGCCACAACCACTAGACTACAAGCTTCCTTGTGTCATTTATTTAACACAATAATTTAAAACCCTCATCCAAGCATCCGGTTTTTTTCACTTAATACCAAAATTTTTGCTAAAGCCCAAGTTTGAACCCAAGATTTCTCCAACACTTCTCAAAGCCATTAACCACTAATAGCAAACATTTAATTGTTTCATTTCATTGCACAATTAAATACCTATATACAACCTCCTTACGGACCCCCACTCAAGGCCCAATACTTCTAGGCCCAAATTCGGGGTGTTACAAGACATGTCTGGGACATGCGTCAGCACGTATATACGAGAGCTAGTGTAAGACCATGTCTTGGACATGGCATCGGCCTCGATGAAGATAGCTAGTGTAAGACCATGTCTGGGACATGGCATCGACAACTTAACCCATGTTTGAGGCTTATAGAATATCCTGTAGTATTCCAAAAGGTTCAACTTTAAAAATTAAGGAAGAGATTTAATAAGAAAAGTATGATAATGTTGTGAGTGTTACAGGTATCTATTTAATATGCATGAGTAATTAGCTCAATTAGAAAATGTGATTCGAGTAGACGGTAATGAGTAAGTCAAGTGTGAGCATGATGATAAATGGTTAAATTGTTGTTGTATATTTATTTATATGCAACTTACTAAGCTTTATGCTTACTCTCTTTCCTTTCTCTTTTCTTTCAATACTGCCAAATTGCTCAAGGATCCCTTGAAGTCAGAGATATCGATCACACTATCAGTCGTAATACTCGGTATAGTTGGGTTTATATTTTAGATTGTGGCATGTATAAGGCTAGACTAGAATGTTGTATTATTGAAAAATTGTTTATGTATATTGGCTTAAGTTAAAAGCCCTTTATTTTGTATTAAGTCTAGATAATAGCTATTATTTATTTTGGTAAATGCATATGATGTTCCTTCTATGGAGGAATTGATGTCTTTTGGGGTGGAATAGTATATTAAAATGATCTTGTAAAGGCTGAACAAAATGGGTGACAAAATGGATTGGAATGGCCTCATTTTGTCCACACGGGCATGACACACGGGCGTGTGTCTAGGCCATGTGTGACACACGGCTCACTCCCATGGATGTGTGTTTTAGCCATGCGTCCCCTGCACTTAAAATTTTTAGTCAATGTTGTACATGGGTAGGCCACACGGGCGTGCCCCATGGTCATGTCTTAAAGTCAGTATTATACACGGGCAAGTTACACGGACATTTGCCATGGCCGTGTGTTGAAGCTAGTGTTGTACACAAGCTAAGGGCATGGGAGTGCCTGAACCACACGGGCGTGTGAAGTCTAAAGCAAAAAAATTTCCAAGTTTTTCTTAAATCCTCAGTGTGGTCCCGAACCATCTTGAATGTATTTTTTGGGCCTCGTAAGCCCATTTAAGAGGCATATTGCTTATGAAATGAAAATTTTTAATTTGATCAAGATTTTACGACCTGATTTTCTAAGGTTGAATAAGTTTAAGATAGGTAGTACATTAAATCCTATTCCGGCATTGGATACGGACGAGGGGTGTTACATTTAGTGGTATCAGAGTATAGTTTAGTCAGTTCTAGGGCTAACCTAGTTAAAGTATGAGTCTAGCTATACATGCCATATATAGATATATATTGATAGTGTGACGATTCCTGACAATTATAAATTGTGTTTTTCTTATATAGTAAATGGATCCTGATAGAACCACGACAGATGACGTAAAAAGTAATACGCCGACTCCCGCAGAAGGGACCGCACTAGTAGAGAGTGAGCCCGTAAGTGTGGGCCAAGGCGGGGGGCTAGGGAAGCGTACCTTCAAATGATGGATGCTTGGTATACAGAGTTCGTTCGTGCGAACCCGAACACTCCACCTCCCCCACCTCTTCTAATTTCTTAGTATGCCCCTGTGGCTCCGCAAGGTGCGTACATGTTCAGGAGAGAAAAGCCTTCGGTAGACAAGATCAAGAAACAAGGGGCCGAGGAATTTCGGGCTAGTGTAGATGATGACCCGGAGAGAGCGGAGTTTTGGCTAGAAAATGCCATGAGGGTATTCGATGAACTGTTATGTACACCTGAAGAGTGCGTAAGTATGTCGTGTCACTTCTACGAGACTCGGCTTATCAGTGGTGGAACACTCTTGTGTCTGTTGTACCGAGAGAGAGGATCAGTTGGGAATTCTTCCAAGAAGAGTTTCGAAAGAAGTACATTAGCCAGAGGTTCTTAGATCAGAAAAGGAAGGAATTTCTAGAGTTGAAGCAAGGTAGTAAGACTGTGACGGAGTATGAGCTTGAGTTTGTAAAGCTCAGCAAATATGCGCAAGAATACATATCAACTGAAGCTACTATGTGTAAGAGGTTTGAGGATGGCCTCAATAAAGACATTCGAGTGTTTGTAGGCATTCTAGAGTTAAGAGAATTTGTGATGCTCGTTGAGAGAGCATGTAAAGCAGAATAGCTGGTGAAAGAGAGGAGAAAGGCGGCAATTGAAACGCGAGATTTAAAGAGAAGACAGATGGGAAAGACACATCAGTCCTCCTCCAAGAGGTCAAAAGAATTTGTTACTCGATTGAACACTTCGGTGGGATATTTGAGGAGAAGCAGGAATCAACAGAATATGGTATCTAAAGCCCAGACTACTTTGGTTGCCAGTGTCAGTAGTATTCGGCCAAATAGGCAAGAGTGTCCGCAATGTGGGAGACACCACTTAGGCGAATGCCGAGTAAATGAAAGGGGTTGTTTCAAGTGTGGGTCATTAGACCACCTCATCCGAGATTGTCCCAAAATGGATGACAAGGAGAAAAAGCAAGATATGAGGGTGAGCAGTGCTCCTTTAAGGGGCAGCCCCCAAAAGAATCCGGACAGTGGAGCTACCAGTAGAGGCGCGACTAGAGATGCCGTGGCGAGGTCCGAAGGCAGAGCGCCAGCGGGGACTTATGTTATTCGTGCCCGTGAGGACGTAGAGTCTCCCGACATAATTATGAGTACCTTTTCTATTCATGATAGTTATGTTGTTGCTTTGATTGATCTGGGGTCTACCCACTCCTATATTTGTATAGAATTGATTCCTCGTATGAACATGATAGTGAAGTCTACTGAATTTGTAATAAGAGTATCCAATCCCTTAGGTAGATATATGCTAGTTGATCAAGTATGTAGGAGTTGTCCTTTGACAATTAGAGGTCATTGTTTTCTGGCAGATTTAATGTTATTACCGTTCAATGAGTTTGACGTAATCCTCAGGATGGATTGGTTGACTTCTCATAGTGTTGTAATGGACTGTGGAAAGAAACTTATTGAGTTAAAGTGTGAAGATGAGAATATTCTTCGGGCTGGACTAGGTGACTTGGATAAATCGCTTGTGGTAATATCATCTTTGACCGCTGAAAGATATTTGAGAAAAGGGTATGAGGCTTATCTAGCCTTTATGTTGAATACTCAAGTTTCCGAGTCGAAGATTGAATCAGTACCAGTAGTTTGTGAGTTTATAGATGTTTTTCCGAAAGAGTTTCCCGGATTACCTTCAGAGAGAGAAGTCGAGTTTGGTATCGAGTTGGTTCCTGGCACGACACCAATCTCGATCGTACTGTAGAGAATGGTCCCCACTGAGTTGAAAGAGTTGAAAGTACAGTTGCAAGAATTAACAGATAAGGGTTTTGCTAGACCGAGTTATTCACCATGGGGTGCTCCGGTACATTTTGTGAAAAAAAAAGACGAGTGGATGAGATAATGTATCGACTATAGACAGCTTAACAAAGTAACAATAAAGAACAAGTATCCCTTGCCGAGGATTGATGATCTTTTTGATCAATTGAGAGGAGCCAATGTATTTTCTAAAATAGATTTGAGGTCGGGTTACTACCAGTTAAGAGTCAAGGAACAGGATGTACCTAAGACTGCGTTTCGGACGAGATATGGGCATTACGAGTTTCTTGTTATGCCTTTTGGATTGACAAATGCCCCAGCGGTATTTATGGACTTGATGAACCGTATCTTCGGACCATATTTGGATAGGTTTGTCGTCGTTTTTATTGATGACATCTTGGTTTATTTGCGTAACGAGAGTGAGCATGCAGAGCATTTGAGAACTGTGTTATAGACTTTAAGAGATAAGCAACTCTATGCCAAGTTCAGTAAGAGCGAGTTTTGGCTCAATGAAGTAGGATTTCTAGGACACATTGTGTTGGGTGTCGGAATCAGAGTTGACCTAAGTAAAGTCTCAGCTATTGTAGAATGGAAACTGCCGAGGAATGTAACAGAGGTTCATAGCTTCTTGGGGCTAGCAGGATGCTATAGACGATTTGTAAACGAGTTCTCTATGATAGCTACACCGATAACAAGGCTACTACAGAAAGATGTCAAATTTGAATTGACAGAGGAATGCCAATAGAGTTTCGAGAAACTAAAGGCTTTGTTGACCGAAGCCCTAATTTTAGTGCAACCGGAGTCGGGCAAAAAATTAGTGGTTTATAGTGACACCTCTCTAAACGGTTTAGGGTGTGCTCTCATGCAAGAAGGAAAGGTTATAGCCTATGCCTCGACACAACTAAAACCTCACGAGAGAAATTATCCGACCCATGATTTAGAGCTAGCAGCCGTGGTGTTCGTACTGAAGATTTGACGACACCATTTGTATGGTGAGAGATACCGAGTATTTACGGATCACAAGAGTCTAAAGTATTTGATGACTTAGAAAGAGTTGAATTTGAGGCAACGGCGATGGTTAGAGCTAATAAAAGATTATGAGTTGATTATCGACTATCATCCGGGAAAGGCGAACGTAGTCGCTGACGCTTTGAGTAGAAAGTCATTGTTTGCCTTGAGAGCCTTGAATGCTCAGTTGACTATATCTAATGATGGGTTGATCCTAGCGGAGTTGAGGGCTAGTCTGACTTTTCTTCATGAAATCCGTGAAGCTCAGAAAGATGACGAGAAATTGCAAGCGAAGAGAACTCAATGTGAATCAGAGATTGAGTCAGATTTTCGTATTAGTACTGATGGTTGTCTAATATTCGAAGATAGAATTTGTGTACCCAGGAACGATGAACTTTTTTAGAAGATTTTATGAGAGGCACATGGTAGTTGTTTGTCCATCCACCTGAGTAGTGTAAAAATGTACAATGACCTTAAGAAAATGTATTGGTGGTCGGGTATGAAAAGAGACATTTCAGAGTTTGTTTCCAAGTGTCTAGTGTGTCAACAAGTAAAGGCTAAACATCAAGTGCCTTCGGGATTACTTCAGCCTATTATGATTCCCTAGTGGAAATGGGATCGTATCACCATGGACTTCGTGACCCATTTGCCACTAACCCCAAAAAAGAAAGATGCAATATGGGTTATTGTCAATAGGCTAACTAAGTCAGCACACTTCATACCAGTGCGTACCAACTACTCCCTTGAAAAATTGGCCAACTTGTATGTTTCTGAGATTGTGAGGCTTCACGGTGTGCCATTGTCAATTGTTTCAGATCGAGACCCGAGGTTTACCTCGAGGTTTTGGAAGAAGTTACAAGAGACTTTAGGAACTAAGTTGAGTTTTAGGACGGAATTTCATCCGCAAACTGACGGACAGTCTGAAAGAGTAATACAGATCTTAGTGGACATGTTGAGGTGCTGTGTTCCCGAATTTCAAAGAAGTTGGGAAAAATACTTACCATTGGTTGAATTCGCCTACAACAACAGCTATCAGTCGAGTTTGAAAATGGCGTCTTATGAGGCCTTATACAGGTGAAAGTGTCGAACGTCCTTATTGTGAACTGAGTTGAGAGAGAGCTAGATTCACGGGGTTGATTTGATCAAAGAGATTGAGGAAAAAGTTAAGGTGAATCGTGACTGTCTAAAAGCCACCTCAGATAGATAAAAATCCTACGCGGATTTAAGACGAAAGGAGATGAAGTTTAAAGTCGATGATAAGGTATTTTTGAAAGTTTCTCCGTGGAGGAAAGTCCTCAGATTTGGTAGAAAAGGCAAGTTGAGTCATCGTTTCATAGGACCTTATGAAGTTATCGAGAGAGTAGGGCCTGTTGCCTACCATTTGGATTTGCCACCAGAGTTAGAAAAGATTCATGATGTGTTTCACGTGTCTATGTTACGCTGATACAGATCTGACCCTTCGCATGTAATTACGCCAACTGAAGTTGAAATTATTCCAGATATGACTTATGGTGAGGAGACGGTCAAGATCTTAGCTCGAGCGGTCAAACAATTAAGAAACAAGAATATACCACTTGTGAAGATTTTGTGGCATAGACATGGAGTCGAGGAAGCCACATGGGAACCTGAAGAGTCTTTGAGAGAGCAATATCCGAACTTATTCACCGGTAAGATTTTCAGGGATGAAAATCCCTAAGGGGGAGAGAAATATAACAACCCAATTTAGGGCCTAGTCAAAACTATGGTCTCGAGACCATAGATCCGAAGTTAGAAAATTTATTTCATTTCAATTATAAGGTTATAACATGATTATATTAGTGTATGAAAAATTTGGTAGCTCAATTTTTAATGTTGGTGAGCCCTATTGTGAAAAAGGATTAAATCGCAGAAAAGGAAAAAGTTGCATTTTAGTACCTAAATGTGTCAATTAGTTAGAGAACTTAAATTGAGGGTTTTAAAGGGCAATTAAACCCTTTTTCTATAGCATGGTCGGCCATAGGGGGACAAAATGTAGGAGAAGGTCAAAACTAGGTGAAGCTTATGTCACCAATTTTGACTAATGTGTTATATAATAAAAAAAAAAGGGGAAGCTATCATTTTTCTCTCATCTTACCTGAAATTATCAGCTATTTTTGGGGTTTGAAAGCTTCAAAAATTGCATCAACTTTAAGCCCTCTCAAGTAAGTGATTTTGATAATTTCTCTTGATGATTTTTGTATTTTTGTACTCCTTGAAGCATAAGCTTTCAAATGAGAGGATTATTGTGCATAATAAACAAGATTTTAGAGTTTTACCATGATTGTAATTGTGATAGTTGCTGATTTTTTATGGAGGAATATGAGTCCTAGTTGTGTTATAAGCAACTTTTGTGAAAGGTGTTAGCATAAAAACACCTAAATGGGCTATTTTGCATAAGTTGTAAAATAGTTGATAAGTGTGTAAAATAGTGAGAATTTGAGATTTCTATAGTAGTAAAAAGAGTTTATCTAGGCTTGAAATACAAAGAAATTCGATAAAAATCGATTTTTAAGCATAGAGGTAAAATGGTCATTTTGCCAAGGTTTAGGGGCAAAATGGTCATTTTACCAAAGATGTGAATTTATGAATGCCTAATTGTAATTAGTGACTAAATGAGTGCATTTTTTTTATTATAGATCAAGATTTGCCAAAACTGAGCCTAGATCGGGGCAAAGCCAAGCAATCCGATTAAGCTGACTAGTCAAGTACTTTTTGTAAATCGAGGTAAGTTGTATATAAATAGTACAACTATATTGTTAATGCATGTATTCAATTTTTATTGATCTAATATAGCATGAATTTCTAGAATTTGAAATGAGTATGCATATTAATGATTGAAATAGTAGAAAGATTCAGTGAGAACCCCAGGAAATAAACCGGATATTCATGTCATAACATTGGGTTATATGAGAGCTAGTGTAAGACCATGTCTGGGATATGGCATCGGCGTAGAGATGAGTGCCAGTGTAAGACATGTCTGGGACATGCATCAGCCTCGATGATGGTAGCCAGTGTAAGACGTGTCTGGGACATGCATCGACTAAGCATCGTGCTAGTGTAAGACATGTCTGGGACATGCGTTAGCACATATATACGAAAGCTAGTGTAAGACCATGTATGAGACATGGCATCAGCCTCGATGAAGATAGCCAGTGTAAGACCATGTCTGGGACATGGCACCAGCAACTTAACCCATGTTTGAGGCTTATAGAATATCCTGTAGTATTCCAAAAGGTTCAACTTTAAAAGTTAAGGAATAGATTTAATAAGGAAAGTATGATAATGTTGTGAGTGTTACAGGTACCTATTTAGTATGCATGAGTAATGAGCTCAATTAGAAAATGTGGCTCGAGTAGACGGTAATGAGTAAGTCAAATTTATGCTACCTTTGAGCTATGAGCACGATGATAAATGGTGAAATTGTTGTTGTATATTTATTTATATGCAACTTACTAAGCTTTATGCTTACTCTCTTTCCTTTCCCTTTTCTTTTAGTACTGCCAAATTGCTCAAGGATCCCTTGAAGTCATAGATATCGATCACACTATCAGCCATAATACTCGGTATAGTTTGGTTTATATTTTTTATTGTGGCATGTATAGGGCTAGACTAGGATGTTGTATTATTGAGAAATTGTTTATGTATATTGGCTTAAGTTAAAAGCCCTTCATTTTGTATTAAGTCTAGATAATGGCTATTATTCTTTTTTGTAAATGCATATGATGTTCCTTCTATGGATGAATTGATGTCTTTTAGGGTGGAATAGTAGATTAAAATGATCTTGTGTAGGCTGAGCAAAATGGGTGACAAAATGGCTTGGAATGGCCTCCTTTTGTCCACACGGGCGTGTGTCTAGGCCGTGTGTGACAAATGGCTCACTCCCATGGGTGTGTGTTTTAGCTGTGCGTCCCCTGCACTAAAACCTTTTAGCCAATGTTGTACACAGGTAGGCCACACGGGCGTGCCTAGAGGTGTGCATGGGCCAGGCTACCCGACCCGGCCCGGCCCGAAGGCCCGCCTGAAAAATGGGAGGGCTTGGGTAAAAATATAGGCCCGAAATATGGGTTTGGGCAAAAAAATGAGGCCCGTTTAGAAAATGACCTGGGCTTGGGTAAAACTTTTTTGGCCCGAGCCCGAATTATATACTAAATATATATATTTTATTTTTAATCATATTTACAATTTATTTTCAATTTTAATATAATCACTTTTTATTATATTTTCAATTTGTGTATTGTTTTAAGAATTGTTTTAGTATCATTTTTTATTTGTTTCTTGTTTTAATATTTGTTTTAAATGTATTTGATTTATTATATTTTAAAATTTTTTATTTAATGAAATAAGCTAACAAAATTAATATAGGTGGTGCCGGGCCGAGCTCGGGCTTAACAATTTTATTTCGAGCCGGGCTTGGACAAATTTTTAGGCCCATATTTCGGGCTGGGCTTGGCCCAGGCCTAGAAAACGAGCCTAAAATTTTGTCTGAGCCCGGCTCAAACCTGAATCGGCCCTGCTCGTGCACACCTCTAGGCGTGCCCCATGGCCGTGTCTTAAAGTCAGTATCATACACGGGCAGGTCACACGGGTGTATGCCATGGCCGTATGTTGAAGTCAGTGTTACACACGGGCGAAGGGCATGGGCTTGCCTGAACCACACGGGCGTGTGGAGGCTAAAGCAAAAATTTTTCCAAGTTTTTCTTAAATCCTCGGTGTGGTCCCAACCATCTTGAATGTATGTTTTGGGCCTTGTAAGCTCATTTAAGAGACAGATTGCTTATGAAACGAAAAGTTTTAATTTGATCAAGATTTTACAACCTGATTTTCTAAGGTTGAATAAGTTTAAGTTAGGTAGTACCTCAAACCATATTCCGGCGTTTGAAATGGGCGAGGGGTGTTACAGAAAAAATTTTACTTAAATATTTTTCGCCAGCTAAAACGGCGAAATTGAGAAATGATATCTGTTCTTTTGTGCAGATGGATTTAGAAACTCTTTATGATGTATGGGAGAGATACAAGGATCTTTTGAGAATGTGCCCTCACCATGGGTTACTTTTATGGTTACAGGTTTAGACTTTTTACAATGATGTGAACCCCTCAACTAGGCAACTGATCGATGCAGCCACCGGTGGAACATTAAACAACAATACACCTGAAGAGGCTTATGAATTTATTGAAGAGATGTCACTGAGTAACTATCAGTGGCAAGTCATGAGAACAAAACTGACAAAAGTAGCTGGTGTTTTCAACCTCGACGCGGTCACTATGCTATCAAACCAAGTAGAGCTTTTAAATAAAAAGATTGATGATTTATATGGTTCTACTCAGGTACATCCAGTAATGAGATGTGATTCAAATGGAAGAATGCACAACCCAGATTATCCGCCCTTCAACCCTGGCACCGAGGAGGAACAAGTCCACTATATTGGTAATAACTCTAGACCTCAAAATAACACGTATAGTAACACTTATAATGCAGGTTGGAGGAACCACCCCAATTTCTCGTAAGGTTGTAACACCCTCTAACCCTTATTCATCCTTGGAACAGGATTACAAGGCATTACTGGTCTGTATAGTTCAATTACAGTCATTTATTAAAATAAATGTTTCTAACCCTGCAAATTAAAACTTCAACCAATACAATTTGCCAACATTCAAATAATCCAAATACACTTAAATATACTCAAATCTTACTAATCTAAAACATTTTATAACCTATCCAATGAATTTTTTTAAGTATATCACTTACTTTATTAATTATTTCAACTTCAGACTATATACCATTGCCAATCATAATTTACTTATTTCATCAACACTTTTACAACCTAGATGACTATCATAAGACATCCTAGGTACATGCCATTACAATTACTCAACATACTTTACCTCATCAAATTCGGGATCGGCCTGGGATGTTGATTCAACAGTCTAGCCTTAACTTAACTGCACACGAAAACAAACTGTAAGCTGAGTATGGATATACTCAGTGGTATTTCTATAATCCGAACACCAAATAAAATGAAAATATAATAAACACATAAAAATCATATCACAATTAGAATTATTCAATTATTTAATTCGTAGATAAATTCTTTATAGCTTATTTCATACCTTTTACTTACTAACTTGTATAGCTTTCCGTAATTCGTTCATACGTCATTTTAAAACAATAATATTATTCACTTCTCAATCATTGTTCTATACTTATTCATTTCATTAATAGTTATTATTATTCATATCATATCATTATCTTGCTATTCCAGATAACTTCCACTATATACATTCGATTCATATATCTCAATTCACATTTTAATTCATCAAATGATATCAAATATCATCAATTCGAACTTCAATCATTTCATGAACCTTTGGTTCATGTTTCAATCTCATATCTCAATTTCAATTCTCAATTCAATTTCCCATTTCATTTCAATAGCTCAATCAATCAAATTTATTCGATTTATCTCTTCATTTATTTATCCCTATTAATAAGACTCAGACCTTGGCGGATACATGGATCCAACCAAGCACACTAGATTGGCACCCAGTGCCTCATCGGATAGTTTGAAGCAATAGTTGACACCCAGTGTCTCATCGGCCTAGCCAAAGTAAAGTTGGTACCCAGTACCTCCTCGAATCTATCCGAAGAAATATAGTGACACCCAGTGTCTCATCGACTCGAGGTCGAAGTATCCCTGAACACTTCCAATCCTATGGCATGCCAACTATATCCGACCTAGCCCGATACTGTTAATAGGGTATCTAAATCACATTTAATCTTTTTTCAATCACAATTTCTCACATTCTCAATTCAATCATTTTTCCACCTTTCAATCATTATTTAATCCATTTATTTACACATTTTTCACAATAATCATATTAATTTCATCATATTCTCAATCATTAAATTTTTCAATATAGCATACATTCAATATTAAATTTTACCTCATTCACATATATCATATAAATTCAATTCAGTTCAATCAATATAAATTCAATCAATATAAATTCAATAAATTCATTATATATTAAATCAATCCATTTCAACTATAAAACACAATAATTCTAACACTAACAATTTCTATATGCAATAAATAAAAATACAACAATTAAAGACTAAGTTCGAATTATAGAAATACAAACCGTAATTTTCGAGCTATCCTTCGTCGACTTTATCTTTTCCTTGCTTAGCCGCGATTTTTCAGCATAACACTAGCTACGGAAATTAATTAAATATTATCAATACACTACCATTCAATTTTCATATTGAATATTTCAATTTCTATCCAACTTTTGCCTTAATTCCAACTTAGTCCCTAAATCGAGACTAACTTTTATTCTTCACATTTAACTCAATATTTCTATTCAATTTCCACTTTAAACTAATTTCTAATTTCTAATTTCAGCATAAAACCATAATTTTGAAATTATTTCAATTTAGTCCCTACTATTCAAAACTTATGAATTACTTTACAATTTAATTCTTATTTCATTCTTAACTTGAATTTCTATCAATTTAACCCTTAATTCATCATTTTATTCAATATGAACAATGTCTAATAATTAACTATCTTTCAAAATATCAACTTAACTTCATCAAAATCTTGTTCCAAGGCTTCTAAAACATCAAAATTAAGTAAAAAGGGCTAAATTAACTTATTAAAGTTTAAAACTTCAAAACTTCAATTCCTCCTTTTCTCTCTTCTCTTTTTCCTTCTTTCTTTCCCTTCTCTGTTTTCGTTCTTCATTCTGTTTCTTTTTCTTTTCTTTTTTACTTTCGTTTTATATATATATATAATAACAATAATAACTATAATAACATATCTATTTAATATCCAATATCTATTTTACATTTGTATACATATATATTATTACACTTGTCTTCTTTTATTTATTATTTATTATATAAATATCTTTTACTTATATAATAAGTAAATATAATATTTTACAAATATATGTATATTAGTATCACACATGTCACCATATACACCATACATTTGTCTTAATTTAATATATTTATCACATAAAATCTTATAATATAATTATTTAATTAATAATTATCTTTTGTAAATAATAAATATCTATTAATACTTAAATACAAGTATTACAATTGTATGTATTTTTATTTATACTCTTGTATCAAATCATATCCACACATTTGTCTTTATTTAATTTATTCATCACATAATATCAATTTAATAATAATAAATACATTAATATTTACTTAAATAATAAGTAAATACATACAAGTATTACAAATGTATGTACAATATTTATTACACATGTATTTTATTTTTACCATACACTTGTCTTTCTTTCTTTTATTTATTTAATAATAATTAATTTAATTAATTTAAAATCTTAAACGAATAAAAAATCCAATAAAATCTTAGATTTTATCTAAGATTGCCGCCACATCTATAGTAAATTGGCTTAATTTCTATTTTGGTCCTTTTATTTTCTTTTAATCTACAATTAAACTTTCACACTTCATTCAATTTAATCTTTTTCCTAATTATCCTTAATTTAAGCTAATTCACTTCATTAAACTTTAATTAACCATTCATTTAACTTCGTAAATATTTTTAATAAATATTTACGAATTCATTTTTCAGAAACAAAGACCCAAAAATACACTTTTCCGATAACCGTAAAGTTCAGGTCATTACAAGGGTGGCCAAGGAAATCAAAGGCCACGACACCCCTCAGAAACTCATTTTTAGAAAACCGAAACAGCACGTAAGAATCAACAAGCATCGATCCAAGGGCTCGAAACTTAGATAGACCAGCTTGCTAAATTGATTTCTGAACGACCACAAGGTAGCTTACCGAGTAATACTGAATCGAACCCAAAGGAACAGCTCAATGCGATTACCGTTCGAGATAAGGAAGGGTTAGTTGAACTTGAACCAGAACCGAAGCAAGGGATTGTGGTAAGTAAAGGTAAAGGTGAGGTGGACCACAGTAATCGAAAACCGGTAAGTAAAGAGTGCAAACCTCGTGTGCCATACCCCAGTGCGACAAGGAAAGACCACACGGACAAACAATTTGGTAAATTCCTTAAATTATTAAAAAAATTACATATTAACTTACCATTAATTGAAGCTCTTTCGCAGATGCCGAACGTAGTTAAATTTTTAAAAAAGCTTTTAGCAAATAAATGATGAGGCGTCGCATGTGGAGTTAAGTGTAGTTTGCTTAGCCATTCTACAGAATAAGTTACCCAACAAATTGAAAGATCCAGGGAGTTTTACGATTCCTTGTTTAATTGGTAGCCTAGATGTTAATAGTGCATTGGCTGATTTAGGGGCAAGCATTAACGTCATACCCTATAAAATTTTTAAACAACTAGGTCTTGGGAAACCCAAACAAACTAGGATGCACATTTAATTGGCAGATAAAACAATCAGATTTCCTAGGGGTATTATTGAAGATGTACTTGTTAAAATTGACAATTTATATTCCCGATTGATTTTGTTGTTCTAGACATGGAAGAGGATAGTGACATACCTTTGATTTTAGGACGACCCTTTTTAGCAACTGCTAGAACTATTATTGATGTTGGTACAGGTGAACTCACACTTTGTGTGGGTGATGAAACAATCACTCTTCAAGCTCGTAATTTGAGAAACACATCAAATATTGAGGGTGGTTGTATAAATCATGCTTCTAATACTGATCATGTGGTGCAACCTTCTTTGCAGGAAACACGTTCGAAGAGCATAAATGAGCCATGTTCAAGTAACAACAAAGGACCCATCTATGAAGAAAAAAAGGCTACAGATCGAGAAACTAGATGAATGGCAGACATAGAAACTGAGAACACACGATAAACCAAAACCATGCCATGACGGACTCAATGTTTCACCAAATCAACTTAAGGTTGGAGACAAAGTATTATTAGATGTAGCAGACCCTCGTATTACCACTTCTGAACCTAATGGAGCAATCCCTCTTACGGTACTTAACATTTCCCATACGGTACAGTCGAGGTAACTCATTCTAAATTCAGCACGTCTAAGGTAAATAGTACTCGTTTAAAACCTTATTTTGATAAAATTGATAGCAGGAATGAGTAGTGTAAACTCCTCGCACCATCATGACCATGCAACAGAGAGGTAAGTCGAGCTTAGACTATAAATAAGCATTTTTTGGGAGGCAACCCAAGCATTAACGGTGTTGATTTCTTTAAATTTTAATTTTTAACATCTAAATCATTAACTGAGTCTTTGAACACAGGTTTTCCAAATCCACATGGCCAGGCACACGGGCGTGCCTTAGGCCGTGCTTGTGACAGCCTTAAAACGACCCTAGTCGAAATGTGGTTTCGGGACCACAAAACCGAGGCATAAAAATAATTTGATATTCATTTTGATGCCTATAATATGTGTTAACTCATGTGTGACATTTTTGATGCTTTAATTTAGAGTTATAAATGTGAATTTCACTAAAAATGACCTAATAGAAAACTTTGAAAGTATGATGGGGAAATGTGTGATGACTAATTAAAGCATGCATGCAAAACAATGGCCTTGCATGTCAAATATCCCTCTTTTTACAAGAGGTGGCCGGCCATGACAAGGGAGGATGGGCAAAACATGTCATAGACATGTTTTGTTGGTGCATTAGGGAGAAACATTAAACTGAGGGGTATGGGTAATAAAGAAATGAAAAAAAATGTGTGTGTGAAGGCTTCTCCCCTCCCCATTGCCGTGTATTGAAGAAAAGAAAAGAAAAAAAATTTGTTCATCCATTTCATTCTCTCTTGACCGAAAATACTAAAGAGGAAGGAAGGAATTTTTGCTTCATGTTTAGTTTGGAAGGGGATTAAGAAGAGATTTGGCTATACTTGCATCAAGATTAAGGTATGTTTGAGGTTGTGCCATGAGATTCATGCATGTTTTTAGTTTCTAGTTTGATGTTCTTATTAGCCCATGGTTCAAATCTTTGCTATGTCATGGGAATGATATTCGGCCAAAGTGGATGTGGTGTTAATGCCATTGCATGCTAAATATCAAGCTTGATAATGATACATGCGATGGGGGATTGAGGACTCTTAGATTTTCCTTTAGCATTTTTGAATGAGATACTAAGTTCTTTGTTTAACCATGACCAAATTAAAATGGTATGGTGTTGTGGTGTATTCGCCATGGTATATCCATAGGTATGATTCATGCATGTTGCATGGTAGGTAAGATTTGAGCTTTGGATATGTGTTTATATTTGGATATAAGCAACTTGAGATTCGCCCTTGCACCTACATGAATATATGTTTGCACATGATGTATTGGTATGACATATATACTATTTCAAGGTGTATATTTGCTTGTGATGATGTTTGGTTATGAAGTAAATGAGAGATGTGTATTGAGCTACAATATGTAATGCGTTAGTTAGTAAAATGTATGCTGTTTTTGTGTGGCATTAAGTGTATAATTGGCCTCAACATGGACATGCATATTCGGCCACATGAGGGGAGTTGGTGTGCATGCATTCGGCTAGAGGCAAGCATATTGATGCCTATTCTTGGCTTGGAAATTTCGGCTAAGGAGAGTACTAACTAATGTGTTGAATTGATTCGTGATTTCGTACATGTGACTCTAATGTCTAATGTGTATAAGGGCTAAGTACCTTGAGCTTCACTTTGATGTTTGAATGAATTGTATTGAATTGCTTGTTGTGCTTAAAAATTGTGCATGACCATTGTGTATTTGAGCTAAAGGATGGCCATATGACCATTTAAACTCCTTGTCATATTCGGCCATAAGCTATCATAATGAGATTTTAATAAGTTAAATTTGTGTGAATTAGCTCAAGAACTTAGAGGACCACAATTGGATAAGGGAAAGGAAAAAGTGATCGAATAGTCATCGAAATCGCTCGACAACATCCAAGGTAAGTCTTGAGTAATGATCCTACTTGAATTATATTGAAATCATGCTCCTTATGTGTGGCTATTGAGCCGAAATTGTAAAGGTTTGATAAATATTTTGTGTTTGAGCCTTAGTAACGAAAATGAAATATGGATGTGTCGTGATTATTGATATATGTGTACATGAGCATTTGAATGATACCCGGCTAAGTCCCGAAGGCATTTATGCTAGTGATTATGTCCGGCTAAGACCAAGGCATTCGTGCGAGTTGTTATATCCGGCTAAGACCAAGGCAATTGTGCAAGTTACCAAATCCGGTTAAGACCAAGGCAATTGTGCTTGTGGTTATATCCGGTTAAATCCGAAGGTACGTGACTCGAAATGAGCAATCTTGCTGTAAAAATTTCAGTTTATACACTTGTGAAAATTCCAACAATGAGGTATGTTCGTATGTGCTTGAATTAGTTGAGTCCTTACAAATAAGTATTCGCCGGTTGATAAACGAGCTACCGCCTTTAGCTAAGTTGTTCTCTTGTGTATGAACATAAGGGTCGGTAATGTGAAGTAAGTATGATTATGAGAATGTGTATTAATAAAGTGATTCATTTAGTTATGTAAATGTAATACTTTAGTCAAAGCTGATTTCATTACTTGAGACTTACTAAGCATTAAAATGCTTACCCGCTGCTTTGGCTCTCTGTTTTATAGATTTTGCTCGTTAACTACCGGATTCGGGATCATCGAAGTCGAAGTCATCCACACTATCAAAGCCCCATTTTGGTACAATTTTGGTTGAACTTTGAAATGGCATGGATAGGACTACCCTTTTGTTGTAGGTCATGTACCTTTCGGTTTTGTGTAAACTTGGATAGCCATGCAAAATGGCTTATATACGTTTTAGCATAGTACTATAATCATTTGTATGTTGATCATTATGAGGTATGGAATTGTTTTGAAACGATTAGCCATTGGAATGGTTAATCATGATCACACTTTGTGCTATGTATGCAAAAAGGGCCAATTGAATCATGGAAATCATGAAATAGGTAAGGCCTACCTTAAAGGCAGATGCTGACAGCAGCAGTGATGTGGATGTGAAAAGTCACTAAAAATAGTAGGAATGGTATTAAATAGTGAATAAATTATGTAAATGAACCTTGATGAATCTACTTTCATATGGAAGAAACGAAATGGTCATATGAGTTGTATGTTAAAAGATATTAAAGTTCTCGTGAAGCAGGACCAGAATAGTTTCTGGATCCCCTGTTCCGACTTTGGAAATTCATTGTAAATTAACCAGAGAGAATTAGGAGTTATGCCATATATGTATAGATTCCTCTCTGAGTCTAGTTTCTATAGAAACAAACGGCATCAGTATTGAAGCCCTGTACAGGGAGATATCCAATTCGTAATGCGTGAAGGTCAGTGTAGTCGAACCCTGGATTAGGGGAGACTTTAACTAATAAACTGTACTAATTGGCCCAACCAAAAATTCTAGAAAAAAATGTGTTGATGTACTTATGAGTCTAGTTTCAGGGAAAATTTATGAAACTGATTTTCGAGCTTTAAAACTCAAGATATGATTTTTAAGGCGACAGTGATGCAGTAACCAGCTAGTCTGGAAAATTTTTTATGGACTGTGAAAACAATTAAGTTAAGTCTGTGTGCACCTTGTGTTCGACTCCGGTAACGGACTCGGGTACGGGGTGTTACAGTGCTCATACCACGGGCGGCGACACGCCGTGCAATACGACCGTGTGAAAACAGAGTAAAATTTTTCCCAAAACACGAGATTCGATACGTTGCCACGGCCGTTCGACATAGCCGTGGACAATCCTGTCAAATCGACACAGGCGTGTAACACGCCTGTATCTATAAGTCATGGTAGAAACAGAAAAATTAACACGGGCGTGTGACACGCCCGTGCCCACCACCCGTGGTCGAAACTGTCAAAATAACATGGGCGTGCGCATATATACATGGGCGTGGGAGAAGCGAACGGCGTGGGAGAAGCGAACGAAGCAAGACACGGCCGTGCGACACGGCCATGTGCACCAACACGCCCAAAGAACACGGGCATGGGCTGAATTCCAGATGCGCCCAAAGTTGAAAACCACGAAACAAACAGGCTGAAATAAAGGTACACGGGCGTGCTTAGTTTACTATTATTTTTATTTTTATTTTTATTTCTATTTTATTTAAAATTCCTTTATCTCTTATTTATTTTTGAAGACTTCTCTTTTATATTTCAAACTCTGCTTATCCTCATGGTTTTTATCGAATTATCCCTTAATTCTCTTTTACAGTGGTGTTTACTTTCTCAGAATTATGCCTTTCACAAGTTTTACCTACAATTCTCACTCTCACTAATCCAAGGATATCATCCACAATTTCAGGGCAGTTTCGCTTCTCTCCCTCTCTTTTGATATTATCCTTATATTGCTTTGTACATTAAGGACAATGTACATCTTAAGTGTGGGGAGGTCATTTACGTGATTATTAGAAAATCCTAAATTTTTATCTTGTTCTCAAATAATTTTCTCATATCATTATTAGAGTAAATTTTGATTGATTTATAATTTTCATTGATATGTTTTGAATTAAATCATAGGTAATTGTGCATTGATTGCTTAAACTTTAAGACATTAGAGAATCAAGTATGATAAGTTGAAATTTTGAGAATTGAGATTGTTAGGTTGTTTCCCTGAATTGAGGTATTATCTTGAAGTTTTGAATTTACAAGATTGACATCAAATACCCATAATTTCTGTGAGATTTTGAGCCTTTTAGAGCATATATCCTTCTTGCTCACCGATTTCATTTATTATGAGTGTCAACATTGATTTGTTATTCTAGAACTTGCATGGATTATACATGTCAAGACCACACCATTGATTTGATATACTAAAATGATAAAGGCACTTAGATTTTAACCTATTTTTTTCCCCTCATAAAAAGCCTAGCTACACAATTGACCCTTAGTGAACCCCTTAGAGCTTAACAAACTATTTTTTTAATTAACCCTAAATTTTAACCCATAACTTAACCCTTTTTAATTCATTAAGAATTTTCCCTATTTTTATTAACTCCCTTTTTATCGAGATTTAATTTGATTTATTACCTAACTAGGTTCGTTCTTTTTAGTCCTTGAATTATTTCTTATTATTTACTTTCCACATTTATGCTTATTCTAAAAAAAAAACATACATACATACATACATACATACATACATACATACATACATACATACATACATACATATTAGTAGTAATTTTTTGTCTTTGAGCTTAAGTATTTAATTCCATGTTCTGAGAATGAAGCTCATGTTTATTCAATTGGTGTTAGTTGTTTTTCCAGTTAGGTAATTTATCAAGTTAATCTCGATTCTAACCGTTTCTTTTTCAGCCTTTATCCACACTTTTAACCCAAAGCCCCGTTACAACCCTTCAATGACCTTTTGATTTGTGTATCATCTCATTTATAGTGGTGGAGATTTGATTTTCATGCAAGCCTATAGTAATAATTCATGTTTGACTAATGAATGCTTAATTTGAACTTTAAACACATTGAGTGATTTGAGTGAACCTTTAGTGAGGATGCCAACCATTGTCAATTCAGAATCAAAGATAATTACTTAGATAAAAGGGGATGCCTATAATTTTATGATTAAAATGCTCGGCTTTGACTATTTGAAACTTTAATGTTCTTTTAGTTAAATTTTCATTGCATGACTACTTGTGGATTATTTTGAAACATTATTGATGAGGATTATAAGTTGAGAAGAATTTATTTGATTGTGAGTTGAGTATTTTGCTTGAGGACAAACAAACGCTTAAGTGTGGGGATATTTGATAAGTCATAATTTATACATATTTTATCCCATGCTTAGCACATTTTTGGATGAATTATCATTAGATTTTTGGAATTTGATGCTCCTAATCCTTTAAATCATGTCTTATACTTAGGTGAGTATAGGAAAGTAAAAATAGCGAGAAATAGCCCAAAAATAGAGAAATGGGTCAACGTGGAAATCAACACGGCTGGACTTCCTCACACGAGTAGACCACACGCCTGTGTCTATTTAATGATTTTAATACGGCTTAAACCACCCCATATGGTTGTGTCACACGGGCGTGTCCCTGTCGAGCCCAAGTCTAATTCTATTCGGAAAAGGGCACCTTTGAGGGTTTGGAAGCATTCTAAAGCCTATATAAACACTTTAGAATAGGATTAAAGGGAACACACGGAGTAGGAGGCAAGGAATTACTCGAAGAAAGCTGATTGATCCATCTCAGAAGCCAGATTCTCCTTCAAGACTAAAGATCTCCCTTCAATTTCCTTTTTTGGGTTTCTTTATGTTTTGTTATTATTATTCTTTTGAGATGTTTTCTTTTACATATATGAACTAAATCCCCTAAATACCTAAGGGGAATGAAACCTAAGACAGATCTTGTTACTATTTTCTGAATTATATGATAAATACTTGATTTGCTCTTAATTATGTGTTCTTGATTCTTGCTTTAATATTTCAAGATATTAATTCAAGTATTGATGTGCTTATTCAGAGGAGCAAAAGTCCCTGCTCTAAGAGTAGATCTACCATAATTAAGCGGTGTTGATTGCACCCTAGACATAGGGCGACATAAATCTACCGGATTAGGGTCAAACCTAATAAGGGAATCCATAGATCGAGTTAATACAACACTAGGGGTTTTAATTAGAAAGAGATTTCAATTAATCAACCTAGGGTTAGACGTTGTTAGTCTCGAGAGAGATAATAATATAAATTAGGGATTTCTATGGATCAAGTCAAGTGAATAAATCGTCTAATTCAGAGTCAAATAACAAGTGAAGTCTAGGTGGATTTTTCCTTGGGTATTGTCTAAATCAATCAATTTTCCCATAAGTATTTCCCCAATTTAATTCCTGTGCATTCTTAGTTTAGTTAATTAGTTTAGATAAAGCAAATTCCTTATTTTTAGGCTAAATAATAATAAAAGGTTAATACTAGTATTTTTAGTTCCCGTAGGTTCGACATTCCGGTCCTACTATAAGCTATACTACTGCTCGATAGGTGCGCTTGCCTTTATCGTGATAATAGTTAGTTTTCAAGTACGATCAATCATAAATATAAAGTTTATCACGCACATCATACACCAATTTCAAAATTTATGCACTTTAGTTCCTATGTTAAAAAATTAACAATTAAACTTTACAAACTAGTCCTTTTTCATATCTAAGCTTAAAATCTAACAAATTCACACCAATTTCATCAAGTATTCATCAGTGGCAAATTTTAAAAACTTTAATAGTTTTAAAAATTGGTGCATGAGATAGTTAAATCAAGCTCTCAGAACCTCAAAACATAAAAATTACAAGAAAATGACTAAATTAAACATACCAATTTTAGGCCGAGATTTTGAAGCTTGAAACACCCCAGATCGGGCAGGTCTAAAGTTTGATGTGTAGTTGTAATAGTTAGTATAACATGGTGTTATTTGTCCAAATTATTATTTTGGTGCATATGTGTGGTCGTTTAGTAACTGCCACATGAATAAGTAAGAATCTGATTTCATGATATTCTACCCTGTATTAAGAAGAAATCCAAGTTAAGAGATTAAGGGAAAGTATGGTGGTTAAGAATAAACTGGTTAAAGTAACCAGATACTGACTATATTAGATTTTCATTGATGTTTTCTTAGAAGTTGTAAACCATTAATTAAGAAAATTCTAAAAGAGTGTGACACGTTTCGAGTTCCACTTTGGGGACATAGGTCTTATATGTGTCCATATGGGCTTGAAAAAAAATGATTTTTTTCTTTCTTCCTTTATAGTGTTGTTGTTGATTCTCTTTGGAGTTGATTATGGTTTTCTCTCGTTAAGCTAGAAAAAAATGATCTAATTTGAAGTAGTGGATTATTCATTCATGGATAAGTATTACTATTATGCATGTTGAGTTTTGAAAGAGTAAGTCTGTTAGAAGTAGTTGAATAGTAAGATAAAGGTACAACACTTTGCATGGGGATTGTCAATGTTTGTGATGATGGTAAAATGTATATGAATGGATTTTAATGGTTTTTCTATGTTCTATAAGCAGTGGTTGCTACCAATTACTTAATAGATGTTTGGAGTGGAGTGGAGCTATTGTAGGTGAATAATAAGTGTCAAAAGTAACATGTCTTAATCTCATTTTAATACATTTTTGGTTGACTAATTGATGCAAAATGGTGAATTTTATGCTCCTAATCCTTTAAATTCATGTTTTTATACTTAGGAGAGCATTTTGGAGCAAAACGAGCAAAAATAGAGCAAAAATCAGATAATTGGAGTAGATTTCAAGAGCCATACGGGTTGGGCCTTCCCATACCGACTCGATACATGGCCTTGTGAGCCCCACGAGCCACCACACTGCCATGTACCAGACCGTGTTGATTTTGTGAGCTGTATTCTGAACACATGGAAAATCTCAATTTTGAGGTTTTTCAGGCATTTTAAGACCTATAAATACCAAATATAATAGAGGAAAGAGAGCCGTTAGAGATTATTGAAGACGCCATTAAAGTCAACTCTAAAGTATATTTCCATCAAGATTGAAGATATCCTTTTAATTTCTTTGAATTTTATTATGAGTTTTTTTTATTTCTTGTGGTTATATTGAATTTGAGATGTTTTTATTTGCGATTATGAACTAATTTTCTAAATACCTAGGGGAGATGAACCCTATGATGAATTCTGTCATTTGATTTCATTTTTACACAATAAATACTTGAATCTTGTTCTTAGTTATGTGTGCTTATTTTTAATTCATGTTTGATGTGCTTAAATCAGAAGAGGAAAAGTTCTTGTTTAAGAGTAGATCTAGCATAATTGAGTGGAGTTGCATGCAATCCTAGAGATAGGACGACATAAATCTCTTGGATTAGAGTCAAATCTAATAAGGAATTCATAGATAGAGTTAATGTGATAATAGGAGTTTTAATTAGAAAGAAATTTTAATTAATCAACATAGACTTAGTTGCTCTTACTCTTGAAAGAGATATTAGAATGATTTAGGGATTTCCACGGGTCAAGATATTAAGTGAAGAAATTGTTTAATTGATTGATGATGACAGATGCAATCTAGGTGGATCCTTTCCTGGGTATTGTCTTGCTTCTTGGCTATCATTCAATTATTTTCCCTATTTGTTCTTTGTCATGTTCTTAGTTAATTAATTTAGTTAATTTTAGGGTAAACCAATCATTCCAATTTATCGGTTAAATAATAGAAATATAGTAATTACTAGTACTTTTAGTCTTCGTAGGAACAATATCTTGCTCACTGTAGCTATACTATTTATCGATAGGTGCACTTGCCTTTGTCGTATTTTTAGTTGGTTTCATGGACATCAAATTTTTGGCGTCATTGTTTGGGACTGAAATATTAGGAAAACTTTATTTTTATTAATTTATCCATTTTATTTTATTTTTAATTTAATATTTATATTTTAATATTTTTGTTTGTTTGATTCTCACAGATTCTTTTGGTTTATGACTAGAGAAACCCATTGGAACCAATAATTTTTATAGTTAGATTGAAAGAATTGCTCAAGAAATCATAGAGAGGTTAGAGAAGCAAGGCAAAATGAACAAAGTATAGTACATGATCAAGAGGAAAAGAATATTACTATGGAGATGGGTGATAATCAAAATAATCACTACCTCCTACATATCATGGTCCTCATACTATGTATGATTATGCTAAACCCACTTTGATTGGGGCTAAATCGAGTATTGTGAGACCAACTATTACGCAAACAATTTTAAACTAAAGTCGAACATAATTCGATGGTACATCATTATGTACAGCTTTGTTGGTTTGTAAGATAAAGATCTGAATACTCATTTGGCTAACTTTCTAGAGATTTATGACACAGTCAAGATTGATGGCATTTCTGATGATGCCATACACTTATGGTTGTTCCTATTCTCTTTGAGGAGCAAGGCAAAATAGTGGTTAAATTCTTTACCACGAGGTTCTATCACTACATGGGCTCAAATGACCGAGAAGTTTCTGTTGAAATACTTCCCATCAACTAAAACAACTAAGTTAAGGAATGATATCTCTCCTTTTTCTCAAATTGATTTGGAGACATTGTATGATGCATGAGAGAGATTTAAGGATCTATTGAGAATGTGCCATCACTATGGGCTGCCTTTGTGGTTGCAAGTTCAAACATTTTATAATGGTTTGAATCCCTCGACTAGGCAGTTAATTGATGCAGCAACTGGTGGAACACTGAATAATAAAACACTCGAGGTAGCTTATGAGTTTATTAAGGAGATGGCACTGAATAACTATTAGTGGCAACTCATGAAGATAAAACCGATGAAAGCATCCGGTATTTTTAATCTAGATGCAGTTGCTATGTTGTCAAGCAGGTGGAAGCACTGAATAAGAAAATTGATGGTTTGAATTTTTCTACGTAGGTGAGTCCAATGATGCAATGCGATGTGAATGGAGAGGGATGATTAATTCGAATGTTTACCCTTTGGTTCTAGCACGGAAAACAAGCAAGTCAACTTTATAGGTAACAATTCTAGAACTCAAAATAACCCTTATAGCAATAACTATAATGAAGGTTGGAGAAACCATGCAAATTTCTCTTGGGGTGGGTAAGGAAATCAAAGGTCACAACCCCTTCCTGGTTTTCAGCAACCTTATTAGCAAGAGAAGAAACCAAACCTTGAAGAGATGTTGGCAAAATTTATTTCGGTGTCAAAAACTTGATTTCAGAACATTGAGACAACTTTGAAAAATCAGCAAGTCTCGATTCAAGGGCTTGAAAATCAAATTAGACAACATAGAAAATTAGTTTCAGAAAGACCATAAGGTAGCTTACCTAGCAATACTGAAACTAACCCAATAGAGCAACTTCACGCAATCACTGTTCGAAGTGTTGAAGGGTTAGTCGAGCCTGAATAGAAACTAAAACTAGAAGCTATTGAGAAAAATGATGAGGTTGAGGAAAGCAATAAAAAGCAAAAGCTAATGGTTAGCGAATACAAACCTCGAATTCCATGTCTAGCAGCATTGAAGAGACATCGCACAAACGAACGATATGGTAAATTTCTTCAACTCTTAAAAAAATTGCACATTAACTTATTGTTTGTTGAAGCCCTTTCGCAGATGCCAAAGTAGTAAAATTTTTAAAGGAGCTATTAACAAATAAGAAGAAGTTAGACGACTAGTCAACTGTGGAGCTCAATGCAGTTTGCTCAGCCATTCTCCAAAATAAACTACCCAACAAACTTAAAGATCCAGAGAGTTTTACTATTCTTTGTCTCATTGGTAGTTTGAATGTTGAAAATGCTTTGGTTAATTTAGGGGCTAGTATAAATTTCATGCATTATAAGATGTTTAAATAACTTGGTATTGGGGAACCCATACCCACTAGGATGAGTATTCAATTAGCAAATAGATCAATTAGATATCCTAGGGGTATTATTGAGTATGTACTTGTAAAAGTGGATAAATTTATATTCATTGTTAATTTTGTTGTATTGGACATGAATGAGAACATTGAGGTACCTTTGATCTTGGGTCGACCATTTTTAGCCACTGCCAAAATAATTATTAATGTGGGAACTAGTGAACTTGTGCTTCGTGTAAGTAATAAAAAGATTACTATTCAATTACGTGATTTTGTAAAAGTCCCTAGTGAGCATGATCCTACTAATTGTTCTATTAATGTTAGTAATCATGTGACTCAATGTTCTTTGCAGGAAATCACTCATGAAAACATGTTGGAGCCATATTTTATTCAAGGTGACAAAAATCAAGTGACAAATGAAGAGCGAATGGTGCAACTCGACGAACTAGATGAATGACGAATGAAGGTTGATGAGAAATCGAGAAAACACAATGAAGAAACAAAGCAACATCATGATGTGTACGTAAAGAGGCTGAACCAATTAAAATGCTAGAGAGAAAGTACTGCTAGACAAATCGGATCCACGAATGTTCCCTTTGGAGCTTAAGTTAAGAGGATCGAACCCATTTGTGGTACTAAACATTTTTCCATATAGTACAATTAAGGTAACACATTCGAATTCATCACGTTTAAGGTAAACAAGACTCGTTTCAAACCTTATTTTGGTAGTAAACCTAATAACGAGAGAGAGGAGCTTCAGCTCCAAGATCCACCGTAACCGTGAGCCTAAAAAGGGAAGTCAATCTTAGACTTTAAATAAAGACTTTTCGAGAGGCAACCCGAGTTTTTTATATTATTTTTTTAATATTTATTTTTATTTACTTTGATGTTCTTTTTAAAACCTTCAAAAAAATTGATTTTTTTTTAAAAAAAGGTCACATGGTCTAGGGTGATCCATACGGCCTGATGACATGGCCGTGTAGGACATATAGGCATGTCCTAGGTCGTGTGCATACTAGAGTGATATTTTTCAATTTTATTTCAAAACAGTAAGTTACACGGGCTAGAGACACGTCTATGTGAGACACACGGGCCAGAGACACATGAGCTAGAGACACGGCCATGTGCCTCACATGGCCTCGCACACGAGCGTAGAAGAAGTGAAGGATGATCACACATGGCCTTACACATGGGCGTGTCCTAGGCCGTGTGGCTACTGGGCATAAATTTTATTCTTTTTTTAAGAGACATACGAGATGAGAGTGCACACACGGGTGTGTGACACGGCCTTGTGGGACAACATGGACCATTTACACGATCGTGCATCTTATTTTAGATCGGGGTTTTCATTTTTTTAATTTTTTTTCATTTGATGTCGTTTCTCCAAGCCCCATCCCTACAACGCCGACCTCCTCTTCCGTCGTCGATTTTGATTTTCCTCTTCCCTCGTCCATTTTCCAATCTACTCATGCTCTGTCCTTCACCGCTGTCCCTTGCAATTGTTTCTTACCCCTTACCACCATTCGGTTTCCCCCTTTTGCATTTTATTTATTATTTTATTATTGTTATAAAATAAAGAGAGATGGAGAGAATAAAGAACAAAGAAAATATGAATGTGAATTTCACTAAAAATGACCTAATAGAAAACTTTGAAAGTATGATGGGGAAATGTGTGATGACTAATTAAAGCATGCATGCAAAACAATGGCCTTGCATGTCAAATATCCCTCTTTTTACAAGAGGTGGCCGGCCATGACAAGGGAGGATGGGCAAAACATGTCATAGACATGTTTTGTTGGTGCATTAGGGAGAAACATTAAACTGAGGGGTATGGGTAATAAAGAAATGAAAAAAAATGTGTGTGTGAAGGCTTCTCCCCTCCCCATTGCCGTGTATTGAAGAAAAGAAAAGAAAAAAAATTTGTTCATCCATTTCATTCTCTCTTGACCGAAAATACTAAAGAGGAAGGAAGGAATTTTTGCTTCATGTTTAGTTTGGAAGGGGATTAAGAAGAGATTTGGCTATACTTGCATCAAGATTAAGGTATGTTTGAGGTTGTGCCATGAGATTCATGCATGTTTTTAGTTTCTAGTTTGATGTTCTTATTAGCCCATGGTTCAAATCTTTGCTATGTCATGGGAATGATATTCGGCCAAAGTGGATGTGGTGTTAATGCCATTGCATGCTAAATATCAAGCTTGATAATGATACATGCGATGGGGGATTGAGGACTCTTAGATTTTCCTTTAGCATTTTTAAATGAGATACTAAGTTCTTTGTTTAACCATGACCAAATTAAAATGGTATGGTGTTGTGGTGTATTCGGCCATGGTATATCCATAGGTATGATTCATGCATGTTGCATGGTAGGTAAGATTTGAGCTTTGGATATGTGTTTATATTTGGATATAAGCAACTTGAGATTCGGCCCTTGCACCTACATGAATATATGTTTGCACATGATGTATTGGTATGACATATATACTATTTCAAGGTGTATATTTGCTTGTGATGATGTTTCGGTTATGAAGTAAATGAGAGATGTGTATTGAGCTACAATATGTAATGCGTTAGTTAGTAAAATGTATGCTGTTTTTGTGTGGCATTAAGTGTATAATTGGCCTCAACATGGACATGCATATTCGGCCACATGAGGGGAGTTGGTGTGCATGCATTCGGTTAGAGGCAAGCATATTGATGCCTATTCTTGGCTTGGAAATTTCGGCTAAGGAGAGTACTAACTAATGTGTTGAATTCGATTCGTGATTTCGTACACATGTGACTCTAATGTCTAATGTGTATAAGGGCTAAGTACCTTGAGCTTCACTTTGATGTTTGAATGAATTGTATTGAATTGCTTGTTGTGCTTAAAAATTGTGCATGACCATTGTGTATTTGAGCTAAAGGATGGCCATATGACCATTTAAACTCCTTGTCATATTCGGCCATAAGCTATCATAATGAGATTTTAATAAGTTAAATTTGTGTGAATTAGCTCAAGAACTTAGAGGACCACAATTGGATAAGGGAAAGGAAAAAGTGATCGAATAGCCGTCGAAATCGCTCGACAACATCCAAGGTAAGTCTTCGAGTAATGATCCTACTTGAATTATATTGAAATCATGCTCCTTATGTGTGGCTATTGAGCCGAAATTGTAAAGGTTTGATAAATATTTTGTGTTTGAGCCTTAGTAACGAAAATGAAATATGGATGTGTCGTGATTATTGATATATGTGTACATGAGCATTTGAATGATACCCGGGCTAAGTCCCGAAGGCATTTATGCTAGTGATTATGTCCGGGCTAAGACCCGAAGGCATTCGTGTGAGTTGTTATATCCGGGCTAAGACCCGAAGGCAATTGTGCAAGTTACCAAATCCGGGTTAAGACCCGAAGGCAATTGTGCTTGTGGTTATATCCGGTTAAATCCCGAAGGTACGTGACTCGGAAATGAGCAATCTTGCTGTAAAAATTTCAGTTTATACACTTGTGAAAATTCCAACAATGAGGTATGTTCGTATGTGCTTGAATTAGTTGAGTCCTTACAAATAAGTATTCGCTCAGTTGATAAACGAGCTACCGGCCTTTGGCTAAGTTGTTCTCTTGTGTATGAACATAAGGGTCGGTAATGTGAAGTAAGTATGATTATGAGAATGTGTATTAATAAAGTGATTCATTTAGTTATGTAAATGTAATACTTTAGTCAAAGCTGATTTCATTACTTGAGACTTACTAAGCATTAAAATGCTTACCCCGTTGCTTTGGCTCTCTGTTTTATAGATTTTGCTCGTTAACTACCGGATTCGGGATCATCGAAGTCGAAGTCATCCACACTATCAAAGCCCCCATTTTGGTACAATTTTGGTTGAACTTTGAAATGGCATGGATAGGACTACCCTTTTGTTGTAGGTCATGTACCTTTCGGTTTTGTGTAAACTTGGATAGCCATGCAAAAATGGCTTATATACGTTTTTAGCATAGTACTATAATCATTTGTATGTTGATCATTATGAGGTATGGAATTGTTTTGAAACGATTAGCCATTGGAATGGTTAATCATGATCACACTTTGTGCTATGTATGCAAAAAGGGCCAATTGAATCATGGAAATCATGAAATAGGTAAGGCCTACCTTAAAGGCAGATGCTGACAGCAGCAGTGATGTGGATGTGAAAAGTCACTAAAAATAGTAGGAATGGTATTAAATAGTGAATAAATTATGTAAATGAACCTTGATGAATCTACTTTCATATGGAAGAAACGAAACGGTCATATGAGTTGTATGTTAAAAGATATTAAAGTTCTCGTGAAGCAGGGCCAGAATAGTTTCTGGATCCCCTGTTCCGACTTTGGAAATTCATTGTAAATTAACCAGAGAGAATTAGGAGTTATGCCATATATGTATAGATTCCTCTCTGAGTCTAGTTTCTATAGAAACAAACGACATCAGTATTGAAGCCCTGTACAGGGAGATATCCAATTCGTAATGCGTGAAGGTCAGTGTAGTCGAACCCTGGATTAGGGGAGACTTTAACTAATAAACTGTACTAATTGGCCCAACCAAAAATTCTAGAAAAAAATGTGTTGATGTAATTATGAGTCTAGTTTCAGGGAAAATTTATGAAACTGATTTTCGAGCTTTAAAACTCAAGATATGATTTTTAAGGCGACAGTGATGCAGTAACCAGCTAGTCTGGAAAATTTTTTATGGACTGTGAAAACAATTAAGTTAAGTCTGTGTGCACCTTGTGTTAGACTCCGGTAACGGACTCGGGTACGGGGTGTTACAGTGCTCATACCACGGGCAGCGACACGCCGTGCAATACGACCGTGTGAAAACAGAGTAAAATTTTTCCCAAAACACGAGATTCGATACGTTGCCACGGCCGTTCGACATAGCCGTGGACAATCCTGTCAAATCGACACAGGCGTGTAACACGCCTGTATCTATAAGTCATGGTAGAAATAGAAAAATTAACACGGGCGTGTGACACGCCCGTGCCCACCACCTGTGGTCGAAACTGTCAAAATAACATGGGCGTGCGCATATATACATGGGCGTGGGAGAAGCGAACGGCGTGGGAGAAGCGAACGAAGCAAGACACGGCCGTGCGACACGGCCATGTGCACCAACACGCCCAAAGAACACGGGCATGGGCTGAATTCGAGATGCCCAAAGTTGAAAACCACGAAACAAACAGGCTGAAATAAAGGTACACAGGCGTGCTTAGTTTACTATTATTTTATTTTTATTTTTATTTCTATTTTATTTAAAATTCCTTTATCTCTTATTTATTTTTGAAGACTTCTCTTTTATATTTCAAACTCGCTTATCCTCATGGTTTTTATCGAATTATCCGTAATTCTCTTTTACGATGGTGTTTACTTTCTCGAATTATGCCTTTCACAAGTTTTACCTACAATTCTCACTCTCACTAATCCAAGGATATCATCCACAATTTCGAGGCGCTTTCGCTTCTCTCCTCTCTTTTGATATTATCCTTATATTGCTTTGTACATTAAGGACAATGTACATCTTAAGTGTGGGAAGTCATTTACGTGATTATTAGAAAATCCTAAATTTTTATCTTGTTCTCAAATAATTTTCTCATATCATTATTAGAGTAAATTTTGATTGATTTATAATTTTCATTGATATGTTTTGAATTAAATCATAGGTAATTGTGCATTGATTGCTTAAACTTTAAGACATTAGAGAATCAAGTATGATAAGTTGAAATTTTGAGAATTGAGATTGTTAGGTTGTTTCCCTGAATTGAGGTATTATCTTGAAGTTTTGAATTTACAAGATTGACATCAAATACCCATAATTTCTGTGAGATTTTGAGCCTTTTAGAGCATATATCCTTCTTGCTCACCGATTTCATTTATTATGAGTGTCAACATTGATTTGTTATTCTAGAACTTGCATGGATTATACATGTCAAGACCACACCATTGATTTGATATACTAAAATGATAAAGGCACTTAGATTTTAACCTATTTTTTTCCCCTCATAAAAAGCCTAGCTACACAATTGACCCTTAGTGAACCCCTTAGAGCTTAACAAACTATTTTTTTAATTAACCCTAAATTTTAACCCATAACTTAACCCTTTTTAATTCATTAAGAATTTTCCCTATTTTTATTAACTCCCTTTTTATCGAGATTTAATTTGATTTATTACCTAACTAGGTTCGTTCTTTTTAGTCCTTGAATTATTTCTTATTATTTACTTTCCACATTTATGCTTATTCTAAAAAAAAACATACATACATACATACATACATACATACATACATACATACATACATACATACATATTAGTAGTAATTTTTGTCTTTGAGCTTAAGTATTTAATTCCATGTTCGAGAATGAAGCTCATGTTTATTCAATTGGTGTTAGTTGTTTTTCCAGTTAGGTAATTTATCAAGTTAATCTCGATTCTAACCGTTTCTTTTTCAGCCTTTATCCACACTTTTAACCCAAAGCCCCGTTACAACCCTTCAATGACCTTTTGATTTGTGTATCATCTCATTTATAGTGGTGGAGATTTGATTTTCATGCAAGCCTATAGTAATAATTCATGTTTGACTAATGAATGCTTAATTTGAACTTTAAACACATTGAGTGATTTGAGTGAACCTTTAGTGAGGATAGTAACACCCCTAACTCGTGACCGACGCCGGTGTCGGACACGAGGGGCTAACGAGACAAATCCTCTTAAAGTACCGACCAATTTGGCATTTCTGGACAGGCTGGAAAACTGCGTCACCGTCGCCTTAAAAATCATATCTCGAGTTCCAAAACTCGGAAACTGGTTTCGTAAATTTTCCCTGAATTTAGACTCATATACCCATCCATGTATTTATTTTTAGAATTTTTGGTTGGGCCAATTGGTACAGTTTATTAGTTAAAGTCACCCATGTTACAGGGATCGACTGCTCTGACCTCCGCGCGTTACAACTTGAATATCTTTCTGTACAGGGCTTTAATACTGGTGCCGTTTGTTTCTAATGAAACTAGACTCAAAATGGAATCTGTACATATAAGGCATGACTCCTAATTCTTTCTGGATAATTTATGGTAAATTTTCAAAGTTGCGACAGGGGACCCAGAAATCGTTCTGGCCCTGTCTCACGAGAACTTTAATATCTCCCAGTATACTGCTCATATAGTGGTTTCGTTTCGTCCATATAAAAATAGATTCATCAAGGATCAGTTCCATAATTTACTCACTATTTAATTCTACTTCTACTATTTTTAGTGATTTTTCAATCTCATCTCACTGCTGCTGTCCGCAACAGTTACTGCAGTAGACTATGCCAATTTCATGAATTTTTCCTTGGCCTTAATCATCCATCATACATGACACAAATTATGGCCACCTTAACAAAATTTGAGTTTCTAAGACTCGTGGCTATAGGTTCTAACATCCCACTCGACGACCACATAGGCCATTTTCACATGGCTTAAAGTTTACAACCCACAATTCGACAAAATATAATAGCCTATACATGCCAAATGTTCTTCAACAACAAAAACAATACCACAAGATTTCAGCCGGTGTGATGACTTCAACGACGGTTCCGAGCACGCAACAATACGAGTCCAAGAGACCTAAAATGGGTGACAAGAAAACACCGAGTGAGTTTACAACTCAGTAAGTCATAAGCATTCGTCAATCCACTGATAAAGTTACTACTACATGTACAACAAATGAGGCTAGGTACTCGTCCATATCGAATCTATACCATAATACCTCGGACCTTTCGGTCCAATCTCGTACCAATTCATACATCCACATTTCATATTCTACACAACAAGATAATCAAGCATTTTACACATTAACTCATTTTCCAGCACAACCATACAATTTCAATCATCACATAGATTTAAGGCTTACCAAATTCAACCCCAAGCATGAACGTATTACCTATTCGTCATGAGCTCAAGGTACTTACCCGATCCGCTGTCCATACTCACTCGATGGAGACACACCCTCCATATAATTGTTCGATTGGAGATATTTATATATATATATAGAGTACGCACACACAGGCTTAATACTCGATTTCGCACACTTAGTGCCATGCGATTTAAGCCCGCACACATAGTGCCATGCCCTTCGAGCTCGCACACTTAGTGCCATATATTTCCAGCATGCACACTTAGTGCCATATATTTCCAGCACGCACACTTAGTGCCAATCTCAAATCACTGTACACACGTATTGCCCGCACACTCAGGTCTGAAAGCAAACTTTCTACACATTTCACTATTTCTTTTACATTCAACAATTGTCATCACTCCATACACATACATTTTCATTTATATATATATATCATCCCATTAAACACAATTGCATAAATTTTACAATCATTTAAGCAATATCAAATACGTGCTTAATGACTTACCTCGTGTTGGGTAAAATAGTTCCAAGTCGGCTACTCGATGACCTTCGTCTTTCCCTTGCTTGATTCTCCTTCTTTAACTCCTTGAGCTTAATCAATAAATCACTAGTTTAACCATCTTGCTAAACATTCATAATTCAACTACACATGCATATGTATGCTTGTATATTCGGCAACCATTCTTACTAATCGCCCATTTGGTCGATTATACACCTAACCGAATATGCACCAAAACTTGATTCAACATTACCTACATACTCACTTTAATGGCGAATATATATATATGTACAATGTCAACTAACATCTTTTAATCACCTAATTTCATCTCATGAACATTTAATCAAATTTTCCCAATCTAGCATATATTTTCACATCCATTTGTAACATCATGTACAAACACATATACACATATACACATATATCAAAACACAAATTTTACCTATCATGCAACAAGCATAAATCGCACTTATGAGCATGCCATGGCGAATACATCCCACACCATCCCCTTTCAATTTTTGGTCATGGTTAAACAAAGAAAACTCCATGTCTTACTCAAGAATGCTAAAAGAAATTTCAAGAGTAGTCAATCCATCATTACATGTATCATCAACTAGCTTCACATTTAGCATGCAATGACTTTAACACAATATCAACCTTGGCCAAATACCATTTCCATGGCATAACAAGGATTTGAACCATGGGCTAACATGAACATCAAGTTAGTAACTAAAACATGCATGAATCTCATGACACAACCTCAAACATACCTTAATCTTGACACAAGTATGACCAAATCTCCTTCTAGTTCTCTTCTAAACCAAGCATGAAGCAAAAATCCTTCCTTTTTCCCTTAGTATTTTCAGCCAAGATTTTGAGAATGGATGAACAATTTTTTTTCCTTTCTTTTTCCTCTACTCACGGCAACAAAGGGGGGCATCCATGCTCATTTTTTTTTTCATTTCTTTATTTTTTTCTACATAATCCACTAACTAAACATGTTGGAAACATGTTCCCTTGCCCATATTCTTGTCATGGCCGGCCACTCACCTTAGGAAGTGGGTTATTTGACATGCAAGGACAACTATTTTCCCACATGTATTAATAGGCCACCTTACAATTGCCTAGCACATTTCTAAATTTTCTCACATAAGTCCTATTTGATAAAAATTCACTTACTATTAACAAAATCCAAACACGAAATTTTCACACATGCATATATACATATAATGAGCATCAATTATGATGGTTAATTATTATTATGACTCGGTTTGGTGGTCCCGAAACCACTTTCCGACTAGGGTCGATTTAGGGATGTCACAACTCTCCCCCACTTAGAAATTTTCGTCCCCAAAATCTTACCGTAAATAGGCTCGGTATCGCTCTTTCATAGAGTCCTCAAGTTCCCAAGTGGCTTCTTCCATTCCGTGTTTATGCCACAACACCTTCACTAACGGGATTTTCCTATTGCGCAACTCTTTTACTTCACGCCTCATAATGCGAACCGGTTCCTCTTCATAGCTCAAATTAGGTGAATCTCAATCTCGATGGAGCAATTACGTGCGATGGATCGACCTATATCGTCAAGCATCGAGACATGAAAACGCTAGAATCCTTTCGAGCTCGGGGGCAAAATTAATCGATATGCGATCGCCCAACTCGTTCGGATACTTCATATGGCCCGATAAACCTCGGACTCAATTTGCCCTTACGACCAAATCTAAGCACCTTCTTCCAAGGTGAAACTTTGAGAAAGACCTTGTCTCCAACCCGATATTCAATATCTTTTCTTTTCAAATCCGCATACGATTTTTGGCGATCCGCGACTTTCAAACTTTCACGAATTACTCGAACTTTTGCTCGGCATCCATAACCAAATCAACCTCAAGAATTTACCTTCACTAAGTTCACCCAGAATAATGGGGTACGGCATTTACGATCAGTATAAAGCCTCGTAAGGCGCCATCTTAATACTTGATTGAAAGCTATTGTTGTAGGCGAATTCAATCAAAGGTAAATACCGCTCCCATGAACCACTAAACTCAAGGATGCAACATCTCAACATATCCTCGAGTATTTGAATTATCCGTTCGGATTGACCATCGGTTTGGGGATGAAAAGCGGTGCTAAAATGCAGCTTGGTACCCAAAGCATCTTGCAATTTCTTCCAAAATCGCGACGTAAATCTTGGGTCTCTATCCGACACGATAGAAATAGGCACCCGTGTAATCTCACAACTGAGAAACGTACAATTCCGCTAATTTGTCCATTGAAAAATCCGACGCGTCGGGGATAAAGTGAGCCGACTTAGTTAGTCTATCGACAACGACCCAAATCGCATCCTTCTTACTCATCGACAATGGCGGTCCGGATACAAAGTCCATTGTGACTCGATCCCATTTCCATTCGGGTATCATGATCGGTCAAGTAATCCCGATGGCACTTGATGTTCCGCTTTCACTTGTTGACATATCGGACACCTTGAAACAAATTCGAAATGTCTCGTTTCATACCGGCCACCAAAATTGGCGTTTGGTCATTGTACATTTTAGTACTACCCGGGTGGATTGACATTCGACTACAATGGGCTTCATTTAGAATTATCAAAATAAGTTCAATTCTTTGGAACACACGACGACTTCGAACCTCAAACAATCGTTATCATCAATTTGAAACTCGATTCCTTGTTCGAACACACTCACCCGCTTTGCAAGCAACTCCTCATCAACTTTCGAGCTTCCCGAATTTGATGAGCCAACAATGGTTTGGCCTTTAATTCGGCTACTAACACATTGTCGGGTAGAATAGACAAGTGTACATTCATCGTCAGAAAAAGCAAACAAAGATTTCCGACTTAAGGCATCCGCAACCACATTGGCCTTTCCCGTGATAATCAATAACGAGTTCATAATCTTTTAACAACTCGAGCCATCGCCTTTGTCGCAGATTTAAGTCTCTTTGAGTCATCAAATATTTGAGACTTTTGTGATCCGAATACACTTGGCACTTCTCACCAAATAAGTAATGTCGCCATATCTTTAAGGCGAATACGATGGCGACCAATTCGAGGTCATGGGTTGGATAATTTTTCTCATGTGGCTTTAATTGTCTCGGCGATAGGCCACAACTCGACCTTCTTGCATCAATACGCAACCTAACCCAAGTAGGGAGGCATCACTATAGATGACAAACTCTTTGCCGATTCGGTCAGTACTAGAACCGGAGCTTTCGTCAAATGGGTTTTCAATTGGTCGAAACTTTTCCGACACTTTTCCGTCCATTCAAATTTGACATCTTTCAAGCGCTTTGTCATGGGTGTGGCTATCATCGAGAATCCTTTCACAAACCGTCGGTAGTAACCGCAAGCCCCAAAAGCTCCTAACTTCGGTAACATTCCTTGGAGGTTTCAATTGACTATGGTCGAAATTTTGTTCAGTCCACCGACACCGATCGCGGACACCACGTGCCCCAAAAAGCTAACCTCTTTCAACCAAAATTCACATTTATGAACTTTGCGTATAATCGCTTATCTCGTAAGATTTGCAACACTAGCCTCGGTGTTCAAGATGTTCGGTTTCATCTTCGAATAGACCAAAATGTCATCGATAAATACAACTACGAACCGATCCAAGTATGGCCTGAAAATTCTATTCATTAAATCCATAAACACCGTAGGGCATTAGTGAGCCCAAACGGCATCACCAAGAATTCGTAGTGACCGTACCTCGTTCTAAAAGCGGTTTTGGGTATGTCCGATTCTCGGACCCTCAACCGATAGTACCCGATCTCAAATCTATCTTTGAAAACACCGAGGCTCCTTTAATTGATCAAACAAATCGTCAATTCGTGGCAATGGATATTTATTCTTTATCGTCACTTTATTGAGTTGACGATAGTCGATGCACAACCTCATGGTTCCGTCCTTCTTCTTCACAAACAATACAAAGCGCCCATGGAGAAAAACTCGGTCGAGCGAAACCTCTATCCGTCAATTCTTGCAATTGAACCTTCAATTCCTTTAATTCCGTTAATGCCATACGATACGGGGCTATTGAAATCGGCGTAGTACCCGGTACAACTTCGATGCCGAATTCCACTTCTCGAACCGGTGGCAATCCCGGTAACTCCTCAGGAAAAACATCTGAATACTCACAAACCACTGGTACCGATTCGAGTTTCCTTTCCGTCTCTTTACTCCCAAACACATACGCAAGGTATGTTTCACACCCCTTTTTCACATATCTTCGAGCGGTCATAGAAGATATTATTGCTGGCACTCCTTTTAAATCAGTAGACTCGACTCGGACTACCTCATTATTTGCACTCCTCAAATTAATGGTTTTCCTTTGCGATCCACCAACGCATCATGTACGGTCACCAATCCATACCAAGAATAACATCAATTCATGAAATGGTAGAAGCATCGATCGGTCGGAAAACAGATTCTCGAATTATTAGGGGCATCTCTTGCACACTTTATCAACAAGCACGTATTGACCCAAAGGGTTTGACACTGAATTACGAACTCAAGAGACTCAACAGTAGAGTCTTATCGGATGCTAAGGTTTCACATACATATGAGTGAGTAGAGCGGGTCAATCAATGCAATCACAAGAGTATCAAAGAGAGTAAAAGTACCAGTGATAACGTCGGGGAGGATGCCTCCTCTCGTGCGCGGATGGCATATGCTCTAGCAGAGCACGGGTCTCGGATCGGACGGCCGTATTAGAGGCTCCTCTCGATTACCACCCCTACCTCCAGAGATACTCGGGGACCTACCTCCACCGTCGTTCCACTAGGTCTTGCACCTTGCGTCTTATTCCTCTCATCTAGCTCAGGCAATCTCTAATGAAGTGGTCCTTCGAACCGCATCCATAACAGCCCTATTAATGCACTTACCCCAACATTCACCTAGGTGTCGTCTTCCACATTGGGGGCATTCAGTCTCTCTTGACGATTATTGCCCACACTAGCTACTCAAGTAGCTCGGGAGTCCGTCAATGGTCGGGCTCTAATGGAAATTCCTGCAATGTCCTCGACTTCTGGTGTCCTCCCCGAACCTCTTTACAGCCGAGAACGGAGCTTTACTCGTCGATCTTTTACGGTAATCTCTTGCTTCAAATTCAGCCTTCTTCTTCTCCTCCCAAGTTCTTCCGCTTTGCGTGCTCGTTCGACTAGTGTCACGAACTCCTTTATCTCCAAAATTCCCACTAGTAACTTTAACTCTTCATTCAATCCTTCTTCAAATCTTTTGCACATCGCAACCTCATCAGCCACACACTCCCGAGCATACCGACTAAGTCTTACGAACTCATGTTCAGATTCGATCTGATCATCCGCCTTGCTTGAGTTCCAAGAATTCCTTACGCTTCGATCGATGAACCGTTGACTAATGTATTTCTTTCGAAATTGGATTGGAAGAAATCCCAAGTAACTCGCTCATTTGGGACTATGGAAATTAAAGTCCTCCACCAATAGTAAGTCGAGTCTCGCAACAAGGATATAGCACACTTAAGACATTCGTCGGTGTGCATGACAGTCATCTAACACTCTAATGGTGTTATCGAGCGAACTCGGCCTTTTCGGCATCATCAAGAACTATGGCCTTGAACTCCTCGCCCCACGCTTCCTAATCAAGTCCACGGTGGTTTACTCAGCCTCACAGATCGATGAATCGGAGGCATTGCGGCTCTTGGGGTGGAGTATTTAAATTCGGAATGGTTGGACAGCCGGGTTGGTTCGGGCATATTGCGCGACCCACTCATTCATCATAGTGAAGAAGGCTTGTTTCGCCTTCATTTTGATTATTCGCGGATGACCGAGGCTCAACAGCGGTGTCCCTTGCGCAGGAGCAGCCGCTACACTTTCAACGTCATCCGCCAAGGGTCTCTCTACCCGGTTCCATCGCTAATCAAAACAAAAATTTCAACCGTCGAAGTCATCACATTATTAAGCACTATCAATTTGGCATGTATAGCTAGACTCACACGCTATGGTAGTCCTAGAACCGACTAAACCATAGCTCTGATACCAATAAAATTGTAACACCCTAACTCGTGACCGACGCCAGTGTCGGACACGAGGGTTAACGAGACAAATCCTCTTAAAGTACCGACCAATTTGGCATTTCTGGACAGGCTGGAAAACTGCGTCACCGTCGCCTTAAAAATCATATCTCGAGTTCCAAAACTCGGAAACTGGTTTCGTAAATTTTCCTGAATTTAGACTCATATACCCATCCATGTATTTATTTTTAGAATTTTTGGTTGGGCCAATTGGTACAGTTTATTAGTTAAAGTAACCCATGTTACAGGGATCGACTGCTCTGACCTCCGCGCATTACAACTTGAATATCTTTCTGTACAGGGATTTAATACTGGTGCCGTTTGTTTCTAATGAAACTAGACTCAAAATGGAATCTGTACATATAAGGCATGACTCCTAATTCTTTCTGGATAATTTATGGTAAATTTTCAAAGTTGCGACAGGGGACCCAGAAATCGTTCTGGCCCTGTCTCACGAGAACTTTAAGATCTCCCAGTATACTGCTCATATGGTCGTTTCGTTTTGTCCATATAAAAATAGATTCATCAAGGATCAGTTCCATAATTTACTCACTATTTAATTCTACTTCTAATATTTTTAGTGATTTTTCAATCTCATCTCACTGCTGCTGTCCGCAACAGTTACTGCAGTAGACTATGCCAATTTCATGAATTTTTCCTTGGCCTTAATCATCCATCATACATGACACAAATTATGGCCACCTTAACAAAATTTGAGTTTCTAAG
This sequence comes from Gossypium arboreum, assembly GCF_025698485.1. Taxonomy (NCBI): domain Eukaryota; kingdom Viridiplantae; phylum Streptophyta; class Magnoliopsida; order Malvales; family Malvaceae; genus Gossypium; species Gossypium arboreum. The sequence continues at coordinate 103,957,795 of NC_069080.1, forward strand.
ACTCGTGGCTATAGGTTCTAACATCCCACTCGACGACCACATAGGCCATTTTCACATGGCTTAAAGTTTACAACCCACAATTCGACAAAATATAATAGCCTATACATGCCAAATGTTCTTCAACAACAAAAAACAATACCACAAGATTTCAGCCGGTGTGATGACTTCAACGACGGTTCCGAGCACGCAACAATACGAGTCCAAGAGACCTAAAATGGGTGACAAGAAAACACCGAGTGAGTTTACAACTCAGTAAGTCATAAGCATTCGTCAATCCACTGATAAAGTTACTACTACATGTACAACAAATGAGGCTAGGTACTCGTCCATATCGAATCTATACCATAATACCTCGGACCTTTCGGTCCAATCTCGTACCAATTCATACATCCACATTTCATATTCTACACAACAAGATAATCAAGCATTTTTACACATTAACTCATTTTCCAGCACAACCATACAATTTCAATCATCACATAGATTTAAGGCTTACCAAATTCAACCCCAAGCATGAACGTATTACCTATTCGTCATGAGCTCAAGGTACTTACCCGATCCGCTGTCCATACTCACTCGATGGAGACACACCCTCCATATAATTGTTCGATTGGAGATATTTATATATATATATAGAGTACGCACACACAGTGCTTAATACTCGATTTCGCACACTTAGTGCCATGCGATTTAAGCCCGCACACATAGTGCCATGCCCTTCGAGCTCGCACACTTAGTGCCATATATTTCCAGCATGCACACTTAGTGCCATATATTTCCAGCACGCACACTTAGTGCCAATCTCAATCACTGTACACACGTATTGCCCAAGACACTCAAGGCCAAAGCAAACTTTCTACACATTTCACTATTTCTTTTACATTCAACAATTGTCATCACTCCATACACATACATTTTCATTTATATATATATATCATCCCATTAAACACAATTGCATAAATTTTACAATCATTTAAGCAATATCAAATACGTGCTTAATGACTTACCTCGTGTTGGGTAAAATAGTTCCAAGTCGGTTACTCGATGACCTTCGTCTTTCCCTTGCTTGATTCTCCTTCTTTAACTCCTTGAGCTTAATCAATAAATCACTAGTTTAACCATCTTGCTAAACATTCATAATTCAACTACACATGCATATGTATGCTTGTATATTCGGCAACCATTCTTACTAATCGCCCATTTGGTCGATTATACACCTAACCGAATATGCACCAAAAACTTGATTCAACATTACCTACATACTCACTTTAATGGCCGAATATATATATATGTACAATGTCAACTAACATCTTTTAATCACCTAATTTCATCTCATGAACATTTAATCAAATTTTCCCAATCTAGCATATATTTTCACATCCATTTGTAACATCATGTACAAACACATATACACATATACACATATATCAAAACACAAATTTTTACCTATCATGCAACAAGCATAAATCGCACTTATGAGCATGCCATGGCCGAATACATCCCACACCATCCCCCTTTCAATTTTTGGTCATGGTTAAACAAAGAAAACTCCATGTCTTACTCAAGAATGCTAAAAGAAATTTCAAGAGTAGTCAATCCATCATTACATGTATCATCAACAAGCTTCACATTTAGCATGCAATGACTTTAACACAATATCAACCTTGGCCAAATACCATTTCCATGGCATAACAAGGATTTGAACCATGGGCTAACATGAACATCAAGTTAGTAACTAAAACATGCATGAATCTCATGACACAACCTCAAACATACCTTAATCTTGACACAAGTATGACCAAATCTCCTTCTAGTTCTCTTCTAAACCAAGCATGAAGCAAAAATCCTTCCTCTTTCCCTTAGTATTTTCAGCCAAGATTTTGAGAATGGATGAACAATTTTTTTTCCTTTCTTTTTCCTCTACTCACGGCAACAAAGGGGGGCATCCATGCTCATTTTTTTTTTTCATTTCTTTATTTTTTTCTACATAATCCACTAACTAAACATGTTGGAAACATGTTCCCTTGCCCATATTCTTGTCATGGCCGGCCACTCACCTTAGGAAGTGGGTTATTTGACATGCAAGGACAACTATTTTCCCACATGTATTAATAGGCCACCTTACAATTGCCTAGCACATTTCTAAATTTTCTCACATAAGTCCTATTTGATAAAAATTCACTTACTATTAACAAAATCCAAACACGAAATTTTCACACATGCATATATACATATAATGAGCATCAATTATGATGGTTAATTATTATTATGACTCGGTTTGGTGGTCCCGAAACCACTTTCCGACTAGGGTCGATTTAGGGATGTCACAAGGATGCCAACCATTGTCAATTCAGAATCAAAGATAATTACTTAGATAAAAGGGGATGCCTATAATTTTATGATTAAAATGCTCGGCTTTGACTATTTGAAACTTTAATGTTCTTTTAGTTAAATTTTCATTGCATGACTACTTGTGGATTATTTTGAAACATTATTGATGAGGATTATAAGTTGAGAAGAATTTATTTGATTGTGAGTTGAGTATTTTGCTTGAGGACAAACAAACGCTTAAGTGTGGGGATATTTGATAAGTCATAATTTATACATATTTTATCCCATGCTTAGCACATTTTTGGATGAATTATCATTAGATTTTTGGAATTTGATGCTCCTAATCCTTTAAATCATGTCTTATACTTAGGTGAGTATAGGAAAGTAAAAATAGCGAGAAATAGCCCAAAAATAGAGAAAATGGGTCAACGTGGGAAATCAACACGGCCTGGACTTCCTCACACGAGTAGACCACACGCCCGTGTCTATTTAACAGACTTTCATACGGCTTAAACCACCCCATACGGTTGTGTCACACGGGCGTGTCCCTGTCGAGCCCAAGTCTAATTCTATTCGGAAAAGGGCACCTTTGAGGGTTTGGAAGCATTCTAAAGCCTATATAAACACTTTAGAATAGGATTAAAGGGAACACACGGAGTAGGAGGCAAGGAATTACTCGAAGAAAGCTGATTGATCCATCTCAGAAGCCAGATTCTCCTTCAAGACTGAAGATCTCCCTTCAATTTCCTTTTTTGGGTTTCTTTATGTTTTGTTATTATTATTCTTTTGAGATGTTTTCTTTTACATATATGAACTAAATCCCCTAAATACCTAAGGGGAATGAAACCTAAGACAGATCTTGTTACTATTTTCTGAATTATATGATAAATACTTGATTTGCTCTTAATTATGTGTTCTTGATTCTTGCTTTAATATTTCAAGATATTAATTCAAGTATTGATGTGCTTATTCAGAGGAGCAAAAGTCCCTGTCTAAGAGTAGATCTACCATAATTAAGCGGTGTTGATTGCACCCCTAGACATAGGGCGACATAAATCTACCGGATTAGGGTCAAACCTAATAAGGGAATCCATAGATCGAGTTAATACAACACTAGTGGTTTTAATTAGAAAGAGATTTCAATTAATCAACCTAGGGTTAGACGTTGTTAGTCTCGAGAGAGATAATAATATAAATTAGGGATTTCTATGGATCAAGTCAAGTGAATAAATCGTCTAATTCAGAGTCAAATAACAAGTGAAGTCTAGGTGGATTTTTCCTTGGGTATTGTCTAAATCAATCAATTTTCCCATAAGTATTTCCCCAATTTAATTCCTGTGCATTCTTAGTTTAGTTAATTAGTTTAGATAAAGCAAATTCCCTTATTTTTAGGCTAAATAATAATAAAAAGTTAATACTAGTATTTTTAGTTCCTGTAGGTTCGACATTCCGGTCCTACTATAAGCTATACTACTGTTCGATAGGTGCGCTTGCCTTTATCGTGATAATAGTTAGTTTTCAAGTACGATCAATCATAAATATAAAGTTTATCACGCACATCATACACCAATTTCAAAATTTATGCACTTTAGTTCCTATGTTAAAAAATTAACAATTAAACTTTACAAACTAGTCCTTTTTCATATCTAAGCTTAAAATCTAACAAATTCACACCAATTTCATCAAGTATTCATCAGTGGCAAATTTTAAAAACTTTAATAGTTTTAAAAATTAGTGCATGAGATAGTTAAATCAAGCTCTCAGAACCTCAAAACATAAAAATTACAAGAAAATGACTAAATTAAACATACCAATTTTAGGCCGAGATTTTGAAGCTTGAAACACCCCAGATCGGGCAGGTCTAAAGTTTGATGTGTAGTTGTAATAGTTAGTATAACATGGTGTTATTTGTCCAAATTATTATTTTGGTGCATATGTGTGGTCGTTTAGTAACTGCCACATGAATAAGTAAGAATCGATTTCATGATATTCTACCTCAGATTAAGAAGAAATCCAAGTTAAGAGATTAAGGAAAGTATGGTGGTTAAGAATAAACTGGTTAAAGTAACCAGATACTGACTATATTAGATTTTCATTGATGTTTTCTTAGAAGTTGTAAACCATTAATTAAGAAAATTCTAAAAGAGTGTGACACGTTTCGAGTTCCACTTTGGGGACATAGGTCTTATATGTGTCCATATGGGCTTGAAAAAAAATGATTTTTTTCTTTCTTCCTTTATAGTGTTGTTGTTGATTCTCTTTGGAGTTGATTATGGTTTTCTCTCGTTAAGCTAGAAAAAAATGATCTAATTTGAAGTAGTGGATTATTCATTCATGGATAAGTATTACTATTATGCATGTTGAGTTTTGAAAGAGTAAGTCTGTTAGAAGTAGTTGAATAGTAAGATAAAGGTACAACACTTTGCATGGGGATTGTCAATGTTTGAGATGATGGTAAAATGTATATGAATGGATTTTAATGGTTTTTCTATGTTCTATAAGCAGTGGTTGCTACCAATTACTTAATAGATGTTTGGAGTGGAGTGGAGCTATTGTAGGTGAATAATAAGTGTCAAAAGTAACATGTCTTAATCTCATTTTAATACATTTTTGGTTGACTAATTGATGCAAAATGGTGAATTTTATGCTCCTAATCCTTTAAATTCATGTTTTTATACTTAGGAGAGCATTTTGGAGCAAAACGAGCAAAAATAGAGCAAAAATCAGATAATTGGAGTAGATTTCAAGAGCCATACGGGTTGGGCCTTCCCATACCGACTGATACATGGCCTTGTGAGCCCCACGAGCCACCACAATCGCCATGTACCGCACCGTGTTGATTTTGTGAGCTGTATTCTGAACACATGGAAAATCTCAATTTTGAGGTTTTTCAGGCATTTTAAGACCTATAAATACCAAATATAATAGAGGAAAGAGAGCCGTTAGAGATTATTGAAGACGCCATTAAAGTCAACTCTAAAGTATATTTCCATCAAGATTGAAGATATCCTTTTAATTTCTTTGAATTTTATTATGAGTTTTTTTTATTTCTTGTGGTTATATTGAATTTGAGATGTTTTTATTTGCAATTATGAACTAATTTTCTAAATACCTAGGGGAGATGAACCCTATGATGAATTCTGTCATTTGATTTCATTTTTACACAATAAATACTTGAATCTTGTTCTTAGTTATGTGTGCTTATTTTTAATTCATGTTTGATGTGCTTAAATCAGAAGAGGAAAAGTTCTTGTTTAAGAGTAGATCTAGCATAATTGAGTGGAGTTGCATGCAATCCTAGAGATAGGACGACATAAATCTACTGGATTAGAGTCAAATCTAATAAGGGAATTCATAGATAGAGTTAATGTGATAATAGGAGTTTTAATTAGAAAGAAATTTTAATTAATCAACATAGACTTAGTTGCTCTTACTCTTGAAAGAGATATTAGAATGATTTAGGGATTTCCACGGGTCAAGATATTAAGTGAAGAAATTGTTTAATTCAGATTGATGATGACAGATGCAATCTAGGTGGATCCTTTCCTGGGTATTGTCTTGCTTCTTGGCTATCATTCAATTATTTTCCCTATTTGTTCTTTGTCATGTTCTTAGTTAATTAATTTAGTTAATTTTAGGGTAAACCAATCATTCCAATTTATCGATTAAATAATAGAAAGATAGTAATTACTAGTACTTTTAGTCTTCGTAGGAACAATATCTTGCTCACTGTAGCTATACTATTTATCGATAGGTGCACTTGCCTTTGTCGTATTTTTAGTTGGTTTCATGGACATCAAATTTTTGGCGTCATTGTCGGGGACTGAAATATTAGGAAAACTTTATTTTTATTAATTTATCCATTTTTATTTTATTTTTTAATTTAATATTTATATTTTAATATTTTTGTTTGTTTGATTCTCACAGATTCTTTTGGTTTATGACTAGAGAAAACCCATTGGAACCAATAATTTTTTATAGTTAGATTGAAAGAATTGCTCGAAGAAATCATAGAGAGGTTAGAGAAGCAAGGCAAAATGAACAAAGTATAGTACATGATCAAGAGGAAAAGAATATTACTATGGAGATGGGTGATAATCAAAATAATCAGCTACCTCCTACATATCATGGTCCTCATACTATGTATGATTATGCTAAACCCACTTTGATTGGGGCTAAATCGAGTATTGTGAGACCAACTATTACTGCAAACAATTTTAAACTAAAGTCGAACATAATTCAGATGGTACATCATTATGTACAGTTTGTTGGTTTGTAAGATAAAGATCTGAATACTCATTTGGCTAACTTTCTAGAGATTTATGACACAGTCAAGATTGATGGCATTTCTGATGATGCCATACACTTATGGTTGTTCCTATTCTCTTTGAGGAGCAAGGCAAAATAGTGGTTAAATTCTTTACCACGAGGTTCTATCACTACATGGGCTCAAATGACCGAGAAGTTTCTGTTGAAATACTTCCCATCAACTAAAACAACTAAGTTAAGGAATGATATCTCTCCTTTTGCTCAAATTGATTTGGAGACATTGTATGATGCATGAGAGAGATTTAAGGATCTATTGAGAATGTGCCATCACTATGGGCTGCCTTTGTGGTTGCAAGTTCAAACATTTTATAATGGTTTGAATCCCTCGACTAGGCAGTTAATTGATGCAGCAACTGGTGGAACACTGAATAATAAAACACTCGAGGTAGCTTATGAGTTTATTAAGGAGATGGCACTGAATAACTATTAGTGGCAACTCATGAAGATAAAACCGATGAAAGCATCCGGTATTTTTAATCTAGATGCAGTTGCTATGTTGTCAAGCAGGTGGAAGCACTGAATAAGAAAATTGATGGTTTGAATTTTTCTACGTAGGTGAGTCCAATGATGCAATGCGATGTGAATGGAGAGGGGATGATTAATTCAGAATGTTTACCCTTTGGTTCTAGCACGGAAAACAAGCAAGTCAACTTTATAGGTAACAATTCTAGAACTCAAAATAACCCTTATAGCAATAACTATAATGAAGGTTGGAGAAACCATGCAAATTTCTCTTGGGGTGGGTAAGGAAATCAAAGGTCACAACCCCTTCCTGGTTTTCAGCAACCTTATTAGCAAGAGAAGAAACCAAACCTTGAAGAGATGTTGGCAAAATTTATTTCGGTGTCAAAAACTTGATTTCAGAACATTGAGACAACTTTGAAAAATCAGCAAGTCTCGATTCAAGGGCTTGAAAATCAAATTAGACAACATAGAAAATTAGTTTCAGAAAGACCATAAGGTAGCTTACCTAGCAATACTGAAACTAACCCAATGGAGCAACTTCGCGCAATCACTGTTCGAAGTGTTGAAGGGTTAGTCGAGCCTGAATAGAAACTAAAACTAGAAGCTATTGAGAAAAATGATGAGGTTGAGGAAAGCAATAAAAAGCAAAAGCTAATGGTTAGCGAATACAAACCTCGAATTCCATGTCTAGCAGCATTGAAGAGACATCGCACAAACGAACGATATGGTAAATTTCTTCAACTCTTAAAAAATTGCACATTAACTTATTGTTTGTTGAAGCCCTTTCGCAGATGCCAAAGTAGTAAAATTTTAAAGGAGCTATTAACAAATAAGAAGAAGTTAGACGACTAGTCAACTGTGGAGCTCAATGCAGTTTGCTCAGCCATTCTCCAAAATAAACTACCCAACAAACTTAAAGATCCAGAGAGTTTTACTATTCTTTGTCTCATTGATAGTTTGAATGTTGAAAATGCTTTGGTTAATTTAGGGGCTAGTATAAATTTCATGCATTATAAGATGTTTAAATAACTTGGTATTGGGGAACCCATACCCACTAGGATGAGTATTCAATTAGCAAATAGATCAATTAGATATCCTAGGGGTATTATTGAGTATGTACTTGTAAAAGTGGATAAATTTATATTCATTGTTAATTTTGTTGTATTGGACATGAATGAGAACATTGAGGTACCTTTGATCTTGGGTCGACCATTTTTAGCCACTGCCAAAATAATTATTAATGTGGGAACTAGTGAACTTGTGCTTCGTGTAAGTAATAAAAAGATTACTATTCAATTACGTGATTTTGTAAAAGTCCCTAGTGAGCATGATCCTACTAATTGTTCTATTAATGTTAGTAATCATGTGACTCAATGTTCTTTGCAGGAAATCACTCATGAAAACATGTTGGAGCCATATTTTATTCAAGGTGACAAAAATCAAGTGACAAATGAAGAGCGAATGGTGCAACTCGACGAACTAGATGAATGACGAATGAAGGTTGATGAGAAATCGAGAAAACACAATGAAGAAACAAAGCAACATCATGATGTGTACGTAAAGAGGCTGAACCAATTAAAATGCTAGAGAGAAAGTACTGCTAGACAAATCGGATCCACGAATGTTCCCTTTGGAGCTTAAGTTAAGAGGATCGAACCCATTTGTGGTACTAAACATTTTTCCATATAGTACAATTAAGGTAACACATTCTGAATTCATCACGTTTAAGGTAAACAGTACTCGTTTCAAACCTTATTTTGGTAGTAAACCTAATAACGAGAGAGAGGAGCTTCAGCTCCAAGATCCACCGTAACCGTGAGCCTAAAAAGGGAAGTCAATCTTAGACTTTAAATAAAGACTTTTCGAGAGGCAACCCGAGTTTTTTATATTATTTTTTTAATATTTACTTTTATTTACTTTGATGTTCTTTTTAAAACCTTCAAAAAAAATTGATTTTTTTTTAAAAAAAGGTCACATGGTCTAGGGTGATCCATACGGCCTGGTGACATGGCCGTGTAGGACATATAGGCATGTCCTGGGTCGTGTGCATACTAGAGTGATATTTTTCAATTTTATTTCAAAACAGTGAGTTACACGGGCTAGAGACACGTCTATGTGAGACACACGGGCCAGAGACACATGAGCTAGAGACACGGCCATGTGCCTCACATGGCCTCGCACACGAGCGTAGAAGAAGTGAAGGATGATCACACATGGCCTTACACATGGGCGTGTCCTAGGCCGTGTGGCTACTGGGCATAAATTTTATTCTTTTTTTAAGAGACATACGAGATGAGAGTGCACACACGGGTGTGTGACACGGCCTTGTGGGACAACATGGACCATTTACACGATCGTGCATCTTATTTTAGATCGGGGTTTTCATTTTTTTTAATTTTTTTTCATTTGATGTCGTTTCTCCAAGCCCCATCCCCTACAACGCCGACCTCCTCTTCCGTCGTCGATTTTGATTTTCCTCTTCCCTCGTCCATTTTCCAATCTACTCATGCTCTGTCCTTCACCGCTGTCCCTTGCAACTGTTTCTTACCCCTTACCACCATTCGGTTTCCCCCCTTTTGCATTTTATTTATTATTTTATTATTGTTATAAAATAAAGAGAGATGGAGAGAATAAAGAACAAAGAAAATATGAAAGCAATAGAGAATGTACTTTATTGATCAAAAGGGGTTATTACAATACTTCATCAAAGCCTCTATTTATAGGCATAAGAAGTATAAAAGAAGTAAAGATCTAATTCTAATAACTATTAGAATTTAAAGTACATTAAAACTTTATCTTGATCATGATGGACATCTACTTAATAAGATATTCATAACACTCCCCTTTGGATGTCCATTGGTAGATAATGTGCCTCGTTAAAACGTTATTAGGAAAAACCCTGTGGGATAAAAACCTAAAGAAGGAAAAAGAGTACATAATTTATAATATGCATAATATGTTGCCTCATTAAAAACCTTACCAGGAAAACCTAATGGGACAAAACCTCGATTAAGGAAAAAAGAGTACAACGCGTATTTATTGCCCCTCATGAAAACATCACATACTTAAAAAAGAGTACAACGCGTATTTATTGCCCCTCATGAAAACATCACATACTTTCTCATATTCTACGTATTCAATCTTGAATACTAGTTTTTCAAATAACTATTTGAATGTATTACTAAGCATTTATATTACCATTCTTTTAAAAATCATGGTAAGGAAAATTGGGGGAAATATATTTTGATCTCTTCAGGAGATTCAACAATAATCATAACAAACTTTAATCATGATTCTTTTATAAAAACACAAATAGGTATTTTGGATCATTTAATAATCCTCATTCAACTATTGTTCACTAACACTAACTCAAATTTACCACATATGTTCAAATTATTTTAATTCATATAAATAAACAATTTCTCAAGAATTTCAATATGCTTCTAGCATCTTAAATCCTTCAAGGATTTTAATATAAACTTTGCTATATAGTGATTCATAAAAGGTTGTAACAATAACCATTAGATGCAAGTTAAATCTTTTATGAATTGTCAATTTAATAATATATCTAAAGGTTATTACATCCACCACAAAAGAATATTATATATTTTCGTAATAAATGCCAGGACCTAACGAAAAACTTCATATTTTTATTCCACTTTTATAAAACTACTTCAATTGCACATTCATTGGCTTTATACCTTTAGATATTTGGACTACTGATCCAAAAACTCCACGAATTTAATTGTTCTTGAGTTGTTTCTTTCTATTTTGATCAATTTATTCCATATCTATATTTCTCAATAGATTTATTCAATATCCTCCCTTTTATTTCATTATTTCAATAATAATATTGCATGCAAAATCATTGTCAACCACTTTTATTATTCGGTTCCACATTTTCTCGAATTGACATAACTTATCGAGATATTTTATTTTCATTATTTTAATCTTCAGTTTTAGGTACTTGAATCTCTTCTGGAGTTTTACTTATTAGTTATGTCTTGGGTCTCTTCTAGAGCACCCGCCTCTACTATATGACCATCGAAAAGAATTTTCATCTTTGGAACCGATCAATCAATTATTTATTCTAACTAATTGTCCTACTGGGACTTTGATTCAAATTAAAATATTAGTTGGTATATAACAATGGGTTATTCTCATTAAGTTTGTAAATACATCTAAAAATTAACTTGTAATGAGTTATCCTTGTTGAACTTCTGGTTCAAATTACTCTCCCCGAAACTCATTACAAGTTATTATTTCTCTCCCCCTAATTTCGGGAAAACTATTGGATCAAAATTGTACTCACAAATCATGTCATAATTGAATCTCGAATACATTCATCTAATAATATAAAGAAACTTGTAATTAATATAAATTCCCATATTTTTTTAAGGATTCACTCATCTTTGTGCATTGTGGTAGAGCAAATGGAACATATACGCACATACAAAAATTCAAAGATGAGAAATGTTTAGCTCTTGATAAAAAAACCCATTATAATGCGAAGTATTTATAACTTATAGGCTTGATGTGTACAACATGTAAACCAATACAATCTCATACTAAAATAGAAAGTTTTGTTTTCATAAGTAATGATTTAGCTATTAGTTAGAGGCATTTGATAAACAGTTTAGCTAAATCATTTTGTGTGTGAACATGAACTACAGGATGTTCAACTCTTATCCCAATTGACATGCAATAATCATTGAAAACTTGGGATGTAAACTCACCAACATTAGCAAGATGAATTACTTTTGTTGCATAATCTGAAATTAGCAATCTCGCAAACGACAGGTTGTGATAACGTATGTGATTATTTTGTGGATGCATCTACCAAAATCATATAATATCAAAACCATCCACATGGTGGATGAATGGACCCATATTCATTTCAGAAATGTAAGACATTAAATCTCAACTTTAACTAGTGAGTTTCTAAGAACCAATTTTTATTGAGAACAAGTAACAAATGAGAATTCTTTAAATTGAAGAATCTTCTAGTTCTTTAATGGATGTCTATATGAATTTTCAATTAATTTTCGCATCATATACGATCCAGGATGGTCTAACTGGTCATGCCAAGTTGTAAACACATTTGTATTAGTAAACTTCTGGTTTACTTTAATATGTGTTTCAATTGTACTAAATTGTAACAAATTGATAATTTTATTATCATTCCTTTCAATTTGTATCCACATATAAGTACTATTGTGACATTTACTATTGGAAATGTCTAAATCAATGTGAAGTATACAATGCCACCAAGTCAATAAATATAATTTCCAAATAATTATATGCAGTATTCGCTTCAGGGAATATGCCAAAATCTTCAAATGCCCAAAAATCTATTAATATCAAATTTTGAGAGTGGATCTTATTTTCCAATGTACAATAGGTACATAACCAATGCTTTTCATACTTAAGTTTTCTCTTTTGCAAGTTCTCATTAGTAATATTTTACCATGTAATTTTAACTGAGAACTTATTTTGAATACTGTAGAGTTATACTCATAATTTTTAAAAACTTGCAACTTCAGGTGCATTAAACCATAACGAGCTTTAGATAGAATTATCATATTCTATTGCTCATAATTAGATGTTTCACAGTCAAATATTTTGCTTTCAACCTTTTATAGTAATGATGACAAAAGTATATCACAAAGATTATAAAATAAATATAAATTAATAACTCAATCTCCTTTTTTTATTCATATGAAATATAATATTTTCCTCATTCACAATCTCAATATGAGATCCAAGACAAATATATCTTAAAAGTATGCATTAACCATCACAGATTTTTTGCTTTTTAGATATTGATATATTAGCTCTTCCGAGCATTCAACTAATTTTGTACTATCAAATATTAAAATAATATTTATTTGTTTCAGTACCAAATAAGATAAATACTTTCTATCTGTAAAAATAAAATTCATTACTACATTTTCATATCATTCCTCAAAGAATATTAATAGAAACAAAATATTTGGGCATATGCCACATATGGCCAATAATCTTTCATATCAGATTGATAACATAAATTATCTTTACCTTTTGAAAAGTTATCTTGAGAACTCTCATTGTTCTTTTATTTATTACTCCCACTTTTAGTGATCCATGAGTATATATTTTATTTTCTTTATGTTTACATTGACTTCAGGGAATGCAATAGATTTACTAAGATGAACTTATAAACGTCCCAATATATTATTTATTTCATAATCACCATCGCAAACATGCGTGGATTTTAAATTAGAACCTATCTATTCATGTTTTCATGATTAGTCTCTAATTATAATAAACATGATATAATAAATAAAATATAGCAAAATATACCTGAAGATCTTTAACTTCATCGTCATCACCTTGACAAATCTATTATTTATCCATGCTTGTACAATTACAAATCAAAGATTGGGAATAAGAACCACAATCTATTCTAAGATTGAATCGTTTAACATCCTGAAGATGAAGTTGTAAGGGAGAAAGTTTAAGGTGAAAAGGAATTTGATTTGAGGGACGATTTTGAAAAATTTTGAAAAAATATAGAATCATCGAGCTAATAACGTGTTATAAAATAAAGAGAGGTGGAGAGAATAAAGAATAAAGAAAATATGAAAGCAATAGAGAATGTACTTTATTGATCAAAAGGAATTATTACAATACTTCATTAAAGTCTCTATTTATAGGCATAAGAAGTATAAAAGAAGTAGAGATCTAATTCTAAAACTATTAGAATTTAAAGTACATTAAAACTTTATCTTGATCATGATGGACATCCACTTAATAAGATATTCATAACAATTATTATATTTATTATTATTTTAGTTTATTATTTTAACTATTAGTTTTACTATAATTATTATGAGTAGTATTAGTATTTGTTTAAATGTGTTAGTTGTTGATAGTTTATTATTATTATTATTATTATTATTATTATTATGTTATTACAATTTATTTTATGTTAAGTATGGGTTCAATTATATTTAGATTAATGTTCGTTTTTTGATTTTGATTTTAGTTGGATTCGACATTCGTTTTGTGGTCATACTTCTCTTATTGATTATGCACCTTACGATCCCTACACATCTCATGATGACGATTACTGATCTATTTTCATTTTATTTGTTTTATTTATTTTATTTTCAGTTGTTTTATTTTTATTTGTTAGACTTCTTTAGTTTATTTTTATTTTGAGCTATGTTTTTTTTTCTTATTTTGATGGTTGTTTTTATTCGAGTTTGTAACCTCTAAATCTTCTTATTCATTTGCGTTTATCCTCTTATTAGTTTGCTCGGAAACATGCACTACATTTAGATTTACCCACAATTCTATTTTTCTTTATTCTAGCAATTTCATCCATATCCAGGGCAGTTTTAATTCTCTCCCCCTCTTTTGATATTTTGCTTATTTTGTGCTTATATATGTTTGTACATTGATGACAACGTACATTTTAAGTGTGGGGAGATTGTTTATATGTTTGTGATAAAATCCCTGAATTATTTGTTGTGTTTAAGTAATTTTCTTATACCCTCCATTGGAATTTTTTTCTATTTGGAATTTTTATTGATATTGTCTTGGATTTAATAGTGGATATTTTGTGAATTGGTTGATTTAGACTTTAAGATACGAGAAAGTCAAGCATGATAAGTTGTTTTTTAAAAATTATAATTTTAGGTTGTCTCCCTGAATTGAAGTATTATCTTGAAATTTTAAATTTGCAAGTTTGACATCAAAACCATATTTTTTTGTGAGCTTTTGAGTCTATAGAGCATATATTTTTTTTCATGCTCATTTTATTATTGGTTATGAGTATGTCAACTTGATTTGTTATTCTAGAACTTGCTTCGATTATGCATGTCGAGACCACACTATTGATTTGATATACTGAGATGATAGAGGCACCTAGGTTTTAACCCAGTTAACTTATAAAAAGCTTACCTATTGAATTAATCCTTAGTAAACCCCGTTGATCCTAACACATTTTTTTATTAACTATTTAATGTTAACTCATAACCCATATATTTGTTATAAAATTTTCCCGTTTTATTGACTCCCGTTTTCTCGAGATTTGATTTGGTTAGTTACCAAACTATGTTTTTTTTTTTGAATTGTTAAATTTTATTTTGTGCTTAAAAAAAAGAAAAAAATAATAAAAAAAGAAGAGAAAAAAAGAAAAAGTTGATTGAGTTTGAATTGTTACTCTCATTTTGTGTTGAAAAACTCATTAAAATTCTTTATTTCTTGTTTAATTTAACATTTGATTGTTTTTCTATTTTGGTAATTTATCAACTCGATCTCGATTATAACCAATTTTTCTATCCTTTTCCATACCCTTAACCTAAGCCCCATTACAACCTTTTAAAGACTTCTTGATTAGTGTGTCATCTCATTTTATAGTGGTGGAAATTTAATTTTCAAGCAAACCTATGTTAATGACACTTTGAGTGATTAATACTTGAACCTTAAACACTTTGAGTGATTTGAGTGAATCTTTATTGAAGATGTCAATTCTTGTTGATTTTGAATTTAAGTAATTATTTAGATAAGGGGAAACACCTATATTTTTGTGCTTTAAAAATTTTGACATGGATTGTTTGAATATTTAGTGTCCTCTTATTTGAATTGCCAATGCATGATTGTTTGAAAATTATCTTGAGACATTATTGATGAACATGATAAATTGAGAAAAAGTTAACTTAAATGTGGGTTGAAGATTCAGCTTGAGGACAAGCAAGAGCTTAAGTGTGGGGATATTTGATAAGTGTCAAAAGTAACATGTTTTAATCCTGTTCTTAATGTATTTTTGGATGATTTAATCAATGCAAAATGATGAATTTTATGCTCCTAATCCTTTAAACTCATGTTTCTATACATAGGAGAGCATTTGGGGAGCAAAACAAACGAAAACAGAGCAAAAATTGGACAATTGGAGAAGATTTCAGGAGCCACACGGGCTGCCACACAGCTATGTGCCAGACCGTGTTGATTTTGTAAGTTGTATTCAAGACACGCAGAAAAACACAATTTTTAGGTATTTCAGGCATTTTAAGACCTATAAACACAATTTTTAGGTATTTCATGCAATCCTAGAGATAAGACGACATAAATCTACTGGATTAGAGTCAAATCTTAAAAAGGATCCATAGATCGAGTTAATGCAATAATAAGGGTTTTAATTAGATCAAATTTTAATTAATCAACCTAGAGTCAGTTGCTCTTACTCCCGTACGAGATATTAGTATGATTTAAGGATTTCTACTAATCAAGATATTAAGTGAAAAATTGTTTAATTCAGATTGATGATGACAGATGCAGTCTAGGTGGATTCTTTCCTGGGTATTGTTTTGCTTATTGCTTATTATTCAATTATTTTCCCGATTTTTTCTTTTTCGTGTTTTAGTTAATTAATTTAGTTAATTTTAGTTTAAACCAATCATTCTAATTTGTCGGTTAAATAATAGAAAGACAGTAATTACTAGTACTTTTAGTTTTCGTGGGAACGATATCTTACTCATCATAGCTATACTATTTATCGATAGGTGCACTTGCCTTTGTCGTATTTTTAGTTGGTTTCGTGGACATCAATGAATGTCAGGTGAGTCCCTCCCCTGACTCTCATATGTATACTGTTCAGACTGAAGAACATTTATATTACAAAATTCAAACTACATATCAGAAACCATGATGAGTATAGTATGAATATGATATGTGTATGACTATATGGATGATTGCTAAATATGGTATGTGTAATAGATATGGGATTTACTAAGTTCGAATATGTGAGGATTTATGTGTGGATGTTTGTGTTGCTGATGAGTATGCCCAAAATATATACTATGAAATATAGTTCTGTTGGTATGTTAAAAGTGTGTATTGAGTTATGATTCAATTAAGAAAATAAGTTAGTCTACATGATTATGAGTTGTAATTGGATGTACGATGAGCGCTAGGAAGTGTGAGTTTGGTTTTGTCCAAGTATGAAGAGTATGTAATGTGCATCTGGACATCGCAGTGGTGATTGAAGAAGTTTGTTGGGACGAAAAACACAAACTCTAAAGGAAAAAGTCCATGGCCATGGCACACTCTAAGAAGAAACTATTGAATGACAATTACCTAATGAAGTTCTCTGCTTGCCTCAGAACGATAATGGGCAAACCTCACGTAATGTGACTTTAGGCAAATCCATATTGTAAACACGATAGTTATGAATAGACATTTTAGCATACTCTGAAAAACTACTTTTGTGGCATACTCTAAATAGATTGCCTTTGTGACGTACTCTGAATGGGTTGCCGTAGTGGCATACCATGATAAGGCTCTTCATAGCGTAGTACTCTAATGAATTTCCCTTGTGGCAGGTTCTGTATGAAATTATACGGTGTATCCAGTATGGCTTTTAAGCATGATCATAAGAATAGCATGAGTTTAAGGTATCTAATGAATACAAGGTAAATACTAAACAAAGATAAGAAATTACTGAAAATGATGAGTTGAAGAGATATTCAAATATGTCGGTTTTTATTTTTTTATTGAAAAGACACTTCTGAACAAATATTTGAGATTGAATAATAGAAGAGGCCATCCATCAATTATCCGTAATTGTGAAAGTTAGCATGGGTTAAATCTATGTTTGAAATGAAGTTCTGAATGTGTCGAATTGCAAAGGATACTGATAAGAAACTATGAATAAAAAGAGTTGATAGAAATTCTTGGAAAGTTCAAAGTTATTGTCAAAATGATGGAAGTGGATACAAGACAAGATATGGCAAGTCATGGAGAATAAATATGTCTGAGTTGGATAATGTTCTCTTTAATAGAACTATGTCCTTGAGAAAAAGAAAAGATCGCTTTGTTGAGCTATATGCTATTTTATGAAAGTACCAGTTAAGGTAAATGAAAATTTTCTCACTAAGTTTCTGTGAACTTATTAATGTTTTATGCTCTTGTTTCAAGCTTAAAGGATTAAGTTTGCGCCAAGAGGGATGACGCCAAGACTACGCCAAAAAGAATGGCATATCAGGTTATTATGCATACAAAACAAGTTTGGTGGCATAGATAATCGTAATAAGTTAAGATATTAGATTGGAAACCTTTGTAATTAAACTATCTTATTTAGCATTGTGTAATTACTTGAGCTTTTTGTATGTTGGTTTAAATTCGTGATAGGTAAAGTTGTAAATAATTGAAAGTTGTACTAGCAGCTCAAATTCTTGTATGTAATTATATGGTAACCCCCGAGATTTGGATCTGACTATTCAAATCGAATTGAGGGTATTACATAAAATAGAGAGGAGGAAAAAAAAAAATAGAAGAGCTGTAATATCAATAATTTGTAATATTCGATTTTTATCATTGCTATTCTATTACATTTAACGAATCAAGTATCACCTAAGATTAAGTCCACATCAGTGATGAAAAATTTGAATGGGATAAGCCTACAAAGCAAATTTAGCCAAAAATCCAAAATCTATCCAATCCATGTACATGCTATATGAAAAAAGAAAAGAGAAATCAAAATCATAATAAATTGATTGTAAATATTGAAAAAGAGTTAACTTATTGTTTTTCATTAAAAAAAAACTTTTAATGCCGAGCGTAGATTTTGTTTTCGGGGCCAAGTTTAATGCGAAACCATCCCGTCTTTAAATATTTACAAAAATCTATCTTTATATATTTTTTTATATGAAGTGAAAAAATTCCTTATGCTTTATCACTCCCAACATCATTTTATGACCTTTATTTTACTAGTTTCTTTCCTCCTTTCATTTTAATTTATTTTTCCAAACCTCCCTCTCCTTTTCGTTTCTTATTTTTTCCTTCTATGATGTAATATATATTTACTCAGTCACCCCAAGCATAATTTTTTTAAAAATAATTTTGAATTTAATTAATCACATTTTCCAATAAAAAAAGTTTGAACTCAAGATTAGATCAGGGTCAGGTATGCAATTAATTTTCAAGCTCAGGACAGATTAATTCTTTTTAAGCTCAGGGACAGGTCAAGGTCAAGGCATGACGGTAGAGTATCTGGTCGGAATAGGCAGCCAAAAGTCCGCCCCACCCCGCCCTGTTACCATCACTAATTTTTATCAACTATTTACTACATATAATATTTAAATTATTTTTAAAAATATTTGAATTCTTGTTTAAATAAGTAGACCGATCCAACCAATTTGCCTAGTCCTTTTTTCTTAACCTTTCTTCAAATGCATAAATATGTATTTGCCAAACCCAAGATCCAATACAAAACAATGGTCCAAACAGAAAATAGAAAACAAGGGGGCTAGCAGAGCATAAAATCAGTAACTTTGCAACCATCAAAATGTTATTTCTTTTCTCCGAAACAGAACTTAAGATCCAGCTTGTGGCAGCCTTACCTGCCTTAACCATCTTACATAAAAATATGAGACGAAGACTAGCTTCTGAATCACATTTCACAAGTGTAGGCCTCCAGTTATGATGAAATGTACCTGTACAAGAATCTAATATTTAGCCAATTCACTAGTAACAATAGATTTCAGACGATCGGTATGAGCATCCAGTACCCATTTCATCCAATGAGTATATTGCTGCTCAGGTTCTAGTGCTATTTCATTTGTTTGAGACAACCCAGGCATTTTCCCCCTTTTCTTACCAGTCATAATTAATGTCGCATGCTTAATTGGTAAGTTACCTCATGATAAGCAATTCAAGAACTTATCTGATTAGTAATTTATAACTCCACATTGAACCCAACAACAAGAACGCAAGTTCTCATAATGGAATCACAAGCAATTAATAAGACTAGAAAGACGTTGATGTAGTCTGCTTTTTGTAACAGCATATCTGCTTTAAATGGTGTTTAAAAGGACCAGTGAACAAAAGAAAGTAGGTTGCCTTACCTCTGTTTCTTCTATGTGAGGAAGCTATTCTGTCACCTTTCGTACAATGGTCATTGGATATGGAAATTCTTGTCAGCATATTATAAGCACAATAAAACTCCCATTCAGTTATTGACTACTCCCCATCATTGCTGGAGACACCAGTGACAGCTTTACTGCCACTCTTCTTTACCCTCTTAAAAACCTTCTTCCGTGGAAGTAGAGTGGTCTCCGCAGAATTACTTTTGGATGAGGTTGCAACTTTGGTAGCACTACTTTTAACCTTGGCCCTATCAATCTTCTCTTCAGCTAAACCTTCTGCTTTGGGGACACTCACATATTTTTGAGGCGCACCTTCGTCAGATGCTTTACCAGAATCAGCAATAACAACCACATCTGGGTTGCCAGTAAGCTGCTTTGAACTGGGATCCTCTGGACTTGTTTCAGGAACAGGAAGAAGTGCACGGCGGCTAAGGCGAAGTTGTCCCTTATCATTAACCTGCATCAGGTGACACAGCTAATGGAGAGAGATTTTTTGAAGTAAGGAAAAACGGTGCAGATAAAGAAAACGACTAATAATTGATGCAATCTAGCTCTTTGATGGATTTACAAGACCAACAGTAAGGATAAAAATTTGGGAACCACTTTTACCATCTCACTGATTACATATTTAATATGCATAGTACTAGAATATAGCTCAAGCCTGTAGAATGGTTGAGTACTGCATGAACAAGCCACGGAATAACGGTAAAACATCCAGTTAAGTATATGGTTATCATCAACTTATTAAGTGGTAAGTAGCAAGCCAACATCGAACGCATAGAATAACAAGTTTTTTATACAATGAGAAGATTAGTTGTTAAGCATCCAACCTAAAACCAATTGATAATAGAAAAGGCCCAACTTTAAGATAAAACCAGAAGAAATCTAATAGTTAGTAGATGTGAGATAAAACCACTTAACACCTCAAGAGTAGCTCACAAGGCCTACACATGGACAACCTCACCGAGGGTCGTCAACCTCACATGGAGATAGGTAGGAAGAACAACATAATAAAACCTGGGCTGTGATACCATGTTCAGCATTGAATCTAAAATCAATTGGTAATAGGCTGAAAGACCTACTTTAATACAAGGCAACGGGAAACTAATACTTGATAGATGTGAGATAAGACCACTTAAACAATTAGTAATGTACTAGCATGATACAAGCAAAGATAGTAGGGATCCAACACTAAAATGCATGGATAAATCAATTTTAAGTGGACAACATTCACCATATCTAGTTTATGATTGAATAAGCTTGTCAACAAGACAAAAAATAAGTTGCTTACCTCGATAAGTTTAACATCAACACGTTCACCAACCTTAAAAGCCTATGATGGAACCAAATTACATCAAATAATAATTTCAATAGCTCATCACAATAAAGCATCTATAAGTTGAGGATAAAAGAAACAGAAAAATATGCTTACATCTTCAGCCTTGGCCAACCAGTCTGACGTCAGCTCACTAATGTGGCAAAGTCCCTGAGAGAACAGATTTTTTCATACATTTGAATCTCCCATACTCGTCACTAAAAATCTCACACTTTCCTTATATAAATTTGTTAGTATTTCAAGCACCACAGGACTCTTCTTTCAATATTTTGCTCAATTGCTTCAATTTGAAGTAATTTTATTGCAAGAAGAAAAGTCATGGTTTTTGTGTCAACTATAAAAGTATCACCAAAAATAGTGCATACAAGTGTGTGTATGTATATATACTTTTTATACATCCCAATTGTATGAACCTCAAATTAAAACACAAATGGAAATGTGAGTTAAAGCAAAGGAGAAAACTTTCTATGTAAAACAAATTCTATATTACCTAAACTAAATCATTAAACTTTTACCAAAAAATGTGCAATTTTCAGGATAAAAAAATGTACCTCTCGTCCTGGAGCTATCTCAACGAAAACCCCATATGGAACTATTGATTTGATCTCACAGTTCCTGCTTGAAACGATGATAGAGACTCAAAGACTTCCCCACTTTACATTAACATCCAACAAGCAAACAAGAAATGATATGCTTCTTAAAGATACAGAGAACAGAACATAAAACTTGTTTCCTACACTGAATGGTAGCATCAGAGACTTCTACTGAAATATGACAAGTTTGGCCCCAATCAAACAATACCAATGGCGAAAATTAGCTCCCCAAACTGCCATAATAAATTTTAACCTTTGCCAAGTTTTGTCTGGGAGACATCAAATCTGCGTAAAACTGTTTCCCAGGCCCCACAGAAAGAACCAGACACATCACACAAGAACTTTGACAAACAGAAAGAATGCTTGAACATCTATGGTGCATATCTCCAATATGCAGTTCTAAGACATCTTTACTGTAACATAAAGATAGAAAGTTAACAATGGTATTCTTCGTTTATCTGAAAGGCGAGGAAAATGAAATGGTAAATAAACGAGATACCTGTATATATCACCAACAGTTGGAACCATCGTCAGGCTGCTAATAATGGATTTGGACTTCTCCAGACTTGACAGATCTTTTGCAGTGATTTTTACCTGTGAAAAACATAGATAAGAAACCTTGTGTTGAAATAATCATGTCTATTGCATAAAAAGGTTGCATAGGATCTTACAATTCCATCATCTTGCGTGTCAATAGCTTCTACTCCAGTTTCTTCAATAATGCTTTTTACCTTTTTTCCACCAGAACCTATAATCATGTTAACTTTCTCTGGAGCAACCTGAAATTGACACAACGCAATGGAATGCATTATATACTGCAGACTGTCCATTAAATGAACAAGAAAAAAGAATGGGTCTAAGATCAACAGACCTTCATGATATGAATAAGTGGAGCATACTTCGAGAGACTTTTTGCAGGGGGAGGGGAACATTTCATCATTTCAGCTAAAGAATTCAGTCAAGAACAAGAATGTATGAAAAAGAAAGAGAAATTAGTTTATATGATGAAAAAATTTTAATTTCTTGGATAGCATCTCTACATCTAGAGCATGGCAATCATCAGACAGTTCTCCACCCCATGCATATAAAAACAAGTTGCAATCAACAAAAAAGCGTACATACTGCTCAAGGCAATATATGGTTGGCATGCCACCATATATGTAAGAAATTTAAGCCATATCCATGCCTAGTATGTATGACATTGAATAAAAATGAAGTACAGATTTAAAGTACCCATGGCTGAACCTTTAAAGAAAACCTAATTCAACAGGAACATGTATAAGAAAGAAAGGTAATGTTAGCTATGACACTCTTAACAAGGGGGAAAATATACAAGATATTAGAAAAGGGATCAGGAAGCAACTTTGCCTGGCATAGAAATGATTGTACAATTAAACTTATCAATGTGCCATCAAATTATATACGGTGTAAGAACCACACTTAAACTATTAACTCAAGAAGGTTAAATCAAGAGAATACAGGTTTATTACCAAGAATACGCCTGCGCCCATCCCTTGCCTGTAGGAGTGCCTCTCTCATAACAGGTAAGGTTATCCCTTCTACCTGTCAGAGAAGAATAATGATCATCTATTATAATCTAAAACTGACAAAAGGATGGGAAACACATATCAGTAATTGGAGCCGGAAAGGCAGATTACAATAGTGTAGGACCAGTGACCTTTATGTCCATCTGAAATGCAGTTATGCCATCTTCATTTCCAGCAACCTGAAAAGAACATTCTTACAAGGTCATTTATGCAACTCTGTGATCGGTTCTGAGAGGAAACTACATAATTTTTTATCTTCCCAAGAATACTTCACTGAACAAAATAGATCTCAAATTATAACCAAAATCCATGAAGACCTTGAAATCCATATCTCCAGAAGCATCTTCAGCTCCAGTAATGTCAGAAAGAATAAGTGGTGTACCATCTCCTCCAAATTCATGTGTGTCTAAAACCAAACCCATCGCAATCCCCGCAATAGAGCATTTTAGGGGAACACCAGCATCTTGCAATGCCAAGCAACCTCCACAAACAGATGCCATACTGTTATGCAGCAAAACTTCATGTTAAGTGATATCACAACATAAAACACTTAACATGCAGATATTAAAGAAACAGAGGTTTTGAATGCAGAAAAGTGCATGACAGCATTTGGACACTTCATTTTCAAAAACACCTTGAGGAACCATTGCTTTCAGTAATGGTACTTTCAACTCGTATAGTGTAAGGAAATGCATCTTCAGTAGGTAATATAGGCTCAAGAGCTCTCTCTGCAAGAGTTCCATGTCCAATTTCTCTTCTACTAGGAGCTCCCATCCGTCCGACCTCTCCAACACTTGACGGAGGAAATGAGTACTGAAATATCAGATAAAATATCGCAAGTTGTTAGCAGGTCTCTCTTAGGAAAGAAGGGGTTTCTCATTTGATTAGGAAGCAAAGCTTTGATTCCGCTAATTATTAGCAGATTAATTATGATGTTGAGCAAAGATTTTTCTTTAAATATGTGAGCATCATCCACAGTTTTTCACAGGGAAAGAGTGCAACATCCCCCTATTTAAGAGAGGCGGTATTGAAGAAAGCCAAAGACTAAATTATAAATTATACTTTGACTAAGTTGCATTACAACTGCAGGTACATGTGAACTGAATAAGTAAATAGGCAATTTTCAAAATGAAATCAACATTAGTTCTCCGAGGCAAAGTTTCCTATAACATAATCATATCATGACAAAGTTAACTACATGTGATTATTATTTGTCCTGCAAAACTATTACAGTAAATTAAAATTATCCATTTCACCATACCACTTATTTCAATAATCAAGCACTTCATCCAACCAATTTTATGGGATAGCAAAGCAAATCACAATAATTATCTATCTGAAAAGTATGACATGAACATGATAACCAAATAACCATGTCAATAACATCCACGTTTATCACGTCCATTTGCAGGTAAATCACATGCCACCCTATTAGCCAGGCTAACAAGTAGAACCTAAGGATGCAACAAAACTTCAGTGAATAGTTCCAAATTAAACAGAGAAGACTACGTAAATTATGATCTTGGTTTCTCTGATATCAATACGAACTCATTAATAATGTATTTGTTGAAGATAAATGTTGTATTAGTGGTGTCAAAGGTTAATTGCAAATTTGACAAGTTCAGTCCCACAAAAGCAGGAACTACTAACTAGTATATACATAAAGGAACTATAGCTGATAACTGAAGAAAAGAACAAGATATTGAATATTTCAGACTTGACCTGAAGATAGAACCTCTTGAATTCCTCTACATTTGCTAGATTGTCCAGTTTTTGTGCCATTTGTTTATCACCAAGTGTGACCACTGCCAGCGACTAAAAGGAGAACAGATGAAAAAGATAAAATAAGTATTAAGGCACAGTGAAAACATAGCAATACGCAACCACGCATCATGCAGATAAAATCAATGGACAGAAAGACATGAAAAGTTTTCTATCAGGAACGAACATATGAAATTATGAAACTGAATGTTATCTTGGGGACACCTTAATGTAAACCAGAATTCAGAAAATATCAAATGAGCAGGAATAACAGTCATATGGGCATATTAAATCACTTATCCATAAAACAAGGATGCATGTGGTAACAAAAACCATGGGTGCACACTTAAACATTCTAAGCAAAAGCACTGCATTTACAAACCTGTGTCTCCCCACGTGTAAAGAGAGCACTTCCATGCGCCCTTGGAAGCAATCCACAGCTTGAAGTGATTGGACGTATATCTTCTGGAGACCTCCCATCGCTTCTTTTTCCTCCCTGTAACAGTTTTCAAGATAAAATGTTAAGAAAGTGTATCTGCTAGGAAGAATTCACGTTTGGCTGAAAAGCACCCATCCCTAAGAAGCAAAAAAGGTTATTGACCTTTCTCAGTGTAGTCCAGCATAAACTGGCTAAGCAGATACTATTGAATGTATATGACATGATTTGCCACTTGAGAACAGTTTCAAGAGAAAACTATGTGTTCTAGAGCAAAATGCTAGTCTTAGAAAATGACAGTAGTCTTAGAAAATATAGGTTTTACTTTTGAGTACACAAAATTCTAGTTCACAGGATTAACACTGATTTCACTTAACTACTTTAAAGATCAGGAAAATAAAAGATTACAGATGGAATACATATAAACTCCACGGATAAAGGACAAAGCTCTCCCTCCATAGTTTCAGAATCACTGCTTCATTGCTTTGAAGAGAAAGCAAAACTCAGAGAAATTTAATACCAATAAAGTTATTATCCACCAATGGTTATTTAGACCAAAATTCTCATTTTCTAATTGAATATATGCCTTATTACCTCCACAATACGTCTCCGTAAGATTTTGGATGAAACCTCCTTAAATACCAGCTTCACATCTACCTCAGTAAACTATAATAGAACAATAGGAATAAGAAACTCTGTCATTGAATTGACAAACCCCAAATATTTACTAAATTTTACAGGACAGGCAAATGAACTGCCGATTACCCTGTTTACAACTCACCAAAGGAGTGGATTTTCGAGAACCCGGCTTTATGTGCACATCACCTTCATCTACTTCACCATCAACAACAATTTCTTCATCCTCGTCTTCCTCATCAATTAAGTCTTGTATTGTTTCACCAGATCCTGATAGGCCCTCTATGCTGATATATCCCTTATCTGTCAGTCTGTTAATAACTTTCTCTTCTAACAATGAGATGGCCTTTCTTCTTGGTATTTTACTCTTAATTTGAAGTACATTATGCAATTCGTCACCTGCAATTTTCTGTATATAGAAATTAACCATTCCATTACCACAAAGTACATTTTGTTAGAGGAAGCTACAAAGAAAAGGTAGAGAAGTAAATACACATGGAAAACAACAAAACATTGAAAATACTATAATTACATAACACTGAGAAATAGGACTCTGAGTTATAACTACAAAGTTGCAATGTCATGCTCAGTTGACTCAAATTATCAGTATTATCTTCTATCACCACTAATTGCTCAAAAGTTTCAATTGTTAAAACAGATAAGAGCTAGCTTAGTTAAATAAGATCACATAAATTAGTGAAAACAATAGAAATTTATATGAAAAAAAATCAAAATCAGTTCAAAAGTCAACAGAAAGAAAAAACAATACATGCTGATGGAAATAGAAAAGAAGAACCATACTTCCACGAGCCGATAAAGCTCAGGAGGTGGCAATCTGATAGCATCAAGCATTTTGGGTTTCCCACACTTCATAACCAAAGCCTTCACAGCGCTGCAGATTTCTCTCACTGCACCCTGGTATTAGTGAAGTAGAAAAGATTAAATATTATAATCAAGATGATCTGGAAATCTCTAGATTCTTTTTTTCTTTTGGCATTTGTAAGATGCAATGCTGATAAACTTTCAGCATAATAATGCAGGACAGATATAGTAAATGCAAAATTGCAATTGAAAAAGCATATGTACATTTCTATATATGCCAGTTAATGTATCTCTTCAAAATTTAAAATAGAACAGGTACCGGCCAAGAAAGGTAAGGTTAATGCACAATGCTCATTCTTTTCAAAATTGCCTAATCAGTTTCCTATAATGAGTAAACCAAAGATAAAAAGGATGAGCCATTTAAAATGTAACATAAAAATTCCATAAAAGTTGTTAATGGTTTCTTCTCTAAAAACCTCCTAAATAAAGTTTTTAAAATTATCATGGCAAAAAGAAGAAGAAGAAGGAGAAGAAGAAGAAGAAGAAGAAGAAGAAAAGGATATGACAAGACAAGCTAACTCGTAAGAATATAATCTAAAATGCGCATCCAAGTGACATGTTGAAATCAACATCCCTTTAAAATCTAAATAATCTCATGCAGAAGACAAGACACTTTCAGGCTAGGGGGTGCTCACAGTTTGAAATAGTCCAGTCTAGCGTTCTGAAACAAAAATGAAAATCTAAGTTCAGTTTGAGCTTCCTTTGGGGGTGTTCTTAATAAACCTACCAAATTCTGAATTTAACAAATTCAATTCAAGTCTTAGCCTCTCAGACACTCTCTTTCCAGTTGGGTTCAACCAAGGTAGTAGATTGATGCCATTGCATGAAGACATAGCAACTCTCATGGGCAATAGAAAACCGAGTTCCTCAAATGACATCAAATTGACAACTCATGGCTTTAAGAAAATGAAATACTAGATAAGTAATATACTAAGATATAAGAAACAACCTGCCCTACTTGTACTGCTTCAAGCAACTTTTCTTCAGGTAGAAAATCACAATAGCCCTGCAAGGGATAAATTTTGGAACATCTGTGACTATCAACATGCCAATGAGTGGTAGTTAAATAAGAAAATAAGTAAATAAAAGACCCAAAATCTAGAACAATGTATAACCTTGAATAACATTCATACAGGCAAACAAAGTGAAATGATAAATGGCCTTGGAGCTCATAAAAATGATCCGTCCTTGACCATTCACCTTTTGAAAACTGTTAGGAATAGGGATTGGTTTATGATCCGTCCTTGACCATTCACCTTTTTTCTTGGTTTATATCTATGTACCTCATAACATTCAATTATTGATGAGCACAGGTCCATTACTAAATAGAAAAATTTAGAAACTGATAAGTCAGCTCATAACATTCAGTTATTGATGAGCACAGGCTCCATTACTAAATAGAAAAATTTAGAAACTGATAAGTCAGCTCCACATCTATGAATCTGTTATGTGTGTCTATTGAATGATGATCTTGTAAGTGCTAACCTGTCCTCGACTCAACTCTCAAGTTTGGATCACAAGTGCAACTTATCCAATAATAAACCTAGTACAAGAAATTTCTTGGTCATTAGAAAAGATAATAACTTCAAGGGTAACATTTACCCACATCATTGCATACAACTAGGGAATGTCTTTGCACATAAATTATTGTTTTTTTCAGTTGCCTCTCTTGTTTGTGAAATCCTTGATCTTTTCTATCACATCACCTAAGAAATAAGGCTACATACTATACTCCATCTGTTGACATTTAAACCATGTACACTTTCTCATTCTACTGTAAACTTATTTTATAATGTTTTCAATTACAGTTTCTTGGACTTTGAAGATGCTCAATTGAATCCCAAACGAAATAACTCGCAGAAGCACAACTGCTTAACAATTAAACCATAAGCCCCATATAATCATGGTATAAAATTAAGGAGATAGCAACAAAACAGGTAGAGGAAAACACGAGCACTTCTACCATGAGCTTCATCTTAGAAAAGCTCTTACTAAAATATCTAAGGATTTACCAATATTTCTTAGAAATATTAGAAATATTGGTAAATCCTTAGATATTTTGGTAAAAGCTTTTCTTAAGCTTTTTTTTGTGGAGCTCACCCTAGAATTTCCCAGGAAAACACACCAAATTTCATGTTTCTTAACTTGAAATTCCTTATATGACAGTTAGAACAGGCTTCAACATCCAACAAATGAGGTAAAGTTAACAGGAGATGATTTAGATGGAATCATGCTAACAGTGCACACACCAATCAAAATATTTCCATGAACAAACGATAAAAGGAAAAACAAAAACAAAGATCCTTTAGAAAAGAACAAAATCAGCAGCCATGTGTTCTAGTAACTGGTAAAAGTTCATCATAATCCTTTATATCCTAATACAAAGAATTAGGATTGAAATTAACCTCTATCATTAATATAGCATTATCCGTGCCTGCCAAAAATAGGTCTAGTGTTGAGTCTTCCATCTCCTTTGTCGTTGGATTTACAACAAATTTATCACCAAGTAAACCAACTCGAACTCCTGCGATAGCTTCTGAGTGTGGCACTTCAGAGAGCGCTCTGTGGCATTGGTGAGTATATTGAACAACATCGTCTCAAAAGTTACTATACATATAAAAAGGCCACATATGCAAGGAAGACCAAAAACTATAATAACCCTTACACTGCTATACCGGCTGCAGTAACTGCTAAAGCATCTGGACAGTGTAAACCATCATAACTCAAAACCTGAAAGAAAAAATGTAA
The DNA here is from genome assembly GCF_025698485.1 of Gossypium arboreum. Classification (NCBI taxonomy): domain Eukaryota; kingdom Viridiplantae; phylum Streptophyta; class Magnoliopsida; order Malvales; family Malvaceae; genus Gossypium; species Gossypium arboreum. The sequence goes on from NC_069080.1 coordinate 103,987,770, forward strand.
TTTAGACATGAACCAAGAAATGAAATGTATACAAGTCACGTGTAACTAATGCCTCAAATCCTAGAAAGCAAGCATCAATAATAGAGCATAGGGAACAGAGAGAAGCACGTCATCCACAACATATTGGTCAAAATTACCCTCAGCAGATAATCTGCTCTTATGGGAAACAAAATCCTCAAGTGTATGTCACTTTTGCATAAATATTACAATATATACTTACACAGAATGCAAGTCCCTAAATGAAACTATGTACATAATCTTTTAGAACAATAATCAAACAAAGACAACATCAGTATTCAAAACATCTGCCAATAGTAACTGCTTTCCAACTATGGATAGTGCAAGGACATTGTGGACATGCATCTTTTAGGGCCCCTTTGGATGGGCAGTGCGTTTACTTAAGGTTAGTGTAAAAATAGCGGTGGCGACGAGATTAGATACTGTAGTGTGAGACAAAAAGAAAGCTAAACAAACCGCACTGGAGGTAAACACCCACCCAAAGGGGCCCTTAATTATTAAGATGAAGGTTAGAGAGAGGATCAGCCAACCATGTAGTTCAGTTGACAAAGCAAACATCCCTCTACAGAGGGAAAATCCAGGAGAAGGAAACAGGGAAGTAAGTTCTCCAAGAAATATTTACCTAATGTTGCTCCCTCTGTAACCAAATTACAGTCTCTCCATTGACCAATGAAGCATGGATGCATTGACATTGAGGGAAGAGAATGAACCGGGAATTAAGTTCTCCAGGAACGATTACCTAACACTGCTCCCTTTTACAAAAGAATAGTCTCTTTCTTGACCTAGGAAGCATGGGCACAGCAACATGGGAATTTCTATAAAATTCTTGACATTGTCCTATTTTTTTTGGCATGTCGTTATCTGTGCAACACGTATCCGGCCATGTCATATGCCCGTCTCAGACACATGTACAAGACTAGCATGCAATGGTGAATGATGTCTCCATGTTTCATATCCTTTGACCAGGTACAAAATCTAATGAAATTGCATATTACTGCACTCATGTGACATATTGTTTAGTTTTGGTGTTTTTATCAACAAAAAAGATGGCATGCATGCTAATATTTCCACAAAGGAAAAATTAAAGAACAAATAAATAACAATGACATGTTCCAAGTTGTGTGAAAGGGTAATGCATGTAGATGATTTGCATTTGAGTAACAAGTTGTGCTCTACACAAAAGCATAATCATATTGTAAAATTTCAAATCATGGTCAAGCTTCCAGGTCAGGCACTTTCTGTAAACCCAAAAAACAACTAATGAACAAGGATGCAGTCCTTCAAATTAAACAGAAATCAGAAAAAAAGAAAAAAAAAAACAGCCAAAAAACGAAGCAGCTTATCAAGCATGGAAAACAAAAGGGTTGGTTACCTCTCATTTTAGCTAACATTTGAAACAATATGAAATAATTATTATTTAGACATTGCAGATAATTAGGCTTTGAAACCTTATCGTGTAGATTTAAAACAACTGCATAGATAAAGTTCACTTATTTTCTACACCATCATGTGTTTAAGAATCACCACAGTATCAAATTTTAGAAAATGAATTTTCACCGAAAAATTCAAAATATAAGTCAAAATTACATAAAATTCAACAGACGCTGGCTAAAAGAAAAACAATCATGTGAAGAAAAAGAAATAAGGTTTACCCAAGATAGTAACTGAGTTTCATGGTAGAATCCCTTAAGCATAGTTGGGCGCAATGGCCTATCAATCATCCGACAAATAAGAACCTACAAATAACAAAAGAAAAAAGAATAGATAAATGACACATTAAAAGGCATTTGCATCAGTGACTCATGAAGACATGGAAGCCATAAAATAACAAAAAAAACAACTGCAGCCTTCAGTAAGTTACTAAAGAAAATAGCTCCTCAAACACCAAGTGCTGAGCCAAATTGAACTACTCATATTGTCCTACGATTGTCAAATTTAAATACTTATTTTTAAGAAAACTGAAACAGGAAAGTTACATATAAAAGTGGTCAAACTAATAGTCTGCCTAGTGGAGTCTCTTACTTTTTAAAGGTAACTATGAAAGAGTAATAAGGGAAACTGAAGCATTAATATACTGACTATTAGAACAAGGACATTTTAGTTGCGACAATTTACAATGATAAAGTGATGAAATGATAGGATGGATGGAGCATGTCCATCGTTCCAAGAATTCTTCATACGTCAACTAGGTCTAAAAATTTTCCATGCTTGGATAGCAGTGATTAGTACCTCATTGTCCTTTGTCTTCCCTTCGCGTTTAAAGAAACCACCACTGAAGCAATAGAAAAAAGTTTAAGCATGATATACATAAGTTCATTTCAAGTAATTAATTAAACTAATACATAGGTTGGAAAAAGACACACCTAGTCCGACCTGCTGCTGAAAATCGTTCTTGATATGTAACACTAAGCGGGAAAAAATCAGAAGGCTCACTTGGGACATCTGACAAACAAACAGATGTGTATACAATCTACAAAAAAAATAATAATAATAATAATAACAAAAATAATAAACCCTACTATTTCTTTTGATATATGAAATATACATATATAATATACAAATCTAAATGCAATGAATTTTAATATTTTTTCATAGGAACACATTACTCATCCACGGAAGGAATTAACACTTACTGTTTCTCCATCAGTTGCCATCACAGAACCACTAGCTTGCCTCCCTATATGACCTGTCTCAATCAGAATCTGCAATAAGCAACAAAATTACTTATGCATTCAGCAAATAACATCAGGTTGAGTTCAGTATTCGCCTGATTATCATCATGAAACACAACAAGTAACAACACCAAAACAAAACTAGCATTTCAACTAACCCAAAGCGCAAAAGCTGAGCAAGAAAAGAAATGCAGAAAAATGTATGGCCGCTACTTTCTAAAAGAAAACTGCCTATATATGTCCCAACTATTGCATTAGCAACTACTTAGCATACACTCATTTCCTAAACATTTCCATTATCAAGTTCCCGTAACACATTATGTTAAATTTGCTCAGATTTTTTTTCGCAAAGCTAATGGTAAAAAGGCTACATTCAATCAAAAGCAAGCACCTTTTAAATAGTTAAAATATTTAGATAACAAAATTCATGGTTCTAAATTTAAGTTGTAAATCACTTGAAGAATTTGTTTTTACTTTGTACTCCATCTACGACTAAATTTTGGTATTAGGAGTAAAATAATAAGTTCCCTCAGCTTACCTCTCTATCTCCAAAGGGAATTTTGACAGAAACAGGTGGCAGTAAACCAGAACCACCAGCACCAGCTCCCCCGGCAGCAGCAGCAACAGACTCGGAAACTTCCGGCTCGGCCAAAGCTTTAACGGCAAAGCGGTTACATCTGACGCCATCTCGCGATAAAAGCAGTGAGAGAGAGCAAAACTTAGAGGTTTTTTTGGGACTAAGAAAGCGAGGGCGATTTGGAAAAGATGAAAGAAGTTTGCAACGGCCGGAGAAAGCGAAATGAGAAGGTTGAGCATAACACGCCGTGCTTCGTACGCCGCTAGGGTTTGCCAGCATTTCGTTTTTTTTTTTCCTTTTTTTTTTTTTTTTTAAGTTTCAGAGCTTGGAGAGGGAGAAAAGAAGAAAAAAGAGAAGGTTTATCCGTTTCCAAGGCGCGCTACGGGTAAAGAGAGTGGAAGGGAACGGAGATGACGTAGTTTGGGCTCATAATGGATATTGATTCAATGGGCCTATCTATATTACCCATTCGTCCTTCAATTACGGGCTTCTAATTTTCAATGAATTTAATGAGTCCTTACGTGAATCCTTTTAACGTTAAAAATCCACTTGTTTATTATCAAATTGGCTTAAATTGAATTTGGTCCCTTAACTTGTCACCTTCTCCCGAATTTCAAATTGGTACTTGCAGGTTCATTCCGTCAATTAATTTAGTACTTTTTATGAAACACGGTATAAAGTCAGAAATTTTGGACCTAGTAAAGAGATTACGAGCTATTCGTAGAAGTGGTATACTATTAAGTTTCGTACGGGATGTAACCCCTATGCCACATAATGGTCAGAGACCCTAAAAAAGACGTGTGTAGAAATAAACACTAAAGAGATTTCAAGAGAAATAAATGATTCAATGATCGATCAAATAAAATAATATTACTATGGTTCGAGAGAAAGTAAAAGTCTCTACTTGACTCGGACACGACAAAGGAAGTGTGTTGAATCAAGAATGATAGTAAACGCCTTTATTATGGACGCTTTATTCTGCTCCACTTATGAAAGGCCAAGCCGACACAATAGGCATTATGATGCGAAGAGCTTTGCTTGGAGAACTAGAAGGAACATGCATTACACGTGCAAAATCTGAGAAAATACCCCACGAATATTCTACCATAGTAGGTATTCAAGAATCAATCCATGAAATTTTAATGAATTTGAAAGAAATTGTATTGAGAGGAATTTGAAAGAAATTAAATCCTTTTAGAACTCTTATATATATAAAAAACAATATTCTTTAAGGGTTATTTTATTTCTAATTAATTAAATTAATATGAGGTAAATAATAAATAAATGAGTTTAGTCCTTATAGAATCCTCAAATGAAGAAGTTAAATTCTAAAAGAACTCTCACTTGACTAATTGGCACTATAAAAACAGGTTACCTCCAAACCTTTAACACACATTAACAAGTTCAAGAAGTTCAGAAATCATCTGTAGAAATCTTTGAAGAAATTTTGATGAACAACATATTAGTTCTGAACAAAAGCTACCTTCCAATCCAAGTTCAACCAAGAAGAGAACCAAAAGCTGTTTTTGAAAAAAGTTGCCTTTTGATCCATTTCAACTAATAGAAAGGAGACTAAACTTTTTTTTCAAGATCAAGCCTAAAAGGCCTTTGAAGCAGAATCTTCCATCCAATATTGAATCTAGACAACACTCAGGTCAAAACTCTCCTCAATTCAATTGCATCAACGTAAAAAATATAAAACCCATTTTCAAGATAAGGTTCGATGACTCAAGACAAACTCAACCATCTAAGATCAAGTCTGGATGATCTTTCCATCCAAACTCTCTCCAAACCTCTTTTTAAGATCAAATCTTGACAACTCATGAATCCAAATGAAATTAATTTTTCAAACAAGTATCTCGCCTTCAAGATCAAGTTTCGACAATCCTTGAATCAATGCTATATCAAAGAGAAGAACCAAATGAGATTTTTTTTTTTTTTGTTTGCAATCAAGAAATATTCGACTTGAAATTTGTGGGTCCACACTATTTAACTTGGGATAGGTGGCATTCTTGTATTTTGAAACATGGAATGATAATATTGTATATATAATTTAAAGAAAAAATTTTAAAAATTAGAAAAATAGAAGAGATTAAAAATATAAAAATAATTTAAAATTTAAAATAATATGTTTTTAAATTCTAAAAGTACAATATATATGTATAAAAATTTCAAATCTAAAAATTTAAACTTTCTTTTCATTTTCAAATTTAATCATAGAACTAAAAAAACCAACATCTTGAAATCAATTAAGGCCTCGTTCTTCATTCCTTTTCTGATGGGCTTTTGCTCAAAAAACTGCTTTTTCTTTAAAAGCAATAGAAAACAAATAGCAGTGTTGAAATTTTTTTAACTTAAATTAAGCACTTTTGCACAGATGAAAAAGGAGAAATTTTGAGCTTTTCTCAACCAAAAGTGCTTCTTGGCTGGTATTTTACTATTTTAACCTTGCTGCTTTTTCTAGACATTAGAAGATTTTTTTTCCCTTTTCTTGTCTGAACTTTACTTTTCTTGTCTGGTTTGTTCCTCTTCTCCACCACTGGTGAGTTTTATATTTTCCTTCTCATCTTCTTCTCTTTGATTTTATGAAATAATTATGAAATATAGTTTAAATTTTTCACATTTTTTCAGCTCAGTAACGTCGGCATCTTGTTAATATTTAAATATAGTTTATATATTCTAATTAAATTTAATAAATAATTAATATTAATTACTTAGAAATATTAAAATTTAATATTATATATTAAAATATTAACAATAAGTTATAATAAATTATTTTTTATATTTTTGCTAAAATATCGTAATATTAACTAATTTGAATATTATTTAAATACATATTTGTTACTTTATAATATCATGTCTAAAATGGACATTTTACTTCTCAAAAGCACTTTTTGACAGCAATACCAAACACTTAAATTTTTCAAAAGTACTTCTGAAAAGCATTCTCAAAAGCACTTTTCCACAGCACTTCTCAAAAGCATTTCTCAAAAGCATTGCCAAACTGACCCTAAACCTTTTAAGGTGAACCTCGCTACGCGTTGAAATATGAGTCACGATTTTAAAGTTCCCGGTCATTCTTAACAGATATTCTCTTGAAATATGATAGAAATAGGAAGGAAAAGATATCAAAGGATAACTTGGGATATAATTTTCGAACTTGAAACAAACCAGAAACGAACCTACGTTATAAAACAATGCGACCCAATTTCTATAAGATTGTTAAAAACTCGAGAAGTTTTTTAAAAGGATGAAGAACCTTGACCCACTATCTATATGGAGATAGGAACCAAAGATATAGGGTTGATCGCTACACTGACAAACTTAGAAGGAAAAACAGGAGTGATAAGATCGAAATGGCGTGAATGCCATAAGAACGAATCTTGGTAAGTTCAGAATAAGTTCTTAAAGAATAAAGAGAAGTTATCTCACAATTATAAAATGTTCATTCATTGATCAACCTTCAAATGTTTACAAGACAACAATTTATACTAAAAATATGAACATGAATAGCAATTTTCAGCCATTAATAAGTTACAAGTATCAACCCATTCATGAACCAAATTAATGATGTTAGTTCATTTGTAGAAACCCATTTTTGCCCGGGCTCGTGAAATAAAATAAACAAAATTTATAAACTAAATAAATAAAATGTCCCTGTTAAATGTCCAAATTATAATATACAGGCTTAAAGGCCTGATAACCTAAAATTTGGTTACAGCCCAATTAGTCTAAAACCCAAATACCCGGTTACACCCAACCCAACAAATAAACATGGCCCAAAGGGCCCAAACCATTAACAGAAGATAGAGGGCCTAAGGTTTCTGAAACCCTAGGCGCCGCAAGCACCCCGACACCAGGCCTTATCTCGCGCCGCAATCGGCGCCCCAATCCCACCACAGGCAGATTCGCGTCATCAGCGCACGATCATCGCCGATTCTCTCGTCGTCACCTGCAAAAGGAAAGAAACAGCAGAGACAAATACCAATATAGCAAGAAATAAATATTGTAAAATTTTATGTTGATTTTCAGTGGCTATAAATGCCCGAATCAAAACAATGTAAAAGGAATGGGTTTTTTACAAGCACATATACAATAAAAATACAGCAATTTATCGAAGAAACAGAGGTGATTCGTTTTTATCCTCTCTTTTTTTTTTCTTTCTTTTTATTATGAATATATACATATAAAATACTAAAAAATAAATAAAAAGAGGATTACCTCTCGATTCGCTGTGAAAAGTGAGGCTCTTCGAATTTCGACCGCCGTGTGTGGTGGAGTTGACAGCGGCATGTGGGCGCGTGGGTGCGTGGGAGCCCGATGACGGAGGCTCGACGGAGCTCTGAGGGCCTGCTCTCTGCCCCCTTTCAGAGGTTTATTTAGTTTTTTTTTTAAAACAGGTTAAAAAATGAATTTTAGGGGCCAAAATTTGGCTTATATAGCCTCATGGAAACGACGTCGTTTTGCTTAAAACGATAAGCTTCAAAACGGCGTCGTTTCAAAGCTTAGGATACGCGCGTTGACCTGTGACCCAGATAGGATCCGCATGTTTTTGTTTAAAGGGCTAATTGCCCAATTGATCCTTCCGCATTTTTAATATTTATAATTTCATTTTATTTTTATTTTAATTTGGCCCTGACCTTTTATTTTTGTTTTAATTTAGTCCTAGTTGCTATTATAAGACTTATTTTGAGAACGAAGCCGTTTTGGGATTAGGGCTAATTGCTCAGTGAGTCCCTCAGATTTTAGCGCACGTTTCAATTAGGTCCAAATTTTTTTATTATTTTAAAATTAACCCTAGAACTTTATTTTTATTTAATTTTAATCCTTTTAAATATTTTTATATAATTTATTTATTAAATACTTTATATATTATTTATCTTTACTATCAATATTATTTATATATGTAAAAATTATTATATATTATATCTTTTATTATTCATTATATTATTTTATTTTACTATATCATTTTATTATTAATTATTTATTATGTATAATTTTAAAATTTGTAAATTATTATTGAAAATTACATTTTTATATATCATTATTTAGTGTTTAGTATGTAATATTCTAAAATTTAATATAAAATTTTGTTCCTATTTAATATATTAATATTTTTTATAAATATATATTAAGTTATTATATCATATAATATATATTTTATATTAACCATTTTTTTAAAAATTCTCCTTTATTATTTATATATTGTTTTAAATATTTTTTACCTCATTTATTTTTTTAATTGTATTTAGATTTTATCTTTTTTATATGTTCATAATTTGTTTGCTTATTTTTGTATCTTTTTATATTTATTTAGTATTGTTTTAATATGTTAATTTTATCTCATAAATTATTTATTATTTTATTTATTTTTTTATGTATTTGCATGAAAATTGATTGTTTATGTTGTTATTTTAAGTTATATTCGCATGAAATATTATTGTATATATTATGTAATTTATATTTTTATATTCATTATTCTCTATGTTGTATTTTGCATGAAATGATAATGTATGTATATTTATGTTATTTATGATTATATATGCATGAAATGTTAATGTATATTGTGTAATTTATGTCATTATTTATCATTTTCTATACTATATTTGCATGAAATGTTAAAGTATGTATCATGTAGTTTAATTTATTTAATATTGATCTTTTGTAATATGTTAAATACATCATTGCTTTTAAAAATTATGTTCATTTAATCCAAAAGAATTTTAAAAGTGAGGCGTTGTTTTTATATTTAGGAATTTGGGAAGTAGTGCCCTAACATGTCTTTGGTTGCGATCTCCGTTTGTCTAAATGTCTAAAGTATCCTTTTAAATAGATTTTGTAAATCACGAGATGATTTTAGAAAGTTTAAGAATATCGTGTCCAATCATACTGGATGTGATGTTTATACTCTTTTGGAGCAAAAGAATCTCGATTTTCAGCTCAAATTATTTCGATTTCAAAAAAAGGATCCTATTTTTAAATTCTTTCAAACTTTTGACACTAAGACAGAAAACTATTCAATTTGGTACCAATTTTGGGTGTTGCGAGGGTGCTAATCCTTCCTCGTGCGTAACCGACTCCCGAACCTGTTTTCTCACATTTTTTGTAGACCAAAATGTTTTATAAGGTGATCCAATCACACTTAAAAGTGTTGGTGGCGACTCCTGTTTTCAAAATCTCCCTTAAAAAATGGTTTCAACAGCTTGGCGACTCCACTGGGGAAGTCATAAGAGAGTCAAGCCAAGAAATTGATTATTTTTTGTCTTAATGTCAAAAGTTTGGAAAAATTTTAAAATATCGATCTTTTACATATGTTTGCTGCATATGTTTGTTATTTTGATTTCACACACATTGCATTTGCATGACTGCTGTGGTCGCGCCCTTAAGTGGGAGTGAGAAGCTACGCTTTCGTGAGGTTTTCACCTCCGCATCGGCTAGTAGATTGCTTCCGGGATACATCCATACCTATGTCTTCGTGAGATTTTCATCTCCGCATGGCCATAGGGAAATGTGTCCCCCTGAACCGAACTTGGTCCATATGAGCCTATAATGGGTGAGGACCGAGGAATCTGCTAGTTCAGGTACCCTTGCTTCAGAACTGAAACACATATAGTGAACTTTAAGCGCTTACCCTAGGAAGTATAGTGATAGCCTTTAGTAAGCTACCTTTATAAGTGCTTGTTTATTATACCTTTTATATATGATACTGACTTATTTTATTTTGCTATTATTGCATGTCACTCAATATTTAAAGGTATCGATTCACGATTTGATTTCTAGATTAAAAAGTTTTGTAATGAGGAACGAATATCTTGATAAAGTGGAGGACAACGCTTCTATCTGTGCGTAGTCAAAGAAAACCCAGTTAGAGAAAGGAGAAAGTGTCACCGAAGGGTATAAGTCAGAGTTGTGGGACTTCACTCATATTAGTTCGACACAAAATGAGTTTCAAGAGTTGAAGGACATTTGGGCCCAATGGGATGACGAGGCTAAGCAACTGTTCTATCAGAATTATGGAGATCTTCTCTATTTGCTAGACATCAAGGTGGATAAGCATCTGTTTCAAGCTATGGTACAGTTTTGGAACCCTGCTTATAGTTGTTTTACATTTGGAGAGGTAGATTTTGTACCTACTTTGGAGGAGTATACGACCTTGCTTCGCTGTCCAAAAATTCAAAGTAACAAAGCTTATGTTAGGGCTGCTAATCTCCCAACTTTCGTGAAGAAATTAATGATGATCACAGGGATGAGTGAACAGTGGGCCGCAGCTCGAATCCAACAAAAGGGTGATGGTAAATGCATTCCATAGGTAAGTTTGAGGGATCTGATATTGGCGCACCCAGATGTGAAGAAGAGGGTTGATGTCTTGGCCTTAAGTATTTATGGTTTGGTAATTTTCCCCAAAGCTATGGTGCACATAGATGAAGCAGTTACAGATTTGTTCGATAGACTTGGTAAACAGAACACACTTGTGCTTGCAATCCTAGCCGAGAAGTTTAGATCCTTGAGTGCATGTCGGAGAGCTGGTGAAGGTCGATTCATTGGATGCGCACAGTTGTTGTTAGTATGGTTTCACAGTCACTTTTGGAAGGTTGATAAGGTTCCTTGCCGAGTGTTCTTTGAGGATTATTCTCCCTTAAAGGAAGCAGCAGCTACGCCAAGGAGGGACGACATTATAGAGGAAAGGTGGATGGAAATACTTCAGAATCTCCGAGAGGAAGATGTTATGTGGAAAGCCCCTTGGATGGCTCCTAATGAAGTCCTTTATTATTGCGGAAGCTTTGATTGGGTACCTTTTCCTGGAATTTGGGGAGTTGTTGGTTATGCGCCATTACTCGTCCTAAGGCAATACAAAGCGGGGCAGTTTATACCAGCAACACAAGGGTTAGCTCAGAGTGATTTTTCATATAAAGGGGATCATTATAAGAAGAAGATGCGAGAAATTTTCGAGGCTTGGAAGAAGATTTGCTGTGTGAAGATTCTGACGGAAGGCTCGACTACAACTCTTGAGTACAAAGGGTGGTTTAGCAAAAGGATCAATGATAACATTCTTAGGCCGAGTTCGGGGGCTGATCGATCGATGGAAGAGAGTTTACGAGTGATTCTATTGGAGTTAGAAGTCATAAAACAAGAGTTCAAAAGGAAGAATTTGGAGCTTGGGAGAGATATAGAAAGGCTTGAAGAGGAGAAGATGTACCTAAACTTAGACATCGACGTTCAGAAAATTGAGGTCGAAAATGTGATGAAAGAAAAGAGGAAGATTGAGGAAGACCAAGATGGCTTGAAGATGCAATATAAGATGATACAGTTATCAATGAAGAGAGTTGGATTGGGGAAGTCTTCAGAGTAGTGGCAATAAGAGGTTCAAGAAGAAAAAGCCAAAGCCGAGTATTGGGAGAAGAAGTTTCAATAGATGCAGGCACAGAATTAGGTCCTAGAGAAGGAGAATCAAGGATTAAAAGCTAAGGTGACTGAGCTTGGACGATCTCTTCATCATCATCGAAGTCGTAACTCTGCGGTCGAATTAAAGGCAAGTCTGAACAAGATCGAGGAAATGAAGCACAATATCGGAGGGTTGGAAGCAGCACTGCAGAACTGTGAACTTCAGATTGAGCAGCTCGAGGAAAGAGAAGGACATTAGAAGGGATAGCTTCACCATTTTCAGGATCAAGTCAAAGATAGGGACTATCTCATGGGAGAAACCATAGTCCAGATTCGAGAGGTTGCTGATCATTTGCAAGACCTGGCAACTCAAGCTAATGTATTGAGTGCAAAGTATGAGTTAGTGTCAGATAGAGGTCGAGAGTTAGCTTTGTTATTGGATAGGGTTAAAACTCTGGGCCTGAAGGAAAAAGCATATTTGTAATTCGTTTTATGTAAAGATTTTTGTTTCTTAAATAACGTTTTCTAAAAGAAACTGAATCAGAATCGATTTCTTTTTGCATTCATGCATTTTCATCTCATTGCATCATATGCATTCCAATTTATAGAATGACCCTAATTAGTTAAAATTACAGAGAGAGAGAGAGAGAGAGAAAGAAAACCTGGAAGTAACACATCCTTACAATACACGCACTAAAACAAAAAATATGGATCAAAGACTTGAGCAGATCTAGAAAAAAATGCAAGAGCAATTGCAGGAACAATTGACAAAAACCCAACAAAAGATGAAGGATCAAATGTTGGAGGCCCAAAAGAATATGATGGCTGAAATGGCTCAGTTGCTGAAGGGGGCAACGGATAAAAGAAAGGCCTCTATGACTATCACTGAAGAGGATAATGAGGATCATCCTCCTGGTTTTACTCTACCTCATGTGTAAACTCAACCTGAGGCGTATCCCCGGAGGCCGTCCATCACAATAAGGCCTCAACATGGGCAAGTAGATACTGGAATACCCATGAACTTTCAAACTGGCTCGGGATTCAACCTGGGACTACCAATCCAGTCATCCCTGATTTAGATATAGCTGAGAGGGAAGAGATGAGACTCGAATCATTAAGGTAATTAGAGGAACGTTATAGATTATTAGAGGAGAAATTTAAGGCATTGGAAAACACTGATAATCGTCAGGGAATTGATGCCAAGGACTTGAGTTTGGTCCCAGATTTGGTGCTTCCTCATAAGTTTAAGATGCCGGAATTTAAGAAGTACAATGGACTACTTATCCTGAGGCCCATATCACCATGTTCTATAGGCGGATGACTAGCTATATAAACAATGATCAATTATTGATCCATTGTTTTCAGGATAGTTTGGTTGGGGCAGCTGCTAGGTGGTACAATCAATTGAGTCACGCAAGGATCGGTTTTTGGAGAGACTTAGCGTAAACCTTTATGCAGCAATATAATCATGTGACTGACATGACTCTTGATAAAATCACTTTGCAGAACATGGAAAAGAAGCCTAATGAGAGCTTTAGGCAATATGCATTGAGGTGGAGGGAGGTTGCCATACAAGTTCAACCACCGCTCTTGGAGAAAGAAACTACCATGATGTTCATTAACACCTTGAAGGCCCCATTCATTACTCATATGATTGGAAGTACCACCAAGAGCTTTGCTGATATAGTTATGGTAGGAGAAATGATTGAGAACGCCATAAGAGGTGGCAAGATAGAGGGGGAAACTGCTAAAAGATCAACCCCAAGAAGGAAAGATAATGAGGTAACAATACGATTACGATTAGTCAGCCCAGAGCAACTACAGTTGGGCAACAGGATTCCCAAAAGCAGGGATCTGGTTCGAGACAAAATTCTAAGAAGGTCTCATTTACGCGTCACCGGGAGCTTTATCAAAGTCTATTTAATGCGCATGCAATAGCTCATTTTCATTTGAAACCACTGCAACCCCCATATCCCAAATGGTACGGTGCAAATGCCAAATGTGAATACCATGCAGGGATATCGGGGCATTCAATCAAAAATTGCACTGGCTTTAAAAAAGCAGTGGAAAGACTGATCAAGATGGGGATCGTAAAATTTGACGACACCCCTAGTACAAAGAACCCGTTGTCAAACCATGATGATCAAGGGGTAAACGCAATTGGGGAAACTGGAATGAGAAGGATTAAAGAGGATGTGGCCAAGGTAAGAATGCCGATGAAAATAATTTGGGAAAAAATGGTGGAAAGAGAGATGATAATCTCTGGAGAAAGAAATAAAGGAGTGAGGGACTACTACGAGTTCCATGTAGAAGAGGGACACGAGATCCAGGAATGTGATGAGTTTAAGGCTTTGATACAAAGCCTTATAGATAATAAGGAGCTGGAATTTTATGAAGTTGGCTCAGATAAAGGACATGTATGCACATTGAAAGGAGAATCAAAGAATCAACCGGCCAAGGATCATTATTTCTATACCAAGGAATAATGAAGTTGAGATACAAACAGTGCCGAAAGTCATTATTCACAAACCTGTTTCCTTTCCTTATAAGGATAACAAGAGGGTACCTTGGAATTATGACTGTAATGTGACAATACCAGAGAGAGAAGATATAGCTAGTACTTCTAAGGAGGTTCAAGTTGAAGGATCCTACACACGTAGTGGGAAGTATTATGATGCAAAAGGCATCAGAGTTGAGACCACAAAAGTGAAAGCCTTTGACGTTGAAAAGGATAATAGGACTGAGATACTTGTTAATGAACCAGTGAAGGAAGAAGAAGCTAGAGAGTTTCTAAAATTCCTGAAATACAGTGAATACAGCGTGATTGAACAATTGCATAAACAACCAGCTCGTATATCAGTGTTGGCTTTGCTTTTGAGTTCAGAGGTACATCGTGAGGCATTAATGAAGGTGCTGAATGAGACTTACGTTACCAATAATATATCTGTCAACAAGTTGGATCGATTGGTTAGTAATATAAGCGCTGACAATTTCATTTATTTCAATGATGATGAAATTCCACCTGGCGACATGGGATCAGCTAAAGCTTTGCACATCACCACTCACTGTAAATGATATACATTGCCTAGTGTGCTTATTGATAATGGGTCAACCTTAAATGTCTTGCCATTTTCTACATTAAACAGATTACCCATAGACAGTTCTCTCACGAAAACATGCCATAATGTAGTGAGAGCATTCGATGGCACGGAGAGAAAGGTCATGAGAAGAATTGATATCCCTTTAATGATCGAGCCAAACACGTATGAGGTAGACTTTCTAGTAATGGACATCAAGCCTTCTTATAATTACTTGTTGGGGAAGCCTTGGATACATTCGGCAGGAGTGGCGCCCTCATCTTTGCACCAGAAATTAAAGCTAGTAACAGACGAACAGCTGATCACCATAAATGCAGAGGAAGACATCATAGCAGCAGTTACTAGTGGTGCACCCTATGTAGAGGTGAACGAGGAGGCCGTTGAGTGCTCTTTTCGTTCCTTAGAATTCGTTAATGCAACATTTATTTCAGAGGGTAATGAGGTGTCGGTGCCTAGGATGTCTAGAACCACAAGAATGGGTTTGCAGATGACAGTGAGGAAAGGAGCCTTGCCAGGAAAAGGATTGGGAAGATATCTCCAAGGAGGAATTCAAGTTCCAGAACTAAAAGAGTAGAGAGATCATTTTAGCTTAGGTTTTAGGCCAGATCACAGGCATAGAAGGTAGGAAATAGAGAAGCGTCAAGAAAGAAGAAGGGCGCGTTTAAGTGGAAGAGAAGTAGAGTGGAGATCAATAACTTTCCCTCATACATCCTAGACCTTTATATTAGGAGGGATAATTCACCCTAAGAGAGGGCTACTCGAAAAAGGAAGTCATCATATCAATGCTGTATATAATGAAGAGTCTGAACGAAGAAACCTTAAGGGCATTCGCCCTTATGAACCGGGAAGCTCTTTAAATAATTGGACTGCAGAAGAACTTCCTGTAGTTTTTAAAGATTTTTCAAAGTAATTTTCAGAACACTCTTGTTACTCTATAGCCTAGGAGTAATAAGATTTCATTTGTAAAATAGGCTCATGTTCGGATATTTGTATTTCAATAAAACACGACTTTTATTATCAATCCGAGTGAATATTCTTTTATACCGATCAATATTCTTTTGACCTTTTTTAATTTCTTTCAAATTTTTCATTTCATACATAACACATAAATAAATATTCTTAAAATTCATTCATTCTTTGTACATTCTTTCGTATCCCGCAGATCCCTAGATATCAATGACATGAGCACTGATACTACAAATCCTGAATTCTCTTTTGAGCAAGACATGTATTTAGAAGAACCTCAGGATCTTGAAGATAACAGGGATTGTGAGGTGTCTCTAGATCTGTTGAGAATGGTGAAACAAGAGGAAAAACAAATCCTACCCTATGAAAAAGATGCAATAGAGAATGTAGCCTTGGAGGAAGGAAAAGAGGTGAAAATTGGGACACACATTGCTAAGGAAACGAGACAAGGTCTTGTTGAGCTGCTACATGAATTCAAAGATATCTTTGCATGGTCATATAAGGATATGCTGGGGTTGAATACTGATATCGTGGTACATCATCTCCCTATAAGACAGGATTGCAAGCCAGTCCAACAAAAATTGCGAAGGATGAGGCCTGATATTGTACTGAAAATAAAAGATAAAGTCAAGAACAGTTTGATGCTGGAATCCTACAAGAGGTTAAGTACTCAGAATGGGTGGCTAACATTGTGCCTGTCCCTAAGAAGGATGGAAAGGTACGAATGTGTGTTGATTACAGATATTTGAATAAAGCTAGCCCAAAGGATAATTTTTCTTTACCGCACATCGACACTTTGGTGGACAATACAGCAGGATATTCTTTGTTCTCCTTTATGGATGGCTTCTCAAGGTATAATCAGATAAAGATGCATTTTGAAGACATGGATAAAACCACCTTCATAACATTGTGGGGCACCTTTTGTTACAAGGTAATGCCCTTTGGGCTGAAGAATGCAAGTGCAACATATCAAAGGGCTATGGTGACCTTATTCCACGATATGATGCACAAGGAGATTGAGGTGTATGTTGATGACATGATTGTCAAATCTCGAATAGAGACGGAGCATATTGAAGTCTTAAGAAAGTTGTTTCTGAGATTGAAGAAGTTTCAGTTGAAGCTTAATCCGGCAAAGTGCATATTCAGAGCTGGGTCGGGGAAGTTATTGGGCTTTGTGGTCAGCGAAAAGGGAATAGAAGTTGACTTAGACAAGGTCAGAGCCATACAAGAATTGCCTCCACCACTTACTCAGAAGGAAGTTCGGGGTTTTCTTGAAAGGCTGAATTATATTGCTAGGTTTATTTCACAATTAACTGAGAAATGTGATCTTATATTTTGCCTCCTTAGAAAATACAGCCAATGTACTTTGGATGAGGAATGCAAGAATGCTTTTAATAAAGTCAAGCAATACTTGTTAAACGCTCTATATTATCCTCGCTCAGTCCAGATAGACCATTAATTCTGTACTTATCAGTATTTAGTAATTCTATGGGATGTGTGCTTGGTCAACATGACGAGTCAGGAAGGAAAGAAAAGGCGATATATTACTTCAGTAAGAAATTCACAAAGTGTGAGATGAGATATTCGCTAATTGAGAAGTTGTGTTGTACTTTAATCTGGACAACTCGAAGGTTGAGGCAATATATGCTATATCATATGACTTGGCTAATTTCGAAGCTTGATCCATTAAAGTACATGATGGAGTCAACAGCTCTAAATGGAAGAATGGCAAGGTGGCAAGTACTGCTTTCAGAGTTTGATATAGTCTATGTAAGTCAAAAGGCTATAAAAGGAAGCGCAATAGCAGAATTTCTGGCTAGCAGAGCTCTGGAAGATTATGAGCCATTGAGCTTTGATTTCCCTAATGAGGAGTTGATGTATGTGGCAACTACTGAAGAACATCCATGGAAGCTAAACTTTGACGGCGCATCCAACGCGATAGGAAATGGAATTGGTGCAGTCTTAGTATCCCCAAATGGTGATCATTATCCATTTACATGTAAATTGGATTTTGACTATAGGAATAATATGGCCGAGTATAAAGCATGCATCATGGGGATTCGAGCGGCCAAAGAGCAAAAAATTAGAACCCTGGAAGTATATGGAGACTCTGCGTTGGTAATTTACCAGCTTAGGGGTGAATGGGAGACAGGGGACCTTAAATTGATTAATTATCGAAGGGTAGTTTTGGAGTTACTTGAAGAGTTTGATAACATCACCTTCAATTATCTCCCACGGGACGAAAATCAGATGGCAGATGCTTTAGCAACACTAGTTTCCATGATTAAAGCAAATAAAAAAGAGGATGTAAGACCAATTCAGATGAGTATTTCTAAGGTCCCAGCTCATTGTTGTAACATCGAAGAAGAGGAAAAGGAGGACCATCCTTGGTATCAAGATATATTACGGTATGTGAGAAATCGTGAATATCCTGAGCAGGCAACTGAGAATGACAAAAGAACCTTGAGGAGGTTAGCATGTGAATATGTACTAGATGGGGATATCCTTTATAAAAGAAGGAAAGATCAGGTGCTTTTGAGATGTGTTGACGCTGTGGAAGCCAGACAAATCTTGGAAGAAGTACATGAAGGTGTTTGTGGGACACATGCTAATGGTTTTACAATGGCAAGGCAAATTATGAGGTTTGGATACTATTGGTCTACTATGAAAGGAGATTGTATCAGCTATGCCAAGAAATGTCATAAATGCCAGATATATGGGGACAAGATTCATGTACCACCTTCACCTTTGCATGTTATGACTTCTCCATGGCCCTTTTCCATGTGAGGCATGGATGTTATTGGGCCAATATCACCAAAAGCTTCGAATGGGCATCGTTGCATTTTCGTGGTCATTGACTACTTCACGAAATGGGTAGAGGTAGCTTCATATGCTAGTGTTACCAAGTCAGCAGTAAGTTGATTCTTGAAAAAGGAGATTATTTATCGGTATGGAATGCCTGAGAGGATTATATTGGACAATGCATTGAACTTGAATAACAGCATGATTGCAGAAGTTTGCAGCTAATTCAAGATCAAACATCATAATACATCTCCATATTGCCCAAAAATGAATGGAGCAGTGGAAGTTGCCAATAAAAATATCAAGAAGATAGTAAGGAAAATAACTGAGACCTACAGAGATTGGCATGAGAAATTACCATTTGCACTCTTTGCCTATCAAACGTCCGTCAGAACCTTTACTAGGGCAACTCATTTCTCGTTGGTTTATGGGATAGAGGCAGTGTTACCCATTGAAGTGGAAATACCTTCTCTTTGAATTTTGTCAGAGATAAAGCTAGATGAAGCAGAATGGATTCAATCGCGGTATGACCAATTGAACTTGATTGAAGAAAAGAGGCTAAGGGCTATTCGTCATGGCCAGATGTATCAGAAGCGAATGATGCGACATGACAAGAAAGTTCATCCAAGAGAATTTCACGAAGGGGATCTTGTATTGAAAAAAATTCTTCCCATACAGAAGGAATTTAGAGGAAAATGGATGCCAAATTGAGAAGGGCCGTATGTTGTGAATAAGGCTTTCTCTGGTGGTGCACTGATTTTTACAAAAATGGATGGGAAGAGTTTACCTAATCCAGTGAATTCAGACTCAGTTAAGAAGTACTTTGTCTAAAGAGAAGGGAATCCAAGGTGAAAACCCGCAAAGGGCACTTTGAGACTTCTAAAAAAATAAAAATAATAAAAAAAATGGAGAGGCCAAGGTGAAAACCCACAAAGGGCGCCTTGAGACCAAAAGGGGTTTTGAGTTGAAAACCAGAAAAGGGCAGCTCAAAATTTGAAAAGCATGCAGTGACTTTGCTATACTGGATTCAACAAGAAGTGGAGTGTTACATACTGGGGCATCAACAAAGTACTTTGGATTTTCTAAACACATGTTAAATTCAAAACAATCTTCATGAAGTTTGTATATAGAAGCCCAAGCTGTGATATGTAGGGCATCCGATTTTTGTCCTGTTTACTATCTTTGGATTCTTTTTCTTCTCAAAGATATGTTTTCAGATCAATTTCCTTTTGTATTTTTGATAATTTTTCTAACTATTCTCAAGATCAAATTATTTGTCTTCCATTATTCATAAAGTGTGTTGGATTGAAATAATGATTGATGAACTAAATATTTTTACAAACGAAGTTTTGCATAATACTCTGGAAATCTCTAGAGAATATGAGAAACTAAAATAGAACAATTGTTTGAAGAATTCCCATGAGTGAGGGTTGGAAGTGCTCGGAAAAATTTCTTCTTCAGGATGAGTGGACAATTCAAACGATTCAATCCTAGGGAAGGATTATCTCCAGCAAGTCGTAACATTCGAAGAATGGTATAATAGGACCAATTTGATTTAAAACATATGAGCAAAGTATGATTGATACTTTGAGTAGAATAAAAATGAAACTTTGATGGATGAATGAGTAAAGATGTCCGAAATATGAGTCATTCTCATAACATTTTGCATCATAATATGTCTAATTAGGAGCATTTGACTCATTTCGATCATGACATCCTAATCATTCGGCATAAGCACATATGCATTCTACAGGTTATGTCCTTTAGGGGACAATGTAGATCACTGATAGCAGATTTGACATCTCTGTATTGACGGGGAACAAATCGAATATGACAGATTTGGCGTCTCTGTATTAGACAGAGAGCAGATCGAGGATAGCAGATCTGACATTCGTGTGTTTACATCGAAGCAGATCGAAGATGACAGATTTGGCGTCTCTGTATTAGACGGGGAGCAGATCGAGGATAGCAGATCTGACATTCGTGTATTTACATCAAAGCAGATCGAAGATGACAGATTTGGCATCTCTGTATTAGACAGAGAGCAGATCGAGGATAGCAGATCTGACATTCGTGTATTTACATTGAAGCAGATCGAAGATGACAGATTTGGCGTCTCTCTATTAGACAGGGATTAGTTTGAGGATAGAAGATTTGACATTCGTGTATTTACATTGAAGCAGATCGAAGATGACAGATTTGGTGTCTCTGTATTAGATGGGGAGTAGATCGAGAATAGCAGATCTGACATTCGTGTATTTACATCGAAGCAGATCGAAGATGACAGATTTGGCATCCCTGTATTAGATGGGGAGCAGATCGAAGATAGCAGATCTGACATTCGTATGTTTACATCGAAGCAGATCGACGATGGCAGATTTGGTGTCTCTGTAATAGATAGGGAACAGATCAAAAATAGCAGATCTGACATTCGTGTGTTTACATCGAAGCAGATCGAAGATGACAGATTTGGTGTCTTTGTATTAGACGAGGAGCAGATCGAGGATAGCAGATCTGACATTTGTGTGTTTACATCGAAGTAGATCGAAGATGACAAATTTAGCGTCTCTGTATTAGGCGGGGAGCAGATCAAAGATTTCAACATGGCGTCCTTGAGTTTGTAGAGAGCAGGTTGAAGATAGCAGATTTGACATTCCTGAGTTACAATGAAGCAGTTCGAAGCTATTAGAATATCTTTGAAGAAGATGAGGATCAAGATTTCGAGACTTGGCCAGGCCGGGCAAAATTAGGTCCTTTTTTATAGTCTTTGCTCTATTCCCGTTACACGGTAATGAGCAAAGAGGGGCAGCTATAGGAACCCTTTTTTGCCCGGGCCCGTGAAATAAAATAATTTAAATTTATAAACTAAATAAATAAAATGTCCCTGTTAAATGTCCAAATTACAATAAACAGGCTTAAAGGCCTGATAACCCAAAATTTGGTTACAGCCCAATTAGTCTAAAACCCAAATACCCGGTTATACCCAACCCAACAAATAAACACGGCCCAAAGGGCCCAAACCATTAACAGAAGACAGAAGGCCTAAGGTTTCTAAAACCCTAGGCACCGCAAGCACCCCGACACCAGGCCTTATCTCGCGCCGCAATCGGCGCGCCAATCCCACCACCGGTAGATTCACGTCATCAGTACACGATCATCGCTGATTCTCTCGTCGTCACCTGTAAAAGGAAAGAAACAACAAAGACAAATACCAATATAGCAAGAAATAAATATTGTAAAATTTTATGTTGATTTTCAGTGGCTATAAATGCCCGAATCGAAACAATGTAAAAGGAATGGGTTTTTTACAAGCACATATACAATGAAAATACAGCAGTTTATCAAAGAAACAGAGGTGATTCGTTTTTATCCTTTTTTTTTTCTTTTTGTTATGAATATATACATATAAAATTCTAAAAAATAAATAAAAAGAGGATTACCTCTCGATTCGCTGTGAAAAGTGAGGCTCTTCGAATCCTGACCGCTGTGTGTGGTGGAGTTGACAGTGGCATGTGAGCGCGTGGGTGCGTGGGAGCCCGATGACAGAGGCTCGACGGAGCTCCAAGGGCCTGCTCTCTGCCCCCTTTCAGAGGTTTCTTTGGTTTTTTTTTTTAAAACAGGTTAAAAAATGAATTTTAGGGGCCAAAATTTGGCTTATATAGCCTCATGGAAATGGCGCCATTTTGCTTAAAACGATAAGCTTCAAAACGGCGTTGTTTCAAAGCTTAGGATCCATGCGTTGACCTGTGACCCAGGTAGGATCCGCGTGTTTTTGTTTAAAGGGCTAATTGCCCAATTGATCCTTCCGCATTTTTAATATTTATAATTTCATTTTATTTTTATTTTTATTTTAATTTGGCCCTGACCTTTTATTTTTGTTTTAATTTAGTCCTAGTTACAATTATAAGACTTAT
Organism: Gossypium arboreum; assembly: GCF_025698485.1. Lineage (NCBI taxonomy): Eukaryota > Viridiplantae > Streptophyta > Magnoliopsida > Malvales > Malvaceae > Gossypium > Gossypium arboreum. The sequence continues at coordinate 104,010,199 of NC_069080.1, forward strand.
TTTGAGAACGACGCCGTTTTGGGATTAGGGCTAATTGCTCAGTGAGTCCCTCAGATTTTAGCGCGCGTTTCAATTAGGTCCAAATTTTTTTATTATTTTAAAATTAACCCTAGAGCTTTATTTTTATTTAATTTTAATCATTTTAAATATTTTTATATAATTTATTTATTAAATACTTTATATATTATTTATCTTTACTATCAACATTATTTATATATGTAAAAATTATTATATATTATATCTTTTTATTAGTCATTATATTATTTTTATTTTACTATATCATTTTATTATTAATTATTTATTATGTATAATTTTAAAATTTGTAAATTATTATTGAAAATTACATTTTATATATCATTATTTAGTATTTAGTATGTAATATTCTAAAATTTAATATAAAATTTTGTTTCTATTTAATATATTAATATTTTTATAAATATATATATTAAGTTATTATATCATATAATATATATTTTTATATTAACCATTTTTTTAACAAAATTCTCCTTTATTATTTATATATTGTTTTAAATATTTTTACCTCATTTATTTTTTTAATTGTATTTAAATTTTATCTTTTTTAGATGTTCATAATTTGTTTGTTTATTTTTGTATCTTTTTATATTTATTTAGTATTGTTTTATTATGTTAATTTTATCTCATAAATTATTTGTTACTTTATTTATTGTTTTTATGTATTTGCATGAAAATTGATTGTTTCGCATGAAATATTATTGTATATATTATGTAATTTATATTGTTATATTCATTATTCTCTATGTTGTATTTTGCATGAAATGATAATGCATGTATATTTATGATTATATATGCATGAAATGTTAAAGTATGTATCATGTAGTTTAATTTATTTAATATTGATCTTTTGTAATATGTTAAATACATCATTGCTTTTAAAAAATTATGTTCATTTAATCCTAAAGAATTTTAAAAGTGAGGCAATGTTTTTATATTTAGGAATTTGGGAAGTAGTGCCCTAACATGCTGGGTTGCGATCTCCCGTTTGTCTAAATGTCTAAAGTATCCTTTTAAATAGATTTTGTAAATCACGAGATGATTTTAGAAAGTTTAAGAATATCGTGTCCAATCATGCTGGATGTGATGTTTATACTCTTTTGGAGCAAAAGAATCTCGATTTTCAGCTCAAATTATTTCGGTTTCAAAAAAAGGATCCTATTTTTAAATTCTTTCAAACTTTTGACATTAAGATAGAAAACTATTCAATTTGGTACCAATTTTGGGTGTTGCGAGGGTGCTAATCCTTCCTCATGCGTAACCGACTTCCGAACCTATTTTCTCACATTTTTCGTAGACCAAAATGTTTTATAAGGTAATCCAATCACATCTAAAAGGGTTGGTGGTGACTCCTGTTTTCAAAATCTCCCTTAAAAAATGGTTTCGACACATTCATTGAATGACCATAAAGTCACATTTTTCCCCGTGTCGTCCATTCATGCATGCTTAATGGCTAAGCATTCTTCAAAAGTCTCATACTTCCCCTTTGGTGGATGATAGCCTTTATGGTGAATGGAAATGACCAAAAGTCTTCTTCTAGAATTCTCCAAAGAGCCTTGTTTAGCCCTCATTTGGACAATGGCAATTAATAAGGAAATGATTGGTTGAATGGTCATCTTTCAACCTAAAAAGAAACAACCATCTGGAATGTGAACACACATTGATTCCAAAAACGAACAGTCCTTTTGTAATACTTGAAAAATTGGCCGACCATTGGTACTCTTAGGATATAATAAACACACCATTAGGACCCAATAAACAAACTATTTAAAATGTAATAAAACAGACATGACAATGACAACAAAATTAAAATAGATTTTAGTTCATATTAAAATCTATGCAATAATAATACATAAATTAAACTTTAAATTAAATGTTGTGTAATTTAGAATACTAAGAAGGACTGTTTGGGCCTTAAAAGCCCGCATGCAAAATATTGCATAGACTTTAAACGTTTTCATCTTGAATTTGGGCCCTTTTGCGCTTGGCCCAATCTCGAGTCTTTTTAGCCATATCACATGATGTGACCGAGATCACATTATACCCTGCCTGTTTTAAGTGATTTCTCCTCAAATCGGACTATTTTCTCGAGAAAAATCTTTGTTAATCACGATCCCTTAAGTTGTACTTTCCAACCATTGAGTTAGTAACAACTCTTTTAATAACCTGACAAACAAAAACACCTTTACAACCAAAATCAATATAAGTTTGTTATTTCAATTCATCACCTACACAGAATTGAGATAATTTAAAGATCATGCAATTTATATAAACATGATGAATATCAAGATCTCCTTTCAAAATTTTGTAAACACAAGTTAACTACGGATCAAAGACATAGTTTTACCTTACCATTTCATCACAAATCACAAACTTCATTTTTGATAGCAACGGTGAAACATTGAGCAATTGAAAGTCATCAACACAATTATACAAAATGAAATTCTTACACTTGGAACCTTGTAAAAATGGTGTATTAACTTTCACTCCGAGTTGAAACACGCAGTTTTGATCTGCCACATCTTCATGCAGCAATTGTGTTTCTTTTGAGATCAAATCACACATGCTAAATAAAGAAAAAATAGGTATATGCATGTTCAAACAAACTAAACCCTCAATCTTTACTCGAATAAGCATGTATATCCATGAAAATTTTTAACCATGATTTAAAGAACTCACATAATAATTAGAATCCAAAATTTTAAAAGTTTTATGTGAAAATACTTTATCATTCCTAACAAAAAAATTTTGTAGGCATCTAGTTAAACTAAAGGCATCAATGGATATCTCAATTTGCGGTTTAATGTCACGTAAACCAACACAAAACATGTCATGAGGAAAATTTTTTAAGACACTATTAGAGACAAACTCATCAACAACATTCAAAGAATACCATGGTTTAGTCTTAAAAAGTTTGTTACCTTGTTTACCTTCAGACACTTGAAGAATATTTTCATTTTCCAACTTACCTTTCTCTCAAACATGGAATCACCTTTCATTAGGGGAAGTAATGAAATTGGAACTCCACCAATGGATCTTTACAAACCTAAAATGAAGAGATATCACAAGGCAAACTCGCATGTTGATTAGTTAAAATATCTCTCACTTTTGTATGAACATGTTCTTTCTTTTCACTCTCTTCTTTTTCAATCTCAATTTCTCTTCTCTCACACTTTTTTTCTTCTCTCAAGCTCTTTTATTTTTCTCTCGTTTTCTTTCATCAACAACTTTTCTTTTTCTTTTCTCTCAATTTCTTTTTGTCTCCATTTCTCACTTTCAAGTTCTTCTGTTCTTGCTTGGTATTTACAAATGGATTTTGAATTTGAAGAACCTAAAATGGTGGACTTCTCTTGGGATCGAATTTGAGGATTATCATAGAAAACACGTTCATCTTCCCTCATTGATGTGGGTGTATATATTGCCACACTCGTGGTAACAGTTGCATACTTGATTCATGTACCTTTATGTTTGCTTCGGAAATATGCAAACTTGCTATCCTCATTGCTTCGTCTTGGCTTTTATGTTAAAGAAGAATCAAAAAATTGATCCCTCCTAATGGAATCCTTTCTTTCTCATTACATAATAGAAGTCTTGTGTAATTGACTCCCTGGTGATCTTCCTTTAACTCAGTTTGATCTTTATGTACTTGTTTGAATTCAGATCAAATAAATCTCCGCATCTCTCTCATTAGATCTTGAAGTTCTAAATCTCAAAACTCTTCTTGGGACATGATTAACAAATATTAGTATACAAAAGAATAAATTTGATAGGAAATTGTGTATCTCACCAAAGCAAACCTCACAAATTTCATTCAGAAAGAAAGCCACTCATCTCGTGTTTGCAAACAAAATTCAACTTTTTCCACTCAAATGATTTCACTTGCTCATGCCTTTTTCCACTCGAACTCTTAAATTCTTTAAGAATGTTTTGGGTGAAATTAATTTAACAAAATATAATTCTTGAGGGCATTGTTGGGATGGAACATAAAAGAAAAAAAATGGCAGGTTTGAAAAATGATTTGGTAGAAAAGGTTCAAAAGGCTTAAACTGGTTATGGAAATTTAATTTTGGCTAAACGGGCAAATGAAAAAATTTTGGCACGAGAAAATTTTTGCTATCGTGTAAACTTACAAAAATGTGTAAAATAGGCTAAAAAACATGAATGAGATAAAAATTTTCTTAGAGGGTCTTCGGACTCTTTTTTTTTGTTTACTAATTTTAAATCGTTTTTTCCTTTCCTTTTTTCATGATTTTTTTGAAACTCGGGAGAGAGAAAATATACAATACCTGAAAAGACATTAGCTCTAATTCCAAATTATGTGAACCTCACTAGGCGTTGAAATATGAGTCATGATTTTAAAGTTCCTAATCATTTTTAACAAGTATTCTTTTTAAATATGATAGAAATATGAAGGAAAAGCTAACAAAGGATAACTTGGGATATAACTTTCGAACTTGAAACAAACCAGAAACGAACCTATGTTATAACACAACGCGACCCAATTTCTATAAGATTGTTAAAAACTCGAGAAGTTTTTGAAAAGGATGAAGAACCTTGACCCACTATAGGAATCAAAGGTACAGGGTTGATCGCCACATTGACAAACTTAGAAGGAAAAACGAGAGTGGTAAGATCGAAATGGTGTAAACGTCACAAAAATGAATCTTGGTAAGTTCGGAATAAGTTCTCAAAAGAGAAGTTATCTCATAATTATAAAATGTTCATTCATTGATTAACCTTCAAATGTTTACAAGACAACAATTTATACCAAAAATATGAACATGAATAGCAATTTTCAGCCATTAATGAGTTACATGTATCAACCCATTCATGAACTAAATTAATGGTATATGTTCATCTATTGCATGGCCATAAAGTCACATTCTTCCCCATGCCGTTCATACATGTATGCTTAATGGCTAAGCATTCTTCAAAAGTCTCATACTTCCCCCTTGGTGGACAATGGCCTTTATGGTTCATGGAAATAACCAAAAGTCTCCTTTTAGAATTCTCCAAAGAGCCTTGTTCAGCCTCCATTGGGATAATGGCAATTAATAAGGAAATGATTGGCCGAATGTTCACATTTCAAGATAAAAAGAAACAACCATCTTAAGTGTGAACACACGTTGATTCCAAAAACGAACAGTCCCTTTATAATACTTGAAAAGTTGGCTAGCCATTGGTACTCTTAGGATACAATAAACACACCATTAGGACCCAATAAACACACTATTTAAAATGTAATAAAATAGACATGATAATGACAACATAATTAGAACAGGTTTTAGGACATATTAAAATCTTTGCAATAACAATACATAAATTAAACTCTAAATTGAATATTTTGCAATTTAGAATACTAAAAAGGACGGTTTGGGCCTTAAAAGCCCACATGAAAAATGTTGCATAGACTTTGAAAGTTTTCATCTTGAATTGGAGCCCTTCGCACTTGGCCCAATCTCAAGTCTATAAATAAGGCTTTTAAGAACCCTAAAGAGATGGATAAAAACAAAATAATTAAGAGAGAGTTTTGTGGGAATTTCGGGAGAACTTTGTATTTTGGGGTTTGAGTTGTTTATTTCTTCATATTGTACTCCTCTTCTAGTTTTTTCTGTTTTAGTGTAGTTTTCTTTTCCTATGGTTTTTTATCTTCTTCGGAGGGATTTTTCCACGTAAATATTTATGTCCAATTTTCTCATTTTTCATTTTTGTTTATTGTTTAATTCGAGTTTACCCTAACAAACTGGTATCAAAGCTTGGTTCGATTTCTGTATTCAACTCATTTAGATATGAAAATGAGGTACGATATCGAGAAGCTCAATGAGATCACAAATTTTAGTTTGTGACAAGTTCGGATGACAATAATTTTGGCTCAGAACAGTCTGAAGAAGGTCATTACAGGGCAAAAGCTTACGGATGTGAATCAAATAGAATGAAAGGATCTTGATGAAAAGGCAGCATTAACAATTTATTTGTGCCTCACGAACAATATATTATAAGAGGTACTTATAGAGAAAATGACAGTAGCCTTATGGAGAAAATTGGAAGCCCTTTACATGACAAAGTCTATTGCAAATTGCTTGGTATTGAAACAATGATTATACAAGTTATATATGCCAAAAGGTGAGTCTGTTAGGGTCACATTAGTGAATTTGTCACTCTCTTTAATGACCTAAAGAATGTTGAGGCCAACATAGACGATGAAGATCAGACTATATTATTGGTTTGTTATTTGGCCATTCATACAAAACTTTTAGGGAGTACTAACTAGTTTAGAATCTTGCATTCTAAACCACTTGAGAATTCTTTCAATGTATCTCTATTATGATAGAAGGAATACTTGATATTAATGTTGTGTTTGGTATCTTGAGATGGGATTAACCAATATTTTGAATTTATTGTTTACTTATGAATATTTATGTCAACTTTTTTTTGTTTATCTATTTTGTTCTATATTCAGCTAGTTCATCTTCTGCTGTCACAATATCTACTAATATACATTCTATACTCATGCTTAATGGAACTAATTTTAAGGAATGAAAAAGGCACTTATAGTGCTTAGCTGTATGGACATATACCTGGCACTAAAGGAAGAACAACCTGTACCTCTCACTGTGGGAAGCACCCTTAAGGCTAAAAGGGATTTTAAGAGATAGGATCATTCAAACTGCATGAGTCTAATGATCATGAGCACAATATTCCAGAAGCCTGTAGGGGCACAGAATCTGAAGAGATTACTCAGGCTAAGGGTTTCCTTTGCGAAATTGAAAAATGTTTTGCCAAAAACGATAAGGTTGAAATGACATCGCTTTTGACTTCTTTGATGTCCATGAAGTATAAGGGTCAAGGAAACGTGAGAGAGTACATTATGGAGATGTTCCATGTTACTTCAAGACTTAAAGCACTTAAGATCGAGCTTTCTAAGTAATTGCTTGTTCTCATGGTTTTGGTATCGCTTCTTGCACAGTTTAACCAATTTAAAATTAGTTACAACTGTTAAAAAAAGAAATGGACTCTAAATGAGCACATCTCTCATTGTATGCAAGAGGAAGAAATGTTCAAACATGATAAGTATGAAAGTGCTCATTTGGCCCAGGTCTCTAAAGATAACAACTTACAATCTGAATATAATACCTATTAAAACAGCTACAAAAATACCTTATGAGCTTTTGACAGGCCGAAAGCCTAGTCTAAAGCACTTTCACATTTGGGGATGTCTAATTGAGGCAAGGATTTATAGGCCATATGAAAATAAATTGACTCCAAAACAATGAACAACTACTTTATTAGTTATTCTAAGCGATCTAGGGGTTATGAGTTTTATGATCCCACAATTAGGAAGATCTTTTAGACGGGAATTGCAACAGTTTTTTAGGATTTTGAGTTTGGAGGGAGAAATAAGACTAGAGACATTGTTTTTAAAGAGGAATTGGATTCTAAATCAGTTCCTGCTATCACTTTTGACAATATTTAGGTTCTCATACCTATCATTGATCAAGAAGTGAATCTAGAACCTCAATAAGACAATGATGAACAACTCCCTATTCAATATGAGGTAATTTTTCCATAATAAAAAACTCAACAACCTCAAGAATGAATATCATTAAGAAGGTTCACTAGAAAAAGGGTTATAATAGCTTTAGTGGAATATTTTGACCTTAAGTTGCATCAAATGAATGTTAAGTTAACGATTTCTCAATGGTAACATTGATCAAACATTTATATGGTGCAACTAGAAAACTTTGTGTCTGATGATGCAAAGTTAATGATTTTCAAATTAAAGAACTCCATTTATGGGTTTAAGAAGACATCTCGTCAATAGTATTACAAATTTTACCAAATGATTATCTCATTCGGTTTAGAGATGAATTTGGTCAATAATTGTATATACCCCAAGTTTAGTGGGAGTAAGGTTCTATATTTGGTTTTATATGTTAATGACATATTGCTTGTCAATAATAAGTTAAGTCTCCACCGATACCCTAAGAATGATTTTGTGATTAAGGAAATGCATAAGATTCCCTACGTTTTAAGAGTGGGGAGTCTAATGTATGCTCAAGTATGTACATGTCTAGGCATTATGTACATTGTTTGGATGTTAGACAAATATTTAAGCAACCCTGGAGCCAAGAAGGTTATGAGGTATATTTAGAGAAAAAAAGATTACATGCTCACATATTAGAGGTCTGATAAGTTAGAGATCATTAGGTATACAAACTCCGATTTTGATGGAATATTGATGCAAAATTTTTTCACTAGGGTGCAAATTTTGACAATAATTGGTAGTTCTTTATTTCAATAACAACAGGAGCATATCAAAAGCCAAAGCACATAGACTTTAAGTTCCTGGTTGTTAAAGTAAAAGTTCAAAGTGGTTAGGTGCCTATAAAACATATTATGACAAACTCTATAATTGTGGATCTGCTTACTAGGGGACTACACTTAAGGTTTTTCATGAGCACACTGCTCATATGGGTGTAATGTCATTAAGGATATTTGGTTTTAGTAGGAGTTTGTACTTTTAATTCTTTTGTGTTATAGATACATTTTCAGTTATTTCAGTTTACGGATATTAAGTTTATTTTCTGTAGAAATAAAGTTTATTTGGTTTATTCACACTTTGATTTTGGTAAAGTTTGATCTCACTAAGGTTTAGGAGGACCAGTTGGAAATAGACATGTTTGGATCATATTGCATGTAATTTCCATGCTACACATCCATACTTGATCTATGTTATTCGGTTGTGTTAATATACGTGATCAGAGATGGATTTAATTATGATATATATGTAATGAAAGTCACCTTGGTTCTATGTTAACATAATTAATGGAAATGATTATTTGAAATACCTTTTTGGATATGATAGTAAAGTTTTGAGCTCATAAGGTTATATAATGGCATGTAATTATAGAGTAATTTATATATGTGATCCAAGTGGGAGATTGTTGGAAAATATAGACATCACATATATAATAAGGGTAGTTACATGTTATTGTTTACTATCATAATAGATTGACCCAAATTAAAAGTGATCTAATTTGCTTAAGGTTTGTTGGGCTTTAATTATTAAATAAATTATGCGTCAAATATGTGTAGATACTCTAGTAACTAATTTCTAATTGATGATTGGCTGACTAGAAATTAGGGTTAATGTGCCAAAGTTATATATTAGGGTTATAGTCCCCAAATTACACCTATGTAACTTTTCTAATTTCTCATCTTTTGAAAGAGAGAGAGTCACATTCTCTAGATTACTGGTGTGTTAATTTGGAATATCAAAACCGCAAGATCCATATATTTCAAGAAATCGATAAATTCAAATGTGCCTCCGCATCTAGTTTTGTTCTTGATTTATTCTTGATAATTTAACATGACAGATTATGATTTATTAAGCTTTATTTCATACTTAGTTTTTGGTTCTAACACCCTAATCTTATAAATATTTTTTTGTATTCTCCATGTATTTTTTTTTTGTTCAAGTTCGTAGTTGTTCCTCCAATTATGTCCTCTCCAAAGTTCGAACTTATTTATTCTTTTAAAATACAATGTGCCTTATTTCTACCAAACACTTTGCTAAATATTATTATTTTTAAACAAACGAATTCTAGATTATGTAACTGATTTATCGAAATAACTTGACATATATTAAGATACGTACTTGTGTGATTTAAATAATCTAATAAAGGGCATGTAAGACAAAACTATGAATAATAGTATATTGTTTATCTATAAAATTAAAGTAATTTTACACATTTTGTAATTATTTATATGAATAATATTTTAACAATTTCAACGTTAAATTTATCAATATAATTGTACTTGTCATGCACGTAAATTTTCAAAACGATATGATATTTCTATCATATCGATCTAAAATACTTTATATATTAATAAATATTCAATTTACATCAAACAAATATTTTAAATTTTAATAATATATTAAAATACTCTATATATTATTTTTCATAAAATAAATAGTTAGAAATTTTAAATTTACATAAAATTTGACATGCATAATCAACATGAATAAATTATAAAATATAATAATGGATCGTTAAAATGTTAATTGTATAAATAGTTATGAAAATGTGTAAAACTATTTTAGTTTTTACATTATGTAAGTGGACCCTCCTCAATTTAAATAGTTTAAATTAAAAAATTTAAAATGATATAAAATGTAACTCAATATTTATATGTCATTATTTATTTAAATATTTTTATTTTGTTTTAATATAATAATATGTTCTTACGTTTAAATGGTCATTAAGAAAAATAGAAATTCATTTTTTATTACTATAAATTTATCAAATCATATTTATTCTTATGTTAAATATATTTAATGATTTTGCTTATTTAAACTTTTAAGTAATAATATAATAAAATATTTTTTAGTGTTTAAAATTTAACAATAATAAAATATTTTAAAGAGGTGTAAACTTTATGTTATAATTTTTTAAAAATAACAATATTTTGTATATTAAAAAAATCATTTTGACAAAAGGAAGCTCAAATGGGAATTTTTAATAATATAAGTATTTTTCTTCTAAAATTATCTTTGAAACTTTTTACAGTTTTATTAAGTATCGTTTGAATTATGTTGTGAAATAACAAAACTTCCTTTTTTTACAGAGTAAATTGTGCTATTTTAAAAATGTGTTTGTTATTTTTATCCTTTGCATAGAAAATATGATATATAACATATACATATGATAAGGTTTAAACTTTAAATTGTATAGTTTGTAATATTTATATTTTACTATTCTACTAAAGTATAAGTTATTATTTATATTATTTTTTAATAAATATATGTGTTGTATAATTTTACTTTGTATTATAATATAGTATTTTAAAACAATTTGAATAGATGATGGAAGGAACGAGAGTAGTTTGTGTAACCTCCCTAATCCGGCTTAGACGTTATGCTCGAATTTAGAAGATTACATCGGCCACCAAAATGGCCTAGCAGAGTTATCAGAGTTTATAAAACGGTTAATTTAAAACATTGGTTTATTTTTAAAGATAACTTGACCTATTTTTAGTATAACACATGAGATTGAAAACTTAGTTAATTTTCTTATTTATTTACTACTCAATCCTAATTTATGATTTAGCAGTGGAAAAGTGATTTTTAACTTAGTTTTATTAAAACTATATTTCATGCTTAATTAATTAATGCCACGATTTAAATAAAATATTACAGTTCCTGGATAGCAGAAAGTTTCGAATAATAAATCTAAAATATTTTAATAAATAAAACCCAAGCTGAGTCCCTTCTATTGTTCGCGTCCTAATCTTATGAGTCATTTGTATAGATGGAAATAAAAAGGGAGTAAGTTATGAAGCTCAATGTGAGTTTAGTTGCAAGAAAACCAGTACAAATAGTAGATCAATCAAGCAGAATAATCAAATCATATAATAAATCACAATTAATTAGCAATACAGAATATTGATAATTCAGATCAACTAATCAATATAACAACTTCGCGTTCATATCCATGTACATGTCTTATGAATGTAATGCAATTTCAATTTATCGGAAAAAGTTCCTACCCCACTACTACACACCACAATATGAGTTCCCAAGAACTCTTCTTCCTTTACACTACGATTTGGATCAACCATTAAACATTGCAAATGAACTGCCAATATGGTGTGGATAAACCACTAATAATAAAAAGTGTGGATAAACCATCGGGGTTTTTTTTTATAAAACGGTTTTTGCAGACAAGCTGTTAGTAGGTTGTGGGTGCACAACACATTTGTAGATAAAAGCTACTAATACGGAGAGGGTAAACCACTAATTCGATATAAATAAAAGTTGCTAATATGGTGTGGATAAACCACTAATCAGTGTAGATAAAAGTTGCTAATACGATATGGATAAACCACTAAACAGTGCAGAAAGTTGCAATCACTTCCTCCGTACATATAGTCTCACCCCATGCAATGCAACATGTCATGCCCAAATTGATCAGTACGATAATATTTAATATACTTTTAACAAAATAGTACGGTGGCAATCAGTATACTTATAACAGTTTGGTATAGTAGCAATTAATATACTTATAACAGTTCAATATAGTAGCAAGTATTATGCTTAAAATAGATCAAATCATAAAAAATGTCATGCTTATTAAGTGTTCGATTTAACAATGCCATAAAACATATTATATGTATAGTTGCAAACACAGAAGCAATAATCATACGTATTGTTTACAATTCATGCAATTATATAAACACCATATTAGTACGGTTAATCAATTCATGGATTCTAACATAATCCATAATATCAGGGACTCAATTGAATAATATAATATGCTAAAACAGTTTGGGAATCAACCAGGAACTAAACTTAATATATCTTAAAATTTTGCGTAAAATTGTAAAATCTAAAAACAAAGGCACAACTTTAAAATCTATAAAATATAGGCAAAATTGTAAAATTTTAAAAATAGAGGAAATATTGTAAAATCTAAAAAATAGGGGCTAAATTGTAAAATATAAAAAATAGGGACAAGATTGTAAAATCTAAAAAATATGAGCAAAACTGTAAAATCCAAAAAATAGGGGAAAATTATAGAATCAAAAAAATAGGGGTAAAACTGTAAAAATTTTAAAGTAGGGGACAAAATTGTAAAATCTGAAAAATAGGAGACACACGGTCGTGTGACTGGATCATGTGGAAAGCTCTGGGCCATGTAGAGAGACTACACAGCTATGTGGTTGGGCCGTGTAACAAACTGAGGTTGTGTGAAAACCGAAAAACCTAGGTTCTAGAGGGACATGGTCATGTAAGGGGCCGTGTAGACCACATAGGTAGCCCACACGCCTACGTGGCTGGTCGTGTAGCTCTATTCCATGGCACAGTTTACCCCAATTTACTTGTAAAAGAACACACACCTTTCACTGGGAGCTCAATCAATGTCCCTTTTGATCAAATCTAATCCAATGTACCTAAAATAGATCCTTCAAACGACAATTTCACACAGTTTAAAGTTTGATTTCTAGATTCATCAAGATTATCGATAGATTTGTCAAGAACCGTGATAGGTTGACTAATTTTTTTGAAAGATTAATATTAGATAGAAATTATACAATTTTTAGGGTCTAAATTTGAGAATGAGATGTACTTACCAGACTTGATGGAATTATAGAGGCTATCAATGATGAGTTCAAAAATTGTAGAGAATCGATTTATCGAGAATTGGTTTGATATTTGAGAGCAAAATTAATTTTAACAATGGGTTGACCAATTTGATAAAAAGAAAAAGGGAGAGAAAAGAAAAAAAAAGAGAATTCAAGTTGAAATAGAAAAGAAACCAAAATTCTAGGGTAATTAGAAAAATGAGGGCTAAATACTTAGGGTTTTCAAATTTTAAGGGGTTGCATGGTAAATTATCCAATTTTGGCCAAAATTAAAATGGAAATGGGGAGTAATTAGAAAAATGAAGGCTAAATACTTAGGGTTTTCAAATTTTAAGGGGTTGCATGGCAAATTACCCAAATTTGGCCAAAATTAAAATGGAAATGGGGAGTTTGGCATGACTTGAACCTAGTTTGGCCAAAATTAAAATGAAAATGGGGAGTTTGGCATGGCTTGAACTTGACCAAAATTAAAATTGTCTATATTCCCTTACTTTAATGATTATTTGTTGCCTAATAATTATAATATAGTTCTCATGTCTAAAGTTTAAAGTGAGAAAATATAACTTGGATTATTTAATTAAATCTTGTTTGGAAATAAAATTAAAATAAAATCTGTTAAATGGTGGGAATAAATTCTGAAGCAGAATTATTTAATTAATTCTCATTTGGAAACAAAATCAAAATGGAATAAAATCATTAAACAATGAGAATAAATCCCGAAACATATTTTATTTAATTTAATTCTTGTTTAGAAACAAAATCAAAATGGAATAAATTTGTTAAACGATGAGAATAAATCAAAATGATTTTATTTAATTTAATTCTTATTTGGAAACAAAATAAAAAATAGAATAAAGTCTGTTGAATGATAGGAATAAATCCCAAAACAAATTTTATCTAATTTTAATTCTCGTTTAGAAAAAATAAAAATAGAATAAAATATGTTGAGCGGCGAGAATAAATCTTGAAATAGATTTTATTCAATTTTTATTTTATTTTAAAATAAAATATAATTTTTATTTCTTTTGCCTTAGTGTCTCGTTCATCTTGGATTAGAGAATTGCAAAATAATAAAAAGTCTGTCTTAAGATTGTTCGACAAAACACGTTAGTGAACAAATATAAGTATAAATAAACAAATATTTATATAAAATAAAATAAAATACATAATTTATATTTAAAATATCAGATACGAAAAACCAATAAATAAGATTATGAAAACCTGAAATCTAATAAAAGAATCGAGTTTTACTAGATATTGAGGCCTGTTTTACACAATTTCCTTAAGATAGATTCGACCGCTCCTATGGCATTTGGAGAAACATTAGTCGACTGTCTCTCAGGATACAACAACAAGATGATCGAAGCAGTAGCACTTCTGCAGGGATCAACGAACAAACCTTGCCTTCATCATATTTACCAATTGAGAATATGCCTCGAAATTTCCAAAAAATTCAATTTTTCTAACAATCCCCCACATGAATAAAAATTGATAGTTTTAATGCAAAAACATTGACTCGATGTGGTGATAGAATCTATGATCGATAGTTGTATAGGATAGGTAGGCATCCACCCTTGAACCTTCCCTTGTGAAAGTATATTTACTTTACTAGCTGACCAGTAGATGTGTTGTCCTTGAACTGTTCTGTCGTTTGTGTAAATAATGATATACCTCACACAACTACCTCCCTAGCAAGGTTTTAGTTCTCATAGGTATGTTCATATAGCCATGAACATCTCCTGGTTCTGCAAGAGTTTGAGAGAACTATGCCCCAATAGTCTCCTCAAAGCAGCCCCACTTCACTCTGGCATAAGTGCCTTATGTTGCTCAGCTCACTGAAACACACAACGGTCATTAAAAGCATTGCTTAACCTATCCTCTTTTTAGTCACTGTTTACATCATAGGAACAGACTTGGGATAAGAACTCCTACAGTGACCTCTTAAGGTCTATGTAATTAGGTTGTCTCTTTGAACCTAGATTTTGGGATCTCCAGTCAACTAGGTAGGGTTTTCCTTCACATAACGCATTTTATTTTCATGGGCTTTAGTCTTATTCCTTTCGGTGTTTTATCAACCTAATCTCGATTTAAGCCTTTAGTTAGTAGATCTGTAATGTTACCTTTTGATTTTACAAAATCAATAGAGATAACTCCATTTGAGATCAGTTACTTAACGGTATTGTATCGACAACGCATATGTCTCGACTTAACATTATACATTACGTTAGCAAGATACTCCCACACTTTCAAGTGGTTGTAGGATTATTTTCTAACTTTCCATAACTCATATGATGTCTTGTCTCTTTTCTTACAGGACACCTTATTTAAAAGGTAATTAGTTGATAGAAAAGCTTCCCTCCACATTTTCTGTGAAAACCCAAAGCTTTCTAGAAGGTGTTCATCATTTCCTTTAGAGACTAATTTTTCCGTTCGGCTACTTCATTTGATTGAGGAGAGTATGATGGTGTCACTTCATGAATAATACCATGTTGTGCATAGTATTCACCAAATGGTTCAACATATTCACCACCACAATCACTTTTCACCATTTTAATATTTTTATTAAATTGGTTTTCAACTTTCTGCTTATAGAGAATAAATTTCTCTATAGCTTTGTCTTTGCTATTAAAGAAATACATGTAGCAATATTTTGTGCTATCATATTTATTCCCTCTCTCCTTTGAATAAACTTTTAGTTACAAACATCGCTATGTATTAGATCAAGTGGTTTTGTGTTTCTTTCAACAGTTTAAAATGAACTAGAAAAATTATCAACTTTTGTTAGATTGCAGAAATTTAATAAAACCCGAAACAAAAGTTTACATGGTCTAATTGAAAAACACAATAAAACAATGCACTAGGTAGGTAACCCTGAAAGAGAGGTGGTGCACTTGGCACGCTTAAATAAAAGTCTTTCAAAGAACTAATCCTAGACATGCACTCTCATATTGTATTTTTAGTATACCGTTGATAATTTTTTTCTTTAATGTCAGAATTTTGAAGCTACAATTTAAAGCCACAATTAAGGCCACAATAAATAGAAAATTTAATTTTCAATTTATATTACCCTTTGAATTTGTTAAATGACAGAATTAAAATTCTGAAACATAATCAAAATCAATTCTGTTGAACAGTACGATTAAATCTTGAAATAAAATTATTTAATTAAATCTTGTTTGGAAACAAAATCAAAATAAAATCAGTTAAACGGCAGGAATAAATCTCGAAACAAAATTATTTGATTAATTCTCGTTTAGAAACAAAATCAAAATGGAATAAAATTTGTTAAACGGCAGAAATAAATCCCGAAATAGATTATTCAATTTAATTCTCAAAATGAAATAAAATCTGTTATATGGTGGGAATAAATCCCGAAACAGATTATTCAATTTAATTCTCATTTAGAAACAAAATAAAAAATGCAATAAAATCTGTTGAACGTAAATAGATTTTATTTAATTTAATTATCTTTTGAAAACAACATAAAAAAATAGAATAAAATCTGTTGAACAACGGGAATAAATTCTGAAATAAATTTTATTTAATTTTAATTCTCATTTGGAAACAAAATAAAAAATGGAATAAAATCTGGTGAACGGCGGGAATAAATCTCAAAACAGATTTTATTCAATTTTTATTTTTATTTTCAAATAAAATACAATTTTTTTCTTTCTTTCGCCTTTGTGTCTCGTTTGTCTCGGATTAGAGAATTGCAAAATAATAAAAAGTCTGTTTTAAGATTGTTGGACAAAACACATTAACGAGCAAATATAAATATAAATAAACAAATATTTATATAAATTAAATTAAATTACATAATTTATATTTAAAATATCAGATAGGAAAAACCAATAAATAATATGAAAACCAGAAATCGTATAAAAGAATCTAGTTTTACTAGATGTTGATGCCTGTTTTACATAATTTCCTTAAGACAAATTTGATCGTTCCTATGGTACTTGGAGAAACGTTGGTCAACTATCTCCCAGGATACAATAACAAGATGATCGAAGCAGTAGCACATCTGCAGGGATCAACAAACAAACCTTGCCTTCTTCTATTATCGAAATGTTGGGAAATATGGAGAGGAAAAAGAGAAGAATTTTGGAGAACAAAATAAACTCGGTGTGAGTGTATGTAAGAAATTCTGAAGAATTCTTTAGGCTTTTATAGGAATTCAATATGGAGGAATTTTGGAAATTTCCATGAATAAAGATACAAAATCTGCATTAAAGGGGCCCAACGTTTCACATCGTCCACATCGTCCACATCGTGCAAGTGTGTCCTAACCTCAATAGGTTTAGATCTACACCCTCCTACACACGAGGCTAAGTTTCAAGTTTAATCATTCAATAATTCTTCAAGTAGGTTCCCACACTTGGTTTTTAATTAATGTGAGATCTAAGCTTTTCTTTTCCTCAACAAATATGCACAAGTAGCTTACTTTGAGCATCAATTTCTCATTTATCACTCAACCATTTTGAGCATATGATATACCGTTGTAAAGGTCTCCTGGAATAGAATATAAAACCATAGTTTTATGATTCAACTCTCAACTTTTACCAATCGAGAATATGCTTCGAAGTTTCTAAAAATTCAAAATTTCCAACAAAATCAATTCTAATTATCTAATAATCACTCAACCAAAAATTACCCAAAGAAGCATATAAGTAAACTAATTAATTTAATAGAACAATTAAACTTATCTCATATTAAATTAATTAAAGATAAAAATAATGGCTTAATATTATCATTTAGTTAATTTAATAAGTTATCTAATAGTTAATTGGAGAAAATAATTATGACATTTTATAAGATGTCATTATTTTGACACTTAGTAATTCGAACTCACACGTGAAGTTTTATAATTGCTTTGAAATTTTCTAATATTTTAAATTAGAATGAAGAATATTTCAAGATGAATGAATACAAAAGGGTAATTAAATATTTTATCACACTATGTCAGTGTTAATATAGTGGAAATATTTTTTAGCAGTTTTAATTAAATCTACTAAAAATTTTCTAGAAAACTAGTTTCGAGTGCTTTCCTTTCCCCATTCTCGATTGACTACTGGTTTCGTTATGAATACAGCAGAAATGTTTTCGCTAACCCAAAAAATGGAGAAGTCATGGGAAAATGAATTCCAAGAACTGGTGAAAACCCTCCCTAAAGAAGATGGTTGGATTGGATCCCATCTTTATTTCTATAAAGGTTTTTGGTGCCCATCTCTTGTTTTAAAGTCTTTCATTTCTTTCCAAAAAAATTTCCAAGCATTTGCTTCTGATGTTATCCTTGCCACTTTCCCCAAATGTGGCACTACTTGGCTTAAGGCCTTGGCTTACATCACTTTATACCGCTCTCAATTTGCAAGGGATGAGAACCCCTTGCTTTCCTCTAGTCCTCACCAACTGGTTCGTTTCTTAGAGTCTGATCTTTACTTGAACAACCCTTTTCCTGATCTCCAAAACGCTTGTGCTTATGAGCCTAGGCTTTTTGCCACCCACGTTCCTTCTGCTTCTTTGCCTACTTCCATTACAGATTCCAACTCTAAGATTGTTTACATATGTAGGAACCCCTTGGATATGTTCATTTCGCTTTGGCTTTTCAGTACCAAGCTTCGAGACAACAACCTAAGGCCACTATCACCAGATGAAGCTTTTGACAAGTTCTACCATGGAATTTATGGATTTGGACCCTTTTTTGAGCATGTATTGGGATATTGGAAGGCAAGCCGAGAAAATCCCAACAAAATATTGTTTTTAAAATATGAAGATCTTATGGAAGATACCAATTCTCATCTAAAAAGTTTAGCTATGTTTTTAGGAGTTCCTTTCACAGAGGATGAAGAGAAACAAGGAGTTGTTCCAGAAATAGTGAAAATGTGTAGCTTTGAGAACTTAAAAGAATTGGAAGTGAACAAGAAGGGCTTACACGCTTCTGGAATTCCAAACACAGATTTTTTTAGAAAAGGAGAAGTGGGAGATTGGAGCAATCATCTCACAACTTCCATGGTTGAACGTTTGGAAAAACTTATTCAAGAGAAATTGAATAACTCAGGTTTAACATTTAAACTCTCCAGCAAAACTTCAAGGATATTGCACCCGTCAGAATAAAATCTATTTTACCCCATTTATTTGTTTATTTTGAGTTTGTTGTTTGCTGTAATATGTGTTATAGTTGGCTTATTATCATCTAAATAATGTTGAAGTTATTTTCTACATCGTTTCAATTTTGAATTATTTAAAGGCTTAAATCATAAATTGTGATTTAAACTATATGGATTTTATATTTATACTAAACCTTTTCTCCATCAAATGTGAATTATATTTTTAATTACTGCTATAGTTATGTTTGTTAAAAATATTCATCACCTATCATAAAAGCCACACAATCACAATTGTAACCTCTTGAACTTAACCTGAATATTATGATCGAATTTTAAAAGTTACATGAACCACCACTAAGAACAGACTTTTAGCGGCGTTTTCACAAGCGCCGCAAAAAACATTGCTATAGTCGACGCCGCAATATTTTGTGGCGTTTATTTAAAAAAAACGCCGTTAAAGACCATGACCTTTAGCGGCACTTTTCCCACAAACGCCGCTAAAGACCATAACCTTTAACGACGCTTTCCTCGTAAACGCCACTAAAAACCATGACCTTTAGCGGCACTTTTCCCACAAAAGCCGCTAAGGAATATAACCTTAAAAAATATATATATTTTTATTAAATAATATTTATTTTCTATATTATATTTTATTTTTGAAACTTTAAACTATATACTTTTAAGGATAAATAAAAAATATTAATTAAATTAAATTTTCTATTAAAATTTTAACTTTAAAACTAACTATAAAAATTGAAGAATTTAAATTTAGAATTTAAATATTATGTTTAAATAAATGGGCAATCTACCAGCAACAGAGAGATAATACAATTTATGAAAATTTATGTTGATGAGAATTTTTAGATAAATTTTAAGCACATTTACATTGATGGAAAGAAAGAAAAACAAAAAGCTCATACCAAATTCAAAGTAACAAAAATGGAAGAAAATGCCAAAGAATCAAAGGGAATGTCGTCCACATAACTACCTTGACTTATTACCACAAGCGCTGATGGCACAGGCCTGCAACCAGATAGAACAAACCATCAGTCACAATTCGTATAGTTCATGAAATACTAGTTTCTAGCAGGGTTTCTCATCTTTGAATAGTTTAATATTAGTAGTATTTGCTGCTTAATGTTTTAAATGAAGATGAATACATTAGCCATATAAAAATCAAAGGTTGAGTAAATAATAATATGCTAGAGACCAAACAAATTCACTGGGCAGAAGGTTTGAGCAAATACTTAACTGGAATGTAGAATAGCCATATAAGACAATAAGACAAGCATGCACATACAAATATAGCATATTATCATTCAAGAAACTATTAAACAAATTGCAAGAGGATATTTCAGTGCTCATGATTTTGGAAAATTGCTCAACCAATTTTTATAACTTGAAAGGGAAAAATCATCCTTACTTTAAATGGCAAGCCTTGTTGTCTTGCATTGTTCAGATTTCTAACAACTTCCGCATATACCGTCACTTTTTTCTCAACAACTGGCTTGTCAGCTAAAGGTAGAAGCCCACTGGCAGAAGGACCAGAAGAAACATGAGAACTAGAAGCCATGGGAACCATTTGACCTGAACGAATACCACCACTGCTTTTATCAATCATGTTTGTCTTAGGTAATGTTGAAATTCTGCTCAAACTCTATAAGAAGACCCGTTTTTCCTTTTGCCAATCTTCCTGCAAGGCATTAGACACCACCAATCAAACGTGTAAAAGCAGAAAACCTACAAACTTAGTTGTCATCGATTTGTTAAATTTTAGGTTCACTGATTCTAAGTTATTTGCAATGCACCAAAATTTAAGAGGAACAAAATGTATAATAGAGATTACAAGCCATCTCAGATAATATCAAAAATAAACAAATACATACAAACAAGAAATAGAGTGAGGCGTATGACATAGCTTGTAAGTAAAAAGTCTCCTTTTTATCTGGTTAGTGGATTAAAGGAGAGTGAATCAGTAACTGGGTTAAAACCTTAGTCATGAAGCACACCTCCTTGTGGCATAGGTTTGAAGAAGAATCAATTTGGTATGCAAAAGAACATTCAAATGTGCAAGTAGTTTAACTACAAATGCCCTTTATTTTATTTCACAGTGTGTTGAACAGCCAAATTGCTATAATTCACACATTATGCAACAACCAGTTAGTAAATAGCAATTGGATCTGAATACATGCTCTAACCCAAAAGAATGTGATTAGCCAGCGGAAATGAGCCATTAGTCATTATCCATTAAACTTATATTAAAAGTATGCAATCCATAGAGCAAATAGTACCTGCTGCAGATACTCCTCAATGCTTGTTGCTTCAGCAGGGAAAACATCCTCAAATGTTGTCTTGCAGAAAGATGATCAAGGAGAGGAAAACATGGTTTGTGAGATTGCAGTAAAGAGAAAACTATGAAAAGGGGGAGGGGGACCTTGAAGCAAGACTGTGAAGCAATCAATAGCAAAGCTCTCTAAAGTTGACCATACACATGCGTTTTAGGACAAAAGTAACATTTAAACAGTAAAAATACAAAAGCTGAAAACAAATATCATTTAATCATAGCAGATAAAGTTTAGGGGAAGGGGGAAAATGTCCTTATCTTGACATATCGTTATCAATATCCATTCCCCTCAAAATATCTATTAAATAGCCTTATATGCCAAAGAAAAACAAGTAACAAATTTTATGGTAGGTTTAGGGGGTTCTTGAGCTAGAAGCCACAAAAGCTGAGCTAACATAAATGAAAATGTGGAAAATAATACTTATCTTCAATTCAAAAGACTTCAGATCGTGTGTAAGCTGTTCAGCGTTAATTCCCTCCCGTGCAAGTAGCCTTAAAACACAACAGAGACCATTTTTATATATTCCGCATGTAAATAAATAATCTGGGAGAAATAAACAAAAGATAACCCTTCAAATTGTTGCTTAAAGCCAAGTTTGCAGCCTAAACAATGTTCCAAGCTAACAACTTCCACTTACTTTCTTAGCTAACATTCTGTCTGTTTTAACAGACTATGAATACAAGAATCACAAGAGTAATGAATTAAAATTATAAAGTATAAAGTTACCTTGTGGCAGCAATGGATTGAGAAGGAGCCTCAGTTCTTAAGGTTTTTGCCTTGAGCTTCTTCGATAGTGCTTCTAACTGATCTAAGTTTCTCTGAATAAATTTTAAGCAGATTGTCAGTGAAAACCTCATGTATGGGATCTATATCACTGAAATTTCCTTTTTTAAACAATAATCTCAGTTGAGATACATACCAACTCAAGATTCAATCACTGAAAACAAACAAACAAAAATTTTAAACAATTTTCAATTTGCTTGGATCAACAAATAGATAACCCTCCAACCAAGGTTTTTAACTCTAAGCTACTAACATCAAACATTAACTTGAATTACCGATATATTGATGAATGTTACTATAATTTATTGACATTATCAAGGAGATGGTACATTCACTTAATATCATCGTAGTAACAACTAATATCCATAATATGAATTGATAATAAATATTAACAGAAATATAGATAAATATGATGAACATCATGGGTATCATAGTCCATGTCTCCAACAGAAACATTCAAAAGGAGATGACCTAAGGAAAAGTATTTATTAGTTATTCTCATTATAATACAAAATAATGGATGAATAAAAGTTCATGGTTAAATTTCATAAAACCACTACATCATTTCATTGTGTCGTGTTCCTAATTTATTGTTGGCTAAATTGTCTACATAAGCCATTTCTTACCCTCTATAATAGATCTCTAAAAACCAATTTTCTGCTGAAGTTGAAGAAAATGAATCCCCATTAATGACTAATTATTTAGTGGAAAACAATATTAAGTCATTTCTAATCTAATCAGTTTACTAGTTAAAGGAATTAACAGAACTTGACAAAGACATGGCCTCCATTTAGCTAAATTTCTCATCTAAAACATTAATAGACATTTTAAGTTAAAGATTCTTGATTTTTCATACTATAATTTAATTCAGCAGCACTATAACAAAGCATTAGCTGAATTAACCTTCAGAATCAAACATTAATAAAATTAGAGCTTGGAAATACATGAAAATGCAGTGGTTCCTTTGCCTATTACTAAAACTTCCTCAATCATTACATTAAAGCGGAGAGATAAACCAGATATTACTACTGGACTACAGTTCAGCAGAGCCTTCTGTTCTCTGCTCCCTTGAACAATCTCACTTAAAAAAACACAACTTTGAACGAGGCATGAGAAATTTCCAGAAATTTTCTGCCTCAAGAAATATATGAACCATAGAAGGGTTTCCGCATTTCAATATCTCCTAAACTACCTCATTTCCCTCATTTTCTAGGCATCCAAACATAGCATAACCAGAAGCAAAAGTAAAAACAAAAAAAAATTCACAAAAACCTAACCACTTTCCCCTTTTCTTTAACAACGTTTGTCTCGATTCATTACAAACTCGAGCATTGTGTAAATTGATATTGAGAGAGAGCGAGAGAGAGAGAGAGAGAGAGAGAGAGAGTAACAGGACCTGAAGAGGAGGAAACTGAGCAGAAGGAGCAGCTTGCTCAAGAAGCTTGGTGGATGAGTGGAGAAGATCGGTCCAACTACTCATGCCTTGCTCACTCGCCATAGCTCTCATGTGAATCACTGATGCAAGGGAAAGCTCAAGAGTTTTACTCTTCAATTTATATTTTCTAAAACAGATACAAAAAATGCAAGAAATGCATTTTTAAAACAGTTACAAAAAATAGAAGTTTCTAAAACAGATTTGAACTTAGACTTACTAGATTTCAGCGAAAATCAAAGGGATGGAGATTTAGAGAAGGAGATTTAGAGATGGAGATTTAGAGAAGCAAGAAATGCAGTGAGAGAGATGCTGAGGATTAGGGATCAGTATGGCAACACAGAAATGGTGGAAGGATTTTGATTTGGGGATTTCGATTTGGGGGAAAAATTAGATATGTTTTGGGGATACCGATTTTAGGGGGAAATTTTAGAGGGAAATTTTAGACGTTTCAATGGGTAAAATTTGGGGATAAAATTAATAAGGATTTCGGCGATGTGGTTTAGGAGAAGCAAAATAGGTTTTTAGTAGGGTACAACAGCGTAGTTTTGTTACAAGTAAAATGATTTTTTTTGGCGTTTTTATGAAAAATGCTATTATTGCTTATCTTTTGCGGCGTTTTTTATAAAAACGCCACAAAAAATCATTTTATTTATTTTGCTTAAAATCTTTTGTTTTGTCTGGTGAAAATTATTAGTCAAATGATTTTATAAAATATTTATTATTATTATTTTTATAAATTTATTTGATAATATAATCTTGAATATATGAATTTCCTCTGTAGACAAAGCCTAAAATACTAAATTAAAATTTTGTTTTTTAGTGTTAGATTTTATAAAAAAAATGTTGACTTTTTTTTGTCACTTTTGCTCGATTTGAATATAGTATTGAAGTCGAAGCTATTAATTTCCTTTTTACTTATTTGAAAAGATAAAAACCAAAATAATAATTTATATTTTCTTTTGGTTTAATGTATAATTTGGTACCCGAGTTTGATATTTTTTAGTATTTAATTCGAGTTTTAGAGTTAATTTGATGATAATTCATGTTTAGATAATAATATTAGTTATTATTTTTTGCTAAAACAACCCTAAAATCATAATTAAATTACATCCATGAATGAAAATTTAAATAAATTCACAATTCACAATTGGCGTTGAATGTTAATTGCTAAGACTCAGTCAACAGTTGGGTGACATCCCAATACCATCAAACATGTCGTCTAATTTGTATGCCAACACACCAATGTTGTTCAATTGTAGTTCATGTTTCAAAGGTTTAGACCTTTTTCTTCCCTTTCAAACCCCATTCAGTTTTAAGCTACACTTTTTCAAATTGAAATTCTTTAATTGTATGTGATATCGTTTCAAACCCCATTCAGTTTTAATTCCATAATTTATTACGAACATAAGCTTTTACATTAATATCTATGTATATACACATCAACATCCATATGATGTTTTTTGGAGTTTAGGGTTTTAGGGGTTATAGTTTAGTATTTAGGTTTTTTTTGGATTTAGGGGTTTAGTGTTTTAGGGGTTATAGATTAGTGTTTATTATTTTTTTGGGGTTTAGGGTTTTAAGGATTATATGACTTTTAGCGGCGTTTTGCCAAAAGCGCTGCTAATGCTCTGTTTTTAGCGGCGTTTTACCAAAAGCGCTGCTCTTGCTCTGTTTTTAGCGGCGTTTTACCAAAAGCGCTGCTATTGCTCCGTGTTTTATAATTTTTGTGGTGTTTTTTAATAAAACGCCGCTAAAAACGCCGCTAAAGCCCTATTTTCCTGTAGTGCACTGAAATAGTCCGATAAATCTATCGAAGTTTATAAAGCAATCTCTTTTTTTCTTTCAAAACATTTTCTTACCTTAATAAAAAAAATTTAGTATATTTTCAAAAGATACAATTTCTTACAAAAAATGTTATTAAATTTTATATATTTTTCAAATATCATTTACATAGTAATGCAATGGAAAAATAATACTAAATTGAGTTTTGATTTAAAATCAAATTTCATGGCTCTTTAATTAAGTTTCAAACTTAAATGCCATGCACGCCATAATTAACTCAAAGTTTAAAGAATAAAATATTAAATTTTTATGTCAATTTAGTAATATAAAGGTCAAAATAGAGTATTTTTGTCGACACAACAATCTCTCTGCTCATATTTTATATATATATTAAGAATATGACCACGCAATGCATGGTTAGACTCTTATTTATTTTTAATATAATTATATTTTAATTACTTATTATTGTTCATTTTAATTTTATAAATTACCTAATAAATTTCATATTAAGTAATAATTATTTTCTTCTTCAAAAAGTTATGAATTTATTTTATAAATTATACTTTTTATATAATTGATATAAAATTTGTTGTATTATAAACATATACGTTTAAATTCCATAATATCATACTGTAAATTTTCAGGTTATCTCTAATTTTATCTTTTTTACTCTCTATATTAAACCTCACAATTGAAAACAATATTTAAAATGCAATGAATTTAATTAAATATAAGATAAAAAAGGTAAAGTGGAAAGATCTCAATTTGCTTTTGGAATAAAAAATTTCATTATTAGTGTATCAAATAATTATTTATAAAAAATTACGAAAAAATAATGAGAATTCATAAAGAAATTACGAAAAAATAATGAGAAATTTACTTAAACTTGACCCAGTTAGTTTAGGTTCAAACCTTTGCATATGGTATTTTCACCATTCGTATTTGCTCAAATTAAACTTGAATATCAGTCCATATTTATAAACCTTATTTAAATTAGTTTTAATTTTAAATGCACAAAAATTTAATTATTTAACTATTAAACACAAAAATTTAAATGAGGTATTAACTATTTTCTTGTCCAACATACATTAATTTGCTAAATTTAGGATTTTAACTTACATCTTAAAAATTATTTACGATTCTAAATTAAAAAAATATGAGTAAAATATATTTTTATGTAAGTTTTACAAACTTTATCGTATTATAATTATATATACTTATATGTTAAAAGTGTTATTTTGTAGGTTATATCTATTATATCGTTATTAGGGGCATTAGTGGGGCGGGTTTTACAGGGTCCTGCTCCACTTTGGACCCAATTAGGCGGGGATGGGTAAAGGTTTCACAGGTGGTAGGGTGAGGATGAGGACAAAAATTCGACCCGCCGTAGGTAGTGGGGCAGGCATGGGTATGACCTTGTCCTACCTCATCCCTACCCGCCCGCCCCCCCACATCATCCCTACCCACCTGCATAATATAATAAGCATATTTAAAAAATAAACATTTATAAAAAATTAATTTTGATAATAATACTTAACTCACATTCACTACTATTGTTTTTCTTTTCTAAAAAGAAGAGTATTCCACAATTTCTCACCCAATTTTAACACATCTCACTCCTTCAGTTTCTCACTTTCCTTGTTTTACATGAAAACCTTAAAATTGCTCACCATTGCTCCACGTCGCAACTTGCAAACTTGAAGCTCATACTTCATCATCTCCTTTATCTCCTACGGTCCTATTCTCCTCCAATTCTCTCTCTTGTAGCCTCTCTCTCTTTGTGGGATTCATCTCTAGTAGATTTATTCGATATGTTTTCTATGGTAATTGAATGTTAGTTGTTGGGTTTTTAAATTTTGTTCTTGTTTTGTTCCATTGCAATCTCGTTCTGTACTTTTTTTTGTTTAGTTGAGTGATTTTTTGTTTTGACTACTTGCAGCTTCATAGAAATTAAGAAATTAACTCCACATTGCAAGCTTTTGCTTCCATGCCGCAAGCTCCTATTCTCCTCCAACTTTCTCTCTCTCACTCTCTTTGTGGGAATCATCATAATTTGGTATGCTTTCTTTAGTAATTGAATGTTAGTTTTTTAGTTTTACTGACTTTCTATTCTTATTTTATTCAATTACAATCTCGTTTTCATAGGTCACTAACAAAAAATTACAAGCTGTATTTAATTCTATCTAGAACATGAAAAGCTAGTGTTGGAAAAAACCAGAGCCTTTGATGAGTTCAAAACATGAAACTTTGTCAGCAATATAGAAAATGTTACTCATTATCCATGCTACAATTAATAATAGCAAATGAGCTTACAAATTATAAGTGGCTTTGTGGAGTAACGAGTATATAGAAGAAAAATGAATGAGTTATTTCATTAGTTTTTTTTTGTTATTTTATATATTTTCTGAGGTGAGTCATTATATTAGTTTTGAATTGTTGTGTGGAGTCATTACATTAAATTTTTCTGTTTTGTTTTGATCTTTTTTTTTCCATATTAGTTCTTTTTTTTTTTGTTCAATTGAGTGATGTTTTGTTCATGTTTTGTTTGATGTTAGATAAACATGTTGGTTTATTAGATAAACAAAATCAGACTTCTAACTAAACTTATTTTATCTAATTATTTCTCACCCCCCCCCAAAAAAAAGGTACTAGAGTTCTCGCCAAATATATAAAGATTAGATATTGTTTTTGGCTTTTAGGTAATTTGGTTTCCATTAAATTTGAAGCAGAATATTAACTAGAATTAGTGAATTTAGTGACCTTGAACTTGAGAATGCAGCACTCATGCTAGAATGAATACTAAGCCTTTTGTTACTAACACTTTAGTTTAGTTGACAATATACTTTTATGGCTTTGCAAATGTTTCAGGGAAATGGCCAGTCCAGATGCTAATATTCCTACCCCCTCAAAACCATCGACTTCGGCGAGTTGTACTTCGATTTCATTGGATGATGATGAAAGCCTAGTAGATAGTGGTTTAAAGGATCCTTTTATTCTACCTTTAACAAGTAGACATACATCATCAGTTTGGACTGATTTCACAAGAAAACGAGTTGGTGATGCCATAAAAGTCGAGTGAAACCATTGTTCCAAGCTTTTTGCTGGTGGAAGAAGACCTGGAATAGCCCACTTGAAAGGTCATCTAAAAATTTGTCCAAAAAGAATATGTCAAGATATATGACAAACTAGATTGTATTGTGTAAAGGCTAATCCTATTAACAAAAGTGACACATTGACCTTTGCACCATATGAGTTCCACCAAGAGGATGAGAGAACAGACTTGACAGAAATGATTATTTTGCATTAGTATCCCATTAGCATGGTTGAGCACTATGGTTTTAGAAAGTATTCTAAGACACTTCAACCGAGGTTCAAAGTACCGAGTCACAATACAACTAAGAAAGACATCATGCAAAGATGGTGAGCAAAATCCGTTTCGATTTGAAAAACTAGATAAAAAATTCAAATTTTGAATTAAACAGTTCGAGTTATTTGAGTTAATCAAGTTATTCGGATCAACTCGAATAAAAAATTAAGTTTTTTGGTTTAACTCGAATATGAATTACACAATTCAAGTTATCCGAAAATCTAAATAAGAAAAGACAAAACTACGTCGTTTTGATAAATGTTTACTTTTTTAAAGTTAAAATTCAAAATAATTAAGTTAAAAGGCAAAACTACGTCGTTTTGATAATTGTTTGCCCATTAAGTTAAAAGGCAAAATCTTTATATTGTTTATGCAGTTAAATAATCTTGTACTTTGTCTACTACTTAAATAATCAGTCCATCTAAATGCAATATTAAGTATAAATAATAGGATTTGTTAACTTGACTCGACTAACTCAAAATTTTTTTACTCGATTCAACTCGACTCGATCGAATAGTCACCCCTACAAAGATATGTTTCTAAAAAGGAGAATATCAATATATTGTTGAGAAAAGAAAAGAGTCGGATTGCCTTAACTACTAATATGTGGAGTGCAAATAACCAAAGAAAAGGCTATATGGCTATCACTACATATCTTATTGATAATGCTTGGAAACTACAAAGTTGAATCATAAGGTATTGCATTCTTTTTAAATCTTTTAGGATGGATCTTTTTTAGCTAGTTTAGTAACCTTTTATTTATTGCATATGGTAAGTTTTGTTATGACCCAACCCTTCACACCATTGAGGTACTTGCTGTCACTTTGAAAAAATACATTCAATCTTGGAATCTTGATATTAGATTGTCTACTATCATTGTGGAAAATTGTACGACTAATGATACAATTATGGATATTTTGTGTGGAGAGTTTCCTTATGGTTCCCTTCTTTTTCATGGTTTGTTTTTTCATGTGTTGTTGTACTCATATATTAAATCTAATTGTTCAAGATGGGTTAAGTCATGTTGTAGTTGATAGTGTCCAAAGAATTAGAGATAGTGTTGTGTTTTGGACTGCTTCGGATAAAAGGATCCAAAAGTTTGAACAAGTAGCTAGGCAATTAGTTCCTAAATACAAAAAAAAAAAAATTGGCATTTCATTGCAAGACTCGGTGGAATTCTACTTTTGAAATGCTTACAGTTTCTATGAAGTATAGAAAAGTGTTTTTGTTTTGAGTGGCTGAGATAATCTTTATAAGAACCTACAAAACAATGAAGATTGGGAAAAATTAGAAAAAGTATGTGAAAGAATGGAAATGTTTAGTACTACCACCTTTGACTTCTCTACTTCAAGATTTCCCACTGTCAATATTTATTTTCCCAAAATTTGTACTCTTAGACTTGCTATATATCTAATTGGCTTTTGTCTCCTTATGATTATATAAGGAAAATGGCATAAGTAATGCTAGAAAAATACAGCAAGTACTGGATTGGTGTTAATGGTCTAATGGGTGTGGCGACAATACTTGATCCAAGATACAAAATGGCCCTTATCCGCTTCTATTTTTAAAAAAATATTTGATCATAATGAAGCATAGAGGGAGGTTAGTAGAATTAGTATGTTTCTTCACCAGTTGGCGGATGAATAAGGGTCTAAGAATGGTAGGGTTTAAGCTATTAGTTTTCAAGCACCTAGTGATATTGGTAACATTGGAGGAGATGCTTATATGCAAGGATTTGCACAATTTATGGAGCAAGATAAGAGTTAGAGTTATGAAAAAGCAGATTTGGAAAAATACTTGGAAGCTTCTAATGTACCACTGTGTGATGATTTTGATATCCTCGCCTGGTGGAAGAAAAATGAGAACACATACCCCATTCTTCAACAAATAGCTAAGGATATTATAAGCATTCATGTTTCTACAGTCCCTTCGGAGTCTGCTTTCAGCACTAGTAGTCAAGTACTTGATCCTTATCATAGTCGACTTCTACTAGAAACTATGGAGGCTTTGATGTGTGCTCAAAATTGGAATTGGACTGATTTATAGGTAGTTTATGATGTTTTTTATTTTTAATTTATTTATAAAATAGCAACATATCATTTGTTTACATTGAATCTATTTGTCAAATAGAAGTGCAAGTTATTTATAAAGAAGCTTACATACGCAGGTTCAGGAGAAGTTAAAGAGATACAATGCTCACAATTGATAGAAGAATTAGAAAATGAATGTGATATAGAAGCAACGAGAGTGACATGTATTGATTGATTTTTAGAATTTTTGCAATTGTGTTGCATTTGAAGACATTTATGATGTATTTGAGACATTGTTTGTATTTAGATATTATGTAAGGATTTTATTTTCTGAATTTTTTAAACTCGTGTTGAAGTTATATTTTATTTACCAATTAAAGGGTTGTGACGAATTTTTTTTCAATGGTGACAGTTGGAATAAAGTCACATATGCGGTGGGAGTTCAGAGGACAAATATTTCATACTTTTTTCATAAAAAATTTGGTGTATATTTATTTAACTGATACTTATAAATATATTATATGAAGTGGGTCATAGGGTGGATATAGCGAGGTTTAGGTGGCTTTGAAGACCCAAATGAGTGGTGGGGGGATGGATGCGTGAGGAGCACCCTCTGCACCCATCTTCCCTAGTTGAAGTCCCCAATCGTTATTTACTCAGTATATATAACATAGATATAAATATTGAACATAAAAAAAATTAAAACTTACTTTTAAAGTTTAATTAATTTAACCAAATTAAATATAGTGCCACATCCCAAAATTGGTGCTAGAAGAAATAGGGATAAAATTAAGGTTTTTTTTTTATTAAAGCATAGGGAAGGAGAATTCTTTAGAATGACTTAAAACTTATTTTGATAAAAGAGTTAATAAGAATGAGCCTATTGGTTCTGTGGTAAAGTTTTAGCTTTCCATTAAATCCCAAGTTCAAAACCCTTTGTGCACCTTTCAACCAAAATATTCTATTTTCTTATTTTTACCCATAAAGTACCAAATTTTCAAACTATCCCAAACAAAAAAAATGTTTTTTTTTTAAATTTAAACCTTAATTTAAGTAAATCCTAATTCTAAATGAATTATTAAAACTATTTCAATTAGGGAAACAAAATTTTATAAATAGCCAATCTTTTCAAACCCTAGAATTTTTCATCTAGAGAATTTTTCAAAGAAAAACTCTTAAAGTTCTTTCTTTATTCAACCACAGATTTCAAGATTTCAATCACAACCCTCCCCTCCCAGTAGATTGTCGATCTCTTCATCCAAATTAAGGTTTTTTGTGTCTTCAAATCAGGTGTGGGATCTAAAGTTACATCACTGTGTATGATTAATTGAAATGATAGAAAGTAATTTGTGTATAACCCCTCTGTATGCGAACTCTTGTAGGAGAACCCATGTATGCGAACCCTCTATAGGCGGACCCTTGTATGCGAACCATTATGAATAAGAACCCTATGAGCGAACTCTTATATAAATATTTATACGAACCCTACTTATATTAATGAGGAACTCTATATGTTTATTCATGCAAACCTTACATGTTATACATACAAACCTTATTTATGTACTCATATGAATGCTAGATGTGCAAACCCTATATGTGTGAACTTTACTGTTAAAATCAGGTATGAATTTATTCACAAGAAATTACATTGACATATATACACACAGTGAGCCTAACTTAGGAAACTTTATACTAGGAAACAGACTAATTCTAGGAATGTTGACCCTAAAAACAACCTTAAAGTTCGGTATGACAATCATTGAAATATTTATAGAATCCTAGCTAATACACACACAATATTCCTTATTTAGGAAACTGTAATTTGATACTCCTCCTCAAGCTAGGAAGTGGATATCATCCATTCTCAGCTTGCTTACTAGTTTCTTAAAGAACTTCCCAAACAATCCTTTGGTAAGTATATCTGCTAGTTGACCATAAGTGGACACAAATAGAGTGCAAATTAAGCCACTGTCAAGCTTTTCTTTTATAAAATGTCTGTCAACCTCAACATGCTTTGTACGATCATGTTGAACTGGATTATGTGCAATATTGCTAGCAGACTTATTATCACAATACAACTTCATTGGACCTTCCCACTTGATCTTCAAATCTTCCAAAATGATTTTCAGTCATAATAACTCACAAATCCTGAGTGCCATTGCCCTAAATTCAACTTCTACACTAGATCTAACCATAACATTCTATTTTTTACTCCTCCAAGTCACAAGGTTGCCTCCTAGGAAAGTGCAATAGCCCGAGGTTGATTTTCTATCAACAATAGACCTTGTGTAATCTGATACACTGCTCTAAGATGTGATTATTTGGGGTTGTACATGAATTGAATTACAACATCGATTGCATAGGCAATATCTGATCTAGTATGTGACAAGTAGATGAGCTTCCCCACAAGTCTTTGATATGAACCTTTATCAACTGCTGCATCTTCTAGTGCACCTCCAAGTTTGTGGTTAACCTTTATAGGCATCTCTGCTGGTCTGCATCCCAACTTGCTCGTTTCTGTCAACAAATCAATTATGTATTTTTGCTGAGATATGAAGATTTCTTCCTGATAATGTGCCGCTTCAATACTGAGAAAATATTTTAACTTACCGAGCTCTTTGACTTCAAATTCTTTTACTAGACATTTCTTTAAATTCTCCATTCCTTCCAGATCATTACTAGTCACTATAATGTTATCTATATATACTAATAAAGCAGTCACTCCCAATAAATATGAGTGCTTTACAAACAAAGTGTGATCTCCTTAGCTCTGTTTATACCCTAACTTGAGCATTAATTTGGTAAACCTTCCAAACCAAGCTCTCGGGGACTATTTTAGTCTGTACAAAGCCTTTTTTAGTTAGCAAACTACCTGTCTTATATTTGGACCAAATCCTGGTGGAACATCCATATAGACTTCCTCCTCAAGATCACCATGTAAAAAGGCATTTTTGATATCAAATTACTATAATTTCTAGCCTTGATTGGCAGCTAGTAACAATAACACTCTCACAGTGTTCATCTTTGCAATAGGAGCAAATATCTCAAGGTAGTCTATTCCATACATTTGAGTGTACCCTTTAGCAACCAATCTTGCTTTGTACCTCTCTAAAGAACCATCTGACTTATATTTTACTGTGAACCCATCGACATCCCACTGGTTTCTTTCCTCTCGGTAATTTCACCAAGTCCCATGTCTTATTTTTTTAAGGGCTTCCATTTCGACCTTTATGGCAATTTTCCAATTCTCATCATCTAATGCCTCAGATACGGTTTTGGGAATGGAGATGAAATTTAGGCTAGTAAGAAAGGCTTTTTGCTTATGGGACAAATTTTTGTAAGACATGAAGGTTTTGGAAATGTCTTGTGCAGGCTCTAGTCCCTTTTCTAATAGCAATGGGAAAATCATAGTCTCTCTGATCTAAATTTTTAATAGTTTTAGTATTAGTATTCAAAGTAGGTTCAACAATTACCTCGGGTTGTATAGTAGCAGGTTGTATAGAAGAAGATGATGATTGAACTTGCACCGATGCTTTCTTCCTTGAGTAAACCAGTAAAAGATGAGTAGTATTTTGAATCCCTTCTTGTGATTTGGGTGTATTAGGCTCTGTTTCAGGTTGCATAGTTTCGAGGGCAGGCTGGTTGCCAGGAAAAGATTGAGTGTTTGACTGGGTAGGAGCTGGAAAATTAAGAAGAAAGAATTCTCTGTCCTTATCTTCTGTGAATGAGATCTTCCTCCAAAGATACGGACTAGTAAAGTAATTCTCTTGTTCTGTAAAAGTAACATCAACTGATACATAATATTTTTTTGTGGCTGGATGATAGCATTTGTTCCCTTTTTTAGTGGAAGAATAACCGAGAAAGACACATTTGACAGTTGATGGATCAAGTTTTCCCCTATTTTGAGAATGTACATGTACAAAGGCAACACAACCAAATATTTTAGGAGTAAGGTTATTTTAAGTATTGAAATAAGGAAAGAATTTTACTAGAACTTGCATAAGACTTTGAGATTCAAGGACTTTTTAGGCAATCTATTTATCATATGAGTAGCAGTTAAAACAGCCTCCCCTAGTATTGTTTAGGGACATTTTTTTTGGAACAAGAAAGCTTTTGTAATAGCTAAAATGTGACCATCCTTTCTTTCGACAACATCATTTTGTTGGGGTGTGCTAACACAAGATAACTCATGTATAATGCCTCTTTCTTGGAAATTTGGTGAAAGAAATTGATTGAAATAGTCATTGGCATTGTCTGACCTAAACTTTTTTTATTTCAGCATCAAATTGTGTTTTGATCATATTGTAAAAGGTTAGGAAGACAGACCTTCCATCAGATTTCTATTTTAAAAGGAATATCCAAGATGCACGGGTACAACCATCAATAAAAGATACAAACCACTGAGCCCTAGAAATATTTGAAATAGTGGATTGTCCCTAAACATCAATATGAATAAGAGAAAAAGAAGCAGATGTTCTTTTATTGCTTACCAGAAAAGATGTATGTTTATGTTTTGTTTTGCAAGTTCACATGCATCACAATGTAATTTTTCAACAGTTAATCCTTTGAACAATGAAGGAAACATAACTTTAAGGACTCTAAATGATGGATGACTAATGCGGAGGTGATGGAGCCAAATTTGGTATTTATTGGTTTTAACAGATTCTGAAATGAATGGTAAATGTGAGGAGTTCAGAGCACTAACTTGTCCACGAGATTCTTCAAGATAGTATAGGCCATTTACTTCTTTAACATGTCCAATCATCCTCCTCGTATTCTATTCTTAAAAAACACATCGATTGGGATAGAAAACCAAACTACAATTAGAGTTTTTGGTAAATTTTTGGATGGATAGAGGATTGGTAAACTATTTTGGAACATGGAGGACATTTCTAAGACTAAGAGTTTTGTTTATAACAATATCACCCTGACCAGCCATTGTGATCACAGAACCATCGACTACTGTTATCTTTCTATTACTAGGGCAAGGTGTATATAAAACAAATTTTTGTGAGGAATGGGTCATGTGGTCTGTAGCTCCTGAGTCAATGACCCAAGAAATTTTTGTGGGTAAATTCGAGACTTTAGAGTCTTGAGAAGAGGATATACTTGAAAAATCCAAACTATAAGTACTTGTTGAAGAATATTTTTCCAATGATCCCAACAGATTCTTCAACTTCTCAATTTCTTCTTTATTGAACTCAACAGATGATTCTTGAGAATTCTCTTCTCCAGCCAGCTGTCTTGCTGTATGTGTTTGCCCTTGTCCCTTTGGTTATCCACTTTTTTTTAGAAAAAATTATTCGTTGTCTATGGCTTTCTATGGATTTTTCAGCATATTTCTTTAGTGTGACGGGGTTTTTTTTAGTAAGTAGACCATAAGGAATCCCTGTTAATAGGCCTTGCAAGTTCTGTCTGCCTACAATCTTCACTAATTGGCTGCTCCAGGCCAAATCTCCTCTCATTTACAACTTTTGTAACCAAGGCTGAACTATCCACCTAACTATTCTCAATCATAACTCCTCTTTTTCCTTCCTCAGCACAAAGAATCGCAATTGTCTCATTTAGTGATGGTAGATCCTCTTTTCCAAGTATTTAAACTCTTACTGCATCAAACTCAACATTTAATCCAACAAGAAAATCTTAAATTTGATCCTTTTCAATGAACCTTTTCAAGAGTGTTGCATCTTCACTATACTTCATCTAAATACATTGGTAGTGATCCATCTCTTGTCATAAGCTTTGCAACTGATTTGAATACTCTATGATTGAACGATTTCCTTGCTTGGTAGATGAAATCTTAGTCTTGATTTCATAAATTTAGGCAACATCTCAAAATTTAGAATAAGTCTACTTCACAGCTTCCCATATTTCTTTTGTTGTGTTAAGGAACATGCATGTATCACTGATTTCTGGCATCATAGAGTTCCATAACCAAGACATTACCATAGAGTCTTGTTCATCCCAAGCACCAAACTTAGGATCTCCTTCTTTAGGTCCAGTTCCGAGTAGGTGACTCAGCTTTCCTCTTCCGTTCAAGAACGTACAAACCAGTTGAGACCACTTCAGGTAATTCTTCCCATTTAACCTATAGGCTGCTTGGATGTTCTGCAACTCAGTTGTTGGGTTTGAGTTGTTCATAGAGACTTCTGAGATATCCTTAGTGTTACTGGTTTTGACAGTTTTAGCCATGTTTCTTTTGAACAAATTCTACAGGCTTGAAGGTTGATAGGGAATGAGAAGAAGTTGCCAGACAAAGAATAAAAAAATCCCAGAAACTAAGCTAAAAAATACTCTGATACCATGTTAAAATTAGGCTTGAATTTATTCATAAGAAATTACACTGATATATACACGTACAGTAAGCCTAACTTAGGAAACTCTATACTAGGAAATAGACTAATTCTAGGAATCTTGACCCTAAAAACAACCTTAAAGTTAGGGATAACAATCATTGAAATATTTATAGAATCCTAGCTAATACACACATAATATTCCTTATTTAGGAAATTATAATCTAACACTTACATTTAAACTTATTATATATGTGTTAGCCGAACAAGCATGATAAACAATCTAATGTCAATATGTAGTTACAAGTTTTAGTTGCATGAAGAAATTGTATATGTGAAATTGATATGAATGAATGCAAAAATACATGTCATTAAATGATAGTATAAAATAATGTGCTTGACAAGCATAGCATGGTTGATGATTAATAGCATGATATGTTGAGTATATGTGCATAATTACATGAAATTGGGTATAGCGGACAGAGGAGTTTTATAGGAGAAAATGGCAAATTAAGTCTATACCAAAAGTCAGTACTATATAAAGTAGGCTGCAATGTCATCAAAACTAGATAAACCAAAATGATAGGTTGAAAAGCCATCAAAATCAGGCAACTAGAGATGGTAAGTTATTTTAGTAAAAGTCATCATCATGAATGACAACTGAACAACCATTTTCATCGGGAAATTTGGGATAGTTAATTATTGACATATGTTTTGGAGTGTTGAGAAATGCTCGAGGGCAGATAAGATGGATAGGTGGGAAATTACATTTGCATCATGAATATAACTTGTACTTGCATTATTTTGTTGAATGTTCCTTATAATATGCTTAAACTACTATTGTGACACTATATATTGAATGCTTTACCTTGAAATAGTTATATATAATGGTTTAAAAATTAGACTCACATTGAGCCGTTGTAAGTTCATTCCTCTCAGGCAATGAAGAGAATTAGGACCCGGAATTGTAGATTTTCATAAAATATCATTATAAACACTTAAGGCAGATGTAGTAGGGTAAGACTGCATAAGGCTGTACCTGTCAATAGTTCGACAGGTACAGGGAGAAAACCCAAATCCTATGGAGGATTATGTAGAAAATTCTATAGTTAATGACGACAGAAATCATGAGAACGGAGATATGGGAACGAGAAATCAGAATGATGGAATCGTTGGAGACGGTGCAACGACTCAAGCTATGTTGAGAGCTATTCAAAAGGTTGCCAGATCAAGTAATGGTAACGGAAAGATGGTCGCAGCAAAGCTTAAGTCAAATGAGGTTGAATTATTTAAAGGTGTTACCAAAACAACTCACCATAGTAGAGTATTGGATGGGAATAACGGAAATAATTTTGGAGGATCTAGAATGCATTCCAGAACAAAAGTTAATAGGAGTTGTATCCTTGTTAAGAGATGAAGCCTATTGATGGTGGCGGGCTATTGTTAAAGGAACGCTTCCAGAATGAATACCTTGGAATTATTTCCAAGAAGTTTTCCAGAAAAAATATGTGGGCCCTCGATATGTTGAACCTGTAGATATGAATTCATTGAATTAAAACAAGTAGATATGCCAGTTTTGGAGTACAAAGTTGAATTTCTATTATTGAGTCGTTATATTCTCAAATTGGTAGCAACAAAGAAAGATAAAAGTGTAAGGTTTGAAAAGAGGGTTGAGATATGACTTGAAAATACAAATGGCACTCCTCTAGGAAAAGAAGTTCAAAAATTTGGTTGAAAACACCAAAATCTTAGAGGAAATCAAATGCATGGAACAAGAAAAGAGATAGAAAGTTCCAAACAAAAGAATTCAGGTTCAAATAATTCAAACCACATACCTACAAAAAAGGTTAAGCCACAACCCAAGTCCAATGACGAACGTACTTCAAAGTGCCAATATTGTGAGAAACATCACACAAGAGAATGTTAGAAATAGATTGTAAGTGTGGGTCGAAAGAAAATTAAATAAATGATTGTCCTCATTGGAATAAACCTATTCAATAGCATAATCAGGGCCAAAATTGGACCCAAAGATAAGGAAATCGTAGATCCAATTGAAACGACGAAAACCTAGGTCAGAAAGTGCCGACATAGAGTGCAAATCATGCAGAAGCGAGGCAACCAACCTTAGTTTATATGGAAAGAGGATAGGAGGATAAGAATGTCGTCGATGTCATCAAAGGTATAGTCCTTATTCATTCTGTGCCTTTCTTTACTTTAATTGATGTGGGACTCATTTGTATGTAGAATTGAATAAGGTTGAAAAATTGAAAGAAGAAGTAAAAAAACTAGTAATGTTATGACATTAATGAGACCATTAGAAGAAATAATTAGGATATACAGAATTAAAAAAATATCTCTATTGGAGTTATAAGGGGAAATTTTTCACGTCGATCTTATGGAATTGTAATTCGAGGAATTCAATTTAATTCTGAGGATGGACTGGTTGATGGAGCACCAAGTAAAATTTGGATTGTCCCTTAAAAAGGGCAACCTTAAAAACCAATGATAGAAATGAAGTTGTCATAGTAGGAAACAAAAGAAATTACATATCAAAGGTGATTTCAGCCATGGTCGCAGAAAAGTTGGTTCGCAAGGGTTTTGAATCGTTCTTAGCTTATGTCAAAGATGTTAAAATTGTCGTACCCAAGTAAACGACATTTGAATAATTAGTGAATTTCCCAAAGAACTGCCAGAGTTATCTTCGGATCGTGAGGTAGAGTTCGAAATTGAGGTAATGCTAAGAATTGCACCAGTGTTAATAGATCTTTATTGTATGGCTCCAAATGAGTTAAAAGAATTAAAATTTTAACTACAAGAGTTGCTAGATCGTAGATTCATTAGACCCAGTATTTCTCCGTAGGGAGCACCAGTATTGTTTGTGAAAAAGAAGGATGGATCTCTTTGACTTTGCATCGATTACCGTCAACTAAATCAGTTAATGGTGAAAAATAAATACCCTTTACGAAGGATAGATGACTTATTTGATCAATTCCAATGTGCCACTGTGTTTTCCAACATAGATTTAAGGTCGGGGTATTACCAACTGAAGGTTAAAGAGATGGATGTACCCAAAACAACTTTTAGAACTTGTTATGATCACTATGAGTTTTTGGTCATGTCATTCGGATTAACGAATACACCAACACTCATGGATCTCATGAACTGCGTGTTTTAACCTTTCCTTGACCTATTTATCTTAGTCTTTATTGATGATATTTTCATATACTCAAAATTTGAAACGAAGCACAACGAACACTTGAGGATTATTTTACAAATTCTATGGGAAAAGAAACTTTTCAAAAAGTTTAACAAGTGCAAATTTTGGCTTAAGAAAATCATGTTCCTACGTCACATTATATTTGCTGATGGAATCCAAGTAGATCTGAAGAAGATAGAAACAATCCTAGAATGGAAGCAACCAAAGAATGTCTTGGAAATTTAGAGTTTTCTAGGCTTAGCATGATACTAAAAAGGCTGGTTGAAGGTTTTTCGTTAGTAGTCACCCCCTTAACTAAGTTACTGAGGAAAGACACGCCCTTTAAGTGGATCGAGGAATAACAAAATAGTTTCGAGAACTTAAAATCGATTTTAACTCAAGCTCCTATCTTGATCCAACCTAAATAAGAAAAAGTATATGTTATTTATACTGATGCATCACATGTGGGACTCAGTTGTGTTTTAATGTAAGTTGGTAGTCATTTATGTTTCAAGGAAACTCAAAACCCATGAGCGCAACTAGCCTACACATGACCTAAAGTAAGCAGCGGTGGTCTTCGGACTTAAAATTTGAAGGCATTATCTTTATGGAGAAAAGTGCACAATTTACACAAATAAAAAAAGTTTAAAGTATCTCATAACTTAAAAAGGGCTTAACCTAATCTAAAGGAGATTGATTGAGCTACTCGAAGACTACAATTGCACAATTGAATACCATCTAAAGAAAGTAGACGTTTTAGTAGATGCCCTAAGCAGGAAGGTAAAAACGGAACTAAGAGCAATGTTCACAAGATTGAGCCTTTACAATGACAGGCGCATCCTAGCCGAGTTACAAGTGAAACCAACATAAGAGAAAAAAATAAAAACCAAACAACCCTTGGATATTAAGTTGTTGCCATACCTAAAAAGGGTGGAAGATGATCAATTAATTAAAATTAAG
The DNA here is from genome assembly GCF_025698485.1 of Gossypium arboreum. Lineage (NCBI taxonomy): Eukaryota > Viridiplantae > Streptophyta > Magnoliopsida > Malvales > Malvaceae > Gossypium > Gossypium arboreum. Next base: position 104,051,676 of record NC_069080.1, read on the forward strand.
TGAAAAGTAATTTTTTAACAATTAAGACGATCAATTAACTTTTCAATCAATGAATATTTTCAATTATAAAAATATTACTTAATTAATGAATTTTTAACATTTTTAAACAGATAATCAATTAACTAAAATTATGTGAAAAATAATTTAAAATCACAACAATAAACTTATTTACTCTTAACAACTTATCACAATACCCTATTTATTCCTAGTGGGCTCTCAAACGAGTTGGTTTTATTATATCTAGATATATAGATATTCATAAACCATAACCTTACAATAAGATAATTATATTACATGTCCTTGGAATAATATTAGGTCCTCAGATTTAGATAAGATCTAAAATTTAGTCATTATATTTAAATAGTTGAAAGTGAAATTCTTTTAATTTTTATGTAAAATTTCAATCCAATCATTCATATTATTAGCATTTTTCATCAAAACTTGCCAACACGGCATGCTAATTAAATTGCCCTCTTATAACATTGCACATGATTGACAAAAAATTAAAAATGTTAAGTTGACAAGTCTTGACAGAAATTACAAACAATGATAATGATTAGATTAAAATCTTTAAATTGACAAAGCAAGAGTCTTAAAATTTTAACTTTTAAAATACAGTAACTAAATCTCAAATTCTGGATAAATATAGGGAATACAAGCATATCTTAACCTCAATATTATTATATAACCTTATTTTGCGAGGGAAAGACTCTCTACATGCAAATATGGAATTTATTCTTCATAAATTAAAGCCAATATACATACATCCCTCGTCATGTAGAAGTAATATCTTTTGAAGTTTTAGAGAACAATTTAAATGTTAAACCTGAGTTATCCAATTTCTCTTGAATAAGTTTCTCTAGACGATCAACCATGGAGGGTGTGAGATAATTGCTCCAATCTCCCGTTTTTGCTTTTCTAAAGAAAGCTTCCCGTGGAATCACAAAAGTCTTTGTTTTCCCTGAGAAAGTTTCTTGTGGATACCCAAAAGTTTGCGCGCCCTTCTTATTCACTTCCAAGTCTTTCATGTTCTCAAAGCTGCAATTTTTCGCTATTTCTTCAACAACTCCTTGTTTCTCTTCTTCCTCAGTGAAAGGAACCCCCAAAAACATTGCCAACTTTTTTAGGTGAGAATTGATGTCTTCCTTGAGATCTTCATACTGTAAAAACAATATTTTGCTCGATTTTTCTTGGCTTGCCCTCCAATACCCTAGCACATGATCGAAAAATGGTCCAAATTCATTGATTCCTTGGCAGAACATCTCAAAAGCTTCATCTAGTGATACTGGCTCAAAGCCTTCGCCTCGAAGCCTGGAAAAGAAAGACCAAAAAGAAATGAGCGTGTCCATGGGGTTTCTACATAAGTAAACAATCTTACAGTTGGAATCTTTAATGGAAGTTGGCAAAGAAGCATAAGGCAAGTGGATAGAAAAAAGTCTTGGCTGATAAAGAGTACAATTTTCGAGATCAGGACAAGTATCGTTCAAATAAAAGTCATAATCAATGAAGCGAACCAGAGAGTGAGGGTTATAGGTGAGCAAGGGATTGTTTTCCCTTGCGAACTGACTGCGGTACAAAGTGGCGAAAGTCAAAGCTTTAAGCCAAGTAGTGCCACATTTTGGCAAAGTGGCGATGAGAATATCAGAATCAAATGCTTGGAAATGTTTCTGACAAGAAATCACTGCTTTTAAAACAATTGATGGGCACCAGAAACCTTGGAAGAAGTAAAGATTCATTCCTGTGAAGCTTTTATCTTTAGGGAGGGTTTGCACCAGTTGTTGGAATTCATCATCCCAAGACTCCTCAACATCATGGGATGTGGAAACCATGCTGGAGTTGCACATATCTGTTTTCTCCATGGTGAAACAAGCAGCTGGTCGAGAAAGGGATAAGAAAAACAACATTCAAAACTAGTTTTCTGTTATATATAGCAAGTTTTGTGGAGCAGAACAAAAAGAGACCATATCAAATATTTTATGTTTTAATCATTTATTTTAGGGTAAACGTCCCAATTTTCAAAAGTTTTTATTATACGCATCCGAAAAAATAGGTACACGTGTTGGATTAGTTTAGTCACTCCGATTAAAATGGTAAACAGGGATCTAACCTGAAATTATTTGATTTTTCACGTATTTAAATAAAATAAAAATGTTGATTTTAGTTCCAATCTTTTTATACAAACGAGGTTTACCTCTCACCTTAACAAATTGAGAACAACAACCATATCCTCTGTGAAAAATTCACAGTAAATTCCAATGTCCTTAGGGCATAAATAACATGCTTTGCTTCCTTAACTAGTAATAATTGTAGCATATAATAGTTAGGGTTTTCATTGTTCTTATGCAAATATTAGAGGCATGGGGGAATTAGCAACCATTCAAAGCACTTAACAACAGTCTCCAGAAAAAATAACCCATGCCTAAAACTTAAATCCTCAAAGATATAAAAAATCCTGAAATTTGTATAAAAATTCTAGCTTTACTATTACAGCTATTACAAAAAAAAAAAAAGAGAAAAAGCATAGATTTTAAAAGAAAATTATTTGTAAATCATCTTGAAGTGAAGAGGCGAATAGTAGATTTAAAATTTTCAACATTATCTTTAATATTTTCAATTTTTTTCTTCTTTTTGAATTTGATGTTTCCATGATTTTTTTTTTCGATCTTTTGTCACCTCTACTACCAAGAGTCAGCATCGACGGTGACGCATTGCTCTAATCAACGAAGCAGATGAAAGAGGAGGCCATTTTTCATAGATGATGTGGTTGTAATTCCTGATTTGTTAAGAAGAGGGTTAAACCTCACTTATATTAAAGGATTAAAGATTAAAATGGTAAATTTTTTATTTTTATTTTTAAATTGTGTGAAAAATAAAAATTTTAAAAATAATTTCATATATATTGTCATTTACAATTTAAACGGAAGTAGTTAAAATAATCAAAACTTTTTTTTTATTACCTTAAATAAAAGGTTTAAAATTGGGTCATCATCTCCTTTATTTTATATTATCAAATGGGAGATGCAATCAAAATTTAATGCTGTGGGATACGGAAGATCTTGCACCACTGTAATTATCTTCATCTTTAGCCGAAAACGTTGCATTATTAAATTTTAATGCTGAAATTATCTTCATCTTTAGCCAAAAGGTTGCATTATTAAATTCATTTGTGCAATGATTGTGATATTATTTGTTTAATAAAATTTGTTTTTATATTTTTAACTTTTAGATATTGACCTTAATTATTAATTAAAGTGTTTTAGTTAATTAATAAAATTTGTTTTTATATTTTTAACTTTTAGATATTGACCTTAATTATTAATTAAAGTGTTTTAGTTTATCATTCAAGTTTAAAAAAAATTATTTTTGTCACTAATGCTAACCTACCCGCATTTAATATTTGGATTATTATTCTATTAAATCAATAATAGTGTGTAAAGTGTTTTTTTTTATAAAAAGGAAAAAAATATTATAAACAAGTAAATGTGATGTATTGGAAGAAGGTGAAGAGAAAGACTAGAGTAAATCTAGTAACACTGAACATAACAGCAGGTGGTGGTTGGTAGAGTATAGAAAGGAAAATCTGATTGATGATAAAGCTAAACAATATAACAATAAGTTGAGAGGATTTTAGATAGAGCTCGAGAGTCAAATTTCTAAAATATCCAAAGGTCTCTTCACTAGTTGTGGAGGACTCCTCTTTATAGATTTTAAAAAAAAATGAAGTTACAAAGTTGGATAATTAATATACACAACCAATTCAAGCATCACACGAAATACAAACTAATATATATATATATATATATATATATATATAAATGCAAGATTATATATATCCTTTTAACTTGCAAATCATTATGGCTTATGTATTATTATAGCATCTTTGCTAAAATAACAATGGGTAACGATGTAATGACTAAATTGTTATCAAACGATAATGTCTATGACTTTTATGTAGCACTTGAAAGATAAATGATCAAAACGTAAATTTAAACAAATATAAGAAATCTTTACACTAAATTTTAAAATTTTGATGAATAAATTAAAACATTAAGATGCATTGTTTAAAATATTTGATATCTATTTTCACCAAATTAAATTTAAATATTTATCATAGATTTCATCGATATATTAAAAAAAAAAACAAAGCATGAAAATTAATCAATGTCAAAAACATTTATAATCATTTTAGAGACTAATTTATCTATAAAGGCCCATTTCCAAGTATATTTACGAGAATGGGCCAATTTCTGTATTATTTACCGGAAATGACCGATTTTGGTAAAATGCGTTCATGTAGGAGCATTTTAGGGTGAAATTTCAGCAAAACATGTCCCGAAGAGAGCAATTTTGCCATGTCAGCACAAAAAATTAATCATGAAAATTAATCAATGTACAAAAAATTTATAATCATTTTACAGATGACCAAATCGTAAACTTTCAAAGTTAAATAAGCTATATAAAATTTCTGAAAAACTAAATGACTAAAAGGGTAATTTAATTTTGATATTTTAATAAAACTCATTATGATATTTTTGCAGTGATGTCAATCAATCATTATGACTATGACAATAACTTTAAATTTGATACTTAAATTGATTATTTCGATGATTTGATGGTGAAATCAATTTTGGTACAGAGTAAAGTGATCATACAGGTCATTTACCCTTTGTTGTCAATTATCATATACTGCAAACATATTAATGGCTTACCACCATTATTATTCACAATGAATTATCATTATATAATCATTGATTTCTAAATTAAAACCATTATCAATTTTGCTATTATATTTTCAATTAATTGATACATATAAAAGAAATTGAACGAGTAAGTTTATCCTAAGATTTGAAATCATAGAACTAACTTGCCAAATTGATATAATTGTAAACCAAAATTGATGTTACAATAATGCTAACATTTGTAAATGTGTAAAAATTATGCAAAATTTTACATCTTATGATTAGTTTATAACTATTGTATTGTTTATCATAATTTATTAATTTGTTATAAATTGTTAACTACTATGTATAATTAATATGTCCCTGCCGTCTTCTTAATTATTATTTATTAATTTCAAACTCTTGCTGATCGAGTCTTAATTCAATTGGTATAGGCATTGTTACCAATATAGGAGGAAATAGGTTCGAGTGTACTGAAGTACATTGTCCTCCTATTTATAAGTTTGAGAGATTATGTCAAAAAAAAAGAAAGATACGAAACTAATATTGGACTGGATAGTAAAATGTTCAACAGAAACTAAACAGATCCTAAGGGTGGCCTAAAAAAAAATAGAAACGGACCCAACCAATAAAACAAAAAAAAAAACCGAACAAACAAAACCTATCCAGTCAAAAGTGGTAACTGACATCATCATCAACCGCATTTATCGCCCATTACTATTCTTCCAACTTGTAACACCTCTAACCTGAATTCGTCGCCGGAACAGAGTTAAGGAGCATTACTAGAGTTTACAAGTCAAATAGATAGCAAATGTAAACATTTCATATCATATAGCATTCATGTCAAAAACCAATCAAAATTATACATATTGCCCCTTATACAAGTCCTCGAGGCCCAAAATGTGCATTAGAAACAAGTCAGGAATAAATCGAATACTCAAGAAATTTTTTGAAAAACATTGAAATTTTTCAAAGCTGTGGGGGTCACACGGCGGTGTGGCCAGGTCGTATGACTCACACGGCCAAGAGATACGTTCATGTCTTAGACTGTGTGGACATTCGAAATAGGGACACACAACCGTGTCCCAGCCGATGTCCGTACCCTTGTAACTCCTTGACTTGGGCCACATGGCCAAGCCACACACCCGTGAGCTAGGTCGTGTGAGCATACTGACTTGCGCAATTTAAAAGATACAAGGGACACATAGCCATTTCACCTGGCTGTGTGTCACATACGGCTGAGACACACACCCGTGTCTCTACCCGTGTGGACGAAAATAGGCCATTTTCCAAGCCATATTTCTCACCCAATTTGTTACCAACCTAAACACAACAATTTGCACATCAACAAGCCATAACAGGCATTCAAAACAAGCCAAAATCACGTCTTAAACATGAAATATCACCAGTTACAACCAATACGCCCTTAGACACCTCAAATGACAACTTAAAGACATGTCAACAAGTATTTCAACTTACCTAAGTGACCAAATCCATAAATGCATATTCAAACCACATTTTACTTTCTTTCATTCTACCATATCAATCACACATCAAACATGATAAGGTCACTTTTATATATACATCAAAATATACCAAACACAAGCCATATAAGTGGCTAAACTCAACAAAACAATTATATGCCAACATTGGCCAAATTAACCTATACATGCCAATATAACCGGAATTAATTTACCGAAAGTACCAAAAAGACCAATGGATAGTGTGAAATAGCTTCGACTAGCATCCAACTCGTACAAGTTTCCGAATTACTATAAAACATGGAAAATAACACAGAGTAAAAGCCTAAACACATGATTTAGCTTAGTAAGTTCGTATAATGCAGAATTTAACTTAACATATATCCATAAAATAGGTAAGTAAAAAAAAACATATCTCAACCAATTTGACCAAAAGCCTAAACACATGAATACCAACATATTAGCCATGAAAATCACTTATAAGATCCAACACACATGGTTGAATTCATCAAATAATCATATTTCATGTAAATACTAGTAATAGTTCATATCGAACTCATATAATCTCATAATAGAACTATGCCCATTGAACCATTTAGAATATCATTGGATACACTGGTAGTACACACGAAGTGTACTTAACTGTAATCCGTCAATTCATGTACATGTATGCTCATACGAATTGTAAACGGTAAGCTCCTCTGAGCTAAATAATAGGAAGCTCATGTGAGCTGAGTATTGGGAATCTCATAAGAGCTGAAATTGGTAACCCTAATGACATGTCATTTGTATCCTACGGATTCCTAAGGTTCAAACGGCGCTCGGTAATTGTCGAATATACAACCGGTATTTATTCATGGCAATTATACAATTCACAAACAAATAATTCAATTTAAAACATATAAATGTACAATTTAATTACACGGACTTACCGACAAGTGCACGTAGATACGAAGGCGACTAATCAGATATTTTCTCTTTGCCTCGATCTAACTCTGTATGAGATCTGACAAGATCTATATGAATGAATTTAACTCATTTCAATATAATTCTCATCCATTTTAATCTAACATGGAATTTTGGCAAAATTACCATTTCACCCTACACTTTCAATTCCTTTGTAATTTAGTCCCTAGACTCGAAAAATGAAATTCATACAATTTAATCCTTACTCAAGCCTAAATTTATCATTTTTTTCAATTTAATCCCTAATTAATAATTTCATCAAAATTCTCTTTACAAAAGTTGTTTATCTAACAACCATTCATTTTCTATCATCAAAATTCAAAATTCAAGCATGTTCATCAATGGAAAAACCCTAATACTTTAATAGTTTTGCAAATTAATTCGCGAACTAGCTAGATTAAGCTACTACGATCTCAAAAACATAGAAATCATAAAAAAATGGAATAAAGATTCATACCTAATTGAGTAAAATAAGCTTGCCCAAATTCAAGCTTCCATGGCTAGGTTTTCTTCTTCTTATTTTTTCTTATTATTTTGGTGGATGATGATGATAATAGATTATTTTATTTTGTTTATTATAAATTTAATCACTAATTTCCAAAATTAACCCTAATAATTCATTCAATTTTATTTATTATAACTTTAATCACTAATTTCTAAAATTAACCTTAATATTTCATTCAATTTCCAATGATGACTATTCATACTTAACCACTAAACATTTTAATGGCCTATTTACTATATAATGACCTCCAATTTAAAATTCTATAGCTATTTAATACCTTTAGCTATTAGAACATAACCTTTGCACTTAATGCAATTTAATCATTTTTTTTTATCAAATTAGGCATGTAAACGGTAAAATTTCTTAATGAAATTTTTATACGATATTTCTATCATATTGTAGACCATAAAATAATATTAAACTAAATTTTCTAACTTCGAATTTGTGGTCCCGAAACTACTGCTCCAATTTCACTGAAAAAGGGCGGTTAAACAACTACCCAAAAGTAGTAGTTTCCAAAAAAAAAACAAAAAAAAACCAAAGGCTCTTCTCTTCTACCTATCTTCTTCCAGGGAAATCTTCCATGCAACAAATTCAATCCGAGTTCCATTGCCTTCTCAAAGATTAGAATAGCACAATCAAGGTAAAAATCCTCCCCTTTCTTTAGACTCATCATAGCTAGGCAATGAGCAAGTGAGTTTGTTGTTTTAGGAGTATAATGAAATACTATTCTCTAAAAATGGCCTATGTATTGGTGAATATCTCTAATAATGGCCTCAATTATCGATTTATCCGTGTTTATTAACATAAATTTATTGATTGTTGTTAACGAGTCACTTTCAATTATCACAGACTCAAGACCCAGGTGAACCCCTAACAAGTAGCTTGAAAGCATGCTTGAGCCTCCACTACAAACGGAGAAGAAACTGTTGTATGTAAGACCGCCTTCTAAGCCAAAATTTCACCAAAGGAGTTCCTAGCCACCACCCCAGATCTAGATCTAGCCTGATGTAAATCAAAAGCTCCATCGAAGTTAATCTTGATCTTTGGTTCACTTGGGGGTCTCCACTTCTTTTGTCCACCAGATTTGGTAAGTTTCGTTACTTCTAACCCATCCATTTTGCACATATACTTAGTTATCCAATTCGAGATTTCTATGCCTGATAATTTCTTCCCTTCATACACTAGTTGATTTTGATTTGTCCAGACTACCCATAGACCATAACAGAATAGCTTGCATTGCTCACTGGTCCTATTTTAAAAAACCTAAGTAATCCATTCCCAGCAATTTAGATTTGTATTAGTTAAAATCCAGGACAAGTTTATGCTAACCCAAGTCTCAATTGTTGTAGGGCACTCTCGAAAGATATAATTGGTGTTTTCCACTACTCCTTGACTCCTCGACATAATACATCCACTGTCATTTTTCTGTGACTTAGATTAGTAAGTGTAAGCATATAGTTCCAAGATATCCTCCATATTGTAGTCTTTATTTTCGGAGGAAGTTGTAAGTTCCATATTTTTTGTAGAATCCACTAGGATCAGTTTGTATAAAATTATTAATAGGAAGTAGAGTACCTGCTTGTAATAGTTAGTAGGTACTTCTCACTGAAAACTATCCAGAAGGCTTGCCACACCACACTTGCATGTCTTCGTGAGTTGCCCTTGCCAATGGCATTTGTAGAATTGGATTTTTCAACATTCGTTGGAAAGGTACTATAGATGAGATCCACTTTCCACTCTCTAGAATATGCGTCAATTAGATCCGAAACAAATCTAACCCCATCATTATTAATGACAATTTTTAATCTGTACCCTGCAGCCTTTGATAACTACGAATCTTCCCTAATAGAAATTTTCACTCAAACCAACCCTTCAGCATAACCTCTTTTATAATAGTCTTCACGTTGCCCACATGCTCTTCTAGGTATACGAAGGTAGAGTCTTTAACCTTGTATTTAAGAATCTGTAGACGGGAAATATTTTTCTTTTAAAACACGGGCTAAAAGAGGATTTGGATAATTAATTCGGTGTCAACCTTGCTTCACTAATAACACAATATTGAATTGAGCAAGATTTCGAAAACCCATACCCCTATTTTCTTTGAATACATATAATGATCCCAACTGCACCAATGTATACCTTTCCTACCATGACCTTTCTGCCACCAAAACTTAGCCATAATACTTTCCAATTCATCACAAAAGGTCTCTAGCAGTAAAAATCACACTATTGAGTATGTAGGGATAGCTTGAAGGACAACCTTAATAAAGACCTCCTTGCCTTCTTAAGATAAAAACCGCATATTATAGCTTTTAATCCTCTTTTTAAGTCTATTATTATGAATTTGAAAGGATATCTTTTTATTTCTCCCTACTATGTTAGGTAACCCAAGGTACCTTTCATGATCATTCGAATATCTTACTCTAAAATGCCAGAGACTAGTCTTCTATCCCCTTTAGAAGTGTTGGAGTTGTAAAAATGATTTTCAAACAAGTCATAATTGCTCCAGGTCAAAAAGTATCAATACCGTTTGGCCAAGTATAGATAATTTTGGAAATATCGATACCCTTAGAAAAATCGAGACCAAAAAGGCATTTTATTTTTAAAAACCCTAAAAATTATCGATACCATGTTTTTAGTATTGATACTTTTTGAAAATAATCGATACATTTATTAAAAATGATACCAAAATTGAATTTTATTTCTCATAAACCATACGAAGTATCAATTCAGTATCGATACCTATTTGAGGAAGTATCGATAAAATATTTTTTAAGTATTGATTTTTTCATTCCAATAATCACTGAATTAGCATTTATGAAAAAAAAATTGATACCCTTTTTTGAGGAATCGATACTTGAAGTTACAAGTGAAATAAATACTCTAGTTTTACAACCCCAATGGCCATATTAACTTCACCAACAACCTCAACAGTTGGAAATCTATTAGGGGGCATAAATACCATCTTTCAGAGTCCTACAACATCCAAGAAAGCACTTTCAAGCAAAAATCATCAATCAAACAACCTTAGAGCTGAAATTTTCATATTCATCTTACATATACTTTTGAGCTTATCTCTATTCTTTTGCTCAAGTGTATCTAATTGTATTTGTGCTTCAATTTGCAAACAATTATATTTTGTAAGGATTGTTTCTTTGTTTGCTCATTTGTATCTCTTTAAGAGAGTTTGAACCTTAAGATTTAAGGTAGAAATGTTAAGGAGTTGTAAAGTTAAACCTTGTCCTCAAAGGTTGAACAAATTAGTAAATTTGGGAAAATCCTTAGTGGTGGAAAGCTAAGGTAATGGAGTAGGCAATTTGGGCTGAACCACTCTAAATTCTTTGTGTTCTTTGTTTCATTCTTGCCTTTGCCTTCACCAAATTTTTTAAAGGCCAATTTACCCCTCCTCTTGGCATTTTATGTTTGCTTTATCGAGCTATCAATTGATACTAGAGCTAGAACACTAGAAACGACTTTACCATCAAGAGAGAAGATCCTTAAGGTATTCAAGTTAGAAGCTTCAAGTCAAGAAATTTCCTTTTTGGCATCAGAGAAAAATTCCACTATATTGGAAGAAGGGCATTCCACCATGAGGGCTCCACTATTCGATGACACCAACTACTCATATTGGAGAACAAGAATGAAGCTATTCATCCAAGCCAACGACTATAAAGTTTGGAGGATAGTTACTAATAGACCATCCATTCCAATTAAAAGGGTCGAAGGTATTGTCCCAAAGGAAGAGAGTGAATGGGATGAAAATGATATCAAGAAGGTGCAATTAAATGTAAAGGCTATACACACTCTGTTTTGTTCTTTTGGTCCAAATGAGTACAATAGATTCTCATTGTGTGACAATGCAAAAGAAATATGGGATAAACTTGAAGTCACCCATGAAGGGACAAGTAGAGTTAAGGAGTCCAAGGTAAGTCTTCTCACCCTTGATTATGAATTGTTTAAGGCAAACTGGAAGAAGGAATCAAGGAGATGCCTGATCACTTCACTCATATCATTAATGGTCCCAAAGCTTGGGAAGACACGTCTTAACAAGGAGATGTTAAAGAAGACGTTGAATAGTCTCCCAACATCTTGGTAACTTAAAATGACAACAATAGAAGAGTCAAAGGATCTCAATTCACTCTCCCTTGAGGAGATCATTGGTTCCTTGTTGACGTATGAAATAAAGATCAACTATAACACAAAGGGAATCAAAGAAATTCTAAAGAAAAGGGGAGTTGTAATCAAATCAACAACTTGTAAGAAGGATGAAGACTCTAGCAATAATGATGAAGATGAAAAAATGGCAATGTTTAAAAAAGATTCAAGAGGTTCATAAGGTCCAACAAAGGAAGACAATTCCAAAAGAATGAAGGACTTAAGAATGAATCCATTAAAGAGAAGGGCCCTATCATATGCTATGAATGCAAGAAACTGGGACACATCAAGTTTGAGTGTCCTCAATGGAAGAAAAGAGGGTCAAGCAAACAAAAGCTTAAGCCTCATGTTGCTACTTGGAGTGATGACGATTCATCAGACAATGAAGATCAAGAAGTAGCCAATCTTTGCCTTATGGCTATAGATGATATTAAGGTAACTTCTAGATATTAAGGTAACTTCTAACTCATCAACTTTAAATGAGTATTATTTTGATGAGTTGCAAGATGCCTATGATGAACTGGGTTTGAAATTTGAAGTCATGATGTCCAAACACAAGAAAAATATTTCAAAATTGAGAAATGAAAATGACTTACTTTTTAAAACCAATTATGAATTTGAAGAGAAATTAAATAAAATGCAATAAATTATTAATGACTCTGAAAAGAAAAATTTTGACTTGCATAATTTACTTTCAAGAGTCTATGAGGATCATCAAAAGCAACTTGAGTTGCTTAAAAGTGACAAAGCTCACTCTAACAATGTTTTCAAAAAAAAAAGAGAAAATTTAAAACAAAGCTTTGTTAAAAATATCTTTAATTTCTATAAACATAGAGGTCCTCAAAATTTTTACAAGAGAAAAATCATTAAAAGTATATGGGTCTCTAAAAGACTGATAACTGCTCAAGACAGGAGCTTGATTTCAAAATGGATACCTAAAAGGATTAAAATTATAGAAACTAATGCTTATGGACCCAAAAGAATTTGGGTACCAAAAATTAAATTTTAATTCTATGTTTTTAGGAAAATTAGCATTGTTTTGAGGTGGGTTATTCAAAGAAAAACTCATGGTACCTCAATAGTGGATGCTCAAGACACATGACCAGTGACAAGAGTCACTATATCGATTTGAAGCCAAAAAGTGGAAGAGAAAGTACATTTTGTGAAAACTCTACAAAACAAATTGAAGGAATAAATTATATTGGTAAAAACTCTTCTATCATTATTGAAGATGTCTTGTATGCCAACGGTCTTAAGCATAATCTTCTAAGTATTAGTCAATTATGTGATAAATGTTTCAATGTCATATTTTAGTCTAAAGGTTGTAAAGTTATTGACATTGCTTTTAATAAGATTATGCTTGTAGGACATAGGACAGAAAATATATATATAGTGCATTTAGATGATATGCATAACTCTAACGTATGCCTTATTACTAAAAATAAGAATAGCTATTTGTTATGGCATCGAAAACTAGGACATGCTAGCATGAGCATATTGCATAAATTAGTTAAAAATGACATAATAAGAGGATTACCTAAAGTTTACTTTGATGTGAATAATATTTGTGATGCATGTATTAAGGGTAAACATAAAAGAGTTTCTTTTAAAAATAATGTATCAACTAGTAGAGTTGTTCCACTAGTTTACATAGACTTGTTTGGTCCAATTAGGACATCTAGCTTGGGTGGAAAACAATATGCTCTTGTGCTTTTTAATGATTATTCTAGATTTATTTGAGTTCTTTTGAAGCTTTAGAAAAATTCATCACATTTTCAAAAATAAACCAAAATGAAAAATGTTACTCTATCACTAGTATTAGAAGTGGCCATGGAATCGAATTTCCAAATCTTGGCTTTGAAAAATTTTGCAACTCAAATGGAAGTAGCTATAATTTTTCTACACCTAAACACCCTCAACAAAATGGAGTTGTTGAGAGGAAAAATAGATCTTTGGAGGAAATGGCTAGAACCATACTTTGTGAAAATAATTTATCAAAATACTTTTGGGCGGAAGTCATAAACATCGCTTGCTATGTGGTTAATAGAGTGATTATTAGGCCTATTTTAAAGAAAACTCCATATTGACTTTTCAAAAACAAAAAGCCTAACATTAGCTATTTTCATCCTTTTGGATGCAAATGTTTTGTTTTAAATGATCGAAAAGATAATCTTGATAAATTTGATGCAAAAAGTGATGAATGAATTTTTCTTGGTTATTTTTTAAATTCTAAAGCTTATCAAGCCTTTAATAAAATAACTTTAGTAGTAGAAAAGTCTATACATGTTATTTTTCATAACTCTAATCCTCTTTATAGAAAGGATTTTTGTGTTAATAATGATGATGTAGGATTTTTCAATAAAGAGGATCAATCATTAAATGAAAAAAATTCAAGAACAAAAACAAGATGCTCTAGAAGAACTTTCAATTGAGGAAAGGGAAGTCACTCATCCAAGAAAGTTCAACTATGTGAATGATGGTATGATTTTGGGAGATCCATCCCAAGGGGTAATTACTAGATCTTCTCTTAGAAATACTTGTAAGTATGTTGCATTTATCTCATGCATTGATCCTAAAAATATCAAAGAAGCATTAAATGATCAATATTGGATATTGGCTATTCAAGAAGAGTTAAATCAATTGAAGAGAAGTGAAGTATAGACCCTAGTTGATAGACCTAGTGATAAATCTACTATAGGTACTAAATGAGTTTTTAGGAACAAACTAGATGAGAGTGGTAACATAGTGAGGAACAAGGCTAGACTTATTGCTCAAATTTACACTAAGAGGAAGGAATAAACTATGATGGAACATATGCTCCCATAGCTAAGATGGAAGCCATTAGAATGCTCTTAGCTTTTGCATGCTTTAATAATTTTAAATTATATCAAATGGATGTAAAAAGTACTTTTCTAAATGGATTTATAAATGAAGAAGTGTATGTTGAACAACCATTCGGTTTTGAAGATTCAAAATTTCCAAACCATTTTTTGAAACTTTCAAAAGTATTATATGGTTTGAAATAAGCTCTTAGAGCTTGGTATGAAATATTATCAAATTTTCTTATTGAAAAAGATTTTTGTAAAGGGAAGGTTGACACAACACCTTTTATTAAAAGAAAAGATAAAGATTTATTAGTAGTTCAAATCTATGTTGATGATATTATTTTTGGTTCTACTAATGAATTCTTTATCAAGAAATTTCTAAGCTAATGTAAGGTGAGTTTAAGATGAGCATAATGGGAGAACTAAATTTCTTCTTAGGTTTCCAAATC
Source organism: Gossypium arboreum (assembly GCF_025698485.1). Classification (NCBI taxonomy): domain Eukaryota; kingdom Viridiplantae; phylum Streptophyta; class Magnoliopsida; order Malvales; family Malvaceae; genus Gossypium; species Gossypium arboreum. The sequence goes on from NC_069080.1 coordinate 104,066,739, forward strand.
AAGCAAAGAAAGGATGGTGTCTTCACCAATCAAGCTAAGTACATAAGGGACATACTTAAAAAGTTTGGGATGGACACTCTCAAACCACAAGCTACTCTAATGAGTTCTTCTACAAAGCTTGATAAAGATGAGGAAGGTAAATGTGTTGATTTAAAAATATATAGGTTAATGATTGGTTCTTTGCTTTATCTTATCGCAAGTAGACCCGACATTATGTTTAGTGTATGCTTGTATGCTAGATATCAATCTTGTCCTAAGGAATCACATTTACAAACCCTTAAGAGAATATTTAGATACCTTACAGATACTCCAAATTTAGGTCTTTGGTGCTCTAGAGACTCATTCTTTAGCTTGCATGCTTATTCAGATACGAATTTTGGAGGTTGCAAATTAGATAGGAAAAGCACCTTCGGTACTTGTCAATTTTTAGGCAGCATGCTAATTTCATGGTTTTCAAAGAAACAAAATAGTGTTACATTATCCACCACCGAAATGAAATATATTTCTGTTGGTAGTTGTTGTACTCAAATTTTATGGATGAAACAACAACTTAAGGACTATAGGATTGATATAGATATCGTTCCTATAAAGTGTGATAATACTAGTGCAATTTGTCACTAAAAATCCCATCCAACATTCTAGAATTAGACACATTGAAATTAGACATCATTTCATTAGAGATCATGTCCAAAAGGGTGAAATATTTCTAGAATATATAGACACCTTAGACCAATTAGCTGACATTTTCACAAAACCATTAGACAAAGAAAGATTTTGGACACTTAGGGGAGAACTAGGTTTAATGCATTGACTTTGTGTTACAATCTTCTTGTATTTTTTTTTATTTTATTACAAAAAGCTTATTGAGAATGGATTTCATGGCTTTTATACGCAAAAAGGTAAGGGGAGTTTCATATGAAAAACTGTTCTATTTTAATTTCATTTCCTATTACATTTTAGAGAAATGGTATTAACTTAGTCATTTTTTTAACATATTTTTGCTTTATGCATTTCATGCATTTTACTCACACTACATATCTTTATGCATATGAAATGTTTAGGAACAGCTTTGAAGTTATTTTAGGACCCTTAGAAAACAATACAACCTAAAAAATCTCATTTTTGCTGTTTTACTGCATTTGGAAAACAAAATGGTAATTTGGTATCAATACCAACTTAAAAATATCAATACTTTTATAGAAATATCGATACTCGTAAAAAATTATCGATACCGCTAAGGTTTTAAAGGTACCTACTACTGTTTTAAAACAAAGAACCCTAAAATTATTTTTCCCGCCACCGAAAAACCTATCATCTCCTCTTCAAAATTTTTTCAAGTTTCTACAATTTTTCAACAAATATTGGTATTTTTACATCTTTAAACATCCTTTTCACAAGATTTTCTCATCCTTACTTGAATATTTTTCCTATTTCAACTTTTTTGAGGTAAATTTCTAAAACTTTCAACTTGTTGATTTTGAAAAATGTAGGTTGAAATTATGTTTGTTGATGGTTTATTGGGATTTTTTAAACAATATATAACATGTTTTATTACAGAGGGTCACCTATTCCTACAGAACTTTGTTAAATTTTTTCTCAAACTTAACCCACCAAGTGTTTGACAAAATTCTTCAAAGAGATTTTTGTTTGGTTTTAGTGTTTTTCTAAGTGGTTAATAGTTTACATGGCACCAAAGCAGCGTTCTAGGATAAGTGCATCTTCTTCTAATCCATCTAGTGAGTTGAAGTCATCGTTTAACACATGTTTTCAAGACTCACACACTCGATATATCTTGAACTCATATTTTACGTCAAAATGTGTTTGGGAGGCTAGGAAAATTGATATAGCTATGTTAGAAGCTATTATCTTTGCTTATTTCCCTATTTTACAAAATTAGAGGTGGATGGAATTTTTAAATATTTCTTCGCCAACTTATTTAAATCTTGTTGGAGTTTTCTTTTCAAATGCCAAACTCAGACGTGATGAGTCTGGCAATACCGTTACTGCTATCACCTCATTTTTAATGGGAACTCCTATTTGCCTCACTCTTAAAGATTTTGGTGATTATCTTCACTTACCTTTCAGAGGTTCCTCCGATGAAAAAGGGCATTTTGACCTCTCCCTTTTTATCCAATCTGGACCGGCATCCAAACTCAATCTCCATGATCGTACCCTCCATTTAATTCTTACATGGAACCTAAGACCTATAAAAAAGCATGCCAAGCTTCCAAACATCGATTATTTGCGGCTGGATTGTTTTAAATCCGATAGGCGTCTTGACTTTGCACTTATCTTGTTTAATGACATTACGAAAGCTATTGGAAGAGGGATGAATACAAATGTCACTCTTTCTCATGGTACATATTTGTCATACGTTTTTAGGCAATTAAGCATTAGTACCCATGGAGACACCCTCGTTTCTTCTAATTAACCTGTTAGTTATAAGGCCCTACATCATGTGGGATATCATTTTGATGCCACCACCAACACTTGGATGAAACTTGACCATCTAGCGGATAATGAAGATGGCGACGTTGAATCTGTTTTTGACGATATTCTGGTATCCGAGCCCGTTGCTCCACCAGCTTCTTCTTCACATGCTGATTAACCCTCTTCTGAGGTTAATAGTGCTATCCTCGATGCTATCCATTCCTTGAGTAATGACATTCGAGCTCTTAGGAAAGATGTTAAATCTCGTCTCTCGACTTTAGAGACACAAATGGCATTTCTCTTAGCCTGCTTCCCTTAGACTGCTTCTTTCTCCCCTCATCATGATGATTAGACCAACTCTAGACCATACATTTCATTTTCATAACATTTGCACCTTTATTTTTATGTTTATGCCGATATCTTTTTATTGCACTTTATTGCTTTATTTGTATTTTCAAGATATTTTTTTAGATGCTCATTTAACTTTACCTATCTTTTGATGAGCTAACTTCTTTTCTCCTTAAGCTTTATTTCTCCTTAGTAGGCTCCATCTATTTTAGCGCTGTCCACATTTCTTCTGAATATTTTGATGTTAACCTCAAATTATCCTCCCAATTGATGCATCTTTCAATGCCAGTCAATATATGGTTCAAATCCCCAACTCCATTTGAAGAAAACAACTTATGAAAATAATTTCAAGCTAGCTCCTCTATTTCACCCTCCTCACTAGTTTTCCTCCCATCCTTGTACTCCAAACTCCCTGTAAAATTCCCATTCCTATGTTGAGATGCATGCCTATGAAAAAACTTCGTGTTTTTATCTCCTAATTTTAGCTAATTTACCCGAGCTCTTTGTTCCCAGTACATTTCATCTTTCTCTATTTCAAGATTCACCAATACCTTTGAATCAATAAACTCCACAAGATTTTCATCATCTCTCTCTTCTTGCATCAACTCTTCTAGTTGATTTGTCAGTCTCTAATTGCGTCACAACCACCAAATATAAATTCCTACACTCTAACTTAATGAAATAGTAGTATAGAGCAGTAGGGTTGATCCCACGAGGATTGGAATTCTTAATTTTCCCTTTTTTGGGACCAGATTTCTGAGTCTAGGCAGTTATTGTACCCTCAACCTGTGCGTACAAAGTTGTAAAATAAATAAAATAAACATAATTATGATTGCAAAATAAAATTAAATGAATTAAATTAAATAAATAAATTAAATATATTAAATTTTAGCCTCAGTCACGATACAATTTGAACTGGATCTGATCTTTATAAAATGGATATTCCCTTCCAAACGATAAGTTGGTTATAGCAATCAAGGACTTCTTAACAGCCAACTTTTCCTTATGTAGTCTATTCTAGTATGACCTGCAAATCGACCCTTGTTGAATTTTTAACTACATAACTCATTCCCATAATTTAAGATTTCAGCAGCCTTGGATCTAGAAAGCCTAACTCAAATTAATATACTCAACTGCGTAGCTCATTTAAATATGATCACCTTATATCTTGACGAAATCCAATTAGTTTTTTCCAATTGAACACACCAATTTGTTAGGGAGAATTTAAACTCAGCAGACGAACGTCTCGTTTTCCTAACTATACGCCAAACAACTCTAACCCAAGGTGCACTTTTTGAATTGAAATTGAATTAACTTTAAGGGACGATTATGGCTATCCCATATACCGGAGAGATAACAAATACCATGTTGAAAGATTTTTTAGTGTGGATTCTGATACAACCTTAGCTTGGGAAGTCACTACCGAATCCATTGAGCTGCCAAGAGGGCCTATAACTCTGTCACGAGCTAAGAAATTTCAAAATGCATTAGCAATCTATGTGGATCGAGCTTGGGAAGAGCAAGAAGCTGAATCCAATAGTCATGCTTGGACTAGCCCAATAGGCATCACTTGTAATTTATTGCAAGTTGAATTTGATTTTTAATAAACTCATCTTAGATTAATAAATGAGTTGCTGCATTTTATTCAACTCATATTAGTTTAAATAATTGAGTTATTGAACTTTATTTAAGTTATGCTTCTTTTAAATAATCTAGTTGCTGAAATAATTTAATGATGCATGTGTTTTTAAGTTTTAAGTTCATTTATTTAAGTTAAGTGTTTAATGTGTTTAATATGTTTGTTTTAATATGTTTAATTGCAGGTGTCTTTTTAGTTGGAAACCGTTACATTAAAGGGCTATTACAAATTGATTAGTGTGACATTTCAAGTGAATTTCGGTTACATATAAGAGGGAACATTATTCTTCATTGAAAGGAGCTGTTATCATCAATTAAAAAGAGCATTACACGTTTTTAAATTTGGTAGTAGCCTTTTCCATCTTCCATAACCGATTGTTGATTAAATGATCACTTTATGAGCTAATTTTCCATTTAAGTTGCTGGTGTCCATTCGGTTTACCAATGAGACTTCAAAAGTTTTTCCTAAGCACTCAAGTCCATTGATTCAGCTGAATTGAAGTGTATTGAAAGGTGGAGTTACTTAGTTCAAAATTTCAAGAGTTTTTTAGCTTATTTCAGCTCATTATTAGCTCATTAAGATGATCATATGTGACCATTCGGCTAGGCCTCTTTGGTACTATAAATATGTGTAATTAGCTTACTGAAAACAACCTTCTTTTTTGCTAAATTTTATGCTATATTTGAGATTTGTGAGTTATCCAATTCTCCTTATTCTTTTGGAACTGATCTCACTTACCAAGTATCACTTGTGGCGTTTATCCTTTCCATTGTTAATTGAACTTATCACTTTCGAGTGTGGCGTTCGTATATCTTTAGTTCCTATCACTAATTGATAGTGGGTCAAGGTTTATCCTTTGCTGTTTCCTTAAACCATAAAACACTTAAGAGCCATTTGAGATTTGGGTCAATAATCCAATATTGTTGGTTCTTTTTCGGCCTTTGTAAATTATCTAGTTTCTTTGTTTTAACCACTTTGATATTCTATTTTTAAAACTCATTTCCTTCTTTCTTCAGCCTATTCTTGTTTAAACTTATCTTGTTTTAAAATAAAGAACAACTTACTCAAATTCATGATTGGGCAACAAATACGACTTGAGACATCAATCCAAACGAGTTCGTATCAAATTGGTATCAGAGCTAGCAAATTTGGAGTAAGAATCGACGTTGTCGGCATTTAAGGTATAGTATTTCTTTTCAAAAAATTCAAATTAAAAAAATTTAACCTCCATTCAAATTCAATGAGTGACTATTAAGTCTTTCAAGTAAAAAAAATACAAAAAAAAAATTTGTAAAAAAAATTGTTTAAGTTCTTCATTGTCGAGTTATTCCAAAAATTCTGCTCGCTGCCCAAAAATACCCAATCAACATCCTACCATTCGACCACACTCTATTTTTTTCATTTCTTGTTCCAAGTCTACCCTTAGTCCTACAACACTCTCTACCAAACCCGAACGTTAATCTTGCAAGTCGACCCACAACAACTGCTTTTTAAGTTTAAAATAGTCCCTTAAGAACTTAGAGAGGAGAAAGTGAGCGGAAAAAGGCAAGAGAGTAGTGAGTCTATTCGAGAGTATAAAAGCCAATGTGTGTGATTTCTTTTTGAGTGGATCGAGTGGTTCTTTGTTGTGAGTTCTTAAAAAAAATGTCACGAAGTCCGGAAAGAAATCCAAATGTGGAAGGTGGGTTCCGTCTTGTAAGAAACATTGGATGAGGTGTGCCAGATCTTACCCTTCAAGCAATTATGCGAGAGATGGAGCGGTTATTTGATAAAAAATCAAACCAATCGAAGATCGGTTATATCGAGTCGAGACACGAGAATAATGTGAGGCAACTCTGGAAGGTGAAAGACAAGGGCGTAATGAAGAAAGTGATAATTCATCTGTCCGAAGTGTACGACAACGAGGCTGCCAACGACATCAAGGTTCTAGAGATCGTGACCGTCTAGATGACAATCTTAAAAATATCAAGATGACAATTCCACCATTCCAAGGTAAGAATGATCCTGAAGCCTATTTGGAGTGAGAAAAGAAGATCGAGCTTGTTTTTGAATGCTACAACTATTCGGAGAGTAAAAAGGTAAAGTTCACGACTATTGAGTTTTCTGATTATGCAATTGTATGGTGGGACCAGATTGTAACGAGTCGAAGGCGAAATGGTGAAAGACCTATTTCTACTTGGGGTGAAATGAAATCAATCATACGGAAATGATTTATTCCTTCATATTACCACCGGGATCTTTATCAACGACTCCAAAACTTTACTCAAGGTAATAGAAGTGTTGAAGATTATTATAAAGAGATGGAGATAGCAATGATCGGAGCTGATATCAAAGAGGATCGAGAAGCAACAATGGCGAGGTTCCTTGCGGGATTAAATAGTGACATCGCGAACATAGTTGAATTACAACACTATATTGAAGTGATGAACATGGTCCATATGGCAATTAAAGTTGAGAAACAACTCAAGCGAAAGGGAATTATTCAATCCTATGCCAATCCTTCTACTAATAAATGGAGCCAAGGAGTGAACAAACCCCATGTTTGAACAAAAGAGTCAGTTGTAGCAACTAAATCCAATCAGCCCATTGGTGATTCGAGTCGAAACAAAAAAAAAGCAAGTGCCAAATCGAACGAGAGACAAAAAATGTTTCAAGTGTCAAGGTCGAGGGCACATAGCAAGCTAATGTCTTAATTGACGTATTATGGTGGTAAGGGCCGACAGTGAAATCGAGTCTGAGGAGGAGAATGAAAATGAGTCTGAAGTGCCATCCGATAATGATGAAGAAGAAGTAGAATTACCGGTTGGAGGAGAAATCCTTGTGGTGAAGCGAAGCCTTAGCGTCCAAAGTGTTGAACCTGATCAACAAAGGGAGAACATTTTCCACACCAGATGCCATATCCAAGGCAAGGTATGTAGTTTAATTATTGATGGTGGAAGTTATACTAATGTAGCTAGCAACATGCTAGTGGAAAAGCTAGGTTTGGCCACAACCAAACACCCAACTCCATATAAATTACAATGGTTGAATGATAGAGGAGAGCTTAAAGTAACAAAGCAACCTGTGGTAGCATTTTTCATCGAAAAGTACCAAGATGAAGTCATGTGCGATGTAGTTCCCATGCACGCGAGACATCTCCTTTTGGGGCATCCATGGTAGTTTGATAGACGTGTGATCCATGACGGTTACACAAATTGGTACACATTCAAGCATCGAGGCAAAAATGTTACTTTATCCCCGTTGACTCCAAAACAAGTGTATCACGATCAATTGAAATTGAAAGAAAATGTACAAGAAATAAAGATTGAAAAAGAGAAAGACAAGAAAAATGAAAAAAATAGAAAGGAAAAAGTGTGAGAGAGGAGGTAAAAATACAAGAGGAAGAAGAAAGTCAAAAAGAAAATGAGAGTGGAAAAATGAGTGTATTTGTGAGGGAAAAAGAAATTTGAAAGTCCTTGTTGATGCGTCAGCCCGTGTTTGTACTTATGTACAAAGATTGCTTTTTCGATGCTAACGAACTTGATAACTCTTTACCTTTGTCTGTTGTTTCATTACTTCAGGAATTTGAAGACGTTTTTCCGGAAGAAGTTCCTAGTGGGCTACCTCTTATTTGAGGTATTGAACACCAAATTGATTTCATTCCCGAGGCTACAATTCCAAATCAACCAGCCTACCGAAGCAATCCCGACAATGACAAGTTGCTGATTTAATGGAGAAAGGATACATACGGAAGAGTTTAAGTCCATGCTCGGTGCCTGTTCTGTTGGTACCTAAAAAGGATTGTTCGTGGAGAATGTGCGTAGATTGTTGAGCTATCAACAAAATTACCGTCAAATATCGTCATCCAATCCCTAGACTTGATGATATGTTGGACGAGATTAGTGGTGCAAAATTGTTCTCTAAGATCGATTTGAAAAGCAGTTATCATCAAATTCGCATGCGGGAGGGGGACAAGTGGAAGACTGTGTTCAAAACCAAATACGGTTTTTATGAGTGACTAGTGATGCCATTTGGCCTCACCAATGCCCCAAGTACTTTCATGAGGTTGATGAACCACGTTTTGAGGTCTTTCATTGGTTGTTTTTGTGTAGTTTATTTTGACGATATTTTAGTTTATAGTAAATCTTTATCTGATCATCTTGAACATCTATGTTCTGTTTTGGAAGTTTTACGCAAGGAATGTAATAGCCTAAATTTCCAGTGGTGTCGGAACAATGATTCGAGATCACTAAATTCGAAAAATGAGTAGAAAATATTATTAATTTAGTGAATATAAGTTAGATATGAAGTTAGGAAAATTTTTGAAATAGCGAATAGTGGACTAAAAATAAATATTAAAATAATTATACTAAAAAATGAGGTATCGAGACTTTGAAAATTTTAAACCGAGCTATAAATATTTTATAAATATTTATGGAGTGTTAATAAGTTAGTATTAAAGTTTCGTCAAGAAATTTTAAAGTTCCGATAGTTAATTGAATAAAAAGGACTAAATTGTAACAAATGTAAAATTTTGGAAAATGATTAAATAGCTTAAATGATAAAAGAAAGAGGGTTTAAAAGGCAAATAGACCCAATTTCTATTTGGGCTGGACGGCAAATGCATGAAATCAGCAAGAAAATAAGGAGAATTAAGGGTAAAATTGGAATATTGCAAAATTTACTTAATAAAGCTAGGACTAAAGTGAAATTATCTAGATTCCTCTTTATTTTTCTGCATACTCATCAGTAAAAACACCATATAAGGGTTTCCTTAAGCTGGTTTTTCATATTTTTACTGCAAGTAAGTTCAATTCTTGATTATTTCTTGAAATTTTTGTGTTTTTGTGACTTTTATAACTAGGTCCACTGTTGAATTCATTAGTTTTTGATTCTATGAAAGAAATTGAAAGGTTCTATGAATATGTGCTGGAAGTATATGATGATTTAGCATAGAATTAGAGCTTGAAATTGTTTAGATGCTGATTTTATTGAAAGAATTGAATAGAAAGTGAATGTTTGGGACCTAATAGTGAAAGGGTTTGAAGTTAGGGTTTTATGTAGAAATTCTGAATTTAAATAATTGTGAAATAACTTATAATGTCTAGGTAAAGCATTAATTGGGAAAAATTAGCTTAATTGAGGGGTTAATTGAGTAAGGACTGAATTGTATGAACTGTGAAATTTGAGGCAAAAATCGAAATCAACATTTGCACTAAAACAGTTTTGGACAACAGCAGTAGTCTAACTTTGAAAAATCACCAAAAATTATAGAAATTGAATTAGAGAATGAATAAAATATGAAATTATAACTTATTGAGTCTAGTTTCTTATAGAAGAAATGATGTAAGCAACGGAATTGTAAATCATGAGCTATAATAGATTTTGTGAGGCAATGTCAGAATGATTTCGGGTTCCCCTGTTCTGACTTTTGAAAATCATAAAAAAATGGAGAAAAATAATTATGGGCTTAAATTTATATTTTTAAAATCCTTAATGAGTCTATTTTCAAGAGAAACAAACATGGACATCATCTAAAATCCGTACGATGAGATAATTATTTTTTAGTGAAGAAGGGTCGGAATTGTCAGACAGCAAAATAGGGGTGACTTTAAAGAATAAACTGTACTTGTTGACTAGACCAAAAATTCTGAAAATTTTATGATAAGAAGATATGTGAGTTTAATTTCAGGGAAAATTATCGTATCCTAATTTGGAGTTCTGTAGCTCAAGATAAAAATAATTTAGTGACTATGACATGGATGGATAGTATTGGAATATACATAAGTAAATAATGAAATTATAGATAATATTACTTATAAGTGGGTTATAAGCATTAAGAATGTGAAATAGAGTGAAGACGAAGTCAATAATGATAAGTGAATGATTTACAATGGTAGATCGAGAACCCGAAGCAAGTCGAGGAAAAGAAAAAGTAGTTGGTTAGTCCCTGAACTTTCACAAATTTTGCAAATCGACCCAGGTAAGTTCATATGGTTGAAATTTAATGATTATATGTTAATTTAATGAATTATTTAATGTATGATGAGATATATTTATTGATGAATAGAGAATAAAATAACAACCTGAAAATTGAACAAATGATCAAATTGAGCGGAACGTTGGATTTGAGTACTTCTGATCAGTGACAAGTGATAAGTGGTAGCCTCAGCTACACTTATCTGATCAGTGACAAGTGACAAGTGACAAGTGATAAGTGATAGCTTTAGCTACACTTATCTGATCAGTGACAAGTGATAAGTGAAAAGTGGTAGCTTTAGCTACACTTACCTGATCAGTGACAAGTGACAAGTGATAAATGTGATCAGTGTAAGACCGTGGCAGGACTATGACTTCAAAAAGTGATAAGTGGTCATACACAATACCATAGTTACACTATGGAAAAGTGGAAGTGAAGTACTCAATTTTCCGTAACCGTTCCCTAATTTGGTTAAGAGTGATATGTGACAAATGGGCTCAAAAGAATTAAAGGAAATGGATAAGTGGTAGTGAGTTTATACAAGGGAATTCACCAATGACTGTGGTTAACAAGTGAACTTAATAATTGTGTATATTGTATAAGTGTATAAATATTGGTAAGATTTATGTTTTATGCCTATGAACTTACTAAGCTTCTATAAGCTTACTTGAGTGTATTCAATGTCTCTTGTAGATTGACGTGGAAGTATACGGAGGAAAGGATCAACATAAAGGATCACACTATCTAGATTATCTCCGGTAGCTTTTATGAATTTCCTTTTTGACTTATATGGCATGTATAAGGTTTGATGATTATATAAATGCTAAGACTTGTTTAATGAATATGCATTAAAGTAAAGAATGATGAATATGTTAAATGGTATTATTATAATAGAAGCATAATTTGGTATCAAATTGGTTGAAATGAATTGGTTGGTTGGATTGGTCTCGATTTTAAAATTTGCAGGGAAAGTTAGATATTTATAAAGGGGTTATATTGAGCTTATATAAAAAAAAACTTTGGGATTTTGTGAAAAAATCCCTATGGTTTCGATTTAATTCTGGTTTGGTCCCGAAGTATGTTTTGGGCTTTAGAGGCCCATCTAAAAGACGTCATGACATGTTTTAGTAAATGAATAGTATTTAACTCGTAATAACAGAAAATTAGTTGGATAAACTCCGGTAATGCCTCGTACCCTATTCCGGCGACGAACACAGGTAAGGGGTATTACAAAGAAGTTTTATATGCAAACCTTAAGAAATGTAATTTTTGTACTAACAAAGTTGTTTTTCTAGGTTTTGTTGTAAGTGAAAGTGGTCTCGAGGTGGATCAAGACAATATCAAGGCAATACAAGAATGGCCACGATCAACCAACATCAGCCAAGTTAGAAGCTTTCATGGCCTTACAAGTTTCGATAGGAGATTTGTACCAAACTTTAGCACACTTGCTACCCCATTGACTAGAATTATCAAAAAGAATTCCCCTTTTCTTTGGTCTGATGAACAAGAATCTATTTTTGTTAGAATCAAAGAGTGTTTATGTAACACCCCTTACCCGTGTCCGAGGCTGGGACAGGATATGAGGCATTATCGGACTTAAAAATATATAATCACATAAATTCAAGCCATAAAATTTTATCCAAATAAAAAACATTCATAGATATGTATAACGTCCCTTAAACGGGCTTACGAGGCCCTATACACGCATCACAGATGATTCAGGACTAAACCGAAAACTTTAAAAACTTCTAAGATATCTTAGAAAATTTCATCATGAAACAGGGTCACATGCCCATGCGGGTAGGCCGTGTGGTCACACACGCCCATGTGGCTTGGGACAGGCCCGTGTCCTCTGCCCGTGTAACTCTCTGTTTATGACGTCATCATCAACTTAGGGGCACACGACCAAAGCACACGCCCATGTCCCAAGGCCATGTCTCTCACACGACTGAGACACACGATAGTGTCTTAGCCCGTGTGGCCAATTCGAAGTTAAAGTACAAGATGCAGGGGACACGCGATAAGACTACACGCCTATGAGGGCAGGTCGTGTGTCACACACGGCTTAGACACACGCCCCGCGTGTCTACCCGTGTGGACAAATAAAAGGCTATTTTCCATGCCATTTGCCACCCTTAGTTGTACACATACACTTATACATCTTTATAGCAATTAACATACTTAATTGAGCAATTATATATCCACAATCAAGGCTCAAGAATGACATTCTCACAACAACACATGCATGCACATGACATTTCTCTTATTCAAGTCCAAACTTACCAAAACACATGTAATATATATAATTGGTTTACCTCCAATTTATCTATTTATTTCATAGTTATCAACATGCCAAAAAATCTAATTTAAATCTTCAAGCATTCATGCCTTATAACAAAATCCACAACATCAAAGCATTGGCACATACATGTATCCACAATTTGATTTACGACCATTTAAGCCATATAGGCAAATTTGCATGGTTACCTACAACATCAATCTATTCACCTTTACAAGCCAATACATTTCGATAACTTATGAAGGCATATACACAAAGTGACTTAGTCCCTATACATGCCATAAACTTAAGAGGGTTGCATCCGTTTTTACCCAATGTGATAACTTGATAGTGTGATGACATCTCCGGCGATCTCCAACCCGAGTTAGCAAAATTAACCTATAAGAGATGGGAAAGGGAGGGGAGTAAGCTATAAAACTTAGTAAGTTCATGTGAAAATAATAAGGAATTTTATTAATATGCTTTTTCCAAATTCTTACAACATGCTCTCAAGGTATCACAATTATAATTGCATATTATTCCACTATTTGTTCAAATTCTAGTCAAGCTGTCTACTCGAGTCATAGTCACTAAATTATTTATATCTGGAGCTATGGAGCATCGAATTATGATTCGTTAATTTTCCTTGAAACTAGACTCACATATATTCCTACCATAAAATTTTCAGAATTTTTTGTTTATCCAATAAGTACAGTTTATTCTTCAAAGTTACCCATTTTTCATTGTTTGACAGTTCTGACCCCTCTTCACTAAAAATTAATTATCTCCTCATAGGGTTTCAAATGATGTTCCTATTTGTTTCTTTTTAAAATAGACTCATAAAAGAATCTAAGTATATAAATTATAACCCATAATTATTTTTTAACAATTTTTAATGATTTTCCCAAATTGGAAACAGGAGATTTCAAAATCGTTCTGACTTTGTCACACAAAAATTCAAATATCTCATAATATGAAATTCTTTTGCTTATGTTGTTTCCTTTATAAGAAACTAGACTTGATAAGCTTAAATTACATATTTCATTCAATCTCTAACTCACTTTTTACTATTTTTGGTGCATTTTCAAAGCCAGACTGCTGTTGCTGTCCAAAACTGTTTTAGTGTAAAATAATGATAACTAAGTCAATAACACTTTTACAAATCATTCCAACCATCATGGTATAAAAATATATCTTACTCATTCGTATCCTTACCAATAATGCATCATAAATTGAATTCACTTCACATGAATTATATGTACATACCTGTACCACTCGTAATACGGTCACATACCTTCTCGTTTTGAACGTACCCGTTGGATCATTCGGAATACCAATGGTTACTTGGAATTCTCATACATATAGTATCGTTTCAATACCATATCCCCGATATGGTCTTACATGAAATATCATATTGACACCATGTCCCTGACATGGTCTTATACGAAATCACATACTGAGGCCATATCCCAGATATAGTCTTATACGGAATCTTAATAACTTTATTGGTTTGACATTTGTACCCTATTCATCTGTAAGATTTATTTGGGATTTCTCATTTATTGAAACTTCGTCAAAATCATCATTGATAAATTTCACAGAAACAAATGTACAATTCATGCAATATCAAAATATAAAATACATAACATAAGGTAGTAACATTTATACATAAACTTACCTCAATACCAAGGTTATCAAAAAGGGACCTAACCATCGATTCCTCGTTTTTCCCACGTTCTAGGTCCGAACCTCATTTTTCTCGATCTATAATGTCACATTGAACCTAATTATTAGTCACATTATTCAATGTGGTCCAAATATCATATTTTGGAAAAATTACGTTTTTGCCCCTAAACTGTCATAATTACACTTTTGCCCCTAGGCTCGTAAAATGAAATGCACTCAATTTCTTTGTTACCCAAGCCTAGCTGAACCATTTTCATAACTATAGCATCTTATAATTTTCATTAAAACACACTCTTACTACACATGTTATAACTTTCTCAAAACGGTCCTTTTGGGCGTTTTCACTGAAAATCACTTAACAAAAGATGTTTATCTAACACCCAATATTCATTTTCTACCATTAGACATCAAAACACATACATTTCATTCATGGGTAAATTTTTAGACATGAACCCTAGCTTAAAATAATGGTAAAAATAGGTGAATCGAGTTACGAGGACTTCAAAAATGTAAAGAACTTTGAAAACGGGGCTAGGGATCACTTACTATTGAGCTTGAGAGCTTGGCCAAACCCTAGCCATGGCTTCTATGGTAGAAATGGCTGGAGCAAGAAGATGGAGGCCAATTTTGGCTACTGTGGCTTTTAATTCACTTATTTACTAGATTACCAAAATGCCTTTGACTTAAAAATTATTCATTTTACTTATCTCATGCCCATTTTTGTCCAATAAATGTCCAATGGTCTAGTTACCATAAAAGGACCTCTAATTTAAAGTCCATGGAAATTTGACACTTTTAACAACTAGAACTCACAGTTTGTACTTTTTACGATTTAGTCATTTTGACTAAATTAATACCCGAACGTTAAAATTTTTAAACGAAAATTTCACGAATTCATTCCGTGAAATCGTAGAGCATAAAAATACAATAAAAATAAATTTTATTATGTCAGATTTGTGGTCTCGAAACCACTGTTCTGACTAGGCCCAAAATCGAGATGTTACAGTTTCACTAATACTCCACTATGTTTACCGGATTTTAACAAAATTTTTGAGGTGGAATGTGATGCGTCTGGTATAAGAATAGGTGCGAATTTAACATAAGATGGGCGACCGGTGGCTGATTTTAGCGAGAAACTGAACTGAGCTATGCTCAACTATCCTACCTATGACAAAGAAATATACGCATTGATACGTGCATTAGAAACATGGCAGCATTATCTTTGGCCTAAAGAGTTCGTTATTCATACGGATCATAAGGCTTTAAACCATTTGAGAGGACAAACCAAGTTAAAAAAATTTCACGCAACATGGGTTGAGTCCCTAGAATCCTTCCCATATGTCATTAAATACAAGTAAGGTAAGGAAAATATCGTTGCGGATGCTTTATCGCGAAGGTATGCTCTTTTAATTTGTTTGGATGTTAAATTACTTGGTTTTGCTTATATAAAGGAATTATATGCTGATGATTCTGACCTTGGAGAAATTTATAAGTTGTGTGTACAAGGTGCGTATGATAGGGGCACTATCAGCAAGATGGTTTTCTATTTCGAGAAAATAAGTTGTGCATACCCCAAGGATCAACTAGAAACGTGCTGGTTCATGAAGCACATAATGGGGATTTAACGGGACATTTCGGCATTGCCAAGACTCTGGCCGTTCTTCAAGAACATTTCTATTGGTTGAAGATGAAACGAGATGTGGCTAAAGTGTGCGATCACTGTATTGCTTGTAAGAAGGCGAAATCAAGGATTCAACCACATGGACTTTATAAACCATTACCGATTCCAGAAGCACCATGGATGGATATTTTAATGGATTTTATTTTAGGCCTTCCTAGAACAAAAATAGAAAAGATTCTGTTTTTGTTGTAGTTGATAGGTTTTCAAAAATGGCACATTTTATTGCATGTAACAAAATTGACGATGCTCTAAATGTCACTAATTTGTTTTTCAGGAAGATCGTGCGCTTATATGGTGTTCCGAGGACAATTGTTTCGGATCGAGACACTAAGTTTTTAAGTTATTTTTGGAGGACCTTATGGGAAAAACTTGAAACTAAGTTGTTATTTTCAACAACAAGCCATCCCCAAACTGACGGTCAAATGGAGGTCGTTAATCTTGTTTTGTCAACACTACTGCGTGCAATTATACGAAAGAATTTGAAGACTTGGGAGGAGTGTCTACCCCATATTGAATTTGCATACAATCGATCAGTACACTCGGCTACTAAGTATTCGCCATTTGAGGTAGTGTATGGATTTAATCCCTTAACTCTATTGGATTTGTTACCTTTGCCTTCCAACAAGCTGGTGCATGTAGATGGAAAGAAAAAGGTAGATTTTGTAAAACAATTGCATCAACAAATTAGGGATAATATCAAATAAAGAATGGAGCAATATGCTTGTTAAGTTAACAAGGGTCGTAAACGAGTGATATTTGAACTCGGTGATTGGGTTTGGATTCACATGCCCAAGGAGAGATTCCTTGTTCAACGATGATCCAAAATTTTGCCACGAGGAGATGGACCTTTTTAAGTCTTGGAAAGGATTAATGATAACGCCTATAAGTTAGACTTACCTGGTGAGTATAGGGTTAGTGCTACTTTTAATGTTGCTAATTTATCCCTTTTTGATGCAGGTGACGATTTGGGGACAAATCGCCTCGAAGAGGGAAGAATGATGCGACCTTAGCTCGGGAAGTCACTATCAAATCCATTGAGCTACCAAGAGGGCCTATAACTCGATCATAAGCTAAGAAATTTCAAAATGCATTAGCAAGCTATGTGGATCGAGCTTGGGAAGAGCAAGAAGCCGAATCCAATAGTCATGCTTGGACTAGCCCAATAGGCGTCACTTGCAATTTATTGCAAGATGAATTTGATTTTAAATAAACTCATCTTAGATTAATAAATGATTGTTGGATTTTATTTAACTCATATTAGTTTAAATAATTGCGTTATTAAACTTTATTTAAGTTATGCTTCTCTTAAATAATCTAGTTGTTAAAATAATTTAATGATGCATGTGTTTTTAAATTTTAATTTCATTTATTTAAGTTAAGTGTTTAATGTGTTTAATGTGTTTAATATGTCTGTCTTAATGTGTTTAATTGAAGGTGTCTTTTCAGCTAGAAATTGTTACATTAAAAGGCTGTTACAAATTGATTACTGTGACTTTTCAAGTGAATTTCGGTTACATACAAGGGGGAACATTATTATTCATTAAAATGAGTTGTCATCATCAATTAAAGGGAGCATTACACATCCTTAAATTTGGCAGCAGCCTTTTCTATCTTCCATAACCGATTGTTGATTAAATGATCACTTCATGAGCTAATTTCCCATTTATGTTTCTGGTGTCCATTCGGTTGACCAAGGAGACTTCAAACGTTTTTCCTAATCATTCAAGTCCATTAATTCAGTTGAATTGAAGTGTATTGAAGGGTGAATTATTACTTAGGTCAGAATTTCAAGAGTTTTTGAGTTTATTTTAGCTCATTATTAGCTCATTAAGATGATCATATGTGACCATTCGGCTAGGCCTTTTTGGTACTATAAATATATGTAATCAGCCTATTGAAAACAACCTTCAGTTAGCTGAATTTTATGCTATATTTGAGATTTGTGAGTTATCCAATTCTCCTTATTCTTTTGGAACTGATCTGACTTATCAAGTATCACTTGTGGTGTCTATTTTTTCCATTGTTAACCGAACTTATCACTTTTGAGTATGGCGTTCGTATATCTTTGGTTCCTATCACTAATTGATAGTGGGTCAGGGTTTATCCTTTGTTGTTTTCCTTAAACCGTAAAACACCTAAAAGCCATTTGAGATTCGGGTCAACAATCCAGTATTGTTGGTTTTTTTTCAGCCTTCGTAAATGATCCATTTTCTTTGTTTTAACCATTTTGCTATTCTATTTTTAAAACCCATATCCTTCTTTCTTCAGCCTATTCTTGTTTAAACTTGTCTTATTTTGAAACGAAGAACAACTTACTCAAATTCACGATTAAGCAAGAAATATGACTCGAGACATCATCGAAACGAGTTCGTATCAGATTCATATCTCACGATTCTTTTGTCGGAATGATAACTGGGTAAAGCTAAAAGGAAATTAGTTGAGAATGAAATGAATCATGCTTTGCTAGTTTATTGGAAGGAATTTAATGGAAATAATGAAGGGTGGAAAGTTGGAATGCCTAGGAAGCAATTAAACCAAAAGAAGTAAAATGGAAAATAAGAATGGTAGAATGCATTGATACGTGAAAAGATAAAGAAATAAACTAATTTGTATTTAATTTTTCAGTGTATTTCCAAAGGCCACCACCCATGGTATTTATATATATTGCATTTACTAAAATTAGCCTAATTCATCTACCAACCAACCCACTAAAATATGATTTTTATCATATTTTTTTTTCTAAATCTACCTTTTACAAAGTCAAATAAAATTTGATCAGCCCTAGATTTCTAAAATTTCAATTTGGCCCCTTTTTATTACTTGTGGTCCAATTTAGCCCGATTTGTTTGTTAACTTCTATTCCATACTCTGACTGCATACCTAATAAAATTAAACAAAAATTATAGACTCAGCAGCAAAAATTACCAAAATTGGGTGCTTTAAACATACAATTTCAACTTGTTATCAAACCCCCTCTACTTAGTCGATGCTTGTCCTCAAGCATGTTATATGTTCCTATACTAGAAACAATTTCACAACTTACCCTGAAATTAAGTCCTATCCCACAACCAAGTAGAATGCAAACAACTTAAATGAAGCATGAATGAGTAGTTGCTAAATTTAATTAACAAGCGCATATAGAATTTGAAAACTATGCAACAAAATAAAAAATTTTACTAAATTAAAGCTTTAATAAAACTTGCAAAAATGATCGTAAATATTTATATATTTTTTAGATCGGGATGTGGGAAAATATATTTACCCTAGATGAATTGACAACCCAAGCAACTCACCCTGATTACTCAATTTGACTTGTCTCCAAACAGTTTTTTTAAGCTCGGTTAGCGGAGTGTTTTCAAGTTTCGGTTCGTCACTTGAATTTTTTGATGCGAGATGAGATGACAACCTAAGCACCTTAGCCCGATTACTCAATTTAGTCACATTTAGTAGAGTATTCTATGAAAATTTTTATCGAGAATTTTTTTTAGGCAAGTTTAAAAAAAAAGCTAACATTTTTCATGGAATGTTGACTTAGCCATAATATTTACAATTCTACAAATAACTTGTCAATCAAATTAAGCAATAAGAAATTATTCATGAATCACATAATCATTTGAGTTAACTAGGCATGAGAATTACATAACTTGAAGGCAACTTAAGGAATAATTTCAATATAGGAATCAATACATGCAACGAAGAACGAGAAATAGCAAAGCATATGAACCCTCCTACTTATTCCACATTGCCCCCAATGTGCAATAATAAATAAATAAATAAAATAAGGCCAAATGTACTCCTCGT
Source organism: Gossypium arboreum (assembly GCF_025698485.1). Lineage (NCBI taxonomy): Eukaryota > Viridiplantae > Streptophyta > Magnoliopsida > Malvales > Malvaceae > Gossypium > Gossypium arboreum. The sequence goes on from NC_069080.1 coordinate 104,086,561, forward strand.
GTATGTTTTAATAAGGTGGAGGATGGTGGAAGAGACTGCTTGGCAATATGGTAAGTATGCTTGAGATGTTGGCTTCTATTGTTTCTAGGCGAGCTTCAATGTGTTTTAGTCTTTCTTCCACAACAAAAGGTGGCTGCTCCTCTTGCTCTTTAGAAGTTGGATTCTGTGCTCATCGGAACACTTTATTACTTAGAGTAGTTTGTGTACCGAAGGGAACAAAATAAAATGCAGAAGGGGTATTGATAAGCAAACCCATAGAATCCAAATGATATTCATCTAAAGGAACCATATTATAAGCCTATATGAGCAATGAAAAATCAATTTCGGAGGGAAAAATGTTCATGGCTAAATGCATGATGTATAGGTCGAGTATGACTGGTTGATCAGCCTAAATTATGGCACAAAAACTACGTGCAAACCAATACCTTAAGTTGACTTTATAACCGGAGTGCATGCATCACAAGAAAAAATAATTCTGTCTTAGTTAGGATAAACGAATAATCATTATGGCTCAAATAGTTAAAAGCAAGGAATCTATGAATATATCTTAGGGTCGGCTTATAAACTAATAAGGCTTCGGAGGCCTTTGAATTGTAAGGCTGGGATATTGAGTTAGTCAAAGCTGAGTAAGCTAAGTCGGCATCAAAATCACTAGGTATCTTGAGTAAAGTCATATGGTACGTGTCAGTTTGAACATCGTCAAGGTCAGCAAAACTCATTGCTATGTTAAAATCTGAAATAGGCATACTAAATGTATTACCTATCGTCAGGGGAATTTCTCTAACTAAGTTTTGTCAAACTATGAAAGGTAGTTAATGCCATAGTCTTAAGACAATTTAAGGTAAGTTATGTCGAATTAAACATAATTTTTTTTATATTATTAAAATCATTTTGAGCTCTCGTACGCTACCCTACCCTAAGTCTGTTGATTACCTAAGAAGGGAAAATAATTGGGTGAGCTTACAAGCTCAATGTGTAACTTAACCCATACAAATAGAAAAGATTGCAAAGTCACAGAGAAATTAGAAATCAAATAGAATACACAACATGACATACTATGCAATGCAACATAATAATCATATCAGATACAGATAGCAGGACATATCATGTGATGCAACACTTAATACAGAACATATACAGATCCTAACCCCCCTTCGTTACACACCATATCTGTCCATCTCAACATATCATATAGGGTATTAAATACCTATCCAACCCTACGCACCAATAAGTGAGTGTTTGTCACTATATAGAAAAATGTAGTCAAAGTTACTAGAAATAATGCGATAATCCACCAGAATCAGGTAAGTGTGGTCAAGCCACCAAAATTGCAATCAAGTTGCTAGAACAAATATGTGGTCAAAACCACCAGACAAGGCATATCATTAAATTGCTAACACTTCCTTTGTCACATAATTATCCCACCCCAATGCACATGCAATAATAGCATAACCAGATATTCAGATGCACATAGATCAGACATGCATACATATTGGAATCATGCCAATGATATACTCAAAATTTTCATATCAAATACAAAATTACTTCAATTACCTTATTTTCATAAAGTACTCATACAAAGACAAAACCACATATTCATATACCAAAAACATGAATATCACTGAACAAAACCTATAATATTATTGACCTCAAAACACACTTTGAAACGTGACCCTAACTAAATTTTACAAAAAATGGACCCACACACCCGTGTGGCCTACACAGCCTACCTAGCCAAGCCCGTGTGGCCCACACAACCTGTCACGCGCCCGTATAGCGTACACAACCTACCTGACACAACCCATGTAGCCCACACAATCGTGTGGCTCACACAGCCTATCACATATTCATGTGGTGTCGACAAAATATTTTTTGACTTCGCGTCGTTTTCTATTTTTCTGGACTGAAGGTACACACTTGGCTGTTTCTGAAAAGCAACGCAACAGCACAAATCCAGACCCATAAAATCAACATTCAGAATGTACTAATTAGTGAATGTCATGCTAAATTTGACCACAAAATTGGTCGTAAACATTATACATTTGGTTTTAACACCAAGATATGGTCTTAACAAGACTCGATCACTCACCCTAATAGAAGAAGAATTCTTAACGCTTTTAATTTTCCAGCTGATTAGTCACTTCCAATTCTTCACCTAAATCTAGGATTTCCAACCATTAAAACTATTATCACACAAAATAAGAATAATATTCAAGCATGTGAAAAAAACTCCTTTACAAAATACAAGTCTTAAATCAACATCCTTACCACACACTGCCAGTAATCAAGATTAACAAGGATGTTGTTGCAAAGTAACTCAACAACAGAAGAGATGAAAAGTAAAGAGATGGTAAGAGAACAGAACAATAATCGATAACACAAGGAATTGGAAATGTGAGAATAATGTAGAGCAAACGTGGAAGAAAGAAAAAGTAAGAAAAAAGAAAAGAAAAGAAATTAATGTGAGCAAGAAGGGGAAATGGATGGTAGGAGTGGGAGAAAATTTAGGAGCACACTACTCAATTATTTTATTAAAAAAACTACCCACTAATTCCTAACTTATCAAATTTTTTAGAATTTGAATTTAACTCAAATTCTGACCATATGGGAAGCATGGACAGAGAATAGCACAAATATTTTTGTTTTGCATGCATAAGATTCAAACATAGAATATCTAGGTAAGCTAAAGCCTTATCACTGAACCAACAAACTCATTCTTGTTAGCAGTTGAGCAAAATTAATAGATAAGCTTAATATCAAAGACAGGGTTTGGAGAAAAAAATAATAAAAATTCAAGGGAAGGGATTTGAAGGGATTTGAACACAGAACCTCACATACAAAAACAAAACACTTAACTACTGAACCAAATTAACTCACTTGACATGTTTTAACAATTCAAATACAAGAATTTTGGGGCATTACACACATATGGTAAGAACACCCAGAATCTAGGATCCACTCAAATGTAAGGTTAGACCTTTCAATCATAGAAAATAGCAACAAATCATCACCCTTGTTTTCGGCTACACTAGCACCAGTTAGATCAACCTTCTATTTCCCTTTTCATCGCCCTCAGTAGTCTTTCTATTTTTATTTTACAGCTTATAACACTCCACCTTAATGTGACCGAACCTCTTGCAGTAGTCATATGTCTTGTCTTGATTCCTCGACTCAAATATCGACCTAGACTTGCCCTGACCTGAATCCTTAAACTGTTGTTTGCTTTTAGAAACCAAAATCGAGGCTTATTGATCCTATTTTCTACCTGAATCCAACTCATTATTGAGTTTTTCTTTTCTAAGCAAGTTACCCTTCACATCCTTAAATGAGAGCTTACCTCTACTGTAAATTAGAGTCTCCCCGAAAATCTTATATGAAGGGGGCAAAGAGCATAATAATAGCATAGTCTGATCTTCATCATCTATATTAACTTCTACATTCTTTAGGTCATTCAAGAGAGTAAAACATTCATTGAGATGGGCCCTAATGGACACACCTTCAGCCATACGGAATGTATACAGATGTTTTTTCAACACCAATTGATTAGCTAGAGACTTTGTAATAGCCCGTTTTTAGGTCAAATCGAAACAGTGGTTTCAGGACCATAATTTTAAATTCAAAATATTTATTTTATTATTTTAATAAGGTTTACAGCATGATATATTAATTATGTGAAAGTTTCATAAAGAAATTTTACTGTTTAAATGCTTAATTCAGTAAAAAAAATAAATCGTGTAACGCGTAAAATTAGAGTTCTGTTGTTTAAAAGCATTATATGGCTATAGCTTGAAATATGAGAGTCCTTACATGTCAATTAAACCTTAAATAGCATAGTGGAAGTTGTTGGCTTGGTATTTTTGATATTATCAAATGTTTTAAAGGTTAATTTGGTAAATAGGTAATTATGTTATAATAATAATAAAACAAAAACAAATTTTAGTGTTATCATCTTCACTTAGCCAAAATTTAGCAAGAAAAAAAGCCATTTTCATAGCTTCCATATTTGGCCATTGTGTTTTAAGTGCATATGTCCATTTTTTAAGTTAATTTTTAATGATTTTTATGTTTTTGAGCTCATTGCAGCTTAATCTAGCTAGCCCGTACCTTCGTTTTTGAAACTGTTATAGATTTTGAGATATGCCATTGTTGCAAAATTAGGTATTTTGAAGTCTCTTATATATTATTGATTGTTGTTAATAGATATACAAGTTTTATAAAGTGATTTTTGCCAAAAATGAGAATTAGGGATTAAATTGTGAAAGACAGAAATGTTGTGGTTGAAAATATGAATAAAATCAAAATATGGTTGTTAAGAGGTTATATGAAATTTGGTTATACATGGGCTATGGGTAAATTGCATAAATTTGCCATTTTGTGTAAAAAGGACTAAATTGCAAAGTAGTTAAAAGTCTAGGGGTAAATTTGTAATTTAGCCAAAATGAATGTTTTAGGCTAAATTGAATTGAATGAAAGTTTGAATGAGTTAATTTGATATCATATAGATCAAGATAAGCAAATATCAGAATTAGATCGAGGGAAACAAAAGGTAGACGAGTAGACGATAGTTATACGAGCAAATACGAGGTAAGTTCTTGTAATTAGAATCAAACTTTTCTATACTAGTAATTGTTGAATTGATTGTATTTAATTGAAATATTTGAAATACGAATGCCTTGATGATATATTGTATTCCTTATCGAGCCTTGTTTGAACTGTTTGAATTCATTGGATACGAGTGACATGTTACTGGAATTACTGTAATGGTCGAGCTCCTGCATTTGTTACGGACTCACCATAGCCCGTAAGAGCTTACTATTTCAGCTCATTGGAGCTTACCGATTCAGCTCGAAAGAGCTTACTGTTAGCTCAATAGAGCTTACTGTTTTCAGCTCAATAGAGCTTACTGTTTATCAGCTCAGTAAGAGCTTATCGACCATGACTCGAAAGAGTATGTATGATAATGAATTAATGGATTATTGACATTGTTCACTTGTTTATCCTTTGAAGTTCTAATAGATTCAGCCAGCCTAAACAATGTTATATGGACAAGTTACGGTCTATGTACTAGTTAAATGACTAACATGTGATGATTATGTGTGATTAGGTGATGGTTAAATTGAATTGTTGGCATTTTATTATTTCTTTGGTTACTTGAAATGGTAAGTTTAATTCTGACGTATGCGGGCTTACTAAGTTTAGAAGCTTACCCTATTTCTATTTCTATGTCTTATAGAGGTTTATTAGCTAGCTCGTTTCGAACAAGTCGGAGTTGCACGTCACACTATCCAAATTTCTGTTTGGTATTTTGAACTTATGAACTGATGTAAATATGGCATGTGTAGGCTAGTTTGATAGTAATGGTTATGTTTTGGTATCATGGTTTGAGAATGAAGTTGTATATAAGTTAAGCCATGTGATTTGGCTTATTTTGGTATCACATTTGGATTGCATATATGTGCTTAATGGTGGTATGTTTTGATATGGTAATATTTGAATGAAATTATGCAAAAAAATTCTTGATATATAGATGTTAGATGAATGAATTGTATATGTGGTTATATAGGTATATGGACATGTAAATGGTAAGTTTGGATATGGCTTATAATGTGTATGGAATTGATTAATTCAGTTGCCAATTGAGTTGCTTCATTGTGGTCAAATATGAATGTAAATGCATATGTTTCAAGGTGGCAATTTGGCTTTTTAAATGGCGCATTTTTGTCCTCATGGGCAGAGACACGGGTGTGTGTCTCAGCCGTGTACGACACACATTCATGTTGCACGGTCGTGTGTCCCCTGGGGTACCCTACAATTGTAAGTCAGCCTTAAGCACGGCCAAGACACATGGGCGTGTGGCTAGCCGTGTGACCCAAGTCAGTTTCGACTACGGCCAAGGCACGCGGGCGTGTCTTGTGGCCGTGTGAGCAAGTCAGTATGTATGCCATGTTTTGACACGGCTTAGACACACGGGCGTGTCTAATGCAGTGTGAGGTACACGGCCTGTTCACACGGGCGCGTGATACTTTAAAAGTTGAAAATTTTCTAAGTTTCTAAAACTTTTATATATTATCAATTTAGTCCCTAAATGCATGATTAAGACCCTGTATGATTGAATTAAGTACATTTTGAATGTGAATGAATGAAGGTTATTGAAATGAGAGATAATTGTTAAATGGTTATTTTGAATTGAGTTATAGGCCTGGCAACGCCTCTTAATCTATTCCGGCGACGGTTACGGGTTAGGGGTGTTACAGACTTTGTCATATAAAAGGATTCTAACTTCTTCCATAAGACAAATGTCAGTTTCTCCATAAGTGCAACATATTATTTGTGAGGCACAAGTGAATTGTAGACAGAGTCTTCTCATCAAGCTTATCCCATTTTGACGAATCTAAAATTTCGGGCTTTTGACCGGAAATGACCATCGTCAAGCCATTCTAAACTAGGATTATAGTAGTCCGAACATGTCACAAACTGAAATTTATGATCCCATTGAACTTCTCGAAATTGAATTTCGTTGTTGCCATCTCTAAATGAGTCGATTGTGGAGCCCTAACAAAGCTTTAATACCAATTTGTTGGGAATCAACCCAAATAAATAATAAAAAGAAATAGTGGAGAAGATCAAGCACACAAATTTATGTGAAAAACTCCTCTGATCGATACAACCAAGAGAATAAGAAACCACGAACAAAGTAGGCTTCAACTTTTCACTAATGATCAAAACAAACGAGAATACAAGATAGAGAGGAAATTGATCTCAATGTACAAATCCCTAATCCAAAAAATAAAACCCTCTCTCGAATATGAAGTTTTCTTTTTACTACCTCTATTAGGGTTATAATGGCCCTTTAAATAGGCTAAGATTAGAGGGCTAATATGATTAAAATATCCTTGGAGTAATCAGAGTTCGTATGGGAGAAAAAGTCTTGCTTGGCTGTCAAAACCCGACTACGTTATTTGAGGAATACGTCGCGTCGTTGTGACGTCACATGCTTCCTTGTCACGACATCGCCTCTGCTTTCAAAAGGATGCGTCTGTCCTCGATGTTGCAATACAGGCAACGACAAATGTCTGCAAAATGTTCGGAAAATGTGAGACACACTCCACAAATAATTTAAATTTTATAAATAAATAAATGAATCTTTTTACAAAATATCTAAATTGCCCTTATTAAGTTTTAATTCCTCAAATATCCTTATATATTTTTTATAAGACCTAAAATATCCCAAATACTTTTTATATTGTCTAAAACGCTCCTATTAACTCTTAAAGGGTCTTCTAGAAGCTGGTTTTATAATACTAGGACTTATTCTGCGGGTTGCGCATATCATGAATTAAAATAAAAATTAATTGATTTAATTATGTTTAAAATAAAATAATCATTTTAGCATTCTAAGAATTTTAGCATATATCATGATATTCTTATGAAGTTATTTTGTTTTTAAAGTACAAATACATTTCACAATTATAATTAATCTATCCCTATACAATGCACATATTTAGAATCAATAATTATGATGATAATCAAACTATTTGCATCTTACAAACTATAAGATTGTCTTTTTGTCTCTTGAGATACTTCAAACCAAATATCTTATAATATTTTTAATTGAGATTATAATTAAAAATGCTTTAAATTATATTTACCTTCTAACTTGTAAAATTTTAATTTCTCTTACGCTAAAAGGAATGGAAATCCAAATTTAAAAGATATAAATCCTAATTAGGTGTGATATTTGTAGGTTATTATTCTAATATTTATTATCAACATATATTATATTAACTTTATTTAGTATTTTTAAAATTTTAAGTTAATTATAATATATAGTAAAATTCAAAATAAATTTAATCAAATTAAACATGTAATAATAAATTTATAAAAACTATAATTAATTTTAACTTTTTCTAAAACTATTGAATTATCCACATTTAATCAATTTTTGACAAATATTATACAAATATATTTAGTAATTGTTATGCAAATAAAAACTGATAAATATAATTTTTTGAAACATTTATAAATATCCCATATAAAAACAATAATAGAAATATATATAAGAAGTAAATGTGTCATTTATAGTAACAATGAAAAAGTTTAATGTTGAGATAGAATATCAACCATTATGAAATTTCGTTAGTTAATATAGATTATGTTAAATTAATATTTTATTTGATTTTTAATGAGAATAAATAAAATGTTTTGAATTGAAATTGATTCTTGAATTTTTTTAAATAAATAAAAATAATTTAATATGACTGCACTCCCAATAAATGATTACAATAATCCTATTTATTCCTAATGATTCTGAAAGGAGGTAGTTTTATTATTTTAAAAATACCCATAAATTGATGAAAATAAATAAGCAAATTTCTTTGATAGTTCAGCCAAGTAAAAAAAGGGTAAGGGAAAAAGAGAAATTTTACCTAAAAGAGAAGAGTGAGTATCAAGTGGCGAAGGTCGAATTTATAGAATGAATATTTTTCAATTATAAAAATATTACTTAATTAATGACTTTTTTTAACATTTTTAAGCAAAAATAATAATTTAAAATCACAACAATATACTTATTTACTCTCAACAACTTATCACAATACCCTAGTTATTCTTACTGGGTTCTCAAACGAGTTGGTTTTATTATATCTAGATATATAAGATAACTATATTACATGTCCTTGGAATAATATTTGGTCCCTCTATTTAGACAACATCTGAAATTTAGTCATTATATTTAAATAGTTGAAAATTATATTCTTTTAATTTTTATTTAAAATTTTAATCCAATCATTAATATTATTATTATTTTCTATCAAAATTTGCAAACTCAGCATGCTAATTAGATTGCCCTCTTATGACATTGCACATGATGAAAAAAAATAAACATGTTAAGTTAACAAGTTTTTACAGAAATTACAAAAATATAATGGTTAGACTAAAATTTTTAAATTAAAAAGCAAGAGGCTTAAAATTTTAACTTTTAAAATACAGTAACTAAATCTCAAATTCTAGATAAATATAGGGACTACAAGCATATTTTAACAACAATATTATTATATAACCTTATTTTGCGAGGGAAAGACTCTCTACATGCAACTATGGAATTTATTCTTCATAAATTAAAGCCAAAAGACATACATCCCTCATTATGTAGAAGTAATATCTTTTGAAGTTTTGGAGAACAATTTAAATGTTAAACCTGAGTTATCCAATTTCTCTTGAATAAGTTTCTCTAGACGTACAACCATGGAGGGTGTGAGATAATTGCTCCAATCTCCCATTTTTGCTTTTCTAAAGAAAGCTTCACATGGAATCTCAAAAGTCATTGCTTTCCCTAAGAAAGTTTCTTGTGGATTCCCAAATGTTTGCACGCCCTTCATATTATTAGCATAACCTTACAATAAGATAATTATATTACATGTCCTTGGAATAATATTAGGTCCCTGTATTTAGATAAGATCTAAAATTTAGTCATTATATTTAAATAGTTGAAAGTGAAATTCTTTTAATTTTTTATGTAAAAATTTCAATCCAATCATTCATATTATTAGCATTTTTCATCAAAACTTGCCAACACGGCATGCTAATTAAATTGCCCTCTTATAACATTGCACATGATTGACAAAAAAATAAAAATGTTAAGTTGACAAGTCTTGACAGAAATTACAAACAATGATAATGATTAGATTAAAATCTTTAAATTGACAAAGCAAGAGTCTTAAAATTTTAACTTTTAAAATACAGTAACTAAATCTCAAATTCTGGATAAATATAGGGAATACAAGCATATCTTAACCTCAATATTATTATATAACCTTATTTTGCGAGGGAAAGACTCTCTACATGCAAATATGGAATTTATTCTTCATAAATTAAAGCCAATATACATACATCCCTCGTCATGTAGAAGTAATATCTTTTGAAGTTTTAGAGAACAATTTAAATGTTAAACCTGAGTTATCCAATTTCTCTTGAATAAGTTTCTCTAGACGATCAACCATGGAGGGTGTGAGATAATTGCTCCAATCTCCGTTTTGCTTTTCTAAAGAAAGCTTCCGTGGAATCACAAAAGTCTTTGTTTTCCCTGAGAAAGTTTCTTGTGGATACCCAAAAGTTTGCGCGCCCTTCTTATTCACTTCCAAGTCTTTCATGTTCTCAAAGCTGCAATTTTTCGCTATTTCTTCAACAACTCCTTGTTTCTCTTCTTCCTCAGTGAAAGGAACCCCCAAAAACATTGCCAACTTTTTTAGGTGAGAATTGATGTCTTCCTTGAGATCTTCATACTGTAAAAACAATATTTTGCTCGATTTTTCTTGGCTTGCCCTCCAATACCCTAGCACATGATCGAAAAATGGTCCAAATTCATTGATTCCTTGGCAGAACATCTCAAAAGCTTCATCTAGTGATACTGGCTCAAAGCCTTCGCCTCGAAGCCTGGAAAAGAAAGACCAAAAAGAAATGAGCGTGTCCATGGGGTTTCTACATAAGTAAACAATCTTACAGTTGGAATCTTTAATGGAAGTTGGCAAAGAAGCATAAGGCAAGTGGATAGAAAAAAGTCTTGGCTGATAAAGAGTACAATTTTCGAGATCAGGACAAGTATCGTTCAAATAAAAGTCATAATCAATGAAGCGAACCAGAGAGTGAGGGTTATAGGTGAGCAAGGGATTGTTTTCCCTTGCGAACTGACTGCGGTACAAAGTGGCGAAAGTCAAAGCTTTAAGCCAAGTAGTGCCACATTTTGGCAAAGTGGCGATGAGAATATCAGAATCAAATGCTTGGAAATGTTTCTGACAAGAAATCACTGCTTTTAAAACAATTGATGGGCACCAGAAACCTTGGAAGAAGTAAAGATTCATTCCTGTGAAGCTTTTATCTTTAGGGAGGGTTTGCACCAGTTGTTGGAATTCATCATCCCAAGACTCCTCAACATCATGGGATGTGGAAACCATGCTGGAGTTGCACATATCTGTTTTCTCCATGGTGAAACAAGCAGCTGGTCGAGAAAGGGATAAGAAAAACAACATTCAAAACTAGTTTTCTGTTATATATAGCAAGTTTTGTGGAGCAGAACAAAAAGAGACCATATCAAATATTTTATGTTTTAATCATTTATTTTAGGGTAAACGTCCCAATTTTCAAAAGTTTTATTATACGCATCCGAAAAAATAGGTACACGTGTTGGATTAGTTTAGTCACTCCGATTAAAATGGTAAACAGGGATCTAACCTGAAATTATTTGATTTTTCACGTATTTAAATAAAATAAAAATGTTGATTTTAGTTCCAATCTTTTTATACAAACGAGGTTTACCTCTCACCTTAACAAATTGAGAACAACAACCATATCCTCTGTGAAAAATTCACAGTAAATTCCAATGTCCTTAGGGCATAAATAACATGCTTTGCTTCCTTAACTAGTAATAATTGTAGCATATAATAGTTAGGGTTTTCATTGTTCTTATGCAAATATTAGAGGCATGGGGGAATTAGCAACCATTCAAAGCACTTAACAACAGTCTCCAGAAAAAATAACCCATGCCTAAAACTTAAATCCTCAAAGATATAAAAATCCTGAAATTTGTATAAAAATTCTAGCTTTACTATTACAGCTATTACAAAAAAAAAAAGAAAAAGCATAGATTTTAAAAGAAAATTATTTGTAAATCATCTTGAAGTGAAGAGGCGAATAGTAGATTTAAAATTTTCAACATTATCTTTAATATTTTCAATTTTTTCTTCTTTTGAATTTGATGTTTCCATGATTTTTTTTCGATCTTTTGTCACCTCTACTACCAAGAGTCAGCATCGACGGTGACGCATTGCTCTAATCAACGAAGCAGATGAAAGAGGAGGCCATTTTTCATAGATGATGTGGTTGTAATTCCTGATTTGTTAAGAAGAGGTTAAACCTCACTTATATTAAAGGATTAAAGATTAAAATGGTAAATTTTTTATTTTTATTTTTAAATTGTGTGAAAAATAAAAATTTTAAAAATAATTTCATATATATTGTCATTTACAATTTAAACGGAAGTAGTTAAAATAATCAAAAACTTTTTTTTTTTTATTACCTTAAATAAAAAGGTTTAAAAATTGGGTCATCATCTCCTTTATTTTATATTATCAAATGGGAGATGCAATCAAAATTTAATGCTGTGGGATACGGAAGATCTTGCACCACTGTAATTATCTTCATCTTTAGCCGAAAACGTTGCATTATTAAATTTTAATGCTGAAATTATCTTCATCTTTAGCCAAAAGGTTGCATTATTAAATTCATTTGTGCAATGATTGTGATATTATTTGTTTAATAAAATTTGTTTTATATTTTTAACTTTTAGATATTGACCTTAATTATTAATTAAAGTGTTTTAGTTAATTAATAAAATTTGTTTTTATATTTTTAACTTTTAGATATTGACCTTAATTATTAATTAAAGTGTTTTAGTTTATCATTCAAGTTTAAAAAATTATTTTTGTCACTAATGCTAACCTACCGCATTTAATATTTGGATTATTATTCTATTAAATCAATAATAGTGTGTAAAGTGTTTTTTTTATAAAAGGAAAAAATATTATAAACAAGTAAATGTGATGTATTGGAAGAAGGTGAAGAGAAAGACTAGAGTAAATCTAGTAACACTGAACATAACAGCAGGTGGTGGTTGGTAGAGTATAGAAAGGAAAATCGATTGATGATAAAGCTAAACAATATAACAATAAGTTGAGAGGATTTTAGATAGAGCTCGAGAGTCAAATTTCTAAAATATCCAAAGGTCTCTTCACTAGTTGTGGAGGACTCCTCTTTATAGATTTTAAAAAAATGAAGTTACAAAGTTGGATAATTAATATACACAACCAATTCAAGCATCACACGAAATACAAACTAATATATATATATATATATATATATATATATAAATGCAAGATTATATATATCCTTTTAACTTGCAAATCATTATGGCTTATGTATTATTATAGCATCTTTGCTAAAATAACAATGGGTAACGATGTAATGACTAAATTGTTATCAAACGATAATGTCTATGACTTTTATGTAGCACTTGAAAGATAAATGATCAAAACGTAAATTTAAACAAATATAAGAAATCTTTACACTAAATTTTAAAATTTTGATGAATAAATTAAAACATTAAGATGCATTGTTTAAAATATTTGATATCTATTTTCACCAAATTAAATTTAAATATTTATCATAGATTTCATCGATATATTAAAAAAAAACAAAGCATGAAAATTAATCAATGTCAAAAACATTTATAATCATTTTAGAGACTAATTTATCTATAAAGGCCCATTTCCAAGTATATTTACGAGAATGGGCCAATTTCATATATTTACCGGAAATGACCGATTTTGGTAAAATGCGTTCATGTAGGAGCATTTTAGGGTGAAATTTCAGCAAAACATGTCCCGAAGAGAGCAATTTTGCCATGTCAGCACAAAAAATTAATCATGAAAATTAATCAATGTACAAAAAATTTATAATCATTTTACAGATGACCAAATCGTAAACTTTCAAAGTTAAATAAGCTATATAAAAATTTCTGAAAAACTAAATGACTAAAAGGGTAATTTAATTTTTGATATTTTTAATAAAACTCATTATGATATTTTTGCAGTGATGTCAATCAATCATTATGACTATGACAATAACTTTAAATTTGATACTTAAATTGATTATTTCGATGATTTGATGGTGAAATCAATTTTGGTACAGAGTAAAGTGATCATACAGGTCATTTACCCTTTGTTGTCAATTATCATATACTGCAAACATATTAATGGCTTACCACCATTATTATTCACAATGAATTATCATTATATAATCATTGATTTCTAAATTAAAACCATTATCAATTTTTGCTATTATATTTTCAATTAATTGATACATATAAAAGAAATTGAACGAGTAAGTTTATCCTAAGATTTGAAATCATAGAACTAACTTGCCAAATTGATATAATTGTAAACCAAAATTGATGTTACAATAATGCTAACATTTGTAAATGTGTAAAAATTATGCAAAATTTTACATCTTATGATTAGTTTATAACTATTGTATTGTTTATCATAATTTATTAATTTGTTATAAATTGTTAACTACTATGTATAATTAATATGTCCTGCCGTCTTCTTAATTATTATTTATTAATTTCAAACTCTTGCTGATCGAGTCTTAATTCAATTGGTATAGGCATTGTTACCAATATAGGAGGAAATAGGTTCGAGTGTACTGAAGTACATTGTCCTCCTATTTATAAGTTTGAGAGATTATGTCAAAAAAAAAGAAAGATACGAAACTAATATTGGACTGGATAGTAAAATGTTCAACAGAAACTAAACAGATCCTAAGGGTGGCCTAAAAAAAAATAGAAACGGACCCAACCAATAAAACAAAAAAAAAAACCGAACAAACAAAACCTATCCAGTCAAAAGTGGTAACTGACATCATCATCAACCGCATTTATCGCCCATTACTATTCTTCCAACTTGTAACACCTCTAACTTTGAATTAAATGGCGGAACGAGTTAAGGAGCATTACTAGAGTTTACAAGTCAAATAGATAGCAAATGTAAACATTTCATATCATATAGCATTCATGTCAAAACCAATCAAAATTATACATATTGCCCCTTATACAAGTCCTCGAGGCCCAAAATGTGCATTAGAAACAAGTCAGAATAAATCGAATACTCAAGAAATTTTTGAAAAACATTGAAATTTTTCAAAGCTGTGGGGTCTGCAGTGGTGTGGCTGTCGTATGACTCACACGGCCAAGAGATACGTTCATGTCTTAGACGTGTGGACATTCGAAATAGGGACACACAACCGTGTCCCAGCCGATGTCCGTACCCTTGTAACTCCTTGACTTGGGCCACATGGCCAAGCCACACACCCGTGAGCTAGGTCGTGTGAGCATCTTGACTTCATAATTTAAAGATACAAGGGACACATAGCCATTTCACTGGTCATGTGTCACATACTACCGAGACACACACCGTGTCTCTACCAGTGTGGACGAAAATAGGCCATTTTCCAAGCCATATTTCTCACCCAATTTGTTACCAACCTAAACACAACAATTTGCACATCAACAAGCCATAACAGGCATTCAAAACAAGCCAAAATCACGTCTTAAACATGAAATATCACCAGTTACAACCAATACGCCCTTAGACACCTCAAATGACAACTTAAAGACATGTCAACAAGTATTTCAACTTACCTAAGTGACCAAATCCATAAATGCATATTCAAACCACATTTTACTTTCTTTCATTCTACCATATCAATCACACATCAAACATGATAAGGTCACTTTTATATATACATCAAAATATACCAAACACAAGCCATATAAGTGGCTAAACTCAACAAAACAATTATATGCCAACATTGGCCAAATTAACCTATACATGCCAATATAACCGGAATTAATTTACCGAAAGTACCAAAAAGACCAATGGATAGTGTGAAATAGCTTCGACTAGCATCCAACTCGTACAAGTTTCCGAATTACTATAAAACATGGAAAATAACACAGAGTAAAAGCCTAAACACATGATTTAGCTTAGTAAGTTCGTATAATGCAGAATTTAACTTAACATATATCCATAAAATAGGTAAGTAAAAAAAAACATATCTCAACCAATTTGACCAAAAGCCTAAACACATGAATACCAACATATTAGCCATGAAAATCACTTATAAGATCCAACACACATGGTTGAATTCATCAAATAATCATATTTCATGTAAATACTAGTAATAGTTCATATCGAACTCATATAATCTCATAATAGAACTATGCCCATTGAACCATTTAGAATATCATTGGATACACTGGTAGTACACACGAAGTGTACTTAACTGTAATCCGTCAATTCATGTACATGTATGCTCATACGAATTGTAAACGGTAAGCTCCTCTGAGCTAAATAATAGGAAGCTCATGTGAGCTGAGTATTGGGAATCTCATAAGAGCTGAAATTGGTAACCCTAATGACATGTCATTTGTATCCTACGGATTCCTAAGGTTCAAACGGCGCTCGGTAATTGTCGAATGCTAACCTACCCGCATTTAATATTTGGATTATTATTCTATTAAATCATTAATAGTGTGTAGAGTGTTTTTTTATAAAAAGAAAAAAAATATTATAAACAAGTAAATGAGATGTATTGGAAGAAGGTGAAGAGAAAGACTAGAGTAAATTTGGTAACACTGAACGTAACAGCAGGTGGTGGTTGGTAGAGTATAGAAAGGAAAATCTGATTGATGATAAAGCTAAACAATATAGCAACAAGTTGAGAGGATTTTAGATAGAGCTCGAGAGTCAAATTTCTAAAATATCCAAAGGTCTCTTCACTAGTTGTGAAGGACTCTTCTTTATAGATTTTTAAAATAATGAAGTTACAAAGCTGGATAATTAATATATACAACCAATTCAAGCATCACACGAAATACAAACTAATATATATATATATATATATATATATATATATATATATGCAAGATTATATATTTCCTTTGAACTTGCAAATCACTATGGATTATGCATTATTATAGCATCTTTGCTAAAATAACAATGGGTAACGATGTAGTGACTAAATTGTTATAAAACGATAATATCTATAACTTTTATGTAACACTTGAAAGATCGATGATCAAAACGTAAATTTAAACAAATATAAGAAATCTTTACACTAAATTTTAATTTTTGATGAATAAATTAAAATATTAAGATGCATTGTTTAAAATATTTGATATCTATTTCACCAAATTAAATTTAAATATTTATCATAGATTTCATCAATATATCAAAAAAAAAAACAAAGCATGAAAATTAATCAATGTCAATAAAATTATAATCATTTTAGAGACTAATTTATCTATAAAGGCCCATTTTCAAGTATATTTACGAAAATGGGTGAATTTCTGCATTATTTACTGGAAATGGCCGATTTTGGCAAAACGCGACCATGTAGGAGCGTTTTAGGGTGAAATTTCAGCAAAAAATACCTTGAGGAGAGCAATTTTTCCATGTCAGCACAAAACGCGCTAACATGGACACACTTTACCTTGTGTCAGCAAAAACACACTGATGTGGACGCACTTTTGCTCATTCTGGGATTAAATTTTCAAAAAATGTCATTTTTTTAAAAAAAATTATAAAATAGACCAAATTTTTTTTGAAAACTTATGAGAATAAGCCTTTATAAAGACCCAAAGTGGCAACACCAATTTTTTTTTATTTTAAGGTGTCACCAGTTAATATGAAAATAAAACTAACAAAACAGATCTTTATATAAACCTAAAGTCTCATTTCCCTTGTTTTCTTAAGCAAAGTGGGATATGAGACATGTGTATATATAGACTCATGAATAGGTTTGCAACTTATTCCTAAACAATATGGGATTGCTTTAACTTTTAACTAACAACATAAGTTTAAAGGCTACACTATATTATATTCTTTTAGTTATAGAGTTTAAATTTTTTACAAAAGTTAACATTTGTTATATTATAAATAAAACTTTTAAACTCTATAAGTAAAAAATTATAAAATATAAAATGAGTACGCTAAAATATTAAAAATAAATATTTAAAAATTAATAATAATTGAGTGATCATTTTGTAAGTTTTATAATTCAATAGCCAAAAATCATAGTTAAGTGACTACTAATGTAATTTAATCTAGATATAAAATTATGAAAATAATTATTATATTTTATGTACATTATATATTTCTATAAAAAAACTTATTTAACATAATTATATACTATGTTTAAATAGATTATCTATCTAGTCAAAATACATCTGAAATAAACTTATCAAGATTCATTAGGTGATGAAAATTAAATTAAAATTAGGATTAAAAATTAATGAGTATAGTAAAATAATAAAAACAAATAAATATTTAAAAAGATATATCAATTTTTAAAATTACAAAAGAAAATATATTATTTGAGTATCAAGTACTCACCATTTATTTATTAATCAAACATTCATAATATAAAATAAAAAAAAATAAAAAAAATTAAAAGTTTAACTTCTAAATTTAAATAATGAAAATTTATTTTTAAAACTAGAATTGCATGGATATTAACTTCTAAATGTAACATCACAAACCCGACCTAAACGTTATAGTCGAACCCGAAAGTGTCACATAAAATGGATTGAAAAGCTGTTGTTGTTATATTAAAAACCCCTTTCCAGTTCATTAGCCTTTATCGCTTTTATTAATTTCAAAGCTCTATTTCATTTGATCATTTAGAGACAAAACATATTTGAAGGATATAGTGATGATTTATTTATTTATTTATTTGCTTTTTTTTGAGTCCTTATTTGAGTAGAATTTTTTGCATGTTCTTTCAAGTTTTGACCTTCTAATTTCTAATTTTGTAGATTTTTATATTTATTTATTGGAGTAGGTGTGATTCTATTTTTTACTATTTTGATTGTATTGGTGTTGGAAAATAATTATTGAGTGATGAATGATAAATTGATTAAACAATTGTATTTCTTGGTTTAATATTGCCTTTTTTTCATATAGTTGTATCTTTCTAACAATTGTACCTCTTGGTTTAATATTGCATTTTTTTTCATTCATTTCCGCTCCTCTATATAAAGCCAAGTTAGGAGATTTCAAGAACACATCATTAAAAAACCATCAATATCAAAAAATTCCTTCTAAATTCACTTCTCTTGGTAATAGAGAAAGGCAAGATTGTGTTCGATTGATCACTGTTATTGTGCTACTACGGTGATCATTTGTTGTTGTATCCTAGGAGATAGACGTCCAACGTTACTCAAAGCATTGAGGAGAAGTCTAATCTATATTAAGGAAACTGTTCATATAGGCCTCAACAAAATTCTTCTTCTAATTTGTATTTGTGTTTTTTTTTTAAATTTAAAGGTATGTTTTGTTTAACGATAATCCGATGGAGCTCCGACACCAGTAAATTTAATGGTTATTTCAGATGCCAATTATTTATTTGGTAACGGGTTCAAATTGGTTATGTAAGTGTTTCCGTTGGTTGTGGTAAGATGGTAACGACTTCAAATTGGTTATGCAACCAATGTGTGGATTATTTGGGATTCCCTAAGTCAATGGAATGTTTGAAGGTTAAAAGGAATCCTAAATTGAACTGCACGGTTAAGATCATCAAGATCGACAGCATTCGAGCTACAATTTAATAACATCGAGAAAGTCGCTTTCGTTACGGTTAAACGATTTATTTTTCAATTTGTAAGATAGAATGATGTCAGTTTTGAACAAAATCGTTTAATTATGTTTTTTTTTTGTAAGACACAATACTGTCGGCTTTGAAAAAAATTATTTATTTATTTTTAGTATTAAGAAAATTGCTCGTGTTGTAAAACAATATATTGTAAGTTAAGTGAAACTATTTAGAATGTTTGAAATGTAAAATTATATTTTGTAAAATATATTTTTGAATAATGTAAATTGATAGTTATTTTGTGAAATATAATTTTCATGTAAATAATTTATGTAATATGAAATGAGGAAAATTAAAGGGACATTTTTAATAGAAATAAAAAACCGGAGAGCCAAAAATAAAAAAATTTAAAAGATGAGAAAAAAAGTAAAAGTTGAATTGATTGGGACAAAAATAAAAAGGATTTATTTGTTAAAAAACTATAGCTTTTAAATATATATATATTAAAGAATTAGAAAAACATATCATGATTGGTCACATTGTGTCGGTGACATCGTGATGAGACTGGTCAATGAGTTTATAATGTTAATAATTGTTAGTTAAAAAAATATATAGAAAAGGAGAAGAAAAACCAACGTCTCTATTTAAAAATGTGAGGTTTTAGTCCCCCTTCAAATATTTTGTATTTTGTAGAAGAAGAGAAGGAAGAAAAGAGAAAAAAAACTCGTAAGGAAATTATAGTTTGTATTTTGTATTTTGTATTTATAGTTATTGTAATATAATAAATTAATTATGTGTAATTTATGTAAATTTTTTTAAAAATTATGCAGATATCAAAATGTTTTCTAGAGTAAATACGGATCACACTCCATCAAGGATCAACGAAACGGTAAAATTAATTATAAATTAAATAAAAAAATTCGTTTTAATTTCTTGTTTTTTCTTGCTCAGCGTTACTTTACTCAACGTGTTTTGATTGCATAAAACTAATCTCTAGTCGGTTGTTATTAACCCTTTTAACTCCTTTTTGTATGAAATTGATCTCTATGTGTTAATAATATCTTTTTTAATTTACGACACATTTATAAATTTATATATTGATTTTTTTTTAATATGATGACCTTTCTGTTTAATTTTACATTGTTGTTGTCTTGGTTCCATTTGTGGGGTACAAAAAAGTTACATTTGTCTTCTACTAAATTGACATCACCTAAATAAAAACTAAAAATCGCATTCAAATGAGGAAACTTGGAATATATATTAATTTGACTTCAACTAATCTATATATCATATTATAAGTGTTCAAATCAGATTGAATTAAGCTTGAAATTATTAGAGTTACGATTAAATTTATCTTTAACGAGTGATTTTTTTTATAAAAGTTCTCGCTAAATTTTTGAGTTTGAATATGCTTGGTTTATATTATATGTAAAATCTATGTATTATTATAGATATTGATTCAATAAAATAAATCTTTTTTATTTTATATTTACCCATACCACCTATGTTTTTTAGGACATTATTATTTTTTGTTTGATGTACTTTTTTAGTTATATAGTTACCTTTTGTTTTAATGTTTAACTATGATTATTACATAATAATGAAAGAGAATTAATGGTGCTTAAGCTTTAAAGAGATTTGGAAATGACATTTGATCTTTACGTGTTATTATTAATATTTATGGTAAATCTTCATTCTTTTATTAATATTTTATTACTCATTTAATTTAACTTAAATAAAAAATACTTAGAATGATTACGTTGGTATAATATAAGTGTGATGTTTTTTTCTCAAGCTTTCAGTTTTACTTTTCAATATATAATTTTATGTTTTAATTATATAGATAATTGATTTATCAATTTTTTATAAAAAAATTTACCATACAGGATGGGTATTGGGTTTTGAGGTCGCGGTTTCATTTTCCCAAGTACGGTCCAGACGAGCAAATCATGTCACACTTACAGTTGGAGGGATCTGGGGACATCGCATTGATCCAAAGGTTTGACTTGAGGGAGAACTTAATATCTGTCTTGGTTGAGCAGTGGTGTACGAAGACCTACACCTTTATTATGTCGCACAGGGAGTGTACTACCACACTGGAAGACACTGCTATGAAACTTGGGTTACGAGTTGATGATGCTGTGGTCATGGGCCAAAGAAAAATGTTAGAACCTTCAGTACTATGCCACAGATTGCTTGGATGATCCCCTAGTGATGGGGAATAGAATTTCACAAGCTTGACATTGGCATGATTGAGAGCAAACTTTAAGGAGTTATCGAGTACCGCCATTGAGCACAAGGTGATATGTGCTACTCGAGCCTATACTTATGTTGAACAACACATCTAATAGGGTCCACTTCAAGCTCTTGGCTCTATTGGAGGATTTTTCTCGTGCCAGTACTTACAGCTGGGGATCAACAGTGTTGGCCATATTATACTGTGAGCTTTTCCAAGCAACAAAAAATGGGGTTAGTAACATGGCTGGTTGTGTGGGTCTACTGCAGTCCTAGGCTCTATACAGGATGTCGTTTCTAGTGGCTGTTAGGGACCAACCATATTCGTGGCCACTTGTAAATAGGTAAAAACAAAATTATACTTAACATTAACGACTCATAAGTGTCGATAATATTTTCCCAAGTTTAAGTGCTAACGTGTTTGTTTCAATTTCAGATGGGCCACATCTCTAGGAATTAGTGCGACCCAGACTCTAATCATTTACTGCCAAATGATAGTGGTGTCCACCAGAGAGAAAGTAATATATATTAATATGGTGTAAGTAATGTTGATTTAACTTATCCACTTGCAACATGTGATGTGACTTGACTCATTATGTTATATTGCGTAGTTCTTGTGGATACCATATTCTGCATCGAGCATTGCAACCCTTATTCCTTAGTGGGTTCACACCGAAGCCCATGTGTGGTGCATTAACACGTTGGTGTTCAACTTCTCAACCATTGAGTGGTACAATGTTGATTGAGTTATGCGATAGTTTGGGTGTAGACAATATCCACAACAATTTACTGATGTCCATGGTAAGACTATGAGAGGGGAAACATACAATAGATTGGAGCATGAAACATCAACGTTACGTAACACTATGGAATGCTCATTACGATAGGTGGCCTAAGATGCACTCTTGCATGTTTGACTTCAGTTCCTCGATTGAATACGTGTAGTGGTACATGACTCGATGACACGTTTATTTATATGGTGGGCAACTTATGATAGTACTGGATCATGGCTACAGACGTGGAAGTCAACCTATGGGGGAGCTTGGCCTAGAGGATCAACATATGGTGGAGGCCACCTCGGGGGACCAACCATTGAACACATAGAACCAATGGGTTGACCTTTTTTTGTGATGGGTAACAGAACAGTTCATATCACCCGAATATGGGCGGTTCGAGTTCATATCACCCAACGCAACCATCGATATCATTTAATATGTTTGGTAATAACATGTACTCTACCCTGCCTCAGGCCACATTTGATTTAGCTACTAATCCTCCTAATGTGAACAATACACCCCAACATCCACCCGGTCAACGGAGGCTCGTAAACTGCTATACCCCGAACGACGATACCACTTTCGATTCATTCCAATTTTGATACAAGTAAATTTCAAGTGTTATGTAATATTTGTTGTATTGGTTTATAATTCCACAACTTATGTATTAGTTTTTTTGTATAACTTATAATATCTTTTAAAGTATTAAAAGTTACAACAATTAATTTTAAATAAAATCTTAACACTAAACAATACAAACTTTATTTCTATAAGACCATAAAATGCAAATATCGAGTACAACATTTAGTTTTCTTCAGACCGTGAAGATTGACCAGTATAGACGTTTCTATGGGGACACTCGTTCCGATTGTGACCAACTATTCTACATATGGTACAATGCTTTAGATCAACCTATTTTCTAATATCCATGTCATTTTGAATCCTCGTTGTTGTCGTCGACCTTTGACTTTTCTATATAGCAATCTATCT
The DNA here is from genome assembly GCF_025698485.1 of Gossypium arboreum. Taxonomy (NCBI): domain Eukaryota; kingdom Viridiplantae; phylum Streptophyta; class Magnoliopsida; order Malvales; family Malvaceae; genus Gossypium; species Gossypium arboreum. The sequence goes on from NC_069080.1 coordinate 104,109,765, forward strand.
GGCAACATTTTGAACACTTTGAGACTAGCAATTCGTATGAAAAAATTGGGAGGAATTTCCACTGAACCATAATGGGCCATAAGGGAAAAGGAAAGACCAGAACACTCCATCTCCTTAGGAAGCTCGACTATAATTTGAGGACAAGTTGAGCTTAAAACACTCTAGCTATTCATTTTCTCCTTGTTAGACCACTCTATTGGAACATGATCTCTCAAAACAAGCATATGGTAGTTCCTCGATGCAATAGCTAAAGAAGCATGTAACACCCTAAACCCAGCCTAGAAGTTATGAGGAAGTACATCAACTTGTTCAAAGTTTTTGTTTTAACCAAAATCAGTGCATGTTTCAAAAGCATAAAATTTTGGCAAACTCTCATAGATGTTTAGAAAATCAAAGTTTGAAAACACTTATTTAAAACCCAGAATTCAAATTTAGAGTTGCGTTTTAAAAGTACTTACATTGGAAAATCATTTCCAGTACTAACACAAAATTCATTAAAACCATATATTTATTTATAGAAAACACTTAAGTGATTACTTAATCTTTACAGCAGAAATTTCCAAAGTTTTAATTTTGAAAATCGAATTTGTAGTTTGATAGATCATACTGTAAGAACCCAAATTTACCCGGGCCCAAAACCATTAACTAGCCCAAACAAAAAAAACATAAAAACGAAAGCCTAAATACAAAAATTACCAGTCCAGAGTCCAAAACACAAGTCCAAATTTTTGCAGACCCAAAACTAAAAAACTTAGCCCAAAGATAACAAGCCCATGTATCTAAACATTTTTTACAGAAGCCTAAACCCTAATTTTATGTACGTCGCACCTATGCCCTCCTCGGCCACGTCGCCCGCACCTCGTCCCGAGGCACCTCGTCCTAAGGCTCGTCTGTAAACTTGCACCGAAATGGAAAAAGAAACCCTTCTCCCTTTCGTTAACTAAGCGCCGGCCTTACAAAAAGAGGAAAGAGAGATAGAAACAAGGATAATAGAAATAGTAGCATAAACAAAATCATGAACAGCACCAATAGTGAAATAAACAGTAGAATAGGAAGTTTTTATTCGGCTATAAAAGCCAGAAAGATGAATGTATTTTGGGGACATTTTTTTAAGCAATCAGAAAGCAAAAAAACAACAACAAAAAAGGTTGAATCTCATCTTTTTTCTGTTTTCTTATTTTTGTTTTCGGTTTCCAAATTCCTTTTTAAATATATAAAAGGGGGAAGAGAGAAGAAGACTTACCGTGATCCCGGAGTTGCTTCGTCGGAGTTCCTGCTCTGTCGTTGAAACCGACTTTAAAGTGGAAAACGGGGTCTCTGATCTCGAGCTCTAAGGCTAAGGAAATACGGCCTTCGTGTGCTTCAAAATTGGGGTTAAAAAACCCCTTTTCGCACAACCCCAACCACCACCCACGGTGGATCAACGGTGGCGGCGATGATGGTTTGGTACAAACCCTAGTAGAGGATAAATGAAATGGGGGGTGTTTTCAGATTTTTTTTTAAAAAAAAACAAAGAATGAAGCAAAAATTAAAAAAAAAAATCTGTAGGTTTATATACAGACACGAAACGGTGCCGTTTAGCACCTAGATCACCAGCGTCAAAATGACACCGTTTTAGGCGATCCGCGTGCAACCCGACCAGCTCTACGGGGGATCCGTGTGTTTCCCTAAAAAGGGTTATTTACAACCCAGGTCCCTCATTTGTTTCAGCATATTTCATTTAGACCCTCGACAGCCTATTCTCCGTTATTTATAATTTATACCTTGAATTTTACTGTTATTTCAACTCAATCCTTACTTTGTTTAATTGATTTATTTATTTGTTTTTTTTTCGTTATTATTATTCATCAAGTTTCCATATTATTTATTTCAAATCACTTTATCTTTAATTTTCCTTTTCACATATCATTACATTATTTATTTTAAACTATTATGTCTTATTTACTTTGAAATCATCTATATACTTTAAACTTATATATATATATACCTATATGTATATATTACTTTGGATTATATTTATATGTTTTCATTGAAACTGTTTGTATATTATTTATGTTAAAATTTTCTTTTAAGCTTCTTATATATGTCCTTTTAAAGGGTCTTTTTTGTTACTTTATACATTACCTTAAATTATTTTACATATTATTCGTTTTAAGCTCTTTTACATTATTTTGGACTTTTACATATTATATATTTTAAGTTTATACATTATGCGATCCAAATTATTTTACATGTTAGTTGTTTTAAACTTTTATATTAATTATTTTAAATTGTTTATACATTTTAATTTTAAATACTTTTATGTTATTTATTTCCATCCTTTTATATATATTCTCCATTTTAAATTTCTTATATGTTGCTTGGTTATATTACTTTACATGTAAACTATTTTAAACTCTTTTACTATTTATCGCAAATCTTTCGATTGTTATCTTAAGATGTCGTATGTTCTTGAACTATTTGGTGAATGTTTTTTATTGTCTTGTCATTTATTTTAAATTATTCGTATTATTTATTTCATTTTTCTCTAATTGTTGATATTGGTATTTAAATAATATTCATTTTATGTCGCCTTTGCATGCCTTAGAAATTTTTTGTTAGTATCTTCATTGACCTTCATTAACACAGCATCTAATTAATGTATTACTATTCCATGCTCTATATTGCCTTTCATTTTAACTAGTTTAAATCATATCGTGTGTGAAAAATTTCATTTTAGTTCAAACAAAATAACACTCATTGTTAAATGTCATGCCCGCTATATTTCAAAATAAATTTTCTAAATAAGGCAATATTTGGCGTTTGGAAATTTCGAGAAATCGTGCCCTACGTGCTAGGTTTCGATTTATCGTTTGACCGAACAACCGAATATCCTTTTTAAAATTTCAATGCATAAGTTTTGGGAATCATAAGATGATTTTGGTATTGAAGGTTTAAAATATCGTGTCCTACGTGCTGGATGTGATATTTTATTTCTTTGAAACAATATAATCTTAACTGTTTCAAACTATTGCATTTTTATTCGAGATTTTTAAACAAGGCAATATTTGGCGTTTGGAAATTTCAAGAAATTGTACCCTACGTGCTGGGTTTTGATTTATCGTTTGACTAAACAATCGAATATCCTTTATAAATTTTCAATGCATAAATTTTGGAAATTATGAGACGATTTTGGTATCGAAGGTTTGAAATGTCGTGTCCTACCTGTTGGATGTGATATTGTATTTCTTCGAAACAAGAGAATCTTAATATCCACTTCAAGTTTTCCAAACATTTGTAAAAAGGGATCATATTTCAAAATTTATTTTAAATCTTTTCAATTTTTGACATTAGGACATTAATTAATCAATTAGGTACCAATTTTGGGCGTTACGAGGGTGCTAATCCTTCCTCGTACGTAACCGACTCCCGAACCTGTTTTCTCAAATTTCATAGACCAAAATCGTTGTTTTAGTAAACCAAAATGTTTTATTAAAATGACCAAACTTCTTGGTGATCCAATCGCACCTAAACAAAAAAGTATTAGTGGCGACTCCCAATTTTCGTTGTCTTTTCAAAATATAAAGTCGATCCCCGTTTTCAAAAAAAATAGTTTCAACAGCTTGACGACTCCACTGGGGACTTCGAGAGTCGAGCCATAAATTGATTGATTTTTGTCCTTTGTTGAAATTTAAAAATTCATTTTGAACTTGATCCCTTCATTGCATTTCATCCGTTCCCCTACAGTTTTCATTATTTTATTCCTATTTTCTTTATTGCTTCGAGTTTTTCTTATGCATATATCTTCGCACATTGCATTGCATGACCATTGTGGTCACACCTCTTAAGTGGGAGTGAGAAACTATTCCTTCATGAGGTTTTCACCTTCGTGTAGGATAGCGGATCGCTTTCGGGATACATCCGTACCAATGTCTTCATGAGATTTTCATCTCCGTCTAGCCATAGAGAAATGTGTTCCCCTAAACTAAACTCAGTCTATATGAGCCTATAATGGGTGAGGATCGATGAATCTGCTAGTTCGGGTACCCTTACTCTAGAACCAAGCCACATATAATGAACCCTAAGAGCCTACCCTAGGTAGAACCACACCAGACCCTAGTGATTATCCGAATAGGTGCTTGATATTTCCTGTTTGCTTTGAGTTCTATTACATAATACTGGCTTGCTGTGTTTTGCTATTATTGTATGGCATTTCATCATAAAAAGGTGTTGATTCTTGTTCGGTTACTAAGTAGAAGAGCTTAGGATGGAAAAGGGGTTTCTTGATAGAGTGGAGGATAATGCGGCGGTCCGAGTCTGGTCCGAGACGACACAACAAGAGAAAGGTGATAGTTTGATCGAAGGATATGAATCAGAATTGTGAGATTTCACTCACATCGGTGTGACTCAAAGTGACCTAGAAGAATTAAAAGAGATATGGAGTCAATGAAATGATGAGGTCAAACAACTCTTTTATTGTAATTACAGTGACCTACCCTATTTGCTCAATGCAAATGTGGACAAGCATCTGTTTCGAGCCCTCGTGCAGTTTTGGAATCCCGCCTACAGTTGCTTCACTTTCAGAAGAATCAATTTGGTACCTATTGTGGAGGAGTACATAGCTTTACTTCGTTGCCCGAAGATTCAGGTCGACAAAGCCTATTCAAGAGCTACTAATGTCACGGCTTTCGTGAAAAATTTAGTGAGTATCACGAGGATGAGCGAACAGTGGGTTACAAGTCGAATTAAGCATAAAGGAGACAGTAAATGTATTCCTTGGAAGAACTTAAAGGATTTAATTCTAGCACATTCGGATATGAAGAAGAGGGTTGACATTTTTGCTCTGAGCATCTACGGTTTGGTTGTCTTTCCTAAGGCTTTAGGATATGTAGATGAAACGGTCTTAGACCTTTTCGATCGACTTGATAAAGGGATCACACCCATCCTAGAAATTTTAGCAGAAACTTTCAGATCCTTGAACGCATGTCGGAGGGCAGGTGAAGGAAGATTCATATGGTGTGCTCAGTTATTGTTGGCTTGGTTTCATAGCCACTTTTGGAGAGTAAAAAAGGTCTCCTATCGAGTTTTCTCTGAGAACTACTCCTCACTGAAAGAATTAGTGGGTACGCCAAGACGGGATGACCTTTCTGAAGAGAAGTAGATGGCGATTGTCCAGAATCTACAAGTTGAAGATATCGAGTGGAGGGCCCCATGGATGATCCCTGGTGAGATTTTATATCGGTATGGGGACTTTGACTAGGTCCCCTTACTTGGGATATGGGAAGCCGTTGGGTATGCTCCACTACTTGTTTTAAGACAGTATTGATCAAGACAGTTCATACAGCGACACAGGGGTTAGCTCAATGTGAGTTCTCTTATAAGGGCAACAATTATAGGAAAAAAGTTTGTGAGATGTCAAATGCTTGGAAACAAACCCGAAGAATGAAAGGATTCACGGCAGGTCCAATGACGACCCTCGAGTATGATCGGCGGTGGAGCAAAAAAGTCAACGACAACATCCCAATGCCAAGTCAGAAAAATGCCCGACCGATAGAAGAGCATTTACAAGTAGTCCCATCCTAGTTAGAAATCATCAAGCAAGACTTTGAGAAAAAGAGCTCAAAATTGGGAAAGAAGATAGAGCAATTAGAGGAAGAAAATATGTGGCTAGGATTAAATGTCGACATCTACAAGCTAGAGGCTAAGAAGCTAAGGAAATTGAAGAATAAAGATAAAGAGGACTTGGATAATCTGAAGACTAATTATAAGAAGCTGCGTATGTCAATAAGAACTGCCGGTTTGGGTAAAACGTCGGATCAGTGGCGTCAAGAAATTGAAAAAGAAAAGGCTAGAGCCGATCACTGGGAGAAGAAGTTTCAAGATGTTCGAGTGCGGGAAAATGTTTTGAAAAAGAGTTTGTCGGAAAGCTAAAGTGAAAAAAAGAGGTTAAAAGCTCGAATAGCCAAATTGGAAAAATAGCTACATCTGCATCGTAGTCGTAACTCTGTAACTGAGTTGAAGGCCAGATTAAGCCAGATCGAGGAGTTAAAAAGGAAAATTGAGGAACTCGAGACCGCACTACGAGATAGCGAAATTCGGGTGGAACTCCTTGAGGCAAACAATGAACATTACAAAACACAACTTTACCACTCTCAAGATCAGATTAGAAATAGAGATTATGTCATGGGTGAAGCCATGGCTCAAGTTAAAGAGATAGCCAATAATTTGCAAACCTTAGCAGTTCAAGCTGATGTATTAAGCCTAAAATACGAGTCAGAATTAGATCGAGGCCGAGACTTAGCTTAGCTTCTTAGAAAAGTTAAGGTTTTGGGAATTAGGGCAAAGTCGTACATATAATTATCCGTTCTATGTAAATAAATTTTGCTTCTAACAAAGTTGTTCTAATGAAATTGAATCAGAATCAACGCCTTTTTTTGCATTCATCCATTTGCATTACATTACATCATATGCATTAAAGGCCATAAAAAGATTCTAATTAATTGAAAATGTTTCAGTAATCTGAAAACCTACAAAAATCTTCCAAATACACATCCCTACGGTACAAGAAGAAAAACTAAAGCGATGGATAAAAAACTAGAAAGACTGGAGCAAATACAGAAAGAGATGCAAACACAAGTACAAGAATAGTTAGCTAAAATCCAGCAGGAAATAAGGGACGAGATGCTAGAATCACAAAGAAATTTGATGTAAGAGCTAACCCGACTACTGACTAGTAGGCCGGACAAAGAAAAGGGCCCTATGGCCGATATGGGAAATAATAATGGAGATTCCCTTTACCCCCCTGGTTTTACCCCTGCAAACGCTCAAATGCAATATGAGACACACACACAGAGGCCATCCATTACTGAAGATCCCGTCTACCCCTCTGGTTTCACCTCGACGAATGCTCAAACGTAACCCGAGCTGCACACACGAAGGCCGTCCGTTACAATCAGGCCTCAGCAACTTCAGGCCGATATCTCGATGCCAATAACTATCAAACAGGTTCAGCTCTAATCCAGGGGATAACCCTATTAACCCTATAATCCCTGATTTGGATAACATGGCTGAAGAAGAGAGAGTGAGAATGGGATTCTCGAAAGAATTGGAAGACCGATGCAAGTGGTTAGAGGAAAAGTTCAGAGTGATGGAAAGTGCAGACTATCATTGTAGGATCGATGCTAAAGATATGAGCTTGGTTCCAGACCTAATCCTTCCCCTTAATTTCAAAATGCCAGAATTTGAAAAATACAATGGAACTAGTTGCCCAGAGGCTCACATCACCATGTTTTGTCGAAGAATGGCAGGGTACGTTCACAATGATCAACTATTGATCTACTGCTTTTAAGACAGTTTGGTCGGGTCTGCGGCCAAATGGTACAACTAACTAAGTCGCGCTCAAATCCATTCATGGAAAGATTTGGCACAAGCTTTCATGAAGCAATACGGCCATATAACAGACATAGCACCTAATCGAATCACATTACAAAACATGGAAAAGAAACAAAATGAGAGCTTTATGCAGTACGCCCAAAGATGGAGAGAGGTGGCGACGCAAGTCCAACCACCTCTTCTGGAGAAAGAAAAGACTATGCTCTTTATCAACACTCTAAAAGCTCCATTTATCAACCACATGCTGGGAAACACTACTAAGAGTTTCTCAAACATAGTAATGTGAGGGGAGATGATAGAGAACGCGTTAAGATGTGGGAAGATCGAAATAGGGGAAAGTGCCAAGAAATTAGCTCCAAAAAGGAAAAAAAATGAGGTGAACAATACGAGCATATGCAATAAGAGTTATTCCAAGCCAGTCACTGTGAGCCAATCGAAGATAGTGACTACCAGCCATTAAGGCTCTGCAAGACAAGATTCAAACCTGAGGCCTAACACGGAAAGAGTCTAGTTTATGGCTATCCCAATGTCATACAGGGAGTTGTATCAGAGTTTATTCGATGCCCATGTGGTGTCACCTTACTACTTGAAACCCTTGCAGCCTCCAGTCCCTAAGTGGTATGATGCAAACGCTCAATGTGAATACTATGCAGGAATCTCGGGACACACAATTGAGAACTGCACTGCCTTTAAAAAGGTAGTCAAATGGCTTATAAACATGGGCGTTGTGAAGTTCGATGAGCCCACAAGACCTAATGTGGCAGGGAATCTGCTACCTAGTTATTCAAACAAAGGGGTAAACGCGATAATTGGAAATAGAAGGAGGAGATGGAATTTTACGAAGAAATCGAAGGATCAGAAGAAGGAGAGGTTTACGCCTCAGAAGAAGGAACAACAGAAAGGGTCCAAAGAGTTAATCATCCTGTGGTTATAATTTTGCGACCAAAGAACAATGAAGTAGGAGTACAAATAGTGCTGAGAGTCATAATCCAAAAGCCGGTATCCTTCCCTTACAAGGATAGTAAAAGGGTTCCCTGGAATTATGACTGCAACGTGACGATCCCAGGTGGGGAAAACCCGGCTAGCACTTCAAGGAAGAACCAATATATAGGTTTCTATACATACAGCGGGAGACGTTATGATTCTGCGGGTACAGGAACTGAAACTGTTAAAGGAAAGACCCCAATAGACGAGCGAATGAAGGAAAGGACAACCAGATTTGAATCACCAGTCAATGAGCCGGAGACTGAAAAGGAGGCTAAATAATTTTTAAAGTTCTTAAAGCACAATGAATATAGCGTTGTAGAATAGCTACATAAGCAGCTGGCTCATATCTCAGTGCTAGCCTTACTGTTAAGCTCGGAGACATATCAGAGCGCGTTAATGAAGGTACTAAACGAAACCTACGTTGCGGATGATATCTCTGTCAGCAAGCTGGACCGTCTCGTTAATAATATAAGCACCAGTAATTTCATATTTTTCAATGATGATAAAATACCGCTGGAGGGAAGGGGTCATCAAAGGTGTTACACATCACCACCGCTGTAAAGGACATACACTACCGGGAGTATTGATTGACAATGGGTCTGCACTAAATGTCCTACCCCTATCCACACTGAATAGGTTGCCAGTGAATAGTTCCCACATGAAGACGTGACAAAATATAGTAAGGGCATTTGGCAGCACCGAGAGAAAAGTAATGAGAAAGATTGAAATACCTCTTTTAATCGGTCCAAGCACGTACAAGATAGATTTCTTGGTAATTGTCATTAAGCCCTCTTATAATTGCTTATTGGGAAGGCCATAGATTCATTCAGCGGGGGCAATTCCGTAATCACTGCATCAAAAGCTCAAATTGGTAATGGAAGGCCGATTGGTGACCATAAACGTAGAAGAAGATATTATTGCATTCGCTACCAGCGACGTACCATATGTGGGGATAGATGATGAAGCAATAGAATGCTCTTTTCGATCACTAGAATTTGTGAATGCAACCTTCATCGTCGAAGGGAACAAGGTCCCGGTGCCCAAAATCTCCAAAACTACTAGGATGGGCGTACAACTGATGGTTGGGAAAGGAGCTTTGCCCGAAAAGGGGCTTGGAAGAAGCTTACAAGGAAGGATCGAGGCACCCATGCTCACAGACAAACGAGACCGTTTTGGCTTAGGGTACAAACCAGATGCAAGGCAAAAAAAAAAAGGAGATAGAGAAGAGGCAAGAAAGGAGAAGAGCGCGTTTAAATGGAGAAGAGGTCAAATGGGAGCCAATGACCTTTCCTCATATATCCAGAACATTCGTGTCGGGAGGGACCATTTACTCTCAAGGAAAATCAACAAAGAAAGGGTCTGCTTTGAGTGGTAACGCCATATCTGAGGAAGAGATGAGAGAAGAGAATCAAGTAGGCATTTGCCCATACGTGCCTAGGAGCGTCTTGAACAATTGGACCGCGGAGAAGATCCCTGTAACTTTTAAAATTAATTCAGAGTAATGTCCAAAACAAGCTTATTGCTCTAAGCCTAGGGGCAATAAGAATCTTTTTGTAAAATAGGCTCTTATCCAATATTGTTATTTCACTAAAAATGCATATTTGCGTATCATCTTAAGCAAATATTCTTTTATTCTTTCCATTTCATTCATAATCATACTACCAATAAATATTCTTAGATTCTTTTGTTCTTTGGACCTTTCTTTATCCCTATAACAAGTCTCCAGATATCAACGATATGAGCAACGTTGCCACTGACTCAGAGTCTCCTTTTGAGCAAGATATGTGTACGAAAGATTCTCAGGATTTTGGAGATGACCGAAACTGTAACTTATCTCCAGATTTGTTAAGAATGATAGAACAAGATGAGAAACAAATCCTACCTCACAAGGAGTCAGTGGAAATCGTGAGCTTAGGGGAGGGAAAAGATGTGAAGATTGGAATTTGTATTGCAGAGAAACAAGGCGAGACCTCGTCGAGTTACTACAAGAATTCAAGGATGTCTTCACATGGTCATATCAAGACATGCCTGGGTTGAATACTGATACCGTGGTACACCGACTCCCCATAAAGGAAGGGTGCAAGCCAGTGCAGCAAAAGCTCTAAAGGATGAGACCTGATGTTCTGTTGAAAATAAAAGAAGAGGTCAAGAAGTAATTCGATGCCAGTTTCTTACAAGTGGTTAAGTATTCAGAATGGGTAGCTAATATAGTCTCTGTCCCTAAGAAAGATGGGAAGGTGCGAATGTGTGTGGACTATCGAGATCTAAACAAAGCCAGCCCAAAAGACAATTTTACGTTGCCTCACATTGATACATTAGTGGATAACACGGTAGGTTACTCACTTTTCTCCTTCATGGATTGCTTCTCGGGATACAGCCAGATAAAGATGCACTCTGGAGACATGGAAAAAACCACATTCGTGACCATGTGGGGAACGTTTTGTTATAAGGTGATGCCATTCGGACTGAAGAATGCAGGAGCGACATATTAGAGAGCCATGGTAAATCTGTTTCATGATATGATGTACAAGGAGATCGAAGTTTACGTCGATGACATGATTGCGAAATCCAGGACAAAAAAAGAGCACATACAAGTCTTGAAGAAATTGTTCTTAAGGTTAAGAAAGTTTCAATTAAAGCTCAATACCGCAAAATGTACCTTCGGGCCAGGTCAGGAAACTTGTTAGGATTCATAGTCAGTGAAAAGGGGATCGAGATCGACCCAGATAAAGTCAAAACCATACAAGAGTTACCTCTGCCGCGTACTCAAAAAGAAGTTCGAGGCTTCTTAGGAAGGCTAAACTATATCACCCAGTTCATTTCACAACTAACGGAGAAGTGTATGGGATGAGGAGTGCCAAAGAACTTTTGATAAGGTCAAGCATTACCTGTCCAATGCCCCAGTACTAATGCCACCTTGCCCAAATAAGGTACTGATATTGTATTTGGCAGTGTTCGAAAACTCCATGGGATGCGTGTTAGGCCAACATGATGAGTCTGGAAGAAAAGAGAAAGCGATATATTATCTCAGTAAGAAATTCACTAAATGTGAGACAAGATATTCTCCAATCGAGAAATTGTGTTGTGCTTTGATTTGGACAACCCGGAGACTGAGACAGTATATGATGTACCACACAATTTGGCTCATCTCGAAACTAGACCCTCTGAAGTACATGATGGAGTCAAACGCTTTGAATGGAAGAATGGCTTGTTGGCAAATTTTGCTCTCTAAGTTCGACATAGTCTACGTAAACCAGAAGGCTATAAAAGGGAGTGCAATAGCAGATTTTCTTGCCAATAGAGCTCTAGAAGATTATGAACCTTTGAGCTTCGATTTCCCAAACGAAGATCTAATGTATGTTGCAACCACTGAAAAGGACTCTCAAGAAGATCATCCTTGGAGGCTGAATTTTGACGGAGCCTCAAATGCTGTGGGTAACGGAATCGGGACAGTTCTGGTATCCCCGAATGTAGATCATTATCCCTTTACTAGTAAATTGGATTTTGATTGCACAAATATCATGGCAGAGTACGAGGCGTGCATCATGGGAATCTGTGCGACCATTGAACATAAAATCAAGATGTTAGAAGCATACGGGGATTCGACATTAGTGATCTATCAGCTCAAAGGTGAATGGGAGACCAGAGACCCTAATCTGATCAATTACCAAAGGCTGGTTCTAGAGTTAATTGAGGAGTTTGACGATATCACTTTCTGTTACCTCCTACGAGATGAAAACTAGATGGCTGATGCCTATGCAACTTTAGCTTCAATGATCAAAATAAACAAGCAGGAGGATATAAAGCCTATCCAAATAAGTATCTATGAGACTCCGGCTCATTGTTACAACATTGAAGAAGAAAAAGAAAAGAACGATCACCCTTGGTATCAGGATATATTGCGATACGTAAGGAATCGTGAATACCTAGACCAAACGACAAAAAATGATAAAAGGACATTGAGAAGGCTAGCTAGTGACTATGTCTTGGATGGAGAGATCCTATATAAAAGAAGGAAGGATCAGGTACTCTTAAGATGTGTGGACGTTGTCGAAGCTAAGCAGATATTGGAAGAGGTCCATGAGGGTGTCTGCAGAACACACGCTAACAGTTTCACAATGGCCAGACAAATCATGAGATTCGGATATTATTGGTCCACTATGGAGGGAGATTGCATCAACTATGCCAAGAAGTGTCATAAATGTTAAATTTATGGAGATAATATTCATGTACCACCTTCACCTCTTCATGTCATGACTTCTCCATGGCCTTTTTCTATGTGGGGCATGGATGTCATAGGGCCGATCTCGCCAAAAGTAGCTAACGGGCACCGATTCATCTTTGTGGTCATTGATTACTTCACCAAGTGGGTAGAAGCCAGTTCTTATGCCAATGTCACGAAATCAGTAGTCAGCAATTTCTTAAAGAAAGAGATCATATGTCGATATGGAATGCCTGAGAGGATCATATCAGACAATACGCTGAACTTGAATAACAGTATGATAGCAGGAGTCTGTAGCCAATTCAAGATCAAACACCATAACTCGTCACTATATTGCCCAAAAATGAATGGCATGGTGGAAGCGGTCAATAAGAACATCAAGAAAATCGTGGGAAAAATGACTGAGACTTATAAAGACTGGCATGAGAAGTTACCATTCGCCCTTTACGCCTACCAAACATCAGTCAGAACCTCTACCAGGGCAACACCTTTCCCTTTGGTTTATGGAATGGAGGCGGTCCTACCTATCGAGGTTGAAATTCCTTCTCTACGAGTGTTGTCAGAATTAAAGTTAGATGAAACAGAATGGATCCAGTCACGGTATGATCAGTTAAACTTAATTGAAGAAAAGAGGCTGAAAGCTATTCGTCATGGTCAAATGTACCAAAAGCGAATGATGCGGGCCTATAACAAGAAGGTCTGCCCTAGAGAATTACATGAAGAAGACCTTGTTTTGAAAAAGATCCTCCCCATACAAAAGGATTTTAGAGGAAAATGGATGCCAAATTGGGAAGGACCATATGTGGTGAAGAAAACTTTCTCTGGAGGAGCTCTAATTTTGATCGAAATGGACGGAAAAAGCATGCCTAATCCCATAAATTAGGATTCGATCAAGAGGTATTTTACCTAAAAAAAAAAGGAGAGGCCAAGGCGAAAACCTGTAAAAGGGCGCTTTGAGACTAAAGGGGTTTTGAGTTGAAAACCCAAGAATGGGCAATTCAAATTTTTATCGAAGATGGGGCATGCAGTAATTTTGTCTTTTCTGAATTAACAAGAAGGTTGGATGCTACATCTTGGGGCATCAACAAAGTACTATTGGTCTTCTAAACGCATATCAAGTTCAAAGGGTCCTTAAGAGGTTTTGGGCAGAGAAGCTCATGCTATGATATCTGGGGCACCTATTTTTATTTTTTATTTTATTCATTTTGTATCTTAGCAAAAGTTGCTATCTTCATTATCTTATTCATTTCGAGCTTTTTCTCAATAATATTCCATCCTGTCCATTGCGATAATCTTTTTCAAGCATTTTTCATTGAAATAACGATTAACAGACTAATGACATTCAAAAGGAGTTCTGCATATTACTCTGAAATGATTTTAAATTATACAAAGACCTAAAACGGGACTAATTAGTTTGAACTACCAAAATTCAAGGAAACATTGGGAAAAGAATAGCCTAAATTGTGATTGTTCTTCAAAAGATACCAGCTGAAGGAAAATGGGAGAGTAATACGTCAATGATAAAACCTCGATGAACAGCAAGTAATATCAAATTAGGCATTAAAAATAACATTTTTGCATTGACGCCAACATCATCCATGCACATCTAGTTAGGAGCATTTGATTCATTCATGACATCCTAATCATTTGGCATATGCATAGGCTCAAGAAATTGATTCTACAGGTCATGTCCCTCAAAGGAAGATGTAGCAAGATCGATTGTAATTACGAATTTTGGAAAATCTTATCTTCCTGAAGTTGCAGTGAAGCAGATCGAAGCCACTAACCTTATCTCTCTGAAGATGCAATAGAGTAAGTTGAAGTTGCAAGTCTTATCTCCTTGAAGTTGCAGTGGAGTAGACTGAAGATGGCGAATCTTGTCTTTTTTAAGTTGCAGTAAAGCAGATCGAAGCCACTAACCTTATCTTCCTGAATATAAGGTGGAGTAGGTTGAAGTTACAAGTGGTATCTCCCTGAGGTTGCAGTGGAGCAGGCTGAAGATAGCAAGTCTTATTTCCCTGGAATTGCAGTGGAACAGATTGAAGCTATAAATTGCAGATCTTATCTCTCTGAAGTTACAGTAGAGCAGATCAAAACAAGTCTTATCTCCTTAAAGTTGCAGAGGAGCGGACTGAAGATAGCAAATCTTATTTCCCTGGAGTTGCAGTGGAACAGATTGAAGCTATAAATTGCAGATCTTATCTCTCTGAAGTTGCAGTAGAGCAGATCAAAATAAGTCTTATTTCTCTGAAGTTGCAGCGGAGCGGGCTGAAGATAGCAAGTCTTATTTCCCTGGAATTGTAGTGGAACAGATTGAAGCTATAAATTACAGATCTTATCTCTCTGAAGTTGCAGTAGAGTAGATCAAAACAAGTCTTATCTCTTTGAAGTTGCAGCGGAGCGGACTGGAGATAGCAAGTCTTATTTCCCTGGAGTTGTAGTGAAACAGATTGAATCTATAAATCACAAATCTTATCTCTCTGAAGATACAGTAGAGTGGATTAAAGCTATAAACCTTATCTCTCTGAAGTTGCAGTGGAGCACATTGAAGATACTTGAAGAAAAGAAACGCCAAGAGAAGTCGAGACTAGGCAGGTCCCGGCAAATTTGGCCCTTTTTATAGTCTTTGCTGTATTCTTGTTGCACGAAAATGAGCAAAGAGGGGCAGTTGTAAGAACCCAAATTTACCCGGGCCCAAAACCATTAACCAGCTCAAATAAAAAAAAAACATAAAAATGAAAGCCCAAATACAAAAATTACAAGTCCAGAGTCCAAAACACAAGTCCAAATTTTTGCAGACCCAAAACTAAAAAACTTAGCCCAAAGATAACAAGCCCATGTACCTAAACATTTTTTAGAGAAGCCTAAACCCTAATTTTATGTGCGCCGCACCTATGCCCTCCTCGGCCACGTCACCCGCACCTCGTCCTAAGGCTCGTCTGCAAGCTTGCACCGAAATGGAAAAAGAAACCCTTCTCCCTTCCGTTGACTAAGCACCGACCCTGCAAAAAGAGGAAAGAGAGACAAAAACAAGGATAATAGAAATAATAGCAGAAATGAAATCATGAATAACACCAATAGTGAAATAAACAGTACAATAGGAAGTTTTTATTCAGCTATAAAAGCCAGAAAGATAAATGTATTTTGGGGACTTTTTTTTTAAGCAATCAGAAAGCAAAAAAACAACAACAAAAAAGGTTGAATCTCATCTTTTTTCTGTTTTCTTATTTTTGTTTTTGGTTTCCAAATTTTTTTTTAAATATATAAAAGGGGGAAGAGAGAAGAAGACTTACCGTGATCCCAGAGTTGCTTCGTCGGAGTTCCTGCTCCGTCGTTGAAACTGACTCTAAAGTGGAAAACGGGGTCTTTGATCTCGGGCTTTAAGGCTAAGGAAATACGACCTTCGGGCGCTTCAAAACTGGGGTTAAAAAACCCCTTTTCGCACAACCCCAACCACCACCCACGGTGGACCAACGGCGGCAGCGATGATGGGTTGGTACAAACCCTAGCAGAGGATAAATGAAATGGGGGGTGTTTTTAGATTTTTTTTTTAAAAAAAAACAAAGAATGAAGCAAAAAAAGAAAAGAAAATGAAGTCTGTAGGTTTATATATAGACACAAAACGGTGCCATTTAGCACCTAGATCACCAGCGTCAAAATGATGCCGTTTTAGGTGACCCTCGTGCAACCCGACCCGCTCCAGGGGGGATCCGTGTGTTTCCCTAAAAAGAGTTATTTACAACTCAGGTCCCTCATTTGTTTCAGCATATTTCATTTAGACCCTCGACAGCCTATTCTCCGTTATTTATAATTTATACCTTGAATTTTATTGTTATTTCAACTCAATCCTTACTTTGTTTAATTGATTTATTTATTTGTTTTTTTTCGTTATTATTATTCATCAAGTTTCCATATTATTTATTTCAAATCACTTTATCTTTAATTTTCCTTTTCACATATCATTACATTATTTATTTTAAACTATTATGTCTTATTTACTTTGAAATCATCTATATATGTAAACTTATATATATATACCTATATGTATATATTACTTTGGATTATATTTATATGCTTTCATTGAAACTGTTTGTATATTATTTATGTTAAATTTTTCTTTTAAGCTTCTTATATATGTCCTTTTAAAGGGTCTTTTTTTTGTTACTTTATACATTGCTTTAAATTATTTTACATATTATTCGTTTTAAGCTCTTTTACATTATTTTGGTCTTTTATATATTATATATTTTAAGTTTATATATTATGCGATCCAAATTATTTTACATGTTAGTTGTTTTAAACTTTTATATTAATTATTTTAAATTGTTTATACATTTTAATTTTAAATACTTTTATGTTATTTATTTCCATCCTTTTATATATATTCTCCATTTTAAATTTCTTATATGTTGCTTGGTTATATTACTTTACATGTAAACTATTTTAAGCTCTTTTATTATTTATAGTAAATCTTTTGATTATTATCTTAAGATGTCATATGTTCTTGAACTATTTGGTAAATGTTTTTATTGTCTTGTCATTTATTTTAAATTATTCATATTATTTATTTCATTTTTACGTAATTGTTGATATTGGTATTTAAATAATATTCATTTTATGTCGCCTTTGCATGCCTTAGAAATTATTTGTTAGTATCTTCATTGATCTTCATTAACATAGCATCTAATTCATGTATTACTATTCCATTCTCTATATTGCCTTTCATTTTAACTAGTTTAAATCATATCTGTGTGAAACGTTTCATTTTAATTCAAAAAAAATAACACTCATCGTTAAATGTCATACCCGTTATATTTCAAAATAAATTTTCTAAATAAGGCAATATTTGGCGTTTGGAAATTTCGAGAAATCGTGCCCTACGTGCTGGGTTTCGATTTATCATTTGACCGAACAACCGAATATCCTTTTTAAAATTTCAATGCATAAGTTTTGGGAATCATGAGATGATTTTGGTATTGAAGGTTTAAATTATCGTGTCCTACGTGCTGGATGTGATATTTTATTTCTTTGAAACAAGATAATCTTAATTGTTTCAAACTATTGCATTTTTATTCGAGATTTTTAAACAAGGCAATATTTGGCGTTTGGAAATTTCGAGAAATTGTGCCCTACATGCTGTGTTTCGATTTATCTTTTAACTGACCGAAGATCCTTTTTAAATTTTCAAGGCATAAATTTTGGAAATTATGAGACGATTTTGGTATCAAAGGTCTGAAATGTCGTGTCCTGCGTGTTGGATGTGATATTGTATTTCTTCGAAACAAGAGAATCTTAATATCCACTTCAAGTTTTCCAAACATTTATAAAAAGGGATCATATTTCAAAATTTATTTTAAATCTTTTTAATTTTTGACATTAAGACATTAATTAATCAATTAGGTACCAATTTTGGGCGTTACAAGGGTGCTAATCCTTACTCATACGTAACTGACTCCCGAACCTATTTTCTCAAAATTCGTTGACGAAAATTGTTGTTTTGGTAAACCAAAATGTTTTATTAAAATGACCAAACTTCTTAGTGATCCGATCACACCTAAAGAAAAAAAGATTGGTGGCGACTCCCAATTTTCGTTCTCTTTTCAAAATATAAAGTCAATCCCCGTTTTCAAAAAAATGGTTTCGACACATACGATTTTTTTTAATGCTAAAATACCAAAATCCAACAAACAACGTAAAAACCAAAGAACAACTTATAGTCCCAAAAGTCCAGAAAAATTATTAACGTAAATCACCATATTTAATTAGCTAATAAACTAATCTGAGCTCATGCACACAGTCAATTTCTCGTTGAATTTCTCGGAATCTCGATGGATATCCCATTCACTGTCAATTTATACAAGTGATCATTTCATGTGCGCACTCCCACGAACCTCACATCTTACAGTGGGATTACCAGTCCAGGCTAAATCCCTTGTAACGACAAGCATTCTCAATGAGTGCGGATCTGAATTACCAGTTCAGGCTAAATTTAGACCCCAATTGGATTACCCGTCCAGGCTAAATCCTTAATGCACACATATTCTTTGAGAGGCTCGATCACTTAAGGAACACCCATCCGGGCTAGATCCTTTCTATATTTGAGATCAACGGATTACCCGTCCTGGCTAAATCCTTTTCTGCAACACATACAGGATCTCAAGTCATGTAAGCCATGGTTTATCCATTGAATTTCTCTTTTATTCAACTGAGATTTTCTCTTTTCATCAAGTATCTCATTATGCATAGCCGCTCATGCAACATCCAATTCAACACATTTTCATGTTTATTTAGACATTAGTCCATAAGATAAACATGGTATTGCATATAATTATAATTTGACATTTGTTACAATATATAATCTTCATATCAACTAAATAAATATCCATCACACAATGTTAACACATCAATTTAAGTTCAAGTATGAACAATAATAATATCATTGCATTATCATTGACATATGAACTTCCTCGATTTCGAGTACGACTATTTATTTCGAGTTTGTGCTTAACCTTGTTCAACCTCGTTCTAAGCCCAAATATTGTTTTCCTTAATCTATAATATCATATTTAGCCTACTAATTAGTCACATTATTCATAGGGGTCCAAAATCATATTTTTACAAATTTGCATTTTGACCCTAAACTTTACATATTTTCACTTTTGCCCCAATGCTCGAAAATTAAATTTCATCCTATTTTCTTATGTTTTATGACATGCTGATCATTTTTCCTTCTATGGAAACATCAAATTCTCACTCTAACATGTACTTATGAACATTAGGTATTTTTACCGATTATGCCGTTTTACTCGTTTTCATGTAAAATTGCTTAGTAAAAGTTATTTAACACAATTTCAAGCTTCATATTCTACCATTAAACATCAAAATATATGTATATCATTCATGGTTAAATTTTTAAACATAAAACCTAGCTCAAAATAATGGTAGAAATAGTTAGAACATGTTATCGGGATTTCAAAAATGTAAAGAACTTTAAAAACAGGGCTCGGGATCACTTACAAATGAGCTTGGAAGCTTGGGAAAACCCTAACCATGGCTGATCTAGGTAAATTCGTCTGAAGCAAGAAGAAAGGGACACATTTGGGTTTTAAATTTTGTCTTTTAATGTATTTTACCCCTAAATGACCAAAATGCCCTTTTTTCCTTTCTTTGAAATTTTATCCATCCAATGCCATTTTTGTCCAACAAGTTATAAAATGGTTTAATTACCATTTAAGGGCCTCTCATTTAAAATTTCATAACAATTTGATACCTCTAACATGTAGAACTCAACTTTTGCACTTTTTACAATTTAGTCCTTTTGACCAAATTGAGTGTCCAAACGTCGAAATTTTCAAACGAAATTTTAACGAAATCATTCCGTGAAATTGTAGACTATAAAAATATAATAAAAATAAATTTTCTTACATCAAATTTGTGGTCCCAAAACCACTGTTCCGACTAGGCCCTAATTAGGGATGTTACATTTCTCCCCCCTTTAAGGATTTTCGTCCCCGAAAATCTTACTAGAAAAGTGGTTTAGTTCCTCATAATCTTTACTATCTCATAATTAGTGTTAAAGAACCTATTACTTTAGCCTTCATTAAAATCCAGGGTCTTATTTAGCTTTCTCAATAACTCATGATATATGAAAGTCTGTATCCCAATCCAATTAACCAGGACTAGCTTCCCAAGAAATCTGATACTCTCATCAATACATGTTTCCATTAACCCGTTGGGTAGATTTAACATTTACCAAGACAATTTGCGAATTTCATCATATGTCAACCAAAAATTCAGACATCATTTTTCTCTTTCAAATATAAGAATAATCCTGACAAGAAATCCATAATCATCTCGTCCTCCTTTCCATTCTAATTTCACTACTGACTAAGATCATTCTAATATCACCCGATGTTCAGCAGTAGTCCTGATAACCTTTCATGTATTCAATTACAAAGATTAGAAATGTCGAGTTCTAAACTCGATCATCAATATATTACTCCTGTGATTTTTCTTGCAAACTCTTTGCATAAGCCCAAAATTTTTATTTCAAGTACTTGTAACCGCATTCTTCCCTTCTCAGAAATCAAGCAATAATCGACTTAAGTCAATTGCATAATCTCACACTCAATTCCCTTTAGGACAGTAGATACATTAGCCATCCCATTGCTTTACTAACTTAAGACACATCACAATTTATTCAATAACACATTATTGAAATTCAAGAAATTTTTATTCAGCACATACCCCATCGGTTCAAAGACTATTGTCAATAACATTCTCGCTCATTCAAAGCTTTAATAACATGTAATAGACCATTCAAATTTCACAAGATGGAAACTTTATCATTCAGAGCAGCTTTAAATCGTATCAGGGTCTTCTAAGATATATATATATATGCACTTTCATTCAGACTATCTATCCTTTACCCAAAGAGAGGTAAAATCTTGTTTCCAGACATGAATAATTTATTTGATCTTTCAAATAATAATAAATACCACTTGAACCACTGAGTCGATATTAATCATCAATAAATGACATTTTAAAAGATCCTCTTTTTCAGTTGATAGGACAGTTTGACATGAAACCATTCAAACTCACTTATCATACTAACCAAAGTCCATTTCAATTGCATTAGCTCAAGATAACAAAAATGCCTCAATTGAATGCATTAACTTGGATTAACTTACTCGAGGAAAGGAACCTACCAAACAAACTGAAACTGCAATTTTCATCATGTATGCCATTATTGATAACAGTTCTTTACATGAAGATTTAGAGAAATCCAGATACGGAGGTCATCACGTTACTATAATCAAACTAAGAACACGTTTATAATCGACATAGCCATCATAGGTTGAAGAACATACCTTGGATACAAGTGATCATTGGTAATTTTACGAGATGAAGATAACAAGAAAACCAGAATAAAGAAATCCATGACAGAGGAATCCAAGATAAAGACATCCAATGAGCAGAAATCCATGATACTGTATCACAGTGAAAGACCCAGAAAAATGTTCATAAGAAAGATGTGAAGGATCTTGATACTTCTTCAAAGAAAAGAAGTCTAGAAGATTACATCAATCCAACCCACTGGGATTAAATACAATAAGGATAATTTATCTTCCCATATAAGTATATTGAATAGAGTATCAATTTGGAGAACCAGATTTATATCATCGTGCGTATTATTTCATAAAGTCCCATTAGATGGAATGTAATGATATGCTAGAGAGACATAGAGCAATATAGATTATGTACCAGTCAGGCCATCAATATTTTCGTCTATGCATCGTGATTACGAAGCACTCCCATAAATCAAGGATTTTATCAATAGTAACTGTAAAAATATTTTCGAGAACAATTAAACATACAGAATATCTCGAAAAAGACTGCAATAATCTGGTATCTTACCTTTCAACATTATTCCTTCAGTTATTTCTGCCATCGTAAATCTCACATTAAGTTTCTCATTAAAGAAGTTCAGTTCTGAAGAAATTTCCAGTTAATACATTTCCCAACATCTTACCTTACTAGTCCTGTCGTTACTTATCAACCCGATTTAATCTCTGATCGTGTTCATAACCATTTAATAGCTGAACCCTTTGGTATCATATTTGTGGACTTATTCAATATGATTCTTGTAAAATTCCTTAACAAAACACCACTCTGATAAGGGGGTCGGGTTGTAAGATCCCTAACTCATTTCTCATACTCATATACATATATCACTAGTTCATTATCAAAATAACATTTTCATAAACATATCATTCACTTCAGGAAAACTTTTATTCACGTTCATATGACAAGAACTTTTTATTTATCTTATTTAAACAAGTATATTTAGGTATGCATTCTATGGATTTTGGATAGCCTACTAATCCCATTCATTCAATCCAACAAATCAGGCATATAACCTTTTATAAAGGCTAAACAAATATGGACAAATACATCACAGTTTAAACTTTCATCTTATATGTTATCGTGTACATATCATGAACTTTTATTCATACTATTCAAATTTTAAGCTCATCATAACTGTACTTTACCCGAATGCCTTAGCTTCTCATCAAACATGGTCAGTATAGCTCGGTTGGAGGGCACCATTGTCTAAACAAAATGGCTCTCATGCACATCAGGAGACATCACACTATCACAGATCGGTGGCATGTATAGCTGAACTCTCATACATATGCTAGGTTAATCTGAGAACCGACTAAACCATAGCTCTGATATCACTAAATGTAACACCCATCACCCGTATCCAACACCAGGATAGGGTTCGAGGCATTACCAGACTTAAACATTCATAAACATACAAAATCGGGTCACCAAATTTTGACCAAAATTAAAACTTTCAGAACGTATGCATATCGTTCCTTATACAGGCCATCGAGGCCTATAATCTACATTAAGGCGGTTCGGGACAAAATCGAAAACATTTGGTAAACTTTGGGCTCCTCAAAAAATTTTCCTTATCACAAAGTGACACACGCCCGTATAGATGGGTCGTGTAGACTCACACGCCCGCGTGGCTTGGGGTACGCCCATGCCTTTAGTCTATGGGCAACACTGACTTTTAAACACGGCCATGGCACACACCCGTGTGGCCTGCCCGTGTTCAATACTGACTTTAAGACAACTAACTTAAAATTAAACATCCATGTTCAGGGCACTAACAACTTATTACCATATTACACATTTATTCCATGGCCGTGACCACCTCAAATGGTCCTAAGGCATTCACCATATACATATGTCATATACTTCTTATACATAGTGAACAAGCATAATCATATACCCACATCACAAGACATTTACACATATCATGGATGAATAGGCTTACATGCCAAAATCATTATAAGCCACATCTGATGGCTACATACAACAAATCATTATAAGCCAATACATTTGGCTAATCACAACAACATCGATCACAGAAAAACTAAGTCCCTATACATGCCACTCACTTGAACACGTTTAACATATACATGGCTCGATAGTGTGATGCTGCCTTCAACGATCTCCAACCCCAAGTTGACCTATCAAAACTTAAAAAATGGAAAAGGGGAGTAAAGCCTTTACGCTTAGTAAGTCCATATGAAAATAATAAGCATTATAATAACATGTTTCCTTAGGTAAAACAACTATAATTATGCTTTTATTCATATTCTAGTCAAGCTATCTACTCGAGTCATAGTTGATAAATTATTTATAACTCGAGTTACGGAACTCCAAATTAATATCCTTTAATTTTCCCAGAAACTAGACTCATATCTCTTCTTATCATAAAATTTTTAGAATTTTTGGTTTAGCCAATAAGTACAGTTTATTACTCAAAGTCTCCCCTGTTTTGCTGTTTGACAGCTTCGACCTTTCTTCACTAAAATTTTAACTCATAATTATTTTTGTACAATTTCTAGTTATTTTCCAAAGTTGAGATAGGGGAGACTGGAATCACTCCGACTCTATCTCACAAGAATTTAAATATCTCATTGCTTACACCGTTTCCTTTATGTGAAACTAGACTCAGTAAGATTTAATTTCATATTTTATTTAATCTTTAATTCAATTTCCACAATTTTTTGTGGATTTTCAAAGTCAGACCAATGCTGTTGTACCAAATCTGTCTTAGTGCAACAAGATAATAACCATCACAAATTTGTCATAAAAATTATTTTCATAAATATCATTCATTCATTTGCATCATCGTCATAAGTCCATTTCATTTCATATGTCAAACATGTGCTCATGGGTTTCGAGTACTTACCTGTGCTATCATTTAGCAGTGCACTCATCCAAACATGACAACTCACATGCATCATAATATTATCATATAACATACATTATGTATCATGGCAAGAACCTTTTATTTCATTTATCATATTAATCTCGTTGAATTTCTCGGAATCTCGATGGATATCCCATTCACCGTCAATTCATACAAGTGATCATTTTATGTGCGCACTCCCGCGAACCTCACATCTTACGGTGGGATTACCAGTCCAGGCTAAATCCCCCGTAATATAAACTCATGGAGTGATGTCGGGATTACCAGTTCAGGCTAAATCCCTTGTAACGATAAGCACTCTCAATGAGCTCGGATCTGAATTACCAGTCCAGGCTAAATTCAGACCCCAATCAAATTACCCGTCTGAGCTAAATCTTTAATGCACACATATTCTTTGGGAGGCTAGATAACTTAAGGAACACCCGTTCGGGAAAGATCCTTTCTATATTTGAGGTCAACGGATTACCCGTCCTGGCTAAATCCTTTTCTGCAACACATGCAGGATCTCAAGTCATGTAAGCCATGGTTTATCCATCGAATTTCCCTTTTTATTCAACCAAGATTTTTCTATTTTCATCAAGTATCTCATTATGCATAGCCGCTCATGCAATGTACATCCAATTCAACACATTTCCATGTTTATTTAGACATTAGTCCATAAGATAAACATGGTATTGCATACAATTATAATTTGGCATTTGTTACAATATATAATCTTCATATCAACTAAATAAATATCCATCACACAATGTTAACACATCAATTTAAGTTCAAGTATGAACAATAATAATATCATTGCATTATCATTGACATATGAACTTACTTCGGTTTCGAGTACGACTATTTATTTCGAGTTTGTGCTTAACCTTGTTTAACCTCGTTCTAAGCCCGACTCTTGTTTTCCTTGATCTGTAATATCACATTTAGCCTACTAATTAGTCACATTATTCATAGGGGTCCAAAAATCATATTTTTACAAATTTGCATTTTGACCCCTACACTTTTGCACATTTGCACTTTTGCCCCAATGCTCGGAAATTAAATTTCATCCTATTTTCTTATGTTTTATGACATGCTGATCATTTTTTCCTTCTATGGCAACATCAAATTCTCACTCTAACATGTACTTATGAACATTAGGTATTTTTACCGATTATGCCGTTTTACTCGTTTTCACGTAAAATCGCTTAGCAAAAGTTGTTTAACACAATTTCAAGCTTCATATTCTACCATTAAGCATCAAAATACATGCATATCATTCATGGGTAAATTTTTAAACATAAACCCTAGCTCAAAATAATGGTAGAAATAGTTAGAACATGTTACCAGGATTTCAAAAATGTAAAGAACTTTAAAAATGGGGCTCGAGATCACTTACAAATGAGCTTGGAAGCTTGGGAAAACCCTAACCATGGCTACTCTAGGTAAATTTGGAAAAATCAAGAAGAAAGGGACACATTTGAATTACCAGTTCAGGCTAAATTTAGACCCTAATTGGATTACCCGTCCAGGCTAAATCCTTAATGCACACATATTCTTTGAGAGGCTCGATCACTTAAGGAACACCCATCCGGGCTAGATCCTTTCTATATTTGAGATCAACGGATTACCCGTCCTGGCTAAATCCTTTTCTGCAACACATACAGGATCTCAAGTCATGTAAGCCATGGTTTATCCATTGAATTTCTCTTTTTATTCAACTGAGATTTTTCTCTTTTCATCAAGTATCTCATTATGCATAGCCGCTCATGCAACATCCAATTCAACACATTTTCATGTTTATTTAGACATTAGTCCATAAGATAAACATGGTATTGCATATAATTATAATTTGACATTTGTTACAATATATAATCTTCATATCAACTAAATAAATATCCATCACACAATGTTAACACATCAATTTAAGTTCAAGTATGAACAATAATAATATCATTGCATTATCATTGACATATGAACTTCCCTCGATTTCGAGTACGACTATTTATTTCGAGTTTGTGCTTAACCTTGTTCAACCTCGTTCTAAGCCCAAATATTGTTTTCCTTAATCTATAATATCATATTTAGCCTACTAATTAGTCACATTATTCATAGGGGTCCAAAAATCATATTTTTACAAATTTGCATTTTGACCCCTAAACTTTTGCATATTTTCACTTTTGCCCCAATGCTCGAAAATTAAATTTCATCCTATTTTCTTATGTTTTATGACATGCTGATCATTTTTCCCTTCTATGGAAACATCAAATTCTCACTCTAACATGTACTTATGAACATTAGGTATTTTTACCGATTATGCCGTTTTACTCGTTTTCATGTAAAATTGCTTAGTAAAAGTTATTTAACACAATTTCAAGCTTCATATTCTACCATTAAACATCAAAATATATGTATATCATTCATGGTTAAATTTTTAAACATAAAACCTAGCTCAAAATAATGGTAGAAATAGTTAGAACATGTTATCGGGATTTCAAAAATGTAAAGAACTTTAAAAATGGGGCTCGGGATCACTTACAAATGAGCTTGGAAGCTTGGGAAAACCCTAACCATGGCTGATCTAGGTAAATTCGTCTGAAGCAAGAAGAAAGGGACACATTTGGGTTTTAAAATTTGTCTTTTAATGTATTTTACCCCTAAATGACCAAAATGCCCTTTTTTCCTTTCTTTGAAATTTTATCCATCCAAGGTCATTTTTGTCCAACAAGTTATACAATGGTGTAATTACCATTTAAGGACCTCCCATTTAAAATTTCATAACAATTTGATACCTCTAACATGTAGAACTCAACTTTTGCACTTTTTACAATTTAGTCCTTTTGACCAAATTGAGTGTCCAAACGTCGAAGTTTTCAAACAAAATTTTCATGAAATCATTCCGTGAAATCGTAGACCATAAAAATATAATAAAAATAAATTTTCTTACATCGAATTTGTGGTCTCGAAACCACTATTCTGGCTAGGCCCTAATTCGGGATGTTACACACCTTAAGTAACATATTAAAAACACATACACAAACATATAAGTTTTCAGATACAGATTCAAACATGTTCCCATATACGGAATCAAATGTATTCTCATAATCAAATACAAATGCATATATAGATTAGATACAGATGCAGACATATATCCTACCCCCATCCGCTACACACTAACTTCGTCCAACCAATCACAATAATTAGGAATCCAAGAGTCCATCCATCCAATCATATTGGATCATAGTAGTATGCCACTCATATAAGTGCAGCTAAGTTGCCAGACAAAAATGTTGTGGTAACCTGCCAAAATCATATATATGTGGTCGAGCCACTATAATTACAATCAAGGTGCTAGAACAAATATTGCGGATACATTATCAGAAGGTGATGTAATACTGTCAGAATCATAATTCCTCCATCACATATCGTATTCCACTCCAATGCACATGCAAATACTAACAAACATCATATACACATATGTCATGCATGTTTTTTACATAAGAACATGCTAACAAAATTATCAGATCACAAATAATATACGAATTTCACAATTAAGACATTCTTGTAATTGATACACATACAATATCTCTATCACATACAATAGCAAAATAAAAAATTTCATAACGAATCATAACTTATAACATACCAGATCACATTATTATACTTATCAGAACTTACTTAGCATGCTTCCTACATACCTACATGTGTATACTAAAACTTACACTTTTTTAAGCTTACATAATGCCCACATACCCAATTTTTGAGTCTTTTAATCAACCCCTAATCAGGCCTCAAAATTGGCCCAAAAGGCCCACACAGCCCAACAAACCAGCCTATGTGGTCCACACATTTTACCAATCTAAACCGTGTAATCACACACGGCCGTGTGCTTCACGCAGCTTGACACACGATCGTGTGGTGCACACGGTCCACCACACGGCTTGGCGCATGGCCATATAGGGCTGGGCGGTTTCAAAAACAACCTTTATTTCATAATTTTTTCAAGTTTCGAGTGATGTTTCAAGTTAGTTTCACACACCTGATTGTTGGTACGACAAATCACATGTCTGGAACTCACGAAACCTACATACGACACCAAAATGTATCAATTAATAAACACGAACTAACCTAATATTTCACTTTAAATCCAGTCCTTCACCAGAAGAAAACCATCCTTTAAACGATAGACAAGCACTTACCCCAAAAATAGTGACTTAACAACAGCCATTAGTGCCTAACTTGCCTGAGAGATGCCATACACACCACCCTACCTCCTATTGAAAACCAAAACTATTAACAGTCGAATATTTACAAAAGAACCAACCTCAATTGACAAGCAGAAACTTACCATCGAAAAAGAAAATTACAAGACTTACCTGTTAGAAAATCAATAACAAAGGAACGATAAAATATAAAATAAAGAACGATGTTAGAGAAAACTTTAACAGACCAAAATTTTCTAGAAAAGAAAGAAAAAGAAAAATAGAAGAATGAGAGGAACTTGAGATGTAAAATAGGGAGATTGGAAGAGTGGGAGAGATATTTTGGCAAATCTAAACTACCTATATCCTATTGACTAACCACCTATCAGATTCCTCATAGTTTAAAACAAAAATAATTTTCACTTTGTACATACAGGGATTCGAACTCAAGACTAAAAAAATAAGCTAAAGACTTATCATTAAACTAACAAGCTCATTTTTGTCATTAGTTAAGTGAAAATAATTTATAAATAAGATGTTTAAAGATAGGGGTTTAGGCAAAAATAATAATTTTAAAAAAAAAAAATAGGATTCACCTAGAACCTCACACACACTACTCACATATCTTAACTACTAAACCAGAAAAAATTACTTAACATAATTTTTACAACCTTAATTCAAAACAGAACGTGACCACTCTTAATTTCTCCAACCCAATTTTTTCTAACCCAATTTTCAAGATGTGACACAACATCCTAAACAACATCATAGATATCAAAGTGCTCATCATCATCACTATCAAGCAGCAAGGAAGACACTTTGAGATTAGCTATAACTGTCAATACTTTATTTCTAGCTTCTTCCATAGTGTTGACGCCACCAAATAAACCCAAACCCACAATATATCTCATCAACTTCTCAATGAGACCATTATGGCCTATTACATAGCAAAGCAAGAAAGTCAGCTTAACTTCCTCGCTTTCTAAATAATTAAACTCCACCCAATAGCTGAATATGCTGCAGTTATCCCCGTAAAGTTGCTTGATGAAGGCTTCTCTAGTTCTCGTTAAGCATTTTCTACTCAAACAATCTTTTGTTTCTTAAAGCCTCTGCAACTGTTGCAATGGCTATCGGCAATCTTGCACATTTTTTGGCAACCTCCGTAGCTATAGGCTTCAAACTGAAACTTTCAACACAATCGCCAGCCTTCTTGAACAGGTCCCAGGCCTCCTTTTCATTTAGAAGCCTAATGGAAAAATGTTTTTTAGCATCCATCCCATTTGTTAAAACACTGAGCTCTCTAGAAGTTAATAGTAATTCGCAGCTTTTGTGTTCATTTCCAAAAGGAATCCCTACTTCCTCAATATCAATCTTTGCCCAAATGTCATCCAACACAACCAGAATTCTCTCCTATTTCTTCAATCTTTCTCGTAGTCGAAGTGCCTTTACATGGGCACTCTGTTCCTCAAATTTCAAGCCCAACAACTCTGCAATTCTATTCTGAATTTTCTCAATATCAATGGCTTGAGTTAATGTTGCTATGAAAACTGAATCAAACAACTTGCCCTTGACCTTTCTAGTGATTTTTTTTACTAGCGTTGTTTTTCCAATCCCGTCCATAGCGTGCACCCCAATAACGCTGACGCTGTTATCTATTAGTGCCTCAATTATTTCATTCAAAACTGATGTTCTTGACTCGAATTCCTCGTACCCTTTAGCTGGGGGGACCATGATACCCTGAAAATAATTTCCCATTATTTCATGCATGTATTTTGTTTGCTCGAATTCCTTGTACCCTTCACTTAATTGTGAATTATTTATTAAATTATCATAATTTAAAACTTAAGACATTTAATAATAGTTGTATAATAAATATTTATTTTAATAAAATTTACTAAAGATGATTATGTTGATAAAAGGGTAACCTTTTATTTATATAGTATGCTTATGTAAAAATTTAAAATTATATAACTATTCTATGATGCATCCATTTATTATAATTTTATACATAAATTGTGTATCAAATTGTATATTAAAAAGCAATCTAAAAGATTAGAATCAGGGATGAAGTCTGATATTTATTTTTGTGAGGCTAAAATTGAATTATAAATTTTAAGGGATTAAAATATAATAATATTATTATATTAACTTATTATTTCAGAATTTTTAGTGGGACTAAAATTAAATTTTTATCTTCTTAAAAATCTGAAGTACAATTTTACTATTACATTAATTTATGATTTCAAAATTTTATAGGGATTAAACGAAAATTTTCATTTTAAGGGTAGAACCACGCTTATCCCTTTAGTGTTATCCTGTTCAAAATTTAATCACTTAATTGTATGTTAACTTAATATATTTTAATTAATATAATGGATTTTATTTATATATTTAATTCATTTAAATTCAAATAAATTAAAAAAATTACATACTTAAATGAAAAAGTGTTTAATTATTCAAATAAGATAACGAAGCTATATATTTAAAATTTTATTATTAATTTTAATATAGCTTGATATTATGTGATCTCTATTTTTAAATATTTATTAATTTAAGTTTAAATAAAAATAAAATTTCAAACTTAATGGTGAATTATGTAACACCTCTAACCACATCTGTAGCTAAAACAGGGTTTCGGAGCATTACCAAAACGTTCAGAATATTTTCCAATTAATTTACGTAAATTACTATTCAATCACCAAGATCATTCATAACGTCCCTTGATTGGGCCCTCGAGGTCCAATAGGAGCATTAGAATCAAGTTGGGACTTAATTGAGACCTCTAAGAATTTTTCGCGACTTTTCAAAATTTTTCCAAAGTGTACAGCTCACACGCCCGTGTGGTCTAAGGGACACGCCCGTATTGGAGGTCGTGTTCGACCCCATGTAACTCTCTGACTTGCACATATGTCCATGCCACACGCCCGTGTTCTAGGCCATGTGGCACACACAACTGAGACACACGCTCGTGTCTCTACCCATATGCTCAATTCTAAGCATTTTATTTCTCAAAATTAAGGTGCAGGGGGCACACGGCCTAACCACATGCCCATGTTACCAGGCTATGTGTCACACACGGTCTAGACACACGCCCGTGTGGACAAAATGAAGCCATTTCTAGCTCCATTTCTCACCCAAATTATCACCCAAGACCTGCACTTGAAACACACATCCAAAACCAACCCATTCAAGGATTCAAATTGGGCAATCCTTTTCATTCAACAAGGCATATCACTACATGCATATGTGTTTATAAACTTACCTTGGAATAACTTAGGCATTAGCATCATTTGATCACATTTACATAGCATATCATATATGAATATAATAACACCATAACCTATCTAATAATGCCAAAATAAACCATTACAAGCCATTCCAATGGTTAGGTTACAAAATAACATTTTCAAGCCACTATTGGCCAAGTTGTCCTATACATGCCATTATACCAAAGTGATTTCACTAAATATACCCAAAATGCTAGTTGATAGTGTGACAATACTCCAATGATCTTCCAACCTTCATGAGCTTACGAACACTATAAAACAAGGGAAAATAAAACGGAGTAAGCATTATATGCTTAGTAAGTTCGTATAACGGAAACTAAACTTACCAATCTTTTTTATTAAAATCTAGGCATACAAAGTTATGTTTCCATCCATTTGGCTAAATTGCCTAACCACATACATTCAATCAAACATGTTAGTCACCAAAATATTCATATCAATCAAGTAACATAGATGATCTCACCAAGCAATATTCTTCCAAGTCATTATTATTTCATCTTAAGGTTCTCATGCCATGTCAAGAGTTTTGTGTCCGTTGAATCATTGAATTTCAATGGAGTCTTAAGTGGTACACTCGAAGTGTATGATTCAGTAATCCGTCAATTTCTTATTTAAGGGTACCCATTAGGGCACTTAACCAAGAAACACTCTCTCGAGTCACATATTGTATAACAAGATTACCAGTCTAGGCTAAATCCTTTATATAACGTAAGCTTAGAAGAGCTAAATTAAGATTACCAGTTCAGGCTAAACCCTAATCATAACGTATGCTCAAGAGATATTATATCGGAATTACCCGTCTGGGCTGAATCCTTTCTATATCAAGGTCAATGGGATTACTCGTCCGAGCTAAATCCCGTCCGCAACAAATGCAGGACCTCATTAGTTTCAGGAAAGTGCATATAATCATCGGAATTCAACATTCAATTGGGACTTAACCCTTTATCACCATTTCAAGTATGTATCAAATTCTCCATCAAAGAATACAAGTAAAGCACATCAATATAACTCACATTACATACAAATACAACATTCAATTAACATAATTACATGCCCGATTAAGCTACACAAACTTACTTTGACACTTGTTCGCGTAAAAGTCTACTAATCCTAAACCTTTTCTTTTCCTCGATCTAACCTCGAATTAGTGTTTTCTAGATCTATATAAATGAATTTAACCATCAAATTCAAGCATTTCATATTCAAAGGGACTCAATTTATGTCCTAGGCTAAATTACCATTTTGCCCCTAACTTTTCCATAAATTTCGATTTCGTCCCTAGGCCCGGAAAATGAAACTTGTGCAAATTACTCCCTATTCCAAGCCTAACCAAAGCCCCATTACAAATTTTCCAGCACAAGTATTCATAAAATTTTAGAATTTTTCATCAAATTTTACAACTTTTCATTTTAGTCCCTAAATCATGTTTCCATAAAATATCATTTTGTAAAATTTGTTTATCTATCAATAATCTTTTATTTTCTACCATAAATTTCTAATTTCCAGCATGATACATCCATGATCCATTTTCATACCTTAATAACTTTTCAAATTAATCCTTCAAATAGAGAGATTAAGCTATCCCGGTTTCAAAAATACCAAAATTACTAAAAACTGGACAAGAGAACTTACCCAATTAAGCATTGAAAGTTTCCCCTCTCTCTCCTAGGGTTTCCATAAAATTTCAGGTTGAAGATGACAATAATAAGATGAAATTTTCTTTTATCATCTTTTAATTAATTTAATTTAATCGAATTCCAATTTAGTCCGTACCCTTTTTCTATAATTCCATGGATGAGTCACCAAGAAAAATCTACATACTTTTCTTAATGGTCTAATTGCCATATAAGAACATTAATTTTTGAATTCCATAGCTATTTGATCCTTATAGCTACTAGAATTCAACTTTCACATTTTATGCAATTTAGTCCTTCTCGTAATTAAGTACTAAATCGATAAAATTTTCTTATTAGAATTTTCACACGACATATCTACCATATTACTAACCATATAGTAAAGTAAAATTTAATTATATTTTTGGGTCGGATTTGTGGTCTCGAAACCAACGTTCGATTTCAATTGAAAAATGGGTCATTACAAATTATCTACTAAGTTATTATAATTTAAAACTTATATGTTTAATGATAGTTGTTAACAAAAGATGATTATACAATATGTTTAATGATACTTGTTAACAAAAGATGATTATACAACCAACCTTTTGTATAATATTTTCGTTTGTTTGTCAAAATTTAGATGTTATAGAGAAGTGACTATTATACATTTATAAAAACATTTAACTTCTCTATAATAGTATTTAATATTTAGATTATATTTGATTTTTCAATTTTCAAATAAAAATTATAATATATTAATAATATTGATTAGTGAAATTTAGATAATATTTTTAAAAAAATTACAAATGTAATTTCATTTATTAAGGATTGTTTTCATGTAATTAAATACAACTAATATATTTTATGTGTAAAAGTTAAAATTTATTGAAATAATATCTAAACTAAACTTTATTATTTTTATTTACACTCAAGACTAAAATTAATTTTACTAAAATTTGAGACAAGTGGTTGTTATAGAGAATTAATTTAATAAAAAGTGTACTTTATAATTTAGGGTTGTTGTTGTTAGAGATGAAAAGTTATTATAGAGGTAAAAATAAGATATAAAAATCAATTCTACAACAATAAACTTGGTTATTATGGTAAAATATTGTTATAGACAATTTTTATTTATATCTATGGCTTATGTAAAATTTAAAATTATATAAATCTTCTATTATGCATCCATTTACTATAATTTCATCCATAAATTGGTAAATATTCAAAATTTATGGAAACAAATTGCATTTAAAATTTTCAATTTAAAAGTTTGAAATTTAATGATTTATTTGTAAGTTAACCTAATATGTTTTAATTAAAATAATGAAATTTATTTTTATATGTTTAGTTCATTTGATTTTAAAAATAAAATAAAAGATAGAAACTTAAATAAAAGGTTTAATTAACTTTAAATTAAAATAAATTAGTGAAATTAATATTTAAAATTATTATCAATTTTAATGTAAATCATTATTAAATACAAGAATTTATTTTAAATACTTATTAATTTAGTTTTAAACAAAATAATGAATTTACATTTTAGATATGTTGATACAATGTACAAGAAAAGAGGTAAAGAGTAGTACGTGGTGGTGTTAAGGAGACCGATTCACCTAAAGAGTCTAAAAGTAAAAAATGGACAAAATGACAAATTGATTGTTGGAAGAGAGTGATTGCTCGAAGTATATTCAAGGCTTAAAAGGTCAATCATTTATTCATCGTTGGGTAAGTATTTATAAGAGAAATCCTTTTGTCTTGTAGTGTAATGTGGCATGCCGTTACATAGTGTACGTGAGGTGCGAACATAGTGGTTCTAGACAGCACAAGGTTGTTATAGTTCTCAAACGAGGCTCATTTGTCGCTAGATGTGTGTTCACACTTAGAAGCATTCATACCTAAAAACCAAGTGTCTGATGAGGTAGTTTGTTAGGCAGGTGGCCTTGTCATAGGAGTAGGTGGACAAGGCCACCTTCGAGGAGGAATGAGCAGTCCAAGTTCTTAACCAAGAACACGAGGAGGGTTAGGTGGAAAGAGCAAGCAGTCTGACTTGGGAAAATGTTTGGGTGAGGGGGACCTAATGATGCAGTGGTGAATCCGACTCTTACTTGCCCTAAAATGGAAAATTTTACATTTAGACCCTTTATAGTTTATAAAATTTTAAATTAATAATGGTAAAATTACACTTTATCCCCAAAATGATAA
Organism: Gossypium arboreum; assembly: GCF_025698485.1. Taxonomy (NCBI): domain Eukaryota; kingdom Viridiplantae; phylum Streptophyta; class Magnoliopsida; order Malvales; family Malvaceae; genus Gossypium; species Gossypium arboreum. Next base: position 104,145,425 of record NC_069080.1, read on the forward strand.
AAAATGATTTAATCTTTTAAAATTATAAAAATATATAGGCTATTAAAATGGTAAAATTGCATTTTTACTATCGTAAAAATATACAATTTAATTCAGGTCTCACAAAATTTTTTTGACTTCACCCCTATAATGATGAGTAGGGAGGCTGATTTTGATCGTTCATTGTGATGATATGTGTTTGAGCTCTAAAGGTATATCAAGATAATAAAAGTGTTAATTTTAAAAGGTAATTAGGGATTGAGTTGCTCACCAAATGTATTATAAATTATAGATCAAATATACAATATTTTATTTTTACATGTTAAATAGAATAGAAAAAAGAAAGTGGGAAAAGAAAATGAAAATCTATGAAGCTCACTTGTGAAAGAGACCCGGGAATAAAATTTCAAGTACTACCCAAGCTTCTGTTCCATTAGCCCATGTTAACTGCTAATATCGTTCCAGCAGATGTGTTCTCTTTTTACAAATTTCATGAATCCCAGGAAAATCCCATATTTGTTAAACCAAATACTTGTAGCACACGCAAGGGTTGGTATCCCAGTTCGGATGAATCAACGCAATCAAAACTTCCAAGTCTTTGTTTTAAGTCTTAATGGATTCAAATGTTGTAATTTTAAGATATTTAATTGGTTTATTCACTTTTTTTACTTCTTTTTGAAGCTTTGGCATTGGGAAATTTCCTTGCCATCGTACATATTACATTAGAGGTACAAGCCATAAAATGGTTCCAACTTCGTAATCAATAAACAAGCCATTAAAGGTTTGCCTTTCCAGAATATTAAAACAAACACACAGAAATTGAGACTTCACTAGTTTTATTTACATATTCTCTTGAAGGACCTGAAACAATGAACAGAAAAAATAGACATATCTTCTCCCACTTTCTCATCTTTCAAACATTACTTGAATGGTGTAGAATTGGACGCTTTAAAACACTTGTGTAAAAAGCCCAAGCTAAAATCCAGATTTATATGTGTTTTGGATTTTGCTTTACTGCTGGAAAATGATATGATTTAAGCCTTGACTGGTACATTTTAATATGCTATTTGTTGAGTAAATGCAACAGTTGTGTTCATTATTCACTGTTAGTCTTATTACTTTGAACAAAACTTGCTTCTTGGATAATATCCCCCACCTCTCCATATAACACAGCTTGAAAGAAAACCCATCACTTACCCGCCAAGAATGAACCCTCAGAAACCATGAACTCCACATCTCAACATCCACACCCTTAACATCATTTCTTGCAAAGCTTCTGGTTCTATCATCTGTGAATGGCAACTTCATTGTTTCTGGTTAAGAAGCTCCCTCTTTTGCTTAATGTATCCTTTGTTTTCCTCCTCTTCTTCTTTACCATAACTTATGATTTTCTTGGTCAATCGAATAATGAGCAAATTCCCATCATTAATAGCCACTCTTTGATCCCCCATGGAAGCAACAATGATAGCTGCGCCAGTCTCCATGACTTCACTGATTATAAGCATAAGTGCTTGTATGTTAAGTCTGAAATCGGGTGCAGGCCTAAGGGATACATAAACTATCTCCAGATTTTTTATTGCACTTGTGGCAGATTTCCGATCCTTGGCCATCTTGTACTCTTTATTTGGCTTTTTGTTTTGTTCTACTTATTGGGTGATACTGCTGCAAAGTACTTTTGCACTTCCTTGGAGAGTTTGTCTAAAATCCTGAGGCTTTCCCCTGCAATTGCTGGAGTCACCCTCCTTTCACTTGGCAACGGTGCTTCTGATGTTTTTGCCAGTATAGTTTCCTTCACAAGATCTGGAAATGCAGGTGTTGGCCTAAATAGTGTCTTGGGTGGTGCCTTCTTTGTGTCTAGTGCTGTTGTTGGGGTTATTAGCATAACAATTAGCCATCATCGGATTCCGATCGATGAGCCGAGCTTCATTAGAGACATCCTCTTCTTCCTTTTAGCACTTTCTACCCTCGTGTTCATCATTTTTATTGGTAAAATCACTTTGTGGGGAGCTATTTCTTTCCTCTCCATCTACTTCCTGTATGTTTGTGCTGTTTCTGCATCACATTTCTTCAACAAAAAGAAGGAAAGGAACATGGAATCCGTACCAGTTTCTTCTGTTTCAAACAGCAATGATAACATTGGAGAGGTTGGTATACCGTTACTTGGTTATGCAAGTGATGAAAAATCTGTCATGGTGGATAAAGGAGCTCATGAAAACCAAGATGAAACCACAAAGTTTTTCAACTTTGATTCACCAAGTTTTTACTACTTTGGTAAGTTTCTGGATCTTTTGGAGTTACCTTTATACTTGCCAAGGAGATTGACCGTTCCAGTTGTCGATGAGGAGAGATGGTCCAAGCCATATGCAGTCATTTCAGTGACTTTAGCACCATTAATGTTGGCCGAACTATGCAATTCTCAAAGGGAAAAAACCATGGGTTCCAAAACCAGTTTGGTGACCTATATGATTGCAGGATTGGTTGGAATGGTGCTGGGGAACCTTGCCTTTGTGACCACCAAGAAGTCTAGCCCACCAAAGAGGTGCCAATTACCATGGCTTATTGGAGGATTTCTAATGAGTGTGACCTGGACGTATTTTACAGCTGAGGAACTAGTATCTTTATTGGTTTCTTTTGGGAATATCTTGGGGATAAGTCCTTCAGTTCTGGGGCTCACTGTCCTTGCTTGGGGAAATTCACTTGGAGACTTAATATCTAATTCAGCAATGGCAGTTAATGGTGGGGCAGATGGAGTTCAAACTGCAATCTCTGGGTGCTATGCTGGGCCCATGTTTAACACATTGGTGGGTCTGGGGGTATCATTTGTTTGGTCATCATGGTCTCAATACCCTTCTTCATTTGAAATTCCTAGGGACCCTTCTCTGTATGAAACACTGGGATTTCTAATGGCAGGCTTGCTTTGGGCACTGGTAATTTTGCCAAGAAAAAATATGAGATTGGATAGGTCCCTTGGGGGTGGTCTCTTAGTCATTTACTTTTGCTTTCTCTCTCTCAGACTAGCCAGAGCTCTTGGTTTACTCAAACTTTATGAGGCTTTCCCACCTCACAGCCTAAACTGGTGGTCTTCTTCATTGTAATTTCTGATAGATACAGATAGCAGTAAACTAAAATATATATATACAAATATATGGGAATCATTATGTATATTATGAATCAAAAATCAAAGCTGCTTTTCCATTTCACTTTCTTATTTTAAGCCAGAAAAATCAGGATCCATCGATAGCAAAAGGTTGGTTTCGAACTTTAAAATGAAAATTCAGGGATGAGATAAGAAGAAAATATTTATCCTTTCTTTGTCATTGTCACCTGGTTTTTTTTTTTTTTGCTTAAGCAATGTTGGTTTCATATGAAGTTCTCTTGTTCCTCTTTCTTCCTTGTTTAGTTTCAAAACAAGAGAGCAACTACCATGTCATGTGATTGTTTTAGTCCGCACATAATTGCTATTAATCTGATAGGAAATTTAATGGAGATTAGATAAACTGGTCCTTTTATAAAAACATTTTCATTCATCGTGTTGCTTTTGGCAATGGATTCTTCAGGATATATTTTCCCACCAAGTAGAAGTATTACTTTTCTTCTTTGATTCTAGTCTCAAATGTAAGCATAAAAAATCGTGATTTAGATACGATCTTAATTAGAAATTTCAATCAATAGGAAAGGCTTCACACGATTTGTAGTCTTCAATTTCATTATCGCACTTCCAATTATATATTACTTACATGTATGGGTTGTAATTTGACAAGAAACAGGAGATGGCAAATGTTGAGAATTTGGAATTTATTGGATATCATCTTCTAAAACTAAAGATAAATTTTAAAGGAGCCGCACAATCGGCCTTAAACTTGTGGCTTCTCCAACCTAATAATTCAATTAAATCTTTTTGTGATTCAATAAATTTTCAGCTTAAAAATACTTAAAATAAAATTATTGTGCCGACTATTTGGTACACCTGGTATACTCCGAGACATGTGTTTTTTTTTTTTTTTAATATTTTACCATATTCCTTTAAGACATTTGTCAACCCCTTTACTTTACTTGTGGAATGTAAAAACTTCAAAGGTTTTATATCAAATATTTTTTTCCAAAATTATTTTCAGACCTTAAAATTTTTTAATTTTTTTCTTTTTTTATCTCTCACTAACATAAAATTTCCGACTTTATTTTTATATCAACCCAGGGACAAAACTAGAATTATTTTTTAAGGGGGGCCAAATGAAATTTTAATTTTTATAGTTTATATCTTTATAATTTTTAAAGGATTAAATTGTATTTTTATAATTTTAGGGGCCAAACTATAATTTTATCTTTATTAATTTAAAATTTAAAAAATATTAAGGGCTTAAATGATAATTTTACATTTTAGGGAGGATTGGGCCTACCAACCCTCTTAGATTTGCCACTATACCAACCCATGATAATAGACTAAGATTTACACAATCACTTGACCCAACAAGTCTAGTCCCTTAACAACCACTGTACCAACCCCTGATAATGGACTAAGATTTACACAATCACTTGACCCAACAAGTCTAGTCCCTTAACAAAGAACAGATGGCAACAAACAAAAGTCCAAGCTATATCTTTTAGGCAAAGAACTGAACAACCAACAAAACATGGCATAATTAGAATTTGTACTCTGCCACTGATAATTAGTCGGTGCGAGATAGTGAGAGTGGACCAATCCCAAAAAACCTTGGGCTACAATCTGCTCATGAATAAAGATATAATATGAGTATAACGTAAGGTTTTATATATTCTACATACCATATTCATTACCATTATCATTTACATTTCATTTTTCTAAAAACTTTGTTCCTTAATTATTCTCTTCTTAAATATCTTCACTGGCTTAGGCATTAGAAAACATTTAGAGTGTCCAACTTTGACACCCATTAGTAACCTTTTTTTATAGATCCCATCAAAATTTGTGACCTAATACTTGATGTACCTCTTAGCGAGTTATAAAAAAAAATGTAAGGATTTGTCAAACACAACTTTTCACAAGTACACAAGTCAAGTTATATAAAACAAATTACAATGAAATACTTGTTAAATGCATCTTGAGAATCATAACCATAAATAAACTTTGATAGAGTGAACCTTTCAAAGATGAATACTCAGTTTACTATATTAGCAACTTACCAACTTAAACATAAAACATGATTATTGGCACGATCAATAAAGAACTAAGTAAACTAATTAACTAAAATACTGTATGATAATTTCTACCTCAAAACTTTCAACTAATCACCTTCCTTAACAAGGTATGGCATCAGTTGATTGTTCACCTAATTGCTAATGAACAGAAGAGCTAAACTGAATCCATCTACAATTTATTAACATAAAGTCCTTCCATAGATCTTGCTTGCAGGTTGAATCTAAAGACAACTCTCACTTGTAAATCTAGGATATATAACATCTCTCACTTATAGGTACTCAATAATGTTACTTGTCTTAATTTCAACTATGATCATTTTTCATTTCCCCTTGTCTATGATCATGCTTAAGGTCTTCAATCTCAAACATTCATGATCTTAACAAATAACATAAATAAACTATTTATTTTATCCATCTAACATAAGATCCAATCACATAATAATATTACACAATCAACCACAATTGAGATCTACAAATTCATGGACCTAATCTCTAAAATAAAACAACTGTAAAATAAAAGTTGAATGATGGAAACGCTCATTTAAGATATAGAACTTTTTAAAAGCTTTTAATCTCTACAAAGCTTGATAATAGAATCTATCAACAATTGCAATTTCAACTCTTGATTGAGAATTTGAAGAAAAAATTAAAAAAAACTATCTAACTTTTATTAAAAAAAAAAGAAGTAGAAGTTACAAATCTGCAAAATCTAATTACAAAAGAAATGGAAAAATGAAGTAAAACTTACAAAAAAAAAAAAAAAGAGAGAGAGAGAGAGGGAGTAGAATCTCTACTCTAACTCTTTAGCTCTCTCCTTTGAAAAACTTATATAAAGTCAACATTTATATTGCAAGGCTTAGAAAGAAGAAAAGACAATCATGCCCTTCATTAAATTCAGAAATGTAACATGATGTTGCAATAGTTTTCCATATTTTACCACTACAAAAAAATTGTTTATTAGTAGTGCCTTGTAACCTTTCCAATCCGGCCTAAATGTTATGGTCGGATCGTAAAGATTATATTAGCCATTGAAATGACCAAAAATCTCTAATTAAATTCATTTTAGAAAAAAATCGCGGTTTGCACTTGAATTGATTTGTAAAAAATTAATTTGTTAGGTCGTTTATTCTTAATTCAGATTTTTATTGTTGATAGTGACGTTTTTAGAAATCAGTTGTTTGTCACTTTATTTTGCAAAATTTCGCTATCTTTCAATGCACCGAAAAACTCTATTTATGTCAAATTTTAATTAGGTCTAGTAACATGCATTTTTCAGTTATCATATATATAGTCACCATGTTTGAATAACGCATGCATAAAACGCAAACCCAAATCCAAAACCACAAACCACAATCCAAAATAAACTTTTACAATCCAAAAACCAAATAAAAACTTATTAAAAATATTAAAATCAAAGAATAATCTGAAGTCCATGAAACGTTCGCATGTCGAGTCCAATCCTAATGTTGATCATTATCTGAGAAGTTAAGAGTAGAGGGTGAGCTTAAAATAGCTCAATGTGAGTCACAACAATAATAACATACAATCAATCACATGAGAAACAATCATCATTCACATAACTGAATGGTACATGACATATTTCATTAAACATTTGAGCATGTCATGAGCATGATACAATGCAAAAAGGTTCATGCCCATCCATCCACTACATACCACGAGTTTCCCATAACTCATCTACCAAACACCAAACAATGCAAGCCAAAGCTCAAGTAGATAAAGCACCAGTAAAATAGTACAAATATATTGCCAATCAATATCCAGAAAAGCTGCCAATAACGTGGTCAAACCACCAATTACAGTAAATTCAGTTTAAACTCTAATAATGTGATAAAATCTCCAATCTCCTCGTACACCCGGTGTAGTGCACTGACAACAATAATGCAGACTGGATCTGCCGCCGATACTCCATGGAACTCCTCTATCATCCACAATAACCCACCCCATCCATATGCATTAATGTCATACAATCATTGAGCAAATTCATGCTTCTAGTTCGGCTTCAGTGCAATGGCATATCTTACATGTTTATGATAACATATTCAACTCAATGGCATGCTTAACATGCTTATCAATAATCAATGTCGGTGTATGCCTTGCATACTTTCTGTTTATCAATATCTTTGGCATTTCCAAAATATGCTTTCAGTACATGTTTGATTTTAGATTTGCAAAAAATCCAATCAATCAATTCATCAGTTTTACTGGTATACATGTGATACAATTTTTGTCATACTTAGCATGCAATTTTAACATTATACATGCATCCCATTATCAATGAACATGATATATCATTATTTTAAAACATGTCACAACTAGCATCCAACAACCCACAACATGGCAATCAATCACACAGTCAGATTCAACAAATATGCAAACAAACAATCCCGATAAAGCCTTAATCACTCAATCATTAATTTACAAGCCACATACCTTCTTCGACAACCTTTATTTCGCTTATTAAGACAATAAAACATGCCTGGCCAACAAGCATTAATATCAATTTAAAAACTATATTATGAATTAACAACCATTTCAACAAAGTTAGGACCCACACCTTACAATAGCAAGTCCATAGCTCTAATCCGCAAAGTTCGCGCTTCCACCCTTAAACCTTAAACGTGACTAAAACCAAATTACAGTATTTGACACATTGAAATACTGTTAAACCAACCTTGAAACACCCTCCTAAGGGTTCAGCCAAATCAATATTACAGCAACAAATTTTCAGATTCAATTCGGCAAGACAACTTACACTGATTTGATGTGAAACGAGGGTGCGTACGAAATTCGACTTCACTACTAGTCTGGGATGTTCAAATTAGTACCTAGAATCAAAATACTACTTAAAAATCAATAAAGAATAACCAATCAAAGGCCCTATAGCATTTGGCCAAACTAGAATTTTTAACGGAATTACTATAGCATAATTAAATCCACACTTCATGTTAACTAGATATGAGATACCAGATGAATAAGATCAAATATGCCCCTAATTAAGGATGTTAAGGTCTGATTATAATAAAACATAACTACTACTATATATACTTGTTATAAGATCAAATATGCTGCTACTGTAATAATCTACTATAAGCATGATAATTTCTACTATATATACTTGTTATAAACATGTTATTACTACCATACTAATCTGTTACAGCATGTCATGTTGCATTACATGGGGTGGGACGATATGAACGGAGGAAGTGTTAGCAGCTTTCTACATTATTTATTGGTTAATCAACACTGTATTAGCAGCTTTTATCTATACCAATTAGTGGTTTATCCACACCATACCAGCAGTTCATCTGCAATGTTTAGTGGTTCATCCACACATTGGTGTAAAAGTAGAGGAGTTCTGAGGAATTCCTATTGTGGAATGTAGCGAAGTTGGGTAGGACATTTTCTGTTAAATTGAAACTATATTGCATTCATCAGCATGTACATGCAAAACTAAGAATTTTGAGATAATCTTGTGTTGAATTGATTTGAAATAATGATACACTAAATTATTATTCAATGATGATTATTTTTACGCGTTATTATTTAGTATATTATATCAGTTTTTTGCATTGATTTATCTTGTGATGGGACTTACACTAAAATTCATAGTTCTGTCCCCTTTTCACCTCCATCTCTATAAATAACCCACCAAGTTTGAATGCGAACACGACATCCGGAGGGTCTTGGCTTGGAATATTTTACTTTTATTAAATTATTTTAGGATTATTATTTGATATTTTTATTCAAAACTATATTATTTTATTATTAAAAATGGCATGAGACTTTGTTTATGGTTTTTATATAGCATGCATGACATTTAATTTGATTTTAAGACATTGAAGTATGAACATTAATTCATTATGCATGAACTTGGTTTTATTAAAATAGAAACTCTTATAAATTTTCCATTGTTAAATTTTATTTAAAATTTTGAGTAACGAATAAATAAGAAATTAAATAATTTTTTTAAATAATAGTAGACATAGTTACATAGTTAATCTAAATTGATTTTTAGATAACTCGCGAGCTTTTATGTAAATAATTTAACTTTTCTTCCTAAATAAACAGATGTTTTAAAATGAGTATTTTATAAACTCTGTGTAACACCCCTAACCCGTATCCATCGTCGGAATAGGGTTACGAGGCATTACCGGATAATACACATCATTCACATACATTTATGCATTCATAATCAATATCTATTCAACTCATACACATTGTCCCTTATAAGGTCCTACGAGACCTTAAAACATGCTTAAAAGTGGTTCAAGACTAAACCAGTAAAATTTACAAACTTTGAGAAACTTATAAAATTTTCAAACATTAAAGCGTCACACGCCTGTGTAAACAGGCCGTGTGCCTCACACAGCCACCTAACATGCCCGTGTCACAAGCCGAGTGAAAACAAGGCATACAATCTGACTTGCACCACACTTCCGGAGACACGCCAGTGTGCCTTGGCCGTGGGAAAACTAGAAGGGTTACTGACTTGGGTCACACAGCCTGCCACACGCCCATGAGCCAGCTCGTGTGACACACACAGCCAATAGACACGTCTGTGTGTCTAGACCGTGTCAAACTTATAAGGTATACTGATTTTAATTCGAAGCGTTACCTTAGGGGACACACGGCTGTGTAGCATGACCGTGTGTCGCACATGGCTGAGACATATGCCCATGTCTCTGCTCGTATGGACAAAAATAGGTCATTTGTAAAGCCAAATTGCCACCCTTCTTTCATGCACACAAAGTAACCAAAATAGTACTAATTCATTACATATATAGGCAGCCAAAACATGCCAATTCATACACATATCATGCCATCTATCCACAACCATTTCAACTACTCAATTCCATATTAAAAAACATACCAAATCAATATACCAAAATCATCAAGACTTACATAAGTTCTAAATACATTTCCTTATCAACTTATCATCTATTTCATGTCACCAAAACACACTATATCATCACCTCAAAATCAAACCACAATATACCAACTTCCAAGCATTAATACACCAACTTACAACTATTTAAAATAGCGAACACATAATCATACCAAACAAGCCAACACATAAGGCATTATATATATCACTTATCAAACACAATTCAAGCCAACTTAAATGGCCATACATACGAACATTTACAAGCCAAATTTCATGGCTAATATCATAACTCAAAACATATTAAGATGACACTAGCCTATACATGTTATATACCATATATACAAAGCTCTAAAAGTACCAACGAGATGATCGATAGTGTGATGACGTTTCCCGAAGATCCCCGAGTTTGAGCTAGCTTTGATAATCTATAAAATAAGGAAAGAACACACAAAGTAAGCTTCAAAAGCTTAGTAAGCCATATACAAATAAAGTCAACACATGAATATTTGCATATCAATTCAAATATGCTAAACATAGCTAATCACATTCAAATTCACAAACCTTTCTTATTAAACATATATTCAATGTCTTAATCGAGTTCATCAAATATTTCCCATTTTTAATACTCGTATGAATTTCGTACGTACCTGAGTCACTTAGCTCATTCACATATTCTTTCTCGACTTGACTTTGCCCGTTGAACCATTCCGAATCGTTAAGGATACTCGACAATCACATATAACTCGTACAATGCCATATCCCAGATATGGTCTTACATGTTATCACATATCGATGCCACTGTCCTAGACAGAGTCTTATACGTAATCGATTAACGATGCCAATGTCCCAAACATGGTCTTACATGTAATCACAATACAACGCCAATATCCCAGACATGTTCTTACATGTAATCACATCTCAGTAACCTAATGTCATGACATTCGTATCTTATACTATTCCTAATATTTGTATGGGACTTTCAGATGTCGTAACTTTGTCGATTCTTGCTTGTAATTGCTCGTTCGACATTCATAACATTTCAATGACAAATAAATACATATAATTCAATTTAAAGACATTTATTTGCATATGAACTTACCTTGTAGTCAGAATAGAGGGACTTGATTGACTATTTGTTAACCTTTGATTTCCCCCCATTTAAATCCGATGTCTTTCATTCTTGATCTAAGCACATTCAAAATTAACTCATTTATTCACCAAACCATTCAATCTAGTCCACAAACACATATTTGGGCATTTTTTCACTTTATCCCTAAAGTTCCACATTTATTCAGTTTAGTCCCTATTTCACAAAAACACAAATTACATAAAATTTAATAAAAGCCATTCTTAGCTGAATTCTGTATAGGTCCCTAGTAGTCCATATTTTTCATCTATTTCACAATTTAACCCCTCAATTTACACTTTTTTCAATTTACTCCCTAATATGTGTTTTTGCTAAAAATCACTTTACAAAACAATGTATATCAAACACCAAGCTTTCATATTTCATCATCAAACATCCAAAACACATGAATTTATCAATGGAAACTTTCAAAATCATCAACACTTTCAAAAATTGAGCATGGGCTAGCTAGAACACGAAGCAACAATCACAAAAACATAGAAATCATCAAAAATAGAACAAATTTTATACATCAATCAAGATGAACAAGGGCCGAATGGATGAAAGCTCAAACCCTATTTCTTTTTGCTGATTTTCGACTATGAATGATGATAATATGGTTTATTTTAACTTTATTATTATTATTAATAACCTTATTAACCAATTTACCAATTTGACCTTAATTAAACCATTTAAAAACAACTTAATGGATGTCCATTTATGACAATTTCCATTTTCAATGGTCTAATAACAACATAAGGACCTTTCATTTAATAAACCATAGCAATTAAACACCTTTATCAAAGAGAATGCAACTTTTGCATTTTACGTGATTTAGTCCTTTTCTCAAATTAACCACTTAAACGATAAAATTAACACACGAAAATTTCACACATATCTAATTTCATGCTGTAAACATAAAAAATAATATTAAAATAATTTTTTAACCTCATATTTTTTGTCCTAAAACTACTATTCTAATTTAGCTAAAATTGGGCTATTACACTCTGATATCTTAATGGGCCATCTCGACAACCAATGTAATCTCTCGAATTTTGGCCTAATGTCTAGGTTGGGTTAGGTAGGTTACATTTAGTTGCATCAAAGTCAAATTTTCTAAACTCGAACTATGAAAACTGAATGAGTCTGTATGCATGCATTAAAAAAAAAGGTATTTTAGGAAAAACCATGCCACAAGTTTTTGAAAACGTTGATTTTTTATAGGAAAATTAAATCTAAGACTTCGATGTCGGTCATACTATAGCTATAGTTACTTCTAAAACTTTAGATAAACTACAAATCATAATCATTAGATTATAAATACTCAGAAAGTAGCTAATGCATGAAAATTTTGTTTGAAAACTGTATATATACCTTAGATATTAGATTTTCGAAAGTACACTATGAATAATAAAGGTAGACGTGGTAGGCGTAGGCCATGTAGAGCAGCGCCAATTAAGCCATCCACTGTTTAGGGCAAAAACCCAATCCCTGGGAAGGAGTATGTAGAGAATTCTACCACCAATAATGGTGGAGGTTACGAAAACGGAGATGATGTACTGTCACTAGTGATGCTGAAAGTGCTACAAAAGGTTACTGGATCCCAAACAGGATTGGGTAGTCTTGAATCCGTTACGGAAAGGCTTTGATAAAATAGGGTGAAAATATTCAAAAACGTTGCTGGAACAACTCCTACCGTGGCAAAATACTGGATAGAGTCAACGGAAAGGATTTTGGATATTCTAGACTGTACTTTGGAGCAAAAATTAAAGTGCACTATGTCTTTGTTAAAGGAAGAAGCTTATTCTTGGTGATAGTCTATTGTAAAGGGTACACAGGCTCGGTAGTATGTTGTAAGGGTAAGCATGCTAAACGAATAACTTGGGAATATTTTCAAGAATCTTTTTAAAAGAAATATGTAGGCACTAGGTATGTGGAGGCTAGTAGAATCGAATTCATCGAGTTAAAGTAGGAAGATAAGACTGTGTCAGGATATGAGGCTTAGTTTTTTATGATCAGCCGTTATGCCCAAGGAATGATCACCATAAAGCAAGATAAGTGTGTGAGTTCAAAAATGGGCGCTATGTTACAATCTCAAAATATAGGTTGCTCCATACTAGGTACGAGTATTTAAGGCCCTAGTGGAGAAAACCAAAATTGTGAAAGAGATCAAACAGGTGGAATGAGAGAAACAAGAGTAAAGTAAATTCCTAGCTAAAAAAGACTCTAGCTCCAATGGGTCAAATTTTTGTCCCTCGAAATGAGCCAAAGAGGGCAAACTGCAACAAGAAGTTACTGTAACTAACCTTAGGGGTTTGTTTCCCCATTGTTCGTACTATGAAAAGCATCACTTAGTCAAGTGATGGAGGAAATCAAGTACCTGCCTAAAATGTGAATCAATGGAGCATATGTACAAGGTTTACACGTTCTTTTTGAAGACTTATTTGGCGTTTGGTGGCTTTCACTTATGAGCATTTTGGTGTTTGGTGTATTCCCTAGTGTTTGACTCCTATTTTGCTAAGGTTACATTGTGCAAGAAATATTAATTTTCATTATTAATATGTAATGAAACTTAATATATTTATTAAGAATGTAAACTTTATGAATGTGGAAATATGCTCTATGTGGATTAGTTACGAAACGTGTTTTTATGCTTGTTGATATGGAATAAGAATGTGAAACTAAATTTGAATTGTACATATTTGAGTTGTATGTTTCTTATTAAGTGTATCTTGTTTTATAAGATTTAAGTTTTACCATGTTTTTATTCTAAATTAAATTATAATCTTGTTATGACAATCTATGCATGGCATGCTCACACCAAGGTAAGATAAATATAGTGTTTTCCATTTGAACTTATGAAGAATTTCATGCTTATGCACTGTTGTTTTTGCGCGTAGATATTGCTTTGGATTCTTGAAGTCCAACTCGACTCTGGACCATCTCACTATCATCAAGACCTTTAAGAGTATGAAATTAGTTTATATGTAGCTTATACTTAGGGTGTCAACATGTATATATATGCTAGTTTCATATGCCATTTAATATTTTGAAGCATGAGGATTTGAATTGTTGAGTTGGAGACTTTTGGTGATTCTTTAACCTTGAGATGTATAAAACATTTGGCAAGCATGCATGCATTTAACTATCTTAATTTGGGCTACTTGTGGATGTGTGTTGTTCATTCTAGATGCCTTTAATGATGGCTAAATGTCTTTATAATGATTTTATTTTGAGTATATTAGAAAGTGTTTGAGATTAATATTTCATACCTTGAATTGATCTTTGTGATGGTTTTATATTGGCATTGTTTAAATGTGTTTTAGAGTGTATTTGTGGAATTTTCTAAGTGAAATTTCAGTCTCTTACATAAAGAGTCTGGTGCTCTTATTATTCGTATTGGTACTTTTGCAAGACAGGTGCCAAAAATTTAGTCCCAAAGGTTCAAGTTTCAATACCCTTATTTAAGTATCAAACTCCAAGTTGACAATATCTAAAATGCTATAGTAATTGGGCTGAGGTGTCATTACCAAGCACTTGGGTACCAATACCTAGGCCTAGGTATTTGAGCATGTGGGCAATGTCTCTATACTATTTTAAGTGTTTTGGGCTCGTTGAAGCTCATTTTCGATCCTAGACACCTCCAATCATCCATAAATTTTTTTAAAATTAATTTTTAAATCTCTAAAATAATTTTATTGAATATGAATTTATTTGATTAACTCAAAAATTTAAATTTTTAGTATTTTCAAGATTTTAATTTTTAAATCTCTAAAATAATTTTATTGAATATGAATTTATTTGATTAACTCAAAAATTTAAATCTTTAGTATTTTCAAGATTTTGTTTTTACGGTGGCACCTTCCATTCATATTGGACATTGAGATGGGTGTGGGCGTTACAATATTAATTTAGTTTAATTATATTTATTTGTTAAAAATTAGTACAAAATTTAAATTTATTGAAAATTTAAAAGATAAATAATTTTATAAGTTAAGAATGCATTATTTATATTAAGTTATATATTAATCTTATTTAACAAAATATTTGTCATTAATTTTTACCTTTAATATTAATTTAAACATAAAAAACTAAACATTGACTATAAATAAGAAAGATAGTAGTGTAGGATATAAAAAAAATTAAATATTTAAATTTAAATTTTAATAATTTTAAAATAATTTTATATTTTTTGAATATTCAAAATTAAACAAAATTGAAAAAAATTAGTATTTTAAATAATTTAATTTTTGAATATTGAAATTTATTTAATGTTTAAATAGTATGTACTATTTTTATGATTAAAAATACGTATTACTTTTTCATAGAAATAAAAAGTATGTATTACCAATTTTTTCAAAAAAGTATTACATTTTTCAGTGTTCCTTGTTGTTTAATATATTATCATAAAGTTATCAACGGTTTTGGTAAGGATTTTGTGTAGTTGTAATATCGGTTAATAATTAAAAGATTTTTGTTCATAATATTTATTGTCATAAATAATAGTGAATTTACATTAATTAAATATATATAAAATAGTGATATGTCAAATACATATATTATTTATTTGCCATTGTTTTAAATATGTGACCTAAAATACATATTTATCTAAATACTTAGATTCTTGTATGTTTTCTCTCTGTGATAATGTTGGATCTGAAGGTGGTTCGATAGAAGATTTAATCCTTAATAAAGCTTAGATTAAGTATAATGAGGAAAGTGTGAACAGAGAAGTGTTGGTGGATCTAACTAACGAGCCAGTTATTTATTGGAAGGACAAACTTGTTGGAATTTCATCCAATAATGGGGGTAAAGGTTTAGAGGAGGAGGAGGAATTTGAGTTACTAGAAGGAGATATTTAGAAGTCAGTAATTAATGGCACTCCCTCAATCGAATTCTCTGATAGGATTCACCAGATTCTTATTCGGGATATGGAAAACATTGTGGTTCTGAAGCTTTTGGGGCATAACATTGGTTTTTCGGTGCTTCAGAATAAAATCTATAGTTTATGGAAGTCATCGTCACCGTTCCAGTTGATGGATATTGAGAATGGTTACTTCTTGGCCAAATTTCAAAACAAAATTGCTCTCGGAAGGACCCTGGATCATTTTTGGGCAATACCTGACAGTTCAACCTTGGTCGATGTCTTTTAATCCAGCACATAAATTTCCCAGTGTCGTAATGTCGTGGATAAGACTACCGGGCTTGCCAGGATACTTTTATAAGCGAAAAATTCTGACATAAATAGGGAGTTTAATCAGCAAGGTTGCCAAACTAGATATGAACACAGACAATAGGATTAGAGGATGTTTCGCTCGTATGGCTGTGTATGTCAACTTGGATAAACCGTTGGTGTCCCAAGTCTTAATCAATGGAAAAATACAGAGGGTCAAGTATGAATTCTTACCAACGGTCTGTTTTCACTATGGACGGTATGGGCATGTAAAAGAAGTTTGTCCCTTTAGGGTCCTTGAACCCACTTCTGGGAGAACGATGCCTTCGTCGGAATCTTCACCAGAGGCTATGAATATGGTTGATGATGAAACGGGGGAGAAAAGTGATGGTTCCGGCCTGTGGATGTTGGTAGAGAAAAGATCTCATAGGAAATCAAGGGATTCAACACAATCAGGGCCTAGAATTTCAAAAAAGAATAATGAAGGTTTCTATTTTAGGGCATTGGCAGAAAATGAAGGTAACGTTGGCATTGATTCTGGGAAGAATAAGGAAATTGGGAATATACGGCATAGAAAGGGCAAAGAAACAACAAATGAAGGAATCCAAGGTGATGGGTCTAATATGCATAAGGTGGGCCACTTTAGTAGTCAAAATAGAGGCCCAACTAATCTTGGGTCTTAAAAATGTGGTAAGCCATTCAAAGTCTTCTAATAATGCCAGTGGGGTAGATAATGGGCCCGTGTCACCTAGGAATTTGGTAAGTCACCCAAGACAAAATTTTAATGGGGGATTCAAAGGCTTAAAGGGAAGCAACATGCTGGAAGATAGCATATCAGGCTAAGGAAACGGGTCAAATTGTGGGCCGAGTGAAAACAAAAAATGGTTGAATCCGATCGGGTTATGGAAGAATCGGGTCAGCTTTTCACAAACCTAGTTGCTACTGGAAATTAGGGCAGAGACGTGGATGGTGGGAATGCTGGTTCAGGCTCTCACTCGCACTTTGCTGGTGATGGAAATAAATCGGTAAATATGGCACAGGCGAGGTCATCATTGGAGAGAGTTGTTGACATCACAGATTCCAAAACAGGTGATGGTCTCGACTTCCGAAGGCATTTGGCGGTCACCTTTAAATAACCTCATGAAGCACTCGTCGAAAACCAAAGGGAAAGGAATTCCGATGTGAATTCGGGGAAAGCGAAAGATAAAGTTGCTGGGAAATTTTTAGGGGCGAAGCATGGAGGTTCGCGTCTTTCAAAACCCCAGAACAAAATTAATCTTTAAAAGGGTAGCAGATTCAGAACTGTGGGAAATTCCAAGGTTTTGTTACGGGAATCAATGGCACATTTGGACGAAGCAATTTCTTCTCAAGCTGTGGAAGCTTTGGGCTTAGGTGGCCCAAATTTAAAGATTAGGCAGGCAACAAGACAAGGGAGAATTCCCTAAACAGTAAGGCTCTGGAGGTTTTATTTTTATTTTATTATTTGTCTATATTAATTTATATGGATTTAAATCTGACCATTTTTTGTGGAATTGCCAAGAGTAAGTGGTAAAAAGGCTAATTTTATCATTGAAAAATTGGGTTTTTTAATTCTCATCATATTGAAGCTATTGGATTTTTAGGAGGAATTTGGGTGGGTTAGAAGGAATCTGTTAAGATTTGAATTATCCAAAATCACCCATAGTTTATTTTTCTATGCGTGTCTGGTAATGTTTATCTAAATCCCATTTTAATATCCTAGGAAACGAAAAGCACTTTGGGAAGATTTGAAATTTGCTTTACCTCATGATTCTTTACTATGTTTAATTATGGGTGACTTTAATGTTATCTTATCACTTGAAGATAAAAAAAAGTATTTATGCCATAGGGAAAAGATGTAATCTTTTTGGAAATTTTGTAGATTCTTGTAATTTGGAGGATTTGGGATTCATCGGTCCATCCTTTACTTGGCAAAAAGTTGGCACATTTGAGAGATTAGATTGTGCATTGGCTAATGATTCATGGATTTCAGCTTTTCCACAATGCATTGTTTCCCATTTTTTGAGGATTAAGTCTGATCATAGGCCCATTCTTCTAAGGACCAATCTAGATATTAGCTTGGCCACAGGGAGACCTTTTAGGTTCTTAGTAGGATGGACGAAGCATGCAAATTTTTCGTCCTTTGTGAAAGATAAGTGGCAGTTCTTGGGTAATACAGATAGTTCTCTATCTAGTTTTACTTCACATGTTAAAGAATGGACAGGTCTGTTTATGGTTTTATAGGCTTTCATAAAAGACATCTTATAAGATCACTCTCTAATATCAAAAAGGCCCTAGATCATTCTACCTCTTCTCGGTTAATTCAATTAGAGATTGATGAGCGAGATGAGTTGGAAAATTTGTTGAACCATGATAAGCTTCTTTGGAGGCAAAAAGCTAGGTATGACTGGCTCTAGTTTGGGGATCGTAACACCAAATTTTTTCATAGTCGAATGATCTAAAGAAGGAAATTTAACCATATCATGGCCTTACGCATGGATAATGGTGAGTGGTGTTCAGATTAAAATATCCTTAAAAATGGGGCAATTGGTTTTTTCGAGACATTTAATGGCGAAAGACCAGAACCCATGAAGGATCTACCATCTAACATTTTTCCTTGTCTCAAGACCCAGGACATTGAGTTTTTGGAAAAGTCCATTTCAAATGAAGAAATTAAGAAAGCCTTCTTCAACATGGATCCCCCAAAAGCTCTGGGAAGCGACGGATTTCATGCATATTTTTTCTAGAGTCAGTGGGATATTTTAGCAAATTCAGTTTGTGATTGGGTGCAAGGAGTATTCGCTGGTAACAGTATTGACCCAAAACTAATTAACTCATTGTTAGTACTTATTCCAAAGAATGACAAGCTAAAGGACTTCAACCAATTTCGCCCCATTAGTTTATACTCGGTAATGTGTGAATTAGTGATGAAAATTATTTCTAACAGATTTAAATTGGTTTTTCCTAATTTTATCTCGTAGGAACAAGTCAGTTTCATTGCAGGACGCAATATTTTGGATAATGTTATCATAACACAATAAGTCATACATTCTATGCGAAAAAAACGTGATGGCAAAAAATAGATGGCAATCAAGTTGGATTTAGAGAAGGTTTATGATAGAGTAAGTTGGGAATCTATCGGTGCTTCACTACAGGCTGTGGAAGTCCCAATTTTTCTCAGTTCAGTAATTATGGTGGCTATCTCATCTTCGACTATGCAAATTCTCTGGAATGGAACTCCCACTCAGAAATTCAAGCCATCTAAAGGAATCAGATAGAGTTGTCCATTGTCAACGTACCTTTTTGTGCTTTGTATGGAATGGTTAAGGCATCTTATGCATGCGAAGATTGATGAAGGTAAGTGGTGTCCAATTCATCTTTTAAGATCGGGTCCTAATTTATCTCATATTTTTTTTCACAGATGATTTGGTCATTTTTTGTAAAGCGGAGTTAGATCAAGCTAAATTATTAGCAGACATCTTGAATCACTTCTGTGCTTTCTTTGGACACAAAGTCAGTACTCAGAAAAGCAATATTTATTTGCTGAAGGTGATACTTGCTCACAGATCAGCCAATTATTTGGCTTTCAAGTGGTTTAAAACCTTTGCATTTAACTAAGCGTGCCTCTTCTTCATGATAGGGTCACTAAAAATACCCTAAGTTTTGTTGTGGAAAAGGTGAGGCATAAACTACAAAGTTGGGAAGCAAGGAAGTTATCCATGGCCAGAAGAGTTACCCTGGTCCAATCTATTCTCCTTACCATCCCTAATTACTTTATGCAAACCATGTTGATTCCGAAGGGAGTTTGTGAAGAGATTGAGAAAATTGCTAGATGGTTTATTTGGGGTTGCACTTGTTTTCATCTAAAACTTACTTTGGTTGGGTGGAACTCCATTTGTCAGCCAAAATCTTGCGGTGGGTTGGGATTTCATCATTTACATTATCGAAACAGTTCTTTTCTCATGAAGATTGGATTCAACTTAGTCACTAAGGATAATGCCTTATGGGTATAAGTTCTCCGCACGAAATACAGACTGAAAGAACAACTCTCGAAGTCATTTGCCAAAAGCCAGTTTTTGCATTTGTGGAGGTCCCTCTCTAAGATATGGCCCCTCTTATATGAGAACTTAGCTTGGTCAGTGGTGAATGGTACAAGTATTGGATGCTAGAAGGATTCATGGATCCCGAAAGTTGCCCTTTTACTTCTGCATATTCCCGCACATGCTAATTTCGATTTGGAATGCACCCTTAGTGATTTGGTTACTTCCAATAGGACTTAGAATCTTGACCTATTTCGTATGTGGCTGCCTGAAGAGGTGATTTAACAAATTATAAGTATCCCTCCACATCCTTCATCGGGATTGGATAGGGTGACTTGGGCTTCCTCAGCATCAAGTTGTTTTTCTGTTCGTAACGCTTTCTAGTCCTTAAAACAAGATCCATGGAATTCTAGAGATATCTTCTGGAAGAATATATGGAAGTATCAGGGGCCTCAACGAGTTCGTTTTTTCCTTTGGCTATCTAATTCAGAATGTTCCAGGAGGGGAATGGGTTATAACAGCTCTTGGTCCTTATGTGGTCACGAAATTGAAGACATTCTTCATGTACTTCGACATTGTTTAGCTGCAAAAGAAGTGTGGAAGCATGTGGTCCCAATCGATCAACAAACCAAGTTTTTTTCTAATCCTTTTTATATTTGGTTATCTTTTAATCTTTGCTGCCCATGAGATTGCAGAAAAGTGGAGTTCTTTGGTCATGTTTTTTTGGTCTCATCATCTGGTGATTTAGGAGAATAGAAATCTGTTCATCTTTCAAAATGTTACTTGGTCAGCTGTTGAAATTGTTAAATCTTCTATCAGTTGGGCGCAACAGTTCGAATCATGTCAAAACATTCATAAGCCCAATATCCCAAAACCAGAGTACCAAAAGCATTCTAAAGGATTGTGGCTCCATCTTTTCTTTGATGGTGAAGTGGAGTGAGCCATAGAAATGCTTCTGTTAGAGGAGTGATACGTGATCAGACCAGTAATTGGAGCTTGGGTTACAATCGATTCTTAGGTAAATGTAATCCTTTTGAGGAAAAATTTTGGGATATTCTTGATGGGATCCTCATTCTATTAAATAAATGTTACAAACGGGTCACAATTCAGACTGACAATTTAGACGTGGCAAAGGCATTGTCCGACAAAGAACTGGAAGATTTATGCAACAAAGTTCTTAGAAGGGTTAAAAAGATTATGCGTTCTGAAGGAAAGTGGCGGGTCAAAGTTGTGTGTAGGGAAACAAACTTACTTGTAGATCAATTGGCTAAGGTCTGCCTTACATGGAAGTCAAGTTTACAAAATTTTGATGTGCCTCCATATGAGGTAATAGAGGTCCTTCAACAAGACAAAGCTTGTGGTGCTTTTAATCTTTTGAGTTAATAATAATTTTGTTTTTCATTCACCAAAAAATATATGTGACTTAAAAACCTTGTAATATATCTACTCAAATGTTTTAATCCATTTATATTTTTCTAATTTGTATTAAATTGTCAACAAAAAGTTGGGAACGGAATCATTATCACCCTCATTCTTGGCCCGATCAAAACATTTTTTTAGGCAATTAAATTACGAATATAAATACATATATTAAATAACTAAATTTAGTTTACATACTTCAATAAAAGAAGAATGTGGCCACGTAACAAAATTTTTATAATTATTTTAAAACCTTACTTTAGATTATATATATGATGAGGTACTCTATACTAAACAATTAGAGTGAATGAATCCCCAAAACCTTGGAGGTCCAAGTTACTCACAAAGCAAGCTATAATCTGAGGTATACATTCTACATGCCAAGTGATCGTTATATGAGAAAATTGCTTATATTTTTAGCTATTCTTAAATAGTTATTTTAACAAAACATATAGTCTAATATTATTGTTAGGCAGACAATTTTAGGTGCTACTTTATAATATAACAAAATAAGTCCAAAACTTTGCTTTAAAAATGGAGTTGGCCCAACTTTGCTTTTATGCAATAAAAACTTTTCCAAATCCCAAAATTTTAGCACATATATTTTCACCCTAGATTTAACTTGATTGAGATTTGCGAAACAAAATAATTCAAAGCTTGAAATATGTAGTTATAAGAATTTGAGATTTAGTTACTTAAAAGTTAAATTTTTTATTTTTTATTTAAAATCATAGTTTAATAGTTTCATCAAAATTTATTTTTTGTCAATCATATATCATGCCATGTAATGACATGTTAATCAAAATTTCAAATTAATAAATTTTGATAAAAAATATTTAAATTTTAATTAATCTTTTAAACCAATAACATAGAAAAACTTAATTTTTAACTTTTAAAGTACATAGATTAAATCTTAGCATCATATTTTAACCAAACAAGCCAAAGAACCAAACAACTCTGTGGTCACCGACACATCATGGCTTTTTTTTTTTGTAAAAACGACTCTAAAAATTTGATTAATTATGAAAATGACTCACTTTTATGATTAAACACGAAAATGATCTGAAAGCTACAGTAAATTTTAGTGGAGCCAAAGTGTTTGGTGCCATCAACATGCCACGTTAGCAAACGAAGTAAAAAATTTATTTTTTTGTGGAGCCATATATAATGATGCCACCTGTAAAAATACTAAGGAAATACTATTATTTCTAAAAATTGGGGGAGCTTTAAAAAATATCCTTTTTTGGTGGAGCCAAATAATTTGGCGCCACCAGTTTCCAATGTCAGTGTATTTTTTTATTTTAAAAATATAATTTTTTTTCTTATTGGTGGTTCTTTTATTTCAAAACTATTTCTTATTAGTGGAGCCATTCTAAATGGCACCACCACTTTATTACCAATATTTTTTTAAATGTGTTTTTTTTTTAATTTAAAAATTTTAAAAAATTAATATTTTATTTGGTAGAGCCATATAGACTGGTGCCACCAGTGTATTGTATGTTTTGTTTTTTAATTTTTTTAATCTAAAATATTTAAAAATGATATTTTATTTTGGTGGAGTCATTCTTTATGGCTCCACTACTTTGGTTGTTCTACACAAATAGATATCGTTAAGGCTTTTTTGTAACAGTTGAACTAGAAGAGAAGAAAAGAGAGAAATTGTTGTGTTTAATAGGAGAGCTCAAAAATTTTAGTGAAGATGAATAGCTCGGTGTTTTTGGTGTAAGTTCTTTTTTATGGTGAAATTGTAGAAGGTGATGTTGGTTGTGTATTTCAAAGTCGACAGAGAGTAGGGTTACGATTCAATAAAACTATGAAGTTGGAAGAAATGAAAAGGAAGATCAGTGTGGAAATAGTTATCTGTTGCGGAAGGGTGATGTTTAGATTATTGTACAAGTTTCCAATCTATATAGATCCATTGAAATTTTGTGAGATGCATCTATTAGATGACGATGACTTAGGCACTATGATAGAAATATGGTGGTCGACTGGAGTGAGAACCCTCAACTAGTTGAGTTATTTGCTGAGTTAGCGGACTTAGAGCCCGTTGAGAATGTTAGTCCAATAAGTCAGCATTGTAGGTTTAACTTTGATCCTAATGTTGGATGGATAGATTAGTTAGACTATAGAGGGAAACCGTAGATGCCCGAAAATCCAAATTATGGTCAGAGTTTGTATAAAAACTCTACCCCAAGTCTCCATTTTCAATTACATCCAGAGGTGATAGGCACCGAGGCAGATGTCGGAGAAGGGTCCAATAATGGTGAATATTTTGATTAGGACATTGAAGATTTTAGTGATCCGGATGATATCGACAATGAATGTCTACAGGAGGTTGAAGATGCTTCTATCAATTCTTCCAGTAACCCAAGTCGTGGCATTGTTTTACGAAATGACCAAGGCAGTGACATGTTGAACGTAGATCTAGATGCAGCGTATGCATCCAAGTTCCCTAAGTACGTCAATATAGTCCTTACTCACAAATTGACGTCAAATTCGTAGTTGAAAGAGTTGTTCGTTAGGCAATGGCTCGAAAACAAGGCGGACTGTATGTTTTCAATAAAACAGTATAGCATGAAGGTTTCGATTGGTTACAAGGTCGCCAAGTTTACACCGACATTATATGTTGGTGAATGTTAGAGAGGCGCGATAGGTGTGGCTGGCGAGTTTGGGTTGCATTTATACAGAGGATTCAACGGTGGCAAATACTAAAATTAGAAGGGCATCATACATACACTATAGCACGTATGACTCAAGACCATCAGAAATTGGATGTTAAAAGTATTTGCAACTGCATCATGCCACTAGTAAAAGATAACCCAATCATTCCTATGTCAACATTAATTGCGGACATGCAAGCCCTATTCTAGTACAGAGTGTCGTACAGAAAAGCATGATAGGTGAAACAAATGGCCATGCAGCAATTGTACGGCTACTGGGATAAGTCATGCAATGAACTTCAAGGGTGGATTTCAGCGATGGTGGAGTACGTCTCAGGAACTATCGTGGACTTGCAGATTTTGCCTTATAGAGGCCCGAATAAACAATTGCAATTAGGGAGAAGAGGTTTTCGTCGATTCTTCTAGACTTTTGATCCATGTGTTAGGGCCTTTCTCACTGAAAGTTGTTTGTGCAGGTTGATGAAACGTGGCTCTATGAAAAATAAACACAGATTCTTTTGATTGTGGTTGCACAAGATGGTAAAAAAAATGTACTACCAATCGCTTTTTGCCATCGTGGAGTCGAAAAACTCCGAATCATAGAAATTTTTCATTAGGAACTTGCGGAGGCATGTTGTCAAGCAAGATAACATTTGCATTGTCCTTGACAAATTAAAGGGTCTTATTATTGGGATTCGATAATTCGAAGTTCCTTGAAGGTCCGTCTACTGTATTCGCCACCATCACTATCAACTTTCACGAGGAATACAAGAACAAAGATTGGTGAAAACAAATCGTGAACATGGGTAAAAATATCGTATTTAAATTTGTATATGTAAATATTTTGAGTCCATTTAGTAAAAGGGATGATAACATGTTTTATCAGAATACATACGTAGGGTACGAGCTGGAGCCACACTGATTCAGATATAAGTTGACGAGGTTAGAGACTGATATGGTGGGTCCGATTCTTCTCTCATGCAGTGGTTGGGTAGCATGGAGTTGTGGTAGTGAACTCAATGTTTTGATGAGGGGTATTGATATGGTCATATGACGACTGACCTCGTTAAAGCCGTTAATTCCTTTTTAAGGCGTACACATCACTTGCCAATTTTATCAGTTTTCTCAACCACGTTTTACTGGCTGTCAACCTTGATGCCAAAAATGAGGTTGAGTCAAGAAAAATAGTTGGAGGTAGGATACATACATGTCGTAGATGTCAAGAATGCCATGAAAGAGAATGCTCAAAGGGCGAGGTCGATGAATGCAGCACTATATTCCCGGAACTTGGAAACTTTTCGAGTGACAGAGTACATTGGTTGTCGGTCGAGGATCCCGCCACGGTTCTATGGAGTTGATATCTGAAATAGGCAGTGTGAGTGTGGGAGGTTCCAAATACTATGGTACTCGTGTGCGCATGTGGTTGCAACGTGTGCAACCATCAATTTCAATGTCGAACAATATATCGATGATATGTATGCGCTTGAATGTACGTTGCATATTTAGGGTAACAAGTTCCCTGTATTGAGGGATGTATCGGTATGGGAAGTGCAACCGCTTGCATTCGAGATGTTTCCAGGTAGGTCATTACGTAGGAAAGTCAAAGGTTAGTCTGGTACAAACATGTTAGCACTTAAAGTTGGGAAAATATTATCCACACTTTTGAGTAATTAAATGTTAAGTATAATTTTGTCTTTACCTATTTACAAGTGGCCACATATATGATTGATGCCTAGGATTGCAACAGCCCCACACAACCGGCCATGTTACTTATCTTGTGTTTTGTTGCTTGATAAAGCTCATGGTACAATATGCCAACATTGCTGATCCCTAGGTATAAGTACCAACACGATGGAAATCCTCTAATAGAGGCAAGTACTTTAAGTGGACCCTTTTGGACGTGTTGTCCAGCATAAGTACCCACGGATTAGCTGCATAATATAGGCTCGAGCAGCGTATATCACCTCGTGCTCAGTGGCGGTGCTCGATAACTCCTTTAAATTTACTCTCAACCATGCTAATGTCAAGCAGGTGAAGTTTCGTTCACCATTACCATGGGACCATCCAAGCAATCTGTGGCATACTACTGGAGGTTCCAACACTTTTCTTCAGTTCGTGACCATTTCATCGTCAACTCGTAACCTAAGTTGCATAACGACGTCCTCTAATGTGATCTTCCACTCCCCGCACGACATAATGAAGGTTTGGATCTTTGGTTATCACCACTCAACTGAGGCGAATATTAAGTTCACCCTCAGGTCGAACCTCCGGATCAATGTGACATCCCCAAATCCTGCCAATTTTAAGTATGATATGATCTACTCGTTCGGATCGTACTTAGGAAAATGAAACCATGACTTCAAAACCTAATACCCATCCTGTATGGTAAAATTTGTATATATATTAAGATCCTAGAAAAAAAATTTAATTTAACCCCTTTTAGCTCATTCCTTAAATGAAATAAAAAAATTTGAACCCTTCTAAAAATTAGTAATTCAATACAAAATTTGTAGCTTTGACATCTTAATATTTTTTCAAAAAAAAAAAAATTATCTTATCCTCTATCAAAATTTTGTCTTTGTAACACCAATTTTAAATTTAATCCCTCAATAACTCATACTTACAAATATATAGATTCCATGCACCTTATTTAATAATGCCACAGTTAGAACTAATATTAAATTTAAATCAAATAAAATAGAGTAGAAATGAATAATTCCAAAATTAAACAGATAAGTGCATGTCTTTCCAAACCTGATTTTGAGTGGGGACCCTTTGATCTAAATTTGGTTTCATTATTTACTCTAACTTTACCATGAATTGCATATAATAAAGTAGTTTTTATTTATTTATTTAACTTATGATAATATATATGCGTATAATTAAATAATTTATATATTTGCGTATAATAGCTATTTAACAAAAATATAACAACTATTTTAACATAAAATTTTTATGTCTAAATACATGCAAAAAAGAAGAAGTTAAAAACAATCAATTAAGATCAATTTCATGTAACCAAAACACGTAGGGTAAAATAGCGTTGAGCAAGAAAAATCTAGAAACCAAAACGAAATCTTTTTATTTAATTTATAATTAATTTTACTATTTTGTTGATATTCAATGAAGTGTAATTCTTATTTACTCAAGAAGATAATCTGATATTTACATAATTTTAAAAGAATACATAAATTAAATATAACTAATTATTATATTACAATAACTACTTCTAATATAATACATAATTTATCTTGTATTTATTAACTTCAAAATAAATACAACTCTTTTTTTTTTCTTTCTCTTCTCTTTTTTTTCTTATTCTACATCAAAATTTTAAGGGGACTAAAGCCCCACCTTTCCTTTTAAATGGCCGCTGATAGTCTCATCTCTCATCTCTCCTTCTAATTTTTGTTTTTGAAAGCCCCCGGCCATTAATTATTAAGTTGACCAGACCAATCACATCGTTGACGTCGCTGACGCGACTAACTCGATGTGATCGATCATAATATTTATTTTTTTCTTTTACCATTTTTTTCTTGCCAATTCAATTTCTCACTTTCCTTTTTTTTTCTTTTTTTTTCTATTATTTATTTTTGGCCCTTTGCTTCTTGTTTTCTATTAAAATTGTCTCTTATCAATCTTTCTTTTAAAAATATCCCTTTGATTTTCTTGATTTCACATTACATAAATGATTTATTGAAAATTATATTTTACAAAATAACTATCAATGTACATAATTCAAAATTATATTTTACAAAGTATAATTTTACATTTCAAACATTCTAAAATAGTTTCCTTAAGTTACAATATATAGTTTTACAATACGAGCAACTTTCTTAATACTAAAAAATTTAAATGATTTTGTTCAAGACCAACATCAT
The DNA here is from genome assembly GCF_025698485.1 of Gossypium arboreum. Classification (NCBI taxonomy): domain Eukaryota; kingdom Viridiplantae; phylum Streptophyta; class Magnoliopsida; order Malvales; family Malvaceae; genus Gossypium; species Gossypium arboreum. The sequence continues at coordinate 104,173,802 of NC_069080.1, forward strand.
TGTGTCTTACAAATTGAAAAATAAATTGTTTAACCGTACGGCTAATATTAATGATCTCACTCGTGCGGTTTGATTTGGGATTCCTTGAAACCTTCAAACATTCCATTGACCCAGAGAATTCCAAATAATCCACTCATTGATTGCATAACCAATTTGAACCTATTATTGCCCTACCACAACCAACAAAAAGACTTACATAATCAATTTGAACCCGTTACTGAATAAATTACCGGTAACGGAAAATAACCATTAAACTTAGCGGTGTTAAGGCTCCATTAGGTTATCGTTAAGCAAAACATACCTTCAAATTAAAAAATTTACTAAGTAAACAAAAACACTAATACATGAAAAAAATTTCCTTCAGCTCAGATTGATTTGCCATTGGAGGTTATATATACTAATTTAGTCACGCCAATGAGAACGACTTCACCAAATAAAATATTAATTTTTTAAAATTTTAAATTAAAATAACCACAATTAAAAAAATCGGGTAATAAAGTGGTGGCACCATTTAGAATGGCTCCACCAATAAGAAAAAAAATTATTTATAGTTTTAAAAATTAAAAAAAAAAGACACAGACACGCGTTGGAAACTGGTGGCATCAAATTATTTGACTTCACCAAAAAAGGATTATTTTTTAAAGCCCCCCAATTTTTTAGAAATAGAATATTTGCTTGATATTTATACAGGTGGCGCCATTCTACATGACTCCACAATTTTTTTTTTACTTTGTTTGTGTAACGCCCCAAAATTCTTATTTTTGTTTCTGTTAAAATGTGACACAATTGTGTATTTGGTTTAGTGGTTAAGTGTTTTAGGTGTGTGTGAAAGGTTCCAAGTTCAAGCCCTGCCTTTGGCAAATTTTAATATTTTTCTGATCTAAGCCTTGTGTTTGGGGAGTGGGCTTATAGTTAACTAATTTGTAAAAACATATTAGAATAGGCTTGTTGGTCTGGTGGTTAAGATATGGGTTGGTGTGTTGGAGGTCTAGAGTTCAAATCCCTGTGTGAGCAAGGGAGTTTATTTTTGTGCTGCTTATTGATAGAGTTTCAGTTGTATTAGAAGTCTGAGAGAGGGGGGTTTGTGGAAGGAAAATACGAGATTTGGGGGTTGTTATCTTTGAGTGGTTTCGTTTTGTTTTCTCTCTCTTTTGCGAAAATTCTTTTGACGTTCTATTCCCCCATTCTGTCGAAATTTCCCTAAACTTCCCCTTCCTTTTTGTTTTCTATCCTTTTCTCTATCCTTTTGTTGCATGTTTTGCACTCATGCGGGTTCGGTAAGTCCTTTTCTTTTTTGTCGAAGTCAAATAGCAAGTGAACAGGGATTTGATTTTCTTTTTTTCTGCAGTTGCTGGTGTAGGAGAGGGCCTTGAGTAGTGAATGTCATTCCTTGTTGTTTTAGCGGTGTTATAAGAGGTTCCTCGTTGGTGGTAAATCGAGTCTCTGTAAGTTCTTAATTTGTCAAAATTCATTAATCAATTGCTAAATTGATATTGAGTACTCTGGTTATAGGTTCTGATGGTCATGGGAGTGCTCTAGCTGCGAAAACGTACCAGGTATGTACCCAAAAATGCAAAAAATGAGATTCAGTGAAAGCCAAAAAAGGCCACTGTCGATGCCACATAGGTGTGTGGTCACCCGTTGGTAGGCCGTGTGCGACAACATGACCGTGCGTAAGACATGGCCTTGTGATGGTAGGGGTGTGGCCATGTGGGCCACACAAGCTAAACCGAACTAGACGTGTGGGCCCACACGAACAAGCCACACAGGGGTGTGATATCTGGGTCAGGTCGTGTGATCCATACCGGCCAAGACCAATCTGGGCATGTGGGCCACATGAGCAAACCACATGGACGTGTGAGCCCATTTAGCTAAAATGTTTCCTAGGGTTACATGGGTCACCCAAGTTGACTGTGAACCTACTGTAGGGTCAGTAAGTTCTACTTAGACCCTAAATCATGTTATTTGAACATACAATGTATGTATTGAACACGTTAAACTTATGCATGTTTACTAATCTATATGTATGACTGATAACTGAATATTAGCATGTAAGCATGTATTTCTGTATATCTGCAGTGATATGTTTAGTTGCATCTGCATTGGGGTGGGATGATTGATTATTGGAGGAAGTGTACTGAAAGGCTTTCATGCCTATTATCTGGCAGCTTAGCTACAATATTACTGATATGTGCCGCATTCGACACGACTTGGTGTGTAGGGCTGGGTGGGTGTTTTAAACTCCACATGGTGTGTAGGGATGGTTGGAGATGGTGTGTAGAGGCTGGTGGGTATGATACTGATTTCTGTTACTGTATGCATACTGTATCTGAGATGGGCTAAGGCCTTAATTTATATCTGAGACTGTATCTGAATGGGCTAAGGTCTTAATTGTATCTGAATCTATAATGGGCTTAGGCCTAGACTACATTTGACTGATAACTGTTGTTTGACTGTATACCTGTCTTCTGTGGGGATTACACGTTGAGTTTACGTAAACTCACCCCTTTTTGTTTATCTGTACAGGTAACCCCCAGATTTAGACGGATCCTTGCGGCGGAGGACTCAACGGTGACCACATGACTATTGAACTGATTTAATTCCATTTAAGGTTTTTAATTCCTATTATTTTTGGGGTATTTTTTTATATAATTTGGACTTTTGGACTGTTGTCATTACTTTGGATTTTAACTGTTTACATGGACTTTTAAACTACAAAACACAATGAAAACTCATTTTTATTAAATGTAACATTTTTCCTAAACGCGAACAGTTTTCTTTAAATATCACGATTTTAAAAGCTTCTGCTACAGAATATATTTTTAAGCGAATCAAATTTACAAGAAAATTGTTTTGAAATTGATGAAACATAAATAAAAGCTAATAAATGGAAACGATTTTAACTTGACAAATTCGATTTCAAATTCTATTCCATATGACAATGCCATATTCGGCCATAACATCTAGGCCGGGTTTGGGGTGTTATAGTTTGTTGACGTGGCATGTTAGTGGTGCCAAACACTTTGGCTTCACCAAATTTTACTGTAACTTTCAAGTCATTTTCGTGTTTAATCAGAAAAGTGACTCATTTTCATAATTAGTGAAATTTTTAGTATAATTTTATAAAAATGCCACACATCATCAAACATTGAGCTTGCAACCTATGTACGTCTGCAAAAATGTTTCTATTATGTCCTTAGAGGCTCAAAGATTATGGCAGATAGCCAATAATAATCCATTCGGACCACCATTCCAGTTAATTGGTTGAAACACTGTAGTCCGCTTTAAAAGCCAACAAAAAAGAAACTATGTGGATATTTCACCCAATTGACGATGCGAGTAATATTATGTTGACTTATTTTCTTTATATAATATTGAGCTCTGATGGAGTAACTCAGTTTAAATTTATATTAAGCGGATGCTTGATAAGAAATTTGATTACTATTTATTAAAATAATGTTTTCTTTTTTTGTTTTATTAATTTTTAAAAACTTTTAAAATTTAAGTAACTTTATAGAGGAAACATCCCACATCAAAATTCTAGGTATTTATACCAATTGATGAAATGTAGAACATTAGAGTTTTGGAAACCTAGCTTTACGCTATATTAAAATTGGTACATATATGAATTCGAGCAGAAGACCTATTGGGTAAAGTGAGTTCAGCTATGGTTGAGATTAAATTTGGTTACTACCAGTTACGAGTTAAGGAGGTAGATATGCCTAAAACTGCCTTCAGGACAAGGTATGGCCATTACGAGTTCCTTGTCATGCCTTTTGGTCTAACAAATGCCCCAGCTGCGTTTATGGATTTAATGAATCGTGTATTCCGGCCGTACTTGGACAAGTTTGTAGTAGTACTCATTTTGATCTATTCCCAAAACGAGTCTGAACATGCTGAACATTTGAAGACTATTTTACAGACTTTACGGGATAGGCAACTCTATGCTAAGTTTAGCAAGAGCGAGTTTTGGCTTCAAGAAGTCAGATTTCTCGGTTATATTGTGTCAGGTGATGGCATCCAAATTGATCTGAATAAGAATTCAGCTATTTTCGAGTGGAAGCCGCTAAAGAACGTAACAGAAGTTAGATGCTTTTTAGGCTTAGCCGATTATTACCGATACTTTGTGAAAGGATTTTTGATGACTGTAACTCCTTTGACGAGGTTACTGCAAAAAGATGTTAAGTTTGAATGGTCGGAAAAATGTCAGCATAGTTTCGATAAATTGAAGACGTTACTGACAGAAGCTTCAGTTTTGGTACAACCCGAACTGGGAAAGGAATTTGTGATGTACAATGATGCGTCCTTAAATGGACTGGGTTGTGTGCTTATGCAAGAGGGCAAAATGATAGCTTATGCCTCGAGGCAACTGAAACCACACGAGAAAAATTATCCGACTCATGACTTAGGGCTAGTTGCTATTGTATTTTCCTTAAGAATTTGGAGACCCTATTTGTGTAGTGAAACTTGTTGTGTAATCACCGATCACAAGAGTCTGAAATACTTGATGACTCAAAAGTAATTGAATCTAAGACAGCGAAGGTGGCTAGAATTGATTAAGGATTATGAGCTTGTGATCGATTACCATCCTGGTAAGGCGAATGTAGTCGCTGACATACTGAGCAGAAAGTCCTTATTTGCTCTGAAGGTTATTGACATGCATTCGGTGTTATCTGATGATGGTTCGATTTTGGTGGAGTTGAGAGCCAGACTGACATTTCTTGAAGAAGTTTGCGCAGTCAGATCAATGATAGTGACTTGCAAGTCAAAAGATCACAATGTGAAACAGGAGTCGAATCAGATTTTTAGATTGATTCTAATGGTTGTTTAATGTTTCGAGATAGGGTCTGTGTACCCAAAGATGATGGGATTATTCAAAAATTTTTGCAAGAAGCACATGATAGTCATCTATCAATTCACCCGAGAAGTACTAAAATGTACAACGTTTTAAAGACCATGTACTGGTGGAATGGTATGAAAAGAGATATCTCTGAATTTGTGTCGAAATGCTTGATATGTCAGCAGGTCAAGGTTGAACACCAAGTGCCTTCAGGTTTATTACATCCTGTAATGGTTCCTGAATGGAAATGGGATAGGATCACCATGGACTTCGTGACTGGGCTACCATTAACCCCGAAAAAGAAAGATGTTGTTTGGGTAGTAGTGGATAAACTAACGAAGTAGGCTCAATTTATTCTTGTACGGACAGATTTCTCTCTTGATAGATTGGCCGATTTATACATATCCGAGATTGTGAGATTACACGAAGTACCATTGTCGGTCATTTCAGATAGAGACCCGAGATTCACTTCAAGATTTTGGAAGAAACTACAAGAAGCTTTGGGTACAAAGTTGAGTTTTAGTATGACGTTCCACCCACAGACCGATGGTCAGTCTGAGCGGATGATTCAGACCCTCAAGGATATGTTGCAATGTTGCGTCCTTGAATTTCACGGTAGTTGGGAAAAATATTTACCATTGGTGGAGTTCGCCTACAACAACAGTTTCTAAACGAGTTTAAAGATGGCACCTTATGAGGCATTATATGGCGGGAAGTGCCAGACTCCATTATATTGGATGGAACTCAAGGAACACCAGATTCACGGGGTTGATTTGATCAAGGAAACCGAAGAAAAGGTTAAAGTGATCCACAATTGTTTAAAAACGGCATTGGATAGACAAAAGTCATATGCCAATTTAAAAAGGAAAGAGATTGAGTTTCAAGTCGGAGATAAAGTATTCTAGAAAGTGTCTCCCTGGAAAAATGTTTTGAGATTTGGCCAGAAAGGCAAATTGAGCCCGCGGTTTATTGGACCATACGAGATTACTAAATGAGTTAGGCCTTTAGCCTACCGGTTAGCCTTTCCACCTGAAATGGAAAAGATTCATGATGTTTTCCATGCGTCTATGTTGCATAGATATAGATCAGATCCCTCACATCTGATTTCACCGTCGAAAGTTGAGATTAGACCAAACATGACCTATGGTGAAGAACCAGTCAAAATTTTGGCTTAAGAAGTCAAACAATTAAGGAATAAGAATATAGCCTTGGTAAAATTTCTATGGCATAGACACGGAGTGGAAGAAGCCACATGGGAACTTGAAGAAACCATGAGAAGTCAATATCCGAACCTGTTTACTGGTAAGACTTTCGAGGATGAAAGTCCCTAAGGGGGCGGAACAGTGGTTTCAAGACCACAAGTCTGATGTCAAAATATTTATTTCATGATTATTATGAGGCCTAGAATATGAAAGTAAGCATGTGTTAAAATTTCATGAAGAAATTCTTAGTGTAAGGTGTCCAATTGGAAATTAGGGACCAAATTGAATAAATTGCAAAACTTGGATTCTAGAAGCAATTTGCATGAAGTTGCTTTATATTATCAATTATAAGGTCTTAAAGATTAATTTACCCAATTTCTAAGTTTTTGGACAAAAATGGGCATGCATGAAAAATTTTGGAAGTTTAGTAAAGAAGGGCATTTTGGTCTTTTAGCAATAAAATCAATAAAGAGGGAAAATAAAGGCAAAAATCAGCCATTCTTCTCCCTCTTACTGCCGAAATTTCAAAGGACACCATAGTTAGGGTTTCTTCACTTTCCAAGCTCAATAGTAAGTGACTCCTAGCCCCGTTTTAATGTTCTTTGTATTTTTGAAATCCTTGTAACATGTTCTCTCCATTTCTACCCATATTTTAAGCTAGGGTTCATGTATGCAAAATGAACCATGTGACATTTTGTTCTTTGGTGATTTGTGGAGGAATATGAAAGTTAGATGTGTGTTAAACATCTTTTCCTAAGTGATTTTCATGAAAAACCCCTAAGAGGACCTTTTTACAAAAGGTACAAAATATGTGGTAGAAATGTGAAATAGAGGAAAATGTGGGCTAGTATGAGTTTATAATACATTTTGCTAGGCTTGGGTAACCAAGGAATTGCATGTATTTCATTCTACGAGCCTAGGGACTAAGTTGTAAAATTTTGAAATGTTAGAGGCAAAATGTTTATTTAGCCCGAGGGTGAATTTTAGGTCCGAAATAAATAACATGAGGTATTAATAATTTATTTTTATTGATATAGACCCTGAGGAACCGATTTCAGAGATCAATTTTGGAAAACGGAAGGATTCAGAATAACTGAAATACGAAACCTAAGCAATTACCAGGTAAGTTCGTGTAACTCGAATGTAAACTATCTTTAAAATAAATTAAAAATATATGTACATGTATGAATTATAATAGTAGTATTTATTGCATGACAACTCATGGAATATTAAGGTTATGATGGAATGTCCCAGTTGAATAAAAGGGGATGTCTGATGGATTACTCGAAAATGAAATAATGGTATAAAGGATCTAGCTCGGATGGGTGATCCTATAGTGATCTAGCATTATGTGTGCTTTAACGGATTTAGCCTAGACGGGTAATTCGAATAGGATCTGAATTTAGCCTGGACCGATAATTCAGACCTGAACTCGTAGAAATAGATGTCATTGTAAGGGATTTAGCCTGGACTAGTAATCCCGACATTACTCTGTGAGTTATGTTGTGGGGGATTTATCCTGGGTTGATAATCCCGCAAAAAAAAGCAAGGTTCATGGGAGTGCGTATTTAAAGGATCACTTACATGAGTTAATGGTAAACGAGATATCCATCGAGATTCCAAGAAATTCGACGGGATTAAAATGTTAAATGGGAATAGGCATGTGTGAATTGATGAGCTCAACTATGAAAGATGTTACATTGTACTGGCATGAGACTAACTTGATGGTTGAGTACATATGATAGGAAATTTTACTATGAAAGTTTGGCCTGAATGTTTTGTATAATTGCATGTTAAATACCTGGTAAGTTTACTTTCCCATTATCCGGACTTACTAAGCATGTTAATACTTACCCCCTCTTTTTTCCCTGTTTTACAGAGCTCGTGGACTCATGAAAATTAGAAGACGATTGGAGCATTGTTAACACTATCAACTTGTTTTGCTTTGGTATATAGATACTTTATTTTGTTTCAATGGCATGTATAGGTTTTGGTTATTTTGTGATATGTGTCATTGGTTGGCCTATGTAAGGGCTTAAATATTAAACTTATTCTTTTTGTATATGGCCATAAGACATGGCTCATTTTGATGTAGGCTATGACCTACTAATTGTGCTTGTTTGTGGTATATTATAAATAGACATAGGAAATGTGGCCAAATCACTTGGGATGGTTAGGTCATAATTGGCAATGAGTTAGAACAATGAGCCAAGTCTAAATGTGTTCTTGAATGAGATGTAAATCCCAAATACAAAGAGGATAAATTAGCATGTACATAACCGATGAGATGAGGTTAACATGCAATAGACCATTTATGGTAGTACTTGGGCATATTTAGGCCATGTTAATCTTCATTGAGATTCACTAATATGAATGGTTATTGAGCATGACCATTGGCTTAGATTTGTAGCCTCCAAAAAGGTTCACACTGATAGACACACGCGGGCGTATGTCTAGGCCGTGTGTGACATATGGTCAGCCCCATGGGTGAGTGGTATGGCCGTGTATCCCCTGCACCTAAAATTTTTAGGTTAGAATGCATGGTAGTAAACACACGGGTAGAGACACAACCGTGTGGAGGACACGGCCTAGCACACGGGCGTGTGTCTTGGCCGTGTGACTCTAAATGCATGATGACATCATAAACATAATGCTCGAGCTTTTGGGTACAGGCGACAACACGGGCGTGTTTAGGCCGTGTGAAGTACACAAGCCAGGGACACAGGCATGTGCTCGGCCGTGTGAAAACCCCTGTAAGTTTGAAATAAGAAATAAATTCAATTAATTCCACACGGGTAAGGGACACGGGCGTGTCCCAAAGCATACGGGCATGTGCATTGCCTCCACAAGGGCGTGTGAGGCTTAGCCTAAGAAATTTTCCAAAATTTTTTTTAAGTTCGCGGTTTATTCCTGGACCATTCTCAATGTATGTTTTGGGCCTCGTTGGTCCATAATAGGGATATTATAAATATGATTGATTGGTTTTAATTTGGAATGACATTTTATAGCCCGAAAATTTTCCAAAAATGTCATATTCATGCACAGTAATGCCCTATACCTTGTCCTGGTCTCGGGTATGGGTAAGGAGTGTTACAAGTTGATTTGAAGGTATTCTTATGCTTTTTTTAATGCTGTCTATGTAGTAGGGTATAAGTTTTGGATTTGATAGTCCAAGATTATTGGTTTTTCGTTTTTACAGCTTTTACAACTGATATGTCCAAAGGTTGTGTATTTGTACCATATTTCTCTATTTGTTAATTGTTCATGCTATATGTTTGATATTTATCTCTCTTATTTTAACTTAACCATTTCTTATGTTATACCTTTAGGGACTTTATTGTGGCACTAAGATGTGGCTTTTATTTGGTTTTTGATGCAAAGCCTAGTTCTTTTTTCTTTTTCCTTTTTTTTTTTTGTATTGGTTTCAAGTTTGGCTCACAATGCAAAGTGTGGTGGCTCAATGCATGTGAACAAGGAATTTTTAATCTTTTTCATAATTTTATACTATGAGGGACCATTAACCTACTTGTAATATCTATCCATTTTCATGCTTCTTTTTAATTTTTGCATGGAATAGAAATCAGTAAGTACTAGATTTTGAAGTTCAAAGTATGACTAGCAATCTGGAAAGAACCTTTTACAATTTTATTTTTAGGTAGTGGAAATTAATAATATTTAAATGTAACCAGGACTTTATTGTCTTAACAGGGATGAAATATATTTTTGTTCATTATTTTGTTGTTTCCGTTATGAAACATAAATAGATTATATATCTAGTAGTTTTGGATTATTTACACAATACTCATATCAAGTGAACCTATTCCTCAACCATGATCTTAATTTTGTATGTTCCCCCCTAAAACTACTTTAGCTGCAAAGGGCTTTTCAAAAGAGAAAAATCCACATTACCAATGATGCTAATAACATTACGTAGTTGGGTTTTTACAATGTCAAAGTGAAAATTCTTATTGTCATGGTTTTACCAATTGATAAGTAATAAATTTCATATTCGAGATGCCAAGAAAGTCAATGGTGTATGAGGTGAACTAAAATCCTCTGTCCTTTCTGCTTGCTCTTACTCATGCCCCACTAATCTAATTGGTCTATGTGTCAGATTGAATTTTATATTTTTACTTCCTATTAATACTGTGAACTCTTTTTCTTCTCCTCATTAAGTTTCATTTACTATTTTCTTTCTTTTACTTCCTATTAACTATTTGTTCTCTGATTTCTCATGCTCATGTGTATTATTGAAGGATATAGTGATGATTTATTTACTTATTTATTTTATGCTTGTTTTCAAGTTCTTATTTGAGTAGAATTTTTTGCATGTTCTTTCGAGTTTTGACCTTCCAATTTCTAATTTTGTAGGTTTTTATATTTATTTATTAGAGTAGGTGTGATTCAATTTTCTACTATTTTGGTTGTATTGGTGTTGGAAAATAATTATTGAGTGATGAATGATAAATTAATTAAACAATTGTATCTCTTAGTTTAATATTGCATTTTTTCATATAGTTGGATCTTTCGAACAATTGTATCTCTTGGTTTAATATTGCATTTTTTTTTCATTCATTGTCTCTATTCACTTATATCTATTAATTTTTCAACAAAACTTTTCATCAATCAGTCTAAATCTCTTCATTCATTTCCTCTCCTCTATATAAAGCCAAGTTAGGAGATTTCAAGAACAAAACCATCAATATCAAAAATTCCTTCTAAATTCATTTCTCTTGGTAATAGAGAAAGGTAAGATTGTGTTCGATTGATCACTGTTGTTGTGCTACTACTATGATCATTTGTTGTTGTATCCTGGAATACAGACGTCTAACGTTACTCAAAGCATTGAGGAGAGGTCGAATCTATCTTAAGGAAACTGTTCATATAGGCCTCAACAGAATTCTTCTTCTAATTTTCAACTCTTTCAGATTACAGGTATTCTGTTGTGTTACTGCTACTGCATTGTATTGCATTATCATTGTTATTAACATATTAATATTACATACGATATTATATTTTCTTAAAATCTTAAGACAAAATATTTGTTGTATTTTTAATCTAAATCGTAGAAATTACCATCATAACTTATTTAGTATTGGTTTATACTTCTGTTTTGGATTTTAAATTATTTATAAATTCTGGTTCTTCTTTCTAAATACAGAAAAATGTCTCATATGTCAAACAACTCATCCAATTCAAAAGTTGAGGTGATTGTCGCTACTTAGGCTCAAGCTATGAGCCAAATGTTACCTGTGACTATGAGTCACAATGAAAAGCCTGCGAAATTCACTGGAGAGAATTTTAAAACATGGCAATAGAAAATGTTGTTCTATTTGACCATGTCGAATATGGAAAAATTTCTGAAGGATGATCTTCCTATTTTTGGAGAGGATGAGGAAGATGCAATTACCGCGTTCAACATTTTCGAAGCATGGAACAACTCTGATTTCCTATGCCATAACTACATTTTAAACAATTTATCTAATAAACTTTATGAAGTATACAGTATCAAGAAAATGACTAAGGAATTATGGGAATCGATAGACCATAAATACAAGACTGAAGATGCTGGTGGTAAGAAATTTTTAGTTGCCAAGTTCTTAAACTTTGTAATGGTTTATTCTAAAGTTGTTGTAAATCAAGTGCAGGAATTCCAATTGATCATTGATTGTATTCTCGTAGAAGGAATGGATATAAGTGAATCCTTTCAAGTGGCAACCATTATTGAAAAACTTTCGCCTGCTTGGAATGACTTCAAGAACTATCTTAAGCATAAGAGAAAGTAAATAATAATGAAAGATCTGATGTCAGACTTTGAATTGAAGTAGATAATCGAGATGCAACTGAAAGGCTAAACAAAGAAACCAATCCTAACTTTGCCAAGGCAAATGTAGTGGAAGTCAAGGATTCTAAGAAAAGAAAACATTCTTAGACTGGGTCTAAACTAGGACCAAAAGGCGGTGTCCTCAAGAAGCCAAAATTTGGATGAAAATGATTTAATTATAATAATATGAGACACAAGTCATCTGATTATAGGCTTTCAAAGAGGGTCAAAACAAATGAGGCCAACGCTGTGGAAAATATTTCTAAGGAAGTATCTGATCTTGACCTCTACGCTGTGATTTCTAAAGTCAACTTGGTTGATTCAAATCCAAAAGAATGGTGGCTTGATACTAGTGTCACTCGTCATATTTTCTATGATAAGGACTCTTTTTTTGAGTTGGTTCCTTGTGAGAAAGGGGAGAAACACTATATGGGCAACGCTGCAACTTTCAAGATCAAGGGAAAGGCACTGTGATTTTGAAGGTGACTTCTGGCAAAGAGTTAAAACTCCAAAATGTGTTGTATGTTCTTAACATAAGTAAGAAACTTGTCTCTGGGACCCTCCTAAGTATACATGGCTTTAGGATGGTAATTGAATCCCAAAAGTTATTTTTGTCAAAAGAGGGAGCATTTGCAGGAAGGGGATATGTATTAAATGATATGTGGAAACTCAATGCTATCTCTGTAAAAGCTATGATATGTGAAAAATCAATGCTATCTCTGTAAAAGCTAATACTATGAAAAGAATGATGCTTCTTCTTCTGTTTATATGCTTGATTCATTTAATTTACGGTATGGTCGGCTTAGACATGTTAATTTTAATACTTTACATAGATTAATTAACTTAGAGCACATTCCTTCATTTCACATTAATTATAATCATAAATGCGAAACGTGTGTTGAGGCAAAGTTCATAAGGTCTTTATTTCAATATGTTGAAAGAAATACTAAATCACTTCATCTAATACATAATGATATTTGTGACTTAAAGTTTATTCAAACTAGAGGAGGGAATATATATTTTATTACCTTCATTGATGATAACACAAAATATTGATATATATATATTTGCTTAAAAGCAAAGATGAATCAATAGAGAAATTTGTTCTCTATAAGCAAGCCGTTGAAACCTAGCTTAATAAAATAATTAAGAGGGTGAAAAGTGACCGTGGTGGAGAATATGTTGAACCATTTAGTAAATTTTGTGCACAACATGTATTATTCATGAAGTGACACCACTATACTCTTATCAATCCAATGGAGTAGTAGTTTTATTGAACCATAAAGGAAATAATGAACACAATGCTAGGAAGTTTTGGGTTGTCACAAAACATGTAGGGGGAAGCTGTTTTATCAGCGAATTACCTTTTAAATAAGGTGCCCCGCAAGAAAAAGAACAAAACACCGTATGAGTTATGGAAGGGCAGGAAACCTTCTTACAACTATTTGAAAGTGTGGGGATGTCTTGCAAAGGTAATGGTTCCTTTGCTGAAGCAAATGAAAATAGGTCGTAAAACAGTAGATTGTATTTTCATTAGTTATGCACGCCATAGCAATGCATATAGGTTTCTTGTACATTAATCAAAGAATCCTAAAATTTACAAGAATACGAATTGGAATCTAAAAATGCCTTATTCTTTGAAAATATATTCCCTTGTAAGACTAAGATGATGGGTCAAGTTCACAAAACGAACTTTAGAGATTATTGATAATCAAGACTTTCAACAAGAAGTTGAAGTCGAGGCAGAACAAAGAAGAAGTAAAAGGGTAAGAGTGGAAAAGTCCTTTGGATCAGATTTTCTAACCTATATGCTAGAGACTGAACCTCAAACTTATAGTGAAACTATATGCACATCTAAAACATTTTTTTGGAAATATGCTATCAAATGTGAAATTGATTCCATCATGAAAAATCATACGTGGGAACCAGTGGATATACATTAGGGAATTAAACCACTAAAATTTAAATGATTTTTAAAACGAAAAATGAAAGCAAATGGAACAATTGATAAGTAAAAGGCTAGATTGGTTATAAAAGGTTATAGACAAAAAGAAGGCATTGATTACTTTGATACATTTTCTACTGTACCAAGAATAAATTCTATAAGGATGATACTTGCTATTGCCACTTTGCGAAACCTAGAAGTTCATCAAATGAATTTTAAGACAGCCTTTCTAAATGGAGATCTTGATGAGAAGATTTACACAGAACAACCTGAAGGTCATATAGCTCTAGGGTAAGAAAGAAAAGTCTTTAGATTGGTGAAGTCTTTGTATTGACTTAAGCAAGCACCGAAGCAGTGGCATGAAAAGTTTGACAGTGTCATGATATCAAATGTATTTGAAATTAATGAGTGTGACAAATGTGTTTATGTCAAAACCACTATTGATGAATATGTAATTCTATGTTTATATGTTAATGACATACTCATTGTTGGAAGTAACAATGAAATGGTAAAACATACCAAAAACTTGTTAAATTCAAGATTTGACATGCAAGATATGGGACATGTTGACGTGATTTTGGGCATCCAAATCAAAAGGTCATTTGAAGGTCTCGTATTGACTTAATCACACTACGTAAACAAGATTCTTAAAAAAATTGGCAAGGATGATTTTGGTGTAGCCACAACTCTGATAGATATAAAATCAGCATATGTCCAAAAACAAAGGTGAAAGTATTGACCAAGTGGAATATGCAAGAGTCATAAGCAGTTTAATGTACCTTATGAGTTGCACTAGATCTGATATTGCTTTCACTATAAGCGGTTTAAGCAGATTCACAAACAATCCAAGGGAGAACCACTGGAAAGCGATTGTAAGGGTACTGAGATATCTCAGATATACTCAGAACTATGAATTACATTATTCTATAGATCCTCCTTTGTTAGAAGGATTCTCCGATCCTAGTTGAATATCTGATATTCAAGATACCAAAGACACAAGTGGTTATATTTTCACATTGGGAGGATGAGTTGTGTCATGGAAATCCTGAAGGCAAACGATTATAACTAGATCGACAATGGAATTTGAGTTTGTAGCTCTAAACAAATCTAGAGAAGAGGTAGAATGGCTACGAAACTTTTTAGATAATACTTCTGAATGACCAAAGCCTGTGCCCACAATATGCATATATTATGATAACCAAGCAACAATTGGTAGAGCACAGAATGTAATGTATAATGGTAAGTCGAGACATATACGTATTCAATAAAATACAGTTAAACAACTGATCCCAACTAGAGTTATCTCAATTGATTTTGTAAGATCAAAAGATAAAACTGCGGATCCGCTAACCAAAGGGTTAAACTGAGATCAAGTTGATAAAAAATTGAAAGGAATGAGACTAAAGCCCATGAATATTTAAGGTGCTATATGAAGGAAAACCCACCCTAGTTGACCGGAAATCTTAAGATCTAGGTTCAATGGGACAACCTACTTGCATAGACTTTGTGAGGTCACTGTGGGGGTTTTTATCCCGAGTATAATCCTATGACGAAAACAGTGATTAAAATGTGGAAAAGGTTAAGCAATACTTTTAATGACCATTGTTTGTTTCGGTAAAATGAAAAACATAAGTCACCTATGTAAGAGTGAAGTGGGCCACTTGAAGGGGATTATTCGGGCATAGTTCTCTAAGCTCTCGTAGAACCAGGAGGATGTTCACCTCTATATGAACATACCCATGAGAACCAAAAATCTTACCAGAGAGGTATTTGAATGAGAAAGATTATCGTTTACACAAATGACAGAATAGTTCAAGGACATCGCATCTATTGGTTAGCTAGTAAAGTAAATATATTATAAGGGAAGGTTCAAGGGTTGATGCCTACCTATCCTATGCAAATATTGAACATAGAATCTATCACCTCTTCAAGTCTTTGAGTCTCGTTGATCCTCAATTTCATTCATATGAGGGATTGTTGGAAAATAATTATTGAGTGATGAATGATAAATTGATTAAACAATTGTATCTCTTGTTTTAATATTACATTTTTTCATACAGTTGTATTTTTTGAAAAATTGAATGTGTTGGTTTAATATTGCATTTTTTCATTCATTGTCTATATTCACTTATATCTATTAATTTTTCAATAAAGCTCTTCATGAATCGATCTAAATCTCTTCATTCATTTCCTCTCCTCTATATAAAGCCAAGTTAGGAGATTTCAAAAACACATCATAAAAAACCATCGATATAAAAAATTCCTTCTAAATTCATTTCTCCTGGTAATAGAGAAAGGCAAGATTATGTTCAATTGATCACTGTTGTTATGATACTATTGTGATCGTTTGTTGTTGTATCCTGGGAGACAGACGTCTAACATTACTCAAAGCACCGATGAAAGGTTGAATCTGTTTTAAAGAAACTGTTCATATAGGCCTCAACAAAATTCTTCTTCTAATTTTCAACTCTGTCCGATTAGAGGTATTTTGTTGTATTACTACTACTGTATCGTATTGCATTATCATTGTTACTGACATATTAATCTTACATATGATATTATATTTTCTTACAATTGGCACTGCAACAAGGAATTTATGTTGCTTGACTTGTGTATCTTAATTTCTTCCTTTCGATTTTACATGTTTGGCTATATGATAACACTTCAACTTAATATACTTAGAAATCAAGAGGGAATTTTGCATTGGATTATTCAAAAGTACACATAATTTGGCATCGTAGTGCAGAAACATGGAACTTAGGGAAACAAGATGGGAAATTCAGTTCCTATACATATATATACACATATATTACATGGTAGAGATTAAGCATAGTGAAAATCTAATAAGCTAACCAACAAACTAAATCATGAATTATTGCAGACTTCTACTTGGTGGGAAGAGGACGTTGAATTGGAGGTATCTTCCGCATGTCATAGTTGAGTAGCCAAATGACAACTAAACATAATGTTGCATCTCGCGCATAAATGGCGAAATTCGATGATACACAGAACTAATTTTCCTTATAGATTTCTTTTAAACCTTTTCGTTCACATTTCCCTGTAACCAATCCTTTTCTTTACACGAATCAGAGTAAGTAACATAGAATTTGTTTTTTTCATTTCTTGTTATCTCCTTGATTCGGACAATAATGAGGAAGAAAAATAAAATTCAAGGTTGTTCATATCGCTTGTTGATAAAACACAATCTATGTATTGTTAAATTTGATTTTTTTTATCTAATGAAACAACATTTTATTCCATAAACTTGACTTCCTATTTTAGCAGGTATAGTACAAGTTGTTGTGATTTGCAGGTTTAACTATCATAATAAACCTTGCAAATGCACTACTCTAACCATGTATTTGTTGTCTGTCAACTCTAATGGAGATAACTGGAGAAGTAGTGGATTCAAATAATAGTGTATTATTTTAAAATGTAGTAAATAAAATATTTTAAATAATTTAATATAAAAATAATTATATTAAGAATATTATTAAATTATATAATATTTTTATTAAATTATATCTAAAAATAATCTTATTAAATTTAATAACAATAATTATCTACCTAAAAATTTTTTTGCTAAGGGTACTCTGGTCATTTAGCTTTTTCACTTATGCTATTACAAATCTATTCCATTTAACCAAATACAAGAATACCATTATAGTTCTATTCCATTACATTCGACCAAACAATTGAATTTGTAACACCCCGTACCCGAGACCGTCGCCGGAGTCGGACACGAGGGGTTAACGGGCTTAATCCACTTACTTGCACAGTTCATTTTAAAAATTTCCAGACAGCCGGCTAACTGTGTCATTGTCACCTTAAAAATCATATCTTGAGTTACACAACTCGAAAATCAGTTTCGTGATTTTTCCCTGAAACTAGACTCATATATGCATCTACAAATTTTTTTCTAGAATTTTTGGTCAGGCAAATTAGTACAGTTTATTAGTTAAAGTCCCCCATGTTACAGGGATCAACTACACTGACCTTTGAGCATTACGACTTCGATATCTCCCTGTACAGGGCTTCAATACTGATGCCGTTTGTTTCTACAGAAACTAGACTCAAAAAGGAATCTGTACATATATGGCATGACTTCTAATTATCTCTGGTAAATTTATAATGAATTTCCAAAGTCGGAACAGAGACTCCAGAAGCCGTTCTGGCCCTGTCTCACGAAAACTTAAATATCTCTTAACATACTATTCATATGATTGTTTCGTTACTTTCCTATGAAAATAGACTCGTCAAGGTTCGTTTACATAATTTATTCACTATTTAATTCCATTCTTACTATTTTTAGTGATTTTTCACATCCACGTCACTGCAGCTGTCAGCATCTGTCTTTAAGGTAGGCTTTACCTATTTCATAGTTTCCATGATTCAACTAGCCCTTTAACATAAATAGCACAAAATATGATCATGATTAACCATCCCAATGGCTAATCGTTTCCAAACATTTCCATACCTCTTAATGAACAACATACAATGATTATAATACCATGCCCAAAGTATACTTAAGCCATTTTCGCATGGCTATCCAAATTTACACAAAACCGAAAGGTACATGACCTACAACAAAAGGGTAGTCCTATACATGCCATTTCAAAGTCCAACAAAAAATATACCGAAAGGAGCTTTGATAGTGTGGGCGACTTCGACTTCAAAATCCCGAGTCCGATAGCTGAAGAACCAAAATCTATAAAACAGAGAATCAAAGAAACGGAGTAAGCATTTAATGCTTAGTAAGTTTGAGTCATGAATTTAGACACAACCAAAGTATAGCATTCATGTAGCTAAACAGATAATTTCATATGCACAAATTCTCAATATCAGACTTACTTCACATTACCAACCCTTATATTCATACACAAAGATCAACTTAGCCAAAAGCCGGTAGCTCATTTATCAACTGAGCGAATACTTATTTGTAAGGGCTCAACTAATTCAAAGCACATATGAAACATACCTCATTGTTGGGATTTCACAAGCGTATTAACTGAAATTTTTACAGCAAGACCATTCATTTCCGAATCACGTACCTTCTGAGTTTAACCGGATATAGCTACTCGTTCAAATGCCTTCGGGACATAGCCTGGTTATAGTAACTCGCACAAATGCCTTCGGGACTTAACCCGGATTTAGTAACTCGCACAAATACCTTCGGATCTTAGTCCGGATTTAGTAACTCGCACGAATGCCTTCGGATCTTAGTCCGGATTCAGTAACTCGCACGAATGCCTTCGGATCTTAGTCCGGATATAGTCACTTAGCACAAAGCCTTCGGGACTTAGCCCGGACATCATTCGAATAACCATGAACATTTATCAATAAATCATGACACATTCGTATTTCATTTTCATTAGCAAAACTCAAACACAAGGCACTTATCACACTTGCAATTTCGGCTCAATAGCCACACACAAAGAGCATGATTTTGATTTGCTTAAAACATGATCTAATCAAATCATAATCTAAGTTCCATTACTCGAAAACTTACCTCGGATGTTGTCGAACGGCTTCAACGGCTATTCGATCACTTTTCCTTTCCCTTATCCAACTGTGGTCCTCTAAGCTCTTGAGCTAATTCAAACAAATTTAACTTATTAAAGTCTCATTTTGCTAGCTTATGGCGAATATGACAAGGAGTTTGATAGGTCATATGGCAACCTTTTAGCTCAAATACACAATGATCATACGCATTTTAATCACATCAAGCAATTTAATACAATTCATTCGAACATTAAAAGAGAAGCTCAAGGTACCTAGCCCATATATACATTAGACATTAGAGTCACATATGTACGAAATCACGAATCGAATTCAACATACTAGCTAATATTTCCCTTAGCAATTTTCTAAGTCAAGCTAAAGCCATCAATAGGCTACCTATGGCGAACATACCCATCAACTCATGTACTCATTTATGTGGCGAACATACACATCTATGCTAAGGCCGATTGCAACACTTAATACATTCTACAAGTATGGTCACTTGTATTGACTAAACACCATTTGTTTCAAGTTCAAAACTTGGCTAATACACATATATACACTATTAAAGCATCCTCTCCTTTACATTAATTCAACACATGCATTACCCATAATATACAAAATTATATTCGCCTTAGCACACAACTTGCTAGCCGATTCGTCTCCATCTAGCAACTAATGCACATACGAGCTCATTTGGTAGACTCTACTTCATCTAACAACAACCTTATTTCTCTTCTATTTCCTACCATGGCGAATGCATCACAACACCATATCATTTCGATTTTGGTCATGGTTAAACAAAGAACTTAATGTCTCACTCAAGGATGCTAAAAAGGAGATTCAAGAGTCATCAATCCACCATCACATGCATCATTACAAGCTTCACTTTTAGCATGCAATTAACATCAACACAAATCCACCTTAGCCGAATATCATCTCCATGACATAGTAAAGATTTGAACCATGGGCTAGTTAGAACTCAAGCTAACCAAAAAACATGCATGAATCTCATGGCACAACATCAAACTTACCTTCACCTAGCTACAAGCATGGCCGAATCTCTTCAACATTTCCTCCCTTCTTTCCTTTGAATTTTCAGTCAAGAAGGATGAAAAAAGGATGGACACATTTTTTTTTCTTTTTCTTTCTTCTATTCACGGCAATGGAGGGGGGGTCAACCACACACATTTTTTTTTTCCTTTTTCCATTTCTTTATTACCCATACTCATTATTTTATTGTTCCTAACATACATCACTACATAACATGTTTGTGACATGTTTCCACTCATAGCATGGCCGGCCATTAGCTCAAATATTGGGCAATTCGACATGCAAACCCACCATTTCTACAACATGCATTATTAGGCCACTTTACATTTGCCTAGCACATTTCTAAATTTTCTCACATAAGTCCTTTTGACTAAATTCGCATGCAATTTACTAAATTGAAGCCTAAAACTTTCACACATTCATAATCACATATTTTAGACAATAAATATCATGTTCAAATAATTTGGTGACTCGGTTTAGCGGTCCGAATCCGCTTCCGACTAGGGTCACTTTAGGGTGTCACAACTCTCCCCCACTTAAGAAATTTTCGTCCCCGAAAATCTTACCGGTAAACAGGTTTGGGTATCGTTCTTTCATAGAGTTCTCGGTTTCCCAAGTAGCTTTTTCGATTCCGTGTTTGATCCATAACACTTTTACCAACGGAACCCTTTTGTTTCGCAACTCTTTCACTTCACGAGCTAGGATACGAATCGGTTCCTCTTCATAACTCAAGTCGATTGAATTTCAACTTCTGATGGATTAATTACGTGTGACGGATCGGATCTATAATGTCGAAGCATCGAAACATGAAAGACGTCGTGAATCTTTTCAAGTTCGGGGGCAAAATCAATGTATACATAATCGGACCAACTCGTTCGGAGATTTCAGACGCGGCCCAATGAATCTCGGGCTCAACTTGCCCTTACACCAAATCGAGTATCTTTTCCAAGGCGAAACTTTAAGAAACACTTTATCTCCCACGATATTCAATGTGTTTTCGTTTCAAATCCGCATATCGATTTCGACGATCTGTGGTCGCCTTGAGACTTTCACGGATTACCTTTACTCTCTTTCAAAGATCTTTAATCAAATCCACTCAAAAATTTTACTTTCACCGAGCTCGGTCCAAAACAATGGCGTCGACATTTTCGACCGTACAAAGCCTCGTAAGGTGCCATCTTAATACTTGACTGAAAACTATTATTGTGCGAATTCAATCAAAGGTAAATCAGATTCCCATGAACCACTAAACTCGAGGATGCAACATCTCAACATATCCTCAAGTATCTGAATTATCTGCTCGGATTGACCATCTGTTTGTGGATGAAAGCGATTGCTAAAATGCGACTTGGTACCCAAAGCTTCTTGCAATTTCTTCCAAAATCGTGAGGTGAATCTCGGATCTCTATTCGACCACGATAGAAATAGGTACCCGTGTAATCTCACAATCGAGAAACATATAATTCAGCTAATTTATCCATTGAAAAATCCGTGCGTACGGGGATAAAGTGAGCCGACTTAGTCAATCTATCAACAACGACCCAAATCGCATCTTTCTTAATTGCCGAGACTGGCAACCCAAATACAAAATCCATCGTTACTCGATCCCATTTCCATTCAGGTATCATGATTGGTTGGAGTAAACCCATAGGGACTTGATGTTCCGCCTTCACTTGCTGACATATTAAACACTTCGAAACAAAATCGGAAATGTCTCGTTTCATACCATGCCACCAAAGCGGCGTCTTAGGTCGTGGTACATTTTCGTACTCCGGGTGAATTGACATTCGGCTACAATGAGCTTCGTTCGAAATCATCGAAATGAGTTCTGAATTTCTTGGAACACACAACCGATTTCGTACCTCAAACAATCGTCATCATCAATTTGAAACTCCGATTCCACATTCGAACACATTCAGCCGCTTTGCAACCAACTCATCGTCGACTTTACGAGCTTCACGAATTTGATGAATCAATAATGGTTTGGCCTTTAATTGACCACTAACACATTGTCGGGTAGAAACGAGACAAGTGTACATTCATTGCTCGTAAAAGCAAGCGGTGATTTTCGCTTAAGGCGTCCGCAACCACATTAGCCTTTCACGGTGATAATCAATGACCAGCTCATAATCTTTCAACAACTCAAGCCAACGCCTTTGTCGTAGATTCAAGTCTCTTTGAGTCATCAAATATTTGAGACTTTTGTGATCCGAAAATACATGGCACTTCTCACCAAATAAGTAATGTCGCCATATTTTCAAGGCGAATACGATGGCGACTAATTCGAGATCATGGGTGGGATAATTTTTCTCATGTGGCTTTAATTGTCTCGACGCATAGGCCACAACTCGACCTTCTTGCATCAATACGCAACTTAACCCAAGTAGGGAGGCGTCACTATAGATGACAAACTCTTTGCCCGATTCGGTCGCACTAAAATTGAGCTTCAGTCAAATAAGTTTTCGTTGATCAAAACTTTTCGACATTTTTCCGTCCATTCGAACTTAACATCTTTTGAAGTAGCTTCGTCATGGGCGTGGCTATCATCGAGAAACCTTTTACAAACCATCGAGTAACCGACAAGTCCCAAAAAGCTCGAACCTCAAGAATATTTCTCGGGCTTCCAGTTAAGTATGGCTAAAATTTTGCTCGGGTTAACTCGAATACCGTCTGAGATACCACGTGACCCAAGAAGCTAACCTCTCTAACCGAACTCACACTTCTTGAACTTAGCATATAACCGCTTATCCCGTAAAATTTGCAACACTAATCTCGGTGCTCGGCATGTTCGGTCTCGTCTCTTGAATAGACCAAGATGTCGCCAATGAACACAACTACGAACCGGTCCAAGTATTGTCTCAAGATCCGATTCATCAAATCCATAAATACCGCGAGGGCATTAGTGAGCCCAAGCGGCATTACTAAGAACTTCGTAGTGGCCGTATCTCGCTCGAAAGCGGTTTTGGGTATATCCGAATCTCGAATTACATGGCGGTAATACCCGATCTCAAATCTATCTTTGAAAACACTGAGGCTCCCTTTAGTTGATCAAACAAATCATCAATACGTGGTAACGGATATTTATTCTTTATAGTCACTTTATTCAGCTGACGATAGTCAATGCACATCCTCATGGTTCCGTCCTTCTTTTTCACAAACAATACTGGTGCACCCCAAGGTGAGAAACTTGGTCGAGCGAAACCTCTATCCGTCAACTCTTGCAATTGAGCTTTCAATTCTTTTAACTCGGTTGGTGCCATACGATACGGAGCTATCGAAATTGGCGTAGTCCCAGGTACAAGCTCAATACAAAACTCTACTTCCCGAACAGGTGGTAAACTCGGTAATTCTTGGGAAAAACATCCGGTATTTACAAACCACCGCGCAGATTCGGTTTCTTTTCCAATTCCTTGTCATCAAGTACATACGCAAGGTATGCTTCGCACCCTTTCTTACATATTTACGGGGCAACATTGCGATATTACACCGGCCACCCTTTAAGTCTGTAGACTCAACTCGGATTATCTCATTATTTGCATCTCAAATCAATAGTCTTGCTTTTGCAATTCACAACCGCATCATGCACGGTCAACCAATCTAAACCGAGGATAACATCAAATTAGTCAAGCGGCAACGACATCAAGTCCGCGGAAAAGCAGAACCTCAAGTACTAGGGACATTTCTTACACACTTTGTTGACAAGCACGTAATGACCCAAGGGATTTGACACCGAATTACGAACTCAAGAGACTCAATAGGTAAAGTCTTCTTTGGATGCTAAGGTTTCGCATATATAAGAATGAGTAGAACCGGGGTCAATCAAAGCAATCACATTAGTGTCAAAGAGAGTAAAAGTACCAGTAATAACATCTGGCGAGGAAGCATCCTCGCGTCTGCGTATGACATAAGCCCTAGCAGAACACGAGCCTCGGATCCGGTGGTAGCATCTCTAGATCCTCTCGACCGCCGCTAGCATTGCCCGTATTCCTAGATGGTCTACCGGCGGTGGTAGCACCGGTTTCCCACTCGATTTACATTCTGCTCGGACAATCTCGGGCAATCTTTGATAAAGTGGTGGTGACCGCACTTATAACAGAGCGGTCATGGAACCTACAACTCCTCGAATGCCATTTACCATAATACTAGCATTCCGCTCTGTCTCGACGGTCATTTCCAACACTAGCGATCGAAGTGACTCGCGTGCTCACGGGGTCGATCGCGATCTCGTCTAGAAAAGCCCGAAGTATCCTAGACCGCCCAAGCCATCTCTAAATTTCTTCGATGATGTGGGAAGGGCTTCCCGAAGACCTCTTCTGAAACTCCCTTACTCCCACCTCGACTTTTCTTTTCTCCATCTTGAGCTCCTCGGCCTTGCAAGCTCGCTCAACAAGTACCACAAATTCTCGATTTCCAAGATGCCAACATACTGACTTTATATCATCATTTAGTCCATCCTCGAACGCGTTTACACATTACGGCTTCGAGGAAATGCATTCTCGTCGCGTCTGGCTAAGCCTCACAAATTTTCGTTCATAGTCGAACCGACATGGAACCTTGTTTGAGTTCAAGAAATTCCTTCCGTTTTGGTCAATGAATCTCGATGATATACTTCTTTCAAACTTCGGTTTGGAAGAACTCCCAAGTTACTTGCTCTCTGGGCATGACAAAGTCAACGTGTTCCACCAATAGTAGGCGTAATCACGTAGCAAGGAGATAGTACACTTTAGGCACTCATCGGGTGTGCAAGATAGCTCATCGAGTGCCGGATAGTGTTGTCCAACCAAAATTCACTTGCTCGGCATCATCGCTATCCGTAGCCTTAAATTCATAGCCGTGTTTTCGGATTACATCAACCTGGGGCTTATTTGACCTTATTTGGTCGGTTGTCGGAGGTATTGTAGGTGCGGGGTTGTGTTTGTCGGGAATGGAGGTTGTGGAACAGTAGTATTAGTTCGAATGTATTGGTTGAACCAATCATTCATCACGCTATAAAAGCTTATCTAGCTTCATCATTGGATTACTAGCATTAGGTTGAGAGTCATTGGCGCTTTGTCCCTTGTCTTGAGCAGCGCTACACTCTCAAGATCATCACTACCGCTTCGGTCGGGATCGGGATCCATTACTATAAATAAACACATTTGCAAATGTCAGAAATCACCACACTATCAAATAATCACATAAAATGGCATGTATAGCTAGACCCAAACGCATTACGGTATTCCTAGAATCGAATAAACCGTAGCTCGATACCAATAAAACTGTAACACCCGTGCAGAGACTGTCATGCGAGTCGGACACGAGGGTTAACGGGCTTAATCCACTTACTTGCAGTTCATTTTAAAATTTCCAGACGGTAGGCTAACTATGTCACTGTCACCTTAAAAATCATATCTTGATTTCCACAACTCGAAAATCAGTTTCGTGATTTTTACCTGAAACTAGACTCATATATGCATCTACAAATTTTTTTCTAGAATTTTTGATCAGGCCAACTAGTACAGTTTATTAGTTAAACTCCCCCATGTTACAGGGATCGACTACACTGACCTTTTCGCATTATGACTTAGATAGCTCCCTGTACAAAGCTTCAATACTGATACCGTTTGTTTCTACAGAAACTAGACTCAAAAAGGAATCTGTACATATATGGCATAGATTCTAATTATCTCTGGTCAATTTATAATGAATTTCCGAAGTCGGAATAGGGACTCCAGAAGCCGTTCTGGCCCTGTCTCACGAAAACTTAAATATCTCTTAACATACTATTCATATGATCGTTTTGTTACTTTTCTATGAAAATAGACTCGTCAAGTTTCGTTTACATAATTTATTCACTATTTAATTCCATTCTTACTATTTTTAGTGATTTTTCACATCCACATCACTGCAGCTGTCAGCATCTGTCTTTAAGGTAGGCTTTACCTATTTCATAGTTTCCATGATTCAACTAGCCCTTTAACATAAATAGCACAAAATATGATCATGATTAACCATCCCAATGGCTAATCGTTTCCAAACATTTCCATACCTCTTAATGAACAACATACAATGATTATAATACCATGCCCAAAGTATACTTAAGCCATTTTCGCATGGCTATCCAAATTTACACAAAACCGAAAGGTACATGACCTACAACAAAAGGGTAGTCCTATACATGCCATTTCAAAGTCCAACCAAAAATATACGAAAGGAGCTTTGATAGTGTGGGCGACTTCGACTTCAAAATCCCGAGTCCGATAGTGAAGAACCAAAATCTATAAAGCAGAGAATCAAAGAAAGCGGAGTAAGCATTTAATGCTTAGTAAGTTTGAGTCATGAATTTAGACACAACCAAAGTATAGCATTCATGTAGCTAAGCAGATAATTTCATATGCACAAATTCTCAATATCGGACTTACTTCACATTACCAACCCTTATATTCATACACAAAGATCAACTTAGCCAAAGGCGGTAGCTCATTTATCAACCGGCGAATACTTATTTGTAAGGGCTCAACTAATTCAAAGCACATATGAAACATACCTCATTGTTGGGATTTCACAAGCGTATTAACTGAAATTTTACAGCAAGATCATTCATTTCGAATCACGTACCTTGAGTTTAACCGGATATAGCTACTCGTTCAAATGCCTTGGGACATAGCCGGTTATAGTAACTTCGCACAAATGCCTTCGGGACTTAACCGGATTTAGTAACTCGCACAAATACCTTCGGATCTTAGTCCGGATTTAGTAACTCACACGAATGCCTTCGGATCTTAGTCCGGATTCATAACTTCGCACGAATGCCTTCGGATCTTAGTCCGGATATAGTCACTTAGCACAAAGCCTTGGGACTTAGCCGAACATCATTCGAATAACCATGCACATTTATCAATAAATCATGACACATTCAGTATTTCATTTTCATTAGCAAAACTCAAACACAAGGCACTTATCACACTTGCAATTTCGGCTCAATAGCCACACACAAAGAGCATGATTTTGATTTTCTTAAAACATGATCTAATCAAATCATAATCTAAGTTCCATTACTCGAAAACTTACCTCGGATGTTGTCGAGCGGCTTCATGACTATTCGATCACTTTTCCTTTCCCTTATCCAACTGTGGTCCTCTAAGCTCTTGAGCTAATTCAAACAAATTTAACTTATTAAAGTCTCATTTTGCTAGCTTATGGCCGAATATGACAAGGAGTTTGATAGGTCATATGGCCACCTTTTAGCTCAAATACACAATGATCATACGCATTTTTAATCATATCAAGCAATTTAATACAATTCATTCGAACATTAAAAGAGAAGCTCAAGGTACTTAGCCCATATATACATTAGACATTAGAGTCACATATGTACGAAATCACGAATCAAAATCAACATACTAGCTAATATTTCCCCTTAGCCGAATTTTCTAAGTCAAGCTAAAGCCATCAATAGGCTACCTATGGCCGAACATACCCATCAACTCATGTACTCATTTATGTGGCCGAACATACACATCTATGCTAAGGCCGATTGCAACACTTAATACATTCTACAAGTATGGTCACTTGTATTGACTAAACACCATTTGTTTCAAGTTCAAAACTTGGCTAATACACATATATACACTATTAAAGCATCCTCTCCCTTTACATTAATTCAACACATGCATTACCCATAATATACAAAATTATATTCGGCCTTAGCACACAACTTGCTAGCCGATTCTTCTCCATCTAGCAACTAATACACATACGAGCTTATTTGTTAGACTCTACTTCATCTAACAACAACCTTATTTCTCTTCTATTTCCTACCATGGTCGAATGCATCACAACACCATATCATTTCGATTTTGGTCATGGTTAAACAAAGAACTTAATGTCTCACTCAAGGATGCTAAAAAGGAGATTCAAGAGTCATCAATCCACCATCACATGCATCATTACAAGCTTCACTTTTAGCATGCAATTAACATCAACACAAATCCACCTTAGCGAATATCATCTCCATGACATAGTAAAGATTTGAACCATGGGCTAGTTAGAACTCAAGCTAACAAAAAAACATGCATGAATCTCATGGCACAACATCAAACTTACCTTCACCTAGCTACAAGCATGGCGAATCTCTTCAACATTTCCTCCTTCTTTCCTTTGAATTTTCGGTCAAGAAGAATGAAAAAGGATGGACACATTTTTTTTCTTTTCTTTCTTCTATTCACGGCAATGGAGGGGGCAACCACACATTTTTTTCTTCCTTTTCCATTTCTTTATTACCCATACTCATTATTTTATTGTTCCTAACATACATCACTACATAACATGTTTGTGACATGTTTCCACTCATAGCATGGCGGCCATTAGCTCAAATATTGGGCAATTTGACATGCAAACCCACCATTTCTACAACATGCATTATTAGGCCACTTTACATTTGCCTAGCACATTTCTAAATTTTCTCACATAAGTCATTTTGACTAAATTCGCATGCAATTTACTAAATCGAAGCCTAAAACTTTCATACATTCATAATCCCATATTTTAGACAATAAATATCATGTTCAAATAATTTGGTGACTCGGTTTAGCGGTCCCGAATCCGCTTTCCGACTAGGGTCACTTTAGGGCTGTCACAGAATTACTGATTACAACTCTATTCCATTATAGTCCTATTCCATTCCAGTTAACCAAACGTGACATTAATGTTAGAAATACTAAGGTTATTTTATTTTATTAAAAATAAAATAAAATAATTTTAAAAATGAGATTTTGAAATTATCATATTTATCTTTGTCCTAAACTATCCAAAATAATATAAAATATTATATTAATAAGATTAAAAAACAAATCATCTTTTAAAAATCAGTATTTACATTTATGAAATAACACAATTATATTCCATATTTATATTTACTAATTTACGAGACACTTTTCTAATATAAATTCAACACTTATAAAATTTAGTAGTAAAAATTTAATATTTAATTTTTTTCAACACTTAAATTTTCAGTTTATCAAACAAACCATTTATGAAAGAAAATTTATCTCATACATCACTTGTGGAGGTTTTAGATTTCATAAGTGGGTTGAAAGAGTTACATGTATCTCATAAGGTATATTAGAAGTGAAATTATTTGGTATCTTGTTAGTGGATTTTTTAGACTATACAAGAAGAGAATGTCCTATAGGGATATAGTAAAATATTAAAAAAACATTTTAAAAAAACACATGTCAATTTTTAAGGCTACTTGTGAAATAAAAAAAAGTACACTACCAATGTACCAAATACTCACCCATATTAAAAAATTAAAAAGGAAAAAGAAGCTCATCAAAATCTAAATTTTGTTGCTGAAAATAGGGTTTAGATGAGTTTTTTGACAGGTTCTTGAATTTTCTATCATCGAAGTTTTTTGGTGATGAACAAAAGAGATGAATATGTTTATAATTTTTTAAAAAAGTTTAAGGAAATAATATTTAACTTTGTTAGTTAAAAATATTCAAGTGTCACAGATGATTGATTAAGAAATTTTTCTTAATGGTTGAGGTAATTTGAATAATGAAATATAATTTAAGTACCACTTATAAAAAAAAGCAGATATCGACTTGATAAAATGATATAATTTAAGTTTCATTTTATGATTTAAAAATTAATTAGATATCTTGAATTTTATTTTTAGAAATTGTTTCTAACAAAAATCATCCACATTTGAGTACTTTTTCTTTTCAAATTTCTTAAATAAATCTGAAAATGAAATAAACAAATAAATTAGACTGATTAATATGTGTTTGTAAGTATTTTTTTATATTTGACATATTACTTTTATTAAATACTCATTTTTCAAATTTATTTAATAAATCTGAAAATAAAATAAACAAATAAATTAGAGTGATTAATGAGTGTTTGTAGGCATTTTTATACCTTTATTAAATACAAAGTACAGTGTAAAACTTTTGACCGATTGAGTACCTTCAACATAAGGTTAAAAGCACTTTTTTTCATTCTGTATAAACAAGACGTGATGATGTATACATCACACAAAATAATGGTTGTTTGAGGCTTTGTTTATGCTAAAGGGATATTGGAGAATATTGTATAAAACAATTACAAAAATATAATAGTTAAATTTGGTGTAACAGATTGAGACACGAATTAAGTCGCTTTCTTGAAATTATATATACTTTTTCGGTGATAATTATCAGTATATGATTTATGCATGATATGACTTTACGCACAATAATGGAATCATAGTTCGATAATAAGAGTAAATGGTATCTTCTCAATGACATTATAAGAATTATGAAAATGGAATATGGCCATGGGTCTATATGAGACAAATAAATTTATCATTATTGATTTGAATGATGATTATTTTCATCGAGGAAGATTGTAATGCCCCAAATTTTGGACCTAGAAGTTTTGAGGTTTTGTGATTAGGCCCAGGGAGGAGATTGCACTTATTTGTTTAGTGGCGCAAATTAAAGATAGAATGGGCCTATTGGTCTGGTGATTGGGTGTATGATAGCTTGATTCTAGGTCCCTGGTTTGAACCCTTGTGGGTACTTTTGGAGAAGTATTGTTATTGATGTTTTGTTTTATTTGTGTTAAATATTTTTATTAAATGATTTAGTTAGTGATTATTTATTTTTTTCTTTTTCTTTTTCTTTGGCTTTTTCACGTTCTTCTTTTTGTTTCCTCTTGGCTTTTATTTTTGTGCTGTTTTCTAAATATTTCTCAAAAGTGGTTTATTTGCTGATTTTGGATTTTTGCTCATTTTTCATTTTCTTCGTCGTCAAAACAGGTGTGGGATTCAAACTGTAACTACGCTATTTCCATTTGTTTATTTAATTTGCAAACTCTCTGTTCGGCTTTTCTTGACTGTAGGCTCACCCATTGGTTTCGGGTTTTTAGTCGATAAAAGTGATAGGAATCGTCGCTCTTCGATATATGTTGATAGGGCAAAGGTTAGGGACGATTCTGGTGGCCAAAATGGTAGTTTTGGGGATGATTTGGGGTGGTTTTGTGGCCTCCCCGACGGCCACACAGGAGTGTGCTGGGGCACACGATTGTGTGGATTTGGGAATCAGGGTTTTCGGGCCAAATTAGGTGCCATTTAGCCCGGCCACACATTTGGGGATTTTGTCAGAATTCACACGGCTGTGTCCCTTGGGGCATACGAGCGTGTGGGTTTGAGAATTAGGGTTTCAGGGATTTAGAGTCACACGGCCTGGCCACACAGCTGTGTGGCTGATTTAGGGATCCCATACGGGCATGTGTTTTGAAACACACAGCCGTGTCTAGTGGGCACACGGGCGTGTGAGACCTTCACATTTCCGTGTTTGTCGTGCACCTTATTTTAGTGAAATTGAACAGTGAGTTACATGGCCTATTCACACAGCCGTGTCCTTACGTTACACGAGCTTGTGCCTCTGTCACATAGTCGGGGCACACGGGCGTGTGGCCCTATCTCGCCAGTTCAAATTTATGTGTAATTGCAACTCTGTGTGTTCCAACACTTGACTAAGCTTACTGAGGGTAGATATGACTCTGTTCCGACTTTAGTTTATCTTTTAGTTGTGATTGGATGTGTGATATGTTAGTTACTGAATCTGAGTGTATGGGTGCATATACTTCTGTAACTAATTGATTGGTTGTGAATTACTGTCCGGAATTGCGTTCTGAATGGTTACATTTGCATACGTACATTTGCATACATACATATGCATAAACTATTTTGGGTGGGGTTTTGAAGAGAAGGAAGATTGACTGAACTGGCAGCTGTTTTGCTAGTTACTAATAGCCCTTAATACCCAAAGGGTCGTGGGGAGTCCCAATACCTAGAGGGTCGTGGACTTTACTGATAATGGTATAGCAGATTATCGCGGTGCACTGTAACGCATGTACGTTAGCTACGCTACGTACCATTGACTGAATTGGCAGTTTTGCTGTAACATATTGGTATAGCGGATTACCGCATTGCATTGTTTCGCATGTACGTTAGCTACGCTATGTACCACCATCTGATCTGGTAGTTAATACTGCATGTTTGTACTGCGGTTTACCGCATTGCACCGTATAGCTTATATGCTAGCTTTGATGTGTAATATACGTGATGGCAGTTTATCTGCATACTAATAGCCCCAATACCTAGAGGGTCATGGACAATCCTGACAGCCATTGTTACTGGGCAACCCGAGATGACATAAGTCAGAGTGCAGGGTTGGATGGGCCTTACGAGGTTCTAAGTGGAGTGATTAGTGGGACGAGCTTAAAGCTCTTATGAGGAGTGTTGGGGGACGAAGAGGTGTGTTGGCTGGATGGGTGGGTTTCTCATAACTCAATTGCATTCATATGCATCATATTGACTGTTCGACCGATTTGTTTGATTGATTGTTCGATTGAAAGGCAGTTGCACCTATGAGAATTTTGTATAGACTTTAACTGTAACTGTCTGACTAGTTAAATACTTTGACTGTTGAGAATTACTATTGCTATTATTTCTAAATGGTACATGAGACTATGTGTGTCTGATTGACCCATATGACTGTATAGTACATATGGTAGGTGTTTGTTTTTAGGGCGAATTCGCTCAACGGACATCTGTCTGTAAGTATGTTCTATTTATGAACTGCTTCTAGTTTTCAGTTTTTGTTTCTGTAGTTTAACTGGTTTGATCTCACATTGAACTCGAGTAGCTCACCCCTACTTCCATTTCCCCTTTCAGTTACAGTTCTAGATTTTGTTGATGGGCTTAGTACGCAGAGGTTTCGAACAACTTCGGCAAATTGGACTATTAGTTTGTGTTTTCTAGTTTTAATTTTATATTTGGTTTCCGAACTGTAAACTTTTATAATACTGTGGTACAAATTCCATTTTGGATTTTCATGCGTGCAATTATTCTGGTTATTTTTTTAAAACTACACTATAACTTCTATATGATTTTTAAACTTCACTGCAACGGTTTAGTTTTTACTTAATAAGGTTTGAATGTTCTTAACTTGTAAAGGAATTGTTTATTTGAAATTTCTCACGATCACTTTAGTGGTCAATGTAGCATCCTGGATTCAATCTAGACTTCTAGGCCGGGCTTGGGGTGTTACAAAGATACAATGGTAACCATAAGATAAAATGTATTGAATTAGCTAAATGGATTTAACCTAAAGGGATCATGGATATCCTATGAGGAAAAAATAGATATGACAATATCATTAGGCTATAGCTTTAAGTAAGTAGTTTTCGTAACGGTATATAATGGGGAGTTCAGTCATAGTACTTTTGGTGTATTAATTCCATGAATAAATAGTTGTGCAATTAATAGACATATAGTCGATACTTAAGCCCTAATTATATATGTCCAATTGATCCCTCCACTAGCTTAACATAACTCTTAAAGATTGCATTTAATACGATACTTTTATGGAATCGTAAATAATCGAACAAGGAGAAGTGATTCATTGGATTTACTCATTGGAGTAATATGTGTTTTCTTAGTTTAATGATTAGTTTGGTTTGGGGTTAATTTAGCCACTATTGATATCTATTTAATTGGATTAAAATGAATCCAAAGTGCAACTAAATTAAGAAATCATGTTTCTAATGATTTGGAATGGAATAAAATTAATTAAATATTATTGAGTATTTTAGAGTGTGTGCTTTTTAGATGGGTTAAACTGTGTATTTATATGATGTGATTACTGTTCATGGATGTGATACTGTAGGTAGGTTGCTATGCATGTTGAGACGTAGCCTATTCTAGGGTTAACATGTGTTTGCATGATGTGGGTTCCCTATATGATGGTGTGAGCCCACATCGTGCGGTCTCATAGAAGGGTGCGAGCACCTTACATGTGAACCCAAAGTGTGAATCGCATAGAGTACGTGTCAGGACCTAATTGGGTACTCGGGTTGCGGGTCGGTAATCATGAGTATCATAACAATTTGTCCTCTGCTTGGTTCAAAGAAGAGTCATAAAATAACTCTTCTTAGAACCTAATTTTACGAGATGAAAGGTTACATAAGGAAAAGCTTATTACATACGCCTTGTGTTTTAACTTGTAAAGTACACTTCACCACATGTTAAGGAGTGGTACAATTGTACACAACTGATTGTGCCCCTATTTTCAGATACATGAATCGTTAAAGTGCAAAACCCCTTTAGAAGGAGGTTGCCTAAGCCCTAAAAATTAAACTGTTTGAATTCAAGATTTTGGAGAATAAGCCATTGTTGAGAAAAAAAACTTGAAAGGTAATTTTTTTAAAACTCCCATAGTTCTTGTGATTTTTTTGGGTTTATTAGAATACAGTGGTTAGGATGAGAGGAAGCTACCATATTATTAAAGGCATCTCTTCATAACGCCGTGAAGTGAGTACTCTAGTGGAGGCAAAAGTTTATGTTTGCACCACTAATGAGGAAGAAATGAGTCACTTTTTGGTTGCTCGAGGAATTCAACTACCCAATTTCGCTTCGACTTCTCAATCATCGAAAGATTAAACCAATTAATCGACACCACCAATAGAAGTTTCCTCCTTCCACTACACGAGATAGAGGCAAGTTTCCATTTACCACACCACCCCTTCTTTTGCCATATTCTCGATAAATACAGTATAGCTACGGGACAATTATCCAACTTTTCATGGTCGATCGCAATGACATATTTTATTGAATGTAGTTGGCGTGACAGTTATCAACTCAATTCATTTTCATCATGCTTAACAATGTTTAGAAAACAATCCATGGAAACTCGATCTTTCATTAGTTTGGAAACCAAATTAAGTCCTCTCAGAATCTTTTACTTAGTGAAATATGCATTTTATTGATCATATTAAACTAAGGGTTTCTTAGTATTTATGCAAGGTTACAGGGACATTTACGTTTGCAACAGTTGAATCACATAAACCTAAAAACTATGCAAGATAATAAAGCTAACTAAAGATATTATGAACCTTTAATTTAGCTAGGTTCAATGATCTAAATTGAGCATTGTAGTCTTCAATTATGCGTCTACTAGCCGTCATCTGGTTAGGATCACTTAGCTAATCTGAATGCATCCAATCATGTATGAATCAAATACATCTTAATTTTAATTGAAAACATGATCAATTGAGGCACAAACATGTTAAACATGAATAAATAAATATTATTGAATTAACATAATCATCCTAGAAAATATGATTTAAAATATCATCGTTGATGTAAAAAACAATAAACACATAGCAAACACAAAAAAATTAAATAACAAGAGGAGAGAGTAAACTCTAATTTAGTTCAATAGCCTTTCAGATTTTTTCTAACTGATATGTTCATCTATTCTGCTCGATGCTCCTTTTGCTAAGGGTTTCCTAAGGTGGCCGGCAAAAGAAAGGTCTTGACAAAGCCTTTTTTGGCTAAAGAATGGAAGGTATATGGATGGGTATACAAGGGAAAAGAATAGGGAAATGGAAGAGAAAATGATGAATGAGAGAATGAATGAGTGATGAGTGTTGAGGGATGTGCTATGAATGAAGGGATGAGGGATGATTTGAAAGGTGAAGGTGTGTGGTATTTATAGGTGAAGGTAAGGGTGAAGTTTACTAAAAATAGAGTTTGAAATCCCTCATTCTTCTTTCATCCTTGGCAGGCCACAAATTTTGGAAAAGGGGATGATTTGGTTGCTTCATTTTGAATTCAAACTGTACTATTAATAGCCAGAAGGTGGACGGTTTCAAAGGGTAAACTTGTGTGCTAATTTCTAAGATCTTTCCAACTGTAGGGACATTCAACAAAACATCCCAAAGCTTATAGCATCACAAAGCTTATTCTTGGGCAACCATTTGCTTGTGCCGAAATTGGGCTTTAATTCCTCCTTGTTGGACAGTTTCTCAGTCTAATAATTAATCAGACATGTCCATCTTTTAGCACATATTTTACTAAGTCAAATTAACACATTTATGACCCAGTTTTGCATGGTCTTGCTGTAAGGCCCCAAAATTTCTAATTTCGTTATTGTAAAAATATGACACAAATATCTATCAGCTTTAGTGGTTATGTGTTCTGGGAGTGTTTGGGAGGTCCCAAGTTCAAGCTTTCGCTTGGGAAAATTTTGGTATTTTGAATGAATTTGGCCTTACTCTTGTTCAGTAGACTTTTATTTGATTACTGGTAAAAATATATCATAATGGGCCTGTTGGTCTGGAAGTTAAACGGAGTGTTAGTGTGTAAGAGGTCCTGTGTTCAAGTCCTTGCGCAAGCAATGGAATTAATTTTTTTTTAGGTGTGTAGCATGGTGGAGTTTAAATTAAACTGGACTATTGAGTAGTTGTATTTTAGTGGGTTAATAGGGAGTGTTTTTAGAAGTTAATTGGGGAGAAGTTACCAAAATAAGATTTTATTCTTATCAGTTTTCTATTTTCTTTCTTCCCAACAAATTTGATGACGTTAGACTTTTGTTTCTCTACCGTTTCTTCTCCCTTCTTGTTCGCTTTTGGTGTTTGTTCCTCTTTGGCTGAATCTTGTTTCTGCTCTTTTTGTTTTCTTGATCGGTTAATCTCTTGCTCTATAGCCAAAATTCTCTTCTCTTTGCCCTACTCTTTTCGTTTCTGTACTTTTTTGTGAGTCATCTCTTTAGGTGCAATTTTCGACTTCATCTGTTTCAGTAAGTGGAATTTTTCCCCTTAGTTATCGTATTTCGATTAGGCAATTAACAAAGGGTTCGTTTTACTCTCGTTTAGGTGATATTCAAAGGTATCGGATTCATCACAGTAAGTTTCTAATCGTCATTGGTTTAGTTTCTCGAGTTTTATGTTGGGGATATTTGGTTTGATTGATGAATCTAGTGATTAATTAAGGGATTATTGGTCAAATATAGGTTTTTGTAGGCTCGGGTTACTTTGCACAGCGAATTGATACTAGGTGTGTTCCGAAAACATAGAAAATGGGATTGGCAAAAAACCGAAATTGCTTGCTATCGAGAAATAAGAGGAAATGATGCGAAAAATTGTAAAGAAAGGAAATAAGGGTGTTATAAACTTGGAAATCAACATTTTGCACTAAAATGGTTTTGGACAGCAGCAGTAGTCTAACTTTGAAAAATCATAAAAAATAGTGGAAATTGAGTTAGAGGTTGAATAAAATATGTAATTAAATTTTATTGAGTCTAGTTTTTCAAGGAAGAAACAATGTAAGCAATAGAATTGTAAATTATGATGTATAATAAATTTTGTGAGACAAGGTCAGAATGATTTTGAGTTCTCCTATTTTCACTTTGTAAAATCATCAAAAATTGTGAAAGAATAATTATGGGATTAAAATTATATGTTTAAATCCTAATGAGTCTATTTTTAAAGGAAACAAATGGAAACATCATCCAAATTCTGTACTAAGAGATAAATAATTTTTAGTAAAGAGAGGTTGAAGCTGTCAAATAGCAAAATAGGAAGAAATTTTAAGATTTTAATGTACTTATTTGATAAACTATAAATTCTAAAAATTTTATGGTAGAAAGTTATTTGAGTGTAGTTTCAAAAAAATCAAGCGGATATTAATTTTGAATTCTGAAGCTCAAGATATAAATAATTTAGTGACAATGATTCAAGTAGACAGCTTTGAATGAACATATAAGTAAATAGTGAAAACATATATGAATATTTAGCTAGCACGAGTTACATTAAAAATGAATCGCACGACCAAGGCCAATTTGGGCCGTGTGGCCCATACGGGCGTGTGAGCCCATTTTTTTTTTAAAGTTTTCTAAGGTTGCACGGGTCGCCCAAGTTGACTGTGGACCTACTGAAGGGTCGGTAAGCCCTACTTAGACCTCTATATGAGTGATCTGTCTGTCTGATTTCTGTACCGAGGATGAATTATGATATCTGAATGTATGTACAATAATTGCATAATAGCATGACATCTTTTTTATGTTGCATTGCATCAGGGTGGGTTATTGTTATCTGAAGGAAGTGTCTGAAAAGTTATTAAGCTTGTTATCTGGCAGCTCTGCTGTAAATTTCTGATTATGTGTTGCATTTTGGTACTACATGGTGTGTAGGGATGGGTGGGTTGATTTAATTCCCACATGGTGTGTAAGGATGGACGGAGATGGTGTGTAGAGGCTGGTAAGTAGGATTTTGATTTTCTACTATTGCATATTGTATCTGAGATGGGCCAAGGCCCTAAATTATATTTGTGACTATATCCGAATGGGCCAAGGCCCAAACTGAATCTGTAATGGGTTCAGGCCCCAGACTGTAATTGATTATTTTCTGATGTGTATCTGTATGTATGTTTTTTGTGGGGATTACATATTGATTTTGCAAAAAACTCACTTCTTTTTCTCTTTAATCTGTACATGTAACCCCTAAACTTAGGCAAATCAGTGCAGCGGAAGGCTCGATGGTGACCACCACTACTGAACTGCTTTATTACAGCTTTTGATTTTATATTATCTTTGGGTATTTATTATTGTAATCTTGAGGCTTTGGACTGTTTGGTTTAAATTGGATTTTATACTATTTTTATATATTTTTAAACTGCAACTCAACAAAACACAATTTTTTTTCTAAAAACTAAGATTTTAGGTTTCGTAAAATAATTGGTTTCAGAAGCTTTTGCTTAAAAGACATGTTTTAAGGCAAATCTGCTAGTTCACGTTTTTTCTGAATTAAATAAAAGTTAATTAACTGGAACAGTTTTAACTTTTCAATCTCGATTTCAAACCCCATTCCATGTGACATCGCTAGATTCAGCCATAACATCTAGGCCGGGTTTGGGGTGTTATACTTGCCGTCCAATTGAAATAGATGTCTGCATGTCCATGCATCATTTATGTTAATCACATATTCCATGGTCCTCCTGCATAGTGAAAATTTAGATATTAATATTTTACATGAAAAAGAAAATTATATACACAAATAATGTAATTAAGTATAATTTCACATACTTTATTAATTCATGTCCAATATTAATAGTTAAGTAAAATTCACTTATCCTAATAAAAATTACTCAAGACTAACATATTTATTAAGTTAAAATGTGGTAAAAATATATAGAAAAATCTTATATATTTTCAATTTTATAGATGCATGGAGTAATGCGAACCCCGTTGTGATAAGTAGTGCTAATAATAGACTTATTGATGATGCAGACACAATTCATACTGTTGAAAAGAATTCAGAGGAATCCACAAGTTTGTCTAAGGAGATCGACAAATATATGGATGTTCGATCGTTCATGCAAAATATATGAGGCAATCCCTTTGGTACTTCCATTAGAGAAGGAAGTGCAAGTAGTAAGAAGAAGCAGAAACTGCTACTAGGGCTGTCAATATCATTTTGAGTAATAAAGACGATGGTAGTCTTATAAGGGAGCTTCACCAAAAAAAGAGGAAAAGATCATGCTGTAACATCTGGCGATGTGGCCCTTATTGCTATAGTCCCTACTACGATTCTTTCTCGCCATAACTCTCTTGTTGATCTTCAACCACCATGAAAACCACCAACTGAAGATACATTTAGGGTAATTATTGATTATGGCTCTCCAAATGGTTCTATGAAGTTTGTTGCTTCTGGTGGTGAGATAGGAACATTATTTTCATGGTGCGAGCACTTCAACATGCAAAAGTTTCCTTACAGTCCTAGTGAAGTAAGCAAACAGTGGAAAAATTCCATACCCAAGAAAGCAAAAGAGTATATCTATCCGTCTTCATTGTCCAGTTGTATAAGGAAACCTTCCTTTCAAGAGCTTATATTATCTGTCTAAATAACCTTAGTTGAAGTTGGCATGATCTATGTAGGGCTTGCTAAGGGTATTAGCGAAGCAGAAGCAAATAAGAGAAAGACTAAAATTGCTTACCAATCCATCATGGGGCACTAGAAAGAGCTTGCAAAGTACATAAGGGATTGGATAAAGAAAATGAGAAATTAGTGGAGTAGAGCATGAGGATACAAGAGCGTCTCACCCTTGCTGAAAAAGATATTGTAAAATTACATGGAGAGATCACAGGTGAGTAAGCTAATAAATAAGTAATCATGAAAAGCATGGATGACCAACACAAACTTGCCATGGCTATTCTAGTTAAGAGTCATAAAGAGGCATTGGAAAAGTATAAAAGTGATACTATACAAAACTTTCAAGACTACTTGCCAGATTTAAAGTCTAACTTCTTGTTGCACACTCAAGTAGTTGGCGATCCCTTTAATGCTTGTAGAGTAAACTTTGATGTTCTTGATCAGCTCATTGGGGCTCAGTTGGATTTCAATGTTCACTTCCCTTTTAGAGTAGCTTGGGAGGAATTTGTAGAAGAATGAAAAAAATCTAGTAGGCTTTACTTTACTGAGAATCCTACTAAGGAAAGCGTAACCCCCACTACTGGGTATGAGGGGGTGGAAATGAAGGAGAAGACAAAGTAGAGGATGAAGAGCTCGTTGACCCCTAGGATACTAATGCTAATTCGTAGTTTCATTATTTTCATTATACTTTTTTCTTTCTAATTTGGAATGAAAAATCTATGTTTATTTTGTATTGAAATGTTGTAGTGTTTGACTATGAATTTATTTGAGCAAACTACATAACCAAGTTGTCACCACAAATGAGTTAATGAATAAAATTTAACTAGTGATTAAGAAATTAGCTAACACAATTGAGATTGTTCATGATATTGAATCAAATGAACTTAGATTGGGATTTTAGATCAACGAACCTTAACGTTATCAGCTGCGATATTAAATAAACGAACATTTGGAGTAGCAATATTAAATCAGCTAACTCAAATAAGATAGTTCACGATATTAAATTGAATGAGCTTAGGTTGCTATATTAAACTAACGAACCTTAACAATATCGACTACGATTTTAAATCAACGAGTTGTTTGGAGTAGCGATATTAAATCAACTAACTCAAATAAGATTGTTCATGGTATTAAATTGAATGAACTTAGGTTGTAATTTTAAATCAGCAAACCTTAAAGATATCAGCTGCGATCTTAAATCAGCAAGCTATTTGGAGTAACGATATAAATCAACTAGCTAAATAAGATTATTCATGATATATAAAGTAAACAATATTTGAAAATAGTGTATCTGTATTGAATAAAAGGGATAGATCATTCACACATAATATTTTTTGAGATGACGTGCATTCCATGTGCAAGGTAGAACAAGGCTATCCATTTTTACTATTATGTAAACTCCATAACTTATTTTTTCTATAACTTTATAGGGTCTCTCCCAATTAGTGGCTATTTTTCCTTATTGTGATGCTGGAAAACTTGCTTCAGTATTTATTAAAACAAGATCACCCACTTGAAATTGCTTGTTCTTCACTTTGGAATTATAGTATCGAGTAACTTGTTGGGCTCTTGCAACATTTTTAATCTCTGTTGTCTCCCTAACTTTATCGATGAGGTCTAAGTTAAGTCGAATGGCCTCCTGGTTGGCACTTTCATCATGAGTTGTTCTGTGAGATCACAGACCTATCTCAGTAAGAACTATTGCCTCTGACCCATATATGAGTGAGAATGTTGTCTCTCCAACTACTATATGATGTGAGGTTTGTAGGGCCCATATAATTCCCAGTAACTCCTCTAACCAAACGCCTTTGGCCTCATCAACTTTTTTCTTCAAAGTCGTTAGAATCTTTTTATTCATTACCTCTACTTGACCATTTGTTTGAGGGATTTTTATAGAGCTTTGAGCGAGAGCAATCTGTAGGTCCTTGCAAAAGTTTTTAAATTTTCCTTAAAATTGGGTTCCATTGTCTATTATAATTAGGCTTGGGATACCGAACCTAAAAATAATGGATTTCCAAAGAAAAGACTCCATTTGTCTCTCTATGATTGTAGCCAGAGCTTCAGTTTCAATCCATTTAGTAAAACAGTCTACAACTATAGCTATGAATTTCTTCTAAGTTG
Organism: Gossypium arboreum; assembly: GCF_025698485.1. NCBI lineage: Eukaryota > Viridiplantae > Streptophyta > Magnoliopsida > Malvales > Malvaceae > Gossypium > Gossypium arboreum. The sequence continues at coordinate 104,216,032 of NC_069080.1, forward strand.
TGGCTATTGAAAATGGACCCAAAATATCTATTCCCTAAGTTGAAAATGGCTAAGGGAAAGAAATTATTTTTAGTAGCTCAATTGGTGATCGTTGTACTTAAGCATGTTTTTGACAGGAATCACAAGTGCGAACTATATGGTGTGCATTCTTCTATACAGTTGGCCAGTGGTATCCCTGCCTGAGAACCTTTTGTGCTAGCACCTTTTGTGCTAACAATCTCCCACCAAGATGATTGTTGCATATTCCCTTATGTATTTCACTCAACACAAAAGTGGTTAAGAGTAACCTTTTTTATAAAGCACACCTTATTAGAGGACATATCTAAAAGTGATAGATTAAATGGTTTTAATTTCTCGAGAATGCAACCTGTAGAGGATGATAAAATAGAATATAGGGAGATGAAACTTGTAGAGGATGATAATGTAGAGACTCTGATCGCACTATATTGCTCTCCTGGTAACACTAAATTAGTTGAGTTATTCACTAAGTTAGCGGTTGTTGAGCCGGTAGAATATGTTACTACATTAAATAAAAAAATATGGAGTTCATGACCTGTATATAGAGGTTCTAAGAGCGTCAGTGGATAGTCGGTCTTCTGTGCACATGTTTGACTTTGATATAGATTTTGAGTGAGTAGGATTATGTGATTATGGAGCAACATCGACATGTTGGATCTAGTGCCATAAGTGTAATATTTTCATCTATGAACACTTGTAATTTTTTCAAACAGATTGGCTAACAAAATTGACCGCATGCTCGCATGCGTATAAAACAAACAATTTTATAAAGCGAATTTAAAGTGCAGTTTTACTGCAAGTGTTAAAAATTGAACGTCGATAATGGAAATGTAGAAAGATTGCAAAGAAATAAAATAAAAAGATAGAACACACAGATTTTACGTGGAAACCCTTTCAGGAAAACAACCATGGACAGAGGAGAAGAAGATTCACTAATGTTGAATTTGAATAATACAAGAGGAGTTTCGAATACATCTATTTATAGGTTGAAAAAACCTAATTCTAATCAATGTCAAATATATTATGTTAATAAATGCTAAATATATTATACTAATAAATAGTAAATCTTCTAGAAAGAAAATATATTTTGTTTAACTTGACTTGCAAGCAATCTCTTAGAATTTGGGTCACACAACTCTAACAATCTCCACTTTGACATGAATTCTCAACAAACAAGTTTTCCACCTCTTTCATGAAACCTCTTAAGGAAATTCTTCAACAATGAACACCAACCATATCCAAGCAATGCTCGAACTTGGTTATAGGAAGTGACTTAGTCATCATATCTACAGGATTATCATAAGTCCTAACTTTGCTCACAACAATGTCACCACGAGCAACAATCTAGTTAAGCACTAGAAACAATGGGTACTCAAAATGAGTTCAAGCATTAGAAATGGTTAAGCACATGACAATGTTCCCCACTTATCCCCAATTTATTTTTAAGCTCACCTCCTTATTTCTCCTTCCCTCGCCTACCTTATTTACAAGTTGGAAGGTATTATGTGAGATTAGTATGTACAAAATTTATATATACTTAAAGAAATAATTTGATGAAGAAAGAATTAGATTAAGTCATTTTTGATATTTTTAAAAAATTACCCCCAACATTTTACTTTTATACAATTTAGTCCCTAAGCCAAAAACTTGCAATTTAACCATTTTTATTCAATTTCAAGTTTAGTCGAATATTTTGGAACCCTATAACAGCCCATATTTGTTGTTATTTCAAATCAAGTCATTGTACTTTTACTAATTTTATATTTTAGTCCTTAAACGTTAAAATTACCAAAAATTACTTTACAAAATAGTCCTATCTAGCAACCAAGCTTAAGATTCTACCATAAACTTTCAAGAAAATCTCAAATTCATCAATGGCACATTCCATAACATTTGATAGTTTTACAAATTAGTACCCGATTTAGCTAGATTAAGTTAATACGAGCTCAAAAACATAAAAATCACTAAAACGGGGCAAGATTTACTCACCCAATCGAAGAACACAAGCTCGCCCGAAGCTTTCCCCATGTCTTCCATGGCTATTTAGTTTGTCCAACAAGAAGAAGAAAGAAAATTTGATAATATCATCTTTAAGTCTTTTAATTTAACTTATTCTTTAATTATTTACAAAATTAACCTTTAATTTATAACTTATAAATAACTAAAACATGTCAAAAATATCCAATATATAAACATGGTATAATTACCATTTAAGGAAGGTTTAATTGCACAATTGGTCCTTCAATTAAATTAAATTCCAACTAAATAAACTTAATTACAATTTAATCTTAAACTAATTAGGACTAAAAGAGCAAATAACCCAAAAGCTAGTGGATTTAATCATGTCACCACCGCTTGGACTTTTTGACCATGGTTTAATTACCATTGGTCCTTTTAGCATTTTAAATTATAGAAATTGACTTTTACTTCTTTTACAATTTAATCTTTTTACCTTAATTAAGCAATCAACTAAACTTTAATTCACTTATAATATGACTCAAGAAATATTTAATAAAAATATTTACGACCCTAAATTATGAAAATGGGATTCTAATACTTCGTTTTTAATAATCGAATCACTTATACTAACTTTTAATTCAATTAGTTTAATTCATCAAATCAAAATTCAATATAAAATTACTATTGAATCATATAATTTAAATACTAATTATACAAACTTACTGTCGAATTTTTGGTCTTGAAACCACTGTTTTCAACACCATTAAAAAACGAGTTGTTACATGTAACACCCCTTACCCATACCCGAGACCGGTATCAAGTACGAGGCATTACCAGATATGTACTCGAACATTTTCAGGAAATACAGGTTATAAAATTTCATTCCAATTTGAACCCAATCAAACAAAATCTTAGTGTCCCTATTGTGGACCTACGGGGCCCAAAACATACATTGAAAAAGGTCCGAGACTAAACCGAGGACCTGAGAAAGTTCTTGAAAAATTTTCTAAGTTAAGCCTCACATGCCCGTGTAGAGGCAATGCGCATGCCCGTGTGCTTTGGGACACGCCCGTGTCCCCTACTCGTGTGGAATTAATTGAATTTATTTTCTATTTCGAACCTACAGGGGTTGTCACATGGCCAAGCACACGTCCGTGTCCTTCACACGGCCTAGACATGACCGTGTGGTCGCCCGTGTCCAAAAACTCGAGCATTCTGTTTATGACATTAGCATGCATTTAGGGGCACACGACCAAGACACACACCCGTGTGCTAGGCCGTGCCCTCCACACGGTTGAGACACACAACCGTGTCTCTACGTGTGTGTTTACTACCGTGCATTCTGACTTAATATTTTTAGGTGCAGGGGACATAAGACCATTTCACACGCCCATGGGGCGGTCCGTGTGTCACAAACGGCTTAGACACACTCCTGTGTGTCCATCCGTATGGACCTTGTAAGGCTATTTTCCAAGCCTTAGGTCACCTTATAATAACCATATCCACTTATAGTTTTCAATAACACTTAACATGGTCTAATTATACTCTTAAATGACCTTAATATACCTCATTGCATCTAAATATCATCTTATCGGTTTTTATACATGCTAGGTTGTCCCCTTTATCTTAAGGATTTCCATGACTCGTGACTCAATTAAGATTGGCTCGTTATCTTAACTTATTGCCAAAATTGTGGCCTAACCACCCCATGTGATTTGGTCATGCTACATATGACTAATTGTAATACACCATATTTAATCATCACAAGAACATTGGAACATAACATGCACAATTTGGTAGGTTATAACCTACACCAACCCGAGCCAATTTCCATAGCCATAAACAAGTGAATATGTATACTTTTATAAGCCTTCATATTGGCTAATCAAATGAAACATATAATAAAATAACAAAAGGTCTATACATGCCATTGAACAAATAGATACCAAAGCTCGACAAGATGATAGTGTATTAACTCTCCAACCATCTCCCAATCTTCGTGAGTCCACGAGCTCTGTAAGACAGGGAAAAGAGAGGGATAAGCATTTACATGCTTAGTAAGCCCGAATAACCAATTAATTAGCATGCATCCATATTAGGCAATAAAACCAAAAAACATGAAATAGTTTCCCTATCACATGCACTCAATCAACAAGTTAGTCTCATAACAATGCACCCTGTAATTTGTCTTAGATGAGCTCATCATTCAACATTTTCATTTTTATATCTCATGTTAATCTCGTTGAGTTTCTCAGAAGTCTCAATGGATTATCCATTTACTGTCGAGTCATAAGAGCGATCATCTCAAGTATGCACTCCCGCGAACCTCACATCATACGGCCGGATTACTAGTCTAGGCTAAATCCCCAGCAATGTAAACTCATAGGGTGATGTCGGGATTACCAGTCCAGGCTAAATCCCTTTCAACGAAAACACACGTAATGAGCTCAGATCTGAATTACCAGTCCAGGCTAAATTTAGACCCTAGTCGAATTACCGTCCGGGCTAAATCCATAATACACACATATTCTTCGGGAGGCTCGATCACTCAAGGAACACCCGTCCGGGCTAGATGCTTCCTATGTTTGAGATCAATAGATTACCCGGCTGGGCTAAATCCTTTTTTGCAACACATGTAGGATCTCAAGTCATGTAAGCCATGGTTTATCCATCGAATTTTACTTTCTGACTTCAATCGGGACATTTATTATCAATTCATTATTATTAACATATTTCATGGATTTTCATGCCATCATTATAACCAATTATCATACATTCATAACACATGTAACTAGGCATATTAATAGTTTACTTAAAGTTATTCGAACTTATTTGGTATCCGTTTCGGTTTTGCATCTCGGTTATTCTAAAATATTTCGTTTTACTTGATCGACCTCCTGAATTTGTTCCTCGGGGTCTATAACAATAAAAATGAATCATTAATACCTCACATTATTCTTTTCGAGTCTAAATTTCACCCAGGACAAAATAACCGTTTTACCCCTAACCTTTCACATTATTTACGATTTAGTCCCTAGGCTCGTATGATAAAATGCATGAATTTTCTACATTATCCAAGCCTAGTTGAATGTTCTTTCCTCTTATGGCAGCCCACATTTTTCCATTATTTCACATTTCTACCACATATTTTACACCTTTTGCAAAAAGGTTCATGAAAATCACCTAGAAAAAGATGTTTAACACACATCCAACTTTCATATTCCTCCATAAATCATCAAAGAATAAACATGTCACATGGGTCACTTTACATATATAAACCCTAACTCAAAATATGGGTAGAAATGGAGAGAGTAAGTTATCGAGATTTCAAAAATACGAAGAACATTAAAAACGGGGCTTGAGAGCACTTACTTTGAGCTTTAAAAGTGAAGAAACCCTAGCTATGGTGGCTGTCAAATTTCGACAGCAAGGTGGAGAAGATGAGCTGAGTTCTGGCTTATTTTTCCCATTTTATTTCATTAATTAGTCAAATGACCAAAATGCCCTTAAGCCCTTTCTTTCAAATTTTATCCATACATGCCCATTTTTGTCCAAAAACTTAAAATTTGGGCAAATTGCTCTTTAAGGACTTCTAATTAATAATATAAAGCAATTTCATATAAATTGCTTCTAGATTCCAAGTTTTGCACTTTATTCAATTTAGTCTTTAATTTCCAATTGGACACCTTACTGATAGAATTTCTTCATGAAACTTTAACACATGCATATACTCATATTCTAGACCTCATAATAATCATAAAATAAATATTTCAACGTAGGATTTTTGGTCCCGAAACCATTGTTTCGACTAGGCCCTATTTTGGGGTGTTACATTTCTCCCCTCTTTAGGGACTTTCGTCCTCGAAAGTCTTACCAGTAAATAGGTTCGAATATTGGCTTCTCATGGTTTCTTCTGGCTCCCATGTAGCCTCTTCCGCACCATTTCGATGCCATAAGACTTTTACCAAAGCCACATCTTTATTTCCCAGCTGTTTAACCTCACGAGCCAGAATCTTTACCGGTTCCTCACCATAGGTCATGTCTGATCTAATTTCGATCTCCGTCGGTGAAATCACATCAAAGGAGTCTGATCGATATCGCCTTAACATAGTTACATGGAATACATCAAGAATCTTTTCCAGTTCTGGTGGCAATGCCAAGCGATAGGCTAATGGTCCAACTCTTTCAGTGATCTCGTATGGTCAGATAAATTGCGGACTCAGTTTGCTTCCGGCCAAATCTCAATACCTTTTTCCATGGAGATACTTTCAAGAATACTTCATCCCTAACTTGAAACTCAATCTCTTTTCTTTTCAGATCAGCATATGACTTTTGTCTATTTGATGCTGCTTTTAAGCAATCACATATCACTTTAACCTTTTCTTGAGTTTCCTTGATTAGATCATCTCCGTGAATCTGACTCTCCTTGAGTTTTTTCCAATACAATGGAGTTCGGCACTTTCTGCCATACAAGGCCGCATAAGCCGCCATCTTCAAACTCGTTTGAAAACTATTGTTGTAAGCGAACTTTACAAATGACAAAACATATCCTCAAGAATCTGAATCATCCGTTCAGACTGACCATCAATATGTGGGTGAAAAGTTGTACTAAAACTCAGCCTAGTACCCAAGGCTTCTTGTAACTTCTTCCAGAATCTCGAAGTGAATCTCGGGTCTCTGTCTGAAATAATCGATAACGGTACCCCGTGTAATCTCACAATTTCAGATATATACAAATTGGCCAACTTTTTCAACTTATCAACCACAACCCATATAGCATATTTCTTTTTCGAGGTCAATGGTAATCCTATCACAAAGTCCATAGTAATTCTGTCCCACTTTCATTCAGGGACCATCACATGCTGTAGTAAACCAGAAGGTTCTTGATGTTCAGCTTTGACTTGCTGACATATCAAGCATTATGTCTCTTTTCATGCTGTCCCACCAGTACATTTTCTTCAAATCATTATACATCTTGGTACTTCTCGGATGAATAGACAAACGACTATCATGTGCCTCTTGCAAGATTTTTTGAATAATTTCATCGTCCCTCAGTATGCAAACTCTGTCTCTAAACATCAAGCATCCATCAGGACTAATTTGAAAATCAGATTCATTGCCCGACTCACATTGAGCTCTTTTAGCTTGCAGGGCACTATCATTAGTCTGAGCCTCATAAATTTCCTGAAGAAATGTTGACCTAGCCTTTAGCTCTGCCAAAACCAAACCATCATTAAACAACGCCAATCGAGCGTCCATGGCCCTTAGTGCAAATAAAGATTTTCTGCTTAACGCGTCGGCGACCATATTCGCCTTGCCCAGGTGATAATCGATGATCAGCTCATAATCTTTAATTAGTTCTAACCATCTCCGCTGTCTTAGATTCAATTTTTTTTTAGTCATCAAATACTTCAAACTCTTATGGTCTGTGAATATACAGCAAGTCTCACCATATAAGTAATGCCTCCAGATTTTCAAGGCAAAAATAATAGCGGCAAGCTCTAAGTCATGCGTCAGATAATTCTTCTTGTGTGGCTTCAACTGTCGTGAAGCATAGGCTATCACCTTGCCATCTTGCATAAGTACAGAACCCAGTCCATTTAAGGACGCATCACTGTAGACCACAAACTCTTTTCCCGGCTCAGGCAATACTAAAACTGGGGCTTCAGTCAGTAATGTCTTCAACTTCTTGTAACTCTGCTAACACTTTTCTGTCCATTCAAACTTCATGTCTTTCTATAGTAACCTCGCCATTTGAGTCTCTATCATGGAGAATCCTTTCACAAATCTTCTGTAGTAACCGACTAAGCCCAAAAAGCTTCTATCCTAGGTTACATTTTTAGGTGGTTTCCATTCAATGATGATAGAAATCTTACTTGGATCAACTCGGATGCCATCATCCGAAACAATATCACCTAAGAACCCTACTTCTTGGAGCCAAAATTCACTCTTGTTAAACTTAGCATACAATTATTTTTCCTATAAAGTCTACAACATAGTTTTCAGATGCTTCGCATGCTCTGTCTCATCCTTGGAATAAATGAAAATGTCATCAATAAACACGATGATGAACTTGTCCAGGTACGACCGAAATATCCTATTCATTAGGTCCATAAATACGGCCGGTGCATTCATTAAACCAAATGGCATGACAAGGAATTCATAGTGACCATACATCGTTCTGAAAGCTATTTTAGGCACATCCTATTCCTTAACTCGCAACTGATAGTAGCCAAATCTCAGGTCTATCTTAGAGAACATAGTGGCTCTTCTCAACTGGTCGAAAAAATCATCGATTCTCGGCAAAGGGTATTTATTCTTAATAGTCACCTTGTTCAATTTCTGATAATCTATGCATAGCCTCATCGAACCATCCTTCTTCTTTACAAATAGTACGGGAGCACCCCAAGGCGAAAAGCTCTGCCTTGCAAAACCTTTATCCGTTAGTTCTTGCAAATGTACTTTTAACTCTTTCAACTCAGTTGGTGCCATCCTGTACGGAGCAATAAAAATAGGAGTTGTTCCTGGCACTAGTTCAATACCAAACTCTATCTCTCTATCAAGAGGTAGTCCGAGTAATTCTTCTGGGAACACGTCTAGATATTCACATACTATTGGTACGAACTCAATCTTTAAATCTGTTTCCTTAGTGTTTAGTATAAAAGCAAGGTAGGCTTCATACCCTTTTCTCATATATCTTTGAGCAACTATTACTGTGATTACAACCGGCGGAGTATCCAACTCTCTTGAATCAACCCGCAGAATCTTACCATCTAGGCACTTTAATTCAATATACTTGCCACCACAATTTATAATTAGATCATGCAGGGCTAACCAATCTATGCCAAGTATTACATCAAACTCATCAAATGGCAATAATATAAGGTTACCCGAAAAACAGTGACCCTGAATCGTCAAAGGACAATTCTTACAGACTTTATTGACCAAGACTGACTTGTCTAATGGGTTTGACACTCTGATTATAAATTCCGTAGGTTCAATGGATATATTCATACTAGACACTAATCTCATGCAAATGTATGAATGTATCGATCCCGGATCAATTAAGGCAACAACACAAGTGGTAAAAAGAGAAAAAGTACCCGTGATGACATCAGGAGCAGAGGCTTCCTCTCGAGTGCGTATTGTATACGTTCTTTCCAGGGCTCGAGTCTCTGATTTTGTAGTGTCTTTGGCTGCAACCCGACTGCCACTAGCACTTCTAGGATATCTCGGAGGTCTACCTTATGGAATAGGAGCACTTGATTTTGGGGCTACTTTCGCCTCTTTATCAATTCGCTCTGGGCAGTCTCTGAGGAAGTGGTCAAGAGAACCCCATCTATAGCACGCACCGCTCTTCATCCGGCACTCTCCGAAGTGAAATTTATTGCAGCTTTTACACTTTGGCTTTTGGTCATCTACACTCCCCACACTAGTTACCATAGGGGAGGAAGACTTCTGATTACGTCGTTTGAAGCCTCTCGCTCTACCTGAATATCCTACCGATGAAGTGGAGTGTTCATGTTGACTCATTTATTTCTTTGTGGGAAATGAAAGCGTCTTACCGTTGGATCTCTTGTTCGCAACTCAAGCTTCTCTCTTAGCTTGCTTCCTTTCATTATTGAGTTCCTCGGCCTTCTTGACCAGATCAACTAATGCAGCAAACTTGTGTATCTCAAGAATCCCAATCAATAGCTTGATTTCCTCATTCAGACCTTCCTCGAAGTGTTTACACATTTCTGACTCTGTTTGAACCCATTCAATTGCATACTGACTTAGCCTTACAAACTCCCTTTTGTATTCCGGTACAATCGTATTTCCTTGTTTGAGTTTCAGGAACTCCTTTCGCTTTGAGTCTAATAACCTTTGACTAATGTATTTCTTCTTAAACTCTGCTTGGAAAAATTCCCAAGTAATGTTTTCCTTTGGTACCATTGAAGATACAGTCTTCCACCAGTAGTATGCAGTATCCTTTAGGAGAGATACAACATACTTTAAACACTCCTCAGGTGTGCACGATAACTCATCCAACACTCATGTAGTATTCTTGAACCAGAACTCGGCTTGTTCAGTATCATCATCAATCTTAGCTTTAAATTCTTCAGCCCCATACATTCTAATCTTGTCCACCGGGGCTTTACCAACTCTTATAGGTGTCATACCTCGTGGCACTTCTTCATCAGGTCGGTTAGGGGGCAGGGGAGGTCGTGGTATGTTAGGGCGATTCCTCAAATAATCCCCAAACCATTCATCCATCATGTCAAAGAAGGCGGCTCTAGCCTCTTTCTGGCCTTCAGACGTAGGCCTTCTACTACTAGAAATAGCTCGTTCTACGGAAGCTGGGGCATGGCACTCGGCTCCCTTGGACTCATCTTGTGCATGATTGGAAGACATTTACTATATTCAAAGACAATTAAACAGTTAAGAGATATCACACTATCACGTTCGTATAATGGCATGTATAGCTAAACTCGATACACTCTACGGTAGTTCTAGAACCGACTAAACTGTAGCTCTGATACCATTAAATGTAACACCTCTTACCTGTACCTAAGACCGAGATCAAGTACGAGGCGTTACCAGACATGTACTCGAACATTTTTGGAAATACAGGTTATAAAATTTTGTTCCAATTTGAACCCAATCAAACAACATCCTAGTGTCCCTATTATGGGCCTATGGGGCCCAAAACATACATTGAGAAAGGTCTGAGACTAAACCGAGGACCTGAGAAAGTTCTTGAAAAATTTTCTAAGTTAAGCCTCACACGCCTGTGTGCTTTGAGACACGCCTGTGTACCCTACCCGTGTGGAATTAATTGAATTTATTTTTTATTTCGAACCTATAGGGGTTTTCACATGGCCAAGCATACGCCCGTGTCTTTCATATGGCCTAGACACGCCCGTGTGGTCGTCCGTGTCCAAAAACTCAAGCATTCTGTTTATGACGTCAGCATGCATGTAGGGGCACACGGCCAAGACACAGGCCCGTGCCCTCCATACGGTTGAGACACACAGCCGTGTCTCTACTTGTGTGTTTACTACCGTGCATTCTGATTTAATATTTTTAGGTGTAGGGGACACACGGCCATTCCACACGCCCATGGGGAGGTTCGTGTGTCACACACGGCCTAGACACACACCCGTGTGTCCACCCGTGTGGACCTTGTTAGGTTTTTTTCCAAGCCTTAGGTCACCCTCTAATAACCATATCCACTTATAGTTTTCAATAACACTTAACATGGTCTAATTATACTCTTAAATGACCTTAATATACCTCATTGCATCTAAACCTCATCTCATCGATTTTTATACATGCTAGGTTGCCCCCTTTATCTTAAGGATTTCCATGACTTGTGACTCAATTAAAATTGGCTTGTTATTTTAACTCATTGCCAAAATTGTGGCCTAACTACCCCATGTGATTTGGTCATGCTACATATGACTAATTGTAATACACCATATTTAATCATCACAAGAACATTGGAACATAACATGCACAATTTGGTAGGTCATAACCTACACCAACCTGAGCCAATTTCCATGGCCATATACAAGTGAATATGTATACTTTTATAAGCCTTCATATTGGCTAATCAAATGACACATATAACAAAATAACAAAAGGCCTATACATGCCATTGAACAGATAGATACCAAAGCTAGACAAGATGATAGTGTATTGACTCTCCAACCGTCTCCTAATCTTCGCGAGTCCACGAGCTCTGTAAGACAGGGAAAAGAGAGGGTTAAGCATTTACATGCTTAGTAAGCCCGAATAACTGGAAAGTAAACTTACCGATTAATTAGCATGCATCCATATTAGGCAATAAAACCAAAAAACATGAAATAGTTTCCCTATCACATGCACTCAATCAACAAGTTAGTCTCATAACAATGCACCATGTAATTTATCTTAGATGAGCTCATCATTCAACATTTTCATTTTTATATCTCATGTTAATCTCGTTGAGTTTCTCGAAAGTCTCGATGGATTATCCATTTACTGTCATGTCATAAGAGCGATCATCTCAAGTATGCACTCCCGCGAACCTCACATCATACGATGGGATTATCAGTCCAGGCTAAATCCCCTGTAATGTGAAATCATAGGATGATGTTGGGATTACTAGTCTAGGCTAAATCTCTTGCAGTGACAAACACCCGTAATGAGCTCAGATCTGAATTACCAGTGTAAACTAAATTCAGAACCTAGTCGAATTACCCGTCCAGGCTAAATCCACAATGCACACATATTCTTCGGGAGGCTCTATCACTCAAGGAACACCCGTCTGGGCTAGATCCTTCATATGTTTGAGATCAACGGATTACTCGTCCGAGCTAAATCTTTTTTTGCAACACATGCAGTATCTCAAGTCATGTAAACCATGGTTTATCCATCGAATTTCCCTTTTTTACTTCAACCGGGACATTCATTATCATTTCATTATTATTAGTATACTTCATGAATTTTCATGCCATCATTATAACCAATTATCATACATTCATAACACATGTAACTAGGCATATAATCGCGTGATTTCGTGATAGGTTTTAAAATATTTATAATTACTCGTTCTTGAAACTAACTATTATCGCGATGTAGGCAAGTGTACCTATCGAGCAGTAGTATAGTTTTAGCAAGACCAGATTGTTGAAACCAAAGGAACTAAAAGTACTAGTAAAGATGTCTTTTTATTATCTAGCCTAAGAATAAAAAGGTTTTTGTTTTAACTAACTAATTATCTAAACTAAGAACTCACAGAAAATAGAATTGGGAAATTGCTTTTCAGAAAATCGATTGAATGAAGGCAATACCTAAGGAAAAATCCACCTAGACTGTACTTGTTATTTTGGCTCCGAATCGGACGATTTTATTCATTTAACTTGTTCTGTAGAGATCCCTAAGTTATGTTATTATCCCTATTCAAGACTAATAACGTCTAATCCCTAGATTGAATAACCGAGACTTTTCTCTAATTAACACTCTAGGGTTGCATTAACTCGATCTACGGATCCTCTTATTAGGTTTCACCCTAATCCGGCAAAATCTTGTCACCCTATGTCTAGGTGTGTAATCAATTTCGCTTAATTATGACAAATGTACTCTTAAACAGGGTTTATTCCTCCTCCGAATAAAAGCTTATCTTGAATCAGTATCCTGGGATATCAAAACAAAAATTAAGAACACATAATTAAGAACAAGTTAAATATTTATCATACGACTCAGAAAATAATAACAAGATTCTTCTTAGGTTTCATTCCCCTTAGGTATTTAGGGGTTTTAGTTCATAACTAAACAAGAAAACATCTCAGAATAATAAAGAATACAATACATAAAGAAAACCCAAAACTCCTGAAGGGAAATTGAGGAGAGATCTTCAGTCTTGATGATGAATTTGGCTTCTGAGATGGATCAATCGGCGTTCTTGGGGTAATTCCTTGCCCCCTATTCTGTGTGTCCCTTTTCTTCCTCCTCTAGGGTGTATTTATAGGCTTTGAATGCCTAAGAGCCCTCAAAATTAGCATTTTCTGAATTGGACTCAACTTGGGCTCGGCAGGGACACGCCCGTATGCGATTACTTCAGGCCGTGCTCGAGCCTGCCAAATTGACACGACCTTATGGTCCACCCGTGTAAGGAGGTCCAGGCCGTGTTGATTTTGTACTGTGGCCCATTTTCTCCGCTTTTGGCCCGTTTCTCGTTCCTTTCGCTTTCCTATGCTCTCCTAGGTATAAAACATGAAATTAAAGGACTAGGAGCATCGAATTCACCAATTCTAATGGGAAATCATCCATAAAATGCGTTAAACATGGGGTAAAAATATGTATAAATTATGGTTTATCAGCATATTAATAGTTTACTTAAAGTTATTCGAACTTACCTGGTATCTATTTCAGTTTTGCATCTCGGTTACTTTGAAACCTTTCGTTTTCCTCGATCGACCTCCCAAATGACCGTTTTGCCCCTAACTTTTCACATTATTTACTAGGGGTGTTCAATCGGTTAACCGACCCGAAATAACATTAATCGAATTAACCGACCTTTCAAAATTTGTAACCGTTAACCGAACCTAAATTTTTTCAAAAAAATTAACCTAACCGAAAAATTTTCGGTTAATTCGGTCGGTTAACCGAAAATTATATGTTTTTTAATTTTTGGTTAAAATAAGTATAAAATTAACCGAATTACCCGAACTACCCGAATTACCCAAATTAACTGAATTAACCGAATTATTTGTATAAAATTATATGTTTTTTATTTTTATTTTTATTTTTAGTTTTAGATTTTTATTTTTATTAATTAAATTATTTGTAATTTTTATGATTGGGTTGGGTAATTGGGTCGGGTTGGGTACTTTGGTTAATATATATTAAACTGGGTATTTAGGATTATGTTGGATTGGGTTTGAGTGAATAATGGGTTATTTATATATTACAATTTTATTTATTAATTTTTTCGGTTAAACCAAAAAAATTCGATTAACCGACCGGTTTCAAACCGAATTAACCATTAACCGAAAACTCAAAAAATTATTAACCGACCCCCGACCGAATTAATTTGATTAACCGACCGATTAACCAAATTCGATCAGTTAACCAAATTTTTTCGGTTTTACCCGAATTTTGTACACCCCTATTATTTACGATTTAGTCCCTAGGCTCGTATGATGAAATGCATGAATTTTCTACATTATCCAAGCTTAGCCGAATGTTCTTTCCTCTTATGATAGCCCACATTTCACATTTCTACCACATATTTTACACCTTTTGCAAAAAGGTCCTTTTAGGGGTTTTTCATGAAAATCGCCTAGAAAAAAATGTTTAACACACATCCAACTTTCATATTCCTCCATAAATCATCAAAGAATAAACATATCACACATGGGTCACTTTACATACATAAAACCTAACTAAAAATATGGGTTGTTACACTTAGACTACTATAGGTAAACTATACTAAAAACACTTAAAATGGTGTATACTGAGACTATAGTAAAACTGATAGACATTGATTGACACGGCGATGTACGAAACAAACTTTACACTTTTGATACAGTTTTCATAAAATATCTATTAATAAACACTGGAATTGTAAACTGATGCATAAAACTGTTAATACAGATAAAATACAGTCAGACAATTAGCACTGAAGGCACTTGTGGACGGGGTACAAGAGGCCGTGGTAGAGACCGTAGAGGTGCTTGAGTTGGGTCTTCCTCATCTGGAAATCTGCCTAATTTGGATACTAGTGAGTCACCGGCTTCACCAGTGACTGAGACTGGATCTCATGATCAAACGCCGAGGGACGACGCTTTGTCCCAGGCCATTTTGAGGATTTTAGATAGGGTCGCTGGGCCCAATACTAGAGCTGGAGGCCAAGGGTCAGTTATGAAACGACTCTAGACTAATGGAGCTGAGCTTTTCAGGGGTATTGCTGGAGTTGCTCCTAATGTGGTTGAGTACTAGATAGAAGCCACGGAGAGGATTATGGATGATGTGGACTGCACCCCCGAGCAGAAATTAAAGGGTGTTGTATCGTTCTACGTGATAAGGCATATCAATGGTGGCTCACTGTTAAGAAGGGCACTCAGCCTGATCGACTAACCTGGGAGTTTTTTAAGACTGCTTACTGGGGCAAGTATGTGGGGGCCAGTTCTGTGGACGCCCATAGGAGAGAGTTCTTGAATTTGACTCAGGTGGATCGATCAGTGGCCAAATATGAGGCAGAATTTCTACGACTACGCCGCTATGCGCGAGGTATGGTATGAGCGATGTGTTCACTTCGAGGATAGCCTCAGGCATAATCTGAGGGTTCTAATAACTCCACAGAGGAAGCGAGGCTTTGCTACTTTGATTGATAAGGTGAACATCACCGAGGAAGTAAAGCGCGCTGAGCGCCAGAACCAAGAGAGAGATAGGAGCAAGAGAGATTCGGAGCCCTCGAGTTCTATTCAGAGGCTTAAGAAAAAGACCAGAGTTGATGGGCTGATCAGAGTTGGGGCTCCTATGGCTGTTACTGGACAGCCGCCATGTACTAACTATGGTAGACGCCATCAGGGTGAGTGTTGGAAAAGAACTGGGGCTTGTTTAAAGTGCAGTTCATTAGAGCACTATATTAAAAAGTGTCCACGGAGGTCTGATC
This sequence comes from Gossypium arboreum, assembly GCF_025698485.1. Taxonomy (NCBI): domain Eukaryota; kingdom Viridiplantae; phylum Streptophyta; class Magnoliopsida; order Malvales; family Malvaceae; genus Gossypium; species Gossypium arboreum. Next base: position 104,232,152 of record NC_069080.1, read on the forward strand.
AGATGCAAGCTCTGGGTACTCGTACGGAATCACCTCCGAGAGTAGTTCAGTAGCCACCGAGAGGCCGTGGTCAAGCTAGAGGTGGTAATGGGTTAGGCCGTGGTCAGAGAGCACCAGGCAGAGGTACTGGTCATATTGAGGCAAGGTAGCTAGCTCTAGTTTATGTTGCACATCACCAAGAGGATGGTGATGCTCCGGATGTCATCAGAGGTATGTTCTTTATTTATAATGTACCTTATACTGCACTGATAGATATAGAATCCACTCACTCCTATATAGCTTGTACCGTATCTAAAATTTTGGGTGTACTGGTTGAAAGCACTATGAGTGAGGTCACTGTACTGAGTCAATTGAGGCAATCAGTAAGGGTAAATAAGTTGTTTAGAGACGTTCCTTTAGAGATTCAAGGGGCTATCTTTCTGGGGATTTGATAAAACTTCCTTTCGGAGAGTTTGATCTGATATTGAGGATAGATTGGTTGGTCATGCACCAAGTGAGCTTAGATTGTGCCACAAAAAGGATTGTATTGAGATCTACGGAGGACTGCGAGGTTGTCGTAATTGGGGAGCGTCGAAATTACTTATCAAAAGTGATTTCTGCATTAAGGGCCGAAAAGTTAGTTTGTAAGAGATGTGAAGCGTATCTGGCCTACATCAGTGTTTTAGATTCTTGGGATTCTTCAGTTAAGGATATCAGGACGATTAAAGACTTTCCAGACGTGTTTCCTGAAGAGCTACCTAGGTTACCTCCAAATCATGAAGTAGAGTTCAAAATTGAGCTCCTTCCTTGTACAGCTCTGGTGTCTATCGCTCCCTATAGAATGGCATCGAAAGAGTTTGTAGAGCTTAAGGCTCAGATTCAAGAGTTATTGGATCGTGGTTTCGTCCGCCCTAGTGTCTCTGTGAGGAGCACCAGTTCTGTTTTTGAAAAAGAAGGATGGATCCATGCGTATGTGTATCGATTACCGGCAACTGAATAAGTTAACCATCAAGAATAAGTACCCCTTACCGAGGATAGACGATCTATTTGACCAGTTTTGAGGTGCTTCAGTCTTCTCTAAGATTGAACTCCGATCAGGATAACACCAGTTGAGAGTTAAGGAGGCTGATGTGCATAAGACAACATATAGGACTCAATACGGTCATTACGAGTTCCTAGTGATGCCATTTGAATTGACGAATGCACTAGTAGCTTTTATGGATCTGATGAACCGAGTGTTTCAGCCCTATCTGGATCAGTTCGTAGTGGTATTTATTGACAACATACTGGTATATTTGAAGAAATAGGATGAACATGATGAACATCTTAGAGTGGTCCTGCAGATTGTGCGAGAGAAACAACTGTACGCCAAGTTTAGTAAATGTGAGTTCTGGTTACGGGAAGTAACATTTCTGGGGCATGTGGTTTCTACCGAGGGGATTAGAGTCGATCCTCAAAAGATTGAGGCTGTCTTGGAATGGAAGCAGGCTAAGACTGTATCTGAGATTCGCAGTTTTCTGGGACTGGTAGGGTATTATCGATGATTTGTAGAGGGTTTTTCACTGATTGTAACACCCTTGACTAAGCTGCCACGTAAGGGTGTGTCGTTTAACTGGACTCATGTGCAATAAGAGAGCTTTGAAAAGCTCAAGACCGTACTGACTGAGACGTCTGTATTGATACAGCCCGAGTCTGGAAAAGAGTTAACTATTTACAGCGATGTGTATTGATGCAAGAGAGTATGGTGGTAGCATATGCGTCTCATCAGCTTAAGACTCATGAGGTGAATTATCCTACACTTGACTTGGAGTTGGCCGCGATGGTGTTCGCACTGAAAATTTGGTGGCATTATTTGTACGGTGAAAAGTGTATCATATACACTGATCACAAGAGCCTCAAGTATCTCCTCACTCAGATGGAGCTAAATCTTAGGCAGTGTAGATGGATTGAGTTACTTAAGGACTATGACTGTACGATCGAATACCACCCTGGTAAGGCTAATGTGGTGGCTGACGCACTGAGCTGTAGGGTTGTAACTGATCTTAGGGCGATGTTTGCTCACCTCAGTTTATTTGATGATGGTAGTCTGTTGGCCAAACTTCAGGTTAAACTAACATGGATTGAGTAGATTAAGGGTAAACAGTTGGAAGATGAGGCAATGGGTCTTTGATTCCGACAAGTTAAGAGTGGCGATACAGTGGATTTTGGTCTGAATAGCGAAGGGGTGCTCTGTTTCCGTGGGAGAATTTGTGTTCCAAAGGATACTGATTTCAAGCAGTCCATGCTGCGAAAGGCACATAGTAGCCCTTATGCTATGCATCCTGGTGGAAATAAGATGTACCGAGACATTCGTGAGTCATGCTAGTGGCCAGGTCTTAAACGAAAGGTTACTGAATTTGTGGCTAAGTGTCAAACATGCTAGCAGGTTAAGGCTGAGCATCAGTTACCTTCGGGATTGTTGCAGCTAGTTAAGGTATGACACAAGTGTGTATCTACTTTAGTGGTTAAGTGTTTTGGGAATGTGTGAGAGGTCCCAAGTTCAAGATTTGTCTTGGAAAAATTTTTGTATTTTCATGAGTAAAGCCTTAACCTGGCCTATAGGGCTTAAGTTTAAGTATGTGTAGATTCAAATTAGAATGGTCCTGCTGGTCTGGTGGTTAAGTGGAATGTTGGAGTGTTGGAGGTCCTGTGTTCAATTCTTTGTGGTGGCGTGGAGATAGTATTTTTGCTAAGAGTTGTGCAAAACTAAGTTTCTGTGTAGTTGTGATGTATTGGGGTAAGTGGAGTGATTTGGGGAAATTGGCAGTTATCAGTAATATTTCAATTTCTCTCTCCTTCCTAAAATCTTTCTCTATAATTTTTATCCCTTTCCCTTTCTCTCCTTGCTGCCATTTTCTTCATACTCTCCTCTTGCTGTTTTTTTTCTCTTTCTTTAATTTTTACCTGTTACCTATTATCGTTATTCCATAACTCTTTACTCATGTGTTTTGCGTGCATGATCGGTAAGTTTAGAGGTGTGTTATTTGTTTAATTATAGGTCTAGGAGTGCTCGGGGATTATTTTAGCATTAAACGAAACCAGGTGTGTAACCGAATTACAGAAACAAAATTCAATGACAAGCCGAAAAAGGAACTCTGTCGATGCCACACTGGCGTGTGGTCGCCCGTGTGGTAGGCCGTTTGACGGTACACGGGCGTGTGATTGATGAGCCAGGCTATGCATGCATCACACGGCTATATGAGGGCTGAGCGAAGCTATGTTATCCACACGAGCTAGGGCAATTGGGTCGTGTGGGCCCATTTTCACTGTTTTGATTCCAAGGTTGCACAGGTCGCCCGAGATGACTGTGAACCTACTGTAGGGTCAGTAAGCTTTACCTAGACCCCTAATTGTATGAAACAGCTGATTAACTATTATATCGATATATGTTATCGAGCATGATATTATTACACTGAACTAGAAATTGTATGTATTGTTACTGTGAGATAGCATGTCATTTATGCATGTTGCATTGCATAAGGATGGGTTTATATTGATCGGAGCAAGTGTATTGAAAGGCCTTGAGCCTAACTTACTGGCAGCTCAGCTGCAAATCACTGTCTAATGCCACATTAGGTACTATTTGGAGTGTAGGGATGGGTGGGTTGATTATATCCCCACATGGAGTGTTGGGTTGGACGGAGATGGAGTGCAGAGGCTGGTTAGGTAGGATTTTGTAATTGCATATCTATTTTTGAGATGGGTTAAGGCCCTAATGCTTATTGTTACTGAGATGGGCTAAGGCCAAACTGATATTGATACTGATATTTAAAAGGGCATAGGCCTAGACTATGATTATCTATTTACTGTCTGTTGTTTGCATTGGAATTACACACTAAGTTTACGTAAACTCACCCCCTTCTACTTAATCTGTACAGGTAATCCCCAGACTTGACAGATTGGTGTAGCGGAGGACTTGACGGTGGCCACACTTATTTACACTATTTTTATTTCAACTTTGGGTATTTAAATCTTAATTATTTTCTGAGTTAATTTTTTATGTAAATTTGCAGACTTTCTGGGACATTTCCTTAATTTGGGTTATTAATTAACTTTTATTGATTTATAACTACTAAGACGTTTAATAACTCAGTTTTCAAAAAGGCAAAGTTTTCTCTAACACTTGATTTATGCAAAATGACTTTTAAAAGCTTCCACAACGAAATGTGTAAAAACGATTGATTAGATAAGTAACGATTTAGGGTCAACAAGAGTTAACCAATGAAAATTATTTTATCATAGAAACTTAGTTTCAAACGCTATCATGTGAGATCGCCAGATTCGGCCATAACGTCTAGGTCGAGTTTGGGGGTGTTACAATGGCAGTGTGTCCCTTGGTGTTGAAATAAAAATCAAGTCAGTATGCTCCACATGGCCTCACACATCGGCATATGACTTGGCCATGTGACATAAGTTAGTATACCTTACAGGATGGGCACAGCCTAATACAATACCTAACACACGGGCGTGTATGGCCATTTTTAGGGCACACAGGCGTGTGTGTTGGCCGTGTGGCCCAAGTTAGAGAGTTACGCGGGGTTAGACACGGGATGGGACACGGCCACGTGCTCTCATTTTGAATGTCCATAGAGCCTGTGACAAGGCGTGTCTGTGTCACACGGCCGGGCTATACGAGTGTGTGTCCTCTGTTTTTAAGAAAAATTTTTAAGTATTCAAAAAGTTTCCAAAGTTATCCTCCCAAAGCATGTTTAAGGCCTCGTAGGCTCGTTTAAGGGACATTATGATTGGTTATGATTGAATTGTATTTAAATTGATAAATTGTATTTGAAATGTATGTTCAAATGTGTTGCAAGTCCGCTAATGCTCCATAATCCTATTCCGGTGTTGAATACAGGTGAGAGGTGTTACAATTGGTTATAGGTTAATAATTCCCAAACAAAGAAGAATGTGTAGCGACCACCAATAAGTATAACATGAAAGTGCCGGTGGACTAAAAAGTTTCTTTATCTAAATTGACATTATTTATTGGGGAGTGTTTGAGGTTTAGAATAGGTTCCAACTGGTGGGTGCAAGATGCATTGATTTAGAGGTCACAATTGTGGGAGATTCAGAAATATGTAGGGCCTCATACATACACTTTTGCAAGGATGACACAAGATCATAGGAAACTTATTACGAAATTAATATGTAACTACATCATGTCACTAGTGAAAGACCCATTCTTGTATCCGTATTAATTGTCGACATGCAATTTCAGTTTTAGTACAAAGTTTCATACATGAAAGCATGGTGGGCTAAACAAATGGTGATGTAATAGTTGTACGATGATTAGGGTGTGTCGTAAAATGAACTTCAGGGGTGGTTCGCTATGATACAAGAGAACAAGCTAGGGATTGTGGTTGATTTGCAAACAATGCCTACTTACGGCTCAGATGACCAACTAGATCCAAGGAAAAGAATTTTCCATCGCTTGTTTTAGATATTGTATCCATACATTCGGACCTTTTCATACTGTAAGCTACTTGTGCAAGTGATCTCCCGTAATTTGATAAGTCAAATTAGGCTCTCCAGAACAATTGATGAGTTTATTCTTAGGCAATTTATGAGTCTTTTCTATGTTTTTTGTTGATTTTTAGTTTCTAGCACCAATGATCGTATTTATTTAGTTTTGATACTTTTGAGACCCAAAATGGAAAAATGGTGTCATTAGGAGCCTAATGGTGTACCTGAGTTTGTGGGGGGGGGGGACAATGACGGTCAAACCTTAAGGAAAACTGTAACACCCCTAACCCTAAACTGTTATCGGAATAGGGTTACGGAGCATTACTAGACCTTTCAGACATATTATGAACCCTACACAAATAAATAACATACATATTGTAAAACATTCATAAGGTCCCTTTTATGCACCCTCGAGGCCTAAAATACGTGTTAGAAGTGAATCAGGACTAATTCGAGTGCTCGAGAAATTTTTCATGAAATTCTAAATTTTTTTTAACAAATACAGGGCTCACACTGTGTAGACTGGATCGTGTGGGCTCAATACAACCCCTTTATAATAATCTAACCAACCGTACAAACTTAAAACAAACCCAATTCAAACCAATATCACAACCATTACAATTTTATATACAATTACATTTAAAACATATCAAGACACCAACCTTATAATCTATTCACTAAACATTCACAAGCAACATTAAGATTAGTTTAGAAATTTCATTCTATTTCCATTTCAAAGTTTAATATCATATGTGCCATTTTATCTTCTTATTCTTTCACATGTCTATTCAAATAACATATGTCATCTATTACAACCAAAATCCACCATGACACATATACATAACCTAGGTACATGCCACTTTTACCAAAAAGAAATATATACATCACCAAGTTTCTAAGGTCGGGATCGGCTCTGGATGCTGGACCAGATTGTTTAACTTCTACTAACCTGTGCACGAAAAACAACCGTACATTGAGTATATTATACTCAATGGCATTACTATAATTCAAATTTGTAAATCATGCAAATAAGTATACTTATTCAATTTACACTTTTATCCTTTTAATAACTGATACATATTTGATAAACCGTAATTTATACACATTTTTATCCCATGCTTAGCATATGTTTGGATGAATTATCCTTAGATTTGGTGAATTTGATGCTCCTAATCTTTTAATTTCATGTTTATACTTAGGTGAGCATAGGAGAGTAAAAAGAGCGAGAAACGAGCCAAAAATGGAGAAAATGGACCAACATGTAAAATCAATATGGCCTGGACTTCCATACACGGGAAGACCACATGCCCGTGTATTTTTAGTAGAATCGAGCATGACTTACATGGGTAGACCACACGCCCGTGTCTATTTAACAGACTTGAACACATTTTGAGGCAATCGCATACGGGCGTGTCCCTGTCGAGCCCAAGTCTAGTTCTATTCGGAAAAGGTCACTCTTGAGGGTTTAGAAGCATTCTAAAGCCTATATAAACACCCCAGCAGGTACGAAAAAGAGGACACATAGAGTAGGAGGCAGGGAATTACTCGAAGAAAGCAGATTGATCCATCTCAGAAGCCAGATTCACCTTCAAGACTGAAGATCTCCCTTCAATTCCCTTCAAGATTTCTTGGGTTTTCTTTATGTTTTGTTATCATTATTATTTTGAGATGTTTTCTTTCATAACTATGAACTAAACCCCCTAAATACCTAAGGGGAATGAAACCTAAGATGGATCTTGTTATTATTATCTGAATTGTATGATAAATATTTGACTTGTTCTTAATTATGAGTTCTTAATTCTTACTTTAATATTCTAGGATATTGATTCAAGTATTGATGTGCTTATTTAGAGGAGCAAAAGTCCCTATCTGAGAGTAGATCTAACATAATTAAGCGGAGTTATTGCACGCCTAGAGATAGGGTGATAAGATTTTGCCTGATTAGGGTGAAACCTAATAAAGGAATCTATAGATCGAGTTAATGCAACATTAGGGAGTTAATTAGAAAGAGATTTCAATTAATCAACCTAGGGTTAAACATTGTTAGTCTCGAGAAAGATAATAATATAAATTAGGGATTTCTACGGATCAAGTCAAGTGACTAAATCGTCTGATTCAGAGTCAATAACAAGTGAAGTCTAGGTGGATTTTTCCCTTAGGTATTGTCCAAATCATTCAATTTTCCCAAAAGTTATTTCCCCAATTTACTTTCTGTGCATTCTTAGTTTAGTAATTAGTTTAGATAAAACAAACTCCTTTATTTTTAGGCTAGATAATAAAAAGAAAGTTAATACTAGTAATTTTAGCTCCTTTGGGTTCGACATCCCCGTCTTGCTATAAGCTATACTACTGTTCGATAAGGTGCGCTTGCCTTTGTCATGATAATAGTTAATTTTCAAGAACGGACATTCATAAATTATAAAACTTATTGCACGTATCACATCACACGATCAAGTTTTTGGCGCTATTTCCGGGGAACTAAGGTATTAGGAACACTCGATTTTTATTACTTTAGTCATTCTACTTTTATTACAATTTAAATTTTTATTTCCTTTTCTAATTTTTCGTTTATTCACTTCTGGCAGGTTTTTATAGTGCATGACTAGAAGAAACTTGTCGAAACCATTACTTTTTGATAGTGAGATCAATCGCATAGCTCGTAGAAACCGAAGAGAAATAAGGCGAAGTCTAAGATACACAGAGGAAGAGCAAGAGGATGGCATTCACACCACAACCGAGGAGATGACTGAAAATCAGGAAAATTCACTACCTCCTGTGATTGCAGCTGATCCAATAAATCAAAATCCTGCTCCACGCACTATGTATGATTATGCTAAACCTACTTTAATAGGAACTAAGTCAAGTATAGTTAGGCCTGTTGTTGCTGCAAATAATTTTGAACTGAAACCTAACACAATTCAAATGATCTAATAGTTTGTTCAGTTTGATGGTTTGCAGGACGAGGACCCAAACGCTAATTTGGCGAATTTCTTAGTGTTTTGCGACACTTTTAAAATTAATGGTGTTTCTGATGATACCATTCACCTTTGATTGTTTCCCTTTTCATTGAGGAACAAAGCTAAACAGTGGTTGAACTCGTTACCACGAGGTCAATCACTATTCGGGAATAAATGACCAAAAAATTTTTACTTAAATATTTTCCACCGGCTAAAAGGGCTAAGTTGAGGAATGATATCTCTTCTTTTGTGTAGACGGATCTAGAGACATTCTATGATGCATGGGAGAGATACAATGACCTATTGAGAACATGCCCTCACCATTGGTTACTTTTATGGTTGCAGGGTCAAACGTTTTACAATGGCATGAACCCTCAACAAGGCAACTTATTGATGCAGCTTCTGGTGGGACTATCAATAACAAAACACCCGAAGTGGCTTAAGAATTTATTAAAGAGATGTCACTGAATAACTATCACTGGCAATTCATGAGAACAAAGCCGACGAAAGTAGTCGGTGTTTTCAACCTTGATGCGGTTACTATGCTATCTAACCAGGTAGAGCTCTTAAATAAAAAGATTGACGGTGTCTGTGGTTCTACTCAGGTACATCCAGTGATGAGGTGTGATTCAAATGAAGGAGGAGCATACACAGAATATCAACCCTTCAACCCTAGCACCGAGGAGGAATAAGTTCAATATATGGGTAATAATTCTAGATCTCAAAATAACCCATATAGTAACACATATAATGCAGGTTGAAGGAACCATCCCAACTTCTCGTGGGGTGGTCAAGGGAATCAAAGGCCACAACATCCTCCAGGTTTTCAACAACCATCTTACCAACAGGAAAAGAAGCCGAACCTTGAGGAGATGCTAAAAAAGTTTATCTCGGTGTCGAAAACTCGCTTTCAGAATACCAAAATAGCACTTAAGAATTAACATGCGTCGATCCAAGGGCTCGAAACTCAGATAGGCCAACTCACCAAATTGATTTCTGAACGACCACAAGGTAGTCTGCCGAGTAACACTGAATCTGACCCAAGGGAACAACTCAATGCAATTACCATTCAAGATGTGGAAGGGTTAGTTGAACCTGAATCAGAACCAAGGCAAGTGATGGTGGTAAGTAAAGGTAAAGGTGAGGCAGTCCATAGTGAGCAACAACCAGTAAGTAAAGAGTATAAACCACAGGTGCCATACCCTAATACAAAAAGAAAAGACCGCACAGACGAACAATTTGGTAAATTCCTTCAATTATTAAAAAAATTACATATCAACTTACCATTTATTGAAGCTCTTTCGCAGATGCCAAACGCAGCCAAATTCTTAAAGGAGCTTTTAACAAATAAGCGGAAGTTGGATGAGGCGTCGCATGTTAAGTTAAATGCAGTTTGCTCAGCCATACTACAGAATAAGCTGGCCAACAAATTAAAAGATCTAGGGAGTTTTACGATTCCTTATGTAATTGGTAGTTTAGATGTTAATAATGCTTTGGCTGATTTAAGGGCTCGAAACTCAGATAGGCCAACTCACCAAATTGATTTCTAGACTACCACAAGGTAGCGTGCCGAGTAACACTAATTCTAACCTAAGGGAATAGCTCAATGCAATTACCATTCACGATGATGAAGGGTTAGTTGAACCTGAACCAAAACCAAGGCAAGGAACGATGGTAAGTAAAGGTAAAGGTGAGGTAGTCCACAGTGAGCAACAACCGGTAAGTAAAGAGTACAAACCACGGGTGTCATACCCTAATGCGACAAGGAAAGACTACACATACGAACAATTTGATAAATTCCTTCAATTATTAAAAAAAATACATATCAACTTACCGTTTATTGAAGCTCTTTCGCAGATGCCAAACGCAGCCAAATTCTTAAAGGAGCTTTTAACAAATAAGCGGAAGTTGGATGAGGCGTCGCATGTTGAGTTAAATGTAGTTTGCTCAGCCATACTACAGAATAAGCTGGCCAAAAAATTAAAAGATCTAGGGAGTTTTATGATTCCTTGTGTAATTCGTAGTTTAGAAGTTAATAATGCTTTGGCTGATTTAAGGGCTCTAAACTCAGATAGGCCAACTCACCAAATTGATTTCTGAACGACCACAAGGTAGCCTGCCAAGTAACATTGAATCTAACCTAAGGGAACAGCTCAATGCAATTACCATTCAAGATGAGGAAGGGTTAGTTGAACTTGAACCAGAACCAAGGCAAGGAATAGTGGTAAGTAAAGGTAAAGGTGAGGTAGTCCACAGTGAGCAACAACTGGTAAGTAAAGAGTACAAACCACGGGTGCCATACCCTAATGCGACAAGGAAAGAGACGAACAATTCCGTAAATTCCTTCAATTATTAAAAAAATTACATATCAAGTTACCGTTTATTGAAGCTTTTTCGCAGATGCCAAACACAACCAAATTCTTAAAGGAGCTTATAACAAATAAGCGGAAGTTGGATGAGGCGTCGCATGTGGAGTTAAATGCAGTTTGCTCAGCCATACTACAGAATAAGCTGGCCAACAAATTAAAAGATCTAAGGAGTTTTACGATTCCTTGTGTCATTGGTAGTTTAGAAGTTAATAATGCTTTGGCTGATTTAGGGGCTAGTACCAATGTCATGCCTTATAAAATGTTTAAACAACTAGGTCTTGGGAAACCCAAACAAACTAGGATGAGCATTCAGTTAGCAGACAAAACAATCAGATTTCCTAGGGGTATTATTGAAGATGTACTCGTTAAAATTGACAAATTCATATTCCCAGTTGATTTTGTTGTTCTATACATAGAAAAGGATAGTAACGTGCCTTTAATTTTAGAAAGGTCCTTTTTAGCAACTGCTAGAACTATAATTGATGTAGGTACAAGTGAACTCACACTTCGTGTGGGTGATGAAACAATCACTCTTCAAGCTCAAACTTTTACTAATGCTGATCATGTGGTGTAACCTTCTTTACAGGAAATACGTTCGAAAGACATACATGAGCCTTGATCAAATAACAACAAAGAACCCATCTATGAAGAACGAAGGCTACAGGTTGAGGAACTAGATGAGTGGCGGACACAGAAACTGAGATCACACAATAAATCGAAACCATACTATGACGAGCTCAATATTTCACCAAATCAACTTAAGGTTGGAGACAAAGTACTATTAGATGCAGCAGACCCTCGAATTGCCACCTTTGAACCTAGTGGAGAAATCCCTCTTACGGTACTTAGCATTTTCCCATATGACACAGTCGAGGTAATTCATCCCAAATTCGGTACATTCAAGGTAAATAGTACTCATCTAAAACCTTATTTTGATAAAATTGATAGTAGGGATGAGGAGTGTAAACTCCTCGCACCACCATGACCATGCAACAGAGAGGTAAGTCGAGCCTAGACTATAAATAAGCGCTTCTCGGGAGGCAACCCAAGCACTAATGTGTTAACTTCTTTAAATTTTAGTTTTTAACATTTAATTCACTAACTGAGTCACTGAACATAGGTTTTCCAGAACCACACAGCCAGGCCCATGGGCGTGCCTTAAGCCGTGCCTATACCATGGAAGGCAACACGGCTGTGCGATGTAGCCGTGTGAAAACAGGGCAAAATTTTTCCCTAACACGAGATTCAATAAGTTTCCATGGCCATGTGACATGGCCGTGGGTGAATCTATCAAAACAACACGGGCGTACGACATGCCCGTGTCTAGAGGCCATGGTTGAAACTAAGAAAACAACACGGGCGTGAGACACGCCCATGCTCACTACCCGTGGTCAAGACTGACAAAATAACATGGACGTGGACATCCATACACAAGCGTGGGAGAAAGGAATGAAGCAGAACACGGTCGTGTGACACACCTGTGCTCACTCCTCGTGGTCAAAACTTACAAAACAACACGGGGTGAACATACATACACGGACATGGGAGAAGCGAACGAGGCAAAGCATGGCCGTGTGACACGGCCGTGTGCATCACCACGCTTAAAGAACACGGGCCTGGGCAGAATTTCAAACGCGCTCAAATTTGAAAATCACGATACACACGGGCTAAAATTAGAGTACACTGGCGTGTCCCATGACCGTGTGCCCTAATTTCTATATAAACCCCTCACTGTTCATCATCCTCTTCCCCAAAAACCCTACCCTAACCGCCACAACCTCTTCACATGCCCTCACTCCCATGCCAGTGGTCGGCCGACAGCTTTCCTCAGACGACTAACTCCTCCCTCTACCAAAAACTATTGCATTTGTCTATTTTTTCCTCCCTATTATCTTCATTTCTTTCACTAATTTTATGCTATTTCTTTATTTATTTGGCTGATTTTTTATTAATATTCCTATAACTTTCTCTTTCCATTGCAGATACCATGTCAAATCCACGTACCAAGAAAATCGTCGTCCCCACCTCGAAGAAGCGGAAAGGAACGGCATCATCCTTGGGTCCCATTGCCGAGATCAGGCACTCGTTCCTTAAATTCCCATAGGGACCGCAGGAGGAACAATTTCAAATACTATAGGCCCGACCTCTAGGTGCGGGCCGCTGCATTAACTAGGCCACACTTGAACAAATCCAATTGGCTGACGCGGTACGAGCCCTTCTGACGACTGACCCATGGGGGCTCTTTTTCAAGATCATCAAGCTGATGTACCTCAAGCTCACACTCGAACTCTGCTCGACCTTCCATCTTCAAGTAGTTATAACAGAGTTCGATGATCCCGGAATGGTCCAATTCCGTCTCGGCAGTTAATCGCCAATTGAGCGTACTTGAGTTCGGCGTCACTTTGGGGCTCTATGCGGAGGAATTCATGGACGACGATGATTTTGACACCTTCCATCGCCACATCCAATTGTCTCCTGATAAACAGAATAATTTACATTATTCTTGTGTTTAATTTGGTTTATTTATGAATTAATCCCTGCTTAATTGGTGTTTTTTTATGATTTAATCTTGTCAGGGATGCAATTGGTCAAAAACGAGCAAAAATGGACCAAATTGAAATACAAATCGTTGAGTTGGGGCCAAATCATAAAGATAGGAAGGCCAAGGATTTAACATCAATTTTGACTTTGTAAAAATCTAAAAATAAAAGATATTATTTAGTATTATTTAGTTTTATTATTTATTTTTATTTTATTAATTAAGAATATGCTATTTTTAGTAACCCTATGTATATAAATAGGGGCTTTTAGTTTCCTAGAAAAATCATCCTTTAATTTGTATTCCTTCTTCTACCTGGAATAGAATTACTCTCTCTTGTATTTCCTTTTACAATTTGGAGTTGGAATATCATTTCTTTTCTCTTCAATTTGACGTTGCATTTTGAAGCTTTGTCTCCAACTTTTGTTTCTTTTCCACAATTGGGTCGATTGCTCTCCAAGTCCCATTTCCTTTCGAAAATTCCATCATCCTTCACACCAAGCCAAAACACAATCCACAACCTTCAAGCATGATTAAATTCATGCCACACTAAACCCCTTTCAGCTTTAAGCCAGTGTTAACCCCGTCAAAAACCCGTGAGTTACGAACCTAAGCTGTTTAACTCCCAATTTTCGATATTTATTATTTCTCCTGATTAAGAGTATGACTTCATCAACTCACAAAGTCAAGACAACACTAAGTCAAAAAAGACGTCGTTTGAGTTAGTATGGCTAGACGTACAGTTGGAATTCCGAAAGGATAGATTGTCTAATTGGTCTTCTGTGAACACATTGGCATGCCAGGTGGGGATTGCTGTTTGGCTCCGTCAAGGGAAGTAGTAACCGGATTTAACTGTCCCGAATGTTTGAGGGCATTGGTTCGAGCTAGGCTCTTCTAGAATGCAAAGCTATCGAAGTTCTAAATCACGAACGTTTCGTAGGTTGTTCGATCGGTAAGGGTTAGTTATAGGACGTTTCATAACTAATTTACATAAGGAAGAGTTGGTGTCCGAGGCATCCTTGGTAGCTATAACTAACTTATTGGAAAAGAGGAGTTCACCTAATTTCGAGGATCGGGTCAAAGACAGAAAAAACCCGTGCTTAAGGCTGAGCTAAGTTTAATTGATTTTTCTTCAGATTACTTCATTGTTTTTTTTATTTTATCTTCTACTTATTACTTTTTGTTTATTTTTATTTTAGGTTTCACATTTTATTCCCCCCAAACATTGTGGGCACGACAACTGCCCAGATATAAATCTGGTCGAGAGATAAATAATTTTCAGTAAACTCAGTCTTTGTGGGATCGACCCTACTCCTTATACTGCTTTAATTTGCAAATTAGGTGTAGGTTTATATTGGTGGAATCGACAGGCATCAATTTTGGCGCCGTTTTCGGAGGACTGGCAACACTTACAATTGTTTAAATCGTCTTCATGACCAGATCTTCATCAGGAGATCTCGAATACGACCCAGAGATTGAGAAATCAGTGCGAGGACGACGAAAAGAGATAGAAGCTCTTAAACATGCAAGTAAGCAGAAGTTGATCTAGGACAAGGGATCCTAGAATCCGATGTTGAAAAGTTGAGCGAATTAATTCGTGCAGAGGCAATTCGACGTCAGAAACGAGTCGAAGAGGTTGAACCTGGATCGAACCACTCTTTCAAACAAAAAGCAACCTCGGTGAACCAGAAAGGATGGAAAATCGAACCATTCATCAACTAGCCGCTGCTCCCAACGAACAAACACCGTTATGCATCAACTATCCAACTAGAGGAACCCCTTTCGAATTGAAGTCGGGCTAGATTCACCTTTTGCCCACTTTTCGAGGCTTGAAGAACGAAAATTGTGACAGCCCAAAATTGACCCTAGTCGGAATGTGGTTTTGGGACCACAAAACCGAGGCATAAAAATAATTTAAAATTTATTTTGATGCCTATAATATGTGTATGCTCATGTATGACATTTTTTGATGATTGATTTAGTGTTATAAAGGTGAATTTCACTAGAAAGGACTTAGTAGTGAACTTTGAAAGTACGATAGGGAAATGTGTGATGACTAATTAAAGCATGCATGCAAAACAATAGACTTGCATGTCAAATTCCCTTTTATAGGTGGTGGCGGCCATGACCAAGAATATGGGCTAAACATGTCATGAAACATGTTTTGTTGGGCATTAGGAGAAATAATAAACAAATAAGCATGGGTAAGAAAAGAATGAAAAAAAATGTGTGTGTGAGTGTGGTATCTCCCCATTGCCATGAGTTGTAAAGGAAGAAAGAAAAAATTTGTTCATCCTTTCTTTGAGCCAAAACTAAGGGGAAGAAGAGATTTTGCTTCATTTTATTTGTTTAGAAGAGATCTAGAAGGAGATTTGGCTAAACTTGCACCAAGATTAAGGTATGTATGAGGTTGTGTCATGAGATTCATGCATGTTTTAGTTGCCAACTTGATGTTCATGTTAGCCATGGTTCAAATCCTTGTTATGCCATGGAAGTGGTATTTGGTCAAAGTTGATATTGTGATAAAGCCATTGCATGCTAAGTGTGAAGCTTGATGATGATGCATGCAATGATGGATTGTCTACTCTTGAAATTTCTTTGTAGCCATCTTGAGTAAGACTTTGAGTTTTCTTTTGTTTAACCATGATTGAAGTTGAAAGGGCATGATTGTGATGTATTCGCCATGATGCATTCATGAGCATGGTTCATGCTTCTTGCATGTTAGTTAAAATTTGTGTTTTGGATGGCTATGGACACCTTGAAATTGCCATGCACATATATGTATATATATGTTTGCACATGATGTTTTGGTTATGAAGTAAGTGATGAATATGTTTGTTTAAAGAAGAAAATGTTGAAGAATGTTTGTGAAATTGCAAGTACATTCGGCCTAGAATACCTATGATGTGGAAATCTTGGAATTTATTGTTGATTTGGTGCAAGTATGACTAAGTATAATCGGCCATATGAGTGCTTGATGATGTATTATAAGTATGGAGCCACAATATGTAAAGCATTAACTAGTAAAATGCATGCTGTTTTGTGTGGTGTTAAGTGTATAATTGGCCTCAAATTGGACATGTATGTTCGGCCTTAAGTAGCCGATTGATGGCCTTAGCTTTTCCTTGATGCTTGAATGGATTGTATTGAATTGCTTGATGTAGTATAAAATGTGCATGACCATTGTGTACTCAAGCTAAAGGGTGGCCATATGACCATTTAAACTCCTTGTCATATTCGCCATAAGCTAGCATAATGAGGTATTAATAAATTAAATTTGTTTGAATTAGCTCAAGAGCTTAGAGGGCCACAATTGGACAAGGGAAGGAAAAAGTGATCGAATAGCCATAAAAGCCGCTCGACAACATCCGAGATAAGTCCTCAAGAAGTGACCCTACTTGAATTATGTGAAATGAAATATGGATGTGTATTGATTATTGATTTATGTGTGTATGAGTATTTGAATGATACCCGGCTAAGTCCCAAGGCGATTATGCTAGTGATTATATTTGTGTTTGAGCCTTAGTAACGAAAATGAAATATGAATGTCTAATGATTATTGATGTATGTGTGCATGAGCAATTGAATGATATCCGGCTAAGTCCCAAGACGTTATTGCTGAAATTATATCCGGTTAAGACCAAGGCAATTGTGCTAGCGGCTACATCCGGCTAAGACCAAGGCATTCGTGCGAAGTCGTTCTATCCGGCTAAGACCAAGGCATTCGTGCACGTGGTTATATCCGGTTGTATTCAAGAAGCTTGGGCTGGAGGTGAGTGTTGGTTGCTGTAATGAATTCAATTGGTACGCTCGAAAAGCCCAAAGAATAAGGTATGTTTATACGTGCATTGGAAAGTCGACATGTTTGAGCAACATTCGCCGATCGACTAACTAATTTCAGCTATTGAATTGGTTGATACCTTGTGAAAGTATATAATGATGAAGTGTGAAGTAAGAATGATTATGTGAATGTGTATTAATGAAATGATGCATTTGGCCATGTGAATGTATTGCTTTAATTAAAGCTGATTTTATTCCTTGAGACTTACTAAGCATAAAAATGCTTACCCGCTGCTTTGGCTCTCTGTTTTATAGATTGTGCTCGATAGCAATCGGATTCGGGATCATTAAAGTCGAAGTCATCCACACTATCAAAGCCTCCATTTTGGTATAAATTTTGGTTGAACTTTGAAATGGCATGTATAGGACTACCCTTGCTGGTTTAAATATGTTGTGATGTATATGTGTACGGCCATGCGAAAATGGCTCGTAAAAGTGAAGTACTGAACTTAGACTATTTGCGGTTTGTATATATATATATATATATGGTGTCATGATGTGATTATGGATTGAAATGGGAATGTTGGTCACATGATCAGCCATTGGTATGGTTAAAATGATCATATGTGAACCTATGTATGGCAAGACTAGTTGGTTCATGGAGACTACAAACTAGGTAAGACCTACCTTAAAAACAGATGCTGCCAGCTGCAGTGACGTGAATGTGAAAAATCACCAAAATTTGTAGGAATGGTATTAAATAGTGAATAAGCTATGTGAATGAACCTTGATGAGTCTATTTTCATATGGAAGAAACGAAACGGTCATAGGAGTTACTTGTTAAGAGATATTAAAGCTATTGTGAGACAGGGCCAGAACGGTTTCTGGGTCCCCTGTTGCAACTTTAAAAATTTACTATAAATTATCCAGAAAGAATTAGGAGTCGTGCCTTATATGTACAGATTCCATATTGAGTCTAGTTTCATTAGAAATAAACGACACCAGTATTAAAGCCCTGTACAGAGAGATATTCAAGTTGTAATGCGCGAAGGTCAGAGCAGTCGATCCCTGTAACATGGGTGATTTTAACTAATAAACTGTACCAATTGGCCCGACCAAAAATTCTAGAAATAATTCCATGGATGGATATATGAGTCTAAATTCAGGGAAAATTTACAAAACCAGTTTCTGAGTTTTGAAACTCGAGATATGATTTTTAAGGCGACGGTGATGCAGTTTTCCAGCCTGACTGGAAATGTCAAATTGGTGGGCAAAATATGTGGACTTGGCCTGTTAACCCTCGTGTCCGACACGGCGATGGTCTCGGGTTCGGGTGTTACAATTTTATTGGTATCGAGCCACGGTTTAGTCGATTCTAGGACTACCGTGATGTGTTTGGGGTCTAGCTATACATGCCATTAAATGATGAATCGATAGTGTGGTGATTTCGACAATTTGACTTTGTGTTTGTTTATAGTAATGGATCCCGATCCCAACCGAGCGATAGCTGATGATGTGGAGAGTGTGGCGCTGCTCCCGCAAGAAGGGACAGCGCCATGGACTCTCACCTATGGCCAGCAATCCGAATGATGAGGCTAAGCAAGCCTTTTATAGTGTGATGAATGAATGGTTTAACCAATACATTCGAACTAACACTACTGTTCCACAACCTCCATTCCCGACAAATGCAACCCCAAGACCTACAATACCTCCGAATCGACCAAATAACGTCAAGTAAGCCCCAATGATAGGATTCAAAAACATGGGGCCACTGAATTTAAAGCTATGGATGATGATGATGCCAAGCGAGCTGAATTTTGGTTGGACAACACTATCCGGTGCTCGATGAGCTATCTTGTACACCGATGAGTGCTTAAAGTGTACCATCTCCTTGCTACGTGAGTCCGCCTACTATTGGTGGAGTACTCGACTTGTGGTGCCTAGAGAGCAAGTGACTTGGGAATTCTTTCAAACCGAGTTCAAAAAGTATATCACCGAGATTCATCGACCAAAAGCGAAGGAATTTCTTGATCTTAAGCAAGGTTCTATGTCGATTCATCGACTACGAACGAAAATTTGTGAGGCTTAGCCAGACGCGAGAATGCATTTCGTCCAAGCTATTATGTGTAAACGCTTCGAGGATGGGCTGAATGATGATATAAGGATGTTCGTTGGCATTCTCGAGATACGAGAGTTCGTAGTACTTGTTGAGCGAGCTTGTAAAGCCAAAGAGCTTAGAAAGGAGAAACAAAAAGTGATGTGGGAACCGGAGAATTCGAAGAGGTCCTCGGAAAGTCTCTTCAACAAGCATCAAGAGATTTCGAGATGATGTGAGCCGGTCTAGAGGCGCCACGGGCTTTTCTAGACGAGGACGCGATCGACCCCTGTGACCACACGAGTCACTTCGATCGCCATGGTGGAAATGATCGCGAGAGAGGGCGAGTGTCTGCATTGTGGCAAATGGAATTCGGGGAGCTGTTGGTTCTGTGATCGCTCCTGCTATAAGTGCGGATCGGCCGACCACTTTATGAAGGATTGCCCGAAGATGCTTGAACAAAATATAAGTCAAAGTGGAAACCCGGGTGCTACCATCGCCGAGGTAGGCCACCTAGAAATGTGGGCAATGTTAGTGGCGGTCGAGAGGATCTAGAGATGCTACCATCGATCCGAGGCTCTGGCTCTGCTAGGACTTATGCCATACGCCGCACGCGAGGATGCTGCCTCTCCGGATGTCATTACCGGTACTTTCACTCTTTTCAATACTAATGTGATTGCTTTGATTAACCCCGGTTCTACTCATTCTTATATATGTGAAACCTTAGCATCCAAAGAAGACTTTGCCTATTGAGTCTCATCGAGTTTGTAATTCGGTGTCAAACCCTTGGGTCATTACGTGCTTGTCAACAAAGTGTGCAAGAAAAGTCCCCTAGTGTTCCGAGGTTCTTGTTTTCCGGCGGACTTGATGCTTTTGCCGCTCGATGAATTCGACGTTATTCTTGGTTTGGATTGGTTGACCATGCACGATGCGGTTGTAAATTGCAAAAGCAAGACTATCGATTTGAGGTGCGCGAATAACGAGATAATTCGGGTTGAGTCTACGGACTTAAAGGGGTTGCCACCGTAATATCGCAATGTTGGCCCGAAAATATGTAAGAAAAGGGTGCGGCGTACCTTGCGTATGTGCTCGATGACAAGGAATCGAAAAGAAACCCGAATCTGCGCCCGTGGTTTGTGAATACCGGATGTTTTCCTCAAGAATTGCCGGTTTACCACCTGTTCGGAAATAGAATTTGGCATCGAATTGGTACCGGTACCACTCAATTTCGATAGCTCCGTATCGTATGGCACCAACGAATTAAAGGAGTTGAAAGCTCGCTTGCAAGAATTGGTGGATAGAGGTTTTGCTCGCCCGAGTTGTTCGCCTTTGGGTGCGCCAAAGTGTTGTTTGTGAAAAGAAGGATGGAACCATGAGGTTGTAGATTGACTATCGCCGCTTAATAAAGCGACGATAAAGAACAAATACCCGCTACCACGTATCGATGACTTGTTCGATCAACTCAAGGGAGCCTCGGTGTTCTCGAAAATAGATTTGAGATCGGGCTATTATCAATTGCGAATCCGAGATTCGGACGTACCCAAGACCGCCTTCGAACGAGATATGGTCACTATGAGTTCCTAGTGATGCCGCTTTGGGCTTACTAATGCCCTGCGGTATTTATGGATTTAATGAATCGGATCTTCGCACCATATTTGGATCGATTCGTAGTCGTGTTCATTGATGACATCTTGGTCTATTCAAGAAATGAGACCGAACATGCTGAACACCGAGGTTAGTGCTGCAAATTTTACGGATAAGCAATTATATGCTAAGTTCAGCAAGTGTGAGTTCGGTTAAGAGAGGTTAGCTTCTTGGGTCATGTGGTATCTGATCGGGTATTCGAGTCGAATTCAATAAAATTTCAGCCATACTTAATTGGAAGCCTCAGAAATATTACCGAGGTTCGAGCTTTTTGGGGCTTGCTTGTTATTACCGACGATTTGTAAAGGTTTTCAACGATAGCCACGCCGATGACGGTTACTCCAAAAGGATGTTAAGTTCGAATGGACGGAGAAATGTCAGAAAAGTTTCGATCAACTAAAAACTTATTTGATTGAAGCCCCAATTCTAGTGCAACCCGAATCCGGCAAAGAGTTTGTCATCTATAGTGACGCCTCCCTACTTGGGTTAGGTTGTGTATTGATGCAAGAAGGTGGAGTTGTGGCCTGCGCGTTGAGGCAATTAAAGCCACACGAGAAAAATTATCCGACCCATGATCTCGAATTAGCTGCCATCGTATTCGCCTTAAAGATTTGGCGACATTACTTATTTGGTGAGAAGTGCCATGTGTACTCGGATCACAAAAGTCTCAAATATTTGATGACCCAAAGAGACTTAAATCATGACAAAGACATTGGCTCGAATCTGTTAAAGGATTATGAGTGGTCATTGACTATCACCCCGAAAGGCGAATGTGGTTGCGGATGCCTTGAGTCGAATCGTTATTCACTCTACGAGCAATGAATGTGCACTTGTCCGCTCGATCCGACAAAGGTGTTAGTGGCTGAATTGAAAGCCAAACCATTATTGACACATCAAATTCGAGAAGCTCGTAAAGTCGACGACGAGTTGGCTACAAAACGGCCGAGTGTGTTCAACAAGGACTCGGAGTTTCAAATCGATGATGACGATTGTTTGAGGTTCAAAAGTCGTCTGTGTGTTCCAAAGAATTGAACTCATTTCGATAATTCAAATGAAGCCCATTGTAGCCGAATGGCAATCCACCCGGGAGTACGAAGATGTACAACGATTTGAAACGCCGGTTTTGGTGGCATGGTATGAAACGAGACATCTCCGACTTTGTTTCGAGATGTTTAATATGTCAACAAGTGAAAGCGGAACATCAAGTGCCTTCAGGATTACTTCACCAATCACGATACCCGAGTGGAAATGGGATCGAGTCACAATGGACTTTGTATCCGGACTGCCATTGTCAGCGAGTAAGAAGGATGCGGTTTGGGTCGTGGTAGATAGATTGACTAAGTCGGCTCACTTTGTCCCCGTACGTACGGATTTTTCAATGGACAAATTAGCCGAATTGTATGTTTCTCAGATTGTGAGATTGCACGGGGTGCCTATTTCCATCGTGTCGGATAGAAATCCGAGATTTACCTCGCGATTTTGGAAAAAGTTGCAAGAAGCTTTGGGTACCAAGTTGCATTTCAGCACCGCTTTTCACCCCCAAACCGATGGTCAATCCGAGCGGATAATTCAGATACTTGAGGATATGTTGAGATGTTGCGTCCTCGAGTTTAGTGGTTCATGGGAACGGTATTTGCCGTTGATTGAATTCGCTTACAACAACAGCTTTCAATCAAGTATTAAGATGGCACCCTACGAGGCTTTGTACGGTCGTAAATGCCGTACACCATTGTTTTGGACTGAGCTCGGTGAAGGTAAGATTTTCGGGGTGGATTTGATTAGAGATGCTGAACAGAAAGTGAAAGTAATCCGTGAAAGTCTGAAGATAGCCTCCGATCGCCGAAGTCGTGACGCGGATCCAAGCGTAAGGATATCGAGTATCGTGGGTGATAAAGTGTTTCTCAAGGTATCGCCTTGGAAAAAGATACTCAGATTCGGCCGTAAGGGCAAGTTGAGCCCGAGGTTCATTGGGCCATATGAGATATCTTAGCGAGTCGGTCCAGTGGCATATCGTTTGATTTTGCCCCTTGAACTCGAAAAGGTTCACGATGTCTTTCATGTTTCGATGCTTCGACGCTATAGATCGATCCATCGCACGTGATTAGTCCATCGAAGTTGAAATTCAAGCCAATATGAGTTATGAGGAAGAACCGATTCGTATCCTATCACGGAAGTGAAAGAGTTATGAAACAAGCGGGTTCCGCTAGTGAAGGTGTTATGGCTCAAGCACGGGATAGAAGAAGCTACTTGGGAAAACGAGAACTCTATGAAAGAGCGATACCCAACCCTATTTACCGTAAGATTTTCGGGACGAAAATTTCTTAAGTGGGGAGAGTTGTGACACCAAAATTGACCCTAGTCGGAATGTGGTTTCGGGACCACAAAACCGAGGCATAAAAATAATTTAAAATTTATTTTGATGCCTATAATATGTGTATGCTCATGTATGACATTTTTGATGATTGATTTAGTGTTATAAAGGTGAATTTCACTAGAAAGGACTTAGTAGTGAACTTTGAAAGTACGATAGGGAAATGTGTGATGACTAATTAAAGCATGCATGCAAAACAATGGACTTGCATGTCAAATTCCCTTTTATAGGTGGTGGCGGCCATGACCAAGAATATGGGCTAAACATGTCATGAAACATGTTTTGTTGGGCATTAGGGAGAAATAATAAACAAATAAGCATGGGTAAGAAAAGAATGAAAAAAAATGTGTGTGTGAGTGTGGTATCTCCTCCCCATTGCCGTGAGTTGTAAAGGAAGAAAGAAAAAATTTGTTCATCCTTTCTTTGAGCCAAAACTAAGGGGAAGAAGAGATTTTGCTTCATTTTATTTGTTTAGAAGAGATCTAGAAGGAGATTTGGCTAAACTTGCACCAAGATTAAGGTATGTATGAGGTTGTGTCATGAGATTCATGCATGTTTTAGTTGCCAACTTGATGTTCATGTTAGCCATGGTTCAAATCCTTGTTATGCCATGGAAGTGGTATTTGGTCAAAGTTGATATTGTGATAAAGCCATTGCATGCTAAGTGTGAAGCTTGATGATGATGCATGCAATGATGGATTGTCTACTCTTGAAATTTCTTTGTAGCCATCTTGAGTAAGACTTTGAGTTTTCTTTTGTTTAACCATGATTGAAGTTGAAAGGGCATGATTGTGATGTATTCGCCATGATGCATTCATGAGCATGGTTCATGCTTCTTGCATGTTAGTTAAAATTTGTGTTTTGGATGGCTATGGACACCTTGAAATTGCCATGCACATATATGTATATATATGTTTGCACATGATGTTTTGGTTATGAAGTAAGTGATGAATATGTTTGTTTAAAGAAGAAAATGTTGAAGAATGTTTGTGAAATTGCAAGTACATTCGCCTAGAATACCTATGATGTGGAAATCTTGGAATTTATTGTTGATTTGGTGCAAGTATGACTAAGTATAATCGGCCATATGAGTGCTTGATGATGTATTATAAGTATGGAGCCACAATATGTAAAGCATTAACTAGTAAAATGCATGCTGTTTTTGTGTGGTGTTATGTATAATTGGCCTCAAATTGGACATGTATGTTCGGCCTTAAGTAGCCGATTGATGGCCTTAGCTTTTCCTTGATGCTTGAATGGATTGTATTGAATTGCTTGATGTAGTATAAAATGTGCATGACCATTGTGTACTCAAGCTAAAGGGTGGCCATATGACCATTTAAACTCCTTGTCATATTCGCCATAAGCTAGCATAATGAGGTATTAATAAATTAAATTTGTTTGAATTAGCTCAAGAGCTTAGAGGGCCACAATTGGACAAGGGAAGGAAAAAGTGATCGAATAGCCATAAAAGCCGCTCGACAACATCCGAGGTAAGTCCTCAAGAAGTGACCCTACTTGAATTATGTGAAATGAAATATGGATGTGTATTGATTATTGATTTATGTGTGTATGAGTATTTGAATGATACCCGGCTAAGTCCCAAGGCGATTATGCTAGTGATTATATTTGTGTTTGAGCCTTAGTAACGAAAATGAAATATGAATGTCTAATGATTATTGATGTATGTGTGCATGAGCAATTGAATGATATCCGGCTAAGTCCCAAGACGTTATTGCTGGAAATTATATCCGGTTAAGACCAAGGCAATTGTGCTAGCGGCTACATCCGGCTAAGACCAAGGCATTCGTATGAAGTCGTTCTATCCGCTAAGACCAAGGCATTCGTGCACGTGGTTATATCCGGTTGTATTCAAGAAGCTTGGGCTGGAGGTGAGTGTTGGTTGCTGTAATGAATTCAATTGGTACGCTCGAAAGCCCAAAGAATAAGGTATGTTTATACGTGCATTGAAAGTCGACATGTTTGAGCAACATTCGCCGATCGACTAACTAATTTCAGCTATTGAATTGGTTGATACCTTGTGAAAGTATATAATGATGAAGTGTGAAGTAAGAATGATTATGTGAATGTGTATTAATGAAATGATGCATTTGGCCATGTGAATGTATTGCTTTAATTAAAGCTGATTTTATTCCTTGAGACTTACTAAGCATAAAAATGCTTACCCGCTGCTTTGGCTCTCTGTTTTATAGATTGTGCTCGATAGCAATCGGATTCGGGATCATTAAAGTCGAAGTCATCCACACTATCAAAGCCTCCATTTTGGTATAAATTTTGGTTGAACTTTGAAATGGCATGTATAGGACTACCCCTTGCTGGTTTAAATATGTTGTGATGTATATGTGTACGGCCATGCGAAAATGGCTCGTAAAAGTGAAGTACGAACTTAGACTATTTGCGGTTTGTATATATATATATATATATGGTGTCATGATGTGATTATGGATTGAAATGGGAATGTTGGTCACATGATCAGCCATTGGTATGGTTAAAATGATCATATGTGAACCTATGTATGGCAAGACTAGTTGGTTCATGGAGACTACAAACTAGGTAAGACCTACCTTAAAAACAGATGCTGCCAGCTGCAGTGACGTGAATGTGAAAAATCACCAAAATTTGTAGGAATGGTATTAAATAGTGAATAAGCTATGTGAATGAACCTTGATGAGTCTATTTTCATATGGAAGAAACGAAACGGTCATAGGAGTTACTTGTTAAGAGATATTAAAGCTATTGTGAGACAGGGCCAGAACGGTTTCTGGGTCCCCTGTCGCAACTTTAAAATTTACTATAAATTATCCAGAAAGAATTAGGAGTCGTGCCTTATATGTACAGATTCCATATTGAGTCTAGTTTCATTAGAAACAAACGACACCAGTATTAAAGCCCTGTACAGAGAGATATTCAAGTTGTAACGCGCGAAGGTCAGAGCAGTCGATCCCTGTAACATGGGTGACTTTAACTAATAAACTGTACCAATTGGCCCGACCAAAAATTCTAGAAATAAGTCCATGGATGGATATATGAGTCTAAATTCAGGGAAAATTTACGAAACCAGTTTCTGAGTTTTGAAACTCGAGATATGATTTTTAAGGCGACGGTGACGCAGTTTTCCAGCCTGACTGGAAATGTCAAATTGGTGGGCAAAATATGTGGACTTGGCTTGTTAACCCCTCGTGTCCGACAATCGGCGATGGTCTCGGGTTCGGGTGTTACAATTTTATTGGTATCGAGCCACGGTTTAGTCGATTCTAGGACTACCGTGATGTGTTTGGGGTCTAGCTATACATGCCATTAAATGATGAATCGATAGTGTGGTGATTTCGACAATTTGACTTTGTGTTTGTTTATAGTAATGGATCCCGATCCCAACCGAACGATAGCTGATGATGTGGAGAGTGTGGCGCTGCTCCCGCAAGCAAGGGACAGCGCCATGACTCTCAACCTATGGCCAGAATCCAATGATGAGGCTAAGCAAGCCTTTTATAGTGTGATGAATGAATGGTTTAACCAATACATTCGAACTAACACTACTGTTCCACAACCTCCATTCCCGACAAATGCAACCCCGACCTACAATACCTCCGTAATCGACCAAATAAGGTCAAGTAAGCCCCAATGATAGGATTCAAAACATGGGGCCACTGAATTTAAAGCTATGGATGATGATGATGTCGAGCGAGCTGAATTTTGGTTGGACAACACTATCCGGTGCTCGATGAGCTATCTTGTACACCGATGAGTGCTTAAAGTGTACCATCTCCTTGCTACGTGAGTCCGCCTACTATTGGTGGAGTACTCGACTTGTGGTGCCTAGAGAGCAAGTGACTTGGGAATTCTTTCAAACCGAGTTCAAAAAGTATATCACCGAGATTCATCGACCAAAAGCGAAGGGAATTTCTTGATCTTAAGCAAGGTTCTATGTCGCCATCGACTACGAACGAAAATTTGTGAGGCTTAGCCGACGCGAGAATGCATTTCGTCCGGCTATTATGTGTAAACGCTTGAGGATGGGCTGAATGATGATATAAGGATGTTCGTTGGCATTCTCGAGATACGAGAGTTCGTAGTACTTGTTGAGCGAGCTTGTAAAGCCAAGAGCTTAGAAAGGAGAAACAAAAAGTGATGTGGAACCGGAGAATTCGAAGAGGTCCTCGGAAAGTCTCTTCAACAAGCATCGAAGAGATTTCGAGATGATGTGAGCCGGTCTAGAGGCGCCACGGGCTTTTCTAGACGAGGACGCGATCGACCCGTGACCACACGAGTCACTTCGATCGCCAGGGTGGAAATGATCACCGAGAGAGGCGAGTGTCCGCATTGTGGCAAATGGCATTCGGGAGCTGTTGGTTCCGTGATCGCCTCGCTATAAGTGCGGATCGGCCAACCACTTTATGAAGGATTGCCCGAGGATGCTTGAACAAAATGTAAGTCAAAGTGGAAACCCGGTGCTACCATCGCCGAGGTAGGCCACCTAGAAATGTGGGCAATGTTAGTGGCGGTCGAGAGGATCTAGAGATGCTACCATCGATCCGAGGCTCGGCCCTGCTAGGACTTATGCCATACGCCGCACGCCGAGGATGCCGCCTCCGGATGTCATTACCGGTACTTTCACTCTTTTCAATACTAATGTGATTGCTTTGATTGACCTTGGTTCTACTCATTCTTATATATGTGAAACCTTAGCATCCAAAGAAGACTTTGCCTATTGAGTCTCATCGAGTTTGTAATTCGGTGTCAAACCCTTGGGTCATTACGTGCTTGTCAACAAAGTGTGCAAGAAAAGTCCCTAGTGTTCCGAGGTTCTTGTTTTCCGCGGACTTGATGCTTTTGCCGCTCGATGAATTCGACGTTATTCTTGGTTTGGATTGGTTGACCATGCACGATGCGGTTGTAAATTGCAAAAGCAAGACTATCGATTTGAGGTGCGCGAATAACGAGATAATTCGGGTTGAGTCTACGGACTTAAAGGGGTTGCCACCGTAATATCGCAATGTTGGCCCGGAAATATGTAAGAAAAGGGTGCGGCGCACCTTGCGTATGTGCTCGATGACAAGGAATCGAAAAGAAACCCGAATCTGTGCCCGTGGTTTGTGAATACCCGGATGTTTTCCTCAAGAATTGCCGGTTTACCACCGCTCGGAAATAGAATTTGGCATCGAATTGGTACCGGTACCACTCCAATTTCGATAGCTCCGTATCGTATGGCACCAATGTAATTAAAGGAGTTGAAAGCTCGGTTGCAAGAATTGGTGGATAGAGGTTTTGCTCGCCCGAGTTGTTCGCCTTGGGGTGCGCCGTTGTTGTTTGTGAAAAGAAGGATGGAACCATGAGGTCGTAGATTGACTATCGCCGCTTAATAAAGCGACGATAAAGAACAAATACCGCTACCACGTATCGATGACTTGTTCGATCAACTCAAGGAGCCTCGGTGTTCTCGAAAATAGATTTGAGATCGGGCTATTATCAATTGCGAATCCGAGATTCGGACGTACCCAAGACCGCCTTGAATCGAGATATGGTCACTATGAGTTCCTAGTGATGCCGCTTTGGGCTTACTAATGCCCTGCGGTATTTATGGATTTAATGAATCGGATCTTCGCACCATATTTGGATCGATTCGTAGTCGTGTTCATTGATGACATCTTGGTCTATTCAAGAAATGAGACCGAACATGCTGAACACCGAGGTTAGTGCTGCAAATTTTACGGATAAGCAATTATATGCTAAGTTCAGCAAGTGTGAGTTCGTTAAGAGAGGTTAGCTTCTTGGGTCATGTGGTATCTGATTGGGTATTCGAGTCGAATTCAATAAAATTTCAGCCATACTTAATTGGAAGCCTCCAGAAATATTACCGAGGTTCGAGCTTTTGGGGCTTGTCGGTTATTATTACCGACGATTTGTAAAGGTTTTCAACGATAGCCACGCCGATGACGGCTACTCCAAAAGGATGTTAAGTTTGAATGGACGGAGAAATGTCAGAAAAGTTTCGATCAACTAAAAACTTATTTGACTGAAGCCCCAATTCTAGTGCAACCCAAATCCGGCAAAGAGTTTGTCATCTATAGTGACGCCTCCCTACTTGGGTTAGGTTGTGTATTGATGCAAAAAGGTCGAGTTGTGGCCTATGCGTCGAGGCAATTAAAGCCACACGAGAAAAATTATCCGACCCATGATCTCGAATTAGCTGCCATCGTATTCGCCTTAAAGATTTGGCGACATTACTTATTTGGTGAGAAGTGCCATGTGTACTGGATCACAAAAGTCTCAAATATTTGATGACCCAAAGAGACTTAAATCTGCGACAAAGACGTTGGCTCGAATCGTTAAAGGATTATGAGTGGTCATTGACTATCACCCCGAAAGGCGAATGTGGTTGCGGATGCCTTGAGTCGAATCGTTATTCACTCTACGAGCGATGAATGTGCACTTGTCTGCTCGATCCGACAAAGGTGTTAGTGGCTGAATTGAAAGCCAAACCATTATTGACACATCAAATTCGAGAAGCTCGAAAAGTCGACGACGAGTTGGCTACAAACGGGCCGAGTGTGTTCAACAAGGACTCGGAGTTTCAAATCGATGATGACGATTGTTTGAGGTTCAAAAGTCGTCTGTGTGTTCCAAAGAATTCGGAACTCATTTCGATAATTCTGAATGAAGCCCATTGTAGCCGAATGGCAATCCACCCGGGGAGTACGAAGATGTACAACGATTTGAAACGCTTGGTTTTGGTGGCATGGTATGAAACGAGACATCTCCGACTTTGTTTCGAGATGTTTAATATGTCAACAAGTGAAAGCGGAACATCAAGTGCCTTCAGGATTACTTCAGCCAATCACGATACCCGAGTGGAAATGGGATCGAGTCACAATGGACTTTGTATCCGACTGCCATTGTCAGCGAGTAAGAAGGATGCGGTTTGGGTCGTGGTAGATAGATTGACTAAGTCGGCTCACTTTGTCCCCGTACGTACGGATTTTTCAATGGACAAATTAGCCGAATTGTACGCTTTCTCGATTGTGAGATTGCACGGGTGCCTATTTCCATCGTGTCGAATAGAGATCCGAGATTTACCTCGCGATTTTGGAAAAAGTTGCAAGAAGCTTTGGGTACCAAGTTGCATTTCAAGACCGCTTTTCACCCCCAAACCGATGGTCAATCCGAGCGGATAATTCGGATACTTGAGGATATGTTGAGATGTTGCGTCCTCGAGTTTAGTGGTTCATGGAACGGTATTTGCCGCTGATTGAATTCGCCACAACAACAAATTTTCAATCAAGTATTAAGATGGCACCCTACGAGGCTTTGTACGGTCGTAAATGCCGTACACCATTGTTTTGGACCGAGCTCGGTGAAGGTAAGATTTTCGGTGGATTTGATTAGAGATGCTGAATGTAAAGTGAAAGTAATCCGTGAAAGTCTCAAGATAGCCTCCGATCGCCGTAAGTCGTGACGCGGATCTCGAAGCGTAAGGATATCGAGTATCGTGGGTGATAAAGTGTTTCTCAAGGTATCGCCTTGGAAAAGATACTCGATTCACCGTAAGGGCAAGTTGAGCCCGAGGTTCATTGGGCCATATGAGATATCCGAGCGAGTCGGTCCAGGGCATATCGCTTGATTTTGCCCCGAACTCGAAAAGGTTCACGATGTCTTTCATGTTTCGATGCTTCGACGCTATAGATCCGATCCATCGCACGTGATTAGTCCATCGGTTGAAATTCAAGCCAATATGAGTTATGAGGAAGAACCGATTCGTATCCTATCACGGGAAGTGAAAGAGTTACAAACAAGCGGGTTCCGCTAGTGAAGGTGTTATGGCTCAAGCACGGGATAGAAGAAGCTACTTGGGAAAACGAGAACTCTATGAAAGAGCGATACCCAACCCTATTTACGGTAAGATTTTCGGGACGAAAATTTCTTAAGTGGGGAGAGTTGTGACACCCAAAATTGACCCTAGTCGGAATGTGGTTTCGGGACCACAAAACCGAGGCATAAAAATAATTTAAAATTTATTTTGATGCCTATAATATGTGTATGCTCATGTATGACATTTTTGATGATTGATTTAGTGTTATAAAGGTGAATTTCACTAGAAAGGACTTAGTAGTGAACTTTGAAAGTACGATAGGGAAATGTGTGATGACTAATTAAAGCATGCATGCAAAACAATGGACTTGCATGTCAAATTCCCTTTTATAGGTGGTGGCCGCCATGACCAAGAATATGGGCTAAACATGTCATGAAACATGTTTTGTTGGGCATTAGGGAGAAATAATAAACAAATAAGCATGGGTAAGAAAAGAATGAAAAAAAATGTGTGTGTGAGTGTGGTATCTCCCCATTGCCGTGAGTTGTAAAGGAAGAAAGAAAAAATTTGTTCATCCTTTCTTTGAGCCAAAACTAAGGGGAAGAAGAGATTTTTGCTTCATTTTATTTGTTTAGAAGAGATCTAGAAGGAGATTTGGCTAAACTTGCACCAAGATTAAGGTATGTATGAGGTTGTGTCATGAGATTCATGCATGTTTTAGTTGCCAACTTGATGTTCATGTTAGCCATGGTTCAAATCCTTGTTATGCCATGGAAGTGGTATTTGGTCAAAGTTGATATTGTGATAAAGCCATTGCATGCTAAGTGTGAAGCTTGATGATGATGCATGCAATGATGGATTGTCTACTCTTGAAATTTCTTTGTAGCCATCTTGAGTAAGACTTTGAGTTTTCTTTTGTTTAACCATGATTGAAGTTGAAAGGGCATGATTGTGATGTATTCGCCATGATGCATTCATGAGCATGGTTCATGCTTCTTGCATGTTAGTTAAAATTTGTGTTTTGGATGGCTATGGACACCTTGAAATTGCCATGCACATATATGTATATATATGTTTGCACATGATGTTTTGGTTATGAAGTAAGTGATGAATATGTTTGTTTAAAGAAGAAAATGTTGAAGAATGTTTGTGAAATTGCAAGTACATTCGCCTAGAATACCTATGATGTGGAAATCTTGGAATTTATTGTTGATTTGGTGCAAGTATGACTAAGTATAATCGGCCATATGAGTGCTTGATGATGTATTATAAGTATGGAGCCACAATATGTAAAGCATTAACTAGTAAAATGCATGCTGTTTTTGTGTGGTGTTAAGTGTATAATTGGCCTCAAATTGACATGTATGTTCGGCCTTAAGTAGCCGATTGATGGCCTTAGCTTTTCCTTGATGCTTGAATGGATTGTATTGAATTGCTTGATGTAGTATAAAATGTGCATGACCATTGTGTACTCAAGCTAAAGGGTGGCCATATGACCATTTAAACTCCTTGTCATATTCGCCATAAGCTAGCATAATGAGGTATTAATAAATTAAATTTGTTTGAATTAGCTCAAGAGCTTAGAGGGCCACAATTGGACAAGGGAAGGAAAAAGTGATCGAATAGCCGTAAAAGCCGCTCGACAACATCCGAGGTAAGTCCTCAAGAAGTGACCCTACTTGAATTATGTGAAATGAAATATGGATGTGTATTGATTATTGATTTATGTGTGTATGAGTATTTGAATGATACCCGGCTAAGTCCCAAGGCGATTATGCTAGTGATTATATTTGTGTTTGAGCCTTAGTAACGAAAATGAAATATGAATGTCTAATGATTATTGATGTATGTGTGCATGAGCAATTGAATGATATCCGGCTAAGTCCCAAGACGTTATTGCTGGAAATTATATCCGGTTAAGACCAAGGCAATTGTGCTAGCGGCTACATCCGGCTAAGACCAAGGCATTCGTATGAAGTCGTTCTATCCGGCTAAGACCAAGGCATTCGTGCACGTGGTTATATCCGGTTGTATTCAAGAAGCTTGGGCTGGAGGTGAGTGTTGGTTGCTGTAATGAATTCAATTGGTACGCTCGAAAAGCCCAAAGAATAAGGTATGTTTATACGTGCATTGGAAAGTCGACATGTTTGAGCAACATTCGCCGATCGACTAACTAATTTCAGCTATTGAATTGGTTGATACCTTGTGAAAGTATATAATGATGAAGTGTGAAGTAAGAATGATTATGTGAATGTGTATTAATGAAATGATGCATTTGGCCATGTGAATGTATTGCTTTAATTAAAGCTGATTTTATTCCTTGAGACTTACTAAGCATAAAAATGCTTACCCCGCTGCTTTGGCTCTCTGTTTTATAGATTGTGCTCGATAGCAATCGGATTCGGATCATTAAAGTCAAGTCATCCACACTATCAAAGCCTCCATTTTGGTATAAATTTTGGTTGAACTTTGAAATGGCATGTATAGGACTACCCTTGCTGGTTTAAATATGTTGTGATGTATATGTGTACGGCCATGCGAAAATGGCTCGTAAAAGTGAAGTACTAACTTAGACTATTTGCGGTTTGTATATATATATATATATGGTGTCATGATGTGATTATGGATTGAAATGGGAATGTTGGTCACATGATCAGCCATTGGTATGGTTAAAATGATCATATGTGAACCTATGTATGGCAAGACTAGTTGGTTCATGGAGACTACAAACTAGGTAAGACCTACCTTAAAACAGATGCTGCCAGCTGCAGTGACGTGAATGTGAAAAATCACCAAAATTTGTAGGAATGGTATTAAATAGTGAATAAGCTATGTGAATGAACCTTGATGAGTCTATTTTCATATGGAAGAAACGAAACGGTCATAGGAGTTACTTGTTAAGAGATATTAAAGCTATTGTGAGACAGGGCCAGAACGGTTTCTGGGTCCCCTGTCGCAACTTTAAAATTTACTATAAATTATCCAGAAAGAATTAGGAGTCGTGCCTTATATTTACAGATTCCATATTGAGTCTAGTTTCATTAGAAACAAACGGCACAGGGTGGCCATATGACCATTTAAACTCCTTGTCATATTCGGCCATAAGCTAGCATAATGAGGTATTAATAAATTAAATTTGTTTGAATTAGCTCAAGAGCTTAGAGGGCCACAATTGGACAAGGGGAAGGAAAAAGTGATCGAATAGCCGTAAAAGCCGTTCGACAACATCCGAGGTAAGTCCTCAAGAAGTGACCCTACTTGAATTATGTGAAATGAAATATGGATGTGTATTGATTATTGATTTATGTGTGTATGAGTATTTGAATGATACGGGCTAAGTCCGAAGGCGATTATGCTAGTGATTATATTTGTGTTTGAGCCTTAATAATGAAAATGAAATATGAATGTCTAATGATTATTGATGTATGTGTGCATGAGCAATTGAATGATATCCGGGCTAAGTCCGAAGACGTTATTGCTGGAAATTATATCCGGGTTAAGACCGAAAACAATTGTGCTAAGCGGCTACATCGGGCTAAGACCGAAGGCATTAGTGCGAGTCGTTCTATCCGGGCTAAGACCGAAGGCATTCGTGCGTGGTTATATCCGGTTGTATTCGAAGAAGCTTGGGCTGGAGGTGAGTGTTGGTTGCTGTAATGAATTCAATTGGTACGCTCGAAAAGCCCAAAGAATAAGGTATGTTTATCGTGCATTGGAAAGTCGACATGTTTGAGCAACATTAAGCTCGATCGACTAACAATTTCAGCTATTGAATTGGTTGATACCTTGTGAAAGTATATAATGATGAAGTGTGAAGTAAGAATGATTATGTGAATGTGTATTAATGAAATGATGCATTTGGCCATGTGAATGTATTGCTTTAATTAAAGCTGATTTTATTCCTTGAGACTTACTAAGCATAAAAATGCTTACCCGTTGCTTTGGCTCTCTGTTTTATAGATTGTGCTCGATAGCAATCGGATTCAGGATCATTAAAGTCGAAGTCATCCACACTATCAAAGCCTCCATTTTGGTATAAATTTTGGTTGAACTTTGAAATGGCATGTATAGGACTACCCTTGCTGGTTTAAATATGTTGTGATGTATATGTATGCGGCCATGCGAAAATGGCTCGTAAAAGTGAAATCTGAACTTAGACTATTTGCGGTTTGTATATATATATATATATGGTGTCATGATGTGATTATGGATTGGAAATGGGAATGTTGGTCACATGATCAGCCATTGGTATGGTTAAAATGATCATATGTGAACCTATGTATGGCAAGACTAGTTGGTTCATGGAGACTACAAACTAGGTAAGACCTACCTTAAAAACAGATGCTGCCAGCTGCAGTGACGTGAATGTGAAAAATCACCAAAATTTGTAGGAATGGTATTAAATAGTGAATAAGCTATGTGAATGAACGTTGATGAGTCTATTTTCATATGGAAGAAACGAAACGGTCATAGGAGTTACTTGTTAAGAGATATTAAAGCTATTGTGAGACAGGGCCAGAACGGTTTCTGGGTCCCCTGTCGCAAATTTAAAAATTTACTATAAATTATCCAGAAAGAATTAGGAGTCGTTCCTTATATGAACAGATTCCATATTGAGTCTAGTTTCATTAGAAATAAACGGCACTAGCATTAAAGCCCTGTACAGAGAGATATTCAAGTTGTAATGCGCAAAGGTCAGAGCAGTCGATCCCTGTAACATGGGTGACTTTAACTAATAAACTGTACCAATTGGCCCGACCAAAAATTCTAGAAATAAGTCCATGGATGGATATATGAGTCTAAATTCAGGGAAAATTTACAAAACCAGTTTCCGAGTTTTGAAACTCGAGATATGATTTTTAAGGCGACGGTGACGCAGTTTTCCAGCCTGACTGGAAATGTCAAATTGGTGGGCAAAATATGTGGACTTGGCCTGTTAACCCCTCGTGTCCAACACCGGCGATGGTCTCGGGTTCGGGGTGTTACAATTTTATTGGTATCAGAGCCACGGTTTAGTCGATTCTAGGACTACCGTGATGTGTTTGGGGTCTAGCTATACATGCCATTAAATGATGAATCGATAGTGTGGTGATTTCTGACAATTTGACTTTGTGTTTGTTTATAGTAATGGATCCGATCCCAAGCGAGCGATAGCGATGATGTGGAGAGTGTGGCGCTTTGCTCCGCGCAAGGGACAGCGCCGGGACTCTCAACCTATGGCCAACAATCCGAATGATGAGGCTAAGCAAGCCTTTTATAGTGTGATGAATGAATGGTTTAACCAATACATTCGAACTAACACGGCTGTTCCACAACCTCCATTCCCGACAAATGCAACCCCCGCACCTACAATACCTCCGGTAACTGACCAAATAACGTCAAGTAAGCCCCGAGTCGATAGGATTCGAAAACATGGGGCCACTGAATTTAAAGCTATGGATGATGATGATGCTGAGCGAGCTGAATTTTGGTTGGACAACACTATCCGGTGCTCGATGAGCTATCTTGTACACCGATGAGTGCTTAAAGTGTACCATCTCCTTGCTACGTGAGTCCGCCTACTATTGGTGGAGTACTCGACTTCGTGGTGCCTAGAGAGCAAGTGACTTGGGAATTCTTTCAAACCGAGTTAGAAAAAAGTATATCGATCGAGATTCATCGACCAAAAGCGAAGGAATTTCTTGATCTTAAGCAAGGTTCTATGTCGATTCTGACTACTGAACGAAAATTTGTGAGGCTTAGCGATGCTGCGAGAATGCATTTCGTCCGAAGCTATTATGTATGGCTCGAGGATGGGCTGAATGATGATATAAGGATGTTCGTTGGCATTCTCGAGATCGAGAGTTTGTAGTACTTGTTGAGCGAGCTTGTAAAGCCAAAGAGCTTAGAAAGGAGAAACAAAAAGCTGATGTGGGAACTGGAGAATTCCGAAAGAGGTCCTCGGGAAAGTCTCTTCAACAAGCATCGAAGAGATTTCGAGATGATGTGAGTCGGTCTAGAGGCGCTACGGGCTTTTCTAGACGAGGACGCGATCGACCCCCTGTGACCACACGAGTCACTTCGATCGCCAGTGGTGGAAATGATCGCCGAGAGAGAGCGGAGTGTCTGCATTGTGGCAAATGGAATTCGGGGAGCTGTTGGTTCTGTGATCGCTCCTGCTATAAGTGCGGATCGGCCGACCACTTTATGAAGGATTGCCCGAGGATGCTTGAACAAAATGTAAGTCAAAGTGGAAACCCGGGTGCTACCACTGCTCGAGGTAGGCCACCTAGAAATGTGGGCAATGTTAGTGGCGGTCAGAGAGGATCTAGAGATGCTACCATCAGATCCGAGGCTCGGGCTCCTGCTAGGACTTATGCCATCTGCATGCGAGGATCTGCCTCTCGGATGTCATTACCGGTACTTTCACTCTTTTCAATACTAATGTGATTGCTTTGATTAACCCTGGTTCTACTCATTCTTATATATGTGAAACCTTAGCATCCAGTAAGACTTTGCCTATTGAGTCTACTGAGTTTGTAATTCGGTGTCAAACCCTTGGGTCATTACGTGCTTGTCAACAAAGTGTGCAAGAAAAGTCCCCTAGTGTTCGAGGTTCTTGTTTTCCGCGGACTTGATGCTTTTGCCGTTCGATGAATTGACGTTATTCTTGGTTTGGATTGGTTGACCATGCGATGCGGTTGTAAATTGCAAAAGCAAGACTATCGATTTGAGGTGCGCGAATAACGAGATAATTCGGGTTGAGTCTACGGACTTAAAGGGGTTGCCAGCTGTAATATCAGCAATGTTGGCCCGGAAATATGTAAGAAAAGGGTGCGAAGCGTACCTTGCGTATGTGCTCGATGACAAGGAATCAGAAAAGAAACCCGAATCTGTGCCCGTGGTTTGTGAATACCCGGATGTTTTCCCTGAAGAATTACCGGGTTTACCACTGTTCGGAAATAGAATTTGGCATCGAATTGGTACTGGTACCACTCAATTTCGATAACTCCGTATCGTATGGCACCAATGTAATTAAAGGAGTTAAAGCTCGGTTGCAAGAATTGGTGGATAGAGGTTTTGCTACTTGAGTTGTTAGCCTTAGGGTGCGCCGGTGTTGTTTGTGAAAAGAAGGATGGAACCATGAGGTCGTGCATTGACTATCGTCGGCTTAATAAAGCGACGATAAAGAACAAATACCGTTACCACGTATCGATGACTTGTTCGATCAAGCTGAAGGAGCCTCGGTGTTCTCGAAAATAGATTTGAGATTGGGCTATTATCAATTGCGAATCCGAGATTGGACGTACCCAAGACGCCTTGAGCGAGATATGGTCACTATGAGTTCCTAGTGATGCCGTTTGGGCTTACTAATGCCCTGCGGTATTTATGGATTTAATGAATCGGATCTTGAGACCATATTTGGATCGATTCGTAGTCGTGTTCATTGATGACATCTTGGTCTATTCAAGAAATGAGACCGAACATCTTTGAACACACGAGGTTAGTCTTTGCAAATTTTACGGGATAAGCAATTATATGCTAAGTTTAGCAAGTGTGAGTTACGGTTAAGAGAGGTTAGCTTCTTGGGTCATGTGGTATCTGCATCGGGTATTCGAGTCGACAGAATAAAATTTCAGCCATACTTAATTGGAAGCCTCAGAAATATTCTTGAGGTTCGAGCTTTTGGGGCTTCTTAGGTTATTACCGACGATTTGTAAAGGTTTCTCAACGATAGCCACGCCGATGACGGCTACTCCAAAAGGATGTTAAGTTGAATGGACGGAGAAATGTCGAAAAGTTTCGATCAACTAAAACTTATTTGGTGAAGCCCCAATTCTAGTGCAACCCGAATCCGCAAAGAGTTTGTCATCTATAGTGGCGCCTCCTACTTGGGTTAGGTTGTGTATTGATGCAAGAAGGTCGAGTTGTGGCCTATCGTCGAGGCAATTAAAGCCACACGAGAAAAATTATCCGACCCATGATCTCGAATTAGCTGCCATCATATTCGCCTTAAAGATTTGGCGACATTACTTATTTGGTGAGAAGTGCCATGTACTCGGATCACAAAAGTCTCAAATATTTGATGACCCAAAGAGACTTAAATCTGCGACAAAGGCGTTGGCTCGAACTGTTAAAGGATTATGAGTGGTCATTGACTATCACCGGAAAGGCGAATGTGGTTGCGGATGCCTTGAGTCGTAAATCGTTATTCACTCTGACGATGAATGTGCACTTGTCCGTTCGATCCGACGGTGTGTTAGTGGCTGAATTGAAAGCCAAACCATTATTGACACATCAAATTCGAGAAGCTCGAGAAAGTCGACGACGAGTTGGCTACAAAGCGAAATGAGTGTGTTAGAACAAGGACTCGGAGTTTCAAATCGATGATGACGATTGTTTGAGGTTCAAAGTCGTCTGTGTGTTCCAAAGAATTGAACTCATTTCGATAATTCTGAATGAAGCCCATTGTAGCGAATGGCAATCCACCCGAGAGTACGAAGATGTACAACGATTTGAAGCGTCGGTTTTGGTGGCATGGTATGAAGCGAGACATCTCCGACTTTGTTTGAGATGTTTAATATGTCAACAAGTGAAAGCGGAACATCAAGTGCCTTGAGATTACTTGATCAATCACGATACCCGAGTGGAAATGGGATCGAGTCACAATGGACTTTGTATCCGGACCGCCATTGTCGTGAGTAAGAAGGATGCGGTTTGGGTCGTGGTAGATAGATTGACTAAGTCGGCTCACTTTGTCCCCGTCGTCACGGATTTTTCAATGGACAAATTAGCGGTTGTATGTTTCTCAGTTGTGAGATTGCACGGGTGCCTATTTCCATCGTGTCGGATAGAAATCCGAGATTTACCTCGCGATTTTGGAAAAAGTTGCAAGAAGATTTGGGTACCAAGTTGCATTTCAACCGCTTTTCACCCCAAACCGATGGTCAATCCGGCGGATAGTTCGGATACTTGAGGATATGTTGAGATGTTGCGTCCTCGAGTTTAGTGGTTCATGGGAGCGGTATTTGCCGTTGATTGAATTCGCTTACAACAACGACTTTCAATCAAGTATTAAGATGGCACCCTACGAGGCTTTGTGCGGTCGTAAATGCCGTACACCATTGTTTTGGACCGAGCTCGGTGAAGGTAAGATTTTCGGTGGATTTGATTAGAGATCTTTGAGCAGTGAAAGTAATCCGTGAAAGTCGAAGATAGCCTCCGATCGTCGAAGTCGCGCGGATCTAAAGCGTAAGGATATCGAGTATCGGTGGGTGATAAAGTGTTTCTCAAGGTATCGCCTTGGAAAAAGATACTCGATTCGGTAGTAAGGGCAAGTTGAGCCGAGGTTCATTGGGCCATATGAGATATCCGGCGAGTCGGTCCGTGGCATATCGTTTGATTTTGCCCCGAACTCGAAAAGGTTCACGATGTCTTTCATGTTTCGATGCTTGACGCTATAGATCCGATCCATCGCACGTGATTAGTCCATCAGAAGTTGAAATTCAAGCCAATATGAGTTATGAGGAAGAACAGATTCGTATCCTATCACGGGAAGTGAAAGAGTTGTGAAACAAGCGGGTTCCGCTAGTGAAGGTGTTATGGCTCAAGCACGGGATAGAAGAAGCTACTTGGGAAAACGAGAACTCTATGAAAGAGCGATACCCAACCCTATTTACGGTAAGATTTTGGGGACGAAAATTTCTTAAGTGGGGGAGAGTTATGACAGCCCAAAATTGACCCTAGTCGGAATGTGGTTTCGGGACCACAAAACCGAGGCATAAAAATAATTTAAAATTTATTTTGATACCTATAATATGTGTATGCTCATGTATGACATTTTTGATGATTGATTTAGTGTTATAAAGGTGAATTTCACTAGAAAGGACTTAGTAGTGAACTTTGAAAGTACGATAGGAAATGTGTGATGACTAATTAAAGCATGCATGCAAAACAATGGACTTGCATGTCAAATTCCCCTTTTATAGGTGGTGGCGGCCATGACCAAGAAATATGGGCTAAACATGTCATGAAACATGTTTTGTTGGGCATTAGGGAGAAATAATAAACAAATAAGCATGGGTAAGAAAAGAATGAAAAAAAAATGTGTGTGTGAGTGTGGTATCTCCCCATTGCCGTGAGTTGTAAAGGAAGAAAGAAAAAATTTGTTCATCCTTTCTTTGAGCCAAAACTAAGGGGAAGAAGAGATTTTTGCTTCATTTTATTTGTTTAGAAGAGATCTAGAAGGAGATTTGGCTAAACTTGCACCAAGATTAAGGTATGTATGAGGTTGTGTCATGAGATTCATGCATGTTTTAGTTGCCAACTTGATGTTCATGTTAGCCATGGTTCAAATCCTTGTTATGCCATGGAAGTGGTATTTGGTCAAAGTTGATATTGTGATAAAGCCATTGCATGCTAAGTGTGAAGCTTGATGATGATGCATGCAATGATGGATTATCTACTCTTGAAATTTCTTTGTAGCCATCTTGAGTAAGACTTTGAGTTTTCTTTTGTTTAACCATGATTGAAGTTGAAAGGGCATGATTGTGATGTATTCGGCCATGATGCATTCATGAGCATGGTTCATGCTTCTTGCATGTTAGTTAAAATTTGTGTTTTGGATGGCTATGGACACCTTGAAATTGACCATGCACATATATGTATATATATGTTTGCACATGATGTTTTGGTTATGAAGTAAGTGATGAATATGTTTGTTTAAAGAAGAAAATGTTGAAGAATGTTTGCGAAATTGCAAGTACATTCGGCCTAGAATACCTATGATGTGGAAATCTTGGAATTTATTGTTGATTTGGTGCAAGTATGACTAAGTATAATCGGCCATATGAGTGCTTGATGATGTATTATAAGTATGGAGCCACAATATGTAAAGCATTAACTAGTAAAATGCATGCTGTTTTGTGTGGTGTTAAGTGTATAATTGGCCTCAAATTGGACATGTATGTTCGGCCTTAAGTAGCCGATTGATGGCCTTAGCTTTTCCTTGATGCTTGAATGGATTGTATTGAATTGCTTGATGTAGTATAAAATGTGCATGACCATTGTGTACTCAAGCTAAAGGGTAGCCATATGACCATTTAAACTCCTTGTCATATTCGCCATAAGCTAGCATAATGAGGTATTAATAAATTAAATTTGTTTGAATTAGCTCAAGAGCTTAGAGGCCACAATTGGACAAGGGAAGGAAAAAGTGATCGAATAGCCGTAAAAGCCGTTCGACAACATCCGAGGTAAGTCCTCAAGAAGTGACCCTACTTGAATTATGTGAAATGAAATATGGATGTGTATTGATTATTGATTTATGTGTGTATGAGTATTTGAATGATACCCGGCTAAGTCCGAAGGCGATTATGCTAGTGATTATATTTGTGTTTGAGCCTTAGTAACGAAAATGAAATATGAATGTCTAATGATTATTGATGTATGTGTGCATGAGCAATTGAATGATATCCGGGCTAAGTCCGAAGACGTTATTGCTGGAAATTATATCCGGTTAAGACCGAAGGCAATTGTGCTAGCGGCTACATCCGGCTAAGACCGAAGGCATTCGTGCGAGTCGTTCTATCCGGGCTAAGACCGAAGGCATTCGTGCGTGGTTATATCCGGTTGTATTCGAAGAAGCTTGGGCTGGAGGTGAGTGTTGGTTGCTGTAATGAATTCAATTGGTACGCTCGAAAAGCCCAAAGAATAAGGTATGTTTATCGTGCATTGGAAAGTCGACATGTTTGAGCAACATTCGCTCGATCGACTAACAATTTCAGCTATTGAATTGGTTGATA
The DNA here is from genome assembly GCF_025698485.1 of Gossypium arboreum. Taxonomy (NCBI): domain Eukaryota; kingdom Viridiplantae; phylum Streptophyta; class Magnoliopsida; order Malvales; family Malvaceae; genus Gossypium; species Gossypium arboreum. Next base: position 104,274,999 of record NC_069080.1, read on the forward strand.
CCTTGTGAAAGTATATAATGATGAAGTGTGAAGTAAGAATGATTATGTGAATGTGTATTAATGAAATGATGCATTTGGCCATGTGAATGTATTGCTTTAATTAAAGCTGATTTTATTCCTTGAGACTTACTAAGCATAAAAATGCTTACCCGTTGCTTTGGCTCTCTTTTTATAGATTGTGCTCGATAGGAATCGGATTCGGGATCATTAAAGTCGAAGTCATCCACACTATCAAAGCCTCCATTTTGGTATAAATTTTGGTTGAACTTTGAAATGGCATGTATAGGACTACCCCTTGCTGGTTTAAATATGTTGTGATGTATATGTATGCGGCCATGCGAAAATGGCTCGTAAAAGTGAAGTCTGAACTTAGACTATTTGCGGTTTGTATATATATATATATATATGGTGTCATGATGTGATTATGGATTGGAAATGGGAATGTTGGTCACATGATCAGCCATTGGTATGGTTAAAATGATCATATGTGAACCTATGTATGGCAAGACTAGTTGGTTCATGGAGACTACAAACTAGGTAAGACCTACCTTAAAAACAGATGCTGCCAGCTGCAGTGACGTGAATGTGAAAAATCACCAAAATTTGTAGGAATGGTATTAAATAGTGAATAAGCTATGTTAATGAACCTTGATGAGTCTATTTTCATATGGAAGAAACGAAACGGTCATAGGAGTTACATGTTAAGAGATATTAAAGCTATTGTGAGATAGGGCCAGAATGGTTTCTGGGTCCCCTGTCGCAACTTTAAAAATTTACTATAAATTATCCAGAAAGAATTAGGAGTCGTTCCTTATATGAACAGATTCCATATTGAGTCTAGCTTCATTAGAAACAAACGGCACCAGTATTAAAGCCCTGTACAGAGAGATATTCAAGTTGTAACGCGCGAAGGTCAGAGCAGTCGATCCCTGTAACATGGGTGACTTTAACTAATAAACTGTACCAATTGGCCCGACCAAAAATTCTAGAAATAAGTCCATGGATGGATATATGAGTCTAAATTCAGGGAAAATTTACGAAACCAGTTTCCGAGTTTTGAAACTCGAGATATGATTTTTAAGGCGACGGTGACGCAGTTTTCCAGCCTGACTGGAAATGTCAAATTGGTGGGCAAAATATGTGGACTTGGCCTGTTAACCCCTCGTGTCTGACACCGGCGATGGTCTCGGATTCGGGGTGTTACAAAAATCCACACACTCACTTGCGAGAATTCCACATGGTCTGCTCAAGCATGAAACCCAAGGGAGTACCCGAAGATGAAATCAAACTTCGAGCCTTTCCTTTTTCTTTAGTTGATTCAGCAAAATAATGGTTATTTTACTTACCCTCCAGTTCTATCACAACGTGGGATGACTTATCTCGTGTATTTCTTGACAGATTCTTCCTAGCGTCACGAGCAGCTGAGCTTAGGAGGGACATAGTGGGAATTAGCCAAATGGAAAGTGAATCGCTCTACGACTATTGGTAGCTATACAAAAAACTATCTACAAGTTGTCCTCAACATGGGTTGACCGAACAATCACTTCTTCAATATTTCTACGAGGGTTTGCTCCCTATGGAAATGAAGATGATTGAAGCTGCTAGTGGAGGGGCGCTTGTCAATATGACCCCTTAAAGGGCAAGAGAACTAATATCCACCATGGCGGCAAATTCTCAACAGTATCGGCCGAATTCGGAACTGACAAGACGGGTTAATGGGGTAAACGTTTCATCTTTAGAAGATAAATTGGATAAGCTTACGAATGTTGTTCAATCTTTGCTTACAGAAAAGAAGAGTCTGACCCAACTATGTGGAATTTGTACTACGTCTGAACACCCAAAGGATTTGTGCCCAATCCTTAACAACAATTCAATGGCACATGTTGATGCTGTTGGAGGTTTTCCGGGACCTCCGTAAAGACACTATGATCCTTTCTTCAACACCTACAATCCTGAGTGGAAGGATCATCCCAACCTGAATTACAGAGCTAATCCCACATATAATCCATCATACCAACCGAGACCTCTGCAACCACCACAACAACAACACAAGCCGAGCATATCTCTAGAAGCTGTTGTGGAAAGACTTGCCACCAATGCTGCAAAATATCAACAGAGGACAGACGCATCAATACAAGAGTTAACTAATTAGGTTAGTAAACTCTCGATGGTAGTTAATCGCTTGGAGTCTCAAGGAAAATTACCTTCCCAAATAAAACCGAACCCTCAACAGAATGCCAGTGCAATAACTCTTCGTAGCTGAAAGGTTCTGGAAATAGTTCCAATCAAAAGTCATAGGCAAGACAAGGAATAGGGAAAGTAGATTTCTGATCTAACAGCCAGGCTAGAATCAGAAATTCAGAGACCAGTTGTGATGCCACCTCCTTTTCCAGGGAGGCTTGCAAGGGATAAGAAAGAGAAGGGGGAAAAAGAAATCTTCGAAACATTCAGGAAGGTGGAAGTAAATATCCCTTTACTCGACGCTATCAAACAAATCTCTCGTTATGCAAAATTCCTCAAGGAGTTGTGTACTAGCAAGAGGAGGTTAATAGGTAATGAAAGAGTAAATGTAGGAGAAAATGTCTCCACAGTACTGCAAAAGAAAGTTCCGCCCAAATACAAGGACCAAAGTATGTTTGCTATTTCCTGTGAGATAGGTAATGTAGGCATTAAGAAAGCCATGTGTGATTTAGGGGGTTCCATTAATGTTATGCCTTATTCTATTTATAAGCTGATTAACGCGGGTCCTTTAAAAGAGATAGGAGTAATAATCTAGTTGGCGGACAGGTCAGTCGTTTATCCCGAAGGGCAGCTTGAAGACGTCCTTGTTAAAGTTAACGAATTAGTTTTCCCTGCAGATTTCTACATTATTAATATGGAAGATGATAATTCAACTAATTCGTCTGACATTTTGCTTGGAAGACTGTTCCTAAGTACCGTAAGAGCAAAAATAGATGTTCGAAGCGGGACACTGACCATGGAGTTTGATGGCGAAATCGTGAAATTCAATGTCTACGAGGCCATGGGTCATCCTAACACACTATTAAATATTGCTAGCATCGATATTTTAGATTGTTTAACTCAATCTTATTCCGAATATCATGACTTTGATGAGTTGGAAACTGTTCTTTACAGAAACATTGACGTGGGTGTTTTACATCATCTCGAGAAATTAGCAGTCATTGAAGATCCGTTGCAAGAAATTGTCAATCACTTGGAAACGCAACCTTCGTTGACAAACTAAGGGGTTAATTTGAACTATTACCTTTCCAAACTAAAATGTTGCCTTTGGTTTTGCAACCACCGACGTTAGAGCTTAAAGCATTACCAGACCACCTTAAGTACGTCTTTTTGGGAGAGAAAGACACCTTACCGGTGATAGTGTCAAACAAGTTAACCAAAGACGAGGAGGAAAATCTAGTTCGAGTTCTGAGAGATTATAAGGAAGCTATTGGTGGGACGATAGCTGACATAAAAGGGCTAAGTCCATCCACTTGTATGCACAAAATTTCCATCGAAGACAACACGAAACCAAAGAGAGATGCTCAAAGGCGCATTAATCCACCCATGATGGAGGTAGTAAAGAAGGAGGTCCAGAAACTGTTAGATGCTGGAATGATATACCCAATTTCTGACAGTGATTAGGTTAGCCCGGTTCATGTCATGCCCAAGAAAACTGGCGTGACAGTGGTGACAGACCCGCTAGGTGAGCTGGTCCCTACACAAGTCCAGAATGGATGGAGGGTTTGCATCGATTACAGAAAGTTGAATGCAGCTACCCGAAAAGACCATTTTCCACTCCCCTTCATCGATCAAATGCTCGAGCGATTAGCCGATAAGTCCCATTATTGTTGTCTCGATGGATACTCAGGATTTTTCCAGATTCTAGTGGCTCTGGAGGATCAAGACAAAATGACTTTCACGTGTCCCTTTGGAACATTTACATATAGACGGATGCCGTTTGGACTCTGCAATGCTCCAGCCACTTTCCAAAGATGCATGGTGAGCATATTCTCCGGTTACGTCGAGAAAATCATCAAAGTCTTTATAGATGACTTCACGGTATACGGTAACTCTTTAACGAATGTCCCAATAATCTTGCTAAGATATTACAAAGATGCCTAGAATTTATCTTGTTTTAAATTATGAGAAATTCCATTTCATGGTTGACAAAGGATTAATTTTGGGTCATATAGTTTCCTCGAAAAGAATCGAGGTCGATAAGGCAAAAACGGATATTATTAACTCGTTACCTTACCCCTCATCAGTGAGAAAAGTTCGTTTGTTTCTTGGCCATGCAGGATTTTACAGATGATTGATGAAAGATTTCTCGAAAATTGCATGACCACTTTGCAGTCTGTTACAAAAGGATAAAGAATTTGAATTTGACCAGACTTGTAAAGACGCATTTGATGTGCTGAAGCAGAAATTGCTCTCCACTCCCATAGTGAAGCCACCAAATTGGAACTTCTCGTTTGAAATCATGTGTGATGCGAGTGACCAAAGTGTAGGAGCTGTTCTTGGCCAAAGAATAGGGTACGAGCCTCATGTTATCTACTATGTTTTGAAGACTTTGGATGCTGCCCAAAGCAATTACACAACCATCGAGAAAGAATTATTAGCTGTTGTGTTTGCTTTAGATAAATTTAGATCTTACCTATTGGGAACTAAGGTAATTATCTTTTCTGATCATGCAGCTTTGAGATATTTAATAGGGAAGAAGGAGGCAAAACCCCGACTGATTAGGTGGATTCTACTTCTACAAGAGTTCGATTTTGAAATCCAGGATAAAAAAGGATGCGAAAACCTAGTAGCTGACTATTTGAGTCGATTACCGATTCTAGTAGATGACACACCATTGAAGGAAAACTTCCCAGATGAAAACCTATTTTCAGCAAATGCAGTTCATCCCTGGTATGCAAACATAGTAAATTACCTCGTCACAGGTACTGTTCCTTCAGATTTACCAAGGTCTAAAAAAGATAAGATAAAAAAGGATGCATAATATTACATTTGGGACGATCCTTACCTTTGGAAGCATTGCTCGGATTAGGTAATACGACGGTGTGTAGTAGAAACAAAGGTACAATCTATCTTAACTTTTTGTCATTCTTATGCATGCAGAGGGCACTTTGGACATAAACGCACCGCACACAAAATTCTCGAATGTGGATTATTTTGGCCAAACATATTTCAAGATGCCTTTTTATTCTGCAAAATTTGTAAAAAATGCCAAAGAGTTGGCAACCTTAGTCGTCGAAATGAGATGCCTCTTACTTCTATTCATATTTGTGAAATTTTTGATGTGTGGGGCATCGACTTTATGGGCCTTTCATTTCTTCTTTCGGTAATTTTTATATACTCTTAGCTATTGATTATGTCTCTAAGTGGATAGAGGCGAAGGCCACTCGCAATGATAATGCTAAGACTGTAGTTGACTTTCTTAAAAGTTCTATTTTTTCCAGGTATGGCACTCCACGAGCATTAATCAGTGACAAAGGAACTCATTTTTACAATAAGCTCATAAGTGCACTTATGGAGAAATATAGAGTGACTCAACGAATTGCCACAGCTTACCATCCACAAACAAACGGGCAAGCTGAAGTCTCAAATCAAGAGAACAAGTCTATTCTGGAAAAGACGGTTAAACCTAATAGGAAGGATTGGAGTTTGAGACTGAATGAAGCACTTTGGGATTATAGGATAGCTTACAAGGAACCAATAGGCATGTCACCTTATCGACTCGTTTTCGATAAACCGTGCCATCTTCTGGTCGAGTTAGAGCACAAGGCTTTTTGGGCAGTTAAGCAGTGTAATATGGAAATGGAGTCTGTGGGAAAATCTCAGAAATTAGACATCCAGGAACTCGAGGAAATCAAGAATGATGCGTATGAAAATGCTTGAGTTTATAAAGAAAAGACAAAGGCATTTCATGACAAGTTCATCACTAGGAAGCAGTTCTCAATAGGACAAAAAGTTCTCCTATACGACTCCACCTTAAAAATCTTTGCTGGTAAGCTTCGATCCAAATGGATAGGACCGTTTATTATTACTAATTTATTTTTGAATGGTGCCGTCGAAATTCAAAGTGAAGAAACATTAAAGTGCTTTCAAGTGAATGGTCAATGACTGAAACCCTTTTTCGAGAATTTTCAAACACACACAGTTGAGGAGATTGTTCTCGATGAGCCCAAAGTTTGAATAACAAGTCGTCGATCTAACTATATTAAACAAAAGTGCTTTTTGGAGGCAACCCAAATTTCGTTTCATTTATTTAATTTTAAGTTTTAGTAAATTTAGGGTGTAAATAAATAATTTTTTATTTTTGTTCATTTTTTATGTTTTCAGGAACGTAAGGAAGGATACGAATTTTCTTGGATAATGATATGGGGTGGGCACAACTTGCTAATTTAGTGACAGAGAAAAAATCCCCAAATTTCTTAACCTTCATGAAATCCGAAAACTAAATCCAAACCCCAAATCCAATAAATACCCAACACACCATTCACCTAAATATAAGACTACCCATCCATCAACCCAAGTCCAACAGCCATCCATAAAGTACCTAACCAGCCCAATTAACTTATCATACCCAATACCCACATAAACCCAAACCCATAATCAACCCAATCCACTTACCCAATACCAAATACCTAACCAAATTAACCCATACCCAAATACCAACCCCACTACATAATATTTCAACACCCAAACCTAACACATAAAACAAGCCCAAGAAAGGAAAAGGAATGGGCCAATCGGCCTAGGTGACCCAAAAGAAAAAAAAAAGAGAGAAAAAAAAGAAATTAGAATACCCAAAATCCCCAAAACCCATTCTTCCTTCATCTTTATAGTTTTCAAACTCCAAAAAGAAACCCTAACCCAAGCAAGCCACGTCGCCGCCGCCGTCGCATCCCTTATCGCTGACCACAGCCGTCGCACCCCTTAGCCAACCCCATCCGACTCCTTCGCCGATCCAATCGCCCACCACCGTCGAAAGAACCAACATACCACCCCCATTTCCTTTTTATTTTTCGTAGCCTTCACCTAAACCCAACACCACCGTTTATCGGCCCCCTTCTCTACCGAAGCACCGTCAAACAAGTTCCCACGCCATCATCGTGCCACTGTCGGCCTCACACCGCGTTACCGTCGACCTCGCGCCCCGTGCCCCACCTCTATTTTCTTGTCCTTTTCTCTCTTCCCCACACTGAACGCCGTCGTTCTCCACTGCCGAGCTACTATCGTGCGCCACTACTCCTTTTACCCCAAGCCCCATTTTCCTTGATTTTCTTCTTTTTCTTTGAAACACCCAAAACCGCCATCCACCACCTTAACTAACGCCAACACCCAAGCCCCCACCATCACCATTCAAAAATTCGGCCAAAAATCACACCAAACACTGTCACCATCGCCGTACGTGCCGTCACTGCCGCTGTATGCCGCCACAACCTGTCATTGACGAAACCATCTAAAACGCCTATTTTTGACGCTACGACCGAGACCATGGTTCGAACTCAAAACCAAACCGCCAACAACTTCCCGATTTCACTCAATCAAAATCGGCACCGATTCTCCGCTCCTCCTGTCGTCGATATCGACGATGATGAACCTCCTCCACCGCCTCCTAGACGAATAGCCCCACCAACAAGAGCACGATGCCAACAACGTTCGACCCTAGTCGAACCAGAACTTTCGGACAACAGCTCCGATAGTCCCGAGAGGTCGACCCTTAACCCTCAATTTAATTTACCTTTACTGACATATCATACAGGTAACTCGAACGAGGCTCAAACATCTCGCGACCACGTCGAGGCTCCTTCGACCATGAATGAACATGTCAGTCAACACCGAACACAATCATCCACCACTCGAAGTCGTCGACAACAAACACGTGAACCAATGACACCACCGGGCAGCAGTATTGACACTGCTGCAAATTCAAGTCCACCACCCCCGCCCGACGCATATGTTCGACCAGCACGAAACAATCAGCGTAATAGACGAGGTCGTGGCAACACAATTCCCACCTAAGGACGATTGTGTGTTTTTTTAGATTTTTCAACCCCAGAGCATCGCACACGATACGACGACATTCGACAACGCCCACTCCTGGTCTGTAAGCAAAATGATTTCACCACTCTTGATATGTTAGATATTCATGATGTTGTAATTAATTATTTTGATGCTATTGGTTGGAGCTCCTTTGCAAATATTTCTTGTCATACATATTATGAGTTGATCTATGAGTTTTACACCACGTTTAGCTTCAGTATTAATGCATTACAGACTATTGAAACACAAGGCATTGTCTATTTTTGTCTGCTTGGAAAGGACTTTCGAATGTCGATATCTGATTTTAATATTGTCATGGGTTTCGTTGACCCAGACAATATTCAGTCCAATTCCTATCATACTGCTTTGGTAGACATTCTAAGCGACTTTAATACTCAAGATGCCTATCATGTGTTAACCAATTCTAATCAACTTTATAATCCGAAAACCACAAAAGACTTATTGGTGCATGAACCTGCTTTAAGATATATTCACTGATTTTTGGCATTTAGTTTTTCGGTACGAAACGATTCATCCGCTGTTTTAACGAGAACTGAATTATTTTTCTTGTGGTGTATGTATTCTGGTTATAAAGTTAATTTAGGATATTGGTTTGCAAAAAAATTTCATGCTATTTTGCGTCGTAATCGTCCTCTAATACTTGAGTCGTATATTACAAACTTAGCCTCTACACTTTTTCCTTCTGAAAACAATTTCTCGTCCTTGACATGTGCATATTATATGGACAGCCTAGATAAATATTGTTTGGATTCTATAGGTTTGCTTGCCGGCACCCCTACTGCGTGTTATTTTGTTCCTCCAGGTACACGAACTACTCGTGGAAATATGGTTTTTCACCAACACCCATATTTCGCTACTCGAGAACAAGAGGAACAGATTCCAACTATGAAGGCCCGTTTAAGCAGAATCGAAGCTCGACTTGGAACGATGGAAACCCAAGTCTCCACAATCCTCGACATCCTTCAAAACCGTTACCCCTAACACCAACCCCGCCATTAACATATATGGGGAGTACTCTTAACTTTTTCTTTTTATTTGGGTTGCTGACTTTTATTTCATATAATATATGTTGTCTCTCTTTTTCATGTGTTCAATCTTACGTTAAATTCATTCAATAGTTTATTTAAACATTAAGCCTTTAATCTCATACTTAGTTAATTTGGACAATTGGGCAAGGGTTGAATTAAAATGTTCAAGTATATAGTTTAGTCAACATTTGTGTCTTCAAATTGATATATGTAGCTAGATTTTTTTCATAAATTGATTGTCTGGAAAATTATATTTGCTTGTGCATTAATAAATAAGTGAATAAATTAATGTTCAAATTATGAGTGAAGTTTCAAAAATGTGACCGGATTGAGTAACCGGGTAAGGTGCTTGGGTTGTCATCTTATCTCGCGTAAAAAAGTTCAAGTGACAAGTCGATAACTTATAAACATTCCGCTAACTGAGCTTTCAAGGAAAAAAGAAGAAGAAGAAATAATATATAATAAATAAATAAATAAAATTTTAAAACTGTTTGAACTGAGTAACCGGGCTAGGGTTGTCATCCTAGTTCGTGTAAAAAGGTTTGACCACGTCAATAATTTTATTTTTCTAATGCGTAGTTAATTAAATAATACCTTGCAAGTTATTGGATTCAAACTCAATTTAATAAAATTATTTAGTTCGCATATTTCAATTTTATGACACTTGTTGATCAAACTTTATATCTTGAGCATTTATTTATTTTTGCCTAAGTTGTTTACATTGATTATGTATGCAAAAAAGAGGCTCGATTTTTAATAAATTGTACAAAAAAATTTAATGTTTGAAAGAACAAACATGCTTGAGGGCAAGCATGAGCCAAGTAGGGGGGAGTTGATAAACACACTAATTTACATATTTCTTGTGTTTAATTTGGTTTATTTTTGAATTAATCCCTGCTTAATTGGTGTTTTTTATGATTTAATCTTGTCAGGGATGCAATTGGTCAAAAACGAGCAAAAGGGAACCAAATTGAAAGACAAATCGTTGAGTTGGGGCCAAATCATAAAGATGGGAAGGGCAAGGATTTAACATCAATTTTGACTTTGTAAAAATCTAAAAATAGAAGATATTATTTTCTTTTATTTAGTTTTATTATTTATTTTTATTTTTATTTTATTAATTTAGAATAGGCTATTTTTAGTAATCCTATGTATATAAATAAGGGCTTTTGGTTTCCTAGAAAAATCATCATTTAATTTGTATTCCTTCTTCTACTTGGAATAGAATTACTCTCTCTCTTGTATTTTCTTTTTCAATTTGGAGTTGGAATATCATTTCTTTTCTCTTCAATTTGACGTTGCATTTTGTAGCTTTGTCTCCAATTTTTGTTTCTTTTCCACAATTGGGTCAATTGCTCTCCAAGTCCCCTTTCCTTTCCAAAATTCCATCATCCTTCACACCAAGCCAAAACATAATCCACAACCTTCAAGCATGATTAAATTCATGCCACACTAAACCCCTTTTAGCTTTAACCCGGTGTTAACCCCGTCAAAAACCCGTGAGTTATGAACTCGAGCTATTTAACTCCCAATTTTTTATATTTATTATTTCTCCGGATTAAGAGTATGACTTCGTCAACTCACAAAGTCAAGACAACACTAAGTCAAAAATGACGTCGTTTGAGTTAGTGTGGCTAGGGATACAGTTGGAATTCCGAAAGGATCGATTGTCTGATTGGTCTTCTGTGAACACATTGGCGTGCCAAGTGGGGATTGCTATTTGGTTCCGTCAAGAGAAGTAGTAAGCGGATTTAAATGTCCCGAACGTTTGAGGGCATTGGTTCGAGCTAGGCTCTTCTAGAACGCAAAGCTTCCGGAGTTCTAAATCACGAACGTTTCGTAGGTTGTTCGATCGGTAAGGGTTAGTTATAGGATGTTCCATAACTAATTTATATAAGGAAGAGTTGGTGTCCGAGGCGTCCTTGGTAGCTATAACTAGCTTAGTGGAAAAGAGGAGTTCACCTAATTTTGAGGATCGGGTCAAAGACAGAAGAAACCCGTGCTTAAGGCAGAGCTAAGTTTAATTGATTTTTCTTCAGATTACTTCGTTGTTTTTTTTTTATTTCATCTTTTACTTTTTACATTTTTTTTGTGTTTATTTCAGGTTTCATATTTTATTCCCCCCCCAAACATCGCGGGCACGACAACTGCCTAGACATAAATCTGGTCGAGAGATAAACAATTTTCAATAAACCTAGTCTCTGTGGGATCGACCCTACTCCCTATACTGCTTTAATTTGTAAATTAGGTGTAGTTTTATATTGGTGGAATCGACAGCCATCATCTCTCTCCAACTGCTAGAGGGCCCTCGTTCCTGCTTTGGCCACCTATGAACCTAGTCACTCTAAGGCATCGACCCTCACCCCGTCCCTGAGGTACTTACATCCATCTTGGCCCACACTCTAACAGGACGGCGAGAGAGCACCGATGTCATCAACACTTACGATGCCTACTTTTTATGGAGTATGGCGAATGGGCACGTCTTTGACCTTACTTATTTCATTGCCCTCGCCATTCACCATCAGACGGGGCGGCAAGGGAGTTATATCCATCGGCCCTTACGTGACTCACTTGGCACGGTATTTCGACCTCCTCAACTTGGCAGCGCAAGCATCTTCCCTCACCCTCATTGGTCAGATGTCCCCACAAGGCATCTCGAGTATGCTATATATGAGGATGATCGAGTGTCAATATGGAGTTGACCCACCCCAGTACTGCCTAGTCCAGTCTGCTGAGGAGGAGGACCCAGAGGATGTTACTGATGATATCCTTCCACATCATGAGGACCCACCGTCTCTGCCACCACCCACCCATTGTTCAGTTCATACGGCGGCTTCATACTCTGACATCTCTGAGCGCCTTACTCGATTTGAGCAGCAGCATTTTTAGTGCCTTGATCATATTGATGCTACTCTACATCAGATTTGTCATATTGATGCTACTCTACATCAGATTTGTCAGCACCTTCACATCTCATCGCCACCACCACCTTGCGAACCATCCGATGATGACGATGTTTAAAGACTTTTTATTTATTATTTTTATTTTCACTTTTATCTTTACTTATCTTCTTAAAGTACTTTTTATTTTATTTTCCTTTAATACTATTTCATTTTTAAGTTCTATAATTTTTATTAAACAATTTATAGTTTCGGCTATTTCATTACGAGTAATTATGCTTCTCTATATTTCCTAAAGAGTTCTTGATTTTATCACAGTTATAAAGAGCTCCAAAGCTCATCATCACTTAGGAACTTGAAACTCCACTGGAAAAGGTTCTCCAAGATTGCCATGTCCTTCCCGACCACCATGATAACCTCTTCGCTGGACACTGTGGTTGTGGAACCCAACCTCTACCACCACCGGAGTATCCTCCTCCAATCTTATCATTGCCTTGGCCGATTATTCTCTATACCTCCAATTCAAGGATTCCATTCAACATTCAGGAAGTTCACTTCTCTCCCTCTCTCTTCTGATATTATCTTTATATCACTATTATATATCTTTTTACATTGAGGACAATGTACATCTTAAGTGTGGGGGGATATTTATATCATTATCGAAAAATCCCTGAATTTTGTCCTGTTTTCATGTAATCTTCTCATATCATTATTAGAATGAATTTTTATTAATTTATGATTTTTATTGATATGTCTTGAATTAAAACATAGGTATTTATGCATTGATTGTTTAAACTTTAAAGGAATTAAGGAATCAAGCATGATAAGTTGATTTTTTGAGAATTAAAATTTTTTTTAGGTTGTTCCCCTAAGTTTAGGTATTATCTTGAGTTGAAATTCACAGATTTAACATCAAAAAGCCATAATTTTTGTGAGATCTTGAGCCTTTAGAGCATCTATTATTTCTTTCATGCTCACTTTTATTATTGCTATGAGTGTGTCAATATTGATTTGTTATTCTAGAACTTGCTTGATTATGCATGTCAAGACCACACTTTTGATTTGATATGTTGAGTTGATAAAGGCACCTAGGTTTAACCCACTCACTCCATAAAAGCCTACATCCATAATTAACCCTTAGTGAACCCCTTAGAGCCTAACAAGCCATTCATTGATTTACCCTCAATATTAACCCATAACCCATTATTTTTGAAATCTCCTAAATTAATTTAATCCCTATTTTTGTCGAGATTTGATTTGAATATGTTACTTGACTTGTTTCTAAAAAAAAATACATACATATTAGTAATATTTCTTTGTTTTTGAGCCTAAGTATTTAATTCTACATCCATGAAGAAAAGCTCAATTAGGAATGTAAAATGTCAATTGTAGTATTTTTCTAGTTAGGTAATTTTTCAATTCAATCTTGATTCTAACCTTCTTTTTAAGCTTGTGACCATACCCCCTAACCAAAGCCAAGTTACAACCCTCTAAAAGACCTTTTGATTGATGTATCATCTCAATATATAGTGGTGGAGATTTGATTTTCATGCAAGCCTATGGTAATAACTTTTCATATTGACTGTTGAGTGCTAAATTTCTTGTCCTTAAACACCTCGAGTGATTTGAGTGAATCTTTAGTGAGGATGTGAAACTCTGTGATGTTTTGAATAAAAGTGATTACTTAGATAAGGGGAGACACCTATGATGTCACGGGTGCAACACTTTCACCTTTCAGGCAATCTCTAATAAAATGATCTGTAGACTAACATTAGAAACAGCCTTTAGTTAATTTCCAACATTCACTTCTATGTTTCTTCTTGTAGTGCTCACAATCTAGAATCTTAATGTCCCAAGATAGACCTTTCACGCTGCCAGTAGAGACTGTCTTCTGTTTCCCTCGACTTCTATCACCTCTATCTGATCTAAAACTGGGTCTCCAACCACCGTGAGATTCTCTTGATCTTTTCGGTTAAGGATTTGAACTAGTAGTCCGGTACGTTTCCCCGTTGATCGAGTAATTTCGGGCTTTTTATCGAGACTTAAAACTTGCTCCACCATTTTTGCTCTTTCAACCAGATCTACAAATCCAGTAAACCGGTGAGATACCAACTGTACCTTTAATTCATCTCACAAACCCTGTAGAAACTATTTACAACTGTCAACTTCTATCGGTACAAATTTTGAGGCATATCTGCTAAGTCTGGAAAATTCCCGTTCATAATCCACCACTAACATCTCGCCTTGTTTCAGCATTAAAAACTCTTGCTTTTTATCTTCTATGTATAGTTCTCCAACATATTTCTTTTGAAATTCTTTCTAAAATAAATCCCAAGTTACTTGCTCTGTCGGTAAATGTCGGATCACTAATTCCCACCATAAGTAAGCTTCCCCTTTCAATAATGAGACAGCACACAGCAAACTCTCCCGAGGGGTACATTCTAACAACTGTAAAACTCTCTTTGTTGACTCCATCCAATTTTCAGCTGTGGATGGATCAACTCCTTTCAAACCCAAAAATTCTGTGGCACCTTATTTACATAATTCTTTGATTGGGGCCTATCTAGTAGAAGGAGTAGATGTTGTAGCAGGTGCAGTCCCCACTACTCGTTGCAAGACATCAGCTATAACTCACAGTAAATAGGATTCATCTCTGTCTCTAACATTTTCCCATTCTATATTAGGAGTTTGATTACCTAATGGATTTACACTCGGTGTAGCTGGTTCTGTTTCATCTAATTCTCTATCTCCAGTGTACATTTCTTGATCTACATTGTCCATATGTTCATCCGACGTTTTAGCTATAAAACAAAACAAATAATTATATTAGCATCTAAATCCCGACTCAATTTTGACTCCATAGTGGCATGTACCTCTAGACTCATTTATGAGCTCGATTTTGTCTGATAATCAGCTAAACCTGAATAGCTCTAATACCAATAATTGTAACACCCCCTAACCCAAAACCGTTACTGGAATAAGGTTACGGAGCATTACCAGACCTTTTAGACATATTGCAAACCTTACACAAATAAATAACATACATATTGTAAAACATTCATAATGTCCCTTTTATAGACCCTCGAGACCCAAAATACTTGTTAGAAGTGAATCGAGACTAATTCGAGTGCTCGAGAAAGTTTTCATGAATTTCTAATTTATTTTTAACAAATACAGGGCTCACATAGTATAGATCGAATCGTGTGGGCTCAATATAACCCCTTTATAATCATCTAACCAACCCTGCAAACTTAAAATATACCCAATTCAAACCAATATCATAACCATTACAATTTTATATACAATTACATTTAAAACATATCAAGACATCAATGTGATAATCTATTCACTAAACATTCACAAGCAACATTAAGATTAGTTTAGAAATTTCATTCTATTTCCATTTCAAAGTTTAATATCATATGTGTCATTTTATCTTCTTATTCTTTCATATGTCTATTCAAATAACATATGTCATCTATTACAACCAAAATCCACCATGACACATATACATAACCTAGATACATGCCACTATACATCACCAACTTTCTGAGTCGGGATCGGCCCTGAATGCTGGACCGGATCATTTAACTTCTACTAACCTGCACAAGGAAAACAACGTACGCTGAGTATATTATACTCAGTGGTATTACTATAATTCAAATTTGTAAATCATGCAAATAAGTATACTTATTCAATTTATACTTTTATCCTTTTAATAACGATACATATTAAATCAAATTATTTAATAATAATAATAACTTTTCAAACTTGTATCCAATTGAATTCATACAATATTTCACTATCTCAAAATTCATTTCATTCCCACATCTCATATCAATATTTCTTTCATTTCATATATAAAATCATTCAATAAAATTTATATTATCAAAATTTATTCATTTTCCCCTATTAATGTGATTCTGACTTTGACGGATACACGGATCCAACCAAACACACCAATATGGCACCCAGTGCCTCATTGGATAGTTTGAAGCAATAAGTTGACACCCAGTGTCTCTCGGTCATGCCGAAGTAAGTTGGTACCCAATACCTCATCGAATCTATCCGAATTAATATAATGACACCCAGTGTCTCATCGACTCGAAGTCGAAATAACCATGAATACTTCCAATCTTATGGCATGCCAACTATATCTGACTTAGCCCGAATAGTTAATAGGGTATTAAAATCACTTTTCAACATCAAATCAATACATATTTCAAATAATCATATATAATCATACTTTGATTCAATTCAAATCATTTTCCAACTTCCAATCAATTTACAATTCAATTACACATATATATTCACTATTCAATCCAATTCATATTCAACTCAAATATCAATACTTACCTTAAATTTCACTTATCATACACATTAATTAAAATTTAGCATTTAATAATAAATAATTCAAATTATAGTAATACAAACCAAAATTTCTCCCGAGTTACTCTCTGACAATCTTTTCCTTTCCCTTCTGAGCCGATGTCTCCGGTTTGATGTTAGCTACGAAAATTAAAATTAAAATAATTTACAATTATTAATACAATAATTATTCACATCAAATACTTAATTTTCTATTTAACTTCTACCTTAATTCCAATTTAATCTTTAACCAAAATCATCTATTTTTCCATCCCAATTCATACCTTATTTATATTCACTTTTCAACCAAACTTAAACTTAACTCTCTAATTTTCATCATAAATACCTAATTTTGAATTTCTTGCAATTTAGTCCCTATTACAAAAAATTTATAGCCTATTCTACAATTTAATCCTTCCCCACTTCTAACTTGAAATTCTATTAATTCAATCCCTAATTCACACTTTTACTCAACAAAATTAGTATCTAAAAATCTAATAAATTCCAAAATTTCAACATATATCTAGTAGTATTTTACACTAGGATCATAAAAACTCAAAAATTACAAAAAAATGACTTAAATTGACTTACCAATTTGAATTTGAACCTTTGAAAATCCTAAATCCTTTTCTTTTTCTTTCTCTTTATTTCGTCCCTCACCTACTCTGTTTCTTTTGTTTTATATATAATATAATATAATTAAATATAATATAATATAATATAATATAATATAATAATATAATAATATATTATAATAAAAATCTTAACTAAAATCTTTGGTATTTCAATGTTAAACTGCCTCAATTAACTAAAATGACTTAATTGTCTATTTAATCCTTTTTACTTGCTTTAATCTATAATTAAACTTTTAGTTTTATTACAATTTAATCATTTTCTTAAGTACTCCTAATTAAATCAAATTCACCTAACTAGAACCTAATTAAACACACAACTAGCTTCGTAAATATTTTTAATAAATATTTACGAATTCATTTTAATAAGACGGAGGCCCGAAAACACATTTTTCTGATGCCCGTAAATTTTAGGTCATTACAAAAACTCCACCTGACGTGGGTGTCGCAACACTGATGTTTGCCGAGGAACCAACTTGGAGCAATCCGCCGAGGATGTCGCAGCACCAAGGCCATAGTCATGACTCTCAACTTTTAAGGTTGTAATACCATTGCTAATGGTTGAAGCAAAGGAGCAGGGTCATTGTTGAAGGTGTCGTGACACAACAGTTGCGTCGTGATACAGAAGCCTGGGTGTCGCAACATTGAAGTCTGACGGGTGAAAAAACTATAAGGGCAATTTTGTGTTTAAACAAGCTTAAGTCACTTTCATTTAAGGGCATAATTGTAAATGTTAGGTTAAATGTTAATAGACTATAAATACTACTTTATAAGTTTTTAGAAGTAGATTTTTTATGGCTAAACATTTTCTTACCTTCCATATATTTCGATTAGGTTTCTTTTCTTTTCTTTCTCTTGTCTTTTCTTATCTTTTCATTTTTAGATTAGGTTTTTCCTTTTTCTTTTTAGAATAAATTTTATTTTTGTTGTTTTGTTTATGTTTTCTTGTTAGAAACTTTTGTAAATCAAGATGGATCAAGCTTTTGTGTGTCATTGGTTCCACAAATAAATGAGCATTTCTTACCCTTACATTTATATTGTGCATATCAATGTTCAATGAAATTTCTATTTGGGTGTTAAGCTTTACTGTATGTTGATATTGCTTGTTGGTTAATTGATGAATTGATTGTTAGATCAAGTTAATGTGTATGGTTAATTGTTTGGTTGTTCTTTCATATTGAAATGCTTAATACAATAGAATTGACGCCTCTAGTGGATAATCTAGATAAACAAGACCGAAGGGAGAGTTTACCATTAGATAGTTCAATATAATTGTGCTGAATAGTGAGACCAAAAGGAGATCTATATGCCTAAGTAAGACGGAGAGGAGAGCTTAGGTGGTATCTTTTAGTCTAAGATGAGACCAAGAGGAGATTCCTAGCTAAGAGTGATAAACAATATAATCGATATAACTTTATTAGCTTAATTAGTGATTAACAAATCAATTAACCATCGTTTTAATTATTTACATTGTCTAAAACAATAGGAAGAAAATTTAGCTTAGTTTGTTTAATTGATATTTTAAATTTAGTTTAAAAACAATTTATATGTGAATCTGCACTAATAATTTTAGAATCCATAGATTAGTAAATGCTTAACTCGTAATTAATTTGATAAACACATTTACCAATTTGATAATTCCTTGCGTTCGATCTTAGAATACTCCGAAGTATTCTATTCTAACATTATAAATATTACAACTGACTTGTCACACTTGCATATAGTTGTTTAATTCTGATAAATTTGTATTGATTTTCTACCTCGGTGTACACACGCTTATGTAGCTTGATGAAATTTGGTTGTATGGGAAATATATGCAAATCCTCCTTATCTTGGTTACACAATACGGTAACCAGAACGTACTACTGATAGCCTTTGTCATTGTGGAGAGTGAGAACATGGAATCGTGGCAATTTTTGTTGATGAACTTGCGGAGGCATATTGTTAGGCAAGTCAATATTTACATTATTTTTAATCAATCAAAATGGCTAATTGTAGAGATTAGGATGTACTACGTCAGCCACATTATGGTTAACTTTCACAGGGACTTTAAGAATGCATATTGGCATAAATAATTTGTGAACGTGGGTAACTCAACATTCGTATTTTTTATCTTTTGAATACATTTAGAAACTCAAAAAAATGATAACATCATAAATGGTATATCATAATTTTATCAAATTTTCAAGATAAATTTTTACAAATAGAAGAAATTAATAAAATAAATGTTATATTTACTTGTAGGTCTCGTCAAAGCCTTCGCTTGAAACCTATTAATATTGTATTGAAACTAGGAAGAAAATAATTGAAAGTAACTAAAATTAGTTATTATAAATGTTTGATAAGATATGGGGACTATTTATGATATTTGCCCATTGTTCATTTGAGCCCAAAAATGGGAGCAGATTTCAACTATTTTCCTAATTAATTTTCAATCGCATATATTTTGCTAAATAATTTTTTTACTTCATATATATGACAAAAAACATGGGTTTTAGGTTAGAAAATTTTAAATATAATCTTTTAATAATAAAAAATATTTTCTAATTTTAACTAAAATAAATTGTTTGTACGACTAAAAGTATTTAAATTGTAAGGATTAAATTCAAATTTTGGCATGTAGCATTATTTTATTCATCAGATTGATAAAAATAAACGGTATTAATGAGGTATTTAAAAAGGTATTAAGTTGACTTATAGTTTCCAACTTTAAATACTAGTTAGCTCTAAAAAATTTAGATACCAAAAAGTACAAGTTGCCAAATTCAAGTACCTCTATATATATTAATCTTTTTTATTTTATAAAAAAATAATTTTATTTAAAACAAAATTATGATTTTCTTGATATCCAAATATCCAATCTTTTCATGCCAAATTTGAAAATATTAAATTAGTTTCCAATAAATAATATTCTAACCAAATTTAATTTCTCAACAAAATTGTAGTTAAAAATGTTTAAAATTTTATGAAGGAATTCGATCCAATTCTTATTCCAACCTCTAAATTTAAATTCGATTTCAAAACTAAACTAATATTAATTTAGTATTCCAATTAAAATTAAAATGATTCTGTTCAATGAGTTCAAAGCCCAATTGAATTAAAACTAAGATGCTTCTACTTAGGAAACTCTTCAATGAGTTCGAGCTTATTGAAAATGATTTAGAAATATTTTTGCAAATGATTGAAAATTAATATTCATAGTATCCATACTTAAACTTTACAAATGATTGGAGAATATTTAGAAACAGTCTTGGGAGTACTTAAAATATTTTAAATTGTTTTAAACATTTTACAAACTTGAAAATATTTTTATAGATTATCAAATTAATTTTGTTTTCAAATTTCATTAAGGAAATTTATATCAAAATTAAAGCTAACACCCTTCAAATTCACAAATATCAGTGTGAACTAATTCACAAAATTAATAATTTCTTACCGCACTTCTAAAAGGTTTTCTTCTGATTTTTATCACCCTACATGATTCAAACTTTTCAATTTCATTAAGTAGTTTCAGAATTAAATCTAAACTACTCATTTTTTTTTTATGTATCTATTATTAATATCACATTATCTACCATACCACACTTTTACACAATAAATAATATTTCCAAAAAACAACTAAAATTTCATTTATTTCAACATTTATTTTAAATAGCATAATCTCTTTTCGTAAAAATAAATTGATATGATTCAAAAACTTTTTGAACCCAACTTTATTTAAAAAAAAAAACAGATTTTTCTGATTTTAATAACATGTCAAGCATCCTTAAAAATCATCTTTTTACCATAAGTGAAATTAAGGTTAATGTCACCTTAACTCATCACAGTAGAGGTGTGAGATTGATCAAGATTTTATTCTATCTTAAATAGAGAATATTTTTAAATCAAGTTTTGTCGTAGTAGACATGTTTAGAGTCTCTTTATTCACTATCTTTCAGAGGAATTAGGAGGTGTTGATATAAGCTATTTTAGCCATAAGTGACTATTCCGTCAAATTAACCTAATTAAAAGAAATTACATACTCTTACTATATGTCTAGATTTTGCGCATACTTAACACCTATCATATCTTTTATTATTTGTTGCTTCTATAGAAGGAAGTCTTTAATTTTCTTTCTAATTAAGTAGATCCTTAAGTTATTTCTCGTAAAACTTATTTTTATTTATTTTTTCTACATCATTTCTGTATTATTATAAAATATATGCATGTTGTTACTAAAAGAGATAAGATTTACATTTGCATTACGTATACCATTGAAATCAAGTAGAATGTATTGACTTTTTTTGTCCTCTTCTTCTACTCAAAGACGCGAGATTAAAGAATTAATAGTTATGGTTATTTGTAGATAAAGACACAAAATAAAAATTTGTAGATGCCCAAGAGTGGATAACTTTTTTTATTTATGTAGCGTAAGACCTTCTTTCTAATTAAAAGTCAAGCACTTTGTAAACAATGACAAACATTCCATTTGCTCATCAACGGGTATAGCTTCACGATATGAAGTTCATGAGTTTGTTCTATCATTAACTTATTTTCTACCATTTTTTGTTGCAATGCCTTCCAATTTTTATTTGCTAAAGAGTATGTTTGATCATCATAAGCACATAAATCATCAAAAAGATAATTAAGTAATTAATTTTATAGTGATTCTTATCCCATTTCTTTATATTTTTTTCATCCTCTGATTTTTCTCCATTAGTCATAATTTTATTTTATTTTTTTAAAACTCTTTTCTACCAAAATGTATTTTGCTTCCATCTCTTATAATTTGCACTATGAAGGGAAAAAAAAAATCAAATTATTAGCTTAAGTAATTTTGGGCAAGCTTTCAAGAACATTCTACATAAGGAATATCATCTCAAATTATTGGAGAATGTCAAACAATAATTCTTCTAGATAGGAGTAGACCTGCTCATGGGTCGGGCCACACAGTCCATCCGAAGACTCGCTCAAAAAATGAGAGGGTTTGGGTAAAAATATAGACCCGAAAAATAGGCCTAGGTAAAAAATAAGGCCCATTTAGAGAATATGTCGAGCCTCAAGTAAGGTTTTTTTGGCCCAGGCCTGACCCGAATATGAAAAAAAACTGCTTTTTTTTTTGTTATTCTCCTCTCTTTTGTTTTTCACTATTTTGCTACCATTTCACTAGTATGTTACTACTATTTTGTTATTATTGTATAAGTCTTGTTTTATTGTTAATTTTGTTACTATTTTAAAGGCATTTCTGGTTAAGTTACATTAATCTAAGTGTTATTTAAGCATACATATTTTTTTAAAAATTATTTTTAATTTGTTGGAAAATATTTATTTTAATATTTTAGTATTTTTGATGTATTATATTTTTAAAAAATTATATAAAAATAATATAAAAATTAATAGGGTCAGTCTAGATCCAGATTTTAACATTTTTATTCAGAGCAGACTTGAGCAAAATTTTAAGCCCATTTTTTAGTTGAGCCCAGCAAATGAGCCTAAAACTTTAATTAGGCCTAAATCTGACCCGACCCATAAATATCTCTAAATAGAAGTATAGGATAAATTTGTTACTATGAAGAACCTAATAATTAAATTAAGGTGAGAAAGATTGAAGTATGAATCAAGTAGGTCTCTTGAGACAATATATACCTACTCAATAACAAATAGGTTTTATTACATAATCTCTTAGAATACATCACTCAGTACAATCTTGCTAGCCTGCCCTAGTTAAAAAAGTAGAAACTCCACCAGAAACACTTTTTTCATCCAATTAATTACCATTCTCGAAAAAGACTTACACAGAAACTTTGAAATTGGCCAAAGAAAAATTAAGAATGATTTTTTTTTTTTTTTTGGTTCTTATTAATGGGATAGATAGTGAATATATTTTCACTATTTATAGTAAGAGACCAAAGCAGGTTTCAAGTATTTAATATTTGTAAGCTACATGAAATTAAAGTAGATGTAAGTTAATAAAACATAACTTCATAAAGGTTTGATTTCAAAATTTCCTTTACCATTCATGAAAAAGAAATTATATTAAAATATTTCAAGAGAGGCATCCAATGGAAAAGAGATTAGGGTTGAGCAAAACTTGATTTGATTTGAAAAAATTAAAAAAAATTAAATTTCGAGTTAATCAAATCAAGTTATTCAAGTTATTTGAGTCAACTCGAATAAGTAATTCAAGTTTCTAGTTCGAATCAAGTTGAATTTCGAGTTAATCAAATCAAGTTATTCAAGTTATTTGAGTCAACTCGAATAAGTAATTCGAGTTTCTAGTTCGAATCAAGTTGAATTTTACAATTTGAATAACTCGAATAATTCAAATAACAGATTAGTGTAAATACCCTTTTGGTCCCTATCAATTTTAAAAATGAGTAAATTTGTCTCTTTCTCAACAAAAATACAAAAAAAATCAAAATAATTTTTAAATTCAAAATATTTATAAAAATTCTAAAATTTATATTTTTAAAAATTATAATAATTTTAAAAATTCTAAAGAATATATATAAAGAAAGTTTAACATTTAAAATTTTCTAAAATAATAATTTTAGGAGCTAAATAAGTAATTCAAGTTTATTATACTAAAATATCTTCTTCTTCTTTTTACTTTAAAAAGTTTTCAAATTTATATGTTCCAACATGAAATTAGTTATACCATAACCAGATTTTAATTTGACATATTTAATTTTTAAATTTAACTCGAACAATTTCACTCGATTTAATTCGACTCGAATTTTATTTTACCTATCTAAAAAAAATTCAAATCGAATTAAAATGATAAAATAAGACTCACCAACTCAATTAATTTAAATTATTTTCACTCAATTTAATTCGATTCGATCGAACGCTCATCTCTAAAAAAAATATTTATATCAAGAGTTAGAAAGAGGAGAAAATTTACATAACCGCGTTGAGAGTTAAAAGAGTTCACATACTCGTGAAAGTTACAAGTGGTGCATGAACAGACAAATATATCATCATCATCGAGTGAACCTCTTGAGCTCTGGGCCTTTCCATGTGAACACCATTTCCTTTTGTACATTAATATGCACACCGTACCCACCTTCATTAATTTGCAATTTTCCAATTTAAATTGACAACAAAGAAAAAAATATTATCATTAAAAACCATCAGGAATCGAATAAAATATGCTAATAATTATGTCTTAAAAAAATCTCTTGCAAAAGTAAATACAAATTTTAAGAAAAAATTGTTCATGGATTCACGATTCAACCTGAGCCATTGTAATACCTTTTTCAGATATTGCTTTTGATTTAAACAAAGCTTGCCTCTCTGTCTATCTCTACTTATCTCCATACCGAGAATCTTCTTGGCCTCACCTTGATCTTTCATCTCGAACTCTTGATTCAACTAAGCCTTCAGCTTATTAGGTTGTACCTATCATATGTCCCCTAACCGGGAGTGGTTCTTTGATTTAGTAGAACTAAATGGAGTGGCAGAGCGTATGAATCGAACATTGCTGGAGAAAGTTCGATGTATGTTGTCCAATGCTGGGTTGGGCAAGCAATTTTAATGAGAGATCGTGACATCTGCGCCATCTTGTTAATCGTTTGCCATCATCTGCATTAGAAAGAAAAACTCCAAGCAATATCTGAAAAAGGTATTACAATGTTTTGGTGTAAATGAAAACACAAAACATGTAAGTATCCCACTTGCTTCTCATTTGAAACTCAGTGCTCAATTATCTCCGAAACCTGAAGATGAAAGAGAATATATGGCGAAAGTCCCATATGCTAATGCAGTTGGGAGTTTGATGTATGCGATGGTGTGTCTGAGGCTGACATTTCACAAGTTGTTGGAGTTGTGAGCGGTATATGCATGATCCTCGAAAAGGATATTGGCAAGTCAGGAAATGGATTCTACGGTATCTTGAAAAACCGTAGACGTTGGTT
Source organism: Gossypium arboreum (assembly GCF_025698485.1). Classification (NCBI taxonomy): domain Eukaryota; kingdom Viridiplantae; phylum Streptophyta; class Magnoliopsida; order Malvales; family Malvaceae; genus Gossypium; species Gossypium arboreum. Next base: position 104,299,898 of record NC_069080.1, read on the forward strand.
TAATTTTTGAGCGAGGATGAAGCACTTGGTCGGGTTTGTAGTTGGATATGTTGATTCCGACTTTCTTGGTGATTTAGATAAACGTCGTTCAACTACGGGTATCTGCTTTACTCTTGCGAAAGCCCCAGTGAGTTGGAAGTCTACCTTACAGTCTACAGTAGCTGTGTCTACCTTGCGTGGTATACTTGCCTACCATTTTTCCTTTCGGTGCCACTTGCACCTCCCATTTTTGACTTTTCAACTCACCCTTTAATTGACTTTTCAACACCCATTTCCAATTTACGTTGATAATGTTGAGTGGTCCAAATTTGTTAGGGACATTCTTCGTTATCATTTTCCAGTTTCGTAACTCAACAGGAAAATGAATTAAAGTATTTTCTTTCTTAAAATATATCGTAAGTTTTTGAAATCTAATCTCTATATTTTTATATAAAGGAAATTCAGTTTTTTACTTTTCAAATCGGATTAACTGTTAACACTATTAAATTTATTTTATTAAATTCAAGTTCATTACAATATTATTTTTTAGTTACATGGCCATCAAATAAATAATTTTTAATTCAAAATGTCACACAAAAAAAATTAACAAAAAGAAATTAACAGCATTACCAATTTGAACCTAAATTTTGAAATCTAAAATTGAGAAACTAAATTCTTGAAAATAAAAATATAAAAATTAAATTCCAAATTCATAAATAGTATAGAGAATTATAGATTTTTTAACCTGTCACAAACGATCTTTTGTGTATTTAATCAGGTGTTGTAGAAGTAAGTGGAGTTGTAATTTGAATGGAACAAAATATGTAGAACCAGTGGTGTAGTGTTAGAATAGTAGTACCCTGCCATGGCACTATTGAAATTTTGTAATAGTAGTATAGTACCCATGCCATAGCAACTATTAACAGATAACATTCAATAAATTTGGAGATGGAATCTCAACATCAATAACCTACCCCTCATCCTGAACTCTTTTGCATAGAAAAGAAAGATATGAGTCAACAAGGTAGCAATGGAAACTAACTTTATTAGGCATATACTTTTATTACAGTGAAAATGATATGCTGCAAACTTGGCAGAACAATCTGCTTTCTTTTGGGTCTCTAATGAGAATATATTCCACTTGATATTTACCTCATCTTTTTTAAAGCCTCAAACAGTAATGTACGGAATTTACAGAGAAGAAGTGCAACTAAACTATACAGGCTCCCCAAAATTGTAAACATTTTACATACGAATGATGTTATGTATCTTTTAGTCAGTCACGGTTAAACTTGAAACCTATGAAGCTGTTCAATGCGTACTGGGATTGTTGCATCAAACCGAAGGCTTTGAGGGTTCTCCGCATAAGAAACATAGTATGCTGAAACACTCGCTTGTTGCCAGGCCAATGCTATCCGACACTGCCAAAAATCATTACGATTTCATAAGTTTTCATTGCTATCAAATCATTCAAAGGTTATAATCTTTTTTTACCATGAAATAGCCGATCAAGAAAGCATAGATGGACACTTCAGTGGCATAGCCCTTGTGGATTATGAGCTCCCATGTTCCTCCCACGATGCCGCATATTGAACCCACCGCAACCCCGGAGAGAAAACAGAACACCCCGGTTAGGTCGGAATCGATCAATGATATCAGTTCTACCCTTTTGAACATCTCCCATGTATCAGCCGATGCCTGTATGAAGCCTTTGTTATAAACACCTACATGAACAAATCCCCAACGATTCCCATATGTGATCAGTGTTGAGGCAAATCCCGAGTAACAGTCAGCACATGAGAACAAAAACTCGTCGTTGTCCCCTGCAACCAAGTTTATGGCACGGGCTGAACCGCGAATTGTTCCGATAACCGGAACAATGGCTGAACCTATGCATACACTTCCTACCAAATGCTTGAAGGTGTCATGGAAAGCCGCCCGAGTGTTGATATCGACTCCGCAAGCAAAATTCATGTATCTGATTCGTGAGATTGTGACATACAGCATGTTCTTGATCACTTGCATACTCCATAAGAAGGAAAGCAGGATGACTACGATGAACACGATGTCTAAGCTGGTTCCGGTGGCGGTTGCTCCTCCGATTCCGGTCACCGAGAAAGAGGAGTAGACTAAACAGGTTATGATGGAAACAATGACAAATGTAGTGGTGTTATAAGGTGGAGCAGATGTGGAAACTGTGAGGATCTTGGATGCATAGTCAAATCTGGAATTCACCCAACAGGCATAGAGGGATTGGATGACGCCTGAAATGATTGCAATTGTACCTGCTGCCAAACTTAGAGGAGATCCAATCAGTATATGGAGCACACCGACAGCACATGTTAGCAGGGGCGTAAACCAGAAGACAGCTTTGATGGCCTTTGATGGACAGTGGAAAGTGATGGATTGCCATATAAAAGAAACGATGCCAGCAGAAGCCGTTGAAACAAGAAGTGGAGGGTACCATTTCTTGGGGTGGAAACGATCGGTACTACCGGCATAGATGAGGCCGCGGATAGTTAAGACGATAACTAAGATGGAGACGAGGAACAATTGAACGAAGAAAATTATTTGAAAGAGCTTCCTGAGGAGCTGCCCCCCCACAGTTGGTTCTATCTTGATGCTTGGTTCTTGTTGTACCTGTCAGTCAACCAGTTAAAACCAAAAATTAAAGATGGAAGGTCAAGATACAAGAATTGATTAAATGAAATGAAAAGATAAGCTGGGGGAAGATTTTCTCAGAAGAAACAAGAAATGGGGTTGAAAGAGACCTTAACAATGGCTGTGGATTGAGTTCTTTGTCCTTGAATCTGCATATTAGAGCCCGTAGATCTTTCCATTGTTGATCTTCGTCTTCCTTAGCAGCCACGATTATAAGCAAGAGTTGATAAAACTTGAACTACTCTTCCCAGATTTCAAGAACATTTTTATTTGTTATTGTTGAAACCAAGACTCAATTACTTGTTGAAGTCTTCTAATACTAATCATGGTTCACGCATTTTCATGAGTTGACCAACCCCTTTTCCTTCCTTTTTCCTTTTTCTATTTAAAGATTTAGACTAACCTGGAAGTCAGGTTATCAACTTATCCATCCATCCTACCGATACTTTTTTTTTTATAATTTATAAATATTTTTATTTAAATATAAATATCAAAAAATAATATTTAATATTATTGTAAATAGTAAAATAAATTTTTTATAGTAAAATAAAATTTTTTCCCTTTCTTTTACATTTATATTAAGTTTTAATATCATTCATTATATGTTTGTGAGAAAATTATTTTTTAGAATACGAATTATTTTTAAGAGTACCCCAATACTATAGGTGTCAAGTTACTTTAATCCATGCTATGCATGTTAGGAAGCAAAATTGTGAAAAGCACATGCACAAAGAAATTCGATACATGTAGATATCAAGTTGAGGGTCAACAGGTTATCTAGTAATTAGCCCAACCAATTGAATTTAATACAATGGAAGTTACTCTCATGGTTGTCGACTTCTGCCCTATAAAAACTCATCCATTCATCATGTCTTCCCACCAAAAATCTTCCAAACCTCTCCAACTTTCCAAAAAACACTTGTTTGTTTTTACTTATTTTTTTGGGAGATGGCAGAATTTGCCAATTACATCGTCAATATAGTGAAATCTCCAACTCAATTTATTTTTGTTATTTTAATTTTGCAAAAGATATTATGATTTTCAAATTTTAATACTATATGGCATATACAATGCCGGTTTATATATGGCATCTACAATGGCAAAGTTAAAATTATTTCGGATTTGGTTGTTGCCATGGTGAAAAGATAGAGGCCAGAAACGTTTACATTCCATTTCCCATGCAAGGAAGTTAGCATCATGCTTGAAGATGTCACTTTATTATTAGCATGCCAATCATCGAGGAGGCGTGAACTCTACAGGAACCGACAACGAAGGCCAACAGTGGCCGGTCAGCGATGGTCGAGGTGGCCTATGATGGTGGCCCAATGGTGGAACCCATTTTCAATTAATTGCTCAAATTGTAGGGTCATGGGATTAAATTTTGGTGAACAAATTAATTTCATATTTTGCGATCTTTTTGGCAGAACCCATAGGATATTTGACTTTTACCCAGAAGACCTAAAGAATGTTTAGGATGGAACCATGAAAATCTTTGGCTGGTTAGAGTGATTTTAATTTTTTGCAATTTTATACCATGCTATATGAGATTATGTGAAATTAAAATTGACAAATTATGTTCAGGCATATAAAATAAGCATGTCATGTAGTTTAGGAAAAAATGTCACTTGTACTTATCATTACATATTTAATCATTCATGATTGAAATTGAAATAAAAACATTGCATAGTTTTTTTTTTTTCAATATTGAGTGGGAGAAGGTCCCAAAACAAGACTTATGGCCTCCATAAATGATCTTTATATGATGGCATGATAATACTTCGAGCTGGTTTTATCTTGGTCGCACCTCACAGTAAGTATTATTATGTTAAAAGATTTCCTTTAAGAGGATAACTAGTCATATATGATACTTATTGAGATTATCAATAGCACCCCTCACTTAATCCGAGTAAGAGATGCAACATTTAAAAACTAAACTCACCACTTAAACATATTTTTGCTTTCATGATTCTTCTCAAAACTTATCTTTCACCTACACATTTAGAGACAAATGCGTTAAACTACATAAAAAACTTAGTAAGTGCCTAATTGAATTTTAGTATCTTACCATTCATTTATTTAAACATAATTAAATAATTTAAACTAAAATAAATTAATAAGTTACTCATACCATCTAATAACATTATCTTAATTCATGCAATTCACCATTCAATCCATAAATCATTTAATTAAATTTATTATCCATTTCTATCATTTAATCATATGGTTCCGTACGTGTTTACATATGTCACATATATCACTAATAGATTGTGGTCATAATTAGAATTTCGGTAATAGAACCCCCAAAGTCTTAGACCCACCTATTAACTAATGTATCTTTGAAATGGTGTTAATCTAAGTTTGGTCACGAACAATACACTCACATCAAATGTGCATCATTTGTAATGGCATGTCAGATGAGGTATCTCTTTTGTCTTGATATAATGTGAAAACCCTTGAGCTTGTTATTAATTTGAGATCAACTAGAGAGTAGTGTGCCTATAGAATGGGTTGACAACAAATTAGTTACAAATTAATTTTAGGGAGCCCAAATCCACCCATTAATGGCAACACAAATGTTGCATGTGACAATTTGGTATCTTAAAATCTGAAAATTCTCAATTAATTGCTTAAGCCAACATTACAATGGTTATGAAGCCTTTAAATGTAAACTTACTATCTAATTTTCCCATTCCCCAAACTCTATAACCATCTCTTCTCATTTTGAATCTCTTTCATTTGCAAAATTTGATTAAGACTTAATCCATAAACCATAGGTTTTTCAAGGTTTGAACACTAAATCTGAACCTAAATCCTTGATCCTTAAATCTTATCTCTCAAACCCTAAATTAATACGATTTAGGATTCGAAGAACAAGAAAAAAAAAGATAGGTTTAAGGCTAGGAAATGGATATGGAATGTAAGAGGAGGAAGTGTCACAGATCATATTTTTATATTTCGATCTCAAGCTTTAAAGTCAACAACCTTGAATGTAAACTATAGCAAAAGAAGTCGACAACCTCGTATGTCAACTATGTAGTCTAAATTAAACTCTACACCCTTCGATATTGAGTCCAATACTATTTTATTATTAGATTCCCTTTTTGAAAAGATTCCAAATGACTATTGATCGCGTGATTCGTAACAAGTAATAAATATTTATAATGAAGATCAAACCAAGACTAACTATTATCACGACGAAATGGCAAGCACACTTATCGAACAATAGTATAGTAATGGCAAGATCGGGATATCGTACCCAAGGAAACCAAAAGTACTAGTAATAACTATCTTTTTTATTATCTAGCCTAAGAATAATGGGGTTTTGTTTTAATTGACTAATTATCTAAACTAAGAACACACAGAGAAAAGAATTGGGGAATTGCTTTTGGGAAAATCGATTGACTTGAGACAATACCTAAAGAAAAATCCACCTAGACTTTACTTGTTATTCTGGCTCCGAACCAGACGATTTATTCATTCAACTTGTTCCGTAGAGATCCCTAAGTTATGTTATTATCCCTATGCAAGACTAATAACGTCTAATCCCTAGATTGAATAACTAAGACTTTTCTCTAATTAACATTCTAGGGTTGCAGTAACTCTATCTATGGATCCCCTTATTAGGTTTCACCCTAATCCAGAAAAATCTTGTCACCTTATTTCTAGGTGCGCAATCAACTCCGCTTAATTATGACAAAAGTACTCTTAGACAGGATCTATTCCTCCTCTGAATAAGAGCATGTCTTGAATCAGTATGCTGGGATATCAAAACAAGAATTAAGAACAAGTTAAATAATTATCATACGATTCAGAAAATAAGAACAAGATTTGTCTTAGGTTTCATTCCCCTTAGGTATTTAGGGGTTTTAGTTCATAACTAAATAAGAAAACATCTCAGAAGAATAAAGAATACAAAACATAAAGAAAACCCAAAACTCCTGAAGGGAAATTGAGGAGAGATCTTCAGTCTGGATGATGAATCTGATTTCTGAGATGGATCAATTGGCTTCCTTGGAGTAATTCCTTACCCTCCTATTCTCCGTCTCTCCTTTTTCTCCTCTTCTAGGGTGTATTTATAGGCTTTGGAATGCCTAGAAGCCCTCAAAAATTGCCTTTTCTGAATTGGACTTAACTTGGGCTCGAAAGGGACACACCCATATGCCACGGCCGTGTGACGTGATTGTCAGGTCGTGTTCAATTTGTTAAATTGCACATAGCCGTGTGGGTCAATGGCCAAGCCGTGTGAATCGTGAAAGCCTTGGTTAACACCCTCGAAAGACATGGGCGTGTGAGCTACCCGTGTGGCAAGGCTTAGGCAGTGTCATCTTCTCGATTTGGCCCGTTTTGTCCCTTTTTTGGCTCGTTTTTGGCTACTTTTGCTCTCCTATGCTCTCTTAAGTATAAAACATGAAATTAAAGCCTTAGGAGCATCAAATTCACCAATTCTAATGAGAAATCATCCATAAAATGCATTAAACATGGGGTAAAAATATGTATAATTTACGGTTTATCAAATACCCCACACTTAAGCATTTGCTTATCCTCAAGCAAAATTCTCAACTCATAATCAAAATAAATCTTTCTCAACTTATAATTTCTATCAATAATATCTCAAATTAATCCATAGGTAATCATACATTGAGAATTTAACTAAAAGAACATAAAAGTTTCAATCATTCCAAGTTGAGCATTTTATTCCGAAAACATAGGTGTCTTCCTTCATCTAAGTAAGTACTTTTAATTCAGATTATCACAGAGTTTTACATCCTCACTAAAGATTCACTCAAATCAATCGAGGTGTTTTAAGGACAATAAAGGAAGCACTCAATAGTCAATAATGGAAATTCATTACCATATGCTTGCATGAAAATCAAATCTCCACCATTATAATTTAATATGATACATCAATCAAAAGGTCTTTAGAGGTTTGTAATGAGGCTTGGTTAGGGGGTGTGGTCACAAGCTGAAAGAAAGGGTTAGAATTGAGATTGAATTGAAAAGTTGCCTAACTAGAAAAAGAGTTAATCTTCACTTCGTACAACAGAGCTTCTCTCAGAATTATGAAATTACAGATATGCATATATAGTTTTTTTTTTTAAGAACAAGTTAAATAATATAGACTAAATATCAAGAACAAAACATAGCTAGGCAATCCATTCAACTCAAATCTCGACAAAAATAGGGATTAATTTAGGGGATTTCAATCAATAATGGGTTAAAGGTTAATATTAAGGGTAATACAAGAATTGGTTTGTTAGGCTCAAGGAGGTTTACTAGGGATTAATTGTGGGGGTAGGCTTTTCATGGCATGAGTGGGTTAATCCTAAGTGCCTTAATCATTTTGATATATCAAATCAAATGGTGTGGTCTCGACATGCATAATCAAGCAAGTTCTAGAATAACAGTTCAATACTGATGCACTCAAAGAAATAATAAAAGTGAGCATGAAAGGATGAATAGATGCTCAAATGGCTCAAAAATCTCACAAAAATTATGGGTTTTTGATGTTTAGACTCGTGAATTCCAATTCAAAGTAATACTTAGACTTGGGGAAACAGCCTAAGATTTTGAATTCTTAAAATCCAACTCATCATGCTTGATTCTCTATTGTCTTAAAGTTTAAATAATCAATACATAAATCCCTATGTTTTAATTCAAGATATATCAATCAAAATCATAAATTAATTAAAATTTATTCTAAATATGATATGAGAGTTTTTCAAGAGAACAAGATGATTATTTAGGGATTTTTCTGATAATAAAATAAATACCCCCCACACTTAATATGTACATTGCCCTCAATGTACAAAGATAGATATTAGAGTATAAAAATATGATAGGGAGAGAAGTGAAACTTCCTGTATGATGAATTCCTAGAACTAGAGTTTTGGAGAGTGATCAGTTCGAGAGTGGAGGAAGATACTCTGGCGGTCGTAGAGGTTTATTAGGCCATAAGTCTTGCGTCAAAAGAATATTATATCTAGTGGTAGCTATGTTCATGGTCGAGCAGGACATGGCATTCGTAGAGACCCTTTCCCGGTGGAGTTTTAGTTCCTATGTGATGATCAGCTTAAGAGCTCTATATAACTGTGATAAAATCAGGAACTTTTTAGAGGATATTAGGAAGAATAATTACTCGAAAAGAAATAACCGAAATTTATAATAAAATTTTAAATCTGCTAAAAAATAAAAATAAAAAAAATAAAAAGTAGTTTGAATAAAAATTAAAAACATAAAATAATAAAATAAATATTTCTAAACATCTTTATCACTAGATGGTTCGCGAGGTGGGACTGGCGATGAGATGTGGAGGTGCTGACAAATCTGCTGTAGAGTAGCATCAATGTTGTCAAATCATTGAAAACACTGCTTCTCGAATCGGGTGAGGCGCTCAGAGATGTCAGCATATGAAGTCGCCGCATGAACTGGACGAGAGGGTGATGGTGGCTGAGTCAGTGGGTCCTCGTGCTGTGGGGGTACAGCTGTGTGGAGGAAAAATGGAAGGAAAAGAGAGGGGAAAGTGAGGATTAATACAGGTGGAGTGGAGTTTAGGGTGGTTTGGGGGTTGAGGAAGTGAGAATCTATGGAATGGTAGTCGAAATAGGGATTAGGGAGTGGAGAGGGGGAGATTTCGGCTAGGGTTTTGAAAGGAAGAAGAAAATGAACAGTGATTTGGTTATATAGGGAAGGGTCACACGGCCTAGGGCTACGCCGTGTACTCTGAAAGTGAGCCCATGTTTTTCGAATTTTGCAATTTAGGTCGTGTTCGGCTACTATCCCACGCCCGTGTGTCTGGGGCATATGTGGCACACGGTCATGTCACACAGTCGTGCCTAGCTCTATTCACTTCTTCCACGCCCGTGTGTTAGGGTACCACGCCTGTGTATTGTTGTCCACAGTTTATCGGCACGGGCATGTCGCATGCCCGTGTCGAAGAAACAGAATCGAGCTTTGCCCCTGGCACGCCCGTGTTTTTCCATTCCCACGCTCTTGTTCACCTATCAAATTCACCCACAGCCATGTTGCACGGCCGTGGGGTTTTATCACATCCCGTGTTTTGGGGAAATCATGTCCTGCTTCCACACGGCCGTATCGCACGGTTGTGTCTCTTCTCCTGTTTGGCCACGGCTTTAGTCACGCCCGTGTGCCTGGCTGTGTGTGCTGAAAAACTTCGTTATTCAAAGATAAAGTTAATGATTTAAAGTGTTAAAAATAAAAAATAAAAAAATAAAAATATGTTAGTGCTCGGGTTGCCTCCCGAGAAGCGCTTATTTATAGTCTAAGCTCTACTTACCTCTCTAGTGAATGGTCAGGGTGGTTCGAGGAGTTCGTACTCCTCATTCCTGTTATCAATCTCATCAATATAAGGTTTTAATGGGGTGTTGTTTACCTTAAAAGTGTCGAACTTGGGATGATTCACCTTTACCGTACCGAATGGAAAAATACTGAGTACCGTAAGAGGGATTTCCTCATTTGGTGTGGTAACAATGTGGGGGTTTGCAGTATCTAGTAACACTCTATCGTCAACCTTAAGTTGATTTGGAGAGGTATCGGGCTTGTTTTGGCGTAGTTTCAGTTTATCATGTGTTCTTGGTTTGTGTGCTCGCCATTCATCTAGCTCTTCTATCCGTAACCTTTGTTCTTCATGAATGTGTCCTCTATCATTGTTGGAACAGGGCTTGTGAACTTCTTTGAAACTTAACTTCTACAAAGCAGGTTGTGTCATATTGTCAGTTTTAGCAGACTGGTGTGGACCATTACCTTCATTATTCGATGTGATGCCAGAAGTACGAGCTTGAAGGGTGATCGTTTCGTCTCCCACACGGAGTGTAAGCTCACCTGTGCCAACATCAATAATTGTTTTAGCAGTTGCTAAAAAGGGCCTCCCTAAAATCAAAGGGGTGTTATTATCTTCTTCTATGTCTAGAACAACTAAATCAACGGGAAATATGAACTTATCTACTTTCACTAGTAAATCTTCAATAATACCCCTAGGGAATCTTATAGTTTTATCTACCAATTGAATGCTCATCTAGTTTGTTTAGGTTTCCCAAGAACTAGTTGCTTAAACATTTTGTAAGGCATGACGTTAATACTAGCCCCTAAATCAGCTAGTGCATGATTTATATCTAAACTACCAATTAAGCAAGGAATTGTAAAACTCCCTATATCTTTCAATTTGTGGGGTAGCTTATTCTGTAGAATAGCTGAGCAGACTGTGTTTAGCTCCACGTGTGACGCTTCGTCCAACTTCCGCTTATTTACTAAAAGCTCTTTTAAAAATTTCATTGCATTTGGCATCTACGACAAAGCTTCAATAAACGGTAAGTTAATATGTAATTTTTTAAAAGTTTGAGGAATTTACCGAATTGTACATCTGAACGGTCTTTCCTTGTTACGTTAGGGTATGGGACACGAGGTTTATATTCTTCATTTACCGGTTTGTTTGTATTTTGATCTACCTCACCTTGACTCTTGCTTACCACAGTTTCTTGCATCGGTTCTGGTTCAGGCTCAACGACTCCTTTGTCATCTTGAATATTAATTGCGTTAAGTTGTTCCCTTGGGTTAGGTTCGGTATTACTTGGCAAACTACCTTGTGATCGTTTGAAGATTAGTTTGGATAGCTGGCCTATCTGAGTCTCGAGTCCTTGGATCGATGTTTGTTGATTTTTGAGTGGTTTCGGTATTTTGGAAGCAGGTTTCTGACACTGATATAAATTTTGAGAGCATCTCCTCAAGGCTTGGTTTTTTCTCTTGTTGATAAGGTGGCTGTTGAAAACCCCGAAGATTTTGTTGCTTTTGATTCCCTTGACCACCCTAGGAGAAATTCGGGTGGTTCCTCTAACCTACATTATAAGTATTACTGTATGGGTTATTTTGAGATCTAAAGTTATTGTTACCCATATAGTTGACTTGTTCCTCTTCTGTTGTAGGATTGAAGGATTGATATTCTGTATGCACACCTCCTCTACTTGAGTCACACCTCATTACTGGATGTACCTGCGTAGAACCAAGTAAACCATCAATCTTTTTATTGAGAAGTTCTACCTGATTTGACAGCATAGTAACTGAGTCGACGTTATAAACGCTGGCTGTTTTTGTTGGCTTTGTCCTCATAACTTGCCACTGATAGTTATTCAGTAACATCTCCTCTATAAACTCATAGGCATCTTCTGGTGTTTTATTATTGATGGTTCCGACTGCTTCAACCATTTGCCGAGTCGAGGGATTCAGACCATTGTGGAATGTTTATACTTGAAGTCAAAGCGGCAACCCATGGTGAGGGCACGTTCTTAGTAAGTCCTTGTATCTTTCCCATGCATCATAAAGTGTTTCTAAATCCATCTGCACAAAAGAAGAGATATCATTACGTAATTTAGCCGTTTTAGCCGGTGGAAAGTATTTTAGTAAAAATTTTTCGGTCATTTGTTCCCAAGTAGTAATTGACCCTCGTGGTAACGAGTTCAACCACTGTTTAACTTTGTTCCTTAATGAAAAGGGAAACAACAGAAGACGTATGGCATCATCACAAACACCATTGATTTTAAATGTATTGCAAAATTCTAGAAAGTTTGCTAAGTGAGTGTTAGGATCTTCATCTTGTAAACCATCAAACTGAACAAATTGCTATATCATTTGAATTGTGTTAGGTTTCAGTTTAAAAGTATTTGTAGCTACAACTAGTCTAACTATTCTAGATTCAGTTCCTGTTAAAGAAGGTTTAGCATAATCATACATAGTACGTGGAGCAGGATTTTGATTAGCCATAATTTCAGGAGGTAGCTGATTATTTTGGTTTTCAGCCATCTCTTCAGTTGGGGGTTAAGTATCGTCTTCTTGCTCGTTCTCCATGTATCTTAAGCTGCGCCTTATTTCTCTTTGGTTTCTACAAACTGTACGATCGATTTCTTCGTCAAAAAATAGTGGTCCCGATGGGTTTCTTCTAGTCATAAACTATAAAAACCTGCCAAGAAAAAGAAAAAGTAAATTAATAAATAATAATAAAAATAAAATTAAATTAAATTGCAAGAAAACAATAAATGGCTAAAGTAATAAAAATTTAGTGTTCCTAATATTTCAGTTCCCCGGCAATGGCGCCAAAAACTTGATCGTGTGATTCATAACAAGTAATAACTATTTATAATGAAGATCAAACCTAGACTAACTATTATCACGACGAAAAGGCAAGCGCACCTATCGAACAATAGTATAGTAATGGCAAGACCGGGATATCATACCCAAGGGAACCAAAAGTACTAGTAATAACTATCTTTTTATTATCTAGCCTAAGAATAATGGGGTTTTGTTTTAATTGACTAATTATCTAAACTAAGAACGCAAAGAGAAAAGAATTGGGGAATTGCTTTGGGGAAAATCGATTGACTTGAGACAATACCTAAGGAAAAATCCACCGAGACTTTATTTGTTATTCTAGCTCCGAACCGGACGATTTATTCATTGAACTTGTTCCGTAGAGATCCCTAAGTTATGTTATTATCCCTATTCAAGACTAATAACGTCTAATCCCTAGATTGAATAACTGAGACTTTTCTCTAATTAACACTCTAGGGTTGCATTAACTCAATCTATGGATCCCCTTATTCGGTTTCACCCTATTCCAGCAAAATCTTGTCACCCTATTTCTAGGCGCGCAATCAACTCAGCTTAATTATGATAAAAGTACTCTTAGATAGGGTCTATTCCTCCTCTGAATAAGAGCATGTCTTGAATCAGTATCCTGGGATATCAAAACAAGAATTAAGAACACATAGTTAAGAACAAGTTAAATATTTATCATACGATTTAGAAAATAATAACAAGATTTGTCTTAGGTTTCATTCCCATTAGGTATTTAGGGGTTTTAGTTTATAACTAAATAAGAAAATATCTTAGAAGAATAAAGAATACAAAATATAAAGAAAACCCAAAACTCCTGAAGGGAAATTGAGGAGAGATCTTCAGTCTTGATGATGAATCTGGCTTCTAAGATGGATCAATCGGCTTCCTTGGAGTAATTCCTTACCCCCTATGCTCCGTCTCTCATTTTTCTCCTCTTCTAGGGTGTATTTATAGGCTTTGGAATTCCTAGAAGCCCTCAAAAATGGCCTTTTCCGAATTGGACTTAACTTGGGCTCGGCAGGGACACGCTCGTGTGCCACGGCCGTGTGACGTGATTGTCAGGCCGTGTTCGATCCGTTAAATTGCACATGGCCGTGTGGGTCAATGGCCAGGCCGTGTGAATCGTGAAAGCCTTGGTCGACACCCTTGAAAGACACGAGCGTGTGAGCTACCCGTGTGGCAAGGCTTAGGCCGTGTCATCTTATCGATTTGGTCCGTTTTGTCCCTTTTTTGGCTCTTTTTTGGCTTCTTTCGCTCTCCTATGCTCTCCTAAGTATAAAACATGAAATTAAAGCATTAGGAGCATCGAATTCACCAATTCTAATGAGAAATCATCCATAAAATGCATTAAACATGAGGTAAAAATATGTATAATTTACGGTTTATCAACTATTATTTAAAAAGAAAACTGATTTTAGTAACCTCAAAACCAATGGTGTTGAGGTCAATATTGTTAGACCACCACCTATGGCTGGTGACTTATTTAATTTTTAACCTATAAGTAGCTCATTCATTATGCAGTCTTATCAAAAGTTAGGGTTTTAGGTTTGGGTGTAAGACAACAATTTTTGCTACTTTGAAATGACAACTGAGTAGGAAAAATTAATTTTTTAGATCATATCATTGCTTGACAACAGCAATTTATGATAAGGTTTTCTACTAAGCAAACCATTTGAATGAGTTTCTTTCAATACGAGAGCACTATTACAGAAGTGACTTGCTTTTCGAAAACATGAAACCTAGTGGCTTAACCAAATTGGTCGCTAACCACAAGTGTTGGTAGTTTCATATGGTTGTTGTCACCAAAAAATGGCATCAAATAGTCACGAGTTATTGCATTTAGTGGATTTACATGGTTATTGGGACCAATAAATGTCACCAAGCAGTCAAGCATTAGGGGTTAGGAAAAAGAGGTAATGTTTAGATGCACATGTGTTGCAACCTTTTTAACCATAGTGGCATGGATGACATATGAACAATACATAGATGGTTTATATTAGTTCTTCGAATCCATCATTAAGATGAATCTTTTCTGTAGAGCTAAGAAAATGGTTTAATTCATTTTCTCTAAATGAATAATTATGTTTGTATTAAGTAAATATTAGGTTTACATATTATCTAATGTTAATTTTTCTTATTCTTGTCAAAATTTTCCTAAATGAGTTGTCGATATACATATTATATAAATGATTAAAACAATGAACCCTAAACAAATCAATGAAAAAGAATTATTGGAATTTCTTATTTTATTTAATCCAAATCCTTAAATACATTTAACAATTAAGAAAAGGGTAATACAATTAAAAACTCATCATTGGTCATTTTAATGCATCAAATTTTCATCCATGATCTAAGAAAATCTAAGATCGAACACTACATTTACAAAGTTAAGTTTGTTGTCAGGACCGATAGGTGCAATAGCTAGTGTATCTTTAGTAGGAATGCCTCTACCTCGCCCTACACCTGACCTCGTCCTTAACCTTTACCTCGGGCTTAACCTCTGCCTTACCTAGGGTAGGGCAAAACAACACCTTTATTTATGAGAACACCTTTGCAACGACAAAATTGTTGATTTCTCCCTCTTCTAACTTTCCAATAGTAGGTTGGGCCCATGCTTTCATGTTCCTTCTTTGATGTTTGAAAGTTACACAATTGATCCAAGAAAATGAAGCATGTTTCTGTGGATACATGTATGGTTTACCTTTGGCCTTAAACCATTCCATATATATCTTGGAAGTTGAAAATTGGTTGTCCTCAATCAATGTAGCATGTGACTTACACTAAAGATTATTGATCCAATGTGCCACATGTTGTACAAATCTAATAGCCCAATTACGCTTATGCCTCGAGTGCAAATCTATAGATGATAGTCATCCATGTTCTCTGGATCAGTTAGAATCCCTTGGAACATCCAAAACTATCATAATACCTAACTCGGTTGATGCCACCCAATGTAGGAAAAACATATAAGAGGCAAGTGGATGGTAAAAATATGGTTGTGCACACATTGCCTTAGTTGTAGTATGGTTATAATATCTTCCGCTTGGTACGACATCCAAAAAAATTGCAAAAATAAAAAATTATTGAATTTAAATTCCATTATTAGGTGATATTACTTAAAAGTAAACAAACTTGACCACATAGAACACAATTTACTAAAACATTGGATTCCTTATCAATTGCTCCTCGTATCAATAGCAAATTGTCCTTTCAATATGTTGTGTGGTCACGTTGCTTAGACCAACTATTAAATTACAAAATGTCAGCACAAATATAAAACATTTAGAAAGTAATGGTTTTTAAGGTTTAGGATTCTATTTTTACCTTTTAGTAAATGGAAAATTAAGCGGCTGGAAAGGTATAGGCGAAGTGAACAAAATTCGATATTGCCCATATGGTTGTAAAATTACAAGGCAACCATTTACTTCCTCATTCCCGGCTCTTCATGGTATGAACTAAATTGCTACAATTTTCTAGCATCAACACACTTTTGATCAAGTGAAGAATGTACACTTGAGAATGAAAATCAATGTTAACGAGTGTTGGATTCTTTAGGATGCCTAAATTGCCTCTTCAACTAGTTTAACTTCACCCTAGATGGAAGGTTGGTACTTGTTCTAAATGCTTCATAAAGGATCTACCTTCGATTGTGCCCAAATCTTTTAGTTACAAATTGCTCATCCATTGTAAGCCCCAACAGCAACACTATATCTTCTAGTGTTATTGTCACTTGACCACATGAGAGATGAAACATATGGGTCTTGGGCTTTCATCATTCAACTGGAGTGGATAGGAATGACGAAATGTAAGTAACTCTCCCAATTTAGCTTATTCGATAGAAAATGGCATTTGTTAATCTAGGAACGATTTTCTCATATAGACATACCTATGTTCATATTGCCATTAGGCCGAGCCACAAATGAATACTCCAATATCGATGCATTCTTGAAACATATCCTCCTTTGGATCCCAATAGGTGGGCAACGATTACAATATGCTTGGAAATTGTAATTTCAATATACTTAGCTATTTAAGGTTTACGGTAAAACATAAAGAACAAATGTTTTTGTTTTCTCTAAAAAATGAACTTTGACTATATTTTAAATTCAAGGTTTTACTATGTTACGTGCCGTTCTATAAATACTTGATGGGAATTAAATGTTACGTGCCCTTCTATAAATTTATACGGCTTCTTTTTTTCCTTTTCGTTGGCAGACAAATTTCATCACTCTATCAAATTGGAATCCAATACGACATGAGGGAACAAAAGAAAAACAATTTAATTTAAATAAAATATTTTAAAAATTAAATAATGATTTAAGCTGGTTCTTTTGAATTTAGAAAATTAAAGAAAAAACTTTGGATAAAAAAACAAAAAAAATCTTACTGAAAACCCGGTCCGATGACCGGATCTTAAATCTTGTGTCGTGTCGTGTCTTGTATGAGAAGTGTCTGAGCTCTGTTGGTATTACAATCAACTTTTTCAAACTTTTATTACTTAAGAATCTCATTTTCTCTTCTTTTTTAAACTTTTGGGGTCTTGTTGTTGTTTTTTTATTTTTTTTAAACAAGAATTTCCTTTTCAAAGCAAACATAACTTGTTTGGTTGAACTACTAACTAAATTTCTTTCTTCCATTCTCATTTTTATTAAATGTATTATGTCTGTATCATTTATTTTTGTCTTGCCTCGTTGGACTACCTAATTTTTTTTATTTAAGATTTTTCCTACAAAGCGATTTAAAAAATTAATATTTTAAATGAATTACTAGATTTATTACATTAAAAATGGAGCAAGTCAAAAGTACAAAATCCATAAGCAATTAGTGAATTATGGAGTTGTATCAACTTCTCCGCAAGGTTCATAATTTCATTGGATGTTTCTTAAAACAAAAGAAAAGAGAAAAGGGCAAAAAGAAAAAGGGATAGTAAAGGTAGTTCTAGAGAAATTAGGGGGATTGGTTGGTAATCATTCCCATCACCATAAAATATCTTCTCCATTTTATCATTTTCCAATTTACATGCTTTAAAACTTTGATTAGCATAATAATTGCGTGATGAAGGATTGGATTTTATTAATATTTCCAACTGATTCCTTTTCTTTCTTTCTTTTCAATTATTATATAAAATAATATCGATTTTTTTATTTA
Organism: Gossypium arboreum; assembly: GCF_025698485.1. Taxonomy (NCBI): domain Eukaryota; kingdom Viridiplantae; phylum Streptophyta; class Magnoliopsida; order Malvales; family Malvaceae; genus Gossypium; species Gossypium arboreum. Next base: position 104,317,808 of record NC_069080.1, read on the forward strand.
TAAATGATATTTCAAATAATATGGATGTTATAACTGGATAAGTTGGATCCATGAATGAATTTAATGATACTAATTGGGTTTTATGGAAAAAACGGAGTCTTCAATTTTGACTGAAGATAGAATGATAAACTATTATACTAATGTTTCTTTCAAAAAAAAACAAAAAGAAGCTATTATATTATTATTGATACACGATCCAAAGGAGACTAAGGAAGAAACAGTAGTGGTTCTATAGAGGTTAGTTCATTTAAAGAGGAGGATTCACTCAGGGTAATTTTAGGGTTGAAAAGTCGATCCTTCTTCATTGTTGGAAGAGTATTTATAGAAGAGGTCCTCTTATTCATTAGTGCGACATGACAGGATAAATATTTAGTTACAACAAATGCGCAAATGATATTCATGGACATGGACATGCACTATGGGATCCATTCTATTATGCATTCAATCAATACGAGGTTGGTAAACCTAAATAGGCCCCTTATTGTATTGATAACGTGTTCACACTTGAGGAGTGTTCAAACCTAAAAGTGGATGCTCATCTCATCATTCAAAAGCGAGTATTGTTATATACCTACTGTACATACCCAATTTTGCCAAACCCAAATACATTTCAAACCCTTACTAACCCAAGCCTGTTTACAATATTTTCAGCCCAATTAGCCTAACCCAAGTACTACTAGCCCAATACCCTAAATTAACCTAGCCTAGCAGCCCAAAACAAATCAGCAGAGAGGAAACCCTAATTCCACTTGTTCTGACACCACCATCACCCCATACCCCAGCACCCCACTCTCCATGCCACCATGTCGCCACCGCCTCTCTGTACCACCATGCCTCTGTCACCTTCACCCATTCCTGCAGGACCAGAAAGAAGACAAGACAATAAATATTAAATACAATTTTGTAAAGGCTATAAAAGCCTATTTGGCTTTCTGTAAAGGGGGTTCTTTTTTTTAGATCTTTGAATACACATATATTTCAAAAAAGTCAGTTGATATAGCAAGAATACCAGTCCAAAATAGATATCAACACAAAAAACAACCACCAAATCGGCAAGACAAAACACCAAGATTGCAAATCAAAAATGTAAGGTGGTTCTAGATTTATTTTCATTTTGTTTATTTTCTCACAAATACATACATTAAATACGTTATATGTATGAAAGTATAATATAAAAAATATAAGAAATAAAAAATAAAAAAAAAAGAAATTTTTTACCTCTCCGACCACCGTGCACGGTGGCCGGCGAGACTCCGGCGACCGTCCGACGATCGGACCGTCCCCCTCCCATGGCCGGAGCTTTCCCCCCTCTCCTTCCTTCCTTCTCTCCTCTCTCCTCTCTCCCCACCTTTCTTTTTTACTTTCGGCTGCAAAAATGAGAAAAGAAATAAAAATTTTGATTTATATAGGGTCCAAACGCACTGCTTTGGACCCCCTGCTTAAACTAAACGACGCCTGCTTAGGGCTTCGGGTTGGGTCGACCCGACCCGTCCGGCCAGGGTCCGCGTGTTTTTGAAGCGGAAGGGCTAATTGCGCGATCGGCCCTTCCGCATTTTTGCTATTTCACAATAAGGTTTTTTGCTATTTTTAATTTGGCCCTAAAGATTTTCTCGCCCTACAATTTAGTCCCTCCGTGCTGCGTTGCATTTTGGTAATGGAGAATATTGCGCCCTTAGTCCCCATTGCTTTCATGCGTGTTCATTTTGGTCCTTAATTTCTCTATTTCTTTTTAAATTCGCCCCGAAATTTTGTTCTTAGTCCGATTTAGTCCTTTTCTTCGTTTATTTTCATTTTTTTACACATTATTAATATTATTATTTTATTTTTATTAATTTACTAATTATTTTAAGGTATTATTATTACCAATGATTACTATTTCTAGTTCTAACATTACTATTAATATTAATATATGTATATTTTACATGTATATATCCATACATTTATATATAGTACTATCTTAATTACTTTATTTTAATATTACTATTATATTATATTTGTCTTTTTATATACTTCATTATATTTCTAATATTATTATTAGTTGTTATTTGTTTCTAATATGTATATACTATGTAAATGTTTTAATATTATGTGTATTTTGCACATACGTTATGTATATAAGTTTTAATATTATATTTCACATATATTATTATATATATTTTAATATTATTAGTTATATTTTTCTTTTATACTATTATATATATTTCTAATATTATATTGTATATTTCTAATACTATTATTTATATATATATGTGTGTGTATGTATTTGTGTAGTGTATAAAATAGTTTTATTATTGTTATTATCATTTCTAAGGTATGTATGTATTGTATATGTTCTATATATGTTATGTGTATATTTTAATATTACTAGTTATATATAATATTTCTTATACATTTCACATACATATTTTCTTCTATATACTATGTATATACCTTTAATACCATATTATTTGTATATATTCTTCTATATATAATTCATTAAATGCCATGTCATATATATATTATGTCATGTCTTGATACTACGATATATACTTTAACATTAATAGGTGTACATTTTTGCCACTTCATGTATAGTTCTAATAATATATATAATATATTTCTAACGGTATCACTTTGCTCATATATAGATGCATTTTGACGTACATGTTCTTAATGTTTTATGTATGTATATTCATTATTTATCGTATTTGATATGATAATTACATTCGATCTTGCATGCATTATTAGTGTTTTCCTTCAACATTATTGTAATATTTGTTATTTGTTTCAAATATGTTTATATTTCTTCCACTTATTGATTCTTATTTCATATCAACTTCGTTTCATGGTATTTCAAAATCATATTATTGTTTTGCTAATTAATTTCAATAATCAAGGCAATGTACCGATTTAACATTAAGTCATCGAGCTCATCGCTATGTTGGGTGAACGTCAATTGACTCGTGTTAAAGCGATATACCCTCCTAAAAAATGGAATAAACTAAAATTTCGTCTTTTCAATCGGATCACGACTAAATTTTACATTGGACTCGTATTTTGAAAATCAAGACAACACGTGTTTATGAGATACCAATTTTGGGCGTCGCGAGGTGCTAATACCTTCCTCGCGCGTAACTGACTCTCGAACCCTATTTTTCTCTGGATTTTAACGTGGACTTAAATTCATTTCTTTTCATTTCAAAAATAAATTTATAAGGTGTCCGATCACACCTACAAAAAGGATCGGTGGCGACTCCCCTTTTATTTCAAAATCGAACTTCAGTTTCCAAACTTTTTCACTAGATCGCCACAATTAGCGACCCAAAACCGATTTTACATCGCTACAAATTGGCGACTCCACTCGGGGACCATACTTGCGAGTCGAGTCGAATTAAACACGTTTTGTCAAAATTTTCAAATTTCTTTGTTCAAAGTAAATATTTGGTCGTGATCCAAAATCTCGCTTTCAAAATTCATGCATTTGTATCGTGTTGTAAATATTTCTTCTAACTTGTTATTTGGTTGTTTTTCGCTTTTCAATTTTATGGTTTTAATTTTAGTTTAGTTTCTTTAAGTAAAACGTAAAGGTTTATGAGTTTTCCCCACCCACCGTGCACTTGCATTTTCGCATAACATGAGTTCTCTACCCGCTCCGTCTGCTTAAGTGAAAGTAAACGCCACGCCTTCGTGAGTTAACTTGTCCCTCCGACAAAGCTAGTGAATACTTTGGGTTACATATGACTTATGCTTTCGTGAGTTAACTTGTCCTCCGCATAGGCATAAGTAAATGTAATCCTCGAATTGAACTCGTGAGCTTGTGATAGGTTATGACCGAGGCTTCGTGCTGATCTTAGCAGATGATAGTACGAGCAATTCGAGTACCTGTCTAGAACCGAGACTGCATATAACGAACCATACGAGCTATCCAATTAGGGCCATGTCGAACCTCTGTCCGCTTATAGTCACCAAAATAAGTACACGGGGAAAATGCCTTTTGCCTTTCATTTACACTGTTTATGCAAAATAATTGGATTGGGTAGTTTAATTTGTTTTTCAAATTATATTTGTTGTGTTTACTAACCAAGTTTGTTTGTTTTTATTTTTATTTTCATCATGCATCATAGGCATCATATTAGGAAGGTGTTGATTAAAGGTTGGTTGCCAAAAAACGGGTTTTTGATGGAGGAGTCAATTACACAAATAACCGAGAAGAATGCCGTGGTTCGGGACTGGTCTCTAAAAACTCAGAGAGAAAAGGGGGATAGTCTAGTGGAAGGGTGTGTTGCCAATTTTCCCGAACATATAACTGTAAATGTTCGCCAAAATAACCTTGAGGATTTGGTTCGAATTTGGAATCAGTGGGATTCAGACACTAGAGACATTTTCACTGAAAGGTATGGAGATATAGCTCACCTGATCACCATCCGTGTAGATGAGCAGTTGATTCAAGCCATGGTTCGGTTCTGGGACCCAGCTTATCAGTGTTTCACCTTCAATCAAGAAGACATGACTCCAACCATAGAAGAGTATGCTGCTTTACTCCGCATCAACAATGTACAGTTCGGCAAAATATATGTGAAGGAGCCTAAGCCGATGACCTTCAAGAAAAAGTTAGTGAGACCGATGACATGACTGATGCATGGGCTGAAAATGATAAAGAAGACGAATGAAACCATTTGCATTCCATGGTCCTCCCTACGAGATTTGGCTCAACCATCCCGACATGCTTTGAAAAGGGTAAATCTATTCGCTGGCCATTTATGGTTTGGTCATTTTCCCAAAAGTTCTCGGACATCTCGAAGTTGCAGTAGTTGATTTCTTCGAAAGGTTAAAACAAGGAGTCAACCCTGTCCCGACTATCCTAGCCGAGACCTTCAGGTCCCTGAGTACTTGTCGAAGGGTTGGAAAGGGACGATTTAGTGGATGTGCTCAGTTGCTCAATGTTTGGATTTTGACTCACTTCTGGAAGGTAGAGCGCACTCCATTCCATATGTTTTCTAAAACATTCTCCCCGCTAGAAGCTTACCTCAAGAAAGAATGGCCGAAGGAAGTCACCGAGCAACATTGGGTATCAGTTTTTCAGAATCTTCGCCCCGAGGTTCTGCTATACAAATGTGGAAGCCAAGATTGGGTACCTTTACTCGGGTTATGGGGAGGAGTTGGATATGCTCCGCTATTAGTTCAAAGGTAATTTTCTTCGCGACAATTCCTACCCAAGAATCGGAGGATTAGCATAGTTCGAGTTCGCCATGGGTGAAGGATATATGAAGAGAGTCCGAGACACTGCAAAGTCTTGGAAGGAAATTCATCTCATGGAACTAGCCTTGTATGCTGATACCCTTACCTAAGACTACGACATATGGAGGAAGCAACGGGTAAATAGTCAGTAAATCTCGTCAATAAACTACACCATCCAGAATCCTTTCTCGGAGGAAACGTCGTCTGAGCTAGAAATGGCAAGACAAGAATTCGAACGAGAAAAGGCCAAGATGTCTCGGGACCTTAGTGCCCTTCAAGAAGAAAACTATCAACTGAAGATTGAAGTTCAAAGTTGAAAGGTCCAGAATCGAAAAAGTACAAAGAGAAGCCGAGATTGTGAGAAACGACTTAAGGGACCTTAATTTGGAAAACAAGAAATTAAGAAACACTATAAAGAATAGCGGGTTGGGCAAGTCGATAGCAGAATGGAAGGAAGAAATTAGCAATATCAAGGGAGAAATGGAGTTTTGAAAGGGAAAAGCAAAGAAAGAGGAGAAAAAGGTCAAGCTACCGTGATAAAGTTAAGAAGGAAGAACGCCGAGTATGAAATAGTGATCGCAGAATTTATGAATAGTCGATCGAACATCAAGAATTAAAAAGGAAAACACGAGATCTAGAAAATATGCTGCAATCTCATCAACAACAATTAGATAACTTCAAGGCTCTAGAAGAAAAGAGTGAGCGAGACGATAGGGACATTCACGCGTATGAAGGAACTCTCAAAGAAAAAGAAATGCAACTCGACTTCTTGATCAATGAAATTGCAAAGCGGCTATGCAAGTTGTTCAATTATCGATGAAGTCAAGTTCTCGCTTTCCAATTCCTCCGAGCCAAAGATCGAGCATATTAGAGTTTTTAGAGCAAGTGAAGAAACAAGGCAATGTGGCTAGGAAATTTGTGTAACCGTTGGAAAATGGAAACTTTGTGTAATAGACTATGTTGATAAATGAAATGCCTAAATATGGGGCTATCTTAAAATCAACACCAAATTCTTGCATGTTTACTCATAACTAACATTTATGCATCATTTATTCTTTGGACATTCATCCATTCATATACTCACCATTCATTCATCGCGTACATATCACCATAATTATCCACCGAAACTAAAGAACCGTATAATCCGAAGTTGCAAGATTTCAAATCTGGAACCACGCCATTCCTATAAAACGCACCGGCAAGCTAGAGTAATGGAAGCTGAATTCAATGAGAGAATTGAAAGGATGGAAAGGGCTCAAAAGGAATTACAAGAGCAACTGGCCAAATCGCAACAAGAGACGAGAGACCTAATGGTGAGATCTCGAGAGGAATCACTCGAGCAAAGAGATCAGATGGCTAAAATGATGGAGATGATGACAACTTTGGTCAAAGGAAAAATGCAGAACCCCGATGTTATGGAACCTCAGTCAAGAATTCACCACGATCAGGATCCACTCTATCCCCCGGGATTCACTCCATCGCCCGCATGTACAACACAAAGAGGGTATACTCAAGGGGAACCCACCAGCTTAGAACATCGACCTATGCCACCTGCTCCACCCACTAATTTGGGGCAAGGAATATTCGCGTCGAACCCAGGGGCTAGTCCTGCTGATCCACTAGTTCCAGATCTGGATGACCCAGTAGAGGTAGCCAAGTTAAAATTGGATAACCATGACGCAAAATATAGGAGTCTAGAGGAAAGACTTAAAGCAATAGAAGACACTGAAGTCTTCTCCGCACTAGGTGCCAAGGAACTCAGTTTGGTACCTGATCTAATTTTGCCCCCGAAGTTCAAAGTGCCTGATTTTGAGAAGTATGATGGGACAAGGTGCCCAAAAGCACATCTCATTGTGTTCTGTGGAAAAATAACCGGTTATGTGAACGAGGATAAACTACTCATACATTGCTTTCAAGATTGTCTAACAGGGTCAGCTCTTCGGTGGTACAATCAACTTAGTAGAGAAAAGATTCGATCTTGGAAGGACTTGGCGTCAGCATTTTGCGATCAGTACAAGCATGTATCGGATATGGTGCCAGACCGTATGACCTTGCAAATGATGGAGAAAAAGCCATCAGAGACTTTTAGACAGTATGCGCAGAGATGGAGAGACGTCTCAGCTCAAGTGGAACCCCCACTAACAAAAACGGAGATAACCGTTCTCTTTATCAATACTTTAAAGGCACCGCTTATGACAAATTAGTGGAAGTGCCACGAAGGATTTCATGGATATTGTAATATCCGGTGAACTCATAGAGAATGCCGTCAAGAGTGGTAGAATGGAAGGATCAGAAGGTTCAAGAAAAGCAGCACCCTTAAGGAAGAAAGAGCCAGAAGCCCACATGGTGGGAACTGAGTCGTTACATTCCCAATTCAGTATCCTAACCAACCCCGACCTCGAAATTATCCACCCCAATTTCCATTATCCCCTCAAACCCCTTACTACCAAGCACCACATCCGTCCTACCCAGATATGCCACGAACAACCAAAGACCGTCACCACTTTCCCACAAAACACGGTACCGCCCAAAGCCAACCCGAAACGAACCAAGACCAAAGAAGGCATAATCCCGAGAGACCACAATTTACCCCCATCCCTGTGTCGTATGGGGAATTGTACCCAAAACTTTTGGAAAAACAGCTAATTTCTCCCCATTACATGGCACCCCTTAAACCTCCATACCCAAAGTGGTATGATCCAAACGCTAGTTGTGCATACCATGTAGGGAACTAGGGGCACTCTACTGAGAACTGTCTTGCTTTCAAAAGAAGAGTTCAAGGACTTATTGACGCGGGTATCCTACGATTCGATAGTGCCAGTAACGCCACGGGGAACCCGTTCCCTAACCATACCAAAGGAAATGTAAGCACAGTGGGGAAAGAGGATGAATGGAATGACAGAAGATGTGTTTCAGAAATAAGGACGCCTCTGCAGAAAATCTGGGAGGTATTGGTTAAGAAAGGATTGCTCAGTCACTCTGATAGAATTTTTGGAGAAGAAGGTCAAAGTTTTTGCAATTTTCATGGGATTGTTGACATGACATTCAGTCATGTGAGGACTTTAAAAGGTTACTTCAAGACCGGATGGATAATAAGGAGATCAAGGTCCTTAACAAGAGGGAAGATGCCAACGAAAGAGAAGTATGCATCTCTGATAGCCAATCATCAGGGCCCCCTTATAGTGCTGATCGACCGTTGGTAATTTATTATGACGCGATGAGAGAGCCATTGAAACCACAGATGGTAATTGAAGTACCATCTCCTTTCCGTATAAGGACAACAAAACAAGACTGTGGAGATATGATGTTAATATCGTTACACCTAAGTTGAAAAGTCCAAAGCCATAACTCAAGATGTTGGGGAGGTAGGTCATTTTACTCAAGTGGACGATGTTATTCTAAAGAAGTTGAACCGGTAAAGAAAAGTAGCGACTCAAGCAAAAGGGAAAGCGGTGATGCACGAAGTCAAGTCGAGCAAGAAATTCCACCTGCAAGAAACTAAAAGCTCGTGAACGAGGAAGAAGCTCAGAATTCTTGAAATTTATCAAGCACAGTGAGTATAGTGTGGTGGAACAATTAAGCAAGTAGCCAGCACGAATCTCAGTTTTATCTCTACTCTTAAATTCAGAGCTACACCAGAACACTTTGCTGAAGGTGTTAAATCAAGCTTACGTAGCTAACAACATATCTGTTGAGAAGCTTGATAGGTGGGTTAACAATCTGAATACAGACAATTTCATCTCTTTTAGTGATGATGAGATACCGCCAAATGGTAGAGGCTCGGTGAAAGCGCTGCATATCACGACTCGCTGCAAGGGCTACATAATACCAAACGTGCTCATCGATAATGGGTCACGTTAAATGTTATGCCATTGGCCACGCTTTCCAGAATACCGATAGATTTGTCCTACTTAAGACCCTGTCATTCCACGGTAAGGGCATTTGACGGGACAAGGCGAGAAGTTATAGGAAAGATTGAGATCCCTCTGGAGGTGGGCCCTTACATTTATGATGTCGAGTTCTAAGTCATGGACATTACACCCTCTTATAACTGCCTTTTGGGAAGACCTTGGATCCATTCTGCTGGAGCAGTCCCATCATCCCTCCATCAAAAGTTGAAATTTATCATGGATGGCTGTTTGGTCACAGTCGAGGGCGAAGAAGACATTATCGCATCTATCTCTGCTGATGCGCCATACCTAGAAGTAAGCAAGGACATAGTGGAATGTTCCTTTCGATCCCTTGAATTCGTCAATGCCACTTTCATCGCTGAGGTAAATAGAATTCCGATGCCTATCGAGAAATACCAGAATGGGTGTCAAGTTGACCGTAGGAAGGGGAGCTCGTGCGAGAAGAGGTTTAAGGAGACATCTGCAATGAATAGTTAGGGCTTTAAAGCCAGTGCACCACAAGGCCCGATACGGTTTGGGGTTCCAGCCTGACATGTGTCAAAGAAGAAGACAGTGGAAGAAGGATCAAGAGAGAAGAATTGCAAGAACTTTGGGCTGAGAACCAGAATGGGAACCAATAGAGTATCCTCTTTTGTCAAAAATATTTACATCTGCGGGAATGATGTACCCTGGACAAGATGATCCACGAAACATGTTGGGGTTAATTGAAAGGGTTTTCGAATGTCAAGATAAATGTCATTGACAAAAAGTCGGAGCAAGTAAAGATGTCTCGAGGATACGCCCTTGCCCTCCTGGTTTCATGTTGAACAATTGGACTGCTGAGGAGCTTCTTATAGTTTATAAGTTTTCAGAGTAATGCTAAACATTAACCTTCTATTGTGTCCTTAGATATAATAGAATTCTTTTGTAAGAGCTTGCATTCGCTCTTTATCATTTAAATGAATATCAATGAAGATGCATTTTGTCACGATTTTTTCGCATTATCACTAATTTCATAATCATTTTCTCATTTCATAGCCTATCCTTACATTTGCCTCATTGCCATGACATAACATTTTGTTTGTTGTTTCCAATACTTGGATGTCCCCCTATAGCTTCCTTTTCCATTCAACTAGGTGCTCAGATATTGACGACATGAATAAGCCCGTTACGAATCTTGAAATTGATTTTGAGAAGGCTATTTGCTTAGGAGAATTTGAAGCTGAAGAAAATGCTGAAGATTATGTCTCGCCTCCTGAATTGTTAAGAATGGTGGAACAAGAGGATAAACAGATTCTGCCTCATGAAGAATCTGTGGAAACAATAAATTTGGGCACTGAAGAGAGGAAACAAGAAGTGAAGATTGGGACTTCTATTTCGAAAGTACCGAGCATAGTTTGATCACTTTACTCATGAATACAAAGATGTTTTCGCATGGTCATACCAGACATGCCAGGGCTAGATGAAGATTTAGTGGTCCATAAGCTCCCATTAAAGCGAGTGCAAGCCCATCCAAAGAAAAATTAAGACGGATGAGGCCCAAATGTCGTTGAAAATAAAAGAGGAAGTCAAGAAGCAATTTGACGCGGCTTCCTACAAGCCTCCAAATATCCAGAATGGGTGGCTAACATAGTCCCGGTACCAAAGAAAGATGGCAAAGTACGAATGTGCGTGGATTACCATGACCTGAATCGAGCAAACCTAAAAGATAATTTTCCCTTGCCACATATTGACACGTTGGTGGACAACACAGCAAAACATTCATTGTTTTCTTTCATGGATGGATTCTCGGGGTATAATCAGATCAAGATGGCCCCTGAGGATATGGAGAAAACTACCTTCATAACAATGTGGGGAATGTTCTGCTACAAGGTGATGCCATTCGGGTTAAAGAATGCTGGGGCAACATATCAGAGGGCTATGGTGACATTATTCCATGACATAATGCATAAAGAAATAGAGGTCTACGTCGATGATATGATTGCTAAATCTCGAGGAGAAGAAGAGCATGTAGTAAACCTCAAGAAGTTGTTCGAAAGGCTGAGAAAGTTTCAGCTAAAGCTTAATCCACCAAATGTACATTCGGGCTACCTCGGAAAGTCGCTAGGCTTCATTGTCGATGAAAGAGGTATCAAGTTGATCTAGATAAAATAAAAGCCATCCAAGAATTACCACATCCGCGCACGTAAAAGGAAGTTAGAGGATTTTTAGGGAGATTAAATTACATCACCCGATTTATCGCTCTACTTACCAACCAATGCGACCCAATCTTTCGCTTCTTCAAAACATAACACGGGAGAATGGAACGAGGAATGCCGGTGGCCTTTGATAAGATAAAACAATATTTGTCTAGTCCTCCAGTGCTAGTACCGCCAACTCCTGGAAGACCATTGATATTGTATTTGACTGTGTTCGAAAGTTCAATGGGTTGCATACTGGGGCAACACAACGAGTCAGGAAAGAAAGAAAAAGCGATCTATTACCTCAGCAAAAAGTTCACTGAATATGAGGCAAAATATTCGTCCATTGAGAAATATTGTTGCGCTCTGGTTTGGGTAGCTTGGAGACTTAGACAATACATGTTGTACCATACGACATGGTTGATTTCAAAGCTGGACCCGATAAAATACATGATGGAATTGCCGGCACTATCAGGAAGAATGGCGCGATGGCAGATTCTCCTCTCAGAATATGACATTGCCTATGTAAGTCAAAAGTCGATAAAAAGAAGCGCAATAGCTGACTTTCTAGCAACTCGAACAAAAGAAGAATATGAGCCTTTAAGATTCGATTTCCCAGACGAAGACTTAATGTGCATCTCAGAAATAGAATCCGAGTCATCAAAAGAGAAGTCATGGAAGATGTGCTTTGATGGTGCGTCGAATGCGTTGGGGCATAGAATCGGAGCAATCCTGGTATCGCTAGAGGGGAATCATTATCCGTTTACTGCAAGACTGAGCTTCTTCTGTACCAATAATATAGCAGAATATGAGGCTTGTATCATGGGGCTTCGCGCAGCTATTGAACGAAACATCGAAATCTTAGAGGTGTATGGGGACTCAGCCCTAGTGGTTTATCAAATCCGTGGAGAGTGGGAAGTGAGGGATCCAAAATTGATTAAGTACAGTGATTTAGTAGCTGAATTAATCAAGGAATTCAAAAAAATAACTTTTCATTACTTCCCTCGAGAAGAAAACCAATTAGCTGATGCCCTGACCACTTTGGCTTCAATGTTCAAAGCAAGTAAAAAAGCAGAAATAATGCTCCTCAAAATGAGCATATACGAGGTCCCTGCACACTGCTGTAGCATTGAAAAAGAAGCAGACGGACGTCCATGGTTCCATGATATCTTAGAATATATCAAGAATCTAAGATATCCCGAACAAGCAAATGAGAACGACAAAAGAACAATCAGAAGAATGGCAACAGGATTTGTTCTTGATGGGGATATCCTATACAAGAGAGGGAAAGATCAGTTGCTCTTGAGATGTGTGGATGATGTTGAAGCTAGGAAAATACTTGAGGAAGTCCATGAGGGAATTTGCGGAACGCATGCCAATGGTCTCAATATGACCAGAAAGATCATGAGACTCGGTTATTATTGGTTGACGATGGAAAGTGACTGCGTCAATTTTGCAAGAAAATGCCACAAATGTCAAATCTACGGCGACAAAATTCATGTAGCCTCTTCGCCCCTTCATGTCATGACTTCTCCGTGGCCTTTTTCTATGTGGGGCATAGATGTTATAGGGCCAAAATGGACATCGATTCATTTTTGTGGTTATCGATTACTTCACAAAATGGATAGAAACTGCTTCGTTTGCCAATGTGACGAGGACTGCAGTTTGCAAGTTTTTGAAAAAGGAAATCATTTGCCGGTATGCTTTGCCTGAAAGAATCATTTCAGATAATGCCACGAATCTGAACAATAAGATGATGAAAGAAGTGTGCGAGCAGTTCCAAATAAAGCATCATAATTCCTCGCCCTATTGCCCAAAGATGAATGGGGTTGTTGAAGCAGCTAACAAGAACATTAAGAGGATCATTGGGAAAATGACTGAAACATATAAAGATTGGCACGAGAAACTTCCATTTGCTTTGTTTGCATATCGCACATCTGTGCGAACATCTACGGGAGCAACTCCTTTCTCTCTAGTATATGGAATGGAAGCTGTGCTACCTATTGAGGTTGAGATCCTCTCTCTGCGAGTATTGATGGAATCAAAGTTAGAAGAAGCAGAATGGGTTCGAGCTTGATATGATCAGTTGAACCTCATTGAATAAAAACGTCTAAGGGCAATTTGTCATGGGCAAATGTACCAAAAGAGAATGATCGCAGCCTATGACAAGAAGGTACGACCAAGAGAATTCCATGAAGGAGAACTCGTGCTGAGAAAGATTCTCTCAATACAAAAAGACCTGCGAGGAAAATGGGCACCAAATTGGGAAGGACCATACGTTGTAAAGAAGGCATTCTCAAGCAAAGCTTTGATCCTTATCGAGATGGATGGTAAGGAGCTACCGAATCCAGTGAACTCAGATGCGGTGAAAAAGTACTATGCTTAAAAAAAGAAAGTCAAGATGAAAACCCACAAAAGGCATCTTAAAAAAAAACAGAGGGATCAGAGTGAAAACCCGAAAGGGGCGCTTTGGTTAAACATAAAAGATTAGGATGAAAACCCGAAAGGGCGTTCTAATGAAGCAAATATTCGGCTTACAAGGCAAGGCGTTTTAAACTGTACGACAAACAGTGAGACTACAGTATTTGAAGCATCTCTGAAAGCTCGAAATCTTCTACGCAAGGAGCCAGACTCTAAAAGATTCTTGATTGAGGAACGTGAAGAGTTCATGTGTCGAATATCTAAAGCATTTGTATCCGTTGAATACGATCTCTTCTTTCCTTTGCACATTTGTACTATCATTAGTTAACTTTCTTTGTTTGCCACATTTGAAATAAAGGAATATGAGATATCCTTTTTGTCCCTACCTGACCATTTTCATACATCTCATTATGTGTTTATTTGATATCAATAGTGAAATGACATACTCTAAACAAAGGAAATGCTAAGCATTACCTGGATGAAAATTTGATAAGTACAAGAGCCTTAAAGCAAGGACAAAATTCAACCAGGAAAAAGGGCGTTATTTGAGAAACGTCGATTACTCGTGAAGCTTGAAGACGAGTACATGGCGTAAAGAGAAAGTCAAGAGTCGAAGTAATGAATGCGGACCATCACAAGAATCGTGACGAAAATGACATACGACAAACATTCTTAAGGAACACTGCATAATCATGTAGGCATAAAGGCATTTAAGACAAACATATGCATATCATAATAACATCATGCATGGCATATACAGTTAATCCAATAGAGCAAAGGACGTGATGATAGTTGTATTGAATCAAAGGAAAAGACACATGAGTTCCACCGGATGAGAGGTTTGGGTACTCTGAGGTATCTTTAATTCATGTTTTCAAAAATCAACTCATATTGCGAGAAATGAGTTGAGCCTCAGGTCACACGCTGAGGTATTTTTAGTTTATGTTTCAAAAAATTGACTCATATTGCGAGAGGTGAGTCAAGCCTCAGGTCACGCTGAGGTATTTTTAATTCCTGTTGTTTCAAAAATTAGCTCATATTGCGAGAGGTGAGTTGAGCCTCAAGACACATTAAGGTAATTTCAATTTATGTTCCAAAATCAACTCATATTGCGAGAGGTGAGTTGAGCCTAGGGCACGCTGAGGTATTTTTAGTTTATGTTTAGAAAAATTGACTCATCTTGCGAAAGGTGAGTTAAGCCTTTTAATTTCTATTTTTCAAAAATCAACTCATATTGCGAGAGATGAGTTGAGCCTTGGCTCACATCTGAGCTGTTTTCAACTTCTATTTTTCAAATTCTGTTCGTCAAAATCAACTCATATTGCAAGAGATGAGTTGAGCCTCGGGTCACATGTCGAGGTATTTTCAAATTCTGTTTTTAATTTTTACTTTCCTAAAACCAACTCATATTGCGAGAGGTGAGTTGAGCCTCAAGACACGTTGAGGTAATTTCAATTTATGCTTCAAAAAATCAACTCATATTGCGAGAAGTAAGTTGAGCCTCGGGGCATGCCGCGGTATTTTCAAATTCTCTTGTTCAAATCCTGTCTTTAATTTTTACTTTTCCAAAATCAACTCATATTGCGAGAGGTGAGTTAAGCCTTAAGACACGTTAAGGTAATTTCAATTTATGTTTCAAAAATCAACTCATATTGCGAGAGGTGAGCTGAGCCTCGGGGCACGCTGAGGTATTTTCATTTTCTACTTTCTAATTCCTGTTTTTCAAAAATCAACTCATATTGCGAGAGGTGAGTTGAGCCTTTTAATTTCTGTTTTTTTCAAAAAGCAACTCATATTGCGAGAGGTGAGTTATACCTTTTAATTTTTGTTTTTCAAAAAATCAACCCATATTACGAGAAGTGAGTTGAGCCTTAGGTCATATGTCAAGGTATTTTCAAAATCCACTTTTCAAATTAAGTTTCAAAAGACCAGCTCATGTTGTGAGAGATGAGTTGAGCTGTGGCTCACATGCTGCGTTATTTTCAATTTTTGTTTTTAATGTCTGTTTTTTAAGGAGTCAATTCATATTGCGAGAAATGAGTTGAACTCAGGATCATGCCGAGTAAGAATAAAGATTGAAGCTAATGAAAGACACCAGACTTGGTCTCCCTGAAGCTGCAGTGGAGCCGGTCAAAAGTTGCAAGTCTTGTCTCTCTGAGGTCATAGTGGAACTGACCGAGGATATCAAATCTTGTCTCGCTAGAGTTACAGAAGAGAAGATCACGAATCTCATCTCACTGAAGTGATAAAAGAGCAGATTGAAGCTGTAGATCTTATCTTTATGGAGCTACATGGAAGCAGATCAAAGCCACAAATCACATATCTTTGAAGTCACATTGGAGTAGATTTAAACTACAAGGCATATATCAGAAGATGCAATGAACCAAGGCTATCTGAACAAGAAGAGCACCAACGAAGTCAAGACTTAGCAAGACTGGGCAAAATTGGCCTTTCATTGTGTCTTTGCTCCATTACCGTTGCACGACAATGGGCAAAGAGGGGCAGCTGTACATACACAATTTTGCCAAACCCAAATACATTTCAAACCCTTACTAACCCAAGCCTGTTTACAATATTTTCAGCCCAATTAGCCTAACCCAAGTACTACTAGCCCAATACCCTAAATTAACCTAGCCCAGCAGCCCAAAACAAATCAGCAGAGAGGAAACCCTAATTCCACTTGTTCTGACACCAGCCATCAGCCCCATACCCTAGCACCCTAGCTCTCCATGCCACCATGTCGGCCACTTGCTCCTCTGTACCACCATGCCTCTGTCACCTTCACCCATTCCCTGCAGGACCAGAAAGAAGACAAGATAATAATATTAAATACAATTTTGTAAAGGCTATAAAAGCCTATTTGGCTTTCTGTAAAGGGGGTTCTTTTTTTTAGATCTTTGAATACACATATATTTCAAAAAAGTCAGTAGATATAGCAAGAATACCAGTCCGAAATAGATATCAACACAAAAAAACAACCACCAAATCGGTGCACAAAACACCAAGATTGCAAATCGAAAACAGAAGGTGGTTCTAGATTTATTTTCATTTTTGTTTATTTTCTCACAAATACATTCATTAAATACGTTAAATGTATGAAAGTATAATATAAAAAATATAAGACATAAAAAAAAAAAAAGAAATTTTTTACCTCTCCGGCCACCGTGCACGGTGGCCGGCGAGACTCCTGCGACCGTCCGACGATCGGACCGTCCCCCTCCTCGTGGCCGGAGCTTTCCCCCCTCTCCTTCCTTCCTTCTCTCCTTTCTCCCCACCTTTCTTTTTTTCTTTCGGCTGCAAAAATGAGAAAAAAAACAAAAAATTTTGATTTATATAGGGGTCCAAAACGCACCGTTTTGGACCTCCCCTCTGTTTAAACTAAACGACGCCGCTTAGGGCTTTGGGTCGGGTCGACCCGACCCGTCCGGCCAGGGTCCGCGTGTTTTTGAAGCGAAAGGGCTAATTGCGCGATCGGCCCTTCCGCATTTTTGCTATTTCACAATCAGGTTTTTTGCTATTTTTAATTTGGCCCTAAAGATTTTCTCGCCCTACAATTTAGTCCCTCCGTGCTGCGTTGCGTTTTGGTAATGGAGAATATTGCGCCCTTAGTCCCCATTACTTTCACGCGTGTTCATTTTGGTCCTTAATTTCTCTATTTCTTTTTAAATTCGCCCCAAAATTTTGTTCTTAGTCCGATTTAGTCCTTTTCTTCGTTTATTTTCATTTTTTTTACACATTATTAATATTATTATTTTTATTTTTATTAATATACTAATTATTTTTAAGGTATTATTATTACCAATGATTACTATTTCTAGTTCTAACATTATTATTAATATTAATATATGTATATTTTACATGTATATATCCATACATTTATATATAGTACTTGTAATATCCTAAATTAGGGCTTAATCGGAATAGTGGTTTCGTGACCACAAATCCGAGATAGAAATAATTATTTTACAATGATTTTGATGTTTATGATATGATTGCATGATTGTGTGAAAACTTCGTGATGAAATTCTATGCCTAAAGTGCTTAAATTGAAAGTAGGGACTAAATCGAATAAGTTGCAAAACTTGCATTCTAGAAGTTTTAGTATGAAATTGTTTTGGAATATTAATGAGGAGGTCTTAAATAGCAATTTTACCAATTTTAAGTTCATGGACAAAATTAGGACATGGAAGGAATTTTTGGAAAGTTTAGTAGTAAGGGTATTTTGGTCATTTAGTTATTAAAATGAATTAAAAACAAAATTAAAAGCCAATTTTGTCCATCTTCTTCATTAGGCCAAAATTTCAAGGGTTCTCCATAGCTAGGGTTTGTTTCAAGCTTCCAAGCTCCATAGTAAGTGATTCCAAGCCCGCTTTTAATGATTTTTACGCTTTTGAGATCCCTAACTCGATAAAGCTTATGTTAGCAATAATTTAACCTAGGGTTTATATTTGGAAAAATACCCATAGGTGAAATTTGTGTATTTTGATGTTTTATGATAGAATATGAAGTTTTAAATTATGTTAGACAACTTGTACTACTCGATTTTAAGCAAAAAGCGAGTAAAAGGGCTTAATCGGTAAAATACCTAATAGTCACAAGTACATGTTAGAGTGAGAATTTGATGTTGCCATAGAAGAGAAAAGTGATCAGCATGTTGTAAAACATAAGAATAAGGAATAAAGTTTAATCCAGAGCCTAGGGGCAAAAATGTAAATATGCAAAAGTTTAGGGTAAAATTGTAATTTTTCCAAAATTTGAGTTAAGGATTAATTTGATAATGTGAGTATTAAATAAGCTAAATGTGTTATTTTAGATCAAGAAAGACGTGGAATCGACCTCAATCGAGGAAAAGAAAAGATTGTGGACTAAATTGCAAAATCTTTGTATTTTGGTACCAAGGTAAGTTCATGTGTAAATAATGTAGCATAATTGTTATTTTTAAGTTATTGATATTAATTATGTGTTATGCTGAATTTTATTATGAAATGTATGCTTTGTGGTTAATTTCAAATAATATGTAAATTATGTGAACTACTTGTTAAATATAATTGTTACCGAGTATTGATTTGGCATTCTACGGAAGACGGCAAGGATAAGTGTTCGAGGAAAAGCCCGCTTGAACCTTAGGAATAGATTAGGATACAAGTGACATGTCACTAGGATGGTTGAGCATCCGAACTCGTTGAGTTGAGTCCGAGTTCACTTATGGATGCGAATGTCCGAACTCGTCGAGTTGAGTCCGAGTTCGTGAGATGTAACTAGGCATCCGAACTCGTTGAGTTGAGTCCGAGTTCACTTATGGATGCGAATGCCCGAGCTCGTTGAGTTGAGTCCGAGTTCGCTATGGGCGGGTTACATGATTGCTTGATTGAATATGTGGCACTTATGTGCAAGTTATCCATGTATCCGAATTATATTCGATGTGTTCAACGGGTAAAGTTCTACTCAAATGGAGGAAAATTTCGAGATGTAAAGAGACGTATTGGTAAGTGATATGAAATGGATATTTTGGACAGGTATGTATTTAACCCTCGGGTTGAGTATTGATACAACCACGATAAGGTAATAAGATGATGAAGAATGATTAAAATGTGATATGTGTTTTAGTGATGTATGCTAATGTTGACGGTATAACTGCTTGTTATGTTACTTATTATTTGCATATGAACTTACTAAGCATTTATGCTTACTCCTCCTTCTTACTCATTGTAGTTTTGGACAAGCCACTCAGAGTCGGGATAGGTCGAAGGCTCACCACACTATCCGTAAGATTTTTGGTAAATGGCTTGTAAATTTAAGTATGGCATGTATAGCAATATACCCATTTTGTGTAAATGATCTTATGGTATGGTTGTGAAATGGTTGAGTAAATGCTTCATAATGATAAATTATGAAAATGGTTAGTTTAGATTATGTTTGATGTTAAGGAAAACTATTAAGATACTTAGTGCATAAAAACTCATAAAAAGGATGAAATTTACCATAAATAGAATACCGCAGCAATACTAACGCGAGTTTGAAAATTTACTAAAAATCATAGAAATTGAATTTGGTGGTGAAATACATATCAAATTGAAGCTTATTATGTCTAGTTTCACATGAAACAAATGAAACAAGTAAAGGAAGTATATGTTAGAAGATATTTTAATTTTAGTGGAACAGAGTCATAGCAGTTTCTGAATCCCCTGTTCCTACTTTAGAAATTCACCATAAATTGTAAAGATATAATTAGGTGGTGTATTTTATATCCTCAGAATCCTTATTTAGTCTAGTTTTATTATAAACAAACCTCATAGTCATATGAATTTTGTACAGAGAGAAATGTGGTTCGTAGTAAACAGAGGTCAGACCAGTCGAGTCTTAAAACAGGGTAACTTTAACTAATAAACTGTACTAATTGGCCCAACCAAAAATTCTAGAAAAAAATTAGTAGATAGTTTTATGAGTCTAGATTCAGGGAAAATTTACGGATCTTAATTTTGAGTTTTGTAACTCGAGATATGTTTTTTCTTGTGACTGTGAAGCAAGTAGCTTAAAAGCTGTGAATGTAGAAACAAATAATTCAAAGTTCTAAAAATGTTAAACTAAGCTTAGTAAAACCTCATACTCGACTCCGGCGACGGTCTCAGGTGTGGGGGCGTTACATTTAGTAGTATCAGAGCAGGTTTAGTCGGTTCTCGGACTACGTGTCGTATGTACGGATTTTGCTATACATGCCATATGTATGAATTGTGATAGTGTGACGACTTGACCTTTTAAATGAAATTTTTATATAGTAAATGGATCTCGATCCAGTGTGGGCGATGAAGTCTGAGTAATCGCGCCACTCCGCTGATGGAGCAATACCGATCGAAAACCCACCCCTCTGTTGGTCGGGGAGGAGGGAAAGGGATCGGAAGCCTTTCTCCAAATGATGAGTGCATGGTACATCGAGTTCGTTCAGACGAACCCAAATGTACGACCTCCCCACCTCCCCAATTCCTCAACCTATGCCTCCAATGCCTCAAGGAGTGGATATGATAAAATTTCACAGAACCCCGTTGATAGAATTCAGTAAACAAGGGGCTGAAGAATTTAGAGCAAATATTGATGATGATGCAGAGAAAGCGAGTTCGGCTTGAAAATTCTATCCGGTATTTGATGAATTATCTTGTACACTGAAGAATGTTTGAAATGTGCTACATCTTTGTTGAGAGATTCACCTATAATTGGTGGAAGACTTTGATTTCGGTGGTACCGAAAGAGAGGGTAACACGGGAATTCTTTCAAGAAGAGTTTGGAAGAAATATATTAGTGAAAGATTTATTGATCGAAATGTAAAGAGTTTCTTGAGTGAAGCAAGGTAATATGACAGCCTCGAAATATGAAAGAGAGTTTGTTCGATTAAGTAAGTATGCGGGGAATATGTTCCTCTGAAGCCAAGATGTGCCGACGATTTGAAGACGGGCTTAACGAAGACATTAAGGTATTTGTTGGGATCCTTGAACTAAAAGAAATGGTGGTACTTGTCGATCAAGCTTGCAAGGTGAAGAATTCATCAAGGAAAAGAAAAAGGTAGAATCAAACACGAAATTGGAAGAAAAGACCAATGAGTAATGCACCCTCACAAGAAACCGGAAAGTCAAGAAATATGAATCCTCGTTCCCAAGTTTCATTTGGGCAATCATATGGAAATTTTAAGAAGCGAAATGTGGGTCCTAAATCTCGGACTATTCATGGCTAGTGTGGAAATACGAGATTTGTTAAACCCGAAAGTGCCGGTGTGGTAGAAATCATTTTGGTCCGTGCAGAGCAAATGAATGTTTTCGATGTGGTTCTCGGATCATTTTATTAGAGACTACCCAGAGAGCCGAAAGAAAAATTTCGAATGTAAAAGCTAGTGGTGCGACTCGAGGGAAGGTATCCGAGAAAAGTTGGAAGTGAAACAAGCAAGAAGAATGTAGCCGAGGATGCACCTTAGACCTGAAGGAAGGGCTCCACTAGAACTTATGCTATTAAAGCGCGTGAAGATGCTTCCTCACCGATGTGATTACCGGTACATTTTCTCTCTATAATGTTAATGTTATTGCTTTGATTGATCCGGTTCTACTCATTCATATGTGTGCATGAAATTGGTGTCTAGTATGAATATACCGTTGAGAATACGAATTTATGATTAGAGTGTCGAATCCGTTAGGCAAATGTGTGATTGTTGATAAAGTATGTAAGAAATGTCCTTTAATGATTCGGGATCATTACTTTCCGCCGACTTGATGTTGTTGCCGCTTGATGAATTTGATGTTATTTTGGGTATGGATTGGTTGACATTGCATGATGCTATAGTAAATTGCAAAGAAAAGGTTATAGAATTAAAGTGTGGAAATGGTGAAACTCTGGGGTTGAATCGGATAAATCGAGGCATTGCCTAGTGTGATTTCTTCAATGTCGGCTCAAAAATATCTCGAGAAAGGGTTATGAAGCTTATTTGGCGTATGTAATTAATACAAAAGAAGTTGAAAAGAAAGTTGAATCAAGTCTTGGGTTGTGTGTGAATTTGCGGACGTATTTCGGAAGAATTGCGGGTTTGCCTCGGTCGTGGAAGTAGAATTTGGTATTGATTTGATACCGAAACGACTCCGATCTCGATTGCTCCATATAGAATGGCACCAACAGAGTTGAAAGAATTAAAGTCGCAGCTTGCAAGAGTTGACTGATAAAGGCTTTGTGAGACCGAGTTTTTCACCTTGGGGTGCTCCGTGTTATTTGTGAAAAGAAGGATGGTTCTATGAGATTATGTGTTGATTATCGGCGGTTAAACAAGGTGACAATCAAAAACAAGTATCCGCTTCGAGAATTGATGATTTGTTTGATCACCTAAAAGGAGCGACATGGTTTTCAAAGATTGACTTGAGATCCGGTATTACCAATCGGGTAAAGGAGTCGGATGTACCTAAAAGCGCTTTTAGAACAAGGTATGGTCATTATGAATTTTTAGTTATGCCATTCGGATTGACAAATGCTCTGCTGTGTTTATGGATTTAATGAATCGCATATTTCGCCATACTTGGACAAATTTGTTGTGGTGTTTATAGATGATATTTTAATTTATTCAAAAGATGAGATGAAACATCTTGAGCATTTGAGGATAGTTTTGTAAACTTTGAGAGATAAGCATTTGTATGCTAAGTTTAGTAAAAGTGAATTTTGGCTCCGGAAGTTGGATTTTTGGGTCATATTGTTTCGTGATGGTATACGGGTTGATCCTAGTAAAATTTCAGCCATTGTTGATTGGAAACCATCAAAAACGAATCGTTAGAAGTTTCTTGGGGCTAGCTGGGTATTATCGGCGGTTTGTAAATGGATTTTCTATAATTGCTGCTCCTATAACTAGATTACTCGAAAGGATGTTAAATTTGAATGGACGGAAGAATGTCAACGAGTTTTGAAGAATTGAAAAGTTATTAATAGAGGCACCGGTGTTAGTACAGCCCGAATCAGGTAAAGAATTTGTGGTGTATAGTGATGCTTCTCTAAATGGTTTGGGGTGTGTGCTCATGCAAGAAGGAAAAGTGGTGGCATATGCTTCGAGGTAGTTAAAACCTCATGAGAGGAATTATCCTACTCACGATTTGGAATTGGTCATGTGGTGTTTGCTTTGAAAATTTGGCGACATTATTTGTATGGTGAAAATGTCGGGTATATACCGACCACAAAAGTCTTAAGTACTTGATGTCACAAAAGACTTGAATTTGAGACAACGAAGATGGTTGGAGTTGTTGAAAGATTACGAGCTTGTTATTGATTATCATCCGGAAAAGCGAATGTGGTTGCTTGATGCTTTGAGCGAAAGTTGTTGTTTGCTTTGAGAGTTATGAACACTCAATTGAAAGTGTCAAATGATGGTTCGATTCTAGCGAGTTAAGAGCAAAACCAATGTTTTTACAAGAGATTTCAAACTCGGAAAATGATCAAGATTTGCTAGCCAAAAGAAAATAAAGGTGAAGTCGATACGGATCGATTTGAATTGGTTCTAATGGGTGCTTAATGTTTAAAGATCGGATTTGTGTAAAATCAAGAATGAGGAATTGATTCAAAAGATCCTACAGGAAGCACATAGTGGTTATTTCTCGATTCATCCGGGTAGTACGAAAATGTATAATGACTTGAAGAAAATGTATTGGTGGAATGGAATGAAAAGAGATATATCAGAGTTTGTGTCCAAATGCTTAATTTGTCAACAGGTGAAAGCTGAACACCAAGTACCTTCAAGATTACTCCAGCCTATTATGGTTCCTGAATGGAAATGGGATCAGATTACTATGGATTTTGTTTCAGGATTGCCATTGACTCCGGGAAAGAAAGATGCCATCTGGGTAATAGTTGACAGATTAACTAAGTCGGTTCATTTTATCCCGGTATGTACGAATTATTCTCTTAACAAGTTGGCTGAACTGTATATTAAAGAAATTTTTAGATTACACGGAATACCATTATCGATTATTTCAGATAGAGATCCAAGGTTTACCTCGCGGTTTTGGCAAAAGTTGCAAGACGCGTTAGGTACGAAGTTAAATTTCAGTACTGCTTTTCATCCACAAACTGATGGACAATCAGAGAGAGTAATTCAGATTCTTGAAGACATGCTCAGATGTTGTGTATTGGAATTTCAAGGAAGTTGGGAAAGATATTTGCCGTTGGTAGAATTTGCTTAAAACAATAGCTATCAGACGAGCTTGAAAATGGCACCTTATGAAGCATTGTATGGTCGCAAGTGTCGAACGCCTTTGTATTGGACTGAACTCAATGAAAATCAGATTTATGGAGTTGATTTAATAAAAGAAATTGAAGAAAAGTGAAGATAATTCGAGATTGTTTGAAAGTCGCTTCAGATAGACGTAAATCTTATGCGGACCTAAAGCGAAAGGACATTGAGTTTCAAGTTGGTGATAAGGTATTTTGAAAGTGTCTCCATGGAAGAAAGTCCTTAGATTTGGACGAAAGGGCAAGTTAAGTCCGCGTTTTATTGGACCGTATGAAATAATTGAAAAAGTTGGACCGGTAGCATATCGGCTAGCTTTACCACCAATTAGAAAAGATTCATGATGTGTTTCACGATCTATGTTACGTCGGTATCGTTCAGATCCTTCACATATAATTTCACCGATGAAATTGAACTACGACCGATATGACTTATGAAGAAGAACCGATTAAGATTTTAGCTCGAGAAGTCAAACAACTAAGAAATAAAAGTGTTGCACTTGTGAAAGTGTTGTGGCAAAAGCATGGGGTAGAAGAGACTACATGGGAAACTGAAGAAACTATGAGAAACCAATACCCACACTGTTTTGGTAAGATTTTCGAGGACTAAAATCTTTAAAAGGGGGAGAGTTGTAATATCCTAAATTAGGGCTTAATCGGAATAGTGGTTTCGTGACCACAAATCCGAGATAGAAATAATTATTTTACAATGATTTTGATGTTTATGATATGATTGCATGATTGTGTGAAAATTTCGTGATGAAATTCTATGCCTAAAGTGCTTAAATTGAAAGTAGGGACTAAATCGAATAAGTTGCAAAACTTGCATTCTAGAAGTTTTAGTATGAAATTGTTTTGGAATATTAATGAGGAGGTCTTAAATAGCAATTTTACCAATTTTAAGTTCATGGACAAAATTAGGACATGGAAGGAATTTTGGAAAGTTTAGTAGTAAGGGTATTTTGGTCATTTAGTTATTAAAATGAATTAAAACAAAATTAAAAGCCAATTTTGTCCATCTTCTTCATTAGGCCAAAATTTCAAGGGTTCTCCATAGCTAGGGTTTGTTTCAAGCTTCCAAGCTCCATAGTAAGTGATTCCAAGCCCGCTTTTAATGATTTTTACGTTTTTGAGATCCCTAACTCGATAAAGCTTATGTTAGCAATAATTTAACCTAGGGTTTATATTTGGAAAAATACCCATAGGTGAAATTTGTGTATTTTGATGTTTTATGATAGAATATGAAGTTTTAAATTATGTTAGACAACTTGTACTACTCGATTTTAAGCAAAAACGAGTAAAAGGGCTTAATCGGTAAAAATACCTAATAGTCACAAGTACATGTTAGAGTGAGAATTTGATGTTGCCATAGAAGAGAAAAGTGATCAGCATGTTGTAAAACATAAGAATAAGGAATAAAGTTTAATCCAGAGCCTAGGGGCAAAAATGTAAATATGCAAAAGTTTAGGGGTAAAATTGTAATTTTTCCAAAATTTGAGTTAAGGATTAATTTGATAATGTGAGTATTAAATAAGCTAAATGTGTTATTTTAGATCAAGAAAGACGTGGAATCGACCTCAATCGAGGAAAAGAAAAGATTGTGGACTAAATTGCAAAATCTTTGTATTTTGGTACCAAGGTAAGTTCATGTGTAAATAATGTAGCATAATTGTTATTTTTAAGTTATTGATATTAATTATGTGTTATGCTGAATTTTATTATGAAATGTATGCTTTGTGGTTAATTTCAAATAATATGTAAATTATGTGAACTACTTGTTAAATATAATTGTTACTGAGTATTGATTTCGGCATTCTACGGAAGACGGCAAGGATAAGTGTTCGAGGAAAAGCCCGTTTGAACCTTAGGAATAGATTAGGATACAAGTGACATGTCACTAGGATGGTTGAGCATCCGAACTCGTTGAGTTGAGTCCGAGTTCACTTATGGATGCGAATGTCCGAACTCGTTGAGTTGAGTCCGAGTTCGTGAGATGTAACTAGGCATCCGAACTCGTTGAGTTGAGTCCGAGTTCACTTATGGATGCGAACGCCTGAGCTCGTTGAGTTGAGTCCGAGTTCGCTTATGGGCGGGTTACATGATTGCTTGATTGAATATGTGGCACTTATGTGCAAGTTATCCATGTATCCGAATTATATTCGATGTGTTCAACGGGTAAAGTTCTACTCAAATGGAGGAAAATTTGAGATGTAAAGAGACGTATTGGTAAGTGATATGAAATGGATATTTTGGACAGGTATGTATTTAACCCTCGGGTTGAGTATTGATACAACCACGATAAGGTAATAAGATGATGAAGAATGATTAAAAATGTGATATGTGTTTTAGTGATGTATGCTAATGTTGACTGGTATAACTGTTTGTTATGTTACTTATTATTTGCATATGAACTTACTAAGCATTTATGCTTACTCCCTCCTTCTTACTCATTGTAGTTTTGGACAAGCCAGCTCAGGAGTCGGGATAGGTCGAAGGCTCAGTCACACTATCCAGAAGATTTTTGGTAAATGGCTTGTAAATTTAAGTATGGCATGTATAGCAATATACCCATTTTGTGTAAATGATCTTATGGTATGGTTGTGAAATGGTTGAGTAAATGCTTCATAATGATAAATTATGAAAATGGTTAGTTTAGATTATGTTTGATGTTAAGGAAAACTATTAAGATACTTAGTGCATAAAACTCATAAAAGGATGAAATTTACCATAAACAGAATACCGCAGCAATACTAACGCGAGTTTGAAAATTTACTAAAATCATAGAAATTGAATTTGGTGGTGAAATACATATCAAATTGAAGCTTATTATGTCTAGTTTCACATGAAACAAATGAAACAAGTAAAGGAAGTATATGTTAGAAGATATTTTAATTTTAGTGAAACAGAGTCATAGCAGTTTCTGAATCCCTGTTCCTACTTTAGAAATTCACCATAAATTTTAAAGATATAATTAGGTGGTGTATTTTATATCCTCAGAATCCTTATTTAGTCTAGTTTTAGTATAAACAAACCTCATAGTCATATGAATTTTTACAGAGAGAAATATGGTTCGTAGTAAACAGAGGTCAGACCAGTCGAGTCTTGAAACAGGGTAACTTTAACTAATAAACTGTACTAATTGGCCCTACCAAAATTCTAGAAAAAATTTGTAGATAGTTTTATGAGTCTAGATTCAGGAAAATTTACGGATCTTAATTTCGAGTTTTGTAACTCGAGATATGATTTTCTTGTGACTGTGACGCAAGTAGCTTAAAAGCTGTGAATGTAGAAACAAATAATTCAAAGTTCTAAAAATGTTAAACTAAGCTTAGTAACACCTCATACTCGACTCCGGCGACGGTCTCGGGTGTGGGGGCGTTACAGTACTATCTTAATTACTTTATTTTAATATTACTATTATATTATATTTGTCTTTTTTATATACTTCATTATATTTCTAATATTATTATTAGTTGTTATTTGTTTCTAATATGTATATACTATGTAAATGTTTTAATATTATGTGTATTTTGCACATACGTTATGTATATAAGTTTTAATATTATATTTCACATATATTATTATATATATTTTAATATTATTAGTTATATTTTTCTTTTATACTATTATATATATTTCTAATATTATATTGTATATTTCTAATAATATTATTTATATATATATATATGTGTGTATGTATTTGTGTAGTGTATAAAATAGTTTTATTATTGTTATTATCATTTCTAAGGTATGTATGTATTGTATATGTTCTATATATGTTATGTGTATATTTTAATATTACTAGTTATATATAATATTTCTTATACATTTCCACATACATATTTTCTTCTATATACTATGTATATACCTTTAATACCATATTATTTGTATATATTCTTCTATATATAATTCATTAAATGCCATGTCATATATATATTATGTCATGTCTTGATACTACGTATATACTTTAACATTAATAGGTGTACATTTTTGCCACTTCATGTATAGTTCGAATAATATATATAATATATTTCTAACGGTATCACTTGCTCATATATAGATGCATTTTGACGTACATGTTCTTAATGTTTTATGTATGTATATTCATTATTTATCGTATTTGATATGATAATTACATTCGATCTTGCATGCATTATTAGTGTTTTCCTTCAACATTATTGTAATATTTGTTATTTGTTTCAAATATGTTTATATTTCTCCCACTTATTGATTCTTATTTCATATCAACTTCGTTTCATGGTATTTCGAAAATCATATTATTGTTTTGCTAATTAATTTCAATAATCAAGGCAATGTACCGATTTAACATTAAGTCATCGAGTTCATCGCTATGTTGGGTGAACGTCAATTGACTCGTGTTAAAGCGATATACCCTCCTAAAAAAAATGGAATAAACTAAAATTTCTCGTCTTTTCAATCGGATCACGACTAAATTTTACATTGGACTCGTATTTTTGAAAATCAAGACAACACGTGTTTATGAGATACCAATTTTGGGCGTCGCGAGGGTGCTAATACCTTCCTCGCGTGTAACTGACTCCCGAACCCTATTTTTCTCTGGATTTTAACGTGGACTTAAATTCATTTCTTTTCATTTCAAAAATAAATTTATAAGGTGTCTGATCACACCTATAAAAAGGATCGATGGCGACTCCCTTTTTATTTCAAAATCGAACTTCAGTTTCCAAACTTTTTCACTCGATCGCCACAATTAGCGACCCCGAAACCGATTTTTACGTCGCTACACCTACCTCAATTTAGACCCGATTAGACCCTGTATTGTGCCACTAGGGCCCATTAAGTAGCATAGTCAAGTAACAACCCTCACTTACCTCTAAATGCCCCAAAAGCAGCATAGTAGGGGGTTCTTCTCCACTCAAAACCCTAATACACTAAGCTCTCAACCATTTCTACCTGAGCTCCTTTACATTTCCGACCATTACCCCTAGAATGGGTGAACCAACTTTCTTTGTCACCACCCTCTCTCCCCTTTCTCTATCGCCATTGATACTGTGTATCAACAACTACGAACATATTTTTCTCCAATTTGTATTATATTAAAAAAGTGAAGGTCAAGGCTTGAGGAGCTATAAGTTAAGGTTTGAGTAGACTTGCTCAATAATTGGGTTATTGTCTCAAAATTTAAAAGGGTTTGGACGAAAATATTATATATGATAAAATGAGTTTGAGCCAAAGAAAAAAAAAAACTCATTTAAAATATAGGTTAGACTCAAGCTTAAACATTCCAAGCCAGACCCAACCTATTTTCTAAGTTTGCAATATATTATATCATGTTACATAGACATATATTATGTAATTTATATCATTAAATATTAAATTAAGAATAGTATAATTATTTTTAAAAAATATTTAAAAATAAAAATAAGCAAACCTAAAATGGGCTTGGGGTCAATCATTTACAAATACAGGCAAGTTTAGGCAAAATTTTAGGCTTATATTTCAGGCTGAGCCAGGCTTCAACAAGTATAAAATGTATCAATATCATTCTTAGATATAGCCTCACCATAAACACTACTTCTAAGTTTGAGAAAAGTTTTGTTCTTATTTTTTCAATTATCATTTTTTTTGGATTCTAATTAAAATTTATCTATTCTACATATATAAATGAAGTTTAATTTTAAGGTTGGCCGAAGTTTTTAAGTATTAAATTAATTTTGTTTATGCAAACTATCTATAATTTTCTTTAGTCCTTAAATAGGAGGATAAATGTGATTTTGTGCGTTTGAATTCATGTCCTCCTGTACTGATAACAATATTGATGTCGGTTGAAGTAAGACTCAGTTAACAATTATTAAATTTATTCTAAACGTTAATTATTATATTAATAAAAATAAAGTATGAAATAATTATGTTGTTTATTGATACTACATCATAAATTTTTGAAAATAATTTATATGATAATTTTAATAATATTAATATGATATCTTAGCTTGTTTTTGGACAGCCTTTGATAAAAAGTTAAATATAATATTTTATTTTTATTTTTAAATAAAAGATAGTTTCTTTTAATTTTAAGTTTTTAAAAATTAAATTAAATTAAATTTTTGGGTAAAAAGAACTTTCTGTTGTTCTCAATTTCGGTATTGGATAAATAGGTTCCTTTAAAAATCGAGCAATTTAATATCCGCCAATTTTGAAAGTAAATAGCTGAGGAGGACAATTAATCACAATATTAATTTATTTCATCAATGTTACATACATTTGTTTGGTATGATAAAAAAATAGCTTTTACAATTTACATATTCTATCAATTAGGTCGTGATTTAAAAATTTTAGCCCACAACATTTTTGTAATGTGTAAATGTATAAATGTTGAGGCTAAATTTGTTGACTTTATTAAAATCAAGACCAAATAAACAAAATATGTAAATATCGATGGCTAAATTTGTTATTATGCCAATCAAAATTATGCATAATTGATGAAAGATATTAACGTCGTGACTAATTGTCTTCAACTGCTCACTTTCAAATTTGAGAGAGATTAAATTGTTCTATTTTTTTAGAGGAGTTAATTTGCTCAATTTAAAAATTGAAAGGAACTAGACAAATCATTTTTAACTATTTTTTGCAAATGTTGTTTACCTGCTTACTTTATTGAAATTTTTTGTTACAATTTTTATTAAATAAAATTTTAATATAATTATCAAACTCATCTAAAATTAAATGAATAAAATTTTCAATTTTTTATAGAAAAAGGTTTCAATACTTTGTTAAAATTAAAGCATAATTTTTTAATTTTATGGGAAAAATATAAAATTGGTACTGAACTTGTCCACTTCTTTTAGAAAAGGTTTTTTTGTCCTCGATTAGTACTTGAATTTTTCTCATCAACTAAATTCGTAACACCCCAAACCTAGTCTAAACATTACAGTTGGATTGTGAAGGTTACATCGTTACGTAAAATCATGGTCGCTTAGTTTTTATGAAAAACTCATTTTTTTAATTCAAGGGTAAACAAAACAGATTAGATTATCGAAAACGTAGGGATTCCGAAAATTATGCATGTATTTTGACGAAAATTGTGTTTATTAGATTTTTTTAAATAGACCGAATGTGTAACCTCTCTAACTCGACTTAGACGTTATGGCCAGATTGAGACGGCTACATTAGCCACCAAAACGGGTAAGCTAACTTACAATACTTTTGAACACTTTAAATAAACTCATTTTAGAGAAAAACCATATTTGCACTTTGAGTTAGCTTAAAAGAGTTCATTTATTAGATAATATATACTTAAGACTCATTTTATTATTGATAGTGTTGTTTAAGAAAAAAAATCGTTTGCTTGTCAATTTTCTTTGTAAAAACTCAATGTTAAACTAATGCAATGAAAAAACCATTTTTCAAGTCATTTTGGAAACTTAGTTGTCTTACCAATTTATTTTTCAAAAACGGTTCATTTGCAATGCAACAAAAATTAGAGAACAATGTCAAATTTTACTTAAGCCCAATATCATGCATTTTTCGGTTATTATGCTTGAGTAATTCATGCATGAAAAAATTCCCAAAAGAAAAGTTACCAAGCCAACTTACAAACCAAAACCAATAAAGACTTAATAATACTTATTAAGAATAGTCCAAGGTCCAAAGTGATTCTCTGAACGTCGAGTACGATCCTAATTTCGAGGTTTACCTGAAAAGTTAAACACTATTGGGGGTAAGCTTATGAAAACTCAGTGTGAGTGGAACAATTATTTAAACAGACATAAATATCGAATATAGTGAAACATATTAGCTTTAACAGAAGAATACAAAATCATCATTAGAATTTCATATTATTACGTAGC
The DNA here is from genome assembly GCF_025698485.1 of Gossypium arboreum. Lineage (NCBI taxonomy): Eukaryota > Viridiplantae > Streptophyta > Magnoliopsida > Malvales > Malvaceae > Gossypium > Gossypium arboreum. The sequence goes on from NC_069080.1 coordinate 104,350,079, forward strand.
CATTATCAAATTGATGTCAAACGGTGTATGAGCATGAGTCATCATTCATTCGAGTAACAAAAATTAATTTTGATACCAATTAATACAACACAATACAATACGTAGCATAAATCAATAACATTTGAATTTGTCGTGAGCGTGATGCAATGCAAAAAGGCTCCTACCCATACCATCAGCTACACACCACAAGTTTCCAGAACCTATCTGCCAAACTCCAACAAATGTGAGCATAGCTCGATGTGGTAAAACCATCGTATAATCAATAATGCAGAAAATCTAGCAGATATCAATCATCAATAGCATATAATATGCGATAAAATCACCAATCCCCTCGGTACTCCAGGTGCAGTACACTAACTACATATAAATGCGGACTTAATATGCCATCGGTACTCTACAGAACTCCTCTGTCAACCACAAGATATCTCATCCTAATGCAAATGCAATATGTCACACAAACTCATACATAATCATATCTTAATACTTTTCAAATTTATTTGACATGTTTAACATGCCCTCATTAATCACATACTTTCAATAAATGGAACCAATGTTCCAACTTTCAAATTACCATTAAGATAATATCATTCAACATTACACAATTTCACATGCTTCTACGATTTTCCATCTGCATGTGTAATAACCTTTCCAATATAACATAGCAAACTATCAATGCAATTATATCATGTATAAACTCATATCTTAGCGAATCATGCTATATATACAATCAATCGCATCACAATCTTGCATCACAATACCATTCATATAGTCACACTGTTGAACTAGCAACTTTGCTAACATATCAATCTTTTAGGGCTCGAAATGTACCTGGTTTGGTCATTTGTAAAATTAATTTTTTTTCTATTAAGTCAATCCATTCAGCAAGCTAAATCATCAAATATATCAAAAAAATTTATCATTTTTAATTAAGTTTTTGATTTTAGGACCCACATCTTATTTTTCGCTTTCTCACAACATACTAGCGAATCTTTCAATTTTTCCTTAATAAACCTTAAAACGAACCTAAGTAAAAAATCAGTATAAATTCAACCAATTCATCTCTTAACCAGCCCTTAAACACCCACTTATGGGTTCCAACCAATCGTCAAAATTACTACCATTTTACGAATCTAAACTAGTTAGATTTCTTACACTATTCAAACACATAATTCATTTTTTATTTCAACGAGCTAGCAGAGGGACCGATTCAACATATGCAATTGAGGCTCAAATGATTTATAATTAAGTTCTATCTTTTCACCTTTAATTATAAACTCATTTAGTTACGAAGTCATTCCACTATAGTATCGTGACAATGCTCCCCTCAATAACATACCAGTAAGAAAGCAACTCGATTAGTGGTCGTCTAATGACCTTGTCATAAGTGTGTTACCTTCATAGGATATCCTTAATCTATTTGGGATAATATTGTTCTCCCAATATGATCTTGTTTTATCTCATGGTAACCATTGCATCTTCCTTCATGAAAAGTCAATTACTATCAAATAGTAATCAAGTCATTTATCACAAAGATGAATGACTCGCGACCACGTTTACTTTTCATCAACCATATAATGTTAATGAGAGGATACCATTTACCCATATCTTGAGCTATGAATTCCACTGTTGTGAATAACGCTACATATTGTAGAAGTCGTACACCCAATGCACCAGCTTTCGGTTCCTTATATATTCAAACTCAGCCTTTTACTTACATCGAAGTGTATGAGTCACACATACATAGTCCATCATCCACTCAAGATTTAGGTATGCCACACTATGAATGTCACAAATGAATAAATCCATTAACAGATTCAAGATTTATTCTTTTTGGGTCTAGTTTGATGTATTGTCAGTCTAGTCAGTTACATCTATGTCTCTATCTTCTGGGAGTCATTCGCTCCAATGCCTAAGACAAAGAATGTCCCTAATTGGACTTGATAGAGAACATATTAGTCTTTCAACCAGTTTGCTCATTTTTTATTAGACTAAGGATATGTTTAGTTCGTCTAATACAAGCTGTCTAACCATATCACGATCCGACCACGTGATACCACTCAGTATTAATTTAAACATTAGACAACCAACGAGCAATAATTTCTTCCATTTTACTTTGCGTGCAAAAACCATTTGAAGAAAATCACATAAATTATTTTAATGTAATCAATGAATTTGTTTTATTAATCAATCTATTTGAAAATTATAAGTTTACAAATGAATATACTATACTTAGAGCACCATATCCAACAAAATAATATACACATGACAACCAACAAAAAAAATCATACTATACATATTAACATATCATAACATACACACTAATATATCATAACAAACATAATAAACATACTAATATATCATAACATACAAAATATACATAAGAATATATCAATTGATTGACCATTCAAAGCTAGATCAATTTAACCCTCCAAAAAATTCCTTCTATATGAAGTTGTCTACATACACACGAAAGTCAACAAAAAATATTATAATACAAGATATAATACAAATCAAATATCTAAACAACGAAAACCCTAAGCAATGTAAAAACTTGTTCAACATTAAACCAGATTAATGATTAACTCTAAACCATAAATCGAGGCACTAAGAAACTATTAGAAATTGTTAAACATATGAAATAAATACTTTTTTTAAACCAGAAAACAGATGGTCCCAAGAAAAAAAAAGTCACTTTCTGAAAAGGAGTCAAAATCAAAGCAAGGGAAAAAAAGGGCTGTTTTAATGAAAAACCACACAATAAAAAACACATCAAATGAGAAACCTATAAAAAATAGTAACATGTGAACATAAAAATCTTCCGCTTTTTTAAATGGAAACAGGAAAAAAAAACCTAAATAAAGATTGAAGAAGACTGAAGAAGAATAAAGATGTCAAATACTAGTAATCGATGATGAAACTAGGGTAATCTTGATTCAAATACAACTTTAGTGAGATAAAACTAGGGTAATTGATGATGAAATCAGTAATCTTTTAGTGAGATGATGAACAATTTTTTTAGATGGTCGAGATAATGAAAGGTTTTTCCAGTAATCGAAGGATGGAAACGTTTTTGGTGAAAGGATTCAAGGTAAATAAAAATGAAGATTCAATTGAGATGATGAAAGGTTTCTTTAATAATCGATGGATTTTAATAGAAGGAAAATCTTCAGTAATCGATGAAAGAGATTTTAATCGATTTTTATTTAATCAATTCAATAACTTAAAAAATGAAGTTCACAATTTTATGAAATTATTTTAATCACTTTTTTCCCCACAAATGGTCTAGTCAAATTGCCAAATAAGATGCTAATGGCGTCGCACGATTGGCCAGCGATGTCACATCATTAAAAAACTAACGACGTCAGACTTGAGTACTAATTTAATTGACGAAAAAAATTTAAGTACCAATTTAGGATAAAAAAATATTAAATACTAATCTAAGAGAAATGAACAAATTTAAGTACCAATTTTATAGTTTACCCTTTTTTTAACACATATAGGCATACTTCGGGTCAAGAGTAAGCTCCTTCCAAAACAAAATTATATGAATGGAAAAAAGGAAAAAAAAAAAAAGAGAATTGAATTTTCAATATTAAAATTAAGGCTGAGTCAACTTTTAATTGAGTATTTTTAAAAGAAAATCTAAATCTAAATCTAAACTTTTTTTTCAACTTTTTTAAAATATTAGATAAACTTTCAGATGTTAACAGGTAATAATAGGACAAATCTAAATGACGCAAAAATTACTGTTATTTAGGGCAATTTGATCATACAGAAGGTGTTGAATCTTTTAATTGTTTTATTTTTTATTTTGAATCAAAGATTAAGAGTTTAAATTTAAATGTTAATATGTTTGATCTTTTATTTATATATTTATTTATTGAATCTAAAAATTTAGTATATATATATTAGGGATATTTTTGCAAATATTTTCGAGTAGTATGGGGTGGATTTACCTCAAATTAGATCTCGATTCCGACCCGATTATTTTTCTAATTTCATTTGACCCATCTTGAACTTGATCTTTTTGAAATTCGATCCTAACAAATTGGGTCTAGTCGGAACCCCACGAATTTGAAAGTTTTTTTGCCATCCCTAAGTAAGGGCTTTGACTCAAAATTAAAAATTATAATTCTAACCCTCTATAAATAATCAAATTATAAATTAATATATAAAAAATTATGTTTTGTAAAAAATATTTTATTTAATCTCTTTAAAAATAATAAAATGATAAATGATAAAATTTATATCTAATTTTCAGAATTTTTGAACTCCCCGATGCTATTAATCCCACTATTTGACTTTGTATTAATTATATAAAGTTTGACACGTGTAATTAATATTACATAAATTTTATTATCGCTTCGTATTTTAATTATTTTTCATACTTTTAAAATTTAAAATTAAGTATAAAAGCGGGGAGTAAATGGTTAGGTTGAGGTAGAGTGGCGTGGATCATGTGCCCAAACCAAAAGACATGTGATATGGCACATTGGGTCATTAATTTCCTCATGGGCAATGCTTGAAGTTTCCACCAAAAAAGCATAGCTGCCTGCCATTGCCACCTTTTATCTTATATTTTATTTTGCAAATAACTAAAGTTATCTTTATGTATTTAATCAGTTAAAAAGTGATTCAATGTTTGATATGTAAAATAATTACTTTTTTAAAATTTAACTTTCTTTCGAAAATTATTTTCTTATAAACATGTCAATATAATTCTTATGATAAATGGTAAAAATTACTTTTTCATATAGATTGAAAAGTTAAAAATATTAAAGATAAAATTAACCTCATTTTATTTTGATTTAATATATTAATTGAACATAAAAAAAAAGATATTACATCGTTTTCACTACCAATTTTCTTGTTATTCAATTCATTCTTTAAAAGTAATTTTTTTAACTTTATTTTCGATAAACATATTTAACCATTTACATTTTATATTTATTTTATGTTGCTTTCTTATCTTTCCTTTCAATATACTAACTTGAATTTCAATTTATTATAGTATTCATTCGAAACAAGTTTTATATATGAAGGATTTTATGTATGTATTGTTATATTTAGAAAATATATGTAAGATGATTTTGAAATTATTTTGTTTTCAATCAAAATTATCAATTAAAATATTATTAAATATTTAATTCAAAGATTTATTACTAATAAAGTTTATTGTTTATTGTAAAATATTAAGTACATGGATATTACTTTTATTTAATAAGGGTAAGTTTGTAAATTATCATTACATTATTCTTTTTAAAACAATCTTGTTATAGGTTCGATTATATTTGTTCCTCCCTAACCCATAAATAGGAAGATAATGCATTTTAGCGCACTTGAACCTATGTCCTTCTGCATTGACAATAGCACTTATATCAATCAAGGTAAAACTTAATCGACAATTATCATTATATTCTTAATAAAGTATTTAATGAACCAACATGATAATGCTATTTTTAATAATTTTAATTAATACTTTTCAATGTTCACCAAACATTATAAAATAATTTTTTTCATCAATTATATTCCTAAATGTTACATTCTAAAAAGTCATATTTCGTTGAAACTATAACACGGGAAATTACCAATCGCTACTAAGTGATTTGAATTCAACTAAGATATGTCTACTTGTTAATATGAAGAAGAAACCGTGTTTGAGCTTATGCCTAACTCAGAATTTTAATGGTTTCTAATTAAGCCATTAGCATATCAAAGAAGTTTGTCCAACTTCTAATGGACCAGTCAACTTCATAGGCCTTATCCTTCATTTTGGATAACCCAAATCCCTTTAGAGGACACGATAATGGGTCTGTATTTATATTTTGTGATTATATTTTTTAAATTTAAAATTTATTTTTTAGATTTTTATTTTAAGACATTGAGTTGTTATATTTTTCTGATTTAAAAGGCTTTGGTCCTTCCGTTTGATTTTGTTATTAGTGACTGTTATAAAAAATAAAATTAATTTTAACACTCAATATTTTTATTTTTTTATTAATTTGGCCCTTACCCTTTAAAAGTAAAAAAAAAAACTTAAAATTTATTTTTTCCCATATTTTAAATAAAAAGCATAAAAATATAATTTTTAAAAATATAAATTTATAAAAAATAAAACTTTAAAATTCAAAAATTAAAAATATAATTTTAATATATAAAAAATTTCAAATTCAATGTTGTCTAATTTGGTACCGGTTGGATTGAGAATCAACTAGACTTTCGGTCCGATGAGGGGTAAAAAATCAATTGATCCGCAAACTGATACAAAGTAGTTGAATCAATTTATAAACAATTGAACCGACAATTGAACAAATTTTTATATTAATATATTAATATATTAATTTTTTTTATTTTTAACAATTTATTAATTTTGAACCAATCAGATCATTTGAACTAAAAACCGATTGATTTGACCAGTTCGACCATTAGTCTGGTTCCAAAAACATTTCTAAAATTTCAAGAAACAAAATGTTATGTACTCCTTGAATGGTAATAAGATGTTTTCATTGGTCATGTAACCCAACCATTTCGATCGACCCATTTTAAATATAGATGATTAGAAAATTAATAGAAATTGTATATTGATTTATATAAATTGATATAAAATGTGTATTAATATTAATAATTAAATATTAATATGAGTTTTATTTTTTATTATTTTAACATTAAAATGGGCCAAGCTAAAGCGGCCCAAGGTTCCCAATTTGAATGGCCTAATTAATTCAAATCAAATAATTTATTAAAAATAAAAAATATTGTTATACTACCCCCAACTGGGACACATGGCAACATGAGAAATAAATCAAAAAGGCACCCGCAAGCGGCCCTTCTTCCCTAAAACTTGGATGGCTTCTCAGTGATTAACAACTCACGTGCTTCATATCACCCGTGAAAAGCGACCGTCTATCCTTAACCACCCGAATGGGCCTTCCATTGAGCCATCCACTATTAATGGATACGCTCTCCTGGAGGGCACCACTCGGGAATCACCATACCTCCCATTGAACTATAAATCGAATTTTCTGGGAATTTCAAAATAGAAGCACTTCATCATACCTTCTCTTCATCAGGGATAGATCTTCTCCTTATAAGGGTGAACTGTTCCAATTGACCACCTCTTATTTTATTTACAATGACTATTAGACGAAGAGACGTTTTATGAATAGTCTCGAGGAACGATCATTGTATAACCTACCTCTCAATTGGGGGGATGCTATTGTTATATCTCTACCTCCATTTGGACTCTGTTGCGCTTGCGTCCTTACCTCTCCTACAAGTACCCTAAGACACCACTTTGCAGGAGGACTCTTCTCCACTCAAAACCCTAATACACTAAACATTCATCTTAAGTCCCTCTACGTTTCCAACTTTCAACCTTAGAATGGGTGAACAATTTTTTTCGACATTGCCCCTTCTCCTCTTTCAGTCTTGTTGATATTATGCATCAACAATTATAAAAATATAAAAATCGATTCGATTTTCGGTTCAACTAATTTTTTTAACTTGATTTAACCAATTTGTACAAGTTCGCAAGTCATCAGGTTTTTACCTCTCACCCAACTAATAGTTTTTATTCTTTTCATAATTTTAGATTTTTTGTAAAATATATATTTTTTATTTTATGTTTTTTATTTAAAATAAGAAAAGATAATTTTTTAAAAAATTATTTACTTTTAAAGGGTAATGACCAAATTGTCAAAAAATTATAAATATTGAGGGCTAAAAAGTTATTTTCCTTTTCTTATAACAATCACTAATGACAAAATTAGATTGGGAGGCCATGTACACCCAACTTTGGCGAGTCCTGAGTTTGGCGAGTAAACCGAAAGAAATTTGAGTGGCGTAGACCTATTCGACCAATTGATGTTCTTGGCGTATACATCAGACACATATGTTAGACTTTTATGCAAGAATAGTTATCTGAATTTGTTGAGTTGTAAACAAGAAGAAATGGGTAAGTGTATTGAGGATTTATGGATAATTTGAGTTGTCGGTAAATGTAATGTGTGCTAGTTTATTAAGTTATTATGATGGTTACATTCTAACTAGGTAGTTAGGAAGGAACGAAGGGATGAACTAAGTATATATAAATATATTGGAATTCCATTTATAGTTGTAGATTATTAATTAAGACAGCCTTGAAAGCTTGTGACACATGTCAAGTTCCACTAAGAGAATACAGGCTTATATATATATATATATATTGATAAGGGCTTGAGAAAAAAAAGTTATCTTTTTTCTTTCATTTAAAACACCATTGATGATTTGCCTTGAATTGAGCATAGATCTTTCTTGATTGAGCTGAAACAAAGAATCTGAGTGCATGTAGAGGGTTGTTTAACAACTAGGTAAGCATTATGGTCTTGCATGTTGACTTCTAAAAGAGTAAGTCTGTTTTTATGTGCGTGAATAGTAAAATTAAGAACTAAGGTTTTGCATGGTGGTTATTTAGGTTTCAAATGATAGTAAAACTTAAACGAATGAGTTTTAATGGTGTTCATATGTTTTATAAGCAGTGGTTGTTGCAATTTTTGGTTGGATGATGAATGTGGAGTCCTGGCTATTATCAATGGTTGTCAAGTGAGTCCCTAAATTCTCTCCTGCATGTATTTCGTTTATGCTATATATTTCTATGGAAATCAAATGAACTATGAAACCAATATCAGAAAAGTATAATATAAAGGTTATATTATTGTATGAATGTTTGTTGGGTTTTGTAAGTGTAGTCCATATGGAATCTAAAAAGTTAAGTATGTGATAACTATTCTGATGATGAATTATGATTATATGAGCACAAATTGGTGTATGTGATGAGATGTGAGTTAGTTGGGTATTGTTAATGGATAAAATTGTAAAGTCTTAAATGGTGTCAATACATGAAGAGTTGGTCAAATCAGTCTGTGCCTGTTCACCATGGTGGAGTCTAAAAGGATTCGTTGGGACTTTAAACACGATCTCTGAAAGGAAAAAGTCTATGGCCATTTTTTTGAAAGAAACTAAAGTATAGTGATTACCCAATGGGGTTCTCTGCGTGTCCCAAGACGATGATGGGCAAAGCTCACATAATGTGAGTTAAAGCAAATCCATATAGTAAACACGTCAGGATAGAAGAGCCTTTGTGCTGTAATATAAAAGAAACACCTTTGTGGCGTAATATGAAAGAATAACCTTTGTGGAAAACTCTGAATGGATCGCCTTAGTGGCGTGTTCTATTTGATTGCATGTATGGTGTATTTTGCTAAGTCTATGTGGCGTGAACTGTCAGGAATATCTAGTAAGCTATGAACTTGAATGTCTATCTCTTTGGAAAGATATGAGTAAAATGTAGTGGTTCTGTAACATGTATAACTTAGATAAGTTATTTATATGCTTTGGAATAAGAGTTGAATGAAGGGATTTACATAAAATAAATATGTATATTTGTATGTCAAGAAGGGTGTCTATTATGATGATCTGTGAATATGAAAAGTAAAGGTTATCATTTCTTCTTCTAAATTTATTTTGAATCTTAATCAATGCTATTTTGAATTAGGAGATTCTTTTATAGCATGATATGGAGTTTATCTGGATGTTGCTTAAAGAAAGTGGATTATCTTATCATATACATCTATTTTATTTTATTTAAAAAGATGGGCAAGTCCTTTTGTTTAATTCTACACCCTTGCACTTATTAGATATCTATTAGATTTATGGATTCACTTAGATATATTTAGTATTTAGATATAATTAGTATAATATACGAATTATAATATAATCGTTATAAGATATATTTCTAACTAAACAATATAACAATAACAGGTACAAATATTAAATTGAGTGAATTACCAGCTTGGGTATAAGAACTAAAATGAATTATGGTATGTATGAGTAAGAGTCAATAGTATGAAAAACTATGCAAGTACCCGCCACATGTATGTATTCGCCCAAGACAATCGCAGTAATAAATTAATTGAAAAAAGAGCATGAGTTAAGGTGTGAATTGACGGAAGTTGTTTCTGAGGGTATTCTATTAGAAAGTATATTGGGGCAAGAGAATCATGTAATAACGAGAAGGGTCCTCCTACTAATTAAGTACAATAGGGATGTGATAATTGGCGTTTACGAGAAGGATAAGACTATACAATATCATCTACAGCAAATGGTGCGGAATAGAACTTGAACTATGGAAATTCCTAAAGTATTACAAAACTATGCCAAGGTACTATCAATGAGCTCACTAAGTACTTTTGTACTTACGAGGTTATTACTTCTTTTTAGGTTTGTTGAGAAGTGGCTTCACTTGGAGGGACAACACCAGGAGTACGCCAAACTAGTGGTGGATTGGGCTATTATGCATACAGGAGGCTAGTGGCGCAACTTCAAAATTTGTCTTTTAAGTCTATTTTAAATGATTTTCTAACTTGTAGAGATTTGAATCAGATGGGTTGTAATATGATGTTTAACATGTACTCTATTTCAAAATTTTAAAGATATTGAGATTTTCTTTTAGACTTTGAATAACAGACTTAAAAAAGAAATTAATAAACTGTTTTACTAAATGTTTTGCATCGCCTAGTAACACTCAAGATTTGGAATTGGTAAATTGGGTTGGGTTGAGGGCGTTATAAGTTTTGGTATCAAAGGCAGGTTTAGCCGGTTCTTGAACCATAGAAATTAAGAAGCCTTGTATGCATAATACGCCGAGCCTGACTTAGTCTCTCAGGTATATGAAGATAACTATGTTTATGTGTAAAGTAAATAATGATGTAATGAAATAAAAAATGATATAGTAAAGAAGGTAAAAGAATGATGCATTAATAAGAAAGTATTACACGGTTCAAAAGACCAGTGAAAATAAAGATAAAAATAAGACAAAGTGCATGACTAAAGAAATTTGATCTTAGTCATTCCCTTCATCAGGCTGAATAGTAGGCTCGATAATGACCTCTTCAATAGAAGAGATGCCCTCTAGAACTTGATTATTTGATGCTGAGCCTTCTCTATCATCTTCAACAATCGGCATGGGTGGAATGATAAATCCTTCGATTTGCTTCCATTCCCTTTGACAAGTTTCCCACTCTTCACCTTATAGATGGTAAACATCAAAGTTAAGTGAACTAGTGGAAATATCTTTCAAATAGTCAAAATCTAGTTTTATGATATCAAGAGGACCTGCAGTCACTTGACTTCCATTTAGGTAAGGCCTCGATTGTAACACTCCTTACCTATATTCGTCGTCGGAACAAGGTTTCAGAGCATTACTGAAACTTTCAGAACATTTTTTAAATAATTTATGTAAATTACTATTCATTAATCGAGATAATTTAAAACGTCTCTTGATTTAAAACGTCCCTTGATTGGACCCTCGAGGTCCAATACAAGCATTAGAATCTAGTGAGGACTTAATCGGGAGCTCTAAGAATTTTTCGTAAAATTTCAAAAATTTTCCACAGTGCAGGGCTCACACGTCCGTGTGGTCCAAGGGACACGCTCGTGTGACCCTAGGACACGCCCGTGCTGCAGGCCGTGTTTGATCCCGTGTAACTCTCTGACTTGTGCACACGGCTATGCCATACGCCCGTGTGTTAGGCCGTGTGGTCAATTAATTCAATTCGAAATTAGGTGCAGATTTTGAGACACAACCTGTGTCTTTGCCCGTGTGCTCAATTTTGAGCATTCTATTTCCTAAAATTAAGGTGCAGGAGACACACAGCCTGACTACACGCCCGCGTACCTGGCCGTGTGTCACACACGGTCTAGACACACACCCGTGTGGACAAAATAAAGCCATTTCCTAGCCTCATTTGTCCCCTGAATTTACCATTTCCCTACACTAAAACATACCAAACACATTCCAACCAATTCAAGCATTCAAATTAAACAAATTCTATCATTCATCAAGGCAAACCATTATATGCATACATGCTTACAATCTTATCTTGGATCAATCCATATATTAGACATAATTTGATCAACTTCTTAACATATATTTCGCTACCATAACATGACATTACAAGTATATCAAAACAACCATTACCAGCCATTCCAATCGCTAGATACAAGCATCATTATCAAGCCACTAATGGTCAAGTTGTCCTATACATGTCATTATACCAAAATGATTTTACTAAGTATACCCAAAATAAGCTAGATGATATTGTGATGATGCTCCAAAGATCTCCAACCTTTACGAGCTTCTGAGCACTATAAAACAGGAAAAAAAAGAGAGTAAGCATTACATGCTTAGTAAGTTCGTATAACAGAAACTAAACTTACCAATCCCATTTATTATATCTAAGCATACAATATCATGTTTTCCATCCATTAGCAAAATTGTCTAAACACATGCATTCAATCAAACATGTTAGTCACCAAAATCTTCACATCAATCAAGGAACCATAGATGAGCTATTCATACTATTTTCCTTCAAGACATCATTCATTTCATTCCATAATTCTCTTATCATACCAAGAGTATTGTCTGTTGAATCATTGAAATTCCGATGGATATCCAAGTAGTACACTCGAGGTGTACGATTCAAAAATTCGTCAATTCTTACTCAAGGGTACCCATTAGGCACTTAACCAAGGAACACACTCTCGAGCCACATATCGTATAACAGGATCACCAGTCTGGGCTAAATCTTTTATATAACGTATGCTTAGAGGAGCTTAATTAGGATTATCAGTCCAGGCTAAACCCTAATCATAACGTATACTCAAGAGGTTTTATATCAGATTACCTATCTAGGCTAAACCCTTTCCATAATAAGGTCAATAGGATTACTTATATGAGCTAAATCCTGTCCACAACAAATGCATGACCTCATCCATTTCGGGAAAGCACATATATTCATCGGAATTCAATATTCAATTGGGACTTAACCCTTTTTCTCCATTTCAAGCATGTATTAAAATTTTCATTATAGCATTCAAGAATTAAATTTCAACATAAGTCACATTACATACAAACACAACATTAAATTAACATAATTACATGCTCGATTAAGTTACACGAACTTACCTCGACACTTGTTCGCGTAAGTAATCTACTAATCTGAAACCTTTTCTTTTCCTTGATCTAACCTCAAATTTGTGTTGTTCGGATTTATATAAATAGCTTTAATCATTAATTTCTCATATTTCATAGTCATTTGGATTCACTTTACATCCTAGAAAAAATTACCATTTTGCCTCTAACTTCTCTATAAATTCCAATTTCGTCCCTAGGCTCGGAAAATGAAACTTATGCAATTTACTCCCTATTCCAAGCCTAACCAAAATCCCGTTACAAAATTTACAGCACATGTATTCATAAAAATTCAGAATTTTCATCAAATTTCACAACTTTACATTTTAGTCCCTAAATCATGTTTTTATCAAAAATCATTGTGTAAAAGTTGTTCATCTATCAACAACCTTTCATTTTCTACCATAAATTTCTAATTTTCAGCATATTCATCACCCAAATTTCATACCTTGATAACTTTTCAAATTAATCCCCCAAATAGATAGATTAGACTATCCCGATTCTAAAAATATAAAAATTACTAAAAAGGGGACTTGATTTCATACCTTTTTAAGCTTGGAAAGTTTTCTCTCTCTTTCATAGGTTTCCATAGAAATTTTGGGGAATAAGACATGAAAATAAGATGATAATTTCTTTTTAATTAATTATCGTCTTTTAATTTTTGTGATTTCCAATTTAGTCCCTACTCTTTCTAATATTTTCCATGGATGAGTCACCAAAAATCTACATACTTTTCTTTAATGGTATAATTACCGTATAAGGACCTCTAAATTTGAATTCCATAACTATTTAATCCTTATAGCTACTAGAATTCAACTTTCGCATTTTACGCGATTTAGTCCTTCTCATAATTAAACAATTAATTAATAAAATTTTCGTATCAAATTTTTTACATGACATGTTTATCATAATATGAACCACACAATAAAATAAAAATAAACTTTATTTTTCGATCGAATTTGTGGTCCCGAAACCACTGTTTCGATTTCACTGAAAAACGAGTTGTTATATTGATCAGATTATTTTGTGTGTCCTCTTGATACTTCTTGAAAGTCTTATAATGGGAACAACGTTGGTTCTCTAGTTCTGCCTTGTGGCTCTCTTCTAGGGCTCTAAGTTTCTCTTTTAAGGCTAATTTCTCATCCTTCAATAAATTGGCTTCCTCTTTTAGTTGCTTATTTTAGGTCTAAGCATCTCTGTGTTTACCCATTAAAGTTGAGAGTCGTGCATCTAGTTTTCTAATTAAATGGGCAGACTCTTAAAATTTCTGGCGAACTTCAGCCAAAACGTCTTCACCAAATTTTGTTGCCTTCTCTAAATCAGATATTTTATTTCTGTAACGCTGACTGCCATCTTTGAGAGCCCCATTCCAAAGGATGTTCAATGGACATGATTTTTGTTGTAACACCCATAACCTTTATCCGTCGCCGAAATAGGGTTATGGAGTTTTACTAGAGTTTACATTTCAAAACTATCAAAAATAAAATCATTTACTCCACAACATCAATAATAGCAAATTCCATCAATAACATACATATTGTCCCTTATACGAGCCCTCGAGGCCCTAAAAACACATTAGAAACAAATCGAGACTAAATTGGAAACATTTAGAATTTTTCAGGAAAAGATGAAAAATTTCAAATTGCTGGGGTCACATGGCCGATAGACATGCTCGTGTCCCAGCCTGTGTCTGTACCCGTGTAACTCACTAACTTGAGTCACACGGCTAAGCCACACGCCCGTGTGTTAGGCCTTGTACCTTTCGAATTGGCCTCACGCGCCCATGTGCCAGGCTATGTGCTAGGCCATGTAACAACCTGACTTCTAACCCTTTGAAAGCTACAAGGGACACACGACCGTGACACCTGGCCGTGTCACACGCGGCTAAGACACATTCCCGTGTCTTTGCTTGTGTGGACAAAAAATAGGCCACTTTCCACCTACAACCAATTTTCCATATATAATCAAGCACTTCAAAGTGTACCAAACCATGCTATAACAAGCTATCCAATTAAGATACATAAGCATACAACCAATGTGCCCAAAAGACACCTCAATTACAACCATTAAACATGTATTCCATACACATAAATTGACCAAAAGTTTAACTAACTTATAACTAAACTTATACCATAACTTACCACTTTGTTTACCTATCAAATTTCACACCAAAAGTACCAAATATGCCATTTTACATCTAGCACCAATAGCCATACATGTCATCTATAACAATTATACAAATTCACCACATTCAAACATATCAAAAGGCCATTTATAATATACATTTTTATCTACCATTTGAACTTCCATCATATAGTTATCATACATCCCAAATATACATATATGACCATAACTCATTGATCGGCTGTTTAACGTCACAGCAATAATGTATAAGCGAACACTGTCGATGCAAGTATAGTAGGCAGATATGAGTCTGTCGGATATCAATCCCACGAGGATGGTTGTCTTTTGTCTATCAATGTCAGTGCAATAAATAGATATAAATGAGATAAATTGTGAGAGTAGTTGTCGAAGCAATAACTTGAAAACAATAAGATAAAATATGATAATGATAAACTAGGATTCCCAACATGAATATTCAACAGAATACTAAGTGCTCACAAGGTATAAAAGGATAGGTGATTTTCAATGCATTAAATTGCAATGAATATTTTACCAAGCTTAACTTCTATATTTAATCTAAGACTTAAACATGCACATTAACCACACCTTCAAGTGATGGCAATGAAACACTATTAAGAACAGTGGATTAAATTCCTCTAATCCTCAAGCAAATTCCGTTGTCATTCTTGTTAGCTTGAACTGTCGCTGCACTTTCTAGTGTTAGTGACCGCAATAACACTTCCATGATAAAAGCATTCAAACCCAAAGATTAAACAGTAGAAAAAGATTGAATAAAATAACATTTAACCTAGAAATCATGTGTACTTCTGTACAAACATGAAATAGAAAGTAATCAACATCGTTTAGAAAAAATATAAAAGAAACAAGTGGAGAATAATATTCCTAGACAATCTCGACTTGAATCTCTTTATTCTCTCTGTGTCGTACTCAGGGCTCCTAGTCAGGAGCTAATCTGTGTCCCTTTCATGTCGATTCACCTGTAGGAGACTTAAGCCGCCATAGCCGAAAAACTTCAAAAGATATGTTGAAGAAGATAATACCCCCCAAAAAGCCTTCCATTTTTTCCTTTTCATGTGAATATTAATATTTATCCAAATAGCACAAGTGTCCTTTCATCAGAATAATACTATCTCTGCATATAAGTTGGTTGTACCGGACTGGACAGCTCACACATTTTTTTTCTTATCAGGACAGCTGTCAAGTGCAATGACAATTCTGGGTGCAATCTAGAAATACTCATGCAGCGACATCAGTACCAAAACATGAAAAAATTAAGGATAAATAGGTTAAGATCCACTTTGTTATAAATGCAATTTACTGAACTGAAAATGCTAAAATATGTGCTAAAGATAACTAAATGGGGACAAATTAACCAATAAATAGGGAGAAAACATATGTTCTTTCTAGTACTATCACTCATCCATATATATATATAGTTTAATTCCATACCATGTTATACCATAATTGACCACATGCCAAAATTATATTCAAACATACCAATTTGGTTATTCAAAACACAACTTCAAATGACCATATCAACTCCAACCATCAAGGCCATCTAAATGACACAAATCTAACCATACCTAGATGCTTCCAATAGTCAACATGTATACAAACCATATTTCAATCTTGCACATATGGTCAAAACCTTTCCAAAGCATACCATATCTTGACCATGTTGAGTTCAATTCATCATATATCACTTTGGCCATTCAAACACGCTTTAACACATTACCAAATTAACACATATCAACAAGGCACCAAATGTACCGAGGCTACATCACCCAAAATGACATATACATGCCAAACTCATCAACCAACATTCAACTAATCATCAATCATAACTCCACCTATACAGGCCATTATAACCTTAACTATGACATCAAAATCTATCGATATAATCGCTAGATAGCGTGATAGATCTCCGATGAGCTTCCAACCTAGTCAAGCTTCCAATAATCTGTAAAGTAAGAGAAGGATAACTACGTAAGCAATGAATACTTAGTAAGCTTGTATAAATTTTAGTCATATCAATCGATTTCAAATATGAAATTTATACTTATAAAAAATAATCCTATACCAATACCGCAAGATCATGAAACCATATTCAACAACTCATAAAGTGAGTAAATTTATAGCATCAATTATACATATCTTCCCTAGCATAGCAGGATTTATAAAACTTTAAACCCTTTTAAATTTTCTTATTTTCATTTGTATTTCATTACTTTCTATTGCATTTACTTTATTTAACTTAAATAACAACATCAATTCAACTCATCATTCCCTTTTTCATCATTTTACACTATAAGTATGAAGTTACTATTTCATTACTTTTCCACACCCGTTTCATATGCATATCACACAAGAGATAACTATATCATTTAACCATAGCCACAAGCTAGTGCATTTAACATAGTTCTTTTGGAATTAACCAGATGATAACCATTTCAATAGAAATTACATAGTTTAAACCTTACCAATCTTTCATGATCACCAGCATATTTCCATTTAGGCACTTACCATATCAATGCATAACTTACAATTTTAACATGGCATAATCCAACCACAACTTGGCCAAAGCCTAAGCATTTACACTAAACATGTTTGCATACATGATATAAATTGTAGGCACATTAACATTAACAACCATTTAGCCACAACATGTATCTCATGAGTTTATAACTCATCTCAACCTATATAATTTTCATGTATCATCATATCAAGGATGTTTATATATGTACATATCATAAAACATATCATTTTCTTATCATTTCTTATCCGAATAATACCCGTTGAACCATTTAGAATAGCGTTGGATACTTGGGATAGCTCACACATAGTGTGCTAACTCATATAACTGTAATCTGTCAATTCCTATACATGTATGCTCACACGAGTTGTGAAAATGAGCCTGCTCACATGAGCTGTGGGTATGAACGTAGCAACACGATGCTGCTCATACAAGCTGTGGAGTATCCGCAACACATACTTGACCTCAGCCATCGGTAGGACGTTCAAGACCAGCACCCAAATCATGTAAACCCTAATGACATGTCATTTGTATCCTATGAGTTCCTAAGGTTCAAACGGGGCTTGGTAATCGTCGTACCTCGTTGGATTTACGTCATTTCATAACATAGTAAATTACATACTAACATATATATATATATTGATTTAATCACATTTTAACATTCAATTTAATCAAAATTATTCATAATACAGTTCATACGAACTTAGCTGGCTAAATTGCAGAAATACCAAAGTTTAGGAGCATTTTGGTAATTTTCCATTTTCCTCAAATTTCCACCCAATCTTGATCTAAATTAATAATTTCATTCAATATACTAATTTAGACAATAAAAAATTTCATTTCATGTAATTTGATTATTTTTGAATTTTTTACAAAATTACATCTAAATGTTTACTTTTATTCAATCTAGTCCCTGAGCCCAAAACATGCAAATTAACAATTTTTACCCAAAATTGAGCTTAGCCAAATGTCCATGCTATCTAAAATAGCCATTCATGTAAAAATTTCACATTTAATCCTTGCATTTTTACTATTTTAACAATTTAGTCGCTAATCGAAAAATTCATCAAAAATCACTTAATAAAATACTTTTAAATAACAAATAATATTTTAAATTCATCATTTAACATCTAAAATCACAAGGTTTATAATGGAAACATTCAAAGTCTTTAATAGTTTCAAAATTGAAGGTACAGGCTAGCTGGACCTAGTTGCAACGATCTCGAAAACATAAAAATTATTAGAAACAAGGATAAAAAAGACTTGCATGCATCAAATGAAAGATGGCCGAAAGCTTCATCTCAACATCTATGGTGTTTCCAGTTGTTGAAGAAGAAACCAAAAAGATGATATCAAATTAACCTTTTGTTTTTTATTTAATTTAATTTAATTTATCAAATTACCATTTTAATCTTGGTTAATAAACAAATAAAACACCAATTTCATGACCATAATTGTCCATCACATGAATATATGGCATAATTACCATCAAAGGAAGGTTTAATTTCACAATTGATCCTTCAATTAAATTAAATCCTAACTAAATAAACTTATTTACAATTTAATGCTAAACTAATTAGGACTAAAAGAACAATTAATCCAAAAGCTAGTGGATTCAATCATAACACCCCCGCTTGGAAACTTTGACCGTGATTTAATTACCATTTAAGTCCCTTTTAATTTATTTAATTAACCATTTAATCACTCAAATCAAATAGTGATCAAATTTTACATCTTTTACAATTTAGTCCTTTTTAATTAATTAACAATCAAAACGTTAAAATTTTTCAACGAAGCTTTAATACAACCTTAATGACACTTTGTAAATATTTATAAAAATATTTATGGCTCAATTTATAGAAATGAGGTCCCAATACCTCATTTTCTAAAACCATTTGACCTTAGGGTCTTACCATTTAAACTTAATAAATCGCTTATATAAAAAAATCACTATATAAAAAACCTTTTTAAAACTATGTTTGACTCGTAAATATTAATAATAATATTTATGAACTTATCAGATTCAGTGGCCCCGAAACTACTGTTTCCGACGCTAGTGAAAAATGGGATGCGGAAGTGAAACATAAGAGTTAGAAGGCACTTAGTGGAAGTGATGTGAAGTAAGAGGAGAAAGCTTTCCTTAATTGAAGAGGTAGTAAGCTCTTTTATTTTTGAGAGACAGAGCTAAGGGATGTGGATGATGGCACTGACTCTAAAAGAGCTCACCAAGGAAAAACATTTCCTATTCCAGTAGGGGTAACATTTGGTACTTGAGGAGGAGGAACCGTTGATTGAACCACAGGAACTACCCATAAAAGATTTTCTAAAAATGTAGGATCAGAAGAAAGTATGGGAAAACTTGGATGAAAGACGGACTCTTCAGGTAATAATGGATTTTTGGGAAAAGCAGGAACTGATGGGGTAGGGGTAACTGTAGCGATAATTCCCTGCTTGGTCTATGCCTTATCAGTGGAGGGCACTCACTTCTTTCAAACTCCTGAATACTCTCTTCTGTTCGAATCATTTTCTCTGTTTTCCTTACTGTTGTCTTAGTTGATGAAGCAGTAGTAGCTTTCCCCTAGGTATGAGCTCCCTTAAGGATAGATGAAATTTCCATTTCTTAGGAATGGGATAAAGGCCCTGCACTATCAATAGGAGAATTAGCCTAACTTGTATTATAAGTAAAAGTAGTTACAGGGTTAGTAATAAGATTCTAATTTCATGGAGAAAGGTCATAAATGATGTAAAAGTAGAAAGATGGCTCTCTTATGCGCTCTAGTAGGATGTTTGCTAAGTCACCATCTGAATTATATGGCCAATCTTCAAAAGCAGAAGGCACCTTAAGACCATTTAGCAACTTGATGGAATCATTTGCTTAATAAACATTATGGCTAAATTCCTTAAGAGAGTATTAGAATACCTTTCTAACTGAAACAAGTTCCACCAAGTTAAGAATGCGCCATTTACTTAATTGTTTGTACTGTATATTAGCAAGCTCGGAATCCATTGGCTGACATTGAGTGCAAGTACTATTCTTGGGAATAAACCATCTTGTTGGAAAATAAAAACCAAACTCAAGTTTACATATGACTAATATGTATTTATCTTTCCATTGATGAGGTTAGAAATGATGTTCTATATAATAGGTTCACACCTTGTACGCACTAAAATAGGCATTGCTAGCAAATACTCATTGTATAATCACTTTCAACTAATAGAACTTTTGAAAAACCTTCAGCAAAGGTGGTTCGTTGTGCATGCAGCAGTCAATTTAATAAGCTACCAAAGTCCACCAAGATAGAGCTGATAACTGCCTCGGTGCAATTTGTTACTCATTCAAAATAGCACAGAAAAAAGAATTCAATGGTAAATGAAAACCAGCCTCTAATAGAATCAGTGGTAAAATGAAACCTACGACATTATCATTTAAACGACATCGCTTGGGCAGATAGAAATTGTAAGTGAAGTTTGGGTTCAGTATACCTTGAACCCCTAAATATCGATCCATCTCGTCATCAGTGGTGCTGCAGGTGGCCAATTGAGTCCTTACACTCGGAAGGGTATTCTCTAGACCTTGAAGCCCAAATGGAATAGGATTGGTCAGAGTGACATTTTGATTAGTATAGCTTCGGCCCTTCCCTGGGTTGTGGATTGAACTATTTTAGTGATAAGTGTAAGAAAAAGATAAAAAAAGAAGAAGAAGAATGATTAGTACCTTTGAGTAGATGAAGTCAAAGAAAGTAAAGAACATATTGAACAAATAATAAATTAGGGATTCA
Organism: Gossypium arboreum; assembly: GCF_025698485.1. NCBI lineage: Eukaryota > Viridiplantae > Streptophyta > Magnoliopsida > Malvales > Malvaceae > Gossypium > Gossypium arboreum. Next base: position 104,371,545 of record NC_069080.1, read on the forward strand.
GATGTTTCAACAAAGTGAAAAAGAAAAAAGGGTCTTGAAACGACGGATATAAATAGATGTAATCTTGCGGGAAAAGTCAAGTTGAAGATGACTATTTAAGTTCTGCAATATGATGGTGACATCTATCATAAGGTAAGTTGTGAAAATTTGATACTTTTACTTAATCGCCAAGTTTTAGTGAGTGGGCTAACCTGTTGGTATTCTAAGCAAGTATGGGATCCTAGTGATACGTCGAATAGGCGACCAATTATTAATTGAGTAAATGAATTCACTAAGATTATATTAATTTTTGGGACAAAATTTCCTAAGTAGGGAGAGAGTTTTAACTCCCAACTATAGTGGCTCCTAAGTTTAGAGTTAAACCAAAAGAAATTTGAGTGGCGCAAACTTATTTGTCCAATTAATGCTCTTGGTATATACATCAAATGCATAGTTGATGTTAGAGTTTTTTGCAATAATAGTTCTCTGAATTTGTTAAGTTGTAAACAAGAAGAAATGGGTAAGAGTATTGAGGATTTATAGGTAATTTGAGTTGTCCCCAAAGGTAATGTGTGCTAGTTTATTGAGTTATTATGATGGTTACATTTTAACTAGGTAGTTAGGAAGGAAGGAAGAGATGAACCAAGTATATATAAATCTAGTTGTAAACCATTAATTAAGGCAGCCTTGAAAGCTTCACGTTTCGAGTTCTACTAAGAGAACATAGGTTTTTATATATATTATTAAGGGCATGAGAAGAAAAGAGAGTTATCTTCTTTCTTCCATTTAAAACACCATTGATGATTTGCATTGGAGCGATGCATATATCTTTCTTGATTGAGCTAAAAAAAAGGATTAGAGTACATGTAGAGGGTTACTTAACATCCTAGGTAAGTATTATGGTTTTGCATGTTAACTTTTAAAGAGTAAGTTTGTTTTTATGTGCGTGAAGAATAGTAAGATGAAGAACTAAGGCTTTGCATAGTGGTTATCTGGGTTCCAAATGATGGTAAAAGTTATACGAAAGAGTTTTAATGGTGTTCATATGTTTTATAAGTTGTGATTTTTGCGGTTTCTGGTTGGATGATGAATCTAGAGTCCTAACTGTTATCAATGGTTATCAGAGGAGTCCCTAAACTGACTCTTACATGTATACTGTTTATTATATTTCTGTGGAAATTGAATGAACTATAAAATCAACATAAAAAAATTATAATATGAAGGTTATACTATTTTATAGATGTTTGTTGGGTCTTGCATGTGTAGTCCGCATGGAATCTGACAAGTTAAGTGTGCGATAAGTATTCTGATGATGAAGTATGATTGTATGAGCACAAATGGAATGTATGTGATGAGATGTGAATTAGCCAATTGTTGTTAATGGATAAAAGTGTGAAGTCTTAAATGATGTCAATGCATAATGAGCTGGTCAAGTGAGTTAGTATTTGTTCACCACAGTGGAGTCTAAAGGGGTCCATTGAGACTTTAAACACGATCTGTAAAAGAAAAAAAGTCCATGGCCATGGCATTTTCTGAAAGAAACTAAAGGACGGTGATTACCCAATAAGGTTTTCTGTGTGTCCCAGGATGATGATAGGAAAACTTCATATAACAAGAGTTAAGACAAATCCATATCGTAAACACATTAGGATAGAAAAGCCTTGGTGGTGTAATATAAAAGAAAGGCCTTTGTGATATAATATGTAAGAATAACCTTTGTGGCAAACTCTGAATGGATCACCTTAGTGGCGTTCTATTTAGTTGCATGTATGGTGTATTTTGCTAAATCTATGTGGCGTGAACTGTCAAGAATATTTGGTAAGATATGAATCTGAATGTCTATCTCTGTGGAAAGATATGAGTAAGTTCTAGTAATTCTGTAACATGTATAACCTAGATAAGGTAATTATATGCTTTGGAATAAGAGTGGATTGAAGTCTCAAAGGATTTACATGAAAAATATATATATCTATAAGCCAAGAAGGGCGTCGTTATGATGATCTGTGAGTATGAAAAGAAAGGGCTATCATATCTTCTTCTAAGTTGATTTGAATTAGGATATTATGTTATAGCATGATATGGAGTTCATCTGGATGTTGCTCGTAGTGAATTATTAGTATGGGTATAAGAACTTAAATGAATCAATGCATGTCTGAGTAAGAATCAATAGTATGAAAAACTATGTAAGTATCTTCCATATGTATGTGTTCGCCCAAGACAATGATAGTGTGAAATTAATTGAAAGAAGAGTATGAGTTGAGTTGTGGATTGATGGAAGTGGTTTCTAAGAGTATTCTATTACAAAGTATATTGGGGCAAGAGAATTATGTAATAATGAGAAGGATCACCCTGGTAATTAAGTTTAAAAGATTTAGTACAATAAGGATGTGATAATTGGCATGTACGAGAAGGATAAAATCGTACAACATAGTCGTAGTAAATGGCGCAGAGTATAAGTGGAACCATGGAAAGTCCCAAAGTATTACAAGACTACACCAAGGTACTATCAATGAGCTCACTAAGTACTTCTTTAGTTACAAGGTTATTTTTTCTTTTCAGGTTTGTTGAGAAACGGCTTCGTCTGGAGGGACAACCCCATAAGCACGCCAAGCTAGTGGCAAATTTGGCTATTATGCATATAGAGGATTGGTGGCACAACTTCAAAATTTGTCTTTTAAGTCTTTCTTAAATAATTTTCTAACTTGTAAAAATTTGAATCAAATGTGTTGTAATAAGATGTTTAACTTGTATTCCATTTCAAAATTTTAAAGATGTTGAGATTTTCTTTTGGACTTCAAATAATAGACTTAAAAAAGAAATTAATAAACTGTTTTACTAAATATTTTGCACTTCCTAGTATCGCCCTATATCTGAACTTAGTAAATCAGGTCTATTTGAGGGCGTTACAGGCCAAGATTTTTAAATCAAAAGAAGTATAGGGACTTGATATCTCAAAATTAAAATATAAAGACTAAAATTTCAATTTCAAAAGAGTAGATGGACTTTTGACATTTTAAACCTTTTTTTATTATTACAATAAAAAATTATATATGAAACTTTAATAAATTTTAAAAGGCAATAATTTTAAAAACTCCTTAAACTACTACACTTTGTTTAACAAACACTTAAACTATTTTTGTAGTTAAATAAGCTCATATCTTGTTATTTTTACACATAAAATCCCTTGATTTTATTATTAAAATAAAATTATTTTAAATTTCAGATTTTATCTTAATTTCTTGTTGATGCAATAGAAATTCTTTACACTTTTAACATCAACATAAGATTTAAAAGAGTAATCAAAATTTTCCAAAGAATGGTTATGTTAAGTATATAAGCACTTTCAAAAATTTAAACTATTGTTTTGTTTTACTTTCAAAAATATTATTTTATTTTTATTTAATAAACTGTTCTTATCAAATCATCATAAAATGAAAATTAGTTTAAAATTTCAAAAGTTTTTTACTATAATATAAAATTAAACGCTTTCATGGGTAAAAATGATAGGTTGGGGATTTATTTAACTACAAAAATAGCATAAAGGATTGTTTAAACAAAGTATAATATTTTAGGGTAAACTATACCCATGGTTACTTTTGTTTACCACAGGTTACATTGTAGTCACTTATATTTGAAATATTACGTTTTAGTCACTTATGTTATCGTGTTGTAACATTTTAGTTACTAAGCAGTTAATTGTCATTAACGGTGTAACGATAAGCTGACATGTAATGTTAAATCATCATTTTAAATAAAAAATTTAGGTTAAATTATACAATTGGTCTCCATTTTTTTGAGTAATTTAATTTTTTTATGTTCTTTAAACTTTACTTTTTTTTTCTTTTTTTCTATTCTATTTTGCTTCTCCCTCTATTTTCCTATTTCTCCATTTCTTTTAACATATTAAGAAGTCAAATTAGCAATGAAGAAAGAAGCAGGAAGTCGAAAGCCATCATTACCTATAGCCAAAGCCCATAAACCCATACCATCTACTAACCATGAAAACCTTCCACCACCACTCATATTTTCATTTCATCCATTGACACATTCACCACTGCCATGATCTACTTTTGAAAACATCTAAAAAAATCCCCAACTTTTGGACTACCCAAGATCGAATCTCTATCAATAGCCATTAGTTCGACTCAATTTTCCTCCTCCATCGCCGGTTATTGTCTAATATTTGGCTTTCTGTGATTTTTCAGGACTTACTAATTGTTGTTCACTTGGATTCTTGATCGGTTTGAACATGAGTTTATTTCGTGAGGGGATGATATTGTTGGATTTGTCATGAATGAGGTAATGGTAGTGGTAGAGGTGTTAGTGGATGAAATTGTAACGACCTAAAAATACCTATTATGTTTTTATTATTGTTTGATAAGTATGTATCTAATTCAGTGGTTAAGTGTTTTGGGTTTATGTGTGAGTCCCCAAGTTCAAGCCTCGACTTGGGTACATTTTGAAATTTTTAAATGATTGAAGCCTTAGCCTTGCTTAAAGGGTTTAAGTAAAGTTGTTTGTAAAATAATGTTAGAATGAGCCTTTTGGTTTGATGGTTAAGTGGAGTGTTGGTGTGAGGGAGGTCTTGTGTTCGAGTCTGTACTTGGGCATTATTTTTGCTGCTAATGTAGTGTGGATGTTTGAGAGGGACTGGAATACTGAAGTAGTTGAAACGAATGTGGTTTAGTAGGAGCAACATAGGGGATTTAAGGGTTACCCAGTTATTTTTCTTCTCTCCTGAAAAAAAGTCTCTACCGTTTCCCTCCATATTTTTTCCCTTTGCTGCCGAATTCTACCCTCCCTCTTGCTAAATCCAACTTTTCCTTCCTTTCTTTTTTCAACTTTGTTTTCAATTCGTCATAGTACGTAACATAGGGTCACACTCATTTGGTAAGTGATGATGTGCTTTAAAATTTTGATTTTTAAGTTATTAATTAGGGAACCTTTGTTTAACTATGTTGATAGCCAAAAATTAGGTGTGAGGGGCTGTGCTGGTGCCGACTTATAGAGGTAAGCGTTTGTAGTTCATAAGGTAAGAGTTTTTCCGCTTGGAAGAGGACTTTTACATTTTAAGGTTAAGTTTAATTCGAGCATTTAAGTGACTAATTGAGAAAAATGTTTGTCAATAATAGGTTTTGGAGTGTTCATGGTGGCTTTAGCTTTGAATCAAAACCAGGTGTGTACTCAATTGCACAGAAAATTAGGTTGTAACGAAAGCCGAAAACCTCACTGTCGATGCCACATCAGCGTGTGGTTGCCCGTACGGTAGGCTGTGTGCCTTAACACGAGCCTGTGATCAACGAGGCCAGGCCATGTACATCAGACACGACCGTGTAATGGCTATGTAAGCTGTGTGCGACACACGGGCTTGACTGATTTGGACTGAGTGGGCCACACGGGCGTGTGGGCCCACATGGGTAAGCCACATGAGTGTGTGGGATTCTAGGCCAGGCTGTGTGATCCACATGGCCAAGGCCAAATTGGGTCGTGTGGGCCACACGGGCATGTGGACCCACACGGACAGACAACATGGGCATGTGAGCCCATTTTCATTGCTTTGTTGCCAATGTTGCATGGGTCGCCTAAGACGACAGTAAACCTACTATAGGGTCGGTAAGCTTACTTAGACCCCTAATAGAATGAAATAACTGTATGAATGATTTATATGTATACATGTTATCGAGCATAATGATGTTTCACTGAACTGATATTGTATGTACTGTTACCATGTTATAGCATGTCATAACTGTATATTGCATTGCATTGCATTGGCTTGGGGTTGATTTTGTTTGGAAAAAGTGTACTAAAAGGCCTCGAGCCTAATTTACTGGTAGCTCAGCTACAAATTACTATCTAGTGCTGCACTCAGCACTTGTTGGAGTGTAGGGATGGGTGGGTTGATTATATCCCCACATGGAGTGTAGGGTTGGACGGAGATGGCGTGTAGAGGCTGTCTGGGTAAGATTTTGTGATTTCAAATCTGTTACTGCTACTGACACGTTGATGGGCTAAGGCCCAACTAAATGACTGATTCTGTACTGAGATGGGCTAAGGCCAAACTGAAACTGATACGGTTACTGAAAGGGTTTACGGCTAGACTGTTATCATGTACATACTGTCTTTTTTTTATTTGGGGATTACACACTGAGTTATGTAAACTCACCCCTTCGGTTTATCTATACAGGTAATCCCCAACCTTGACAGATGGGTGCAGCGAAGGACTCAATGGTGGCCACACGACCCCTTTTGACATTGTTTCATACTTATTTATGATTTTAAATTTCATTTGGGTATTTATTGTAAATGTGGCCTCTATGGATTTTTATTTTAGTTTAGGATTTCTTATTGGTTATGGTTTATAACCCTAGAATTAGGAAAAGTCGAGGTTTCAAAAGAAATAAACATTTTAGCAAAATACTCACAAATGCGCAAACCGTTTTTAAAGCTTCCGCATTGAATAAATGTTTTGAGCACTTTTAACTTAATAAATAACACGATTTTAGAATTAATAAGTAATAATAAAAAATTTTAAACGAAAATTATTTTAAGTAAAGTTATGGTTTTCAAACACACTACCATGTGACATCCCCCGATTCGGCCATAGCGTCCAGGCCAGGTGTGGGGTGTTACATTTAGTGGTATCAGAGCTAGATTGTAAAACTCGGCTGTGGATGTAGGTTTTTTTAATACGTGATATTTCGAGAAGTGATTTTTAAATATTTTACTGAAAGTGTGGTACACCGAGTCTCCGGCGCCAATCCAGTAAGTTTTTTGAAACTGTTAATTGACTTGAAATTGTTTTGGTAGTATGTCCTGAAACTATTATAGGTAGTATATACTGAGACTACTATAGATAGGTTGTACTGAAAACACTCAAAATAGGGTATACTGAGATTATAGTAAAACTGATAGACATTGATTGACATTGCGATGTACGAAATAAACTTTACACTTCTGATACTATTTTTATAAAATATCTGTTAATAAACATTGGAACTGTAAACTGATGCATAAAACTGTTAGTACAGATAGAACGTAATTAGAAAATGAGCACCAAAGGTACTCGCGGACGGGGTACAAGAGGTCGTCCTAGAGGCCGTAGAGGTGTTCAAGCTGGGACTTCGTCATTTGAAAATCTGCCTAATTTTGGATACTAGTGAGACACCGGCTTCACCTATGGCTGAGATTGGGTTTCATGATCGAGCGACTTGGGACTCCCAAGTCATGTTGAGGATTTTAGAGAGGGTCGTTGCGCACAATACTAAAGTTGGAGGCCGTGGGTCAGTTACAGAACGACTCCGGTCTAATGGAGCTGAGCTTCTCAGGGGTACTGCTGGAGTTGCCCCTAATGTGGCTAACTACTGGATAGAGGCCACCGAGTGGATTATGGACGATCTGGACTGCACCCCCGAGTAGAAATTAAAGGGTGTTGTGTCGCTGCTACGTGAGGAGGCATATCAATGGTGGTTCACTGTTAATAAGGGCACTCAGCTCGATCGACTAACCTGAGAGTTCTTTAAGACTGCTTTCTAGGGGAAGTATGTGGGGACCAGTTATGAGGATACCCATAGAAGAGAGTTCCTAAATCTGACTCAGAGAGATAGATCGGTGGTCGAGTATGAGGCTGAATTTTTTATACTGAGCTACTATGCTCGAGGTATGGTGGCGATTGAGTATTAGCGATGTGTTCGCTTCGAGGATGGCCTCAGGGATAGTCTGAGGGTTCTGATAGCTCCATAGATAGAGCAAGACTTTGCTGCCTTAGTTGACAAGGCAAAGATTATCAAGGAAGTGAAGCGCGCTGATCACTAGAACCGAGAGCGAGGTAAGAGTAAGAGGGATTCGGAGCCTTCCAGTTCCATTCAGAGTCCTAAGAAAAATGCTAGAGTTGATGGGCCAACCAGAGTTGGGACTCCTATTGCTGCTATAGGACAATCTTCGTGTACTGACTGTGGTAGACGCCACCAGGGTGAGTGCTGAAAAAGAACTGGGGCTTGTTTGAGGTGCGGCCCATTAAAGTACCATATTAGAGAGTGTCAGCGGAGGTCGATCAGATGCAAGCTTTAGGTACTGGTACTACGCTACCACCAAGAGCAGTTCAGCAGCCGCCGAAAGGCCATGGTCAGGTCAGAGGTGGTAATAGGTTGGGCCGTGGTCAGAGGGCACAGGGGAGAGGTACAGGTCATATTGAGACGAGGCAGTCGGCTCTGGTTTATGTTACACATCACCGAGAGGATGCAGATGCTCCGAACGTTATCACCGATACGTTCTTTATTTATAATATACCTTATACTGCACCAATAGATATAGGATCCACTCGCTACTATATAGCCTGTATTGTGTCTGAGAACTTGGGTATCTTGGTTGAGAGCATTGCGAGTGAGGTGACTGTACTGAGTTTGCTGGGACAATCAGTAAGGGTGAATAAGTTTTTTAGAGATGTTGCTCTAGAGGATCAAGGGGCTATTTTTCTAGCTGATCTGATGGAACTACCTTTTAGAGAGTTTGATCTGATACTAGGAATAGATTGGTTGGTTAAACACCGAGTGAGCTTGGATTGTGCTACAAAAAGAGTTGTATTGAGAACTAAGGAGGATAACGAGGTGGTCATAATTGGGGAATGTCGGAACTACTTATTGAATGTGATTTCTGCATTGAGGGAAAAAAAGTTGGTTCGTAAGGGATGTGAGGCGTATCTGGCCTACATCAGTGTTTCAGATTCTAAGGATTCTTCGGTTAAGGATATTAGGACGGTTAAATAATTTGTAGACGTTTTTCCTGAAAAGCTACTTGGGTTACCTATAACTCGTGAAGTAGAGTTCGGGATTGAGTTCTTTTCTGGTACAGCTTCGGTGTCCATTGCTCCATATAAAATGGCACTGAAAGAGCTTGTGGAGCTTAAGGCTCAGATTCAAGGGTGACTGGATCGTGGGTTCATCCATCCTAGAATGTCTCTATGGGGAGCACCAGTTCTGTTCGTGAAAAAGAATGATGGATCCATGCGTATGTGTATTAACTATCGACAATTGAACAAGTTGACAATCAAGAATAAATATTCCTTACCGAGAATAGATGATCTATTTGACCAGTTCCAAAGGGCTTCAATTTTCTCCAAGATTGACCTTCGATCAAGATATCAGTTGAGGGTCAGAGAGATTGATGTACACAAGACAACATTTAGGACTCGATATGATCATTACGAGTTCCAAGTGATGCCATGTGACACCCCTAATTTGACCCTAGTCGGAAAGTGGTTTCGGGACCACAAAACCGAGTTACAAAAATAATTAATTGTTATATTCTATGCTTATTATTTGTGAATAAGTATGTGTAAAAATTTCAAGCTTCGATTTAGTCGATTGCATGTGAATTCAGTTAGTAGGACTTGTGTGACACTTTTGAAATGTGATAGGCTAATCTATAAGGACCTAATAGTGCATGTAATAAAAAGGGAGGACTTGCATGTCAAATTTCCCCCCCTAATTGATGGTGGCTGGCCATGACAAAGAATTATGGGCTAAACATGTCATAAAACATGTTGGGTGAATGCTGATGCTAGAAATAATAAAATAAAGAGCATGGGCAAAGAAAAAAAATGGTCTCATCCATGCCCGCCTTGCCGTGAATGAGAGAAAGAAAACAAAGAAGAAAAAAAAATGTGTGTGTTCATCCTTGAACATTTTTGGCTGAAAATTGAAGGAAAAAGGGGAGAAGAGAGTGAAGCATTCGGCTATCCTAGGTCACTATTAAGGTAAGTTTGATGTTGTGCCATGAGATTCTTGCATGTGTTAGTTGTTAGCTTGAGCTCTACCTAGCCCATGGTCTAAACCTTGCTATGTTATGGAGATAACACTCGGCCATGGATGTATCATTCTTGCTTGGTGTTGATGTTGTGTTGATGAGATATTAAGTGATTTTTGTAAACCATGTTGAAATTTGAATTGTGGGGTGAGTATGGTTTTCGGCTATAAAAGATTAATAAGGGTGATGGTTGTGTTTTATGCTAAACTTAGATAAATAATGGTAATTGCTTACATCTTAATATCTATGAGTTCCTTTCTTGGTTCTACCATAGACCCACGAAGTATATGTCTATTTGGTGTTGTTGGAGATTATGATAGAAGCTAATGAGTGAGAGTTTGATAGATACTATGAGGTTAAACTTCATGAGGTTGTAAGCTTGTAATTTGGATGATGAAATTTATGCTTTGTGAAGGTAAATGGTGTGGAAGGAGCATTCGGCCATGGTAGTAAGATGAAATGCAAAATGTTAGTATTTGCTTTCTAGTGTATAAATGCGTATTAGCCGAGTTTTGAATTTGAAATGAAACGAGATATAATCAATACAAGTAACCATACTTGTAGGAAGTATTGAGTATAATTAGCCTCAACATATACATGCATACTCGGCCACATGAGAAGATTAGGGTTGCATGCTTTCGGTTAGAGGCAAGCATATTGATGCCTTTATCTTGGTTAGGAAAATCGACTAAAAGGGATGTGAGTTAATATGTTGAGTTGATGCATGATTTCACATGTATGTGACTTTAATGTCTAATGTATAAATATGGGCAAAGTGCCTTGTATTCCTCTTTTCGATGCTCAAATGATTAAGTCAATTTGTTTGTTTAATTAAGCTCAAGAGCCTAGAGGATCAAGTTGGATAAGGGAAGGGAAGAAGTGATCGAATAGCCGCCGAAATCGTTCGACCACATCCGAGGTAAGTTTTAAGCGATTAATCATTGAGTAAATTCAATCATAATAGGACATAATGAGTTGATTTGATAAGATATGATGTGGCTATGATATGTCTTAAGCCCAAATGGTAAGTTCATAAGTGTTTGGACTTGGAAAGTTAAGAGCAAATTGTAATTAATTGCTTGGACAGCAGCAGTAATGTGATTTTAGAAAATCATTATAAATTGTTGGTGTGGAATTATAGGCTGAATAAAACATGTAATCAAAGCTTAGTTGGTCTAGTTTCTTATAAAAGAGACAGTGGAAGCAAAGAAAATTCCTATGAAGAGATATCTAAAGTTGTGCGGGACAGTGTCGGAATGACTCCGAAATCCCCTGTTCTATTTTTGGAAAATCGTTATAATTTGTACAAAAATGGTTATGAGATAAGATTTATATGCTTAGACTCCTTAATGAGTCTAGTTTCAAATGAAATCAAGTAGAACATACTTTGAATTCTGTACAATGAGAATTTTGATTTGTAGTGAAGACTGGTCAGGTTCTTCAAACAGTGAAATAGGGGAAACTTTAAGAAAAATCTGGTATTGATTTGCCAAACCAAAAATTCTGAAAATTTCATGGATGGAAGATATGTGAGTCTATATTCTGAGAAAATTAACAGCAAGTGATTTGGAGTCTTGTAGCTCCGGGTATAAATAATTTAGTGACCATTGCTCAGGAAAACAGCTCGTAGCGAATATGTGATTTTGTTGTGATTTTGTTTTAGTTGCTCATAAGCTATTGATTGATCCCATATTGAATTCTAAAGTGTGATATTGTAAAATGATACATGAGTGTTAGATGGATCTCTAATATCAAGATTCGTGAAAATGTATATATATGTGATGAGGCCTAATGGCCGATGTGATGAATGTGAAAATGTATGTATATGTGATAAGGCCTAATGGCCGATGTGATGAATGTGAAAATGTATATATATGTGATGAGGCCTAATGGCCGATGCGATGAATGTGAAAATGTATGTATATGTGATAAGGCCTAATGGCCGATGCGATGAATGTGAAAATGTATGTATATGTGATAAGGCCTAATGGCCGATGCGATGAATGTGAAAATGTATATATATGTGATGAGGCCTAATGGCCGATGTGGTGAATGTGAAAGTGTATGTATATGTGATAAGGCTTAATGGCCGATGTGATGAATGTGAAAGTGTATATATATGTGGTAAAGCCGAATGGCTAATGTGAATGTTGTAACATGTGATTAAGTGTACATGAAACTTGGAAATATGTTCCGGGTGAGACCCGATGACTACGTGTGGAGATTATGTCCGGGTACGACCCGATGACTACGTGTGGAGATTATGTCCGGGTAAGACTTTGTAATAAGAATTGCTCATATATATACGTAATGCGAAAGGTTAAACAGGTATGTACTCCAAGTTTACATGTGAGCTTGATTTAAACTAAACCATAAGGTAGTTATATGATGTATACGAGAGAAATCTATGAGGCTACTCCCACGATTATGATGAGATGTGCATATTCGGAAAAGGGATGGTATGCCCGAAGGAAGAGTGAAATAAAAATACGAACAACTATGTTATAATTTTGATTGTTATCTGTGACACTTGCTTAAAACTTACTAAGCATTGTAATGCTTACTCCGTTACTCTGTTTCCTCTAACTTATAGGTCTCATTCTTGAAGCTCTGAGGCTCGGGGATCGTCGACAACTAGTCACACTATTGCTATCCACTTGTTTGGTACTGCTATGTTTTGGAATATCTTATGGCATGTATAGAATAGACTAGTAGTGAGAGGATATCATGGTTAATGTATAGGACTACCCTTTGCTGTTTTTCAAGTACGTTTTGTGATGTATGTATGTACGACCATGCGAAAATGGCTCGTAAAAGTGGAGTATGGCATTAGACCATTTGTGTTTATGTATATATGTATGGTTTCATGATGTGACTACGGACTGAATGGAAGTGTTGGGCAAATGATTAGCCATTGGAATGGCTAAATATGATTATATGTGGACCTATGTATGATAAAACTCTAGTTGGTCCATGGAAACTAAGAGATAGGTAAAGTTTACCTTGAAAACAGATGCTGGCAGCAGCAGTGGTGTGGATTTGAAAAATCATTAAAATTTGTAGGAATGGAATTAAATAGTGAACAAATTATTTAAATTAACCTTGATGAATCTACTTTCATATGGAAGAAACGAAATGGTCATATGAGTTCTATGTTAAGAGATATTAAAGTTCTCGTGAAGCAGGGCCAGAACGGTTTCTGGATCCCCTGTTCCGACTTTGGAAATTCATTGTAAATTAACCAGAGATAATTAGGAGTCATGCCATACATGTATAGATTCCTATCTGAGTCTAGTTTCTAAGAAACAAACAGCATCAGTATTGAAGCCCTGTACAGGGAGATATCCAATTCGTAACGCACAAAGTTCAGTGTAGTCGATCCCTGCAACAGGGGAGACTTTAACTAATAAAATGTACTAATTGGCTCGACCAAAAATTCTAGAAAAAAATATGTAGATGGAAATATGAGTCTAGTTTCAGGGAAAAATTACGAATCTGATTTTTGAGTTGTGTAACTCAAGTTATGATTTTTAAGGTGACAATGACGCAGTTAGCCAGTCGTCTGGAAAAATTTTTAATTGGACTGCGAGAGTAAATGAATTAGTCGGTTAGCACCTCGTGTTCGACTCCGGTAACGGTCTCGGGTACGGGGTGTTACATGCCATTTGGACTGACGAATGCACCAATAGCTTTCATAGATCTGATGACCCGAGTGTTCCAGTCCTATCTGGATCAATTCGTAGTGGTATTTATTGATGACATACTTGTGTATTCGAAGACTGAGAATGATCACAATGAACACCTCAGAGTGGTTCTACAGGTTCTGTGAGAGAAACAACTGTACGCCAAGTTCAGTAAATATGAGTTCTAGTTATGTAAAGTAGCGTTTCTGGCACATGTGGTTTCTGCTAAGGGGATTAGAGTCGACCCATGAAATATTGAGGCTATCTCGGATTGAAAGTAGCCTAAGTCTGTATCTGAGATCTGAAATTTTCTAGGACTGGTAGGGTATTACCGACGTTTTGTAGAAGGGTTTTTACTGATTGTGTCACCTTTGACTAAGCTGCTACACAAGGGTGTGCCATTTAATTTGACTGATGTGCAACAAGAGTGCTTTGAGAAGCTTAAAATTATACTAACTGAGGCCCCTGTTTTGGTACAGCCAGAGCCTGGAAAAGAGTTTACTGTCTACAGTGATGCATCACATATCATTTTAGAATGTGTATTGATGCAAGAGGTCAAAGTGGTAGCGTATGCATCTCATCATCTTAAGATTCATGAGGCGAATTATCCGACGCATGACCTAGAGTTGGCCGTAGTGGTGTTCGCATTGAAAATCTGGAGGTATTACCTATATGGTGAAAAGTGTGTCATCTACGCGGATCACAAGAGCCTCAATTATCTCCTCACTCAGAAGGAGCTAAATCTTAGGCAGCATAGGAGGATTGAGTTGCTTAAAGACTACGACTGTACGCTTGAAAACCACCCTGGTAAGGACTATGTGGTGGCCGACACACTGAGCCGTAAGGTTGTGACTGATTTGAGGGCAATGTTTGCTCGCCTAAGTTTATTTGATGACGGAAGTCTACTAGCTGAGCTTCGGTTTAAGCCCATATGGGTTGAGTAGATTAAGGGTAAGCAGTTGGTAGATGAATCGTTGGATATTCATTTCCGACAGGTTAAGAGTGGGCTTACTAAGGACTTTGGCTAAATAACGAAGGGGTACTCTATTTTCATGGGAGAATCTATGTACCGAATGTCATTGAATTAAGGCAGTTGATATTGAGAGAGGCACATAGTAGCCCCTATGCTATGCATCCTGGCGGAAATTAGATGTACCGAGTCCTATGTGAGTTATACTAGTGGCCAGGACTTAAATGAGAAGTTACCGATTTTGTGGGTAAATGTCTGACTTGTAGCAGGTTAAGGCTGAGCATTAGTTACCTTTCAAGTTGTTGCAACCAATTATAATTCCACTTTGGAAATAGGAACGAGTGATTATGGATTTCGTTAGTGGGTTACCGCTCACACCTACTAAGAAGGATTCTGTATGGGTCATCGTGGATTGATTGACCAAGTCTGCCCATTTCATACCGGTTTGTACTGACTACTCACTACAGAAGCTGGCTAAATTGTATGTATCTGAGATAGTGAGACTGCGTGGGGTACCGATTTCAATCATCTTTGATAGGGATCCTCGCTTTACGTCTCGGTTTCAGAAAAAGTTAAATGAGGCTCTAGGTTTAAGGTTAGACTTGTTGTAACACCCCAAATTTGGGCCTAGAAGTATTGGGCCTTGAGTGTGGGTCCATAAGGAGGTTTTATATAGGTATTTAATTGTGCAATAAAATGACACAATTAAATGTTTGCTATTAGTGGTTAATGGCTTTGAGAAGTGTTGGAGAAATCTTGGGTTCAAACTTGGGCTTTAGCAAAAATTTTGGTATTAAGTGAAAAAACACGGATGCTTGGATGAGGGTTTTAAATTATTGTGTTAAATAAATGACACAAGGAAGCTTGTAGTCTAGTGGTTGTGGTGTCATTAAGGTTGTATGGGAGCCTGGGTTCAAGCCTTGGCTCTTGCAATTTATTTTGTTTTTTTTTAAAGGGAACCTGGACTTTGGCCTTTAGACCTTATAATTAATTGGGGATAAAATATGACACAAAAAGCCTTGTGGCTTAGTGGCAAGTAGCGTGTGGAGCATTTAAGGGGAGGCATAGGTTCGAATCCCATGGCAAGCAAAGAGCATTTATTTTGCTAAAAGGGGGCGACAAGAGTTGGTGTTGAATTTAAACTCTGATGTTGGAGGGATCCCACATCGGGAAACTAACATAAGAGTGGATACAAAGCTGGCTTTAAATAGAGGGAACCATGAGGAGAGTAAATGCACCTTTCTTGGCTGATCCCTTTCGCTGTATGGCGTGCTCGTTTGGGTTGGGCGTCGGCTAAGAGTGCTCGGAGTGTGGATTAACTCAGGTCTCCTATCGTGTGTATTTCTTACTCATGTAGTGTAGGATGGCTACTTCGGGCCACGATGGGTCGAAAGGGGTCAAGTGGGCCTAATGGGCCTACAGGCCCAATTGGATAAGTTGTTTGATTGTGTAGTAAATATTGGGCTAGGCTAGGTGAATCTAATATTTGTGGCTAGATCTGGGCTAAAAGGGCCACACGAGCGTGTGGGCCCATTTAGGCCGAGAATGGGCTTTAGAGCCATTAGTATTGTTATCCATGTTTAGAATACTTTAGTTTACTAAAATTACCGAAATACCCTTAGTTTGTAAAAATCTTTGAAATACCTCGATTTGTAAAATTCTTGAAATACCTTCAACTTGTAAAATTACCAAAGTACCCCGATTCTGAAATTATCGTTTTACCCCGATTTACATAATTACCGTTTTACCCTCGATTTACATAATTATCGTTTTACCCTCGACTTACGAATTACTGTTTTACCCTCGATTCTGAAATTCGGTTTACCTCGATTTATAGAATTACTATTTTACCATTGATTCTGAAATTCTTGTTTTACCCTTAATTTACAAAATTACTAAAATACCCTTAGTTTGTAAAATTACCAAAATACCCCTAGTTTGTAAAATTATCAAAATACCCTTGGTTTGTGAAATTACCGAAATACCCTCAATTTGTAAAATTACCAAAATACCCTGATTTACAAAGTTACGAAATACCCTTGACTTTCTAAAATTATAGAAATACCATTGGTTTACAAAATTCTTGAAATACCCTTGGTTTGTAGATTTACCAAAACACCCTTGTAGGATGAAATGACTAAAATACCCCTATTAGGTAAAAAGACCATAAAGCCCCAGTAGGGTAAAGTGGTATAATACCCACGTATGGTAAAATGATGAATATGCCCTTATGTTCCGTATGGTGATGTGCTTAGGATTTACATATATTGATATTGGAATAGTTAAGTTTGAGTGACATGTGGTGGTTATCGTAGGTGATTGATTTTGGAAGCGTTTCAACTTCAACCCGTAATGTGTGTACTAACCCTCGTAATAGCTTAGATTAATATTTCTTTGAAAAGCGAAAGCTTCATATTTTAGTGATTAGAATTAATATTTAGATCTATTTTCTCGCACGTTTAAGTTGGATTCTAGCGGATATGGGGTAGGAAGGTATTTGGAGCGTTCTTCAACGAGTAGATCTCTTGGTAAGTATTGAACCTTCTTTCCATTTGTATCTTGTGGTTTAAGAAAAGTGAAAACCCTTTGTCGACTAAGGCTAAAAGGGTTTTGGTGTTATTTGGTTTGTTGGTGATAGTGAGGATTAAAGGCTACCGATCGAGGAGTGTGTGAAAAGCTTGGATCATCGGAGTGACTAAATCTAGTCATCAACTTCGGCAAAGGTATGAACCCAAGGGCCATTGGGGATGGTGGCCGAATGTGTAAGTGATGATAATAGGTAGTTTTCGATTTGGTTTAATATTAACATGGTCTAATCTATAAGTGGTTGATTATAGGAGAAATCGCATAGGAGATCTCGTCAAGGAATATCGCAAATCAGGTGTGTAACGAACCCTTTTTCATAGCTTAAAGCAATAAATGCCGAAAAGCCGAAATGCCAAAACTCTGGTATTTCGAGGACTTGTGAGCAAGCGAACGCTCATTAGTCAGTTAGATTCGTTGAGATGATGATCGGGAAGGTTGGAAAAGGTAAGAGCGTGATTTTTGGCATTCACGGTAAGTTGGGCCTCGAGGGGCTGAAACAGGGCCCGATGGGCATTCGGGCCCATTTGAGTAAAATTGGTAGAATATGGAAACTTGTAAAATTGCGCATAGAGACTGATAAAACCGTTATGGAATATAGGCTGAATAGGCCTAGATGACAAAATCGGCTAAGTAGGGTCATTAGGGGTTTTAGGCCCAATAACTCATTTTCGCTAAAAGTGGGCCAGAATCACTGTATGCACCCATGAATTGTTTGTAACCGTTAATGAACATGGAAACCCTAATTTTTGGTAAAATTACAAGATTACCCTTATAATATGAAAATGACCGTTTTGCCCCTAGGTAAAAATAACCATTATACCCCTAGGGTCTATATATGAACTTAATGCATGGGATTTTGATAAACATGATATGTATGATATGCACATGACATGTATGATATGCACATGATATGTATGATATGCACACGAGATGTTCATAAATGCATTGGGTTGGGTTTTTTATATGAATGGAGGAAGTGAAAAAGGGCTTATGCCCCAGTTATTAAAGGGCTTATGCCCCAGTTATCAAAAGGGCTTATGCCTCAGTTAGCAAAAGGGCTTATGCCCGATTATCAAAAGGGCTTACGCCTGATTATTAAAGGGCTTATGCCCCGATTATAAAAAGGGCTTTTGCCCGATTATTAAAAGAGGCTAGGCCTCCGGTTATATGATAAAGCACTAAGCCGCCGTGGAGAGTTATGGCGGGGTGGGTCGAGTTAATCCCACATGGTGTGTTGGTTGGTACTTGGTGGAGAGTAGCGGATGGTGGGTTGAGTAGTCTCCCAGATGGGTTTGCATTCTTTCATTGACATTATATGTGATATTGAAATGGGCCTATGGGCCATACTGTTTCTACCGTAAAGGCTTGACCTAGTAATATGAAATTTGAAAAGGCTTGACCCGGTGTTATGAAATATGAAATATGAAAAGGGCTATGGCCCAGTACATGTTTGAGATTGGATTTGGGCTTAGACCCAACAGGCCGTTATTGTTTTGGGCTCTGAAAGGGGCTTGTTGCACACTGAGTTTCCAAACTCACCCCCCTTTCCTTAACCTTGCAGGTGAGCCTTGATGTGGGGACTTGGGCCGGAGAGGATTCAGAGTGGCCACGGTGATCATCTTTGGGCTTTTAAATAAGTGTTGGTTTTCATTTAATTTCCTTTAATTATTATTTATTTTTAGGTTGTAATAAGGCCAATTTTAACTTTCCTTTTATTTCTTTTCGGAATTATTTTAATTTTAATAACTTTAAAAAAATTGGTTAATAATTATTCAAATGGGCTAGACTTAGGACGTGTTTTCAAAATGATACTTGTTTTCAAAATATCTCAACACCACGATTAATCGATTTATCAAAGACGTCCACTTAAACAAATTTAAACTCGATATAACAAAGTGTGGCTATGGTTGTGGGCATGTCTAGGATTGGATCCAATTAAAGAGCTTGGTACTTAAGCAGCCTTCATGGCTCACCTCCTCTGTCTCGGATACCTACCTGGTGCCCAGCTTCCATACACTTTGTTAACTCAACAAAATATATGATTTTAAAACACTAAAAATGGAACGTGGGTTTTTCAACTCCAATGTGGCACGTCAGATTCGGCCATAACGTCTGGGCCGGGTTTGGGGTGTTACACTTGTAACATCCTGAATTAGGTCCTAGTCAAAATAATGGTTTTGAAACCACAAATCCAAAATAAAAATAATCATTTTATGGATGTTACGAGATCTATGATTTATATGCATGCCTGTGTGAAAATATCAATGAGAAATTTTACCGATAAAGTGTCCAATTGAGTTATTAGGAATAAATTGCAATAAGTGAAAAACTTGTGTTCTAGTTGATATAAGGACTTAATTGTGATTAGATTTGAAATTTGAAGTCCTTATTTGGAAATTAGACCATTATATGTCATTATGGACAAAAATGGACAAATGAAGGATAAAATATCAAAGTTATAATGGAAGGGCATTTTGGTCCATTGGTTAATAAAAGAATTAAAAGGGAAAAATAGTCAAAATTTGTGTCCATATTCATCCTCCTTGGTCGAATTTCACAAGAAGCCATAGCTAGGGTTTCTTTCATCTTTCAAGCTCAAAGTAAGTGCATTCTAGCCCCATTTTTAATGTTCTTTATATTTTTGAAATCCTCGTAGTTCGATTTAGTTATTTCTACCCTTAATTTGAGCTAGAGTTCATGTTCAAAAATATGCCCATGAATGATATGCTTGTGCTTTGATGTCTAATGGAAGAATATGAAGGCTTGAGGTGTGATAAACAACTTTTACTAGGTGATTTTTGGTGAAATTGATAAAAAGGGTCTAATTGTAAAAGTTGTAGAAAATATGTGTAAATGTGTGAATAAATGAAAAATGTGGGTTGGTATAAGAGGGAAAATGATTCGGCTAGGCTTGAATAATGAGAAAAATGGGTACTTTTTATTTTACGAGCCTAGGGGCAATTTTTTAATTTTGTAAAATTTTAGGGGCAAAATTGTAATTTTTTTATATCATGATTTTTGGACCAAATTGAATAATGCGTGTATTAAATAAGCTAAATGTGCTATTATAGATCAAGTGGGACGAGGGATAGACCTTGACCGAGGAAAAGGTAAGGTTGTGGACTAAATCGCAAATTTGTCATATTTTGCACCGAGGTAAGTTGTGTGTAGGAAATTCAAAAACTTCATTATTACATATTTAATATTTGAAATTATATGATACATGTATGTATACTTTAATAAATTGACTTGTGATGATCCAATGAAAGTTTAGTGATAGCCTCGTGTCTTAGAAGCTCGGATGACCCAAAGGAATACATAGGACTTGGATGTCGTGACACCATGCTTAATGTGTGAGTGTAAGACCATGTCTGGGACATGGCATATGTGATGATATGTGTGCCAGTGTAAGACCATGTCTGGGACATGGTTTTAGGGTTTAGGGTTTAGGGTTTAGGCATCAGCGATGATATGTGTGCCAGTGTAAGACCATGTCTGGGACATGGCATTGGTGATGATATGTGTGCTAGTGTAAGAACATGTCTAAGACATGGCATCGGCAATGATATGTGTGCCAGTGTAAGACCATGTCTGGGACATGGCATCAGTGATGATATGTGGATTCATGTAAGACCATGTCGAGGACATGGCATTGGTACTTTAATTGGTGTATGACAATCCCAAGTGTCCTTTAGTATTCTGATGGTTCAACGAGCCATTCAAGACGTTGGGTTAAGAAGTGGAGTGACATGAGTAAGAATGTATGGTACAAGTATGTACATAAACCTCATGAGTATTAAACTCGATTCATGATGGGAAATTTAGCATGAGTAGAAAGGAGTAAGATAAGCTTGATGTTTAATGACATTTAATGTCAATTTTGACTACGTTCATGTGTGTAGTATGATATTGTGGTGATAATTGATAATATGTTTAATCTACGAAAATCTTGACTTATGTTTTTATTTATTTACATGCAACTTACTAAGCCCTTTGCTTACCTTTCTCCCCTTTCCCTTTTCTTTTAGCATCGTCAAGCTAGCTCAGGGATCGTGGACGTCGGAGCTTGAGTCACACTATCAACAAATCTTTTGGGGTATAATTAGTTTACTACATTTAAGTATGGCATGTATATGAGACTTAGTATTTGTTATATGTGTCATATTTGTTAGCCAAAGTGATGGCTCCTTTTGGTATATTATTCCATTTTGTTTATGGCCACGAAATATGGCTCATATTGATTATTGGGTTGAAATCCCTAAATATTGTTACATGCATGAGATGTGTTATTACTTTTGTGGTGTGTGCCAAATGGTTGATAAAATGTGGAATTTATGTTTGATGGATAAACGATGCCAATTGGTATGGTCACTATATTAATAAAGGTAAAGAAATGCATTGAATGAACTTAACAAGTCAAGGAGTCCCAATTAGGTAAACTTGATATGAATTTATCATGCATGAGTTAAAGCTATGGATGTCTAAGTAACCTTTTTATGCCATGTTAACCACCATTGGCATATGAGAGTGTGTTGGGGTTGTTAAGGGTGACAAGAAGGCTTGGAAAATAGCCTCAAAGTTGTCCACATGGGTAGACACACGGGTATATGTCTACTCCGTGTGTGACACACGGTCAGCCCCATAGGTGAGTAGCCCGGCCGTGTGACCCTGTACCCTAGTTTTACAAGTCAGTATACATGGTAGTAAACACACGGGCGGAGACACGGCCGTGTGTCTTAGCCGTATGGAGGACACGACCTTAGGACATGGGCGTGTGCCCAGGCTATGCGAAGTCTGCACCTTAAATGTGAAACTCAAATTCGCCTAATGGCCTAGCACACGGGTGTGTGACTTAACCGTGTGATATTAAATTTATGTTGATGTCATAAACAAAGAGTTACACGGCCTGGGGACACGGACGTGTTAAGGGCACACGGGCATGTCCTTGTGTCCACACAGGCATTTGACCCTGTTTTAAGAATTTTTTTTTAAAGTTCACGGTTTAGTCCCGAACTGCCCTCGATGTATGTTTTGGGCCTTGTAGGCCCATATAAGGGGGCGGTATGCATGTTCTTGAATAAATTTTAAAATTGAACGAAATTTTATGGCCTGCTTTTACATAGTAGTGTATCTTCAAGTCCAGAAATGCCTCGTCTCCTGTCCCAGCATTAAATATGGGTAAGGGGGTGTTACAAGACTTCAGTATTGCTTTCCATCCCCAGATAGAAGGTCAATTTGAGAGGGTGATTCAAATACTGGATGATATGTTGAGGAGCTGAGTGATTAATTTTCAAGGCAGTCGGGAAGACTATCTGCAGCTAGATGAGTTCACCTATAATAACAACTTCCAGTCAAGTATTCAGATGGCACCTCACGAGGCACTTTATGGTCGTAAGTGTCACACTCCTTTATGCTGGACTGAGTTGGGCGAGCGACAAGTTCTGGGTCCTGAACTGATTTTTGATACTGAGGATAAAGTTAGGTTGATTCGAGACCGATTGAAAGCGGTATCCGATAGAAAAAAGTCTTATGTGGACTTGAAATGGCGCGACATCGAGTATTCTATGGGAGACTCCGTTTTTCTTAAGGTCTCACCATGGAAAAAGGTACTGAGATTTGGTCGTAAGGGCAAGTTGAGCCTTAGGTTTATTGGACCCTATCGCATACTGAAACGAGTGGGACCGATTGTCTATCAGTTAGAGTTACCTCCAGAGTTGGATTGGATCCATGACGTATTTCATGTCTCTATGTTGAGACGTTACCGCTCTGATCCTACTCACGTTGTTCCGGGTGAGGAGATTGAGGTTAGGCCAGACTTGACCTTTGAGTAAGACTCTGTTCAGATATTGGGTTGCGCCGTAAAGATTCTAAGGAGGAAATTCGTCCCTCTGGTTAAGGTTTTATGGAATAATCATAGCACTGAGGAGGCTACGTAGGAGCCAGAGGATGCGATGCATCAGCAGTATCCTCACTTGTTCTGAGTAGGTAAATTTCGAGGCAGAAATTTTCTTTTAGGGGGTAGAGTTCTAACGACCCAAAAATACCTATTTATGTTTTTATTATTATTTGATAAGTGTGTATCTACTTCAGTGGTTAAGTGTTTTGGTGTATGTGTGAGGCCCTAAGTTCTAGCTCGACTTGGGCAAATTTTGAAAATTTTAAATGATTGAAGCCTTAGCCCTGCTTAAAGGGTTTAAGTAGCGTTGTTTGCAAAATAATGTCCGAATGGGCCTTTTGGTCTGGTGGATAAGTGGAGTGTTGGTGTGAGGGAGGTCTTGTGTTCGAGTCTATACTTGGGCATTATTTTTGTTGCTAATGCCGTGTGAGTGTTTGAGAGGGATTGGAATACTGAAGTAGTAGAAATGGATATGGTTTAGTAGAAGTAAAATAGGGGATTTGGGGGTTGATAAACCGTAATTTATACGTATTTTTATCCCTTAGCATATTTATAAATGGTTTCTCCTTAGATTTGGTGAATTCGATGTTTCTAATCCTTTAATTTCATGTTATATACTTAGGTGAACATAAGAGAGTAAAAAGAGCGAGAAGCGGGCCGAAAACGGAGAAAATAGACCCACGTAGGAAATTAACACGGCCTGGACTTCCTCACATGGGCGTGTCACATGGCCGTGTCCATTTGGCAGGATTGAAGCACAACTTACACGAGTAGACTACACGCCCGAGCCTATTCAAAAGCCTTCACCACGGGCTGGAGTAATCGCACATGGGCATGCAACATGGGCATGTCCCTGCCGAGCCCAAGTATAGTCCTATTCTGAAAAGGCCAATTTTTAGGGCTCTTAGGCATTCAAAAGCCTATTTGAACACCTGAGGAGGCACATAAGAGGGAGAACAGAGTAGGAAGTAAGGAATTACTCAAGGAAAGTCGATTGATCCATATCAGAAGCTAGATTCATTATCAAGACTAAAGATCTCCCTTCAAGTTCCTTCAGGAGTTTTCGGTTTTCTTATGTTTTGTTATATTTATGCTTTTGAGATGTTTTCTTTCATAAATATGAACTAAACCCCCTAAATACCTAAGGGTAATGAAACCTAAGATGGATCTTGTTATTATTATCTGAATTGTATGATAAATATTTGACTTGTTCTTAATTATGT
The DNA here is from genome assembly GCF_025698485.1 of Gossypium arboreum. Lineage (NCBI taxonomy): Eukaryota > Viridiplantae > Streptophyta > Magnoliopsida > Malvales > Malvaceae > Gossypium > Gossypium arboreum. The sequence goes on from NC_069080.1 coordinate 104,395,683, forward strand.
GTTCTTAATTCTTATTTTAATATTCCAGGATATTGATTCAAGCTAAGCTCTTATTCAGAGGAGGAATAGACCCTGTCTAAGAGTAAAATTGTTATAATTAAGCGGAGTTGATTGCGTGCCTAGAGATAGGGTGCCAAGATTTTGCTGGATTAGGGTGAAACCTAATAAGGGAATCCATAGATCGAGTTAATGCAATTCTAGGGTGTTAATTAGAAAGAGATTTCAATTATTCAACCTAGGGTTAGACATTATTAGTCTCGAGAGAGATAATAATATAACTTAGGGATTTCTACAGATCAAGTCAAATGAATAAATTGTCTGATTCAGAGTCAAATAACAAGTGAAGTCTAGGTGGATTTTTCCTTAGGTATTGTCTTAATCAATCGAATTTTCCCAAAAGTATTTTCCCAAATTTTCTTTCTGTGCATTCTTAGTTTAGTAATTAGTTTAGATAACCAAACCTCTTAATTTTTAGGCTAGATAATTAAAAGGAAGTAAATACTAGTACTCGTGGTTCCTTTGGGTTCGATAATCCAGTCTTGCTAAACTATACTATTGTTCGATAGGTACACTTGCCTTAATCGTGATAGTAAGTTAGTCTCAAGAACGATTCATTCATAAATCTTTAAAACCTGTCACGAATATCACGTATCAAGTTTTTGGCACTGTTGACAGGGAACTAGGATATTAGGAACACTCGATTTTTATTACTTTAGCTATTTTATTTTGCAATTCAAATTTTTATTTTTATTTTTATTTTTAATTTCACTACAGCAAAATAGGGTTTTAACGGCGTTTTTAGTGGCGTTTTTGGCAAAAACGCCGCAAATATTATACATTAGCGGCGTTTGAACCAAAACGCCACTATAAGTCGAGAAATAACGGCGTTTTCGGAAAAATGCCTCCAAAAGTCCGAGAATTAGCGGCGTTTTTCAAGAAGCACCACAAAAAGTCTGAGAATTCGCGGCATTTTTCCAAAAACGCCGCCAAAAGTCTGAGCATTAGCGGCATTTTTAGAAAAACGCCGCCACAAGTCTGAGCATTAGCGGCGTTTTTAGAAAAACGCCGCCAAAGGTCTGAGCGTTAGCGGCGTTTTTTACCAAAACACCGCCAAAGGTCTGAGCATTAGTGGCGTTTTTATAAAAACGCTGCCAAAAGTCTGAGTATTAGCTGCGTTTTTGGTAAAACATCGCCAAAAGTCTGAGTATTAGCGGCGTTTTTGGGAAAACGCCGCCAAAAGTCTGAGTATTAGCGGCGTTTTTCCAAAAACGCCGCAAAAAGTCTAAGTATTAGCGGCGTTTTTCCAAAAACGCCGCTAAACGTCTTTTTTGAATTATATTTTCTTAGTTAAGTTTTAATGTTTAGTTCTTATTTTTTGGGTTTATGGTTTAATATTTAAGGTTTAAGGTCTATGGTTTAGGGTTTAAGATTTAAAATGTTAATTTTAGGGTTTAGGGTTTTGTTATTTTGGGTTTGAGGTTTAGTGTTTAGTGTTTAGTGTTTATGATCTTAATGGTTAGCGGTATTAGAGGTTCATCGGTTTATGTTTTTTTTGCGATCTCTTATCCCACTCACACGTTCTTCTATTCTTTTTTCACGTTTTCTTCTTTTTCTTTTAATCTTTGATTTTCTTCTGCTGCTTCATTTCAATGGGTTGTTTTCGTCTCAATTGGAGTTCTACTCTTTTGCTTCTACTCAATATTTCTTTTGTTACGTTTACAATTTAAATCGACGTGAGTTTTGAATTGGTGGATTTGAGGCGTCGATCGTTTTTGGGTGTTTAAATCGTGAATTCAGGTATGAGTTTTGTAGCTCTTTAATTTTATTCTTGAATTATTGAATTAATTTTGTGAAATTCAGTAATTTCGTGTGTTCCGATGATTGTGTAATCGTAATCGTAATGTGGCTCTAGTTAGGGTGTGTTTCTGCACTATTAGAGTTTAAGGATCATTTGATGTCGAATTTCATGTTTTTCGGACTAATTATATTTTTAAATTATAATTTGTGTGGAAGCATTACTTAATATTGATTAAATTTATTTTTGGGTTTAGAGTTTAATATTTAAGGTTTAAGGTCTATGGTTTAGGGGTTTTATGATTGAAGGTTTAGGGTTTAGTATGTTAATGTTATGGTTTAGGGTTTGTTATCTTTGGTTTTTAGGGTTTACTACTATTTTAAATTTTGTTATTTAATTAGGGTTTAGTGTTTAAGGTTTAAGATCTTAGTGTTTAGCGGTATTAAGGTTTAAGGGTTAGTGGTTAGGGGTTAGGGTTTAAGGGATAGGGGATAAGTTAAGGGTTATGCATGGTTTGTGGTTTATGGTTTATGTTTAGGGGTTTAGGCTAGGGCTTTTAATAGGAATGTAATTGTAAAATTAATTTTTAATGATCTTGACATGAAAACCTACAAGGTAATCCACATAACATGATACTATTTTTATATATTAAATTAAAATTATATAATTCTTCAAAATTATCTTGTCTCGCTTTTCAAGTGTTTCAAAATTAAAATTATCTTGTCTAGTTTAGGGTGTAGTGTTTACGATTTTGTGGTTTAGTGTGGGTTTAGGCAGGTTTAGAGTATAGGGTTTAAGGTTAAGTGTTTGTGGTTTAGGGATTTATGGATTTAGTATCTAGAATTTAGGGTTTAATGTTTATAAGGTTAGGAGTTTATGGTTTAGAGTTTAGGGTCTAAGATTTAGGGTTTAGGGTCTGATTTTGTGGAGAACGGTGCCGTTTTGCTCATTGTATTCTGATCCATCATCGAAGTGCTATCATGAATTATTTTCAAAAACTCATGCACTCTTTCATCATTTTCGAACTATTTTTGACTAGTTTTTATATTAATTAAAATACAATTTATTTGTAATTTAATAATTAAAATATTCAAAATGATTAATCACACGTTGAAAGAGTTTGGAACTAATAACATTGAAAAATATATGTTAAAATGAAAAATAAAATAAAATACTATTATTTAAAATACTTTTAAATTAAATTTTTGGGTATATATATGATGATTGTTTTTAATTTATATAATAAATTAAAAACTATATAATTGTAAAAGAGATAATTTTAAATTTAATATATTAAAAATATCATTATAGTTTAAGTTATTTAATAGATAGTAGATAAACTTTTTATATATTAAAATTTAAAAAAATGTAAAATGTAAAGTATTAGTGGCGTTTATATAAAAACATACAAAAGTGTTAGTAATGTAAAACAAATAGTTTTACTTTAAATTGTCATCCCATTAGCGGCGCTTTAGATAAAACGCCACTAAAGCTTAACAATCTTGGCGTTTATCCTTAAAACGCCACAAATTTTCATGTGAACGTCGTGCGTTTTGTTACGGAAATTTATCCTTACCAAAATCCCTAAGTGAATTTTTACTATGTCATTTCCCCCCATTCATCAGCTTTCTTCCCTAATTTCCCAACCTCGAAATCCCTTTCCTTTTTTCCCTATTTCATTTTCAGCATATCCCTAACTCTTCTCCCAAGTGTTTCTTCCCTATTTCTTCCCTAAGTGTTTTTATTCACGAATTCAGCTCCCCCTTCTCCCAAATCCCTAACTCTTTTCCCTTTCCTATCGTCTCGCTTCCTCGAATTCATCTAGCTTTCAAGCTTCCAACTTTCCCCGAATCTCCAAGGCTAAAACCGACGTGGGTATGTTGTTTAATCTTATATTTTAACGTTAATATTAAAACCAATTTTAGTTCTCTTGTTGAATATTATTCTGTTGGATTGAAATTTATTGTTTTGATTCGGGGGAATTGAGGTTTAATAAGAAATATTATATAAAACGCAAGAGGTTTAATTTTGGAAAAGGAATTGGTTTTATGCTAAGCTTGGGTTCTTTGTTTCTTTTTTTGGGTTCATCGACATTGGTGCATTTTTTGGGAAACAGAGATCTCTCGAGACGAGTTGAAGTGTGTGTTTCACTGTTTTGGAAGGCGTCTTTATGAACAAGGTAATGTAATTTAATGAGTAATTTCTATTAATATACACCACATTGATCACATCAATGGCTAATCACTTTAATATACCCATAAGCATCCAAGTCCTTTCATTTTTAGTCAATTTTTTAATTAATCGAAATTTTTATCTAATATTATCCTAAATTTTTATATATTATATTAATTTAATTATAATTTAAAAATAATTTTAGAATTTATAAATTACCTCTATTAAAATTCAAATATATATATATAAACAACTTAGAAATGTGACGAATATGTGCTTATGAGTTCATAATTTGTTAAGGTGAAAAGTATTGGAATGCTTGAAATAATATATGAAAGAATGATAATGTAATGAAACTATTATGAACTGTTATCAAATGTTTTAGATGAGATTATAAAATTAGTTTTATGGAAATTTTTATAGTTTATACTGAGATGAGATGCGAACACATATTGTTTTGGATGTCTTGATAAGGTGCTAGACACGCATTACTTTAATTTATACCGATGAGGCTCAAAGCGTATAGTAATTCAAATGTATCGATGATGCATTGGGTGTAATTTATATTAGTGTAATGGTAGATTGATCTATGTATCCATTTTCAGTTTGTGTTCGATTAATAGGCCCACAAAATTAGAAAAGGAGTTCACCTAATCCAAACATTGGTTTACTTGTGATTCTTCGTGTTTTTACAATATTAAAGCTTCAGCTTAGGCTTTGCTTTTCACATCTTCATTTCTACTATTAAATTTTTGCGTATGCATCTGCTTTGTTGATATATATTTTTTATGCTAGGTGTTGTTGGTTTAGAGAACATTAATATAAATTTCACTTTGGATTTAATTGATACTTTTTATGCAGGCTTCTGATAGTATGAACGGATAGATCACTTGGAATTTCTGCTTGTTCGTGTTAGTCATAACGAAGTGAAGGAGGAAACTAGCTAATCTTGTCCAGAATTTGCAAGGTCGAATCTATTATCTATTTTTAATTTCATAGTTGCACTATTTTGCTACTTAAAAATTAACTTGATTTCAAAATATTTTAGTACTGCTAATATTCCTATGAATTAAAAATATATTTTCTTATAATTATTTTAATGTTTTCATCTTCTTTGATATATGAAACATCGGAAATTCTTGAGCCTTAACTAACAGGGTTTTTTGACATATGCACTTGACGCACTGTTAGAAGTTTCCCATTTAATCAGTTATTGCTTCCTGCTTCTCCTGCAAGTATTGGTTCAACTAAAGCTTAGCTTCAATCCACATTGTTTGAGGTAAGAAAGGTCAACTTCCTTTCTTTCTTTGAAAGGTCTGCTCCTCCTGCATTAATATTTTTTGATATTATTAAGGTACGTTTTAGTTCATAATTATGATGAATAATATTTTTATCATGATGATTTTCGGAAAATTAATCTTTTGGGGCTTCGATTTTGTATCGATTTAATTGTTGATTTTCCTTTAAATTTTCCATGTTTGGCGGTTGCCATGTTCTTTTCAATTACATTTTATTACAATGTAGCTTGCTTGTCCATATCACGTGTAATAACGCCATGTATGGTCAGCGGATTAAAAATTCAAAATGACCTGAAAAAGTTCTATCAACATTTACTATTGAATATTTATATAACCTTAATTTATTTGTAATTTACTTATAAAATTTAAACTACGATTCTTTTTTGATATTATTATATTCAAATTATTATTTTTTTATATTAATAATGTTTGATTTTAGTACTTAATATTTTTAAAGGTATTTGTATAAAAAACAAGATACAAAGTATATAGGCTGGAAACCTAACGGGTTGCCTTATATCTCACTGTAAGATATAACGGATCCTCCCCAGGTGTAACAACGCCACGTATGATGAATCTTAAAAAAGCCGCTAAAAGAGTTGAAAAATGTTCTATCGAGCTCGTTGACTATTGAATATTTATATTAGTGTAATGGTAGATTGATCTATGTATCCATTTTGAGTTTGTTTTCGATTAATAGGCCCACAAAATTAGAAAAGGAGTTCACCTGATCCAAACATTGGTTTACTTGTGATTCTTCGTGTTTTTACAATATTAACGCTTCAGCTTAGGCTTTGCTTTTCACATCTTCATTTCTACTATTAAATTTTTGCGTATGCATCTGCTTTGTTGATATATATTTTTTATGCTAGGTGTTGTTGGTTTAGAGAACATTAATATAAATTTCACTTTGGATTTAATTGATACTTTTATGCGGGCTTCGATAGTATGAACGGATAGATCACTTGGAATTTCGCTTTTTGTGTTAGTCATAACGAAGTGAAGGAGGAAACTAGCTAATCTTGTCCGAATTTGCAAGGTCGAATCTATTATCTATTTTAATTTCATAGTTGCACTATTTTGCTACTTAAAAATTAACTTGATTTCAAAATATTTTAGTCTTGCTAATATTCCTATGAATTAAAAATATATTTTCTTATAATTATTTTAATGTTTTCATCTTCTTTGATATATGAAACATCGGAAATTCTTGAGCTTTAACTAACGGGGTTTTTTGACATATGCACTTGACGCACTGTTAGAAGTTTCCCATTTAATCAGTTATTGCTTCCTGCTCCTCCTGCAAGTATTGGTTCAACTAAAGCTTAGCTTCAATCCACATTGTTTGAGGAAAGAAAGGTCTACTTCCTTTCTTTCTTTGAAAGGTCTGCTCCTCCTGCATTAATATTTTTTGATATTATTAAGGTACGTTTTAGTTCATAATTATGATGAATAATATTTTTATCATGATGATTTTCGGAAAATTAATCTTTTGGGGCTTCGATTTTGTATCGATTTAATTGTTGATTTTCCTTTAAATTTTCCATGTTTGGCAGTTTGCCATGTTCTTTTTCAATTACATTTTATTACAATGTAGCTTGCTTGTCCATATCACGTGTAATAATGCCATGTATGGTCAACGGATTAAAAAATTCAAAACGACCTGAAAAAAGTTCTATCAACATTTACTATTGAATATTTATATAACCTTAATTTATTTGTAATTTACTTATAAAATTTAAACTACGATTCTTTTTTGATATTATTATATTCAAATTATTATTTTTTATATTAATAATGTTTGATTTTAGTACTTAATATTTTTAAAGGTATTTGTATAAAAACAAGATTCAAAGTGTATAGGTGGAAACCTAACGGGTTGCCTTATATCTCACTCAGAAGATATAACGGATCCTCCCTGTGTAACAACACCACGTATGATGAATCTTAAAAAGCCGCTAAAAGAGTTGAAAAATGTTCTATCGAGCTCGTTGACTATTGAATATTTATATAACCTTAATTTGTATTAAAAAGATTTAAATTACTATTGTTTTATATTAATAATTTTTATTTTAATATTTAATAATTTTAAATGTCTTTAAAAGTTATAACTAATTTTTATCAAAATAGTATTAATATTGATCATTACTTAAATAAGTTACATAACTCATGTAACTTACATAATTTACATAACAACCTACATAACTTACATAACTTACATAATTTATATAACTCACATAACGTATATAACAACTTACATAACTCACATAACTTACATAACTTAACTAATACATGTAGTTTAATCTAATAATTTCTTTAAAAGCATATAGTTTAAAGTTCAAATTTCATAACTTACATAATTTACGTAACTTAAATAAAACATCAACAACTTACTCGTGTAACTTATTGCCAACTTTAGACATCAACAACTACGAAATGGATAGGACTTGGATGAATTTATCAAGGGGAAGCAACGAGTATCGAAATGGAGTGCAAACTTTTTTAGATATTGCATTTCACAATTCAAGCCAAGAGAATATGATTCTTTGCCCATGTAAAAAGTGTGGCAATATCTATTGGCATTATCGTGAAGTTGTCTACGAACAGCTAATTGTTGATGGCTTCATTCGGGGGTATAAAAAATGGATTTTCCATGGTGAGTGTACACCCAGTGGAGCCTCTTCGACGATTAATTCAGGTTATCCTTATAGTGGTTACCGTCAATATGTTAGAGAAGATGACATGGAAGGTATGCTGCGGGATGCATTTAATATGCGGAGCGAAGGTTTTCAATCATGTCCACCAAACTATGTTGCATCCGATGATTATAATATCGGTGGAAATACTTTCATGGAAACGGGAAGAAGTGTGCCGGATGAACAGCCAAATGAAGAAGCGGCAAAGTTCTACAAGTTACTTGGTGAAATGAATGAAGAACTTTATGAAGGATCAAAATTTTCGACAATGTCATTCTGTGTTCGCCTTTTTCACATAAAATGTTTAGGAGGGTGGAGCGGAAACTCTTTGACAATGTTTGTTAGAGCTTTTGAGAGAAATGTTCCCATTTGCAAAATTCCCTCAATCATGCAAAGACATGAAGAAAGTGATAAAAGATTTGGGCCTTGGTTACAACAAAATTCATAGTTGCCCAAATGACTGCATGTTGTATTGGGGTGATCGGAGAAATCAACAGTCTTGTCATGTTTGTGGTAAATCTCGTTGGATGAATGCAGATGCAGAAGATGTTAATGAGGATGAATATGAGCCACAATCAAGAAGGAAGCCGAGCAAGATTTTGCGATATTTTCCGCTAATTCAAAGGCTTCAAAGGCTATTCATGTCGTCAAAGACAGCCGAGTTTATGACGTGGCATCATGATCAACGAAAGGATGATGGATTACTAAGGCATCTTGCAGATTCTTTAGCATGGAAATCATTTAACAATAAGTTTCCAAGCTTTGCAAGTGATCCTCGGAGTGTGAGGCTCGGCCTAGCATCGGACGGATTTAATCCTTTTAAGATCATGAGCACCTCATACAGTACTTGGCCTGTGATGCTTGTTCCTTATAATTTGCCTCCATGGCTCTGCATGAAACAATCTTCTTTGATTTTAACTATGATTATCCCCGGAGAGAAAGGTCCCAAAAATGATATTAACATATATTTGCAGCCACTTATTGATGATTTAAAACAATTATGGGCGGGCGTTGAGACGTATGATGTTGTTAGAAAGGAGAACTTTTACTTACGTGCTGCTTTGATGTGGACAATTAATGATTTTCCCGCATATGCGAATTTATCTGGTTGGAGTACTAGAGGATGTTATGCTTGTCCTTGTTGTGCTGCACAAACGTGTTCACAATGGTTGTATAATAGGAAGAAGTTCTGCTATATGGGGCATCGACGGTGGTTAGATGCAGATCATAGATTTAGATTTCAGAGGGCTTTATTTGACGGTACTGAAGAGTTCAGAAAAGCTCCTGAGCAGACCGTTGGATCTGAAATATTGTTCATGTTAAAAGATATTGATTTCAGTTACGGAAAGCTCAACCAACCATCCAACAGGCAAACAAATAGACGACCGAGGGATGAATCTGATGATGAATATGATTTGGAGGATGACCCTAATGAGACGGACTTGTGGAAGAAAAGAAGTATTTTTTTTGAGTTGCCTTATTGGGAGCATCACATATTACGTCACAATCTTGATGTGATGCATATTGAGAAGAATGTCTGCGAGAACATCATCACGACAATTTTGAACGTCGATGGTAAATCCAAAGATAATCTTCAGAGTCGACTTGATTTAGTTGACATGAGAATTCGACGTGATCTTCATCCCCAAGTACTTCCAAATGGAAGATATCGGTTGCCTGCTCCAATTTTTTCAATGTCGAAGGAAGAGAAAGAAATGTTCTGCATAATGTTGAAGGATATAAAGGTCCCAGATGCATATGCATCAAATATATCTCGATGTGTAAGTCTTAAAGATCGAAGACTGTATTCATTAAAATCACATGACTATCACATCTTGATGCAAGATCTACTTCCAGTAACTTTACGGTGTTGTATGTCAAAGAAGGTAACGTCCTGTATAATTGAACTGTCGAATATAATGAAAGCAATTTGTGGCAAAGTTCTGAACGTTGAAGAACTTGAAAAAATACAAAATCGAGCCGCTTTGACATTATGCAATTTGGATAAGATCTTTCCACCTTCCTTCTTTACTATTATGGTGCACCTGGTAATTCATCTCCCTCGTGAAGCAATAATTGGTGGACCGGTGTTCTATCGTTGGATGTATCCCATAGAAAGGTGCTAATTTATTTCAAGCTCTTTCATTCATTCAACTCTATACATATAGTTACAACCTTTGATAATGTAGTATATCGTGTTTAGGTTCCTGAGCAAATTGAAGTCTTATTGCCGTAATAAGCGTTATCCGGAAGGATCAATTGCTGAAGGCTACTTGGCAGAGGAATGTATGACATTCTATTCTAGATATTTAGAAGATGTTGAAACAAGATTGAATAGACCAAGTAGAAATGCTGGGCTCAATGATCCTAACTTGGCCGAAACTTATTTATTTCAAAGTTATGGAGAACCAATCGGCAAAGTTGAAGTTGCGAAATTAGATGAGCGATCTTGGATACAAGCACATAGATATGTTTTTTTCCACCACGATGCAATTCAACCATTATGCAAGTAAGTTCTAGAATATGATACATATTCATCTTCTTGATTTATTTATTTTTTAACCAACTAAACCTGTTTTCAACATAGTGAGTACAAACAAATATTGAGATCTCATTCACGTTCACAAAGATTACCACATCGAGAGATTAATAAGTTATTCACTGAATCTTTTCATGAATGGTTAAGCCAAACGGTATGCAACGTGTTCTTTTATTATTACTCAAATCATATTCCGATTCAAATCATAAAGTTTTCTCGTAACATTTATAATTATTACTCAAATCATATTTTGATTCAATAGGTTTGGAGTGGGAAGGCCGTTAGTGACGGTTAAATGGCTTTCCTGTGGTCCGAATTGATTAGTGAAAAGATACAGTGGCTTCATCATCAATGGATTCAGATTTCATACCAAATATCGGGAGAGATTGAGGCGAACCCAAAATTGCGGACTAGTCGTTAATTCTTCTATTACGAGTTATGCTTGTGCTAGGGACAGTAATCCTGTTGAGGGAAATGTGGGTTTTTACGGACTTCTTATGGACATTATTGAATTGGATTACTATGGAAAATGGAAAGTTGTCTTATTTCGAGGTGATTGGGCTGATGTGAATATTGCTCGTGGTATTAAAAACGATCAATTCGGGTTTACAATGGTGAATTTCTCTCGATTGATTCACACCGGAGAACAATTAATAGACGAGCCGTACGTATTTTCTTCTCAAGTGAAACAAGTTTTTTACTCGAACGATCCAATTGATGAGGGTTGGTACGTTGTACTTCGAAACAGCCCTAGAGACTTGTTTGACATGGGCAATGAAAGTATAGATGATATCATTGAAAGATCAGAAACTTTGCCTTTTCCACAACAAAACTTAAATGAAAATATCCCTAGTACTAGTACGTATTTTCAATGGGTTCGTCGGGATGTGGATGAAGATATTTACTAATTATAATGTAGTAAGAATTTACAATTTTTTACTTATATGTAATGTTATTATTTTAATCTTGCTCATGTTGTATAATTTAACTATTTTATGTGTCTTGTTGTTGTTCTAATTTGTTATTAAAATTTACACGTTTTATGTTTATTGCGGAAAAATGCGTACAAGAAAGTTACGACATTTAAATATTGTTCAGAATAATCCAAATTCAGAAGAAGGCAATAGTGAACAACAAACAGTTGTTGGATCTTCAAGTGTGCCGGAGACAGTTCACGATACTGCAGAAGTTCAGGGTAATGTTTAGTTTGTTTTACATGCGTGTTCGCTTTTATTATTAATTTTTTTTATTTTTAATATAATAATATGTCATTTTTTAGTTGAGAGTGTCGGGACGCGCAGAGGTCGAGGTCGTACGCTACTTACAGATTTGTACGACTTAGCTCCTACCGAGCATGTCAAAGTTCGTAGAAATAATCATGGTCAGCCTGTCGGAACTGAAGCTCAAGTTTTAGCTGGCTATTTGGGCATTCTTGCACGAAATTCAAATATGTTGCCCATCAACTACGAATCATGGCATCACATGCCTGACAGCAACAAAAATCAAGCTCTCGACAATATTAAGGTAAGAAAATGTGAAATTAATCTATAATGCTTTGGTTTAAGTTTAATTTTTATTTACTTTTTAACCTTGTGTTTTTTTAGGAGAGATTTATTTTAGAGGTCTCTGATGACTATATCAAGAAGACCTTGGGCAAAAAATGGAGAGATAATAAAAGTACTTTAAAAAAACAATATTTTAAGAAAGACATAAGTCTCGAGGAAAAATTGTGCAATGTCCCACCGGGAATGCTGAGGTACCAATGGGAAGATACAGTTAGATTTTGGAATTCAAAAAAATGAGAGGTATTACGTACTTTCAAACTCTTCTAAATTGTTTGGTTTCTAGTATTTACTTTATACATAATAATAATTACTCAATGTAGGACCGTGAGCGTGTTGGAACAAGTAGGAGACAGAAACAAAAATTCACACACACGGCAGGGTCGAGAAGTTTTGCTCGCGTAGCTGAGGCCGAGGTATTATAAATTTATTAATTTTATCAATTTACGATGAGTCTTTACTACTAAATAATATTTTTATTACTATATTGTAGGAAGTCTTGTCTGGTCAAAAAGTTGGACGCCTTCAGCTTTTTGACATTATGGATAGGAAGAAAGATGGATCCGCAATGACATCCGAAGCCGGAGAAATTATGGTATATTAACTTAATAAAATTTGATTTGTTCTAAATTATGTTGCATTCTTTTTTAAATAATGTTATGTTATTTTCTATTTTTTTTCATTATATATTTCGTTTCTAACTCTTTCATTTATTTTTTAGGAGAGACTAAAGGAAAAGAAGGCGGAGTACGAAGCGACTGCTTCGACTGATAGTTCTGTTAATCATGAGGACATTGATAACAGAATTATTAATGAAGTTTTGGGTCCTGAGAGGTATGGTCGGGTTCGATTTCAAGGATCTGGTGTTACCCCGACCCAATATTTTGGATCCACTCCCAACAATACATGCCTTCCTAAGTCAAGCTCAAGTCAAGTTCGAGGTTAAGAGATCGGCTAGCTCGGATGCAAGCGAGCATAGTTGAGCAAATTGCGAGAGGTTCAAAGAAAATATGAAGAACTCCAAGAACAACTTCTAGCCGATGCAAGAGAGGGAGGCGTGGCAGTGAGAAGAGAGAGGCGGAGCGAGAGCGAGAAAGTATGATGAGTGCATTCTACGACTTCAACAAATGATGAAGATGTTTCACAATCGCAGCACCCTTTCTTAGATATTTATTTGATTGTTCGACGATATTTTTAACATTTTTACATTGAATAATATTGTAACAATATACTTAGTTATACTTTATTTATTAATGTAAATCATATATCTTTCATTGAATTTAAAGTATTATTTAGGTTTAATGTTATTGGTTGGATTTGTATGTCATATTTGCTGTTATTGGTTGAATTTCTAATGCAGGAGGGTTCGATATTGGTTAAAACGCAACGATTTCAATCTGTAAATTTAGCGGCGTTTGTGGGGAAAGCGCCGCTAAAGGACTCTACTTTTGGCAGCATTTGTGGATAAAGCGCCGCTAAAAGGTCTGTAAATTTAGCGGTTTTTTTTGGCTAAAGCTCCGCTAAAGGTCTGTACTTTTAGCGGCGCTTTGCAAACAAACGCCACTAAAGGTCCGCACTTTTAGCGGCGCTTTTCCCGGAAACGCCGCTAAAGGTCTACACCTTTAGTGGCGTTTGTGGATAAAACGCCGCTAAAGGTCTACACCTTTAGCGGCATTTTTTGGGTAAGCGCCGCTAAAGGTATGTGATTTTAGCGGCGTTTGTTTGCTAAGCGCCGCTAAAGGTCTGCACCTTTAGCAGCGTTTTTTGGGTAAGCGCCGCTAAAGGTATGTGATTTTAGCGGCGTTTGTTTGCTAAGCGCCGCTAAAGGTCTATACTATTAGCGGTGTTTATGGTAAAGCGCCGCTAAAGGTATCTACTTTTAGCGGCATTTTGCCGTTCAAACGCCGCTAAAAGTGATGACTTTTAGTGGCGTTTTTTTTCACATAAACGCCATAAAAAATTGCGGCGCCGCTAAAAGCCAAAAAAAAACGCTGCTAAAAATCTATTTTGCTGTAGTGTTTTCTTTTCTAATTCTTCATTTATTTTCTTCTGACAGGTTTTTCTAGTTTATGACCAGAAGAAACCCATCAGGACCACTACTTTTTGACAGTGAGATTGACCGCACAGTTCGTAGAAATCGAAGAGAAATAAGGTGAAGCTTACAATACACAGAGGAAGAGCAAGAGAATGATATTTCAACGACAATCGAGGAGATCGCTGAAAACCAAGAAAATTCACTACCTCCTGCAATTGCTGCTAATCAGAATCCTACTCTGCATACTATGTAAGATTATGCTAAACCTTTTTTAACAAGAACTGAATCAAGCATAGTTAGGCCAGCTGTTGCTGCAAATAATATTGAACTGAAACCTAACACCATTCAAATGATCCAATAGTTTGTTCAGTTTGATAGTTTGCAGGACGAGGATCCCAACGCTCACTTGGAAAATTTCCTAGAGTTTTGCGATATATTTAAAATTAATGGCATTTTTTATGAGACCATTCACCTTCAGTTGTTTCCCTTTTCGTTGAGAAATAAGGCTAAACAGTGGTTGAACTCGTTGCCACGAGGATCAATCACTACTTGGGAACAAATGATTGAAAATTTTTATTAAAATATTTTTCGCCAGCTAAAATAGCCAAATTATGTAATGATATCTCCTCTTTTGTACAGATGGATTTCAAAACACTCTACGATGCATGGGAGATATACAAAGACCTTTTGTGAAGATGCCCTCACCAATGGGTTACCACTCTGGCTACAGGTCCACACGTTTCACAATGGCCTGACCCTTCGACTCGACAAATGATCGACGTAGCCGCTAGCAGAACTATCAATAATAAGACACCTGAAGATGCTTATGAATTTATAGAAGAGATGTCACTGAATAACTATCAGTGGCAAGACATGAAGACAAAGCCAACGAAAATAACCGGTGCTTTTAACATTGATTTGGTCACCATGCTCTCCAATCAGGTAGAATTCTTAAATAGAAAAATTGATGGTTTACTTGCTTCCTCACAGGTACACTCAGAAATGTAATGTGAAGCAAATGGAGGTGGATCGAGCAGTTCAGAATACCCACCTTATGGCCATAACATGGAGAACGAGCAGTTAAATTACATGGCTAACAATCCTCGATCTCAAAACAATCCTTATAGCAATACATACAAAGCAGGATGGAGGAACCACCCAAATTTTTCATGGGGAGGTCAAGGAAATCAAAGGCCACAACATCCTCTAGGTTTTCAACAACCACCTTACCAGCAGGAAAAGAAGCCGAACCTTGAGGAGATGTTAACAAAATTCATCTCGGTGTCAAAAACTCATTTTCAGAATACTGAGACAGCCCTTAAGAATCAACAAGCGTCAATCCAAGGGCTCGAAACTCAGATAGGCCAACTCGCCAAACTTATTTCTGAACGACCACAAGGTAGTTTGCCGAGTAACACGGAGTCTAACCCAAGGGAACAACTCAATCCGATTATCAGTCATGACAAGAAATGGTTAGTTGAGCCTGCACCAGAACCGAGGCAAGGCATTGTGGTAAGTCAAGATAAAGGTGAGGTGGACCACAATGACCAGAAACCGGTAAGTAAAGAGTACAAACCCCGTGTGCCATACCCAAACGCGACAAGGAAAGACTGCATAGAAGAACAATTTGGTAAATTCCTTAAATTATTAAAAAAGTTACATATTAACTTACCGTTTATTGAAGCTCTTTCGCAGATGCCAAACGCAGTCTAATTTTTAAAGGAGCTTTTAACAAATAAACGAAAGTTAGATGAGGCATCGCATGTGGAGTTGAATGCAGTTTGCTCAGCCATATTATAGAATAAGCTACCCAACAAATTGAAAGATCCAGGGAGTTTTACGATTCCTTGTTTAATTGGTAGTTTAGATGTTCATAATGCATTGGCTGACTTAGGGGCAAGCAGTAATGTTATGCCTTATAAAATGTTTAAATAGCTAGGTCTTGGGAAACCTAAACAAACTAGTATAAGCATTCAATTGGCTAATAAAACCATTAGATTTCCTAGTGGTATCACTGAAAATGTTCTTGTTAAGATCGATAAATTTATATACCCAGTAGACTTTGTTGTTCTAGACATGGAAGAGGATAGTAACGCACCTTTAATTTTAGGATGACCTTTTTTAGCGATGGCTAGAACCATTATTAAAGTTGGTACAAGTGAACTCACACATCGTGTGGGAGACAAAAAATCACCCTTCAAGCTCGTAATTCAACTAACACATCATAAATTGAAGGTGGTTGTATGAATCATTCTACTAGTATTGATCATGTGGTGAAACCCTCTATGCAGGAAACAATTTCGAAGAACACATATGAGCCGTGTTCAAGCAACAACAAAGAACCAATCCATGAAGAACAAAGGTTACAAATTGAGGAGCTAGATGAATGGCGGACACATGAACCGGGAACACACAATAAATAAAGCCAGGACAAGCTCATTACCTCAACAAATCAACTAAAGGTTGGAGACGAAGTACTATTAGATGCAGCAGATCCTCGAATTGCCACTTCTGAACCGAATGAAGAAATCCCTCTTACGGTATTAAGTATTTTTCCATATGGTACAGTTGAGGTAAATCATCCTAAATTCGGTACGTTCAAGGTAAATATTACTCATCTTAAACCTTACATTGATAAAATTGGCAGTAGGGATGAGGAGTGTAAACTCCTCGAGCCACCATGATCATAGACCAGAGAGGTAAGTCGAGCTTAGACTATAAATAAGTGCTTCTCGGGAGGCAACCCAAGCACTAACAGTATTAATTTCTTTAAATTTTAGCTTTTAACATCTAACATACTAACCGAATCATGGAACGCAGGCTTTCTAAAGACCACACGGCCAGGCACACGAGCGTGCATTAGGACGTGTGAAAATAGGGCAAAAGTTTTTCCCCAACACGAGATGCGATAAGTTGCCACGGCATTTGACATGGCCATGGGTGAAACTACTAAAACAACACGGATGTGAGACACACCTGTGCCTCGAAACCATGGTTGAAACTGAGAATTTAACAAGGGCGTTGGACACACCCGTGCCCAGCCCCGTGGTCGACACTGTCAAAATAACACGAGCATGTGCCTACATACACGGGAGTGGGAGAAGCGAACGAAGATTGACACGGCCGTGCAACATGGCCGTGTACACCAATGTGCCCAATTTCGAAAACCACAAAATGCACGGGCTGAAATGAAGGCACACGGGCGTGCCCCACGACCGTGTGCCCCAATTTCTCTATAAACACCTATTATTTATTTTACTTTTATCTTTATATTTTGAAATTACTTTTTATTTCCTTTTAATACTATTTTATCTTGATTTTTTACAATTTTTATTTTTGGCTATTTCATTACGAGTAATTATGCTTCATTATATTTCCTAAAGAGTTCCTAATTTTATCACAGTCATAAAGAGCTCCAAAGCTTATCATCAAACATGAACTAAAAACTCCAATGGCATAGGACTTATGGACTGATGAACCTCTACCACCACCGGAGTATCCTCCTCCACTCTCATTATTGCCTTGGCCGATTATTCTCCATAACTCCAAATCAATGAGTTCATTCATCATTCAGGAAGTTTCACTTCTCTCGCTATCTAATGATTATTTACCTATATTTTTCGATATATCTATCTTTGTACATTGAGGGCAATGTACATCTTAAGTGTGGAGGGTCTTTCATATCATCATTAGAAATCCCTAAATTCTGTCTTATTCTCACGTGAATCACTCATATCACTATTAGAATGAATTTTAATTAATTTATAATTTTTATTGATATGTCTTGAATTAAAACGTAGGCAATTATGCATTGATTGTTTAAACTTTAAGACATTAGGGAATCAAGCATAATAAGTTGATTTTTGAAGAATTAAAAACTTTTAGGTTGTTTCCCTAAGTTTAGGTATTATCTTGAGTTGAAATTCACAAGTTTAAACATCAAAAAGCCATAATTTTTGTGAGATCTTGAACCTTTAGAGCATATTTTATTCCTTTCATGCTCACTTTCATTATGAGTACTTCAGTTTTGATTTGTTATTCTAGAACTTGCTTGATTATTCATGTCAAGACCACACCATTTGATTTGATATGTCAAGATGATAAAGGAACTTAGGTTTAACCCACTCACTCCACAAAAGCCTACCTCTATATTTAACCCTTAGTAAACCCCTTTTGAGCCTACAAGCCATTAGTTGATTTACCCTCAATATTAACCCATAACCCATTATTGTTGAAATCCCCTAATTTAATCCCTATTTTTATCGAGATTTGATTTGAACAAATTGCTTAGCTATGTTTTGTTCTTCTATGTATTTGACTTGTTCTTAAAAAAAATTACTTACATATATGTTAGTAGTAATTCGTCATTTTTGAGCTTGAGTGTTAATTCCATATTCTGAGAAGAAGCTCACTTGTATTCCATTGATGTCTAGTTATTTTTCTAGCTAGGTAATTTTTCAATTCAATCTCGATTCTAACCTCTTCTTTCAGCTTGTGACCACACCCCCTAACAAAAGCCACATTACAACCCTCTAAAAGACCTTTTTGATTGATGTATCAGCTCAATTTATAGTGGTGGAGATTTAATTTTCAAGAAAGCCTATGGTAATAACTTTTCATATTGACTAATGAGTGCTTTAATTGATGTCCTTAAACACCTTGAGTGATTTGAGTGAATCTTTAGTGAGGATGTTAAACTCTACGATATTTTGATCAAAGGTAATCACTTAGATGATGGGAGACATCTATGTTTTCGTGATAAAATGCTCAACTTGGAATGTTTGAAACTTTGATGTACTTTTAGTTGAATTTTAGATGTATGAGTACTTATGGATTATTTTGAGATATTAGTGATAGGGATTTTAAATTGAGAATAATTTATTTTGATTGTGAGTTGAGGATTTTGCTTGAGGACAAGCAAATGCTTAAGTGTGGGGGTATTTGATAAACCGTAATTTATACATATTTTTATCTCATGCTTAACCCATTTATGAATGGTTTCTCATTAGATTTGGTGAATTCAGTGCTCCTAATCCTTTAATTTCATGTTTTATACTTAGATGAGCATAGGAGAGTAAAAAGAGCGAGAAACAGGCCAAAAATGAAGAAAATGGACCCACGTGGGAAATTAACACGGCCAGGACTTCCTCACACGAGCGTGTCACATGGCCGTGTCCATTTGGTAGGATTGAAGCACGACCTATACGGGTAGACTACACGCCCGTGCCTATTCAACAGCCTTGACCATGGGCTGGAGTAATTGCACACGGGCGTGTCCCTGCCGAGCCCAAGTATAGTCCTATTCGGAAAAGGCCAATTTTTAGGGCTTTTAGGCATTAAAAAGCCTATTTAAACACCTGAGGAGGCACTTAAGAGGGAGACACAAAGTAGGAAGCAAGGAACTACTTAAGGAAAGCCGATTGATCCATCTCAGAAGCCGGATTCATCATCAAGACTAAAGATCTCCCTTCAAGTTCCTTCAGAAGTTTTGGGTTTTCTTATATTTTGTTATCTTTATGATTTTGAGATGTTTTCTTTCATAAATATGAACTAAACCCCCTAAATACCTAAGGGGAATGAAAACTAAAACGGATCTTGTTATTATTATCTGAATTGTATGATAAATATTTGACTTGTTCTTAATTATGTGTTCTTAATTCTTGTTTTAATAGTCCAGGATATTGATTCAAGCTAAGCTCTTATTCAGAGGAGGAATAGACCCTGTTTAAGAGTAAAATTTTCATAATTAAGTGGAGTTGATTGCGTGCCTAGAGATAGGGTGACAAGATTTTGCCGAATTAGGGTGAAACCTAATAAGGGAATCCATAGATCGAGTTAATGCAATCCTAGGGTGTTAATTAGAAAGAGATTTCAATTATTCAACCTAGGATTAGATGTTATTAGTCTCGAGAGAGATAATAATATAACTTAGGGATTTCTACGGATCAAGTCAAATGAATAAATCGTTTGATTCAGAGTCAAATAACAAGTGAAGTCTAGGTGGATTTTTCCTTAGGTATTGTCTTAATCAATTGAATTTTCCCAAAAGTATTTTCCCAAATTTTCTTTCTGTGCATTCTCAGTTTAATTAGTTTAGATAACCAAACCTATTAATTTTTAGGCTAGATAATAAAAAAAAAGTAAATACTAGTACTCGTGGTTCCTTTGGGTTCAACAATCCGGTCTTGCTGAATTATACTACTGTTCGATAGGTACACTTGCCTTAATCATGATAATAAGTTAGTCTCAAGAACGATTCATTCATAAATCTTTAAAACCTGTCACGAATATCACGTATTAGGGGTTACCCAGTTATTTTTCTTCTCTCTTGCAAAAAAGTCTCTACCGTTTGCCTTTCCAATTTTTTCTTTTGCTGCCGAATTCAACCCTCCTTCTTGCTGAATCCATCTTTTCCTTCCTTTCCCTTTTCAACTTTGTTTTCAATTCGTCATAGTTCGCAACATAGGGTCACACTCGTTCGATAAGTGATGATGTGCTTTAAAATTTTAGTTTTTAAGTTATTATTTGGGGAACCTTTGTTTAATTGTGTTGAAAGCCGAAAATTAGGTGTGAGGGGATGTACTAGTGCGGATTTATAGAGGGAAGCATCCATAGTTTCGTAAGCTACGGGTTTTTCCACTTGGAAGAGGATTTTTTCGTTTTGGGGTTAAGTTTAATTCGAGCGTTTAAGTGACTAATTGGGCGAAATGTTGGTCAATAATAGGTTTTGAAGTACTCGTGGTGGCTTTACCTTCGAATCGAAACCAGGTGTCCACTCGATTGCACAAAAAATGAGGTTTCAGCGAAAGCTGAAAACCTCACTGTCGACGCCACAAAAGCTTGTGGTCGCCCATGTGGTAGGCTGTGTGCCCTAACACGGGTGTATGATCGATGAGGCAGGGTCGTGTGCATCAGACACCGCCGTGTGATGGCCAGGTAAGCTGTGTGCGACACATGGGCTCGACCAATTTGGATTGTGTGGGCCACACAGGTGTGTGAGATTCTGGGCTAGGTCGTGTGATCCACACGGGCATGTGGTCCAACACGGGCAGACAACATAGGCGTGTGAGCCCATTTTCACTGCTTTGTTGCCAAGGTTGCACGAGTCACCTAAGATGATGGTGAACCTACTGTAGGGTCGGTAAGCTTACCTAGACTCCTAATGGAATGAAATGATTGTATAACTGATTTAGATGTATACATGTTATCGAGCATGATGATGTTTCACTGAACTGATATTGTATGTACTGTTACCATGTTATTGCATGTCATAACTGTATATTGCATTGCATTGGGTTGGGTTGGGGGCTGATTTTTTTCAGAGGAAGTGTACTGAAAGGCCTCAAGCCTAATTTACTAGCAGCTCAACTACAAATTACTGTATAGTGCCGCACTCGGTACTTCTTAGAGTGTAGGGATGGGTGGGTTGATTATATCCCCACATGGAGTGTAGGGTTGGACGAAGATGGTGTGTAGAGGCTGGCTGGGTAGGATTTTATGATTGCATATCTATTACTACTATTGATACGTTGATGGGCTAAGGCCCAACTACATGACTGATTCTATACTATGATGGGCTAAGGCCAAATTGAAATTGATACGGTTACTGGAAGGGTTTAGGCCCAGACTGTGATCATGTGCATACTGTCTATTTTTTTATTTGGGGATTACACACTGAGTTACGTAAACTCACCCCTTTGGTTTAATCTATACAGGTAATCCCCAGCCTTGACGGATCGGTGCAGTGGAGGACTCGATGGTGGCCACACGACCCCCTTTGACATTGTTTCGTACTTATTTATGATTTTAAATTTCATCTGGGTATTTATTGTAAATGTGGCCTGTATGGATTTTTATTTTAGTTTGGGATTTCTTATTGGTTATGGTTTATAACTGCTAGAATTAGGAAAAGTCGGGGTTTCAAAAGAAACAACATTTTAACAAAATACTCACAAATACGCAAACCGTTTTAAAAGCTTCCGCATTGAATAAACGTTTTGAACACTTTCGACTTAATAAATAACACAATTTTAGAATTAATATGTAATAATAAAAAGTTTCTATACGGAAATTGTTTTAAGCAAAGTTACGGTTTTCAAACACATTACCATGTGACATCGCCCGATCTGGCCATAGTGTCTAGGCCAGGTGTGGGGTGTTACAGAAATGAAAATGATGGGTGGTGATAGAGGATTTTGATAGTTAACAGATAGTATGGGTTTATGGGTTTTGATGGCCTTAGACTTCTTGCCTCTTTATTCATTGCCAATTTGACTTCCTGATATGTTATAAGAAATAGACAAGGTAGGACAATAGAGGGAGAAGAAAAAGAGAATGGAAAAAAAAAGAACAAAAAGAAAAGTTTAAAGAACATAAAAGAAAGAAATAAATTGCTCAAAACGAAAAAATATGGGGACCAATTGTATAATTTAACCTAAATTTTTTGTTTGAAATGATTATTTAACGTGCCGCGTTAGCTTATCGATACTCCATTAACGAAAATTAACGGCTTAGTGACTAAAATGTTACAACACGATAATGTAAGTGACTAAAACATAATATTTCAAACAGAAGTGACTAAAATGTTACCTAAGGTAAAAAAAAAAAAAGTGGCCATGGGTGTAGTTTTCCCAATATTTTAAGGACTTTATTTAAGGCATAATATCAAATTTAACCCTTAACGTTTGCATCTTTGGTTAATTTGACTCTTATCTTTTTTGAACTAAATTTAACCCTTAATCCACATGTACTTCATGCTAACTTTCTCTTTTTTTTTTTGAAATTTTATGAATTTTTTATAATTTTGAATTTTTTTA
The DNA here is from genome assembly GCF_025698485.1 of Gossypium arboreum. Classification (NCBI taxonomy): domain Eukaryota; kingdom Viridiplantae; phylum Streptophyta; class Magnoliopsida; order Malvales; family Malvaceae; genus Gossypium; species Gossypium arboreum. The sequence goes on from NC_069080.1 coordinate 104,418,596, forward strand.
TAATTTTTAAATTATTTGTTGATGTGGTATATAAAACAAATAGTATCATGTTAGTATGAAGTGCACTTCGACTGCCATGTAGGTTACCATGCCAAAATCGTTAAAAAACTAATGATTTAGTTAACATTTTTAGGTTACCATGCCAAAATCGTTAAAAAACTAATGATTTAGTTAACATTTTTATTAAAAAAAATAATTTGACTCGTTTTGAAAGGTTAATGGTTGAATTTAACTAGAAAAAAAAAAGAACCAATTTAATAGAAACTATAAATATTGAGTACTAAAATGAGGTTTGATAATCAATGTATAAGTAAAAAAAGTCGAAGCTTCAAATTAAAAAAGGACATAAATATGTGAAATTTTAAATATAAAATGTTTTTATTGTTATCTTTTAAAGAATGACTCGATCGACATGGGTATTGTTGTCAATATAGGAGAACGTGTGTTCGAGTGTTCCTATTTATAGGTTGGGGGAGGTGTTATGGGTAATCCTAGGTAATGTGCTAAAAAGATAAAATATGATCAGAACCTATCAATAGCGGAGCGTAGTTGTAACACCCCTTACCCGTATTCGACACCGGAATAGGGTACGAGGCATTACCGGACTTAAACACAAGCAAACATACATTTTCGAGCCATTAATCTTCGTCCAAATTAAATTTTTTTGTATTTAATCATAAAGTCCCTAATACGAGCCTACGAGGCCCAAAACATGCTTTGGAAGTGGTTCGAGACTAAACCGAGAACTTTGGAAAATTTACAACACTTAGAATATTTTTTCCTAAACAGGGGTCACACGCCCATGTGGATCTGGGACACGCCCGTGTGTCACCCATGAACAAATTGAAGAAACATGGCCAAGTCACACGCCCGAGTGCTAGGTCGTGTGGTCGAATTAAAATTTATGATGTTTCATAAAATAGGTGCAGACTTCACACGCCCAGGACACACGCCTGTGCCTGAGGCCGTGTCATCCACATGGCTGAGACACACGGCCGTGGCTCTGCTCGTGTGCTCAATTCTGATCATTCTGTTTTGCAAAATTAGGGTGCAAGGGGACACACGGCCTAAAGACATGCTCGTGGGGAAAGTCATGTGTCACACACGGCCTAGACACACGCCCGTGTGTCTTCCTGTCTGGACAAAAATAAGGCTATTTACCAAGCCATTTTGCCACCCCTTTAAAACACTCACCAATGCAACATAACATAACACTAGTCCAACCACATATAAACAACCAAATCAGCCACAACCATGACATCAACACATCGTTCACATGCTACCATCTTTCATACACAAACATCACATACTCATTAACCCAAATCATGTAATATTCCAATTTAGTCCTTTTTGCTAAATTGAGTGCTCAAATGTCAAAATTTTCAAACAAAATTTTCATAGAATCATTCCATAAAACTATAAACCATAAAAATATAAGAAAAATAAATTTTTTACGTCAGATTTGTGGTCCCAAAACCACTATTCTAACCAGGCCCAAAATCGGGCTGTTACAACTCTCCCCCCTTTAGAGATTTTCATCCCTGAAAATCTTACCAGAAAATAGGTTTGGATACTGTTTTCTCATAGCTTCCTTGGGTTCTCGCGTAGTCTCTTCAACACCATGCCATTGCCACAAAACTGTTTAACTTCTCGAGCTAAGATCTTGATCGATTCTTCACCATATGTCATATCCAGTTGTGTCTCAATTTCTGTCGGTGAAATTACATGTGAAGGATCAGAACAATATTGTCGCAACATCGACACATGAAACACATTATGAATACTTTCCAAATCAGTCGGTAAAGCTAACTGATATGCCACTAGATGAAACGTGGACTTAACTTGCCTTTATGACCAAATCTCAAAATCTTCTTCCACGAAGATACTTTCAGAAATACTTTATCACCGATCTAAAATTCGATTTATTTCCTTTTCAAATCTGTGAATGACTTTTGTTGATCTGAGGCAGCTTTCAAGCAATCATGGATTACCTTTACTTTTTCTTCAATTTCTTTAACCAAATTAATCCCGTGAATCTATCTCTCACTGAGCTCGATCCAATACAACAGAGTTCGACATTTCTCGCCATACAATGCCTCATACGGTGCCATCTTTATACTTAACTGAAAACTGTTGTTATAAGCAAATTCGACCAATGGTAGATATTTCTCCCAACTACCTTTGAATTCTAAAACACAACATCGAAGCATATCTTCAAGAATCTAAATTACTCTTTCGAATTGACCATCAGTTTGCGGATAAAAAGCAGTACAAAAATTTAACTTTGTACACAAAGCCTCTTCCAATTTTTTTCCAAAATCTCGAAGTAAACCTCGGATCTCTATCCGAAATAATAGAAATGGCACAAATGGCACTCCGTGTAAACTCACAATCTCAGAAATGTACAATTCAACTAACTTATCAAGTGAGTAGTTAGTACGTACCGAAATAAAATGAGTTGATTTCGTCAATCGATCAACAACAACCCAGACGACATCTTTCTTTTTCGGAGCCAAAGGCAAATCCGTCACGAAGTCCATCAAAATCCTATCCCATTTCCACTCGGGTACCATCACAGGCTGAAGTAAACCCGAAGGCACTTGGTGTTCAACTTTTACTTGTTGACAAATCAAACATCTCAAAACAAACTCCAAAATATCTTGTTTCATACCTGACCATTAAATCATTATACATCTTCATACTACTTGGATGAACCGATAAACACCACTGTGTGCCTCATGTAGAATTTTCTGAATAAGTTCATCATTTTTTGGAACACATACTCTATCTCAAAACATCAAGCAATCATCTGAACTGATCCAAAAGTCTGTATGACTACCTGATTCACACTGAGCTCTTTTGGCTTGCAATTCACTATCATTTTTCCGAGCTTCACAAATTTGCTGAATAAATATCGGTCTAGATCTCAACTCGGCCAAAATTGAATTATCATTAGACAAGGTCAATCTCGTATTCATAGCTCTCAAAGCAAACAAAGACATTCTGCTCAAAGCATCTGCGACTACATTCGCCTTTCCTGGATGATAGTCAATCACTAGTTCATAATCCTTCAGTAATTCGAGCCATCTCCGTTGTCGCAAGTTCAGATCTTTCTGAGTAATCAAGTATTTTAAACTCTTATGATCAGTAAAGATATAGCATTACTCGCCGTACAAATGATGACGCCAAATTTTCAAAGCAAAAACGATGGCGGCTAATTCCAAATTGTGCGTTGGGTAATTCTTCTCGTGTGGTTTCAATTGTCTCGAGGCATAAACTACCACTTTGCCCTCTTGCATCAACACACGACCCAAACCATTCAATAATGCGTCACTATAAATTACAAATTCTTTTCCCAATTCAAGTTGTACTAAAATCTGTGCCTCAGTCAATAATGCTTTCAATTTCTCAAAACTCTACTGACAATTTTCGAACCATTCAAATTTTATATCTTTTAGCAACAACTTGGTCATAAGAGTAGCAATCATCGAAAATCCTTTGACAAAACGTCAGTAATAGCTGGCTAAGCCCAACAAGTTTCTAACCTCAAATACATTCCCTGGCGGTTTTCATTCAACAATTGCTGAAATCTTATTTGGATCAACTCGAATACCACACCTGAAACAATATGTCCCAAAAATCTGACTTCTCAGAGCCAAAACTCACTTTTACTAAATTTAGAAAATAATTTCTTTTCCCTCAATGTTTGCAATACAGTTCTCAAGTGCTCGGCATGCTCAGACTCGTCTCGAGAATAAATCACGATGTCATCGATAAACACAACCACAAACTTGTCTAAATATGGTCGGAAAATTCTATTCATTAAGTCTATAAAAATAGTTGGTGCATTAGTTAATCCAAAAGGCATAACAAGAAATTCATAATGCCCATACCTTGTCCTGAAAGTAGTCTTCGGTAGGTCCGGCTCTTTAACTCTCAACTGATAGTAGTCAGATCTCAAATCAATATTCGAGAACACTGTTGCTCATTTCAACTAATCAAACAAGTCATCAATTCTTGGCAAGGGATACTTGTTCTTTATAGTCACCTTGTTGAGCTGTCGGAAATCAATACAACGCCTCACAGATCCATCTTTCTTCTTTACAAATAACACTGGAGCACCTCAAGGAGAAAAACTCAGTCTAGCAAAACCCTTATCTGTCAACTCTTGCAATTGAGCTTTCAATTATTTTAACTCGACTAGAGCCATTCTATACGAAGCAATTGATATTGGTGAAGTCCCAGGTACTAAATCAATAGCAAACTCAACCTCTCTGATCAGAAGTAACCTAGGCAACTCCTCTGGAAACACATTCGGATATTCACAGACTACCGATACTGATTCAATTTTCAATTCAGAATTTTTTGTATTCAACACATAAGCAAGATAAGCTTCACAACCTTTCCTTACGTACCTCTGAGCAGACATAGGTGAAATCACTATAGCCAGTTCACTTTATTCATCAGTTTCAACCCAAAGAACCTCACCATTTTCACATTTCAATTCAATAGTTTTTTGTCTACAATTTACTATGGCATCATGCAATGTCAACCAGCCCATTCCCAAAATAACATTGAATTCATCAAATGGCAGCAACATTAAGTCAGTCAGAAAATAGTGATTTCGAATCATCAAAGGACGATTCTTGCAAACTTCATTAACTAGCACATATTTGCCTAAGGGGTTTGACACTTTAATTACTAATTCAGTAGACTCAACAAGCAAATTCTTACTAGATACCAAATCCATACAAACATAAGAATGAGTCGATCCAGGATCAATCAATGCAATAACATTAGTATCATAAAGAGTACCAGTAATCACATCGGGAGATAATGCATCCTCACAAGCACGAATGGCATAAGCTCTAGTAGGTGCTCTGGCCTTAGATCTCATGGCTATATCTTTCGTCACACCTTTACCGCTAGTTCCATTCCTGGTATTTCTTGGTGGCCTACCCCTGTTGTTATTATTACTCGGCCTTGCACTCGGAAATTGTTCTTTCTCAGCCATCTCAGGGCAATCTCGAATAAAATGCTCTTGGGAACCACACTTGAAACAAGCTCGGTCATTCATCCTACACTCACCGAGATGTCTTCTTCCACAATGTTGACATTCGGGTCTGTTAGATTTAACATTACCCACACTTGCCATTGAAGTAGCTTGAGATTTAAAACTCAAGTATTGCTTTCTGCGGTCTCTGTGCGAATACCCAGCTGATACATTCGAACGAGAATTCATTTCTCTAGATTTCTTTGACTGAGATTGAAATGACTTACTCATTGGCCTTTTTCTTGCATCTCTAGCCTCACTCTCGGCTTTTCTTTTCTCTTTGCTTAGTTTTTCGACTTTGTAAGCTCGTTAAACCGATACAACAAATTCTTTTAGTTCCAAGATTCCAAATAATAGTCGGATGTCCTCATTCAGCCCATCTTCAAACCTTTTACACATAATAGCCTCAGAGGAAACACACTCCCGGGCATACTTACTGAGTCTGACAATTTCTCACTCATACTCTATCACTGACATTTGACCCTGTTTCAACTCAAGAATTTTTTTATGCTTCTGATCGATGAACCGTTGGCTGATATATTTCTTTCAGAATTCCTCTTGAAAGAACTCCCATGGAACCCTCTCTCTCGGTAACACAGATACTAGTGTCTTCCAATAGTGATATGCTGTGACCCTCAATAATGATATGGCACATTTCAAACATTCTCTGGGTATACATGATAATTCATCAAATACCTTTATAGTATTCTAAGCCAGAACTCGGCTCTCTTAGGGTTATCATCTATATTAGCCCTGAATTCCTCATCACCTTGCTTTCGAATCTTATCAATCGAAGGCTTATTCTGTCGTACCAAATTCACACCTTGAGGAACTACAAAAATCAGTTGAGGATAAGGAGGGGGTGGAGGATGTTGAGCATTTGGATTTGTTCGAACAAACTTTGAATATCACTCGTTCATCATGTGGAGGGAAGCTTCCCTAGCCTCTCCTCCTTGACTGACCATAGGAGGTCTATTTTCAGATGACGCTGCCCCTTGAGTAGGAGCTAGCGCATTACTTTCTATATCATCAGGTACAGCTCGGTCGAGACCCATTTACTATATAAAAACACAGTTTAAAATTGTTAGAAGCCATGATAGTCCGAGAATTGACTAAATTGTAGCTCTGATACCATTAAATGTAACACCCCTTATCTGTATTCGACACTGGAACAGGGTACAAGGCATTACCGGACTTAAACACAAGCAAACATACATTTTTGAGCCATGAATCTTCGTCCAAATTAAAAGTTTTTTCATTTAATTATAAAGTCCCTAATATGAGCCTACGATGCCCAAAATATGCTTTGAAAGTGGTTCAGGACTAAACCGAGAACTTTAGAAAATTTTACAACACTTAGAAAAATTTTCCCTAAACATGGGTCACACGCCCATGTGGATTTGGAACACGCCCGTGTAGTCACACACACCCATGTCTCAACCCCGTGTAACTCTCTGTTTGTCACCCATGTACAAATTAAAGACACATAGTCAAGTCACAAACCTGAGCTCTAGGCCGTGTGGTCGAATTAAAATTTGTGATTTTTCATAAAATAAGTGCAGACTTCACACTCCCAGGAAACACGCCCGTGCCTGAGGTCGTGTCATCCACATGGCTAAGATACACGCCTGTGTCTCTGCCCATGTGCTTAATTCTGATCATTCTGTTTTGCAAAAATTAGGGTGCAATGGGACACACGTCCTAAACACATGCTCGTGAGGCAAGCCGTGTGTCACACACGACCTAGATACACGCCCGTGTGGACAAAAATAAGGCTATTTACCAAGTCATTTTGCCACCCCTTTAAAGCACTTACCTACGTAACATAACATAGCACCAATCCAAACACATATAAGCAACCAAATCAGCCACAACCAAGACATCAACACATCGTTCACATGCTACCATCTTTCATACACAAACATTACATACTCATCAACCGAAATCATGTAAATTTCCACATTTAAGAGAGACATCATCATATAAATTGCTTTAACCAATAGTAGCCAATTTTAAATGGCCTTATACAAAATGAACTTTCAACCAATATAAGCCAACACATTTGGCCAAATCAATTATAACACATAACTCAAAATGTTGAGATCATTGATACCAAAATAATTATTTGATAGTGTGAGTGGATCTCTGATGGTCTCCGATCCCGAGCTAGCTTCATGACACTATAAGACAAGGGAAAAGCAAATGGAGTAAGCTTTATAGCATAGTAAGTTCCTATGCAAATAATAAGCATCATAACCACACACCTAACATACAATTAGCATGATAAAAATTAACATGAATGATATCAAAATCCATAGTGTTAACTTACTCAATCATAACCTTACCAAGGGTTTATCACTTTTCGAGCTCATTACGTATGAGTTTTACGTACATACCTATACCAACTCATAACATACCATAGCCTTTCACAACTTTGATATTCCCATTGAACACTCCGAATATTAACGGATACTCAGAAATCTTGCACATAAGTTCCATACATGTAGCCAAAGCTACCTCACATCTCATAATACATATAGGCTCAATTTCGAGCTATTCACAGGCCTGCTCACACAAGCTGTCAGTCAGGACCTAGCTACACAGTACTGCTCACACAAGCTATCAGGTATTCGTAGCTCATGCTAGACTACCTAGCCACTGGTAGGACGTACAAGAACAGCACCTAGATCACATAAACATATGGGTTCCTAGTGACATGTCACTCGTATCCTATTCTATTCCTAAGGCTCAACCGGGATTTCTCACTTGTCGAAACTTTGTCGAATGCATCCTAAAGAGTCAATTACAATTCATAAAACATTAAATCATTTAAAACACAAATATAAAAGTTCATTATTTACATACAAACTTACCTCGGTACAAAAATATTAGAATTTTATCTAATCGTCAAACACTTTGTTTTTCCCTCGATCTAGGTCCGAACCTCGTTTATCTTGATGTATAATAAAAATTTTAACTTATTTAATACACACATTTCTCAATTCAATCCAAAAATCATATTATGGAAAATTTATATTTTTGCCCCTAATGTTTCACATTTTTATAATTTCGTCCCTATGCTCATAAATTGAAATGTATTCAATTTCTTTAAAATCCAAGCCTAGCCAAACCATTTTCATACTTACACCAGCCCATATTTTCCACTTAATCACACTTTTACTACTTATTTTGTAACTTTTACAAATAGGTCCTTTTTTACATTTTTACCGAAAATCATTTAGCAAAAGTTGTTTTTCTAACATTAAACATGCAGTTTCTACCATTAGCCATCAAAATACACACATTTATAACATAGATCAAACCCTATACTTTAATCATACCTCAAATTAGTGCTAGAAATAGGTAGATCGAGTTACAACGACTTAAAAAATGTAAAGAGCATTAAAAACGGGGCTTGAATAACTTACAATCGAGCTTGGAAGCTTGAAAATCCGAGATATGTCTTCCTATTGTAAATTTCAGCCAAGGGGTAGAAGATGAGCAAAAATTTCCTTTTAATTTGCTTATTAGTTCATTTAATTACCAAATGACCAAAATGCCCTTTTCTTAAAACACTAAAATTTCTCTTACTTCATGTCCATTTTTTTCCAGTAACTTAAAAATGGTCTAATTACCATCTAAGGACCTTAAATTTAAAATTTTATAGCAATTAGACACTTCTAGCTCTTAGAACTCAAGTTTTGCACTTTTTGCAATTTAGTCCTTTTTGTTCAATTAAGTGCTCAAACGTCAAAATTTTTGAACGAAATTTTTACAGAATCATTCCATAAAACTGTAGACTATAAAAATATAATTTTTTTTTTTTTGTGTCTGATTTGTGGTCTCAAAACCACTGTTCCGACCAGGCCCAAAATTAGGCTGTTACAGTAGTGGAGGCCTAGGAGGACCATGGTCCCCCTAAAATGGGAAAATTTTAATTTATACCCTTTATAATTTATAAATTTTAAATTATTAATGGAAAAATTATACTTTTCCCCACAAAATGATAAAATTTGATTTAACACTTTAAAAATTATAAAGATGTAGGCTATTAAAATGATGAAATTGTATTTTTACTATTATAAAAATATACCATTTAATTCGCCTCAAACAAAATTTCAAACTTCGTCACTAGAACTTATAATGAGATCATTCAAAAAATTAAAATAAATTATTATAGTAGCTTGGTTGTTTTAAATATTAAACATGTTTAATTTAGAATATAGTAAAAAGTAAATATTTAGAAATTAAAGAAAAAAAAAGAGACATATTTGAACCAAATACCTTAATACTAAGGTATTTGGTTCAATGTAATGGCATAGTCTATTACAAGTCTATTATGTAGGCCCACACAAACAGCTGTTTGGTTCAATGGAATACCCTATTACGGGTGTATTCTATTTCAGGCTTATGTTGGGAAATTTGGTGATTTTTATGCCCTCTCCTCTCCACCAATTACTAATTCAGTGATTGAAGAACCCTATCTTACCCTCACCAAATTTTCACCTCAAAAACACTCAAACGACAGTCATTCCTTGCTTCCTTCAACTCCGGCGCTCCTCCCCTTTATCTAGTGTCCTACAGGTAAATATTTCTCCCTTTCATTGTTCATTTCATTTTCCTCTCTGCCATTTTTTCTTACCCTAAATTTTTTCTACCTCTTTTTGTTACTATTTCCTTCACCATTTCAGTCCTTGTTGTTAGTCTTCTTCCCTTCTTGGATATGAGTTTTTATCCTACCAAGCTTTCAGTAAGTTTACCCTTTCTACCTCTCCTTTGATCTTGTTTTTCATATAAATCAAAACCCCATTTTGTTTATTTTAAAATTCATTTTGTATTAAAATTTAGGTTTTTTTTTTAATTCTGGGTTTTGATTATGGGTGGGTGTTTTCCTTGTTTTGGATTATCAAACAAGGAAGATAGTAATGGTAGGGGCAGTGTAGCAAAAAGGATTCAACTAAGACAACTCAGTTGGACGGCCTCATCATTTGAAGGTATTTGCTAAATATGGTGACATATATAGTTGATAATTTTCTGTGTCTTTATGCTCTGTTTAGAGGATTTTCATCTATTTCTATTATTCTTGAACGTTATTGGGTCTAGTTGGTGCACTTTGATGATCTAGTCCGATGAATGAGTTTTAATCTGTTTATTTTTACTACTTCTAGTTTCAATACATTAACTTTGTTAATCTTAGTTTGAGGTGATGTGAATGTGGTTATTTATTTCTTTGCTACTCGTCAATTAGTAAAATAGCTTGATCTGTTAACTATTGATGCTCTTGAGTAAATTCAGTTTGGTAAATGGATTCGATCTGCTGTAGAATCTACTGTCTTGGATCAGAGTAACTATTGAATTATTTTCTATTGCTCTTTATCTGCTCAATAGTTTGTTTCTTTAGAGCTTATTATTACTCAAGGTACCAAGATTGCTTTAGAAGGATTCACATGCATTATGTGTTTGAGATCTCAATGGATGATCTTTAAGGAGAATGTGTTTATTAGGATCCACTACTTCATACTTCATGTGGTGCTACATTGCACGATCATGTTTCATCATCTAATTAGTGTCACAAGTTTGAATCTGTAAGGTGGATCAATTTCTGGACTGTCTTATATATGGTATGGTTAATGAAAGCAAAAATGCTAATGTTATCGAGGAGTCTTTACTGGATTTAGTAGGTATTGTTGTGTGTGAAAAGCTAGTATTCTAACAGTCTAGCTTCCATGTTTTTTGTTCTAAATCTAACGAACTTAATTATGTTGGTGAAAAGTTAATTGCTTAATAGATTAGCTATGAAAAGCTTATAGCTTAACAACCTAGCTTTCAAGAAAAGAAATTGAAAGGAAATTATTTAGGTTAGCTATAAAAGTCCTGGAATTTGGTTTGAAGTAAATGTCGTGAGTTGTAGACTTCAAGGTTTAATCCTACATTGAAAACTATCACTAACACAGATATGATATGATAAGTAATACATCTGTTTGTTGATTCTTTCCCACTATTTAGTTCTTTGTACATTAATAGCATTTTAACAATGAAAGATGATGGTATTCTATGTTATTAACATGTAAAAGGGTATCAAAACATGGTTTTTTATTATGTTTTATCATTGGATTTAATTGTTAAGACTGTTCATTGGTATCAAGTACAATATTATGTATTGAGAAAATGACATGTGAGCTGAACATTTAACTGTAGTTTCCATTTCTTTCTTTTGGGGGCTAGTACATAAATTATGGGGTTCTGATTGTAGTAAGAGTCAGATAAGGGAATTAAAACATTTAAGAATTTCATATAAGAGGATGGTGTGCTAAAAATTGATGCAAGGTGTTAATTGCATATTAGATGCATAAGATGTAGTTGGACATCTCAATATCCCAATGGTTACCATCTAGTTGGTTTTTGTAGGTGGTTGCTTTCAGCTGCTATAAATAGTATACAACAAATCTTGTATTGATCTTTCTTACTTTCCCTATTTTTTATGATCAATAGTTATGGTACTGGCTAGTTGTGTTAATATTTATTGATTATCTTATAACATCTTGTATGTAAAGAAATGTGTTTCACTAAACATTCTAGTGTTGATGATGCCCAAAATTTGATAAAGATTACATGTGAGCCACATGGTAACTTTTAACCAGTAAGTCCAAAGCTTTGTTGATGAATGCAGAAGCGGATTGTAAAGTTTGTCAAATTCACGAATTTAACTTAGGGCTCTAGACGTTTGGAAAGAAACTTGGATTTTTTACGCAACCTGAAACGCAATCAAATCCAAGTTAGATAAAACAATTAAAATAAATAACTAAGATAATTAAAATAGAATAATAAATCTACTATTAAAACAATAAGGAAGAAAATAAAGAAGATAGAATGTGGCGTGTAGAAGTCCTAAGAAGCTTTTGAAACACTTGAACCCGCTTGGATTACATCTAGACAAATAGAAGCGGGGCGCCGCGCAATGACACGAAATGTACGCCGTGGTGGAAAAATATGGGTACGTATATTTCCGGACAAACCTGTTACGGTAAGACCTCTGAAACACGTATGGGTTCGGGAAAGGATCTCCAGTATTGGGTAGTGTCGTTAAACCAGTGTAATACTTTATGAAATGAGCGGAGTAGCCGAAAATATAGCCGAAAGGCTATTTCAATAGCGGCGTCAAAAATGCCTATAAAAACTCAATTCATTATTTCAGGATAGGAATATAGAACCAAAGGAAAGAAGTCTTGTCTTGGGAATAAAAAAACAATTGCGAGTTTCCTTTTTAATCTCAAAAGATTGTTAAAACTCTTTTAAAAGAAACTAAAGAGAAATTCTTGAAAGGAAAACTCAAAGAGAATTCATTAACTCAAAAGAGAAATAGAATAACGAATGAATTGTGTACAATGTAAATGCCTATATATAGGCTAGCTAAATAAATCTAAATAAAACTCATAAGTATACTAGAATTCTAATTTAATCTAAACAAGAAGTAGTTTTAAACTAAACTTTCTTATTAACATCAAACTCCTAAATAAACTAAAATATTTAATAATTATTAAAATTTTGGAATAAAATAATAAGAGCTAATAAATAAAATATTAGGCTCATATATAATAAAAATTAAACCTAAAACCCGAACCCAATATGATTTACACTTAAATTAAAAGCCCGTAATTCGTAATTCCCGTCATAATCTCGTCCAGAAATTCTGTTCACGTAATCTTCACTAAAACGGTCATAACTTGAGTTCCCAAACTCAAAATTGAGTGCTTCAAAATTTGTTTTGAAGGTAAGAGATAGATATTCAAATGCCATGAAGACATCTCAACCCAGAAATGCTAGGATCCCATCAAAAAGTCGTCGCAAGTATGTTGATTTGTCAAGCTTGAAAATTGGCAGTTTTGGTGATTGGAATTTAATAATTTTCACCCAATTTGTGCATGTATCATTCTCCATTTCCTCAAAAAGATTCTTCCTCGAATCTTGTCTTTGATTGAATCCTGATTTGATTTGCTTAACCTTTGATATTGTTGTTAGGCCTTGAGGTAGTGTGAGTCCATCACATTCATGGTCTAAAATTATGCCTTGAGACTCGCATCATTTGTTGTGCATCTATCTAAATTCTTTGTTTTTAATTAAAAGCTATTATTGCTTAACTTGTGAATAGCATTGAGGGACTGCAAATGTCATGTATGAAGCTGACTTGCTATCATACTACAAAGATAAAGATGTTGGTAATACTCTATGTTAAATATTATGTTGTACCGTTTTTGTTCAAGCATTTATGGTGATCACTTATATCTAACACAACTCCAGACATGGTCCAAATGCATGAAATATGTGTTTTACACAACCGAGTCTAAGGTCCAAACCTATATGCCTCATAATTTGCCTCTCTAGGGGCTTTCCTAAAGTCAGATTGTTGTTAACCATTCATTCATCTTCTTTCTATATTGATATTTATATTTTTTATAATTAAATTTAAATGTAATATTTTTTATTAAATTAATAACAATTACTTCCAGTCTAAATTTATACCTTGCCTTATTAATCGAAATGATCACACATATTCCCATTGATTTGATGAATTAAAGTAGAATAGTTTATACATATGTGGTGTTTAGCCTTTTTCTCATCATAATTTAAATGAAATGAGAATGTGAAATGTAACATTAAAATATTTGTTATATGTAATCAAGTATCAATTAAAATTATTACTTAACTCAAATTAACACTTAAATTATATCATTATTTCTATTTCAGGTGTCTAAATTTTTTAATCACAAGTTGTATCTAAATTTTTTAATCACAAGTCGTATCTAAAATTTTCTTTTAAAAAACTATAATTTTTGTTCAAGAGATTATTATTTTCCAAACAAAGAGTCGATTTTGTTGAATGAAATTTGATAAAGAAATTAATTTCAAGTTTTTTACTTGCAAAAATAGTTGTAATTTCTATTTTGTGCTTTACAAAAACTCTTAATATGTTTATTTTTTTTTACAGTGTGTTATTGCTTCCTCTTCTTATTTGGCTTGCTTGATTGGTTCCTCCACCCACAGTTGAGCTTCTTGTATTCACTGAATCGTTGTAAGTTCTTTGGTAATTAAATTCTTTGATTTTTTTTTACTGTTATTGAAATTAGTATTGAAGAAATGTGACCCTTTACTATGATTTGAAGATATGTAACACTTTAATATCTTACAGTAATGGCTCATCTGCCTTTAATAGTACAAAGTGAGAGGCGTAAAAGAATTGGTCTTGCATTGACAGTATGGTTGCAAATGTGTACAATTGCGAGTTGGTTCTTAGTTCCATTGGGTGTCATCCATAGCCTACATACTTATAGACCAAAGATTAGATCATATATTTTAGATTTTTATGCAAAATGAGATTATGTGAAAAGACTTGTATAAGCTAGTGACGAGACATGTATTGAACAAGTTAGGATTAATAGAATTACCTTTTTTAAACTATGTGAGATGTTACAAACTTTAGGAGGATTGAAGTCGTCAAGAAATATGCTTGTTGATGAGCAAGTGACAATGTTTTTACATACCATTTCTCATCACCTTAAAATCGAGTTATCAAGCATCACTTTAATAGGTTCTGGGAAACCGTTAGCAGATCATTTCACAATGTTTTAAATACTGTGGTACGCTTACAAGATGTGTTATTTAAAAAGGCAGAGCCAATTACAACTAATTCTACAGACCCAAGGTGGAAATGGTTCAAGGTATTAGAGTGAGTTCAATATATAGCTCATACATAATTTAGTTGATTTAGATTTAACTATAGTATCCTAACCCGAGGTTTTATACATGTGATGTAGAATTTCTTAGCTATTTTAGATGGAACCCACATCAAGATTAGGGTTCCAATAGTTGATAAACCTAGATCTCGAATGCAAAAAGGTGACATAGCAACAAATATGCTAGGTGTTTGTACACCTGGTATGCATTTTGTTTATGTTCTTCCTGGTTGGAAAGGTTCTTTTGCTGATGGATGGGTTCTTCGAGATGCCATTAGTAAGAGACATGGACTAAAAGTTCCTCATGGTAAAGTGCAAAATTAGATGAACTTGAATTAATTTTTAAGATCATACTTTTTTTTTGTGAAATTAACCATGATAAATAGTTTTTTTATAGGTTGTTATTATCTAGTTTATGCTGGATACACAAACTGTGAGAGATTTCTTACGCCTTTTAAAGGACGAAGATATCATTTGAATGAGTGGTGTCAGGGTTACCAGCCAAGTACTCCGGAAGAATTTTTCAATATGAAACATGCTTCAGTGTGTAATGTTAATGAAACATGCTTTCGGTTATTAAAATTTAGATGGAGAATACTTAGGAGTCCATCATTCTATCCTGTGAGGGTGCACAATAGAATCATTATTGCATGTTGCTTGCTTCATAATTTTATTCGAACCTATATGAGTCTTGATCCTATTGAAGCAGAGTTAGGAGAAAGATTACCTAGTAATATAATAGATGACGATGAACCAAATATTGTAAATATTCATCCATCGAATGCATGGGCTACTTGGAGGATGGAATTAGCCAATCAAATGTTCGATAAATGGCAAGCATCTAGAAATTTGTTAGGTTTAGGGTAAAAATAGTAAATGTTAATTTGTTTATGTTATTTCATGTATCTAGTTTATGAAACTTTGGTGGTGTTTGAATTGTTTTTTGTATTGTACTAGACTTGTTGAATTATAATTTGTTTTCTTTTGATTCATCATGTGTTATAATTTCATAAAGTGTTGACCTTTTTATTCATAATATTGAACTTAATTTTAATTTTCATTTTTTCTTAAGATAGTTATGTCGGGCTTTTCACAATCAAGTGTTTCTTCCCAAAATTCTCGAGGAACCAAAAGGAAATGGATTCCAAAAGAAGATGTTGTGTTGGGTGCCTGTATGATCGACTTGCACAATGTTGGAACCTTTAATGCAGATATGGGATTCAAAGTCGGTTATTTAAATGAGCTAGAAAAAATGTTAGAAAAATTTTTACCCCATGCTATGTTAAAGGCTAAACCTAATCTTGAATCGAGGATTGGAACATTTAAAAGGGATTGGACAATCATTTATGACATGTTTAGGGGAAAAAACAATATTGGCTTTGGTTGGGACGAGCATAGGCAACTAATTATTGCTGAAGATGCTGTGTGAAACATCATATATAAATGTAAGAATTATTTCAAGTCTTTATTATCTTTTTTTTTTACCAAACCTATATCTAGTATAGGTTCCTCATTTTTTATAGAGTTATAAAGAAGTCGATCAATTCAAACATCATAGTTTCCCTTATTATACCAACTTACTGCCACCTGCTCAAAAGATCGAGCCACGAAAAAGATTCTCAAATAGCCACTGATATTATTGAAGAAATAGATGTTGAGGATGTAGTTATTACAAATACTCATGAAGAAAGAAACAATTTCCATGGATGCGAAGCTGATGTTTCTTTGGATGACATTGATCTTTCAGCTACACAACTGCAACCATCTAGAAACCAAGGTGATTCCACATTTTCAAAGAAGAAAAAGAAAAGATTTCTAATGCAAGTGATCATATTCTTATACTTTATTTACTGATGCTGCCACTTTATTTGCGGAAAATATACGAACCATTGCCCTTGAAATCAGTAGGAGTATTGCCTCCGAAGTATTAATTCAGAAATGACCATTCAAGAAAGTGCTCTAAAATTACATCCAACCTTATGTGAAGTAGAAGGCTTAACTGAGGATGAGCACTATCACGCGTTAAGCAAAATTCCAGGCCATCCAATGTAAATGCTCATTTTCTTTAGTTTACCTTCTTCGGTGCGATTGGAATGGATCATAAGATTTCTTGTTGACCATTAAAAATCATGGTTATGTAGATGATATTTTGGCAACTTTTTATGTTTGTAATATTTGGATAGTATAATAACATGATAGAATGTCATTACAATGTTGTAACTTTTTATGTTGTAAAATTTAGTTTATGGATTATGACATATAAGCTAATGAAATCATGTAACTTTTTGTTAATATATGAATATTATGTTTGGATATGAAATATAATTCTCAAACTATTTATTACTTCTAATATTTATTGTAGAATAATTAAATTATTTGTTTCACTAATGATATTTTAGCACATTAAATATGTATTGTAGTTTAAAAATAATAAAGTAGGTTATATATTATTTTTATAATATTATATATTATGATTTTTAATTCATATAATAATAATTATATTAAGAATGTTATTAAATTATGTATTTTTTATAAAATTGTATTTAATAATAATTATGTTAAAATATGATTAAATTATTTATTTTATTTTTATTAAAATATATTTAATAATAATTTTATTAAAATTTAATAATAATAATAATAATTATCTACCTACAAAATTCTCTAAGAGTATTTTGGTTATTTAAGTCTTTTTCCTAAAACTATTACAACATCTATTTCATTCAACCAAATACGAGAATGCTATTCTGCTCTATTCCATTCCATTCAATTAAATAATAGAATTTTTTATTACAATTTTATTCTATTATAACTCTATTTAATTACAATTCTATTATATTATAGTAAATTAAACATTCCTAAGTGTTAAACTAAAGTGGAGATTAAAGAAATATGAAAGTAAAGAAGATAAAGCTTCCTCAAGAATATTTAGAATGCTTTTTAAGGTTTGGTTGTTTTTTTGTGTTTGGTAAGGAGTAATGATGTTGACTACTTATCGTGGGGATTTCCCCCCAAATTCCACAAATATCCTATTCAAACCTAATTTTGTCCACGTAAAACCATTGGCAAAGTAGTAATTACATTACCTAATTAATAGTTTTGATTGCGGGGACAGGTGGAGGCCTTCACTTCAAAGTAAGGAACCCCTGCAATAATTTAATCCACACACTTCCACCTAACCTTTTTACATGGTTCTCCCCAATCTTTCACATTTGCCATCCCTTCCATTAATATAAACCATTTAAAACTACCCAGTTCTTTTTTGTTCTTCCCAACTCTCACTTTTTTGTTTCTAAACTAAGATGGGGATCAAAGTTTTCATGGTTTCTTTCATGTTTACCACTATTCTGTTGTCTGTTTTGTACCTCCCCACTAAACTAAGCATCCCCATTACAAGGTTCAATCCTATGGCAACCTTAAACATTGTACACCCATCCAACAGGACATACCCGGTTACCTTTGCCTACTTAATCTCAGCATCCAAAGGGGATATAATCAAGCTAAAACGTACCCTACATGCTCTGTATCACCCTGGAAATCAGTATCTGATCCATCTGGATTACGAGGCGCCTGCCTCGGAGCACAAGCTAATTGCAGAGTTCGTATCCAATCACCCAGTATTTAGCTTGGTTGGTAATGTCTATATTGTTGGGAAACCCAACTTGGTTACTTATAGAGGTCCAACTATGCTTGCTACAACTCTTCATGCTATGTCAATGCTTTTGAGATGCTGCAAATGGGATTGGTTTATTAACCTCAGTGCTTCCGATTATCCTTTAGTAACTCAAGATGGTATGGTGAGTGGCCTTGTTTCTTTGTTGTTTTTTGTTTTTTGTTTTCCATCTGTTTGTATAATTGCATTAATGGAGTTATGACTTCATTTATGTTGGTGGGTTTTTTCAGATCTGATTCATGCCTTTTCTGGTTTGCCAAAAGATCTCAATTTCATTCAACATAGCAGTCAGCTGGGCTGGAAACTGTAAGAAATTGTTGTTTCAATCTTGTTTTGCCCTTTTAAAAAAAAAAACTTTAGATTTCAATATGAATCTTATGATAAAAATACTGCAGGAATAAGAGAGGGAAACCCATAATAATAGATCCGGGGCTTTACAGCAGGAACAAGTCAGAAATCTGGTGGGTTATTAAGCCAAGGACACTACCAACGGCTTTCAAGCTTTATACAGGTTTTTCCCCATACTCCTTGATTATTTCTCCATTTTGTCCTCCTCCTTCCCTAGATTGCCTTTCAAATTCATCTAAAAGATAATTCGCTAGATCTCTACCATAGTGTGAGGTCCTGAACAAAGTGCAGAGACATTACATTGAAAAGTACCACATAGTCCACGCACACGGTTCATGCATCAGAATTCATTAGGAACTCAGAAAACTAAAAGATTTTTGGGGTTTTGTAGAAGTGGGTCCCTGTGTTTTTGGCATATTTTGATTCGTTATTTGTTTATTGCCTTTTGGTCTGTGATTGTTTTCAGATAACCCACTGCCGACAAAATGATCATTTACTTATTTGCTTAAAATATAAATCCTGAAAGCTCAAGGTCCTAGTTCCAAAACTCCTAAAATTAGGGCTGTGCCCCCTCCTTTTTTCTTTTGTGATGTGGGTACACTCCAGTTTTAAGGGTTTCCTTAACTTGGACTTGTTAATCTTTTTGTTGTTCTAGTATTTTGCTTCAAATATAGACGAAGGCCCTACCCCTAATTAGTTGGAATAAGTGAGGTCAACTTGTTACTTGGTTGAAAACTCCAATAATTCTGGATAAACAAATGAAAATCTGAACCTTTCTTATATGGGAATTCTCAAATTGCACATGAACCTGATTCATGCAATGACTCTTACAAAGTGATATTAAACATATTTGAGACTTGGATTCTAACATTTACAATCTCTCTCTCTTTTTGAGATTTGATGTTATAAGGGATTAAAGGGAAGTTTGCCTTTTTTTCTTAACATATTTTTCAATCAGTAGTACCAAAATTATATGTACATCCAGTCATTGCCTTTTATTTTCAATATAAATAAAAATCATTAAGATTTTTCTTAAAACGAACAAAATATTAATGCTGTGAATATATCAATAAAGTTAGATAAATTTATTGAAAATTATAGGTTTAATGCATAATTTGGTCCTCGAGTTTGACATTTTTTTAATATGGTACTTATGTTTTTTTTGTTTTGTCTAATGTGGTACTTGTATTTGACCAAAGTTATATATTTTGATACTCAAAGATAGCAATGTTAACTTTTTTAGTGGTTAATACGGGTTTTAGGGTTGATTTATTGAAAGTTAATTGTTGATATTAGTATGTTTGAATTTGTCATGATTTTGATAATAGAACGAATTTGTTTAATTTGTCAAATATAGTCCGATGAATGTGATTTAATTTGGGTTTTATGGTTGCTTTGATGTTAACTTTCATAAAATCAACTCTAAAAGAATTAAACACTAAAAAGTTAACATCGTTACCTTCAAATATCAAAATTAATAACTTTTGTCAAATATAAGTATCACATTAGACAAAAAAAGTATAGATACTACATTATAAAAAATGTTAAACTCAAGCAAGGGTGAAGTTAGAATTTTTTAGGAGGCTAAAATTAAATTGTAATTTTACGAAGTAAAATGCAATTGCATCATTTTAATAGTCTATATTTTTATAATTTTTAAAGGATTAAATCAAATTTTTATTATTTTTAGGGGGCGAAGTATAATTTTATCTTTATTAATTTAAAATTTTAAGCATAAATAGAAAATTTTTTATTTTAGGGAGATCGAGGCCCTTCAAACCCCTTTAACTACGCCCTTGAACTCAAGTATCAAATTTAATACAAAATTATATGAATGAAAAGAACTAGAGGCTTGAATTGCAAGTTAAAGATACGACAAAACCAAAAGGGGATGATTTCTTTGAAGATTGAAGAGGTTTTTTAGTGTGAAGTTGACCTGTAGTTTTCTATTAGTGCGCTGGTGATGGTAGGCAAGGTTATTGAGCTGTTGCTTGCTGGGAAATTGCTGATATAATCTCCCCACCTAATAGTGTTTCTAATCAATGTTGCGTGGCTTTCCATCATTCTACCAAACTAGCCTTGTAACCTATATGTTGGGTTTTACCATTTTCATCAATCACCAAACAATGTTGTTAGCAAATCAAATCATAAGCTTTTTTTTTTTTGTTTACTGTTCGATTTGAGGCAAGGTATGAGTTTGATACAGTATGTGCTCTTTGGAGGTTGTCCTTTACATTTTCATGGATTGACTTCTTTTATTTAGGTATTGTATTTTTCCTTGATTCAAAAGAGTCAAGGACTTTTAGATTTAAAACTATTTCACATTCACCAAGAAACTGTACAGACTCACATGCATCTTTGCCTGACTTGTTCCATTTGGAATACACATGCTATCCTATCTTGTACTTAGTATAAACATTTAATTAAGACTTAATCTCTGCGATTCCCTTAATAACTTAGAATGTTTCATATATCCTTTATTCAATAAATTTGTCCTGGGTTTGACAGATTCTTTTTCATAAAGTTGAATGATTATCCATCAGAAATCACCATTTAAACCAATGTTAATTATCAACTCATCATTAATTTGGTTCAAAATCCAACAGGTTCAGCTTGGACTGTGATCTCAAGATCCTTTGCTGAGTACTCCATTGTTGGGTGGGACAACCTGCCTAGGACTTTGTTACTTTACTATACCAACTTTGTGTCTTCTCCAGAAGGTTACTTTCAGACATTGATATGCAACTCAGTAGACTACAAAAACACAACAGTGAACCATGACCTTCACTACATCACATGGGACACTCCTCCAAAACAGCACCCAAGGTCCCTAGGACTCAAAGATTATAGAAGAATGGTTCAGAGCAGCCGCCCATTTGGCAGAAAATTCAAGAGAAATGACCCAGTTCTTGACAAAATCGACAGGGAGCTTCTCAAGAGGAGGCATGGAAAGTTTACATATGGGGGTTGGTGTGCTGAAAATGGGAAGAAACAAAGGGCATGCTCTAGTTTACAGGGTGAGAATTATGGTGTTTTGAAACCTGGAGCTGGCTCTAGGAGGTTAAAATCTTTGTTGACTAAAATTGCTTCAGCAAGGAGTTTCAGTAAGAGGCAGTGTAGACCATAGATTAATTCATTTTTTATTCTACTTATAATGAACCAATACAAATATAAATTTGTGTTTCTTTGTTTCCCCTTTTTTTGAATGAAAAATAACTTGTGTTGTTACCTATAATTTAAAAAGCTTGAGTTCTTCTAATATCCCTTTTGTTTTTCCAAGAACTATATGCATATCCCTTAAATAATCATCAAAGGGGTTTATGAAGGAAAAAGAAATATAAATCTTAAAAAGGACACCATTGAAATTGCTTCAAGCCAAAAATAAGTAATTTCCTGTATTTCTTACATACAGCTTAGAGAATAAACCCAGGTTTAATCCGTTGATTTATATAAATATCTAATATTTGATATCAAACCCCCAACATTTCGCCCTTTTTCATAAATCTAAAGAAGAAGCATAATTTCACATGCCCAGAATTTTAAAAAGTCCGCTCACGAAGCAGGAATCTTTTCAGTGGCAAAATTTTGACCAATTTCGAATTACTAGAGTCTGATGCTTCCTTTTTTTTATTGCGGAACAAACTCTGGAGAAATAAATAAATAATAAGGCTTCAATCTCATTTACCTTTACTGCTTTCCACATTTAATGTTTAAATTAATTTTAAATAATGTATTTTAAATATAATTAAAATATATTAGCTTATTTTATAATTCAAATTTAAAAAAATAAATTTTCAGATATCATATTAAAAGGTTATGTAGATCAATAAGTTTTTTTTCTTTTACTAATATTAAAAAACTTAAATCATAACTAAAACATTTTTACTATTTTTAACATACAATATAATTTTATTGCATGCAATTATTATTTAAAATAATAACTAATAAACATTATTAAAATATATTAATTATTTTGATGATTCAAATATAATACTTTATTATTAAAGCATTTGTATAAACCATAAAAATTTGATATATTATAAAATAAACTCTTCATTTTCTTAATATTCAATAAATTGATCATAGTAATTTTCTAATAACATACAATTAATATGTAAAAAAAATAACATCAAGTAAAAAATTTAAAAAATATTAAACTTGTTTAAATGATTATAATTGTAAAAACAAATTTACGCCAATTTCTACTTCTATTATAATTATTTTAGCTCAACCTTTTAACTAATTTTGATTTTTAATTATAATTATTTTTAAATGTATAATTATTATAAATTATATTTTATATCAATTTCTTTAATTAATAATTTTAAATTAAATATTATAATTATATATATTATAGATAATTTTTTTTGGGTGCAAAGTGGTATATTAGTTATAAATTTTGTCTCGTTTTATTCAAAAGTGTACAACGTCAAATAAAAAAAGTATCACATGTCACGTTCATATTCTTATTACTGGTTGTTGTGTTTTGGGATAAAATGAAACGAAATTTATAGTTTAAATTTCACTTTTAATTTTAAAAAATTAGGTATTTAAAGTAAGAAAAGTGTTATACTTTAAGTAGCATTAGGTATGATGGAAAGTAGTTACTTTCTTGAGAATTTAATCAATTGGAAAGTGATTCCAATGTTCAGTATGTCAAATTTTATTTACTTTCTTTTGGGAGTTACTTTCCCATTAACATGGCAATGTGATTTGCATGATAAAATATGGAAAAGTTACTTTCCCATGTAGATTGGAAAGTTCAAAAGAATATTAAAATAAAAATAACCCTATCTTATATTGGTTTAGACTATTAGTCTATTAAGAAACATAAAAGAAGAAGAAGTTATTACTTTCTTTCTTAGTCTTATTACTTGATATTCTCTATTACTTGCAATAGAACGTTTTCAAGTAGTATATATACATAAATTTTAAATTTATTCCAAAACAAGTGTTATATATACATGATTTTATATGTGCAATATTATATTTAGAGAATATATGGACAAATTTGAAACAATTTAGCTTTCAATTAACATTATAAACTAAAAAATAAAAATATATTAAAATATATTGTTAAATATTTAATTCAAATCTTTGTTAGGAATAAACTAGAAGTTTATAGATCCAATTTCATTTATTATTTAGTATGACCGATTAGGTCATCCTAGATAATTGATTATGTGACAAATCATTAAGAATTCACATGGTCATCCATTGAAAATGTAACACCCCTCACTCGGTCTGGTTGTCGAACCTAAGTTACAAGATGCTATATCAACCAACGGAACTTAATCACATGCATATACGGTTTCAAATAAGAGTAACGGCTGCTAAAATTAACATTTAAAGAAAAGTTCATGGTTAATTTAAACATTTAAACGAGAATAGAAATAGTTTTAAACGTAATTAAGGTCCATTTTTAATAAATCTCAAAAGACCACATAGGTACTAATATCGAATGAGCATGTATCGATATTTTTATCACAAGTATCGATACTCGTATATGGATGTTGATACCAAAGTTGGATTCTGTCAATTTAAAAATGTCCCAACTGCAAGGTATCGATACATTTACTCAAAATACCAAAAATTCACAAGTTAAAATGTTATTCATGCTCAAAACAATGTTCTACTCAACAGACAATTATAGTCTAATTTAACTGAACTTATTAGCATCCTTTAAACATTCATCATGCCACATCCATATATTTAAATAAGAATATCTAACATGTATTATCAATCGTAATCTCAAACATCAATTTAGTCGCAAACGAAGTCTAAACTTGGTGAATAACTTATTTTCACGAAGGATATTTAAAACTATTCGCAAGTGCTCTACATGCTCTGCTTCACTTTTCAAATAAACCAAAATATCATCGATAAAGACGACCACGAAGCAATCAAAATGGTGCTAGAAAACCCTATTCATCACACGGATGTCGCATTCATCAAATCGAAGGGCATTACTAGGAATTCATAATGCTTGTAGTGAGTGCAAAAGACAATTTTAGGAATATTATCACCTTTGATCTTGACTTGGTAATACTCCGAACGAAGATCAATCTTTGAAAACACTTTTGCTCCGCTCAACTAATAAAAGAAGTCTTCAATTATAGGTAACGAGTACTTATTCTTGATGGTCACCTTGTTTAGATTTCAATAATCTATACATAAATGAATAGACCATTTTAACAAATAATATTGGCGCACTCCATGGTGAAACACTAGGCTGGATAAATCCTTTGTTTAACAACTCTTGCAACTGAGTCTTTAACTCATTCAATTTTATTAGTTCCATTCAGTATGATGGACTCGAAATAGGAGAAGTTCTTAATGCAACTTTAATTGAAAACTCTATATCTCTATTCGACAGTATCCCTAGAAGCTTTTCCAGAAAGACATCTGGAAACTCATTCACAATTCGCACCCAATTGAAATCTTCTTTTGCTATTGTTGAATCCAAGATGTACGCCTAATAAGTGTCTTCACCTTTCACAATCATCGTTTGAGCTATAAAAATTGAGATTATATTATTGTTAAATCCTTAGAGAAGATGGGAGAAATAGAAAGGGAAAAATTGAATCCAAGTGAAAAACGGCGTTAGCGATGGTGGTCTGGTGGTAGTCCAAAAGAAAAGAGGAGGAGAAGAGAATATTGGGCAGTGGTGTGGAGGTGGTAAAGCTATAGCCCGTGATGGAGGAATTTTAGGTAGTGGTTGTTTGTCAAAAAAGGAGAGAAAATGAAAAGGAAGAAATGAATATATATATATATATATATATATATATATATATATATATATATATATATATGGGATCAAATAAGTGGTATGGATGGCAAGAAGGTGGGGTAAGTTTGGTCAACTATAACCAGGTTCATTAAATCATAACAAATAGGAAAGAATACAGTGAAAAGAAAGAGAGGGAACATATGAGTATAAAGGGGATCATGTTTCACAACTTAAGGCAAGTTTGACTCATAAAAAGGGAAGAGAATCAATTTATTGAGGCAACTAAGGGGGTGGATGAAAAGCACTTAAGTCACATGGAAAAATTGTAAAAAAAAAAAGTTTAAATAAGAAAGTGTGAACATTAAGACTTAAACCTTAGACTATTAGAATAACTTAGGAGTCATTAAACCACTAAACTAGACACTTTCTTATTTTCATTCTTGTGCACATATTAATAAAAAATAATATGGGATGTGACAAAATGTGTATTCATTTATTTATAATTTTGTATGTGTTTTTTTATAAAATCTTATATATTTTTATCAAAATAAACTTTTAAATACTTTGTTTATTTTTAAAATTTTTACTTTTGAATTTTTAAGAAGTAAAACTAAATTAATATAATGTATAAAGTTGAGGCTAAATTTGTTGGATATTTTTAGATTTAGGACTAATTTTGTAACACCCTAAAACCTGCCTAGACGTCCAGACCAAGTCTAGAGAGTTACGTCAACAATACTAAAACCCCACAGTTATAACACAGTTAGAATGAAGCATTTAACACATAATGTTCAGCACAACGATTAAATGAGTATACAATTTTTCCAAACAACATAATATCTTAGAATATTGAAATTCTTAATAGTAGTATTTAAAAGAAAGATAAAAGCTTGACCGAGCTCTCGTAGTGCCGACCCTTTCAAGTCTGAGAACCACCTGAAATCCAATCGGTAACAAAGTGAGTTGTGAACTCAGTGCGTAAAAGAAGCTTGTTCAACTAAAACACATATATCAAATAGTTTCCAAATTCAAAGATTCGATTTGGTAACAGAAGCATTTCTAGTTTAGATTTGAGACAGATTAATTACAGATATAGAAACAGTTTCAGTTTCATATCCAAAACAGGTCAGATGCAGATGTTCCTAACTCTCTATCCATTACACACCATCTTCGGTCATCCCAACACACCGTTAAGGGTATTCAATGCCCTGCCAACCCTACAGACCTTAGAGTATCTGTTTGACACGTTTGCAGAAACACAACTTAGCTGCTATATTGTAATTCGACGAATCGCCATAATCAGATTTATGTACATGGTGGCTTAGCCACTAATTTAAAATAGATTACTTCCTTCTTCATAATATCCCAACCCATGCAGAATCTATCCACAATATGTATTCAGTTATTCTAAATTGTTTCACAGATAGATAACATAGTTCAATTTCAGATTAAGCATCACAGTATACATACAGTTATGGTATTCATACGTCTGTCACAAAGTATTAGAGAGTTCTTTTTTAGTCAAATTCAAATCATTCATACAATAGGGAAATTAATATCAGTTTTAGACAACATTTACGACCTCAAAAACGGGTTTCGAGGCCTTTTATATGCCACATGGCTTGGGCTCACACCTATGTCCTCTGCCCATGTGGGTTTTAAAATACAAATAGAGAGTTACACGGCCAGGTCACACGCCCGTGTCCTTGCCCGTGTGACTCACAGGGCTTCGGCATATGCCCGTGTGCTTGCCTGTATGGTCTTAAGTCACAAATAGTGAGTTACATAGCCTAGACACATGCCTATGTCCTTTGCCCGTGTGAACCCTGCACTAATATGACCACACATAGCTTGGACACACGCCCATGTACCTTGCCCCTGTGGCTCCAAATCGATGAACAGTGAGTTACACGGCCAACTACATAGCCTGTCACACGGCCGTGTGGCTCACAAGGCCTGAGCACACGCCTGTGTGCCCGGCCGTGTGGCGTGGACAACCATGTTTTCTGACAACAGAAATTCGTGAAAAATAAAGTTTTCGGCACACACCTAAAGAGGTTTTGAAGTAGAAATAACACGAAGAAATCTCGGAACCTAATTTAACCATCCAATAACCAATCAAACAACTATAACGATGAATCAAGGTATATATTAACACTAAAAAAAATGTGTTGAAACTTTGACGTCAACTTTCGACGACAAACGCTTACCGACAATTCATCAGTGCTAAATCAGCACAACACGCGAAGGATTACTTCCCTCCGTACTCACGCCTAAGAAAACAAAACGACTAATTATTAGAGAGTTTATGTAAAATAGTCAAAGAATTCCCAATTAACACTGCAACAGAAAATTAACAAAACTTCGCAGAAGTTGAAGGTTTCCAACAGAACTTACATAGAAATCTTCCAATAACTTAAGAGTTTCACTAATTTTGGTATTCACTTGTTGAATACAATTGAGAAGGAGAAATCAAAGGAGCAAAAAGAAGAAAAAAATAAAAGAAAGAAAAAGGGGAAAGAAGAAGAGTTCAGAACATTAAAAAAAATTAATGATCCTTTTGTTTTAACCACCAGTGTACTTCCGGCAATAAGCAAAAATTTGTACAGAATTACACTTAACTATATACTGCATGGATAGGGGTTGTTCTAAAATGATAAAACTTTTAACGACACAACTCAAACTCCAAACCCTAAACACAAAAGCAAAGCATAGAACTAGAGATACAAAAATTAATTACTGCATATCCTCACAATTAAATTTAAAAATTTTAAGGCGTTACAAATTTGATAGAATCTGTAAACATTGGAAGGCTAAGTTTTTATTATGCAAATAAATAAAGGACACCATTAATGGTTTAATGGATTAATGACTAAAATATTAAATTTTGATAATATTATTGACTAAAATAGAAATTATAAACTTTATTCTACTATGAATTGGTTTATAATTTATAAATTATATATGTTCTTCCATTTTATTAATCATGGTCAATATCAATTATATTTTTAACTATTTTATTAACTATTTTATTTATAAAAAGTATTATTTTAATTAAAATTAGAAACCATAAAATATTATAAAATTTATAAAAATAATTTATTAAAAACCATCTTGTTATAAAATAAAGAGAGATAGGAGACTAAAGAATAAAGAAAATATGAAAGCAGCATAGAATGTGCTTTATTAATCAAAAGGGTGATTACAATGATTCATCAGAGTCTCTATTTATAGGCATAAGAAGTATAAAAGAAGTAGAGATCTAATTCTAATAACTATTAGAATTTAAAGTACATTAAAACTTTATTAGCAAAAACCTTGTAGGATAAAACCTAATGAAGGAAAAAGAGTACACAATCTATAATATGCATAATATGCTGCCTCATTAAAAATCTTCCAGGAAAACCCAATGGGAGAAAACCTCGGTTAAGGGAAAAAGAGTACAACGCGTATTTACTCCCCCTCATGAAAACATAACATACTTTCTCATATTCTACATATTCAATCTTGAATACTAGTTTTTTAAATGACTATTTGAATGAATTGCTAAGCATTTATACCACCATTCTTTTGAAAATCATGAGTGAGGGAAAATTTTGGGTAAACATATTTTGATCTCTTCAAGAATTTCAACAATAATCACAACAAACTTTAATCATGATCTTTCTATAAAAATACAAATAGGTATTTTAGATCATTTTATAATCCTCTTTCAACTACTATTGACTAAGTCAAAGTTACCACATATGTTCAATTATTTCAAGTCATATAAATGAAAAATTTCCCAAGAATTTTAATATGCTTCTAGCATTTTAAATCCTTCAAGGATTTTAATATAAACTTTACTATATAGTGATTCATAAAAGGTTGTAACAATATCTATTAGACGCAAATTAAATCTTTTATGAATTGTCAATTTAATAATATATCTAAAGGTTATTGCATCCACCACAAAAGAATATTATATCTTTTCATAATCAATACCAGTACTTAGAGAAAAACTTTATATTTTTATTCCGCTTTTGCAAAACTACTTTATTTGCACCCTCATTGGCTTTATACATTTAGATATTTGGACTACTAGTCCAAAAACTCCTCGAATTTAATTATACTTTAGTTGCATCTTTCTATTTTGATCAATTTATTCCATATCTATATTTTTCAATAGATTTATTCAAGATCCTCCTTTTATTTCATCATTTCAATAATAATATTGCATGCAAAATCATTGTTGACCACTTTTATTATTCGGTTCCATATTTTCTCGAATTGACATAACTTATCGAGATCTTTTTTTCATTATTTTAAAATTCAGTTTCAAGTACCTGAATCTCTTCTGAAGTTTTACTTGTTAGTTATGTACTAGGTCTCTTCTAGAGCACCTGCCTCCACTATATGACCATCTAGAATAATTTTCATCTTCGGAACCGATCAATCTATTATTTATTCTAACTGATTGTCCTACTGGGAAATATTATTTGGTATATAACACTTGGTTATTCTCATTAAGGTTGTAAATACATTTAATAGTTAACTTGTAATGAGTTTTCCTTATTGAACTTCTGGCTCAATTACTCTCCCCCTAACTCATTACAAGTTATTGTTTCTCTCCTCCTAATGTTGGGAAAATTGACAACTCATGTCACAATTAAATATTGAATTAATTGCTCAAAAATATTATAAAGAGACTCATATAAATATATATTCTCAATTTCTTATGACCTGTGCGTTGTGGTGGAGCAGTTGAAACATATACTGCACATCCAAAAATTGTAAGATGGGAAATATTTGGCTCTTGACCAAAAATCGATTGTAATGGGGAGTATTTATAATTTATTAGCTTGATGCATACAACATGTAAATCAATACAAGCATGAATCTCATGCTGAAATAGAAAGTTTTGTTCTCATAAGTAATGATTTAGCTATTAGTTGGAGGCATTTGATAAACAATTCAGCTAAATCATGTTGTCTGTGAACATGAGCTACAGGATGTTCAACTTTTATCCCAATTGACATGCAATAATCATTAAAAACTTGGGATGTAAACTCACTAACATTAGCAAGATGAATTGTTTTAATTGCATAATCTGAAGTTAATCATTTAATCAAGCAACCTCGCAAACGACAGGTTGCTGATTGATAACGCATGTGATTATTTTGTAGATGCATCTACCAAAATCATATAATATCAAAACCATCCACATGGTGAATGAATGGGCCCATATTCATTTCAGAAATATAAGATATTAAATCTCAATTTTAGCTAATGAGTTTCTAAGAACCAATTTTTATTAAGAACAAACAACAAATGAGAATTCTTTAAATTAAAGAATCTTCTAGATTGAATGTCCATATGAATTCTCAATTAATTTTTACATCATATTCGATCCAGGATGGTCTAACTGGTCACGCGAAGTAGTAAACACATTTGTATTAGTAAACTTCTCGTTTACTTTAACATGTGCTTCAATTATACTAAATTGTAACAAATTGATAATTTTATTATCATTCCTTTTAATTTGTATCCACATATAAATACTATTATGTCATTTACTACTAGAAATGTCTAAATCAATGTGAAGTCTATAATGCCACAAAGTCAATAAATATAATTTCCAAATAATTATATGCAGTATTTGCTTCAAGGAATATGTCAAAATCTTCAAATGCCCAAAAATCTATTAATAGTAAACTTTGAAAGGGAATCTTATTTTTCATGTGTATAATAGGTATATAACCAATGACTTTTTTCATTCATAAGTTTTCTCTTTTGCAAGTTCTCATTAGTAATATTTTACCACGTAATTTTAATTGAGAACTTATTCTGAATACTGTAGAGTTATACTCACAGTTTTTAAAAAATACTTGCAACTTTAAGTGCATCCAACCATAATAAGCTTTAGATAGAATTATCATATTCTATTACTCATGAGTAGATATTTCACGATCAAATATTTTGCTTTCAACCCTTTAATAGGATGATGACAAGAATATCATAAAGATTATAAATTAATAACTCAATCCCTTTTTCATTCATATGAAATATAATATTTTCTTTATTCACAATCTCAATATGAGATCTATTACAAATAACTTTTAAAAGTAATGCATTAACCATCACAAATTTTGTACTTTTTAGATAGTGATATATTAGCTCTTCCGGAGCTTTCAACTAATTTTGTACTATCAAATATTGAAATAATATTTATTTGTTTTAGTACCAAATAAGATAAATACTTTCTATCTATAATGATAGAATTTATTACTAGATTCTCATATCCTTCCTCAAAGAATATTAACAAAAATAAAATATCATATGTGGCCAATAATGTTTCATATCACATCGATAACATAAGTTATCTTTACCCTTTAAAGAGTTATCTTGAGAACTCTTATTGTTCTCTTATTTATTATTATGTTCCCACTTTCAGTGGTCCATGAGTATATCTTTTATTTTCTTCGTGTTTACATTCACTTCGGGGAATGCAACAAATCTAGTAGGACGAACTTATAAGCATCCCAATAGATTCTATATTTCATAATCACCATCACAAACATGCGTGGAGTTTGAATCATAATCTATCTATTCATGTTGTCATGATTAGTCTCAAATTATAATAAACAATAAATAAAACATAGTAAAATATACTTGAAGATCTTTAACATTATCGTCATTATTAAAAGGTATGAGATAGTTTGAAAATATTCTTGATTTCATATAGATAACGGTATCAAATCTTTCACCATCCTTAAAATAAGTTAATCAAAACAATAATAACATATAATGAAAGTTAATCAAAACAATAATAACATATAATGAAAGAAGAATGAAAAATAATAATCGATATGATACATTAAATAAAAGAAATTTCTTGTAAAAACTTTGCATCTTGCCGTCAAAGAAATTGAAAATCATGGAGGATAAATTTGATCGTCGATAAAAAGAACTATCACTTTGAGCAAAATTGTGCCGATAACGTGTTATAAAATAAAGAGAGATAGGGAGAATAAAAAATAAAGAAAATATGAAAGCAATAGAGAATGTGCTTTATTAATCAAATGGGTGATTACAATACTTCATCAAGGTCTCTATTTATATGCATAAGAAGTATAAAAGAAGTAGAGATCTAATTCTAAAACTATTAGAATTTAAAGTACATTAAAACTTTATCTTGATCATGATGGACATCCACTTAATAAGATATTCATAACACATACCAATTTAGAAAACATGATTTTAAAAACTTTTAGAAATTAATTAGAAACCATAAATTTTATAAAATTTAGAAAAAAAATCTATTAAAACCATAAAAATTTAGAAAGAATTAATTTTTAAAATTGTTAGAATTTAATTAAAACCATAAAAATTATAAAAATTAAATTGTATTTATAAAATTTAAAAAATTATTTTCTTCAATTTTATTAAAGTAATGATCAAGTCCTTAAATATAGAAATAAGTTATTTGAATGTTTGATATACTTAAAATAAGTTATATTAGTAAAATATTTTTAAAAATGAGAAAATTATTTTTATTATAAAATTTTATGGTTGTTAATTAATATCTAGAAATTATTATAAACTTTAAGTTGAATGAATGTTGAAATTCAAATTAATTTGGATAGCCATTTTCATTGCGTATTTATTTAAAAATAATTATAAAATATTTTTTATTATTAAATACTAATTGTGAATGGTCAATTTTGTTAATGGAGGTTTAAATGACTGCAAAAAGTTTGAGAAGGGTTTAATTAAATTTTTAATAGAATTTCGAGGGCTTCTAATACAAAAAAACAATGTTGTCAGCTTTGTAAATCTCTCCGCATTAATTTCAAGCGAATGAAAAGGTTTTTAAATTTAAACCCTTCACACCCAGGCGACCTCACCTTTCTCTCCAAAGATGCCAGCAACTTTGTCCAGATCAATAGATAGGCCGTGGTTCAAAGAGCAACCTAGAGGTAAACCCAATACCCAACTCAAAGGAAGCTACTTTACCACTCTACTTTGAGATTTAGGATGCTGTTTTAGTTTCAGTTTTCTGAACCCATTTTCTCTCTCTCTTTTTTTCATTGCAATTCTCTTTTTTTTTTTTTTAAGCACATTTTTCTTTTCATTGGTTGAATACTTTTTTGTACTCCTTTTATTCCTTGGACTGGAAGAACATTTGCGCGTTAGTAATATGGGCTTGCAATGGTTGTTGTAGGAGAAATCGTAAGGAAATTTGCTATTTTACCCGCTGGTCGGTCTTTCACACATTTGATCATCATAAGTTGGCTGCTAATGGATTTCATGGATTTGTTCGTCATCCCAGTTATTGTGGTTAACTGATTTATTCGTCCTTTAAGTTCAATGAAATTTCAGTGATGTCTTTTGTGTAATCTGCTTCCACTTCTTGATTCTAACAAAACAAAGCTAGTAGAGCAAACTTTATCAAGGATCCAAGACATCCAATAGGAATGAGTGTTTCAAAACAATCCAATTAGTTCAGTTGCTCTCAAAGCATTGGATATTTTAGATACAATTAGAGATCAAAGCCAAATTTAAGATTGAGCATATATTGAAAACTCATGACGTTTTTCCCAATACTCCTAATTTCAGGTAACGTTTTTGGCCAAATACAAGAGCAGCTGCTCCAGCAATCACAACAAGTTCAGGCGGACCAAGACCTTACAAAGCATTGCAAGTAAGACCCGTTTAAGAGGTTCAGCTCTTGTCTTTCTCATGGTTGAACAACTATAAAACAAATTTGTTTTGAGATTTAGTATAGTTCAACAAAGAAATAGTTTTACTGCTCGTGATAAAATTGGACAGAAGAAGAAAATGGGATTTTAGTTACTGGAAGTATTGAGGGAGAGAGAGTCACAGAAGTAACCTCCATCATACTTTTTAGTTTCTATCGAGATATATTATATCATCAAAGACAAAAGGCTTAATCCCATCAATTTACTTTTATGGGCACATGCAGTCTCTATCAAGGTTCAGCTTCTTGCCTCTATTAAACCTCCAAAAACCAATATCTTCATACCACCTTAAACAAATCCATGCCCAGTTAATCACCAATGGCCTCAAAGAACCCTCCTTTTTTGCCAAACTAATTGAAAACTACTGCCTTTTATCCTCTCCACAAAATACCAAATATGCACGGTTGATATTCGAACACTTTCACACTCAAAGTTTGTTCCTTTTCAACACTTTGTTAAGATGCAGCCAACCCAACGACTCAATCTTTACTTTTGCCTATTGGGTTTCAAAAGGACTGTTAGTTTTTGATGATTTCACTTATATTTTTGTGCTTGGAGCTTGTGCTAGATCGCAATCATTGTCTACATTATGGTTAGGAAGGCAAGTTCATGTAAAAGCTTTTAAATCTGGTCTTATGTCAAATCTTTTGGTGAAGACTACGTTGATTCATTTCTATGCAAATAATAAGGATATTTTGTTAGCAAGAAGTGTGTTTGATGAAATGACTGAGAGAAGCAGTGCTACCTGGAATGCCATGATTAAAGGCTATACTTCACAAAGGGGGAGATCTAAGAAATGTTGTAGGGAAGCTTTGGTGCTTTTTAGAGATATGTTAAATGATATTTCCGGGCAGATTCCTACTGATACTACCATGGTTTGTGTTCTTTCAGCTTGTTCTCAATTAGGAGAGTTTTACAGTGGGGCTTGTGTTCATGGTTTTATAGAGAAGACAATTTGGGTGCCTGAAAGTGATGTTTTTATTGGAACTGGTCTTGTTGACATGTATGCAAAATGTGGGTACATTGATAGTGCTTTAAGCATTTTTAGGCTAATGAGTGTGAAAAATGTTCTGACTTGGACTGCCATGGGAACTGGCTTAGCTGTTCATGGGAGAGGAAAAGAAGCATTGGAACTTCTAGATGCAATGGAGGGTTCAGGTATTAAACCTAATCCAGTGACTTTCACTACCTTGTTCTCAGCTTGCTGTCATACAGGGCTTGTTGAAGAGGGACTTCACTTGTTTCACAATATGAGGAGCAGGTTTGGTCTTGAGCCTCAGATACAACATTATGGTTGCATTGTTGATCTTCTAGGCAGGGCAGGATATCTAAATGAAGCCTATGATTTCATCATAGAGATTCCAATCAAACCTGATGCCGTATTATGGCGGAGCTTATTAAGTGCATGTACTATTCATGGAGATCTTGCAATGGCTGAAAAAGTGGGGAAGATTTTGCTCCGGTTAGAGCCACCGAAGAATTCTTTACATATGCCTATTACAAGTGAAGATTATATAGCTTTATCAAATGTTTATGCTTCTACTGGAAGATGGCGACAAGTGGAGATGGTAAGAAACAAAATGAAGTTAAAGAGGGTAGAAACCAAACCTGGTGGTAGTTACATACGGACCGTCTGCAGTTCACCTTGATGATTGAAGTGGGATTCAATTGTTTGATATGGGATGGTAAGTAATAGATAGCCAAAAGTTCTGCATTAACATCAACTTTTTCTTTCCTTTTATGTCTCCTCTTTCTTGTAACAAATATCAGGATTATTGATAATTGTATTATAAATTAATGAGACAATTTAAGTCATCTTATGAACAAATTCTGTTGATTACTTATGAGATGTGGCTTAATAAATATGTAATAAGCTAATCTCAAATAAGGACCACAGAATCTTTTCATCTGAACCACTGTTGATATTTTTTGACTTTGAAATTGTAGATCAGTTTGAATTATCTTGATGTTACAGGAACTTGTCTTTGGTTCAAATCTAATTTTACTTGGTTCCAATTCACTTCATATATTACCAATGCACTAAATTTTCTGGTTACTTAGGTACAATTTTTGGAGGATTTCATAGACGGAGCTGAAGTTGTATCTATGCTGGAATGCATTCAGCTCACTGCTGGACCTTTGCTTGCTCTTGCTGCAGCACCCTGGCCTGCCCGAGTTTGTCGTGCTCCAGTTGTTTAATTAATAGTTCAAAGTTTTCACATCAACCCCATAAAGAGACACTTTTAATTATGTGAATAAGTACTAGATTATTTTTTGGTAAAGAAAGAATATCCACCGGAGGTTACACTCTTTAACTAGTCTTGCACTAGCACTTCCTATTGCATCATCATCGAGCAGTGAGCAAACTTCAGCTAGCGGTGTCCTGAGAGTATGCAATCCTCTAGCATGTTGAGATGCCCCCAATTAAGGAGCCTCATTCGAGACATTGTCTGAGCCACTGCATTAGCCATCAACTCCCCACCCCTGTTATCGATCACTTTGTCACACGGCCTTGCTATCAATTTCAAGGATGATTTGCCTGAAACCCAATGCCCAAGCCTGCCTACTTCAAGAGGTTAACGTAAACCAATATTTCTCAAGCACCATTATGGTCGTGGATAATACCACCCGAAGAAGCTCATCTGGTGTCCAGCTTATGCGACCCATCAGAGTTAACCTTGTACCAGCCCTGAGGGAGTGGTATCCATCGGATCATGCACCAATTCTCGATTACTACAGACCCCTGCACCATATTCAATCTATAAGTATTCTGCCAAATTTGTAGACAATGCTCCCATAGTCCCTCTCCTTCCGCAAACTCGTAAAAAAGTCTTATTCTACGAACCCAAAGACACCAACATATAATTGCAAACTGGGTGTCCCAATCTGTTACCTCATTGGAAAAATTACTAGCATCAGACAAATCTAAAACAAACCATTGCTGCAGTTCCATACTTAGAAATTCATCAAGTTCATCCCGTTTAACTAACCGCACCCAAGTAGCCAAAGCTTCAAGACAGCCACGAAGCACATGGCTCACCGTTTCAACTTCTGCACAGAACTCACTGCGTGAATCCGATGCCATGTGCCATCTAATTCTCTCATCATTAGTCAGCAACTTTCCTTTATAAGCAAATCACAAGAATACCCTTATTCGTTGGGGGCACCGAACATGCCATAACCATCTCCAATGTGATTCGTTGTTGCTCATATCATGAGGATCGACAGAGTAGCTAGTGGTACTTAATTGAGAATTTTCTCTTTTTTTCCCACCACCAACCAGGGTAGTCATCAACATCTTCAGCTGAGGGTGGCCCGATCCTCGCTATGTTTTCAGCAAAAAAGCAAATGAAGTGTTAGTTAAAATGATAAAACCGAAATCATGTTAATTTAGGTTCAAATCTTATTATATGCGGGTTTTGAAAACCATATCCATCTTTGTTGTTTTGGTGAGGGTCGAAAACATAAACAAGGAATACATATAGCACATAAAATAAATACTCAAACGTCAACGTTGTCCACATCAATGCCCGCACATTTTCTTTGAAAGATAATTGCATTTCATGAAAACAATGTTGACCGAATTTAATCTTATGTTGAGCTAAAGTGGTGGTTGAATCGGCCAGGTCATTTGTTCGTTTATTCAATAGATTCAATTAAAAAATATTGAAAATTAAAAAATTATTAAAAAAAGTCCAATTCAATCGATCTGTATCAATTCTTGATCTAACCGGTTCAAAGTAATTTTTCGAACCGACATCTCACTAATTCTCAAATCGACCGACAGATTGATACGATTCAAACATTATTGATTTAATCATTAAAGAAAATTAGTTACCACAACTGAAAGGTTGAAAAAAGGACTTACTAATTTTTTTTTTAAATTGAGCTAGAAAAAGAATGTATGAAGTGAATATTAAAAATAAAATTAATTAAGTTGTTTTATCAACGGAATTTGAATCTTAATTAAAAGTGATATGATAGGAGGAAACAATTGAAAAGTAACATGTGGCATGCCAAATATGAAATTAATTATAAAATATAAAAGGTAAAAATATTAAAATTGTAAAATAAAAATAAAAATATTATGAATATCTTATTAAGTGGATGTCCATAAAGATCAAGATAAGTTTTGATATACTTTAAATTATAATAGTCATTAGAATTAGACCTCTACTTCATTTATACTTCTTATGCCTACAAATAGAGACTTTGAAGAAGCATTGTAATCATCCATTGATCAATAAATTACATTATCTATTGTTTCCCATATTTTATTTGTTCTTTAATCTCTCTATCTCTCTTTATTTTATAATACGTTATCGACGATCAAATTTATTCTTCATGATTTCCAAGATCTTAGATGGCAAGATGCAAAGTTTTTGCAAGAAGTTTTTTTATTTAATGTTTCATATTTGATTATTTTTAGCTAATTCATGATCAATTATAATTATTTTGATTAACTTATTTTATTTTTATGTTATTAAGGATGGTGAAGGATTTGATATCACTATCTATATGAAATTATGAAATAAGATCCATTTTCAAAGTTTGCTATTGATAAATTTTGATTGGATTGAAAGCCTACTATTGGAGTTTAAATTTGCTTACTTGTTGATAAAATCATCAAGACTTTGTTGAACAAGAAATGTACATCAACTTAATTAGATCTTTATCTTTACACTTTTTCTTAATAATAGCATCTTTAGATATTAAATCAATTTGATATATGGTTTATATATTTGAGATGATTTTATTTTAAGTTTTGGTTCCATGGGTTATTTATGGTTTCAAACATCTTATTTGTTCATGAAAATGAATGTTGACGGACTTATTTATGTTGCTATAGTAGGTTTTATAATTAAATAATGTATTTGGCTAAAAACATATTAGTATGTAAATTTGTGTTGATAAACTTATGAAATTTATGATTGTTCAGATTTGATTTAGTTCGAATATAGATTATGTCCCTTTAATGTCTTTTATTATTTTGGTTATACAATTTGAAATTTTTCAATACCATGCATAGTTCTAAAGACAATTTTTTAAGAATGTCTAAATTGATTTTTAGGTTAGTTCTAATATTGAATTTCAAGTTTAATTGTTGTCATTTTCAAATCTTGAATTCTTTTGGTTGAAAACATTTTCATAAAATTAAAAATGAGAATTACTATATTAATTTGATCGTTTGTATTTCTATGAATTTCGTTTGTATTAATCAATTGTTATTTGATAAGAAGCATTAAAACAACTCGTGTGGTTTGATTTTGTAAATGCCTTATATTTTTT
Source organism: Gossypium arboreum (assembly GCF_025698485.1). Classification (NCBI taxonomy): domain Eukaryota; kingdom Viridiplantae; phylum Streptophyta; class Magnoliopsida; order Malvales; family Malvaceae; genus Gossypium; species Gossypium arboreum. The sequence goes on from NC_069080.1 coordinate 104,458,161, forward strand.
TTTACTATACAACCCTGGGAAACTTGTAACACCCCAAACCTGGCCTAGACGTTATGGCCGAATCTGGAGATGTTACAAAGAAAAGTTAAGAATCCGATCCTATAATATTGGAACCTCATATAATTTATTACTAAAAAAGTCCACATTTTAGAAAAACATATTATTATGCTCATTAATGAAACCATCAATTGGTTACTCTTTCAAGTAAAACGATAATTTGCAGCGGAAATTTAAAAGTCGTTACATTTTGAAAACCGAGTTTGTGATCTCAAAAACGTTTTTTTTTCGTAAATTGTTTTGTTGAGCATCGTAAGAAACTTAAATCAAATCCAAAACCAACAACAAAACCAAAAAGTCCAGAAAGTCTCATATTTACAAAACTCTCAAAATAAACTAGAAATTTAAATTAACTTTTTAAATAAGCAAAATTTTCAGACATGTGGACACCTCTGAGCCTCCGTTGCATTAACTCGCCTAAGCCTGAGGATTACTTGAACAGAACAGGCGAACAGAAAATGAGTTTTAAAAACTCAGTGCGTAACTTAATGGAAACATATAAATACTTAGATTTTTCACTGCTAGAATTAAGTGACTCGAATCCTTATTTAAATAAAATACAGTGCAAAAATAAAATAAAAGTAAAATCCATAGAGAACTATACTTCTTTTATTTTATTTTAGAATGAGGTTTTTTAAACCTTATTAAACTCCATCTATTTTATATTGATTAGAATAAGGTGTTTCAATCTTACTATATTCCTATTAGAATATGACTTTACAAACCTATAAAAGACATAGTCTATTCCTCTTGTAATTATTCTAATTTGACATAGTGAATTTTCTTCTCCTCCGCCCGTGATTTTTTTCTCGAAAGTGTTTCTATGTAAAATCTGTGTGTTTATTTTTTATTTTATTTTATTTTATTTTCAAAAATTGGTATCAGAGCTTCCGGGTTGTTCATCTCGATCACGATAATAGCGTCTTTAAAGTATGAAATTTCGTTGTTAGATCATAACACTATATTTGCATTATGGCAGATTAAGATGCAAACAGTTCTTGCGCAGATGGATCTGGAGGATGCCTGCTAGGGATATCAAGATGCCTTCGACATTAACAGATGAAGAGAAGAAGCGTAAGGATTGAAAGGCATTAACATAATTACATCTTCATTTGTCCAACGAAATTTTGCAAGATGTAATGAAGGAGAAGACCACCACTTCATTATGGAAGAGGCTAGAACAAATATGTATGTCGAAAACTCTAACAAGTAAGTTGCATTGAAACAATGTCTTTATGCTCATCGTTTGGAGGAAAGTGCGTCTGTATATGAACATTTAATAGTGTTTAAAGAAACTCTCTCAAACTTGGAGGCCATGGAGGCTTAGTATGATAAGGAAGATCTAGGGTTGATTCTACTTTATTCGTTGCCCCCATCTTATTCAACCTTTAAAGACATGATTTTATATAGCCGCGAGTCTCTCACAGTTGATGAGGTTTATGATTCTTTGACCTCGTATAATAATATGAAGCATATTGTGCTTAAACCCGACTCTTAGGGAGAGGGTCTCATTGTTCGTGGGAGACAAGATCAGAACGCTGATAATGATCGTGGAAGAACACAGGAATGAAATCCTCGCGGTAAATATAAGGGTAGATCGAAGTCTTTAAATAGAGGTAAAACCTTTAACTTTTGCAAGAAGAAAGGGCACATTAAATCTGAGTGCTATAAGCTGCAGAACAGGATTAAAAGGGAGGCTGTGAATCAAAAGGGAAAACAATCAGAAAATTTCGGTGAAGCTGATGTTGTAGAAGACTGTAGCGATGGTGAACTTTTAATCGCTTCTGTCAAGAATTCTAAAGTGAGCAATGGGTGGATACTTGATTCAGGCTGCACCTTCCACCTGAGTCCCAATCAGGATTGGTTTACAACTTACAAAACAGTGTCTGAAGGTGTTGTTTTGATAAGAAATAATGCTTCGTGTAAAATCGCAAGTGTTGGAACAATTAAAGTTAAGATGTTTATTAGAGTTGTCAGAACACTTAGAGACATATGCCATGTTCTAGAATTAAAGAGAAATTTAATTTCGTTGAGTACTCTTGATTCAAATGTGTACAGATACACAGCTGAAAGTAGGGTTTTAAAAATTTCCAAAGGTTCCCTTGTTGTGATGAAAGGGCAGAGAAAGACTACCATGTTATATGTTTTGCAGGGTTCTACTATTAATGGTGATGCAGCTTTCGTTTCCTCTTCCTTGTCAGATGATGATATTACTAAGCTTTGGCATAAGCGCCTAGGGCATATGAGTGAGAATAACATGGCAGAATTGAGCAAAAAAGGACTTCTTGATGGACAAGGAATTTGCAAACTGAAGTTTTGTGAGCATTGTGTTTTTAGGAAGCAAAAGAGAGTTTGATTCACCAGTGGAATCCATAACACGAAGAGAACGTTGGAGTATATTCTGATCAGTAGGGGCCATCTAGAGTGCCTTCGAGAGGTGAAGCTAATTATATGCTAACTTATTGATGATTTTTCCAGAAAAGTTTGGGCGTTCTTCCTGAAGCAGAAAAGCAATGTGTTTTCCGCATTTAAGTCTTAAAAAATTATGATTGAAAAATAGACGAAACAACAAATAAAATACCTCCGTACAGATAATGGCTTAGAGTTCTATTCTGATGAGTTTAATAAACTGTGCAAATCAGAAGGAATCGTGAGACACTTGACAGTTTGTCATACTCCATAGCAAAATGGCATTGCAGAACAAATGAACAGAACGATCATAGAGAAGGTTGAATGTATATTGTCAAATGCCAACTTACCAAAGTCGTTTTGGGCAGAAGCAGCCTCTACCGCATGTTTTTTGATCAACCTATCTTCATCCGTTGCCATTGAGAAAAAAACTCCACAAGATGTATGGTCTGGTAATCCTGCTAATTATTTTGATTTAAAGATCTTTGGGTGTCCTGCATATGCTCATGTTGATAATGGAAAATTGGAACCAAGATCCATTAAATGTGTTTTTCTTGGTTATAAAGTTGGTGTAAAAGGGTATAAGTTATGGTTTCCTAAAAATAGAAAAAGTTGTGATTAGCAGAGATGTTGTTTTTGATGAAACTGCTATGCTACCTAACTTATCTCTTAAAGACTCTTCCAATAAAGAAAATTAAAAGTAGGTAGAGCATCAGATTAATACAGAGTCGACTCTTCAAGCCAGTACAAAATTTGATAATAGAATTGCTTATTCACCACAATATTCTATTGCAAAAAATAAACTAGAAAAGAAATTAAACCTCCAAAGAAGTATGTCGAGGCTGATCTAGTTACTTATGCTTTAAATGTGCCTGAAGATATAGATGCAAACCAAGAGCCATCTAATTATTCTGAGGCGGTTAGCTGTGAAGACTCAGAAAAGTGGATGTTTTCTATGCAAGAGGAGATGGAATCACTCAAAAAAAATAGAACATGGGATCTTGTGAAACTTTCTAAAGGTAAAAAGACTGTTCGTTGTAAATGGGTGTTTAAAAAGAAAGAAGGGATTCCAGGAGTTGAAGAACCCAGATATAAATCAAGGCTTGTTGTAAAGGGTTACAATCAAATTCCAAGAGTGGACTTCACAGATGTGTTCTCCCCAATTGTAAAGTATAGTTCAATTCGAGCTTTGCTTGGTATTGTGGCCGTACATGATTTGGAGCTTGAGCAGTTAGATGTAAAAACTACATTTTTTTATGGAGAACTTGAGGTGGATATTTACATGCAACAACTAGAGGGTTTTATAGTCTTAGAAAAAGAGGACTATGTTTGCTTGCTAAAAAAGTCCCTTTACGGTTTGAAATAGTCACCAAGACAATGGTACAAGAGGTTTGATTCCTTTATGACTTCTCATGATTTCAAAAGAAGTAGTTTTGATAGTTGTGTTTATTTTAAGAAAAACAATGATGGTTCTTTTGTGCATCTACTTCTTTATGTTGATAACATATTGATAGCAGCAAAAGATAAAGGAGAGATAAGAAAGGTCAAAGCCCAACTAAGTGAAGAATTTGAGATGAAAGATTTGTGACCAGCAAAGAAGATACTTGGTATGGAGATTCTCAGAGATAGAAAAGTAAGTAAATTGTACCTAAGTCAGATGGGGTACATTGAGAAAGTTCTTTGCAGGTTCAATATGCAGAGTGTTAAGCCTGTTAGTACTCCTTTAGCAGCCCATTTCAGACTTTCATCGGTTTTGTCTCCACAATCAAATGATGAGATTGAGTACATGTCATATGTTCTATACTCTAGTGCAGTAGGATCTCTCATGTATGCTATTGTTTGTTCACATCCAGATTTATCATATGCAGTCAGTGCAGTTAGCAGATACACGGCAAATCCCAGTAAAGAACATTGGAAAGCAGTTCAGTGGATTTTAAGATACTTACAAGGTACTATTGATGTTCACTTATAGTTTGGAAGAACTAGAGATAAGAGTCATTGGGTATGTTGACGCTGATTTTGCTTTAGACCTTGATAGAAGAAGATCTCTCACAGGTTATATCTTTACAATCGGAGGTTGTGCAATTAGTTGGATAGCCACTTTGCAAACTACAGTCGCTTTATCTACCATTGAAGCTGAGTACATGGTGATTAATGAGGCTTGTAAAGAAGCTATTTAGTTGGAAGGACTCTTTAGTGAACTCAATGAAGACATTCAAATCAGTACAGTATTTTGTGACAGTCAGAGTGCAATCTTCCTTACAGAAGATCAAATGTTGCATGAGAGAACAAAACACATTGATGTTCGATATCTTTTTGTTCGTGGTATTATTGCTCCTGGTGATATTGTTGTGAGCAAAATTAGTACTCATGAAAATCCTGCAGATATGATGACTAAGTCACTTCCTATGACCAAGTTTTAGCATTTCTTAGACTTAGTTGGTGTTCATTGTTGAATTTATACCCTTAAAGGGTTTTATGGAAGAGATGGAGAACTTGTTCGTTGAGAGTTCACGATGAAGAACTTGTTCATTAAGAGTTCGTGTCAAGGTGGAGATTGTTAGAATTAAGTGACCCGAATCTATATTTAAATAAAATAGAGTGGTAAAATAAAATAAATGTAAAATCCATATAGAATTACACTTCTTTTATTTTATTTTAGAATAAGGATTTTTAAACCTTATTAAACTCCATCTATTTTATATTGATAAGAATAAGGTGTTTCAATCTTACTACACTCCTATTAGAATATGGCTTTAAAAGCCTATAAATAGACATAATCTATTCCTCTTGTAATTATTTGAATTCGACATAGTGAATTTTCTTCTCCTCTGCTCGTGGTTTTTTTCTTGAAAGGGTTTCCACGTAAAATCTGTGTATTTTATTTTATTTTATTTTATTTTATTTTCACATTCACATAATAGAACAAATACAAATATAAGTCCTTAACAAAATCAGATTAAGAATCGTATAGATATGCAAGGTTTTACCCCCATCTTCTACACACCAACTCCAACCATCCCAACACGCTATGTGGGGTATAAAACACCCATCTAGCCCTACACACTATATAGTCTCCATACAAAATTTGTCAGAATAATCACAGTCATGCTGTCAGAATACTGGCGAAATACCGTCTAACATAATACTTCCTCTACATATATATCCTACCCCAAACACAGATACATATATATAGAATAACAGATAATATGAATGCTTATACATAACAGACATAATACATGTATATGCGTGACAGAGTAGATCATACATATCTTGTTTCATTAATATCATACAAACCTTATTTAAGCCCATTTTCAGTTTAACAAAATAATAGGTTTCATGCTTAAGGGTTTGTTTTGCCCATACCGACCCTACGGAAGGCCCATAGTCGATCAGAATGACACGCCACATGGCCACACATACACCTATCACACGACACACGGCCTACCACATTGCCGGGCACACGCCTATGTGGCGTCGACAGGCCAGATGTTTAGCTTTCGTCAAATGTTATTTTCTCGTGTTTTCGTTACACACCTGGTTCGTTTTTTATGTGAAAGTAATCTCTAGACAACCAGAACCTAAAATTAGCATTCCAACTCTCAATTTCAGTAACAGATTTACGAACTCAAATGAAAATTTTCTAAAACTAAGCCTCACAACAACATCTAGTGCATTTGCTCACTTACCGACAAAGAACGGAAATCACCCACACTTAATTCGCTGGAGATGCACCAGCCATTTATTGTCTTTCCCCTCTGTTAAAACATAATTAGAATCCCTCCAACCCATACAATTAAGAAACTACACTGCAACTTACCTATTTGGAATGGATCAAAAAACTCGAATGCACAATGATTACAACACGAATGATGAATAGAATTGAAGAAAGGAGCAACTGAATTTTTTGCAGAGGAAGGGAGTAAGAGAGAAAACGTCAGAAAAAGGAAGATTTTTGGGAAAAGAAAAAATAAAAGATAAAAGATAAAAATAAAAATAAAGATTTAACACATAAAATCCCAACTTCCCTCCACTATCCACTAACCAACCAACTCCCCCAAATCCAACCCACTAACTCGCGTATCCCACTAAAGCCGACAACCAATTCTCATCCACCCACCTTAAACTTCCAATTCCACCGAACTTCTACTACAAAATTGATACATACAGAAGCAAAAATTACATCATTTGCTCTTACGGGGTTCGAACACGAGACCTTAGAATAAGCTAACACCTTACCACTTGAACCAATAAGCTCATTCTAATATGAGTTGACCGAAAATAAATATAAGTCAAACCACCAAAGATAAGGCTACGATAAAAATAACATATTTTCCAAAAGTGGGAATTGAATTCAAGACCTCAAACACACACTCAAATCACTTAACCACTAAAGAAAATACTCATTTATGACATAGTTCATAAAAACAAGGTTAAATAAATCCGGGTGTTACAAAAGTTGTTACTTTTATAAAGTTGTTAAAGGTAGTTCATACACGTTATATTTATTAATTATTTAGAGAAATTATATGAGCAATTATAAATGGAAAAGTTTTAGTGAACATGAGATGTTTTGAAGTAAACTTCTTATATATCTGCAATAGTTTATGAATTTTTTGTTGGCACTAGTATTATATCAGGTTTGATATTTTAAATGGCAGTTTTATTTGTACATTTGATTTGCAATAAACTCCATGCATGACTTGGTTATGTCTTTCTAGTTAATTGATGATGAAAAACTCTTGTGAAAAAGGGTTTTAAAAGTATTTTGGATTGATCTAATGCCTTCTTAAGGCCAAACAAAATAATAAATTATTTTTTCTATTGATTCTGCTCCATTCCTCGAAGCGAATGTAGCAATACATAACAATTATAAAATGGAACCTCTTGTCATTATTGACAAAAAAATAAAAAGAAGATGGATGATTTGAAGTGTTGCTAATTGTTCATTCTTAGAACAAAATGACCATATTATTCATACTAATTAATCATTCCTTGAAGCGAATGATATCTATATAATCTTATTGGTAAGGAATATGATATATACTTACATTATTATTCAAATTATTTTATTGCACATTCTTTAAAGTAAATGTTTGCAATAAATATAACAAATTGTATAATCACTTTTGATTATTAACGTCAATTTGAACATTTGAAGATTTTGGCATATTCCCTAAAGTGAATATTGCAAATAATTGTTTAGAAATTATATTTCTTTTTGAGTTAATAATATTATGGACTTCACATTGATGTAGACATTTCCAAAAATAAATGTCACAATATTGTTTATATATGGATACAAAATAAAAAGAATAAGATAAAATTATCAATTGTCAAAATTTATATTGACATTGTTAGTACAATTGAAAAACATGTTAAAGTAAACCAAAAGTTTACTGATACAAATACATTTACTATTTGGCGTGACCAGTTAGACTATCCTGGATTATATATGATGCAAAAATTAATTGAGAATTCATATAGATATTTATTAAAGAACTAGAAAATTCTTTAATTTAAAGAATTCTCATGTGTTGCTTGTTCTTAATGATAATTGATTATTACAAACTCACTGGCTAAAGTTGAGATTCAATGTCTTGCATTTCTGAAATGAATATGGTTCCATTCATCCACCATGTGGATGATTTTGATATTATATGATTTTGGTAGATGCATATACAAAATAATCACATGGATAATCAACTTGCAACTTGTCGTTTGCGAGATTGCTTATTTAAATGATTAATTTCAGATTATGCAATTAAAACAATTCATCTTGCTAATATTGGTGAGTTTATATTCCAAGCTTTCAATAATTATTGTATGTCAATCAAGATAAAAGTTGAACATCCTGTAGCTCATGTTCACACATAAAATGATTTAGGTGAATCATTTATCAAATGCCTCCAACTAATAGCTAAACCATTACTTATGAGCACAAAACTTCCTATTTCAGCATGAGATTGTATTGATTTACTTGTTGTATGCATCAAGTCAATAAATTATAAATACTTCCTATTACAATTGATTTTTGGTCAAGAGCCAAATATTTCTCATCTTACAATTTTTGGATGCGTGGTATATGTTCCAACTGCTCCACCACAATGCACAAAGATGGGTCATCATAAGAGATTGGAAATGTATATTTATATGAGTCTCCTTATATTGTTAAATATTTTTAAGCTATTTATTCGAGATTTAGTTATGACATGAGTTGTCAGTTTTCCTTACATTAGGGGAGAGAATAAAAAACTGGATTAATAAAGTACTTTAAATGAATTATCAATGTCTAAGATTCTCGTACAAAGCAATGTGAACTAGAAGTTCAACAGATAATTTATTTTACAAATCAACTATCAGATTCATTAAATCTCACATACCAGCTGAAAATGCTCAAATACAAATTGATGTCCTAATAAGGCAAACTATTGGTGCAAAAGAAAGTAATCTATGCCTGAAGCGTGGAAGACCGGTCTGGTCCAAAGATAAAAATCCTCATAAAAAAAAAGGAGCAAAGATTCAAGATGGTCATATAGTGGAGGCAAGGGTTCCTGAAGAGACACATGACATAACTAATAATAAAACTCAAGAAGAGATTCAGGTACCTAAAAGTGAAAATGAAAATTATGAAAATAAAGAGATCTCAGTAAGTTATGTCAATACGAGAAAAAGATGGAACTGAAAAAAATGTAGTTATCGACAATAATTTTTCTTATAATGTTGTTATTGAAATAACAAAAGAAAATGAGAATCCTGAGCCTAAATCTATCGAGGAATGCAAAAACAAAAAGATTGGCCAAAATGAAAATATATAATTCAAGGAGAATTTGATTCACTTTCTAAACATGAAGTTTTTGGACTTGTAGTCCAAACACCTAAAGGTGTAAAGTCGGTAGGATCTAAATGGGTATTTGTGCAAAAACAAAATGAAAAAAATGAAGTCGTAAGATATAAATCACGACCACATAAGGATTTTCGCAAATGCCTGACATTAATTATAAAGAGACATATTCTCCTATGGTGGATGCAATCACATTTAGATATCTTATTAGTCTGGTAGTACATGAAAAACTTGACATGCATCTAATGGATGTTGTTACATACTATTTGTATGGTACACTTGATAGTGAAATTTATATGAAAATCCCATAAGGATATAGTGTTTCTCAGAAAAATTGCTCGATCGGGTTAAAGAAAAGTTTATATGGATTAAAATAATCTAGACATATGTGGTACAATCGTTTTAGTGAATACTTGTTAAAAGAAGGTTACAAAAATGATCAAATTTGTCTATGTGTCTTTATAAAAAGGTTTAGATAAGAATTTTTTTGTAATTTTGTTTATGTTGATGATCTAAATATTATTGGAACTCCTGAAGAGCTCTAAAATACAGTAAATTGTTTAAAAAAGAATTTGAGATGGAAGATCTTGTAAAAACAAAGTTTTGACTTGGCTTAAAAATTAAGCATTTAAAAGATAGAATTCATGTCCATCAGCCAATTTATATATAAAAGATCTTAAAGAAATTTTACATGGATAAAGTGCATCCATTGAGTACCCTGATGGTTGTATAATCATTAGATTAAATTTTGTCCTTATAAGAATGATGAAGATTTTCTTGGTCCTAAAGCACTATATCTAAATGGAAATGATTCATCTTGTAAATAACACAAGACCTAATATAACTTTCATTGTAAACTTGATAGCAAGATTTAGTTCTTCTCTAACACGTAGACATTGGAATGGAATTAAACATGTATTCAAATATCTCAGAAGGACCATTGATATGAGATTATTTTATTCAAATGATTCAAAATATTTACTAGTTGGCTATGCTGATGTTGGTTATTTATTGGATCCACGTAAAGTTAATCTCAAATAGGATATTTATTTACATGTTGGGATACTATCATATCATGGCGTTCAACAAAGCAAACATTAACTGTCGCTTTTTCAAATCATGCAAAAATAATTGCAATACATGAGGCAAGTCGAGAGTGTGTTTGGCTAAGGTTATTGACCCAACATATCCAGAAGATATGTAATTTGTCTTTATAGGAAAAGATTCCAACTATCTTGTACGAAAATAATATAGCATGTATAATTCAATTGAAAGGTGGTTACATCAAAGGTGATAGAATGAAACACATTTTTCCATTCTTCACCCACGATCTTGAAAAAAGAGGTGATATAAATATTCAACAAATTCGTTTTAGTGATAATTTAGTAGATCTTTTTACTAAGGCATTGCCAACTTCAACATTTGAAAGACTACTACACAAGATTGTAATACGTCGACTCAAAGATGTAATGTAATATTTCCATAAGGGGAATCTAAAAACAAGTTGTACTCTTTTTTCTTTAACTAAGGTTTTACCTCATTGAGTTTTCCTAGTAAAGGTTTTTAACGAGGCAGCTTGTAATAGAAGATTGTGCACTCTTTTTCCTTTATTAAGTTTTTATCCCATAGGATTTTTCCTAATAAGGTTTTAACGAGGCACATTATCTACCAATGGACATTCAAGGGGGAGTGTTATGAATATCTTATTAAGTGGATGTCTATAAAGATCAAGATAAGTTTTGATGTACTTTAAATTTTCATAGTCATTAGAATTAGATCTCTACTTCATTTATACTTTTTATGCCTATAAATAGAGACTTTAAAGAAGCATTATAATCATCCCATTAACCAATAAAATACATTCTATATTGCTTCCCATATTTTCTTTGTTCTTTACTCTCTCTATCTCTCTTTGTTTTATAATAAAAAATTATTAATAGATTATTGAAATTGTAATAAAATTATAAAAATTAAAAATTATTATTGTAACACCCTTCACCCGTATCCGACGCTGGTATAGGGTTCGAGGTGTTACCGAGACTTTACATTTGTATCACACTATTTGGGATCGCAAATTTTTGCTCAAATTTAAAACCCTTTAACCATGAATATTTCGTCCCATACATAGGCCTTCGAGGCCTATAACATACTTAGAGGCAGTGCAGGACTAATTCGTGCACATTCGAAAAACCTTGGGCTCCTTAGAAAATTTTTCTTATCTTAAAGTGTCACACGCCCGTGTTGATGGGCCGTGTGGTCACACACGTCCGTGTGACTTGGGACATGCCTATGCCCTTTGCCCGTGGGCAACACTGACTTATCAACACGGCCATAGCACATACCCGTGCTGCCTACCCGTGTGCACTATTGATTTAGAATTTTAAGTGCAGGGGACACACGACCATAGCCCACACCCATAGGAAGGAACCGTGTGTCACACACGGCCTAGACACACGCCCGTGTGTCTAACCATGTGCACTCTAATAGGCTATTTTCCAAGCCTTTGGTCACCCTTTCTACCATCTATACTTAATGGTTATCAATTTTTGAAACCAAACATGACTACATATTTGTAAATCTTTGATAAATCTTATTGTATGGGAACTTCATATCATTGGTTTCATACATGAAAAGTTATTTCCCATTTAGTGTTTATGGGTTTCCATGTCACTTTAATTCATCCGAAATTGGCTCGTTCATGCGACTCATTGCCAATTGGTAAGAACGCATCACATATAAATAAAATCATGCATAGATTCGTAGGTTATAGCCTACTTCAATTAAGCCAATTTCCATGGCCATATATAAAGAAATAAACATATTTTTTTTACGTGCCTTCATTTGGAAATGCAAATGACACATATAACAAAATACTCAAAACCCTATACATGGAATTGAACAAAATAGAAATGTCTATATACCAAAGCTGGGCTTGTTGATAGTGTGCTGACTCTCCTATCGTCTTCCAATCTTTACTAGTCCTTGAGCTCTGAAAAATAGGGAAAAGTAAAGGGGTAAGCATTTACATGCTTAGTAAGCTCGAATAACAGGAAAGTAGACTTACCAAATATTTAACATGCATCCATGATAGATAAGGAAACCAACAATTATGAAATGGTTCCCTATTACATAAATTCAATCAATAAGTTAGTAACATAATCAAGCATTATATAATTTAACTAGATGAGTTCATCATTCAACATCTCATTTTAATCTTGTTGAGTTTCTAGAAAATCTCGATGGAATACCCATTAACCGTCAATTCATACGAATGATCGTTTCATATATATGCACTCTCGCGAACCTCACATCCTATCTCGGGATTACCAGTCTGGGCTAAATCCCTTATTACGACAAACACTCCTAATGAGCTCGGATCTGAATTACCAGTCCAGGCTAAATTCAAACCCTAATCAGATTACTCGTTCGGGCTAAATCCATAATGCACACATATTCTTCAGGAGGCTCGATCATTCAAGGAACACCCGTCCAAGCTAGATCCTTTTCATACTTGAGATCACGAATTACCCGTCCAGGCTAAATCCTTACTGCAACACATGTAAGATCTCAATTCACATGCCAATCGGGATTATCCATCGAATTCTCCTTTTTTAACCTCAACCGAGATATTTTTCACATGTTACCATCAAATATGCATTTCTATGATATCTCATGCCAATAATAAATGCAATCATCATACAATCATAAATCATACAATTTTGCATGTTAGGAGTTTACTTTAAGTTACCCGAACTTACCTGGTATTTGTTTCAGAGCGGTGTTTAGGTTATTCCGAAACCTTGCTTTTACCTCGATCGACCTCCGGAATTTGTTCCTCGGGGCCTATAACAACAATTTTATATCATTAGTACCCCAAATTATACATTACAAATCTAATTCTCACCCCTGGTCCAAATGACCATTTTGCCCCTAACCTTTGATATTTTTACGATTTAGTCCCTAGGCTCGTATAATGAAACACATGCACTTTCTATCTTACCCAAGCCTAGCTGAACACTTTTCTCTCTTATAGAAGCCCATATTTTCCATTATTTTCTCCATTTCTACCACATATTTTACAACTTTTGCAAAATGGTCCCTACAAGGGTTTTTCATGAAAATCACCTAGGAAAAGATGTTTAACACACATTCAACTTTCATATTCCTCCATAACCCATCAAAATACAAGCAACTCATGTATGGGCAAATTTTTAAACATGAGCCCTAGCACAAAATATGGGTAGAAATGAAGAGAACAAGCTACTGGGATTCTAAAAATACAAAGAACATTAAAAACGGGGCTTGGAAGCACTTACTATTGAGCTTGAAATGTTTGAAAACCCTAGCTATGGTGACAAGAGAATTTTAGTAGCTATGGGGAAGAAGATGGCTGATTTTGGCTTGATTTTTTTTCCATTTTATTTCATTAAAAAACCAAATGACCAAAATGTCCTCATGCAATTTCTTTAAAATTTCATCCACGCAAGCCCATTTTTGTCCAAAAATTTAGAAATTGGGCAAATTACTCTCCAAGACCTTCTAATTCATAACCCAAATCAATTCCATACAAATTGCTTCTAGAATTCAAGTTTTGCAATTTATTCAATTTAGTCCCTAATTTCCAATTGAATACCTTACTCAAAGAATTTCTTTATGAAACTTTAAAACATGCATATGCTCATATTCTAAGCCTCATAATAACCATAAAATAAATATTTTGATGTCGAATTTATGGTCCCGAAACCACTATTCCGATTAGGCCCTATTTCGAGATGTTACAATTATAAATTGTAAGAAAATTAAAATATAATTAAAAATTATAAAACTATTAAGCAAATATAAAAATTGAATTTTTTTTATAAAAGATTATATTTTAAAAAAATTATAAGAAGTACCACCACTCTCTCCTTTCCTCTTTCGCCACTATTGTCACATGCAAATCTTTTGCCTACTCCATCACTCAATCTGCGCTTGTTTCCTTTGACCTTTGCGCCATTGCACGATACCTCCTCAATTCCATCGTCCACTGTTTGTGTTTTGTTCATTGGTGGGAAACTTGTAGGTGCAATGGATAAAGTCATGGCATCTCATAACAATGGCACTCTTGTTTCTCTTCTCAAACAAGTTGGTGGGCTCTAGCTTGGATTATCTTTGGTGTTACTCATAAAAAAATAGAAAAAATAAACTTATATAGAGAAGGAGTCTACTCCATTTTGGATACAACAATGGCTGATATGTATTTGGGTTGAAGTTGTCTTTCATAACTTTCAAGATAGAACTCATCTCACTAAAGCATTGAGTGATGTTTGGATAACATAAGTGAGATAAGACTCCTTAAACATACTAGTGATACTCAAATGTACTAAGAGCCCTTCGATAACAATATTTTCCTACTTTGACTTTTTATTCTACTTCAATCCAAGTCTAAAATGAAAATGTAGATATAAGTAACAATTATAAAAACATGGATTTTGTAAAATTAAACATATTATATAATATAATTATAAATTTTATAATTATAATACAAATATGATCTTAATAATTTCAATTATCATTTAACAAAAATCTAATATCATATATTGATTTACTACAAACAAATTATCATTTAGTGACGACTAAAAATCTGTCACTAAAAACAAAGGATTTGTCAGTATGGATTTGAAAACCCTATATCGACAGTCAAAAAGACTATTCTTACAAATGGTTAACCGTTGTCACATGTTGTAACAGTCTATTTTTTTAGTCAAATTGAAACAGTGTTTTGGGACCACAAATCCGAGGTTAAAATATTTATTTTATTACTATTTTATTGTATATAGTATAAAAATATGTTGGTGTGAAAATTTCGTTTAAAAATTTTATCGTTTGATGGGTCAATTTGATAAAAAGGACTAAATCACGTAAAGTGCGAAAGTGCTGTTCTATAAGCTAAAGGTGTCAAATAGCTATAGAACCTTAAAGTAAGGGTCCTTAAATAGGAATTAGACCATTTTTATGGTAAGTGGACAATATTGGACATTAAATGGATGATTTAAATGGTTTATCATTAAGGGTATATTTGTAAATTGGTAAATAACATAAAAATAAATAAAACAAAATCATAAAATAGTGTTCATCTTCTCCTAATGTTGAAATTTGAAGAAAAGAAAAGCCAAAGTTAGGTTTTCTATTCGGCCAAGCTTGTATAGCTAATTAAGGTACAATTTTTGTCCCGTTTTTAATGATTTCTATGTTTTTGATATCGTTGCAGCTAGGTCTAGCTAGCCCAGGGACTAATTTACAAAATTGTTAAAGATTTATAAAGTTTCTATTGATGAATAAGCATGTATTTTGATGTTTGATGATAGATTTTGAATGTTTGATGATAGTTATACAAGTTTTGTTAAGTGATTTTTAGTGAAAATGCAAAATAGGGATTAAATTGTGAAATGTGGAAATTTAGTGGTTAAAATGTGAAATAAATAAAAAATATGGGCTGGTAGGGACTAATTGGTAAATCGGATAGCATGGGTTAATATTGAATTTCGTGAATTTATGATTTTATGAAATGAAGACTAAATTGTAAAAGTGGTGAAACATTAGGGGAAAATGTGTAAATTTGCTTAAATGTGTGTTTTGGATTAAATTGAATAGAGAGATTATTAAATAAGTTAATTTTGAATATATTTAGATCAAGAAAAGCAGAATTCGGATCTAGATCGGGGGAAAACTAAAGTTATCAACTAATCGACCTATTTTGTCGTTTTCACATCCGAGGTAAGTTCGTATGTGATAAATTTCATTATAAATGTAATTTAAATGCTTTGATATTGTATAAGTTTTGAATACGAGATTTTGAATAAGTTCAAAAATGACTCGATGGTAATTCGGCATTCAAAATCCTGGTTGAACCATAGGAATAGTTTAGTAAACTAGTGACATGTCATTAAGGGATACATTGAATTGGCTTTGGGCCATGGTATTAGCACTTCGAGTGCGAGTTATACTGATTTGGCTTCGGGCCATGAATATCGGCTGATTTGGCTTTGGGCCATGATATCAGTACTACAGATATAAGTTACCTTGATTTGGCTTTGGGCCATGGTGCAAGTACTTAGTGTACGAGACTCCTGAGTATCCGACTTTTATTTCGAATGGTTCAACGGGTAAATGAATGATGTGGTTGAGAATGAGTTCGGTACGAGATGGTATGAGATGGTACAGGTATGTGCATAAACCATATTAGCTTTGAATCGAAGAAATGGTGAAGAAAGTATATAGTTTTGTGAATGAGTAATTGAAAAGTTTGTTAGTTGATGTAAATTCATGTACTTATAATCAATTTTTGAATTATGTGTTTATGATTATATCGAGTATATTTCATATGAGCTTACTAAGCTTTATAGCTTACATCGTTATTTTTTTTCTATGTTTTATAGTGAATTCAAAGCTAGCTCAAATTCGGGGATCGTCGGAGATTTCGTCACACAATCCTACAATCGATTTGGTAACTTTAAGCTTATGTTTTGAGTATATGGCATGTATAGGGACTTGTTCACGTTGGTTATGTTTTGATAATGATTTTGGCCATTTAAATTGGCTTGTAAATGTATATGTCTTGGTTTGTATATAATAGCCATGAGAGTTGGCTTATTTTGAGTTAATTTGCTTGTGTATATGTGTATGTGCCTATAGTTTATGTTATGTAAATTGAGGTTGGTTTTGTAATGCTTATTAATGGTTGGTATTCAGGAAGTTGAATGTTGATATTAGTGATGTTATTTGTTTGTGAATCAAGGTAAAGAATACATATTTTAAGTAGCCATATTGATGATCTAAGTTTATGAGATTTTGGGTATAAATGGATTGGTCTATTTTGCAACTTGTGTGTATTGAGAAATGTGGTATAGACTATGCATGAACTATGTTTGAATTGGCTTGTTTAAATGCCTATTTATGTTATGTGATAGTGCAAATTGATGTGTTGTAGGTACATTCAAAATTAGGTGGCAAATTGGCTTAGTAAATAGCCTATTTTTGTCCTCACGGGCAGAGACAAGGGTGTGTGTCTTAGCCGTGTGCGACACACTGTCATGTTACACGGTCGTGTATACCCTGGTGTTGAATTTGAAACAAAGTCAGTATGCTTCACACGGCCTCACACACGGGCGTATGACTTGGCAATGTGGCATAAGTCAGTATACCCTACAGGTTTGGCACGGCCTGGCACACGGGCGTGTATGGCCATTTTTGGGGCACGCGGGCCTGTGTGTTTGCCATGTGACCCAAGTTAAAGAGTTACAAGGGATCGAACACGGGCTGGGGCACGACCATGTGCTCCCAATTCGAATGTCCACACGGCCTATGACATAAGCGTGTCTGTTGATCATGTGAGACACATAGCTAGGCCATACGGGCGTGTGTCCCCTGTTTTGAGAAAAAATTTCAAGGTTTCGTAAAAATTTCCAAAGTGATCAGTTTAGTTCCAAACCACTCCCAAAGTATGTTTAGGGCTTTGTAGGCTCGTTATAGGGACATTGTGCTTGAGTTTGAATAATGTTTACATAATTTGTGAAATTATACGTGAATTGAATGTTTATATGTGTTGTAAGTCCGGTAATACTCTGTAACCCTATTTCGTTGTTAAATACAGGTGAAGGGTGTTACACATGTAATGTAACACCCCAAACCCGGCCCAAACGTTATGACCGGATCCGACATGCCATATTGAAGCGTTCAAAAGATTTTATATTGTTGATCCAGAAAAACTTACTTAGTGTTTTAAAAGATAATTTCATTATAGGTTAAAGTGAATGGAAGCTGTGCACCAGGTAGGAAACCGGAAAATAGGTGGTGAGTCCATCGGACTGCTTAAGTACCAAGCTCCCTTTGGATCCAATCTTAGACATGCATACCGCCATTACCTGCGTGGATGAAAATAAAAGGGGTGAGTTTGGGGAAACTCAGTGTGTAAATTAACCCAACCATAGGCTATATCACTCAAACCACGAAATAGAATAAGTTGGCCTTAGCCGAGCAATTGAGAATAAAGCCCATAGGCCCATAATAGAACGAAATGATATTACATGTTTATGCGAAACCCAACCAGATTCATCCATAACACCCGTACCAGCCTTACACCATGTGGGAGACTACTCGACCCACCCAACCGCTACACACCACACGAAATCGCAGCGAGGCTGCCAGATATTTTGACGAACTCACCAGATACTGAGATATTGTGGTAGAGCCACGGAAGCAGATATATGTGGCGAGCTACGGATCGATAATTGTGGTATAGCCACCAGATGAGATATATGTGGCGAGCCACCAGATCGAATAATTGTGGCATAGCCACCGGGCGCTTCCTCCATAATATAACCCATGTCCCCATGCAATGATATATAATCATGGCATACATCATACAGAATCAGATCGTCATGCTTTTCAGTCAAAATTAACCCTAGGGGTATAACGGTAATTTTGCACCTAGAGGTATAACAGTAATTTTCCATACATATGGGTATTATAGTAATTTAGCTACTTTTAGGGTTTTCATGCATATCCTAACTATTTACGTACTATCAGAACACTTACCGCGCATATTTACCGAGTTGAGCCTGTTGGCCCATGAACCCGATCTTTGGCCCATTAAGCCCAAATTATCAAAATGTACGAAATCGCGCGTACTGCAGTTTATTACTTTAGATTACCAAATATACAAACCCAACTATCTTACGAGCATTCGCACATTCATAAATTCCCAAAATACCGACTTTTCGGTATTTCGCTTTCGACTTTGCCAATCTAGTCTATGAGAGGGTGTCGATTACACTGCTTTTGCGACGATATCTTGTGAGATCCACACACGAACCGCCTACAATTGGATTACTAACACGTTAATCTAACTATTCAAATACAAAATACGTATTAACCCCTTACAATATTCGGCCAACCACACCTACAGATCATACTAAGCTTATAAGAAAACAATAAGCAACTCATTAACAAATTTTTGTCAATGTTTACCACATAATCATAATTTCACTGCAAGCTGTCTTCCTGAGCAATAGTCACTAAATTATTTATAACTGGAGCTACGAAACTCCAAATCAAGTGCCGTTAATTTTCCCTGAAAATAGACTCATATATCTTCTATCCATAAAATTATCAGAATTTTTAGTATGGCCAATCAATACCAGATTTTTCTTAAAGTTTCCCATGTTTCACTGTTTGACTTATCTGACCACTCTTCATTACGAATCAAATTTCTCATTGTACAGAATTCAAAATATGTTCTCGTTTATTCTATTTTAAACTAGACTCATTAAGCTTTAATTACATAATTTATGGAGCTTCTAACTCATCTCCCAAAATTTATGGTGATTTTCCAAAGTCACATTACTGCTGCTGTCCCAAGCTGATTTATTACCAAATCACTCTTTCACACCTAACTTGCATGCTTGTTATTTAAACATGTATATCACCAATCAATCATCACATATCTATGATTTTACTTAAGTATAATCTCCATTTCATCATTTTAAAGCACAACATGTTAGCCGATTTTTCCCTTTAGCATCTAAGGCACATGCATGCTCATTTGTTTGGCTCAACTTCACCTATCTTCCATTTTTCATCAAAAGAACATGAAACAACAACCATTTCCTTCATTTTAATTCATGACTAAATGCTCACAACACAACTAAAAACCAAAATATGCTTTAAGAGTTAAGGTAGAATCAAGAAGAACTCATGAACATCAAGATAGAAGCAAACTACCATGAACTTACCTTCAATTTTCTTCCCCAAGTGACCGAACATTCAAGAGCTTTCTCCTCTCCTTTCTCTTCTCTAACTTTCGGCTATGATGAACAAAGATGGACAAAACTTGTTCTTATCACCCCTTTTTCTTTTAATAAAATTTCATATTTCATCTATTTAATTCTTTAATACAAAAGACATGAAATGCCCATCATGGAACATTTATCTAAACCATTATCATGGAACATTTACCTAACCCATTATCACGGAATATTTACCTAATCCATTATCATGGAACATTTACCTAACCCATTATCAATTTGTACCATGAATTATGGATATCAAGTGCTCATATTGTCTACAACAACATGATGGCTGGCCACTTCATGTAAAATGGGAGGTTTGTCATGCAAATCCTCCTATTTTGCACTCCTATTTATTTGGCCACTTCAATTTAGCCTATAGCATTTTCAAACATTTTCACATAGGTTCTATTTCATAATTTCACCCCCTTTTTCTTATGGAACAAAAATTAACTAAAATTGTGGGGTTCTATTTTAAGCTTGGGCCTTCTAGAGGCCCACTAACATAATTAAACCTATGCCAACATTCGCAGAATTCCCGAAAATTGGGGCGTTACAACTCTACCCCCCTTAAAGAAATTTCGGCCTCGAAATTTACCTGATCCAAATAGTTGATGGTATTATTGATGCATAGTCTTTTCTGATTCCCAAGTAGCTTCTTCCCTTCCATGATTACGCCAAAGTACTTTCACTAACGGCACAGATTTCCTTCTGAGAACCTTAACATCTCGAGCCAATATTTGCACAGGCTCCTACTAAAAGGTCAAATCAGCCTGAACTTCAATTTCTGCAACTGGCAGGACATGAGCAGGGTCAGAACGATAACACCTTAACATGGAGACGTGAAAAACATCATGAATCCTGTCTAACTTTGGAGGCAATTCAAACTGATAAGCCACTGTGCCTACTCGCTTCAAAACCCAATAAGGCCCAATGAATCGCGGACTCAACTTGCCCTTCTTACCGAACCTTAATATCTTCTTCTAAGGAGAAACCTTTAAGAAGACCATATCACCTACTGAGTACTCAATCTCCTTACGCTTCAAACCTGCATACGACTTTTACCTATCAGATGCTTCTTTTAACCGGTCCCTAATTATTCTGACCTTATCCTCAGTATCAGCTACCAACTCTGGTCTAAGAATTTGTCGCTCTCCTAGTTCAGTCCAATAACTAGGTGTACGACACATTCGTCCATACAGTGCTTCATACGGTGCCATTCAAATACTCGCCTGGTAACTGTTATTGTATGCAAACTCCGCCAATGGCAAGTAGTCCTCCCAACTCCCACGAAAATTGATGATACAACCCCTTAACATATCCTCCAAAATCTGACTAACCCTCTCCAACTGTCCATCTGTCTGTGGGTGAAAGGCAGTACTGAAATCCAATCATGTACCCAATGCCTCCTGCAACTTCTTCCAGAACCGAGATGTAAACCTAGGATCTCGGTCGGAAATAATTGACACTGGCACTCCATGTAGTCGCATTATCTCTGCCACATACAACCTAGCCAACTTTTGTAGGGAGTAATCAGTACGAACTGGTATGAAATGGGCAGATTTTGTTAACCTATCCACCACTACCCACACAAAATCTTTCTTGGTGGGTGTCAAAGGTAGCCCACTCACAAAGTCCATAGTGATTCTCTCCCACTTCCATAATGGAATTTTCACCGGTTGCAGTAATCCAGAAGGAAATTGATGTTCAGCTTTCACTTGCTGGCATGTTAGACATTTCCCTACAAACTCCATTACTTCTCGTTTAAGTCCAGGCCACCAGTACAATTCTTGCAAGTCGTGATACAACTTGTTCCCTCCAGAATGCATGGCACAAAGTCCTCCATGAGCTTCCTTCAATATTGTCTGCCTCAAATCAAAGTCCTTTGGAACACAAATTCTTCCTCGAAAACACAGAACTCCTTCGCCATTTAACCCAAACTCAGAAGTTTCCCCTTCCTTAACTTGTTGGAAACGAGCGACCAAAGACTCATCATTCAACTACCTTTCCTTAATCTGATCCACCCAGGTTGGCCTCACTTGCAACTCGATAGCAGACCTCCATCATCATCTGAGACTCAGACGAGCAAACATTGCTCTCGGATCGAATCTGATTCTCGACTTAGAGTATCGGCTACCACATTAGCCTTGCAGGTGATACTCGATCGAGCAGTCATAATCCTTAAGCAACTCAATCCATCTCCTTTGCCTAAGGTTCAGCTCCTTCTGAGTCAACAAATACTTAAGACTCTTATGGTCAGTGTATATAATACACCTTTCTCCGTACAAGTAATGTCTCCAAATCTTAAGTGCGAATATCACTACTGCCAACTCCAAATCATGAGTCGGATAGTTCCCCTCATGAGGCTTAAGCTATCGTGATGCATATGCAACCACCTTACCCTCTTGCATTAACACGCAGCCCAAACCCACGTGTGATGCGTCATTGCATGCATAAAATCCTTCCCGGACTCATTTGAATTAACACAGGTGCTTCAGTCAGAACTTTCTTTAACTTCTCAAAAGCTTCCTACTGCTTCTTAGTCCATACAAATGGTACTCCTTTCCTTATGAGTTTTGTCAAAGCTGCTGTGTAATATCCTGATTTTGGGCCTAGTCAGAATAGTAGTTTCGTGGCCATAAAATTCGAGATAGAAATAATTATTTTATGATTATTTTAAGGTCTATGATATGATTGCATGATTGTGTGAAAATTTAGTGAAGAAATTTTATGCATAAAGTGCTTAAATTGAAATTAGGGACTAAATCGAATAATTTGGAAAACTTGCATTCTAGAAGTTTCTAGTATGAAATTGTTTTGAAATATTAATTAGGAGGTCTTAAATAGAAATTTTACCAATTTCTAAGTCTATGGACAAAAATTGGACATGGATGGAATTTTTGGAAAGTTTAGTAGTAAGGGCATTTTGGTCATTTAGGGGTAAAATGAATTAAAATACAAAATTAAAAGCCAATTTTGCTCATCTTCAACCCCATGGCCGAATGTAGCAAGGAGAAACCATGGATAGGGTTTTTCAAGCTTCCAAGCTCGATTGTAAGTCCGTTCTAGCCTCGTTTTTAATGATTTTTATGTTTTTAGAGTCCCGGTAGCTCGATTTAGCTTATGCTAGCAATAATTCAACCTAGAGTTCATATTTGGAAAAATACCCATAGGTGAAATTTGTGTATTTTGGTGTTTAGATAGAATATAAGGTTTTAAATTATGTTATGTACTACTCGGTTTTAAGCGAAAACGAGCAAAAGGGCTTAATCGGTAAAAATACCTAATAGTCATAAGTACATGTTAGAGTGAGAATTTGATGTTGCCATAGAAGGGAAAAATGATCAGCATGTCATAAAACATAAGAAAATAGGCTGAAGTTTAATTTACGAGCTTTGGGGCAAAAGTGTAAGTTTGCAAAAGTTTAGGGGCAAAATTGTAATTTTTCCAAAATATGATTTTGGGTCAGTTTGAATAATGTGAGTCCTAATTAGACTATATTTTAAATGATAGAGCAAGGAAAACTGAAATTCGAGCTAAAATGGGGAAAATATCAAGTTATGGACGAAATGGTAAAAGTAGCCATTTTCGCATACGAGGTAAGTTCATATGTAAATGTTGGTAACATAGTTATTATTTTAAATGTTTTTATGTTATTTAAATGATATAATAATTATTATGAAATATCATACTTGTGACAATTGTTTGATAATATGTCAAATTATGTGATATACTTGGAAAATGAAATGTGAAATACTACCGAGTATCGGTATCGACATTCCGTAGGAGATGGTTGAGACACATGATAGGGAAAAAGGTCCCGTTGAACCTTAGGAATGGGTTAGGATACAAGTGACATGTCACTAGGATGTTTGGGCATCCAAATTCGTTGAGTTGAGTCCGAGTTCACTTATGGATGCGAATGTCCGAACTCGTTGAGTTGAGTCCGAGTTCGAGAGATGTAACTAGGCATCCGAGCTCGTTGAGTTGAGTCCGAGTTCACTTATGGATGCGAACGCTCGAGCTCGTTGAGTTGAGTCCGAGTTCGCTTATGGGCGGGTTTCATGGTAGCTTGGCTACATATGTGGCACTTATGTGCAAACTTTCCATGTATCCGAATTATATTCCAATGTGTTCAATGGGTAAAGTTCTACTGAAATGGAGGAATACTCAAGATGAAAGGGACGTATTGGTAGGTGTTGTGAAATGAATACTTTGAACAGGTATGTACTTAACCCTCGGGTTGAAAACTCGATATAACAACAATATGGTAAGATGATAAATGAAAATGTGATATGAATGTCTCGGTGATGATTATGCAAATGATGTTTTATGTTTGCTTATATAGTTATGTTACTTGCTATTTGCATGTGAACTTACTAAGCATTTATGCTTACTCCCTCCTTTTCATTCCTTGTAGTTTTGAACAAGCCAGCTCGGGAATCGGGACGGGTCGAAGGTTCGATCACACTATCCAAAGGACTTTCATCTGGGTAAATGGCTTGTAAAACTTAAGTATGGCATGTATAGCAATATATTTATTTTGTGTAAATAATTTTATGATATGGCCATGATTGGTTGAGAAAATGTTTGATATTGATAAGTCATAGTGATGGTTAAATTTAGATCATGTTTGATATCATGGAAGTTTAATAGGTTATCTAGTTCATAACAACTCATGAAAAGATGAAATTTGCCTTAAAACAGAATATTGTTGCAGCAATGACATGAATTTGAAAAATCACTAAAAATAGTATAAATGGAATTAAATAATGAATAAGTTATGGAATCAAAGCTTGATGAGTCTATTTTCATATGGAAGAAGCAAAATAGGTATATGAGCTATATTTTATGAGATATTTAAATTTTTGTGAAATAGGGCCAGAGCAATTTTTGGATCCCCTATTCTGAATTTGGAAATTCACCATAAATTTTACAAAGATAATTAGAAGTCATGATTTATATTTACAGATTTATTATTTAGTCTAGTTTTATTAGAGACAAACGACATAGTCGTTGAAGCTCTGTACAGGGAGATATCTGATTTGTAATACACAGAGGTCAGAGTAGTCGAACCCTGAAACAGGAGAGACTTTAACTAATAAACTGTACTAATTGGCCCAACCAAAAATTCTAGAAAAAAATTAATAGATATATATATGAGTCTAGTTTCAGAAAAAATTTACAAAATTGGATTTTGAGTTTTGGAACTCGAGATATGATTTTTAAAGCGACTATGATGCAGTTAGTCAGCTTATCTGGAAATTTTAAAATGAATTTTATGAGCTATTTAAGTAATGAATTAAGTCCGTTAACACCTCGTGTTCGACTCTGGTAACGGTCTCAGGTACGGGGCGTTACATGCTGCCATCACAGAAAAACCTTCCACAAACCTTCTGTAGTATCCTGCCAGTCCTAGGAAACTCCGTATTTCTGACACTGACCTAGGCGGCTTCCACTCCAAAATCACTT
The DNA here is from genome assembly GCF_025698485.1 of Gossypium arboreum. Lineage (NCBI taxonomy): Eukaryota > Viridiplantae > Streptophyta > Magnoliopsida > Malvales > Malvaceae > Gossypium > Gossypium arboreum. The sequence goes on from NC_069080.1 coordinate 104,483,769, forward strand.
CAATTTTCCGAGGTCCACCTTAATCCCCTCGTGAGACCGCATGTCCTAAGAAGGTTACCTCCTCAACCAAAGTTCAGACTTGCTGAACTTCACAAAGAGTTCCTTCTCCCTTAACACTTGCAGCACTATACGGAGATGCTCATCATGTTTCGCTTCAGTTTCAGAATATACCAGGATATCGTTAATAAAGACGACTACAAACTGATCAAAAAAAATGGTTGGAACACACGATTCATCAGATCCATAAATGCTGCATTAGCGTTCGTCAGTCTAAATGGCATAACAAAAAACTCGTAATGACCATACCGAGTCCTGAATGCCGTCTTATGGATATCCGCCTCCTTGACCCTTAACTGATGATATCCAGATCGAAGGTCGATCTTGGAAAATACAGAAGCTCTTCGTCAATCCTTGGCAGTGGATACTTATTCTTAATCGTCAGTTTGTTCAACTGGAGATAATCAATGCACATCCGCATCGTACCATCCTTCTTTTTCACGAATAGCACCGGTGCTCCTCATGGAGACACGCTTGGCCTAATGAAGCCCCTATCCAACAACTCTTGAATTTGAGCCTTTAACTCCACTAACTCCTTTGGTGCCATCCTATACGGTGAGATGGACACAGGCGCCATTCCAGGCAACAAATCTATTCCAAACTCAACTTCTCGGTTCGGAGGCAATCCTGGAAGCTCCTCTAGAAAAATATCTTGGAACTCCTTTACAGTCCTAACCTTATCCACTGTCAGTCCCTCATCTTCTGACTGACTTAAAAATGTCAAATAGGCCTCACAACCTTTCTGAATCCACTTTTCAGCTCTTAAAGCCGACACCACATTGGACAAATAATCCCTTCGCTCACCTATCACCATAACCTCCTCATCCTTTGTGGTCCTTAACACCATTCGTTTAGCAGCACAATCCAGAGTCGTCTTATGCTTAACAAGCCAGTCCATTCCTAAAATGAGATCAAACTCTCCGAACGGTAACTTCATCAGATCTTCAGGGAAAATCCTACCTTGAGTTTCTAAAGGTACATCCCTATACAGTTTGTCTACCCTAACTGAGTGACCCAAAGAACTTAGTACAGATACCCCACTCACAATCTCCTCAGAGTGCACACCCAACGACCCAGATATGGCACATGCAACACAGGAATGAGTAGATCCAACATCCACCAAAGCAGTATACAGCATGCTAGAAACCAAGAACGTACCAGTTATGACGTCAGGTGCGTCGCCCTCCTCTCAACGATGAGCTGCATACACCAAAGCTGGCTGTCGAGCTTCTGCATTTCCCATACCCTTGCCAGGTGCCCCCCGACCTTGACCGTTTCCATTTCCACCCCTACCTTGTCCACGTCCTCTCGGTGGTTGGGGTCTACCCCTTACGGGTTGAGCAATCCTCTATTCAGCAACTTGAACCTGATCAGCTTTTTGAGGGCAGTCCCGTACTCTATGCTCCATAGATCCACATCCGGGAACAAGCACCAGAGTGTTTCCTACACTCGCCCAAATGTACCTTACCACAGTCTCCATAGATTGATGGTCTGACCACATTCATCGGCACTGCTCGAACTGGTTCCTCCACTCTTGCTCTTTTAATAATCCTATTTGCACCACCCGAGGGTCCTGAATCCCTCCGGAAACGGTTCCGATCCTTCTCCTGATTTTTCTTTTCAGCATGCTTAACCTCCTCAGCGATCCTTGCCTTCTCCACCAAGACCGCGAAGTCTCGCTCCTTCTGCGGAGCGATCAACACCCTGAGGTCATCTCTAAGACCATCCTCGAAGCGCATACTTTGCTTATACTCCGTAGCAACTATGCCCACGGCATACAGGCTCAACCTTAGAAACTCGGCCTCGTACTCGGCAACTGTTTTACCTTCTTGCACCAGATTCAGGAATTATTTCCTGCGGGTCCACACAACTCACTCCAACATACTTCCCTTTAAAGGCCGTCTTAAACAGTTCCCAAGTTACCCTATCAGCTGGGGTTCCTTCTCTCACAGTGAGCCACCACTGATAGGCCTCGTCCCGTAGTAACGATACGGCTCCCTTCAGCTTCTGCTCCACAGAGCATTCCAAGTCGTCCATAATCCGTTCTGTGGCCTCCAACCAATATTCCGCCACATTCGGGGCTATACCAGACAAGCCCTTAAAGATCTCCGCTCCGTTAGCCCGAAGTCATTCAGAAATAGATCCCCAAACTCCATTGCCCGTACTTACCCCGGTAACCCTTTCTAGAATACGAACCGTTGCCTGTGACAGGGCATCATCCTTGGCATCATGGTCATGAGACTCTACCTCTGTTGCCGATGATACCGGTGCATCCACCGCCGGCATATGTCTCGAAGACGAAGATCTGGCTCGAGCACTTCCTCGGCTCCGTCCACGGCCTCTTGTACTCATATCGTATTATCTTGATTACGAATTTTTATGCATCAATTAAGATTTCAGTGTTTATTACAGATATTTTATGAATCAGACAGAAATTCAGAGTTTGTTTTCGTAGAATCGAAGTCTAGCTACAGTTTCAGTCTCTTATCAAATTTTCCTATGGTTTCAGTATCGTCCTATCTAGATATCCTAATAGGGTTTCAGTACAGACAGATAATTCAGGAGAATATTTAGAAAAGTTCAGAGTAATACTTACAGGCTTGGGCCAGAGATTCGGAATGCCACCTTCTAAAGATCTAAATTTTGAAAATCGCGTTTTTCACAATCTTTATAATTTTTTTTTTGAAAATCTTTGTTTTTTTTGTAAACCCATTCCACAGCCGAGTTGTTGCAACCTAGGCTCTGATACCACTAAATGTAACACCCCAAACTCGGCTCAGACGTTATGACCGGATCCGACATGCCATATCGAAGCGTTCAAAACATTTTATATTGTTGATCCAAAAAAACTTATTTAGTGTTTTAAAAGATAATTTCATTATAGGTTAAAGTGAATGGAAGCTGTGCACCAGGTAGGAAACCGGAAAAGAGGTGGTGAGTCCATCGGACTGCTTAAGTACCAAGCTCCCTTCGGATCTAATCCTAGACATGCATACTGCCATTACCACACCTTAACGTCATGGATATTTCTAGGAAACCAATTTGATTAAGTCATTTTTAGGAAAAGTGATTAATTTTGGAAAATACTTTCATTCGGAAGCTTTGCTTGTTGTCGTGTTATTTTGAAATCAATTGTTGTTTTTGAAAAGCATACTAAAGCTATCCAATTTCAACAGTTAAAATAAGTAATACCTATCTTAGTAATACATATTAAAACCATAAAAAATAATTAAGCGGCCTTATTACATTTAAAACCCAAAACTTCAAACGTAAATAAAAGGATGTCCAGTTCACGGAAGAAAATCAAACTTTGAGCAATGGCCACTCCGAATTCCCTCACAGCTCTAAGCCCACTATGGTTGGGGATTACCTGCATGGATGAAAATAAAAGGGGTGAGTTTGGGGAAGCTCAGTGTGTGTGTATATTAACCCAATCATAGGCTATATCAGCTCAAACCACAGAAATAGAATAAGTTGGCCTTACCCCAGAACAGAATTCAGAATAAAGCCCATAGGCCCATAACAGAACAGAACAGATATTACATGTTTATGCAGAAACCCAACCCAGATTCATCCATAATACCCCCGTACCAGCCTTACACCATATGGGGAGACTACTCGACCCACCCAACCATTACACACCACAGAAATCGCAGCGAGGCTGCCAGATATTGTGATGAAGTCACCAGATCTGATATTGTGGCGAGCCACCGAAGCAGATATATGTGGCAGAGCCACCAGATCAGATAATTGTGGCATAGCCACCAGGATAGATATATGTGGCAGAGCCACCAGATCAGATAATTGTGGCATAGCCACCAGGACGCTTCCTCCATAATATAACCCATGTCCCCATGCAACAGATATATAATCATGGCATACATCATACAGAATCAGATCGTCATGCTTTTCAGTCAAAATTAACCCTAGGGGTATAAAGGTAATTTTGCACCTAGGGGTATAACAGTAATTTTCTACACATAGGGGTATTATAGTAATTTAGCTACTTTTAGGGTTTTCATGCATATCCTAACTATTTACGTACTATCAGAACACTTACCGCGCATACTTACCGAGTCGGGCTTGTTGGCCCATGAACCCGATCTTTGGCCCATTAAGCCTAAATTATCAAAATGTACGAAATCATGCGTACTGCAGTTTATTACTTTAGATTACCAAATATACAAACTCAACTATCTTACGAGCATTTGCACACTCGCAAATTCCTAAAATACCGACTTTTCGGCATTTCGGCTTTTCGGCTTTTGCCAATCTAGTCTATGAGAGGGTGTCAGTTACACACCTGTTTGCGACGATATGCTGACGAGATCCACACAAGAACCGCCTACAATTGGATTACTAACACGTTAATCTAACTATTCAAATACAAACTACGTATTAACCCCTTACAATATTCGGCCAACCACACCTACAGATCATAGTAAGCTTATAAGAAAACAATAAGCAACTCATTAACAAATTTTTGTCAATGTTTACCACATAATCATAATTTCACTGCAAGCTGTCTTCCTGAGCAACAGTCACTAAATTATTTATAACTGGAGCTATGAAGCTCCAAATCAAGTGCCGTTAATTTTCCCTGAAAATAGACTCATATATCTTCTATCCATAAAATTTTCAGAATTTTTTGTATGGCCAATCAATACAGATTTTTCTTAAAGTTTCTAATGTTTCACTGTTTGACTAATCTGACCCTCTTCATTACGAATCAAATTTCTCCTTGTACAGAATTCAAAATATGTTCTCGTTTATTCTATTTGAAACTAGACTCATTAAGCTTTAATTACATAATTTATTCAGCTTCTAACTCATCTCCCACAATTTATGGTGATTTTCCAAAGTCACGTTCTTTGCTGCTGTCCCAAGTGATTTATTACCAAATCACTCTTTCACACCTAACTTGCATGCTTGTTATTTAAACATGTATATCACCAATCAATCATCACATATCTATGATTTTACTTAAGTATAATCTCCATTTCATCATTTTAAAGCACAACATGTTAGCCGATTTTTCCTCTTAGCATCTAAGGCACATGCATGCTCATTTGTTTGGCTCAACTTCACCTATCTTCCATTTTTCATCAAAAGAACATGAAACAACAACCATTTCCTTCATTTTAATTCATGACTAAATGCTCACAACACAACTAAAAACCAAAATATGCTTTAAGAGTTAAGGTAGAATCAAGAAGAACTCATGAACATCAAGATAGAAACAAACTACCATGAACTTACCTTCAATTTTCTTCCCCAAGTGACCGAACATTCAAGAGCTTTCTCCTCTCCTTTCTCTTCTCTAACTTTCGGCTATGATGAACAAAGATGGACAAAACTTGTTCTTTTCACCCCTTTTTCTTTTAATAAAATTTCATATTTCATCCATTTAATTCTTTAATACAAAAGACATGAAATGCCCATCATGGAACATTTACCTAAACCATTATCATGGAACATTTACCTAACCATTATCGTGGAATATTTACCTAATCCATTATCATGGAACATTTACCTAACCCATTATCAATTTGTACCATGAATTATGGATATCAAGTGCTCATATTGTCTACAACAACATGATGGCTGGCCACTTCATGTAAAATGGGAGGTTTTTCATGCAAATCCTCCTATTTTGCACTCCTATTTATTTGGCCACTTCAATTTAGCCTATAGCATTTTCAAACATTTTCACATAGGTTCTATTTCATAATTTCACCCCCTTTTTCTTATGGAACAAAAATTAACTAAAATTGCCGGGTTCTATCTTAAGCTTGGGCCTTCTAGAGGCCCACTAACATAATTAAACCTATGCCAACATTCACAGAATTCCCGAAAATTGGGGCGTTACATGTAACATCGGTATACCCATTTATCATCGAAAAATGTAACCATCGAAATAGGTATAAACTTTTATACCAATGGTTTGAGTGTCACTATGTCGGTTTAGATACTGTTTGCTTTAATTGATTTGATAATACCTATATCAGTGGTAAAAACTATCGATATAGGTTTCAAGTGTCAAAGTATGCATTAAAGAAATAGCGACGTTAATGACCGTTAGTAAAAGGTTATGTGAATGAAATTCTTATTCTCTCTAAGCTTATAACGACAGTATAAGCTGTTGATAAATGTTCAATGAGTGAGTTTTCAATATCATCTCTAAAGATATAATGACAATTAAAACCGTCAATAAGGTTTGAATAGTATCCAATTGCTAAAATTTTAGTTTGTTTATAATATTAATTTAATTATAATCTTAATTTTATATACTAAAAAAATTGTAACCCAAACATAATTTTGATAAAATAGCCAAACTAATATACATTAGAAGTATACAAGAAACAATGTTATTATTATTATAGAAACAAAGATCTAAATAGCAACAAAACTAAAAGCACATAGTCTTACTTTTTAGCAACATAAGCATAATCTTGATAAAATATCCAAACTGATGCATATTACAAATATACAAGAAACAATAAATTTTTGTATTACAGAAACAAAGATCTGAGTAGTGACATAAACGGTATAAGAATCACTAGTCTTGAATGGGTGGAGGAAATCCCCATTTCTTGTTTAATTGCTGGTATATGTGTGTCGAAATATTCAAAAATATATAAAAAGATGAAGTGCGGTTGTAGTGGAGGTGTATAGGTCAAATTGTAATAAAATTATGTTATCACGGTACATCGAAAGTATTCTGAGGATTGAACCCAAATGAGATTGTGCAATTTGAGGCAAAGAATAAAAATAACATGTGCGAGAAAGTCTACTGAGCTACTATTACAATTAATTAGTACGACAATCCAGAACAAGTGATTGTATACAAATTCCTAACAAAGCAAACAAACATAAAAACTTTCAATTAATAGAAAACAATATTGGCAAATAATGGTGATCGATTAATCTTCATGCAAGCAATAAAATTATATTTAAAGGACTCAATTGACAATTTCCTCATTTTAACTAAATTTACCTCTTGGTCTCAATTTAATCAAATGAAGAACTTAATCAAATTATCTTCTTGATCTCAATTAATTAAGCCAAACTAAATTGATTTTTACTTGATAAACTCTCCTTTTGGTCTTAGCTATCTAAATTTCCACTTAGAGTTATCAATTTCAAATTTTACAGTTTATTCAATTTAGTTTAAATTGTTTAATTGACTATTTTGGCATAAATTCACATGCTTGCAATCAAATCAACCAATCACTCAGGGTATTCAAAACATACCCATAACAAAATTAAACACAAAAAAAAAAAAATTCCATACAATCAAACTAAATTAAAGAATGAAATTGAAATAAGTTTAAAAATACTTAATAATGTGTAGAATTTCTTAATTCCAATGGCAGAGATGCTTCGATCCAAAGAATTTATTGAAAGCCCAATGATGAAATCTTGAATTGAAATGAAATTAAAAATAAAATCAAGAGTTTGATAATACTAACCTAGAAAATATTCAAACGTCCATGTACTATTTAACTTATAAATTTCTTTCAACTAATTCTAAAAAGTCTTAACTTAAAGGCTATTTTAACACTAATTCACCACCCATATCAGTTGAGTTTAGGTGATATTTATAGTGTTAAAAATAATAAATGTTCAATTACATAAACATCCTTGCTATTAATTCCATATAAGACATGTTTGACTAATGTTTCCACCATTTACCCTTCAAAATCTGAATAGATTTGACTATTACGAACTTGGTGATGCGACGCTAGGAAGGTAATTTTGCAACATTTCTGCACAGAGGGCTTTGGGTTGCCACATCACAAGTTCGGCTTCGTGACCTTGCTCAATCTCTTTAGGGTGAGTTTGGATGAGCGGTGTGTTTACCTACGATTAGTGTAAAAACAGCTGTGGTGGTAAGATTAGATACTGTAGCAATACTATAGCGTGAGACAAAAAATAGGCTAAACGTACCGCACTGTACCCAATAGCCAATCAAAATCCACTCTTAGTCCGTCTTCAGGGGCAATGTTGAAACCATAGAGCCGGTGTTGTGACCTTGCAGACCAGGGAGATTTATGTCACGACAGCACAGGTCCAGTGTTGTGACCTTGAATCTTCACGAGGTGCCTCCTTAACATGGTGAAAAGACTGATGTCGAGACACTGAGAGTCAGAGGACTTCGGGTTGTGACATCAATCTCCCAAGATTGCAACGTCAAAATTGCCTGCTTGCTTCCTTCTTTCTTCCTTGATTATCAAAATATAACATTTCCTTTCAAAGTACTCGATTATGGAAACTTAATCAAGACCTTATCAATTGAAGAATTATCCATTATCTTAAGCCAATAATCCATTAAAAATTAAAAGAGTAAGCTTCCTTACGTCATAGATTTTGTTACAGCAAAGCAAGAAGAAAAACTTGAAGAATTCATTTGTTTTTTTCTTCTTGCTGGTTCGGCTAAGGAAGGAGATGAAGATTATCTTTTTCACTCTCTCTCTCTCATTACTGCATGTTAACATGCTTAAACAAGTTAATTAAATTTTAGTTAATGAAATTTCAATACTCATAATCTCTTGATGGATAAATTAATGGAAATGGAAGGTTAGGATCAAGACTAGTCACTAACATAAAATTGGTTATGATTTAGTTGTTATTAAGTCCTAGGTTAATTTGCTACAGAAGGCCATAAATATTTCTTTAATCAAATCCAATTTGTGCAATCATTTTGCAAGTTAGTCCCTGTACTATGTTCAATGACCGATCTAACTAAATTCACTTAATAAATTCGACCCTAAATTTCGTATTTGACACGTTTGATTTTAATTTTCAGCTAACTTGATTTAAGAAATTAGGCTTCAAAATTGAATTTTTCAATGCTATTGAAAATCGAGTCCTTACAAAAGGGCTAAATTTTCTATTATACCAATTTTAGAATTGTCACATCATCTCTCCATCACAACATTAACGAAATTAACAGAATTAGATAATAATAATAAAAAAAGACAAGCATAATTAGTTGGATGCCTATTTTGTAACTTTTTATAGTTAGATGACAAAAAAAAAAGAGAGAGAGAGAGAGAAGAAATTTAAGCATAGTTGAATGACCTGCCATGTAGTTTACCCTAAAAAATATAGTTTCTAGTAAGTTTGCTTAGGTTAAAATATGATCAAGTCTCTATACTCGTTCATATATTTAAAATTTAGCCATTCTACCTTTATTTCAAAGAATTTGGTGTTTCTACTTTTTAGATTTAAAAATGCAAATCCAATTGTTAATCATGATAAACTTTTTTTGTTAAATTTAGGTACTTTACTTTTTGTCAAGTTGGTAAATTTAAGTACATTATAATGTCTCTTTTTGTTACATGATTATCAAGTGAGTTCTTTTATTTCAATATGCCACACTAGATAATTTAATAGAATAATTTTAACGGTGTTAGAAATTAGATCTAGATTTTTAAATTAAAAAAAAAAGAGACTAAATTCTTAGAAGTAAAAGTAAATTGACTAAATTACAAATAAAAATAAATGAAGAGTAGATGGACCTCAAGTATATTTTGCCCTTTTACTTAATTAACCCTTAAAAGAAAGGAAAAGATGAAAACCCTTCTCCATCTGTGCTAATGTTCGTAGTTGATAGCCTAATCGCCCGTACCTTTCTCTCCAAAGATCACAGCAACTTTCACGAGCAGTGGATTGGCGGTAGGTAAAAGCGAAAACCCAACTTACAGCTCGACTTTCATATTCAGGGAAGCTATTTTAGTTTCAGAAAAATGGATCCATTATCTCAGTTTTTATTGGCAATTCTCTTTTTCCATAGCTCAGAATACATTTTAGCTGCTGCCATTCATGGGATGTCAAATGTTAATGTCAAATCACTTCTTGTCAGTAAAGAATATGTTTTAGCCATGGTCTTCGCATTGCTTGAATACTTTTTTGAACTCCTTTTATTCCCTGGACTGAAAGAACATTTTTGGGTTAGTAATCTAGGGCTTGCAATGCTTGTTGTAGGAGAAATTGTAAGGAAATTGGCTATTGTAACTGCTGGTCGGTCTTTTACACATTTAATTAGGGTTTATCATGAGGACCATCATAAGTTGGTTACCAGTGGAGTTTATGCCTTTGTTCGTCATCCGAGTTATTGTGGTTTCCTGATTTGGTCAGTTGGTACTCAGATAATGCTTTGTAATCCTATAGCCACTGTTGGTTTTGCTGTTGTTGTTTGGCGGTTTTTTGCGGCGAGGATTCCTTATGAGGAATATTTTTTGAGGCAGTTTTTTGGGGCGGATTATGAGGAGTATGCTCGAAGAGTTCCTTCTGGGGTTCCATTTGTGATGTGATAAGCTTATTTTGGGTTAGTAGTTTGGGGCTTGGTCTTGTTTAAGTAGTAGTAGTTAATAGAAAATTTTCTATTCTGACTGTGGCTAGTCATTTGAGCATTTGATTAAGTTATGGTTTACCATTTGGAACATTTCAAACTGGTTAGATGTAGCTTGTTGATTGTTTCATCCTACGGATCATTAAGGTTTCTTTGTTTGGTAAGTTTGTAATCAGATAACACTCTGTAAGGCAGTTCTTTGCAAAGTGGATCCCTTATGAGTGGCCTTTCCTTAAAGCAAAATTTGGGGCAGGTTATGAGTATGTTTGAAGTGTTTGTTCCGGGGTTCCATTTGATTAGTGCATTGTGTTAGTATGATTAGCATTGGCTTTTATAAGTTTTTCAAGGGAAAGGAAAATTATTTCTGTTAAAGGTATAAAATACTATGAGAAGCATCGTAAGTTTGTTAGACAGAGTTCATGGATCCTTCGTCACCAAGGGAATATAAGGTTTATTTGTTTGGTAAGTGGGTACTCATAAAATGTACCTATTCTTTATGTTGCTCAGATTCGGATGTGAGTTCCGCACACTTATGTTCAATTTTTTTCTTGTATGTGGAGGGTTTGTTGATTGTATGAGAAGGGTTGGCATTGGTTTGTAAATGCTTTTCAAGTCAGCAAAATGAAATTTCTTTTGATTAAGGCGTAGCTTTCCCTGATAAACATCATAAGTTGTAGAGACAGGACTCATGGATTCGTTCATCATCCAGGTCATAAGATTTCGTTGTTTGGGTAGTTGCTACTCAGATTATGCTCTGTAATCCTGTTTTAATTATTGTTTTGCTGTTGTGGTTTGGCTGTTCTTTCCAAAGAGGATCCCTTGGGAACGGCTTCTCTTTTGATGCAGATAATGAGGAATATGATTGATTGTTTGTTCTGGCTTGGGGTTCCATTTATGAAGTGATAATTTGTGGATTGTGTTAGTTGTAGGGAAGTTGCACCATCACACTGCATTTTGTTCTGAAGGATCCGGTACCTATATTGGACCCTTTCAGGATCCTTTTAAAATATGCAAAAACTATGAAAAAGTGAAACCTGTGTCAAAGAAGTGTATCTGACACTCATAATTGAATCCGAATAAACGTAGATAGGGCTGATATTGATTCCTCACTAGGAAAATCGGAACCAATTGTATAATTACTAAGGGATTAAAGCTTCATGTCTTTTGCTGTATGTGTTTGTTTTTTTTTCTCGGCACTTCTTTTATGTAAGTTTATAGAGTTCATGAAATATATATATACATGGAAATGGTTACTCATCCATGTATACTTGGATAATGAGCTCTGGTTGGTGGATAAACCCTGCACCTGTCATAATAGTTGGATAATTCTTATGCACTTGTTTAATTGGTGGCTTCATTTACATAGGCGCACTCAACATCTAGGGGTAAAGAGCGTACCAAATTGTTTAGTAGAAATAATCTCCCGTGTTACATGATAAAGAATGATGAACAATTTTGGATTTTAACAACAAATCAATCAAAGAAGATAAAGCAACTAAAGAAACAAATCAAACATAAATGTAATTTTTGACTTTTCAATCTGTTTTTTTTATAATAATAATAATAAAGAGTAAAAGAGAGAACAAAAATTTTCTGTGTTTTTCTTAAAATCTTAGATTTTGAAAATGAGATTGGGTTTGAATCTTGCTCAAATCCAAATCCTAATCCGTTTTTACGAGGTAATATAGAGAATGCAAGAATGATTGTGTTAAATTGTTTATAGATGAGTTTTTAAACTCGTTGTCAAGTTTTAAGGACCAACTGTGGATAAGCGGTAAAAACTGCCGAATTAGAGTAGCGTGAAGATCAGAAAACACTACACTAGACTAGCAGGGGAAGACAAGTTAAAGGAGGGAATGAGATTAAATACCCTAATAATTCTAATTTAATTATAAATGATGGATATTAAGCGTTGTATGTAACTAACATGTTAAAGTATCCCACCCGAAAGGTAATTTCGATTTTTAAAAAAATCCAAATAAATTTGGCCCAAAAATTAAATTATATAAACTGTCCATAAGAGAATTTAAACTTGAATTGAAGATGAGTAATCTCTTCTGAATCACTGCTTGGATAAAAGGGAAAGGCAAGATTTTCCAAGTTGGAACTTGGCAGACAAATATATAGTAAGCTGACAAAGCATCCATACAGTGGTAGTTGCATTTATCAACAAAAGAAACACCACTAATGATGGTCATCAACACACGTCAGAATCGCATGGATTTTCCAATACCACCAACACGTCATGCTTTTGGGATAATTAAAAGTCATTTCCTTCACCTAAAAACTATGCATTGGTTCACTGTACCATCCAGACAAAAAGAATCAAAGCCAGTAGGTCGCAATCCACCATTTTCCTACGATTCTAATCCATTAATGATATCTGTGAATGATTTTTCTATACTTCACTATGTCTGCCATTGAATCAGGGGGGATACAAAGATTCATAAAATAATGTAATTTGTTGGATTCTCTTCTACTGATATTTCCTCTTCATGTAATTTAATAATTCGTTACTGGGATTTAGATATAAATAGATTATGTTTCTTATACGGATTCCAATGATGATTGTCATAAAACCCAAGTTGCAGACTCAGGTGGAATAGCAGAATAAAATATAGATGCTCACCAAATCTTTTAGCTTAAATTAATGTCTCTATAACTACATTTATTCTGAAATATTAGGCACATTACCCTTATTTTATGCACATTCTTTCTCAAGCATGAATAGAAGCTAGCTAGTTGAGTGGCACAGGTTCCATATTGGTCTCAGTTAGGTTATATCCAACAATTGGGGAATTTACAAATTAACTAATAAAATGTTCTATCAAATAATAATCATAAACTAATAAAATGTTAAATAATAATTTAATTCTCTCAAGATACAACTACAACTGTACTAATTACTAATGAAATAATTGTCGGTGGAGTTTTAAACTCTACAAACAAGATTAATGGTTGACAAGTATCCTATAAGAGTATAGTATAATATTAAATAAATAGATATTTTAAAAAATAAGACATATGACAATTTTTAAGGCAGCTTATGAAATAAATAAAAAATACACTACGGTGCACCAATTATTAACATATTAATAATTATAAATATTATACAACATTCAAATCATTACAAAACACAAATCAAATTAAAGTATCATAACTTTAAACAAAGCCTAAATATAACAAAAATAAATTTAGACAAAATCTAAGTATACATAAAGTTAGTTTTCTCCACCCATTCTATGCACAAGTTGATTTTATGCATTAATTAAATTACATTTAATTATTTGTTTATTTTTTATAAAATTGTAACATTTCATTAATAATATAGTTATAAAACTAAAATATAATAATACATAAGTTTAATTTTAAAAACATGATAATTTATATTAGAATCAATTTAAATAATAATATTTTGATATTATTTTTAAAATATAAATATTATAATAATAGATAATGCGAAAATAGTCAGAATAGGCTATAATGAAATTTAAATATTGTGGCGATTGAATAATTTCTAACATTATTTATATTATAAATATTTATTTTCAATCATAATAGTGTATTTAATTTGTAAAAATAGTGATGAACTTAAAAAACTTTTTCAAAACAGGTTTAAATAAGTTTACCTATAATATATATAAAAGCATGAGTTTAGAAAAATCTTTGAATTAGCGAGAATTTCCTTTATTTCCTACCATGTTACTAACTGACATTTAGAAATATTTATAATTTAATTTAGAATTATTAGTTATAATCCTATTTAAAAATAAGTTGTGATAATTATATGGCTCTTAAATAAAAAGCTAAGCATACCCATTACCAATAAGCCAAAATAACTAATAATTAAGGTTAATAGTTTTTAAAAAATTGAATTATTTTTATTTTATTAGTAAATTTTATTTTTATAATAAAGTAAACTTGAATAGAAGTCTAAGTATAAAAATAGATATCGATTTCATCTTTTAATTATATACCAATTAAAATTTAAACTTAATTAGAACTATAAATAGCATCTATTAGTAGCATTTAAGAAAAATAATTAGTAAAAGAATAAAAATTATCAGCGTTAATAAGTTAGAAGTATCTCAATGAAAAATATATATTTCAATGACACTGAAGCGATATGTAAGATCATTTTACTTGATGAAGACACTATATAATATTACGCTATTTTTAAAATTTTTATAAGTTGTTTATTTCTTGCAAAGCAAGTACTTTTATACTTTTTTACCTCCTCCTCCTCCTCCTTATTATTATGCATTAAGTTGTAAATGGATGAGAGAGATTTTAAAAAGTAAAAACAAAATTATCATAAAATATTTCAATAATTATTTTAATCATCATTATTAAATGTGTTTATCAATTTAATGTAAATATCTTTCGTACTTATAATAAATCATTATTATAATTGATGCATGTTATTATTATTTTTAATTTTAATTTAATATTATAATTGATTGCAACGCATGTAACATTATAAGCTAGTTATGTAAAATTGTAAATTAATTTATTTAATATAAAAAATTGAAAAGACTTATGAAAATATAATTTACAAAATCCCAGAAAAATTATATAAAAAAAAGTGAAAGGTTTTATGTTAAAATTTTCACTCCAATCTCCATGAAAGCTTTCTTTCTTTCCTTATCATCTTAAAAACCTTGTGATAGACAATTCAATTAGGAATATTATAATTTATATATATATATATATACACATGAGAGGACATTTAAGAAATTAATACATAATAATTATTATAAAAATCATATTACTATTAAATAATAAATTTATTAAAAGTTAATAAAACTATATGATATCATATTTTATACTTATTGTTTTTGTAATTATTTTTAGTTAATTTTATATTAATAAAGTTTATGTAAAATAAATAAATATATATATATATATATCATTATAATATAATAATTTTTTAATATCCAATTGAGTAAAATAACTGACTCAAAATTAAATAAAACAACCTAAAAGAGGTATACACATAATAACGCCCTCTCACTTATGATTCAATTCACTTCTCCTTGAATGCCAGTGAAAAGAAATAAAAAGCATATAATCTTAAGATTCCATCTCACTATAAGTGTGATGGAAGCCAAATCAACTAATTCATGCAATTACCGCTATAAAATATTATATCCAATAATTTTAAATTTTATTTGTCAAAATTAGGGTGTTTATTATTAATAAAAGTAATTAATTTTTCACTATGAATGCTCTTCAAATAAATAAATAATTAATAATAACTTATGTTACATTTTTATTAGTAGAGATCGAATCACCGACCTCAACATTTACAGTCTTCGAAGGAGTTTAGGGCCATAAACCCTAGAATTTATCAAGTGCTTTATTATTATTTTTCCAAGTGTTTTATTATATTTTCTTAAAAGGAGTTTGCACTTAACTATGAAATTTCATAATGTACTCTATATTATATAAGGTATATTGATGTTCCATTTTTTTAAAAATTTTACCATTCATAAATATATTTAGCTTGAAATTATATTTTGGTAACAAATTTTTTTGTCTAAATCTCATTAATTTATATTAGTTTAATTTTTCTATTTTAATTTTTAATAATTCAAGTGTATTTATGTTAATTGTTAAAGTTTTTTTATACATAATTACAAGTGTTTTCATGTATTTTACAGATTAATATTAATTCTATTTGGAGTAATATTGAAGTAAAAAAATGTTAAATCAATATTAAATAAAATTTATACATAATTTAATTAAATTCTAATTATTTTGACATCAAGGCATTAAATCTTATTAAATTTTCTACATATGCAATATGTTATTTCTCTATTTAAGGTTGATGCAGATTGAGTTACTAGTTACTGCTTAATAGATTTTATTGTATTTTAACTAGTCAAATGAGCCACAAAATTAACTCAAACCCATCCCAAATTCAGCATTTTAAAAACTTAAGTAATAGTAGAGTCTTTGAACACTTCTACTCTCGGTCCCCAAGCACTAAAGTCTACAAAATCTCAAATAGCTACCCCACAGTATCAACAAGCAGTAACAGGCAGGCTCCCCCTACTTGAAAAGACACACACACACACACACACACACAAAATCTTTGCACACAGAACAGATAAGCATAGCACAAAAGAAGTTTCCTTTACTACATAAAAATGAATGAAACACAGAACAATGATAAGATCTTAAAGATTTCAGACCAGAAATTTAGTTGGGAAAAAAAAAGAACAAATTCCCAAATCATAATAGAGTGAGTTTAGGGTTTTAATTTTGTTCATTGAATCTGAGCAGCATATTCAAAAGTTTCAATCAAGAAGGGCTTTAATTTTTTCCTATACAACCTTACATCTTAATGATTTGAATTCAGTCATAAATTTCAGATAGAAAACATCAAAGGAGGCAAAGATGCATTATTTAAAGTAGTATAGCTTGTTTGGTCAAAATCATTAAGAGATAGGCCATTTTCTGACCTCAAAACAAAGCAATACAACTGTCATTTCTCTATTGGCCATGAACCAATATCGTATTTGAAATGCCTTTCTCAATTGACTTCCTTTTTTCCTTTTATTTCTATAATTTCATCAAAATTCTGAATTTCAAACGTATACCCATGCTTCTTTTTCAAGGGTATGTGTATGTATATAATATATAAATATATTTTAATAAATTATCTATTGATTTTAGTAATAATTAACTATATTGACATGTAAAATCAACTTAGTACAAAGTAAAATAAACAAAGAATCGAAAATAATCAAATTTAATCAGAAAAATTGAAAAAACCCATACATGACATATATTGTATCATCTATATAAATATAATATGAAATATGAAAATTTAATTATAATATAAAAAAAACCTAATTTTATATGGTATATATTGTGGAGTGCTCTTGCATCATAATATTGAAAACAACATCCACTTTTTATCTGATATAGTGGGCTCAAAAACAATCCATTATCATTGTTTTCTTGTTATCAGAGAATTACATTATATGGATGGATTTCATCAAACTTAAACGTCAATAGTTGCATTGTCCATGACAATGCCTACACATTTTTTTTTTTAACAAAATAATTGCATTTCATGAAAACAGATTGTGGACCGAATTTAATCATTTTATTTTAACTTGTATTATCCACTTCATCACTTGAATGTTCAAAATGATACATCCTTCTATGTTTATAAGTCTGAAATCACTATTTGGATATATAGTAATTTTAATGATACATGCACCTAGATTATCAAATTTTGATATGATAAATTAATTTAATAAAATATATAATTAAAATAGTTTTCAGATTAAAATAAAAATTTAAAATATAAATATAATTCTGAAATAAAATAGTGATGTCATGAACTTTAAGAGAAATTTCATGTATGAAAATATTTAGAGAGGAATTTAGTGAATGATGAAATATCAAATGATGTGAAAATTAATTTTAGTATTCAACCAATGAATATTCAGTGAAAAGTATGAGAAATATATTAATAGTTAAGTGTGAATTAATGAAAATTATTGGTGAAAAGAAATCATGAATCGTAATCGTATTATTATAAAGCATAAACGAGTTTGAAAATATATTCGTGACATAAAAACTCAGTGATAAAGAAATAAAGTGGAAAACTAAATGATTTATAAATGAAATTTTAATATTTATATATACTTGTGTAATAATATAAATATAAAAGTATCATTTGAAGTCACACATAATTGTGTTAATATAGAATTAAATAATTTGGTAAAATATTCATTTTGTGAATTATTTTTATAATAATAGTATTGTGAGATAAGGGAGAAATTGAAAGTGTAAGCAAATAATATAGAATCCAGCATAAATAATAGAAACATATAATATTTCTTTTTGTGATGTAGGGTAAAAATGAAATATAAAGTGCAGTTGTGATAAAGAATAAAAGTCTCGAAATTAAATAAATAAAATTGTGTAAAAATTCTTGGTAAATTAAGTAGGATTCGTGGGATATAATTGACATGTTATAGAAATTCAAATGCTCCTGTGTTATTCGTGTTGCTCGTGAAATCCGCGATACTTTAGTGCAATTCATGTTAATAGTGATATTTTTGTGACATTTGTGATATAAGCACTTCAATATGCCTAGTGGTTATTATGATATTGTTTCATGTATCCTTTGTGGTTCTTTATTATTTACTCAAGACGTTTAAATAAAAAAAAAACAGTAAAATTGGTGAAGTAAATAAATATCAAGGCATAAATAAAACAAATAAATTCTGTGGTAAGTGAATATTAAACTCTCTTTCATGTTTATGAAATCAAATGGTAATGTATTTCTTGGTAATTAGATTATATTAAAGAATATTATGAATAATATTGTACCAAAGAATTGAGATATCTTAACTAATTTTTAGATATAATAGAATTTATTTGAGTAGTCACTAAATTTTCATGAATTTTAACACATTATTTTTTTAGTGCGTAGTGTGTAAATAATATTTAAGAGGTGCTTAAATAAGTTAGACAAATTCACTATGTATTATGAATTATGATGTTAAATTATAGAATTAGAATGCCATGTAGATAGGTGAAGATAGTTTGTAGTGCATGAACCTTCTTCGTCACTCGACCACTCTAGGAAAGCGACAGCTACTCCCCTGCTCCATCTTCTCCATCAAAGTGCGAGGGCATAGTAACATCCATCAATTTTAAGATGAAAAAGTTCAGGTTTACACTAATTAACACAAACATTATTAGTGCAAGAAGACAAAAAGAAATATAAAGAATTTTGCTTATATTAATTTTGATGGGAAAGTTTAGTAGTTAAATATACATACGTTGACAGGGAAATACATTTGAAGTATTTAATCATTTCAAGTGGCCGGTGGCCGGACGACAAGCATGATTGAAATTTTCATTTGATGGGACCATATATATTATCAACGGATTGACAAGGGAAATGGTTATCCACAATAATAATTTCTCAAAAAGGTTTTATAAGAAAACTATATAATATATACACATTAATTGCTATAAATGATTTCAAACAATTATTAAGACTACATATGTCGGTTGAGTATTAGTTCAGTTAGTATCAATATTATTGTTAATATAAGAGAACGAGAGTTTGAGTACGCTGAAACATATTATCTTCTTATTTAAATGTTAAAAAGTAGCTATAAGAAGATTGAGTAGGTCACTCGTTCAAGCAGTAGAATGGCTGATAATCTTTGTAAATTTGCTATTTACAAATGTTGTGTCTTTCCTTTTAACATGGAGTATCCGAACGATATCCATGGGTTTGTACTTGCTAATGCTTGTTAATTCGAGGTAGCGGCTTTTAGGCTCATTTATATATATATATATATATATATATAAAGAAATTATAAATAATTATAAATATTGTATAAAAATTTAAAGATTAAAAATAAAGGAAATAAATAAAAATTAAAATACATATAGTTAGTTTTCAGTAAAAACAATTACATTATAATTATCATTTTAAAAATCAAGGACGAAAATTGAAATTTTTAAGCAAAAAAATAAATCTGAATTTTTAAAAATAAACCAAAATGTTCGACGTGATCTGACGACTCGAGAGTTATAAAAATCCGATCCACTAAAAATTCCAACCGGAGATCAATCCCATTTGAATCTAATATCCAAAATTCATAAAAAAAAACCGAATTTTATATACAAAAAATATTGCTAATTATATGATTTTATTTAAAATAAAAATAAATGAATAGTTTTTATTAAGGTAAATAAAAATATATAAGTAACGAAAATTTATATATAATGATAAAATTATTACACATTAGTAATAAAAATAATTTATAATGTTGTAAAATAGATGTCCTATAGCTTACATAACTTCGAATAATTAATTTTCTTATTACTCTTGTAACCCCTAAAATTTACAGGATATCTTAATTATATTTATTAGAGTTTTGTAACTTATGGTGTTTGAGGCCCTATAAATAGAGGGCATGTATAGGTTTTTAGATATCACAAGTAAAAGTTGAATCATCATTTTATTTTTGTATTATTCTCTCTTGTTCATTCTATATTTCTCTATGTTTTATAATACATTATCAACACAATTTTATTCAAGAGTAATAGGATCTTAATTTGTGTCACAATTTTGTTGGACTCTAAGCATTGAAATTTAATTGTTTGGATTAAAAATTATGAGCATTTGCTTGAGACTTTGTAACACCCCACATCTAACCTAGACGTTATTGTCAAATCTTGAGGAATTACATAAACTAGTTGTAAACCTAGATTGAATTAAAAAAAAAAACATATGTTTTGACAATGTTAATTTTGATAAATCACTTTCCATTTCTTTTTTGGAAAATACTCGTTAAAACTATTTATTTCATTAAGAAAAATACTTAAAGTAATTACTTTAATTTGTAGGAAAATTTCTAAGTTATTAAACCGTGACTTATTGTATAAAAACATATGATTTTGCAATTTGAAATAATAATTACTAAATTCAACAAAATCAAATCAAAATCGAAAAACAAAGTCCCAAAATAATTTACAGTCTAAAAAGTCCAAAATAAAACATAAGCCGTCTTATTTTTAACCAGAAAATCAAATCGAGCTCCTATGCACTACCTGATCTTAAGTTTGTTGATTACCTGAGAAGTCAGAAAATGAAAGAGGTGAGTTAACAAGCTTAGTGTGTAACTCAGCCCTTAAAAACAAAACAGATAACAAAATTCACACAAAAGTCAGATACTGAATAGAATAAACATGGCATATTATACAATGCAATGCAACATGATAATCATATCAAATACAGTTGGCATGGCATATCATGCGATGCAACACTTTGTTTTAGAATAGGTATAGATCCTACTTTCACCCGTTACATACTATCTCCATCCATCCTTACACATCAATTAAGGTAATAAATACCCATCCAACCCCATATACCTATAAATGAGCGTATGTCACTTTTCATGATAGTGCAGTCAAGCTACCAGAAATAATACGGTAGTTTTCCAGAATCAGATAAGTGTGGTCAAGCCACCAGAATAGATATGTGGTTAAAACCACTAGATAAGACAAATCATTAAACTGTCATCACTTCTACCATCGTATCATAATCCCACCCCAATACACATGCAAACACTATCCATATATCCAGATACACATAAATCATACATGCGTTCAAAAATTGCATGTAACATCCCAAAAGTTTTAAGTTTTGATTCGTTAATTTTCTTCATAAACAAGTATATGCTTCAGTGGTTAAGTGATTTGGGTGTGAGTTTGAGGTCATGGGTTCAAATTTAATTTTGGAAAAATTCAATTATTTTTACTTCTAGCCTTGTCCTTAATTCTTTTGGCTTATATTATATTTTCGGTCAACTTATGTTAAAATAAACCTATTGGTTCAAGTGGTAAAGTGTTAGCTTGCCTTAAGATCTTATGTTCGAATCCCCGGGTGAGCGAATGGAAATAATTTTTGCTTCTATGTGTGCATGTCAGTTGTGTACTAGAGGTTAGGTGGAATTGAAATTCTGTGGTAGTTGGATGAGGATTGGTATGTTGGATTTGTGGGATTTGGTTGTTAGTAGGGTAGTGGGGGAGTTTAGATAATTTTTTTTAAATTTTAATTTTGTTTTGTTTCCCAAAATTCCTCTCTTCTTTCCAATGTTCTTTTTCTTTTTCCCTGCAATTTCCTTCTGACATTTTTCCTTCTGGTTTCTCCCCTTTTGTTTTCTTCTTTAATCCTCGTCCATTGTGTTTGTGGTTGTGGGTGTTGTCTATTTGGCTTCTTCAATTCATTCTAGATAGGTAAGTTGTTAGGTAGTTCTTTAATCGTGTGATTTAGGGGTTTTCGTTATTTTTTGTAACTAAAAATCTATTGATGTGTTGTTCGTTTTAATGCTAAAATAGGGGAAAATCAAGACACAATCGGTGCTCCTCCAGCAATTTAAGTGTCGTGTTATTGTTGTTCGTTAGTGTTAAGTGTACGTATGCGTTGTTCAGTATTGAGAGGCTTTAGCATTCCAGAATTCGGGGTTAGAAGTTTTGCGGTATGTATTTAAGGTCAATGAGTAGGTTGAGCAATTGTGTTTGTTTCAGTGTTTTAATGTGAGAATAAGCCTATTGGATCGATCGTTGGATGTGTTTTAGTTTACCTTTGGGTTTTGGGTTCGAACCCTCATGGCCTCATGGGTGTTTTGAAAAAAAATATTTCATTTTATTTTAGATTTGTTTCTAAGTTTTAAAATATCTGTTTATTTTTAATTTTATTTGAAAAAGGCCAAAAATCTTTTCTCACGTTCTCTTCTCCCTTTCTTACATGTTTTTTTCCTCTCTTTTCACATTTTTCTTCTTTTTCTTTTTAATCTTTGACTTTCTTCTTCTGCTCCATTTCCGTGGTTTGTTTTTGTCTCGATTGGAATTCTGCTCTTTTGCTTCTACTCCATTCCTTTTGCTTTGTTTTACAATTTCGTCAACAGAAGTTTTCGGGTAAGTATTAACATTGTTTTGTTAATTATTCTCTGAATTTTAGATTAGTTGCTTAAGGTTTTATGCTGATTAATGAGGTTTTCAGAATTGGTGAATTTGAGGCGTCGATTGTTTTAGGGCGATTAAATCTCAAATTCAGATGTGTGTTCAGAAACTCTTCAATTCAGCATATTTTCAATATTTTGAAATTGACCAATAGAAGTGTTGGTTGTTGTGGAATTGCTTGAAATTCTATGTGTTTTTGGTATATCTCTAAATTATCAAAGGTTAGGATCTGTTTCATTGCCAAAAGTACATTTTTAGCTTGTTTCGGTGTGATTTGTAACCACACGGGTGGCCACACGAGCGTGTGCCCCACACAGGTGGTTCATACGGCAGTGTGAAATTAGGAATTAAGGTTTTCAGGAAAATTTTGGTGCCACACGGCTGTGTGGCTTTGATTTGGGGATTTATAGATTTTAGTCGATATCCACATGGACGTGTGTTTTGGACACACAGCCGTGTCTGCACTGCACTCTATTTTATCAAATTTGGACAGAGAGTTGCATGAGCTGTTTACACTGCAATGTCACTCGGTCACACAAGCGTGTGTCATCTTCACACGGGCGTGTGCCTCTTCCACATGGG
The DNA here is from genome assembly GCF_025698485.1 of Gossypium arboreum. Classification (NCBI taxonomy): domain Eukaryota; kingdom Viridiplantae; phylum Streptophyta; class Magnoliopsida; order Malvales; family Malvaceae; genus Gossypium; species Gossypium arboreum. The sequence goes on from NC_069080.1 coordinate 104,507,278, forward strand.
CTTGTAGACCTCCGCACGACCTAGACACTTCCACAAGGCCGTGTGGCCCTGTTTCACAAATTTTCGTTTTGTGTCAGATTTTGACTTGTTTATGTATATGTGTGTTCCTACCTTTGGCTAGGCCTTAGTAAAGGTGGTTGGAACTCTGTTTCAACTCGGAATTATGCGTTATTCTTAATCATAGCTCTGATTTAATGATTCGTTTAAGTACCAATGATGTTACTAAGTAATTAAGTACCGTCATAACTGATTCTGACTCTGGTCGATTGAGTGTGCGTACCTCTATTCTATTTGATTGTTGTGTGACTGTCTGTAAGCTGTGTACATTGAGCATATGCATGAAAATCTCAGTTTTTGGTTGAGAAGAGAAAGAAGTCTGATCCAGCAGTTTAACTACATTACTTATTAGTAGTGATACCACAACATATACATATGATAGCTCATTGCTATCAGAGTGGCTTAGTTCCACATTGTGGTGTGTAGGGTGGATGAGCCTTTCAAATTTCTATGTGGTGTGCAGGGTGGATGAGCTCGTTATAGCTCATATATGGTGTGCATGGTGATCGAAGTGGTGTTCGGTTAGTTGGGGCGGGTTTTATACTGTTGCATTCATTTCACATTATGTCAAGTCTGTCTGTAGGATTGCGAGATTAACTGTATATAGATCGTTATGTTTCTATACTAATGTGTTTGAGTATATAAATGTATGAAATGATAACATTAATGTGTTTGATTTGTTAATGATAATTGTTCATGTATCAGACTGCCGTAGAGGTATTTGCATGTGATATGTAAACATATGCTACACTGGTATATTTTGTTGTGTCACCCAGTCGTTTGTTTTCTGTTGTGTTTCAAACTCACACTAAGCTCACGTAGCTTACCCCTTAGTTTTTCCCCTTTCAGGTACCCTCACGTTCTGAAGCTTGGACTTGGTGGTTGGAGGTCTCAGACGAATAAGTTTCGAATTAGCTAAAATAAGGGTTTTGATTAAATTCTTAGTTTTTCGAACTGTTTTGGACTGTAAGAATTTATAAGAACGGTGGTATACGATTTAATTCTGGATTTTCGTAAACTTTAATTGTGGACTATTTTCGTAAAGTGTTGTTTTGGATTGAATTTTGAAAACTGCAAAATTATATTTCCAAATGTTTTTAACGTAACCCAAATTTTTTGCTTTGAGCCCTAAATGATTTAGTTCGATTTTAGCAAACAATGTTCGTATGAGATTTTAACAATGTGTAGTAAAATTTCTTTTAGATCACTTCGGTGACCAATGCGACCTCCGAGATCCAGCCGAAACTTCTAGGTTGGGTGGATGCTAATTTCACGGTCAATTCTTATTTGAATTTGTAAATCGATTACTAAATTAATCGTTAGGATAGTATTTTTAGGCATTGGGAATCACGTGGTTCCATTCGTATCAAAATTGAGCTAGGTGTGTAATGGAAAAATCGAAAAATAGTGAACGATGAAAGCCAAAATTGGGTACTATCGAAGCCACCCAGCCTTATGGTAGGCCATGTGTGACACACAGTCGTGTGTTGGGTCATGTGTGACATACGGTCTAGGCCATTCTGGGCATGTGGGCCACACAGGCTAGGCAATTTAGGTCGTGTAGGCCACACACCAAAATTCAGAAATTTACCCTAGGGCAGTACACATTGTTCTGATCGACTATGGGACATCCGTGGGATCTGTATGTGATCAAATAGACTATAAAATATGAAATTTTGTCATCTGTTAATATAAAATCTGGTATTTGTTCATATATTAGAGACGTCATATGATAAGTGAACCTTGTAATATGTTAGAAGTAACCCGAAAAATGCTATGTATCTGATATGTTATACATGATTTCTATTCTGTTTATATTTGATTTTGGGGTGGGACATATATTATGTGGAGGAAGTGTTCTGTGAAACGCAATATCTTGCCCACTATTTTAGCAGCACTGCTGCAAATATTTGGAAAAGTGTCTTATCGACACTAAGTGGTGTGTAAGGCTAGATGGGTCTTTAAGACCCTATATGGTGTGTAGGGATGGTCAGAGATGGTGGATAGCGAATGAGGGTAGGATTGTAAATTTGCATATGATTTTGATTTTGTATGAGTTATAGATCTGTATCTGCTCTACTATGTAATAAATTTGGAAATAAATTTGTAAATCTGTTTTCTTTTAAGTAACCACTGAGTTATGAAAACTCAGTTTATTTTAAACTTGACTTATTTAAAATTTTGGTTTAAGAGTTGTGAACTCTTTAGACATTTGGGATTATTTATGGTTTGGATTTTATTTTTGATTTTCGTGTGATACTTGTAAAATGATTTTATCGAAAATGTCTATTTTCCTGCAAATAATCAGTTTTAAGAAAATAAACTTGATTTTCAAAATATAATGTTTTAAGAATTTTCACTACAAAGTATTCAGTTTATTTAAAAAATGTAAATAAACAACGTTTTAACTGAATAATTATGTCAAACATGTTTCAAATAAAATGGGCTTTTAAGTAACAAAAGTTCATGATGTTTTAAAAAAATAAATGATATCTAGATTTCAAACCATTTTACGTAATCACTCCAAATTCTACCATAACGTCTAGGTCAGGTTTGGGGTGTTACATTGCACATATAAAAAAATAATATCAGATTTCATATATATATATATATATATAAGTCATACATATCACATATCAGTCCCTATGATATGGCTAACCTCGAAATGCAATTAAAATATGACCCTAATTAGAGTTTACAGAAATTGGGCCGACACGCTCGTATGACCCACTCGACCTACCTAGCCCAGCCCACGTGGACCACATGACCTACTTAACACAGTCTGTGTGGCCCACACAACCGTATGGTTCACACGGTCTGGCACCCTACCGTGGACGTTAACAGTTGGTTTTCCGACTTCGCGCCGTTCACTATTTTTTATGAGTTCGAGTCACACACCTTACGGTTTTGGAAAATGATGATGCTACACACCTCTAGACCCTAAAAATAGCATTTAAAATGGACTAATTAGTAACAACATATGAAATTGAGTCACTAATTCAGCCACGAATGATTGAACTTGCGAATTTAACTTCGAGAATCAGCCCTTCGTCATTCGATTACTTACCCAGACAGTAACAACTGTCCTACAAATCTTCTAATTCATTGGAAGAACATCGTGCGCCTCATGAACTTCTCTTAATAGTCCACCAAAACCATCAATTAGATCAAAAACTCACAAACCCCCACACACTTCCATATTTTCCACATGAAACGAGAACAAACAACATCACCTAAAAGTAAACATAAGCTATTTACGGAGAAAATATCATACTAAGTAGAAGCACCTTAAATCTCACACGTCCAGCAATGCAAATGGCAGCAAAGAAAGTGGAATAAAGAATGAAAGAAAAGAGAAAGTAGAAGGAGAACGATAAGAGCAGAAAACTAAAAGAGAAAACAACAGAAAACTCAATCATCAAAAATTGGAAAACAAGACGTGGAAATAGGGGGGCTGAGAGGAACGACAATAGTGGAGACAAACTAGGAGATAATTTTCAAAAAGATTTTTTTTAAACAAAAACTACCCACATCACTTACTAAATCTGATCAGTTATCCTATCAAATTTTCGTTAAAATTCAAATTCAACCTAACTCCAACCTCCTGGATGGTACGCATAGATAAATAGCAAAAATATTTCCATTATGCACACACAAGATTTGAACACAAGACCTCTAGTTAAGTTAAGGCATTACCACTAAACCAACAAGCTCATTCTTATCAATAATTGAATGAAAATAATATATAAGCTAGATATTCAAAGATGGGGGTTGAGACAAAAATAGTGAAAATTCAAAAGAAAGGATTCAAACACAAGACCTTAAGCACATAAATAGAACATTTAACTATTGAAACAAATCATTTCATATAACATGATTTAACAAATAAAAATTAAAAATTTTAGGGCGTTACAGGTTTGCTTGGGGATGATCACTTTTTTTTTTTTACTACAAAACATGTTTATTGTCTCTACTTCTCATCCCCAGTTACTTAAGTAAGTCTAATCAATTTTTTTCCAAAATTTGATTCGATTTCTATTAAGAAGGTAAATTTATATAATTCTTTATTTGCATCTCTATGAATTTACCAATCCCTTCTCGAGTTTAATTGTTGGTCTTTCTACGCGAAGGTATATGCCTTTTTTGTTATTTTTATAGATTTGATTGGTTTAGTTTTAATTTTGATTGAAATATACTATTGTTCTTACATGTTCTTATCTATTGTAAATATCTATTATATGCAATGATTAGTTAGGAGTTCAAATCTATAAATGCTTGAAAACTAGATAAGGACATTAATCATGAATTTTTACTACAACGTTACTAAGAAAGTATGTAAAAGATACTTTAAAATTATGGATTAGTTTTGAAAAAATTATGATAATGAAAGAAAAATCACTATATATGCATCATTCCTAAAGTGAATGTAGCATTACATAATCAATCTTACAAAGAAGAAAGTTATAATTGTGGTTATGAACATGGTCTTTGACGTGCTAGTATGGGTATAATAATCAGTATAACTATAATGATTATAATATTTTTTCTCTTAATGATAAATTTAAATAAGAGAATCACTATATTTTTCCAAATAACCCTTCAAAGAGAACAAAAATATTTATGCGATACTCAAAGATTATTTGACACATTTGATTTATCACTTTTGATCACTTTTGATCATTAAAATCAATTTGACTATTTGAAAATCTCGATATAATCACTGAAGCAAATATTGCACATAATTTTAAACAAATTATATTTCTATTGTTGAGTTAATGACATTAAGAACCTCTCATTGGTTTAGACATTTTCAAAAGTAAATGTCATAGTGTATATAAAATAAAAGGAATGATAATGAAATTATCAATTGTTACAATTTATATTGACATTATAATTCTACTAGTTGTGGAAAAGTATAAGGCTAAAAAAAATGTCTATAATACTAATAAACATTGTGATAAATATGAATGCATCATGTACATGCCTATAACATGTCTAAAACGTTAAGTTTTGCAAAGTCTTATATAAAAAAAAGATATTCCATAATGCATGATAATAAAATTTGAATTGTACTTATGCTATAAGAGGTAGAGGTTAGAAAATTTTAATTTTAAACCTCTATAGTTGCAACTTTAATATCTTATTATGACCTTAAAATATTTTGTATTTTATTGTGTTATGGTATATAAAAAGTTATCTAACTGCATGTTTGTTAAAGTGATTGAGTAGTAACATGAATTTATTCTTTGCTATGTTTAAAATATATTTTATTTATACTTATTCTTTATACAAATGTACATTTTCATTTATATGAATAAATACAATTTTAAGGATCCAAAATTTTTATCATCTATGTTCAATGAAATTGCAAAATTGCATATTATTTCAAATAAGTTAAGCATTCATTAAGGTATTACATCATATTGTAAAATCTCTTAAAGAGCTAATGTTGCATAAACTTGTGGTGCAAAATATTACGAATATAATATTATTATTTTAGATCAAGAAGATATATATCTTGAAAAAATCTTTATATGTTTTACATTAAAATCATATGCAAAATGACATAATATACTCATGTATTTGTGTTATAAATATTCCCGATAGAATACGTTATATTTATATGATTGACACATGATATAGTAAGAAAACGTTCACTAGTTTTACAATAATTGACTAGACCATCTTGGATCATATATGGTGCGAAAATTAATTGAAAATTTATATGAACATTCATTAAAGAACCAGAAGGTTCTTTAATTTAAAAGAATTCTTATGTGTTGTGTAACGCCCCAAAATCTTTTATAATTATTTTCGTTTGTTATTGTTACAAAAATACATGTCTACTTTAGTGGTTAAGTGTTTTGGGAAGTGTCTGAGAGGTCCCAAGTTCAAGCCTTAGCTTGGGCAATTTTTGCTTTTAAATGAATAAACTCCTATCTCTAGTCAGTAGGCCTATAAGTAAATGTTGGTGAAATATGTCAGAATGGGCCTATTGGTCGTTACCTGAGGTCTGAAGTTTGAATCATTACATGCGTGAAGAGATTAAATTTTTACAGAGATGGTCAGCTAGAGTTTTTGTTTCATTAAAAGTCTGAGTAGTGGGAAGGTTGGAGTGATTTTAGGAGGAAATTATGGGATGTGGGTAGTTCTCCTGATTTAGGGGATGTTGAATTCGGCTCCATTTCTCTTTGTTTCAAAATTTCGGTGGCTGATAGTGTTTTTTTTCTCTCTTATTTTTTTTCAATTTTGCTGCCGTTTGCTTCCCTTAAAACCTCCCTGTTGCTGCCGAATTTCCTCATTGGTTTTTCTTCTCTCATTTGGTTTTTTTGTCGATGATTCTAAGTTCTTTGGTGCAGTTTGTGTCATTCGATTTTTGCTATGACTGTTTCTTCTCCATCTGTTCTGCTTCTTTTTGGTTTTGTTTTAATTATTTTTCCTCCACTTACTCCCATTGTTTTCAGAAATTTGGTTCTCTCTTTCTGTTCTCAATTTTTGACGCTAGCTTTCCTTCCCCTCAAGCCGGTCGTGCATAATTTTGGCTCTTCTCCTTGGCCGAATATTGATAGGTGAGTTCTGCGTTACCCTTTGTCTTTTTCGGTTTTGCACTTCCCTTTCTATTAATTTTTTTTCCCAATTTTGCCTTTTTTCAGTTTTCGGATCCCTTTTTTGTTTTGTTCTTTCTTGCGTTTCCAAATTGCACTCTACCCTGTCGACAGTTTGGTAAGTGAGTAGGTGTTTTTTTTTTTCATTCTATAAGATGCTGAATGAAAGGTTGTATGTATATTCTTAAGTTTAATTGAATTGTTAAGTGAAATACAATTAAGGGTTGAAACAAAAGGTTTTGTTGCCTTTCGTGCTAGGTGGAGATCAAGGGTTGGTTGGTGCTTTATCTAGGAATTGAGGATGCAGTTTCGGTTGATTTTGGGTAAAGGGTTTCGGTTGCTAATCATTCTTTAACGTCATTTGGCTTTGTTTGATTAACGAATTATATAGTTGATTAAATGATGTTTTGGTTGAATCTAGGTTTTAGTGTACCAGAAGTGCGGGTTAACTTCTAACAATTCAGGTGTGTAAACACAACCCCAAAGATAGAATTTGGCAAAAAGCCGAAACAGGTGATTGTCAATGCCACACAGATGTGTGGCCGCCCGTGTGGTAGGCCATGTGATAAACTAGGCTGGTCATGTACGATTCATGGGCAGGGCCAAATTGAACCATGTAGGCCACACGGGAGTGTAGGAATATTAGGCCAGGCCATGTGATTCACACGGCCAAGGCCATTTTGGGCCGTGTGGATCCACATGGGCATGCAACATGGCTTGTAGGCCCATTTTCACTGTTTGGCTGCTAAGGTTGCACGAGTCGCCCAAGTCGACTGTGGACCTACTGTAGGGTCAGTAAGCTTTACCTAGATCCCTAACTGACTGTGTGATATTAGAATATATATGACTGTATACTGAGCATAATATTTATACTATTATGATTATATGCATGTTTCCATGAGATGGCATGTCATGATTGTATGATGCATTGTATAGGGTTGGGATAATATGATTGGAGGAAGTGTACTGTACTGGCAGCTCTGCTGCAAATCATTGATGGCTCTAAGCCTATTATACTAGTAACTCTACTGCAAATACTGTTTAGTGCCGCAACCAGTGCTAATTTGTAAGTGTAGGGATAAGTGGACGATTTATTCCCCACAAGAGTGCAGGGTTGGATAGGAGATGGTGTATAACGATTGGTTGGGTAGGACTTGCATATTGTACACCGTATTATTGCTACTGCATACTAATTCTGTAATGGCTAAGCCTCATCGCTAATGCATCTTATTCTTGTGATGGGCAAGTCCTACGATTCTTGAGGCTGTGATGGGTTAAGGCCCAAATCGATCTGAATTCTTGTGAAGGGCTTAGGCCCATTCAGTTATTGTTTGCATTTTAACTGTATAACTGCATGGGGATTACACACTGAGTTTTCGTAAACTCACCCTTTCGTTTTACTGTACAGGTAATCCTCAGTCATTGGCAGATCGGTGCAGTGAGGGACTCAGAGGTGGTCATACGATCGTATAAATTTTCGTACTTAATTATGATTTTAAGTATTATTATTTGGGGTATTTTTACTGTAATAAGACCTTTATGGATTTTTACCTTAATTTGGGATTTGTTTATAGTTGCTTATGATTTAGAATCACTAGTGGTAGGGAAACATGAGTTTTCAAAAGTTACAAATGTTTTCTTTCAAAACACTCATCACTATGTAAACTGTTTTAAAAGCTTCCGCAAATTATAACGACTTGTAAATAAATGGATAATGTTTTAGAAACAAACAACTTGATTTAGAGATAATATAAGATAACGAAAATTGTTTCAACAGGGAAATAGTTTATCAACGACTTAGTTTTCGAAAGCATTTTCATGTGACATCGCCAGATTCGACCATAACATCTAGGCCAAGTTTGGGGTGTTACATTTAGTGATATCAGAGTCGAGTTGCAAAAATTCGATTGTGGGTTTTGGTTTTTAAAACTTGAATTTCTAAAGAACTACTTTCAAATGATTTGAAATGTTTTACTGAATGTGTGGTACACTGAGTCTTTGGCGTCGATTCTGTAAGTTCTCTGAAACTGTTATGTGTTTCAAACTGAAACTATTATAGGTAGTAAATGCTGAGACTACAATAGATAGACTATACTGAAAACACCCAAAATAGGGTATATTGATACTGTAGTAAAATCGATTGACATTGATAGACACTGTGTTGTGCGAAAACAAAACTTTACACTTCTGATACTACCTATCATAAGACATCTGTTAATAAATACTGAAATTCTAAACTAATGCATAAAACTGTTAATACAGATTAACGCGAATAGACAATAAGCACAAGAGGTAGTCATGGACAGGGTACAAGAGGCCGTGATAGAGGCCGTAGAGGTGCTTGAGCTCGATTCTCGTCATCTAGTGACATGCTTAATTTCGAAACTAGTGAGACACCAACTTCACCTGTGACTGAGACTGGGTCTCATGATCATACGGCTGGGGACGACACACTGTCCCAAGCTATGTTACAGAATCTGGAGAAGGTTACTGGGCCCAATACTGGCACTGGGGGTCGAGGGTTGGTTACAGAACGACTCTGGTCTAATGGAGCTGAGAAATTCAGAGGTGTCGCTAGGGTCACCACTAATGTAGTCGAGTATTGGATATAGGGCACAGAGAGGATCATAGATGATTTAGACTGCACTTCTGAGCAGAAACTAAAGGGTGCAGTGTCTCTATTGAGAGATGAGGCTTACCAGTGGTGGCTTACGGTTAAGGAGGGCACTCAGCCCGATCGATTGTTTTAGGAGTTTTTCAAGACTACTTTATAGGGAAAGTATGTGGGTGTCAGTTATGTGGATGCCTAGAGGAAAGAGTTTCTAAATCTGACTCAAGAGGATAGATCAATGGCCGAATATGGGGCTGAATTCTTGCGACTAAGCTGCTATGCACGTGGGATGGTGGCGACTGAGTACGAGCGATGTGTTCGCTTCGAGGATGGCCTCAATAATAGTTTACGGGTTCTGATAGCTCTACAGAAAGAGCGAGTCTTTGCTGCACTGGTTGATAAAGCGAAGATCACCAAAGAGGTTAAGTGCGCTGGGCGCCAGAACCGTAAGCAAGAGAGAGGTAGGAACAAGAGGGATTTGGAGCCCTCAAGTTTCGTAGAAAGGCCTAAAAAAAATGCCAGAGTTGATGGGCCGATTAGAGGTAGGATCCTTATTGCTATGACTGGACAACAACCATGTACTGATTGTAGTAGACGCCATCTGGGCGAGTGCTGAAAAAAGACTATGGCTTGTTTGAGGTGAAGTTCATTGGAGCACCGTATTTGAGAGTGTCCATGGAGACCCGGTCAGATGCAAGCTCTGGGTACTGGTACTGTACCACTACTGAGGGTAGTTCAGTAGCCACTGAGAGGTAGTGGTCAGGTCAGAGGTGGTAATGGTTTGGGTCGTGGTCAGAGAGTATTGGTAAGAGGTGCTGGGCATACCGAGGTGAGATAGCCGGCTCTAGTTTATGCTGTACATTTTCGAGAGGATAGAGATGCTCTTGACGTCTTCACAAGTACGTTCTTTATCTATGATGTGCCTTATACTACACTGATAGATATAGGATCTACTCACTCCTATATAGCCTGTACTGTGTCTGAGACTTTGGGTATCTTGGTTGAGAGTAGTACGAGCGAGGTTACTGTACTGAGCCCATTGGGGCAGTCGGTAAGGGTAAATAAACTTTTTAGAGATGTTCCTTTGGAGGTTCAAGGGGTTATCTTTTTGGCGGATTTTAAGGAACTTTCTTTCGGAGAGTTCGATTTAATACTGGGAATGGACTGGCTGGTTAAACACTAAGTGAGCTTGGATTGTGTCACTAAACGGGTTGTACTGAGAACTGTGGAGGACAACGAGGTAGTTGTAATTGGGGAACGTCGGAATTACTTGTCAAATGTGATTTCTACGTTGAGAGCTGAAAAGTTGGTTCGTAAGGATATGAGGCGTATCTGGCCTACATCAGTGTTTCAGATTCTTAGGATTCCTCGATTAAGGATATCAGAACTGTTAAGGACTTTTCGGATGTGTTTCCTAAAGAGCTACTTGGGTTGCCCCAAATCGTGAAGTAGAGTTTGGGATCAAGCTCCTTCCTCGTATAGCTCTAGTGTCCATCGCATCTTATAGAATGACACCGAATGAGCTGAAATCTAAAAGTTACTGGATCGTGGGTTCATCCATCCTAGTGTGTCTCCATAGGGAGCACCAGTGCTGTTCGTGAAAAAGAAAGATGGATCCATGCGTATGTGCATTGACTACCGACAATTGAATAAATTGACTATTAAGAATAAGTACCTCCTACCGATGATAGACGATTTATTTTATCAATTTCAAGGAGCCTCAGTTTTCTCTAAGATTGACCTTCGATCAGGATATCAGTGCTTGAGGTTTAAAGAGACCGATGTGCATAAGATGGCATTTAGGACTCGCTATGGTCATTACGAGTTCTTAGTGATGCCATTTGGATTGACGAATGCACCAGCAGTTTTTAAGGATCTAATGAATCGAGTGTTTTAACCCTATCTGGATCGGTTCGTAGTGGTTTTTATTGATGATATACTAATGTATTCGAGGACTAAGGATGAGCACGATGAACACCTTAGAGTGGTTCTACAGATTCTGTGAGAGAAACAACTATACGGCAAGTTCAGTAAATATGAGTTCTGGTTATGTGAAGTAACATTTTTAGGACATGTGGTTTCTGTTGAGGGGATTAGGGTCGATCCTCGAAAGATTGAGGCAGTATTGGAATGGAAGCAACCTAAGATTGTATCAGTGATTCTCAGTTTTCTAGGACTTGTAGGGTATTATTGACGATTTGTAAAGGGGTTTTCATTTATTGCCGCACCCTTGACTATGTTGCTACGTAAGAGTATGTCGTTTAACTGGACTGATGCGTAGAAACACAGCTTTGAGAAGATCAAGACTATACTGACTGAGGCTCTTGTCTTGATATAGCCAGTGTCTGGGAAAGAGTTCACTATTTACAGCGATGCATCACATGTCGGTTTGGGATGTGTGTTGATCCAAGAGAGTAAGTTGGTAGCGTGCGCATCTCGCCAACTTAAAACTCATAAGGCGAATTATCTGACGCATGACTTGGAGTTGGTCATTGTGGTATTCGTATTGAAAATTCGGAGGCATTACCTGTATGGTTAGAAGTGTATCATTTACACCGATCACAAGAGCCTCAAGTACCTTCTCACTTAGAAGGAGCTAAATCTTAGGCAGCGTAGATGAATTGAGCTGCTTAAGGACTATGACAGGACGATTGAATACCATCCTGGTAAGGTCAATGTGGTGGCCGACGCACTGAGCCATAGAGCCATAACTGATCTGAGTGTGATGTTTACTCGTCTCGGTTTATTTGATGATGGTAGTCTGTTGGCCGATCTTCAGGTTAAACCATCGTGGATTGAGCAGATTAAGGGTAAACAGTTGGAGGATGAGTCACTGGGTCTTCGATTTCAAAAGACTGAGAGTGGGAATACTATGGATTTTGAATTAAATAATGAAGGGGTACTCTGCTTCCGTAGGAGAATTTGTGTCCCAAAGGATACTGATTTGAGGCAGTCCATATTGCGGAAGGCACACAATAGCCCCTATGCTATACATCCTGGTGAAAATAGGATGTACCGCGACCTTTGTGAGTTATACAGGTGGCTAGGCCTTAAACGAGAGGTTACTGAATTTGTGGCTAAATGGTTGACATGCTAGCAGGTTAAGGCTGAGCATCAGTTACCTTCGGGATCGTTGCAGCCAGTTAAGATTCCATTTTAGAAGTGGGAACAAGTGGCTATGGACTTCATTAGTGGGTTACCCTTCACACTCACTAAGAAGGATTTTGTTTGGGTCATTGTAGATCGATTGACCAAGTCCTCTCTTTTCACACTCACTGAGATAGTGAGACTGCATGGGGTACTGGTTTCGATAATATCTAATAGGGATCCTTGTTTTACGTCTCGATTCTAGAAGAAACTACATGAATCTCTAGGTACAAGGTTGGACTTCAGTACTGCGTTCCATCCTCAGACTGATGGTCAATCTGAGAGGGTGATTCAGATACTAGAGGACATGTTAAGGAGTTGCATGATTAATTTTTGAGGCAGTTGGGAGGATTACCTGCCGCTCGCAGAGTTTGCTTATAACAATAGCTATCAGTTTAGCATTCAGATGGCACCTTACGACGCATTATATGGTCGTAGGTGTGACACACCTTCATGTTGGACTGAGTTAGGCAAGTGATGTGTTTTGGGCCCTGATCTAGTTTCTGATACCGAGGATAAAGTTAAACTGATTCGAGACCGATTGAAAGCGGCATTAGACAGACAAAAATCGTATGCGGATCTGAAACGTAGAGAGATAGAGCATTCTATGGAGGACTTCGTATTTTTCAAGGTCTCGCCATGGAAGAAAGTATTAAGGTTTGGTCGTAGGGGCAAGTTGAGCCTCAGATTTATTGGACCATACTGCATATTGAAACGAATGAGACCAATTGCTTACCAGGTAGAGTTACCTCTAGAGTTGGATCAAATTCATGACTTGTTCCACATTTCTATGTTGAGGCACTACTGCTCTGATCCCACGCATATTGTGCCTGTTAATGAGATAGAGGTTAGGCCAGATCTGACCTTTGAAGAGGAGCCAATCCAGATATTGGACTGCGATGTAAAAGTTCTGAGAAGGAAGGCCATCCCACTGGTTAAAGTTTTTTGCCGTAATCATAGTTCTGAGAGGCCACGTGAGAGCTCGAAGATGCAATGCGACAACAATATCCTCATCTGTTCTGATCAGGTAAAATTTCAAGGCTGGAATTTTCTTTAAGGGGAGTAGAGTTGTAACGCCCCAAAATCCTTTATAATTATTTTCGTTTGTTGTTGTTACAAAAATACATGTCTGCTTCAGTGGTTAACTGTTCTGGAAAGTGTCTGAGAGGTCCCAAGTTCAAGCCTTAGCTTAGGTAATTTTTGCTTTTAAATGAATAAACCCCTATCTTTACTCAGTAGGCTTATAAATAAATATTGGTGAAATATGTCAGAATGGGCTTGCTGGTCTAAGGGATGAGTGGCGTGTTATTGTTACCTGAGGTCTAAAGTTTGAATCCTTCCATGCGTGAAGGGATAAAATTTTTGCAGATATGGACGACTAGAGTTTGTATTTCATTAAAAGTCTGAGTAATAGGAAGGTTGGAGTTATTTTAGGAGGAAATTATGGGATGTGAGTAGTTATCCTGATTTAGGGGATGTTGAATTCGGCTCCCTCTCTCTTTGTTTCAAAATTTCAGTGGCTAATTGAGTTTTTTTTCTTTCTTATTTTTTTTCAATTTTACTACCGTTTGCTTCCCCTAAAACCTCCCTATTGTGTCCTATTTCCTCCTTGGTTTTTCTTCTCTCGTTTGAATTTTTTGTCAACAATTCCAAGTTCTTTGGTGCCGTTTGTGTCATTCAATTTTTTGCTGTGACTGTTTCCTTTCCATCTGTTCTGTTCATTTTTTTGTTTTGTTTTAATTGTTTTTTCCCCTACTTGCTGTCGTTGTTTTCAAAAATCCGGTTCCCTCTTTCTGTTCTCCATTTTTTACACTAGCTTCCCTTCCCCTCAAGCTGACCGTTCATAATTTTGGCTCTTCTCCTTGGCCGAATATTGATAGGTGAGTTTTGCGTTACCCTTTGTCTATTTTAGTTTTGTATTTCTCTTTCCATTAATCTCTTTTTCCCTATTTTGCCTCTTTTTAGTTTTCGGATCCTCTTTTTATTTTTCTCTTGCTTCCGCGTCCAAATTGCACTCTACCTTGTCGACAGTTTGGTAAGTGAGTAGGTGTTTTGTTGTTTCATTCTATAAGATGCTGAATGAAAGGTTGTATATATATTCTTGGGTTTAATTGAATTGTTAAGTGAAATACGATTAAGGGTTGAAACAAAAGGTTTTTCTGGCTCTCGTGCTAGGTGGAGATTAAGGGTTGCTTGCTGCTTCATCAAGGAATTGAAGGTGTAGTGTCGGTTGATTTTTGATAAGGGGTTTCGGTTATTAATAATTCTTTAACGTCGTTTGGATTTGTTTGATTAATGAATTTTGTAGTTGATTAAATGACGTTTTGGTTGAATTTAGGTTTTGGTGTACCAGGAGTGCGGGTTAACTTCTAACAAATTCATGTGTGTAAACATAACCTCAAAGAAAAAATTAGACAAAAAGCTGAAATAGGTGATTGTTGACGCCACACGGGTGTGTGACTGCCCGTGTGGTAGGCTATGTGATCAAACACGACGTTTGATCTACGAGGCTGGTCATGCGTAATTCACTGGCAGGGCTGAAAAGGGCCGTGTGGGCTACACGAGAATGTGGAAATATTGGGCTAGGCCGTGTGATTCACACAACCAAGGCCATTTTGGGCCGTGTGGGCCACATGGGCTTGTAACAAGGGCCTATAGACCCATTTTTACTGTTTGGCTGCTAAGGCTGCACAAGTCGCCCGAGTCGACTGTGGACCTACTGTAGGGTCGGTAAGCTTTACCTAAATCCCCAACTGACTGTGTGATATTAGAATATGTATGACTGTATACTGAGCATAATATTTATACTACTATGATTATATGCATGTTTCCATGAGATGGCATATCATGATTGTATGATGCATTGCATGTGTAACGCCCCCACGCCCGAGACCATCGCCGGAGTCGAGCTTGAGGGGTTACCGAACAATATTTATCAAATTAAGAACTTCAAATCATTTATTTCTACATTCACAGCTTTCTAACTACCCGCGTCACAGTTATAAGAAAAATCATATCTCGAGTTACGAAACTTGAAATCTAGATCCGTAAATTTTACCTAAATCTAGACTCATATATCTAGTTACTAATTGTTTTCTAGAATTTTTGGTTGGGCCAATTAGTACAGTTTATTAGTTAAAATCTCCCCTGTTTTAGGGTTCGACTACTCTGACCTCTGTGCATTATGAATTAGATATTTCTCTATACAGAAATTAAATGACTATGAGGTTTGTTTCTCTTAAAACTAGACTCAATAAAGAACCTGTACATATAAAGAACAACTTCTAATTATTTTTTTAAAATTTATTATGAATTTTTAAAGTCAGAACAGGGGATCCAGAAATCACTCTGGCCTTATTTCACAAAAGTTTAAATATCTTATAAAATATAATTTATATGCCTGTTTTGTTCAATTCACATGAAAATAGACTCATTAAGCTTAAATTTCATAACTTACTCATCATTTAGTTCCATTTATACTATTTTTAGTGATTTTTCAAATTCATGTCATTGCTGCAACAATATTCTGTTTTAAGGCAAGTTTCATCTTTCCATGAATTTTTATGAACTAGATAACCTATTAAACTTCCATAATATCAAACATGATCTAAATTAGCCATCACCATGACTTATCAATATCAAACATTTTCTCAACCAAACATGGCCATATCATAAAATTATTTACACAAAATAAGTATATTGTTATACATGCCATACTTAAGTTTTACAAGCCATTTACCTGGATGAAAGTCCTTCTGATAGTGTGATCGAACCTTCACCTGTCTCGATTCTCGAAATGGCTTGTTCAAAACTACAGTAAATAAAGAGGAGGAGTAAGCATAAATGCTTAGTAAGTTCATATGTAAATAACAAGTAACATAACAATACAAATACACCAAACAACTTTAGCATGGTATCACCAAAACATATATCACATTTCTAAACATCATTCCTCATCTTACCACCTTATCATTGTTGTATCTATTTTCAACCCGAGGGTTAAGAACATACCTGTCCAAAGTGTCCATTTCACAACACTTACCAAAACGTCGCTTGCATCTTAAGTGTTCTTCCATTTCACTAGAAATTTCACCGTTGAACACATCGAATACAACTCGGATACGGATAATTTGCACATAAGTGCCTCATATGTAATCAAGCTACCATGTAACCCGCCCATAAGTGAACTCGGACTCAACTCAATGAGCTCGGCGTCAGCATCCATAAGTGAACTCGGACTCAACTCAACGAGTTCGGATGCCTAGTTACATTTCACGAACTCGGACTCAACTCAACGAGTTCGGACATTCGCATCCATAAGTGAACTCGGACTCAACTCAACGAGTTTGGATGCTCAACCATCCAAGTGACATGTCACTTGTATCCTAATCTATTCCTAAGGTTCAAACAGGCGTTTTCCTCAATCACACATCTTTGCCGTCTTCCACGGAATATCGAAATCGGTACTTGGTGATAGTTCATACTCATCAAGTAATTCACATAATTACATATTATTCAACAATAACCACAAAGCATAATATTTCATGATAATAATCAGCATCATATCATATAAACAACATTAAATTGCTTAAAATGAAAATTATGTTACTACATTTACACATGAACTTACCTTGGTACCAAAATATAAAGATTTTGCAATTTAGTCCACAATCTTTTCTTTTCCTCGATCGCGACTTGAATCTCGTTTTCTTGATCTATAATACCAAATTAATCTTATTTAATACATACATTCATCAAAACAGCATTTAATACTGAACTTTGGAAAAATTACACTTTTGCACCTAAACTTTTGCATAATTACACTTTTGCCCCTAGGCTCTGAATTAAACTTTATTCCTTATTCTTATGTTTTATAACATGCTGATCATTTTTCCCTTCCATGGCAACATCAAATTCTCTCTCTAACATATACTTGTGACTATTAAGTATTTTTGTCGATTAAGCCCTTTTACTCGTTTTCACCCAAAACCGAGTAGCACAAGTTGTCTAACATAATTTAAAACCTCATATTCTATCATAAAACATCAAAATACACAAATTTCACCTATGGGTATTTTTCCAAATATAAACCCTAGGTTGAATTATTGCTAACATAAGCTTAATCGAGCTATCGAGATTCCAAAAACGTAAAGAACATTAAAAACGGGGCTTGGAATCACTTACTATGGAGCTTGGAAGCTTGAAACAAACCCTAGCTATGGAGAACCCTTGAAATTTCGGCCTAATGAAGAAGATGGACAAAAATTGGCTTTTAATTTTGTTTTTAATTCATTTTAATAACTAAATGACCAAAATACCCTTACTACTAAACTTTCCAAAAATTCCTTCCATGTCCTAATTTTGTCCATGAACTTAAAATTGGTCAAATTGCTATTTAAGACCTCCTCATTAATATTCCAAAAAAATTTCATACTAAAAACTTCTAGAATGCAAGTTTTGCAACTTATTCAATTTAGTCCCTACTTTCAATTTAAGCACTTTAGGCATAGAATTTCATCACGAAATTTTCACACAATCATGCAATCATATCATAATCATCAAAATAATTATAAAATTATTATTTCTATGTCGGATTTGTGGTCACAAAACCACTATTCTGATTAAGCCCTAATTCAGGATATTACAACTCTCCCCCCCTTTTAAGGATTTTCGTCCTCGAAAATCTTACCGGTAAACAGGTGTGGATATTGGTTTCTCATATTTTTTTCAGGTTCCCATGTAGTCTCTTCTACCCCATGCTTTTGCCACAACACTTTCACAAGTGCAACACTTTTATTTCTTAGTTGTTTGACTTCTCGAGCTAAAATCTTAATCGGTTCTTCTTCATAAGTCATATCCGGTCGTAGTTTAACTTCGTCGGTGAAATTATATGTGAAGGATCCGAACGATACCGACGTAATAGAGATACATGAAACACATCATGAATCTTCTCTAATTCAGGTGGTAACGCTAATGATATGCTACCGTCAACTTTTTAATTATTTCATACGGTCCAATAAAACGCGGACTTAACTTGCCCTTTCGTCCAAATCTAAGGACTTTCTTCCATGGAGACACTTTCAAAATACCTTATCACCAACTTGAAACTCCATTTCTTTTCGTTTCAAATCCGCATAAGATTTCGCTCTATCCAAGCGACTTTCAAACAATCTCGAATCACTTTCACCTTTTCTTCAGTTTCTTTTATTAAATCAACTCCATAAATCTGACTTTCCTTGAGTTCAGTCTAATACAATGGCGTCCGACATTTGCGACCATATAATGCTTCATAAGGTGCCATCTTCAAACTTGTCTGATAACTATTATTATAAGCAAATTCTCCAATGGTAAGTACCTTTCCCAACTATCTTGAAATTCCAATACGCAACATCTAAGCATGTCTTCAAGAATCTGAATTACTCTCTCTGATTGTCCATCAGTTTGTGGATGAAAGGCAGTGATGAAATTTAACTTTGTACCTAATGCTTCTTGCAACTTTTTCCAAAACCGTGAGGTAAACCTCGGATCTCTATCCGAAATGATTGACAAAGGTATCCCATGAAGTCTAACAATCCCTCGGATATACAATTCACTAACTTATTAAGAGAATAATCAGACGCATCTTAGGAATAAAATGAGCCGATTTAGTCGATCATCAACTATTGCCCAGATGGCATTTTTCTTCCCAGAGTTAACGGCAACCCCGATATAAAATCCATAGTAATCGATCCCATTTCCATTCAGAACCATAATAGGTGAAGTAATCCAGAAGGTACTTGGTGTTCAACTTTCACTTGTTGACAAACTAAGCACTTTGATACAAACTCGAAATATCTCTTTTCATTCCACTCCACCAAGACATTTTCTTCAAGTCATTATACATCTTCGTCTTGCCGGATGAACCGCTAAACAACTATTATGTGCTTCATGCAAAATCTTTTGAATCAACTCATCATTTTTCGGTACACAAATCCGATTTTTAAACATCAAACAACCATCAGAACCGATTCTGAAATTTGATCCCGTATCAGCTTCACATTGTTTTCTTTTGGCTAGCAAATCTTGATCATTTTTTTGAGCTTCAGAAATCTCTTGTAAAAACATCGGTCTTGCTCTTAACTCTGCTAAAATCGAACCGCCATCTGAAATTTTCAACTGAGTGTTCATAACTCTCAAAGCAAACAACAACTTTCTGCTTAAAGCATCGGCAACCACATTCGCTTTTCCCAGATGATAATCGATAACAAGCTCGTAATCTTTCAATAACTCTAACCATCTTCGCTGTTCAAATTCAAGTCTTTTTGTGACATCAAGTATTTAAGACTTTTGTGATCGGTATATACTCGGCACTTTTCACCATACAAATAATGTCGTCAAATCTTCAAAGCAAATACCACCGCAGCCAATTCCAAATCGTGAGTAGGATAATTCTTCTCATGAGGTTTTAACTGCCTCAAGCATAAGCCACCACTTTTTCTTCTTGCATGAGTACACACCCAAACCATTTAGAGAAGCATCACTATACACCACAAATTCTTTACGATTCGGGTTGTATCAACACCGGTGCTTCGATTAATAACTTTTCAATTCTTGAAACTCTGTTGACATTCTTCCGTCCATTCAAATTTAACATCCTTTCGAGTAGTCTAGTCATAGGAGCAGCAATTATAGAAAATCCATTTACGAACCGCCGATAATACCCACTAGCCCCAAGAAACTTCTAACTTCGATTCGTTTTTGGTGGTTTCCAATCAACAATGGCTGAAATTTTACTAGGATCAACCCGTATACCATCACCGAAACAATATGACCCAAAAATCCAACTTCCGAGCCAAAATTCACTTTTACTAAACTTAGCATACAATTGCTTATCTCTCAAAGTTTGCAAAACTATCCTCAAATGCTCAAGATGCTCGTCTCATCTTTTGAATAAATTAAAATATCATCTATAAACACCACAACAAATCTGTTCGTATGGCGAAATATGCGATTCATTAAGTCCATAAACACAATGGAGAATTTGTCAACCCGAACGGCATAACTAAAAATTCATAATGACTGTACCTTGTTCTAAAAGCAGTTTTAGGCACATCTGGCTCTTTTACTCGCAGCTGATAATACCCAAATCTCAGTCAATCTTTGAAAACCATGTCGCTCATTTTAGCTGATCAAACAAATCATCAATTCTCGACAGCGGATACTTGTTTTGATTGTCACCTTGTTTAACTGTCGATAATCAACACATAATCTCATAGAACCATCCTTCTTTTCACAAATAACACGGAGCACCCCAAGGTGAAAACTCGATCTCACAAAGCCTTTATCACCAACTCTTGCAATCTGCGACTTTAATTCTTTCAACTCTGTTGGTGCCATTCTATATGGAGCAATCGAGATCGGAGCTGTTCCCGGTATCAAATCTATACCAAATTCTACTTCCCTGACTAGAGGTAAACCCGGTAATTCTTCTGGAAATACGTCCGCAAATTCACACACAACCCAAGACTGATTCAACTTTCTTTTCAACTTCTTTTGTATTAATTACATACGCCAAATAAGCTTCATAACCCTTTCTCAAATATCTCGGCGGACATCGAAGAAATCATACTAGATAATGCCTCGATTTGTGCTGCTCAACCCGAAATTTCACCACTTTCACACTTTAATTCTATAACCTTTTCTTTGCAATTTATTATAGCATCATGCAATGTCAACCAATCCATACCCAAAATAACATCAAATTCATCAAACGGCAACAACATCAAGTCGGTAGAAAAGTAATGACCTGAATCATTAAAGGGCATTTCTTACTTACTTTATCAACTATCACGCATTTGCCTAGTGGATTCGACACTCTAATCATAAATTCGTGTTCTCAACAGGTATATTCATACTAGACACCGGTTTCATGCATACATATGAATGAGTAGAACCAGGATCAATCAAAACAATAACATTAATATCATAAAGAGAAAATGTACCAGAATCATATCGGGTGAGGAAGCATCTTCACGCTTTTAATAGCATAAGTTCTAGCCGAGCTCTTCCCTCGATCTAATCTGCTGCATCTCTGCTACATTCTTACTACTTGTTTCACTTCCACTTTTCTCGGATACCTTCCCTCGAGTTTGCACCACTAGCTTTTACACTCGAAATTTTTCTTTCCCACTCTCTCAAGCGCCTCTAATAAAATGATCCGGAGAACCACATCGAAAACGTTCATTTGCTCTGCGGACCAAAATGATTTCTACTACACCATTGAACTCGGGTTTAACAAATCTCGTATTTCCCACACTAGCCGCATGTATCCGAGATTTAGGACCCACATTCGCATCTTAAAATTTCCATATGATTGCCCAGCTGAAACTTGGGAACGAGGATTCATATTTCTTGACATTCCGGGTTGCTGTGAAGGTGCATTACTTATTGATTACTGAGACTGTGATGGGCTAAAGCCCAAACTGATACAGTTACTGTGAAGGGCTTAGGCCCAGTCTATTACTGTTTCCATTTTGACTGTATAACTGCATGGGGATTACGCATTGAGTTTTCGTAAACTTACCCCTTTTGTTTTACTGTCCACTAATCCTCATTCATAGGCGGATCGATGCAATGAGGGACTCAGATGTGGCCACACATCCGCATAGATTTTCAAACTTGATTATGATTTTAAGTATTATTATTTAGGGTATTTTTACTGTAATAAGGCCTTTATGGATTTTAACCTTAATTTGGGATTTGTTTATCATTGCTTATGATTTATAATCACTAGTGGTAGGGAAACATAGGTTTTCAAAAGTTACAAATGTTTTCTTTCAAAACACTCACCACCACGTAAATCGTTTTAAAAGCTTTCGCAAATTATAAGGACTTGTAAATGAATGAATAATGTTTTGGAAACAAATAACTTGATTTAGAGATAATATAAGATAACGGAAATTGTTTAAACGGGGAAATAGATTATCAACGACTTAGTTTTTTAAAGCACTTTCATGTGACATCGCCAGATTCGGCCATAACATCTAGGCCGGGTTTGGGGTGTTGCATGTTGCTTGTTCTCAATGAAAATTTATTATTAGAAACTCACTAGTTAAAGCTGAGATTTAATGTCTTACATTTCTAAAATGAGTATGAGGCTCATTCATCCACTATGTGGATGGTTTTGATATTATATGATTTTGCTAGATACATTTAAAAAATAATCACGTGTGTTATCAAATCGCAACCTATCGTTTGCAAGATTTCTTGTTTAAATAATTAATTTTAGATTAAACAATTAAAACAGTTCATGTTGCTAATGTTCGTGAGTTAACGTCCCAAGTTTTTAATGATTATTTGGGATAAAAATTAAACATCTAGTAGCTTATGTTTACATACAAAATAGTTTAGATAAATCATTTATTAAAATGCCTCCATCTAATAGCTAGATAATAACTTATGAGAACAAAACTCCGTGTTATAACTTGGGGATATGCTATTTTGCATGCAACAACAGTTGTGTGTATCAGGCCAACAAGTTATAATAAATATTCCCCATTACAATTGGTTTTTGATCAGGAGCCAATTATTTCTCATATAAGAATTTTTTGATGTGTGGTATATATACCAATTGCTCCACCACAGTGCACAAAAATGAGTGAGTCCTTATAGAAGGTTGGAAATGTACATTGATATAAATCTTCTTCTAGTAATAAACATTTTTGAGATATTAATTAGAGATTTAATTATAATATAAGTTGTTAATTGTTATGTGATAATTTTCCTAACATTAGGGGAAGAGAATAAAAAATTGGATGAATAAAATACTTGGAATGAATTCTCAATATCTAAGATCCTCACACAAAGAAATTGAACCAAAAGTTCACTAGATAATTCATTTTAAAAATAAACTGCCAAATTCATTTACTGACCTAAAGAGAATTACAAAATCTCACATACTACCTGAAAATGCTCCAATAGAAATTGATGTCCCAATAGGGCAAATTGTTAGTGCAAAAGAAAGTAAAGGAGCAAATATTCAGTATGGTCATATTGTGGACGTACGTGCCTAAGAAGAAGCCAAAGATATAACTAATAAAAAAACCCCCAGAAGAGGTTTAGGAACATGAAAATAGTGATAACGAAGAGATCTCAATAAGTTATGTTACTTTAGAAAAAAAATAGAACTAGAAAATATAGTTGCCGACAAAAATTTTGCTTATAATGTTGTTATGAAATAGTAAAAGAAAATGAGGATCTTAAGCCTAAATCTATTGAGGAATATAGAAATAGATTAGATAGGCCAAAATGGAAAGATGCAATTCAAACATAATTTAATTCACTTTCTAAACGTGAGGTTTTTGTATTTGTAGTCCAAACACCTAAAGATGTAAAGCCGATAGGATATAAATGGGTATTTGTGCGAACAAGAAATGAGAAAAATGAAGTCGTAAGATATAAAGCACGACTTATAGCACAAAGGGTCTTCACAAAGGTTCGACATTGATTACGAAGAGATATATTCTCTTGTGGTGGATGCAATCATGTTTAGATATCTTATTATCCTAACAGTACATGAAAAACTTAACATGTGTCTAATGGATGTTGTTACATACTATTTGTATGGTACTCTTAATAGTGAAATTTATATGAAAATCCCTAAAGGATTTAAAATCCCAGAAGGATATAGAGTTTTCCGAGAAAATTGCTCGATCAGATTAAAGAAAAGTTTATATGGATTAAAACAATATGGACATATGTGGTACAATCGTCTTAGTAAATACTTGTTAAAAAAAGGTTACAAAAATGACGTGTCTTTATAAAAAGCTTTGGATCAAATTTTTTTGATAATTGCTGTTTATGTTGATAATCTAAATATTATTGGAACTCCTAAAGAGCTCCAAAATACAGTAAATTGTTTAAAGAAAGAATTTGAGATGAAAGATCTTGGAAAAATAAATTTTTGTCTCTGCTTACAAATCGAGCATTTAAAAGATGGAATTCATGTCCATCAGTCAATTTCTACAAAAAAGATCTTAAAGAAATTTTACATGGATAAAGTGCATCCATTGAGTATCCCGATGGTTGTATGATCATTAGATTTGAATAAAGATTAATTACGTCATTGTGAGAATGATGAAGAGTTTCTTGGTCCTAAAGTTTCATATCTAAATGTCATAGGGACATTGATGTATTTTGCAAATAACACAAGACTTGATATAACTTTCATTGTAAAATTTTAGTAAGATTTAGTTCTTATCCAACATGTAGAATGTAACGACCTTATAGTCAGGGAAGTTCCCGTAAATCGGACTCGTAAATATTTTTAATAATTTTACGAAGTTAGTTGTGTAGTTAATTAGACTTCGGTTATGTGAATTTGCATGAATTAAGAATTATTATAGTATAAGTATTAAATCACGTATAGAGTAAAAGTTGAATTATAAGATTAAAAATAATTAAAGAGACTAAAGAAACAATTATACATTTGTTTCTTTAAGTGGACGACATTCATGATTGTATTATATATATGATAATTTAATATATATTATATGTTTTAATGAATGAAATAATAATACTGGTTATTATACTAAAAACATAAAGAGAAAGTGGTGGCATGCAAATTAAAAAGAAGAAAGAAGAAGAAAGAAAGAAAGAAGGGTGACCGAAAGCAAACCTAGGGACTTTAAGGTTTAAATTCAAATTTGGTTAGTCAATTTAGTCCATTTTCTTATAAATTTTATATTTTTGGAATCTCGGTGCTAAGTACTACCAGACCCACATCAAAATTTTAGCATTGATTAAGATTTTAAATGTTTTTAATTTTGAATAGTTTTAGTATTAGGGATTAAACTGATAGATTTTTAAACTAGAAATGGAAAAGGGTTAAATTGTGGAAAAAATTGCAAATTTTGTGTAAAAGGAACTAAATTGTCAAAATATTTAAAATTTAAGGGTTTAATTGAAAATAGAGAGTTAAATTTAGTTTAAAGTGGAATTTGTATGAAAATATAGAGTTAATTATGAAGAATAAAAATTAGTCACGATTTAGGGACTAAATTGAAATTTAAGTAAATATTGAGTAAAAATTAAATTATTAAATGTGAAATTGAATTGTGTTGTACTGATGTATATTAATTTTTTTAATTCCATAGCTAATGTCATACTAGAATCCTCGACTAAAAAGGGGAAGGATAAAAATTGACGTCGAATAGCTTGGAATCCACGGTTTGTATTTCTATAAATTCAAACCTAGTTGTTAATTGTTGTTTATTGATTTAATGCATATGGTAAGTGGTGGAGGTGAGTATTTTGGCACTTTGCTAGAGATCTAAAATTATAGTTGATTGAAATGAATTGAATTGGTATATAGATTATAAATGTATTGATTATTGAATTGAAATGAATATATCTGTAAATGTGATAATGTGCAAATAAGAGAATTGGATATTGGTTGTATTTGAAAAGTGAATTGAGACCCTATTAACTATATCAGGCTAAGTCAGTTATAGATGGCATGCCATAGGATAGGAAGAGCTTAAAGATTTCTTCGACTTCGAGTCGATGAGGCACTGGGTGCCAATTTGCTTCAATTTAACCGATTAGACACTGAGTGTCATTCTATATAGCGCTGGGCGCAGTTATTACTTTGGATTTATCCGATGAGGCACTAGGTGTCAAACTGGGGTGTTGGTTGGATCCGTGTATATGTTCGATTCCGAGTCGTGTTAATAGGGGTAATTAAATAATAAAGTGCTATGATCGATATTAAATGGCATGGTATGTGGAATGGAAATGAGATACTTGTGATTAAATGAAATACATGAGTTATGTACTCATGAAATGAATATGGAATGGATAATGCCATTGTATAAACAAATGTGGATTGATAGGTGAAAAGTAATTTATATAGCAAGTGATGTGAATTGAGATATTTTTTAAACAAATCAAATATGATAGCATATGAAAATTGAGTATAGTACAAAATGATATGGTAATATGCATGAATTTGAAACGATGGCATACGGTAGTTGTGAGCTTAGACAATAGTATGTTTGTATAATTCAAATTATGCACTCTTGTATCATTATGTCTTTAATTTTTCGAATTATATAAATATCACTGAGTTTTACTTAGCGTACGGTTTTGTTTTCCGTGCATTTGTTAGATACTTCTCTTTGATCGCCAACTCAGCATCCAACAGTAATCCTGATCTCAAATGTGGTGATGTCACCTTTTGTGATGGCATGTACCTAGGACGTCTTAAGTTGATAGTTAATTTTGTTAATTTTGTGAATGGTTTGAGCATATATAGTATATATTGTTGTTTGAAGCCATAATTTGACATGTTGTTTTGAGCCAAGGCTTGTTAGGTGTATGTGAATTTAAGCTTGATCATTAGGTAATTATAAGCTAGGATAAATTGAGTGATTTTTGGTATGTTTTAAACTTTGATTTCAATGATGCATTTTTAATAGGTTTTGATGATATAAATGTCGTACCAATGAGGGTACATTGGTTAGGTACTTAGGATGATTATTTTGACATGTTTTGAGTATTTTTGATCGTGTTTTGAATACGTTACGAATGGTTTTTGAGTTTCTTAATATCCAAGCAAGTATCAAATGGTAAACTTGTTGTTTAAGGTACATTTTAGGTCCACACAAACAGAAACACGGGCGTGTGACTTGGTCGTGTGAGACACACGGCTGGGTGACACGACCGTGTGAGACACACGGCTGGGCGACACGACCGTATGAGACACACGGCTGGGCGACACAACCGTCTATCGTTTGTTGAGTGCTTAAAGAACAAATCAGCTAGCACACAGCCTGGCACATGGATGTGTGGCTTGGCCGTGTGACCCAAGTCAGAGAGTTACATGGGCATTAACACGAGCTGGGACACGACCGTGTGTACCTATTTCAAAAGTTACACAGCCTGAGATACGGGCGTGTGTCTCTGCCATGTGAGTCACACGGCCTAGCCACACAGCCGTATGACCCCTGTAGTTGAATTTTTCTAACTTTCTCCTAAAATTTTCACATGTTCCCAATTTAGTCCCAAATCATTTCTAAAGTGATTCTAAGGCTTCGAGGCCTTGAATAAGGGACAATCTACATGCTTAATGATGGATTATGTTGTGATTATGAAATGTTTCGAATTAAATGATTTAAGTAACGTTTATTCAATAATGCTCCAAAACCTTATTTCGGTGACAGATACGGGTTAGGGGTGTTAGATAGACATTGGAATGAAACTAAACATGTATTTAGATATCTTACAAAGATCATTGATATGGGGTTATTTTATTCAAATGATTAAAATCCCTATTAGTCAGCTATGATGATACTAGAAATTTATCGAATCCACATAAAGGTTGATATCAAATATGATATTTATTTACATATGGAGGTATAACCATATCATGACGTTCAACAAAGCAGATATTAGTTGCTACCTCTTCAAATCATGCAGAAATAATTGCAATGCATGAGGCAAGCGAGAGTGTGTTTGACTAAAGTTATTGATCCAAGATGTCCAAAAGATATGTAATTTGCCTTTACAGGAAATGATATAAACTATCTTATATAAAGATAATGCAACATGTATAACTCAATTGTAGGGTGGTTATATTAACAGTGACAGAACGAAACATATTTCACAAAAAATTATTCTTCACCCATGATCTTGAAAAGGAAGGTGATAGAGAAGTTCACCAAATTCGTTCTAGTTATAATTTAGCAGATCTTATTATCAAGGCATTGTCAACTTCAACGTTTCTGAAACTACTATACAAGATTGGAGTGTGTTGACTCAAAGATGTAATGTGATGTTGTCATTAAGGAGAGTCAAAAATATGTTGCACTTTTTTCCTTTAACCAATGTTTTGTCCCACTGGGTTTTCCTAATTAATGTTTTTAACGAGGCAACTTGTAATTGGAGATTGCTCACTCTCTTTCCTTCATTATGTTTTTTATCGCATAGAGTTTTTCCTAATAAGGTTTTAATGAGGCACATTTTTTACTGATGGACATCTAATGGGGAGTGTTGTAAAATGAATATCCATATAGCTACCATAACCTCTTTCCCCCAAGAATTCATTTTCTTGTAACTCTTGAAACCCTTAAAAATTTATAAGGTACCTTAATTATATTTATTAGAGTTTTGTAGCCTATGGTAGTTAAGACCTTATAAATAGAGGGCATGTAGAGATTTTTTAGATATCCCAAATTAAATTTGAATTATCCTTTCATTTTTGTATTCTTCTCTCTAGTTCATTTTATATTTCTCTTTGTTTTATAATACATAATGAATTTTAAATTAATTAAAGGTAAAACTAGAATTTTGATGTTAACAATTCTGAAGTTTCACTTTTCTTCTTCCTAATGCTCTTTGTCAACCCTTTTATACATATATAATATGTTTTGATCTTTTACAATATTAGAATGCTTAGTTCGACTAACACATACATAATAAGTTCACATGTAAAGTTCGTATATACAAGGTACACATATATAGGGTTCATACGTATGAGTTCTCACATTCAAGGTTCACACATATAATGTTTGCACTATGGTTCACATGTATAGGGTTTGCACATATAGTATCTGCACATGTAATGTTCACAAACGCATGGTTCATACATAAATCACATATTATATAGCATGGGGGTTCACATACTACTTCATACTATATAACATGGGGATTCACATACTATGTCATACTATATAACATGGGGGTTCACATACTACGCCATACTATATAACATGAGGGTTTGCATACTACATCATACTATATAACATGGGAGTTCGCATGCTAAAACCTGTAGAGTTTGCATGTATAAAACATATATGTAACACCCCTAGTTCGTCTCCGTCGCCGAATTAGGGTTACGGAGTATTACAACACTTATCATAACAATTACTACCATTCAACCATTCAAATATCAAATTAAATAATAAATAATCAAATTCAATTTTCATTCATCGCATAAATACGATTGTTAACCTTAAATCCGACTTACAAGGTCTTAAAATAATTTAAGAACAATTAAGGACTAATTTGAAACAAAACTAAAAATTTTAAAAAAATTAAAAAATTTTGAAAACAGGGGTCACACAGCCTGCGACATGACCGTGTGACAAAGCCTAGACCATGTGCCCAACCGTGTGGCAGGCTGTGTAAATTTCAAAATAAATTCACACGGCCATGTTGCAGGCTATCTGCCAGACTTTGTAACAATCAAAATACCCTCGCATGACCGTGTCACAGGTCCTGTGCTAAACCATGTTCAAATCGATGTTGGGTCACACAGCCATGTTGTAGGTTGTGTCCCAGACCATGTAACACACTAACTTGAAACACACGATCGTGTAAAGAGTTCGTGTGCAACACACGGCCTTGTGACAGCCTGTGTCAAAGCACCGTCTTTGTTGTCGGATTAAGGTTACGGAGCATTATTATACAAAACAAAACCTTTAACATCAAAATAGAACAATAATACAATTTAATATTAATTGAACTATAACTCAATACATTCAGTGAAAAAATACACATTTGGGTCTTAAATCGAGCCTTTGGGGCCCTAAAAAAATTTGGGAACAATCTGGGATCAGTTTGAAACAAATCAGAAAATTTTGCAACAACAAAAAAATTTTGGTCAGCATGGATCACACGGCCCTGTGACATAGCCTAGACCATATGGGCATTTGAAGTAGGGGCACACAATCGTGTCCCAGCCCGTGTGTTTGCTCGTGTGGGTATCAAAAATAGGGCTACACAATTGTGTCACATACCAAATGCCAAATCTTGTGTGCATTCAATGTTGGATCACACAGTCGTGTCGCAGGTCGTGTGCCAGATCGTGCAACAAACTGTTTTGAGCCACACGACCGTGTTATAGACTGTGTCTCAAACCTTGTGAAACCTATATAAAAAACAATAATGACACACAACCGTGTGAGGTGACCGTGTGTGACAACGACCAAGCAATAGCATGTGTCCCAAGCCGTGTACTCCAATTGTAGCCCCCTAAAACAAGCCATCATAAAACCATTTCTTGTACATCAAGACATACCATTTACACATACATTCCTATGTTTAAAACACTATCCAAACTCAATCAAAACATACTAAATTAATCAACCTATAAGATCTAACCAATATGTCATTCAAAGGCACCACAAATCATGCCAATTCATTTCATTCAAAATCACATTGTACTTAAATATACATCACCGTATCCACACATCATTTAACCATTTCAATCATATATAAACATGTCTCAAGCCAAATATTTACAATGCACTTAAAAGTGACCAAAAGACACAAACTTACCAAAGCATTACAAATTCAAGCAAACATGTACACAAAAGGGCATAACCATATCAACTTGACCAAATAGCATATTCAAAAACTCCTATTACATATAAGCCCTATACATTCCATTTGCAACCATAGCCAAAAACAATCAAATCTACCAAAGTGATCGACGAATAGTGTGATAGGGCTCTAACAAGATTCCAACCAATCGAGCTTTCGATAATCTACAAAATATAGGAAAAACAACTACGTAAGCAACTAGTGCGTAGTAAGCTCGTATAAAAGAAACTCAACTTATCAAACATTGAACGATAAATAATTCAAACATGGTATATAGCATGAAATGAATTACATACATTCACCTTTCTTTACATGTTTGATTAATAACCTTTTCCATTCATTTGTAAATACCGAACTTTCCATTTCATAAGATCATTCACAACAACAAGTTTATATACATGCCTTTCCATTAACCTTTACTTACCCGTTGAACCATATAGAACAACATCAGATACTCGGGAATGCTCACATAAATTGTGCCTTTCCATGTAAACGTAACCTTTTCAATAATGCTCACACAAGCTGTGAAATGGGCTTGCTTACACGAGCTGTGCGTTGAGATGTTAGCTACACGATTTTGCTCACACGAGTTGGGAGAATTCGTAACAAATGCCAAACCTTAGCCATCGGTAGGGCATCCAAGACTAGCACTCAAAACCATATAATCCCTAATGACATGTCATTTGTATCCTAAGAAATCTCAAGGTTCAAACGGGATCATTAAACCGTCAAGTCTTCAAGCCATAATAATATTACCAAATCAAATTATATCAACATATCATGAACTAATAATCAATACAAATAATAATAAATAAGTATATTATTCATACAAACTTATGTAACAATAGCTAAATGAGAACACTAGTTTTGGAACCACAAATCCGAGGATGTAAAATTATTTTAATATTATTTTTCGTGTTTACAGTATGTGATTATATATGTGTGAAAGTTTCGTGAGATAATTTGTTCGTTTAAGTGGTTAATTTGACTAAAGGACTAAATCGCATAAAATGCAAAATTTGCAATCTATATGCATTATAAAAATTTTAAGTTAATTTATTAAGGACAAATAGGTAAATGAAAAGTTAAGTTAATAAATCATAACCAAAAATTATTTTTTATCTATCTTTCATGCATTAGCCAAATTTTGTAAAAGAAAAACATCATCTTATGCTTATCTAGGGTTCGGCTATTTGAATCTTTGATTAAGGTATGTGTTTTAGTCAGTTTTTGATGATTTCTATGTTTATGTGATCGTTTCTTTGAATACTAACTAGCACGTACCCTAATTTCTGAAATTGTTGATAATTTTATGAAGTGCCATTGTTGAATTTATGAGCTTTTGATAGTTGATGATAAAAAATGGATATTTGTTGATAGATTATCAAGTTTTTTTAAGTGATTTTTGACAAAAATGTCAAATAGGGATTTACTTGTGAAAATGTGAAAATATGCGGTTAAATGTGTGAATAAATGATAAATATGAGTTGATATATATACTAGGATAATTTGGCTAGCATGTATTTAAAAGAAATTGTGTAATTTTGTCTATTTGTGAATAAGGACTAAATTGTAAGAAATGTGAAAGTTTAGGGCTAAAGTGCAAAAATGCGTAAATATGTGTTTGTGGATTAAATTGAATGTGTTAATGAATAAAAGAGTTAATTTTGAAAGAACAAAAGAAAATAGATTTAGATCGAGGAAAATCGAAAGTTAACGAATAGTCAATTCAGTCCGTTTATTCGGACTACGAGATAAGTTCATATGCAAATAAACGTTGTTACATTGAA
Organism: Gossypium arboreum; assembly: GCF_025698485.1. Classification (NCBI taxonomy): domain Eukaryota; kingdom Viridiplantae; phylum Streptophyta; class Magnoliopsida; order Malvales; family Malvaceae; genus Gossypium; species Gossypium arboreum. Next base: position 104,539,851 of record NC_069080.1, read on the forward strand.
TTATATATATTTTATTATGGTTTAATTCTAATGAATGTTGAACAAGCAATTACGAGAAAGAATTGATAGAGTTACGATATCTGAAAGTCTCATACGAACCTTAGGAATAGTATAGGATACAGATGTCATGACATTAGGTTATCGAGATGTGATTACATGAAAGACAATGTCTGGGACATTGGCATTGTTAATCGATTTCGTATAAAACCCTGTATGGGACAGTGACATCGATATGTAATAACATGTAAGACCATACCTGGGATATGGCATTGTACGAGCTTATGGGATTTTCGAGTATTCTTAACGATTCCGGATGGTTCAATGGGCAAAGTTAAGTCGAGAAAGAATATGTGAATGAGCTAAGTGACTCAGGTACATATGAGATTCATACGAGTATTGAAAAGTGAAGTAAATGACGAATTTGATTATGATATTGAATATGTGTTCAATGTGAAAGGTTTGTGAACTTGCGTGTGATTAGTTAAGTTTAACATATTTGAATTGATATGCAAAGATTCACATGATAGCTTATTTGTATATGGCTTACTAAGCTTTTAAAGCTTACTTTGTGTGTTCTTTCCATGTTTTATAGATTATCGAAGCTAGCTCAGACTCGAGGATCGTCGGGAAATGTCATCACACTATTGATCATCTCGTTGGTACTTTGAAGCTTTGTATATATGGTATATCGCATGTATAGGCTAGTTTCATCATGGTATGTTTTGAGTTGTGATTATAGCAATGAGATTTAGCTTGTAAATGTTGGAATATAGCCATTTAAGTTGGCTTGAATTATATGTTTGATAAATGATATATGTTATGTATATAATGTCCTAAGTTTTGGTTTGTTAGGATGGTTGTATGGATGCTCTTTTGGATAGTTATATGCTGTGGTATTATTGCTTGGAATTTGGTATATTTTAGTATGATTTAAGGTTGATGAACTGATATGTTTGAGAAGCATGATCTAGTTGATGGAAGGGTATTATAAATGCATTTAGAAGTTATTTGAGTTTGATGATTTTGGTATGATGATTTGGTATGTTTTGAATATGAAATTGAGTAATTGGATAGTTGGCATGATTTGTGTAGGAAATTGCATGTTTTGAATGTCAAGTTATACAGTCGTGTGTCCCCTGGGGTACCCTTTCAAATTAAGTTAGTATACCCTACAGTTTTGACACGACCTAGACACACGGGCATGTCTACTGGCTGTGTATGGCACACGGGCTGACATATGGGCGTGTGGTCGGCCATGGGACCCAAGTCAGTAACCTCCCCAGTTTTCTCACAGCCATAACACACGGGCGTGTCCTCGGCCGTGTGGCGCAAGTCAGAATGTATGCACTATTTTCACATGGCCTGTGACACGGGCTTGTCTGATAGTCGTGTGAGGCACACGGCCTATTCACATGGGTGTGTGACCCTTAAATGTTTGAAAATAGTCTATGTTTCCCAAAGTTTGCAAATGTTATCGGTTTAGTCTCGAACCTCTTCTAAGCATGTTTTAAAGTCTCGTAGAGCTTTATAAGGGACAATGTGAATAATTTGAATGAGTTTTATATATGAATGCATAAATTAATACGTTATGTATGTGAATGATGTGTATTGATAGGTAATGCCTCATAACCCTATTTCGGCGACGGATATGAGTTTGAGGTGTTACAACTTACCTCAACCACCATGGTTGTTATAGCTAAGTCGAAAACTAATCCGAGATTTCCATTTTCCCTCAATTCAAGTCCGGTTGATTCTTTTCTTGATCTAAATAGTAATTTAACTCAATTAAGTATTTTAAATAGTAAAAAATCATTAATTCTAGTTCATAACTCATTTTAATGCTAAACCACGAAATCACCCCTAATATTTTACCTTTTGAGCAATTTAGTCATTAATTTGAAACTTGCAATTTCACCATTTCTTTAACCAAAACCACGCTAACCGATTTTATTAAAGGTTCCATACAACCCATTTTTACCAAAATTTCACTTTAATACTAATGTATTTTACACTTCCATCAATTTAATCCCTAATACTCAAAATCACTAAAAATCTCCTAACAAAACAAGCTTATTCCACAATCAACCCTAATATTCTATCATTCATCTTCACAAGCACCTCAAATTCGTTCATGGCAAGTCCCTCAACCTTTAACCATTTTTCAAATTAACCTCTGAGCTGACTAGACTAAGCTAAAACGAGCTCAAAAACATAAAAATTAATAAAAACGAGATAAAATTTCACTTACATGCAAGCTATATTGATTGGATGAATATCAAACTTCTTCCATGGTTTTTTTCTTTCAAATTTTCATTGGAGAGCATTAGAGAAGATGATAATATTTTTGCCTTTTTTATGTTAATTTATAATTTAATTACCTTTTTTCCTTTATAAATTTTAACTTAATACTTAACAACACATGTCCATAATTGTCCACTAACATTATGTGTGGCATAATTACCAATTAAGCCCATTAATTTACACTCCAAATCCATTTAATCCATTTAACTGATAGAAATCAACTTTTGCATCTTTTATGATTTAGTCTTTTTACCTAATTAACTATTTAAACCTCAAAATTTTTGACACCACTAAAAACTTCATGTTATACCAAGGTTATTTGCACACTTCATTCCAAACACAAAAGGCACATACATAAATGATCTAAAACCAATTTTAAACAACTTTAAATCAACCAAATATGTAACACATAGAAATATGTATTCGACATAAATACAAAACACACCTATTACATGCCATATAACTCAAAAATAAATATATAAAAACCTATCGAAAAGATATCCGAATAGTGTGATTCTTTGAATTGATCCTATCTCTCAATTCTGCAAAAACGTAATCTATAAGAAAATAAGATAAAATACACGAGTAAGCTTGATAAGCTTAGTAAGTTAAACAGTTAAAACAATAACTTACCATAAAAACATATAAGTCAATCATTAGCATTTAAATGATTAAATTCTTGTCAAACACAACCATTTAACAAATGAGTCCTATATCAATACTCATAATAATAATCAATTCAATTATATCATGCAGTTCAATATCATTTCATATTAACCAATCAAAAAACCATATATCCAATTTTAATATAGATTTCAAATCACATAACCCATGAAAATCTACTTGATGAACGATATAACGAGTTCGGATACGCAGCTACCACCCAAAGCACACCAGAATGCTCAAATGAGCTAACCAATTCAGAACACACCTAGGCATCAAGTTCTAAGCTCATAGGCTAACATCCCTTCGAGACAAACCTACGCACCAAGTGCTAAGCCCAAAAGCTTTACATTCACCCTCGGTAACACACCTAAATCACTGAAAATATAACATGATAGTCCGCAACAAATTATGGACTTCGATATATTCAGTAAACATGAATAAATCAGAAATCACCATATTACCATCAGACAACCCTGTACAATGCGTGATTTAACCTATTTGCATGCCAATTGTATCCTATCCTACGTTCATCGGCTCAAATAATTACCGAATAACAACGATTAAAATAATTACTTTATCAAACCATATCCATTTAAAACAATTTAATACTTTCAGGACATTCAACAAATTCAATTCATAAATATATAACATTTAAATTTATACAAAATTAAATTGTACAAACTTAGCGGGCTAAACTACAGAAATAATAAAAGTTTAGGGACTATTTCGCAACTTTCCCTTTTCCTCAGTTATCTACTTGTTCTTGATCTATAATATAATTTATTTCAATTATTAGTCTCAATTCCATATACTATTCAATTTAATACATATGACTTCTTATTTACAATTTTATACATTTGCCCCAAACGTTTGTTTTATACAATTTGGTCTCTAAAACAAAAACAAGCTTATTCCTACAATTAAATCCTATATCTATGTAATCAAGTTTTTATCCATCTTATTACAACCCTTAAATTTCAAAAATTCACAAGAAAACCAAGCCAACTTCAATATGTTACTTATTTAGTCCCTAAACTCAAAATTACAATAAATCACTTTACAATTTAATCATATCTAACAACCAACCTTCCAACAAAATCAACTAACATAAAAAACATTCAAAGTCCTCAATGGTAAATTTCTAAACATTTAACAAAATTAAAAATTAATCCTCGGGCTAGCTAGATTAAGTTATAACTATTCCAAAACATAAAAACTACAAGAAACGGGTTAAAAACGAGCTTACATGCAAGAGACTAAATGTTGAACAATAAAGCTACTTTCATGTCTCATTTTCTTCCCCAATTTCGGCAATGAACAAGAAAGAAGATGATAACATTGTTTTTTTTTCTATTTGTTTATGTTTTAATTAATTATTTAACATATTGCCCTTAACAAATATTTGTAGCCCAAAATAGTCCATACTAAAATGTTATGGTCTAATTTCAACATAAATCCCTCTACTTTAATTATTTAGATCAGTTTGTTAAGATAATTCAATAGTAAGGAATCTTTTCATCTTTTATAAATTAATCCTTTTGAGTTAATTAACCACCTAAACTTTAAAATTTCATAACCAAAATTTAATACGACACAAATGACTTTGTAAATACAAAATAATTAGTATTTACGGGCAAACACATCGGATTTGTAGTCCCAAAACTACTGTTTCCAACACCACTGGAAAATGAGTTGGTACAATATAGGGTTTGAATCTATGTAGTAAGGGATCACACATATGGGGGTTCACATACAAGGGTTTGTATACATGGGCGGCTTGCATACAAGGGGTTCACCTATACAGATTACTTACTTTACAATATTCCCATTAATCATACACAATAATTTAAGTTTAAAACCCATACCTGATTTGAAAACATAAAAAAAATTAACCGGATGAGGGATTTGTGATTGGAAAAATCTTGAAATCATTTAAGAACCCTAATTGCAATGAAGGTTTTAGTAATGAAAAAGAAGAAGAGAGAATTTTGAGAGTTTTGGGGCTAAAACCTTTCTTCCCTAATTGCAATAGGGTTAGGAATTAGTAAAGATTAGCTATTTATAAAAATTTTCCTCCCTAATTAGCTATGTATAAAGATTGACCATTTATAAAACATTGAAACTTTAGAATTTATAGGTTATGTAAAGATTGTTTATTTATAAAACTTTATTTCTCTAATTGTTGTAACACCCGGAAGTCGGCCTAGACGTTAAGACCAAGTTTTAAAAGTTACATTAAACATTATTAAGAAAACCTACATTTACAGTTGCAGTTTAAGTCATCTAAGAGATTATAAATAATCATGAAAACCCACTCGTAAATCCAGCAATCTTAAAAAGTCATAATATGAAGAAAATACTAAAATTACTGATAATATAATAAGATGATAAAACAGAATGACCGAGCTTCCATTATGGTGACCTTATCAAGATTGTAAGTTACCTGAAATTCAGTCAACAGACAAAGTGAGTTGATAACTCCATGTACAAAACAAATGAAAAGTCAAATAGAATCATTAATATAACAGTGATTTCCCAAACTTGTGCTCAAAATCTGAATCAGAGGATATTTAATACGATATTAACAAATCAAATGAAAAACAGAATAATTCAGGATCAAATTTAGCACAGATTAGTTACAGATGCAGTTTTCCTACCCCATCTGCTACACACCATCTCCAACAAAATCAACACACATTAAGAGAATTTAATACCCATCTAGCCCTACACACCACATAGAGTCTGTAAGACACGTTTGATATGATTACAGACTAGCTTTCAAATCAAGTTGTGATAAAATGCTAGATTCGAATATAGCCTATAGCTTAGCCACTAAACTAAAACAAATCACTCCCTCATTTACACATTTTCCATACAATGCTGATGCAAATTACAGATTACAAATGTAAAGAACGTCCTCACACTATATATTCAGATTGTACAGGTCAATATCATTACAGTTATAGCATTCAATCTACATTTAGAAAATCAACTATTCAGTCTTGGATCATTAGACAGCAACATATATAGTTTAATTCAGATCATACAAACACTACAAAAGGCTTGTGTTCGAGTCAAACGACTCTAACGGCCATAAGGAAAATTGTATTTTTGACCCCACATGCTTATGTGGTTTTGCACGGCCCAAAAAGTTGGCCTACATGGCTCCACATAGTCTGAAACAAGCCCATGTGCCTGCTCATGTGTTCTACAAGGCTTGACAAATGCCCGTGTCATCTGCCCATGTGGTCCTTTTACGCAATCAATGAGTCACACGGCCTGGACACCCGCTCGTGTGTCTCTAACTCGAGAACAGTAAGTTACACGACCTGGGCACACGCTTGTGTCCCTGGCCCATGTAAAGCCTGTGTCAAGCATTCCCATACACGGCCTAAACACACGCCCATGTGTCTCTAATTCATGAATAATGGGTTACACAAATTGCCACATGGCCTGCCACATGGTCGTGTGGTGTCGATAACCATGTTTTTTGGTATCCAAAATTTGTTGAAGTTGGGTTTTCGATACCCACCTAATAATGTGTTGACATAGGAACAGTGAAAAGGAATCCCAAAATCTAATTTCCATCCAACAACCAATGAAATAACTAAAACGATGAAAATAACACACATTCATACTAAACCAACTATGTCGAGAATTTCGACGTGAAAGTTCCAACAAACGATCGCTTACTGATAAATCAATAGAACAAACTTGAAACAGCACACGATGGACCACTTTCATCGGTATTCATGCCTAAGTGAAAGAGATCAACGACAATTTAATAGACAATTCAAGTGAAATAGTTTGAGAAATCCCAATTTAAATACACAAACAGAAACCAATAGAACTTTGCAGAAACAAATGACTTTATTGTAAAACTAACACAAACGTATTCTAACAACACATTGAACAACTTAGGACTCTCAATTAGTTTCGATAACCACTTCCTGATCACAATCAAAAAGAAAAATTCAAAAGAACGAAGAAACATAAAATGAAAAGAAAAGAAAAAAATGAGAAAGAAGATAGGAAAAGAATAACGTTCAAATTATGAGAGAATTCAATAGTCAAATATTCAAATTTTTTGGGCGTTACAACTCTCTCACCCTAAATGAAATTTCAACCTCGAAATTCACTTGACTCAAACAGGTAAGAAATTTTGACCAGGACGAAGTGCGATGGATCAAACCGATACTGTCTCAACATCGAGACGTGGAACAGATCATGGATTCGATCCAACTCATGGGGTAATTCTAATTGATTGGCCAGAGATTCAATCCAATCTCGGGTTTAACTTGCCCTTACGCCTAAATCAAATAACCTTTTTCCACGGAGACACCTTCAAGAACACCTAATTGCCTACAGAAAACTCAATTACTTTTCTCTTTAAATCTGCGTAAGATTTTTGTCAATCAGAAGTGGTTTTAAGGCGATCTTGGATCAACTTGACAGTAATCTCAGTCTCAAAAACTAGCCCGGGACCCAAAACCCGACGTTCTCCTGACTCAGTCTAACATAGAGGAGTATGACACTTACAACCATTCAAACTACCCCAAAAAAAAATGGCACAACCCCGAAACATATCCTCTAGAATTTGAATAACTCGCTACGCAGTACTAAAATCAATTCGAGTGCCTAATGCCTCATGAAGTTTTTTCCAAAACCGAGACGTAAAGTGCAGATCCTTATTAGAGATGATGGAGACCAAAACTCCGTACAGTCTCATGACTTCAGAAACATACAACTTAGCGAGCTTCTATAGTGAGTAATCTGTCCTGATAGGAAGAAAATAAGCGGACTTGGTCAATTGATCAATGATAACCCAAACCGAATCTTTTTTAGTGGGTATTAAAGGCAATCCACTAACAAAGTCCATCGTTACCTACTTCTATTTCCATAGATGAATCTTAACCTATTAAAGCAACCCAAAGGGCAATTGATGTTCAACCTTAACATTTTGACACATCAGGCAATGAGACACAAAAGTAGTCACTTCCAGTTTCAGACCGGGCCATCAATAAAGTTCTTAGAGGTCTTGATATACTTTATTCCCACAAGGATGCATAGTATAAGGGCTACCGTGTGCCTCCTGGGGAATCAATCGTCTCAATTCTTTATTGTTAGGCACACAAATTCGACCCCTAAAACACAAAAACTTGTTACCAATCAAATTAAAATTAAAGGTTTCACCGAAATCAATCTGACAAAAACACTAAACCAAAAAATAATCTCCTAAAACTATTTAAACCAAATCTAATCGATCCAATCTAGTTTAACTTGCAGTTCAGCTGGTAGACTTCCATCCTCACACAAACTCAGACGAGCGAACATCGCTCTTAGATCGATCATCGCTCTACGGTTAAGATCGTCGGCTATGACATTATCCTTATCGAGATGATACTCTATCGTGCAGTCATAATCCTTAAGCAATTTAACATACCTTCACTGCCTAAGATCCAACTTTTTCTGAGTTTACAAATATTTGAGGCTCTTGTGGTCGATGTAAATGATACATCTCTCACCAAACAAGTGGTGCCTCTAGATTTTCAGAGCAAACACGACTGTAGCTAACTTAAGATCGTGACTGGGATAACTACCCTCATATAACTTCAGCTGTTGTGATGTGTAAGCCACCACTTTACCATCTTACATCAGAAAACATCCTAGACCAACGTACGATGCATCACTGTAAACCAAAAACTCCCAACCTGATTTAGGCTAAACAAAACAAGAGCTTGTGTTAAAACAAACATGAGTTTTTTGAAGCCAAACTACTGCTTATCAGACCATACAAATAGGGTATCTTTACGTAGTAGTTTTGTCAGAGGTCATGCAATTAGGGAGAATCCCTTGACGAATCTTTGATAGTAACCTGTTAAACCTAGAAAACTCCGAAGCTCAGGCATATACTTTAGTTGTTTCCAATCGACTACAGCCTCAATTTTCTTAGGGTCGACTAGGATTCCTTCGACAGTCACAACATGTCCCAAAAAAGAGACCTCCTACAATCAGAACTCATACTTACTAAATTTAGCATACAATTGTTTTTCCTGAACTATTTGCAAAATTATACAAAAATGCTCATCATGCCCAATCTTGGTCTTTAAATAAATCAATAAGTCATCAATGAAGACTACTACAAACTTATCCAAATACGGCTGAAAGACCCAGTTTATTAAATTCATGAATGCAGTTGAAGCATTCGTTAATTCAAAAGGTATAACCAGGAACTCATAATGTCCAAAACGAGTCCTGAAAGTAATCTTCTACACATCATTCTTTTTAACCTTGGGCTGATGTAACCAAAACGGAGATCAATCTTAAAGAAAATAGATGCCTCGCAGAATTGATCAAATAAATCGTCGATCCTCAATAACGAATACTTATTTTTTATTGTCAACTTGTTTAGTTGACGGTAATCTATACACATTCTCATCGATTCGTCTTTCTTCTAAACAAACATGTCCACTGCTCTACACAGACACACTCGGTTTAATAAACTCTTGATCGAGAAGTTACCAGAGCTGATCTTTTAGCTCTGCAAGTTCTTTTGGTGTCATGCAATAGGGTGCAATGGAGACAAAAACAATACGGGGTATTAAATCAATGCCGAACTCGACCTCCCTAACTGGAGGTACTCTTGGAAACTCCTCGAGAAAGACATCCTGGAAGTCCCGTACAGTACAAATATCCTTTACAGAAAGCTTAACATGTACAGAATTGGACACAGAAGCAAGATATGCCTTGCCCCCTTTTTGAACTAGCTTTTCAGTTACAAGAACGAAGATTACGTTAGAGAGGTTATCTCGACGCTCACCGATCATTACATCTTCACTGTTCTCATCGATTCTCAGAGCAACCCTCTTAGTGACACAGTTAAGACTGGCCTAATGTTCCATGAGTCAATCTATTCCCAGAATTAGGTCAAACTCACCGAAAGGCAATTCCATTAAATCTGCCAAAAATATCACACCCTGAATTTTTAACGGGACTCGTCTATACACTTTATTGACCCGATCCGACTAACCTAAAAGACTAATCATGGAAAACTCCCTAGCAGTACTCTCAATAGATATACTCAGATTTGCAGAAACAGTACTAACTACGTATGAATGCGTAGACCCAATATAAATCAAAGCAAAATACAGAACAAAATAAATAAGAAACGTACCCCTTATAACATAGGCATCATCACTAGCCTCACAATGTCTTATCGCTCAAACCAGTGCAAGCTGTCGTGTTTCAGTCTGACTCGTACCTCTACCCAGTGCTCCCCTAAGTGGTTGCTGAGTTACTCTTAGAGGCTAAACAGAACCCTGAACTAGAGTCTATGCCACAGCACGCACCTAATCCAGTCAATGCTGATAATCTCAAACGCAATGTTCTATAAACCCAAAATGGAAGCATGCTCCCAACTTTCTCCAGCACTCGCCCAGATGGCACTTCTCGCAGTCGCTACATAGCTAAGTCTCAGTCCCTATAACTGATTCCTCAGTCCTTGGAGGATCGTCAAACCTCGCTCGTTTCTTAGGGCGCTATTCAGAACTAAAGTGACTCGAATCCTTTTTAATCTTACACAGGCATCTCTCTCGGTCATGCCTCTCGCGCTCATTAAGCTTCACCTCCTCCATTATCTTAGCTTTATCAACCAAGAATTCAAAAAACCGCTCCCTCTGAGGATCTATCAAAACTCGCAAATCTTAACGCAAGCCTTTCTCGAATCTAACACACTTTTCATAATTAGATGCTACCAAAGCCCACACATACCTACTCATTTTCAAAAACTTAAACTCATACTTGGCCACAGATCGATCGCTCTAAACCAAACTCAAAAACTCATGTCGGTGAGCCTCCACGTAACTCGCCCCCACATACTTACTTTAGAAGGCATTCTTGAAATAGCTCCAATTAACCTGTTCGATCTGAGAACCTTGCTCAACTGTCAGCTACCACTGATAGGCTTCATCCCAGAGCAAGGATACAACACCCTTCAATTTCAAAGCGGGAGTCCAATCAATATCGACCAAAATACGTTCGGTGGCCTTTAGCCAATACTTGACCACGGTAGGGGTAACTCTGATGACACCCCTAAACAACTCAGCCCCGTTCGATTGAAGTAGCTCTGTAAGCAACACTCGACCTCTAGATTCTGAATAGGTCCCAATGACCCTCTCTAATGCTCGAATCATAGCTTGGGGAAATACGTCATTCCCAGATGTTAGGGTCTAAGATTCAATCTCAGCAGTAGGAGTACTAATAGTCTTAGTGGTCTCTAAATTAGGCATACTGCCTCTAGAGGGTGATTCTGCTCGAGCTCCTCATTGACACCTGCGACGTCCATGACTATCGCACGAACTAATTTTCTTTCCAATTTATCTACAATTTCAAAATTACACAGGTCAATTCAAAATCCTCATTACAAGTCTCATATCAGTTCATAACGGAACATTTAACCAAACAACAGTTTACTTACTATAATACCTCAACTAATCAAAAAATTGAGTAGAAACACTTACAGATTTGACGTCAAAGACTCGGTCTTTTACAAAATTGATTCTCAGGATGACTCAAATGACTTGTTTTTATTTAAACCATTTTTAACGCAACATAAGAGCCTAGAACACAGCATAAGTATTTTTAAACCTGGCTCTAATACTACTAAATGTAACACCTCAAACCCAGCCTATACTTTAAGACAAAGTCTAAAGAGTTACATTAAACGTTATTAAGAAAACCCACTTTTACAACCACAATTTAAAGTCGTCTAACAGATCATAAATAATCATGAAAACCCAATCGTAAATCCAACAATCTTAGAAAGTCATAATACAAAGAAAATATTAAAATTACTGATAATATAATAAGGTGATAAAACAAAATGATCGAGTTTCCATTATGCCAACCTAATCAAGACTTTGAGTTACTTAAAATTCAGTCAAAAGAAAAAATAAGTTGATAACTCCATGTACAAAACAAATGTAAAGGCAAATAGAATCATCAATATAACGATGATTTCCCAAACTCATGCTTAAAATCTGAATGAGAGGATATTCAATACAGTATTAATAAATCAGATAAAAACATAATAATTCAGGATCAGAATAAGTACAGATTAGTTATAGATGGAGTTTTCCTACCCCATCCGCTACATACCATCTCCGACCAACCCAACACACCATTAAAAGAATTTAATATCCATCCAGCCCTACACACCACATAGTGTCAATTCGACACGTTCAATATGATTGCAGACTAGCTGCCAGATCAAGTTGCGATAAAACATCAGATTCAGATATAGCCTATGGTTTAGCCACTGAACTAGAATAGATCACTCCCTCTTTTACACATTTCTCATACAATGCAGATGCAAATTATAGATGTTAGATGTCAAGAACGTATACACAATTACTCGGATACAGTTCATATTCAGATTGTATAAGTCAATATCATTATAGTTATAGGATTTAAATTATGTGTAGATAATCAAATATTCAGTCTTGGATCATAAGATACAACATATATGGTTTAATTCAAATCATGCGAACACTACAAAAGCCCTGTGTTCAAGTCAAACGACTTTTATGACCCTAGGGAAAATCCCATTTCTGACTCACACGCCCCAAAAAGTTGGCCTGCGTGGTTCCGCATAGCCTGGAACACACCCGTGTGTTTTTAAATCATGACCAGTGAGCTACATGGCCTGGGCACACTCTCGTGTGTTTCTAAATCGTGACCAGTGAGTTACATGGCCTGGGCACATGCTCGTGTCCTTAGTCCGTGTGTCGACAACCATGTTTTTCAGTGTTTGAAATTCGCTGAAGTTGGGTTTTCGGTATGCACCTAATAAAGTGTTAATGTAGGAACAGAGCAGAGGAATCCTGAAACCTAATTTACGTCCAACAACCAACCAAGCAACTAAAACGATGAAAATCACATAAATTAAATCTCAACCAATTATGTCGAGAACGTCGACACGAAACTTCTAACAAACGAACGCCTACCAGAAAATCAACAAAACTAACTCGAAATAGCAGGCGAAGGACCAATTTTCTTAGTATTCACGCCTAAGGGAAAGAGATCAATGACAATTTAACAGAGAATTCAAGTGAAACAGTCAGAGAAATCCCAATTTAAATACACAAACGGAAACCAACAGAACTTCGTAGAAACACAAGACTTTATGATAAAACTTATACAGAGGTCTTCTAACAACGCATTGAACAACTTAGGACCCTCAATTAGTTTTGGTAACCACTTGTCGATCACAATCAAAAAGAAAAATTCAAAAGAAAGAAGAAACATAAAAAGAAAAGAAAAGAAAGAAAATGAGAAAGAAGATAGGGAAAAAGAATATTGTTTTAAAATCTAATTTAACTACCAACAAAGTTCTAGCATTTAGCAAAATTTTTGTAACACCAACGCTGAGACTCGAACACAGAACCAGAGAGTAGACAAACTTTTAACCAATGAACCAACAGGCTCATTCTTGACTTAGATTATCAAGGAAATAAACTTAAGTCAATGGCTTAAGAGTAGAGGTTAATTTTAAACAAAAGAGCAAAACTTCCTAAAGACTTGGCTTGAACCCCTGGCCTCTAACACACAAACAAAACTCATAACTACAGATACAGAGACTTAATTACAATAGAATTCAATAGTCAAACATTTAAATTTTGGGGCGTTACAATTGCAATAGGATTAGAAATTAGTTTAGAATTATAGTTTATTTTAACTGAGGACTAAATTAAATAAAAAATAATTTTGGGGCTGGATTAGTTTGAAAATTTGATACTTTACGATGTAAAAACAAGAAAATAAAATATTTTAACTAAAAGGTACACAAGGAGTTTCAAACTTGGGACTTAAGAGAAAGTTAAAGCTTTACCACTAACCAAATAGGCTCATTCTTATTAATTTCTTAACAAAATTAATTTTTAAAGCATTCTAAATTCTCTCATCCTACGCTTAAAAAGGAAAATATAAATTACTTGTCAACATCTTATTGGACATTATAAGAAAATATAAAAGGGTTATTAATTTTTTAAATGATGTGCCACATGTGAAGTGTAGACAAAGTGTTGGACAATGTCATACTAAAGATAGGTAATTGTGAACAAAAATTCTAAGTGTTGATATTGTTTGATGAGATATAGTTGAAGAGTTAAATTGCATATTAATAATTTTAAAACTTTTAATCCTTAACAAAATCTAAATGAATTTATTTAAAATTTCAATTAATCAAACAAAATTATAACTTTATATTCGTATTTATTATAAAGATTTAATATTCCTGACTTTATATAAAATGCAATAACAAGAAAAGTGCAACCCATCTATAAAATCTAAAGCCAATAATATTTGGATTATGAAAATTAACTGACAAACAGAAAAGAATTCATTAACCCCATGAATTTAATTTTAATTATAAAAAAAGGGCGCACGTCTTTTGACTTTTGCCATTCCAGGAGTCGATCACTTTCTCCTTTGTTTCCGGACCATGGCTGATAAAAAGAAAAAGGTCTGTCGGAGCATGTTCGTTGACTTTTAGCACAACCCAGTTGACCTTTGTCAATTGGCACATGGTTTTGTGACAAAGTCATGAAATTTTTTTTTATTTCACTTTTTCGAGAATGTCTCTCTTAAAAGATGATGGGAGTCAGCCGCTATCATCCATAGCTCAATGCCCTTTCAACCCTAATATCTTTATGATGATTTTTTTCCCCAAAATTTGTCAAGAAACTATAAATTTACATGGATATCTTTATTCATAGAATTTTTATTTCTTTTTCTTTTTTCTCTCTTGTTTTGTAATTAATGCAAACATACTTTTTCATAATATAATTAATATAAACATGTTTTCTTTTAATTAATATAAAATGTAATTTATTAAACTTATTTTTATTGACTTTAGTGGAAAAATTAAAGTTTAATCAAGAGTTTAATTTATGATCACATCATATATTATAAAAATATGATACAAAAGATCATTATAAGAGAGAAAAATATAAATATAGGTGGTAAATTTAAAATTTTATTTTGTATATATATATAATCACTATTTCACATGTAGATATGTATATGATCACAAGATAATTATTTACACTTTAATAAAATGTCTTATTAATTTTGGTATCTCAAGTGGCATCAAGTCAATTGGTAAAAAAAAAAACTAAAGTTATTGTTTTGTTAAATATACTGATAATTATATCTTTTAAATATTTTATAAAATAAATTAAAATTTTCAATACCCTTAAACTAACACTTAAAAGAAATATTTTCTCAATTAAAACTATTTATTTGTTTTCCTTGAAAACTAAACTATCCATTATTATTCATTAACTTCTAATTATTAGAAAATATATATATCCACCTTTTTAAGATATTATTATCACTCAAAATGTAAAATTTTTATATGAAATATTATTATTTCTCAATATAGATGCGCTTAGGCAAAGCTTGAAACTAATCTTTAGAGGTGAGTTGGATTAGGACAAACATAAAGTGTGCTAATAACATTACATAAGTTCGCCCTAACCCAACCTATGAACATCTCTATTTAAACATTAGTGTTTAGTATAATCGATATAAATATGTATACATGTTATCACTAGTTTATATATGGTTATGGATGCATATGAAATAACCTTATATTTTACAGAGAATAACTAAAATTATTTTAACTTTTATTTTAAATAACATTTATACCTCCCCTCTCTATATATATATGTTAAAATTGAATAAAGTTATTTTTGTCATTTCCAATTGAGTTGGTGTCCGTTAACTTAGTTATAGGTTTATTTAAATGCAGAGCATATAATACTTTTTCTATCTTAAGTTCCTTTTTAACTTAATTTTAATGATTTCTTTCAAAAAAATAATATATTAAATTTAAGTTTTCAAATAAGTTAATATATATGTATGCATATGATCGCTACTTTATAGTTTCCAAAACAAGATCGGATTTTGATTGAACTAGGAACTAGTGGTCCAATAGATTCATCAAATACTAAAATCAATAAAAATTGATTGAACCACTAAAAACTTATTGAAGTGATTAAAAATCAATTGAAATGAGATATTTAATAAGTACTAAAAGTAACATATTTTAACTTTATTCTTAATGCAGTTTTGTAAAGCCCCAAAAATTTAAATTTTGATTTGCTAATCATTGTTGTGTGATTTGGTTTTGTTGAGTGGTTAAGAGCTTAGTGAATCTGTTTAAGGTTCTATGTTTGAGTCATTTATGTTTGAGTCCCTATGTGCGTAAGAAATATTTTATTTTTTTTTTTTTTTTCTCATTCTTTAGCAAATTGGTGGAGAAATTTGGATTAAATTTAAACTCTAGGAAGCAAATCTGTTAGTTGAGGATTAGTTTTAGGTTAGTTTTTATTTTGATTTTATTTTATTAAAAGATTTCTATTTTGTTTTACTTTTTTCCCAAAATACCTTACCCACATTTTTCCCATTTTGTGTTTCACCTTATGTTTTTTCTTTTTTCTTTTCTCCTTTCCTTTTGTTTGTTCTTTCATCCCTTGCTACTTTCTTCAATTTCTTTTGATTCTTGTCTCATATTGCTTCCAATTATGTTCTTGGGTTTTGGTGGGGGGTCATTTTCTCCTCTTTTGCAATTTGATTATCCAAGTAATTGTAAGTGAACCTCTAGATTCTTGTAAGGGATTTTAATTAATGGTGAATTTTTTCTTTTAGTGTGGGAGTTAATTTTGTGAACTTTCGTTGATAGGTGTTAATCAGGGGGGTCGAAACTTGCCTTCTACTGTGTAGTTGTGATTGCACTGTCGTATCTGTCTAGGTAAGTGATTGAGCATTAGAAGGTTTAATTTCGGTTTGTTAAGTGTTAAATTGGTGAATCGATACTATGAATTAATCTTTTGAATGATGTTTCTAGGATTTAGAGGTCTCGTGGTAGTATTCACATGGAAATCGGACTAGGTGTATAATAAGAAATCCGAAAACCAATGCATGGCGAAAGCTAAAAAATAACACTATCAACGCCACCCGGCCATATGACAGGTCGTGTGCTGGACCGTGTGTATTTGGGCCGTGTGGACCACATGGGCGTGTGTGAGGTCGTGTGCCAGGCTGTGTGGGCCACAGGGGCTGGCTATTTCGGCTGTGTGGGCTATAAGGGCATGAGGGCCGAAAATTTAAAATTTTTTCCTAAGGCTGTACCTGTCGTCCCGATCGACTGTGGGCCTTTAGTAGGGTCGATTTGTGATTGAATATATTATTAAACATGAAATTTGGTCATCTGCTAATATAATTTCTGCTATCTGTGAATGTATTTGGGATGTCATATGATAAATAAAACCGAGAATAAAGTTATATATGTGATTTGTATCTGTTATGTTTGTATGATTTCTGCTCTAATTACATCTGATTTTGGGATGGGGTATATATATTAAATGGAAGAAATGTTTCAGTGAGAGGCGACTTCTCGTCCTCTATACTAGCAGCACAGCTACGAATATCCTGTAAGTGTCGTAATGACACTAAATGGTATGTAGGGTTGGATGGGTATTTCAAACCACATATGGTGTGTTAGGATGGTTGGAGATGATGTGTAGCGGTTGGGGGTAGGAATTATATATGCTTATCTGCATCTCAACTGCTCTAATTCTGTACTGTTAAATTGTCCGATAATAATTATCTTTTTGAGTTTTTTGTTACACATAGAGTTTTGAAAATTCATACTCTGTTTGATTGTTATTTTCAAGTAATCTTCAGACTTAGAAGGATTTGTGCAACCAGGAGCTTTGTTAACATCGTATTTTTCTTAAATTTGACTTATTGAAATTTTAGATTGAGAGTTTTGTAAATTTTGGACTCTCTAAACATTTGGGACTATTTTTGGTTTTTGGACCTTATTTTCGATTTTAGTATAATATTGCTCATACGTTTTATCGATAACGATTACTTTCTGCAAGAACAATGGGCTTCAATTAACAATCTGTGTTTTCAAAAAAAAAATATAATTTTTTTAAGGATTTCAGCTGCAAAACCATAAGTTTTAGAAAATATAATCAAACATCACTTTCAAACAAATAGTTAGACGAAATTATGTTTTTAATTCGGGATTTTCAAAGTTTGAAACGAGTTTCAAGATTCACAAAAAATAAAAATTTTCAATCATTTATTGTAACAACTCCAAATTTGGCCATAACGTCTAAGCCAGGTTTAGGGTGATACAATTTTGGGTAATTATTCGATGTTAATTGTGAATTTTATGCTCCTAATCCTTTAAATTCATGTTTGCACTTGGGAGCAAAAAAAGCAAAAAATGAGTGAAAACCAGAGCGTTGAAGTAAGCTGCAAGAGCTACATGGGCTGAACCATTTCATACAGCTAAACCACACGGCCATGTGACCCATACAGCCTACCATACAGTCATGTGATAGGCCATGTCATTTTCATGAGATTTCACATCGAACTTCAGAAAATTATGATTTTTAGGTTGTTCGGGCATTCTAAGACATATATATGATAAAAATAAGAAGATAGGAGAGAGTCGTCATAGAATATTCAAGAAAACAACTCGAAAACACCATTGAAGTCGATTCTGAAGCAAATTTTCGTCAAGATTGAATATTTCCAGTTGATTTCTTTGGCGATTATCTTGAGTTTCTTTATTTCTTTCGGTTATACTATATCTTAGATGTTTTTATTTTCAAACATGAACTAATTTTCTAAATACCTAGGGAGATGAACCCTATGATGGATTTTATCGCTTGATTTTTATTTTATCCAATAAATATTTAATTTCTTGTTCTCAATTATGTGTGCTTAATTCTTGGCTTAATATTTCTAGATTATTGATTCATGATTGATGTGCTTAAATCAGAGGTTAAATAGATTCTGTTTAATAGTAGTTCTTGCATAGTTGAGTGTAATTGCACGTAATCCTAGAAATGGGACAACAAAAATCTCCTAGATTTGAGTCAAATCTAATAGGGGAATCCATAGCATGAGTTAGTGTGATAATAGGGGTTTTAAATAGAAAGAAATTTCAATTAATCAACATAGAGCCAATTGCTCTTATGTTCAAAAGAGATATTTGCATAATTTAAATATTTCTATGGATCAAGTTACTAAGTAAAGAAATTGTATAATTTAGATTAATAGTGACCAATGAAATCTAGATGGATTCTTTCCTGGGCATTGCTTCGTTTCTTGGTTGTTAATCAGTTATTTTCCTGTTTTTTTCTTTATCATGTTCGTTAGTAATTAATTTAGTTAATTTTAGCTTTTAATAAATCACTCGAATTTATCGATTAAATAATAGAAAGAAAATAATTACTAGTACTTTTAGTCTTTGTCGGAATGATATCTTTACTCATTGTAGCTATACTATTAATTGATAGGTGCATTTCCTTAATCAAATTTTTAGTTAGTTTTATGGACATCAAGTTTTTGGCACCATTGTTGAGGACTAGAATATTAAGAAAACTTTATTTCTATTAACTTAGCTATTTTTATTTTATTTTTAATTTTAATATTTTTGTTTTAAATTTAATTATTACATTATAATTTTTGTTTGTTTGATTCCTACAAGTTTCTCTTGGTTTATGACTAGAGGCAACCCATTGAAATGATTAATTTTTTACAGTGAAATCAAAAAAATTGCTCACAGAAATCGGAAAGAAGTTAGAGAACCAAGGATGGGTTCACAAATTCTAATAGAAAGGACGTTAATGTGGAGATGGATAATAATCCTATTAATCAACAGCCTCCTGTGCCTCCTACTTCTCATACTATGTATGACTATGCTAAGCCCACTCTAATTGGGGCTGAATTGAGTATTGTCAGACCGAGTATTGCTACAAACAATTTCGAAATTAAGTTAAACACAATTCAGACGGTGCAATAGTATGTTCAATTTTATGGGTTGTAAGATGAATATCCAAATGCTCATTTAGCTAACTTTCTAGGGATCTGCAACACATTTAAGATTAATGGCATTACTGTTGATGCCATACGCTTATGGTTGTTCCCATTCTGTTTGAGGACCAAGACAAAACAGTGGTTGAATTCACTTCTACGAGGTTTCATCACGACTTAGGCTTAGATGACTGAGAAGTTTCTATTGAAGCATGTTCTACCGGCCAAAACAACTAAGTTGAGGAATGACATCTCTTCTTTTACTTAACTTGAGCTTGAGACATTGTATGATGCATGTGAGCGATTTAAGGATGTTCTGAGAAGTTATCTTTACCATGGGTTACCGTTGTGGCTTCAAGTCCAAACATTTTACAATGGTTTGTATCCCTCGACTAGACACATAATGGATACAGTAGCTGGTGGAACACTAAAGAATATGACACCTAAGACAACCCAATAATTTTTTGAGGAGATGGCACTGAATAACTATCAATGACAAGTTATAAGAACAAAGTCTACTAAGGCAGCCAATGTTTTTAATATAGATGAAATTTCTATGTTGGCAAGTTAGGTAAAAGCATTGAGTAAAAAAATTGATGGTTTGAGTATTGCTAAGCAGATGAATCCGGTAATGCAATGTGATGTGACTAGAGCGAGGATGATTAATCTAAAATGTTTACCCTTTAGTTCTAACATGGAGCATAAGCAAGTCGACTTTATGGTAACAATTCTAAACCTCATAATAACCCTTATAGCAAAAATTATAATTAAGGATGGAGAAATCATCCAAATTTCTCTTAAGGTGGTTAAGGAAGTCAAAGGCCACAATCCCCTCTAGGTTTTTAGCAACCTTATCAGTAAGAAACGAAGCCGAATTTGGAAGAGATGTTAATGAAATTTATTTCAATGTCTGAAACTGGATTCAAAAATACTCAGATATCTTTGAGGAATCAGCAGGCATCTATTCAGGGACTTGAGAATCAGATTCATCAGCTTGCCAAATTGGTTTCGGAGAGACAACAAGGTAGTTTACCTAGTAACACTAAAACCCACCCAAAAGAGCAAGTCCATGCAATCTTTTTACGAAGTGGAAAGGTATTAGTCGAGCCTGAAAAGAAGTTGAATCTAGAAGCTGTTGAGAAAAATGATGGGGTTGAGGATTGAAATAAAGAGCATAAATCAGAAATCAAAAATATAAACTGCCAACTCCATATCCGACAAAGTGAAGAAAGACCACATGAACGAACAATATAGTAAATTTCTTGAAATTTTAAAAACTTGTAGATTAATTTACATTTTGTTGAACCTCTTTTTCAGATGCCCAAGTATACAAAATTTTTAAAGGAGTTGTTAACAAATAAAATGAAGTTAGATTAGCTGTCCATTGTGGAGCTCAACGAGGAGTGATGAGGCATTCTCCAAAACAAATTACCTATTAAGCTGAAAGATCCAGGGAGTTTTACTATCCCTTGTTTAAATATAGAAAAAGTTTTGGCTGATTTGGGTGCTAGTATAAATCTAATGCCTTAACTAATGTTCAAACAACTTGGTCTCAGGGAACCAAAACCTACTAAGATGAGTATTCCATTAGCTAACAGATCAATTAAGTATCCTAAGGGCATTATTGAAGATGTACTTGTTAAAGTTGATAAATTTATATTCCATATTGATTTCGTTATATTGGACATGGAGGATATTGAGGTACCCATGATCTTAGGCCGACCATTTTTAGCCACTGCTAGAATTGTTATTGATGTAGGTAATGGTGAACTTGTGATGAGGTTAGTTGATGAAGAGGTTGCTCTTCAAGCAAGTGATGCTGTGAGAGTCTCTAGTAAGTGAGATGATACTTGTTATTCTGTTGATGTTAGTAATCATGCATCTCAATATTCTTTCATTCACGAATATGTGTTAAAATTGTATCCTTTTCAATGTGATAAAAATCAAAGGACAAGTAATGACATGGTGTGTATTTAAAGAGGACAAACCAAATCAGTGTTGGAGACAAAGTGCTGCTAGACAATTTAAATCCACGAATATTCCCTGCAGAAGGAACTTAAGTTAAGATGGTTGAATCCATTTCTTGTATAAAACGTATTCTCATGTGGAACATTTTAGGATTGTTTGTACTTACATTTTGTTGCATTTTAGGATATTTTAGTTAGCATTTTTAATATTGCATTAGGACTTGGGGACTGTATTGGAATTGGGTGCTTTTAATCACTTGTGGTGGAGTTTATTTTTGTGTTGATGTGGCAAGAATAGGTTTTGGAATGAGGGAATAAAGGAGTGAAGTTTTTCCAGGGTAAAGTGTAGGCAGTTTACCAGCACGGATACCGTGGCAATACTGGGAAGACCAAGTCAACATTTTTCGTGTAGTAGTTCAAATTAAAATTCAAACTTGTACCAAATAAACCCCTTTAAAAGAGGAGAAGATAATGATGAACTGTTAACTAACCCTAGCCTAATCTATTTATAAAACCCGATGAAGGGGATCTCACAAACGGTGAAGAAAAAGTGAGAGAGATCCTTAGGCGTGAATATAGGTTCGGCTGCGCAAAGGACAGGAAGCCGACGGCAGTCCTTCTTAGCCATAATAGGACACTATGCTACTAAAGTGTAGACTAAGCAAGCAAAAGTTACTTCCCGAAGTTCTTCTGTTATTTCCTTTGAAAGATTGAATTGCAGTAGTTGAACACAATGTCAGATAATATTTTGGTTTGAAATTTTATTTCCCAATCCATGAGCTAAATCTCATAGGGTTAGCATTACTTTCGATGAAACCTTAACTATTTTTATGAATGTCGCATACATCTCATTTACTTTACTATTTCATTTGATTATTCTTATTTCTTAATTAAAATGCAACGATTTCTATACATAGAAGGTTGTTCGCATACTAAAAACTTATTCTAGCTTCGAAAAGGTTGGATTGGTTGGATTAAAATTAAATGAAATGAGTAAGTATTTGATTGACACATGTAGTTGACTCTAGACATAGAGTCACGATCATACAAAAGGAACCCATGCAAGATATCTAAAAAGCCTATAGACATGGGCAAGGTAACTTAAAGTTTTGTCCTCGTAAGAGGTAGGTCATTTTAGAACATCTTCTGTACAGTAAAGTAGATACGATTTTGCCAAGGCATTATTGATAGTAAGGGTCGATTCTGAGTAATCCTGACCATCCGCATCAACATCACTTTATCCTTATTCTTTGTCATACTATCTTTGTCACAACATATTTAGTTGTTTATTTCTTTATTTACATTCTTTTCCAATAATCACTTTCGTTATTGCCATTACAATTCTTTTCGGATAATCACTCTCATTATTGCCATTACATTTCTGCTCTCACTTTTGCCATAGCATTTCCAGTTATTCATCAATTCCATATATCATATACATCATCATTTCTTTGAATTATCACTGCATACTTACCATAGCTTTACCAAAGCATTAATTGCATTTTATAATAACTTGACCACATTTGTGCCTCAATTCAATCCTTGTGGGAACGAAACTCACTCATCACTTTTTTACTTGAACTAACATGTATACTTGCACAATTCGCATATCATTTCACACGCGACAGTAACACACCCTGATTACGACACATTCAAGGTAAACGATCACTGTCTCAAACTTTATTTTGGTGGTGATACTAATAACGAAAGAAAGAGCTTTGGCTCTAAAATCCGACTTAACAGTGAGCTTAAAAAGGGAAGTCGAGCTTAGACTTTAAATAAGCACTCTTCAAGAGGAAACCCAAGTGTGTTTTTTTATTTTATTTTAATTATGTTGCATACTTAGTATACTTATTTTTACTATTACTTAAAAATTTTGAAAACAAAATTAAAAAATAAAAATATTTTTTTAAATAATGAGTCAATGCATGAGTATTTATCAAGAGTTTACTAGAATTGTAAGTAAAATGAAATCTTATGATGAAAAAATTAGTAATGAAATTATTGTTCAAAAAATTTTAAGGAGTTTGTCTTGCATTTTGATTATGTTGAAGCTATAATTGAAGAGTCAAAAGATTTATCTGTATTTTTTTATGAACTAATAGGTTCTTTGCAAGCTCACGAGTCAAGAATCAATAAGCTATAGGAGATGAAAGAAAAAAATGATTTCCAAGTAAAAGATGATTCATCGGACCAAAATGAGAAACTAGAGCAGGGTATATCATTGGCGGAGTTACTTTTAGAGGCAGAAGCCAAATAAGAACGGATGAATAATTGTAGAAGTAAGGTACCAAGCTATCATTGTCGCAAATTTGGTCACACTGAACCAAATTGTAAAATTTTCAATTCTATTCAATTTATTCCTCCATTTCAAAAATCAAACATTTACATACCAATTCAATTCAACTAATCAATCTCAAATTGCAATTCATTATATTCAATTTATCAGTCAATTTATCATTTCTTTACAATTTAGTTAATATCTCACCTTTTTTACCAAATTACAAACAATTCAAATTACTATCAAACATACACAAAATCATAATTCAAATATATAACAATTTAAATATAATCATATCATATGATCTTACCTAGTCAAATTAGCAAACAAGTTGAATTTACAAGGACTAACTGATAATTTTATCTTTTCCCTTGATTATCCTCAGTTTAGTTCAATTCTCAATCTAAACGATAATTCAATTCTATTTATCAATTTCAAATTATTTGTAATGTTTTATCATATGCATGGAATAGTTCAATTTCACTATTTGAATGCCACTAAATTTTGCATTTATTCAATTTAGTCCTTAAAATCGAAATTGTCATATCTTTCAAATTTGAGCTTCGATTTCAAAACTGATATCAATTACATTCTTCTATGACACTCTAATATATATAATTACAGAATTTTCACATCAATTTAAAATTTTAAACACTTTAGTCCTTATGTTAGAAAAATTAGCAATTACATCTAATCCTTTTTCACATCAAAGCTTAAAATCTAACCACTTAACACCAATTTCATCAAGAATTCATTAATGGAAACTTTTAGAAACTTTAAAATTTTTACAAATTAGTACATAGGCTAGTTAAATCAAACTCTCATGACCTCAAAAACATAGAAATTACAAGAAAATGATTAAATTGAACTTACCTATTTAAGGGTCGAATAGCTTGAAGCTTAAAAGAATTGCTTTCTAGGTTTTCTTTTGTTCATTTTTGTTAGAAGGAAGAAATAAAGATGAAAAGAAACACTAACATATATATATTAACCTTAATTAAACATAATTAATTAAAGTTTAATTTTTTAAACTTTAAGCATAATTAAGCAAATTTAGTGGAATTCCTTCTCATCCACCACTGATTGGCTACATATAAGCGGTGTAATTGTTCAATTGCTCCTTTTGGCTATTTAAAAATCTATAGTGATAAACTTTTACAACTTTTACAATTTAGTTCTTATACCTTAATTAACTAAGCAAGTTATGTTCCAAGCAAGGAGCAAATAAAACATTTTGAATCAGATTTATTTTACCTTGACTAGTTTGGACAACAATAATACATTCATCTTCCACTTGTATTTGCTTATTATCAACAAGGCAAAGCTACTTCTTTTTTGTCTCATCTAATTTCTTAAAAGTGGACTTGTCCCCATTCATATGATGAGAACAACCACTATGCATGAACCAACCATCTTCTCTTTCGAAAACTACAGAATGAGCCATAAACAACATACTTTCCTCTTCTTCTTCCTTTGAGTAAATAGCTTGACTTTTCTTTGACCAGTAATCTTCTTCAATGTGACCAAATTTGCAACAATGATAGTATTGTACCCTACTTCTATAACTATTCATCCGTCCTTATTGGCTACTACCTCTACCACGTCCTCTACCTCTAAAAGTAACTCCGCCAATGATATACCCTTTGGTCTGATGACTCATCTTTTACTTAGAAATCATTTTCTTCTTAGTAATGCTTAACTCATGAGTTTACAAGGAACCCATTAGTTCATTAAAAAAATATAGATAAATATTTTGGCTCTTCAATTATAGCTTTAACATAATCAAATTAGAGGATAAACTCCTTAAAACTTTTGCAACAACAATTACATTACTAATCTCTTCATCATAAGATTTCATTTTACTCACAATTCCAGTAAACTCTTGATAAATACTCATGCATCAACTCATGCATTGATGCAAAGTGTGTAATTTCACAATAATTACATTTAAAGTACCTTGAAATTCTTTCTTCAAAATATCCCATACCTCATTTGAAGAGCTTGCAACAGTAATCCGGGAATGGATCATCTTGTGCATTGCCTGTTGGGTTAAAAAGAAGACTCTAGCATCCTTCTTTTTATTTTCTTCCAATCTCTCATCTTCCTCTTGATCAAGATTTTCCTCATCAATAAACTCATATTCAACGAAATCCCACAAATCTTATGATTTGAATAGGGTTTTCATTTTAATACTCCAAAACTCATACTTCTCTCCAATGAAGATGGGCATAAGTAGTGATAAGGAAGATGAAAACTCATATGATGTTAACCCTATAGCAATTTCCAATTCACCCCATTGAAAGATCAAATAACCTGCCCTGATACTAAAATGTTGCAAAAAGATCTTTTAATACTAAAAATATACAACAAAAACAAGTAAAAGAACACTGTCAAAGAGAGAGATATTAAATAGTGAAGAGATGTTGCGTTTATTAGCTTGTACAGTCCATATAATTTCAACTACATCTATCACTAGACTTGACACAACTAACCACTAACTAAGAAAGATTTGAATCTAAAATATATAAAGGAACAAACAAACAAACTATTTTGACCCTTTCAACTCACATGTTAAAAGACTTATTTAAACCAAAACAACTAAAAATAATATTTTGAATTATTTTCTAGCAAACAAAGCCTTTAAAGTTCTAGAAAGCGAGTTTCTTTTGGCTTCAAAATTGATTTTGAGTGGTTATTTTCATTCTTTATTGTATTTAAATTAATCTTTGTTTGTTTATTTCGTATGGGTTTCTCTTATTCGATTTAGTTTCTATAGATTTAATCTTTTAATGTGTGCTTGATTGAGAGAAAAAGTGAAAGGATGAAAGGCGAGAGCGGAAAAAATAGAAAGAAAACAAATTTGGAGTGTGCTTGATAGGGAAGAAAAATGATAGAAAAGAAAATATGAGAGATGGTTATTTTT
The DNA here is from genome assembly GCF_025698485.1 of Gossypium arboreum. Taxonomy (NCBI): domain Eukaryota; kingdom Viridiplantae; phylum Streptophyta; class Magnoliopsida; order Malvales; family Malvaceae; genus Gossypium; species Gossypium arboreum. The sequence continues at coordinate 104,566,888 of NC_069080.1, forward strand.
CTCCTAATACATAAAAGTCAATCCTTCCAAATTGGAATAATAGGATGGGAGAAAATGAAAAAAAGGTATGTATGTTAGCTTAAAATTATTTACTTTTCAAAAGCTTTATTTTCTTTCTTTAGAATTTTCAATTTTACCAAGTATTAGGATCGACACGATTAAGCAACAAGTAAAAAAAATAGCAGAATAACTTGAGAAATTGAACACACAAATTTAACGTGGAAAAATCCTCCAAAGAGGATAAAGAACCACAGGGCAAAGATAATTTTACTATAATGGCAAAAGAACGAAGAGTACAAAAAATGGAGATAAAAATTAAACCCCGAAAACCTGAAAACAAAGAACCCTCAAAACGTAAACACAAAATTCTCCAAATATGTTATGAGTTCTAATCTTTAATGGGTGTATTTTCTAATGTTGTAAAAGAACCTATTTATAGGCTAAATTAGTAGGTCAAATAAACTATGCTAATAAATGCTAAATATATTATACTAATAAATACTAAATCTTCTAGAAAGAAAATATATTTTGTTTAACTTGACTTGCAAGCAATCTCTTAGAATTTGGGTCACATAACTCTAACAATCTCCACCTTGACACGAATTCTTAGGACACCATCTTTGCCAAAGCCCGCCACGGGCCTATCTTGAACTATGCAAAGAATTAACTAAGTCGAATCTATGCTTAAAAGTTGGAAGACTTCTAGCCTTCGACTTGTCCATTGCTAAATCAAAACTAACCCGAGTATGATTTTCACGAACACAGTGCCCTAACTTTTCAAAACCTGCATCCAAAAGAGAACATCTCTTCAACAAAACGATCATACATTTTTCCCTCCTATGACCAAGTTGTCTCCACTCCAAACAAGTTGACTTTGACTCCATAACGGACGAGGGATATCTGATTTCACCGGCTACTATAGAACATTCCAAAATATAAAGATTGTCGGTTCTTTTACCTTTTAACAAAGCGAGAGCTCTACGAGATACTTTAATGTCACTCGACTTGATGTTGATTCTGCATCCTTTCAAGTCTAAAATACTCAAGGAGATGTGATTCTTTCGTAAATCAGGTACATACCTGACATCTAAGAGTGTCCTACTCGTCCCATCATGTATCCTAATTTTAAGAGTACCAATACCAATTACCTTATTAGATGAATCGTTTCCCATGCGCACAACTCCACCTTCAACTAAACTGTATGTGGAGAACCATTCTCTATTGAGACACATGTGGAAAGAACATCCTGAATTTAGGATCTCCTCGGACGCGAGCTTGGAGTTATCGCTCGTTGACACTAACAAAAAATCATCACCGCTTTCATCGGCCAAATTAGCACCAGCTATATCTTTCTCGTTACCCTCAGCAGCTCTTTTATTACACAGTTTATAACAATCTGCTTTGACGTGACCTAACTTTTTACAACAGTGACACCTTTTGTCTTGTTTCTTTGATGCTACCAAAATGGAAGCTTGCCTATCTTTCTTGTTATCCAAACCAAACTCATTGCCGAGTTTGTCTCTACTCAACAAATGACCCTTCACATCTTCGTACAAGAGTTTATCTCTGTCATAAACCAGAGCTCCCTAAAAGGCTTGTACGAAGGGAGTAAAGAGCACAATAATAGCATAGCCTGATCTTTATCTTCAATATGAACCTCAATGTTCTCTAAGAAGCTCACCTCCGTTCATGCGAAACGTAAATAGATGTTGTTTCAACACTAAATGGTTAGCTAGAGACTTAGTCGCATAAAGAGTTTCTAACCTTTTCCACAAGGTAGATGAAGTATTCTCCATCAATACCTCCTGCAATACCATATTCGCGGCTCTTTTCATCAAGCTCTTCCCATTCTGTTTGATTTAGATTCTCAGGCTTTTTCCCGGTCACAACCATTTTTAATCCGATTTGAGCTAGAATTGCCATCATCCGAACTTGCCACAAATTGAAATTTGTCTCACCATCGAACTTCTCAATTTCAAGCCTTGTTGCTGCCATCTCTGAACGGGCTGATCTATAAAAATTGAACTAGCTTTGATACCACTTGTTAGGATCGACCCGATTAAGCAACAAGTAAAAAAATAGCGGAATAAATTGAGAAATTGAACACACAAATTTAACGTAAAAAAACCCTTCCAAAAAGGATAAAAAAACCACGGGAAAAGATAATTTTACTATAATGGCAAAAGAACGAAGAGTACAAAAAATGGAGATAAAAACTAAACCCCGAAAACCCGAAAATAAAGAACCCTCAAAAAGTAAACACAAAATTCTCTAAATGTGTTATAAGTTCTAATCTCTAATGAGTGTATTTTCTAAGGTTGTAAGAGAACCTATTTATAGGCTAAATTAGTAGGTCAAATAAACTATGCTAATAAATGCTAAATATATTATACTAATAAATACTAAATCTTCTATAAAGAAAATATATTTTGTTTAAATTGACTTGCAAGCAATCTCTTAGAATTTGGGTCACACAACTCTAACACAAGCAATGGATGAAAGAAAAATACTTTTTCTTTTATTTTTTTCATCTTTCCTACTAAGCACACCTATGCAAAAAATATATTTATATATCTTATATCTTTTTATTTTTCCACCCTTTCAGTTTTTCATCTTTTTAAATTTTTCACTCTATCAAGCAAAACCTTATGATTTTGGAGACTTAATCTTTCTTTGTTTATTTCTTCTTGTTTTCTTGTGGCAAGTTGGGAGAAGGCGGAATTTAGAGGTCAGGTTTAGGGCGGTTAAAATTGTATTACAGCTAAAGTTGGATTGATTTCGAAGTATGCTTTCATTTCACCCCATCCCATTTTCATTTCTATGTTTACATTTGAGTTCTTTTGTACCAATTTTTTTAAATAGTTATTTATAAATAACTATAAGGGCAAAGAAATTCTTAAAATTAAATTTAAAACAGTTTATTAATTCCAAAGTTAATTAAAAGTAATTAAATCTAATCTCACTCAATTAAATTTTATTTTATTTTATTTACAATAAATTAAGCCAATATTCTACTGTGATATGGCATAGATTCAATTGTCTTCTTTCTAGCCCACAAACATTGCATTAGTTAATTTAGTTTCTATCTCGAGCTCCTAACCAAATATGCAAGTCAAATTAACATTTTTTTTTAAGCAACTCCTTTCTATTATTTTTTTTTCTTTCAACCATGTTAAGATAAGAGGAGGTTGTGGTATTTCAAGATGATTTATTTCGTTTAGAGTAAAAAGAAGCAAAGAGTCATATAATAGTCAGATGAGTTAAGAGTGCGGTAGAGTCAAAGAGACCTTGATAATGTCTTTAGTGGTGAGTTGATTGCTTTTCTCATTGAGGCCTTAACTTATATATAGAAGTTCTCTTAAACTTAAGATATCACATGTCGAGTTGTGGTTGAGGTTTAAATGAATTGTTATATTGTATTAATAAATGTAAATAAGGTGGCGCTATGAAAGGTAGGAAATCCTTGAATTAATCAAAAGACCACTTGAAGTGGGAAGGGATACTGTTAGGTTTTTGTCCGGCGAGGCATTTCCTTGTCCATCAAAGCTTGCTGCGAGGTGTTCTCAAAGAAAGGGTTATACAAGGCCTCGAACACAATGTCTAGGGTACGAAGAGTGCCCGGCAAAGTATTTCGTTGTGAGGTATAACAAAGCTATCTTTTAAGTACATATACTATGCTTTTGTAATGAAAATTTGAACCTAGCTAGTAAGTTTTGGCTTTTTTGTTTTATTGGTTTAATAGTGTGATATTGTTAATAGAATGATAGATAAAATGACAAAAAATTGTGTTAAAATTTTTATTTCACATCAAAACCCTATATATCTTTTATAAAAAAATAATAATGCAATATTGTTTTCAAGACTTACAAGTCAACAAAGCTATTACTAAATGATTTTTCACTTTTAAATTGCCTTGCTTTTAGCAACTTTTTATGCAAACTATGAGGACTCCATATGAACATCAGGAGCATGTAATAATTAACTTAGTCACTCCTTGTAACTTGTAAGAGTTTATTGGACGGTTCTATTATTAAATTGGAAAAGGAAATAGGTTAAACCTCCATCTCTTTATTCGTTTTTGTATTTTCACAAGAAAGAAGGGGGAAAAAAAAACTCAATACTAAGATTAATCCATTTTTCGTTTTTCAAATTATATTTTTAAAGAACGAATATTAAAAATGAGTTTTTTTTTTTAATACAAACCCTTAATTTTATAAAGTAATAATTGAGTTATACAAACGTGATTTTGACCTTATAATTTATTTCCTTAGCTGAAAAAGAAAAAGGAATGATAAGTTTTATTTCAATTATATAGCTGGTTGGAACAAAATATATATAGCTTGAAATGATGTATCTCCTCCCCTCTATTATATAAGTAAACTTTATGAAAATGGGACCAACCTCAGCCACCCCATGGATGTGAAAATAACCTAAGAGACAAATGTGCCTTGTCACATAAAATAATCCCATTATTACATGACAAATGTGAATGTCATTTTAGTCTGCCCACCGCCCTAACCTCAAATCTTTCATGGAACTTGACATTTCTCCACACACCGCTTCTCTAATATTCTTTTACAACAAAACTAGTTTATTCGGCTAAAGAACAGCTAAATAAATTCTACCAAAATAGTAAACATTCACTTCTCTTTGGTTATTATTAATTTGTTTATAAGTAGTAAGATTTTAACTTTTTACATCTTAATCTTTTATTCTATTTAATAACAAAACCATATATTTAGTATTTATTTTAAATTAATTAATTAATTAATTGGTGAAGATGGTCTGATAAAGTTTCAAATTCTACAACAATACCACCTTTTTATTTCATAAATCTTGTAAAATTTAAGTTTAAATAGATGGATAAGTGTTTATAAATTTCAAGTTAATGAAACAAGAAATAAATTAATGATGCCAAGACTTAATTAAAGTTCTTGTTAAACATTTAGATGATAGTCAATTGAGTTTTAGTTCGATTGGTATTAGCATTATTGCTAGTGCAGAAAAACGTGGGTTTGAGTGTGTTGAAATGTATTATTTTTGCTATTTAAAGGTTGAGGAAGAACTATAAATAGTTTTAGGCACTGTATAAAAAAATATTTTGAAGGTACAAATAAATAAATAAATAAAAGGTATGAAGTAGGTATGTTTGGCAGCAATGAGGCTTGTATTTAATGGCAAATGCATGATATGTCGGAGAAATCTTAGCCTGGAGGTGGATGGATATGGGTGCACACAACTATCATATCTTAGTTCCGATTCCAAAGAATATATCAATGTATGCCTAAGATTCATGAATATGCATCAAAATCCTTGATTTTGTATCATCATTCAGCTAGTAAAAAATAGCAGCTGAAATGCTCCCATTAAGTTAATTGGGAGATTTCGTGCTGACATTATCTTCTAACAAAACAAAGACAATTCTAACACAATTTAATTAAATGCCTTTTCCTTATCATTTCAGTTTAATATTAGTAAAAGTAGCATGGAAGTTTTTGTAGTACTTAAAATATGGGTAAATTAATTTGTATATATTAAATTAAAAGAAAAACAGTCCTTTTATTTAAATCTCATTTATTTCTAATTTTAAAAATTAGTCTCTGTACATTAAAATAAGGTACTGGTGGCATATTACGTGCAATTGTTTGGTTATTCTATCAATCTCATTAGTTTTTAATAGGAAAGATCAATTTATTTTTTAATCTCACGTATAAAAATTTCATTTATAAGGAAAACTTCGTGTTACTTTCACGTCTAATATTTAAACTTCTTACTTGAGAAAACAAAACATTCTTTTTTTTTTTTTCTGGTGAAGAAAAAAAAAACATTCTTTTCATATACATTAGCTGTCAAGGTGGCAGCTATCATAACGGATGTTCCTCGTTCAAAGGAATGATGGCCTTGATTTATTTTTTTTTCCCCTTTCTATGGTTTCAAAATGGATAGAAATCTTCAAAAAAAAAAAAGGATAGAAATCTAGAAAGTAATAAAACATAATTAAATATGTGTAATTATTTTAGAAGTATTTTAATATGAATTAATTACATTCTTTTTATGATATATTTTGATCTTATTAATTTGACTATTTTAATTAATGAGAGTTTGTTCGCAAAAGGTGACAGTTAGATAAAAAAATTTATACATCTTCTACATTGATTATTATTAGAGCATTAAGTCCCATTAAAGTTAAATGTTATGTTTCATGGAAATTGAAATATAAATTCATTCAATCAAATGTGTTATAACTTCACATGCTATTGTCAAATCACTTTCCTAACGAAGCTCTTCATTACTCTAGTACCACCCTTATTATTTAAAGAGACCGATGTTAAAACTCTTCCTCTCTATAAATTACCTCTTTCCCACACTTAGCTTTTTTAAGTTCCACCGTTACTCTACAAACCTCTACTAGAAACTCTTGGTACATTAGTCACCACCTTCTAACTATGAATCAATAATTTTATTATTATTTTTTATTTTATCGTTGAGTATATGTAACTTTTTCCTTTACAGCAAAAGAAATAATATATAAAGTTTTCTATTTTATTTTATTTTTTTTGAGAAAATATTATGTGAAGTCTTTTGGGTAAATGAGACCACAAGAGGTTAATATTAACAATTTCCAAAAGTCAACAGGAAGCATGACATGTATGGTCCAGGTAAATTAAAATTTATGTAAACACAAGTCCCAAGATGGACCAAGTGTGAGACACAATAAATTAAATCCCGTGACATCCCTAGCTGTTTGTATCTGCCCTATGTCTTCAATTGTTAGATACCCAAATTCACATCTTACCTAAACACAAATATTAATGTGCATACATTTAATTACTTTTATGTACTTTATGATATGAAAATGACGTAAGGAAAAGGTAAACTTGATAATACTAGACAACAATCATTACACATGACTACCATACGGAAAAGAAATTGATTTTAATGTCAAATTTTAAATAATATTGAAATATCAATTTCCTTTTTTTTACTTACGATAAAATATTAAAACACGAGATATTGAAATCTGAAAAAAGGAGATGGAATTAGGCAGGTGGGAACTCACCCAACTTTAAAATCAAATAAATGGAAGAAGTTGACTTTGTGTGGTATTGTAGTACTACTTAACCTTTTTTTTCTTTTCAATTTCTTCATAAATTGATTAAATAAATAAATAAAGGAATTCATCACTTCTCTCATAACTCTATATAAAGCAGGAAGCCCACATGGTTCCCTTTGCCATTCCAAATTTCTTTCTCTTTGGTCAGTATTGTAGATCATTAAGATGGAGAAGAAAGGTTTTGTCAGATTGATGCTACTTTTTCTGGGTTTTTCTTATCTTCTTCTTTCCTGTGCTGCTGTTCCCAGTACTAGTAAGTCTAGTATTTTGGCTTTTCCTTCAACTTCTTTTTTCAATCTAATAAATAATTTTTTTTTTTTTTTTGTTTATAGGAAGCCTCAAATCAAACAAGGAACTCCCTTCTTCTGTCCAAGATTTACTTGCTCAGGTCCCTTTTCTCTCTCTCTCTCACATGTTTATTATGATTATAATTTCTAGGCATATGATATTCATAATTTTGAACTTTTTCTTTTTTTTATAATTTGCAGGATGTAATGGAATTGAGTTATGGAGAGGAAGTGATAGCGGAAGGTGACGGATTCAATGGGGAAAGGATGTTAATGGAAAGCACTGATTATCCAGGGACAGGTGCAAACAAGAACCATGATCCCAAAACTCCAGGGAGAGCTTAGAAAACATTAAGATCCATAACCTATTTGTTTTATGTATAGCTTAAGACATGACAGGATAAAAGGCAAGTCTTTGAATCTGGGTTTCCTCAAATATTTTGCTAGAATTTCCTCTCTTTTAAGGTTTGTTGTTTGGATAGTGGGAAAACTATGATGGAAGGTTTGGACTGTACTTTACAGTTTACAGACAAAACTTGCTGGGTGTTCATAAAATGAGATTATGTTAAAAGGATGTCTTTTTAAAGTTACTATGTAAGGGTCGTTGATATTTTCATTGATAAATAAAATTATTAATTAGTTTATTCAATATAATATTTTAAACACATTCTTCCACAAAACCCAATGCTCGTAATACTAGACAAGTTAATGTCGGAAATGTGGCAATTGGAGTTGGAAGTCTGCAATAAAACTAATGTTCCAAAAGGAGCTCTTTTCAGTTTGTCCCAATTAAATAATGCCTATTCCATGATTATTACACTTTTTTCTTTTTCTTTTTTTTTTATTTATCTAAATATGTTTAAACATATAATGTTAATATTTTATATTTTAAATAATTAAATTAAAATATTAAAACCACATATTATAAAATATATTTTAGAAAAATATATATGGTAAAATATTCGAAGTGTGGAAACTACATATAAAAATTTCATTAATTATATGTTTACAAAAATAATAAAAGTTTGTCTATTAACAAAGTTGTAAAGTAAAAACTCTGACCTCATTCTTATGATTTAAAATTTTAATATAATTATTTGATAGTAATTAAATTTTTAATAAATAAAAGATATATTTATTTTAACATTTTTTAAAAAATTAATAGATAAACAATGAAAAATAAATTAATAATATATTATCTTAAATTTTAAGTTAATAAAAGAATTAATAAAGAAAAAATAAGATGTATTAGTAAACAAAATAATGAAACTTTTAAAATAATGAAACTTTTAAAGTGTTACAAGTAAAATCAAAGTACAAATACATATTTGAATAATTGCAAGTACCAAATTATTACAACATAAACTGTTTAAGGAATCATAAAGTAGAATCAAATAATTACAGTACGACTGAACTAAGAATTGGTACGGTCTAGGCTAAAGTCAACAAACTAAATTAATTGGACTAAATTCATATATGGTGGGACTTCGAGACTCATACATATAATTGCAAATGATGAATTTCGGACCTAAATACTCTAGACCTTGAACCTTCCGCTTTTACCAAGACTTCATTGGCAAAAATAATGAAAACTTAAATGTTTTAAAATTGTAAAATTTATTTCATATTGGTTAATCTTGATCAAAACACCAATGATATTATAGGGAATTAACTAATGTATGCAACGAACAAGTAAATAAAGTAAAATTGACAAGATTGAGCACGGATATTTTATGTGAAAAAACTCCTCAAAAGAAGATAAAAAATCATGGGTAAAAGAAAATTTCACTATAATAATAATAATAATAATAATAATATAATAATAATAAAGAGTACAAAAGATGGAGATAATCAAAAGAAAACTCAAAGCCCCAAAAGAAAAATCTTTCAATACAAACAATAGACTTCTGTTAAAATTTTACAGATTTTATAATTTTAAAATATATAAAATAAATACTTTGCTATTAAGTAATAGATTTGTTTTCTTTTAAATATATAATTTTAGATGTGCTCTAAATTTTAAACAATTTTGATATTTTTATTACAATTTTGAATTTATTGAGGATTTTTTTGTTTAAGTTAAACTATGGATAGTTATTTTAATATTGTTTTCATAAATTCATTATAAGATATAATTAAGATTATTTTTCTTGAAATGAATAAATTGTTTTGAATAATTTTGAAACCCAAATTAGATAATTTGTTTAATTTTAGATAATTTAAAACCTATACAAACCATGATAGATAAGAAATTCCGGAAATTAATATTTTTTAAATTTCACTTTAATATATATTATACATTTTAGATAAGTACATAATTTGTTTAATAATTTTAAAACTAGATAATTTATTTAATTGTAGATTATTTTAAAATATATTAATCTATTTAATTTAAGTAAAGTAAAGTTACTTATATAAATAGATATTTTTTAAACAAGTGAAAATTAGATCATTTGTTTAATTTTAAATAATTTAAACTGTCTGTAAACAAACTCAGATAAGAAATAAATAAAAAACAGTTTTTATTTTATAATATTTAAAGTTTAATATATATCATACATTTTAGATAATTAGATAATTTCAAAGAAATAAAATTAGATAGTTTGTTTAATTTATTTATTTTAAAATACTCTAAAATATTTAATTTAACTTAAATAAATTGATTTAGATAATTAGACAAATAGATAAAATATCTAAAAAACATTAGATAATTTAAAGCATATATAAACCTGGCCAAATAAGGAATTTAAAAAATAAAATTTAAATTGAATGTGTTTTATGTTTTTAGGTAATTAGATAGATTGCTGAATTTTATTAAAATTAGATAATTTGTTTAATTTTAGATGATTTAAAATGTGTAAATACGAAGCCAAATAAGAAATTTGCAATTAATTTTAGAATTTAGAGTAAAATCAAATAAATAGGTAATTAAGTTTGGATGGATATAATTAATGTAAGAGAGAGGTGAGTAAGTTAGCTAAAAAGAGTAGGTTGGTAGTTGGTTTGTTCTTATGTAAATTTGGATGGCAAATGGTAGAAAATAGAAAGTGAATAAATGATTTACATAAAAGATGCTACCCTCATGTTGTGGCCAATAAGAGTTTGACTTTTTCTTTCTTCCTTTTCAATTATTAAATATATTATTAGTTTCAAACAAAACTTAATTCAAACAATTAATCGAAATAATTTTAATTTTAGTAATTTTAAGACATTTGTCATTTATTACATGTTCATACATTAATATGGTTTGATTTTATAATTAAATTATTAGTGAAACATTAAATAAATTTATAAAAATAATTAAATATATTTTAATTAATACATACAATTAACCGTATATCACAAGAATATACTATTTAGTATATACATTTGTGTAACCCATTATAAGCTCCTATCCAACTTATAGATGAATGGAAAAAGATTAGAAGCAACTGTGTTGCAAGTAACTAGTAGCCCAACCCAATCCACCAATATTCACTTGCTTTCCCTACATGAAGGAAATTTCTCAATGTTTCAAAATTAGTACCCATTTTAGCAACCTCTAAATTAAAAGTATCATCCAAAGAAAGGCTTGCAATTAACATCATATAGGAATTTGTTACGACTTTTATTATAAGTTGATTCAATTTTTATGGGTAATAAGATTTTAAAGCAATTACTTCATTTTATTGTTTATACGAGCTAAATGTTAAAATTTTGATTTTGTGTGATTATAAATGTCATAATTAATTTTAAATAAAATTAGTTTTAGGCTTTTTCACTTAAATAATACAAAAAAATTAATAACTGAAATGGTATGCTCATAAAATTATTTACTAAAATGGTATACAGGCGGTACCGGACTGAAATGTAATTATCTAAAGTGTTCAGGGACCTATTATGCAATTTTTCTATTTAGAGTTGCTGCTAGAAAAAAAAAGAAAAGGGTGCCACCTGACAGTGTAGCGGCACCAAACTTTAAATATGGCTCATTGCCTTGTAAGCCCTCATTATTTATTATTTTCTTTTTATTCCCTTTCAACTCATTATGTTGTTTTTAAACAGACCCTTAACCTATTTTTGTAGTTAAATAAGCCTTCTAACTTATGATTTTTACTCACAAAACCTTTTATTTTAATATTAAAGTAAATTTATTTTGAATTTCAAGCTCTTATTTTAATTTTTTGTTGATGCAATAAAATTATATACACTTTAATATCAACATAAAATCTAAAAAGAAATCAAAATTTTCAAAAGAGTAATTAAAAATACCATGTATATAAGCACTCTCAAGAAATTTTAAATTTTTTATTTAATAAACTATTCACATCAACATAAAATGTGAATTAGTTTATATTTTTTAAATAGCTTTACTTTAGGTAAAATATGTTTACTTTAATATTAAAATAAAGGGCTTTTATGAGTAAAAACCATAAGTTAAGGGCTTATTTAATTACAAAAATAGGTTAAGGACTTGTTTAAAAATAATATAGTGAGTTAAAGGAAAATAAAAAGAAAATAATAAATAATGAGGCCTTACAAGGCAACTAGTCATATTTAAAGTTTGGTGGCGGCACCTTTCCCTTTTATTCAGCAGCCATTCTAAATGGAAAAATTGCATAACAGGTCCCTGAATACTTTAGATTCTTACATTTCAGTCAAGTGCCGTCTGTTAGTAAACCTATACAATTTTGATAAATAATCTTATGGGCATACCATTTCAGTTATTAATTTTATTTTTGTATTATTTAGATAAAAAAGCCTTAGTTTCATGGAGGTTACAACAAAAATTAAAAATTATATACATGGAATCATTTAAAAATTAAATAAGAAGTCATATATAACCGACCAAAGCTCATATATAAATTAGAACAAAAATTGCTTATCATTTAAAAAAAAAATCAACACAATTGTCATTTAATATCTACTGGTTGATCTGCTAATATTGGGTTGAAATTCTTGTTGTCCTTAATATCAAGGCTTGTAAAATAAAATAAAAACATCATTATTCACCGTCATGAAAGGAGGACAGAAAAATTAGGTTCCCTCTCCTTTGTAGACCATCACCATGCATCGCCATTTCAATACTATCAACAGTTGTTTCTCTAACCGCCAAAGAGAGGTTGCTTTTATTGGATTTTTGGGTTTGGGTTTCGACTTGTTGGAGTTTTAAGGTAGTTGGTATGGTTATGGATTTGAATTTTGATTAAAGCTTGATTTTAGAGGTGATGATGATGGTTTGGGTGAGATTCCTATATTTACAAAAGGTAATTATTATGATATACAGAAGACTGTGGAATAGTGTTGGTTAAAACTGGTAGAAATTTTTGTTATACTTTTTGGTTTGTAAGTAATGGGGAAAAAAAGTTGCCAACTTCTATGCCCACCTTTGTATTCCTTGTTAACCGTCTCCAACCACCTCAAGAATTCCTTCCATCCTCAACAACACCATAAATTGGTTAGGACAAGGGGGAAAAGCCATCTAGTAAGATGACCAGAATAAAGAGTTGGGAGTGAGGTAATAAGAGAGATGTAGCTTGCTTGCCGTCGATCTTAGGCTTCAAACTTTATATATATATATATATATATATATATATATATATGTCATCTCTTATTCTACGGTGTCACATCACACGTTGTTATTGGTGGGTCAAGGGTAAGTGGCCAAGTGGTCTGGTGCTATAAGCCTAGATAGAGTGGCACAATGACATGTCCTTGATCATTTTAGATGGAACGTGATAGTCAAGACCTAATATGACAATTAATGAGTAGCTCCGCTTGTTATGCAAGTGATAAGTTGAGGGATTCTTATGAGGAGCTCCTCTAGGAGTTTGCATGTATTGGCGTGGACCTAGCCACTATCCATCCTAGCATGATTTAACAAACATTAATAATAACTAGATTATGGCAGACTCATAATATCAAGAAAAAGTTATGCAATAAATTTATAATAAAAATATAAAAAATAGATATGGTTTTAATTAAAAAAGTAAATTTGTAACAGTGAAAACTATAACGGCTATAACACCCTAAAACCCGACTTAGAAGTTTAGGCTGAATTCTGAAAGTCACATTGATCATTGAAGTGATCGTGGGAAATTTTAGTTTAACAAATTGAAAACATTACAGTATTTAAGTTCCATAAAAACTCTTAGATATAAAGTCCCGTTGTTACAAAAGTTTCAGTCCAAAGAAAACCATTTTCGAAAACCCAAAGTAAAATTGTACCACAGTTTAGACTCTTAAACATATTTTTTTATCGTGATTGTCTGAGACCTCCGGCATCCTCAGTCCAAGCTACAGAAAACAGAAGTGTACCTGAAATGGGAAACATTAAGGGGGTAAGCTACACAAGCTCAATGTGAGTTCAACACGCGATTAAAAACAGAATAACAAATATTAATTCGATTGCGAAACATACTTACATATATACACAGAATCATAAAGTGAACTTGGAACCAACGTCCCAACAGAATGTAACAATTCAAGCATACCATGTCACACACAGACATAGTCACAAATGTTATTTAGTCAGATAGAAAATAGTCAAATAATCTTGCACCCAAAACACTCAAACAGATGTGTATGAATGCAGTCAAGTAATAAAAACCCACTCATCTAGCCAACACACCTCTTCATCCCCGAGTCACACCTTAAACGAGTTGTATAAGCTTATCCAACCAAACACACCATACAGGACATCGAAAGGCCAATCGAACTCTATACACCATTTATGTAGACTAAGCCACTCATATAATAATTCGCAGCAAAGCTGGTGTATCTGTAGTACAGTGCATTGCGGTAAATCGCTATACAGATATGTTCCAATTAAACTGCTAGATTAGATAATAGTACACAGTTAAGATGATGTACATGCGATATAGTGCTGTAAACCGTTGTACCAATAAGTTGCAGTTAAACTGCCAGATAAGATCAGAATCAGTCTTCTTTCTCTTCACAACCAACCTAAAAATTACTTTTTGCAAGTGCCTATATGCTTACCTCATAAAAACAATGAACACAACGACAGACAATCAGACAAAAACAGACATGCACACACCCAACTAACTAGGTTTAGAATCAAACTTCTTATACAACAGTTACAAATAACACATAAGCCGAAGCCCAGATCAGAGTCTTAACTACCCTTACTAAAGCCTAACCAAAGGTCAAAACAAACAGACACATTTTTAGATAAAAATATACACAGAACTAAAATTTGGTGACTTAGGACTACACGGCCGTGTGCCCTGGCCATGTGGAAATGCTTAGGCTGTGTGGAGGATCAATACGCCAGTGTGGGAGGGGGTACATAACCGTATGGGAGGAGACACACGACCGTGTGGCTGAGGCACGCACCCGTGTAAGCCAGAGACATGACCATCTGAACAGGCCATGTAACACTCTATCCATTTGTGCTAAAATAGAGCATAGGGTAGACACGGTCATATGAGGGTCTCACATGCTTGTGTGCCCACCAGGCACGACCGTGTGTCCAAAACACACGCCTATGTGAGATCCCTAAATCCCCAAATTAGCCACACAGCTGTGTGGCACCAAATCACTAAATCCCTAATTCCCAAACACACACGCCCATGTGCCTAGGGGACATGGCCGTATAGCACTTAATCCTGGCCGGAAACCCTAATTCCTAATTTCACACGGTCGTTTGAACAGGCACACACCCGTGTAGCCACTAATGTGGTCATGAAATCACATCGAAACAGACCGAAATTACTATTTTAGCCGTCAAATCAGTCCCCACCTTTTGCAATAACAAAAATATATCGAAATATATAGTATTCCCCATACTTTCTCAACAACTACCCAAAATAAACTGTTTAGATCAAGCTCAAGAAATGCTGAAACAACAACTCGCAAATAAATTAGATAAGGTTTGAATCCCACACCTAATTCGCGATCAATGACATCTAGACACCGACTCGATGACAAAGGAGTGGAACTCTCCAAAATCCACAAGTAAAACTGTTTCCCAACAGAAGAAAAAGCAAAAGAAAAAATAAAAGAAAAAACCAAGGAGAGGAAGAGGAAAACGTGAAAAGAAAAGCAGTAACCAACTTCAAAAACTATAAATAATAAAACTAATAATTATTTTTAAATTTGAAACAAGTCTACTATTTAACAAAATAAAAATATTTCTCCAAAATGCACACACAAAGGTTCGAACACGTGACCTAAAGATACACTAACACACAACTAACCACCAGACTAGCAGACCCATTCTGTCACTTAAATGCGCAACTAAACACAATAGTATAACCTACTCACTAACCCTAACCATAAAGCTCAAACTTCTAAACCCAAAATTCAGGGTGTTACAATTCACCCCTCCTTAAAGAAATTTCGTTCCCAAAATTTCTAGCTAAGGGTGTGTTTGTTTGCCAGGAAAACATTTTCCTGAAAATATTTTCCTAATTTTCTGGTGTTTGTTTGATTGAAAACCTTTTACATGGGGAAAATGTTTTCACAATCATGGGTAAAATGCCTATGCCTTTAGGGAAAATGTCTTATAGAATTTTTTTTTGTAAGACATTTTCCAATTCTCAGCAGTCTTTCCCCCCTTGCGCCGTTCTTCATCTTCCTTCTTCTCCATCCAGGTATTTTCCTCCTACTTCTTCTATTTTTCATCTTTTAATTTCCTTTTTTCCTTAGCTTTTCGCATGTCTTCTCTTCTCAGGGCTGCTGTTTCGTTTCACTTTGTGATTCCAACTCTCACCAATCTTTCCTAGCCAAGCCGTTCTTCATATTCCTTCTTCTTCATCCAGGTAACTTTCCTCTTTCTACTTCCTCTGTTTGCTGTTTGCTGCAATTTGTTGTTTGCTGTAATTCTATCAACTAGGGCATTCCTTCTTACCAAAAAAAAAACCCCTTTATAAAGTATTTTTGGTTAAGTTTTAAGATTCGGTAAAAAATCGATTCGGTAAAAAACATAGCAGTTTTGGTTTTGCTGTTTGTTGCAATTTGGTTTAGTTTTAACATAGCTTATTTTAAGCTAAAAGATGGAGGTCGACAAAAAAAGAACGCTAAAAGATCAAGGACCATGTTGCTGAATTTACAGGAAGTAGTTGTTAACTACAACTTCTTTTTTCTGTATGAATGGCAAGAGAATGAAATCAATGAATCAAATTTTGTTTTTTCCTTCTATTTTTCTACTTTTTATGTGTTCGTCAAAACTTTTAACAATGTGTTGTCTATTATTTTGATGATGCATGTAAATTGTTCGATGAAATTTCTGAGTGAAACATTGTTACCTGAAATTAATTGGTTATTCACAGTGCTTTTCTTAAGGCAATGCCTTTGAGGGATGTTGTTTCTTGGTCTGTCATGTTGCAAAAGGACTAGTGATATTCTTGACATATATACATTAGTTAGATAGATTTTAGTTTTAACATAGCAGTTTTGATTTTGCTGTTTGCTGCAATTTGGTTTAGTTTTAACATACCTTATTTTAAGCTAAAAGATGGAGGTCGACAAAAAAAGAACACTAAAAGATCAAGGAACATGTTGCTGAATTTACAGGAAGTAGTTGTTAACTACAGCTTCTTCTTTTTTTCTGTATGGATGGCAAGAGAATGAAATCAATGAATCAAATTTTGTTTTTTCCTTCTATTTTTCTACTTTTTATGTGTTCGTCAAAACTTTTAACAATGTGTTGTCTATTATTTTGATGATGCATGTAAATTGTTTGATGAAATTCCTGAGTGAAACATTGTTACCTGGAATTAATTGGTTATTCACAGTGCTTTTCTTAAGGCAATGCTTTTGAGGGATGTTGTTTCTTGGTCTGTCATGTTGCAACTTTACTGAACAATTGGAATGGAGTTGTAGGTCCTTTTGTTTTCAAGAAATGGTAGCAAATAAGAGGTTGAAACCTGATAAAGTGACCGTTGGATCGGGGAGTGTGCTCACATGGAATCACTTGGGCTATTGGTGAGAAGATCGGCCTATGGCTTTACACTTAAAAATGGGTGGAACTTGTGAGCATTGTGTTTGCAAGTGGTAAAATTTCATTAAATTTCAAGTGAAATTGATTAAAAAAATAAATGAATATAGGTGGTCTAAAAAATGACTTGAATGTACAAAATAAATGAATTTTGAATTCGGAGCTTTCCCTCGCAATCTGGATTTATTTGATATAAAAAGCTTAAGCTAGATCTAATCCATCTATTTCATTATTAAAATAAAAAATTAAATTAATAAAATAAAATCAAGTAGAGAGAAAACAAATCCAAAACTAACATGTATGCATATTCACCTCATCTTACAATTTTAGATGTAACATTATTTACTAATAATTACAACAAAATTAATCTTAAACTAGAATAAATATTAAAAAAATTGAGCTAAAACTTCAAATTTTGGATTATCAAACCAATACTTTGAAATGAAAGTTGAAATTGTTTAATCATAATGAATGGTGACATTTGAGGTCATTTGTTGTCGCTAAGATACTTTGAAATGAAAGTTGAAATTTTTTAATCATAAATATAAACAAAAAAATTCACAAAAACAAGAAAAACCCAGAATTTGAAACAGACAGAAAAAGAAATAGAACCTGATTGAAGCTTGTCCAAAAAATAGATTGGGAAGGGGAATTAGGTGCTGGGAGTGGCAATGTAAAACCGGGTAGGGGAAAAGGGATATGGTTAAAATACTAGGTTAAAATATTTGAGTTGGGTTCAAACTAAAATTTTTTTATCCAAAGCTCGAATATATTTAAAATGGGTTTTATTTTTAAGTTCAAACTCTTTTTTTGATTTATAACTTTATTCAAACATTTTCATATTTTGAGCAAATTTTCAAGTTATTTTCATATATGTATGTATGCACTTTAGTCATGGTAACTTTATTCATATATGTGATCTTATGATAAGCTTGCATCTTTTATTTGGTGATCAAATATTTGTGTGTCATTATTTTGTGTAGATGGATCGTAATCAAGATCAAAATGCAATTGTCGGAGTTGTGGCTTCAGTTTTAGCTTTTGAGACTCTTTGGATTAAAAAATTAAGAACTAGAAAGGAAATTTCTTCTCACCCTCGTGTGAATCGAGATTATGAAAGGGAAAATTATATTAATAGTATTTTATATAGTGGTCACCAGCATTGTATTGATATGATAAGGATAAGACCGATTGCCTTTTTTAATTTGTGTGATATTCTTAGTAGGAATAATTTGTTAGAATCAACTAAGTCTGTGAATATTAGGGAGCAAGTAGTTATATTTTTACATATAATTGGTCATAATGTAAGGTTTCGAGTGATTGGATCTAGATATTATAGATCAACTGAAACAATTCATCGTTAATTTAGGGTTGTATTGAGAGCTATTTTTAAATTGTATAAACTAGTTATTAGATTACCTGATAAGTCTACTCCTAGTGAAATCAGAAACAATCCAAGGTTTTATCCTTATTTTAAAGATTGTATTGGAGCATTAGATGGAACTCATGTTCGTGCATCCGTTCCACTTAACATTCAAGGAAGATTTCGTAACCGTAAAGGGGGGACGACACAAAATGTATTGGCTACCATCACATTTGATTTGAAATTTTCCTATGTTCTAGCTGGTTGGGAAGGTAGTGCACATGATTCTCGTATTTTAAGTGATGCACTTTCACGTCCAAGAGGATTAAGAATTTTGGAAGGTAAGAATTAACATTAAATTCCAAATAGTTCTAGTAAGCTCATAATTTATTAGTAATATTATATTTTGTAAAATTGTAAGTGAATATTATCTTGCTGATGTTGGATATGGCATCTGAAATGGATATATTACCCCCTATCGTGGTGTCTAATATCATTTAAAAGAGTTTAGTGATCAGGGGCTTGAAAATGCAAAGGAACTCTTTAATCTTCGTCATTCATCATTGCGAATCACCATTGAACGTGTTTTGGGGATTTTGAAGAAACGGTTTCATGTATTTAGATGCTGAACCATTTTGGAATTTTCAAACTCAAGTAGATATAGTTTTGGCTTGTTGTATCATTCATAATCATATAATGGGAGTTGATCCTAGTGATTTACTTAATTATGGATTATACGAGGAGCCTGAGTCTGATTTGATAATACCAACTCTTACGGAGCGAGAAGAAAGAGAAGAAGAAAGAGAATGATCTACTAAGAGAGACGAAATTGCACAGACTATGTGGACGGGTTATATGGCTAGAAATATTAGGTAGGTTTAGGGCTTAGAGTTATTGTTTCTATGTTATGTATGTTTTAGTATTAAAATTGTTTTTTTTTTTGTTAATGTTGGTTGGATAATGATATTGAAATTTTAGTTTGTTGGATTTTGAAATTATTATGTCTTGAATTTGTTAGATATTGAATTTATTATGTTTTAAGCTTGTTGAATTTATTATGTTAGATATTGAATTTATTTGGTTGGTTAATGATATTGAAATGATTGACAATGAAAATTATTAATGTAGAATGGGTAAGGGCAACAAAGAAGGGACCTCCAAGCAATTCAGGTGGACAAAGCCGATGGAACATCTTTTTCTTAAAATTCTAGCAAAGAAGGCCCAGAAAGGAAATAAGCCTTCTAACACTTTCAAAGCAGTTTCTTTTAATCGAGTTGTCGTAGCTATTTCTGAAAGATTTCAAGTCCAATGCAATGCAAAGCATGTGGAAAATCATTTGAGAAATGTAAAAAACCAGTGGCAGATTATATGTACAATTCCGGATGAAAGTGGTTTTGGATGAGATGGTAACATAAAAAAGATC
The DNA here is from genome assembly GCF_025698485.1 of Gossypium arboreum. NCBI lineage: Eukaryota > Viridiplantae > Streptophyta > Magnoliopsida > Malvales > Malvaceae > Gossypium > Gossypium arboreum. The sequence continues at coordinate 104,587,018 of NC_069080.1, forward strand.
ACATGTGATAAAGCGACATATGATGCAGCAATGATGGTAATATATGTATATATATGTTAAGCATATTTCAATTGTTTTTTACTTATTATTCTAATTGTGTATAATATCCAATAGGCACACAAGAAGTATGAACCATTTTTGAATAAAAGCATTGATCATTATGATGAAATTGGCTTTGGTTGTTGGCAAAGATAAGACAACAGGGAGTTTTGCCAGAACATTTGCTGAAATAGATTTGGATGATGGTAACCAAGATTTAGTGCCTATAGACGGAGACAATGAAGAGATTGAAGAGGTAAGAACAAATATATCTTCATCTGGCACATCCAAACGTAAAAGAAAAAAATTCAAGAAAGTGTCGTTGATGAACAAATTAAATTTGTGGGCGAACAACTTGGCCAAATTGCTAATGCTTTGGAACAATTTACTGCGGATAAGACACCACATCTTTATGAAGAAGTGATGTCGATGGAGGAAGAAGGATTTGATGATGACTTCTTATGTTCCGTGTTTGATTATCTAGTAAGTCATGAATCCGAGGCCAAAGTTTTTTTAGTTAAAAGTAAGAAGGTTTTTTTAGTTAAAAATAAGAAGCATAGAAAAATTTGACTTCAAAAATTTGCTCAAGGATGAAGATTTGATACTTTTAATGTGGTATAATATTAGTTATGCACTTGGACAATATTGTTGTTATTATGTAGTGTACTACTAATTATGCATTTGGATAATATTATTAATTTGTAGTATTAATTGTGGTTTGGAAGCTAATTTATAATTATTCAATCTTTGTTTTATTTTTTATAACACAATCACAAATAATTCATTTTACTTTGGTTGTTTTCAATTTATGACGGTTAATATTCTAGCTTAATAATTGAGTATTATTATATATTTAATTTGATTTATTTATTTATAAATAAATCATTGCAATATATGTAAAACAATTAAAAGTATAAATTTATTAAAAATTAATTTAAAATATCAATTTACTAATATATATATAAATTTATTAATATATGTAAAAACAACTTTTTCGGAAAATATTTTCAGGAAATCTGCCAAACAACAGAAAATATTTTACACAGATTCATCCAAACACCAGAAAAGTAAATCATTTCTAGAAAAGTAAATCATTTTCCAGAAATTATTTTCCTGAAAACATTTTACTGGCAAACAAACGGACCCTAATAGAACAATGGTATCACACAAGCTACCCTACTACACTCCCAATGCGCACTCTAATCCCGAAGCACTACTATGCTAGACTTGATCTCAAGACCTCAAACACAACTAGAACACTTAACCATTAAGCAGATACATATTTATCCTATCACACACAATTACTATGCTTTAATCAAAACGTTAAAACATTCACAACAATACCTGTCTCAAAGTCACCGAGGACACTCCCAGATCTGATGTTTTGTGGACCCGCATAAAAAACATGCTCCCGCCTTTTTCCAACAAATTGCTCGAATGACACTTCTTACAGTGCTCACAAAATGAAACACTCACACCATTATCGACACCCTTTGTAAAACCTTTATTGCCACTCAAATATGTTCTAACACGCTTCACAAGCCGAGGCTCCATCCTCGAAGGACTACGATATCTTTCCTTCCTACAATTTACGCACCTAACTTTTAGCATTTCTCCAGTCCTCTCTAACCTAGCCTCAAACACTTTCTCTAACACTTCTCTCACTACTTGAGTCAATGCCTCAGTACCAAGCTTCTGGTTATCGCTACCCGAAGTTGGCGGAATCACATTGACCTCTGAATCTTAAACAAACACGCGTCCTGAAGAAGTAGACGACTCATCGCGATCTCACTTACCTTCAGAATCCATATCGGTCTTGTACCTAAGCTTTAAGAATCTACAATTTCCAAAGTCGTACACAAGCATAAATTCTAAATATTGCAATCCTAAGCTTACCGAAATAATCTTATAATTCCCCAAGTTTAGCTCGGACCGGCATCAGAGTCTTAGACATTTTGTTTTTGTAAAACATTTCCAAAACACAAGTCATTTCAAATTACTGTGGTATAGTTTCCCAAATTTCTTTAAGACGAACACACGCGCACATGGTAACATAAAAACATAGGCCGAGTTTTTGCAAACCTGACTTTGATACCACTAAATGTAACACCCCAAAACCCGGCCTAGAAGTTTAAGCCGAATTTCAAAAGTCACATTGATAATCAAAGTGGTTGTGGATAATTTTAGTTTAACAAACCAAAAATATTACAGTATTTAAGTTCCGTAAAAACTCTCAGATATAAAGTCCCGTTATTACAAAAAATTTAGTCCAAAGAAAACCATTTTCGAAAACCCAAATTAAAATTGTACCACAATTCAAACTCTTAAACATATTTCCTTATCGTGACTGTCCGAGACCTCCGACATCTTGAGTCCAAGCTACAGAAAACAGAAGTATACTTGAAATAGGAAACACTAAAGATGTGAGCTACACGAGCTCAGTGTGAGTTCGACACGCGACTAAAAATAGAATTACAAATATCAATTCGATAGCGAAACATACTTACAGATATGCACAAAATCAGAAAGTAAACTTGGAACCAACGTCCCAACAGAATGTAACAATTCAAGCACATCATGTCAAACACACACACTCAGTCACAAATGTTATTCAGTCAGACAAAATACAGTCAAATAATCTTACACCCAGAACACTCAAACAGATGTGTATGGATGCAGTCAAGTAATAAAAACTCATCCATCCAGCCAACACACCTCTTCATCCCCTAGTCACACCTCAAAAGAGTTGTATAAGCTTATCTAACCAAACACACCACATAGGACATCCAAAGGCCAATCCAACTTTACACACCATTTATGTAGACTAAGCCACTTAGATAATAATACACAGCAAAGCAGACGCATCTACAGTACAGTGTATTGGAGTAAACCGTTGTACAGACATGTTGCAGTTAAATTTCCAGATCAGATAATAGTACGCAGCAAAACTGACGTATATGCGGTACAGTAAGGTAAATCGCTGTACCGATAGCAATTAAACTACCAGATCAGATCAGAATCAGTCTTCCTTCTCTTCACTACCAACCCAAAAATTACTTTATGTAAGTGCCTGTATGCTTACAACCTCACAAAAACAATGAATACATCGATAGACAGTCAGGCAAAAATAGACATGCACACACCCAGCTAACCGGGTTTAGAATCAGACTTCTCACACAACAGTCACAAATAACACATAAGCTGCAACCCAAATTAGAGTCTTACCCAAATTAGAGTCTTAACTACCCTCACTAAAGTCTAGCCAAGGGTCAGAACACACAGACACATTTTCAGATAAAATCATATACAGAACTAAAACTTGGTGACTTAGGACCACACGACCGTATGCCTTGGCCTTGTGGAAATGCCTAAGCCGTGTGGAGGGTCAATACGCCCGTGTGGGAGAGGGCACACTGCCGTGTGGCTGAGGTACACGCCCTTGTGAGTCAGGGACATGGCCATGTGAACAGACCGTGTAACTCTTTATCTATTTATGCTAAAATAGAGTACAGGGTAGACACGACCGTGTGAGGGTCTTACACGCCCGTGTGCCCACCAAACATAACCTTGTTTCCAAAACACACACTCGTGTAGGATCCCTAAATCCCCAAATTAGCCACACGACCGTGTGGTCAAGCCGTGTGGCACAAAATTACAAAATCCCTAATTCCTAAACACGCACACCCGTGTGCCCAGGGGACATGGCCGTGTGAAAATCGATTAATTTCCCCAAATTGGCCACACGATTGTGTGGCACCTAGTCTTACCCGAAAACCCTAATTCCTAATTCCACACGATCGTGTGAACAGGCACACACCCTTATGGCCAACCATGTGGTCATAAAACCACATCAGAACAAGTTAAAATCATCGTTTTAGCCATCAAATCAGTCCCCAACCTTTGCAATAACAAAAAGATATCGGAATATGCATTATTCCCCATACTTCCTCAACAACTAAATACTTAAAACCAACGGTTCAGATCACACTCAAGAAATGCCAAAACAACTCGCAAATAAATTAGATAAGGTTTGAATCCCACACATGATTCGCGATCAATGATGTCTAGACATTGACTCAACGACAAAAGAGTAAAGCTCTCTGAAGTCCGCAAGTAAAATTGTTTCCCAACAGAAGAAAAAGCTAAAGAAAAAGCCAAGGAGAGGGAGAGGAGAATGTGAAAAGAAAAGCAGTAACCAACTTCAAAAAAGAAAAAATAAAACTAATAATTATTTTTAAACTTAAAACAAGTTTACTATTTAACAAAATAAAAATATTTCTCCAAAACGCACACATAAAGGTTCGAACACGTGAACTAGAGATATACAAACACACAATTAACCACCAAACCAACAGACCCATTCTATTACCTAAACGTGCAACTAAACACAATAGCATAACCTACTCACTGACCCTAACCACAAAGCTCAAACTTCTAACCCCAAAATTTGGGGTGTTACAATAGCTTAGATTCAAAACTCATGAACTAAATTGAGAGTAACATCAACTCAATCAAATATATTTTTTAAATATATATATACTCTATAAAAATTTGAACCCAACATCAATACCAGTAGAGCTTTTGCTAAATAACAAATAAATTTCCGCTTCAAATAGAAAGGATGAATGATACGTCAACTTAACACATCTGTTAAGAATTATCCATTTTTTTGGTAAAAAATTATCACTATTTTTCAAAATATTTTTTTTATATAAAATATTAGGATAAACTACTCAAATGGTCACCCACTTGCAGGGGCAGAGCTAGAAAAACTTTTTAGGGAGACCAAATGAAATTTTAATTTTTAATAGTCTATATATTTTTATAATTATTAAATGATTAAATTAAATTTTTATAATCTTAGGGGGCCAAAGTGAAAATCTACTTTTATTAATTTAAAATTTTAAAATTTTTTAAATGACCTAAATAGCAATTTTCTATTTTAGGAGGGGCAGGACCCTGCTAGCCCCCAAGATTCGCCTTTGCCCATTTGTTAGGTTGTTTTTATTTTGGTTTGGAGATGTTAAATCAATAACGAGAATATTGACATGACATTTAACACATAATTTAAAAATTCCACATATTTAGTCGATTTTACATGTCATTTGCCACCATGGAAATTAACAGATCCTTTAATCTCATTATTCCATTTTTAATGGTTGAAACCCTAAAATTAAAATCACTTTCTTCTTTTTATTTTTGCTATAGTAGTCTTCTGAGAAGAAATGGGAGAACAAGAAAGGAAGAAAAATAGAAGAAAAGGAAATGGATGCTCCGAATGTGATTCCGTTTTAACAAATTATGTTAATATAATCCTATTCAAATTTTCAAATTTCAATCCTGGGAATCGTTATCTTTTTATTCAAAATTTATAATCGTTTTCCACCCCCCATCTATAATACCTTTTCAAAAATCTCACTCTGTTTCTTTTACCCCTTGAACCTCTTCAGCAATTGTTCCCTTTGTTAGCCAAAATGAGAGAGTTCACATTCGTCAAGCTGGTAACACCTGTTGGGAACTCTACTGTCTTCAACATGGCATTCAAGTCTTTCTTGTGTTCATTTTCCAATACAAACTCAATATTTTCTCCTTTTTCTTCGTTGGTTATTTAATCTTCTTTCGTTCTTTTTTTTTATCTTGAACCGACCATAATTGATGAACTTAGAACCTATTATTCCACCATGAACAACTTATTAGGGGCAAAGAAGATGCTGCAATCAACTTTGCCAGAGGCCACTACACAAGTAAGCAATAAGTGTTGGAAAAGTTGGGTTTCTTTTCTCCTACCGTTAGATCTCTAAATTAACTCTTTTTTTTTTTTTTTTTTTTTTGTTGTTGTAGTTGGGAAGGAAACGGTGGATCTGTGCCTTGGTAGGATCAGGAAGCTAGCAGATAACTGTACTGGACTTCAAGGGTTTTTGGTGTTTCGTGCTTGGATAATTGCTTCTTAAAACGCTTTCAGTGGATTATGGTAAGAAATCAAAATTGGGCCTCACTGTTTATGCTTCCCCAGAGTTTCCACATCTGTTGTAGAGCCTTACAATAGTGTTTTGTCAACCCTTTCTCTGTTAGAGCACACTGATGATGCGGTTCTCCTTGATAATGAAGCTTTTTGCCGAAGGTCTCTCGATAGTGAGGGGCCTGCTTACACTAATCTCAAAAGGCTGGTCTAACTTTGTGGGTTGAAGTGGTTTAGGTATTTGTTATAGAAATCTGGAGTAGTTTTCCTCTATTTAGGTGATGGATTTTAGATTTGAGGGATGTTGAGAGGGAATATGAAATTGTTTCTTCTTCATTCATACCTTCTTATGTTTAGCAAATCATATGCATTCATAAGTATGATGTTCATACAGATAAATGTAATATGAAGTTGATAATGAAGTCGAGCAAATTATATTAAGGAAATCGAATTAGTAAATAATTTTGTGAGAAAAGTTTTGTAAAAAAAAAAAAAATAACTTTAAGATTTCAATAAAAAGTAAACGAATGTCCTTGAGTTATGTTTATATAGTATTACTTGGTATCAAAATAAAAGGATAGGCATACAAGCACGAGAATTGAGCTCCAAAGCTCAATCCAATATAAATTCCTCGATTCCCACCATGTGTCTTTTCTTTTTTGCTTTTTTTCCTTTATTTTGGTCAAATAAACTTATCTAAAATCTCATTATTTTCTCATCTACTGACATTTAGATTTTCTAACATTCATATTTTTCTAAATTTAGGCATGCTTGGTTTCTATAAATACCATGGATGGTGAATCTTCAAAATCATCAATCAGTGTTCATTTTTCAATCAGAATATTTTTGCTTAGGAATACGCAATCTATGAGATACCTAAACATTTTTGCTTTTCAGTCCCCTATGAAGTGGGACAAAATTTTTAGATTAAAACATTGAAACCATCCCCATTCAAAAGCCAAATCCAAATTAACAAATTGTTTACATTATAGTAAAGTGGGATTTTTATCTTTAATTCAAATCTAAATAATGATAGGAGGATAATCAAAATACAAAACCACTGTGTTAAATAAGCGCCATCTCTAATGTAATAACCAACTGTTTTCTAACTTGTATATTTGAAACTTTTTAAAGATTTACCCTTTTTTTTTTTTGTTAATATTAATATGAATTTGAATAACAATTTGGACTTATATTTAATCAATTAATGCATCCAAATTATTGCCAAATGCCAATGGAGAAGACCTCTAATTTTATGGTGTTAAATGACAATCATAAGCTAACTTACCAATTTTCCTCCAAAATTTTGGTATAGTTTTTTCTCCCTACATGTACAAATTAATCATGTGTATTATTTAATTATTTTTAATTAGTAATATATAATCAAATAAATTCAAATAGATTAAAAAAACGTGTTTTTATTCTGATATAAAAATAATGATTGAAAATGTTATAACTTCCTTCATTTACAAACTATTATTTAAAATTTTGATAAAAATTTAAATAAATTATTTTAATTAATGAAAATTGAAAATATAGAATCTGTTAAAGGAGTTAATATAAATTTTAAACCCAAAATATTTAAAAGTAAAAAATAATGTGAGTAGATGGAATAAAGATTTTTTTTCAAATTCAATTAAAATATTTTGTTTCCTTGAGTATGAAAATAAAGATTTAAAAGAATTTAATTTATACTTTCCTATTATAACTTAATGCAGATAAGCTTTCACAATGAAACACTAATTTTGAAAATTAAAATTATTTGGGATCCACTTTTTCAACTAAACGATTTTTTTTTTTTAAAAATCTAATGTGTCATAGAACAAAATATGTGAAGTGTCAAAATTTGAATAACCCTATTTAAGCACTATAAAATATATATTATATGATTTAGTATAATTCTTCCATATTGAATGTGTGTCAAATAAAGGGTATTTTATAGGCTTGTTAATAGTACTATCATACAGTAGATTGTATATATTGATTTAATTATATTATATTTAATTATGTATTGATTTTTAAAAATTTTAACATTTCATTAATAATATGGTTACAAAATCAAAATATATAACTAATATTATAATTAATTTTAAAATTAATAGAACAATATAATGTAAAAGATTATTTTAAGATTGTTATACAATTATAATAACTTGACCGGGATCCGACCTAAAATACTGATGATTCAAATAACCTCATACACTCTATTTTTTTTTTTTTGGGAGGGGGGACTCCAGACAAGCCATTGGATTGTCTTCTTCTTCTTTGCTTCTTCACCATCCCCTTTTTCTCGTGTATTAACAATGGTGCGGTGAGTGTGAACAAGACACGCCAGAAAAGTTCATCGTTCTCTGTGATGCTAAGGTTCCTTTCATCATCTTTTCCAATGTTGGCAAACTCTTTGGGTTCTCCAGCTCTGGTTCAAAAGCAGCAGCTAAGAATCAGCATTACTCAATGGTGATAGGGGATGTTGAGAGAAAGCGAGTGACATCAGTAGAAGAGACATGCACCGACTGTAGTTTTATGATTTTATGGTTTTCCATTTCTAATCCCTTTTAGCTCCTACATCCCTAATGTCTTTAATTCCTTTTTGTTTTTCTGCAGTTGTTTGAATTAGTAATCGTTTCTCATGCTCCAAATGTTGCTGATACTATTATACTAAAACTGTTGTCTTTATGCTGTGTCCTTTTCTCTTTGTACAAATGCTAAAGTTTTGAATTTCTCCTATATTTGCAATGTGTGATAGCTTTCTTGTTTTTGCCGCAATTTTACTACAAATTTTGTTTGTAAGATGCCAATTGGCTTATATTATCCTGCAGTTTGTAAAATTATATATGAGGAAAAATTAATGGCTTTAAGTTTGCAATGTTGAACCATTGTGCTTATTGCTGCCTTATAGAGTTAGTTTAATGAGTTTTAGGAGCAAAACAATCATCATACAGGCAATAATTATCTATAAAAGATGTGATGAATGTTTTGGTGAAGAGAAAAAAATGAGCATTTAATCATGAAAGATTATTGGAATGGGACATGCAACTTTAGCAAATATTTTTTATGTTTCTGTATCAGTATCAAGATAGAATCCAAGTTGAAAATGATGTGTTCTGATATGCATTGAGTTAGAGGTGAGATAAAAGCATGCAACATTGCCTAGGTTAAGGCAGGTTCAACGTTTTCTAAACCTGTTTGTATTAATTATTTTCTAAAGGTTATGGAAAGTTGCTTTTAATTGTTGCTAAGTTACTAAGTTTTGTAGAAGTTCTGTGTAACAGCCCGATTTAAACCCTAACCGGAACAGTGGTTTCAGGACCACGAATCCAAGTCTGAAAAAATATTTAAAAATTATTTTTTGTGTTTATTATGTGTGAATTTATATCTGTGAAATTTTCGTGATTTATTTTTGTCGTTTGAGTGCCCGATTAAATAAAAGGACTTAATCGCGTAAAATGAAAATTTGGTTGTTAAATGTGAAAGTGCTTAATTGTTGTTGTCTTTGTTAGTGGAGGCATTTATAATGCAATTATACCATTGTGTTTTTAGGTGGACGGTAATGGGCATGTTATATATGATTTCTTAATTAAATTATACAAGGGTAAAATAGTAAAACATGAAATAATATATGTATAATAAAACATAAAAGTTTATAATATGGTTTTATATCATCATTTTCATGACCGAAACTTAAACAAAAGAAAAGAGAAAAGAAATTTAGGGTTCGGCTACTTCTCAATCTTGATTAAGGTATGTGATTAGCTCGGTTTTTGATAATTTCTATGTTTTTGAGATCGTTGCTTCAAGTACTACAAAACCTATGCTTGAATTTTTTATTTTGATGAATATTTTGAGTTCTGCCATTGTTGAGAGCTTGTGATTTTTGTTGTTTGATGATGAAATATGAAAAATATGTTTTAGATTAACATGTTTTGTATTGGAGTTTTTAACGATTTTGAGTATTAGGACTAAATTGTAAAAAAAATAATTTGAGGGACTAAAATGTGAAATAAATGAATATATGGACTTGTATGAACATTAGGAATATTTGGCCAAACATGGGTATCTTAAAATTTTGTTTATTTTGTGTTTTGTGCAATAGGGACTAAATTGTAAAAAGTGTAAATGTTAGGGGTAAAATGGTAATTTTCCCATTTATGTGTTTTTGGACTAAATTGAATGAAAATATGTTTGAGTGAGCTTAATTTGAATATGTTTAGATCAAGAACTAAAGAAGTCGGATTTGGATCGAGGAAAAACGAAAGTCGTCGACTAGCTGCCCTGTTCCATTTTACATCAGCCGAGGTAAGTTTATAAGCAAATAGATGTGCCTAATTGTAGTTAAATGCTAAATATATATTCTGGTACGCAATGTATGAATTTATACATGTAATTGCCGAATTCGTATACACTTGGTAACCATGTTCAAGCATTTGTTTCGATCAAGTTACGACGTCCGAAAGCCCCGTATGAACCTTGGGAATAGTTAGGATACATATGTCATGATATAGAATTCCGATATATGTGTGCGAGTAAAACCATGGCATCGATATTTGACTCCGATATATGTGTGCGGGTAAGACCCTGTCTAGGACAGTGGCATCGATATGTGATTACATGTAAGACCACGTCTGGGACGTTGGCATTGTACGATATATGTGTGATTATCCGAGTGTCCTACCCAATTCTGAATGATTCATCGAGCAACGATGAATTGTGAATAAATACGAAATATAAACTGAAAGACCAGGTATGAAATAGTCTGTTATCTATTGAAATAAGGTAAGTAAGCTATTTTATGTATGTTACAAGTTGTGTATGAAACTACTAATGAATATGTGCGAATACGGTATGTGAATCCAACCTTGAAGATAAGTAACTTAAGGTTTATTAAAGTGATTTTTAACTATGTGTATATACATATGTGTGACTGTGTATATTTGGCCAAATAAGAAATATGTGTGCAAAATGTCATATTATGATTCTTGAGCTTATTTAAATGTATATATGTATGTGTGATTATATAGTTATATTTTGGCTTAAAAGTTGAATGACATTTGATTAATTAATTTAGGTGAGCATTCGGCCAAGGTTAAAAAAAAATGGTGCATGGAAATGTATTATTTTATCTCATTTGTAGGTATAAGGTTAAGCATTGATAATGATAATTTGATTCGGTTAGCTTAAACAAGTTGAATATGTCATTAAATTGTTTATTTGCTTATGACTTACTAAGCTGTGATAGCTTACCCTGTGTATTACGTTACTCTGTTTTATAGTTTTTTGAGTCAAGTTATAAGCTCAGGGACTGTCAGCCAGTTTCATCACACTATCTACTGTTTTGGTACCTTATTAGCTAAACTTAAATTATGGCACATATAGGCTGAAATATATTTTGAAAATGCTGAATGTTGGTTATGTATACAAGCCATGCGAAAATGGCTAAACTTTTATCTTTCAAATTCGGTTATGTTAAGTTCAGTTTACGTTCACTTTGGTTTATAGTTACTTGCCATGTATGTATAATATTTTTGTTAAGTACCATGTGTTTTGAAAAAATGGTTGCTTGTTATGTCTCAATTCGGTTTTATATACTCTTGATTAAATATTCATTGAGCGTGAATGTTGGCAAATGATGTGTATGCTTCGTGGATAAATATTGTTGATTATTTGGTATGTATTTTATGTTAAATGTGGCCCTTGTTTTAGGTAAGTTGTATATATTATATATGTACTTCATTTACAGGTTCGGCTATGGTATAATGGAATTAAACGTATATGATTGCTTATTAGATTATTTAATATATTTGTATGCGTAAGCTTGGTTACTATGAAATTACTGTATGAGCTAGGTCAAGAATGATAATATGTGATTAAAAGTTTAAGATGTTCGAATAATGACTAACATTTTGTTAATACGTAAGTAAATTTAGACATATTAACTAATATATGTAATAAGTGTACTGTTAATGATATATTAACTAATATATGTAATAAGTGTACCTTTTAATGATTTGTGCTTAAAATAGTTAAGTTTACTAAGGTCAAATGCATAAAAAAATCTAATGCTTAAATGGTATGTGTAGACATTAATGATTATTTACTTTTAATAAAGTATATAGAAATACAAGATCATTGCAGTATGAATGCTTTAATTAGTATTAAGTGAAAGGCATGTAAGACTAATTTGCTTATGATCCAAACCGTATAAGTAAGTGGTTTAAGATGTGAATTATGGCTTATTAAATTATAAGAATGTGTACATGATTTAACGACTATATGCATAAGTACATAAGTGGTAATGGAAGTATGTTTAACCCTGTTGGTAATAGAAAATGCTATGCAATTAAATGCATTATATGTTGTTAGTAACAAGTTGAAATTTGTTGTGACCTGTATATGCAAGTTGTAAATCGATGTATGTTCTGAAATGTGAGTTGATTGTATTTTTATTTATAAATGAGTTTGACTTGAGTGATTATATATATATATATTATTAAATGTTTTGAAATTGCGTTTTTGATTGAAAATGCCTCGTAACCCTAATCCGGCGACGGTTATGGGTTAGGGGTGTTACATTCTGTAAGTTGGCCTGGTTTATTAAGGTTTAAGGTGAAGTATCATAAACAACTGATTGTAATATACTTCAATGGTTAAGCCTTTTTTATATCTGTACAATGTTCAGTTTACTATAACGATGTGTATTTGAATGTGAACATTATTATTTATCATTGATATGGATTCTATTATTTCAATGTTTTTGTCTATTAAAGAACAACAAGTATTAAGAAATTGTCTTGCCAACATAGTTAGATAGGTTAAATGGCATTGGATTTTGGATTTTAAAATAAGCTTGTGGGATTTGTCTAAAACCTCTAGGCAAGTCCACTAGTTCGCAAGTGTAATTAAACATAATAGACTTTAGATCATCATTAATGGCATCTCTCCAAAAACTAGCATCTATTGATTTTATAGCTTCATCATAGGTTTTTGGATCCTCATTTATAAAAAATGCATAAGCAATAGAATCATTTATCATGTTTAAATCACTAATCTTAATTACAAAGGAAGTAAGAAAATCAGGTCTAAAACCAGTGGCAGTTCTTTGTCTTTTACTCCTCCTAGGTTCAACATCATTGTTAAGAACATCTCTAAGTCTAAAACCAATGGCAAGTCTTTGTCTTTTACTCCTTCTAGGTTCAACATCGTTGTTAAGAACATCTCTATTATGTGTACTAGAAGAGGACGCATGCTCATCTAACTATAGATTAGTACTTATGCTAGATTTCTTTAAAGGAAAAACATTTTAAAAGAAAATAACATTTCTAGATTCACATATGCAATGATCATGCAAAGACATGAATCTATATGCAGCACTATTTAGAGCATACCAACAAATACAACATCAATAATTTTAGATCCGATGGTGCTCTTTTTAGAAGCACACACTATCAAGTATTGCATATTAGAGGTATAACCTTTCCACAATTCATATGGGGTATAGTCTAATTTTTAATGAGGCACTCTATTAAGAATATGGTTTGCATAAAGTATGGCCTCCACCCACATATTGTTAGGTAAACCAAAACTTAGGAGTAAAACATTCATCATTTCTTTTAGAGTTCTATTTTTCCTTTCAACTATGTCATTCTATTATGGGAAATAAAGAGCAAAAAACTCATGTATAATATCGTCTTTTTTACAAACCTTTTTAAGGAAATTAGTGACATATTTGCCACCTCTATCGAACCTAAGATGTTTTATTCTCCTATCAAATTGTTTTTTTTTTTTACTTATGCTTTATAAAAAAGAAAAGTTTTATCAGCTTAATCTTTATATCTTTAAATATAAACCTTTGTACATCTAGAGTAGTCATCTACAAAGGTGATATAGTAACAGTTTCCACCCTTACTCTCTATGTTTTTAGAGTCTGCTAGATAAGTATTAACTAACTCTAAAAGTTTAGTTTTCCTATGAGTAAGAATTTTTAAAGAAGGTCTAAGAATTTTTAAAGAAGGTCTAGCATGCTTGACTTCAACACAGATTTCGCATTTAGTAAAGCTACTATAATCTAGATTAGGGAGTAGATACATTTTTATAATTTTTTTTAGAATACATATCCACATGACCTAATCTAGCATGCCACATATCAAAGGATTTGACAATATAAGAAGAAGTGGTGACTTTATTTTTATTAAGCATAGTTTCAATCACAAATAAACCTTCACTGAGATAACCTTTCCCAACATAATCTCCATGACGGGAAAGTACAAGTTTATCATATTCAAAGACTAATTTAATGTCTGCCTTATTTAGTAATTGATCAAATTTTTGTGCAGGGCACATACATAAAGAACATTATTTAATGTTAATGTTTTGTTAGAAGTAAGTTTGAGTAAGATCATTTCTTTACCGAGTACTTTTGAATTGCTAGAATTACCTATGTAGACTTGTTCACCTTTAGCTACACCTTCAAATTTGAACATTTCTCTATTGGTTTAGAAGTGTTTGGAAGCGTCTATGTCTATAATCTACTCAGCCTTGTTCTCAACCAAGTTCACTTTGGAAACCACAACAGTTGTTATCTCATCTGGTTTTTCAATTAGATGTGCTTGTGGTTTGTTTTCATTCTAGCGGTTAGAGCATGGTTAGCATTGTATGCTTTGTGTCCAACTTTGCCACACACATAATAATTTACAAAGTTGTTGGATTTATCATTTCCTGGTTTCTTGAAGTTGAAAACCTTCTTGTTTTGAAGTTTTGCATTCTTATTTGAATTTTTAATGCCTTTTAACCTAATAAACTTGGGACCAAAACTAGATTCCACAAGGTTAGTTTTTAAATGAAACTCACTTGAAGTACCTAAAGGTTTATCTTTAAAACGATTGGCTTCCTCTACAATAGCCCGATTTTAGGGCTAGTCGGAATAGTGATTTTGGAACCACTAAATTGAGGTCGAGGAAATTATTTTAAATATCATTTTATGTATTGTAGCATGATTAGATAAGTACATGAAAATTTTGGTGAACTAATTTTAGCGATTGCTTGCCTAATTGTGAAAAAAGACTAAATCGCATAAAATGCAAAAGTCCTATTCTGTTAGATAAGGGTGTCAATTAGATAAAGAACCTAAATTAGGGGCCTTAAAGAGCAATTAGACCCCCAATTCTTAGGCTGGTCGGCCATAGGGTACAAATTGATGGGAAACTCAAAAGTAGGTGGTGTTTGGTCACCAATTTTGAGTAGCTTGAATAAAATAAACAACAAAAGGTTTCATATTTTTTTCACTCTTTCTTCTTCCACTGAAAAATTGGCCATTAGAGGGGTTTTTGAGGCTTGGAAATTTCAGCAACTTTAAGCCTTTACAAGTAAGTGGTTTTCATGACTTTTCTTAATGATTTTTACATTTTTGGACCCCTTGAAGCAAGAGCTTTTAAATGAGAGGACCATTTTGCAAAATGGTTGAAGGTCTAGGGTTTTTCCATGAGAGAATTTACGTTATTTTCTGAATTTTTATGGAAGAATATGATCCTTTGGTGAGTAACAAACAACTTTTGTGAATGCATTTCTCATGAAAACCCTAATAGGGACTATTGTGCATGAGTTGTAAAAGAGATGACAAATGTTTGAAATAGTGGAAATTTTGAATTACTATAAGAGTAAAAAGGGTTCGCATAGGTTTATAATATGAAGAAATTCAATAAAAATTAATTTTCGAGCATATGGGTAAAATGGTCATTTTGTGAAAGTCTAAAGGCAAAATAGTCATTTTTCCTAATTATGAACTTTCAGGCGTTTAAATTGATATACTGATGAAATAAATTAATTTTATTAATTTAGATCAAGAGAAACGTGATTTGGGTCTTGATCGGGGTAAGAACAAAGTTTACGGGGATTAAGCTCGTCTTCATCATTTTGTATCGAGGTAAATACATATGTAAATAATGTGTTATTGAAGCTTACTTGGATATATTTTAATAATATACATGTGTAATCAGCTTATTGTTGTTATGTATTTAAATTTTAATTGTTGCCATAAATGTATGAATGACATGTTATGCGAGTAAATTGCAATGTATGCAAATGTGATGCTATTCGATTTGATAGGAAGCCCATTGAATTTGATTTGATAGGAAGCCAGTTGAACCTTAAACATGGCATAGGATACAAAGGGGCATGCGATGAGAATTATATGTTCTGGACTCATGAGTTGAGTCTGAGTTCATGAGATAAATGTTATAGGTAACGTGCGTCCGGGTATTGACTTTGTGTACAGACCCGTGAGTGGCTCAATGAGCAAACGTTACATGATAGCTATGGGGTCCGAGTCTTGACTTGATAAAAAGGCCCGTGAATAGCTCAAATGTGAGTGTTTCATAGCATGAGGTAGCCCTGATTTCTTATATGGCATTTAGACGCAAATTCCTCGCATATCCATATGTATTTCGAGAGTTCAACGGGTAACCCGAAGATTTAGTTGGTGAATACTTTGATGAGGTATGTATACCGAACTCATGGTTAGGACCTGAGTAAATAACTAGGTTTATTAAGTATACATGAATGAAAAGAAGAGTAAGATAGAGATGTTAAGTGATTTATATCTTTTAAGTATGACAAGCTACCGTTAGATGAATATGATTTTCTTATAATTACACTTTATTTGCATATATGTACTTACTAAGCTCCCACACTTACCTCCTTTCTTTTCTTTCCTTATAGTGTCGCCAAACTAGCATCGGGGATCGAATGACATCAAAAGCTTCGATCACACTATCACTCAAGACCTTGGTATAACTAGTTTCATTGTTTTATTTTATGGCATGTATAGGGACTCTAGTCTTTGTTTAGTGTTTCGTTAGTTAGCCATAATGTGTTGGCTCATATGATGAATATAATACTCATTTTGATTTATAAATAGAAGATGATATTTTCATGGATGAGTAAATTGTATAAATGAAATGTTGTCCATTGTGGTTATTTTGGCTTTGTTATGTGCCCTTATGTTAGTATAGAGTGATTTTTGTGCAGGTTATATAAGAAAGGGTGACAAAAAGGCTTGGTAAATAGCTTTATTTTGTCCATACGGGTAGGCACACGGACGTGTGTCTCGTGTGTGACACACGGTCCACTACATGGGCATGTGACATGGCCGTGTATCCCCTACACGTAAGAATTGTATGTTAGTATGCATGGTAGTAAACACACGGGCAGAAACACGACAGTGTATCTCAGCCATGTGAATGGCACGGCCTAGCACACGAGCGTGGGCCTTGACCGTGTGGCCCTTAAGGATTGCTAACGTCAAAAATAGAATGTCCAGGTTTTTGCACACGGGCTAGGACACGGGCGTGTCTTGGCCGTGTGAGGGATACGGGCCAAAGACGAGGGCGTGTTCCAGGCCATGTGAAAACCCCTGTTGGTGTGCATTTAGAATTAATTCTTGAAGGATTTTTTCTTGAAGGATTTCACACATCTTCATCCCTTTATCTACGATGTTAAAAACTAATTTTTCTTAGGCATATACTTGATCCATTGTTGACTCATCATCAATCATCTGAAATTTGAGCCGCTCTCCAACAACGTACTTCTTAATTCCAGTATCATCAACTCCATACTTTTTCTCCAAGGTATCCCAAATAGACTTAGCTGACTTATCTTTAACAGATAGGTCAAAGCGAATTTTAGGCATGTGGCTTAACATGTAACCTCTTACTATTTTGTGTTCCTTGTCATACTTGGCTTTTGTGGTGGCGTTGACGTACTAGTCTCCGAGAACAGTTGCAAAATCATTGACTGTTGTGGTGACAAATGGGTTGAAGAGGATGTAGTCAACTTCAAGTTGTTCAAAAAATATAACCATCTTTTGAAACCAGCGACGGTAGTTGGTTCCGTCGAGATTCTCGAGCTTGGATAGATCAGGAATGAACTTGTTCATCATTGTAACAAACATGTATACATAGTAGTATAAGATGTGCATCTAAAATGTTGAAAATATACTATTGCAAAACTAAGCGTTAACACTGACAGGAAAGAATAAATAGTATGTAAATAAACAAAATGATTATTGTGTCATGAAAGAACCCCTGCTTTAAAATCAAATTTGCCAAGATTGATGTAATCGTATAGTGGATGTCGCCCCCTAAGGTTAACACAACTTTAATATTCATACACATGAATAAAGAAGGTGGAAGCTAATTGGTATTTCTCTTCTTGAAAAGGAAATAGGCTAGGAAAACAAAACTGAAAACTCGATTAGAATAATTGACCAGAAAAAGTTTTCAAAAAGAAGAACAAAAAGACTTTGAAAAAGAAATGATTTCTATTTGTTGTGTGTTTAATGAGGAGAATGACCCAGGTATTTATAGGATTTTCTGAAAGGCAAAACGGTAAAATTAAAGGGGTAAAATGGTAAATCCGAATACTCAATTTCTTGAATTACACAATGGCCAGAAGCCAGTTTCCAAAAAAAAATGCAACAATTTGGTTGGTCAAGTCAAAATTGTAATAGTTTAATTTTTATAAAAGAAAAATAAAAAATTTTATCCAGAAAAACCTTGCATGGTACGTGTCGTAAACACGTGTCAACACGGTGAAATGTTGTCACGTGTCAACACGTGTCGTAAAATATTTTCATGGATGAGTAAATTGTATAAATTTAATGTTGTCCATTGTGGTTATTTTGGCTTTGTTATGTGCCCTTATGTTAGTATAGAGTGATTTTTGTGCAGGTTATATAAGAAAGGGTGACAAAAAGGCTTGGTAAATAGCTTTATTTTGTCCATACGGGTAGGCACACGGACGTGTGTCTCGTGTGTGACACACGGTCCACTACATGGGCATGTGACATGGCCGTGTATCCCCTACACGTAAGAATTGTATGTTAGTATGCATGGTAGTAAACACACGGGCAGAAACACGACAGTGTATCTCAGCCATGTGAATGGCACGGCCTAGCACACGAGCGTGGGCCTTGGCCGTGTGGCCCTTAAGGATTGCTAACGTCAAAAATATAATGTCCAGGTTTTTTTACACGGGCTAGGACACGGGCGTGTCTTGGCCGTGTGAGGGATACGGGCCAAAGACGAGGACGTGTTCCAGACCATGTGAAAACCCCTGTTGGTGTGCATTTAGAATTAATTCTTGAAGGATTTTTTCTTGAAGGATTTCACACATCTTCATCGCTTTATCTACGATGTTAAAAACTAATTTTTCTTAGGCATATACTTGATCCATTGTTGACTCATCATCAATCATCTGAAATTTGAGCCGCTCTCCAACAACATACTTCTTAATTCCAGTATCATCAACTCTATACTTTTTCTCCAAGGTATCCCAAATGGACTTAGCTGACTTATCTTTAACAGATAGGTCAAAGCGAATTTTAGACATGTGGCTTAACATGTAACCTCTTACTATTTTGTGTTCCTTGTCATACTTGGGTAGTAAACACACAGGCGAAAACACGACGGTGTATCTCGACCATGTGAATGGCACGGCCTAGCACACGGCGTGGGCCTTGGCCGTGTGGCCCTTAAGGATTGCTAACGTCAAAATATAATGTCGAGTTTTTTACGGGCTAGGACACGGCGTGTCTTGGCCGTGTGAGGATCTGAGCCAAAGGCGAGGGCGTGTTCAGACCATGTGAAAACCCCTGTTGGTGTGCATTTAGAATTAATTCTTGAAGGATTTTTCTTGAAGGATTTCACACATCTTCATCGCTTTATCTCGATGTTAAAACTAATTTTTCTTAGGCATATACTTGATCCATTGTTGACTCATCATCAATCATCCGAAATTTGAGCCGCTCTCCAACAACATACTTCTTAATTCGGTATCATCAACTCTATACTTTTTCTCCAAGGTATCCCAAATGGACTTAGCTGACTTATCTTTAACAGATAGGTCAAAGCGAATTTTAGACATGTGGCTTAACATGTAACCTCTTACTATTTTGTGTTCCTTGTCATACTTGGCTTTTGTGGTGGCGTTGGCGTCCTAGTCTCAGAAACGGTTGCAAAATCATTGGTATTGTGGTGACAAATGGGTTGAAGAGGATGTAGTCAACTTCAAGTTGTTCAAAAAATATAACCATCTTTTGAAACCAGCGACGGTAGTTGGTTCCGTCGAGATTCTCAAGCTTGGATAGATCAGGAATGAACTTGTTCATCATTGTGACAAACATGTATACATAGTAGTATAAGATGTGCATCTAAAATGTTGAAAATATACTATTGCAAAACTAAGCGTTAACACTGACAGGAAAGAATAAATAGTATGTAAATAAACAAAATGATTATTGTGTCGTGAAAGAACCCCTGCTTTAAAATCAAATTTGCCAAGATCGATGTAATCGTATAGTGGATGTCGCCCCCTAAGGTTAACACAACTTTAATATTCATACACATGAATAAAGAAGGTGGAAGCTAATTGGTATTTCTCTTCTTGAAAAGGAAATAGGCTAGGAAAACAAAAGCGAAAACTTCGATTAGAATAATTGACGGAAAAAGTTTTCAAAAGAAGAACAAAAAGACTTTGAAAAAGAAATGATTTCTATTTGTTGTGTGTTTAATGAGGAGAATGACCCGGTATTTATAGGATTTTACGAAAGGCAAAACGGTAAAATTAAAGGGGTAAAATGGTAAATTCGAATACTCAATTTCTTGAATTACACAATGGCTAGAAGCCAGTTTCCAAAAAAAAATGCAACAATTTGGTTGGTCAAGTCAAAATTGTAACAGTTTAATTTTTATAAAAGAAAAATAAAAATTTTATCCGAAAAACCTTGCATGGTGCGTGTAAGTAAACACGTGTCAACACGGTGAAATGTTGTCACGTGTCAACACGTGTCGTAAAATATTTTCATGGATGAGTAAATTGTATAAATTTAATGTTGTCCATTGTGGTTATTTTGGCTTTGTTATGTGCCCTTATGTTAGTATAGAGTGATTTTTGTGCGGGTTATATAAGAAAGGGTGACAAAAGGCTTGGTAAATAGCTTTATTTTGTCCATACGGGTAGGCACACGGACGTGTGTCTCGTGTGTGACACACGGTCCACTACATGGGCATGTGACATGGCCGTGTATCCCCTATACGTAAGAATTGTATGTTAGTATGCATAGTAGTAAACACACGGGCAGAAACACGACAGTGTATCTCAGCCATGTGAATGGCACGGCCTAGCACACGAGCGTGGGCCTTGGCCGTGTGGCCCTTAAGGATTGCTAACGTCAAAAATAGAATGTCCAGGTTTTTGCACACGGGCTAGGACATGGGCGTGTCTTGGCCGTGTGAGGGATACGGGCCAAAAACGAGGGCGTGTTCCAGGCCATGTGAAAACCCCTGTTGGTGTGCATTTAGAATTAATTCTTGAAGGATTTTTCTTGAAGGATTTCACATCTTCATCCCTTTATCTCGATGTTAAAACTAATTTTTCTTAGGCATATACTTGATCCATTGTTGACTCATCATCAATCATCGAAATTTGAGCCGCTCTCCAACAACGTGCTTCTTAATTCCAGTATCATCAACTCCATACTTTTTCTCCAAGGTATCCCAAATGGACTTAGTGACTTATCTTTATGAGATAGGTCAAAGAGAATTTTGGACATGTGGCTTAACATGTAACCTCTTACTATTTTGTGTTCCTTGTCATACTTGGCTTTTGTGGTGGCGTTGGCGTCCTAGTCTCCGAAACGGTTGCAAAATTATTGGTATTGTGGTGACAAATGGGTTGAAGAGGATGTAGTCAACTTCAAGTTGTTCAAAAATATAACCATCTTTTGAAACCAATGACGGTAGTTGGTTCCATCGAGATTCTCGAGCTTGGATAGATCAGGAATGAACTTGTTCATCATTGTGACAAACATGTATACATAGTAGTATAAGATGTGCATCTAAAATGTTGAAAATATACTATTGCAAAACTAAGCGTTAACAACGACGGAAAGAATAAATAGTATGTAAATAAACAAAATGATTATTGTGTCGTGAAAGAACCCCCGCTTTAAAATCAAATTTGCCAAGATCGATGTAATCATTATAGTGGATGTCGCCCCTAAGGTTAACACAACTTTAATATTCATACACATGAATAAAGAAGGTGGAAGCTAATTGGTATTTCTCTTCTTGAAAAGGAAATAGGCTAGGAAAACAAAAGCTGAAAACTTGATTAGAATAATTGACGAAAAAGTTTTCAAAAGAAGAACAAAAGACTTTGAAAAAGAAATGATTTCTATTTGTTGTGTGTTTAATGAGGAGAATGACCCAGGTATTTATAGGATTTTCTGAAAGGCAAAACGGTAAAATTAAAGGGGTAAAATGGTAAATCCGAATACTCAATTTCTTGAATTACACAATGCCAGAAGCCAGTTTCCAAAAAAAAAATGCAATAATTTGGTTGGTCAAGTCAAAATTGTAACAGTTTAATTTTTATAAAAGAAAAATAAAAAATTTTATCCAAAAAAACCTTGCATGGTACGTGTCGTAAACACGTGTCAACACGGACACAGAGTTGGCACTCATGTGTTGGGCCTTATCCTCAATTACTCAATGTGAGTAAGAAGTAGGATTATATTTAAACCCGTTTTAGAAGTCTTTCCCAACCAATGCGAGATTTACATTTTTCTTTTGCATTACTAACAACCAATAATGAAACATACATTTACCTAATATAATTTTCTTAATATAATAGTTGAAAAAGTAAAAAAAAAAAATAGATGACAATTTCATACTTAAATATTTATAAAAAGAAAAAGAGCATACAATTTTTCAAAGAAGAAACTAGTATTAGTCAAACCATGAAAAGTATAAATTACAATAATAAAATGTAATACTTAACATCGTTATGCTATTTCAACAACATGAAACTAAAATTGCACACATATCATTTTAACAATTTTTCACTAATAAAATGTAATATATAACTATTTTACAACTTTTCAAATTGCATAAAACCATAAGGGCTCAATTGAATAAATTAAGCAATGTTGTAAGGATACAATTGCACAAATTAAAACATGCTTAAATGATTAAATCAATTAAATGGAAACTTAAAATTAGGTATTAAACTAGAAAAATAAAATTCGAGGGACCTAAAATAAAATTATCTTCTACTTCCTTTTTTTCACTGCGACATTCATTTTTGGTTGCAAGCCCCCCATTCCTTGAAAACAATAGCAAACAAATAGTTGAGATATAATAATGAATCAAAATAAAAATTGTCTAAAAAACATAACTTAATATTAAAACCGATAGTCAATTATGTACATATATGTAATTTAATTTAATAATTGATAGTTAATTTTGCAATACTCATTTATATATTTCATATTCTGGAATTCTTAAATTCAATATAAATTCGATGTAATTTTATAATATATACCATTGCTTTGGGTTAATTGAAATATATAAGAAATACTTTAATGTGTAATATTCCATTACGTATACCATAAATTCAGCATTCATAATGAATTTTTGACTTTTATGTGACAAATTAGAGTCATCAATAAAAATTACTCAAATTAATGAGATGTCTTACCACTTGTCAGGTGAAAAAGTGGTTTACATTTGAAAGTTACCAAAATACTTAACAACCTCACTCCATTTGTGTATAAAAATATGAGTTTTTGAAATGATGAGAAGAAATAGGCAGCAAGGAAATTACGAAAGAGATGAGGGGAAGAATTAAGTTTATTTTATTTTTTACTCTGGACCTAACATAGTTGGGTGTTATAGTAATTTATAAACATGGTTAGGTTATAAAAATGCTGATCTATAGTAATAGCTACTTGGGTTTTTATTGTTTTCTTTAATATTATTAAACAGTAAATTGATCGAATCGGTGGTTAAACCGATTGAATGAACCAGATTAAAAATCGACGATCGAACTGGTTCAATCACCGATCTAAATTTACAAACATTAATTATAACAGTAATTAGTAATGTTGTAAATATATTTGGGCCTTGATAGATTAAGTTCAAAAATCCAATTAGAAGAATCTAATGTGGACCAACCCAACAAGCCGAAGAAGTAGGTTAGTCCACAACCCAACAATAAACGCACTTATGGGGCCTTGGATGGACCTAATTCATAAAAATGACTTGGGTAAAATCCTATAGATAGGAATATAATTAATAAAAAATCAAGAAATATTATCTATTTCTATCCATAATCCGAGAAAAATTAGAGTTCAAGTCGTTGTCCCAATAATACGATATTAGCTAAACTAAAATTTAATCAACAAAATATATTATATTTTAAATACACTTACATTAAAATAATATGTAAAATTTGATATTGGAAACAAAAACCCATTTGATGATAGGAGGTGTTTGACAGATTGGCACTAAAGAGAGATTGAGAGTAGAAGAGAAAGAAAGAGGCTAATTTATTCCTTTATACGTACTTTTACACATCATTGCAATGGGATCCAAATATGACTGACTCACACCATTAGCAATTAAACAACCCCTTTATGTCTGCTTTAATGCCTCAGTGAAGAGGAAAACAAAAAAAAAAAAAAAATGGCAGGTTTCTTCCCCCACTTTAACGTTCAGGACTTTAGCTACTGTTTCCTTTGTCCTTTTATCCCCAACTTCCAACGTCACCTTAACACAATAAATATACCGGTTTTTGCTTCTTTTTCCTCTCTTTTAGTTTTGTAAGTAAAGAATATATTTCAAGTTTAATATAAAGATTCACCAAACCAATTTTTTTTTTAAACAGAATAGCATATTTTTAGATATATTGTATTACTTTATTTAATTTTTAGTTTATGAAATATAATATTACTTGAACCCAATATCTCTTACTGACCATTGCTTTTAGAATAGGATCAGTCTGGATATTGGTCCGCAAGAATAGTTTGGATGGATTAACTTACAAATCGGTACGACCTGGTTAAAAACTCAATTGAATCAAGTTATCAATTTTTTTTTATTTTTAAATTTTTAATAATTTATTCAATTGAATCAAATAAAATCGATCAGATCGAGAATCGATAGTTTGATCAATTCGATCATCTGATTCTAAAAACTTTGCTTATTGTTTTATGATAAAAATGTTAAATTTGTCCATTAATCATTGTACTATGCATAAATTGTGAATTTAATCTTATACTTTAATTAGATCAAATTTAGCCCATATACTTTTTGAAATGATTAATTTTAGTCTCTCTACTTTTCAAATTTTGAAATTACAATCCTAAACCCAAACTGTAGAAGTGAAATCTAGTTGGCTAAATAATGCTATTAATCTTGTAACATGTGTAAACTATGGATTTAATCCCTATACTTTATTTTGTTCAAATTTAGTCCTTATACTTTTTGAATTGATTAAATTTAGTCCTTGTACTTTTCAAGTTTTGAAATTACAACCTTAACTCAAACAATAGCAATTAAATCCAATTGGTTAAATTTTACTATTAATTTTGTACTATGCATAAAGTTATAAATTTAATTCACATTCTTCAATTGCATCATTCTTAGTTTCGTACTATTCGAATTTCAAAATTT
This sequence comes from Gossypium arboreum, assembly GCF_025698485.1. Lineage (NCBI taxonomy): Eukaryota > Viridiplantae > Streptophyta > Magnoliopsida > Malvales > Malvaceae > Gossypium > Gossypium arboreum. The sequence goes on from NC_069080.1 coordinate 104,612,521, forward strand.
CAGTTTTGACGCAAGCAACAACAGTTAAACCCATTAACTGACTTTTTTTTTAGTAATACGTGAAAATTGCTAGTTGGCATGGTATTACAAATATGGTAATATATTTGCTACGTTGAATTTTAAAAATAACAAAACTTAATGAATTTAACAATTATTATTTGTAAGAGTTACAATTTAAAATTTGAAAAAGTATAAAAACTAAAACGATTAAATTAAATTCACAACTTACATAAATTAAGAAAATCATAATAAATTCTTAATAATTATTTATGATGTATATTTAAAATTGTTGTTTTAGAATTATATTTAATCAGAATGAGACCAACAAGTTTGAATGAATGATGAGAGATTTGAATAATTTATCCCTTCAATTCACCTTTTTCCTGAATTAAATCCACCGGAATGTGATCCATTAATTTTAAGATAAAACATTATTGAATAATATATTTAATGCCAAAATATATTTTATTTAAATTTTATATTCAAGTTGTAATAATATTGATTATTGATATTTCATTAATTACTAAAACTATATTTATGTTAAGGTGGAATGCAGATCTTAAATTCATGCATCTGATTATGCAAATTACTCTTTTAAATACATAAAATAGAATAAAAATTAATTTTTCCTCTGTTGAGCATTGAATTAAGTAGAATATTAAAATGAATATATTAATCCACTCATCTAAATATATCATTTAAAAATCCTAGTATAATTTATTTTATTTTCCTCTAATGCTAACTAAATACAGATTTTAAATTAACCTAAGTCCAACATCTGAGCTATGTACCAATTACTTTTAACTACGATATTAATTTTTTTTCTAAATTGGTTACTATAATAATTTATTTATTTAAATAATTTTATATTTTAAAATCTTAAGTAAATAAATATAGAGTTAAAATCAAACTATTATGAATTTCAATTAAATATGTCACAAAGTTAACATGAAAAATAAACAAATATTGTATACAATTGTAAGGTATATTATGCTTCCGGAAAGAAATCTTAAATTCAAACCTTAAAAATGATATTGTTAAAAAATTTTTAAAAGTTAATTTTCACCGCTTGCAAAACTGAAATGAAAAATGGCATGCATTATAAACATTAAAATTAATGTGAAATAAAACTATATTAATGTATAATATTTTGAATGCAAAAAGCTAATGAAGATAAATTTTTAATAAATCATGTAAAATATAATATAAACTAAAACCCGAACCTGAAACATAATCTTTAAATTGAAGTATGATATAATATGCAAAATATTATATAAATTAATATATTACACAAAAATAACATAAAATAATTGTAAAATTTCTAACAACATTAAAAACTAAATGTAAATTTTAATATAATTATATTTTAAACAATTAACATTCAAAATTTTTAAGTTGATGCCTCATACTCTAAATTGTTCACTAGATCCAGACATGTAACCAGTTCTGAGAAATTGGCCAAAAAAAGTTACCATCAATTTACTTGCTGACTGCAGCTTCACAAATCACAATGGATTTGGATGACTTTTATTTATTGTTATAGATTATAGATATTTAGAGAATGAAAATTTTAAATAAGAAGATATTTTCTATTTAATGTTTTAACTTTCCAAAAATGAAGGACCAGTTAAATTAAAACCACGTTGAAAGCAGTGATATTTGCAGAAATAATTGATTGGCACACCAGATTATAATTGAGCTTTTGCTACTTCTTCAAGTAAAGTAACAATACTGGCCCCCAATAAAAGGTAAAAAGTAAAAAGTAAACTAAAAAATATTCATAAAAGAAAGTTAAAATTAGGAACCCCTATAAAAATGTGTTTTTTTTTCCTTAAAGAATTCAAAATAAAAGTTAAGCTTTTATGTTTTTCTTTTGGGTGAGTTTGGGAGTGGCCAGTTGTCGCCAAAAGTAATCATCACCATTCACAATCACCATTGTTCTCACATTTAGCACCATGCCATTCAAATCTTGCTACATCTCCAATGCGCTGCCCACACATTTATTGTTACACATATTTTGTTAGCTTTAGACTCACTATCAATTACATCCTACCTAGGGATACCTACTTCATTAGTGTTTAGCGTTCTCTTCCGGCATTGTTTCAATTACCTCTAATAATCTAGTCACTTTGACAATATATCTATTACTAATCACCTATAGGACCAATGAATAACAGGTTAAGCAATAGGATACACAACGTGGCTAGGGCTAACCTATTTATATTCCCCTCTTGCTTATTTGCAAGGGATTATTTTCTCTTTCCTTTCATCCTCTTCTTTGAACATTTTTCATTATACTTTCATCCTTCCTTTTTTTTGGTTCCTCTTCCCTCGGTAATCAACTTTACCTTACAACTTTTGGCCCATTAGGTGAACTACCACATTAGCCTCCACCATTTTTTCCTTTCAATTTGGTGCGATTATCACGGATAGACATGGCTCATTTTGGCCCAAGCATCCCTGTAAATGAATCAGAACAATAACAAGATACATGAACTCAATCCTAACCTCAAACAACTCAAGTCAACAATATTCCTCACATCAATCATAACCAAACATCTATTATGATCCATATAATCCATATGACCCCATTATCATTACTATACAAGTTACACACAACACTTCCTACCGAAATACTACACTTGATATCTAAAGCAACAAACCTAGTTGCCATTTTTGAGGTCACCCCAACGTCTTTTAGGGTGAGCTAACCTCACAAAATCTAAACTCCACATAACAAGAATTCAAAAAGATACAAGAAAAAAAAGAAGAGATTTATTGAGGAAAAAATGTATATGTAACAACATCTTTATCAACGACAGTAGAAGGTCAACTTGAAAAAGGAGAAGATTATAGAAGAACTGAAAGTAAACAAAAAATATCATATAACTTCTAAAATAGGCACATCAGTTTCATTTGAGAGTGGCACGGATGAAGACTTTAAAGGGGAATCTAATGTTGAGTTTTTGAATACTTATAAGACTTTGCTTAAGAAATGGAAGCAAGTGTGCGATGTCAACTTAAAGTTGGTCGAAGAAAAGTATCATTTGAAAAAGGAAAACCTTAATCTTATCAAGTAGATGGAAGCAAAGGAGTCTCTTCTATAACAAATTTGGCAAGCACTAAGAAAACATATCACACCTCAAAATAGAGCCTAAGAGTTTTTGGGGTATTTTAGGAATTTTGGCCTATATGAGCTCGAAATTTCATAAGGTTGGTATTTGATAATGTTTTTGACAATGGTTTTCATAGAGTTAAGTCAATTTTTGGAAATGAGTTTTGAATGTCTTTAATTTTGGAAATAGGACTTATTTGTAAAAGAGTCAAAGTTGTGAGTCTTTACGAAGAAATTAAACCAATTTTTAAAATAGAACCTAAAACCCCCTATTCAACAGCTTTGTTTCACGAAAAATTGTTCCTCTTTTTTACTTGTGCCATCCCATGCCTCCCAAGCCTCTCCCAATCGATTTTTTATTCTAAATCCTGGTTCCTATTTATTTCTACCATTCACCTAGCTAAAAACCTCTATTAAAACCAAGAAAATCACCCTGAAGCTTCATCATTTTCTCCAAACCTAGGTCTTTTTCGGGTTGCATCAAAATCATCATTTTTCTTGCATTCAAGGTAACCAATCATCTCCCTGTTAGTTTTAAATGTTATTTAGTTCCTTAAACTAAATTTTTAGCAGTTAAAACACATGCTCTTAATAAAAGCCGAAAAACGCGTAACTAATGGTGAATTCCTAGTTTGTAGATAAAAACTTGGTTTTAAATTGTTTTTCAATTAGCTTTAACATGATTAGAAGGTTTTTAAACATACTTTGAAGTTTTGTTAAAGATTTATAGTGTTTTAATAAATTTTCGTTATACTAGCCAAAACTTGTCGAAAATTTTGATACCTTAAAACACGTAGTTTTGTGAACCTTAAAGGTTGGAAATTGGTCGTAGTTGAATATGTAGATAAATTGAACTCATTTCGTACAGAAATATTAAGCGTAGACTGAGTTGTTTAAATTTTAAGGTTGTCATGCTAAAGGGTTAGATAAATGAGAATGTAGTTTAGTCCTGTACTTGGATTGGTTTAAGTGAGTCCTTGGCTATTACTTGACTATGTATATCATGTGGTTGTTATGTGTGAAACCTCAGATTCAATAGAGCCTATTACAATTTGAAGGAAGAGCTAGTTCAAGCTCTCCGTTTTCAGTGAAAGTTGATAATCGGTGAGTGTTTTAGAATAGCTGCTCGTAAGCAATTCATTATGTATTTGGGAATTTAGAGGTAGCCTAAACCTCTTCTCTAAATTCCAAGTGTAAATGTTATTTTACCTATGCTTAATATGTGATGAAAATGTTTGTGAATTGTGATAAAATGAATTATGATGCGATGAAATATGAACATGTTGTGATGACTGTTGTGACGGTAAATATGTGGGTATGTCATTAATGCCATGTGACAATGTTTATAATGTGCTAATGATATGATTATGCAGTGAATGTGTGCGGATGATTGGTAAGTAATATTTGATGACATTATGGATATTTTGGCCTTGTGACTTAATAAGACCGTTGGATATAGTTGGCATGCCATAGGATTGTGACTACTCACTTATATGTGTTGTGACATATGGGGCGTTGAGGCCCAGGGACAGTTTTAGAGAGATAAGGGAATGTGAGCTAAGCTCCATTCATTGGGATATCTAGCTATGTGCTTCACTTATGGGATATGTTTGACTCTACGAGTCTATGTGTGATATGTTAGAGATCCATGTATCCAATAAGTGGTGATAGAGTCCAATTTATGTTTCATAATCGCAAGAGCCAAATTATCATACATTATGATTAAATGTGCTTATATATGATTAATACATGCTAGAATTTATATATGCATAAATGTCCGTATAAATGATATGTAGAAGAATGCATGGAATATGACTAGATATGTGAATTATGGCACTTAGTTAATGACGTTATGGAAATATGTTTTATGTTGTCGGGTTAATGCGTAACGACGTGTTTGCGTAATAGTTACTCTAGGCATTCACTAAGCTTGTTAAACTCACCCACTCCATTTTATCCTTTGCAGAGTAATTGCATTCCCGGTGTGAGTGGTGTGGCCATTGAGGGATTGATCCAAGTCATCCTTTACTCATTTTTGTAATTGTTTTGTTTATTCTAGTTCTAGGAAATAAAAAGGCAATGTGGCAGACATTTATTGTGACAGCCCTAAAGTGACCCTAGTCGGGAAGCGGTTTCGGGACCGCTAAACCGAGTCACCAAATTATTTGAATGTGATATTTATTGTCTAAAATATGTGAATATGAATGTGCGAAAAATTTTAAGCTTTGATTTAGTTAATTGCATGTGAATGTAGTACATAGGACTTGTGTGACACTTTTGAAATGTGATAGGCTAATCTACAAGGATCTAATAGTGCATGTAATCAAAAGGGAGGACTTGCATGTCAATTTTCCCCCCTAATTAGTAGTGGCCAGCCATGAGCATGGGTGGACAAAATGTTATGGCTAAAAAAACATGTCATAGACATGTTGGGTTAATGCATTATGTAAGGAATAATAAAATAAAGAGCATGGGCAATGTGTGTGATTGTTTCCCCCCCACCATTGCCGTGAGTTGAAGAAAAGAAAACAAAAAAAAAAGTGTTCATTCTTGAACATCTTTGGCCGAATAGAGGAAAGAAAGGAAGGGGAAGAGCTTGAGAAAATCGGCTATGGTGGTTTGCTAGACTAAGGTATGTTTGATGATTGTCCATGAGATTCATGCATGTTTTTGGTTGTTAGTTTGAGTTCTAACTAGCCCATGGTTCAAATCTTTACTATGTCATGGAGATGACATTCGGCTAAGGTGGATTATGTTGATGTCATTTGCATGCTAAAAGTGAAGCTTTGTAATGGTGCATGTGATGGTGGATTGATGACTCTTGAATCTTCTTTTTAGCATTTTTGAGTGAGACGTTAAGTTCTTTGTTTAACTATGACCAAAATTGAAATGGTATAGTGTTGTGATGCATTCGGCCATGGTAGGAAGTAGAAGGGAAATATGGTTGTTGTTAGATGAAGTAGAGTCTAACAAATGAGCACATATGTGTATTAGTTGCTAGATGGAGAAGAATCGGCTAGCAAGTTGTGTGCCAAGGCCGAATATAATTTTGTATATTAATGAGTAATGCATGTGTTGAATTGATGGAAAGGGAGAGGATGCTTTAATCGTGTATATATGTGTATTAGCCAAGTTTTGAACTTGAAACAAAATGGTGTTTAGTCAATACAAGTGACCATCCTTGTAGGATGTATTAAGTGTTGCAATCGGCCTCAACCTAGACATGTATATTCGGCCACATGAAATAGATTTGTGTTGTATGTGTTCGGTTAGAGGCAAGCATATTGATGCTTTTATCTTGGCTTAGATAATCGGCTAAAAGAGAGTGTGGGCTAAAATGTTGAGTTGATTAATGATTCCATATATATGTGACTCTAATGCCTAATGTATATATGGGCTAAGTACCTTGAGGTCCTCTTTTGATGTTCAAATGAATTGTGTTAAATTGCTTAATGTGATTAAAAATGCGCATGACCATTGTGTATTTGAGCTAAAGGGTGGCCATATGACCTATTAAACTCCTTGTCATATTCGGCCATAAGCTAGCATAATGAGACTTTAATAAGTTAAATTTGTTTGAATTAGCTCAAGAGCTTAGAGGACCACAGTTGGATAAGGGAAAGGAAAAAGTTGTCGAATAGCCGCCAAAATCGTTCTACCACATCCGAGGTAAGTTTTCGAGTAATGGAACTTAGATTATGATTTGATTAGATCATGTTTTAAGCAAATCAAAATCATGCTCTTTGTATGTGGCTATTGAGCCGAAATTGCAAGTGTGATAAGTGTCTTGTGTTTGAGCTTTGGTAATGAAAATGAAATACGGATGTGTCATGATTTATTGATAAATGTGCATGGTTATTGAATGATGTCGGGCTAAGTCCAGAAGGCTTTGTGCTAAGTGACTATATCCGGACTAAGATCCGAAGGCATTTGTGCAAGTTACTAATTCGGGCTAAGCGAAGGCATTTGTGCGAGTTACTAATTAGGGCTAAGCAAGAAGGCATTGGTGCGAGTTACTAAATCCGGTTAAGTCCGAAGGCATTTGTGCGAGTTACTATAACGGGCTATGTCCGAAGGCATTTGAACAGTAGCTATATCCGGTTAAATTCGAAGGTACGTGATTCGGGAATGAGCGATCTTCTGTAAAAATTTCAGTTAATACGCTTGTAAAATCCCAACAATGAGGTATGTTTCGTATGTGCATTGGAATAGTTGATTCCCTTCGAATAATATTTGCTCAGTCGAGTAATGAGCTTCCGGTATTTGGCTAAGATGATCCCTTATGTATGAATATAGGGGTTGGAATGTGAAGTAAGAATGATTTGAGAATATGTATATATGGAATTATCCGTTTAGCTATATGAATGCTATACTTCTGATGTGCTTAAATTCTTTGCTCAAAACTTACTAAGCATTTAATGCTAACTCCGTTTATTTAATTCTCTGTTTTATAGATTTTGGTTCTTCAGCTATCGGACTCGGGATTTTTGAAGTCGAAGTCGCCCACACTATCAAAGCTCCTTTTGGTATACTTTTGGTTGAACTTTGAAATGGCATGTATAGGACTACCCTTTTGTTGTTGGTCATGTACCCTTCGGTTTTGTGTAAATTTGGATAGCCATGCGAAAGTGGCTTAAATATACTTTGATCATAGCATTATAATCGTTTTGTATGTTGTCCGTCGAGAGGTATGGAAATGTTGGTAACGGTTAGCCATGGGAATGGTTATTCATGATCACTTTTGGTATATGTATGACAAACTCTAGTTGATCCATGGAGGATCATGAAATAGGTAAAGTTTACCTTAAAATAGATCTTTGGCAGCAGCAGTGATGTGGATGTGAAAAATCACTAAAAATAGTAGGAATGGAATTAAATAGTGAATAAATTATGTAATCTAACCTTGATGAATCTATTTTCATAGGAAAGTAACGTAAACGTTCATATGAGCAGTATATTATGAGATGTTAAAGTTTTCGTGAGACAGGGCGAAGCGGTTTCGGATCCCCACTTTGGAAATTCATTATAAATTAACCAGAGACATTTATAAGTCATGCCATATATGTATAGATTCCTTTTGATTTCTAGTTTCTATAGAAAGAAAGCGGCATCGATATTGAAGCCACATGCGGGAGATATCCAAGTCGTAATGCATGAAGGTCGGTGTAGTCGCACCACATGAGGGAGACTTTAACTAATAAACTGTACTAATTGGCCCGACCAAAAATTCTAGAAAAAATTTGTAGATGGATATATGAGTCTAGTTTCAGGAAAAATTACAAAACTGATTTTCGTGTTGTGGAACTCAAGTTATGATTTTTAAGGTGACAGTGACGTTGATTAGCGGTTGTCTGGAAAATTTTCAAATGTCTTGTGAAAATGAGTGGATTAAGCCCGTTAACCCCTCGTGTCCGACTCCGGCAACGGTCTCGGGTACGGGGTGTTACATTTATATCAATTTATTAAGAGGTATTGGGGATTATTTATATATTTTGTATGTTTGGGAAGCTTGTGAACTTGGCCATGGTGTTTGGTTTATTGTTTAGATATTTTTTATACATATAGGGCTAGGTGAATGAATCATGATATTTAGGGACTAAGGTCGAATGATTTAAATGCTCTTATGTGCTAAATTTTTGTAACCTAAAGCAGATGCATCTATTCAGGCTTTTAGAATAATACCTCTGTATTTTCAAAAGTGTAAGGAGTCAAAATATCAATTCGGTATTGATACCTTGGCTCAAGTATTGATACTCGGGGTGTAATTATTGATACCTTGTGAAAGTTACCGATATTTTCTGATGTTTTGACATTTGGCGAGAAGCAGAATGCTAATTTGGTGTCGATTTTCTAGATGGAATCAATCACTTAAAGGAAATATCAATACCAAGGAGGCGGTATCAATACCTACATAACATTTTTGAGGAAATTTGATAAACGGTTCTAATGCTTAATTTATGCCTACTTTATGGTTGTTTGTTGTACGTTAGTATGATTAAATGTTAATTTGACCTTGTATGACTTATATTTCGCATATGTGACATTGTAATAATGAAAAAAATGCATGTATGTCAAACGTGACAATAATAATGAAATTAATGTGAGACGGTGGTTTGGCATCTCTATATTTGGTTTGACATCCAGGCTTAGTATGGGATGTTACAACATATGCTTGAGAAATTCAATGCTAGTAGTAGAAAACTTGATGATAATCTCATTATTAGTAAAAAACGCATGTATGTCAAACGTGAAAATGATAATGAAATCAATGTGAGACGATGGTTTGGCATCTCAATGTTCTGCTTGACGTCCAAGCTAGGTACGGGGTGTTACAACATATGCTTGAGAAATTCAATGCTAGTAGTAGAAAATTGATGATATTATCATTATTGGTAGAATGAGTCATAGTAAAGAAGTATGGGATATATTAAAATGAAGGGGAAAGCAATGGTAGAAAGTTCAACTGTATTTGCCAAAGATTGAAATGATAACAATCTCAAATGTTGTAAAAAGCCTACAATGGTCAATGTTAATAAGTAGGAAACCTTTAAGCATAAAGTTATTTATTGTGGAGTGTCTGGTCACTTAGACCAAAATGCTTAAAAACCTTATTTTAGTAAATTGGACCCGTAACTATTAAATTAAAATATTTATGGAATTGCTATAATAGTTTATTAAAGTTTGGTCATTTAATTTTGTCTATTAATTGTTTAATTAGGGTACAATGACTAAATTGTAAAAAAATTATTATATATTTTAAATAGCTAAGGGTTTTAAATAGCTAAGGGTTTAAAATGGTAAATAACCATTTTATTTCATCGGTTAGTGGAGAAGTATGTTAATATCTACTAACTTTTATTAATTATTGATTAAGGTTTAGTTAATTTAAGTTTAACTAATTAATTTTATTAATTAAACTTAAATTAAAGTATAAAAGAAACATTAGGAGGAAAGGAAAAGAGAAGAAAACATTCATCTTTATCTTCCACCACTGAAACCAACATTGAAAGAAAAATAGGAAAAGCTTCCAAGGGTTTCAAAGCTTCTATTCCTAATTTATAAGTTCAATTAAGTCATTTTTATGTAATTTTTATGTTTTTAAGGTTATGAGAGCTTGATTTAGCTAGCCCATGTAGCAAATTTTAAAACTATTAAAGTAATTGAAAGTTTCCATTGTTGATTTCTTGAAGAAATTGGTGTTAAATTGATAGATTTTAAGCTTAGATGTGACAAAGGACTAAATTGTAAAGTTTAATTGCTAGTTTTGCACAAAAGGAATAAAGTGAATAAATTATAAATTTTATGTGAAATTTCAATAATAATAGATAGTAAAGAGTCCCTAAGGAATATGATTAAGATCGATTTTGAAACCAGATTTCAAATTTTAAAGATATTGTTATTTTAATTTTATGGATTGAATTAAATAAAATGCAAAATTTAAAGGGCATTAGAAAAATGAAATCAAATAGGTTTATACATGTCATGGAAAGATATAAAAATGTTTGGCAGTGATGAATTGTTTAAAATAATTGTTTAGATTAAGAACTGAATCAAACTGGAGATAATCAAGGAAAAGCCAAAATTATTTATTAGTCCTTGAAGGTCCAACTTGTTTACTAATTTTTTTAGGTAAATTCATATGGTATATTTTTTCTATAAATTGTTGTGTATTTGGTTGTGATTATATGGTTTGGTTGTGATTTGATTCAAGAATATAAAATTTGGACTAAATTGTAAAGAAATGTTTATATGTATAGTAGATGTCTATCTAAACTTAATAAATGTTAGGATACAATTGGCATGCCAATAGGGTCTTTTGAGCGTTTGTACCGGATGTATGATTATACAAAGATCATTACAGATTATATCGAGATCCAGCATTTGTTGAGGATCATCAAGTATTATATGGCTCTACAGAGACCTTGGTGTGGTGGAAAGATGTATATGCATAAGAGAATGTATTTGATGCCTATGAGCTTTGAACGTAGGTGCTCCAGTGTGGTGCATTTTAAGCTCTTACAAGCTATTAGGTGTGGTGTAATTTACCCGCGTATCCAAGTCCATCTTATTAGGGTTTCATCAAGCGAAATAGTTCATACGAAACGAGAAATTGAAATAACACAAAATTAATTTGATGTTCGAATGAAGGATTATTGAATGATTTGAGTTTAAAGCCTTTGATTTAAGTTTGTTACCTATTATGACATGAGACAATATTACATGGTTGATGTTGAGACTTGCCATGTCTAGCAAAACTATGGCAACGTTCTGGTAACTTTTGTATTTAATTGAAAGTTAAGGTAAGTTTTGTTTAATACCTATAAACTTGCTAAGTATCGTATATGCTTACCCCGTTTGTTTTTTTCCTTTCCCTTGTAGATCATCACCTTGCGAAACGTGTCAAGCCAGATCATCTCAAAGCCCACATTATCCTATCACTGAATCAGTAAATGTTTGATCATTTTGAACCTTGGGGTTGTGGCATGTGCATAAGTGTTTTGGTACATACTTGAATGTATAAAAGTCTTGATGAGTTTGAAAGTTGTTTTGAATCATGGTATTGAAAGACATGATATGGTAATTGTTGATGCTTAGATAAAATGGTATATTTTGATTAACATGGTATTTGAAATGACATAATTGAAGTAGAGAAATTGAAATGTTAGCTTAGTTAATAAGTGATAAAAATGAAGTTAAGCTTGAATACTTATGACTAGAAGTATGTTTGTGAAAGTAACTTAATTTGGATAGTTGATAGTTGTGCTTAAGACCTATAAGTCTTTGCTATGTATATGTGTTCCTAAGTGATACATTGAAATCTCAAGATGATTTGGTATATGTAATGTTGATAAGTGAATCCTTAGGTTGGTATGCTCTAATGGTATTGAAATGTTTAAGTTTAGTAGATGAAAATGTAGTGAATATCCTGTTAAGAAGTTGAATTGGGTGTTTAAGCTTGTTTGACATGTTTCTTGACATGTTTTAAATCAGGTTAAGCCATTGCTTGTTGCATATATTATATGGTTTGACTGGAAAGCATGAAATAGGTGTCAAATGGTTCATTTTTATCAAAAATAGAGTCATGTCCTAATGAGCAACCTTCCTCGTTGCAAAGTCAATCGATAGTAAGTCACGACACAACATTGACTAGCCTGAGGTCACGACATTACAAATTGTTTTAGGACGTCACAATGTGAAGGAGATGGTGTCACGACGTCAGCCCTAAAATTTTGGTTATGCAAATTGAAAGCATTGGAGGGAAGTGTTGTATTTTGGTTCGGGTTGATGATTACACCAAATTCACATGGATAAGATTCCTTCAGGAGAAATTAGATACTTTTGGAGAATTAAAAAAGTTATATAGAAGGCTAATGAATGAGAAAGGGAGGAACATTGAGACCATTGTGAGAATTAGCTAATTAAGAGTGACCATGGTTATCATTGATTCATCTATGACCAAGTATGAGTAATAAATACTATATAATTTTTAGTTAACTATTTAGTAGGTCAAAATGTATAAAGAATTATCTATCGTAAATAAAAATTTCAAATTATTTAAACAAGATTAGTAAAATAACATATAATTATATTTTAAAAATAAAATATATATCTTAAAACTAAAATAGCATGTCAGAACATGCTTAAAAATCCTTAAAGTAATTAGATTTATGCGTAATTGTTTGTAATTACCCACACAATTACTCAGTCCTTACCCTTAAGAATTGGAGAGTGTAATTGGGATGTTCTAATTACACTCAATTCAAAAAGACCCACTAAGTACATGGTTACACAAGCAAGCTATAGATGTGTAATTACAAGCAATTATACCCAAATCCAATTATCAAGTAATTTTTTAAACGCACTCTAATCAATTTGGACAACACAAAGCAATTTGATGAATGTGTTATTACTAGGGTAGTAATTACATTCTCTTGTAATTACAACATCATCATTCCTATATCATGTTTAGTAGTACAAATTGTAATTACAAAGTTACATAATTTATATTTCTAAAATAATTAATTAGTATAAAAATATCAGTATGATAAAAATTCTAAATGATTAACAAGTATTGAAATCAAAGCTCTATGTGCAAGAAAATAGTCGATAATACGATTAATAATAAAAATAATAAGAAAAATAAATATCATATGCAAATTTATCTAATTGCTCTAACATTTCGCATTTGTTAGGTTATTCCATCTTTAACATTTAACAAATGCTCCTTACCGTCATTTGAATCTGAATATATATCATCAATATTATCAAGGTCTTCTTATTTGCAATCTTTAAAGTATAGATAATCTAAATTCCACGTACAAATAAAGTGATGAAGTATACAATATGTCAATATGACCCAACCTTTTTTTTTTATACTATATTGAGGTGATGTTAATATGTGAATTATTTTTTTTGAACAACAAATGTCCTCAACCATATTTTGAAGTTTTGAATGTATTAAATTAAAGAGTTTGTGATCTGTCTCTAGTGCTTGTGTCTAGATCTATTCTCTCAAATAGTATCGTATGCCCACGATATAATGTAAGAAAACCTTTTATATTTGCATAACTAGTATCTACCACATCATTTTTGGATTCACAATGCAAACAAAATATAGCTTTTATGATAAAAAAAACTTATATAAACTTAATTTGGAGAAATATTTATATTAGGTTATAATTGTAACACCTTTCACCCAGTCCGGTCATTGGATCTGAGCAATAGGATGTTACGAAAAATACCAAACAATTACAAAAATATATATAATTAAAAATCTCAATTAATTGTCAAACAATTCATAAATAACCAAGTTAACATGCGTTTTAGTCAATTTCAATTTAATATCGAGTTTACTGAAGGTTAGAACTAAGAAGGCTATCAGTAGAGATCAAATCGAAACAAATTTTAAAAAGGTAGGAAAATTTTGCATAAAGGAGTCACACATCCGTGTTTACTTGGAAAATGCCTTTTTAAACAAGCTATTCTATCATGAAAAACCTATGCCATAAGCTATCAACTAAACCACATTTCGACCTACTCAAATGCATCTAATTCAAGTAAAAAACATCAATTTCAACAACCATCCTAAGTGTCTAACCAAAATGCCACAATTGGCACTTCAAACAACAAATTAAAACTAACTAAATTATCATATTCAATCATACCATTATACCTCCAATGACACCTGAAAAAAATCAAACAAACATGCATTTATTCATCCATTTCAAAAATCTCATATTTTTCTCCATATCAATCATACAACATTAATATATAACATTTTGTTAAACATTTAATGACACGTCTACTATCATCAACTTAAACATAAATAACCTTAAAATCAATTTCATGATTTAAGCATTAAATCTACCAAATAACACCTAAACATAACCTATGTCTATCAAGCATTATTCCAAATTCAAGCATCAACCAAAACATATTATATAGCATGATGCTTCCTCAATTATAAGGAGACTAGACATATAATCCAAGCAGCCAAACAAGCCATCAACAACATGACTAAAGCCATTACATTTATACATAACCTTCAAATATCAACAAGTCACAAAATGACCATTTTAAATATATAAACATCCTAGGTACATGTCAAGACCAAAAAGAACCATTCACCAACACTTAGAGCATGTGTGGTTGGATGGAACTGCTATTCCGTTCTGTCACTATTTCGCGTGCTACAGTAATACAGTAATTTGGTTCACCATTTAAGTGATTCCACAGAATTGCTATTGCACCTTTATTCCCTCAACTCTTGTAATAGAAATTCAGGGGTTGAGGGTCTGAATGCCTATTCAAAACCACACTCAAAATAACATTTTTACTTTTTTGGACCAAAATAGCCTGCCACTCTTCTTCATCATTTTCACTCTAGATTTCTTCCTCAACATTTATCCCCAAAGTGAACCCTAGAAATTAACTCCTTAATTGACAACAAATCAAACATCCATTCGCCCTTTATCTTCATCTTCCTTCTAGTTGAACCTCTTTATTTATAGTAAGTGCCTTTGATTTCTTTTTTTGTCTGATTTTTTTAAGTTAAAGTTATTTCACTTCTTTCAACTTTTCTTTTCCCCCTTTCAATCCTATGTTGGATGCATGTATATATTTGTTAAGAGGTTGTTAGCATGCCAACGAATTAAAGAAACAGGTTGTTAAGACAATGATGGTTTTGTTGTAAAAAGAGGTACAAAAGCATGTGATTACTACCTCCGAAGCTATCATTTTGTAATAACCTAAAAAAATTGCAGCTTGTAATCTAAATTGCGATCCAGTTGAAGGTTCATTGGTTTTTCTTGGCATTGATTGTGTAAATTCCTTTGTAAATTGGCAGCATGCAGAATAGAAACACTATGGAGGGTGAGAGTTCTCTGCACAATATTTTGAGACTTTTTATCTTGGTTTTTTTCAAGTTTTTGTAATTTTGATTTAGGGGTTTTTTTAAGGTTATTGTTTCTTATTGTTTTCTTTAATTTCGTTGTTTGATTTTAGGTGCTTAGTTTTTTAGCTAATAAGAGGTTTGTCTATTGCTTTATCTTTGGTGGTCTCCTCTCATGCTTTACTTATATTTGTCATTTGTATAATTTTTGGGCTTTCTGACTCAAACAAAAAATGTTTTTAGAGTTGATTAAAATGGTCCTTTTGACATTTGATTCTAAGGAGATCCCATGCTCTTCACAAGAGGGTTGAGCAGCTTTGCACTCAAGCCATCAAGTGGGCTGAATTGAAAAGGAAATCAAAGGTATTTGCTTTTAAGTTTTAACACTATATAACTTTCCAATCTACGCACATTAAATGGCCTCTACTGTTTTCCATGAGAGCCTCGATCCAAGTAATTAACAAAAAAGTAGTTTAAATTAACAGCAATTAGCTTTTTCAGTCTTGAGAGCATGTATATATATGTTTAATGACTAATGATACATTGTTTACGTTAAGATTCTACCACTTAGCAGTTGAGTCTACTTTTCAACTGGCATAATTTCTTTTTTACTTCCAATGATGCAAAGTCTTTAGAAATTGCTTTTATGCGATCCATTTCTAGTGCATTTGGGCAGTTAATAGTGTAGATCCAATGATAAATTTGTTGTTTGGTAGCTTGATCATTTTGTTTTCTTGCAACAGAATATAATAATTTATTCTTTCAGTTCTCATAGATCCAGATTGAGGTATCTTTTTCTAGGAGTTCCTTAAGCTCTTTATTGATTTGATTTAATCTTTGGACACGCTTCTCTCTGAGGATGTCTGATAATTTTTCTTTTGTAATTTCTAGCAATGCTTTTGCTTTGTCATTAATAGTGTAATTCAGAGTGATGTTTATCTTTACCACTTGAATAGGTCCCTTAGACATGATCCTTTTAAATATCTACCATAGTTGTTGTAAATTTTATAAAACAAATTTTTGTTTTTGTAATGTTAATATAATTCTTTACATATTTATATAAGTTAAAACCTAGTTCAGTAAAATCTGGTACAAATACATTCTTTAGATGAATCAGGGTATTCAAATTTTAAAACACTACCATATCCTTCTAGACCGACATCTGTTTCTATAATCCAAGTATATTGTTTATTCTTATCTGGGAAGTTTAGTTTTATTTTTCCATATTTTTCACAATGTTTTTTTAATATCTTTTAGTATTTCAACATCTTTTTCATTCTAAGAATGTTCTAAATCTTTCTTAATCTTTTTCTGTAGTTTAATTAATTTTTTAGCTAATCCAGGATATAATCTCTTAATTGATTTACTAATCCTAAAAACTTTGAGCTTTTTTTAGTGTCTAAATTTGTATCAAATTTAATAATTTTTCAATAATAAATGTTTGCATTTTAATTCCTTGTTTATCAATAGTTATTCATAAGAAATCAATTTAGGGTTTAACTAATTTTGCTTTAGTTTTTGATAATACTAATCCTGAATTGAAAGCAATATCACTAAATAAATCTAGATGTTTGTAATGTTCTTCTAATGTTTTTGAGAATATAAGGATGTCATCTATATAAACAAGAATGAAATCGTTATAGTCTCTGAATATTTTATCCATAAAAGCTTGAAATCTTCTTGGAGCGTTTTTATAACCAGAAGGTAAAATATTCCATTAATAAAAGCCATTTAGGACACTGTAAGCTGTTATAGGTTTACTGGATTCTTCAATTTTAAGGAGATGAAATCCTGATTTACAATCTATTTGATAACAATAATTAATAATAAAGTTTGAATTTAGTTGATATTATTTTTATAATAATAAAAATATTGATTGAATACGTTTAGATGTATTTTTATTTAAATATGGATGATTAAATAGTAATAATGGAAATAGTATATAAAACAATAATGTAAAAAGACTAGTAAATAGTAATTATAAAAAGAGTTGAGGAGGGCAAGGAAAATAATTGAAATACATACAATACAAAAACGGATAAAAACATAAAACAAGCGCATTATAGGATAAAGTAGTGAATTTATTTGGTTTTTTTAAAGATTCTTAATATGTATTTTTTTTAAAGATTCTAAATAGACCCTTATATTTAGTTGTAATTTCTATTTTGTACTTTGTAAAGATTTTTAATATGTATTGTTCATTTTCCTTTCATAGTTTGTTATTGCTTCATCTTCTTATTTGGCTTGTTTGATTGCTTCCTCCACCTAGAGTTGAGCATCTTGTATTCACTGAATCACTGTAAGTTCTTTGGCAATTAAATTTTTTAATTTTGTTTTTCTGTTATTGAAATTAGTATTGGAGAAATGTGACCCTTTTACTACAATTTGAAGATATGTAACACTTTAATATCTTGCAGTAATGGCTCGTCTACCTTTAATAGTACAAAGTGAGAGGCATAAAAGAATTGGTCTTGCTATGACAATATGGTTGCAAATATGTACAGTTGCGAGTTGGTTCTTAGTTACATTGGGTGTCATCCATAACCTACATACTTATAGACCAAGGATTAGATCCTATATTTTAGATTTTTATGCAAAACGAGATTATGTGAAAAGACTTGTATATGCTAGTGACGAGACCTATATTGAACATGTTAGGATGAATAGAATTACCTTTTTAAAACTATGTGAGATGTTACAAACTTTAGGGGGATTGAAGTTGTCAAGGAACATGCTTGTTGATGAGCAAGTGGCAATGTTTTTACATATCATTTCTCATCACCTTAAAAATCAAGTTATCAAGCATCACTTTTATAGGTTCCGGGAAACCATTAGTAGATTATTTCAAAATGTTTTAAATATTGTCATACGCTAACAAGATGTGTTATTTAAAAAGGCAGAGCCAATTACAGCTAGTTCTACAGACCCAAGGTGAAAATGGTTCAAGGTATTTGAGTGAGTTCTATATATAGCTCGTACATAATTTAGTTGATTTAGATTTAAATATAGTATCCTAACCCGAGATTTTATACATGTGATGTAGAATTGCTTAGGTGCTTTAGATGGAACCCACATCAAGATTAAGGTTCCAATAGTTGATAAACCTAGATATCGAACACGAAAATGTGACATAGCAACAAATATGTTAGGTGTTTGTACACCTGATATGCATTTTGTTTTTGTTCTTCCTGGTTGGGAAGGTTTTATTACTGATGGATGGGTTCTTTAAGATGCCATTAGTAGGAGACATGGACTAAAAGTTCCACATGCTAAAGTGCAAAATTAGAGGAATTTGAATTAATTTTTAAGATAATACTTTTTTGGGAAATTAACCATGAGAAATAGTTTCTTTTTATAGGTTGTTATTATCTAGTTGATGCTGGATACACAAATTGTGAGGGATTTCTTGCGCCTTTTATAGGACAAAGATATCATTTGAATGAGTGGCATCAGGGTTACCAGCCAAGCACTCCAGAAGAATTTTTCAATATGAAACATGCTTCAGTGCGTAATGTTATTGAAAGATGTTTTCGGTTATTAAAACTTAGATGGGGAATACCTAGGAGTCCATCATTCTATCCTGTGAGGGTGCACAATAGAATCATTATTGCATGTTGTTTACTCCATAATTTTATTCAAACATATATAAGTCTTGATCCTATTGAAGCGGAGTTGGGAGAAGGATTACCTAGTAATGTGATAGATGATGGTGAACCAAATATCATAAATATTCATTCATCGGATGCATGGGCTACTTGGAGGATGGAACTAGCCAACCAAATGTTCGATGAATGGCAAGCATCTAGAAATTAGTTAGGTTTAGGGTAAAAATAGTAATATGTTATTTCATGTATCTAGTTTATGAAACTTTGGTGATGTTTGAACTGTTTTTTTTATATTGTACTAGACTTGTTGAATTATAATTTATTTTCTTTTGATTCATCACGTGTTATAATTTTATTAAGTGTTGACATTTTGATTCATAATATTGAACTTAATTTTAATTTGCGTTTTTTTCTTAAGATAGTTATGTTAGGTTTTTCACAATCAAGTGTTTCTTCCCAAAATTCTCGAGGAACCAAAAGAAAATGGGTTCCAGAAGAAGATGCTGCGTTGGTTGCTTGTGTGGTCGACTTACACAATGTTGGAACCTTTAATGCA
Source organism: Gossypium arboreum (assembly GCF_025698485.1). Taxonomy (NCBI): domain Eukaryota; kingdom Viridiplantae; phylum Streptophyta; class Magnoliopsida; order Malvales; family Malvaceae; genus Gossypium; species Gossypium arboreum. The sequence continues at coordinate 104,632,188 of NC_069080.1, forward strand.
GATATGGAATTCAAAGCCTGTTATTTAAATGATTTGGAAAAAATGCTAGAAAAAGTTTTACCCCATGCCATGTTGAAGGCTAACTTAATCTTGAATCGAGGATTAGGAAATTGAAAAGGGATTGGTCAATCGTTTATGACATGCTTAGTAGAAAAAACAATAGCGACTTTGGTTGGGATGAGCATAGGCAACTTGTTGTTGTTGAAGATGCGGTATGGAATTCATATATGAATGTAAGAATTATTTCAAGTCTTTATTATCTTATTTTGACCAAACTTATATCTAATATGGATTCCTCATTTTTATAGAGTCATAAGGAAGCCGCTTAATTCAAACATCGTAGTTTCCCTTATTATGATCAACTAACTGCCATCTACGCAAAAGATCGAGCCACTGGGAAAGATGTTCAAATAGCCACTGATATTATTGAAGAAATAGACGTTGAGGATGTAGCAACTACAAATACTTATGAAGAAAGAAACGATTTCCATGGATGCGAAGCTGATGTCTCTTTGGATGAAATAGATCTTTCAGCTATACAATCGCAACCAGCTAGAAACCAAGGTGATTCCACATTTTCAAAGAAGAAAAAAAAAAGATTTCTGATGCAAGTTATTTTTCTACTTCACTTAATGATGCTATCACTTTATTAGCAGAAAACATTCGAACTGTTGGCCTTGAAACCATTAAGAGTATTGCCTCCGAAGTGCTAATTCAACAAAAGTAAAAAATGACCATTCAAGAAAGTGCTCTAAAATTATATCCAACATTATGTGAAGTAGAATGGTTAACTAAGGATGAGCGCTATCGCGCATTGAGTAAAATTCCAAATCATCTAACGCAAATGTTCATTTTCTTTAGTTTACCTTCTTCCATATGATTGAAATGGGTCAGAAGATTTCTTGCAAACCATTAAAAATCATGGTCGTGTTGATGATATTTTGGTAACTTTTTGTGTTTGTAATATTTGGATGGTATAATGACATGATAAAATGTCATTACAATGTTGTAACTTTTTGATGTTGTAAAATTTTATAACATATGGATTATGATATATAAGCTAATGAAATCATGTAATTTTTGTTAATATATGAATATTATGCTTGGATGTGAAATATAATTCTCAAATTATTTATCACTTCTAATATTTTGTTTTCTTATTGTAGAATAATTAAATTTTTGTTTCACTAATGATATTTTAGCACATTAACTATGTATTGCGTTTAAAAATAATAAAATAGATTATATATTATTTTTATAGTATTATCTATTATGATTTTTAATTTATATAATAATAATTATATTAAGAATGTTATTAAATTATATTATATTTTATTAAATTATATTTAATAATAATTATGTTAAAATATGATTAAATTATTTATTATTTTTAATAAAATATATTTAACAATAATTTTATTAAAATTTAATAACAATAATAATAATCATCTACCTAAAAAATTTACGCTAAGGGTACTTTGGTCATTTAAATCTTTTTCCTTATACTATTATAACATCTATTTCATTCAACCAAACACAAGAATTCTATTACAGCTCTATTCTATTCCATTCAACCAAACAATTGAATTACTGATTACAATTCTATTCAATTACAGTGAACTAAACGTACCCTAAGTTCAGGATTGTCGTTGGACACTGAAACGACGATCAAATCCTTAAGTACCTAACCTGCGCATGGAAAACAAAATCATATGCTGAGTAACTTAGTGGTATTTCTATAATCCGAATATTAATAACTAATCTAAAATATAATGATTTATAAGTTAACATAAATAATAAAATGCAATATAGCTATTACCATATACCAAGTCACTTATTTATTTCTCAAAATTATCATATATTTACTAATACTAGAACATGTCATATTCACTTCATATATCATTTGGTAATTAGATCATATGCTAGCACATTCCATCTCAAAATTTACCATTGAATACATTCAAAGTTCATAATCATCCTTAACTTAAATGTTCCACCATTGTGGTTCTAATTTCCATTTTCAATTTCCTATTAACATGACTCAGACGTGTTAGAATTAAGTGACCCAAATTCTTATTTAAATAAAATACGATGGAAAATAAAATAAAAGTAAAATCCATATAGAACTAGACTTCTTTATTTTATTTTAGAATAAGGTTTTAAACCTTATTAAACTCCATCTATTTTATATTGATTAGATAAGGTGTTTCAATCCTACTAGAATATGGCTTTGCAAGCCTATAAATAGACATAGTCTATTCCTCTTGTATTTGAGTAAAAATTTTTCGACATAGTGAATTTTCTTCTCCTCTGCCCGTGGTTTTTTTCCCGAAAGGGTTTCCACGTAAAATTTATGTGTTCTTTATTTTTATTTATTTTATTCTATTTTATTTTTCACAAGACGGATATGCGGATCCAATCAACATATCAATTTGGCACCCCGTGCCCGACGGATAAATATGTGATAATAAATTGGGCCCTGTGCTGGCTGGATATAACTGACAAATAAATGTGCCTAGAACTAGTCGGAATAACTGACAAATGGAATGCCCATCATTCCTCGACACATACCCGTATAACACTGAACTCTTTTTATCATATGGCATTCCATTTATACTCGACCTTGCCCGAATAGTTAATAGGGTAATTTGTTTCTCGATTTGATTCAATATACCAAATCTTCAATATCAAAACCAAATTTCCATCAATCCATTATCATGCATCTGTCAACATTGTCCATTTCTTAAATCAATTCGATTTAATACATAACTATCAAATTAAATCTAATTTTACAATTAAACATTCAATCACATCCTTTCAATTAAATTAGCATTTCACACAGATTTCCAAGAACTAACTCACTTTATCAACTTACCATATGATGCAATGTTTATAAGCAACAGTTTAAATAGTTCAAATTATAGAAATACAAACCATGAACTCTGAGCTATTTATTGAAAACTTTATATTTTCCTTTGTTTTTCGAGGGATCCGAGTCAATGTTAGATACAGATTAAAACAACAAGACATTTCATCAAATATAAAATTAAAATTTTCATTCAATTTTTAATTTATGCAACTTTTGCATTTTATTCAATTTATTCTTTAAAATAGGAACTAACATAATTTTCACAATTTGTGCATTTTAGCCCTTATTAGATAAAATCATCAATTGACTTTACAATTTAGTCATTTTTCACATCTAACCTAAAAATCTATCAAATTAGTCCCTAAAGCTTTATATATTCAACTAAAGTAACATCCTCAAATATTAACAATAACGAAAAGTACAACATAGGTCAGCTAGCTCTAGGTATCGGAATTCCTAAAACATAAAAATTATAAGAAAAAGAACTAAATTAACTAACCAATTGAAGCTTGAAAAGTTTAAACCTATTGTTGTACGTCATTCTCCCTTTTCTTTTTTGCTTCGAAAAGTCTAAGATGAAATAAGAATAATATTTCTCTTTCCATCCACTAATATCATCTTTTCATTTCTTTTTATTTTATTTTATTATTTTAACAATAAGTTAACTGAACTTTATAATATAAAATATATATAATAAGTTTTAACCCGCCACTCATATACATTCATATATAAAGGTTTATTTACTTTATAAGTTATATATTAAATTCTAATTGTAATCCCTTAATAATTCTTACTTTGATTACTTATACAATTTAGTTCTTGTACTCTAATTAAATTTTATTTCGGTGAAATTACGTATTTGTAATTTAATTCACTCCTAACATAGCTTTGTAATATTTAATTAATAAAAATATTTACGAATTCAATTTACGAAAACAGGGTCCCGAAACCACACTTTTCGAAATCACTGACTTCTAGGTCATTACAATTTTCCCCCTCTAAAGAAATTTTGTCATCGAAATTTACTTGAAAAAATGTAGGGATACTGAGATCTCATTGTCTCTTCTGACTCCCAAGTTGCTTCCTTGACTCGTAGGATACACCACAGAACTTTCACGAGGCAAACACGTTTGTTTCTTAACTCTTTTACCTTGGGAGCTAAAATTTCAACTGGTTCTTCCTCGTATGACAAGTCGGGTTGAATTTCAAAATCTTCCGTCGAAATAATATGAGAAAGATTCGTTTGATATTTTCAAAGCATTGACACATGAAAAACATCGTTTATTTTTTGCAATTCCACAGGTAATGCCAACCGATAAGCAACTGATCCAATTCTTTCATTGATTTCATACGGTCCGATAAATCGAGGGCTCAGCTTTCCTTTTTGACCAAATCGAAGAACTTTCTTCCATAGTGGAACCTTTAAAAACACTTTGTCACCCACGAAAAACTCACTGTCTCAACGTTTCAGATCTGCATATGATTTTTTCTATTGGAAGCTATTTTCAATCTATCTCGGACCACATTAACTATACCTTAGTTTCCTAAACCAATTCTGGCCCAACAACTTTTCTTTCACTCAAATCCGACCAGCAAATAGGTGTTCGGCACCTACGACCATATAAAGTTTCGTACGGAGCCATTTGAATGCTCGACTAAAAACTATTATTGTACACAAATTCAACCAAAGGTAAATAATGTTACCAACTTGATTTAAAATCAATTGCGCAAGCTCGAAGCATATCTTCTAAAATCTGAATACCATGCTTAGATTGCCCGTCTGTCTGCGGTTGAAAGGTTGTGCTAAAGTTAAGTCTCATACCTAGAGATTCATGCAACTATTTTTAGAATCTCGAAATGAACCGAGGATCGCAATCAAAGATAACCAACATAGGTATACCGTGCAATCTAGTAATTTCTCAAATGTACACCTCAGCTAGCTTCGGAAGTTACCAATCTATCCTAATTGTAATAAAATGAGTCGATTTTGTAAGTTGATCAACTATCACCCAATCAACATTTTTATTGTTCGGAGATAACAGTTAAGGGTATGCAAATTTTAGGTAAAACCGAATTAATTCGGTTAATCAAACAAATTTGGTTAATCGGTCCGTTAACCGAATTAATTTGGTCTGTGGCCGGTTAATAATATTTTAGAAGTTCAGTTAACGATTAATTCGGTTCAAAATCGGTCAGTTAATCGAATTAACCAAATTTAATAAATAATATTATAATATATAAGTATTCAGTTAGTTCGGTTAATTTTTTGAAAATATAAATTAATTGGTCGGTTAAGTTGGTTAATTTTTTATATGTTTTATACTTGTTTTAACCAGAAATAAAAAAAATATATATTTCAGTTAATTCGGTTAATCGACCGAATTAACAAAAAAAGTTTAGTTCGATTAATTTTTTATAAATAAGTATATTCTAATATTTTTATAACATTTTTATAACATGTAAATTAATTTTTATAATACACTTTTTGGTTATAACTTTAAAATTTTTGAAATTTAAGAAATATAGTTTTTTATTATAAATTTATAAAATACACAAATTATTTTTATGATATATTTTTTAAGATTTATAATATAACTTTAGAAATATTTTGTAATAACCATCCAAACACTTATTTGTGTATATGCTTATAATATAATTTCTTATAGCTTAAACTTGTATAAAAATAAGTTTTCAAGGTTAAATCATATACGGGTGTTTGGAAAGCCATAGGATAATTGGATTTGGACATAATTACCTACGTAATTACTTCGATTCTCACATTTCCCTAAGAATTAGTGTAATTAAATGCTTGAATTACACCCAATTTAATGGGACCCACAAATTATAATGGTTTCTCAAACATATCATCCCGTGTAATTACAAGCAATTACTAACACCATGTTTGGTTGGGGGGAATAGAATAGCCTTCTCCCTTATTCATTGAATGGTAAATCATTCATTTGTTTGATTGAATTTAATACTCATTCAATGGAATGATCATTACAATATAATTCTATTCAACCAAACACAAGAATACTATTACAGTTCCCTTCTATTCCATTCAACTAAATAGTTAAATTACTGATTACAACTCTATTCTATTACAACTATATTCCATTACAATGAACCAAACGTAGTGTAAATTACTTTCCAAATAATAAATAAATATTTACCTATTTATTTTATTCAACACTTTTTTTTCATAAAAAACACTTTTTATTAAAAATTTAAATTAAGTGCAAAATTATTATAATTATTAAACATACTTAAAAATTAAATTTAAGAAGATTGAATCATTTATCAAACAAAATCTAAAGTACATTATTATAAAAATGTTTTTATAAAAATGGATAAAAATCCATACATGATATATGAACATAAAACCATAATTTTAAAATATTTTATTTTATAAAGTGGATCAAAAATACATAAAATTTGATAAATATAATTAAACAAATTTGAGTGGATTGAAATTAATAAATATAAGATACTAAAATTAGAAATAAAGTAGTGGGAAATTTTAATTGGAGGCATTAAAATATGGGAAAAATGAAGTGATTGGTGAAAGGCACAAATCACGAACTAAAATGGGATAAAATAAAGAAAGAAAGAAAGGGAGGGCCCATTCCATTGGTAGGAAAAGGCAAAGAGGGGGAAGCAAAGACATTGAAGGCGGCGTAAAAAGCGAGTCTCTTTCAAATACCCTTTTTCATTTTTTGCCTCCCTTTCTCATGAAATGGCCCCACCCCCACTCCCTTTTACCTCTCTATCACATTCCATCCATTCAATTCAAATATAATATACACAATTTCTTAAGCCTACAATCTAAAAAAGAGACAATAATTCGATATGAACTGGGTTAAAAATTCGATTGATAGAATTGAAAATTGAGAGGTTAATCCAGTTTTAACTAAAATACATAAATGTTTGTATTATAGGACACAAGTGCTTCATTTAGTTTAGTTAACTCTTGAAACAAACTTGGACAAAAGTATTTTATTCTATTCTTATATTAGCTAGATTCATTTCAAATTTAAATTAATAATTTTAAAAATATAATAAAAATATGTAGATATTAATATAAATTTATATATTTTATTAATTTTCAAATAATGAAACGGATTTTTATTTAATAAAAATTCTTTAACATTGAATTAAAACATAAAAGTTTGACTTGAATCTTTTATATAAACATCATAAGATAAATTAAAATTTAATTTGTACGGCAACTATTGTGTTCTTTATTTATACAAAATAATTGTATATAAATTCTTTAAATAATGCTTAAAAGTACATGAATGATTGCATTATATTACTTAGACTTTGGAGAGGAATTAAATTAATGTTTTTAAAAATATTGATTAATATTTTAATTTTTCTATCTTATTTTTTCAATATTTTTAGTTTTGATGTTTTTTTATGAATTATAATAACAGAGTAAAACTTAAATAATTAATGGATTAGAGTGACTCAAACCCATACTATATTTAAAGTGATAAATATCTTTGACTATCATGCCATAACATGATGTTAAATTTTGATAGTCTTTGTATAAACAAAATGATAAATAAATATAATGAGAATAATTGAAAATGGATGGTTCAAATTTTCAAAAGATTTTAACTAGTGAAAATTTTACTACTTGTTTTAAAATAATAATAATAATAATAATAATAAAGTGATGAAGCGATTTTAAAATATTTTTATATTAATTTGCAAGTTATACTACTTTATTATTATACAAAAATAAAATATGAAATTCATTTTCATAAAAACTTGGTTTATTTAATCTCATAGTCAACCATCAAAATTTCATTAAGAAAAACATAGTTACATCAACATATTTATTATAAAAATAAGGGTTAATATCTGCAAAAGTCACTGTATTTTTTTTATAAATTTAGAATTTAGTTTTTTAATTTTATTTTAAGAATTTAGTTAAAATTTTAATTGTTACCACTGTAACTGAAAACTGAAACTTGAATCTAACAAAATAATTATAAAGATAGAGGTGAAATTTGAAATGTAAAAATAGAAAAACTAAAATTTGAGAATTAAAAGTAAATTGAAAATGTAAGATGAGTAGAAGGAGTAGTGAGAGAAATAAACGAAAAAAAAGTTGACATGCCCTAGATTTTATAACCCTGCCAAGAAATCGAAAAAGAAAAAAGGTTTCCCAAATAGACAGCTTATCTTTAAAAATACTATAATAAAAAAGCAGGAAAAAAAGAAAGGTTTAAAAATTGAACTCTGATCCTTCACGTTCTTTATGCTTTTATCTCACAGACTTTTTATCAAATCTTTTTTCCTTTTTCATTTTGTGTGTTTTGAGGGGTTTTCTGGGATTTTAGAGAAAAAAAGACTAAAAACACTATAAAAAGTTGCTTCCTTGCTTCTACAAAAGAGCTCTTTTTTTCCTCCCCCCAGTAATGGTTGTTGCTCTTCATAGTTTCAAAGACGTCAAAATCTTTATGTAAAAGATGAAGGGTGGAGATCCAGCTTTCAAGCTCTTTGGAAGGAAGATTCCTATGCCTCAATCTCAGATTCATCCTGGGGTAACCTCACCTTTTTACATATATTCAGACTTCATTTCTTATTTTTTTACATTGCTTGTATTGTTTCCATTCGTGCTTTGTATGTTTTCTTCTCTAGTTAATTACCCATTTTTTTTCTGCTGTTGTTGCCTTCATGTTTATGGGTTTTTTGTTTTGTTTTGCTATGATGTTTTGGGGAAGTGTGGGTTTGTTAAACCTCTTTTATGGTTCCAAAGTTGAAGTTTTTGGGACTCAAAACACATGTTTTTGGCATCTTCACTTTCATATTTACTTAGTTTTTTATTGACTTATATTTGGAATGAATTTTGTTTGCTTTTTTGGTATATAAACGAGTAAATGGTTAATGATAAATGGTTTCAAATTTTTTTTTATGTAGTCCTTTCCTTTCTGATGTTTTAAATGTGCTTGTGTGTGTGTTTTAGTATATGGTTTTAAATGAAGTAACGAAGCCTTAAATTTCGCAAAAAAAGGGGTCAAGTTTTGCTTTGGATGCTCCGGGAAGTAAGAACATTAAAATCATGTTTAGTTTTTTTTTTTAAATAATTTATTTTGTTCATCTATTAAAAACATCTAGTTGATTTTGGCAGTAGAGATTATATGTTCATGAGGAATTTTGTAAAACATGTTTCTTTATAGAATTTTGTAACTTATGATTTCTTTTGGACTATCTTTTCCTGGTTTTTGAATGAAAAGCCAGCTTTATGTAAATATAAATATATATTATATTATTGTATTAGGGTGATGGGCAAAAGCAGTTTGTCCAACATGATTTATTAGAAGCTGTTCATGGCCTGTACCTTTGCCTAAAGTCATGTAATTATGGCAGCCATACTTTTTTCTTTTTTCACTTGTTCCCAGTCAATTTCTTGTAAACTTGGGAAAAAGGACAGTTTAAACATTATTCCTTTGAATTTGGTCAAGAAACATCTTTCTTTTGCATTACTTTAACTACAATTTGACTGATGGGTATCTTTCATTTTTCTTTAACCTTTTATAAATGAGATTGCAATTTGGATTCTGGATTTCAGGATACGACCATCGTCGAAATCGAAACTTCTCAGGCGAACACATGTCAGTCCATTACGGTAGAAAATGATACGGAAGAATGCCGAACTTCTTTGAAATCCAACGGGATACGAATGAACTGTATTGTAAAAGATGAACAGGTAGAGACAAATGGTACAAACCAAGAGAAAGTTTTTAAGAAACCAGACAAGATCCTTCCATGTCCACGATGCAACAGCTTTGACACAAAATTCTGTTATTTCAATAACTACAATGTCAACCAACCTCGGCACTTCTGCAAGAACTGCCAGAGATATTGGACCGCTGGTGGAACAATGAGAAATGTTCCTATAGGTGCTGGGCGGAGGAAGAACAAGCACTTGGCCTCTCAATACCGACAGATAATAGCTTCTTCTGGCGGCGTACCAGTGACTCGGATAGAAAACCCCGACTCTACGACTCAACAGCTTCTATCTCCGGGGGAAACTACAACTGCCATGGGAAATGGAACAGTTCTAAAATTTGGTGCAGAAGCACCTCTTTGTGAATCCATGGAGACAGTGCTTAGCCTTGGGGAACAGAAGAGATGTGTTGAGACCAGTACGGTCAGTTCAGGAGAAATAAGAGAAGAACCTTCCTTGTGTGGGTCTTCCATAACGCCATGCGGCATGCCTGGAAATGTCATGCAAAAAGAGAGAATAGGTTCAGCAGGACCTAATGAGCTGAACACAAAGCATCCAACACAATGTTATCCTGTTTCTCCTTGTATTTTTCCTTGGAATACAGGCCCAAGTAATATAGCTTCAATGGCCACTGGTCAATGTTCGTCTGAACATATTGGTGCACCAAACGGCACTACTTCGAATACAGTTCAATGGTGCCCTGCGCCAATGGTGGCAGTTCCGGGATTTTGCCCGTCAAACATTCAATTACAGTTTGTGCCTGCTTATTGGGGTTGCATTCCTCTATGGGCTTCCGGTGGAGGAAATGTCTCTATCAGTAATTCCAGTGGTTGCCTATCTCCATCGTCCTCTACTAGCAACAGTTGTGGCTCGGGCAATGGCTTACCGACACTAGGCAAACATTACAGAGAAGCTAATGTTGTCGAAGAGGAGCAATCAGAGAAGTGCATTCTGGTCCCCAAAACGCTAAGAATTGACAATCCAAATGAAGCTTCAAGGAGTCCCATATGGGCTACATTAGGTATTAAACCTGGCCAGAAGGATCCTTTACGAGGAGGTAAAATTTTCAACGCCTTCGAATCTAAAGCAGAAGGCAAAGATCATGTATCAGATGGCAGCTATATTTTGGAAGCAAACCCTGCAGCCCTTTCTCGTTCACACACATTCCAGGAGAGCACATAAATATTTGCCACGAAATCTAGGTGTATGATAATATGGTATGAGCTTATTGAATGCACTTTCATCAGTTGAAAGCTGAATGGAAGTAAAGCTGCTCCAGTTATCGACAGGTTAGGCAATGTATCCATTCTTACTTTCGGGACTCGTGTAAATAGTAGAAGACAGTGATCGAGTGGTGTTCATCATTTGCGGATTTCATACACATGCATATCTCTTTCGATGTAGTTTGAGAAACAAGAAACGAAAAAAGATGAGCAGATGGTGCTTTTGATTTTCATATATTCAAATTATGTTAGGGGTTGGTCTTCTTCTGAAATTATTTGTGTACAATATCTCCAGTTTTGAAGATGGATAAAAAAAGATTTCCCGGTAAATACAGTTTTCATTCCTTCATGCTTTGATTCCTGAAAATTATCAGCTGCTGCAAAGATCAGTTTGGCTTGCTGAAACTACGTAGCATCAAGCCTAAATTATTTCATATATTTGGAGGATCTCTCATCTCTGGACACAAGTATTAGATATAAAAATTTCATGAAAAGATCAAAATCATGATGGTTTATTCATATCCATAGCTGTTGACCTGAAAACAGTTGCTAAGTAACAAGTTAAGTGTATGTGGAAGTTGACATTTCTCCAAGCATTGTGAAAACACAGCACAATTGGGTTTCAGTTTCCCTATGTTTATGGAACTTAGCTTAGTGAGAAATATCCGATAATATCAACAATAGCCATGTAAAGTTGAGCTTTATGATCCTTTCTGCAATGTTTATATTTTCATTCATTCAGTTGTAATTTGTAAGTAACACGATCAGTCTCTCCTCTTTCCATTCCTTTTATTATTATTATTACTACTACTAAAGACATCATCACGTAAGTTTGTTTTTCTTAATATTGGTAGACCTCTATTTCTACCTTTTTCTTTTAAGTGCTTTTGATAATTTTAGAAATAAAAATGTGGGCGACAAGCCATTGATGCAATGGTTAACAGCTCCATCAGGGTTCAAATCTTGTGAATCACCTCTCCATTATAACGTACCAAAAAAACAAATATGATAATAACATGAAAGAGTAGAAGCATGAGAGTCAAAATCTTTTGATTGACAAAAGCAGTAGGAGGGTATAAAAGCTTTGTGCAAAAGGGTTTTCCTTTGTATACGTTTGCTTTTCTTTTTGCACCAAAACTCTCTCTTTTCCTTATTGCATGTTAAAGGAAGAAGATTCAATACGCCATGGGAGAAATATATCCTTCCTTTATGACTCATTTCCTAACAAAATGGCAATAAATCCATAATATATATAAAGTCTTTGTAATAAGCTTTAAAGCTTGCTTCTAAAATTTGTAAACAAAAATTAATCGAGTTACTTAAATAAAATTGCAAAAAAGTCAAATCCTATCGTTCCACACTTTGCTAATTTCGTATATAATTTTTTATTTAATAAAAAATCAGAAACTTTTTATTCAAGTATAGATTTACAAAACAAAAAAGGGAACTTAATAAAGTAAAAGTTATTTTCTTTTTTTTTTTCCTTAATGACGTGTCTCAAACTATATGCCATTTTTATGTAAATATTCTTAAAATCTGAACATACCTTAAGCCTTAAGGAACATAACTTGTACATGTCAACTTTGCCATTAGGTTTTCAGGGGAAAATAAAGTTTTTCTATTTAGAAAAAGAACAGGAGATAAAAATTACTTAGAGAAGATGGATTATGGAATCTTAAGAATGTCAATTGTTAAAGCCCAACCTCCTATTCTATTATGATCAAACAGAATCCAAACCCTTAAAATTAATCATGAATCATCCAAGTTTCAAACTCAAATTCAAAATCTCAATTTTATTTGTAACTTGCCATTATTGTTTGATTTATTACTCAGTTTAATACTATTAAATTATCTGGTTCACATGAATAATGTTATAAAATATGTGAGAAATAGATTAAAATGATAATTTTATCCTTAGATTAAAATAGTATTTTATTTATATTAGTATTCATGTCTTGTAAAAATTAAATATAATTTATTTATAAATTCTTCATATAATCTATTAAAATATTTTTATTTTAATGAAACCTAATTTAAAATATCATCATTAAAATACATATTTTTTAGACAATATTCAAGTAGGATGGATGTGATAATGTTTGAACCTGTATCAAACAAGTGTCGATACAAGTTTTAACCCCTTTATATAAAGTCAAGACCCAAGCGATCTTATAGGGCATAGTAAAAAAAAAAATATATATATATATATAAATAAAAATAAATGTGACACTTGTCACACTTAAACCTACTTGTGAAGTTTAAAAATTCCACATGTATCAAATACTTTCCTATTATTAATTATATTAAATATTATTTAAATATCATTATGCATTATTTATCAAAATATTTTTTTAAATGTTATTATAAAATATGAAATTTAAATATTTTTCCTCAATTTTAAATATATTTAATAATTCCTTTACTAAATATTTAAGTTTTTATTCATTTTCACTTTTTCTCAATCTAGTTTATCCTCTCTCTCAAATTCTCTCCCTCCCTCTCTAAAGAATAGATGAATATTCATCATTAAATTCATCTTTTCCAGAAATAAGTAAACAAGCATCATTCGCCACAACTTGCCGACGCCATTTCTTTCTTAAAATTTCAGTCTTGATTAATCTTATCCTCTTCTTTTTAATTATTATGTTAACTTTCTATAAATTAACCTATAAAATCATATATCTACAAAAGGAATTCAAAACTTCCACCAACGTTCCATCATTTTGATATCTTATTTTCCATTTCTAAGTTATAAGCCCAAAACTCCATTATAAGTAGTAAACTTTCTTTTCTCTCTTATATTTAAACACTCTTTTTTCTCTCATTAGCTTCATTTTTTTGCTTATCGAAAGAAAATGATTCTATTTGATATTGTTGTTGTGGAGTGTGCCTGTATTTTTGAACCCTTTCAAGCACTTATCGTTTCTCGTATCGCGACACGAGGACGTCAAAATTGCAACAGCTCCAATAGGCGACAACGTCATGTCAGAGAGGTTTCTGATGCCATGACGGGGAGTTTTTCGATGTCGTGATGAGGCGATTTGGGATGTTGTGACGCGGCGATATGTTCCCACATAAATCAGGTTTCTTTTTCTAGTTAAACTCTGCAATCTTTTCCCAGTTGAACTCTAATTATTCTAGGAATATTTTAGTAACATATTCACACGAATTTCAACCTATAAAAGGGTTTTACTAACCTTAGGATTGATATCTTTATCACATTAAGATTAAGAAAGTTTTGAGAGAGCTTTAACGGAATTTCGTGTTTTAGTTAGAGAGTTTTGTTTCCGAGGGGTCAAGGGTTTATTTGTTTTTGGATTATCTCCATCTTGTACTTGTGCATATTATTTTCTGTTTTAGTGAAGTTTTCTTTACTCGCGGTTTTTATCCTCGTCAGGGGAGTTTTTCACGTAAATATTTGTGTGCCCAATTTTATTTTTTTTCTTTTTTCGTTCTTGTTCATTGCTTATACGAGTTTATCCCCAATAAGCTAGTATCAGAGCTTGGTTCAAATTTTGAAATCAACCTGTTCATATATGGCAATTAGATTCAATATCGAGAAGTTTGATGGGATCATAAATTTCAGTTTATGACAAGTTCAGATGACAACAATTTTGGTTCAATTTGGTCTGAAGAATGTCGTTGCAAGGCAAAAGCCCGCGGATACGAATCAGTTAGAATGAGATGGGCTTGATGAGAAGACTTTTCAACAATTCAGTTGTGCCCCACAAATAATGTGTTGTAGGAGATGCTTACAAAGGAAACGACAGCAGGCTTGTGGAGAAAATTAGAAACCCTATACATGACAGTCTTTAGCTAATCGATTTGTTTTGAAACAATGACTATACATGTTCTGTATGGACAAATGTGAGCACATTAAGGGTCACATCATTCAATTTGTTACTGACTTGAACAATCTAAAGAATGTCTAGGTCAATATAGAGGATAAAGATTAAACTATGCTATTATTATGCTATTTGCCCCATTTATATACGTCTTTTAAGAAAACCCTGATTTCTGGTAAATATAACCTTTCATTCGAGGAAGTGAGGGGAAACTTGCTGAGTAAAGACAAACTCGACAGTGAGTTTGGTTTAGATAGTAAATTAGATGGACAAACCTCGATTTTGGTTGCAAGAAGCAGGATTAGATCAAAGTCGAGGAATCGAGACAAGACATGTGGGTACTACAAAAATTTAAGTCATATTAAGGTAGAGTGTTATAAGTTGTAAAATAAGAACAGGAGGGTCGTTAAGAGCAACGAGAATGAGGTAGTCGATGATAATGTGGCTAAGGACAAGGGTGATGATTAGTTGTTGGTGCCTAAGATTAAAGGTCTAAGCTTACATTTGAGTGAATCTTGGATTCGGGTTGTTCTTACCATATGTGTCCTAACAAGGAATGATTCTCCACATGTAGTTCAGCCACCTTGTAAGATAATCAGTATTGGTACCGTTTGGATCATGATGCATGACGAGTTTATCAAGGTACTCTTAGGTGTTAGATATATGTCTGATTTAAGGAAAAACCTCATCTCCCTAAGTATGTTAGACTCGAACGATTGTAGAATCATTATTAAGTCAAGTGACATTGAGGTATCTCGTGGAGCTCTCATTTTGATGAAAGATCAGAAAATCAGTGGTCTGTATACTCTACAAGGTACAACAGTGATTGGTAAAGCAGTAATTTCCTCATTTGTTAAGGATTCAGAGTTGAATCGTTTGAGGCATAAGCAACTTGGTCATATAAGAGAAAAATGTATGATCGTTTTGAATAAGAGAGGTTTTCTTTCAAGTGCAGGACTGGAAAGACAGAGTACTTTGTTTATGGGAGGCAAACACAAGTCAGCTTTGATTTGACAGTATAGAAAACTAAAATTCTTCCAGTTTCAAAGTTCAAGCACTTCTTGGACTCAGTTTAATATCCTACAAAATCAAGTTAGGGCCCTAACGAGGCTCGACAAAAAAGGCGTTAAGAAAATACAAGTCAATGTGGAGATTTGTGGAGTGTGCCTCGCATTTTCTGAACCCTTTGAAGCATTTATCGATAACTGTATTGCAACACGAGGATGTTAGAATCGCAACTCGAAGATGTCAGAATCACAACACATCTAGCAGGAGACGACGTTGTGACGAGGAGGTTTCCAACATCATGACGATGCGATGTCACAACGAGGAGTTTCCTGACGTCATGACATCATGACGAGGCTATTCGTGATGTTGTGACGTGTTCCCACATAAATTAGGTTTCTTTTCCCAGTTAAACTCTAATTATTCTAGGGATATTTTGATCATATATTCACACAAATTTCAGCCTATAAAAGGGCTTTAGTAACCTTAAAATTGATATCTTCATCATATTAAGATTAAGAGAGTTTTGAGAGCTTTAAGGAAATTGTGTTTTTCTCAGAGAACTTTATTTTCGGGATTAGGATTTATTTGTTTTTGGGTTATCTCCATCTTGTACTTGTTTAGATTAGTTGTCGTTTTAGTAAAGTTTTCTTTGCTTGTGATTTTTATCCTCTTCAAAAGAGTTTTCATGTAAATTATTTGTGTGCCCAAATTTATTTTATTTTATTTTTGTTTTGGTTCGTTTCTTATATGAGTTTATCCCAAATAATTGTTAAATACACAATTCTATAACTCAAGAAGCAGAATGTGAATCTTAAATTTTAATTTTCAGATTTATTATGAAAATTCCTAAGAATGCTTGAATAATAAATTTTATGAAGTCATAGCGTTATATGATAATTTTATAACATGGACCAAAAGTTTTATTATTACTTAATTAATGATAGAATTATATTTTTGGCCTTTTAAAAAATATTTTTATTTTAGTTGTAATTTTATGCCTTAAATTTAATAACCTTTTAATTTAAATCTCATTCATTTTGTTATTAATCTTTATCACTTTTACTTTTTTTTAGAGAGAAAATGGTTGGGCTTTATTAATTCAAAACTAAAAGTTACAAGGAGCAAAATATGAAAGACCAAAGGTGCATAGAGGCCCAAAGAGAGAAAAATTATTTGATCCTAAAGAGAATTATTGGAAAAGTAAATGAATAAAAAAAACAAATTATAAAGAAAAAAAGAAAACTGTGCCCACTCCATTGGGGAAAGAGATTGCCCGTCCCACTTATCAACATCTTTTTAGAAGGTTATTAACGGTTCCACTTCTTCCCAAAACTATTAAACTTCTTTTCCCTTTATTTGAAACGATCTTTCAATCGAAGCATCTCTATCCAGATTTAGCACTTCAGTAACCCAGGGAACAAAAAAAAAAACCATTCATTTGTTAGTCAGGCTCGCGAAACCAATCATTGACGAAATAGTTTTAGTGGAGTCCGGAACAGATCCATTCAGGTAAAATCTTTCTCTCTTTTTGAGACACTTAGTGGCTATAGCATCTGCTAAAATATTTTTAGATATATTAACATGTATAAATTTGATGCTTTTGAAATCGAGCGAGCATGTCTTTGATGTTACGAATGTATGAGCTAACTTCTGATTTGTTAATATTGCTTGATTTACATTTCATAATAATAGATAAGAAATCTCCTTCGAGGATTACATTTGTTAATCTGGTAACTAACCTTATTTTGACCACCTTAATGCATGCAAGAGCTTCTCTGGCGAAAGCCAACCTTACATTGTCATGAACAACTACTTTAGGCACTATTATCGTATCCTAGATGTTTCAAGCAACCAGTCCTCTACTTGATCTACATCAATCCATTGCAAAAGTCGTGTCGAAATTTACTTTGATAAAATCGAAAGGAAGAGGAGTCTAAATGGCTTTACCACTTTGGACGGTAAGTTTTTTCTCTTTTAGATAATGTAATTCACAGAGATAGTTGGATATAAAATTTCCTTCCCTGTTTGAATCACTTTGTCATGAACTTTTTTATTCCTTGCAGACCAAATTGCCCATAGAGAACAACTCTTCAGTGAGTAGGCGAGCAAACATTAAAAACCGCTGTAAGAAAATCCAACCATCCCTAGCTTAGTAGGTTTAATAAATTGATAAGGCCCAGACTTCATTTGCAACAAAACAATGTTCGAAGGTGTGATCTACTATTTCTAGACCTCCCCCGCAAATGGGACACATAGCATCATGAACCAACATCTTCAAGACTAGATTTGACATGGTAGGGATAAATTTTTTTGAAATATGCAAACAGTAATTTTAAGCTTAAAAGGCAGGTTTAGGTTTCATAGATTATGATAGAAATTTTTATAAGTAGCTTGTAATTCTCTTAAACTAGTAGAAGCGCCATTTGTTTGTAACAATTTGTAAGCACTGGGAACAAAAAACTCACCAGATGCTTCCCCCTACCAAACCAGAACATTTTCATACTATTCAAGTGCCAGTGGTATCTGAAGGATTCTTGATGCATCCTCCTCCTCAAAGATGGAAGTAATGGTATCCTTTTTTCCATTCTCTATTATCACTAATAAGCTCAAACACAAATTCAAAAGGACTGTAACACCCAATACTCGTAACCCACGCCGGAGCGAAATACGAGACATTACTTAACTCGATCTCATGCATACAAACGTTCCCCAAGTCAATGAGACTTGATCCATATTAGAAATTTTTCAATTTCTACTTAAGACTTCTTATTATGGGCCTACGAGCCCCAAATTGACCATTCAAAACTATTAGGAGCAACCCGGGTCCTTAAACCATCTATAGAAAATTTGACTTTGAAACAGGGCACACACCCGTATAGAGGGGCAACACACCCGTGTGGCCATTTCAACATGGTTGTGTTGATGGCCCGTGTTGCTCACACGGCCTAGGTAATATAGGGACACGACTGTGTCCTCAACTTGTGTGGAATTAATTCTAAATGCACACCTACAGGGGTTTTCACACGGCCATGACATGCCCGTGTGCAAAAACATGGACATTCTATTTCTGACGTCAGCATCCCCAAAATATCACACGGCCAATGCACATGCCCGTGTGCTTGGTCGTGTCCATCACAGTCGTGTCTCTGCCCGTGTGTTTACTATCATGCATACTGACTTGAAATTTTTACGTGCAGGGGACACACGGCCGGACCACACGTCCATGGGGCAGACCGTGCGTTACACATGGTCTAGACAGATGCACGTTTGTCTACCCGTGTGGACAATATATAACTATTTACCAAGCCTATTTGTCACCCTTACTTACACAACCTGTATAATGGCAACCACAATAAAGATAAGACTATTCCATGCAATCAAATCAGCCACAATAAACAACATCCCATTTGTGCATTTTACTCATCTATGAAAATAACATCTTTACATATAAATCAAAATGAATATTAGCCCTCATTCAAGGCTTAATACAAAATGAACGGTTCCCAACCCAAGCCAACACATTTGGCCAGTTTTCAATGACACAAAAATAGCAAAGTCTAAGCCCTATTCATGCCATATTCAAAAATATTATTCAAACTATACCGAAAGCTTCGATTGATAGTGAGATCGATATCTCTGATTTTCGTTAATCCTTGAGCTAGATAGGCGGTACTATAAGAAAATGGCAAAGGAGAGCGAGTAAGCATAAAGCTTAGTAAGTTGCACATAAATAACTATACAACATAACTTTACCATTCATCAACAAGTGTCATAATACACAAGTGGCAAAAGCAAAACTTACTCATCAGTATTTATTACACCTCATATAACATATATTGAGCTCACATTTCATACATACCATATAGGTACCTGCATCACTCACAACACGATCATACTTTTCTAGTTAACTTTAAATCATGCTTTCACCGTTGAACCATCTGGAACATTATCGGATACTTATTTAGCCTCAAATATGGGGTCAGACATCGACGCCATGTCCTAAACATGGTCTTACACAAGTTCTAGTATATCTGTGTCGATGTCATCTCCTAGACATGGTCTTACATTGACACATCTCGTAGCCGATGCATATCCCAGACATGTCTTACACTAGCTTATGTCTCGAGGCCGAAGCATGTTCTAGACATGTCTTACATTAGCGCTCGTCTCAATGCCGATACCATGTCCCAGACATAGTCTTACACCAGCTCTTATAATATGGCCGATGCATGTCCCAGACATGTGTTACACTAGCTCACAGTAGCTCATATGTTATGGCATAAATATCCAATTTATTTCCTGGGTTCAAACGAGAACTCTACTGTCTCTATTATCATCTTGCTTTCTCAATTCCACAATCAAAGCAATTCATTCTATATTAAATTCAAGTACAATTTAACACATACATTAATATTGTAGTTTTACTATTTATATACAACTTACCTCGGATTACAAAATGTGGCGACTAGTCGATTTAGTCGATTTGCTTGGATTTCCCCCAGTCTAGGTTCAGATTCGGTATTTCTTAATCTATAATAGAAAAAGGCACTTATTTAGTCATTTTATCAATCTAGGCACTCTACAATTCGTAATTGGGCAAGATGACCAATTTGCCCCTAGACTTTTGCAAAATGACCATTTTACCCTTAAGTTCGAAAATCAATTTTTATCGAATTTCTTCACATCTTAAGCCTAGCCGAGCCCTTTTTAATCTTATAGAAACTCTAAATATTCACTATTTCACATATTTATCATCTATTTTACAACTTTTGCAAAATGGTCTTTTTAGGTGTTTTCATGCTAACACCTTTTACAAAAGTTGGTTATAAGACACCCAAGACTCATTTTCTTCCACAAAAACTCAGCAAAAATTACAAATCCTTTCATGGAAAAACCCTAAACTCTTATTCATTTTGCAAAATAGTACCCTCATTTGAAAGCTTATGCTTAAAGGGTCTCAAAAGTACAAAAATATTCAGGAAAAGCCATAAAAATCACTTACTTGCAAGAGGAATGAGTTGCTGAAATTTTTGAAGCTCAAAACCCCTAAAAATGGATAAAAATCGGTGGTAAAGAAGAAAGAATGAAAGAAAAATATGATAGCTAGGCTTAGGGCATTATTATATCCTACATTATGTCATCAACTTACCTAATGTTGACTTTTCAATATTTTTACCTCCCATGGCCAGCCAAGTTATCACAATAGGGTCTATTTTCCCTTTAAAGACCTCCAATTTTTATTTTCTATCTATCTGCCACTTTTAGCAATCAATTTAGGACTTTTGCATTTTATGCGATTTAGTCCTTTCTCGCAATTGGACTCGCAAACGTCAAAATTAACTCACCAAATTTTTCATACACTAATTTAAACACGCAATGACTCCAAAATAATAATAAAATAATTTATTCAACTCCAGATTTGTGGTCCTGAAACCACTATTCTGACTAGGCCCTAAATCAGTCTGTTACATTTCTCCCACCTTAGGGATTTTCGTCCTCGAAAATCTTACCGGTGAATAAGTTTGGGTACTGATCTCTCATTGCCTCCTCGGATTCCTATGTAGCTTTCTTGACTCCATGTCTATGCTACAAAACTTTCACGAGTGCAATACTCTTATTCCTCAACTGTTTGACTTCCCGAGCTAAAATCTTGACTGGCTCTTCGCCATAAGTCATGTCCAGATAAATTTCAACCTCAGTTGGCGCAATCACATGTGAAGGGTTTGATCTATATCGACGTAGCATGGATAAATGAAACACATTGTGAATATTTTCCAATTCTAGTGGCAAAGCCAAACAATAGGCAACCGGTCCTACTCTCTCGATAACCTCATAAGGTCCTATGAAATGAGGATTCAACTTGCCTCTTCTACCAAATCTGAGGACTTTCCTCCACGGGGATACTTTCAAAAACACTCGATCACTTACTTGAAATTTGATCTCTTTGCGTTTTAAATCCGCATAGGATTTCTATCTATTCGAAGCGGCCTTCAAGTAGTCACGAATCACTTTAACTTTCTCTTCAGTCTCTTTGATTAAATCGACTCTATGAATCTGACTCTCTCTGAGTTCTGTCCAATATAAGGGAGTTCGACACTTTCGCCCATATAAAACCTCATAAGGCGCCATTTTCAAACTTGTCTGATAACTGTTGTTGTAGGCAAATTCAATTAATGGTAAGTATCTTTCCAAACTTCCCTGAAACTCGAGAACGCAACACTGTAAAATGTCCTTTAAAATATGAATCACTCTCTCCGATTGACCGTTGGTTTGCGGATGAAATGCCGTGCTAAAACTCAACTTTGTCCCTAATTCCTTTTGTAACTTTTTCCAAAACCTCAAGGTAAATCTCGGGTCTTTATCTGAAATAATCGACAAAGGCACTCCATGTAGCCTCACAATCTCATAAACGTACAAGTTAGCTAATCTCTTAAACATACAAGTTAGCTAATCTCTCAAGGGAGTAGTCGGCACGCACTGGTATAAAATGTGTCGACTTTGTTAACCTATCCACAATAACCCAAACAACATCCTTTTTCTTCGGGGTTACTGAGAAGCCCGTCACAAAATTCATGGTAATCGGATCCCACTTCCACTCTGGAACTATTATAAGCTGAAGTAGACCCGAAGGTACTTGGTGTTTAGCCTTCACTTGTTGACACACAAGACACTTGGAAACAAACTCTGAAATATCTCTTTTTACCCCGACCACTAATACATTTTCTTTAGGTCGTTATACATTTTTACACTGTCCGGGTGGACGGACAAACAACCATTATGTGCCTCTCGCAGAATCTTCTGAATAAGCTCATTTCCCTTGGGTACACAAACTCTATTTTTGAACATTAAACATCCATCAAAACCAATACGAAACTTAGATTCATTTTCCATCTCACACTGAGTCTTCTTAGCTTGCAACCCCTTATCATCCTTCTGAGCCTCACGGATCTCTTGTAGAAATGTCGATCTAGTTCTCAACTCTACTAGGACTGAACCATCATCCAATAAAGCTAGTTGGGCATCCATTACTCTCAATGCAAATAATGATTTTCTACTCAAGGCATTGGCGACCACGTTCGCCTTGCTTGGGTGATAGTCAATCACCAACTCGTAATCGTTTATCAGCTCTAGCCACCTTTGTTGTTGCAGATTCAACTCTTTTTGAGTCATCAAATATTTTAGACTTTTTTGATCGATAAATATTTGGCATTTCTCGCCATACAAATGGTATCTCCAAATCTTCAATGCGAACACGATGGCGGCCAACTCTAGATCATGTGTCGGGTAATTTTTCTTATGTGGCTTTAGCTGTCTTGAGGCATAGGCTATAACCTTGCCTTCTTGCATAAGCACACATCCCAACCCATTCAAGGAGGTGTCGTTATATATCACAAATTCTGTACCCGACTCGAGTTGCACTAACACTGGGGCTTTGGTCAACAAAGCCTTTAATTTCTTGAAACTTTGTTGGCACTTTTCTAGCCACTCGAATTTGACATCCTTCTGTAGTAGCCTCATTATTGGAGTAGCGATCGTAGAAAACCCTTGAACAAACCTTCTATAGTATTCAGCCAAACCCAAAAAGCTTCAGACTTCCGTTACATTCTTTGGCGATTTCCATTCAACAATAGCCGGGATTTTGCTTGGTGCAACTCTAATCCCGTCACCCAACACAATGTGTCCTAAAAATCCAACCTCCTTAAGCTAGAATTCGCTCTTACTAAACTTGGCTTACAATTGTTTGTCTCTTAGGGTCTATAATACAGTCCTCAAATGCTTCACATGTTCACTCTCATCACGCGAGTAAATTAGTATGTCATTGATAAAGACCACCACAAACTTATCCAAATACGACCGAAAAATACGATTCATCAAATCCATAAACATCGTCGGGCATTAGTCAAACTAAAGGGCATGATGAGGAACGCATAATACCCGTATCTTGTTCAAAATGCAGTCTTCGGTACATCTTGCTCTTTCACTCTTAATTGATAGTATCCTGACCTCAAGTCAATCTTGGAAAATACAGTGGCTCCCTTTAACTGATCAAACAGGTCATCGATCATTGGCAAAGATACTTGTTCTTCACTATTACATTATTGAGTCGCCTATAGTCGATGCATAACCTCATCGACCCATCTTTCTTGTTCACAAAGAGCACCAGAGCACTCTACAGGGAAAAGTTCAGTCTCGTAAAGCCCTTGTCAGTTAACTCTTGTAGTTGAGTTTTCAACTCCTTTAACTCTGTAGGAGCCATCCTATACAGAGAAATTGAGATGGGTGTCGTGCCCGGTATTAACTTGATTCTAAACTCTACTTCTCTCACTGGAGGTAATCTGGCTAATTCATTCGGAAACACGTCTGTAAACTCACAAACCACTGGTATCGATTCTATCTTCAACTTAGACACTTGAGTATTCAGCACAAAAGTGAGATAAGCCTAATTTCCTTTCCTCAAATATTTTTCAACAGTCAAAAATGATACTATTACAGGAAAATTATCCGATTCATCTGGCCCAACCCAAAGAACATTTTCGTCTTCACATTTCAACTCAATAACTTTTCTCCCGTAGTCCACTACAACACTATGAAAAGTCAACCAATCCATCTCAAAGATTACATCAAATTCATTAAATGAAAATAACATCAGGTTAGCCGAAAAACAATGACCTCTAATTGTCGAAGGACAATTTCTACATACTTGGACCACTAGCACATGTCTGCCCAAAGGGTTAGACACTTTTATTACAAACTCAGTGGACTCCACTATCATGTTCATACGAGGTATCAATTCCATACAAATATAAGAGTGGGTATACCCCAGGTCAATAAAAGTAACAACAGATATTCCATGGATAGAAAAAGTACCCGTGATCACATCGGGAGATTCTGCCTCTTCACGGGCACGAATAGCGTAAGTCCTTGTAGGCGCTCTGCCCTCGAACCTCACTGCAGCATCTCTTAGTGCACCACTACTAGTAGCCCCACTTCCAGAGTTCTTTTGTGGTCTATCCCTCGAAGGAGCACTACTTGCCTTCACTTTTTGCTTTTTCTCTCTTTCTCTTCCATTTCAGGTGTAACATCCCAAATTAGGGCCTAGTCGGAACAGTGATTTCAGGACCACAAATTTGACACAATGAAATTTATTTTTATGGTCTACAATTTCATGAGATGATTTTGTGAAAATTTCGTTCGAAAATTTTGACGTTTGGGCACTTAATTTGGTCAAAAGGATTAAATTGCAAAAAGTGCAAAAGTTGAGTTCTACATGTTAGAGGTGTCTAATTTTTATGAAATTTTAAATTGGATGCCCTTAAATGGGATAATTTTTTGGACAAAAATGGACATGAAATGGGTGAAATAGAATATTTTTAAGTTAGGGGCATTTTGGTAATCTATTAATTAAAATGAATTAAAAACAAAATTAAAAGCCAATTTTTGTCCATCTTCTACCCCATGGCCGAAACTTGCATAAGAAGACATAGCTAGGGTTTTTGAAGTTTCCAAGCTCGATTGTAAGTCCGTTCTAACCCCAATTTTAATGATTTTTACGTTTTTGAAATCCTCGTAACAAGATCTACTCATTTTTACCCATATTTTGAGTTAGGGTTTGTGTTTAAAAAATTACCCATGGATGACATGCATGTGTTTTGATGTCTAATGTTAGAATATGAATGCTTGGTGTCTAATAAACAACTTTTACTAAGTAATTTTCGGTGAAATTGTCAAAAAGGACTGTTTTGTAAAAGTTACAAAATTTGTCATAAAAGTGTGGTTTAGTGGAAATTAGGGGCTACTAAAATTATGAAAATGATTCGACTAGGCTTAAAATGAAAGGAAATTGAATAAAAATCATTTTACAAGACTAGGGGCCAAAGTGCAAATATGTGAAAGTTTAGAGTACAATTTTGTAAAACTATGATTTTTGGGCCCATATGAATAATATGACTAATTAGTAAACTAAATGTGGTATTATAGATCAAGGAAAATGAGATTCGGGCATATATTAGTAATGAATGAGATTATGGACTAAACCAGAATATATAGTCGTACTCGAACCCGAGGTAAGTTCATGTGATTTTAATAATGCAATATTATATTTGAATGCTAATGCTTCGCTATTACACGAGTTGTAAGTATATATATATATGGATAATTTGATATTATGTGATTATTTTGATGATATACCTTGTTCTTGATGTTTTGCTATTATGATGAAAATGTTGCAATTGCATGTGATTATGAGATATTGCTATGTGAATGAAGCCACAATTCGAGTACGTCCGGTAAAGGTTTGGAAGTTTGATGGAATATGATGTTTCTTTGAAACGATTAAGTTTGTATGTAAATAATATTTCAATTCTTTTTATGTATGTAAATAATATTTTGATTCTTTTTATGTTATTATCTTTTTTTATTATATGAGATGTGGCTGCATATAGAATGATCAATTGATGTAAACTACGAATTGGAATTGACTAAGAACGAGTTAGTAAAATGTTGAAAAGTGAAGAATTTCCGGATTGAACCTTCGGAATAGAAGAGATACAAATGATTCGTTATGAGTCACGTGTGTAGTACTAAGTGCAGGCTACTACGTGTACCAGATTAATAGGTCGCATGTGTAGTACTAAGTGCAAGCTACTATATGTACTTATTAACTTCGATCACGTGTGTAGTACTAAATGTAGGCTACTACGTGTATCAGATGGTTAAGTCATGTGTGTAGTACTAAGTGCAGGCTACTACGTGTACCAGATTGATAGGTCACATGTGTAGTACTAAGTGCAGGCTACTATGCATACCCGTTAACTTCGATCACGTGTGTAGTACTAAGTGCAGGCTACTACGTGTATCAGATGGTTAAGTCATGTGTATAGTACTAAGTGCAATCTACTACGTGTATCAGATTGATAGGTCGTATTTGTAGTACTAAGTGCAGGCTACTATGCATACCAGAGAGCTTCAATTACAAGGGTGGTATATGCATAGGTCACCGGGTATCTGTTATTATTCCGATGAGTTCAACGGGAAATTTACTAAGTGAAAATACATATGAACATGACTATGTGATGAATAAGTGCAAGTATATCTATGTGAAAAGTTGCGAGCAATGTGCTCGACAGTTGAGCGAATCTTTTGGTAAGATAGAATGGAGTAAGTGAAATTATGTAATAAAACAATTTTGAACAGCAGCAGTTGTGTAACTTTCAAAAATCACAAAAAATGATAGAAATTGAATTAGAGATTAAATAAGATATGAAATTAAAGCTTAATGAGTATTTTTTTCATAAAAGAAATGATGAAGGCAAAAGAATTTCAAATTCTATGATGATTGGATTTTTGTGAGACAGGGTCAGAATGATTTTAGAATCCCCTATTCTGATTTGGGAAAATCATTGAAAATTTTTAAAAAATAATTATGGGCAATAATTTGCATTATTAAAATTATTAATGAGTCTAGTTTCTGGGAAAATTAGCAGTTCTTAATTTGGAGTCTCGTACCATGAGATAAATAATTTTAAGTGAAGAGAGGTTGGAACTATTAGACAGTGAAACAAGGGTATATTTAATGTATAAACTGTACTTTTTGGCTAGACCAAAAATTTTGAAAATTTTATGGTAAGAAGATATATGAGTCTAGTTTCATATAAAATTAACAGATCTTAATTTTTAGATTTGTATCTCCAGATATAAATAAATTAGTAACTATGACTCGAGAAAACAACATGACCAGAAAATCAGCAAAAGTGTAATTATGATTACATTTTCATGGAACCATGTTGATAATTTGCTTATTATTTTCATATGGACTTAGTAAGCTTTAAGCTTACTACTTACTAAGCTTTAAGCTTACTCCATCCTCTCCATTTCCTTAGTGTTCTTAGGTTAGCTCGAGGTTGGAGACTATTGGAGGCAGCATCACACTATCAAGCCAACAACTCCAGAGTATTGTCATATGTGTATTAAATACTTTCAAGTGAGTGGCATGTATAAGGACTAGTTTTTATGTTAGATGTTGTTATGATCAGCCAAATGTTTCGGCTTATATTGATTTATTGTATATGGCCATGAGATGTGGCTTAAATGGTTATGGCTTGTAAGCCTAATTATTCTTGCTATGTATTAATGTTTGTGATGTGTTTATAATTGGTTGTTATGAATGATTAGTATAAAACATGTAATTGATGAATTCTCTAAGACCATTTGAGGAGGTCGTGGCCATGGAATGAATGTGTGGCATGGTAGTAAGTTGATAATGATTGAATATGGACAATTGTAGAATGTGAATTGGAATGTCTAACTTGGTGTAACATGAGTATAGGTAATAAACACATGTATGACAACATGTAAATACTTTAACGAATTTTACTAAAGGATGATTAACCATTAAACTGATTTTATAATGTGTTCCTATAATGTGTATAAGTATGGGAGAGAATTAAGGACAACATAAGGCTTGGAAAATAGCCTAAGTGTTGGCTACAAGGGCAGAGACACGGCCATGTGTCTTACTCGTGTGGAGGACACGGCCTAGCACACGGGCGTGTGGCTTTGCCGTGTGGATCAATTTGTTTTGCTGATGTCATAAACAGAGAGTTACATGGCCTGAGGACATTGGCGTGTTGAAGACACACGAACGTGTCCCTGTGTCCACACGGACGTGTAACCCTATTTCATGAAAATTTCTCTAAGTTTTTCCAGAGCTTTCTAAAGTCCTCGGTTTAGTCCTGAACCACCCCGATGTATGTTTTAGGCCTCGAAGGCTTGTATAAGTGATGATTTACATGTGTTTGAAAAGTTTTAATTTGGATCAAATTTTATGGCCTAGTTTTGCATGTTTGTGAATGTTTAAGTCCAGTAACGCTTCGAACCTGTCCCAGCTTCGGATACGGGTAAGGGATGTTACATCAGGATAGTCTCAGATGAAATGTTCTAATGATCCACACTCAAAACAGTCCCTTTCATTCCCCCAGCACTCGCCGAAGTGATGCTTACCATATTTTGAACATTCTGGCTTATTCGGCCGAGCACTATTGACGCTCGCGACAGAAGTGGTTTGGGCTCTAGAAGTTGTGTTCTGCCAGTTTTTTTTTCTATTCGAAAACCTCACTGAAGCATTCAATCAAGTAGAAAATTTGTTCGATCTCTTAGATGAGGACTGGTGTGACTTGCCCATCTGTCTCTTCTTTGAATCTCACGACTCAATAGCCGCTTTCCTCCTCTCTTTCACCAACTCTTCTGCCTTGCATGCTCTCTCAATGAGCACTACAAATTCTCTTATACCTAGGATGCCAACAAATACTCGGATATCTTCATTAAGACCATCCTCGAACCTCTTACACATGGCAGCTTTTGAGGTCACGCACCCCCCCGCATATTTGCTGAGTTTCACAAACTCTCGTTCATACTCCATCACTGTTCTACTGTCTTGCTTTAACTCTAAAAATTTCTTCCTCTTTTGGTCTATAAATCTCTGGCTAATATAATTTTTTCGAAATTCTTCCTGGAAGAATTCCCAAGTGATCTTCTCTTTCAGTACAACGGACATAAGAGTATTCCACCACTGATGAGTCGAATCCCATAGGAGTGACACTGCATACTTCACGCACTCTTTAGGTGTGCAAGAAATTTATCAAACACCCTGATGGTATTCTCTAACCAAAACTCTGCTTTCTCCAGGTCATCATCTAAGTTAGTCTGGAGCTCCTCGGCCCTTTGCTTCCTAATCTTGTCTACTGGAGGCTTCTCTTTCCTAATCAAGGTCGTGCCTTGTGAAGCTACCGGGGCATACTGAGGAATCGGAGGAGGTGGGGGAGGTGGAGTGTCCAGATTCGCACGAACGAACTCTGTATACCAAGCATTTATCATTCGAAGATAGGCTTATCTAGCCTCTCCGCATTGGCCATAGTCACGGGCTCACTCTTAACGGCACGGTCCCTTCGGCGGGAGTCGACGCGTTACTCTTCATGTCATCCGCTGTAGCTCTATCAGGATCCATTTACTATATGAAAATACAATTTATGATCATCAGAAGTTGTCACACTATCAATATATACAGTTATGGCATGTATAGCTAGAACCGTACTCTTACAAGGTTAGTCCTAGAACCGATTAAACCATAGCTCTGATACCACTAAATGTAACATCCTATACCTGTAATCCACGTTGGAGCAGAATACGAGCCATTACTTAACTTAATCTCATGTACACAAATGTTTCCTAAGTCACCGAGACTTGATCCAAATTAGAACTTTATCAATTTCTACTTAAAACTTCTTATTATTGAAAACTATTCGGGATCAACCCGAGTCCTTAAACCATTTATAAAAAATTTAACTTTAGAACAGGGCACGTGCCAGTGTAGAGGGGCAACACACCCGTGTAACCATTTCAACATGGTCGTGTTAATGGCCCGTGAGGCTTACACGACCTAGGTAATATAGGGATACGACCGTGTCCTCCACCTGTGTGGAATTAATTCTAAATGCACACCTACAAAGGTTTTCACATGGCCAATGCATACATTCATGTGCTAGACCGTGTCCATCACACGACTGAGAAACACGACCGTGTCTCTACCTGTGTGTTTACTATCATGCATACTGACTTGAAAATTTTACGTGCAGGGGACACACAACCGGACCACACGCCCATGGGGCAGACTGTACATCACACACGGTCTAGACATACACCCGTGTGTCTACCTGTGTGGACAATATAAGGCTATTTACCAAGCGTATTTGTCACCCTTACTTACACAACCTATATAATAGTAACCACAATCAAGATAAGACTATCCCATGCAATCAAATCAGCCACAATAAACAACATTCCATTTGTGCATTTTACTCATCTATGAAAATAACATCTTTACATATAAATCAAAATGAATATTAGCCCTCATTCAAGGCTTAATACAAAATGAACGGTTCCCAACCCAAGCCAACACATTTGGCCAGTTTTCAATGACACAAAAATAGTAAAGTCTAAGCCCTATTCATGCCATATTCAAAAATATTATTCAAACTATACCGAAAGCTTCGATTGATAGTGAGATCGATATCTCTGATTTTCGTTAATCCTTGAGCTAGATAGGCAGTACTATAAGAAAATGGCAAAGGAGAGCGAGTAAGCATAAAGCTTAGTAAGTTGCACATAAATAACTATACAACATAACTTTACCATTCATCAACAAGTGTCATAATACACAAGTGGCAAAAGAAAAACTTACTCATCAGTATTTATTACACCTCATATAGCATATATTGAGCTTACATTTCATACATACCATATAGGTACCTGTATCACTCACAACATGATTATACTTTTCTAGTTAACTTTAAATCATGCTTTCACCGTTGAACCATTTGGAACATTATCAGATACTTATTTAACCTCAAATATGGGGTCAGACATCGACGCCATGTCCTAAACATGGTCTTACACAAGTTCTAGTATATCTGTGTCGATGTCATGTCCTAGACATGGTCTTACATTGACACATCTCGTAGCCGATGCATGTCCCAGACATGTCTTACACTAGCTTACGTCTTGAGGTCGAAGCATGTCCCAGACATGTCTTACACTAGCATTCGTCTTAATACCGATGCCATGTCTCAGACATGGTCTTACTGTAACAGCCTGATTTTGGGACTAGTCGGAACAGTGGTTTTCGAACCACTATTCTGAGGCAGGAGAAAATTATTTTGATGTTATTTTATTTGTTATAATATAATTTTTTAAGTGCATGTAAATTTTGGTGAGTTAGTTTTAGCGATTTCTAGTCCAATTTCGAAAAAGGATGAAATTACGTAAAAGGTAAAAGTTGTGTTTTGATGCCTGAAGGTGTTAAATTGCTCTGCATCTTAAATTGGGGGCCTTTAAAAGGCAATTAGACCCATTTTAAGTGTGTGGCCGACCATGGGACAAGAAATTTCAAATGGTCAATGTATTTGGTAAAGTGATGTCATATTAGGTGATAAAATGGTACCCTAAGGACTTAGCTTCAACTTCTTCATTTTCTTCCTTCTTGATTGATTGAAAATGGCAGCAAAGAAAGGGTTTAGAAGCTGGAAAATTTCAGCAAAGAAACTCCCTTTATAGTAAGTGATTTTAATTCTTTTTCTTGAAGATTTTTATAATTTTGTAACCCCTAAAGCATGAGCTTTCATAAGAGGGGACTATTTTGCAAAATGTTTAAGAGTATAGGGTTTTGATATGAAAGAATATGTGTGGTTTTCTGAGTTTTTATGGAAGAAAATGAGTCTTGGTAGTATTATAAACACTTTTTGTGAAGGAAGATTTCATGAAAGCTCCTAAAAAGGGGATATTTTGCAAAGTAGTATAATAAGTGTAAGTGTTGAAATAGTTGACATTGTGAGTTGCTATAGTTATGAAAATGGTTCATCTAGTCTTAAAGAGTAAATAAATTGAATAAAAATCATTTTTCGAGCCTAGGGGTAATTTGGTAATTTTGGCAAAATATAGGGGTAAAATTGTAAAAATTTCTCAAGAGTGTCAATGGACTAATTTGATTAGTAAATTGTTTTAATAAGTTGATTCTGATGTTATAAATGATGAAAATCGAGATTTGGACCTAGAACGGAAAGAATTCGATTGAGGGATGATTACGTCTTTTTCACCTTTGTCATATCGAGGTAAGTTCGTATGTAAATAATACCATGCTATACATGTATTTAAATGTTATCATTACATGAATTGTACAAATACTAATGTATATGTTATTAATATAAATATGATAAGACAAAGCCTTGATAGGCGAGGAAAAATCCCGTTTGAACCTTAGGAATAAAATAGGATGCGAGTGACATGTCACTAGGAATTATGAGTCTAGATGACTAGCTCGAGAGTGAGCATTTAAATGTCATGAGATATGAGGTAGCTTTAGCTACAATTGAGGCACTTATGTGCAAAGGTTTTTCCGAGTATCCAATTAGTATTCCAAGTGTTCAACTCGTAATCCGAGGAAAGAGTTGATGATGGTCCCAATGAGGTTGAGTTATGTTACGAGTTGTGCAGGTATGTACACTAAGCCTATAAGAATGCCTTGGTATGTGATGATCTATGATGCATAAATATGTGTTCTTACCATGATGGACGAAATGATGTTGTATTAATTTTGTGAACAATGATCATGAATTAGTAACTTAGCCTTGATAGATTTGAGTTACTGCAGTAGTGTAACTTTGAAAATACACTAAAAATAATTGAAAATGAGTCAAAAGCTAAATAAAAGAAATAAATATTATTGAGTCTAATTTCTTATAAAAGAAACGGTATAAGCAAGAGAACTTCCTATGATGAGATATTTGAAGTTTTGTGAAATAGAGTTAGGATGACTTCGAGATCCCCTATTCTTAATAGAGAAAATCATTATAAATTGTAAAAAAATGGTTATAAGTTATTATTTATATTTTTAGAATCCTTAATGAGTATAGTTTCAATAGAAATAGACGAGAACATTATTCGAGTCCTGTGCTATGAGATAATTGAACTTTAATGTAGAAGGGTTAGAACTGTCGGACAGTGAATCAAGGGTAAATTTGAGGAATAAAATTCACTAATTGAATAAACTAAAAATTTTGGAAATTTTATGGTAGAAATATAAATGAGTCTAGTTTCAAGAAAAATTAACAAAACTTAATTTGGAGTCTCGTAGCTCCAGATATAAATAATTTAGTGACTATTTCTCAGGAAGACAACTTGTTGTGAACTTGAGAATATGTTGTAAACATTGATAAAACATGTTAATGAGTTGCTTATTGTTTTCATATGAACTTACTAAGCATAAAGCTTACCCCCCCTTTCTTTCCCATGTTCCCTAGGGTTGCCAAGTTAGCTTGGGTTGGAGGCCGTCAGAGATATTATCACACTGTCAAGATAACGCTATCGGCATAAGTAAATCCTAGTGTTTCGAGTCTATGACATGTATAGGGATTTAATGTTGAATATGTGATATTATGATTTAGCAAAAGGCATTGGCTTGTTATTAAGGTAGTATGTAGTCCTATGTCGGCTAATAACGTTATGGACCTATATGATTATTCTTATGCATGTATGTTATTATCTCTTGTAATGTGGCTTACAGCATGTATGTCTAGAGATTAAATTGAGATTCATTGATGAGTTAGTAACTAATGCAAGATTAAGTGATTGGTAAATAATTAATAATGCCTCATGAAGGGTTTGTGGATATGATTATGCATGCCTAGTGATGGACATGAGGTTTGTGATGTAATGATACTTATGACAAGTATGTGGTACTGATGTGAGTAAATTCTATGATATTATTTACATAAGAAATTGGTATGAGCATAACATGTTTGTAGATGTTTAAGAGCTCATTTATGCCATGTTGTATGTTATTGAATAAGTATGTGTGCATATGTTGTGAGGGTAACAAATCGCTTGGAAAATAACCTTGTAATTGTCCATACGGGTAGACACACGGGCGTGTGCCATGACCGTATTTTAAAGTCAGTGTTGCACACGGGCTAAGGGCACAGGCGTGTCCCAAGCCACACGGGCGTGTGTGACTACACGATTTATATCCACACGGGCGTGTGGAGCCTTAAAGTATGAAATTTTTCAAGTTTTTCTTAAGTTTTTGGTTTAGCCACAAACCGCCGTTAATGCATGTTTTGGGCCTTGTGAGCCTGTTTAAGGGACAAAATGTATGTCAAATGAAAATTTTTAAATTGATCAAAATTTTACGGCCCGGTTTTATATAGTTGATTGAGCTTAAGTCCACTAGCACTTCGAACCTTCTCTCGACGTTGGATGCGGGTGAGGGGTGTTACACTTACACTAGCTCTCAGAATGTGGCCGATGCATGTCCCAAACATGTCTTACACTAGCTCACAATAGTAAATATGTTATGGCATGAATATCCGATTTATTTCCTGGTTTCAAACGGGAACTCTACTATCTCTATTATTATCTTGCTTTCTCAATTCCACAATCAAAGCAATTCATGCTATATTAAATTCAAGTACAATTTAACACATACATTAATATTGCAGTTGTACTATTTATATACAACTTACCTCGGATTATAAAATGTGGCAACTAGTCGATTTAGTCGATTTGTTTGGTTTTCCCCCAGTCTAGGTTCGAATTCGGTGTTTCTTGATCTTTAATAGCAAAAGGCACTTATTTAGTCACTTTATCAATCTACGCACTCTACAATTCATAATTGGGCAAGATGACCAATTTGCCCCTAGACTTTTACAAAATGACCATTTTACCCCTACGTCCGAAAATCAATTTTTATCGAATTTCTTCACATCTTAAGCCTAGCCGAACCCTTTTTACTCTTATTGAAACTCCAAATTCTCACTAATTCACATATTTATCATCTATTTTACAACTTGTGCAAAAGGGTCATTTTAGGTGTTTTCATGCTAACACCTTTCACAAAAGTTGGTTATAAGACCACCACGACTCATTTTCTTCCACAAAAACTCAGAAAAATTACAAATCATTTCTTGGGAAAACCCTAAGCTCTTATTCATTTTGCAAAATAGTACCCTCATTTGAAAACTTATGCTTCAAGGGTCTCAAAAGTACAAAATATTCAAGAAAAGCCATAAAAATCAGTTACTTGCAAGAGGAATGAGTTGTTGAAATTTTTGAAGCTCAAATCCCCTAAAAATGGCTGAAAAATCGATGGTAAAGAAGAAAGAATGAAATAAAAAGATGATAGTTAGGCTTAGGGCATTATTATATCGTACATTATGTTATCAACTTACCTATTGTTGACTTTTCAACATTTTTACCTCTCATGGCTGGCCAAGCTATCACAATAGGGTCTAATTTCCCTTTAAATACCCCAAATTTTTATTCTCTAGCTATTTGCTACTTTTAACTATAAATTTAGGACTTTTGCATTTTATGCGATTTAGTCCTTTCTC
The DNA here is from genome assembly GCF_025698485.1 of Gossypium arboreum. Lineage (NCBI taxonomy): Eukaryota > Viridiplantae > Streptophyta > Magnoliopsida > Malvales > Malvaceae > Gossypium > Gossypium arboreum. The sequence goes on from NC_069080.1 coordinate 104,667,812, forward strand.
GCAATTGGACTCGCAAAAGTCAAAATTAACTCACCAAATTTTTCATACACTAATATAAACATGCATTGAATCCAAAATAATAATAAAATAATTTATTCAACTCCAAATTTATGGTCCCAAGACCACTATTCTGACTAGGCCCTAAATCGGGCTATTACAAGGACAATTACAAACTGAATTACGTTGTAACATCCCAAAATAGGGCTTAGTCAGAATAGTGATTTTGGGACAACAAATTCGATGTTAAAATATTTATTTTATGATTTTTATGAGGTTTAGAATATGAATATATGCATGTGCTAAAGTTTCATGGAGAAATTCTAAGTAGAAGGTGTCCAATTGGAAATTAGGGACCAAATTGAATAAGTTGAAAAATTTTTGTTTTAGAAGAAATTTGTATGAAATTGCTTTGGATTATTAATTAGGCAGTCTTAAAGAACAATTTGCCCATTTTCTAAGTTTTTGGACAAAAATGGGCTTGTATGGAAAAATTTGAAAGGAATGCATTAAGGGCATTTTGGTCATTTGGTTTATTAAGGAAATAAAATGGGAAAATAAGCCAATAATCAGCTCATTCTCTCCATGTTGCTGCCGAAAATTAGGGTTCTCCATAGCTAGGGTTTTCAAGCTTTCCAAGCTCAATAGTAAGTGCTTCCAAACCCCGTTTTTAATGTTCTTCATATTTTTGAAATCTCAATAACTTGCTCTCTCTATTTCTACCCATATTTCATGCTAGGGTTCATGTTTATAAATTTACCCATGCATGAGAAGCTTATGTTTTGATGTTTTATGGAAGGATATGAGAGTCTAAAGGATGGTAAACAACTTTTACTAAGTAGATTTTCATGAAAAAGGACTATTTTGTAAAAGTTATAGAAAAGGGGTAGAAAATGTGAAAAGAAGGAAAATGTGGGCTGTTATGAACATGAAAAATGTTCGTCTAGGCTTGGGTAACTAAGAAATCCCATACATTGTATTATTTGAACCAAGGGACTAAATTGTAAATATGTGAAAGTATAGGGGTGAAATTGTAATTTTACTCAAGTATGAATTTTGGGTCGATTTGAGTAATGTATGTATTAAACGAGCTAAATTTAGTATTATAGATCAAGAGAATTGAGATACGGGCCTCGATCTGGGAAAGAACAAGGTTTACGAGGTTTAGGCTCAATTTCTAATATATTGTACCGAGGTAAGTTCATATGAAAAAAAGTACATTATTTATTGTTATTAAATGATTTATTGATGTATGTATGCTTAATATGCTTATTTGGCTATGTTGATAATAATAACATATTTTGATGTTTTGCTATATGATTATGAGATGTTGGCCATGTGAAAGAAACCATTATGCGAGTACGTTCGATGAAGGTCTAAAAGTTTAAAATCCCATTTGAACCTTAGGAATAATTGAGGATACAAATGACATGTAACTAGGATAGTCATGTGTGTTATGAGCTCATTTAATATGTGATACATGCTAGGGTCTGAGTGTTGGGTATCTTGAGTTGTGTTTGGATACTCTCTTAGCTCTTTGAGTAGGATTCTATGATATGAGGAACTTCGGTGCACTTTCTGTCAGGTAGCCAAGACTACGTTCAAGCACTTTTGTGCATTTCTTTCGTGCGTCCGAATCATATTCCAAGTGTTCAACGGGTAACGTAATATGAATTCCGAAGTAAAATTTAAGTAGGCCATGTGTGTGCAAGATGGCACAGGTAAGTACTAAAACCCTATGAGGACTTAGTATATGATGATATCATAAAAAATATGTATTTGGATAAGCATGTGCATATGAATATGGAAGGTAAGTATATATATGACATGATGAAAAGTATCATAATGAATAAGCAATTATGCTTAGAATATCAATAATTGCAAAAATATAGATTATTTGTATGTGTACTTACTAAGCTTTATAGCTTACCCTCCTCTCTTTTCCATTCCCTTTAGATATGTCAAGCTAGCTCGAAGGATCGGGGGATGCCAGAGCTCGGATCACACTATCTTCAAGATTTTGGGTATAAAAAGGGTTCAATTATTTTGGTCATGGCATGTATAGGAAATTTATCTATTTTGCGTATATTGAAGTAGCCAAATGTATTGGCTCATTTGGTATTAATTCTTTTGTATATGGCCATGTGATTTGGTCCATATTAATGATTGAGATGTATCCCTAAGTTTATCTTTACATGCATACTAAGATGTGTATATGTTTGTTTGATGGATGACTATTTATTTGCTAGTATGTGGTTGCATGATTTAGCACTCATAATGGATTGATAATAAGGAATATGGTAAACCATGAAATTGGTGTGGAATGACTAAAAGATAAGGTTGCGTGAATACTAACGGACTAGTATGAAAAGGGGTCATAGTGATGCTATAATGTTGCATGCTTAAGTGTCCAAATATATCATGGGATATGCCATTGAACATATGGAAGTGTATGATTGTTTAAGGGTGACCAATGGCTTGGAGAGTAGCCTCCAAATGGTCCACACGGGTAGACACACGGGCATGTGTCTAGGCTGTGTGTGACACACGGTAAGCCCCATAGGAGTGTCGTTCAGCCGTGTGTCCCCTGCACCTTGAATTTTAAGTTAGAATGTATGGTAGTAAACACACGACTAGAGACACGGCCGTGTGTCTCAACCATGTAGAGGACACGGCCTCCGGCCAAGGGCGTGTGATTGGCCGTGTGCCTCACATTTGTATGATGACGTCATAAAAAAAATGCTCACTAAAATCACACGGGCTACCACACGGGCGTGTCCCAAGCAGTGTGAGGAACACGGGCTAATGACACGGGCGTGTGCTCAACCATGTGAAAACCCTTGTAGGTGGGAATTGGAAAATAAATCCAATAATTCCACACGGGTGTGGGACATGGGCGTGTCTCCAAGTACACAGGCGTGTGCAGTGCATCCACACGGGCGTGTGAGGCTTTAACCTAGAAATTTTCTTAAAATTTTCTTAAGTTCTCGGTTTAGTCCCAGCCCACCAATAATGTATGTTTTGGGCCTCGTAGGCCCATAATATGGACAACCGACTTTATTTGATTTGTTTTAGATTGGATGAAATTTTATGACCCGATTTTGCATGTTTGTTTATGCTCAAGTCCAGTAATGCCTCGTACCTTGTCCCGGCATCGGATACGGGTAAGGGGTGTTACATACGTCCTTGAAAATTAAAAGAGCCCGGTATCTATGTTGCATTAAAAATAGGGATCGTTTCACCTATACCCACCCTCCAGCCAGAGTCATCTGAAATACCTTCCTTTTTGCCCATAAGCTTTTCCATGCATACGAAGCATTCACTTTAAGGCATGAATTTAGAAAATTATAATGTGGATAATATTTTGCTTTTAAGACCTACGCCAACAAAGAATTTGGATTAGTCAAAAGGCGTGATCCTTGTTCGGCAAGAAGGGCGATGTTAAATTTTGTAAAACTGCTAAAGCCCATACCGTTATTTTCTTTTAATTTACATATAGAGTCCTATCGACACCAATGTACATTACGCTTCCCATGAGTCTTTTTCCACCACAATTGAGCCATAATGTTCTCTATCTCTTTACACAAGGATTTCGAAAAAAGGAAATAGCCCATAGCATAAGTAGGTATTGCCTACATCATTGCTTTAATAAACACTTCCTTACCACATTGGGAGAGGAAATAAGTACTCCAATTATCAACCTTTTGTTTTATACGACCTTTTAAATACTAAAAGGAGACCTTCTTCCTTTTGCCCATTATATTTGGAAGGTCAAGATATTTCTAAGGATTAGTGGAACATCTCAGTCCCAATTCGGAGAAAATTTGTGTCCTCACCGATGCAATTGTATTTACACTAAAAAATATTTTGATTTGTTGAAATTCATACATTGTCTTGAATGGGATTCATATTCTTTCAAGATTTGCTTTAAAATTCTAGCGCCTCCCACAGTAGCCTCCCCAAAAAGAATACAGTCATCAATAAAGAGTAAATGATATATTAGTGGACCTCTTTGACTCACTTTTACCCCTTTTAGAAGATCTTCATGAATAGCCAACCTCATTAACGAAGATAGACCCTCGCTGCAAATGAGGAAAAGAAAAGGCTGAGCGGGTTCCCTTGTCGAAGTCCTCTCAAAGGGTAGAAAGGTACCCCAATTCTATCATTTAAGTTGACCGAATAAGAGACAGTAGAAATACAACTTATCACAGTGTCAACCCAAGCCTGAGCAAAATCCATTTTTTCTATCATTATTCATAGGAAATTTCATTCCACCCTATCATAGGCTCTACACATGTCTAATTTGAGCACGAGTAAACTCTTTTTGCCTGTCCTCTTCTGGCTAAAAGTTTGCAATAATTCATATGCTAATAAAACATTATCAGATATTAATCATCCAGGAACAAAAGCTCTCTAGGACTTGTCAATGTAGACATGTAAGACCTTCTGAAATCTATTTTCCACCATCTTGAAGATGATTTTATATATAACTGTACATAGGCTAATTGGCCTAAAATTACACATTTTTGTAGGATTATGAATTTTTGGGATAATAACAATATTATTGCTATTTATAAAATTCATACTCATGCCATTATTTAATACTTCTAAACTAAAGCGACAAACCTCCTTACTCACAATGTGCCAATAATTTTGAAAGAAGATTGTTGGGAAGCCATCAATCCCTGGCGCCTTCATAGGATCCATACTCTTCAAAAGCCCCAAAGACCTCCTCCTCTGTGTAAGGAGCAGTTAGCTCAATATTTGCCTCCTTAGTGATACACCTGTCAACTCCTTACAGAATATGACTTATCCCACTTTCCCCCAATTTTGTCGCAAAAATCTCAACAAAATAGCTGACGCAATTTTTTCCATTTCATCATGATTTGAGGTAAGTCTACCATCCTCATAATCTAATATGGAGATCTTATTAGAACTTTTTCTTTACGATGCACTTCAGTGAAAAAATGGTATTTTTATCACCAACCTTTAACCAATTCACCCTCACCCTTTGTTCCTAAACAGCTCTTCTTTATCAATCTCCTAGCTAAAGAGTTTTGTATCAATAAATCATCAGAGGTTTGCATCGTCTCTATTAGCCTTTTGTAGTAACTCAAACTTCTTTATTAAAGTTTCCTTTAACCCATATCTATTCTCCTTTCTTTGTCAAGCCCATTTAAGCAAACCAATTCGAGTACTATCTAGTTTAGAAAGAAGACCCCCTATTGTTGATCTCATATCTTCTTAAATTCAACTTCAAAAGAGTCTTCTAAAGTTCACCAAGTTTCCATTCGAAACTTGCATTGTTTTTTGACATCTTTTCCTCGACCAGTTTGGATCAGAAATGGGCAATGGTCTAAGAAAGAGAGGGATAAATGGTGAATGAAAGCACTAGGGAAATGAGAAAGACACTCATCATTTGCAATCCATCTATCCAGTCATTCTCTAATGTTTTTTTTTTGAAAAATTTCATTTTTCCCATGTAAACCAAGGACCCAAAAAACCCATATCAAATAGACTACAATCAACTAAAGCATCACGAAAGTCTTCCATTCACCCTGCTTTCCTTGGTAAGCCCTTTTTTTTTTCAGACGGATAGAGAATCTCATTAAAGTCCCCACACACTAGCCATGGGGGATTACAATCAGTTTTTAAAAATCTGAGGGCATTCCATGTTTCTTGTCTTTTGTTAGCAAAAGGAGATCCATAAAATCCTATGAAGTGCCACTCATCATCCTCCTTAGTCCTTTTGATCGTAATGTCAATAAAATTGTTGGAGAGCTTCCTTAAAAAAAACTTGTAATTCCTTTTTCCATGCTAGACATAGGGCTCATTTACTGCCATCAGCCCTAATCTCTAATCCATGCACAAAACCACATCGTTTCCTAATGGTTTCCATTCTATGAGAACATATTTTTATCTCCATAAAGAAGACCAACTAGGGTTTATAAAGCCTTAGCGAGTGTCGAAGGTGACACACTATTCATGGTCTCCCCAAAACATGAACATTCCAACATAAGAGTTTCATTGCACTCGATCGACTTGCTCATTAGCAGCTGCTGATCCTTTATTAGTTACAGCTAAAGGCTGCTCCAAGGCATTTTTGTTAGTACTGTCCATCATTAAGCTATCAATTTCTCCTCTGGCACCCTTCACTTTTTTCCTTCTAGTGATGTTATAGGGAAGCAACCCTACCTCACTAATGAACTCCCAGTCCCCTTTACATTTTCCATATGTAACATCTATGCCACTTTGTTCTAAATTAGCTTCTCTTACTAACCTATTCCAGTGTTTGGTGTATTGTAGTCTTACTTCTAAGTTTTGCGCTTTACACTCCTCGACCCTGCTAAGTTATGAATGAGCCCATCTCCTATATAAGAGCCATCATGATTCATCCAATCCCAGCTCGAATATTTCCTTAAGGGAGAGTCAATTAAAGTCCAATCATTGCCTCTATCATTATCCTGAAATTTGGGGCTCTACCTTTAAAACCTACATATGTCCCCCTATTCATTTAAATTACTCTCTATTTTATTGGTGTTTGAGTCCAACATGCTTCCCCTTTGTCCATTTTCCATAGTAGATTCCAACATAGTCACGTCACCTATACCACCTGTCTCCCTATTGGTAATTTCGAACTTCAGTGCCTTATTCTTGAAACTATCACCTTTCTTTGAAATCGGGGTTTCTAAAACTACCAAAAGTGGCGTTCCAATTTTAGCATTCTAGGGTTTCGAATGTGTGGATTTATCGTCTTCTCCTACATATGCCATCTATTTCATACATATCTTTAAGTTGGCACCGAACTTTTGACTTACCTTACCCACCAATTTAGATTATACTTTATGTGCTACAGAGTAGGTTAAATCATCCTATGGTAAATGTTTAATGTCATTAGAGACCTTTGTGCATTCCTTTAGCTGGTGCCCCAAACGGCCACAACCAAAACAAAACTTGGGTAAATTTTCATACTTAAAAGGGAGCCATTATTTTCTTTTTGAACCAACCTGGATAAAAATTCCATGCCTTAACGGTTTCTGTGCATTGATCTAGACTCGAATTCGACAAAAATCCCCTTTTGAATCTGATCTTAAAACTCCACCAAACGTGGACCCAATCACATGCATAAGGTCTTTTCTGTCACATTCAAGCGGTCAAGGGCCAACTTTGATCCAAAAAGGAGACTTAAACGGCTTAATCTTTCATCTCTCCATGGATTCTAAAAGTCAATAAAAATTAATTAGATTTCTCTAGTAATGTAACGACCCGATTTTTGGCCCAATTGGAACAGTGGTTTCGGGATCACTAATCTGAGGACAGAGAAATTATTTTTAATATTATTTTATGTGTTGTGGCATGATTATATGAGAGTATGAAAATTTTGGTGAATTGATTTTAGCGAAAATTTTGGTGAATTGATTTTAGCGATTTCATGCTTAATAGTGAAAAATGACTAAATCGCATAAAATGCAAAAGTCCTATTTTAATAGCTAAGGGTGTCAAATAGCTAGAGAACCAAAATTGGGGGTTTTTAAAGGGAAAATAGACCCCTTAGAAGCTGGTGGCTAGTAATAGGGGACAAGAAATTCAAATGGTCAAATGGGTAGATGACTTAATGTATAATAAAATATTACCCTAGTGTCTAGCCATCACCTTTTTCATTTCTTCCTTCTCTTCCACCAAAATTTTCAGCAAAAATAGGGTTTTTAAGAGCTTGAAATTTTAGCAACTTGTAACCCTCAAAGTAAGTGATCTTGATGGTTTTTCTTGAATATTTTTGTAATTTTAGAACCCTTGTAGCATGGGCTTTCAAATAAGGGGACTATTTTGCAAAATGATTGAAAGTCTAGGGTTTTACCATGAGAGTTTCATGTTGTTTTGTAAAATTTTATGGAAGAAAACGAATCATGGTTGTGAAATAAATAACTTTTGTGAAGTAGTTTTCATGAAAATCCTAACTAAGGACCATTTTGCATAAGTTATAAAATAGTTGATAAATGTGTGAAATAATGAGAATTGTGGGCTACTTCTAGTATAAAAAGTATTCGTTTAGGCTTGATTAATGAGAAAATGTGATAAAAATCCATTTTCAGGTCTAGGATTAAAATGGTTATTTTGCCCAATTATGAATTGTTGAGTACCTAGAACAATTAAATCATTAAATTTGTGATTTTTTTATCATTATAGGTCAAGAATTACAAAATCTTGGCCTAGACCTTGGAAAAGCAAAGCTAGCGGACTAAGTCGAACTATTCGGCTACATTTGTATACCGATGTAAGTTGTATGTAAATAATACAACTAATTGTTATTATATGTGTTTGAATTGATATAGCATACATTGTTTGTTTGTGGAAATGATTATGTATGATGAATATTGAGATAGTAGAACTTTCGTTTGAACCTTAAAAAAAATCAAATATTCATGCCATGACATTTGGGTTATTTGTGTGCCAGTGTAAGACATGTCTGGGACATGCATCGGCCACATTATGAGAGCCAGTGTAAGACCATGTCTGGGATATGACATCGGCATTGAGACGAGAGCTATCTGGGATATGCATCGGCTACGAGATGTATCAGTGTAAGACCATGTTTGGGACATGGCATCGACACGGATATGTAAGAGCTATTGTAAGACCATGTCTGGGACATGGCGTCAGCCTTGATTTTGATAGTCAGTGTAAGACCATGTCTAGGACATGGCATCAGCATTATACCCCAAATGTTTGAGGTTTAGTGAATATCTGATAGCATTCCAAATAGTTCAATGGTAAGAGTTACAGTTGAACTTAAACAAGAAAGGTATAACCATGTTGTGAGTGGTACAGGTACCTATTTGAAATGTATGAGATGTGAGCTCAATATATGCTATGTGAATTGTATTGGATAGTGATGAGTAGGTTGTGCTTATGCCTACTTTTGTATTATGAGCATGATAATGTATGGTAAAGTTGTTGTTATATTTATTGCGGCAACTTACTAAGCTTTATGCTTACTCCCTCTTCTTTCCATTTTGATATAGTGCCGCCTAATTAGCTCGAGGATTATCGGACGTCAGAGGCATCGATAACACTATCAACCGAAGAACTTGGTGTAGTCGATTTTATTATTTTGATTATGGGTTGTATAGGGCTTAGACTTTTGAGTTTTGTGTCAATGTTAATTAGGCCAAATGTGTTGGCTTGAGATGAATCCCTTCATTTTGTATAAAGTCTTGGATAATGGTTAATGTTCGTTATTGATATATGCAATTGATGATATTTTCATGGATAAGTAAATTGCATGAATGAGATAATGCCTTGTGTGGCTAATTAGACCTTGTATTGTTGTGTGGATTTGTCATGTTAGATGTTATGTAAGTTAGTGCAAGTAAGGGTGGCAAAAAGGCTTGGTAAATAGCTCTATTTTGTCCACACGGGTAGACATACGGGCATGTGTCTAGGTCGTGTGTGACACACGGTCAGCCATGGGCGTGTTATCCAGTCGTGTGTCCACTGCACGTAAAATTTTCAAGTCAGTATGCATGGTAGTAAACACACGGACAGAGACATGGCCTTGTGGAGGACATGGCCTCTAGCCACGGGCGTGTGCCTTGGCCGTGTGCCCCTTATTGGATGCTGACATTAGAAACAGAATGTCAAGGTTTTTAGACACAGGCTAGGACACGGACGTGTCATGGCTGTGTGAGGGACAAGGGTCATAGACACGGGTGTCTGTCAGGCCATGTGAAAACCCCTGTAGGTTAGAATTTAGAATTTAATTCACACAGGCATGAGACACAAGTGTGTCCTTAGATGCTTAGGTCGTATGTGTCATATGGGCCATCAGCAGGGTCATGTTATAATGACCACACGGGCGTGTTGCCCTTCTACATGGGCGTGTTGTCCTTCCACAAGGGTGTGTGCCCTGTTTCAAGAGTTATTTTTCTAAATATAGTTAAAGGACTCGAGTTGGTCCTGAATGGTTTCCAATGGATGTTTGGGGCCTTGTAGGCCCATATTGAGGAGTTTAGACAAAGTTCAAAAAAGTTTTTAATTTGACCGAGTCTTAATGATATCGAAATGATTGTATGCATAACCTAGCAAGGACTTGGGTGTGGGATGTTAAATTTAGTGGTATTAGAGCTATGGTTTAGTCGGTTCTAAGACTAACATAGCGTGAGTGCGAGTTTAGCTATACATTCCATAATTGTATATTAATAGTGTGACGACTCCTGACGAGATAAATTGTGTTTTTATTTATATAGTTAATGGATCCTAACGTAGCTACAGCGGATAATGTGGCGAGTTATGCGCCGGCTCCTGTTGAAGGGACCGTGAAAGTAGATAGTGGGCCCGTGACAATGAGTTAGGACGGAGGAGCTAGAGAAGCTTACCTCCACATGATGGATGTGTGGTATTCGGAGTTCATTCGTGCGAATCTGAATACTCCACCTCCCCCACCTCCCCTAATTTCTCAACCCGTTCATATAGCTCCTCAAGGAGTAGAGATGGCTAGTAGAGAGAAACCTCCACTGGACAAAATTTGTAAATAAGGGGCCAAGGAATTCCAGGTGAATATTGATGATGACCCAAAGAGAGCAGAGTTTTGGCTAGAAAATACCATTAGGGTATTTGATGATCTATCATTCACACTCGAAGAGTGCATGAAGTGCGTAGTGTCACTCCTGCGAGATTTGACTTATGAATGGTGGAACACTCTCGTGTCAGTCATATCGAGAGAGCAAGTAGCTTGGAGATTCTTTCAGGAAGAATTTCAAAAGAGGTACATTAGTTAGAGGTTCATCGACCAAAAGAGAATTTCTCGAACTAAAGTAAGGCCGAATGACAGTAACAGAGTATGAGTGTGAGTTCGTGAGGCTCAGTAAATATGCTAGGGAGTGCGTATCTACCGAAGCCATCATGTGCAAGAGATTTGAGGACGGATTGAATGAAGACATCCGATTATTAGTTGGCATCTTAGAATTGAGAGAATTTGTGATGCTCGTGGAGAGAGCATGTAAGGTCGAAGAATTGGCCAAAGAGAAGAGAAAAACTGACATCGAGTTTCTAGGCTCGAGGAAAAGACAGATGGAGAAATCATATCAGTCCTCATCTAAAAGATCGAGAGAGTTCACTACCTGATCGAATGCTTTAGTGGAGTTTTCAGGTAGAACGAAGAACAAGCAACACATGGCGTCAAAAGCTTAAACTACTTTGGTCACGAGTGTTGGTAGTGCTCGTCCAAATAGACCAGAATGTCCACAGTGTGGCAGATATCATTTCGGTGAATGTTGAGGAAATGAGAGAGGCTGTTTTAAATGTGAGTCGTTGGACCATTTTATTCGTAACTGTCCTGAGCTGGATGTGAAAGAGAAAAACCAAGACGTGAGGGCGAGTAGTGCTCCTTCAAGGGGTAGACCACATAAGAGCCCTGAAAGTGGGGCTAGCAGTAGAGGTGTGCCAAGAGATACTGCAGTGAGGTCCAAGGGCAGAGTGCCTGCAAGGACTTATGCTATACGTGCTCGTGAAGAGGCAGAGTCTCCCGATGTGATCACGGGTACCTTTTCTATCCATAATATATCTATTGTTGCTTTAATTGACCTGAAGTCTACCCACTCTTATATTTGTATGGAATTGATACCTCGTATGAACATGCTAATAGAGTCCACTGAATTTGTGGTAAAGGTGTTCAACCCTTTAGGTAGACATGTGCTAGTTGACCAAGTGTGTAGAAATTACCCTTTGACAATTAGAGGTTATTGTATTCCAGCTAACTCGATGTTATTGTCGTTTAATGAATTTGATGTAATCCTTGGGATGGACTGGTTGACTTATCATAGTGTTGTAGTGGACTGTGGGAGAAAAGTTATTGAGTTGAAGTGTGAAAGTGGAGATGTTCTCTGGGTTGAATCGGGTAAAATGAATAACTTGCCTGTGGTGATATCATCCATGTCGGCAGTGAGATATTTGAGAAAAAGATATGAGGCTTACCTCACTTTTGTGCTGAATACCTAAAAATTGAATCGGTACCAGTGGTATGTGAGTTTACGGACGTGTTTCCAGGGGAATTACCCGGATTTCCTGCAATTAAGGAAGTTGAGTTTGGAATCTAGTTAGTCCCCGGTACGGTACCCATCTCGATTGCTACGTGTAGGATGGATCCTACGGAGTTGAAGGAGTTGTAAGTTCAACTACAAGAGTTAACTGACAAGGGTTTTGCGAGACTAAGTTTTTCCCCGTGGTGTGCTCCGGTACTTTTTGTGAAGAAGAAAGACGGGTTGATAAAGTTAAGTATAGACTACAGACAGCTCAACAAGGTGACTATGAAGAACAAGTATCCCTTGCCATGGATCGATGATTTGTTCGATCAGTTGAAGGGAGCCATCGTGTTTTCTAAGATCAACATAAGGTCTGGCTACTATCAGCTAAGGGTTAAGGAACAAGATGTATCGAAAACCGCGTTTAGGACAAGGTATGGGCACTACAAGTTTCTTGTTATGCCCTTCGGTTTAACAAATACCCCTACGATGTTTATGGATTTGATGAACCACATTTCTGGCCGTATTTGGATAAGTTCATAGTGGTCTTTATTGAAGACTTACTGATTTACTCACGTGATGAGAGTGAACACGCGAAACATTTGAAAACGGTTTTACAAACCTTGAGAGATAAGAAGTTATATGTCAAGTTCATTAAGAGTGAATTTTGGCTTAAATAAGTAGGATTCCTAGGGCATATTGTGTCGGGAGATGGAATTAGAGTTGACCCAAGTAAGATCTTGGCTATTATTGAGTGGAAACCGCCGAAGAATGTGTCGGAGATCAGAAGCTTTCTGGGCTTAGCTGGGTACTACAGACGATTTGTTAAAGGATTCTCAATGATAGCTCTCCGATGACTAGGTTGTTACAAAAGGATGTCAAGTTTGAATGGACAGAGAAGTGCTAATAGAGTTTCGAGAAACTAAAGGCTTTGTTGACCGAAGCCCCAGTTTTACTGCAACCAGAACCGGGAAAAGAGTTTGTAGTGTATAATGATGCATCCTTGAATGGGTTAGGGCGCATGCTTACGCAAAAAGGCAATATAATAGCCTATGCCTCGAGAAAACTAAAGCCACACGAGAAGAATTACCCGACCTACGATTTGGAGCTAGTAGCCATCGTGTTCGCATTAAAAATTTAGAGACACCATTTGTATGGCGAGAGATACCGAGTGTTCACCGACCATAAAAGCCTCAAGTATTTGATGACTCAGAAAGAGTTGAATTTATGGCAACGAAGGTGGCTAGAGCTGATAAAGGATTACGAGTTGGTGATTGACTACCACCCCGAAAAGGCTAATGTAGTAGCCGATGCATTGAGTAGTAAATCATTGTTCGCTTTGAGGGCTATGAATACTCAGTTGACCGTGATTGATGATGGCTCGATTCAGCCGAGATGAGAGCTAAACCTACGTACCTTCAAGAGATTTGTGAGGCTCAGAAAGGTGATAGGGACTTGTAAGCTAAAATGGCTCAGTGTGAGACGGAAAATGAATCAGAGTTCAGTATTGGTACCGATAGTTGTATGATGTACTGAGATAGAATTTGTGTACCCAAGGATAATGAGTTCATTCAGAAGATTTTACAAGAGGCACATAGTGGTTGTTTGTCTATCCAACCGGGTAGTGTGAAAATATACAATGACTTGAAGAAAATGTACTGGTGGTCGGGAATGAAAAGAGACATTTCAGAGTTCATTTCTGAGTGTCTAATTTGTCAACAAGTGAAAGCCGAACACCAAGTACCTTCGGGTTTACTTCAACTTGTGATGGTTCCCGAGTGGAAATGGGACCATGTAACCATGGATTTTGTATCAAGGTTGCCGTTGACGCCAAAGAAAAAGGATTCCATTTGGGTCGTTGTTGATAGGCTTACAAAAATGACACATTTTATACCAGTGTGTACCAATTATTCCCTTGAGAAATTGGCTGAATTGTATGTTTCCGAGATCGTAATACTTCATGGAGTACCTTTGTCGATTAATTCGGATAGAGATCCGAGGTTTACTTTATGGTTTTGGTGGAAGTTACAAGAGGTATTGGGGACGAAACTGAACTTTAGCACGACTTTTCACCCTCAAACTGACGGTCAGCCAGAAAGGGTGATTCAGATCTTAGAAGACATGTTACGGTGTTGTGTTCTTGAGTTTCAAGGCAGTTAGGAAAGGCATTTACCACTAGTCAAATTAGCCTACAACAACAGTTACCAGTCAAGTCTAAAAATGGCCCATTATGAGGCTTTGTATGGGCATAAGTGTTGAACACCCTTGTATTGAATCGAGCTAAGAGAGAATTAGATACACGGGGTTGACTTAGTTAAAGAGACCGAAGAGAAAGTTAATGTGATTCGCAATGTTTGAAGGCCGCTTCGGATAGACAGAAATCCTCGTGTATCTAATTCTCTCTTAGCTCGATTGGGGATAAAGTGTTTTTGAAAGTGTATCTAATTCTCTTTCGGATAAACATCGCGAATCAAGTTGGGGATAAAGTGTTTCTGAAAGTATCCTCGTGGAAAAAGGTTCTCTGATTTGGAAGGAAAGGCAAATTAAGTCCACGGTTTATTGGACCTTATGAGGTGATTTAGAGAATTGGACCGGTAGCATACCGATTAGCGTTATAATCAGAGTTAGAAAAGATATACAATGTATTCCATGTGTCTATGTTACGTCGCTACCATTTAGACCCCTCGCATGTGATCTCGCCGACAGAGGTTGAGATTAGCTCGGACATGACTTATAGCGAAGAACCAGTTAAGATTTTGGCTTGGGAAGTAAAATAATTGAGGAATAAGAGTATTACATTTGTTAAAGTATTATGGCATAGACATGGAGTCGAAGAAGCCATATAGGAACCTAAGGAGACCATTAGAGAGCAATACCCGAATCTATTATTGGTAAGATTTTCAGGGACTAAAATCCCTAAAAGGGGAGAATTGTAACGGCCCATTTTGGGCCTAGTCAGAATAGTGGTTTCGAGACCACTAATTCGAGGTCTGACAAATTATTTTTAATATTATTTTATGTGTTGTGGCATGATTATATGAGAGTATGAAAATTTTGGTGAATTAATTTTAGCGATTTCATGCTTAATTGTGAAAAAAGGACTAAATCGTATAAAGTGCAAAAGTCCTATTTTGATAGCTAAGGGTGTCAAATAGCTAGAGAACCAAAATTGGGGGTCTTTAAAGGGAAAATAGACCCCTTAGAAGCTGATGGCCAACCATAGGGGACAAGAAATTCAAATGGTCAAATGGGTAGGTGACTTAATGTATAATAAAATATTACCCTAGTGTTTAGCCATCATCTTTTTCATTTCTTCCTTCTCTTCCACTGAAATTTTCGTCAAAAATAGGGTTTTTGGGAGCTTGTAATTTTAGCAACTTGTAACCCTCACAAGTAAATGATCTTGATGGTTTTTCTTAGTGATTTTTGTACTTTTAGAACCCTTGTAGCATGGGCTTTCAAATAAGGGGACTATTTTGCAAAATGATTGAAAGTCTAGGGTTTTACCATGAGAGTGTTCATGTTTATTTCTGAAATTTTATGGAAGAAAATGAATCATGGTTGTGAAATAAACAACTTTTGTGAAGTAGTTTTCATGGAAACCCTAACTAAGGACTATTTTGTATAAGTTGTAAAATAGTTGATAAGTGTGTGAAATAATGAGAATTGTGGGCTGCTCTTAGTATAAAAAGTATTCAGCTAGGCTTGATTAATGAGAAAATATGGTAAAAATCGATTTTTGAGTCTAGGGGTAAAATGGTCATTTTGTGAAAGTCTAAGGGCAAAATGATCATTTTGCCCAACTATAGATTTTTTAGTACCTAGATCAATAAAATGATTAAATTTGTGAATTTTTATTATTATAGATTAAGAATTACAAAATTTGGGCTTAGATCGGGGAAAAGCAAAGTTAGCGGACTAAGTCGAACTAGTTGCCTACATTTTGTATACCGAGGTAAGTTGTTTGTAAATAATACAACTACATTGTTATTATATGTGTTTGAATTGATATAGCATAAATTGCTTGTTTGTGGAAATGATTATGTATGATGAATATTGAGATAGTAGAACTCTCGTTTGAACCTTAAGAAATAAATAAGATATTCATGCCATGACATTCGGGTTATTTGTGTGCCAGTGTAAGACATGTTTGGGACATGCATTGGTCACATTATGAGAGCCAGTGTAAGACCATGTCTGGGACATGGTATTGGCATTGAGACAAAAGCTAGTGTAAGACATGTTTGGGACATGCATCGGCCTCGAGATGTAAGCCAGTGTAAGACATGTCTGGGACATGCATCGACTATGAGATGTGTCAGTGTAAGACCATGTCTAGGACAGGGCATCGGTACGGATATGTGAGAGCTAGTGTAAGACCATGTCTGGGACATGGAGTCGGCCTTTATTTCAATAGTCAATAAAAGACCATGTCTGGGACATGACATCAACTTGATGGGTGAGCCAGTGTAAGATCATATCTAGGACATAGCATCGGCATTATACCCTATGTTTGAGGCTTAGTTAATATCCAATAGCATTCCAAATGGTTCAACGGTGAGAGTTACAGTTGAAGTTAAATGAGAAAGGTATAACCATATTGTGAGTGGTACATGTACCTATTTGAAATGTATGAGATGTGAGCTCAATATATGCTATGTGAATTGTATTGGATAGTGATGAGTAAGTTGTGCTTGTGCCTATTTTTGTATTATGAGCATGATGATGTATGGTAAAGTTGTTGTTATATTTATTGCGGCAACTTACTAAACTTTATGCTTACTCCCTCTCCTTTCCATTTTCTTATAGTGCAGCCTAATTAGCTCGAGAATTATTGGACGTCAGAGGCATCGATCACACTATCAACCGAAGCACTTGGTATATTTGATTTTATTATTTTGATTATGGGGTGTATAGGGCTTAGACTTTTGAATTTTGTGTCAATGTTAATTAGGCCAAATGTGTTGGCTTGGGATGAATCCCTTCATTTTGTATAAAGCCTTGGATAATGGCTAATGTTCGTTATTGATATATGTAATTGATGATATTTTCATGGATTAGTAAATTGCATGAATGAGATAATGCCTTGTGTGGCTGATTAGACCTTTTATTGTTATGTGGATTTGTCACGTTAGATGTTATGTAGGTTAGTGCAAGTAAGGGTGACAAAAAGGCTTGGTAAATAGCCCTATTTTGTCCACACGAGTAGACACACGGGCGTGTGTCTAAGCTTTGTGTGACATACGGTCAACCCCATGGGCATGTTATCCGGCCGTGCGTCTCCTGCACGTAAAATTTGTAAATCGGTATGCATAGTAGTAAACACACGGACAGAGACACGACCGTGCGTCTCAGCCGTGTGGAGGACACGGCCTCTGGCTACGGGTGTGTGCCTTGGCCGTGTGCCCCTTATTGGATGCTAACGTCAGAAACCAAATGTTAAGGTTTTTAGACACGGGCTAGGACATGGGTGTGTCATGGCCGTGTGAGGGACATGGGTTATAGACACAGGCATGTGTCAGGCCGTGTGAAAATCCCTGTAGGTTCGAATTTAGAATTTAATTCATACGGGCATGGGACATGAGCGTGTCCCTAGATGCTTAGGCCGTATATGTCACACGAGCCATTAGCACGGCCATGTTATAATGACCACACGGGCGTGTTGCCCTTCCACACGGGTGTGTGCCCTGTTTCAAGAGTTATGTTTCTAAAGTTAGTTAAAGGACACGGGCTGGTCCCGAATGGTTTCCAATGGATGTTTGGGGCCTCGTAGGCCCATATTAAGGAGTTTAGACAAAGTTCAAAAAAGTTTTTAATTTGACTGAGTCTTAATAACATCGAAATGATTGTATGCATGTGATTAAGTTTGGTAACACCTCGTATCATCCCAGCGTAGGGCTCGAGTGTGGGGTGTTACAAGTAAAGCTAAAGTTATCCTTCCAAGATCGTCTCTAGATCCTCTTCTTCTTCAAACAGAATCATGAATAAATTTTGTCCCGCAACTTGTATTTCGAACTTTTTCCGTGTCTTTCAGATACTTTTTTATTGGGTTCGAAGGCTATCAGGATTGTATGATTTCCTTGTCCATACAAAGTATAATAGCGTTGGCTTTCCCGTATACACAATCGAAGAACTTTTCACCGATAATTGAACCAATTCTTCTTCCAGAAGAGAAATCATGCCCCTCTCCTCCCTCTCCATCAACACAAAGTCACTACCCTTCTCGACCCCAGCCACAATGAAAGAAGTTTTTCTGAAAGATTCTGAGAGAACATTCTTGACCTTGTACTTAAGTTAAATATTATATTTTTACTTTTTATCACTTTTACTTAACTATTCATAAAATAAAATAAAAATAAAAACTAAAGTTTGCATTTTACTTTTGTTAATGAATGTAATACTATGTTTTTCATTGTAATATGAAACAAATTTGTGCCACTTTTAATTATTTTAGTTAGATATTAAAATTTTAATTTATATTACAATTTTTATTTGATTAGAAAAATTATATTGTTAACAATATTAATATAATATTTAATATTTTTGTGATTTTTGTTGAATAAAGTCAAACGTTGATAAAAAAACCCTTATTCGATAGCTTTGCTCCTTATTTAAATATTGACATAATAACTTATTTAATCCTCTAACTTATAAAATAGTTATTTTTACTGTCATTTAATTATTTATTTTTAACTTTAAACTTGTGTTATTTTTCTAATCGCCTTAAAATGGATCTTGACGTGTGGCATGCACATGTAGTACTATGTGGATGTCATATAAGTAATTAATTAAAATTTTAAAATTTAAAATAAATTATAAAATTATTTTAAAAATTAATTAATTGTTAATGTGGCATATATGTGAATTGTTATATGGATGCCACATTAACAAATGTTAAAATTTTTTTCTTCCATTTTGAGCGCGGTTTGATAAATAATACAAGTTTAATAATTAAAAATAATAAATATTAAATAAAAAAGCTAAAATAATTCTTTTTTATAAAATTAGACTAAATAAATTTTAAGTTTGGTCATGAGCTAAATATTTGAAGGAATATGTATTGATTGTTGGGAGTTTTAATCCTTGGGTTGAGCGGAAAGCTAGGGGGGACAGAAATTGGATTGAACCAAAACTCACCGTTTTCAAAGGATAAAAGGCAAACTTTGCCGTTGGAAATCCATTTTTCCCATTAAAATCCTTCCTTTTCCCTTTCCCCATGAATAAATTAACAACACAATTTCATTCAATAACCTTATATTACATCACACTATTACCGTATAAAAAGTAAATTCAATATATTCAAATACATAAAAATATCAAAATCTATATCCTATAATTTATTAACAAGTTGTTGAATTTTTTCAAAAAATTGAATTTTTTTTGCAATCAGTTAAACCATTGAATTGAATGATAGAATTATAATCAATTAAGCTTAATAGTCAACAGTTACTATTTATTTATTTTATTGTTTTCGCCACATTCTATGTTAGAATTGTGCCAAAATTGGTATTTTACATATAAATTCATTAAAATTACTAATATAAATTTTAAAATTTTCAGAAATTATTAAAATTATTAACATAATAAAAATATATATAAATATTTAAAATAACTATAAAAATTATGAAAAATTGTTTAAAATAAAAAAAATTAATTCAAAATATTAAAAAATACAGAAAGGTGTAAAAATCATACAAAAATATAAAATTACAAAAATATTATTACAAATTATAATAAAAAAGAACATAGTAAAATTTATATAATAACGTAATATATGATTATGATATGTTAAAATATATAAATAAAACACCAAGTCTAAACACAATTTTTCCAAAAAAATCAATTAAGCTGATTTAAAAACATGTATTTAATTTAGTCCTGTATCAATTAAGGTTATGTTTGGTAAACTAAAAAATTAAGTGTTGTAAAATAAATATTAAAAATGAAATATAGAATTTAAGTTATAAAATCTGTTTGGTGTATCGGTTAAAATTATATATTAAATTATTTGATAAAGGATAATATTACCTTAAATGAAATAGAAGAAAAGGAAATAAATTTATTTTCTATTAAATGATAAGTAGAGCTAAATATCTTTAAAAATATTAATTTTAATTACTTTTATCAAATAAAATTGAAGTCTTTTTATTAAGAAGCACCGTTGTGGACCATTACCATGCTAACATAACTGTTAATAGCAAGTAATTCAGTTGTGTGGTGATGTTAGAATTCATATCAATAAAATTTTTAAATGCGATTTTTTAAAAAGAAATATTATATATAGAAAAATATAAAATAGAGCCAGAAATTGGCATTTGGTTTTGCTCTTCATCCTCAAGGCACCTCTCAAGCAGTCCATTGATATTATACATAGAGCTCAAGGCTTATATAAGCAAAACCCTTTTCTTTAATCCTTTTTCTATTTTCGCCAACAACTGATCTTCTCCTCCAACTTCTTCTATATGATATACAGAAAATGTTTTTTATGATTGATTATATTATTAAACTGATTTTACAATAATAATTGATTATATCACTAATTATCATATGTTAGTATTAATTAACTACTATATGATAATAATGAAAGTAATCTAATTATGCATATAGTTTTTTTAAGGTTCTTTTCAAGTAAATATTGTACAAAATATTAATATAAAATTATATTATTTTATTAACCATTTTTTATATAAAATATAAAACAATTTTAATTATATTTATTTTTTAATCATTTTCATTATTATTTTAAAGGAAAATTACTCACATGGTTACTCAACTATAAATTTTTTCATTTTAGGCATCCAAAATAAAACATTTACAATTTAAGCACCCATGTTATATAGTTAGGTCATTTTAGCCACTCACATTAAAATTACAAATGAAAAACTAACGTGAGAGTTAAAAAATTAGTATAATAATAAATTTAACCCTTAATTTTTACATATTATATCGATTTAGTTATAATTTTAAAAAATTAAACCCCAAAATTTACAATTATTCTCAATTTGATCCTAAATTTAAAATCTCCCACCCCTGTCCCTGTCCCTCTTCCCCACCACCGTCCCCTTCTCTCCCTCACCATCCCTCTCCCTCCCACATTAATAATTATATTAATAACTCGTATTGATGCACTCTTTGTAGTAGAGTTTGGCAGTTAAATGTAAAGATGAATCATAGTTTTCAGTTTATAAGCATCTTGCATTTGAGATGCTACTAAACCATGAATTTTTCTTTGTTTTTGGGGTTTTATTGTGCAGTCAATAAGCCAAACAAAAGAAGATGAATTCACGCTTAAGAGGAGTATCTTATCAATGTTTGCCTGAACTTCTTACATCACTGAATTTCCATTGATTTTTGTTATCGTTTTAAATTAAAAATAGCTCCTTTTTGTCAATCCTAAGCAGAATTACATTTGCACCTTACAACAACCTTAGTTGTTAGGCAATTGAAGCTCTTAGTATACTGATTAGAATTAAATTGAGAATATTTGTAAAATTTAAAGGTTAATTTTTTTAAATTATGATTAAATCAATTAAGATGTAAAAGTTGAGTGCTAAATTTGTTATTATATCAATTTTTAACTACCACATCAGCTTGTAATTTTTTTAACCAGTTTTGACCAAAATAATTGAACTATGTAACATGGATGCTTAAATTGTAAACTTTTTATTTTAGATGTCTAAAATGATTTTTTTATAGTGAGGTAACTATTTGTGTATTTATTACCACTTAATTAGTGTTATAATTATATACCGATTAAAATTAAGATTTAGCACTATAAATAAATGCATTAGCGAGACATTTTCATTCGATAATAGTTAAAGAATTATGAAAAAAAAACTTTTAGTATTATTTGATAGGTTTTGTTTTCATCACAAAAAAAGTTTAATTTTATTATTACTTGGTAAGTTCGATTTTATTAATTTATTATAATTTGATATTTCATAATACTTTTTTATTTAATATTAACAGTATTTTTCTTATAAAGTTAAATTAAGGAATGAAAGTCAAAATGCAATTAATTACGTTACAAATTAAACAAGTCAAGATCCTTATTAATGGAAAATAAGAAAATTAAGATTGAGAACATTAAAATATTTAAAGAAAATGAGGTTCTCTGCCTTATGACAAGTTTTCTCTGTGTCTTTTGACATGTTTTTTCTGCTCTCAATAGCACGTTTACTTTGCTTTCCTAGTTTTGATCGTATCTTGTTCAATACGTTTTTCTCTACAAGTTCCAATCAATGGAAGTTTCTATGGCAAGTTTATCTTTAGACAATGCGGAGGAAGAATCAATCTAGTTAGGGATAGAATCATCTGAAAATGAAACATCTTATGCCGATTGCTTAGTGGGAATGTTTCTCACAAGTGTGGTTCATTTTCCAAGCTATGAGATCTACTCTAGCCAATGTTTGGCACCCTATCGGTGGAGTCTCCATTTCTATCTAGAAAATGGTAGATTTTTATTTCGCTTTTGATAACATATTTATTTTTGCATATTTTACGTTTTTAAATTAATTAATTCTTAACTTAATTCCTGCTAAATTGGTGATTTTATGTTTAAATTCAGTCAAGAACGAAATTCGGATGCTTTAATTCAAAAACAAATAAAAAATGACTAAATTGGAGCGCAAGCAATAAAATAGGAGCCAAATCATAATTTGAAGACATTTAAAGACTGATCAGAATTTTGACTTTGTAAAAGCCATATTTAGAAAAAAATCTGATATGAATATGATTTCATGTAATTAGTTGTTAAGTGAATTAGGCTAGTTTTAGTATATCATATGTATATAAATAGGGTGTGTGGTGGCCGTTAAAAACTACACTTGAATACATTAGAAATTGAATGAAATTATTTTTATTCCTTTTTATTTCATGCATATGTAGCCGTTTCTTTTAAGCATTTTGCCATTTTCATTTCAAATTTCTTTCTATTTCCTTATTTTGTTTAATTGCTTCTTAAGTCCCTTCCTTTTCCATCTTCCATCATTTCCATTAAATCCACTTCCATAAGCTAACAAAGCATGATTAATTTCATGCTCCACTAAACTTTTACTTAGCTTTAGGCCATTATTCTTTTCGGTTAAGAATCGTGAGAAATGAATTCGTACTAAAAATCTTTCATAACGGTATTCACCATCTCTCCAGAATATGGGATAGTACAAATTTGTCCCTTAAAGTCAATTCAAAAAGTGCACATTGGGTTGGAGTTGTTTGGCGTACAGTTGCGAAGTCGAGTCGACCATACTGTATTCGGATTCCCACAAACAAATTGGCGTATCCTGGCGGGGTCATACTGGTGGGATTTTCATCAAAGGAGATAATGATCAGATTTAAATGACCTATGTGGTTGAGGTCGTTGATCCAAGTTGGGTTCTTCAGAATGCAAGGCTGCCGTGGTCTTGAATTGCGAACACATGTATTGCGGGTAGACAATCGGTAAGGTTTGGTTTGCAGATCGTACCAGAATCAACTACGAAAGGAAGAATTGGCTGTTAGGATGTTTTTAGCCACTATAACCAACTTATTGTTTGGAGGAGAAAACTCATTTTCAAGGACCGATTTAGAACCAAAATTAACTGAGTCTAAGGCTAAGAATTTATATTATTATTTACGAAGCTCAACTCATTTACTTATTTTATTTTTGATTAGTATAATTGTTATTTACTGCTATTTGATTTTATTTACTTCCCAAACATTTTCACTTCCCCTCTTATTTACTTTATTTTAGCAGGCTCGTCATTAGTCGTGGGCACGACTGTTACTACAACAATAATTCTGCTTACAAGAAAAGGTGAAATTAAACAACCAATCCTTGTAGAATCGACCCTACTGCTCTATACTGCTAATTTGTATTATTTTTTGGTAGGAATTTTTATTTGGTGGTTTCGACACCCATCAACTTTTATTTTAAAGTAGATATGGATCGGGTGGAGAGGAATGACATGTGGAATTTCAACACCCATTTGTTGGTTTTACACTAACTAAAGCAAGGAGAAAATCTGTTGAATGTCCAACGATCGGAAGTTGATTTCTAGGTTCTTATTAATGATGTCCTCAATGGTTTCATGTCCGAGGTTGTTGCGAGATAGTTGGAGAACTTTACCGAGACCTTTTTGGAATATGATTCTTTGGCTATCCAATTAAGTTATAAAGGAATAATGAGGTTGAAGGTACAGATAGACGTTGAAAAACCTTTGAAAAGGAAAAAGAAGCTTTCACTCCCAAATGCTACGTTTGCCTATGTAAGATTTGACTATGAAAAATAAAGAGTGATTAATCTGAAACAGGAGTATAAGTTTCAGTGGGATATCTCACTTCGTGCACAATCTAAAAGAACTGTAGTGTGAAGAAGTAGGTGGCTGGTAGAGAACGACGATGGCAAAGTATCGAATTATGGCAACTCCACGAATAATTATGGAATGAGTAATCTGGGGTATTCTTAAGCTGAGCCTGTAAATCAAGGAATGAATAATGATTTCCTTCCAACTTTCCTTACACTACAAAAAGAAAGTCAAATATCACTATCCTACCTGAACCAATAATTAAAAGCGGATTAGATCATTTTAATAAAGAAGTCAATGATAAATTCGATGATGAGATGACAATTTTAGAAGAAGAAATTAACCCAATAAGAAAGACTAACAGGCTTAAACGATCTCGGTCCCAATCAATTGCTTTGAGAGTTTTTGAAAATAGGATTCAAACGAAGTTTCGGGTATTCTGATGCAGATACCTAACTGAAGCAAATCGGTAGGCCTTGCTAAAGAGGCCAACTAAAAACAATGATGTTATTAAGCTGGAACGATCGTGGCTCAGGAAGTCCCTAGACAGTTCAACGTCTTTGACATATGCTGAAGGACTCTAATCCCTCTATAGTTTTCTTGATTGAAACTTAACTACATGATTCTTGTATGGAAAAGATTAGGTGTAAATGTGGTTATCTGAATGGAATCGATGTTGATTCAGATAAGAGAAGTGGGGGATTATCTATAGAGTGGAAAAATGATTGTTAGGTGTCACATAGATCGTATTCGCGAGGACATGATATTATTGTTGAAGAGGATCCAGATGGAATGAAATTGAGGTGTACCAGTTTTTATAGAGCTCCGGAGGAAAGTCAAATGGAGGCTTCTTATAATCTTTTGCATTCTCTTAATTATTGCCCACAAATCCCTTAGGTAGTCATTAGGGATTTCATCGAGATCACATATATGTCCGAGAAACGGGGAGTTTTAGTTAAATGCAAAAGCCAAATGTGAAAATTTCAAGAAATGTTATCTGATTGTTTTGTTTCTGGTCTAGGTTATTCGAGACAGTAGTTTACTTGGGAGAAGGGTTGGACCAATTCAAATAACATCCGCGAGCAATTGGATCGTGGGGTTGCTAACAATGAATAGTGGAATTTATTTCTGAACTATAATGTGTACCACCTGTCACACTTTTTTTTGGATCACTGTCCTCTGTTCCTAAACTCAAAGGTGGAGAGTACGAAAAGAGTGCACCATTTTTGCTTCGAGATGGCTTGGCTCTTGAAAGACACATGCGAAGTAGAGGTGAAGAATTTGTGGGGCACTAGCTCGAGCTTTGTTCCAACGAAGCTACGAAATGTTGGGGAGGGTCTTGAAAAATGGTTTGGAAGAATAAAAAGAGAAAGATCATTGTCAAAGAAAGATATTGAAAAATAGCTCTGAAGGTAAAATCACCATATTAGCCATCCATCTTCCTCCTACTTTACACAAGCTTTCCAACATCCTTAATTTCTTATAAAAAGGTCCAAAATTCACCTAAATTAATTCCAACAAAATCTGATCCCAAAATAAATTTATCCATCACCAACTCGGGTGAACGTTCAAACATTGACTCGAGAAATTTAGGGTTGTTACAAGCCTTGCCCTTGCTCCTCAACTCTCTAAAGCCCGAAAAAGAAAACTCTGCATAAAGCTGCGACGGTGTGACCTTAAAAAGTTCAGTGAGTGATCATAAATTCAATAAGTAAATCACACAAAAAAACATAATTAAACCAAGGCAAATCATGTACCAAATTTCGAGTATATGAATCATAGTTTCAATTATATTTTCATGCTCAATTATAGCATTCAATTGACTGAAATTTCCAGCAACAATGCAACATCATAACATTTTAATTCCATATGTTATTCCACGAGTAAAAATAATATTTATTATGGCGTAAGGAAACATAATTTAATTAACAAACAAACACTTATATTGGCAAATGACATCCATGGCAAAATATAAATATGTGATCATGCATTGGATAAACAGATCTCCAATTTCCCAAATATCGAATACAATACATCAATTGAGTGGGATGTAGCCACACACTCCCTTATATAGCCTCGAAATCACCAATAATTGAGTGGAGAAAAAGGCTTAACACTCCCTTATCCACTCCAACAAAATCAATACTCCTAGAGCCATATGCTCATAAATAACTGATATAGTGGTGAGTACTCACTAATCCTATGGCATGCCATCTATATCCAATAGATCCACCATGAAATGTTGCTAATATAACCAATCATACAAGGCATAAAAACTGATATTTAAGCACATATAAAAATTCAATTCAAATCATGTTAGTTAGTAGTTTTAGTACCAATAGAAATAAGCACAATAAGTGTCTTTGTCCATGGATCTAAAACCAATCATAAAAATATCATCAAGTGCTCTAATATACAGTAATTCATGCTTCAATTATTATTCAATACAATCCAAATAATTTTTACCAAACACACAATTTACAATTTCCATAAATCATTTACAAATATGCTTATATAAAATTAAAATCAATTTTAATAATCTAAAACATTTGAGTTACAATTGAATCATTAGAAACACAATTCAAAACCTCAATTTAGAATGTAAATAGGCATGTTTACCTATTGCTTTTAAAAATTGCCCACCTTCACACTCTACTTCTCGAGCCAAAGTGTATTAAGTAGTTGTGTTTGGACCTCAATTATGATTAACAATGGTCTTTCATTGTGGAACTTAAACAGAGATAAAATACATGTTACAAGATATCATTAACAACAAGAAAATTGAAAAAATCATAAACTACATTGATCTAAAACTCTTTTCCAACCTACCTTATTGAAAACTCATGGTATAGCCGAAACACAAATTTCAGCTCCTAAATGACCTTTTTTGTACCAAAAACCATTTCTAAATATCATTTCTAATCTATCAACACAAAACCTAAGCATCAAATTTATCAAACAAACCGTTTCATAATTTTCTGGAAAATCAACTCATGTTCTTAGTTAAAAACAGATTTTTCAAAATTGATCAATCAAACGAGTTTAATCTTTTTTTTTTCTGATAAAGAAAACCTCTTAATAAACATGATTTGAGATTAGATATCCATTTAAACTTGGATTCCAACTCAAAACCATGAATTCACCGTTGATGAATTTCATGTTCAAGAGAGAAGAGATCAATATTTGACAAACCATTTTAACTGACTTAAATCGAAAATAATGATTAGAAACAATTTTAAAATGAATTTAGAGTTGATAAATTACCTTCAATAAATTTAGAATCATCAATATTAAAGGTTGGAACAAGATCTTTAAAGAACTCGGATGAGTTTTTTTCCCACTTTTGAAAATCTTTTTTGGAGAATTTTGAGAGAATTTGGAGAAAATAAAAGATGAGATCTAATCTTTGATATTTGGACTTTGAAAATGAAAACGAAAAATGAGAGAAAATGCTTAGAAATCAGGTGAAAATTGTGTGTGAAGTGAGGGGGTTGCAGTGTTTTTGAGCTAAAGAACCCCCACCTGATTTTCAAAAATTGGGGAAATTGCCATCAGGCCACTCCCACAATTCCCTTATTTTACAAAGTAATCATTTCCCTCCAAAATTCTAAAAATATGTGTAATTTATCTTAAAACCACTCAAACATTTCCCTTATTTTGCAAAATGGTCCTATGTAATTAAGATTTTAAATTCTCTTAATTAAACCCCATTTTAATTTATTTTTAACTCTAATTTGACTCAAAATATTTATTTTACCAAAAATTATTTAAAACTATAAAATTAATTTTTCTAAAAATATTTTTATTTTTAGAATATTACTTCCGATTTTTTAAAAATGAAATTAAGCTGACTAAACTAAGAGAAAAATTACTAATAACCCCAATTAACTCCTAATTTTTCTCTCAAAACCTAGTAAGCTTACCCGAAACTACTAGACCTATTTTTAGGGCCTTACACTTTAAATGCTTTTCAGGCCCATTTTCAATACTAAATGACATACTTTTTAAAAAAAAAATTAAAATATTTTGTAATATTATTAGTATTTATTTTTGAATTAAACTTTATTTTGTTGTTTGAGAAAGTTAAATTTTCTACTTTGTCAAAAATAGTTTTATTTTAATTTCTTTTAGTTTGATTTTTAAAATTTTTATTCAATTTATTATATATTTTTGAATGTGTTGTTTGTTAAGTAATTTGATGTGGTGTGTTAGTTAAGCGCCTTAAAAATATGCTTAGGTCCCAAGTTTGATTCCTTTGTATTGGGATTTCTTGTTAAATTTTGGCTTATGTTAAGTTTGAGCCTTAGGGCTTAAATTATTTTCTTTGTTGAATTATGATAATGATGAGCCTAGTGGTTCAATGGTTAAGCATTTATTTATTCCTTAGTTTTGAGTTTGAACCCCGTTGTGTGTAAGAGGAATATTATTTTTATTTGTTGTTGTTGTGACCTATTCTTGAGAGGTAAAATTCAATTTGAATCACTTTAGTAGATATTTAGGATGTGGATAAGTTAGTTTGGGTATTCCCATTTATTTTTATTTTTACAAAATTTTGGGAAAATCCCCAAATCTGTTGTTTCATTCTAACCGTCCAACCCATCCCTCCCACTTTGTGCACATTAGTCTTGTTCTTTGTTTTGATTCTTCACTTCTTCTTTTCCACGCTTTCTTTACTCTGCTTCCTTTCCTTTTCTTGATTCTTTCTTCGATTTGCTTCGTCTTTGCTCTTGATTTCTGTCCATTGATCAAACGCGAGTGTCGTGGCATTGCTAATTTTCTGAGTAAGTAAGTTCAGGATTTGACAGTTTTGTATAAGATTGAGATTGTTAATCATTGTGTTTTGATATACGTTTATAGGTTTGTGAGTTTCTTTTGAGCGGGCGATCAATTCATTAATCAGGTGTGTGAAACTAACTCGATTTATTGTTTGAAACTCGAGAAAAAAGTGAAATAAGGGCTATTTTCGAAACTACTCAATGCCGCGCGGCCATGTGTGTTATACAGTCCGTGTGGCTTAGCCATTAGAGCACACATGATGGGCATCGAAACTACCAAAAATAATTCTTACAAAATAACTCTAAATAGTAGTAAAGAGTGGTAGTAGGGTCAAGCCCACAGGGATTGGATGTATAATCTACTTCTACGTTTAAGTTGTGAACAAAATATTTTTCGTGGCAAAAGTCGTGGCAAAGGTCGTGCCCACGACTCCAAATAGACCTGCTCACGACTCCAAATAGACCTGCTGAAAAATAAACAAATAGATCAGGGGAGTTTTGAAATGTTTAGAAACTAAATAATTAAAATAGCATAAATAAATAATTAAATCAATTAGAAATTAAACTGGAAATTAAATTCGCATTTTGTAATCAAAGATAATAAGCCTTAACCCTAGAATTGGTGGATTCCAGATTTCTGAATCGATCCTAGAAAATTAATCTTCTCCTCCAAAATATAAGCTGGTTATAGCAGTTAAGAACGTCCTAATGTAAATTGAAAATATATAGGATTTTTCCTATGTAATTTATCACCTTTTTACTTAAATTCGTTGTTGAAACTAAGTAATTGTTTAATAAATTAATGAAATATGTGAAAATATGAAATTAGAATATAGAAATTATTAAAATGTGATTTTATGTTTTATTATATAGTTTTCATGCATAAAATGACTTATTTTATATTTATTTGAACATATTATATTCTTAAGACATGAAATGGGCCATGCATGATTAAATTAAATAATAAAATATAAAATTATATTTAATAAATCATTTTAAATATTTCATTAATGATTTAAAATGATTTGGGTTGTAATTAATTATTTAAATTGGATAAATTTTATTGTTTGATCCTTTAACTTATTGATATATTTTTGGACAGGCCTGATAGCTTTGTTGGATTACAAAAACCGTCAAAATTGAAGACCAAGTCAACCCAAATTCGGCTACACATGGTTGTCCTCTTAAACCAAATTTTGGTTTAATTACACAAGGTCCTTATATTGTTGAAGAAATTAGAGATTTTCCCGAAGATTTACATTTGACCGAGTCTCAGTCTTGAGTTATTATGACATTTATTGCTTAAAAATCAAGAAAAATTCAACTCCAATCCCACTAATTGTGGCCAGCAACTCATGTAAGAAGTTTGAAGAGACTAAAACCAACTATTTTTAGCAAACTACCCACCTCTCTTCACCTATAAATAAGACCCCCTTCATTCCCTCATTCATCATCCCTTATCTTCCATCATTCTCTCTTCTCTCTCAATTCTCTTAGCACTTTCCATTCCCCACACCTAGCGTCATCTATTCATAGAGATTCTAGCAATTAAGCCACTTAAAGAGCCCTTGTTCGGCCACCTTGGAGAGCCATCAGCAAAGGAGCAAAGTGAAGAAGCGAAGGAGCCTCGTCGGTCAAAGTCTTGGGTGACAGCCACTCTAATTTGGGTTTAATATTTCTTTTCTTTAATTTAATCTAAAAATGTTTGCTATGTGTTCTTTGTTCTTTTTTATAACAATGTTAGCTTAATTTTATTTAAGCTAGGATGATTGCTTTGATTAAATAATATTTATTTGATTCATGCTTAAAATGTTTGTTCCTCAATCGATCATGTTTTCAATTAAAATCAAGTTTGTATTTCATTCATATGTGATTGAAATGCACTTGAATTAGCTGAGCGATCCTAACCAGACGACGACAAGTGGACACATAATTGAAATATGCATGCTAAATTTAGATCCTAATCTGATTAAATTGCAGGTTGCATAACAACTCTAACCAAGCTCTGTTATCTGCATAGTTTTTAGATTTGTGTGATTAAACTGTTTCAAACCTAACACATCCTTGTTACCTCACACGAATGCTAAGAAACCTTTAGTAAGTAAGGATCAGTAAAATGCGTATTTACTAAGTAAAGGATTCTTAAAGGACCTAATGTGGTTTCCAAACTCATGAAAGATCGAGTTGCCATGGAATGTTTTTCCGAATGTTATTAAGCATGTTGATAATAAATTGAGTTTACTTAAAATAATTGTCCTAGTTTATTTATGCTATAATTGTTGCAAATTGTGTTTAATTTGCTAAAATCTATATCATTCATATAGTTTGCATACTTAGGATAATTTGCATTAGGGATCATTGCATTTAGTTTAATATATTTAATTTTAATCATCACTTCTCAATCATATTGTGTTTTTATTTACCAAGTTGTTAATAATTTTACAATTAAGTGATTTAACACAAATACAATCCCTGTGGAGACGATAACTCGATACTTACTTAATACTTGATAACGACTGTGCATACTTCCACAAACCTACGTGTTACACCTTACCACCAATTCTTCCTCTAGTAGTTGGTTTTGGTACGACCTGCGAACCAACCGTGACCAATTATCTAACCAAGATACACGTATTCCTGATTCAAGATTCTGGCAGCCTTACGTTCTGAAGAACCCAACTTGAATTAACAGCCTCAACTGTGTGGATCGTTTAAACCCGACCACTTCTTCCTTGATTTGTTCTTGGAGATCCGAATACAGCACGACCGACTCGTTTCTCCAACTGTCGGCAAACACGACTCCAACCTAACGTGCACTTTTTGACCTGGAATCGAGTTAACTTTAAGGGATGAGTTTTCAATCCCGATACTTAGGAAAAATATGAATACCGATTGGAAGGATATTTTTAGCGCGAATACATATCTCACGATTCCAGACCGGAAAGAACATTGGCCTAAAGCTAAGATGGAATTTAGTGAAGCATGGAGTTATTCATGCTTTGTAAACTTTGAAAGATGGTTTGATGATTATGGTGAGGAAATGGAAAGAAAGGTATTGGGAGAACAATTGGACCAATTTCGAAAAGGAAACAAGAATTGGAAACAATGTAACAGAATGTTAACGCCAAATTGAAAGGAAAAAGAGTAATAGCTCTTTAATTTCAAATTGAAATCAAATGTAGAATTAAGGGTTGCCTTTTCAAAGAAAATTAGGGCCCTATTTATATACATAGAGTTGCTATTTTTGGCCTTAACTAATTTAAAATAAAATAATATTTTTTTCTATTTTTGGCTTTTACAAAGCCAAAAACTCTGATGAGTCTTTGGCTTTTCTCCACATTTTTTATTCGGCCTCATTTTTATTGATTGTGTTTTCAATTTGGTCCTTTTCTGCTCGTTTTTATCTCTTAGCGTCCTAATTGCATCCCTGACAAGATTAAAATATAAAAGTACTAATTTAACAGGGATCAATTCAGAAATAAACAGAATTAAACACAAAATAACATGCAAATTAATATGTTATCAAATCCTCCCACTTAGCTCATGCTTTTCCTCAAGCATATTGCTCCTTCAAACACTAGAAATTATTCTACAATTTATTACAAATCGAGCCTCTTTTCCACATAATTAATGCAAACAAAATAGACAAAAATAAACAAATGCTCAGAATATATAGTTTAATCAACCAGTGTCATAAAATTGAAATATGTGAACTAAATAATTTCATTAAATTGAATTTGAATCCAAAATTTACAAGGCATTATTAATTAAAACTTTTCTAGACATGGTCAAACCTTTATTACGCGAACTAGGATGACAACTCAAGCACCCTATCCCAATTACTCAATTCAAACAGTCTGTTTTTCTTTTTTTTTTTTGAAGGCTCGGTTAGTGGAATGTTTTCAAGTTATGACTTGTCACTCGAACCTTTATGCTAGATAAAATGACAACCCAAGCACCCTATCCCGGTTACTCAGTTCGGTCATGTTTTCGAAACTTTCACTCATAACTTGAGCCTTTATTTATTTATTCATTTATGTACAAGCAAATTATTTATGTACAAGTAAACATTTTTTCAAACAATCAATTTATATGAAAAATCTAGTTACATATATCAACCTTAAAACACAAATGTTGACTAATTTGGATACTTTGAACACTTTAATTCAAAATTTTCCCAATTGTCCAAATTGAATAACTAATGAGATTAGAGGCTCCTCTTGCTCCCTATTATTGATGTGTGGATGTTGGCGAAAAACCATATTTCCGCGAGTAGTCCGTGTACTTGGAAGAAAAAAATAACACGCAATAGGGTGCCGGCAAACAAACCCATAGAATCCAAATAATATTTATCTAGGTTGCCCATACGATATGCACATGTTAAGGATGAGAAATCAATTTCAAAGGGACAAAGTCGAGAGGTTAAATTCGTAATCTATGATCCAAGTATTAGTGGACGATTACATCGCAAAACGACATGAAAATTTTGTGCAAACTGATATCCTAAATTAACTTTAAATCCAGAATGCATACACCATAAATGACGAGTCATTTCTACCTAAAAAACTAATGGCTAAAAATTGATGAATATATCTTAAAGCAGGTTCATGCACCAATAAGTCTTTTGTGGTCTTCGAATTATAAAGCTGATTAGAATAAGTTAAAACACAATAAACATCTTGAGCGTCAAAGTTACTTGGAATATCTAACATAGCAGTATGATAGGAATCAGGTTGAATATTTTCAGGGTCGACAAAACCCATGGCAATGTTAAATTTGGCAATTGAGATCCAAAAGTCGTTATCAAGCAAACGAAAACAGATAATGCTTTGTGTTTCAACAGTTCGTAATACATTAATATTGAAGCTAAATGTAGTGTAGAATTCATAAATCAACTCATAATATGCATTACAGGAAATATGAACAAATGAATTCCAATTGATAGCATAAAAATAGCCAATCACAACATTGCGAATATTTTTAACATATCAAGAGTAAAGAGATCAATTTGCTTACAGACCAGGAGCGGACGTTGTCGAATGTCGTTGTATCTTGTGCAATGCTCCGAGATGCTCCGAGATTGAAAAGTTTAAAAACCCTCATAATCGACCTTTGGTAGGAATAGTGCTTGTACGACCTCGTCTATTGCGTTGACCATTTCGTGATGGTCAAACATATTTGTTAGGCGAGTCGGGTGCACTTGAATTTCCAACAACGTCAGTATTGCTGTTTGGGGGTGTCGCTGACTCGTGTGTTGGTCGTCGATGGGCTCAAATGGTAGATGATCGTGTTTGGTGGTGAAAAACACGCTCGTTCATATTTGAGGAACCTTCCACATTACTGTTAGAAGTCTCGACTTCCTCTGAGTAACCTGCAGAATACGTTAGTAAAGGTAAATCAGGCTGAGGATTAAGAATCGACCTTTCAGGGATAGCGGGGCTATTTTTCAAATGTTCTATTTCGACCGAAGTCGGACTTCATCGACGATGAGTTCTTGTTAGGGCGGTCGTTCGACTTGGAGGAGGTGGAGAAGGCTCAAAGTCGTCATCGGCTATATCGATGATTGGAGACACTAAAAATCAATGTCGACTTTGATGAAGTGAAGTCAGAATATTTTCGGTCATTTGGTTTAAAATTTGAACCATGGTTTTCGTGTAGGCGTCACAAATAAACGGTTCTATTTGCTACAGTGGAGGTGGCAATGGTGAAAAACAGTAGCGACGAATGGCGACAGCGACGGCGGTAAGCAACGGCAGTGACAGGTGATGACAGCATGGTTTGGGCTACTTTTTTGAAGGATGACTGTGGATTTTGGTTTTGGTGTCAGTTAAGGTGGTGGGAGGGTAGTTTGGGCATTTGGTGATGGTGAAAAAGAAAATGAAAAAATAGATGAAATGGGAAAGGGAGACGCGGCGCCGTGTAAATGAAGGTTCTGATCGGCTTAAGTTCGGTGCATGAGTAAGGGCTCCATTCAGTAGTGCGACGGTGAAGAAGGCCGACGAAGAGTGGGTTCAGGTGAAGGAGGAAAAACGAAAAAGAAAAAGAAGATGGAGCGTTGGTGATGTTCTTGGCTCGTCAACAGTGTCGAAGAAAGTGGGGACAGCGATGATGCG
The DNA here is from genome assembly GCF_025698485.1 of Gossypium arboreum. Classification (NCBI taxonomy): domain Eukaryota; kingdom Viridiplantae; phylum Streptophyta; class Magnoliopsida; order Malvales; family Malvaceae; genus Gossypium; species Gossypium arboreum. The sequence continues at coordinate 104,703,001 of NC_069080.1, forward strand.
GTAATGTGGCAGAGACGATAATCGGCGATGGGGGCAGAGGCGACGGCAGCATGGTTGTGGGGTTAGGTTTTTTTATTGAAAAAGATGGAGAAGATGAAGAGAAAAGGGGTTTGGGAATTTTAGGGATTTTGGGTGTTTGAATTTTCTTCTTTTTTTGGGGGGGGCTTGTTTGGGTACTGGGCTTATTTGGGTTTATTGTGTGGTTGGGTTGGTATTTGGTAGGTGGTTTAATTGGGTTGGTTGGTGGATATTGTATTTGGGTTTTGGGTTTTATAAAGGTTAGGGATATTGTTTTTTTATTCGTAGGTAAATAAGTGTCACCAATTATCATGTCGTGCCTATGCCACCACCATTTTCTGACTTTTGGAAAAAATTCATAACCTACACTACGTTCCTAAAAACATCAAATTAACTGAATTAAATAAAAATTTATTTATTTACATCCTAAATCTTACTAAAATTCAAAATTAAATAGATGAATATAAATTTGGGTTGCCTATCAAAAAGCACTTTTGTTTAACGTCGTTAGCTCGACGACCTGGAAATTTATTTAATCGGCTCTTCGAGGACTAACTCCTCAACCACGTGGACTTGAAAATTCTCATAGAAAGGCTTTAATCACTGTCCGTTGACCTTAAAATTTTTTTCGAATTCTTCTCTTTTAACCTCGACTGCACCATGTAGAAACACGTGAGTAACAACAAAAGACCCTAACCACTTAGTTCGAAGCTTACCTGCAAAAATTCTTAATGTAGGGTCATAAAATAATACTTTCTGTCCTACCATAAATTGTTTACGAGTTATCTTTTGGTCATGGTATGCTTTAACCTTATCCTTATAAATTTGGGCACTTTCATAAGCTTCTCGTCGAATTTCCTCAAGTTCCTGAATATGTAACTTACGATGCTTACCTCCAGCTTCTAACTCCATGTTGCATTGCTTGACTACCCAAAATGCTTTATGTTCTAGCTTAACAGGAAGATGACACGGTTTACCAAAAATTAGTCGATAAGGAGACATACCTATTGGTCCTTTATATGTTGTACGGTACGTCCACAGTGCGTCGTTTAGTCGCAAACTCCAGTCTTTTCTGTTTGGCTTAACGGTCTTCTCCAAAATCAACTTGATTTCTCAATTCAACACTTCTGTTTGACCGTTTGATTGAGGTGATAAGTCGTAGCGACTCGTTGCACTACCCTGTATTTTTTCAAAAGTGTGTCAATTATCTTATTACAAAAATGCGTTCCACGATCACTGATCAATGCTCGTGGTGTGCCAAATCTGAAAAAAATATAGCTACTTAGAAAATCAACTACCATTTTGGCATCAGCATGACGGGTGGCTTTTGCTTCCACCCACTTCGGCACATAGTCCACTGCAAGTAAAATATAGACGTTACCGTATGACGAGACAAGAGGTCCCATAAAATCAATGCCCCATATATCAAATATTTCATAGACATGTACATGAGTTAGAGGCATTTTATTTTTCGGCTTAAGTTTCCTACCCTTTGACACTTTTCGCATGTTTTACAGAACAAATATGCATCTCACAAAATATGTGGCTAATATTGTCCACATTCAAGTACTTTATGCAGAGTTTGTTTAGGACCAAATGTCCACCACATGCATAAGAATGAAAAAAAGATAAAATTGATTTTACCTCAATTTCTACAACACATCATCGAATTACCTGATCGGAACAGTATTTCCAAAGGTAGGGTCGTCCCAAATATATTATTGTGATTCATGCTTGATCTTATCTTTTTCAGATCACGAAAAGGTAGAAGAGACTATACCTGTAGCAAGGTAATTCACCATGTCTGCTTACCAAGGAAAAATTGTCTAAGTAGCAAGCAAACTTTCATCCAGAAAATCGTCTTTAAGTGGTGTGACATATTTTGATGGAGGTATTCGGCTCAGATGGTTAGCTACAAAATTCTTGCGTCCTTTTCTATCCTTTACTTCAAGATCGAACTCTTGTAAAATTAATATTCACCTAATAAGCGTCGTTTTGCTTCCTTTTTCTCGATCTGATATTTATGAGCTGCATGATCAGAAAAAGTGACAATCTTTGTCCTTAATAAATATAAACAAAAATTTTCCAAAGCAAAAACTATAACTAGAAACTCTTTTTCGGTAGTCGAGTAATTGCTTTGGGCAGCATCCAAATTCTTAGACGCATAGGAGATAACGTGTGGTTCTTTCTTGATTCTTTGCCCAAGGATTGCTCCTACGCTATGGTCACTTGCATCGCACATTATCTTGAAAGGATAATTCCAATTTAGTGGTTGAACAAAAGGTGCCGAAATCAGATTATGTTTGAGCGTGTCAAATGCATCTCTACATGATTGGTCAAACTCGAACTCCTTGTCCTTTTGTAGTAGATTGCAAAGCGGTTGTGCAATTTTTGAAAAGTCTTTAATGAACCGCCTGTAGAAACTTGCATGACCAAGGAAAGAACAAATCTCCCTCACAGTTGTGGGGTATAGCAGTGAGTTAATGATGTTGATTTTTGATTTATCGACAGAAATTCCTTCAGTAGAGGTGATATGACCTAGAACTAATCCTTTATCTACCATAAAATGACATTTCTCATAATTTAGAACAAGATTAAATTCTAAGCATCTTTTCAAGATTTTTGCAAGATTTGATAAACATACCTCAAAAGACTCACCATACATAGTAAAGTTGTGCATGAACACCTCAATTATTTTCTCGACATAGTCGGAAAATATACTTAACATGCACATCTGAAATGTGGCTAATGCATTGCAAAGTCCGAACGGCATCCGTCTGTAAGCGAATGTGCCAAATAGACATGTAAAAGTCGTCTTTTCTTGATCCTCCGATGCCACTAGAATCTGGAAAAACCCTGAGTAACCATCAAGACAACAATAATGAGACTTCCTAGCTAAACGTTCTAACATCTGGTCAATAAAAGGAAGTGGAAAATGATTTTTCTAAATTAAAGAATTCAACTTCCTGTAATCGATGCTGACTCTCTACCCATTTTGGACCCGAGTGGGAACCATCTCACTTGTCAAATTCTCAATTACGATTACGCCGGTCTTTTTCGGTACTACATGGACTGGGCTAACCCAATTACTGTCAGAAATGGGATAGATCATCCCAGCATCAAGTAACTTTTGGACTTTTTTCCTTACCACCTCCATCATGGGCGGATTGAAACGCCTTTGAGCTCATCTTTTAGGAATACCATTATCCACCACTTGAATTTTATGCATGCAAGACGAGAGGCTCAACCCCTTAATGTCAGCTATCGTCTATCTAATTACCTCTTTACAGTCTCTAAGAACTAGTATCAAGTTTTCCTCTTTTACCTTCAAGAGTTTACTTGAGATTATTACCAGTAAGGTATTTCCTTTGTTGAGAAAAGCATACTTCAAATGGTCTAGAAGTGGTTTGAGTTCCAACTCTAGAACCTGCAAAACAGATAGTACAAGCTTGGTTTGTGAATGAGATAATTAAAAAATTTTACCTAAATTTTTTCGTAATTGTGACACCTCCATTATAACACCCCTTACCCAAGTCCGAAGCCGGGACTGGGCACGAGGCATTACTTGACTTAAACTCATGCATACAATCATTTCAAATCATAAAATTTGATCGAATTTAAAACTTTTCAATCTTAGTCTAGAAATTCTTAATATGGGTTTTTGAGGCCCAAATTGAGCTTTTGAAGCTATCTAGAATTAATTCAAACACCTTTGAAATCTTTAAAAAATGTCACTAAAAACAGGACACAAGCCCGTGTGGAAGGGCAACACTCCTGTGTGGCCCTGTTGACCTGGCCGTGCCAAAGGCCCATGTGGTTCACACGGCCTAAGCATAAGGGGACACGCCTGTACCCCGAGCCTGTGTGAATTAAAGTCTAAATTCAACCTACAGGGGTTTTCACATGGCCTAACACACGGTCGTGTCTATAGCCCGTGTCCGTCACACAGCCATGACACGCCTGTGTCTTTGCCCGTGTCTAAAAACCTTGACATTCTGTTTCTAACGTCAGCAAAAATTTAGGGGCACACGGCCAAGGCACACGCCCGTGGCCATAGGTTGTATCCTCCACATGGCTGAGACACATGGCCGTGTCTCTACCTGTGTGCTTACTACCATGCACACTGACTTGCAAATTCGAGGTGTAGGGACACACGATCAAACAACATGCCCTGGGACTGACCGTGTGTCACACACAGCCTAGACACACGCCTGTGTGTCTTCCCATGTGGATGATATAAGGTTATCTACCAAGCCTTTTTGCCGTCCTGAAACACAATATAACACCCTCCATCATACCAAAGTCTCACGTAACCTGATTTCTAAACCAAGCAGCCTTAACTAAGGCCTATACACATTTCACATATTCTTGAACAACCAATTTATGCACCTTGCTATCCATACGCTAAAATTCGCACATTTAACCATACCCAATTTCACATTCATGAAAGACTTTCTTGTATTCATATAACAATTTCACAAAATGAGTCAAATACTAAAGTAATCCAACACATTTGGCCCCGAAACATTGTGACATTAAAACAAGATTTAAAGCTCTTATACATGCCATAATCAAAATAAAATAACTAACTATACCAAGTGCTTCAAATGATAGTGTGACTGGCTTCTCCAACGTAAGATGATGATCCACAAGCTACTTTGGCGGTACTACAAGAAAATGGGAAGGAAAAAGGGGTAAGCATAAAGCTTAGTAAGTTGTATAAAGATAAACATCAACTAATTATCATAAACAATATGCTCATAACATTTCATAGCTTGTCCATGCATACAATAAGTAGACATAAGTACAACTTACTCATCACCATCCAATACAATTCATATGGCATATATTGAGCCCACATCTTATACATTTCAGTTAGGTACCTGTATCACTCACCACATGGTCATAACTTTTCTAATTTCGTTATAAATCATGAATCTTCTGTTAAACCATTTAAAATATTACTGGATACTCAATAACCCTGAACATGGGATAAGATGCTGACGTCATGTCCCAGACATGGTCCTACACTGGCTAGCAAATTAAACTCGATGCTGTTTCTTAGATAGGTCTTACACTAACTTTCATATATCGAGGCCGATGCCATGTCACAGACAGGTCTTACACTGGCTCTCATCTATCGGTGTCGATGCCATGTCCCAGACAGGTCTTACATTGACACACAACAAGCTGATACCATGTCCTAGACAGGTCTTACACTGGCTCTCATCTATCGGTGTCGATGCCATGTCCCAGATAGGTCTTACACTGACACACAACAAGCTGATACCATGTCCTAGACAGGTCTTACACTAGCTTGTATATCCCGAGGCTGGTGCATGTCCCAGACATGTCTTACACTAGCTTTTGACTCAATGCCGATATATATCCTAGACATATCTTACACTGGCTCTCATAACGTGGCCGATGCACGTCCCAGACATGTCTTACATTGGCTTACATACCACCCAATGTCATGGTACGAATATCCAAGTCTATTCCAAATGTTCAACTAGAAGTCTTTATTACATTAATTTCTCGACATGCATTCTCATAATCACAATCAAATGATTTATGCAATATCAATTCAATCATACATTATAGCAATATAGTTGCATTATTAACATACAACTTACCTCGGATTACAAAATGTAGGCGACTAGTCGATTTACTCTACTTGCTTGGCATTCCCTGGGTCCAAGTTCGGTCTTCGTGTTACTTGATCTAAAATAATAAAAATTCACTTATTTAATCTCTAAATAAATTAAGCAATCATAAGTTCACATTTTTGGCAAAATAACCATTTTGGCCTTAGACCTTCAAAAAATGACCATTTTACCTCTAGGCTCGAAAATCGATTTTTATCGAATTTTTTCAAGTAGTAAGCCTAGCCGAACCCTTTTTACTCTTATAGTGACCCAAAATTCCCATTATTACACAACATTACTCTCAATTTTTGCAAACGTACAAAATGGTCCTATTAGGGTTTTCATGAGAAGTTCTTTCACAAAAGTTGTTTACAACACAGCTAATATTCATTTTCTTTCATAAAAACTCAGCAAACATCATAAATCTTTTCATGGAAAATCCTAGACTATCAACCATTTTGCAAAATGGTCCCTCTAATAGCAAGCTCATGCAATAAGGGTTCTAAAAGTTTAAAAATTATAAAAAAAAAGCATCTTAATCACTTACTTGCAAGAGGATAACCTAACTAAAATTTGAAAGCTTCCAAACCCTTCCCTTTGCTGAAAATTTTGGTGGTGGTGAAGAAGATAAGAAGGTGATATCATATTCCCTTTATTTTATTTCAGTTTTTAATCAATTTAGCTACCTACTCACCTAATATTTGACAATTTTACCTCCCTTGTCTCCTATGGCCGGTCATGCCTCTCTAACGAGTCTAATTGCTCTTTAAAGACCTCCAATTATGATTCTCTATCTATGTGGTACATCTATCAACTAAAATGAAACTTTTACGCTTTATGCAATTTAGTTCTTTTTCAAATTAAGCTCACAAATGCTAAAATTACCTCACCAAATTTTTCATGTACTAATATAATCATGTATAACATCAAAATAAAAATAAAAATAATTTTTCTAACTTTGGATTCATGATCTCATAACCACTATTCCGACTAAGCCCAAAATCGGGCTGTTACATCCATATGAGCCACTCTTTTTGTGAACAGACTCTTCAATGGTTATCCACTCCTCTAGTTCCTCCATGACATCAAAGTTTAGACTTCTTTAAAGAACAACTCGTAATTCATCATCGTCATGATATTCGAAATGTAATTCAGTTAAAGGATTGATTATATCAATTCTAGAAACATTAGAAATCATGTTAGGGCGGATCATGGCCTCATAGACATTGAATTTCACCACTTTCCTATTGAATTCCATAGTGAGTATCCCATTGAAACACCCCTTACCCGAGTCTGAGGCTGGGACTAGGCATGAGGCATTGCCATACTTAATCACATGCATACGATCATTTGCGAGTCACCAAGACTTGATCAAATGTAAAGCTTTTTCGAACTTTGTTTAAACTCTTTAATGTGGGCCTACGAGGCCTCAAAATTTCATTGGAAACCATTTGGAACCAACTCGGGTCCTTAAATCGACTAAATAAAAATAACTCTTGAAACAGGGCACACGCTTGTGTGGAAGGGCAACACGCCCGTGTGGTCATTATAACATGGCTGTGCTGATGGCCCGTGTGACACACACGACCTAAGCATCTAAAGACATGCCCGTGTGAATTAAATTATAAATTCGAACCTACAGGGGTTTTCACATGGCCTGACACATGCCCGTGTCCCTCACACGGCCATGACACGCCCATGTCTAAAAACCTTGACATTCTGTTTCTGACGTCAGAACCCAATTTGAGGCACACGGCCAAGGCACACGCTTATGGCTAGAGGCCGTGTCCTCCACACAGCTGAGACACACAGCTATGTCTCTGCCCGTGTGTTTGGTACCATGCATTCTAACTTGCAAATTTTACGTGCAGGGGACACACGGTTGAACAACATGCCCATGGGGCTAACCATGTATCTCACATGGCCTAGACACACGCTCGTGTGTCTACCCGTGTGGACAATATAAGGCTATCTACAAAGCCTTTGCCACCCTGAAACACAATCTAACATCAACCAACATATCAAAGATTTAATTAATATGAGTTCTCAACCAAACAACCATAGTTAAGACCTATATACATTACATATATTTAACCATGCCAACAAATTCAACTTCATGACAGACTGACTTGCATTCAGATAATAACTTTAAATATTAGCCATTTTTCATGGCCCTATACAAAATGAATCAGATGCTAAAGTAAGTCAACACATTTGGCCAATTAACAATGACACAAAACTCAAAAGTCAAGGTTCTATACATGCCATAATCAAAACAAAAGATCTAACTATACCAAGTGCTGCTGGTGATAGTGTGATCGATACCTCCGACGTTCAATGGTCTTCGAACTAATTAGGCGGCACTAAAAGGAAAATGGAAAGGAGAGGGAATAAGCATAAAGCTTAGTAAGTTGAATGCAATAAATATAACAACAACTTTACCATTCATCATCATACTCATAGTACTAAAGTAGGCATAAGCACTACTTACTCATCACTATCCAATACAATTCACATAGCATATATTGAGCTCACATCTCATACATTTCAAATAGATACTTGTACCACTCACAACATGGTTATACTCTTCTCGTTTAACTTAAACTGCCACTCTGATCGTTGAATCATTTGGAAAGCTATCAGATATTCGCTAAGCCTCAAACATAGGGTATAATGTCGATACCATATCCCGAACATGGTCTTACACTGACTCATCTATCAAGTCGATGCCATGTCCCAGACATGGTCTTATACTGACTATTGAAATCGAGGCTGACGCCATGTCCCAGACATAGTCTTAAACTAGCTCTCACATATCTGTGCTGATGCAATGTCTCAGACATGGTCTTACATTGACACCTCTATACGTGCCGATGCCATGTCTCAGACATGGTCTTACACTGACACATTTCATAGCCGATGCATGTCCCAAACATGTCTTACACTAGCTTTCGTCTCAATGCCGATACCATGTATCAGACATGGTCTTACACTGACTCTCATAATGTGGCCGATGCATGTCCCAAACATGTCTTACACTAGCACACAAATGACCCAAATGTCATGGCATAAATATCTGATTTGTTCCTAAGGTTCACCCGGGAGTTCTATTATCTCAATTATCATCATTTATTTTTATTTCCATAATTAAGCAATTTATGCTGTAAAAATTCATGCACAATTGATAACAATGTAGTTGCATTATTTACACACAACTTACCTCGGTGATCAAAATGTAGGTGACTAGTCGGTTTTAGTCCGCTAGCTTTGTTTTTCCTTGGTCTAGGCCTGGATTGTGTAATTCTTAATCTAAAATGATAAAAATTCACAAGTTTAATTATTTTATCGATCTAGGTACTCAACAATTCATAATTGGACAAAATGATCATTCTGCCCCTAGACTTTCACAAATGACCATTTTACCCCTAAACCCGAAAATCAATTTTTATCGAATTTCCTTACTAGCCAAGCCTAACGACCATTTATTTCTCTTATGACAACCTAAAATTCCTAATATTTCACAAACTTTACAAAATGGTCCTATTAGGGTTTTCATGATAAGTCCCTTCACAAAAGTTGTCTATTTCACAACCATGATTTATTTCCTTCCATAAAATTTCAGAAAACAACATGAGCACTCTCATGGTAAAACCCTATAATTTTAACCATTTTACAAAATAGTCCCCTCATTTGAAAGCTCATGCAACAACGGTTCTAAAAATACAAAAATCATCAAGAAAGACCATCAGAGTCACTTACTTGAGAGGGTTACAAGTTGCTGAAATTTTTAGGCTTTCAAATCAAAACAATGGCTGAATTTTTGGTAGAGAAGAAATGGTGAAAAGGGATGATATCATCTTTCTTTTATTTTATCTCTATTTTAGTCAAATAAGCTACCAAAACCCACCTAATTTGACTTTTTGACCATTCTTGTCCCCATGGCCGGCCAAGCACTCTTTTTAGGGTCTATTTGCCCTTTAACGATCTTCAATTTTGGTTCTCTAGCTATTTGACACCCTTAACTATCAAAATAGGACTTTTGCACTTTATGCGATTTAGTCTTTTTCGCAATTAAGCTCTCGAACGCTAAAATTAATTCACCAAATTTTTCATGCACCTTTATAATCATGTCATCACACATAAAATAATATTAAAATAATTTCTACAGATTTGAAATACTGGTTCTGTAACCACTGTTCCGACTAGCTCCAAAATTGGTATGTTATAATTCTCCCCCCTTAAAGGATTTTCGTCCCCGAAAATTTTACCGATGAATAAGTTCAGGTATTTATCTCTCATAGTCTTTTCGGGCTTCCACGTGGCTTCCTCGACTTCATGTCTATGCCAAAAAACCTTCACGAGTGCTACACTTTTATTCCTCAATTTCTTGACCTCTCATTGCAAAATCTTAATCAGTTCTTCACCGTAGCTCATATCCGGACTTATTTCAATTTCTTCCGGTGAAATCACGTGTGAGGGGTCAGATCGATAGTGGCGCAATATCGATACATAAAAAATATCATGAATTTTATCTAGCTCACGGGGAAAGGCTAATCGGTATGCTACCGGTCCAATTCTCTCGGTCACCTCATAAGGTCCAATAAATCGCGGGTTCAGCTTGCCTTTGCTACTGAATCTAAAGACCTTTTTCCACGGGGATACTTTCAAAAACACCTGATCACCGACTAAGAACTCGATTTCCTTTCGTTTTAAATCTGCATAGGATTTCTGTCTATCCGAAGCGGCTTTCAAGCAGTCACGAATCTCCTTAACCTTTTCTTTGGTTTCTCTGACCAAATCGACCCCATGAATTCGATTCTCTCTCAGCTCGGTCCAATACAAGGGTGTTCGACAACTATGCCCATACAAAGCCTCATAAGGCACCATTTTCAGACTTGACTGATAACTGTTGTTGTGGGCGAATTCGACCAGCAATAAATACTTTTCCTAACTGCCTTGAAACTCGAGAACACAACACCGTAACATGTCTTCAAGGACTTGGATTACTTTCTCTGACGGACCGTTGGTTTGCGGGTGGAAAGCTGTGCTAAAATTCAACTTTATCCTTAAAGCTTCTTGCAACTTCTTCCAAAACCTCGAGGTAAACCTCGTATCCCTATTCGAGATAATTAACAAGGGCACTCCATGAAGTCTTACGATCTCCGAAACATACAAATCAGCCAATTTCTCAAGGGAGTAGTCGGTACGCACTGGTATAAAATGTGCTGACTTTGTAAGCCTATCAATAACAACCCAAACAGAATCCTTTTTCCTTGGCGTTAAGCACAATCCCGATACAAAATCCATGGTTACCTGGTCTCATTTCCACTCGAGAACCATCACAGGTTGAAGTAATCCCGAAGGTACTTGGTGTTCGGCCTTCACTTGTTGACAAACCAGACACTTAGAAACAAACTCAGAAATGTCTCTTTTCATCCCCGACCATCAGTATAAGTTCTTCAAGCCGTTATACATTTCCACACTACTCGGATGGATAGACAAGCAACCACTATGCGCCTTTCCTAAAATCTTCTGAATAAGCTCATTGTCTTTGGGTACACAAATCCTATCTTGGAACATCAAGCAGCCTTCAATTTAATCCAAAAATGTGATTCATTATCTGACTCACACTGAGCCACCTTAGCTCTCAAGTCCTTATCACCTTTCTAAGCCTTACAAATCTCTTGAAGAAATGTAGGTCTAGCTCTCATCTCAGCTAGAATTGAACCATCATCAATCACAGTTAATTGGGAATTTATAGCCCTCAAGGTGAACAATAACCCTCAAGGCAAACAATGACTTTCTACTCAGAGCGTCGACGACTATATTCGCCTTTCCCTGGTGGTAATCACTCACCAACTCGTAATCCTTTATCAACTCCAACCATCTTCGTTGTTGTAGATTCAACTCCTTCTGAGTCATCAAATACTTGAGACTTTTATGGTCGGTGAACACTCGGCATCTCTCGCCATACAAATGGTGTCTCCAAATTTTCAACGTGAACACGATGGCGGCCAACTCCAAATCATGCGTCGGATAATTCTTCTCCTGTGGCTTTAGTTGTCTCGAGGCATATGCTATCACTTTGCCTACTTGCATGAGCACGCACCCTAATCCATTTAAGGAGGCGTCACTATACTCCACGAATTCTTTCCACGATTTTGGTTGCACTAAAACTGGGGCTTCAGTCAACAAAGCCTTTAGTTTCTCGAAACTCTGTTGACATTTCTCTGTCCATTTAAACTTGACATCCTTTTGTAACAACCTTGTCATTGGAGTAGCTATTATCGAGAACCCATTCAAAAATCTCCTGTATTATCCAGTCAAACCCAAAAAGCTTCGAATCTTTGACACATTCTTCGACGGTTTCCACTCAACAATAGCCAAGATCTTACTCGGGTCAACTCTGATCCCATCTCTCGACACGATGTGTCCTAGGAATCCAACCTCTTTAAGCCAAAATTCACTATTATTGAACTTGGCATATAACCACTTATCTTCAAGGTTTGTAAAATTGTTCTCAGATGCTCCGCGTGCTCACTCTCCTTACGTGAGTAAATCAGTATATCGTCAATAAAAACCACTACAAACTTATCCAAAAATGGTCAAAAAATGCGGTTCATCAAATCCATAAACACCGCAAGGGCATTTGTTAAATCGAAGGGCATAACAAGAAACTCATAGTGCCCATACCTTATCCTAAACACGATTTTTGGTATATCTTGCTCCTTAACCCTTAGCTGGTAGTAGCCAGACCTTAAGTCAATTTTAGAAAACATGGTAGCTCCCTTCAACTGATCGAACAAATTATCGATCCTTGACAAGGGATACTTGTTCTTCACAGTCACTTTGTTGAGTTGTTTGTAGTCTATACATAACCTCATCGACTCGTCTTTCTTCTTCACAAAAAGTACCAGAGCACCCCATAGTGAAAAACTCAGTCTCACAAAACCCTTATCAGTTAATTCTTGAAATTGGACCTTCAACTCCTTCAACTCTTTCAACTCCGTAGGAGCCATTCTATACGAAGCAATCGAGATGGGTGCCGTACCGAGGCCTAACTCAATTCCAAATTCAACTTCTCTCACGAGAGGTAATTCGGGTAATTCTACTGGAAACACATCAGTAAACTCACAAACCACTGGTACCGATTCAATTTTCGACTCAGATACTTGAGTATTCAGCACAAAAGCGAGATAAGCATCATACCCTTTTCTCAAATATCTCACTGCCAACATGGATGATATCACCACAGGCAAGTTATCTATTCTATTCGGTTCAACCTAAAGAACATCCCTGCTTTCACACTTCAACTCAATAACTTTTCTTCCACAGTCCACCACAACACTATGAGAAGTCAACCAATCCATCCCAAGGATTACATCAAAATCTTTAAACGGAAATAACATTAAGTTACCCGGAAAACAGTGACCTCTAATTGTCAAAGGACAATTTCTACACACTTGGTCAACTAACACATGTGTGCCTAAAGGGTTTGACACTTTTATCATAAATTTGGTAAACTCTACTAGCATGTTCATACGGGGTATCAATTCCATACAAATATAAGAGTGGGTAGACCCAGGATTAATTAAAGTAAAAAAAGGTATATCATGGATAGAAAAGGTACCTGTGATCACATCGGGAGACTCTGCCTTTTCACGGGCACGTATCGCATACGTCTTTGCAGGCGCTCTGCCCTCAGACCTCACTGCAACATCTCTTGGTGCACCTCTACTGCTAGCCCCACTTCCAGGGTTTTTATGTGGTCTACTACTTGAAGGAGCACTATTCACCCTCACATCTTGCTTTTTCTCTTTACCTTCTAATTTAGGACAGGTTCGGATGAAGTGGTCTTGTGATCCACATTTGAAGCAACCCCTCTCATTCCCTTGGCACTCGCCGAAATGACTCCTACCACATTATGAACACTCTGGCCTATTTGGCCGAACACTACCAACACCAGCAATAGAAGTGGTTTGAGCTTTAGACGTTGCGTGCTTCCTATTCTTGCTCTTGTTTGAGAACCCCACTAATACGTTGGATCGGGTAAGAAACTCTCTCGATTTCTTAGATGAATTCTTCTGTGATTTCCCTATCTATCTTTTCCTTGAGTCTCGGGATTCGATGTCAGTTTTTCTCTTCTCTTTGGCCAATTCTTCAGCCTTACATGCTCTCTCCACGAGGACCGCAAATTCCCTTATCTCTAGGATGCTAATAAACGGATGTCTTCGTTTAAACCATCTTCAAACTTCTTGCACATAATGGCTTCTGTAGATACGCACTCTCGCGAATACATGTCGAGTCTTACAAACTCACGCTTGTATTTAGTTACAGTCCTACGACCTTCATTCAACTCTAAAAACTCTTTCCTTTTCTAGTATATAAACCTTCGGCTAATATACTTCTTTCAATACTCTTCCTAAAAGAATTCCCTCGTTATTAGCTCTCTTGATATGACTGACACGAGAGTATTCCACCATTGATAAGCCAAATCTCGTAGGAGTGACACTACGCACTTCATAAACTCCTCCGGCATGCACGATAATTCATCAGATACCATGATGGTATTTTTCAACTAAAACTCGGCCCTTTTGGGGTCATCATCAATCTTTACCCAAAATTCTTTGGCCCATGTTTATGAATTCTGTCTACTGGAGGTTTCTCTTTCCTAGCTATCTCTGCCCCTTGAGGAGCTATGTGAACGGGTTGAGGAATTGAGGGAGGTGGGGGAGGTGGGGTATTCGGATTCGCTCGAATGAACTCCGAATACCACGTGTCCATCATGTGGAGGTAAGCTTTCCTAGCTCCACCGCCTTAAGTCATCGTCACGGGCCCACTATCTACTGGGCAGTCCCTTCAATGAAAGTCGGTGAATTACTCTCCACGTCATCCGCCATAGCTACGTCAGGATCCATTTATTATATAAATAAAAATACAATTTATCTCGTCAGGAGTCGTCACGCTATCAATATACAATTATGGCATGTATAGCTAGACTCGTACTCAAGCTAGGTTAGTCTTACAATCGACTAAATCATAGCTCTGATACCCCTAAATGAAATACCCTTTACCCGAGTCTGAGATTGGGACTGGGCACGAGGCATTACCATACTTAATCACATGCATACGATCATTTCCGAGTCACCAAGAATTGATCAAATGTAAAGCTCTTTTGAACTTTGTTTAAACTCCTTAATATAGGCCTACAAGGCCTTAAACTTTCATTGAAAACCATTTGAAACCAACTCAGGTCCTTAAACTGAATAAATAAAAATAACTTTTGAAACAGGGCACATGCCTGTGTGGAAGGGCAACACAACCGTGTGGTCATTATAACATGGTCGTGCTGATGGCTCGTGTGACACACATGGCCTAAGCATCTAAGGACACGCCCATGTCTCATGCCCATGTGAATTAAATTCTAAATTCGAACCTATAGGAGTTTTCACACAGCCTGACACACGCCCATGTCTATGGCCCGTGTCGCTCACACGGCCATGACATGCCCGTGTCTTAGCCCGTGTTTAAAAACCTTGACTTTCTATTTCTGACGTCAGCACCCAATTTAGGGCACACAGCCAAGGCACACGCATGTGGCTAGAGGCTGTGTCCTCCACACGGCAGAGACACACGGTTGTGTCTCTGCTCGTGTGTTTATGGCTAAGACACATAGTCTTACACTAGCTCATCTATCAAATCAATGCCATGTCCCAGACATGGTCTGACACTGACTATTGAAATCGTGGTCGACGCCATGTCCCAGACATGGTCTTACACTAGCTCTCACATATCTGTGTCGATGTCATGTCCCAGACATGGTCTTACATTGACACCTCTATACGTGTCGATGACATGTCCCAAACATGGTCTTACATTGACACATCTCATAGCTGATGCATGTCCCAGACATGTCTTACACTGGCTTACATCTCGAGGCCGATGCATGTCCCAAACATGTCTTACACTAGCTCTCGTCTCAATGCCGATACCATGTCCCAAACATGGTCTTACACTGGCTCTCATAATGCGGCCGATGCATGTCACAAACATGTCTTATACTAGCACATAAATGACCCAAATGTCATGGCATGAATATCCGATTTGTTCGTAAGGTTCACCCGAGAGTTCTATTATCTCAATTATCATCATGTATTTTCATTTCCACAATTAAGCAATTTATGCTATAAAAATTCATGCACAATTGATAACAATGTGGTTGTATTATTTACACGCAAGTTACCTCGGTAATCAAAATGTAGGTGATTAGTCGGTTTTAGTCCGCTAGCTCTGTTTTTCCCCGGTCTTGGCCTAGATTGTGTAATTATTGTTCTAAAATAATAAAAATTCACACGTTTAATTATTTTATCGATCTAGGTACTCAACAATTCATAATTGGACAAAATGACCATTCTGCCCCTAGACTTTCTCAAAATGACCATTTTACCCCTAAACTCAAAAATCAATTTTTATCGAATTTCCTTGTTAGCCAAGCCTAACAAACCGTTTATTTCTCTTATGACAACCCAAAATTCCTAATATTTCAGAACATTATTATCTATTTTATATACTTTACAAAATGGTCCTATTAGGGTTTTCATGAGAAGTCCCTTCACAAAAGTTGTTTATTTCACAACCATGATTCATTTTCTTCCATAAAATTTTAGAAAACAACATGAACGCTCTTATGGAAAAATCGTAGACTTTCAACCATTTTACAAAATAGTCCTTCATTCGAAAACTCATGGAATAAGGATTCTAAAAATACAAAAATCATCAAGAAAGACCATCAAAATCACTTACTTGAGAGGGTTACAAGTTGATAAAATTTTCAAGCTTTCAAACCCCAAAAATGGCTAAATTTTTGGTGGAGTAGAAATGGTGAAAAGGGATGATATCTTTCTTTTATTTTATCTCTATTTTAGTCAAATAAGCTACCTAAACCTACCTAATTTGACTTTTTAACCATTCTTGTCCCCATGGCCAGCCAAACACTCTTTTTAGGGTTTATTCACCCTTTAAAGACCCGTAATTTTGGTTCTCTAGCTATTTGACACCCTTAACTATGAAAATAGGACTTTTGCACTTTATGCGATTGTAACACCTGCACTGAGACCGCTGTTTGAGTCGATACACGAGGGGTTCGCAGACTTAAATCACTTATTGCACGATCCATTTTAAATTTCCAGACGAGTGGCTAATCTGCGTCATCACACCTTAAAAATCATATCTCGAGTTCCAAAAGTCGAAAACCAGTTCCGTAAATTTTTTCCTGAAACTAGACTCATATATCCATCTAAAATTTTTTCTAGAATTTTGGTTGAGCCAATTAGTACAGTTTATTAGTTAAAGTCTCCCCTGTCTCGTGGTTCACCACACCGACCTTCAGGCATTACGACTTGGATATCTCCTGCATGTGGCTTCAATATCGATGCCGTTTGTTTCTATAGAAACTAGACTCGAAAAGGAATCTGTACATATATGGAACAACTTCTAATTATCTCTGGTTAATTTATAATGAATTTCCAAAGTCGGAACAGGAATCCAGAAACCGCCCCGCCCTGTTTCGCTAAAACTTAAATATCTCCTAATATACTGCTCATATGATCATTTTGTTACTTTCCTATGAAAATAGATTCATCAAAATTTATTCACTATTTAATTCCATTCCTACTATTTTTAGTGATTTTTCACATCCACGCTACTATCGCTATCAAGATCCATTTTAAGGTAGACTTTACCTATTACATAGTTTCCATGCCTCTTAATGAACATATACATTCAAGATGACTATAACATTATGCTCAAAACGATATAAGCCATTTTCGCATGGCTATCCAAAGTTTTACATACCAAAGTTCAAACAAAACATAATAGCCTATACATGCCGAAATGTTCTATTAGACCAACTAGGAAGAAGATACCAAAAGTTGCAAGTCGGTGTGATGACTTGACGATGGTCCCGAGCACACAAAAATGAATCAAAGGAACCTAAACAAGTGACAAATAAACACACCGAATGAGTATATAACTCAAGAAGTCATAAGCATTACACTATCGTCCATCCATAAAATATCATAAAAGAAATCAAATAATGCAAGATTAGGTACTCCATCCATACCGACTATGCCATAATTTCACGCACATTTATGATTACATGCTCTCAACTAGCCAAGCCTCCATTGACATCTTGTATGATATTCGATATGATATTTGATGCATCTCCACACATCATTTTATCTTCATTTAAATTATACTAATAATAGCATTTCATCTACTCCACAATAATATTATGTTCCTACTTCAAATATAATCACCACATAGGTTCAAGACTTACCAAGCTCGGCCCAAATATAAACATAACATCTATTCCTTATGAACTCAAAATATCTACTCGTTCACTGCCTATGATCTACTCGATAAAGTCGCACACTTAACGTTAATGATTATTCAAAATATACAAGAAGTCCGCACACTTAGTGCTTAATATTGAAACTCGCACACTTAGTGCTATACAATTAAACTCGCACACTTAGTGCCAATCTCATTATAGTAAACGTTTATACCCGCACACTTAGTGCCAAAATCAGCAACTCAATACATCTCACTTCTTTTTTACACTCGATAAATTTTGTCACTTCATGCATTTATATATCATTCCATTCGGCATAAGTACATAGGTATTATGATTATTTATATCAATACAAAATATATGCTTAATAACTTACCTTGTGTTGGGTAAAACGGTTCTAACCCGGCTACTGATGTCCTTTCCTTTGCCTTTGCTTGATTCTCCTCCTTTAACTTCTTGAGCTTAATCAACAAATTAACTAGTTTAACCGTCTTGCTAAATATTTATATCAAAATATTAATGATTTCATATCATAGGAGATACATGACTAATTCTTATCTTCCTACCATATGTTTTTGAGCTATTCGACTAATAACCATATGCTATCGCCCTACTATCAATAATTCAATCACACATGCATATATATATATATATGGCCGAATGTGCAAAGCTTAGACTCAACATCACCTATGCTCTTAATTTGATGGCCGAATATGCATACATATATACATGATATCAACTATACTATCATCTTTAATTCACCTAAACACAAAATTTCATCTCATGAACACTTGACCGAATTCTTCCTAATCTAGCATGGCTTCACATATATTTATAACATCCTACAAATCCACATATACCACATTTCTACATAAATTTTCTTTTACTTTTCCACTACTTCCATTCACAACATCAAAAGCACCATACACATGTATCATTACAAAGCTTCACACTTAGCATGCAAATGACATTAACACAAATCCACCTTAGTCAAACTTAACTCATCTTCATGCCTCATCACCACAACATCAAACATCAACCAAGAAGACAACACCCATGGTCGAATATCATCTCCATCCCATAGCAAAGATTTAAACCATGGGCTAGGTAGAACTCAAACTAACAACTAAAAACATGCATGAATCTCATGGACAACATCAAACATACCTTAGTCTAGCAAACTACCATAGCTGATTTTCTCAAGCTCTCCCCTTCTTCTTAGAACATTCGCCAAGGAAGAAAAATGTGAAAGGATGGACACTTTTTTTTCCTTTGTTTTCATCATATTCCTTTTTTCATTATTTTATTCTTTCTAACATAACCACTAACCCAACATGTTTGCAACATGTTTCCACTCATAGCATGGCGGCCACCATGCTTAAATTTTGGGTAAATTGACATGCAAACCCATCATTTTCACAACATGCATTAATAGACCACTTTACATTTGCCTAGCACATTTCTAAATTTTCTCACACAAGTCCTATTTGATAAAATTCACTTACAATTAACAAAATCCAAACATGAAATTTTCACACATGTATATGTACATATAATGAGCATCAACTATGACGGTTAATTATTTTTATGACTCGGTTTAGCGGTCCCGAAACCACTTTCCGACTAGGGTCAATTTAGGGCTGTCACAACGATTTAGTCTTTTTTCGCGATTAAGTTCTCGAATGCTAAAATTAATTCACCAAAATTTTAATGCACCTTTATAATCATGTCATCACATATATAATAACATTAAAATAATTTTTATAGCTTTGAAATTGTGGTTTCGTAACCACTGTTCCTACTATCCCCGAAATCGGTCTGTTACACCCACTTCGTACGTCATTCTTTGTTTGTATGGTACTCAAGAATGGCCCCCTGAGAAGTATGTCAAACGAATTGGTTCAATTGTCATCCTCTATGTTGATAATATAGAAGTCTACAGGAAATATTAGCTCATTTACTTTGACAAGAACATCCTTTAATACTTCCTCTGGATGCATCACAGATTTATCTGCAAGCTGAGTAATTACACATGTTTCCTTCAAATGACCCGCGTTAAGTAGTTTATAAATTGAAAAAGGCATAATATTAATTGATGCGCCTAAGTCACACATTGATTTTTTTTAATACCGACACTACCTATTTTACAAGATATGAAATACATACCTTGGTCTTTACATTTGAGTGGTATTTTCCTTTGCAGAACAGCAGAGACATTTTCTAGGACACTTACCTTTTCATTGTCTAGGAGTTTCCTTTTACTCGTATTTAATTCTTTAAGAATTTTGCGTATGTGGAATCTGCTTAATCCTATTGAGAAGAGGTATGTAAATTTTTACCTTTCGAAAGGTCTCGAGGATCTCCTTCTCTTCTCGCTCTTTTTTGCATTGGACAAGTCTTCCAGGAAACGAGGGTGGTATGCTAATTCTACTGAAGCCTCCAAGTCAAGTTTCTCCTTATCTTGACTAGTGTCGTGGGAGCAACTCGTG
This sequence comes from Gossypium arboreum, assembly GCF_025698485.1. Taxonomy (NCBI): domain Eukaryota; kingdom Viridiplantae; phylum Streptophyta; class Magnoliopsida; order Malvales; family Malvaceae; genus Gossypium; species Gossypium arboreum. The sequence continues at coordinate 104,723,508 of NC_069080.1, forward strand.
TCAAGTACGGGCTCTAAAACTTTTCTACTCCTCAATGTCATAGCACTTGCATTGTATCGAGGGTTTGACTCAGTTTGGGATGATAGCTTACCTTGAGACTCCAAACAACTAACTGTGAGCGTGAGCTTGCTCACTTGTTTATCCAACTCCTACAAATGCATGTCACCTTTTTGTTGAAATTTCTCAGTACTATTGGCTAGCCTTTCCACTATGGCTTCTAAAGATGACTTTACAATCAAAGATAATAAGCCTTAGCCCTAGACTCGGTGGATTCTGAATTTTTGAATCTATCCCCGAAAATTAATCTTCTCCTCCAAACGATAAGCTGGTTATAGCATTTAAGAATGTCCTAACCACCAATTCTTCCTCTCATAGCTGGTCTCGGTACGACCTTCAAAGCAGCCTTTACCGATTATTTAACTGAGATACAAGTGTTCCCGATTCAAGATTTCGACAGCCTTGCATTCTGAAGAACCCAACTCGAATTAATGGCCCCAACCGCGTGGGTCATTTAAACCAAATTACTTCTTCCTTGATTTGTTCTCGGTGACCCGAATACAGCACGACTGACTTGTTTTTCCAACTGTCAGCAAACACAACTCCAACCCAATATGCACTTTTTGACCTGGAATCAAGTTAACTTTAAGGGATGAGTTGTCAATCCTGATACTTAGAAAAAAATATGACTACTGATTGGAAGGATTTTTTAGCACGAATACATATCTCATGATTCCAAACCGAAAAAAACACCGATCTAAAGCTAAGATGGAATTTAGTGAAGCATGGAGTTATTCATGCTTTGTAAACTTTGAAAGATGGTTTGATGATTATGGTGAAGAAATGAAAGAAAGGTACTTGGAGAACAATTGGACCAATTTTGAAAAAGAAATAAGAATTGGAAATAATGCAACAGAATGTTAACGCCAAATTGAAAGGAAAAAGAGTAATGGCTCTTTAATTTCAAATTGAAATCAAATGTAGAATTAAGGGATGCATTTTCAAAGAGCATTAAGGCCCTATTTATGTATATAGAGTTGCTATTTTTGGCATTAACTAATTTAACATAAAATAAAAATAAAATAATATTTTTTTTTCATATTTTTGGCTTTTATAAAGTCAAAAATTTTGATGAGTCCTTGACTTTTCGCCATATTTTTTATTCGGCCTCATTTTTATTGATTGTGTTTTCAATTTGGTCCTTTTTTGCTCATTTTTGTCTCTTAGCATCCCAATTGCATCCCTGACAAGATTGAAACATAAAAGTACTAATTTAGAAAGGATCAATTTAGAAATAAACCGAATTAAATACAAAATAACATGCAAATTAATATGTTATCAACACGGCTGTGCGAAATCTTGCAGACCGTGTAGGTAGGCCATGTGGGCCTTTTTGGTCAATTTTGGGGCCCCAATTTAGGGCCAATTGAATGGCTCTATATTTGGGTCTGTAGGCTTCGTTTTTGGCTAAAAAAGCGTGAGATTAAGTGTGTAACAATATATGGACAAGTTTAGGAGGTATGTTAAATAGGATATGTTACAATTAAAACCATAAGCTATGTTATGATTTATATGAAAGTATGTGTATACGCATGTCATATGAAAGTATGTGTTATATGACAGTTATACTGCAAATTTATGTATGGCAGCTCAGCTGTAACTATATGAGTGGCACATCGTCACATATTGGTGTGACTGGATGGATGAACTCTTGTAGTCCTATTTGATGTGATTGGCTGGACGTAGATAGTGTGTAGCGGATATGGGTAGTACATGATATGATTTGATATGCTATGCTATGTTACGATATGATATGTTGTGATATGTTACGATTCGTTATGATATGGTAAATTATACTTCGATTTGAGTTCTGATATGCTATAAGACAATCTGATGATTATATTTAATTGCACTTAAATTATGGGTCAAATCACACATTGGGCTCAAAGCTCACGCCTTGTTTGCTTCATTTCAGGTGATTCTTTGACTTAGGATTGTACGACTACTCTAGAGCTCAGATTTCATGATTTTGGTTTAAGTACTATAGCTTCATTTGTTTTGTTTATTATGGACATTCTGGATTTTCTTGGGTTTTGTTTATTTTTAGACGTTTTATGATTTGTTTAGATCGTTAGGACCATTCTGGTTTTTATTATGCAAAAAGCTTAATTTTTTAATGACGCTTAACTAAAATAACTAAAAGAAAAATAACCACAGTTTTACAAACGATACGCTATAAGGTTTTCTACTGCAAGATTAATTGGAATTTTCTAAAGTATTTTGTCTCACAAATGTTCGGGTAAATTAATTTTGATTTTGATATATAAGTTGTGGTTCTTGAAAATCACAATGTTTTTAAATAGTTATTCAAATTGATTTTCTTTTCGCTAAAATTGGTTTTCATCAAAATTAAACACTTGTTTATTTTGTTTGTACAATGTAACCTCCATAATTCGACCGTAGCATCTAGGATGGGTATGGGGTGCTACATTTTTATAGATAATTGTTTAAATTTTATTAAACAATAATGCTTTGGTATTAAATCAAAACTAATTTTTTTCTAGCTTTGCTCAAAATTTATATTGATGTGTATTATTACATTATATTGAATAATTAAAATATAGAAATTATAAGTTAATTTTTTTTGGTGAAAAGGAAAAACCTAAAATTCAAAGACTAATCATTCCCTAAAGTTTAAACAGTTCCTCGAAAGGTAACCTGGGTTCCTACTCCTAGTTGATTCATTATTACTAACTTCGTTATATTGCTTTGCCTAGCTGGTGGATGCTTTAAAAACTTCCATGGAACTCCACGGGATTTCTTGGAAGATAAAAAGGTTCCTATTTTTCCATAGTCACCATAGCAGGATTCCAAAAAGTATGGGCCAAAGGCCTTCATGCCTTGTTAGAAGACCATGATTTTTTAGATTTGTCCTGATCCACTCGAGTAAATTGTCAGAGAAGAATTGGGGCCATTTCGTTGCTGGCACAATTAATTTCCAACTGTCCTTGGCAGCTGGGCAGTTTCTAAGGGCATGTAGAATTTTTTTTTCTCGTAATAGCATATTGGGCACATGTATTTTTGGCTAATTCCTCTTTTAGCTCTTTTGACATTGGTAAGAAGGCGTTGTTTGTAAACTAGCCATTAGAAGAACAGAACCCGTTGCGGTCCTTGGAATTTCCAAACTTCCTCTCATTTACTGTTTTGCTCGTTCCATGTATTTTCTTTTAGCATTTAATACGCACTTTTTAATGTGAATTTACCATTTGATGTGTGATTCCAAGAAACTTTGTCAGGACCAGCAAGGGGATGTGGAGGGGGGATGTTTATAATATTTTGAATTATATCTTCTTTCAGCCAGTTCCTAAGTGCACTGATATCCCAAGCTTCTTCTTATGTAACTATGTCTTTAACTAAGCATTCCGGTATTAGTTCTTCTGTTGGTGAGACATATGCTTTGAGTGGGCCTATTTTTGGGAACCATGGGTCTTCCCAACATCTGACACAATCCCCTATTCCTATGGTCCAACATATGTTTTCTTTTAGTAGTGGCCATACTTTCGTAATTCCTCTCTAAACAGCTGAGCAATTACCTCAAGTGATATCTTCTGGGACCGCCTCTATCATTCGATATTTTACTCTTAAGACTTGGACCCATAGAGTGTCCCTTTTAGTGATAAGATTGAATCCTAGTTTTAGAAGGAAAGACATTTTGATATTTTAGTTGTCGAATGCCCAATCCTCCACTTTTACGAGATTGGCAAATAGAGTTCCAATCTACTAGGGTCAGTTTTCGATTCCCTGTATTGGCTCCCCATATAAATTGTCTCGTCAGTCGTTCAATCTCCTCACACACTTCTTTTGGAAGTTGCATGGATTGCATGAAATAATTCGAGATGGTGAGAAGTATAGATTTGGCCAGAGTGAGCCTTCCTACAATTGAGAGTTGTTTGACATCCCAAATACATAGTTTAGATCTAACTTTCTCAATTACAAAATCTAATGTAGCTTTATTAATTCGACTATGTAAGAGTGGAATCCCTAAGTAAGATCCCAGATCTTGAACTTTTTGAAAACGAAGGAGTTGACTTATTCGATTGCTCATACTCTCATCCACTCCTTTTGAGAAGAAGATATTAGTTTTGCGTGCATTGACTTGATGGCCTGAGTATGTATAGAATCGTTCCAAGATTCTTTTAGTAGTGAGCTATGTTTTAAGTCGACTTTGGAGAATATTACTAGATCATCTGTGAAGAAAAGATATGACAAGGCTGGTCCCGATCTGGATAATCGTATTGGACTCTATGCCCCTGTGTTAACAACTGCTTGGATACTATGGCCTAGCCATTCCATGCATAGAATAAAAAGGTAGGGTGATAAGGGACATCCTTGCCTTATTCCTCTTGTTGGTTGGGATTTTTCAATAAGAACCCCATTCCACAAAATCTGCATGGTAGATGTCGTAATGGCTGACATAATCACTTTTTGTAGGAAATCTGGAATGCCTGTAGCCTGAATAGAGCTGTCAATAAAGTCCCATCGAACCTTGTCATATGCTTTTTTCCAGATTGATTTTGACTGTCATCCATTTCCTACTTATTCCTCACATGGAATGTATAACTTCCTGAGCGATGATGATGTTATCAGAGATTGTTCGTCTTGCAATGAATCCAGCTTGTTCTTGTGCGATGATTTTTGGGAAAACTATTTTGAATCTATTGGCGATGACTTTCATAACTAGCTTGTAGAGGACTGAGCAAAGACTGATGGGTCTAAACTGGGAGATCTCCTCAGGTTGAACAATTTTTGGGATTAGCACTATAAGTGTGTTGTTTAAACCAGGCTCTATAGGTTTTCCTCTAAATACCCCCTTTACCCATTCACAAATTTCACTCCCAATACTATCCTATTATTTTTGGAAGAAGAGAGCATGGAACCCGTCACTTCCTGGTGCTTTTAAAGAACCCATATCAAAAAGTGCCGTTTTGATTTCTTCATTTGAGACATCTTTTCCTAGGAAATCTATGTCTTTTTTATTCAAAGGGGGGAAATGGTTTGGTGGCAAAACACTAGTCCCATCAGGTTTTCCTCCATATAGTTTTTGAAAATATTGTATTGCTTCCTTTTTAATCTCATCTGGCTCATAAAGCCACTCCCCAGCTGCATTTCATAAGGCATTGATGCAGTTGATCTTCCGTCTATAAAGTGCTCGACCATGGAAAAAATTTGTGTTCCTGTCTCCTTGCTTGAGCCATTCACACCTTGATTTTTGTTTCCAGAGTAGCTTTTCATGGTTGAGAACTTCTTCCAACTCTTCTCTTAATTCCATCTCTTTTTGTATCAAAGATGTTGAATTTGTCTTCTCTAGTGCATGTTGAATTTTGCTTAGCTTTTGCAATATTTCTAATTTTCGGGTTCCAATGTGCCCATAGTTTTTTTGTTCCACTCTTTTAGCCCTGTAGAAAGCTTTCCTAGAGCGTAAGTCATGTCTCCTTTATATTCCCATAGTTTGGAGATTGTATTGGAGAAATCTTGATGTTGAACCCATCCTACTAGAAACCGAAAAGGTCTTCCTTTAGCTGAATTAAGATCCAGACATAAATCCACTAGTAGGGGTCGATGATCGGATTTGATTCTCACTAGATGTGTGACTAGGCACTGTTGAAGAGTACGGATCCAAGGAATGTTACCAATTGCTCGATCTACTCGTTCAAGTATCCCTCTTCTTTGCCATGTGAAGGAAAGTCCTCGGAATCCTAAATCTTGTAAATCATTGTTTTCAATAAATTCTCCGAATAAGGGGCACCTTTTCCTAACAGAAGTCCATTTTTTTTTCATTTTTGGATAGAATAGAGTTAAAGTCCCCAATCGCCAACCAGGGAGTATTGGTTGTAGGGATAGTCTCTTTTAAGGTGTCCCATAAAAAGCTCCTCTTTGTTTTATTAGGACTTCCTTAAACAAAAGCAATGAGGATTATTTGGGTAGGGAAGCCATAAGATATTTGTGTATGTATGAATTGGGGGTGATTTTAGAAAATTTTAAGTTTGATAGAGGATTTCTATCCAATACAAATTCCCCTTGAAAAACCTCTAGCTTCCACTCTGTGTGAATACTGTAATCCTAATTTTACAATTACTTCGTCAGCTTTGCGGCCACTTACTCTCGGTTCTAATAAGCTAACAATGTCCGACTTGTGTTCCCTATTATACTCTTTAAAAGTACGAGAAAATTTCTCATTCGTACACCCTTGACAATTCTAGGAAAAAATCAAGATTCTAGAGTTCATTAAAATTAAATAAATGCGTATATCGGGTTACTTAATTACTGCCTATTCTCTGCATTGTCTCCTATTTTTCCTAATGTTCCACTAGGAATTTCATTTACCAGCCCTTGCTGGACTTGGGTTTGCAACAATTCAACCATATTACTGATAGATTCAGAGATTGAAATTTTTGAAGGGGAGACTTTAAAGGGGTTACCTTTTTTTTTGTTGACTTTGAGGTTTCTTCCTTTGTGGGGATTCCCTGTTTTTGCATTGTCGCGTACTGTTGATTCCACTGCTTAATTGGCTCCTGTTTTGGTTTTGATTTTCTGGGTATTTCCTTTGGTTGTGGGTTGATTATTTTCTTGGAAGAGAACTATTGAATGCTTATCAGCGTCTAGAATACTTGCTGTTGGTAGCTTCATAATTTCTTGAAAAGTTTGCGAATTTAACTGGGCAGAGCTTTCTTCGATAGCCCCCCAACATCCTTTTCAGGAGTTAAAATGCTAAAGTTATTTTGGAGGTCTGTAGAAGCAAGATTGAAAGATGTATTAATGTTGGGTGGTAGTTCCTGTCTTGATTTTTCCAGCAAGTTTAACCTACGTAAGAAATTCACTTCTTTGCTATTAACTTCTTTGCTGGTTAGGTCTATTTCCTCCTTGTTTAAAGCCCTAGTTGCATCTTCTATTAGGCCTGGTCTGGTATTATTGATCTGTCTTTCATGAGACCCAGTAGCAGATTCTTTGGAGTGCCAAGTAGATTTATTACCAGTGCTGGCTTGGCCTTTTTTAATCCCATCATGCTCTGTCAGTATTATGAAAGTTTGGTGGTGGCCAAGGCTTTGTGGTGGGCTGCTTATGTTTGCTGCTTTGTCATAAATCAAAGGCCTTTGTGCTAAAATAGTTTTGTCTATTCGCACTTCTGTTTTGTTGCTGGGCCAAGAAGGGTATGCAGTTTGTATTCCTGATTTTCGCCCATCATTAGGGTGTGTAAAGTGGTCAGATTGAAATGAGCCAACATCTTTTTCTGAGCCCGGCTTTAGAGGGTCAGTATTACCTTGTTCATAGTCCATTCTGGTTTCCTCGCCGCGAGCTTTAGGGAGCCCACTATCATCTATATTTTCCAGAACCTGGAATCTAGAGTTTCTTGCTGTTTTGGTTGCGCCGTCGCCCTCATGTTTCCATCCTGTTCTTCTAGTTTTCTTTGCCTTCCTTTCAACAAGCATCCATGGACCATATAATTCTCTATTTGAGTTTTCTGCTTTGTTTTCCTCCAATGGATATCTTTGTCTCGTCTGATCTTCTGGGATATCCTCACCTATTCCTTCCAATCCCATCTCTTCTTTAGGGCAAATTTCTTTTGTGTAACCATAGTGCCCACACTGGAAGCAAACCATCGGAAGGTGCTCGTATTCTAATCGTTGTGTAACTCCATTAATAAGTGCCTGTGAAATCAAGGCCTTTCCTAGGTTAACAAATACTGCCATTCTCGCAAATCTCCCTCTTACTCCATTATCGGTGTTAAAATCTAATTTTTTCTACTTTTCCTATTGTTTCTCCGATTTCCCGCAAGATTTTTCGCTTGTACATGTGCCCAGGTAACCCAGGAAGACGAATCCAGGCCATAACTATATTAGGGTACGGTTGAGCAGGATTAAATTCCATAGTCCACGGTTGTTTTCTGGCAAAGTGAATAGACCTTATTCTGCAAAGCAGTATATCCTATATTCCTCCCCAACAATTTGATTACAACTGTAAGTTCCATGTGCTTAATGAGGATTTGATTGATTCGATCAGAAAATTTTATTGAGGGAATGCCATTGATTGTCGATCGCTCCACATCGTCCTTTGATAGCTTTAAGTCATCCTCCTATTCTGGTCCTTCCGCGTTCGATGGGTCCCCAATCGGATGGAGCCCTTAGCCCATCAATCGATCTTTCCATGAAAGAGTTTTCCCATTTTCTATTGTTGCTTCCATATCGACTTCCCAATTTTCATCGATATCCCGCATTCGAACTTTCTTTGTTGATCGATTCGCTGGTTCGCCTTCACCGCTTCCTTGGTTCTCCGATAAGTCCATTCTGAAAAGTTGCTTATTATTTTTACAATTATAAGTTCATTTTAATATACCATAACAATTATTTTTCTATCAAAAGCTATAAATGGTAAAATGACATTTTAATTTTTTGAACATATAAAATTTTCATCTTTTAAAATATTTTATTATATTAAAATTTAAATACATAAAATTATTAAAATATATTTAATATAAAGGATAAGTATAATTCAATAAATTTTAAAATAATAAAATCAATCACAATTTTTTCTCCAAAAACATGGTCAATTTATTAATCGGTCATTTATTTTATTTCAATTTCTTAGTAATTTGTTTGTACTTTCACCTTTCTTTTTCAGTAAATAAAATAAAATATTATTAGTATAATGTTTAAATTTAAAAATATATTATAATTTATTAATAGTGTTAATGGGAACAATTTAGATATAAATTCTAAGACATTAAACAAATTTAAAAAAGTTGTTGATCGAATAAAAAATTATCTTAATGGATAACTCAACATATTTATACATGGAATATTTTATGATAAAAGTAACATTAAAATAAATAAAACATTTTATCCAAATTTATCCTTCCTTGTTGTGCAACTAAGCATTAATTATTTAGCCCACTTCTTTTATTTTATTTTATGGTGGATGCATTGAATAGTCTTGAAACGTGCAAGCCTGTTCATTCCAGAAAATTATAAACAAAAGTAGTTTTGTTTTTTTCAAATAAAAGAAAATGAAAAAAGAAAAAAATAAAATCTGTTTTATATATAATCAGATTCCTTGACATTCGTTGGTGGATTAAATTTCTTTGTCATGAATATTTCACATATTAATTTATATTTTTGGACTTGGTGACTGCGTGTCTCCCAATGATTACAAATTATGTAATTTAACTTGTCAATTATTGATTAAACACAATTTCCCAATCCCAATCCCTTCTTTGTGTTACATATGATGCTAATTTATCATAATTTAACTATGGTTTTTTTGGAATATAATAAGGATTTATTTAGTAAAACAGTATGCTTAATTAGAAATTTACATGTAAGTGAAAGAACTAATAAAATTATAAACCGTGATGCATCAAATAATAAAATAGAACACACAACTGCTTATGTATATGATTGCTTCTCAAACCGTGTTGGATACTGGAAACATTGACCTTTGCACGTTTCAACTTCTATACATTCTATGAGGCCAATCACATGCCTACAATCTCTCCAACTATATATTCATATTCTGGAATGTGTTGTTCATACCCCAAAGAGCTTCAAGAAAAAACCGAGAGAAAGAAATGATGAGATTGAAGGTTACATTTGTTCTATTCCTTTTGATTCTTCCGCTTGCCTTGGCAAACCTTAGGGTTGGTTTTTACAGAAGAAGTTGTCCAAATGCCGAATCCATAGTTCGAGCAGCTGTCCGACGACGTTTAAGCCGTGATAAATCCATCACTGCAGCCTTGCTTCGCATGCATTTCCATGACTGTTTCGTTAGAGTAAGCTTTCTAGGAAATGGAGCACCATGGCATTAACCCTTTTTTGTAAATGACAAACTGGTTATAATGAGGTTCTACGTTTTTGTAGGGTTGTGACGCATCCATTCTCATAGACTCTAACAGCAAAAGTTCATCGGAGAAAGATGCCGGGCCAAACTTGACGGTGCGTGGATTCGAGCTCATCGATGAAGCGAAGAAAGCTCTAGAAGCCACTTGCCCTTCAAAAGTTTCATGTGCAGATATCATAACACTAGCGACCCGAGATGCTGTGTTTCTGTCGGGGGGACCCTTTTATTTTGTCCCAACAGGGAGGCGGGACAGTCTGGTCTCGGATCCTGACGAAGTGATGTTGCCAGGCCCTACATTGACTGTTTCAGAGGCTTTCCAAGCTTTCAGGGCTAAAAACATGAGCATGGATGATATGGTTACCCTTTTGGGAGCACATACAGTTGGTGTCGCGCATTGCAGTTTCTTCTTGGACAGGATTACAAGACCTGATCCTACAATGGATCGTGGTCTGGCTGCAAAGCTAAGGAGCATTTGTGGTGCAGCCAGTGGTACCAATCCTGACCCTACAGCATTTCTGGACCAGGCCACACCATTCGCCGTGGATAATCAGTTCTTCAAGCAGATAGGGTTGAAGAGAGGGGTAATGAAGATCGATCAAGAGTTAGCTAATGATCCATTGTCGAGACGTATCGTATCGGGTTTTGCGGCAAATGCGACTCTATTTAGAACTAGGTTTGCTCAGGCAATGGTGAAGATGGGAAATATCCAAGTTCTTGTTGGAAAGGCTGGGGAAATTAGGAAAAATTGCAGGGTTTTTAATCCCAGACGAAGGATCTGAGCCTTTTAAATTGTGTTTACAAAAAGCGAAGACGAAGTTGCTTGATTTCTTAAAGCTAGTTTTACTAAAAAATAAGCCGAGCTCCAAGAAAAGAGTAACATGAACATATACATAGCTTGGAAATATTCTGTTTGAAATCCATTGCCTTTGTAAGGGTTTTGTTTTGTGTTTAGCCTTCCATACCCATATTTACTTGCAACTTTCTTCTTCCCTTTCTTTGGGACAGATTGTAACACTTTGATTTCATTTTTTTGATTGTTTGAGTTACTTACATATCCTCATCACATTACTTATTACACCAAAATATAGTTTATTGTAAAACCCATTAATTATTTTTATAAAATTATAAATATTATTTTGGGAGTAATTTTAGTTTAATTTTTTTATATACTCTAACATCTCTCCATTTCAACATTAGACTCTAATTTAACATTTAATTTCCTTTTCAATTAAACTATGACAATCAACTCCTCTCATTGGACGAACCAGTAACTCCATTGTAATCATGAAGACTAATGATGTAGAGGAAAAAAAAAAAAAAAACTTTTTAAGAATTATAGCTGTGAGTTCTTTTGTCTACTAATTGATCCTTAGAAAATTACTGATAGAGAGATTTGGATGAGCATTTTCCCGAAATTGATTGCACCATCACATGCTTGGAAGTGAGATGAGAATCCTAGAAATATGAAGGTCAATAGGTAATTATTTCCTAGATTATTAGCTCAGTGTTTAAAATTTTATGAGCAGGACAGATGCTATGTTTAAAATTTACATTTAGCAATTTTATCATCAAAGCTAATCAAATGTAGTATAAATATTTAAAATTATATTAAGTCGTAATTCTTTTAACTCCATTTATAAAAGTTAAAATATTCCAATATTAGTATATGAAATATGATTTCTTAAACCTGGTAAACAAGGCCTTGAATTTTTCCCAAAAATCAATTAAATCCTTTTTTACATCTAATTGCACTTTTGAATAGTAAAAATACACCCAAGCACTTTTACCATTAAGATCTGACAATTCTATTTTTGGGATTATGTTTGTCACATGCTACAATTCTACCATATGACAAAAATTGATATTTTTCTTTATAAAAAATATAAAAATTAATGAAAATATAAAACTTATAATTTTTTTAAAATTATTGAAAATAATAAAAAGTTATAAATCATAAAAGTTATAAAAATTGTAAAAAATATAGAAAATTGTAAAATTAAATTACAAAAAATATAAAATAATAAATAATGATAAAATGATAAAACGTACAAAAAAATATAAAAATCTAGAAAATATAAAATATATATAAAATGTTTTTCCATTTTCCCGACAAAAAAAAATTTATATTAAAACTAAAATTTATAGAAAACTAAAAAACATAAAAAATTATCTGACCTAGAAAATTCCAAAAATACCCTAATTTGTTCACCACTACGACATGAAATGAATTTACACGAATTAAAAAACATGGTTTATTTCTCATGCTCCCAGGACAGTGAATGATGATGGCCAATAAATTGGAAAATGTTGACTTAATTCAGGCTAGAGCTACTTATGGATTGGACCACTAGTTTAGTCCCATAGATTAAAATAGAAAGGTTTAAATAAAAAGATAAAGTTTAAAAAATAAGTTTGGACAAAATTTAAGACCTATTTTTTATATGGATCAGACATGCCTTGACTAGAATTTTTTAGCTCAAATTTAACTTGAATTGGCCTGAATATATATAATGTTATAAAAATAAATATATTGTATATGCTAAATAGTAATCATACATTTATTTTAAATCACTAACATAAGAACAATTAAACCTATTACCCAAAAACTTACCAACTAAATAACCCAACTCAAAATATAAAATTTTAAAATTAATACTTAATATAATAAAACAAAAAATAAAACAAAATCTCAAACTTTGAATACTTTCTTAAGCTGTTGATACTACTAAAAAATGCTTTAACAGTGACAAATTTTTTCTGTCACTGTTTTTTGTCACTATTATAGCTTATTAGTGATCAATTATTGACAGATTAGTGGCTGAGATGAAATTTAGGACTCGATCATTCACTATGATAGAATTAGAGACAAACTTGAAACAGGCATGTGATAAAAATCATATTTCATCACAATTATCGTCTCAGGGTTGTAAAATTATTTTTCGATGATAAAAAAAAAGGTTTGTCACAAATATTAAATTTACAAATAGCGATGAATTTTTGTGACAAACATGTGACAGATTTGATAATTATTATATTTTCAAAAATTTAACATTGTGATTGTTAAAATAAATATGATAGGTTGAAAAATAATATTTAAAAATAAAAAAATCTATCATAATATAGATTAAGAAAATATGTTTAAATAAAAACATATCACATTATAATAAATAATAAAAACTCAATTTTTTTCCCACTCGTTCTACCCTAAAACTAAAAGGTAAAGCTAAAATGCTTCCTACAACACCTCTTTCCTCCAAAACAATCGAAATTCAACCTTCATCTTTCCTCTTCACAGTACTAGAACCGTAAGGTTCATTTCACGGTGTCTTCTAGCATTTGTTGCCTACTAACAAGTGTGCCACTCTCCTTTGAGCAGTGGTAAGTGTACAACGGTCAGTCCATGCCGATTTGCAAAGACAATGATGTCCAAGTCATACATGGAACTTACAAAGGGTTTTTTTAATACCGATTAAGAATTTTTATACAAAAATTGCTCTCTCCTCTACTTCTCTTCAAATGAGGTCTCATCGGTGTAGAGAGATTGTGATGAATCTCTTTTTTATTACTTTATCATAAAATCTTTTAAAATGTATTTTCTCTATTTGTTTATTTTTACATATTTCATCATATTAGTGTAAATCTATTTTCTATTACTTTCTCATAAATTCTTTGTAATTCTGTTTAAGTTTGAATTTTTATTATGACCATTGCTTTTTTATTACTATTGTAAATGCTACATTTTGGAGAGGGAAAATTATAAGTGTGAAACGATGCGCTTAGGGTCATTAATTATACGGTTTGTTTTGTGCACCTTGCTAGTTGTGAATAACGACTCTTGTAACTACCAAGGAATGTTGAGGTTGCTTCCATTTAGGCTGATGGAGGGAAGAAGTGGAAACTATGCGAAATTCTCGTGGAATTCATTTTTGTTTTCTTATCGTGTCTTTTCTTTTTTTTCCTTGTTTTCTTCTTCTTCAAGCATCTATATCAAGGGTATAGAGTTAGATGACTCTCCATGGCCGGTGAAGGGTAACCACCATATTGCAAAAGAAGGTTGGCCATTTGCAGTAGGAAGTGGCTCAACTCCAGGTTGAGTTGTCACAATTTGACACCAAGAGTGGTTGTTTAAGTAGTGTTTAGGACATTTCCCTACTGTTGTTGCTACTAGTTCTTCCAGGATCGTGGTAAGAGTATTTTTAGGAAGTTCACCACCTGGCTTTCCTCCCAGAGACATACATTAATGGTTTCTCCTATGGAGATCTCAGCAGCACTAGTGCATTCTCTCTCACAAGCTCTATTGAGGTTCATGGGTGCCTCCTTAGATTAGGTTGTCCAAGGTTTGATGGTATCAATTTTATGAGGTGGTGGTCCAAGTTGGAACAATTATTTTGAGGCTGAGGGTGTAGCTGATAGTGTTAAGGTCTAGATTGTAATGTTGCACTTGGAAGGGAAGACGTTAGATTGGCATTATTTTTATGCACAAAGACATAGAGGTTTTCACTTGCTAACTTGGGATAGTTATGCCCAGAGTCTCAAGGAAAGGTTTGGGTTAAGTTCTTTTAAGGACCACATGGAAGAGCTAGTGTCCCTCAAGCAAGTTGGTCCTGTGGATCAATTCCATGACCATTTTGTAAATATCTTCAATCAACCTTCTTGAAACTATGCCTTGAGGAGCCTTAAGCTTAAGATAGGAAAATACTTGCACATTTTCAAACCTAAGTCTTTGGTAGAAGGTTATCTGGTGGCAAAGCAAGTTGAGAATATCCTATCTAATTCTAGCAAGAAATTAGCTCCTATAAGCATGGGGGATAGCCACAACCTCACTCCTTGTTTCCCATATCTAAAACTAGTCCACCACCAATATTTAATTCTGCTCTTAGTAGCACTAATGTTATAATCTTTCCCAACCCGGCCTAGACGTTAAACCCAAATTCGAGAGATTATATCGACCACCTAGCCTGGCAGAATTATCAGAGTTTTAAAAATAAATAATTTAAACATTTGTTTATTTTAATAGGAAATTTTGGTCTCTTTTTAGAAAAACTCAGGAGTTTTAAGAAAAACGATTAAGTTTAACATCTTCATTATAACTGTTTTACTGTTGAAAACACAGTTGGAAATCTGAATTACTTTTTTAACAAAACACATTTACAATTTAGCAGTGGCAATGTGATATTAACATAATTTTAATAAAAACCATGTTTCATGCATAATTAGATAAAATTCATATTCTAATAGCCTAAATGATTTAAATTTCATGGATGCTTAAGTAAAAAAATCGTAAACTAAGTCCCATGCCACAATAATATTAATATAGTTTTAAATAACCAAATTTAAAAGATAATCAGTCTAAAATACTTTTATATAAAAATCAATATTTCAAGACGAGCCCTTCGAATGCCGAGTCCACGTCCTAACCTTGTGGATTATCTGAAAAGAAAGAAAAATAAGGAGGGGGTGAGCTATGAAAGCTCAGTGTGAGTTCCATCACAAGATAGCCAAAGCAATTTGTAACACCCTTAACCCCTCTCCGACGTTGGATTAAGGTCACAGACATTACTAACACTTCAAACAATTAATCAATCATAATCACACATATACATACTAGCCATTAACAATATAATATACGGGGCAAGTCACAAACAATCAACTGATATCATACTAGAATATTTTATATAATCGAATAATTATTCATGCTATGCAATGTTAAACTTGGTCTTCTACTGTCTACACTCTTATCACTATTTATACATTGCTAAACTTAGGATTCCACTGTCTACACTCTTATCACTATTTATCCCTTCTAGAATGTCAGAATTTTGATACATACAAGACTATTCCAATTATAAGCATCAGAGTATTAGTCCATACTTCGTCTAGAATTATCCTTTTAATTTATCTTCGATGATGTTAGTGGAATGCACTTAATTTAGGTTTGCTAATCCACCTCAATTAAGAGTGAAAGTTACTCTTAAATCCCTTATTAGGAGTATACAGGACCCTAAAAATAGTTTAAAAATTTGAAGCAATTATGGAAATTTTAGAAATAATTACAAAAATTTTATTTTCAAGAGTCACAAACCCGTGTGGCCAGGCCATGTGCCTCACATGGGCAAGACACACGCCCGTGTGGCTAGGCTGTGTAACTCTCTGACTTGGGTCACACACCTATGTGTGTTGCCCGTGTGTGACACACGTCCGTGTCACTAGGCCGTGTGCACCCAAAAGTACCTTAAAACTCAAGTTTACCATTTCCTACTTGCTTAGGCACTAAGCAACTCATTTACCAATTGTTTAACCTATTCAAAACACGATTAAACATGCCCAAAATACGCCAAATTCGTCACCTAATATGCCTAAACAATGTACCTGCATTGGTACCACATTTTATATGTTCAAATATATCAACAACACATCAATATTCAAGACTTTAATTCATATCACCTTTACCATATTTGAACTAACTTTTAACTTCTAAAGTTACCAAATATGAAGCTAAGCACATACCAAACATTATGTTAAGCTACCAAACTTTAAACTTTCACATACCAAAATATAAACTAGGCTAACATACCAACATAGCCTCAACCACAACCATATAAATATTTAACCATCATTTCACTAGCAACTAAATTAACAGCATCTTATAAACAATATCAACAAAAGACTCCCTAGGTACATGCCATTATAAAATAAAATATCATTATACTTGAGCTCGGGATTTGTGATTTAATGATGAGTAGACAATAATTCGAATAGTACCTAGCCCGCGCACGAAAAACAAAACCGCACGCTGAGTAAAACTCAGTGGTATTTCTATAATCCGAATAACATAAACTTGATATAAGTATTTAAAATGCAAAATGCAACAAGTAAGCTATGTTCATGTATTTCAATTCAATAGTATAATTTTTGCTCATTCCTCATTCACATCTACTAAGATTTTCACATGTTCAAATATATAATTTTATATCAATGGCATTTGGTTTAACATTTGAATACATCATCTCATGAAATGGCATGATTCATATCTTTGATTTATACTTGAATTCATTCAAGTTTCACATCTCAATTCATCATTTCATATCTCATAATCATTTATCATATTTTCCATTTTAGTATTTTCTCATCTCATATTCATTTCTCATATTTGCCATTTCAATATCAATCACATAAATTATTATTTTACTTTCCCCTATTAACACGACACGAACTTGGACGGATACATGGATCCAACCAACACACTAGTTTGGCACCCAATGCCTCATCGAATAAATTCGAAGTAATAACTGTGCCTAACGCTATGTAAATTGACACCTAGTGTCTCATCAGTTAAATCGAAGCAAATTGGCACCCAGTGCCTCATTGACTCGAGGTTGAAGTAATCCCTAAACTCTTCATATCCTATGGCATGCCATCTATATCTGACTTAGCCCGATACAATTAATAGGGATTCATTTCACTTTTTAATACAACCAATGTCTGAATTTCATGAATATATATCATCACATATAAGCATATATTTAATTTGATAATAATCTCATTTTTCTCAATACACATATATTCATAATCAATATATATCATAATATACAAAATCAATCCATTTCATTTCAGTTCTGAATTTAATTCAATTCCAAAGAACCAAAGTGCTCACCTCAAATGCTTACCGTATGCAAACAATTATATATGCAATAATCTACTATTTAATTAGGATTATAGAAACACAAACCGTGATTTCTGAGCTATTCGATGTCGATTTTATCCTTCCCCTTTCTACTAGAGGATTTCGGTACGATGTTAGCTACAGAATAAAGTAATTAAATCACATTAATATTACATATTTCAATTCCACATTGAATATTTCAATTTTTACTCAATATTTGCTTAAATTCCAATTTAGTCACTAAACCGAGACTAATTTTAACCTTCACTTTTAAATTCATATTTTTATACTACTTTCACTCTAGACCATATTTAGCTTCCTCTTTTCCAATGCAACCCTTTAATTTTAAATTTTTCACAATTTAGTCCCTATTATTCAAAATCAATAGTTAATTCCACAACCATTTCTAACTTAAAAATCTATCTATTTAATCCCTAATACTTAAACTATTCAACAATGTCAACATCTAAAATCTTGAACAATACTAAAAATTACAATATGGCTGGGTAGCCCTAAGTATTGGGATTCCAAAAATGTAAAAATTACAAGAAAATGACTAAATTGCACTAACCAATTTGAGTTTGAACCCTAAGTTCCCTAGCCGTGTGTGACTATCTTTTTCTTTTCTTTATTTTTTTTGTTAAAAATTGCACGCTTCCACTTTCATTTCTTTTTCTTTCTTTTATTATACATTCATTTTAATTTGTTTTCATTTTATTCATTATTATTACTAACTTTATAATATAAAATATATAATATATATACATGCATTTACACTTACCCATATTCGGCCAGCTATACACAACCATTTATTAAATGGTTTAATTGTTACTTTAGCCCCTTTAGTTTATTTCAATTTATAATTCAACTTTTAACCCTTACGTGATTTAGTCCCTATACCTTAATAACTCCTAATTTCACAAAATTCACTATTCCAAAAATTAATTAGCTACTAAGCTAGCCCTGTAAATATTTATCCGATTTACGAAAACGGAGTCCCAAAAATACTTTTTCTGGCACCCCTAACTATTGGGTCGTTACGCAATCGATAAGCATATTAATTCAAATTACATAGCTTAAATCACATTTAGCAAATTCAGTATATCATAATAACATAACAAATTTCATAATGTATAAACCAAACACATATACCATATCATATTAGAAATTTTTAGAATTTCAAGCATATGCTTTACGGATGTAAATAGATTCGATTTAATAGATAAGATCCTACCCTACCGTTACTTACCATACGATATCCCCAAAACTAATCCATTCTACACATCGGGTTGTGGATGAACCATCAAATGTTGCAGGTTAATACGTTGCTAGACGATTTTGAATACACAATAAATTGCAGAAAAAAACTGCCAGATAATGAGTGGATGAGCCACCAAATGTTGCAGGTTAATATGCTACTAGTCGGTTGTGAATACACAACATAATTGTAGATAAAAACTGCTAGATAATGGGTGGGCGAACCACCAAGGTTGTAGGTTAATACGCTACCAGATGGTTGTGAATACACAGCATGCAAATACAAGCTGCCAGATAATATTTGGATGAACCACCAGATTTTTAGATTTATAGTTTGTTAGAACTTCTGCCTTACAAATCATACTAACTCATGCAACCAAAAAAGGCATGCTTAAAACAAATCATAACATAACAAATATTTTGATTAAAAATAATCAAATATTACAACAATAAATATGCTTTCAATCAATTACCTCAATGGATAAATCATATATTCTTCAAAAGTTCAACTTAGCAGTGTCTTGAGGCATGTTATACGAAAAATTATAAGTACAGATACAATAAACATGATTACTCACAATTCATGCAATTGGGTATATGTATTTAATACTAATATAATCATTTAAATCAAGGATTCAAGCATTATTCATATTATCAGAGACTTAATTGCATAAATTAAACACTAAAAATAGTTCGGGAACCATTTAGGGACTAATTTGCACTAAACATAAAATTATAGGCAAAATTGTAAAATTTAAAAAACAGGGACACATAGTCGTGTGGGATGGCTCAAGCCATGTGGAAAGGTTACAAGGCCATGTGACTAGGCCTTGTAACAAACTGGGGCCATGTGGAAAATAAAAAAAATTAAGCTACAGGGAAGACACGATCGTGTGGTCAGGCTATAAGGAATGGTCTAGACCATGTGAGAAGCAAAAATCCTAGGGTTTCAGTGCCACATGGCTGTGTGAGGGCTATGTGCTCTACACGGATAGCCCACATGCCCATGTGGCAGGCCGTGTGGTTTGGGTTGTGTTTGATTTTGCATCGATTTTCTAGTAAAAGAAAACACACTTTACTTTTAAGGTCTCGTACAACGATTCTTACATCCAAATCTGATTTGGGTCACCTACAATGGGTCTTTTGATCGATAAAAATGCAATAATTACTATTGATTTCCAAGATTCACCGAACTTAACAAGATATTTGGGAAAGTTCGTAAAAGATTGACAAGAACGTTTTTTATTTCAGAATGATAGGGTTCTACAAAATTAAAAATAAGAATTCTTACTAATCTTGGCAGATTGGAAATGGATTTTGACTGTGTTACGCTAAAACAATACGAAGAATGGATTGAACGGGGTAGAGTTTCAACAATAAAATTCCAGTAAAAGAATATGAAAATTTGTAAAAAGAAAAAGTGAGAAATAAAAGTTAAAATATGTATTTAAAGAAGAGAGAAAAGAAATTATAAATAGGGTTGAAAAAGATAATAAAAATTCTATTATGATTAGGAAGAGACTAAATGGCTAGGTTAAGCAAACTTTAGAGGGCTGATTTGGTAATTAAAGCATTCTGTCGAAATTAATAAAAATGAAAGGGAATTGGCGTGCTTTGAACCTTGGTACAAGGGGAAAATATGCTAATATCTTATCACTAAACCAACAAACTCATTCTTGATTACTTTCTATGATATTTAATACTTATACTAGCTGAATTTGCTCCCTAATTGCTGAAAAATAAAAGAGGAAAATGAAAATAGTGGGGTTTGAACCTTGGCTCTCTAAATAATATACTAAACTATTTTCCACCTAAACTAAGGCTCAATTTTTAATGATTTTGTTAATTTTAACCTTATAATTTTTGGGGTGTTACAAATGTAAGGTTAAGTGTTCAGAAACCCCCTACACCCAACCTAGACATTATGGCTGTATCTCAAAGGTCACATTGGCCATGACAAAGGCATAGAAAAAATGTTTAGAAAATTTCTCTTTAAAATTTCTTTGACAAATCATTTTTAATACTTGTTTAAAGTAAAATCGAATTTAGTTGGTATCTTTTCTTTGGTAAAACTTAAGTATTGTGATTGTTTATTGAAAATGTAGTAATTTATCTAAGACATTGTAGCGGACATAAATAAAAAAATTTCATTATTTATTTTGAAAACATAAATTAATCACACAACTCGTAAAAAAATAGTAGTATCGTAAATATATGTGTCAAATTTTAAAAACAAAAAAAAATTAAGTTTTGAAAATTGTCCTTATTGAGTTTAAGTGTCGTTATAATTATGAAAATCCATCGTAAATTATTATTTTCTCAAACCATTTAAACGTAGTTTTTAAATCCAAATCATGCAGAAAAATTCTCAAATCAAATTTGAGTCTCAAAACCAAAAACCAAACCAAAGTCCCAAAACTAAAGTCTATAGTAAATAAACACACCCCAAAATATCAATTGCCAATAATAGTAGAGTTAACTGAAAAAAGACCGAGAGCACCTCTGTAGCTTAGCCAATCCCAACCTCAATTATCTAAAAATCAAAATTAAAAAGGAAGTGAGCTTTAAAAAGCTTAGTGTAGATCTCCAATAATAATCACATAATAACTCATATCAACATTAATTTCAAACAAATCATAACACAAAATATTCAATAACAGAATCATATATGGAAAAATGCAATATGATGATGTCAATGGAATGCTTTTAAAAAAATAGTGTAGATTTTGAAAACAGAACCTACCCAACTCTATTATACACCAATAAGAGTTCCCCAGAACTCATCTATCCAATATCAAACCAATAAATGTGGACTAGCCACCAAATAGTACAGACGTGTTGCCGAAAATAGATTAGTGTGGTCAAACCATAAGATATTTGTAGATTTACTATTAGATACTTCCTTTATACATTCTTCATACCCTATGCATGTGTTATGGCAACATAACAGTTTTTTCAGTAGTATGCTTTACATGTGAATTAGATTATCAGAATAGTGCATGCCTAACATACAAATCAGATTTCATATTTTTATACATAATTTCATAATGACATGTTTTATCATGCAAAACAGGATATCATAGTAGGGCATCCTTAACATGAAAATCCATAGATCAGATTTGGTAACAAATATCATTTTCATATAAATCAAAATATCATTTTTTATTAGCCATAAATCACATGACATGAGTAATGAAAATCACATATTCACATATATCACAGAATCATCCAATAAACCAATCATATTACAAATATCAGATTTTCAGGATTTTACTTACTTGATATCCTTATTTATCGATTTTTATCGATCTCTATGTATACACTTGTATTCACACATATTTTTATTTCAAAAATCATATAATAAAAAATAATACATTTAAAATATCACTTTTATTTATTATGTGATCAATATTATTAATTATTAACAAAATAGATCCCCACACGTTAGATCCGATTGAATAAATCTCGATTCCACTTTAAAAGGGATGAATCCAATTTCTTGTGTCACTAATTTTTATCAAATATACATGTTAGTATTGATATAATGAATAAATAATAGTCCCTTAATGAAAATAACACTGATTCGGTACTACTTACACAAAAAGGTCGTCAACTATCACCTTTTCTACATTTGATGAGTGAATTTTGGGATTTTTGAATACTCTTCAATAATGTATGAAATCGAATAGTTAGAACCTTGCTAAATCAAAAATAATATTACAAAAGTGTAACAAGAACAATATTCCTTCATACTTAAGATTAAATAGAGAGTAAAAGGCTCGACAACAAAATCTCAAAAAACTTATCAAAGAGGGGGATTTGGCACTATAAACGGAAAAATAGAAGATTTTAGACATAAAAATAATACAAAAGATGATCTTTTAACATTTAAAAAATCAGATTCAAGAGTTTATGGGAGGATTTTTGGTAAGAGGAGAAGAAAAAAAGAAAAAATGAGAAAAATTGACAGTGGTGCAATAACAGTGACAGTGAAGGTTAGATGGTCGTGTGGCTGCCATGTGTGGTGGAAGAGGGGAAGAGATTGTAAGAGAATTAGCTTCAAATTTGGTGGAAAATGAAGAAAAAAAGCCAAAAACCATTTTAGAAAGGGTAGTGGATGGCAAGAAAGGGGAGGAGAGGAAAAAATTAGAGTATCAAAATGGAATATAGGGTTATGGGAGTGCTAAGGCCGGCCATGAGTAGTCAACGACTTACTTTGGGTAAGTTTGGGGATAAAGAGAGTGAAAAATGGATCATGAGGTAAAAAGGGAGTGAAAATGGGGTTTTAGAAGGAAAGTTTGACTCAAACAAAATGAAGGAGAATTTCCTCCTTTATGGAAAGACTTGGACAGGAAGGTGGGTATTGACCTTTTAGAATGGTCAACAATTGTGGCTGGGATTAAAAAATAAATAAAATAGAGTGCAATAGGATTCGAACATGGAACGTCTAGAATTTACTTAACACCTTTAACCACTTGACTACTAATTACCTTATGATACAAACTTGCAAAAGTTAATAAAATAAAATTTAGGGCATGACACTGCATCTCCTATAGTCATTGTTAATGAGAAAGATGAGAGTTGAAGGCTTTGTATGGATTACAAGGAACTTAACTAGTTGACTGTTATAGATAAGTGTCCCATCCCAGTTATAGAGGAATTGCTTGATAAGGTTGGCGAAGCACACTTTTTCTCCAAGCTAGATTTAAGGTGAGGATACTATTTAATCCGAACGTAGAAGCAGGATATTTACAAGACTACCTTTCGAACTAATGAGGGCCATTATGAGTTCCTAGTCATGCTTTTTAGGTTAGCCAATGCCCTTCCAGTTTCCAGGCATTAATGAATGCAGTTTTTAAACCTCTCATCAGAAAGTCTATATTGGTATTCTTTGATGACATTCTAGTCTACTTAGTCACTTGGATAGGCCACTTGTTACATTTGAGGTCATTCTTGCAACTGTTGATAGAGTGCCAACTTTATGCCAAAAAAAGAAAGTGCATCTTTAGGACCTTTAAGATTGAGTACCTCAGCCATGTTATCTCTAAGGGATCTGTGGCTATAGACACATCTAAGGTTGATTGTGTCATTTAATGGCCAATTCCAAGATCTTTGAAAGAATTGAAGGGACTCATTGGGCTCTCCAGTTATAGTTGTAGGTTTATTTAGCATTATGGTACTATATCTTAGCTTTTAACTGAGTTATTGAAGAAGGTGGTATAAGAGTGGTCTATCTTGGCCAATGAGGCCTTCAAGCAACTTAAGTAGGCCATTTTTACAATTCCTATCCTTGTTTTTCCTGACTTTCGCTCTAAGTTTTGCATTGATGTTGGTGCATGTGGTCAGGGTGTGGGAGTTGTACTACACCAAAAACAAAGATCTTTGGCCTTTTTTAGCAAGGGTTTTGGTGCCAAACATCAAACCCTTTCTATATATGATAAGGAAATGTTGGTTGTACTTTTGGTAGTGAAGAAATGACATCTTTACTTGATTGAGAGGTGTTTCCAAATTTGGATTGATTACCAAAGCCTTAAATTCTTAACTGAGCAACAAACTATCACCCCTTATCAACAACGATGGGTCACCTATAAGAAGGGCACCCAAAATATGGTGGTGGATTCTGTAACACCCCACACCCGTGCCCTACGCTGGGATAGAATACAAGGCGTTACTAAACTTGAACATGTACATATCACATTTTTGAGTCACCTAGACTCGCTCAAATTTAAAACATTTTCAAACTATGTTTAAAATTCCTTAACATGGACTTACGAGGTCCTAAACATCTATTGGAAACCACTTGGGACCAACTCGGGTCCTTTAACCAACCATATAATAATGACTTTTGAAACAGGGCACACGCCCGTGTGGAAGGGCAACACCCCTTGTGGCCACTATGACTTGGTCGTGCTGATGGCCCGTATGGTTCACACGACCTAAGCATAGGGGGACACGCCCATGTCCGAACCCGTGTGAATTAAATTCCAAA
The DNA here is from genome assembly GCF_025698485.1 of Gossypium arboreum. Lineage (NCBI taxonomy): Eukaryota > Viridiplantae > Streptophyta > Magnoliopsida > Malvales > Malvaceae > Gossypium > Gossypium arboreum. The sequence continues at coordinate 104,748,305 of NC_069080.1, forward strand.
TTCAAACCTATAAGCGTTTTTACATGGCCTGGCACACACCCGTGTCCATGGCCCGTGTCCTTCGCACAGCCATGACATGCCTGTGTCTTAGCCCGTGTCTAAAAATCTTGACATTCTGATTTTGACGTCAGCTACTAAATAGAGGCATACGGCCAAGGAACACACCGGGCCGTGTCCTTCATGCGGCTGAGACACACACCAGTGTCTCTGCCCGTGTGTTTACTACCATGCATACTGACTTGCAATTTTTACGTACAGGGACACACAGTCGAACAACACTCCCATGGGCTTGACCGTGCGTCACACATAGCCCAGACACACGCCCGTGTGTCTACCTCTATGGACAATATAAGGCTATCTACCAAGCCATTGCCACCCTGAAACACAATCCAATACCATCCATCACACCAAAGTCTATCATAACATGATTTCCCAATCAAGCAACCATAACTAGGACCTATATACATTTCACATATGTTTAAGTGACTACTTTATGTACTTTGCTATCCATACACTAAAATTCACATGGTCAACCATACCAACAATTTTCTCATTCATGAAAGACCTTGTATTCATATAACAACTTTCAATATTAGCCATTTTCCATGGCCTTATACAAAATGAGTCAAATGTTAAAACAAGCCAACACATTTGGCCCCAAAATAGTGTGACACTAAAACAAGACAAAAGTTCCTATAAAATAAAAGTACTAACTATACTAAGTGCTTCAGATGACGGTGTGACTGGTTTCTCCGACATAGGTGATGATCTTCGAGCTACTTTGGCGGCACTATAAGAAAATGAAAAGGAAAAGGGGTAAGTGTAACACCCCTTACCCGTTACCGTCGCCAGAACAGGATACAAGGTATTACCAGAACATAATACCTATCATTAAACATAATCGAAATATAAATATGTCTTGAACAATATTAGCCAACTTTAATGGTTTGTACAAATTAGCTGGTCGAGTACTGTAACTAATATTTTAAACCTAGACAAATATGACACGTAACAAAATAACTAAGCCTACTATACATGCCATAATTCAAAACGTTTAGTTCAAATACCCTAAAGTAGGATAGTGCGGATAGATCTTCACGATCCTTAACTCCCGAGCAAGCGGAGAACACTATAAGACAAAAGAGAGAAACAAAGTAAGCTTATAGCTTAGTAAGTAAGTATGTAAATACTAATTAAAAAAATCTAACATGTTTACACAACAATTCAAGTACATCTACTTTAACTTCACTATTCATTCCACTTTGATTAAGCTATCTCTGCTGCGTCATATTCACTAAATAAATCATAACTCGAGTTACCAAACTCAAATTCAAATCCGTAAAATTTCCCTGAATCTAGACTCATAAAGCTTTTTGCTAATTTTTTTCTATAATTTTTGGTTCAGCCGATTAGTACAGTTTATTAGTTAAAGTTTCCCTGTTACACAGCTCGACTGATCTGACCTCTGTTCACTACAAATTGAATTTCTCTCAGTACACAATTCAAACAACCCTGAAGTCTGTTTCATTTAAAATAGTCTCAATAAGGAATTTAGGCATGTAAACTATATTTCTTAATTTGCTTTGTACAATTTTTAATGATTTTTCAAAGTTGGAACAGGGGATCACGTATTCATCCTGAGCAAGTCACATACAATTGTAAATATCTCAAAATATAGAATTCCTTTGCTTGCTCTGTTTCTTTTATATGAAAGTAGACTCATAAAACTTTAATTTCACATCTCATTCAACCTCTAATTATATTCCTCCTATTTTTGGTGATTTTTCAAAATCACGTCACTGCTACCATCTAAAAACAGTTTTAATGCTAATTTCACTCTTTCACAAATTCTTTATGCTAACCTCATTTTATCTTATATTTGTATATACCACAAATCATTTTCACCATATTTCATTCACCATAAGTATAGGTCCAAACCACAATGTCACCACAAAACCATCCCGTTGAACAATTCGGATCAATCCTCGATATTTAATGGTTTCAAAGACACATTTCACCATCATACTTCGCTTAGTTCGGCTCTCTTGTACACATGGTGAACACTTAGTACCACTCATGCGACCTAGCCGACTTGTCTCGTAGCTCTCTTGTCTACATGGTGTCCGTCACTTGGAATCACGCATGCACCCAGCTACATTTATCTTTCACGTAGCTCTCTTGTCTACATGGTGTCCTTCACTTGGAATCACGCATGCGACCTAGCTACATTTATCTTTCACGTAGCTCTCTTGTCTACATGGGATACATCTCGTATCACACATGTGACCTAGCTACTACAGGGTGTCTCGTAGCTTTCTTGTACACATGATGTGCACTCGGCATCATACATGTGACCTAGCTACGCTCCATCTATTTTATTCGATTTTTCCAATGTTCAACCGGATCTCTCTCTCTATTATTTATTTCCATTCTTCCAATAGTCGATTTATACTTCAACATCAGCTAGTATATACATATAATAGGCTGAAATATAAGAATGTACATGAAATTATTGTAATATTTACATACAAACTTACCTTGGTGCAAAATGTGAAAATTTTGCAATTTAATCCAAAACTTTTTCCTTCCCGCTCGAGATCAATTCGCGTCTTTCTTGATCTATAATAACACATTTAGCTCATTTAATACTCATACTATTTATTTCAATCCAAAATCACATCATGGAAAAATTACATTTTGCCCCTAACTTTACAAAATTACATTTTTGCCCCTAGGCTCGGAATTAATTTCAGCCCTTATTCTTATGTTTTATGCTATGCTGAACATTTTCTCTTCTACAACCACATCAAATTCTCACTCTATCATATAGTTATGAACAATAGGTATTTTTACCGATTATGCTGCTTTTACTCGTTTTCACTTAAAACCGAGTAGCACAAGTTATTTAACATAATTTAAAACCTCATATTCTATCATAAAACATCAAAATACACAAATTTCACCTATGGGTATTTTTCCAAATATGAACCCTAGGTTAAATTATTACTAGCATAAGCTTAATCGAGCTTCCGGATTCCAAAACGTAAAGAACATTAAAAGCGGGCTTGGAATCACTTACTATGGAGCTTGAAAATTGAAGAAACCCTAGCTATGGAGAGAGGGAGAATTCGGCAGCAACTAAGGAGGATGATGACCAATTTTGTGTTATTTTTCCCATTTTATTTCATTTAATATCCAAATGACCAAAATGCCCTCCTTACTAAACTTTCAAAATTCCTTCCATGTCCTAATTTTGTCCATGAACTTAAAATTGGTCAAATTGCTATTTAAGACCTCCTAATTAATATTCCAAAACAATTTCATACTAAAAACTTCTAGGATGCAAATTTTGCAACTTATTCGATTTAGTCCCTACTTTCAATTTAAGCACTTTAGGCATAGAATTTCATCACGAAATTTTCACACAATCATGCAATCATATCATAAACCCCAAAATAATTATAAAACAATTATTTCTATCTCGAATTTGTGGTCACGAAACCACTATTCGATTAGGCCCTAATTTGGGTTGTCACAATTCTCCCCTTTTGAGATTTTCGTCCTCGAAAATCTTACCCAGAAAAGAGGTTTGGGTACTGTTTCCTCATAGCTTCTTCAGTTCCCACGTAGCCTCTTCTATCCCATGTCCGTGCCACAATACTTTCACTAAGGCTATACTTTTATTTCTTAACTGCTTAACCTCTCGAGCCAAAATCTTTATTGGTTCCTCCTCGTAGGTCATATCCGATCGAATCTCAATTTCATTGGAGAAATCACATGTGAAGGATCGAACGATAACGTCGCAACATTGATACATGAAACACATTATGAATTCTTTCTAACTCTGCCGGTAAGGCCAACCGATATGCCATGGTCCAATTCTCTCAAGAATCTCAGACGCCCAATAAAACGCGGACTCAACTTGCCTTTTCGACTAAATCTCGAATCTTTTTCCATGGTGACACCTTCAAGAACACTTTATCACCCACCGAAATTCAATCTCTTTTCTTTTAAATCGCATATGACTTTTGTCGATCTGAAGCGACTTTCAAGTAATCCCGAATTACTTTTATTTTCTCTTCGGTTTCTTTAACTAGATCAACTCCATGAATCTGCTTTCTCACTAAGCTCGGTCCAATATAAAGGAGTCCGACACTTACGACCATACAAGGCTTCAATGCGGTGCCATTTGTATACTTGATTGATAACTGTTATTGTAGGCAAACTCAATCAAAGATAGATATTTCTCCCAACTACCTCCAAATTCTAAAACACAAGATCTAAGCATATCTTCGAGTACCGGATTACTCTTTCGTTTGACCATCTGCTTGTGGATGAAATGCGGTACTAAAGTTCAATTTTGTACCCAAAGCTTCTTGTAACTTTTTCCAAAATCTCGAGGTAAATCTTGGATCTCTATCGATATTATAGACATAGGTACTCCGTGCAACTTCACAATTTCAGAACATATAATTCGGCTAATTTATCAAGTGAGTAATCAGTGCGTCTTGGTATAAAGTGGGCTGACTTTGTTAATCTATCAACCACTACCCAAACAAAGATCCTTCTTTTTAGGAGTTAAAGGCAAACCGGTTACAAAATCCATGGTAATCTTGTCCCATTTCCACTCGAGCACCATTCTTGGTTGAAGTAATCCTGAAGGCACTTGATGTTCACTTTTACTTGTTGATGATCAAACACTTGGTTACAAATTCGAAATGTCCTTTTCATACCGCCACCAATACAACTTCTTTAAATCATTATACATTTTGTGCTACCAGGATGAACTAATAAATGCCATTGTGCGCCTCATGTAATATTTTCTCAATTAATTTATCGTTTTTCAAGACACATATCCCGTCTCAAACATCAAACAATCATCCGGTCCAACTCGAAAATCGAGTCGTAACTCGATTCGCATTGAGTTCTCTTGATCCGCAACTCACTATCATTCTTTTGAGCATCACAAATTAATCGGAGAAATAACGGTTTAGCTCTCATTTCGCTAAGATTGACCCATCATCGACAATGCTAACCCCGTGTTCATGGCTCTCAAAGTAAAAAGAAATTTTCGCTCAAGGCGTCAAGAATTACATTTGCTTTTCCCGGATGATAATCAATCACTAGATCATAATCCTTTAATAATTCAAGCCATCTTATTGTCGCAGATTCAGATCCTTTTGATTCATCAAGTACTTCAAACTTTTGTGATCGGTAAAATTCGCATTTTCACCGTACAAATAATGTCGCCAAATCTTTTAGGCAAAAACAACAATGCCGCCCAAATCATGTGTAGGATAGTTCTTCTCATGCGGTTTTAACTGTCTCAAGCATAAGCTACCACTTTACCCTCTTGCATCAACACACATCCAAGGCACATCAATGATGCATCACTATAAATTACGAACTCCTTTCCGACTCAAAATGTACTAAAATTGGTGCTTCATCAATCGTGCTTTCAATTTTTCAAAACTTTGTTGACATTTATCAGTCCATTCAAATTTAACATTCTTTTGCAACAACTTAGTCATAGGAGAGGCAATCATCGAAAATCCTTCAACAAAACGTCTATAATACCCGCTAAGCCTAAAAGCTTCTAACCTCGGATACATTCTTGGGCGGTTTCAATCGACGATCACGTAAATCTTACTTGGATCCACCGAATACCATCACCGAGACTATATGCCCCAAAAATCCGACTTCACGAAGCGAACTCACTTTTACTAAACTTGGCAAACAGTTTCTTTTCTCTCAAGATTTGCAATATAGTTCTCAAGTGTTCGCATGTTCAGACTCATCTCGAGAATAAATTAAAATGTCATCTATAAACACTACTACAAACTTATCCAAATATGGCCTAAGATCCGATTCATTAAGTCCATAAATATAGTGGAGCATTTGTTAAGCGAAAGGCATCACAAGAAACTCATAATGTCCATACCTTGTCCTAAAGGCGCTTTTAAGACATCGACTCCTTAACTCTCACCGGTAGTAACCGGACCTCAAATCAATCTTTGAAAACACTGTGGCCCCTTTAACCGATCGAATAAATCATCAATCCTCGGCAATGGGTACTTGTTCTTTATAGTCACCTTATTAAGTCGACGGTAATCAATGCAAAGTCTCATTGAACCATCCTTCTTCTTCTGAATAATACAGAGCACCCAGGGAGAGAAACTCGGTCTCACAAATCCCTTGTCTGTTAACTCCTGCAATCGAGCCTTCAATTCTTTTAATTCAATGAGCCATTCTATATGGAGCAATCGAGATCGGTGCAAAGGTGCGGCAACAAATCAATAGCAAAATCTATCTCTATTCGGAGGCAACCTGCAATTCCTCCGAAATACATCTGAAACTCACGACTATCTAAGACGATTCAAATTTCAGTTAGGGCAACTCAATATTCATTACATAAGCGGATAAGCTTCACACCCTTTTCTCATGTATTTCATGCAGACATGTGCGAAATCACCATAGGCAATTTATTTGATTCATCTGTTTCAACCCACGAATTTCTCCATTTTCACATTTCAATTCTAGTGTCTTTTGTTTACAATCTACCTTAGCATCATACAATGTTAACCACCATTCCCAAGATAACGTCAAACTCACCAAATGGTAACAACATCAAGTTGGCGGAAAAAAAGTGACCTTGAATCATTAATGGGCAATTCTTGCAAACCTTGTCAACTAGCACATATTGGCCTAAGGGTTCGACACTTTAATCGTAAACTCAAGAAATTCAACAGCAACTTTTTATTGGATACTAAATTCATGCAAATATAGGAATGAGTGGACCGGGATCAATCAATGCAATAACAATAGTATCATAGAGAGAAATGTACCAAGAATAACATCGGAGATGATGCATCTTCTGGCACGTATAGCATAAGCTCTAGCAGTGCTCTAGCTTCGATCTTGCCGTTAAATCTTTCATCACAGCTTTACTACTAGTCCCACCTCCAAGATTTCTCGGTGGTCTACCTCTACTAGCGGTGGTATTCATCTAGCACTCAAATCTTTCTTCTTTAACTTTCTTCGGACAATCTCTAATAAAATGCTCACGAGAACCGACTTTGAAACAAGCTCGCTCGGTCCCCAACACTCACCATAATGTTGCTCGCCACATTGTCGACACTCGGGCTTTCTAGGTCGCACATTACCCACACTTGCCAATCAAGTAGCTTGAGCTTTAGACCCGAATATGCTCTACCACGATCTCTGTGTGAATCCCCAATTGAAACTGTCATTCGAGGGTTTGTCTCTTTGGACCTCTTTGGTTGAGATTGAAATGGCTTGCTTATCTGTCTTTTTCTCGACATCTCGGGCCTCAATAGCGACTTTTCTTCTTTCTTTGTTCAATTCTTGACTTTAAGAGCTCGATCAACCAATACTACAAATTCTTTCAACTCCAAAATTCCTACAAGCACTTTAATGTCCTCATTCAGCCCATCTTCAAATCTTCTACACATAATGGCCTCGGTGGACACACATTCTCAGGCATACTTGTTTGAGTCTTACAAATTCGCGTTCATACTCGCTACGACATTTTCCCTCGCTTCAATTCAAGGAACTCCTTCCATTTTGATCAATGAATCACGACTTATGTATTTCTTTCTAAATTCTTCCCGAATAAATCCCAAGTAACTTTTTCTTTTGGCACCACTGCAACCAAAGTCTTCCACCGGTGGTAAGTCAATCTCTCAAAAGTGATACAAAGACACTTTAAGCATTCCTCGGGTGTACATGAGAGCTCATCAAATACACGGGTAGAATTTTCAAGCCGTAATTCCGCTTTCTCGGGATCATCATCGATCTTTGCTCTAAACTCTTCAGCCCCTTGTTTTCGAATCTTGTCAACCGGAGGCTTGTTCATTCTTACCAAATCTATACCTTGAGCAGCCTACAGAATCGCCCGAGGTATAGGAGGGGTGGAGGAGGTTGAGCATTTGGATTTGCTCGAATAAATTCAGATACCAATTGTTCATCATTTGGAGAAAGGCATCCCGAGCCTCATCTCCTTGTCTCAATGTCTCAGTCTACTTTCCACAGTAGCGGTCCCTTGTGCGGGAGCCGGCGATTACTAGCAAAGATCATCACCGCAGCCCTTCAGGATCCATTACTATATTAAAACAAAACACGCTTTAGAATAATCAGAGTCACCACACTATCACAATATTTTTATGGCATGCATAGCTAGACTTTTACACACACTTTATTAGTCCGAGAACCGACTAAACCATAGCTCGATACCACTAAATGTAACACCCTTACCCGTTACGTCAGCCGAAGCAGATACAAGGTATTACCGAACATAATACCTATCATTAAACATAATCGAAATATAAATATGTCTTGAACAATATTAGCCAACTTTAATGGTTTGTACAAATTAGCTGGTCGAGTCTCAGAACTAATATTTTAAACCTAGACAAATATGACACGTAACAAAATAACTAAGCCTACTATACATGCCATAATTCAAAACGTTTAGTTCAAATACCTAAAGTAGGATAGTGCGGATAGATCTTCACGATCCTTAACTCCCGAGCAAGCCGAGAACACTATAAGACAAAAGAGAGAAACAAAGTAAGCTTATAGCTTAGTAAGTAAGTATGTAAATACTAATTAAAAAAATCTAACATGTTTACACAACAATTCAAGTACATCTACTTTAACTTCACTATTCATTCCACTTTGATTAAGCTGTCTCTGCAAGTCATATTCACTAAATAAATCATAACTCGAGTTACCAAACTCGAAATTCAAATCCGTAAAATTTCCCTGAATCTAGACTCATAAAGCTTTTTGCTAATTTTTTTTCTATAATTTTGGTTCAGCCGATTAGTACAGTTTATTAGTTAAAGTTTCCCTGTTACACAGCTCGACTGATCTGACCTCTGTTCACTACAAATTGAATTTCTCTCAGTACACAATTCAAACAACCCTGAAGTCTGTTTCATTTAAAATAGTCTCAATAAGGAATTTAGGCATGTAAACTATATTTCTTAATTTGCTTTGTACAATTTTAATGATTTTTCAAAGTTGGAACAGGGATCACGTATTCATCCTGAGCAAGTCACATACAATTGTAAATATCTCAAAATATAGAATTCCTTTGCTTGCTCTGTTTCTTTTATATGAAAGTAGACTCATAAAACTTTAATTTCACATCTCATTCAACCTCTAATTATATTCCTCCTATTTTTGGTGATTTTTCAAAATCACGTCACTGCTACCATCTAAAAACAGTTTTAATGCTAATTTCACTCTTTCACAAATTCTTTATGCTAACCTCATTTTATCTTATATTTGTATATACCACAAATCATTTTCACCATATTTCATTCACCATAAGTATAGGTCCAAACCACAATGTCACCACAAAACCATCCCGTTGAACAATTCGGATCAATCCTCGATATTTAATGGTTTCAAAGACACGCCCCACCATCATACTTCGCTTAGTTCGGCTCTCTTGTACACATGGTGAACACTTAGTACCACTCATGCGACCTAGCCGACTTGTCTCGTAGCTCTCTTGTCTACATGGTGTCCGTCACTTGGAATCACGCATGCGACCCAGCTACATTTATCTTTCACGTAGCTCTCTTGTCTACATGGTGTCCTTCACTTGGAATCACGCATGCGACCTAGCTACATTTATCTTTCACGTAGCTCTCTTGTCTACATGGGATACATCTCAGATCACACATGTGACCTAGCTACTACAGGGTGTCTCGTAGCTTTCTTGTACACATGATGTGCACTCGGCATCATACATGTGACCTAGCTACGCTCCATCTATTTTATTCGATTTTTCCAATGTTCAACCGGATCTCTCTCTATTATTTATTTCCATTCTTCCAATAGTCGATTTATACTTCAACATCAGCTAGTATATACATATAATAGGCTGAAATATAAGAATGTACATGAAATTATTGTAATATTTACATACAAACTTACCTTGGTGCAAAATGTGAAAATTTTGCAATTTAATCCAAAACTTTTTCCTTCCCGCTCGAGATCAATTCGCGTCTTTCTTGATCTATAATAACACATTTAGCTCATTTAATACTCATACTATTTATTTCAATCCAAAATCACATCATGGAAAAATTACATTTTGCCCCTAACTTTACAAAATTACATTTTGCCCCTAGGCTCGGAATTAATTTCAGCCCTTATTCTTATGTTTTATGCTATGCTGAACATTTTCTCTTCTACAACCACATCAAATTCTCACTCTATCATATAGTTATGAACAATAGGTATTTTTACCGATTATGCTGCTTTTACTCGTTTTCACTTAAAACCGAGTAGCACAAGTTATTTAACATAATTTAAAAACTCATATTCTATCATAAAACATCAAAATACACAAATTTCACCTATGGGTATTTTTCCAAATATGAACCCTAGGTTAAATTATTACTAGCATAAGCTTAATCGAGCTTCCGGATTCCAAAACGTAAAGAACATTAAAAGCGGGCTTGGAATCACTTACTATGGAGCTTGAAAATTGAAGAAACCCTAGCTATGGAGAGAGGGAGAATTCGCAGCAACTAAGGAGGATGATGACCAATTTTGTGTTATTTTTCCCATTTTATTTCATTTAATATCCAAATGACCAAAATGCCCTCCTTACTAAACTTTCAAAATTCCTTCCATGTCCTAATTTTGTCCATGAACTTAAAATTGGTCAAATTGCTATTTAAGACCTCCTAATTAATATTCCAAAACAATTTCATACTAAAAACTTCTAGGATGCAAATTTTGCAACTTATTCGATTTAGTCCCTACTTTCAATTTAAGCACTTTAGGCATAGAATTTCATCACGAAATTTTCACACAATCATGCAATCATATCATAAACCCCAAAATAATTATAAAACAATTATTTCTATCTCGGATTTGTGGTCACGAAACCACTATTCCGATTAGGCCCTAATTTGGGTTGTCACAGTAAGCATAAAGCTTAGTAAGTTGCATGAAAATAAACATTAACTAATTATCATATAACAATATGCTCACAACATTTCATAGCTTGTCCATGAATACAATGAATAGACATAAGTACAACTTACTTATCACCATCCAATACAATTCATATGGCATATATTGAGCCCACATCTCATTTGAAGCAGGTACCTGTGCCCCTCACCACATGGTCATAACTTTTCTTATTTCGATACAAATCATAAATCTTTTTTTGAATCATTTGGGATATTACCGGATACTCAATAACCCCAAACATGGGATAAAATGACGACGCCATGTCCTAGACATAATCTTACATTGGCTAGCACATTGAAGTCGATGCCATGTCCCAGACAGGTCTTACATTGACTTTCATATATCGAGGCTGATGCCATGTCCCAAACAGGTCTTACACTGACACACAATGAGCTGATGCCATGTCCCAGACAGGTCTTACACTAGCTTGTATATCTCGAGGCCGATGCATGTCTTAGACATGTCTTACACTAGCTCTTGTCTCAATGCCGATGCATGTCCTAGACATGTCTTACACTAGATCTCGTCTCAATGCCGATGCATATCCCAAACATGTCTTACACTGGCACTCATGATGTGGCCGATGCATGTCCCAGACATGTCTTACATTGCCTCACATACCACCTAATGTCATGGTATAAATATCCAAGTCTATTCCAAATGTTCAAACGAAAATCTTTACTACATTAATTTCTCATCATGCATTCTCATATTCACAATCATAACAATTTATGCAATATTAATTCAATCATACATCATAACAATATAGTTGCATTATTGACATACAACTTACCTTGGTATTAAAACGTGAGCGACTATTTCGACTTAGTCCGTTAGTTTGGCTTTTCCCCAGTCCAGGCGACCCGAATTTTGTAATTCTTGATCTAAAATGGAAAAATTCATTCATTTAATCAGCATATCAATCTAGACACTTACAAATTTGTATTTTGGGTAAAATGACCATTTTACCCCTAGGCCCAAAAATCGATTTTTATCAAATTTCCTTATTAACCGAGCCTAGATAAACACTTTTTATACTAGGACCAGCCTACAATTCTCACCATTTCACACATTTATTACCTATTTCACAACTTATGCAAAATGGTCCTTAGTTAGGGTTTCCATGAAAACTACTCCACAAAAGTTGTTTATTTCACAACCATGATTCATTTTCTTCCGTAAAATTTCAGAAAAAATATGAACGCTCTCATGGTAAAACCCTATACTTTTAACCATTTGGAAAAATAGTCCCCCATTTGAAAGCTCATGCTACAAGGGTTCTAAAAGTACAAAAATCATCAAGAAAGACCATCAAAATCACTTACTTGTGAGGGGTACAAGTTGCTGAAATTTTCAAGCTTTCAAACCTCTATTTTTCTGGTGTTTTTCGGTGGAGAAGAAGATGAAAAAGGGATGATATCATCTTTCTTTTATTTTATTTTCTTTTTGGCCAAATAAGTCACCAAACATCACCTAACATTTGACTATTTTAATTTCCTTGTCTCAAGGCTGGCCAAGCACCATCCTAGGGTCTATTTGCACTTTAAATACCCCTAATTTATATTTTCTAGCAAATCACAACTTTTTCCCTTTATGCGATTTAGTCATTTTTTGCAATTAAGCTCACAAATGCTAAAATTACTTAACCAAAATTTTCCTGCATTGATATAATCATGCGATAACACCAAAATAATAATTAAATAATTTCTATGACTTTGGATTTCTGGTCTCAAAACCACTGTTCTGACTAAGCCCAACATCGGGCTGTTATAGATTCCTTATCAAAGAGGCCTCAAGAATCTACAACTCAGCTGGTGCAATATAATGGTTCTATACTTATTTTTTATTTATGGGGCGAGGCTCAAAATTCTTGGTTGATAGACCCTAAGCTCCACAATCTATGTTTGGAAGTCTAACAATAACACTCATTGCATCCTAAATATTCATAGGATGGTAAGGTGTTGAGAAGGAAGGGGAAATTGGTTATTGGCACGCATAGAGACCTTAGAAAAGAGTTGTTTCAGCATTTTCATAGAGAGGCAATTGGTGGTCAGTCATGGTGCATGCTATAAAACATAGGTTAGCCAATTTAGTGTATTGGAAAGGTTTGTCCAAGGATATCAAGCAATGACTAACCTCCTCCAGCCCTTGCCTATTCCTAATAGGACCTGAGAAGCAATGAGCAAGGATTTCATTGAAGGCCTCCCTGATTTAAGGTGTAAGGACATGATTTTGGTTGTCATTATCAGGCAATATAGACATTTTGCAGCCATGTCACATCCTTTCATTGTTATGTCTGTGGCTTGAGAGTACTTGTATAACATCTACAAATTGCATGAGGCCAAAAAGATAATTGTCTTAGATTAGAACATAGTATTTGTTAGTTAGTTTTGACAAAAATTATTTACAAGATTTGGTATCAAACTACATCTTTCTACAACTTATCACCCAAAATCAGATGGCCAACTGAAGTTCTCAATAGGTGTGTAGAAAACTACTTGAGTTGTATGATAGGTGAAAGACCAAGGGACTAGTTCATATGGTTACCCTTGGCTGAATGATGGTATAACACTACCTTTCACTCATCTATTCAAACTTTCCTCTATGAGGCCCTTTTTGGTCAAAGTCCACCTCACTTTTTAGCATATATGGTTGGTCTCTTTACTATGGGTAAAGTAGATAGAAGGCTACAAAAAAAGGAGGCAGTAAGAAGGCTTCTTCATTTCCACTTAAAAAAAAGCTCAAGATTGAATGAAACAGTTTGAGAACTGTAAGAAAGGTGAGAGAAATTTTGAAGTAGATGATTATGTTTATTTGAACTACAACCTGTAGATAGACCACTGTGAGGAAGATTTTGAACTAGAAGCTTGCACTAAAGTTCTTTAACCTTTTAATTGTTGAAGTTAAAGTGGGAAATGTGGCATATCATCTCAAGTTACTACCAGGTTATAACATCAATCTGATTTTCCATGTTTCCTAGCTAAAGAAGCATATTGGGAAGGCCTAAAGTCAATAGCATCAACATTTAGTGGGCACTAATGGAGCCTTAGCCAAAGAAACAATTCAAATCCTTGAAAGGGGTATAACCAAGAGAGGCAATCAAGCTGTCACTAAGGAATTCCATCTTTGAGGATTCCACATGGGAGATATTACAGGATTTGTAGCATAAATTTCCCACTTTTGATCCTTGAAGACAATGATCTTTTGAGGGGTGGAGTAATTATTATAGATGACTTTGTAGTTCTGTTTAAATTTGAATTTCTGTTATGACATTTTCTTTTTATTATTGCCGTAAACGTGGCATTTTGAGAGGGAAAATTATAAGTGTGAATAGTGAGTTTAAATTTAGTGAAACAGTACGCTTAGGGTCAATAGTTATACGGTGCATTTTGTGTACCTTTCCAGCTATGAATAATGACTCTTGTAACTGCCAGGGAATGTTGACGTTTTTTCCTTTCAGATGAGTGTGGGAGAAAATGGAAGCTATGCAAAATTGTCGTGGAATTCATTTTTTTTTTCTCTTCTCTTTTCTCTTTTTCTTTGTTTTCTTCTCCTACAAGGGTCCATATTATAGAAATGTTGATGCTTTTTTTTTATCATTCATGTTTGTATTAATATCATTCATGTTGGATTGTTCTTATTGATTTATTAATTACTGTTATTTGTTTGTTGGTTTGTTTGTTCCAGCTTAGTTAAATCTCAATCTTGTTCTTATTAATTCCCAATGACCCGAGCCCGAGCTAGGCTTTTCTGAGAAGCTAGTTCAGCTTTATTCACCCGAACTTGGGATGAACCAAAGCTCCATGCTAATGAGGAAGCTCGGACCAGCTCCTTAAAGATCCCTTGCACCCTTATGCAAGCCGAACTCAGCTCATCTCCAGCTCTCTGAGCTCTATTTAGCTCAACTAATTTGAGCTTATCTCAGCTCGTTTGAGCTCAATTTAGTTCTTTTCCAGCTCATTTCTTTTATCATTATAATAAACTAAGTACTTTTCTTATTTTATTTGATTTGATACAGCTCATGGCCGAATATCCTAGCTCAATTTAGCTCATCATGTTTGCTAGTGCATTACGTGATTTTAATAAGTTTTGTTTCCAGCTGAATTTAATGTGTTTTTATTTCATACAAGTGCTAAATGTGTCTTAATCTATTACATGGTTTAATTATGTCTGGTCGAATTAATGTGTAGGTTTAATGTGTTTTATGCTGTCGAATTAATGTGTCCAAAGGAGAATTAATTTGCTAATTTGTTTGGTGCAGGTACACACCCCTTGGACGACATAAATTCATGGATGATGAGTTAATACAAGGTGCATGCATATTTGAGGTTCAATGGATGACATTCAAAGGGACACATGCATTTGGGACGTTCATGCAAGAAGAAGCTACTGATTGTTCATGTATTTGAAGATTCATGGACCGTATTTATGGACAATTGGATGATAAATGCTTGGGAAATTCGTGCAAGTACCAACCAGCATCTAGAACAAACCTTTTCTTCTCCCATGCATGATTATTCTGACATTTATTAAAGTGCATGGACGTTGGCCACAAGGGAGATAAATTTCTATACATTCAATTCAAGTATTCAAGGCACATTAAAGCCTCATTCGGCCAAAGGAGATGTAGGAGTATTAAAAGGCTGCACATTCATGGCATTATGGCTATTCTTCAAGGCTAAGTATGTATGAATGCATCAAGTGAAGCAACATGATGGTTCGGCCAATTCATGCACCATCTTCAAGCATGAACTGAATTTTAATGTTTTTGTGTGATGTTAAATACAAATATGAACAGAATTTAAGTTAATGTGAACATCATAGATGTCGAATATCAATGTAACACCCCTTACCCATACCCGAGGCCGGGATAAGGTATGAGGCGTTACCGGACAAACATACAAACATTAAACTAAAATACAGGCCATAAAATTTCATTCATATTTCAAAATGTTCATTCACTTACACATAGTCCCTTATTTGAGTCTACGAAGCCCAAAACATACTTTAGAAAGGGTTCGGGACTAAACTGAGAACTTACGAAAATCTTGGAAATTTCATGCTTTAAGGCTCCACACGCCCGTGTCCCAAAGTCATGTTCCATACACGGCTGAGACACATGGTCGTGTCTCTGCCTGTGTGGAAAATACCTAGGCTATTTTCCAAGCTTTGGTCAACCTTAATCTCTTACACACTTATACAAAATCAAAAGCATATAACATGGTATTCATTTAATGATTAAATATTCTCAATTAAACCACAAACATAGCATTTGTATGCCATCTTACATGTGTCTCTCATACTCATTTTACCTTGTTTATTATAGTACCACTTATACATTTATACTAAGATTATCATCTTACAAAATATCTTTAGCTTAATCATCAAGCATTCATATTTAAAACTAGATCATATCTTTATAAAATACCACAATTCAGATACGCAAAATAACATGTTTGCCTGAAACATTTCAATTCAACTCCATACCCAACAAGCATTACATTGAGACTAGTCATATATATATATATACATGTCATGATACATATCATTCTCTTTCTGTTTTCTTATAAACATATATCATTTATTTCATTATATCAATATTTCATATACCATAGTTTCCATGTATTTCACATATATTTATTTTTCTCCTCCTCCTCTCCATTCCACATCCTTAAGTATATAGCATTCTTGTAAGTACGATTTCACAATTTACTAATAAATGCTCACATCAAACTGTCCACACGAGTCATAGTCACTTACTTATTTATAATTCGAGCTACAGAGCTCTAAATTAAGATCTGTAAATTTCCCCTAAAACTACACTCACATATATTTCTACCATAAAATTTTCATAATTTTTGGTTTAGCCAATTAGTACAGTTTATTCATTAAAATTTCCCCTGTTTCACTTTCTGACAGTTCTGACCTCTCTTCACTAAAAATTAATTATCTCACAGTACAGAACTCGGATAATGTTCTTGTTGATTTATCTTGAAAATAGACTCATTACGAATTTTAAAAATATAAGTTTAAGCCTCTAATTATTTTTATCCAAATTTTTGTGATTTTCCAAAGTCAGAATAGGGGATCACGTAATCATTCTGAACCAGTCTCACAAAAACATAAATATCTCAAAATATAGAACTCATTTTCTTACTCTGTTTCTTTTATATGAAAATAGACTCATTAAGATTTAATTTTATATCTCAGTCAGTCTCTGATTCTATTTATACTATTTTTGGTTATTTTTCAAAATCACGTCACTGATACTGTCTAAAACAGTTTTATTTCTAATTCACTCTTTCACACTTTCTTTGTATTAACCTCATTTTAACATACATATCACAAATCATTTTCACCATATTTCATACATCACAAGTATAGACCCATGATCACAAGGTCACCATAAAATCATCCTCATGTATAACTTACTTGTTTATAACCTCACCACATCCTGGTCACTTAATGAACACATCATTCACATAATCAAGTTCCTGCACTTATTCATCACAAAACTCACAAAGCAATACATAGAGAGTCTCCCGTTGAACACTTCAGATCAATCCTCGATACTTGGTTGTTTCAGCACATAGCTCCACCCATCATATAGTTCGGCTCTCTTGTACACATGGTGAACACTCAGTACCACCCATATGACCTAGCCAATTTATCTCGTAGCTCTCTTGTCTACATGGTGTCCTTCACCTGGAACCACGCATGTGACCTAGCTACATATATCCCGTAGCTCTCTTGTCTACATGGTGTACACATAGTATCACCCATGCGACCTAGCTACATCATAATGTCTTGTAGCTCTCTTGTACACATGATGTGCACTCAGCACCATACATGTGACCTAGCTACATACTATCTCAGATCATCCAATCTTTCCAAAGGTTCAACTGGATTTCTCTCTTTTCCAACAATTTCACCAATCAAGTAATTATCCACAAACATATTTCCAATATTATTATAAGATATCATAATACAAGTAATATTGATGTATTACTTACATATAAACTTACATCTCATATAACATCAAGGCAATAACATTAAATTACACATTGCCTTATTAAAAATCATATGAACTTACAATTTCCCATAATATCCATAATCATAGAAATCACATTTATGTATGATAATTCAATGCACTTCATGTACCATAGACATATTTTAAATCAATTCATAAACTTGGCACCATAATCATTTAATTTAATATAATTCAATTAATTCACTTAATTTAACTTTCAAATATAAATTACAGACATTATTGTTGTATTATTATCATACCAACTTACATACTTTCAACAACTCGAAATCATAATGAATATATCAATTTTACATTGAAACATGCATAAATTAATGCTGATTATACATATGAATTTACCTCGATACTAAAACAGCCATTTTACCAACTTCCCCAATTTTTGATTTTTCTCTCATTCTAGGTTCAAATCTCATTTTTCGGGATCTAAAACATCATATTTTACTTATTTAATTAATTTAATATTCAAAACAGTCCTTAACTCAAACTTTGGAAAAAGTACAATTTTGCCCCTAAACTTTTGCATATTTACACTTTTGCCCCTAGGCTCGGGAATTAAACTTCATCCCTTATTCTTATGTTTTATGACATGATGATCACTTTTCCCTTCTATGGAAACATCAAATTCTCACTCTAACATATACTTATGACTATTAGGTATTTTTACCGATTAAGCCCTTTTACTCGTTTTCACTCAAAACCGAGTAGCACAAGTTGTCTAACATAATTTAAAACCTTATATTCTATTATAAAACAGCAAAATAAACACATTTCACCTATGGGTATTTTTCCAAATATGAACCTTAGCTTAAATTATTGCTAGAATAAGCTTAATCAAATTACCGGGATTCCAAAAACGTAAAGAACTTGAAAAATGGGGTTATAACGGACTTACTATTGAGCTTGGAAAGCTTGAAAACCCTATCCATGGCTTCCCCCATGCTAATTTCAGCCTCCATGCGAAAGATGAGTCAATTTTGGCTTTATTTTCCCTTTTTATTTCTTTTAATTACCAAATGACCAAAATTCCCTTCCTTACTAAACTTTCAAAAATTCCATCTATGTCCAATTTTTGTCCATCATTTAGAAATTGGTCAAATTTATATTTAAGACCTCCTAATTAATATTTCAAAGCAATTTCATACTAGAAACTTCTAGAATGCAAGTTTTGCAACTTATTCAATTTAGTCCCTAACTTCAAATTGAGCACTTTATGCATAGAATTTCTTCACGAAATTTTCACACAATCATGAAATCATATCATAGACCTCAAAATAATCATAAAATAATTATTTATATCTCAGATTTTGTGGTTCCGAAACCCCTGCTCCAACTAGACCCAATTTTGGGCTATTACAATCAATAGGCATATTAGGCTTATAAATAGTTGCTTTGTAAACTAGAGAAAGGAATTTTTCCATTTTATTGAATGAAATTTTTCTCTTGTGAAGTTTCTTCCTCTCTATTTCGTGCGAGTCTCGAGTGACTTATCTAGCGTGCTAGTGCGTCAACCCGACTCTCTTTTGAACTTATTACCAATCTTTTGGTGTGGCGTTCACCTATCCTTCTACCAACCCATTTTTTCACCTTAAACAATATAATAACTAGAGTGGCACTCTTTATTGTATTCAATCGCTCTTGACGTTTAAGTTCACTATCCATTTCCACCTTCTATCTTATCTATCTTTCTTTGTTAAACCGAGCCCATCCAATTATCTTTCATCATTTGTGTCTTGTTAGCCGAATCATCCTAACTACCTTCTAGCCTTTTGAACCTATTTCATTATTTTAGCCAAAATACACCATTCTCACAACTCTGAACGAAACTTCTCGTCGACGATCGGGCAACTTACGTAGACTCGACTCATTCAACCGAGTCGGATCATGTCAATTTCCCTTGAATTTGTTCGCTAAATTAATCGAGTTTAAATATTGTATTAGTGATATTCATGTTGGATTATTCTTATTGATTTACTAATTATTTTCATTCATGTTGAATTTGTTAAATGATTTACTCGGTATATATGCACCTTGTTTCCATAGTTGCTTCCACAGTTCATATATTTTGTTCTTATTAATTTTCAATGAATTTGTTTATTATATTAACTGAATTCTAAATTTTGTATTAGTGTCATTCATGTTGATTGGTTATTACTAATTTATTAATTATTATCATTCATGTTGAATTTGTTCATATATTTTGTTCTTATTAATTTCCATTGAATTTGTTTGCTATATTAATTGAATTCTAAATCTTGTAATAGTGCCATTCATGTTGGATTCCTTTTATTGTTTTATTAATTTTTTGTTTGTTAGTTCTAGTTTAATTAAATCCCAATTTAGTTAAATTCCAAAATTATTCTTATTAATTTCCATTGAATTTGTTTGTTATATTGATTGAGTTCTAAATATTATATTAGTGACATTCATGTTGGATTGTTCTTACTGATTTATTAATTATTGTCATTCATCTTAAATTTGTTGATAATTAAATTTGTTGATAATCAAGATGTTATGGACCTCATTGAAAAGGTCTGTTGGATCGTACAGACTATTGTTTGTTTGCTCTAGTTTAGTTAAATTTCAATCTTGTTCTTATTAATTTCTATTGAATTTGTTTGCTATATTAAATGAGTTCTATATCTTGTATTAGTGTCAATCATGTTGGTTAGGATGTTCTAGATCTCATTGAAAAGGTTTGTTGGATCTTACCGACTGTTATTTGTTTGTTTGTTAATTCTAGTTTAGTTAAATCTCAATCTTGTTCTTATTAATTTCCATTAAATTTGTTTGTTATATTAATTGAGTTCTAAATCTTGTATTAGTGTAATTTATGTTAGATTGTTATTACTGAATTATTAGTTATTGTTATTCATTTAGAATTTACTAACTGGTTTGCTTGATATTTATGCACCATCCTTCCACTACTGCTTCCACTACTGCTTCCACAGTCATTGCCATTGTCGTCCTACAGCATATATGCACCATACTTCCCTTTCTTCTTTCTCAGTACATATATTTTATTCTTATTAATTTTCATTGATTTTTTTTTCTATATTAATTGAGTTCTAAATTTTGTATTATTGTCATTCATGTTGGTCACGATGTTCGGACCTCATTGAAAAGGTTTGTTGGATCTTATAGACTATTATTTCTTTTTTTATTAATTCCAGTTTAGTTAAATCTCAATAATTTTCTTATAAATTTTCATTGAATTTGTTTGCTATATATTAACTAAGTTCTAAACTTGTATTAGTGTCATTCAAGTTTAATTGTTATTCTTGATTTATTACTTTCATTCAAGTTAAATTTGTTGTCTAGTTTGCTCAAGATATATGCACCATGCTTCAATTGTTGTTTTCATAGTTCATATATTTTGTTCTTGTTAATTTACATTGAATTTGTTTGCTATATGAATTGAGTTCTAATTATTTTACTAGTGACATTCATGTTGGATTGTTATTACTGATTTATTAATCACTATTATTTGTTTATTTGTTTGTTCCAATTTAGTTAAATCCCAATTTAGTTAAATCTTAATCTTGGTATTCTTAATTTCCATTGAATTTTTTGTTATATTAACTCAGTTCTAAATCTTGTATTAGTGTCATTAATGTTGGATTGATCTTACTAATTTATTAATTATTGATTTATTAATTATTTTCATTCATGACGAATTTGTTTGCTCAATGTTTTCCTGTGCAGTGCTAGTCATTTTGACTTTTCTATTTATTCGATGATTCAAGATTTTGCTCAATGTTTTTTTAGATTAAATATTATACTTTTCTAACACTACTAACAAGTTATATATAACAACCTTTTCAGTTATAAATGCTCGTCAATTCTGTGAGCTCCAACACCGCTGCCCATCTATCTCTCGCTTTTTTTATCAGCTTCTTCGCTCCAGCCTTTAGTGTAACATCCCGAAATAGGGCACAGTCAGAATAGTGGTTTCGGGACCACAAATTCGACATTGAAATATTTATTTTATGATTATTATGAGGTCTAGAGTATGAGAATATGCATGTGTTAAAGTTTCATGAAGAAATTCTTTGAGTAAAGTGTCCAATTGGAAATTAGAGACTAAATTGAATAAATTGCAAAACTTGGATTCTAGAAGCAATTTGTATGAAATTGCTTTAGATTATTAATTAGAGGTCCTTATAGAGTAATTTACCCAATTTCTAAGTTTTTGGACAAAAATGGTCTTCTATGGGAAAAATAAGCCAAAAATCAGCTCATTTCTTTCATGATGTTGTTGAAAATTTGGGGTTCTCCAGGGCTAGGGTTTTCAAGCTTTTCAAGCTCAATAGTAAGTGCTCCTAAGCCCCGTTTTTAATTTTTTTGTATTTTTGAAATCCCGGTAGCTTACTCTCTCTATTTCTACCCATATTTCATGCTAGGGTTCATGTTTAAAAATTTATCCATGCATGAGTTACTTGTATTTTGATGTTTTATGGAGGGATATGAAAGTTGATGTGTGTTAAATATCTTTTCCTAGGTGATTTTCATGAAAACCCCCTAAAAGGACCTTTTTGCAAAAGGTGTAAAGTATGAGGCAGAAATGTGAAATAATGGAAAAATATGGGATGCCATAAGAGGGAAAAATGTTCGGATAGGGTTGGGTAAGGTAGAAATAGCATGCATTTCATTATACGAGCCTAGGGACTAAATTGTAAAAATGTGAAAGGTTAGAGGCAAAATGGTAATTTGGACCGGGGGTGAAATTTAGACTCATAAAGTATAATGTGAGTTGTTAATGATTTAATTTTATTGTTATAGACCCCGAGGAACAAATTCCGGAGGTCGATCAAGGAAAGCAAAAAGTTTCGGAATAACCGAAACACAATTCCAAGACGAATACAAGGTAAGTTCGGATAACTTAAAGTAAACTCATAATATGCCTAATTGTGTGTTTTATGAATGTATGATAATTGTATTTGATGATGGCATGAAAACCTATGCAATACATTCTTAATAATAATATGCTGATAAATAACCCGGTTGAGATTGATAAGGAAATTCGATGGATAAACCATTATTTACATGTGACTTGAGATCCTGCATGTGTTGCAGAAAAGGATTTAGCCCGGTTGGGTAATCCATTGATCTCAAATATCGAAAAGGATCTAGCCCGGACGGGTGTTCCTTGAGTGATCAAGCCTCCCAAAGAATATGTGTCCATTATGGATTTAGCTCGGACGGGTAATCTGATTAGGGTCTGAATTTAGCCTGGACTGGTATTTCAGATATGAGCTCATTAAGGGTGTTTGTCACTATAAGGGATTTAGCCTGGACTTGTAATCTCTACATCACCTTGTGAGTTTACGATACGGGGGATTTAGCCTGGACTGGTAATCTCGCCGTAAGGTACGAGATTCGCTGGAGTGCATACATGAGAGGATCACTCTTATGACTTGACGGATAATGGGTAACCCATCAAAGTTTCCTACAAACTCAACGGTTTTAACATGAGATATATGTATAAATGAAAGGATGAATGATGAGCTCATCTAAGACAAATTACATGGTACATTATTGTTGTGACTAACTTGTTGATTGAGTGCATGTGATAGGGAAACCATTTCATTCTTGTTGGTATAATTGCTAAATATGGTTGTATGCTAATTACCTGGTAAGTTTACTTTCCAGTTATTTAGACTTACTAAGCATGTAAATGCTTACCCTTTTTTTTTCCTTGTCTTATAGAGCTCGAAAACTCGTAAACATTGGAAGACGGTTGGAAAATCAACACATTATCAACTAGACCAACTTTGGTATATAAACACTTATTTTTTTCAATGGCATGTATAGGGCTTTGGTTCATTTTGTGATATGTGTCATTCGAATTGCCCATATGAAGGCTTGTAAAAGTTTACATATCTTTTTGTATTTGGCCATGAGAATTGGCTTATTTTGAAGTAGGCTATGACATACAAATCTATGCATGTTTATGTTTACATGGAGTGGCTTGCCCATAATTGACAATGAGTTACAATAATGCGCCAATCTTAAAGGTGTTAATGAGGCATGGAAAATCCTTAATACAAAGGAAATAACCTAGTATGTATAAAATTTATGATATGAGGTTTACATGCAATGAGGATTATCAAGGATGTATGTAAGTATATAATCTAGACTTATTATGTATTAAAGTAACCTATAAGTGTGATTGGTTGATAGAGGGTGACCAAAAGCTTAGAAAAAAGCCTAACAAGGTCCACACGGGTAGACACACGGGCGTGTGTTTACGCTATGTGTGACACACGGATTGCCCCATGGACGTGTGGTATGGTCGTATGTCCCCTGCACCTAAAATTTGAAGTCAGTGTCGAGCATGGGCTAGACACATGGGCGTGTGTCTTAGCCGTGTGCCCCCAAATGTATGCTGATGTCATAAACAGAGCCTTACACGGGCTGAGGGCACGGGCATGTCCCAAGCCACACGGCCCCACTTACACGGGCGTGTGACTTACTAAAGCAAGGAAATTTAACAAGATGCACAAAGTTTACCGAATGTCCTTAGTTTTGTCTCGAACTGCCCCGATGTATGTTTTAAGCCTCAAAGGCCTATATAAGAGACGATATGCATGTGATGAAAAGTTTTAATTTTGAGTGAAATTCAGTGACTCGATTTAGTGTGTTTGTGAACGTGTAAGCCCGGTAACGCCTCAAAACTTGTCCCGGCGTTGGATACGGGTGAGGGGTGTTACATTTAGTCATCGACATCATCATCTCACTGGTTTGCTTGGTATATTCACCATGCTTCCCTCGCTACTTCCACAGTTCATATATTTTATTCTTATTAGTTTCCATTGAATTGTTTGTTATATTAATTAAGTTCTAAATCTTGAATTAGTGTCATTCATATTGGATTGTTCTTTACTAATTTATTAATTATTTTCATTCATGTTAAATTTGTTAATAATCAGGTTGTTCTGGACCTTATTGAAAAGGTCTGTTGGATCTTATAGATTGTTATTTGTTTGTTTGTTAGTTCTAGTTTAGTTAAATCCCAATTTTTTTTTATTAATTTCCATTGATTTTTTTACTATAATAATTGAATTCTAAATCTTGTATAAGTGTCATTAGTGTTGGTAAGGATGCTCTAGACGTTATTGAAAATGTTTGTTGGATCTTACAAACTATTATTTGTTTGTTTGTTTGTTAGTTCTAGTTTAGTTAAATCTGAATCTTTTTTTATTAATTTCCAACAAATTTGGTTGCTATATTAACAGAATTCTAAATCTTTTATTAGTGTCATTCATGTTGGTCTGGATGTTTTGGACCTTATTGAAAAGGTTTGTTGGATCTTACAGTGTTATTTGTTTGTTTATAAGTTCCAGTTTAGTTAAATCTCAATCTTGTTCTTATCAATTTTCATTGAATTTGTTTGTTGTATTAACTGAGTTATAAATCTTGTATTAGTTTCATTCAAGTTAGATTGTTATTATTGATTTATTAATTATTGTCATTTATGTTGAATTTTTTTATTGGTTTGCTCGGTAATTATGCACCATACTTCTATTGCTACTTCTATAGTTCATATATTTTCTTCTTATTGATTTACATTTAATTTGTTTGCTATATTAATTGAGTTCTAAATCTTGTATTACTGCTATTCATGTTGGATTGTTCTTACGATTTACTAATTAATATTATCTGTTTGTTAGTTAAATCGTAGTTTAGTTGAATCTCAATCTTGCTTTTATTAATTTCCATTTAATTTTTTGTTATATTAATTGAGTTCTAAATATTGTATTAGTGTCATTCATGTTGGATTGTTCTTACTTATTTATTAATTATTGATTTATTAATTATTTTTATTCATGGTGAATTTGTTGATTGGTTTCTCGGTATATATGCACTATGCTTCCACTGCTGCTTGCATTGTTCATATACTATTTTTTTTATTAATTTTCATTGAGTTTGTTTCCTATATTAACTTAATTATAGATCTTGTATTAGTGTAATTAATGTTGGATTGTTCTTACTGATTTATTAATTATGTTCATTCATGTTGAATTTGTTCATATATTTTGTTTTTATTAATTTCCATTGAATTTGTTTGCTATATTAACTGAGTTTTAAATCTTGTATTAGTGTAATTCATGTTGGATTGTTCTTATTGATTTATTAATTGTTTGTTTGTTAGTTCCAATTTAGTTAATTTTTATTTAATTAAATCTCAATCTTGTTTTTATTAATTTCCATTTATTTTGTTTGCTATATTTAACTGAGTTCTAAATCTTGTATTAGTGTAATTCATGTTGGATTGTTGTTCATTTTGACTTTTCTTTTTATTCGATGATTCAATGTTTTGCTCAATTTTTTAGACCAAATATTATATATTTTTTAACACTACTAACAAGTTATATATAACAACCTTTTTAGTTGCCAATACTCATCAATTCAGTGACCTCCAAAGCTGCTTCCCGTTCATCTCTCGCTTCCTCTGTTAACTTATCCGCTCCAACCTTTAGTCGTTGTCATAGTCATTCCACTAGTTTGCTCGATATATATGCACCATAAATCTCCTGCTACTTCCACAGTTCATATATTTTGTTCTTATTAGTTTCCATTGAATTTGTTTACTATATTAATTGAATTCGAAATCTTGTATTAATGCCATTCATGTTTGATTGCTATTACTGATTTATTAATTATTGTCATTCATGTTGAATTTCTTGACTAGTTTGCTCGGTATATATGCATCATGCTTCCATTGCTGCTTCCACAATTCATATATTTTGTTCTTATTAATTTCCATTGAATTTGTTTGCTATATTAACTATGTTTTAAATCTTGCATTAGTGTTATTCATGTTGGATTGTTCTTACCTATTTATTAGTTATCGTTATTTGTTTGTTAGTTAGTTCTAGTTTAGTTAAATCCCAATCTTGTTCTTATTAACTTTCATTGAATTTGTTTGTTATATTAATTGTGTTCTAAACTTATATTATTGTCATTCATGTTGGATTGTTTTTACTAATTTATTAATTATTGTTATTCATGTTGAATTTGTTAACTGGTTTGCTTGGTATATATGCACCATGCTTCTATTGCTACTTCCACAGTTCATATATTAAGTTTCAACAATCTCTCTCTCAATATAAACAACAAGATTATATGTAAAAAATTATCCCCCATTTTATTACAAAGCCTTGTTTTGGCAATTTCATCACCGAAAATGCTCTTTTTTTTTGTTGCAGCTGAAACAAGAAGAGTCAATAGAAGACAGATTAATCTATCAACAGTAAAGTATTCCTTTAACATCTGTGTCTCTATTAATCCTTGTTCGAGATTAGAAATTGAGGACAAATTCCACAATTTCAGATGATTTGGAACATTTTGCTTATAATGTTGCAGTTGATACTTTAAGATTACTTTCTTTTACTCAATGAAATCAAGAGGATAATATTTTTCCCCAAGACAACAAATATCATCCATATTGAAGAATTTATAAGCATCCTTAGGATTTAAAGCAGAGCTAAGGATAAGAAGATCAATTGTTTGTTCACTAAATCTACTATTTAGCTTAAGAAGTTGAAAATCTATAGCAACATTGAATATATCAACTTGATAATGGTGCTCCGTATTGAAATTAGCTTGTTGGTGACGACCATGCTTTACAACATATGAAGAATCCATATCAAGATCCTCAATATTGTACTTTTCACAAAATGCTTTCACAACTTCCAACAGATTGTCCTAACCATCTTCTCTCAAATTGTGTATCAAAGTTTTGGTGCTTGAGACTAAGTGCATAACATTTACTATATCTTGGGTTTTTTTTTATATATTTTGACAAAGAATATCTATAATGCCCATTATCTCTTTCACTAGATTAAGATAAAACAAAATCAAAAGATGTAATCCTTTTAGCAGCTGCATCCCCACAGATAGAATAAATAGAGCCACTTTCAATAATATTTTCTAAAACATAACAAGCAGCATCAAACATCCTTATTAAGCTACAAATAGAACTAAGATGAGAGCTCCAATGAGTTTCTCTGGCTCGTTTCATGGTGCCAATTTGGTTAAATCCCTTACCAATTTCAAGTTCATTAATTGCCAAAATATTTGCAATTTCAATTGCTTGGGCAACTTGTAACTGATCATAGATTTTGCAAGAGGCACTAATTATATTAACAATGAAGTTCAAATCAGAGAAAAAATTATGAATAGGAATTACATTTCGAGAAGCAATAACTAATGTCAACAAGAGTCGATGAGCCAAGTGTAACGCCCCAATATTTTTATTTCTGTTTCTGGATAGATTTGACACAAATGTGTATCTGCTTCAGTGGTTAAGTGTTCTAGGTGTGTGTGGGAGGTCCTAAGTTCAAGCCTTATATTTGGTAAATTTTGGTATTTTTTTTACTTAAGCCTTTACTTGTTTAGTGGGCTTATACTGAATTAATTGTAAAACCATATCAGAATGAGCCTGCTAGTTTGAGTGGTAAGGGAGTTGGTGTGTTGGAGGTTTTGTGTTCGAATCTCTGCATGAGCATGGGAGTTTATTTTTGCTTTATTGACTGTTAGTGTTTCGGTCGGGTTAGGATTCTAAGGTGGTTAAGATAGAGGGGTTAGTGGGGAGTTAGGATTTTATCAAATCATTTTAGTTTTATTTTGTTTTTGTTGAAAATCTTTCTCTCTCTTTCAAAAAAGCTCCTAACATTTTCCTCTTCTTCTTTTTTTCAATTTTGTTACTTTTCCTTGTTGCGCAATTCGTCGTGTCTCAAATTTTTGGTACTCCTTTTTGTCCTAGTAGGTGGCATTGATTATGATTCGTGTTAATTTTCCGGTTTTAAAACATTTGAAGGAATTTTGTTGTAATACCTTAGCGTTGGGTTTATTCATGTTTTATGGTTATCGTGTAGAAGAAGGCTGTGGGAGAGGTGGTTGCGCTCCAACGAACTGATCTACGAAGGTGGTTGTTTATTGTTGGTGGTAAGTAGGCTTCGTGCTTGGATTTTTGTTGGCAGATCGTTGGTCAATCTTTTGAAATTACTATTGGGTTACTGTTTTTAGGTTTCAGAAGGCTCGAGGTTACTGTAGTGTTTTAAAAAAACTAGGTATGTACCCGAAACGCAGAAAAATGGGGTTCGATGAAAGCCGAAAAACTCCACTGTCGACGCCACACGGCCGTGTGGTAGGCCATGTGGTAGGCCGTGTGTAACGACACGGTTGTGTGATCGGTGAAGGCCAGGTCGTGTGGGCCACACGGACGAAACCAAAAAAGGCGTGTGGACCCATACGGGCGTGTGGGCCTAGACGGGTAGTCCATATGGGCGTGTGGATTTTTGGGCCAGGCCGTGTGATACAACGGGCAAGACCAATCTGGGCATGTGGGCCACACGGGCATGTGGGCCCATTATACTGAGATTTTTCGTAGGGTCGAACGGGTCATCCTAATCAACTGTGGGCCTACCGTAGTGTCGGTCAACACTATCTAACCTTAAAACCAAGTGATATGTTAGACTAAAATATGGTTATGAGCATGCCTATGTTTGTATATCTGTTATCTGTTTACAAAAGCATGTTAAGTATGATTTATCTGTTAATTCTGTATGTATGTTATGTTATCTGATATTGGGGATGGGATGATGTATATTGGAGGAAGTGTTTTGAAAGGCATTTTGTGCCTATTATCTGGCAGCATGGCTGCATTATATCTGTTATGTGCCGCATCGATACAACATGTAACAGCTCGATTTTTGGGCTAGTTGGAATAGTGGTATCTGAACCACAAATCTAGAGTCAATTAAATTATTTTATTATTATTTTAGAGTCATAGTATGATTGTAGAAGTGCATGAAAAACTTGGTGAGTTAATTTTAACGTTTGTGAGCACAATTGTGAAAAAGGACTAAATTGTATAAATTGAAAAAGTTCTATTTTGATAGATAAAGGTGTTATTTTATTAGAGAAGCAAAATTGGGCGATTTTAAAGGGCAATTAGACCCCTAGAAATAGAGTGGCCGGCCATAGGAGACATATGTGATCAAAATTTTCAAAATTTGTTGGGTTAGGTGACCAATTTTAACTAAAATAGAAATAAAATAAAGAAGGATGATATCATCTCTTACTCATCTCTTTTATCCACCAAAAATTAGCCATTGAAGGGGGTTTGAGAGCTTAAAATTTTCAGCAACTTGAAGCACTCACAAGTAAGTGATTTCCATGTCTTTGTTGATGATTTTTGTATTTTTGAGACCCTTGAAGCATGAGCTTTAAAATGAGGGGTATATCTTACAAAATGGTTGAAGGTCTAGGGTTTTTTCATGAGAGCATTTAGGGTTTTTTTCTAAAATTTTATGGAAGAATATGAGTCTTAGTTGTGTAATAGACAACTTTTGTGAAAGGTGTTACCATGAAAACACCTAAAGGGACCATTTTGCACAAGTTGTAAAATGAATGATAAATGTGTGAAGTAGAGAGAATTTGGGGTTTCTATAAGAGTAAAAAGAGTTCAGCTAGGCTTAAGATGTGAGGAAGTTCGATAAAAATCAATTTTTGAGCACAGGGGTAAAATGGTCATTTTGTCAAAGTTTAGGGGTAAAACGGTCATTTGACCGAAAATGTGAATTTTAATTTCTTAATTTTATTTAGTGATTAAATGAGTGCATTTTGCTATTTTAGATCAAGAAATTAGAACCTAGATCGGGGAAAAGGCAAGCAAATCAACTAAATTGACTAGTCGCCACATTTTGTAATCCGAGGTAAGTTGTATGTAAATAATACAACTACATTACTAATGTATGTGTTGAATTGTATTTGAATTAATATACAACGAATTGCTTGATTGTGGAATTGAGATGATATGATGAGAATAGAGATAGTAGAGTTCCTGTTCGAACCTAGGAAATAAATCAGATATTCATGCCATGACGTTTGAGTCATTTGTGTGTGAGCTAGTGTCGGAAATGTCTGGAACATCCATCGACCACATTATGAGAGCTAGTGTAAGACCATGTCTGGGACATGGCATCGGCATCGAGACGAGTGCTAGTGTAAGACATGTCTGGGACATACATCGGCTTCGAGACGTAAGCCATTGTAAGACATGTCTGGGACATGCATCGGCTACGAGATGATAGTCAGTGTAAGACCATGTCTGGGACATGGCGTCGACTTGAGATATGAGCCAGTGTAAGACCATACACCTTACCTACGTCTGAGGCTTAATGAATATCTGGTAGTGTTCCAAATGGTTCAACGGTGAACATTATGTTCTTAAGCTAATGAGGAAAGTATAATCGTGTTGTGAGTGGTACAGGTACCTAATTGGTACGTATGAGATATAAGCTCATTGAACAATATGTGACTAGTATGGATTGTAATAAGTAAGTTATGCCTATACCTACCTTGGTATCATGAGCATGTGGATCATTGATAAAATGTTGTTGTTGTGTACTTACTTATATGGCACTTACTAAGCTTTTATGCTTACTCCCTTTCCTTTCCATTTCCTTACAGTGCTGCCTAACTAGCTCAAGGATTCCAGCAGTCAGAGATATTGATCACATTATCAACCGAAGCATTCAGTATAGTTGGATTTATATTTTTGAATATGGCATGTATAGGACTTAGACTTTATTATTTTGTGTCTTTGAGAATTGGCCAAATGTGTTGGCTGGGTTGGAAACCCTTTAATTTGTATTAAGCTTTGAATGACAATAATATTCATTTTGAATTTATAAAAGATGCATTCTCATGGTTGAATGAATGTCTATTATAGTTGATTTAGTTATAGGAGTTTTACTTGTTTCGATATTGGTTGGTATTTGTATGGAACTATATATGTAAGGGTGGTAATGAGGCTTGGTAAATAGCCTTATACTGTCCACACGGGTAGGCACACGAGCATGTGTCTAGGTCGTGTGTGACACACGGCCTGCCCCATGTGCGTGTGGTCCGGCTGTGTGTCCCTTGCATGTAAAAATTTCAAGTCAGTATGCATGGTATTAAGCACACAGGCAGAGACACGACTGTGTGTCTCAGCCGTGTGGAGGACACGGCCTAGGACACGGGCATTTGCCTTGGCCGTATGACATTATGAGCATGCTGACGTCAAAAATAGAATACCCAGGTTTTTGCACACAGGCTAGGACATGGGTGTCTCGTGACCGTGTGAGGGACACGGGCCAATGACACAGGCGTCTGGCCGTGTGAAAACCTTTGTAGGTGTGAATTAGAAATGAATTCTCCTAGGGTGTGGGATAGGGCGTGTTCCAGGGCTCACACGGCCCAGCAACACGACCATGTTGAGTTGGTCACACGGGCCTGTTGCCCTTCCACAAGGGAGTCTGCCCTGTTTTAAGGAAAAAAATTTCATAGTTGGTTTAAGGACCTAGTATATTCCCGAATGGTTTTCAATGGTCGATTTGAGGCTTGTAGGCCCATAATAAGAAGTTTAAAGTAGAAATTGAAAAAGTTTAATTTAGACTGAGTCTCAGCGACTTGAGATTGTTGGTATGCATGAGATCAAGTAAAGGTAATGCCTCGTACTCTGCCCCGACGTGGGTTACGGGTATAGGGTGTTACATTTAGTGGTATCAGAGCTATGGTTTAGTCAGTTCTAGGAGTAACCTAGCGAGAGTACAAGTCTAGCTATACATGCCATAACTGTATATTGCTAGTGTGACGATTTCTGATGATTATAAATTATGTTTTCGTACAGTAAATGGATCTTGATGGAGACACGGCGGATGACGTGGAAAGTAATTCGCCGGCTCCCACTGAAGGGACCGCGCCAGTAGAGAGTGAGCCCGTAACTATGGGCCAAGGCGGAGGGGCTAGAGAAGCCTACCTTCGAATGATGGATGCTTGGTACACGGAGTTTGTTCATGCGAATCTGAACACTGCACCTCCCCCAATTTCTCAGTATGCCCTGTTAGCTCTGCAAGGCACGGGCATGTTTAAAAGAAAGAAACCTTCGGTAGATAAGATCTGAAAAAAGGGGCCAAGGAATTTCGGGCTAGCATAGATGATGACCCGGGGAGAATAAAGTTTTGGCTAGAAAATAACATTAGGGTATTTGATGAACTATCATGCACACCTGAAGAGTGTGTGAAATGCGCAGTGTCACTTCTACGAGATTCGGCTTATCAGTGGTAGAACACTCTCGTGTCCGTCGTACTGTGAGAGAAGATCACATGAGAATTCTTTCAGGAGAAATTCTGGAAAAAGTATATTAGCCAAAGATTCATAGACCAAAAGAGGAAGGAATTCCTAGAGCCAAAGCAAGGCCAAATGTCAGTGACAGAATACGAACGTAAGTTTGTGAGGCTTAGCAAGTATGTGCAAGAGTGCATATCTACAGAAGCCACCATGTGTAAAAGGTTTGAGGACGGCCTCAATGAAGATATCTGAGTGTTTGTTGGTGTCTTAGAGCTGTGGGAATTTGTAGCACTTGTTGAAAGAGCCTGTAAGGCCGAAGAGTTGATTAAAGAAAGGAGGAAAGTGGCTTTTGAGTCGTGGGATTCAAAGAAGAGACAAATGGGGAAATCACATTAGTCCTCATCTAAAAGATCGAGAGAGTTCACTACCCGATCGAATGCTTCGGTGGGGTATTCGAATAGGAACAAGAATCGGCAGAACACAACTTCTAAAGCCCAGACCACTTCGATCGCAAGTGTTGGTAGCACTTGGCCAAATAGGCCAGAATTCTTGCAATGTGCTAGACGTCATTTTGGCAAGTGCAGAGGGAATGAAAGGGGTTATTTCAAGTGTGGATCATTGGAACACTTCATCCGTGATTGTCCTAAATTGGATGAGAGAGGGAGAAAATAAGATGTGAAAGTAAGTAGTGCCCCTTTAAGGGGGTAGGCCACAGAAGAACCCCGGAAGTGGGGCTAGCAGTAGAAGCATGCTAAGAGACGCTGTGGTGAGGTCTGAGGGCAGAGCACCTGCAAGGAATTATGCTATACGAGTTCGAGAAGAGGCAAAGTCTCCCGACGTGATCATGGGTACCTTTTCTATCTATGAAATATCTGTTGTTACTTTAATTGACCCGGAATCTACTCACTCTTATATTTGTGTGGATTTGATACCTCGTATAAGTATGCTAGTAGAGTCCACTGAGTTTGTAATAAAAGTGTCCAATCCTTTAGGCAGACATGTACTAGTGGACCAAGTATGTAGAAATTGCCCTTTGACAATTAGAGGTCATTGTTTTCCAACTATCAATGGATGTGATACTCGAGGCCGAGGTAGAGGCTGTAAGGGGCTCGAGCTGAGTCCTCATCCCTGGGCAGCATGCCAAATCTGGACACTAATGAGACACATGCATCACCTGCTACTAAGACTGGGTTTCAGAGTCGTTCGACTGGGGACGACGCATTGTTCCAAGCCATACTTAGGATATTAGAGAGGGTCGTTAGGCCCAATTTTGGATTTAGGGGTCGAGGGTCGGTAACTGAATGACTTCGGTTTAATGGAGTTGAGTCATTTAGGGGTGTCATAGGAGTGGCCCCTAACATGGTCGGGTGTTGGTTGGAGGCCACCGAGAGAATTATGGATGATTTGGATTGTACCACTAAGCCGAAATTGAAGGGTGTAGTTTTCTTGCTTCGTGACAAAGCATACCAATGGTGGTTGACAGTTAAGGAGGGCACTCAGCTTGATCGCCTAACTTGGGAATTTGTTAAGACTGCATTCCAGAGCAAATATGTGGAAGCTAGTTACGTAGATGCTCACCGGCATGAGTTTCTGAATCTCACGCAAGATGACCGATCGATGGCCGAGTATGAGGCCAAATTTTTATGGCTGAGCTGCTATGCTCGAGGTATGGTGGCATCAGAATATGAGAGGTGTGTTCATTTTCAGGACAGTCTAAGGGATAATCTGAGGGTCCTGATAGCTCCACAGAGGGAGCACGAGTTTTCTGTTCTAGTTGAGAAGGCAAAGATTTCCGAAAATGTTAAGCACGCAGAGCGCCAAAATAAAGATAGGGAGAGAGGTAAGAACAAGAGGGATTCAGAGCCCTCGAGTTCTGTACAGAGGCCTAAGAAAAAGGCCAGACCTGATGGGCCAATTAAAGTGAGAGCTTCTGCTGCTTCAGCTGGGTTGCAGCCTTGTGGTGATTATGGTAGGCGTCATCCGAGCGAGTGTTGGAGGAGGATTGGGGCCTATCTAAGACGTGGATCCTTAGAGCACCATATTAGAGACTGCCCACAGCGGGTAGATCAGACGCAAGCTTCGGGTTTTGTGTAGTCGTAGAGGGCAGTTCAGTAGCCATTTAGGGGCCGTAGACAGGCTAAGGGTGGTAATGGTTTGGGTCATGGATAGAGAGCACCGAGAAAAGGTGCTGGTCAAACCGAGGCGAGGCAGCCTACTTTGATTTATGCTGCACATCGCTGAGAGGACATAATAACCCCTAACGTCATCACCTGTATGTTCTTTATATTTGATGCACCTTACTTGGTTTTGATAGGCATAGCATCTACCCACTCATACATAGCTACTACTATATCTGAAACTTTGGGGATTTCTATGGAGAGTACTACTAGTGAGGTTACGGTACTGAGTCAATTGAGGTAGTCTGTTTGGGTTAATAAACTCCAAGGGATGTTCCGTTAAAGGTGCAAGGGACTGTTTTTCTGGCTAATCTAATGAAGCTTCTATTTGGAGAGTTCGATCTAATTCTGGGTATGGACTGGTTGGTGGAGCACCGAGTCAATTTGGACTGTGCATGTAAGAGGGTTGTTCTAAGGACCAAGTGATGGTCGTCGAAACAACCAAAAATAATTCATACTAAAATAACTCTAAATTGTAGTAAAGAGTGGTAGTTCGAGTCCAATGGATTGAATGTCGTAATCAGTTTCTATGTTCACTTATAAATAGAATATTCATCGAGTCAAGGGTCGTAGCAAGAGTCGTGCCCACGACTCCAAACGTACCTGCAACAAAATAAACAAGTAAATCGGGGGTTTGAGAATGTTTAAAAAAGTAAATAACCTAATCATCTTAAATAAACAATTGATTAATATTGAAAGTAAATGTAAATCGAAAATAAATTCAGAATTTTGCAAACAAAAATAATAAGCCTTAGCCTTAGGCTCGGTAAATTTCGTGTTAAGAATAGATCCTCGAAAAATTAATCTTCTCCTCTAAACGATAAGCTAGTTATAGCGGTTAAGAATGTCCTAACCACCAATTCTTCCTCTCGTAGCTGGTCCCGGTACGACCTGTAAACCAACCCTTACAGATTATCTAACTGAGATACATCTGTTCTTGATTCAAGAATCTGACAGCCTTGCGTTCTAAAGAACCCAACTTGAATCAACGGCCTTAACCGCGTGGGTCGTTTAAACCTGATCACTTCTTCCTTGATTTATTCTCGAAGATCTGAATACAGCATGGCTGACTCGTTTCTCCAACTTTCAGCAAACACAACTCCAACCTAACGTGCACTTTGACTTGAAATTGAGTTTAACTTTAAGGGATGATTGGTCTATCCTGAAACTTAGGAAAAAAATGAATACCGATTGGATGAAATTTTTAGCACAAATTCGTATCTCATGATTCCTGATTGAAAAGAACACCGACCTAAGACTAAGATGAAATTTAGTGAATTATGAAATTATTCATGCTTTGTAAACTTTGGAAGATAGCTTGATGATTATGGCAAAGTATGGGAAAGGACTTGGCAAGAAACTAACCCAATTTTGAAAAAAAAACATGAAAAATGCAAAGGAAAGTAGTAGAGTCTCACGCCAATTTGAAAAACAAAATAAAATAACTCTATTCCAAATTGAAGTAGGAATATAGAATTAATTGATGATTTTCCAAAGAACACTACGGTCCTATTTATATACATAAAATTTACTATTTTTGGCCTTAACTAATTTAACATAAAATCAATACAAAATCAAAATTAAAATAAATAAAAATAAAATAAGGTTTTCTATTTCCATATGTCTGAATCGACCTCATTTTGTTGATTTTGTGTTATTTTGGTCCTTTTCTGCTCGTTTTTGTCTCTTAGAGTCCTAATTGCATCCCTGACAAGATTAAAACATAAAAGTACTAATTTATCAAGGATCAATTAAGAAATAAACCGAATTAAACACAAAATAACATGCAAATTAATATATTATCAAATCCCCTTACTTAGCTCATGCTTGTCCTCAAGCATATTGCTCCTTCAAACACTAGAAATTATTCTACAATTTATTAAAAATCAAGCCTCTTTTCCACATTCATAATCAACGCAAACAACATAGGCAAAAATAAACAAATGCTCAGAATATATAGTTTAATCAACAAGTGTCATAAAATTGAAATATGTAAACTAAAAAATTTCACTAAATTGAGTTTGAATCCAAAATTTGCAAGGCATTATTAATTAATTACACAGTAATAAAAAATTGTTAGACACGGTCGAACCTTTTTATGCGAACTAGGATGACAACCCAAGCACCCTATCCCGGTTACTCAGTTCAAACAATCTTTGTTTTTTTAAAGGTAGGTTAGCGGAATGTTTGCAAGTTATCGATTTGTCACTCAAACCTTTTTACGTGAGATAAAATGACAACCCAAGCACCATATTCCGATCACGTTTTCGAAACTTTCACTCATAACTTGAGCCTTTATTTATTTATTTATGTACAAGCAAACATTTTTTCAAACAATCAATTTATATGGAAAGTCTACTTACATATATCATCCTTAAAATTGTCCAATTGTCCAAATTGACTAAGTAATGATATTAGCGGCTCAATGTCGAAATAAACTATTGAATAAATATAGCGTACGATTAAACATATGCAAAAAAAAACATGCAGCAAAAATCAATCAATCATCCGTGCAGACTTACAATTTTCATCCCCCGCACTTAATCTATGCTTGTCCTCAAGCATGTTTTATATGAATAAAGTTTAGTAACTCAAGCAACAAGCAAAGAGAAAGGTTAAGAATACTCCCCATGTGTTTCAATCGATGTTGTCAGCGTTGGGAAATAATTGTCAGCATTTTGCCCGGCATGCCCACACCACCATCATTATCTGACTTTTGGAAAAATTCATAGCCCCCATTACGTTCCTGAAAATAGTAAATTCATTGGATTAAATAAAAATTTATTTATTTACAACCTAAATCTTACTAAAACTCAAAATTAAATAAATAAAAATAAATTTGGGTTGCCTCCCAAAAAGCACTTTTTTTAATGTCGTTAGCTTGACGACTATAAATGTTATTCGTTTGCCTCATTGAGAATTAATTTTTCTATCTCGTGCACTTGGATGTTCTTTCAGAAAAGTTTCGACCTTTGCCCACTATCCTTAAAGCCCTTCCTAGATTCCCCTATCATTAGAGGATTGAGGTGTCTTTGAGCTACTTCGTTCAAGTTTGCATTATTATCTGTCAGAATCCTTGTATGTTCTGGAAATGGTTTCAGATCTGATTTCGAAGCTTTCATGACAGCTTCGCGTATTGGTTTTTGGATCATCGATAATTCCTTTTTCTTAACATCGAGATCTACATTCTTGCAAGGTATGATTTGTAACTTATCATTGGGATGTCCCATATTCTCATAAAGACTAAACCTAACCACTTCATCGTCAAATTACATGGTGAGTGTTCCACTTCCTTTGAATAAGCGCATTAACTTGAATGAATATCCTGGAATATTAAAACAAGAATTAATAACACATAATTAAGAACAAGTTAAATATTTTTCATACAATTCAGATAATAATAACAAGATCCGTCTTAGGTTTCATTCCCCTTAGGTATTTAGGGGGTTTAGTTCATAATTATGAAAGAAAACATCTCAAAAGAATAAAGATAACAAAACATAAAGAAAACCCAAAACTCTTGAAGGAAATTGAAGGAGATCTTTAGTCTTGACGATGAATCCGTCTTCTAAGATGGATCAATTTGCTTTCCTTTAGTAATTTCTTACCTCCTACTCCATGTCCCCTTTTCTAGTGCCTTCTCAGGTGTTTAAATAGGCTTTAGAATGCCTAAGAGCCCTCAAAAGTGGCCTTTTCTGAATAGGACTATACTTGGGGAGCCCTCAAAAGTGGCCTTTTCTGAATAGGACTATACTTGGGCTCAACAAAGACACGCCCGTATGACACGACTGTGTGCGATTGCTTCAGACCGTAGTCAAGGCTTTTAAATAGGCACGGGCATGTGGTCTACCCGTGTAAGTCATGCTTCGATTCTGCCAAATGGACACGGCCGTGTGGACTACTTGTGTGAGCAAGTCCAGGCCGTGTTGATTTCTCATATTGGTCCATTTTCTCCGTTTTTGGCTTTTTTCTCGCTCTTTTTACTCTCCTATGCTCACCTAATTATAAAACATGAAATTAAAGGATTAGGAGCATCTGATTTGTCAAATCTAAGGAGAAATCATCCATAAATGTGCTAAGCATGGCATAAAAATATGTATAAATTACGGTTTATCAAATACCCCCACATTTAAGTGTTTGCTTGTCCTCAAGCAAAATCCTCAACTCACAATCAAAATAATTATTCTCAACTTATAATCCCTATCGATAATATCTCAACATAAACCATAAGTAATCATACATTGAGAATTCAACTAGAAGAATATCAAAGTTTCAAACATTCGAAGTTGAGCATTTTATCACAAAAGCATAGGTGTCTCCCCTCATTTAAGCGATTACCTTTGATTCAAAATATCACAGAGTTTAACATCCTCACTAAAGATCCACTCAAATCACTCAAGGTGTTTAAGGACAATAAATGAAGCACTCATTAGTCAATATGAAACGTTATTACCATAGGCTTGTATGAAAATCAAATCTCAACCACTATAAATTGAGATGATACGTCAATCAATAGGTCTTTAGAGGGTTGGAACTTGGCTTTGGTTAGGAGGTGTAGTCACAAGCTGAAAGAAAAGGTTAGAATCGATATTGAATTGAAAAATTACCTAACTAGAAAAATAACTAATCATTAATTGAATACAAGTGAGCTTCAATTAACACTTAAGCTCAAAAAAAGATGAATAACTACTAATATATATGTATGTATTTTTTTAAAAAAAACAAGTAAAAAAACATAGACAATCTATAAAAATAAAACATAGCTAAGAAATTTATTCAAATCAAATCTCGACAAAAATAGGGATCAAATTAATTTAGGGGATTTCAACTAAATCAATGATTGGGTTGTTAGGCTCAAGGGGGTTCACTAAGGGTTAATTGTGAAGGTAGGCTTTTATGGAGTGAGTGGGTTAAACCTAAGTGCCTTTATTATCTCGACATATCAAATCAAATGGTGTGGTCTTGACATGCATAATCAAGCAAGTTCTAGAATGACAATTCAATATTGACGCACTCAAAGCAACGATAAAAATGAGCATGAAAAAAATAATAGATGCTCTACAGGTTCAAGATCTCAAAAAAATTATTGCTTTTTGATGTTTAAACCTGTGAATTTTAACTCAAGATAATACCTAAACTTGGGGAAACAATCTAAAAAAATTTTAATTCTCAAAAATCAACTTTATCATGCTTGATTCTCTAATTCCTTAAAGTTTAAATAGTCAATGCATAAGTGCCTATGTTTTAATTCAAGACATATTAATAGAAAATCATAAATCAATCAAAAGTCATTCCAATAATGATATGAGAAGATCAAATGAGAATAAGATAGAATTCAGGGATTTTTCTAATAATGATATAAAAGACCCCCCACATTTAAGATGTACATTGCCCTCAATGTACAAAGTTAGATTTACGACGGTATAGATATAAGATCATAAGATAGGGAGAGAATTGAAACTTCCTGAATGATGAATGGACTCCTTGATTTGGAGTTATGGAGAATAATCAGCCAAGGCAATGATGAGATTAAAGGAGCATACTCCAGTGGTGGTAGAGGTTGGTTCCACAACCACGGTGTCCAGGGAAGAAGTTATCGTGGTAGTCAGACAGGACATGGCAGTCGTGGAGAACCTTTTCTAGCTTTGGAGCTCTTTATAACTGTGATAGAATCAGGAACTTCTCTTAGGATATATATAAAGAAACATAATTACTCGTAAAGAAATAGCCAAATAAAAATTATAAAATCTCAAGATAAAATAAAAATAGTATTAAAGGAAAATAAAAAGTAATTTCAACATATAAATAAAGAGAAAAGTAAATAAAAATAAAAATAATAGGTGTTTATAAAGAAATTGGGGCACACGGCTGTGGCGCACCCCCGTGTGCCCTTATTTTAGACCGTGCGTGTGGTTTTCAAAATTGGGCTCATTGGTGCAGCCGGCCATGTTGCACGATCGTGTCATTCTTCGTTCGTTGATCCCACACTTGTGTATGAAGGCGTACACCCGTGCTGTTTTCACAGGCTCGACCATGGTCGGTGAGCACGGGCGTGTTGCTCGCCCATGTTAATTTGGCAGGATCGCCTACGGCCATGTCGTATGACTGTGGAAACTTATCGAATCCCGTGTTGGGGAAACATTTTTACTCTGTTTTTGAACGGCCGTATCGCGCGGTCGTGTTGCCTCCCGTGGTATGGGCATGGCCTAAGGCACGCCCGTGTTCCTGGCCGTGTGGTTTTGGAAAACCTGTGTTTCAAGGACTCAGTTAATGATTAGATGTTAGAAACTAAAATTTTAAAGAAATCAATATTGTTAGTGCTCAGGTTACCTTCCGAGAAGTGCTTATTTATAGTCTAAGCTCGACTTACTTCGATCTCGAATAATCATGGTGGTTCGAGGAGTTTACACTCCTCATCCCTGCTATCAATTTTATCAAAATAAAGTTTTAGACGAGTATTATTTACCTTTAAAGTGCCAAATTTAGGATGAATTACCTTGACTATACCATATGGAAAAATACTGAGTACCGTGAGAGAAATTTCTCCATTAGATTCAGAAGTGGCAATACGAGGATCTGCTGCATCCAGTAGTACTTTGTCTCCAACCTTAAGTTGATTTGGTGGAATATTAAGCCCGTCAGGGCGTGGTTTTGGTTTATGTGTCCGCCATTCATCTAGTTCCTGAACTCGTAGCCTTTATTCTTCATAGATAGGTCCTTTGTTGCTGCTTGAACATAGCTCATGTGCGCTTTTTGAACCTGTTTTCTGCACAGAGGGTTTCACCACATGATCAGTACTAGTAGTATGATTTATGCAATCACCCTCGATTTTTGAGGTGTTTCTCGAATTACGAGCTTAAAGAGTGATTGTTTCATCACCCACACGAAGTGTGAGTTCACCTGTACCAACATCAATTATCGTTCTAGCAGTTGCTAAAAAGGGCCTTCCTACAATTAAAGGCACGTTACTATCCTCCTCCATGTCTAGAAGAACGAAATCAACTGGGAATATAAATTTGTCAATTTTAATGAGTACATCTTCAATAATACCCCTAGGAAATCTGATTGTTTTATCGGCTAATTGAATACTCATCCTAGTTTGTTTGGGTTTCCCAAGACCTAGTTGCTTAAACATTTTGTAAGTCATGACATTGATACTAGCCCCTAAATCAGCCAAAACATTATTAACATCTAAGCTACCAATTAAACAAGGAATCATAAAACTTCCTGGATCTTTTAATTTGTTGGCTAGCTTATTTTGTAGTATGGCTGAGCAAACCGCATTTATCTCTACATGCGACGCCTCATCCAACTTCCACTTATTTGTTAAAAGCTCCTTGAAGAATTTGACTGCGTTTGGTATCTGCGAAAGAGCTTCAATAAATAGTAAGTTAATATGTAATTTCTTTAATAATTTAAGGAATTTACCGAATTGTTCGTCTGTGCAATCTTTCCTTGTTGCATTGGGGTATGGCACACGAGGTTTGTCCTCTTTACTTACCGGTGTTTGTTCACTATGGTCTTCCTCACCTCTACTTTTACTTACCACAATTCCTTACCTCGGTTCTGGTTCAGGTTCCATTAACCCTTCCTTGTCTTGAATGGTAATTGCATTGAGTTGTTCCCTTGGGTTAGATTCAGTGTTACTCTGTAACACCCCGTACCTGAGACCGTGACCGGAGTCGAACACGAGGTGCTAACAGACATAATATATTTATTTTCACAGTCCATTTAAAAATTTCCAGCCAGCTAGCTAACTGTGTCACTGTCACCTTAAAAATCATATCTTGAGTTCCACAACTAGAAAATCAGTTTCGTGATTTTTCCCTGAAACTAGACTCATATATGCATCTA
Source organism: Gossypium arboreum (assembly GCF_025698485.1). NCBI lineage: Eukaryota > Viridiplantae > Streptophyta > Magnoliopsida > Malvales > Malvaceae > Gossypium > Gossypium arboreum. The sequence goes on from NC_069080.1 coordinate 104,791,526, forward strand.
CAAATTTTTTTCTAGAATTTTTGGTTGGGCCAATTAGTACAGTTTATTAGTTAAAGTCTCCCATGTTACAGGGATTTACTACACTGACCTTCGTGTATTAAAACTTGGATATCTCCCTGTACAGGCTTCAATACTGATGCCGTTTGTTTCTATAGAAACTAGACTCAAATAGGAATCTATACATATATGGCATGACTCCTAATTATCTCTGGTTAATTTATAATGAATTTCCAAAGTCAGAATAGGGAATCCAGAAATTGTTCTGGCCCTATTTCACGAAAACCTAAATATCTCTTAACGTACAACTCATATGACCGTTTCATTTCTTCATATGAAAGTAGATTCATCAAGGTTCATTTACATAATTTATTCACTATTTAATTCCATTCCTACTATTTTTAGTGATTTTTCACATCCACATCACTGCTGCTGTCAGCATCTGCCTTTAAGGTAGACTTTACCTATTTCATAGTTTCCATGATTCAATTAGCCCTTTTTTTTTTCATACATAGCACAAAGTATAATCATGATTAACCATTCCAATGGCTAATCGTTTCCAAACATTTCCATACCTCTTAGTGATCAACATACAAAACGATTATAGTACTATGCTAAAAACGTATATAAGCCATTTTCGCATGGCTATCCAAATTTACACAAAATCCATGGGTACATGACCAACAACAAAAAGGGTAGTCCTATACATGCCATTTCAAAGTTCAACCAAAATTGTACCAAAAGGGGGGGCTTTGATGGTGTGGGAGACTTCGACTTCCAAAAATCCCGAGTCCGATAGCTGACGAGCCAAAATCTATAAAACAGAGAACAAAGAAACGAAGTAAGCAATTTATGCTTAGTAAGTTTTGAGCAAAGAATTTAAACACAACTGAAGTATAGCATTCACATAATTAAACGGATAATTCCGTGTATACATACTTTCAAATCATTTCTACTTTACATTCCAACCCCTATGTTCATACATAAGGGATCATCTTAGCCAAATACCTAAGCTCATTACTCAACCGAGCGAATATTATTCGAAGGAACTCAACTATTCCAATGCACATACGAACATACCTCGTTGCTGAAATTTTTCAAGCATATTAACTGGGATTTTTACAGCAAGATCGTTCATTCCCGAATCACGTACCTTCGGATTTTATCCGGATATAGCGACTCGCTCAAAAGCCTTCGGGACATAGCCGGTTATAATAGCTCGCACAAATGCCTTCGGACTTAACCCGGATTTGGGAACTCGCACAAATGCCTTCGGATCTTAGTCCGGATATGGTCACTTAGCACAAAGCCTTCGGGACTTAGCCCGACATCATTCAATAACCATGCACATTTAACACTAAATCATGACACATTCAGTATTTCATTTTCATTAGCAAAACTCAAACACAAGACACTTATCACACTTGCAAATTTCGGCTCAATATCCACACACAAAGAGCATGATTTCAATTTGCTTAAAACATGATCTAATCAAATCATAATTTAAGCTCTATTACTCAAGAACTTACCTCGGATGTTGTCGAATGATTTCGATGGCTATTCGACCACTTTTTCCTTCCCTTTATTGGATTTAGATCCCCTTTGCTCTCGAGCTTAATTAAATAAATAAATTGATTTAATCATTTGAGCATCGAAAAGAGGAACACAAGGCACTTAGCCCACATTTATACATTAGACATTAAAGTCACATACATGTGAAATCATGCATCAACTCAAGATATTAACCCACACTCCCTTTTTAGCCGATTGTCCTAACCAAGATAAAGGCATCAATATGCTTGCCTCTAACCGAATGCATGCACACCAATCCATCTCATGTGGCCGAATATGCATGTTGATGTTGAGGCCAATTACATATTTAATACCACACATAAATGGCATACATTTTACTAACTAATGCATTACATATTGTAGCTCAATACGCATCTATCATTTACTTCATAACCGAAAGATCATCATAAGTAAATATATACCTTGAGATAGTATATATGTCATACCAATACATCATGTGCAAACATATATACATATAGGTGCAAGGGCGAATCTCAAGTTGATTATAACCAAATATAAACATATATCCAAAACACAAATCTTACCTACCATGCAATAAGCATAAATCATACTTATGGATATATCTGTGGTCAATACATCACAACACCATACCATTTCAATTTTGGTCATGGTTAAACAAAGAACTTAATGTCTCACTAAAAATGCTAAAAAGAAAATCCAAGAGTCATCAACCCACCATCACATATATCATTAACAAGCTTCATATTTAGCATGCAATGGCATTAACACAAAATCCACCTTGGCGAACATCATTCCCATGACATAGCAAAGATTTGGACCATGGGCTAATTAGAACTCAAGATAGCAACTAAAAACATGCATGAATCTCATGGCACAACCTCAAACATACCTTAATCTAGATACAAGTATGGCCAAACCTCTTCCTAATCCTCTTCCAAACCAAACATGAAGCAAGAACTCCTCCTTCTTCCTTAGAATTTTCGGCCAAGAGAAGTGAAAAAATGATGAACACTTTTTTTTGTTTTCTTTCCTCAACTCACGGCAATGGGGGATCACACACTTCTCTCTTTTTTTTTCCATTTCTTTATTCCTAACCTTAGTTTATTGTTTCCTCCCATAATGCACCAACACAACATGTCTATGACATGTTTTGCCCATCATCCTTTGTCATGGCCGCCACCACTTATAAAAAGAAGGGTATTTGACATGCAAAACCATTGTTTTGCATGCATGATTCAATTAGTCATCACACATTTCCCTATCCTACTTTCAAAGTTTACTACTAGGTCCTTTTAGTGAAATTCACATTTATAACCCTAAATCAAAACATCAAAATGTCACACACAATTAACACATATTATAGGCATCAAAATGAATATTAAATTATTTTAGGCCTCAATTTTGTGGTCCCGAAACCACATTCCGACTAGGGTCGTTTTAGGTCGTCACAACTCTCCCCACTTAAGAAATTTTCATCCCAAAAATCTTACCGGTAAATAGGTTTGGGTATCGCTCTTTCATAGAGTTCTCGGGTTCCCAAGTAGCTTCTTCTATCCCGTGTTTGAGCCATAACACTTTCACTAGCGGAACCCTTTTGTTTCAAACTCTTTCACTTCACGTGCTAGGATACGAATCGGTTCTTCTTCATAACTCATATTGGCTTGAATTTCAACCTCGATGGACTAATTACGTGCGATTTAATCGATCTATAACGTCAAGCATCGAAACATGAAAGACGTCGTGAATCTTTTCGAGTTCAGGGGGCAAAATCAAACGATACGCAACTGGACCAACTCGTTCGGAGATTTCGTACGGCCCAATGAATCTCGGGCTCAACTTGCCCTTACGGCCAAATCTGAGTATCTTTTTCCAAGGCGAAACTTTAAGAAACACTTTATCTCCCACCTGATATTCAATGTCTTTTCGTTTCAAATCTGCGTACCATTTCTGACGATCTGTGGCCGCCTTCAGACGTTCACGGATTACCTTTACTTTCTGTTCAGCATCTTTAATCAAATCGACTCCAAAAATTTTACTTTCACTGAGCTCGGTCCAAAACAATGGTGTACGGCATTTACGACCGTACAAAGCCTCGTAAGGTGCCATCTTAATACTTGATTGAAAACTATTGTTGTAAGCGAATTCAATCAAAGGTAAATATCGTTCCCATGAACCACTGAACTCGAGGATGCAACATCTCAACATATCCTCAAGTATCTGAATTATCCGCTCGGATTGACCATCGGTTTGGGGGTGAAAAGTGGTGCTAAAATGCAACTTGGTGCCCAAAGCTTCTTGCAATTTCTTCCAAAATCGTGAGGTGAATCTCGGATCTCTATCCGACACGATAGAAATAGGTACCCCGTGTAATCTCACAATCTGAGAAACATACAATTTAGCTAATTTATCCATTGAAAAATCCGCGTCAGACGGGATAAAGTGAGCCGACTTAGTCAATCTATCAACAACGACCCATATCGCATCTTTCTTACTTGCCGACACTGGCAACCCAGATACAAAATCCATCGTTACTCGATCCCATTTCCATTCAGGTATCATGATCGGTTGGAGTAAACACCCGTAGGCACTTGATGTTCCGCCTTCACTTGCTGACATATTAAACACTTCGAAACAAAATCGGAAATGTCTCATTTCATACCATGCCACCAAAACTGACGTCTTAGGTCATGGTACATTTTCGTACTCCCCGGGTGAATTAACATTTGGCTACAATGAGCTTCGTTCAGAATCATCGAAATAAGTTCTGAATTTCTTGGAATACACAAACGATTTCTGAACCTCAAACAATCGTCATCATCAACTTGAAACTCTGATTCCACATTCGGAGCATATTCAACCCGTTTTGCAACCAATTCATCATCGACTTTCTGAGCCTCACGAATTTGATGAATCAATAATGGTTTGGCTTTTAATTCAGCTACTAACACATTGTCGGGTAGAACAGAAAAGTGTACATTCATCGCTCGTAAAGCAAACAGTGATTTACGACTTAAGGCATCCGCAACCACATTAGCCTTTCCCGGGTGATAGTCAATGACAAGCTCATAATCCTTTAACAGCTCGAGCCAACGTCTTTGTCGCAGATTTAAGTCTCTTTGAGTCATCAAATATTTGAGACTTTTGTGATCCGAATACACATGGCACTTCTCGCCAAATAAATAATGTCGCCATATTTTCAAAGCAAATACGATGGCAGCTAATTCAAGATCATGAGTCGGATAATTTTTCTCATGTGGCTTTAATTGTCTCGACGCATAGGCCACAACTCGGCCTTCTTGCATCAATACGCAACCTAACCCAAGTAAGGAGGCGTCACTATAGATGACAAACTCTTTGCACGATTCGGCCGCACTAAAATTGAGCTTCATCAAATAAGTTTTCGATTGATCAAAACTTTTCGACATTTTTCCGTCCATTCGAACTTAACATCTTTTGAAGTAGCCGTCATCGGTGTGGCTATCATCGAGAAACCTTTTACAAACCGTCGGTAGTAACCAAAGAAGCCCCAAAAGCTCCGAACCTCGAGAATATTTCTTGGAGGCTTCCAGGTTAAGTATGGTTGAAATTTTGCTCGGTCAACTCGAATACCGTCTGAGATACCACATGACCCAAGAAGCTAACCTCTTAACCGTAACTCACACTTCATCGAACTTAGCATATAACCGCTTATCCCGTAAAATTTACAACACTAATCTCGGTGTTCAAGATGTTCGGTCTCATCTCTTGAATAGACCAAGATGTCATCAATGAACACAACTACGAACCGGTCCAAATCGCTCAAGATCCGATTCATCAAATCCATAAATACCGCAGGGCATTAGTGAGCCCGAACGACATCACTAAGAACTTCGTAGTGACCGTACCTCATTCTGAAAGCAGTCTTAGGTACATCCGAATCTCAAATTCATGAATCGGTAATAACTCGATCTCGATCTATCTTTGAAAACACTGAGGCTCCTTTTAGTTGATCAAACAAATCATCAATGTGCGGTAACGGATATTTATTCTTTATCGTCACTTTATTCACCGACGATAGTCAATGCACATCCTCATGGTTCCGTCCTTCTTTTCACAAACAATCTTGGTGCACCCCAAGGTGAGAAACTTGGTCGAGCGAAACTCAGATCCGTCGGTTCTTGCAACCGAGCTTTCAACTCTTTAACTCGGTTGGTGCCATACGATCACGGAGCTATCGAAATTGGCGTAGTCCTGTACAAGCTCAATACCAAACTCTACTTCCCGAACAGGTGGTAGACCCGTAATTCTTCTGAAAACATCCGGTATTCACAAACCACCGCAGATTCGGTTTCTTTTCCAATTCCTTGTCATCAAGTACATACGCAAGGTATGCTTCGCACCCTTTCTCACATATTTCGGGCCAACATTGCCGATATTACACCGGCAACCCTTTAAGTCTGTAGACTCAACTCGGATTATCTCGTTATTTGCGCATCTCAAATCAATAGTCTTGCCTTTGCAATTCACAACCGCATCATGCACGGTCAACCAATCTAAACCGAGGATAACATCAAATTAGCCGAACGGCAAAAGCATCAAGTCCGCGGAAAAGCAGAACCTTGAATTACTAGGGGGCATTTCTTACACACTTTGTCAACAAGCACGTAACGACCCAAGGGATTTGACACCCGCATTACGAACTCAGTAGACTCAATAGGTAAAGTCTTACTGGATGCTAAGGTATCGCATATATAAGAATGAGTAGAACCAGAGTCAATCAAAGCAATCACATTAGTATCAAAGAGAGTGAAAGTACCCGTAATAACATCTGGCGAGGAAGTATCCTCGCGTGCGCGTATTGCATAAGCCCTAGCAGGAGCGCGAGCCTTGGATCTGGTCGTAGCATCTCTAGATCCTCTCTGACCACCACTAGCATTGCTCGTATTTCTAGATGGTCTACCTCGAGCAGTGGTAGCACCCAGTTTCCCACTCTGATTTACATTCTGTTCAGGCAACCTTGGGCAATCTTTAATGAAGTGGTCAACTGATCCGCACTTGTAACAGGAGCGATCATGGAATCTACAACTTCCAGAATGCCATTTGCCACAATGTCGACACTTCGCTCGTCTCGACGTTCATTCCCAACACCGGCGGCAAGAAGTGCCTCGTGTACCTCTGAAGGTCGATCACGATCTCGTCTAAAAGGCCCGGTGCCTCTAGACCGCCCACATCATCTCGAAATTTCTTCGATGCTGTTGAAGAGACTTTCGAGGATCTTTTACTAAACTCTCCGCCCCACATCAACTTTTTGTTTTTCTTTTCTAAGCTCTTCGGCTTTACAAGCTCGCTCGACAAGTACTACGAACTCTCGTATTTCAAGAATGCCAACGAACATTTTATATCTTCATTCAGCCCATCCTCAAGCGTTTACACATGATAGCCTCGGACGAAATACATTCCCGAGTGTATCTACTAAGTCTAACAAATTTTCGCAGTAATCGATGAATCGACATAGAACCTTGCTTAAGATCAAAAATTCTTCATTTTGATCAACAAATCTCTGATCGATATACTTTTTCAAACTCGCTTTGGAAAAACTCCCAAGTTACTTGCTCTCTAGGCACAACAAGTCAATGTATTCCACCAATAGTAGGCGTAATCACGTAGCAAGGAGATAGTACACTTTAGGCACTCATCGGTGTGCAAGATAGTTCATCGAAAATGCGAATAGTGTTGTCCAACCAAAATTCAGCTTGCTCGGTATCATCACTATCTCGTAGCCTTAAATTTAGTAGCCCGTGTTTTCGGATTCTATCAACTGGGGCTTATTTGGCCTTATTTGGTCGGGCCATCTGGAGGCATTGTAGGTCTGCGGGGTTGTGTTTGTTGGGAATGGAGGTTGTGGAACAGCCGTATTAGTTCGAATGTATTGGTTGAACCAATCATTCATCACGCTATAGAAAGCTTGTCTAGCTTCATCATTTGGATTACTAGCATTAGGTTGAGAGTCCGCCGACGCTGTCCCTTGTGCGAGAGCAGGCGCTACACTCTCAAGATCATCAGCTACCGCTCGGTCGGGATCGGGATCCATTACTATAAATAAACACACTTGCAATTGTCAGAAATCACCACACTATCAAATAATCACATAAAATGGCATGTATAGCTAGACCCAAACGCATTACGGTAGTCCTAGAATTGACTAAACCATAGCTCTGATGCCAATAAAATTGTAACACCCTGTACCCGAGACCGTGACCGGAGTCGAACACGAGGTGCTAACAGACATAATATATTTATTTTCACAGTCCATTTAAAAATTTCCAGCCAGCTGGCTAACTGTGTCACTGTCACCTTAAAAATCATATCTTCAGTTCTACAACTCGAAAATCAGTTTCGTGATTTTTCCCTGAAACTAGACTCATATATGCATCTAAAACTTTATTTCTAGAATTTTTGGTTGGGCCAATTAGTACAGTTTATTAGTTAAAGTCTCCCATGTTACAGGGATCGACTACACTGACCTTCGCGCATTACAACTTGGATATCTCCCAGTACAGGGATTAAATACTGATGCCGTTTGTTTCTATAGAAACGAGACTCAAAGAGGAATCTATACATATATGGCATGACTACTAATTATCTCTGGTTAATTTATAATGAATTTCCAAAGTCGGAACAGGAAATCCAGAAATCGTTCTGGCCCTATTTCACGAAAACCTAAATATCTCTTAACGTACAACTCATATGACCGTTTCGTTTCTTCCATATGAAAGTAGATTCATCAAGGTTCATTTAAATAATTTATTCACTATTTAATTCCATTCCAACTATTTTTAGTGATTTTTCACATCCACATCGCTGCTGCTGTCAGCATCTGCCTTTAAGGTAGACTTTACCTATTTCATAGTTTCCATTATTCAATTAGCCCTTTTTTTTTTGCATACATAGCACAAAGTATAACCATGATTAACCATTCCAATGGCTAATTGTTTCCAAACATTTCCATACCTCTTAGTGATCAACATACAAAACGATTATAGTACTATGCTAAAACGATATAAGCCATTTTCGCATGGCTATCCAAATTTACACAAAATCCATGGGTACATGACCAACAACAAAAGGGTAGTCCTATACATGCCATTTCAAAGTTCAACCAAAATTTTACCAAAAGGGGGCTTTGATAGTGTGGGAGACTTCGACTTCCAAAATCCCGAGTCCGATGGTGACGAGCCAAAATCTATAAAGCAGAGAACAAAGAAACGAAGTAAGCAATTTATGCTTAGTAAGTTTTGAGCAAAGAATTTAAACACAATCAAGTATAGCATTCACATAATTAAACGGATAATTCCGTGTATACATACTTTCAAATCATTTCTACTTTACATTCCAACCCCTATGTTCATACATAAGGGATCATCTTAGCCAAATACCGGAAGCTCATTACTCAACTGAGCGAATATTATTCGAAGGAACTCAACTATTCCAATGCACATACGAACATACCTCATTGCTGAAATTTTTCAAGTGTATTAACTGGATTTTACAGCAAGATCGTTCATTCGAATCACGTACCTTGGATTTTATCCGGATATAGCGACTCGCTCAAAAGCCTTCGGGACATAGCCCGGTTATAATAGCTCGCACAAATGCCTTCGGGACTTAACCCGGATTTGGGAATTCGCACAAATGCCTTCAGATCTTAGTCCGGATATGGTCACTTAGCACAAAGCCTTCGGGACTTAGCTCGGACATCATTCGAATAACCATGCACATTTAACACTAAATCATGACACATTCATATTTCATTTTCATTAGCAAAACTCAAACACAAGACACTTATCACACTTGCAAATTTCAGCTCAATATCCACACACAAAGAGCATGATTTCGATTTGCTTAAAACATGATCTAATCAAATCATAATTTAAGCTCTATTACTCAAGAACTTACCTCGGATGTTGTCGAACGATTTCGATGGCTATTCGACCACTTTTTCCTTCCCTTTATCGGATTTAGATCCCATTTGCTCTTGAGCTTAATTAAATAAATAAATCGATTTAATCATTTGAGCATCAAAAAGAGGAACACAAGGCACTTAGCCCACATTTATACATTAGACATTAAAGTCACATACATGTGAAATCATGCATCAACTCAAGATATTAACCCACACTCCCTTTTTAGCCGATTGTCCTAACCAAGATAAAGGCATCAATATGCTTGCCTCTAACCGAATGCATGCACACCAATCCATCTCATGTGGCCGAATATGCATGTTGATGTTGAGGCCAATTACATATTTAATACCATACATAAATGGCATACATTTTACTAACTAATGCATTACATATTGTAGCTCAATACGCATCTATCATTTACTTCATAACCGAAAGATCATCATAAGTAAATATATACCTTGAGATAGTATATATGTCATACCAATACATCATGTGCAAACATATATACATATAGGTGCAAGGGCCGAATCTCAAGTTGATTATAACCAAATATAAACATATATCCAAAACACAAATCTTACCTACCATGCAATAAGCATAAATCATACTTATGGATATACCGTGGCCGAATACATCACAACACCATACCATTTCAATTTTGGTCATGGTTAAACAAAGAACTTAATGTCTCACTCAAAAATGCTAAAAAGAAAATCCAAGAGTCATCAACCCACCATCACATATATCATTAACAAGCTTCATATTTAGCATGCAATGGCATTAACACAAAATCCACCTTGGCCGAACATCATTCCCATGACATAGCAAAGATTTGAACCATGGGCTAATTAGAACTCAAGCTAGCAACTAAAAACATGCATGAATCTCATGGCACAACCTCAAACATACCTTAATCTAGATACAAGTATGGCCAAACCTCTTCCTAATCCTCTTCCAAACCAAACATGAAGCAAGAACTCCCTCCTTCTTCCTTAGAATTTTCGGCCAAGAGAAGTGAAAAAATGATGAACACTTTTTTTTGTTTTCTTTCCCTCAACTCACGGCAATGGGGGGATCACACACCTTCTCTCTTTTTTTTTCCATTTCTTTATTCCTAACCTTAGTTTATTGTTTCCTCCCATAATGCACCAACACAACATGTCTATGACATGTTTTGCCCATCATCCTTTGTCATGGCCGGCCACCACTTATAAAAAGAAGGGGTATTTGACATGCAAAACCATTGTTTTGCATGCATGATTCAATTAGTCATCACACATTTCCCTATCCTACTTTCAAAGTTTACTACTAGGTCCTTTTTAGTGAAATTCACATTTATAACCCTAAATCAAAACATCAAAAATGTCACACACGAATTAACACATATTATAGGCATCAAAATGAATATTAAATTATTTTTATGCCTCGGTTTTGTGGTCCCGAAACCACATTCCGACTAGGGTCATTTTAAGGCTGTCACATACTCGGCAGGCTACCTTGTGGTCTTTCAGATATTAATTTGGCGAGCTGTCCTATCTGAGTTTCTAGCCCTTAGATCGACGCTTGTTGATTTTTAAGTGTTGTCTCGGTAAACGAGTTTCTGACACCAAGATGAATTTTGTTAGCATCTCCTCAAGGTTTGACTTTTTCTCTTGTTGGTAGGGTGGTTGTTGGAAGCCTGGAGGCAGTGGTCTTTCATTCCCTTGGCCACCCCGTGAGAAATTTGGGTGGTTCCTCCAACCTGCATTGTAAGTGTTACTATAAAGATTATTTTGAGATCGAGGATTATTACCCATGTAATTTAACTGCTCGTTCTCCATGTTGTGGCCATAGGGTGGGTATTCTTAATTACCTGATCCACCTCCACTTGCTTCGCACTGCATTACTGGGTGAACCTGTGAAGAACCAAGAAAATCATCAATTTTTCTATTCAAAAGTTCTACCTGATTAGAGAGCATGTTGATCGAATCTACGTTAAAAACGTCGACTATTTTCGTTAGCCTTGTCTTCATGACTTACCACTCACAATTATTCAGTGACATCTATTCTATAAATTTATAAACATCCTCAGGTGTCTTATTATTGATAGTTCCACCAGCAGCTACATCAATCATCTGTCTAGTCGAAGGATTCAAGCGATTGTGGAACGTTTGAACCTGTAGCTAGAGTGGTAACCCATGGTGAAGGCATCTACTCAAAAGGTCCTTGTATCTCTCCCATGCATCGTAGAGTGTTTCTAAATCGATCTGCACAAAAGAAGAGATATCATTACATAATTTAGCGTTTTAGCCGGTGGAAAATATTTTAATAAAAACTTTTCAGTCATTTGTTCCCAAGTAGTGATTGACCCTCGTGGTAACGAGTTCAACCACTTTTTAGCTTTATTCCTCAATGAAAAAGGAAATCACAGAAGATGAATGGCATCATCAGAAACGCCATTGATTTTAAATCTATTTCAAAACTCCAAAAAATTCGCCAAGTGAGCGTTGGGATCCTCGTCCTGCAAACCATCAAATTGAACAAATTGCTGTATCATTTGAATTGTGTTAGGTTTTAGTTCAAAATTATTTGCAGCAACAGTAGGCCTAACTATGCTTGATTCAGTTCCTGTTAAAGAAGGTTTAGCATAATCATACATAGTACGCAGAGCAGGATTCTGATTAGCAGCAATCGCAGGAGGTAGCGGATTTTCCTGATTTTTAGCCATCTCCTCGGTTGTGGTTGAAGTATCGTCCTCTTGCTCTTCCACTATGTATCTTAAGCTTCGCCTTATTTCTCTTCGGTTTCTGCGAACTATGCGATCTATCTCACTATCGAAAAGTAATGGTCCTAATGGGTTTCTTTCGGTCATGAACTAGAAAAACCTGTCAGAAGAAAATAAAATAAAAGTTAGAAAAGTGAAATTAAACTAAAAATAGATTGTAGTAAAAATAAATATGGCTAAAGTAATAAAAATTGAATGTTCCTAATATCTTAGTTCTCCGGCAACGGCGTAAAAAACTTGATACGTGATATTCGTGACAGGTTTTAAAAATTTATAATTAATCGCTCTTGAAACTAACTATTATCATGATGAAGGCAATTGTACGTATCGAACAGTAGTATAGTTTTAACCAGACTAGATTGTCGAACCCAAAGGAACCAAGAGTATTAGTAATTACTTTCTTTTTATTATCTAGCCTAAAAATTAAGGGATTTGTTTATCTAAACTAATTAATTAAACTAAGGGTGCATAGAGAGAAAATTAGGGAAAAGCTTTTGGGAAAACTCGATTGATTAAGACAATACCTAAGAAAAAATCCACCTAGACTTCACTTGTTATTTAACTCTGAATCAGACGATTTATTCATTTGACTTGGTCCATAGAAACCCCTAAGTTATATTATTATCTCTCTTGAGACTAATAACGTCTAACCCTAGGTTAATTAATTGAAATCTCTTTCTAATTAACACCCTAGTGTTGCATTAACTCGATCTATGGACTCCTTTATTAGGTTTCACCCTAATCCAGCAAAATCTTGTCACCCTATCTCTAGGCGTGCAATCAACTCCGCTTAATTATGACAAATTTACTCTTAGACAGGGACTTTTGCTCCTCTGAATAAGCGCATTAACTTGAATCAATATCCTGAAATATTAAAACAAAATTTAGGAACACATAATTAAGAACAAGTCAAATATTTATCATACAATTCAAATAATAATAACAAGATCCGTCTTAGGTTTCATTCCCCTTAGGTATTTAGGGGGTTTAGTTCATAATTATGAAAGAAAACATCTCAAAAGAATAAAGATAACAAAACATAAAGAAAACCCAAAACTCCTGAAGGAAATTGAAGGGAGATCTTCAGTCTTGACGATGAATCCGGCTTCTGAGATGGATCAATCGGTTTTCCTTGAGTAATTCCTTCCCTCCTACTCCGTGTCCCCTTTTCTAGTGCCTCCTCAGGTGTTTAAATAGCCTTTAGAATGCCTAAGAGCCCTCAAAAGTGGCCTTTTATGAATAGGGTTATACTTGGGCTCGACAAGGACACGCCCGTGTGACACGACTGTGTACGATTGCTTCAGACCGTGGTCAAGGCTGTTAAATAGGCACGGGCGTGTGGTCTACCCGTGGAAGTCATGCTTCGATTCTTCCAAATGGACACGGCCGTGTGGACTACCCGTGTATGGAAGTCCAGGCAATGTTGATTTCTCATGTTGGTCCATTTTCTCCGTTTTCGGCCATTTTCTCGCTCTTTTTACTCTCATATACTCACCTAAGTATAAAACATGAAATTAAAGTATTAGGAGCATCGAATTTATCAAATCCAATGAGAAATCATCCATAAATGTGCTAAGCATGGGATAAAAATATGTATAAATTATGGTTTATCAATTGCATGCTTAATTGCAAAAAAGGACTAAATCCCATAAAGGGCAAAAGATTTGCTTTTCTAGAAAATGGTGTTAAATAACTAGAGAATCATAATTAGGGGTCTTTAAAGGGCAATTAGACCCATTTCAATAGGGGTGGCCGGCCATAGCGACAAAGACGAATAAAAAAATCATAATTTGGTGGAGTTGGTAGTTTGTTTTGACTAGAAATAAGATAAAATAAAACAAAAAGGACTTCATCTTTGATCATTCATCTTCTCCATCGAAACTATCAGTAAGAAAAGGGTTTTTGAAGCTTAAAACTTTCAGCCATTAAATTCTCTCATAAGTAAGTGATTTTGATGACTTTTCTTGATAATTTTTGTACTTTTGGGACCCTTGTAGCTTAATTTAACAAATGGAGGGACTATTTTGCAAAATGGTTGAGAGTCTAGGGTTTAGCCATGAGAGTACTCATATTGGTTGCTGAAATTTTATAGAAGGAAATGAATCATGTTTGTTAAATAAACAACTTTTGTGAAGTGGTTTTCATGAAAACATCTAAGAGGACCATTTTGTGAAATTTATAAAATAGGTTGCAAAATAGATTTACGAGCCTAAGGGTAAAATCATAATTTTGTTAAAGTCTAGGGGCAAAATGGTCATTTTGCCAAAATATGAATTATGAAATGCATTAATTAATATGAAGATTAAATTAATGAATTTTTATCATTTTAGATCAAAAAATACAAAATTCAGACCTAGATCGGGGGAAGGCCAAGCTAGTAGACTAAATCCAACTAGTCGTTCACTTTTTGTATACTGAGGTAAGTTGTACGTAAGTAAGGAAACTTTATCATTATTATGTGTTGAACGCTTGATTTTGCATAATATGGTTGAATATGCTTATGAATAATGCATGATGAAATTAATATGGTAAATTCTTGGTTGAACCTAGGAATAGATTGGATATCCATGCCATGACATTTGGGTGATATGTGCGCTAGTGTAAGATCAAGTCTGGGACATAGCATCGGCCACATTATGAGAGCCAGTGTAAGACCATGTCTGGGACATGGTATCGGCGTTGATAGGTGCGCTAGTGTAAGACCATGTCTGGGACATGGCATCGGCGTTGATAGGTGCGCTAGTGTAAGACCATGTCTGGGACATGGCATCGGCATTTGTATGTGCGCTAGTGTAAGACCATGTTTGGGACATGGCATCGGCCACATTGTGAGAGCCAATGCAAGACCATGTTTGGGACACGCCATCGGCATTGAGATAAGAGCTAGTGTAAGATCATGCTAGGGACATGGCATCAGCCTCGATATGTGAGCCAGTGTAAGACCATGTCCAGGACATGACATCGATAATTTACCCTCTCATGTGAGGCTTATCGGATATCTTTTAGTATTCCAAATGGTTTCACGGGTTATATTAAAGCTTGTGATAATGATATGGAATGATATAATCATGTTGTGAGTGGTACAGGTTCTTACTCGAAACTCAAGAGATATGAGTCTAGTTCGAATGCCTTAATGGTAAGAATGACATGAGTAAGTTCTAGCTGTGAAAATGATTTTGGGACGATTTTGTAATCTTTGGCTTATACTTGTGATATATAAGTATGTAGTGATATTTACTTTTGTTCATTCAAGAATGTTGTGTTGATTTATAATATGCTATGTGTTTAAATATGCATGGTTGATGTTGTTACTTATTTGCAACTTACTAAGTTTTATGCATACTCCCTCTCTTTTCCATTTTCATATAGTGTCGCCAAGCTAGCATCGGGAATCAAGGGACGTCGAAGGCATCAATCACACTATCACCTGAAGCTATTAGTATAGCTAGTTTAAATGTTTTGAGTGTGGCATGTATAAGGACTTGATCATTTGTTTTGTGTCATGTTAGTTTAGCCACAAGTGTTGACTCATATGAATGTGATATTCATTTTGTATAGGTCATTAATGTTGGCTAATATTGATTATTATTAAATGCATTTGATGAAAATTCTCATGGTTGTGGCTGTTTTGGTTATGTTTAATGTTGTGTAGGTTGGTGCAAGTAAGGGTGGCAAAAAGGCTTGGTAGATAGCCTTGTTTTTGTCCACACGGTCATGTTGCGCCATGGGCATGTGGTAAGGTCGTGTGTCCCCTACACCTAAAATTGTCAAAACAGAATGCCCAATAGCAACCACACGGGTGGAGACACACCGTGTGTCTCAACTATGTAAAGGACACGACCTAGTACATGGACGTGTACCATGGCTGTGTGCCCTTAAAGGGTTGCTTACATTAGAAATCGAATGTCACGGTTTTTGTACATGGGCTAAGACATGGATGTGTCATGGCCGTGTGAGGGACACGGGTCATGGGCATGGGTATGTGCCAAGTCGTGTGAAAACCCTTGTATGAATCGAGAAATAAATTCGCACGGGCTAGGAACACAGGTGTGTCCTAATATGTTCAGGCCATGTGAGCCACATGGGCCTTCAACATGGCCATGTTAAAAAGACATATGGGCATGTCGCCCTTCCACAGGGGTGTGTGCCCCTGTCTGCTTGAAATTTTACAAAATTTTCTAGAGTGCACAGATTAGTCCCAAATTAATTCCAAAGTGTATTCGGGGTGTCGTAGGCCTGTAGGAGGGACATTAAGGTATTACGAAAAGTTTTAAATTGGAGCAAAATTTCATAACTAGGAAATGCATGTTTGCATGTGTCGAGATAGGTATACGAGTAAGGGGTGTTACATTTAGTGGTATTAGAGCTATGGTTTAGTCGATTCTCGGACTAACCTAGCATGAATACGAGTCTAGTTATACATTCTATAAATACATTGTGATAGTGTGATGACTCCTGATGAATTTAAATCTTGTTTTCATATAGTAAACGAATCCCGACGGAGCAATGGCGGACGATGTAGAGAGTAATTTGCCGGCTCCCGCTGAAAGGGTCGCACCAGTAGAAAGCGAGATCGTGACAATGAGTCAGGGCACAGGGGCTAGAGAAGCCTATCTCCATATGATGGATGCTTGGTATTTAGAGTTTATTCGTGTAAATCCAAACACTCCACATTCCCCATCCCCTTCAATCCCTCAACCCTCAACCTAACCTCATAGCGACCCAAGGGGTATAGATGATGGCCCCGAGAGGGTGGAGTTCTGGCTAGAAAATACCATTAAGGTATTCGATGAGTTGTCTTGCATGCCTGAGGAGTGCATGAAGTGTGTTGTGTCACTCCTGCAAGACTTGGCCTACCAGTGGTGGAACACCCTTGTGTCGGTTGTACCGAGAGAAAGGATTACATGGGAGTTTTTCCAAGAGGAAGTCCAAAAGAAGTATATTAGTTAGAGGTTTATAGATCAGAAGATGAAGGAATTTCTAGAATTGAAGCAAGGTCGAATGACAGTAACAGAATATGAATATGAGTTTGTAAGGCTCAGCAAATACGCTAGGGAGTGCGTATCTACCGAAGCCATCATGTGCAAGAGATTTGAGGACGGATTGAACGAAGACATTCGATTACTAGTTGGCATCTTAGAGTTAATGGAGCTTGTGATGCTGGTTGAAAGAGGTTGCAAGGCAGAAGAATTAACCAAAAAAAAGAGAAAAGTTTATATTAAGTCTCGTAACTCAAGGAAAAGACAGATGGAGAAATCACATCGTCCTCATCTAAGAGATCAAGAGAGTTCACTACCCGACCAAATGCTTCAGTGGGATTCTCGAGTAGAAATAAGAATAAACAGTATACGGTGTCTAAAGCTCAAACCACTTCTATCGCGAGAGTTGGTAGTTCTTGACCAAATAGACCAAAATGTTCACAGTGCGGTAGACGTCATTGTGGTGAGTGTCAAAGGAATGAAAAAGGCTGTTTCAATTGTGGGTCGCTAGACCATGTCATCCGAAACTGTCTTGAAATGGGAGAGAAAGACGAAAAGCAAGATATGAGAGCGAGTAATGCTCCTTCGAGAGGTAGACCACAGAAGAACTCGGGAAGAGGTGCTAGCAGCAGAGGTGCACTTAGAGATTCAGTCGTGAGGTCCGAGGGCAGAGTGCCTGCAAGGACTTATGTCATTCGCACTCGTGAAGAGGGATCGCCACCAGATGTGATTACGGATACTTTTTCTGTTCACGATATTTCTATTGTAGCTTTGATTTATCTGAGGTCTACCCATTTGTATGATTGTGTAAAATTGGTGTCTAGCATGAATATGCTTGTTGAGTCTATAGAATTTGTCATAAAAGTGTCAAACCTGTTAGGCAAACATGTGTTGGTTGACAAAGTGTGTAGAAACTGTCCTCTGATGATTAGAGCTCATTGTTTTTTGGCTAACGTCATGCTATTACCGTTTGATGAATTTGACCTAATTCTTGGCATGGATTGGTTGACTGTTCATAACGTGTTAGTAAACTATGGTAGTAAGGTTATTGAGCTAAAATGTGAAAATGGGAATATTATTCAAGTTGAATAAGGTGAATCAGATAGCTTACCTGTACTGATTTCTTCTATGACTGCTGTAAAATGCATGAGGAAAAGGTATGAGTTTTCTCTCGCATTTGTGTTGAATACCCAAGTGTCGGAGGTAAAGATTGAGTCAGTGCCAGTGGTATGTGAGTTTTCAGATGTGTTTTCAGAAGAGTTTCCTAGACTGCCTCCATCTAAGGAAGTCGAGTTTGGTATCGAGTTAGTCCCTTGTACTGCACCTATACGATTGTCCCGTATAGGATGGCACCATTAGAGTTAAAAGAATTGAAGGCTTAGCTACAAGAGTTAACCGATAAGGGTTTTGCGAGACCGAGCTATTTTCTGTGTGGTACTCTGATATTTTTTGTGAAAAAGAAAGACGGGCCAATGAGGTTATGTATAGACTACAGACAGCTCAACAAGGTGACTGTGAAGAACAAGTATCCTTTACCAAGGACTGAAGATCTATTTGACCAATTGAAAGGAGCCACAGTGTTTTCTAAGAGAGAATTAAGATCCAGTTATTACCAGATAAGAGTTAAGGAGCAAGATGTGTCAAAAATGGCATTTCGGACGAGGTATGGTCATTATGAGTTCCTTGTCATGCCCTTTGTCTTAACAAATGCTCTCACCGTGTTTATGAACTTAATGAGCTGTATTTTCTGACTGTACTTGGATAAGTTCATTATTGTTTTTATCGATGATATATTAACCTATTCTCGTGATAAGAGTGAACATGCGGAGCATTTGAGAATCGCTTTACTGGCTTTAAGAGACAAGTAGTTGTATGCCAAGTTTAGTAAAAGTGAGTTTTGGCTCCGAGAGATTAGATTCTTAGGGCACATCGTGTTGGATGATGGAATTCGAGTTGACTAGAGTAAGATCTCAACTATTGTTGAGTGGAAACTGCCAATGAATGTATCAGAGATTAGAAGCTTTCTAGGCTTGGCGGGTTACTACAGACGATTGGATAAAGGATTCTCCATGATTGCTACTCTGATGACAAAGTTTCTACAGAAAGATGTCAAGTTTGATTGGACGAAAAAATGCCAATAGAGTTTCGAGAAACTTAAGGCGTTGTTGACTAAAGCCTCAATTTTAGTGTAACCGGAATCGGGAAAAGAATTCGTAGGGTATAGTGATGCATCCTTGAATGGATTAGGATGCGTGTTCATGCAAGAAGGCAATGTGATAGCATATGCCTTGAGACAACTAAAGCCGCATGAGAAGAATTATCCGACACATGATCTAGAGCTAGCTGTCATTGTGTTTGCGTTGAAGATTTGGAGACATCATTTGTATGGTGAGAAGTGTAGGATATACACTAATTGTAATATCCTGATTTTGGGCCTAGTCGGAATAGTGGTTTCGTGACCACAAAATCCGAGATATAAATAATTATTTTATGATTATTTTAAGGTCTATGATATGATTGCATGATTGTGTGAAAATTTCGTGAAGAAATTTTATGCATAAAGTGCTTAATTTGAAATTTGGGACTAAATTGAATAAATTGCAAAACTTGTGTTCTAGAAGTATTTTGCATAAAATTGAATTAGATTATTAACTAGAGGTCCTTAAAGAGTAATTTTACCAATTTCTAAGTCTATGGACAAAAATTAGGACATGGAAGGAATTTTTGGAAAGTTTAGTAGTAAGGGCATTTTGGTCATTTAGGGGTAAAATGAATTAAAATACACAATTAAAAGCCAATTTTGCTCATCTTCAACCCCATGGCCGAATATAGCAAGGAGAAACCATGGCTAGGGTTTTTCAAGCTTCCAAGCTCGATTGTAAGTCCGTTCTAGCCTCGTTTTTAATGATTTTTACGTTTTGGAGTCCCTTAGCTCGATTTAGCTTATGCTAGCAATAATTTAACCTAGGGTTTATATTTGGAAAAATACCCATAGGTGAAATTTGTGTATTTTGGTGTTTTATGATAGAATATGAGGTTTTAAATTATGTTAGACAACTTGTGCTACTCGGTTTTAAGTGAAAACGAGCAAAAGGGCTTAATCGGTAAAAATACCTAATAGTCATAAGTACATGTTAGAGTGAGAATTTGATGTTGCCATAGAAGGGAAAAATGATCAGCATGTCATAAAACATAAGAAAATAGGCTGAATTTTAATTTACGAGCTTTGGGGCAAAAGTGTAAATATGCAAAAGTTTAGGGGCAAAATTGTAATTTTTCCAAAATATGATTTTGGGTCAATTTGAATAATGTGAGTCCTAATTAGACTATATTTTAAATGATAGAGCAAGGAAAACTGAAATTGAGCTAAAATGGGGAAAATACCAAGTTGTGGGCGAAATGGTAAAATAGCCATTTTCATACGAGGTAAGTTCATATGTAAATGTTGGTAACATAGTTATTATTTTAAATGTTTTAATGTTTTTAAATGATATGATAATTATTATGAAATATTATACTTGTGATAATTGTTTGATAATATGTAATTATGTGAATTACTTGATGAGTATGAACTATCACCAAGTATCGATTTCGATATTCCGTGGAAGACGGCAAAGATGTGAGATCGATGAAAAAGCCCGTTTGAACCTTAGGAATAAATTAGGATACAAGTGACATGTCACTAGGATGGTTGAGCATCCGAACTCGTTGAGTTGAGTCCGAGTTCACTTATGGATGCGAACGTCTCGAACTCGTTGAGTTGAGTCCGAGTTCGTGAGATGTAACTAGGCATCCGAACTCGTTGAGTTGAGTCCGAGTTCACTTATGGATGCGAACGCCTGAGCTCGTTGAGTTGAGTCCGAGTTCACTTATGGGCGGGTTACATGGTAGCTTGGCTACATATGTGGCACTTATGTGCAAGTTATCCATGTATCCGAATTATATTCGATGTGTTCAACGGGTAAAGTTCTACTCAAATGGAGGAATACTCAAGATGAAAGGGACGTATTGGTAAGTGTTGTGAAATGGATACTTTGAACAGGTATGTACTTAACCCTCGGGTTGAAAACTCGATATAACAACAATATGGTAAGATGATAAATGAAAAGTGATATGAATGTCTTGGTGATGATTATGCAAATGATGTTTTATGTTTGCTTATATGGTTATGTTACTTGCTATTTGCATGTGAGCTTACTAAGCATTTATGCTTACTCCTCCTTTTCATTCCTTGTAGTGTTGACAAGCCAGCTCGGAAATCGGAAGCGGTTGGAGGCACGGCATAATGGCTTGTATATTTTGAGTATGGCATGTATAGCATTATAATCATTTTATATGTATGGTCTTATGATATGGTTATTGAGTGGTATGGAAATAGAAATGCTTGGTAATGATTAGCCATTGGAATGGCTAATCATGATCATATTTGGTATTATGTATGTCAAATTGCTAGCTAATCTATGGAAACCATGAAATAGGTAAAATTTACCATAAAATAGATTCAGACAGCAGCAGTGACGTGAGTTTAAAAAATCACTAAAAATAGTAGAAATGGAATTAAATAATGAATAAGTTATGGAATCGAAGCTTTATGAGTCTATTTTCATATGGAATAAGCGAAACAGGTATATGAGCTATATTTTATGAGATGTTTAAATTTTTGTGAAACAGGGCCAGAGAGATTTCTAGATCCCCTGTTCTGAATTTGGAAATTCACCATAAATTTTACAAAGATAATTAGAAGTCATGCTTTATATGTACAGATTCCTTATTGAGTCTAGTTTTATTAGAGATAAACGGCATAGTCATTGAAGCTCTGTACAGGGAGATATCTGATTCATAATACACTGAGGTCAGAGTAGTTGAACCCTGAAACAGGGGAGATTTAACTAATAAACTGTACTAATTGGCCCAAAAAAAAATTCTAGAAAAAAATTAGTAGATATATATATGAGTCTAGTTTCAGGAAAAATTTACGGAATTGGATTTCGAGTTTCGTAACTCGAGATATGATTTTTAAAGCGACTGTGATGCAGTTAGCCAGCTTGTCTGGAAATTTTAAAATGAATTGTATGAGCTGTTTAATTAATGAATTAAGTCCGTTAACACCTCGTGTTCGACTCCGGCAACGGTCTCGGGTACGGGGTGTTACACTAATCACAAGAGTCCAAAATACTTAATGACTCAAAAAGATTTAAATCTGGGGCAACAGAGATGGCTAGAGCTCATAAAATATTACGAATTGGTGATCAACTATCACCCGGGGAAGGTGAATGTGGTCACCGATGCTTTGAATAGGAAATCGTTGTTTGCCTTGAGGGTTATGAACACTTAATTGTTAGTAACCGACGATGGTTCGATTTAAGCTGAGTTGAGAGCAAAACCAATATTTTTGCAAGAGATCTACGAAGCTCAAAAAAGTGATAAAGAATTGCAAGTTAAGATAGCTTAGTGCGAGACGGGTATAGAATCAAACTTTTGGATTTGGTCAGATGGTTGTTTAATGTTTCAAGATAGAATTTGTCTACCCAAAGGCGATGAGCTCATTCAGAAAGTTTTGCATGAGGCACATAGCACTTGTGTGTCTATCCACCCAGATAGTGTGAAAATGTACAACGACTTGAAGAAAATGTATTAGTGGTAGGGAATGAATAGAGACGTTTCAGAGTTTTTCTTTAAATGCCTAATTTGTCAGCAAGTGAAAGCTGAACACCAAGTACCTTTGGGTTTACTTCAGTCTGTGATGGTTCCCGAATGGAAATAGGACCGTATTACTATAGATTTCATGTCCGAGTTGCCTTGGACGCCAGTGAAGAAATATTCTGCATGGGTTGTGGTTGATCGGCTAACAAAGTTAGCTCATTTTATACCAATGCGTATGGATTATCTACTTGAAAGATTGGCTAATTTTTATGTTTCTGAAATTGTGAGGCTCCATGGAGTGCCTTTGTTGATTATTTCAGATAGAGATCCGATGTTTACTTTGCAGTTTTGAAAAAAGTTACAAGAAGCTTTGGGGAAAAAGTTAAATTTTAGCACGACTTTCCATCTGCAAACCAATGGTCAATTGCAGAGAGTAATTCAGATTCTTGAGGACATGTTGCGGTGTTATGTCCTTGAATTCCAAGGCAATTGGGAAAAGTATTTACCGCTGGTAAAGTTTGCCTACAACAATAGCTATCAGTCAAGTTTGAAAATGACACCTTATGAGTCTTTGTATGGGCGTAAGTGCCGAACACCCTTGTATTGGACCGAACTCAGAGAAAATCAGATTCATGGGGTCGACTTAGTCAAAGAGATTGAAGAGAAAGTCAAGCTAATTCATGATTGTTTGAAGGCCATTTTGGATAGACAGAAATCCTATGCAGATTTGAAATGAAAAGAAATTGAGTTTCAAGTGGGTGATAAGGTGTTTTTGAAAGTGTCCCCATGGAAGAAAGTCCTCAGATTCAGTAAGAAGGGAAAATTAAGTCCACGTTTTATTGGACCTTATGAGGTGACTAAGAGAATTGGGCCGGTAGCTTACCAACTAGTCTTGCCATCTGAATTAGAAAGGATCTATAATATTTTCCATGTGTCGATTTTGCGCCGTTACCATTCTGACCCTTCCCATGTTCTTTCGCCAACAGAGATTGAGATTCGGTCAGATATGACTTATGGTGATGAACCAGTTAAGATTTTCGCTCGACAGGTTAAACAATTGAGGAATAAGAGTATAGCACTTGTGAAGGTATTATGGCATAGACATGGGATTGAAACAGCAACATTGGAATACCTAAGTCTTTCATTGGTAAGATTTTCAAGAACGAAAATCCCTAAGGGTGAGAATTGTTACAGCCCGATTTTGGGCCTAGTTGGAATAGTGGTTTCGAAACCACTAACCCGAGGTCAGAGAAATTATTTTTTTATTTTATGTGTGATAGTATGATTATATGAGTGCATGAAAATTTTGGTGAAATAATTTTAGTGATTGCATGCTTAATTGCGAAAAAGGACTAAATCACATAAAAGGCAAAAGTTTTGTTTTTCTAGAAAATGGTGTTAAATAACTAGAGAATCATAATTAGGGCTCTTTAAAGGGCAAATAGACCCATTTCAATAGGGGTGGTTGGCCATAAGGACAAATATGTATAAAAAATCAAAATTTGGTAGAGTTGGTAGCTTATTTTGACTAGAAATAAGATAAAATAAAACAAAAAGGACTTCATCTTTTATCATTCATCTTCTCCAGTGAAATTATTAGCAAGAAAGGGGTTTTTGAAGCTTGAAACTTTCAGCCATTAAGTTCTCTTATAAGTAAGTGATTTTGATGACTTTTCTTGATAATTTTTGTACTTTTGGGATCCTTGTAGCTTAATTTAACAAATGAAGGGACTATTTTGCAAAATGGTTGAGAGTCTAAGGTTTAGCCATGAGAGTACTCATGTTGGTTGTTAAAATTTTATAGAAGAAAATGAGTCATGGTTGTTGAATAAACAACTTTTGTGAAGTGGTTTTCATGAAAACACCTAAGACGACCATTTTGTGTAGTTTATAAAATAGGTTGCAAATGTGTGAAATAATTGATTTACGAGCCCAGGGGTAAAATCATAATTTTGTGAAAGTCTAGGGGCAAAATGGTCATTTTATATCAAGAAATACGAAATTCGAACCTAGACTGGGGGAAGGCCAAGCTAGTAGACTAAATCCAACTACCACTTTTTGTATACCGAGGTAATTTGTACGTAAGTAAGAAAACTTTATCGTTATTATGTGTTGAATGATTGATTTTGCATAATATGGTTGAATATGCTTATGAATAATGCATGATGAAATTAATGTGGTAAATTCCCGGTTGAACCTAGGAATAGATTGGATATCCATGCCATGACATTTGGGTTATATGTGCGCTAGTGTAAGAACATGTCTGGGACATGGCATCGGCGTTGATATGTGTGCTAGTGTAAGACCATGTTTGGGACATGGCATCGACATTGAGACAAGAGCTACTGTAAGACCATGTCTAGAACATGGCATCGGCCTCAATATGTGAGCCAATGTAAGACCCTGTCTAGGACATGGCATCGGCAATTTACCCTCTCGAGGCTTATCGGACATCCTTTAGTATTCCAAATGGTTTTAGGGGTTATATTAAAGCTTATGATAAAGATATGAAATAATATAATCATGTTGTGAGTGGTACAGGTTCTTATTCGAAACTCAAGAGATTTTAGTCTAGTTAGGATGCCTTAATGGTAATAATGACATGAGTAAGTTCTAGCTATGAAAATGATTTTGAGATGATTTTGTAATCTTTGGCTTATACTTGTGATATATAAGGGTGAAGTGATATTTACCTTTGTTCACTCAAGAATGTTGTGTTGGTTTATAATATGCTATGTGTTTAAATATGCATGGTTGATGTTGTTTCTTATTTAAATGCAACTTACTAAGCTTTATGCTTACTCCCTCTCTTTTCCATTTTTATATAGTGCCGCCAAGCTAGCATCAGGAATCAAGGGATATTAGAGGCATTGATCACCCTATCACCTGAAGCTTTCGGTATAGCAATTTTAAATGTTTTGAGTGTGGCATGTATAGGGACTTGATCTTTTGTTTAGTGTCATGTTAGTTTAGCCACAAGTGTTGGCTCATATGGATGAGATATTCATTTTGTATAGACCATTAATTTTGCCTAATATTGATTATTATTAAATGCATTTGATGAAAATTCTCATGGTTGTGGTTGTTTTGGTTATGTTTGATGTTGCGTAGGTTGGTGCAAGTAAGGGTGGCAAAAAGGATTGGTAGATAGCCTTGTTTTTGTCCATACGGGTAGACATACGGGCGTGTTTCTAGACCGTGTGTGACACATGGCTTGCCCCATGGGCATGTGGTAAGGCCATGTGTCCCCTACATTTAAAGTTGGCATAAAAAAATTCCCAATAACAACCACACAGGCGAAGACATGGCCGTGTGTCTCAACCGTGTGGAGGACACGGCCTAGTATATGGACGTGTACCATGGTCGTGTGCCCTTAAAGGGTTGCTGATGCTAGAAATAGAATGTTAAGGTTTTTGTACACGGGTTGGGACACGGGCGTGTCATGGCTGTGTGGGGGACACGAACGTGTGCCAAGCCGTGTAAAAACCCCTGTATGTTTGAATCGAGAAATAAATTTGCACAGGTGAGGGACATGGGTGTGTCCCGCTATGTTCAGGCCGTGTGAGCCACGCGGGCCTTCAACATGGCCATGTTAAGAAGACATACGGGCGTGTCGCCCTTCCACATGGGCATGTGCCCTTGTCTACTTGAAATTTGTCAAAGTTTTCTAGAGTGCACAGATTAGTCCCGAATAAATTCCAAAGTGTATTCGGGGCCACGTAGGCCCATAGTAGGGACATTAAGGTATTGTGAAAATTTTTAAATTAGAGCGAAATTTCATAACTAGGAAATATATGTTTGCATGTGTTGAGATAGGTAGTGCCTTGTACCCTATTCCTGCATCAAATACGTGTGAGGGGTGTTACATCCCAGCAATCGTAGAGCGATTTAGTCTCTTTCTGATGGATTCCTACAATGTCTCTCCTTAGTTCAGCCACTCGAGCTGCAATGAAGAACCTATCAAGAAACAAACAAGAGATGTCAGACCATGTGTTGACAGATCTCGAGGATAAATAAAATAGCCACTCTCTAACAGAGTTGGCTAATAAGAAAGGAAAAGCACGAAGTTTGATTTGGTCTTCAGTTACTCCTTGATGCTTCATGCTTGTGCACACCATATGGAATTCCTTAAGGTGGGTATGTGGATTTTCGTTTTGCAATCCACGGAAAGTGGGTAGTAAATAGATCAAACTAGACTTTAACTCGAACGGTGTTCCTCTTGCCAGATAGGCTATACATAAGGGTTATTCATCCGGTGCCGCAGCGAGTTTGCGTATCATTTGTTCAGCCATCTCATTTGGTTCGTCAAACAAGAAAATTTCTTCGATATATCATATATAGTTTTGAATCTGGGATTTGGCTATTTACCGCGTCGAATGGCTTCTTTCCACAGTTATCAGGCCAATTTCTCAATTTCTGGTTCAAACTCTAAAGTTTTCGGTTCTAATCTGGTCATAAGGAAACAAACAAAAATTAGAAAAATATCTTCAATCCCTGGCAACGGCGCCAAAATTTGATAGACGTCGAAACCACCAAAAATAATTCCTACAAAAATAACTCTAAATAGTAGTAAAGAGTGGTAGTATGGTTGAGTCCACAAGGATTGGATGTCGTAATCAACTTTCGTGTTCACTTATGAATAGAATATTTGTCGTGTCAAAGGTCGTAGCAAGAGTCGTGCCCACAACTCCAAACGTACCTGAAACAAAAATAAACAAGTAAATCGTGGGTTTGAGAATGTTTAAGAAAGTAAATAATCTAATCAGCTTAAATCAACAATTGATTAATATTGAAAGAAAATGTAAATTGAAAATAAATTCAGAATTTTGCAAACAAAAATAACAAGCCTTAGCCTTGACTCTGTAAATTTTGTGTTAAGAATCGATCCTCGAAAAATTAATCTTCTCTTCCAAACGATAAGCTGGTTATAATAGTTAAGAATGTCCTAACCACCAATTCTTCCTCTTGTAGCTGGCCTTGGTACGACTTGCAAACTAACCCTTACCAATTATCTAACTGAGATACATATGTTCCCTATTCAAGATTCTGGCAACCTTGCATTCTGAAGAACCCAACTCGAATCAACGGCCTCAACCGCATGGGTCGTTTAAAGCCGGTCACTTCTTTCTTGATTTTTTTTTGGAGATCCGAATACAGCACGGCTGACTCGTTTCTCCAACTGTCATGTAACACCCTGAATTTTGAGCCTAGAAGTTTAGAGATTTGTGCATAGGGGCAGTGAGGAGGCTACACGTAAGTGATTAGTTGTGCACTTTAGTGGCAAGAATGGACCTGCTAGTCTAGTGGTGGAGTGAGTGTTAGTTAAGTTCAATGTTCTGGGTTCGAGTCCTTTGGAGCGCATTTGGGAGAGTCTTATTAGTTGGTTTTTCTTTTGGTTAATAATAAAAAAAATCTTATTACTTATTGAACTATTATATTTTTTTTGAAAAAAAGAAGTTTTATTTTATTTTTGAGTTACACATTCTGCCCCTCTCTCTGTGGTTATTTTTTCTTTTTGCTCTTTTCTTCTTACGAAAATAGGTTATTTGTAGATTCAGGAATCTCGAGCCTCTGTTGCCTTCTCCAATCGCAAATAGGTGTGAGATTTGAACTGTAACTACACTATTTCTGTTTGTCTCTTTAATTTGCAAACTCTCTATTCGGTTTTTCTTGACTGTAGGCTAAGCCGTTGGTTTTGGGTTTTTAGTTGATATAAGAGATGGGAATCGTCACTTTTTGATATGTGTTGATAAGGCAAAGGTTAGGGACGATTCTGGTGGCTGAAACGGCAGATTTTGGGCTATTTTAGGGTGGTTTCGTGATCACCTTGATGGCTACACGGGAGTTTGCCGTGGAAGACGGCCGTGTGGATTTGGGAACTGGGGTTCCAGGCCAAATTGGGTGCCACACGGCCTAGCCACATGGCCGTGTGGCCTATTTAGGGATTTTGTCGAAATTCACACAATCGTGTCCCTTGGGCACACGGGAGTGTGGGTTTGGGAATTATGGATTCCGAGTTTTGGGAGTCATACGTGTAACACCCTACACCCGAGCCTTATGCCGGGACGGGATACAAGGCGTTACCACGCTTAATCACATGCATACAAGCATACCGACATCATTAAGACTCGGTCAAATTTAAAACTTTTCAAATTTTGTTTAAACTCCTTAATATGGGGCCTACGAGGCCCCAAACATCCAATAGAAACCACTCGGGATGAACCCGGGTCCTTAAACTAACATTAGAAAAATAACACTTGAAATAGGGCACACACCCGTGTGAAAGGGCAATACGCCCGTGTGATCATTATAACACGGCCGTGCTGATGGCCCGTATGACACACACGGCCTAAGCATCTAGGGACATGCCCGTGTCTCATGCCTATGTGGATTAAATTCTAAATTCAAACCTACAGGAGTTTTCACACAACCTGACACATGCCTGTGTCCCTCACACGGCCATGACACGCCTGTGTCCTAGCCCGTGTCTAAAACCCTTGACATTCTATTTCTAGCGTCAGCATCCAAAAAGGGGTACACGGCTGAGGCACACGCCTGTGGCCAGAGGCTATGTCCTCCACACGGCTGAGACACACGGCCGTGTCTCTACCCATGTGTTTACTACCATGCATTCTCACTCGCAAATTTTACGTTTAGGGGACACACGGCTGAACAACACGCCCATGGGGCTGACCGTGTGTCACACACAGCCTAGACACACGCCCGTGTGTCTACCCATGTGGACAATATAAGGCTATCTACCAAGCCTTTGCCACCCTAAAACACAATCTAACATCAACCAACATATCAAGGTTTAATCTTAATATGATTTCTCAACCAAACAACAATAGTTAAGACTTATAGACATTACATATATTCAACCATGCCAACTATTTCATATTCATAAAAGACTAGCTTGCATTCACATAATAACTTTCAATATTAGCCATTTTTCCATGGCCTTATACAACATGAATCAAATGCTAAAGTAAACCAACACATTTGGCCAATTAACAAAGACACAAAACTCAAAAGTCAGGGTCTTATACATGCCATAATCAAAATGAAAGATCTAACTATACCAAGTGCTTTGGATGATAGTGTGATCGATGCCTCCGACGTCCAATGATCCTCAAGCTAATTAGGCGGCACTATAAGAAAATGGAAAGGAGAGGGTGTAAGCATAAAACTTAGTAAGTTGCATGCAAATAAATATAACAACAACTTTACTATTCAGCATCATGCTCATAATACAAAAGTAGGCATAAGCACAACTTACTCATCACTATCCAATACAATTCTTATAGCATATATTGAGCTCACATCTCATACATTTCAAATAGGTACCTGTACCACTCACAACATGGTTATACTTTTATCGTTTAACTTAAACTGTAACTCTCACAGTTGAACCATTTAGAAAGCTATCAGATATCCACTAAGCCTCAAACATAGGGTATAATACCGATGCCATGTCCCAGACATGTTCTTACACTGGCTCATCCATCAAGTCAATGCCATGTCCCAAACATGGTCTTACACTGACTATCGAAATCGGGGCCGATGCCATGTCCCAAACATGGTCTTACACTAGCTCTCACATATCCGTGTCGATGCCATGTCCCGGACGTGATCTTACATTGACACCTCTATACGTGCCTATGCCATGTCCCAGACATGGTCTTACACTGACTCATCTCGTAGCCGATCCATGTCCCAGACATGTCTTACACAGGCTTACATCTCGAGACCGATGCATGTCCCAAACATGTCTTACACTAGCACTCGTCTCAATGCCGATGCCATGTCCCGGACATGGTCTTACACTGGCTCTCATAATATGGCCGATGCATGTCCCAAACATGTCTTACAGTAGCATAAAATTAACTCGAATATCATGGCATGAATATCTGATTTATTTCTTAAGGTTCAAACGGGAGTTCTACTATCTCAATATTCATCATACATAATCATTTCCACAAACAAGTAGTTTATGCTATATTAATTCAAACACGTATAATAACAATGTAGTTGTATTATTATTTACATACAACCTACCTCGAATTACAAAATGTAGACTACTAGCTCGGCTTAGTCCACTTGTTTTGCTTTTCCTCGGTCTAGGCCCGAATTTTGTAATTCTTGATCTAAAATGATAGAAATTCATTCATTTCATCAGCATATAGATCTAGACACTCGAAAATTAATAATTGGGCAACATAACCATTTTGCCCCTAGACTTTCATAAAATGACCATCTTACCCCTGGGTCCGAAAATCTATTTTTATCACATTTTCTCACTAACCAAGCCTAACCGAATACTTTTTATACTAGAAGCAGCCAAAAATTCTCATTATTTCACACATTTATCACCTATTTTACAACTAGGGTTTCTATGAAAACTACTTCACAAAAGTTGTTTATACCATAACTCATATTCTTCCATAAAATTTTAGAAATTAACATGAACTCTCATGGTAAAACCCTAGACTTTCAACCATTTTGCAAAATAGTCCCCTTATTTGAAGGCTCATGCTACAATGGTTCTAAAAGTACAAAAATCATCAAGAAAAACCATCAAGATCACTTACTTGTTGAGAGACTAAGTGGATAAAATTTTTTCTCAAGCTTCAAAACCCTTCTTATGGCTGATATTTTGGTGGGAAGAAGATGAGAGAAAATATGATATAATTCTCTCTTTGTTTTATTTTATTTTATTCAATCTATTCACCAAACCCACCAAACTTTGACTTGCTGACCATATTTATCTCCTATGGCCGACCATGCCTCTTTAAAGCGTCTAATTGCCTTTTAAATACCCCCAATTTAGGTTTTCTAGCTATTTGACACCCTTAACTATCAAATATGCGATTTAGTCCTTTTTCGCAATTAAGCTCACAAATGCTAAAATTAAACCACTAAAATTTTCATGCACCTTTATAAACATGCCATCACACATAAAATAATAATAAAAAAATAATTTCTTCGACCTCGGGTTAGTGGTTCTGAAACCACTGTTCTGACTAGGCCCAAAATCCGGCTGTTACAATACGGCCTAGCCACATGGCTGTGTGGCTAATTTGGGGATTTAGGGATCCTACACAGATGTGTGTTTTAGAAAACAAGGTCGTTTCTGTGGGCACACGGGCGTGTGAGACCTTTATACAGTCGTGTCTTCCCTGCATCTTATTTTAGCGATTTTGGACAGTGAGTTATACGGCCTGTTCACACGGCTATTCCTCTGCCTCACACGGTTGTGTACAACTCTTTGCACTGGTGTTTGGATCCCCACACGGCCTGGATTACTCCACATGGCCAAAGCACACGGGCGTGTGGCCCTATCTTGCCAGATAATGATTTTAGGTCAAATGTAAGTGTATTCGAAACTCTGTGTGTTCCAACCCTCGACTAAGCTAAGCTTACTGAGGGTGGATATGACTCTGTTCTGACTTCAGTTTATGTTTTCGTTGTGATTGGATGTGTGATATGTTAGGTATTGAATTTGAGTGTATAGATGTATATACTTCTGTAACTAATTGATTGGTTGTGAACGACTGTTCAGAATTGAGTTCTGAATTGGTACATCTGCATACATACATTTGCATACATACATGCATATGCATAAACTATTTTGCGTGGGGTTTTAAAGAGAAGAGAGATTGACTGAACTGAACTGGCAGCTGATCTATTAGTTATTAGCCTCTAATATCTAGAGGGTTATGGGCGGTCCCAATACCCTAAGGGTCATGGACAATTTGACTGTACAGTGGACTACCGTACTACACTGTATAGAACATATGCCAGTATCGTCGCGTATTATTGACTGAACTGGCAGTTTTACTACAACCTAACGGTATAGCAGTTCACCGCATTGCACTATACCGCATGTACGTTAGCTACGCTACGTACCATTGACTGAACTGACAGTTTTACTGCAACCTATTGGTTTAGCAAATTATCATATTGTACCATACCATATGTACGTTAGCTACGTTACGTACTACCATCTAATCTGGCAGTTCACACTGCATGTCTCAGACAGTTCATCGCTTTGGTACGTAACGGTGATATGCTAGCTTGGCTGCATAATATGCGAGACTTTCAGTTTATCTACACACTGTTAGCCCCAATACCCAAAAGGTCAAGGGTATTCCCAATACCCAGAGGGTTGTGGACAATCCTGACAGCCATCGTTGCTTGGCAACCTGGGATGACATTAGTTGGAGTGCAGGGTTGGATGGAACTTACGAGGTCTTAAGTGGAGTGATTGGTGGAATGAGCTTAAAACTCTTATGATGAGTGTTGGGGGATGGAGAGGTGTGTTGGCTTGATGGGTGGGTTTTCCGTAACTCAATTGCATTCATATGCATCATATTGACTGCTCGACCGATTTGTCTGATTGACTGTTCGATTGAAAGGCGCTTGTGCCTATGAGAATTTTGTAGACTTCTACTGTAACTGTCTGACTAGTTAATTACTATGACTGTTGAGAATTACTATTGCTACTGTGTCTGAATGGTACGTGAGACTGTGTGTAATATCTTGAATTAGGGCTTAATCGGAATAGTAGTTTCGTGACCACAAATTCGAGATAGAAATAATTATTTTATAATTATTTTGATGAATATGATATGATAGCATGATTGTGTGAAAATTTCGTGATGAAATTCTATGCCTAAAGTGCTTAAATTGAAAGTAGGGACTAAATCGAATAAGTTGCAAAATTTGCATTCTAGAAGTTTTTAGTATGAAATTGCATTGAAATATTAATTAGGAGGTCTTAAATAGCAATTTGACCAATTTCTAAGTCTATGGAAAAAAATTGGACATGGATGAAATTTTTGGAAAGTTTAGTAGTAAGGGCATTTTGGTCATTTAGTTATTAAAATGAATTAAAAACAAAATTAAAAGCCAAATTTTGTCCATCTTCTTCATTAGGCTGAAATTTCAAGGTTCTCCATAGTTAGGGTTTGTTTCAAGCTTCCAAGCTCCATAGTAAGTGATTCCAAGCCCCGTTTTTAATGTTCTTTACGTTTTTGGAATCCTGGTAGCTCGATTAAGCTTATGTTAGCAATAATTCAACCTAGGGTTTATATTTGGAAAAATACCCATAGGTGAAATTTGTGTATTTTTATGTTTTATGATAGAATATGGGGTTTTAAATTATGTTAGACAACTTGTGCTACTCGGTTTTGAGTGAAAACGAGTAAAAGGGCTTAATCGGCAAAATAACCTAATAGTCACAAGTATATGTTAGAGTGAGAATTTGATGTTTCCATAGAAGGGAAAAGTGATCAGCATGTTATAAAACATAAGAATAAGGAATAAAGTTTAATTCCCGAGCCTAGGTGCAAAAGTGAAATTATGCAAAAGTTTAGGGGCAAAAGTGTAATTTTCCAAAGTTCGTATTAAATGTTGTTTTGATGAATGTATGTATTAAATAACATTAATTTGGCATTATAGATCAAGAGAAACGAGATTCAAGTCGCGATCAAGGATAAGAAAAGATTGTGGACTAAATTGCAAAATCTTTATATTTTGGTACCAAGGTAAGTTCAAGTGTAAATAATGTAGCATAATTGTTATTTTTAAGTTATTGATGTTAATTATATGATACGCTGATTTTTAATCGTGAAATATTATGCTTTGTGGTTAATGTTGAGTAATATGCAAATTATGTTTACTACTTGATAAATATGAATTGCTACCGAGTATCGGTTCCGATATTCCATGGAAGACGACAAATGTGAGATCGAGGGAAAAAGCCCGTTTGAACCTTAGGAATAGATTAGGATACAAGTGACATGTCACTAGGATGGTTGAGCATCCGAACTCGTTGAGTTGAGTCCGAGTTCACTTATGGATGCGAATGTCCAAACTCGTTGAGTTGAGTCCGAGTTCGTGAGATGTAACTAGGCATCCAAGCTCGTTGAGTTGAGTCCGAGTTCACTTATGGATGCGAACGCCCGAGCTCGTTGATTTGAGTCCGAGTTCACTTAGGGGTGGGTTACATGATTTCTTGATTACATATGAGGCACTTATGTGCAAATTATCCGTGTATCCGAGTTGTATTCCGATGTGTTCAACGGGTGAAATTTCTAGTGAAATGAAAGAACACTTAAGATGCAAGCGGCGTATTGGTAAGTGTTGTCAAATGGACACTTTGGACAGGTATGTTCTTAACCCTCGGGTTGATAATAGATACAACAACGATAAGGTGGTAAGATGATGAATAATGTTTAGAAATATGATATATGTTTTGGTGATACCATGCTAAAGTTGTTTGGTATATTTGTATTGTTATGTTACTTGTTATTTACATATGAACTTACTAAGCATTTATGCTTACTCCCTCCTCTTTATTTACTGTAGTTTTGGACAAGCCAGCTCGGGAATCGGGACGGGTCGAAGGTTCGATCACACTATCTAAAGGACTTTCATCTGGGTAAATGGCTTGTAAAACTTACGTATGGCATGTATAGCAATATACTTATTTTGTGTAAATAATTTTATGATATAGCCATGATTGGTTGAGAAAATGTTTGATATTGATAAGTCACGGTGATGGTTAAATTTAGATCATGTTTGATATCATGGAAGTTTAATAGGTTATCTAATTCATAACAACTCATGAAAAGATGAAATTTGCCTTAAAACAGAATATTGCTACAGCAATGACATGAATTTGAAAAATCACTAAAAATAGTATAAATGGAACTAAATGATGAGTAAGTTATGAAATTGAAGCTTAATGAGTCTATTTTCATGTGGATTGAACAAAATAGGAATATAAATTATATTTTATGAGATATTTAAACTTTTGTGAAATAGGGCCAGAGTGATTTCTGGATCCCCTATTCTGACTTTAAAAATTCATAATAAATTTTAAAAACATAATTAGACGTTTTTATTTATATTTACAGATTCCTTATTGAGTCTAGTTTTATGATAAACAAACCTCATAGTCATTGAAATTTTGTATAGAGAGATATCTGATTCGTAATACACAGAGGTCAGAGCAGTCAAACCCTGAAATAGGGGAGACTTTAACTAATAAACTGTACTAATTGGCCCAACCAAAAATTCTAGAAACAAATTAGTAAATAGATATAGGAGTTTAGATTTAGGGAAAATTTACGGATATTGATTTCGAGTTTCGTAACTCAAGATATGATTTTTCTTGTAACTATGACGCGGGTAGCTAGAAAGCTGTGAATGTAGAAACAAATGATTTGAAGTTCTTAATTTGATAAATTATGTTCGGTAACCTCTCAAGCTCGACTCCGGTGACGGTTTTGGGCATGGGGGCGTTACACTGTGTGTGTCTGATTGACCCATATGACTGTAAAGTACACAAGGTGGGTGTTTGTTTTTAGGGTGAATTCGCTCAACAGTCATCTGTTTGTAAGTATGTTCTGCTTCTGAACTACTTCTAGTTTTCGATTTTCATTTTTGTAGGTTTACTGGTTTGATCTCACACTGAGCTCGAGTAGCTCACGCCCTCTTCGGTTTCCCTTTTCAGATACAATTCTAGATTCTATTGATAGGCTTAGTACACGAAGGTCTCGGACAGCTTCCGCAAATTGGAATATCAGTTAGTGTTTTCTAGTTTTAATCTTATATTTGGTTCTGAACTATAAACTTTTATAATATTGTGGTACAAATTCTATTTTGGATTTTCATACATACAATTATTCTGGTTATTTTCAAACTACACTATAACTTCTATCTGAGTTTTAGACTTCACTGCAACAGTTCAGTTTTTAGTTAATAAGGTTTGAATGTTCTTAACTTGTAAAGGGATTATTTATTTGAAATTTCTCACAATCACTTCGGTGGTCAATGTAGCATCCTAGATTTGGTCTAGACTTCTAGGCTGGGTTTGGGGTGTTACATGTCAGCAAACACGACTCCAACCCAACGTGCACTTTGACTTGAAATCAAGTTTAACTTTAAGGGATGATTAGTTTATCCCGATACTTAGGAAAAAAATGAATACCGATTGGTCGAAATGTTTAGCATGAATTCGTATCTCATGATTCCCGACTGGAAAGAACACCAACCTAAGGCTAAGATGAAATTTAGTGAAACATGAAATTATTCATGCTTTGTAAACTTTGTAAGATGACTTGATGATTATGGCGAAGAATGGGAAAGGACTTAGGAAGAAATTAACCCAATTTTGAAAATAACAAGAAAAATGCAAAGGAAAGTTGTAGAATCTCACGCCAATTTGAAAACCAAAATAGAATAATTCTATTCCAAATTGAAGTAGGAATACAGAATTAATTGATGGTTTTCCAAAGAACACTAAGGCCTTATTTATATACATAAAATTTACTGTTTTTGGCCTTATCTAATTTAACATAAAATCAAAATAAAATCAAAAATAAAATAAATAAAAATAAAATAAGATTTTCTATTTTTGGCTTTTTACAAAGTCAAAAATTCTAATGAGTCCTTGGCTTTCTCCATATGCCTGATTCAGTCTCATTTTGTTGACTTTGTTTTAATTTGTTCCTTTTCTACTCGTTTTTGTCTCTTAGCGTCCTAATTGCATCCCAGGCAAGATTAAAACATAAAAGTACTAATTTAGCAGTGATCAATTCAAAAATAAACCGAATTAAACACAAAATAACATGCAAATTAATATGTTATCACCAAGGATAATATGGAGGTGGTTATGATTGGTGAGTGTCGAGACTATCTGTCACATGTGATCTCCGTACTAGTAGCTGAGAAACTAGTCCGAAAAGGGTGTGAGGAGTACTTGGCTTACGTAAATGTTTCTGATTCTTGAGACTCTTCTGTTGGGGATATCAGAATAGTAAAAGATTTTGTAGATGTCTTTCCTAGGGAGCTATCGAGATTACCTCCTAATCGGGAAGTGGAGTTTTGGATTGAGCTTCTTCTGACTACGATTTCGATGTCCATCGTCCCCTGTCGTATGGCACTAAAGGAGCTTACAGAGCTTACGGCTCAACTACAAGAGTTGTTGGACCATGGTTTCATTTGTTCTAATGTGTCTCTGTAGGGAGAACTAGTCCTGTTTGTTAAGAAAAAGAATGGGACCATGAGGATGTGCATCGACTATCGACAGTTGAACAAGTTGACTGTAAAGAATAAGTATTCGCTTTCAAGGATCGATGCCTTGTTTGATCAGTTTCGAAGGGTTTTTGTGTTCTCCAAGATTGATCTTCGATCGAGATATCATCAGTTGAGGGTTAGGGAGGCTGATGTTCATAAGACCGCATTTAGGACTCGTTGTGGATATTACGAGTTTCTAGTTATGCCTTTTGATTTGAAAAATGCATCAGCTGCATTCATGGATCTGATGAATTGAGTATTTCAGTCTTATCCAGATCAGTTCATCGTGGTCTTTATCAATGATATCCTGGTATACTCTTGGATTGAGGATAAGCATGATGAGCATCTTAAAGGAGTGCTTCAGATTCTTCGTGAGAAACAGCTTTATGCTAAGCTAAACAAGTGTGAGTTCTGGCTTGGTGAAGTGACTTTTTTGGGGCACGTAGTTTCGGCTGAGGGGATCCAAGTCAATCCTAGGAAAATTGAGGCTGTGTTGGATTGGAAATAGCCCAAGAATGTGTTTGAAATCGGCAATTTTCTAGGTCTTGTGAGATATTATTGACGGTTTGTCGAGGGGTTCTCTGTGATTGCAGCTCCTCTTACTAAGCTTCTCCGTAAGGGTGTCCCTTTTGTCTGGACTTATACACAACAAGCGAGCTTTGAAAAACTCAAGTCTGTACTGAATCAGACTCCTGTTTTGATATAGCCTGAATCTAGAAAGGAGTTTGTAGTATACAGTGATGCATCGCATACTAGATTGGGTTGCATTCTGATGTAAGATGGTAAGGTTATGACTTATGCGTCCCGTCAGCTTAAGACACACGAAGGGAATTATCTGACGCATGATCTCAAGTTGGTTGCAGTATTCTTTACATTGAAAATCTGAAGGTTTTATCCGTATGGTGAGAGGTGTATTGTTTACACTGATCACAAGAGTCTCATGTACCTCCTTACACAGAAGGAGTTAAATCTTAGGCAGTGTCGTTGGAGTAAGCTACTCAAAGATTATCACGTCACCATTGAGTATCATCCTGGTAAGGTTAATGTGGTTACTGATGCTTCAAGCTGAAGAGTGATGTCTGATTTGATGCTGATGTTTGCTCGCCTTAGTTTGTTTGATGATGGGAGTTTGTTGGGCTAGTTACAAGTTAAACCAACTTGGATTGATCAGATTCCAGATAAGCAGTTAGGGGATGAGTCTCTGGGTTTGCGGTTTTGACAGATTGAGAGTGGTACTACTTCCGACTTTGGGTTGAACGGTGATGGTGTTTTTTTTTCGAGGCCAGATTTGTGTGCCAAACGATTCTAATTTGAGGCAGTCTATTCTGAGAGAAGCGCTAGTAGCCCTTATGCTATGCATCCCGGCAGTAATAAGATGTATCGTGATCTTCGTGAGTTGTACTTGTAACAGCCCGATTTTGGGGCTAATCGAAATAGTTGTCTCAGGACCACAAATCCAAAGTTAGAGAAATTATTTGATTATCAAAATAGAGTCATAGCATGGTTATTATAGTGCATGAAAAATTTGGTGGATTAATTTTAGAGTTTATGAGCCCAATTGTGAAAAAGGACTAAATCGTATAAAGTGCAAAAGTCCTAATTTGATAGCTAAAGATGTTAAATAGCTAGAGAACCAAAATTGGGGTTCTTTAAAGGGCAATTAGACCATTAGACAATAGCTTGACCGCCCATGGGAGACAAATTGGAGAGAATGTCAAAATTAGGTGAAGCTTAAGTCACCAATTTTGACTAGTTGTATTTTTAATAGAACAAAAAAGAAAAGCTATTGTCTTTTCTCTCTTATTAGCTGAAAATATCAGCCATTTTAGGGTTTTGAAAGCTTCAAAAATTTCAGCAACTTTGAGCCCTCTCAAGTAAGTGATTTTGATAGTTTCTCTTAATGATTTTTACATTTTTGAGACCCTAGAAGCATGAGCTTTCAAATGATGGGTATATTTTGTAAAATGGTTAAGGGTTTGGATTTTTTCCATGAAAAGATTCGTGATTTTTGCTGAGTTTTTATGGAAGAATATGAGTCTTAGTAGTGTAATAGACAACTTTTGTGAAAGGTGTTATCATGAAAACACCTAAAGGGATTATTTTGCACAAGTTGTAAAATAGTTGATAAATGTGTGAAATATGATGAATTTGGAGTTTCTATAAGAGTAAAAAGATTTCAGCTAGGCTTGAGATGCAAATAAATTCGATAAAAATTGATTTTCGAGCATAAGGGTAAAATAGTCATTTTTTCCAAAGTCTAGGGGCAAAATGGTTATTTTACCAAAGATGTGAATTTGGATTTGCCTAATTGAATTTAGTGAATAAATGAGTGTATTTTGCTAATATAGATCAAGAATTGTCAAATCCGAACCTAGACTGGGGGAAACCCAAGCAAATCGACTAAATCGACTACTCGTATACGTTTTGTAATCCGAGGTAAGTTGTATGTAAATAATACAATTGCATTGTTAATGTATATATTGAATTGTATTGAGTTAACATAGCATGAATTGTTTGGTTATGAAAATTGAGAATGTATAATGATAATTGAGATAGTGGAAATTTCGTTGTAACCTTAAGAAGTAAATCGGATATTCATGCCATGATGTTTGGGTCATTTTTTTGTGAGCTAGTGTAAGACATGTCTGGGACATGCATCGGCCACATTATGAGAGCCAGTGTAAGACCATGTCTGGGACATGGCATCGGCATTGAGACGAGAGCTAGTGTAAGACATGTCTAGGACATGCATCAGCCTCGAGACGTAAGCCAGTGTAAGACTTGTCTAGGACATGCATTGGCTACGAGATGATAGTTAGTGTAAGACCATGTCTGGGACATCGTATCGAGTTGATATATGAGCCAGTGTAAGACCATATCTGGGACATGGCATCGGCACCTTACCCACGTTTGAGACTTAATGAATATCCAGTGGTGTTCCAAATGGTTCAACGGTGAACGTTATGTTCTTAAGCTAATGAGGAAAGTATAATCGTGTGGTGAATGTTACAAGTGCCTAATTGGTACATATGAGATATGAGATCAGTATATATAATAGATGACTTGGATGGATGGTATTGAGTAAGTTACACTTATGCCTACTTTGGTGTTATGAGTATGTTGATTATGGATAAATTGTTGTTGTATACTTATTTATATACAACTAACTAGGCTTTATGCTTACTCCCTTTCCTTTCCATTTCCTTACAGTACCGCATAATTAGCTCAAGGATTCTAGAAGTCAGAGATATCGATCACACTATCAACCGAAGCATTCGGTATAGTTGGATTTATATTTTTGAATATGGCATTTATAGGACTTAGACTTTATTATTTTGTGTCTTTGAGAATTGGCCAAATCTGTTGGCTTGGGTTGGAAACTCTTTATTATAAAAGATGCGTTACCATGGTTAAATGAATGTCTACTGTGGTTGAATTAGTTATATGAATTGTGCTTGTGTTGGTATTGGTTGGTATGTGTATGAAACTAGGTATTAGGGGGGAAATGAGGCTTGGTAAATAGCCTTATATTGTCCACTGAGGTAGGCACACAGGCATGTGTCTAGGCCAAATGTGACACACGGTCTGCCCCATGGGCGTGTAGTCCGGTCGTGTGTCCCTTGCACGTAAAAATTTCAAGTCAATATGCTTGGTAATAAACACACGGGCAGAGACATGACCATGTGTCTCAGCCGTGTGGAGGACAAGGCCTAGTACACGGGCGTGTGTCATGGCTGCGTGACATTTTGGGAATGCTGATGTCAGAAATAGAATACCCAGGTTTTTACACACGGGCTAACACACGGGTGTGTCCTGGCCATGTGAGGGACACGAGCCATCAACACGGGTGTGTGTCTGGTCATGTGGAAACCCCTATAGGTGTGAATTAGAAATTAATTTCACACGGGTAAAGGACACGGGCGTTTCCCTAGATGTGTAGGCCATTTGTGTCCCACAGGCCATCAGCACGGCCATGTCGGGTTGGTCACACAGGCGTGTTGCCTTTCCACACGGGCGTGTGCCCTGTTTTAAGGACAAAATTTTCATAGTTGGTTTAAGGACCCGGTATAGTCCCAAGTAGTTTCCATTGGTCAATTTGGGGCTCGTTGGCCCATAATAAGAAGATTAAAGTAGAAATTGAAAAAGTTTTAAATTAGACCGAGTCTGGGTGACTCGAGATTGTTTGTGTACATGAGATCACATTAGGTAATGCCTTATACTCTACCCCGGCGTGGGCTACGGGTAGGGGTGTTACAGAACTGATGGCCGGGTTTGAATCGAGAGGTTACAAATTTTGTGGCTCGATGTTTGACATGCCAGCAAGTTAAGGCTGAGCACCAGTTGCCTTCGAGTTTGCTACAACCAGTCAAGATTCCCTTATGGAAATGGGAACAAGTGAAGATGGGCTTTGTTAGTGGGTTGCCATTGACACCCACTAAGAAGGATTCTATTTGGGTCATCGTGGATCAATTGACCAAGTCTGCTCACTTCATTCTGGTTCAGATGAATTTTTCTCTACAGAAGTTAGCAAAGCTTTATATTTTCGAGATAGTTAGACTGTATGGGGTAGCTGTCTCAATTATTTTCGATAGGGATCCTTGCTTCACGTCTTGGTTCTGAAAGAAATTACACAGGGCTTTGGGTACAAGATTGGACTTCAGTACTGCGTTCCATCCTCAGACCAATGGTCAATCT
Organism: Gossypium arboreum; assembly: GCF_025698485.1. Lineage (NCBI taxonomy): Eukaryota > Viridiplantae > Streptophyta > Magnoliopsida > Malvales > Malvaceae > Gossypium > Gossypium arboreum. The sequence continues at coordinate 104,834,188 of NC_069080.1, forward strand.
AAGAGGGTGATTTAGAAACTAGAGGATATGCTTTGGAGTTGTGTGACAGATTTTCGATGTAGTTGGGAGGATTATCTTCTGCTAGTTGAGTTCGCCTACAATAACAGCTTTCAGTCGAGCATTCAGATGTCACCTTACGAGGCTCTGTATGGTCGTAAGTGTCTTACACCTCTATGTTAGACTGAATTGGGTAAACGCCAAATTTTGGGTCCTAAGTTGGTTTATGAGATAGAGATAAGGTTCGACTAATTCAGGATCGTCTGAAAGCAATTTCTAATAGGTAAAAAGTGTATGCAAATCTGACGAGACGTGAGATTGAGTACTCTGTGGGGAACTTTGTGTTTCTTAAGGTATCTTAGTGGAAGAAGGTTCTGAGGTTCGGTTCGAAGGGCAAGCTGAGCCCTAGGTTTATTGAACCGTACCAGATTCTGAAGCGTGTGCGACCAGTTGCTTATTAGTTAGAGCTACCCCCTAAACTGAACCGTATTCATGATGTGTTTCACGTCTCGATGTTGAGGCGGTACCGTTCTGATCCATCTCATGTTGTCTCGGTTGAGGAGATCGAGGTTAGGCCAGACTTGACCTTTGAGGAGGAGCAGGTTGAGGTTCTAGATCGAGATGTTAAGGTACTGAGGAGGAAATCCATCCTTTTAGTGAAGGTTCTGTGGCAGAATCATGGCATTGAGGAGGCTACGTGGGAACCTGAGTACTCGATGTATCAGCAATAACCTTAAAGATTCTGATCAGGTAAATTTCGAGGTTGAAATTTCTTTTAGGGGCAGAGTTGTAAACCCCCAATATTTCTATTTCTATTTCTGGATAAATTTGACACAAATATGTATCTGCTTCAGTGGTTAAGTTTTCTGGGCGTGTATGGGAGGTCCCAAGTTCAAGCTTTATATATGGTAAATTTTGATATTTTTCTGACTTAAGCCTTTTACTTGCTCAGTGGGCTTATATTGAATTAATTGTAAACCCATATCAGAATGAGCCTGCTAGTTCGAGTGGTAAGGGAGTTGGTGTGTTGGAGGTTCTATGTTCGAATCCCTGCGTGAGTGTGGGAGTTTATTTTTGCTCTGTTGACTGTTAGTGTTTCGGTGGAGTTGGGATTTTTAGATGGTTAAGATAGAGGAGTTAGTGGGGAGTTAGGATTTTATCAAATCATTTTAGTTTTATTTTTTTTTTGTTGAAAAAAATTTCTCTCTTCTAGAAAAGCTCCTGACGTTTTTCCTCTTCTTTTTCTGATTTTGTTACTTTTCATTGCTGCGCAATTCATCCTGTCTCAAATTTTAGGTACTCCTTTTTGTCCTACTAAGTGGTGTTGATTATGATTCGTGTTTATTTTCGGGTTTTAAAACATTTGAGGGAATTTTGTTGAAATACCTTAGCGTTGGGTTTGTTCATGTTTTATGGTTATCGTGTAGAAAAAGGATGTGGGAGAGCTAGTTTCGCTCCAACAAACTGATCGGCGAAGGTAGTGGTTTATCGTTGGTGGTAAGTTGGCTTCGTGGTTGGATTTTTGTTGGCAAATCATTGGTCAATCCTCTAAAATTCATACTTGGTTATTATTTTTAGGTTTCAGAAGGCTCGGGGTTGCTGCAGTGCCTAAAACTAACCAGGTGTCTACTCGAAACGCAGAAAAATCGGGTTCGATGAAAGCCAAAAGTTCCTACTGTCGACGCCACACGGTCGTGTGTAGGCCGTGCGGTAGGTCATGTGCGACGACACAGCCATGTGATAGATGAAGGCTAGGCCGTGTGGACCTGTGGACCTACACAGGCATGTGGACCTACACAGGCAGTCCACACGGGCGTGTGGGCTTTTTGGGCAATGCCAATTTGGGCGTGTGGGCCACACGGACGCGTGGGCCCATTATACTGAGATTTTTCATAGGGGGTCATCCTAATCGACTGTGGGTCTACCGTAGGGTTGGTCAACGCTACCTAACCCTAAAACCAAGTGATATGTTAGACTGAAATATGGTTATGAGCATGTCTATGTTTGTATATCTATTATATATTTATAAAAGCATGTTAAGTATGATTTATTTGTTAATTCTGTATATATGTTATGTTATCTGATATTGTGGATGGGATGATGCATATTGGAGGAAGTGTTTTGAAAGGCATTTTGTTCCTATTATCTGGCAGCATGGTTACATTATATCTATTATGTGTCTTATCGGTACAACATGATGTGTGGGGTTGGGTGGGTGTTTTAAACCCCAAATGATATGTAGGGATGGTCGGAGATGGTGCGTAGAGGATGGGAGTAAGATATCTGATTTTGATTCTGGTTTGCACATCTGCATCTATATCTGTAATGGGCTTAAGCCTGAATCTGTATCTGTCTGATTCTGATTTTTGGTTGTGTGCATGCTTAATTTTGTGGGGTTACCCATTGAGTTTAAGTAAACTTACTCTTTTCTATCTATTCTGTACAGGTAATCCATAGTCTTAAGTGGATCGGTGCAGCAGAGGACTCGATGGTGACCAGTCGCCATAAACTATTTTATTTTCTTTATAGTTTTATTTAAGTTTGGCATTAAGATTTGAGAGTTTGTATTTTCTGGGGCTGTATAGACTTTTAACTATTGGTTTTGATTTTGTTGCTTATTTTATGCATGCTTTATCAGAAAGTTTTCTTATAAAACGATGTTTTACTAAAACAAGATTTTCTAAATCACGAACTATATTGCTTGAACAACACGATTTTTCGTAAGCTTCCGCTCTAAATGATTTTTAGGCAAATGGATTGATGTTTTGTTAGTAAAAACAGAAACTTAAGAGTTGAGTTAACGTTTTTGATTTGTTAAAAAAAAATAAGAGCAAATAAACTAAAATGGTTTTATTGTGACGACTTAGTTTACAAAACCCTTTCCATGTTACATCACTAGATTCGGCCATAACGTCTAAGTCAGGTTTGGGGTGTTACACTAAGCAATGAACATAATATGCATAGGGACAATCCTTTAAAAACAATTCTTGCAAATCATTTCATTCACCCCGCATGTCGCTAGCACCATCATATCTTTGACCTCAGATATTTTGAACATCAAGACAATGCCAAGAAAGAACAACACATATTTCCTCTTTCAAAGTTATTGTTGCAGTATCTTGGACACATACAAGATCAAATAAACATTTTTTTATGAATCTTTTCTGATCAGCATATCTCAAAACAATAGCCATTTGCTCCCTTTTAGATTCATCACATGCCTCATTAATAATGATACAAAATTTAGAATCTCCAATGTCTTCATGAATCTTATGACGCATTTTATTTGCAAGAATATGTAAAATCTCCTTTTGGATCATATGAGAAATATATTTAGCATTTGTTAGAGGATTGTCCAAAACAACTTTGGCAACTTTATCATTATAACAAGCTAACAATGTAATCAATTCAAGAAAATTACTTCGATTGCTCGAATTAGAGGTTTCATCATGACCTTTTAAAGCGCGTCCTAGGTAAAGTTAACCATCGAACAACATCATTGACTTGTTGGCTCATGAGCGGTTACCTTCTTTTTTGTCTAAACTTTGTGCATTGATAACCTTGTCAATGGGCCAAGATTGATCTTACAAATATTGACAACTTTTGTCAACATTATTATGTGGAGAGCATGGATCTTGACCAACATGATTCAAGAAGGTCCACATTTTTCCATCATTATCCTTTTTCCAATTATTAAAAGCTTTAACAATGAATGCATCCATTCCATGATGAATATTAGTTTTCAGAAAAGAAAGCATGGCAAACAATATGTTGCATCTTTAGTAGGAGAGTACTCCAACCAAAGAAATTTACAAAACCAAGAAAACTAAAACCTTCGGGGATGTTTGTCACTAAAAAGTGGGTTCTCAAAAAAACATATTTAACATGGCCTCATTTCTAAATATGTTTGAATGACTTCGTCTCGCTAATTAACAAGATATTCCCATATTTGAGGACGTAATGTCGAATCCCACTCTAAACTATTAATATCAAAAGAAAGATTTGGATGATCTTCATTTTCAAGTCTTGCACATTCAGAAGGATTAACTTCGATAGTTGAATAATCTTCATTGATTACTGGTCGACTAGCATTACAAGTATCATTATTTTTCATCTTAAAAAAAATATCAATTGTCTTTACCTTCTTCATTTTTTGTAATTGACTTGGAATTTAATTTTATAAATTTATAAAAGATTAAAATCTTTTGCAAGTATGAATACAACATAATATAATGCAAGGCTACTAATTCTACCAATACAACATAATAGCATGTAGTGACCATACTTTTTTGCCATTATAATGACAAATTTTTCTTAAAAAATGTTTGCATGAATGCAAAAAAAAATAATCCATCTAATAGTAAAACATACTTAAAATGGCTTATTGAATTTGATTAGGGATGGAATCTCTACAACTTACAAGTGGGGACGACTACTAGGAGAAGGTATGAGGAAAGTAGTGTGAGTGCCAAGAGTGGGGACGACTCTTTTCATATTCCAATTTTTACTCCCCAAATTTGGCTTCTTCAAGAAGATTTTCCCTTTTTTTTATCAAGAGTACTTTTTTTAACTTTATTTTTAATACTATAAAAATATTAGAGGGGACTACTCCTATATGTGGGAGGGCAATGATATGTATATAAAGGGGGGGATTGAAATTTCTTAGACCTTGGGGAGGCCATGACCCCTTAGGTCTCTTAGTGGCTTTGCCACTAGTCGCTCATGTTATATTGTTCTTACTAACTTATTAATTATTGCCATTCATGTTGAATATGTTGACTTGTTTGCTCAATATATATACACCATGCTTCCACTGTTGCTTTCACAGTTCATATATTTTGTTCTTATTAATTTCCATTAAATTTGTTTGCTATGTTAACTTAATTTTAAATATTGTATTAGTGTCATTCATATTGGATCGTTCTTAGTGATTTATTAATTATTGTTATTCATGTTAAATTTGTTTGCTAAATGTTTTACTGTGCATTGCTGGTCATTTTGACTTTTCTTATTATTTGATGATTCAAAGTTTTGCTCATGGTTTTTTAGATTAATTATTATATATTTTTAACACTACTAACAAGTTATATATAACAACCTTTTCAATTGTAAAAATGGATCCCCAATGTAGCAAAACTCCTTAGAAAGCTTTGCACTTTTGATATGTTTTGTTTAATCTTGTTGATAACTTGTTCACTTGCACTTTAATTGTTTTGTAGGCATATTTATGTTGTTGTCAACACTTCTGAAAATTTGTTGCTAATAAACTTCAATTTTCACCTGGCTATAGAGGCGAGATTGAGGGGAACGGGCTTTGAGAATCTATTGAAGCTCACAAGCCCTTCAAAGAATTTTCTATCTTTTATAACATCAGTAGCTAATAGATATAGTGTAAAAGAAAGATGTTTTGTATTCAGACGTGAAAGTTCTATTAAACTATTTATGGGTTTATGGATGTTTTGAGAATCACTAGATTATTAATAAATGGTTTTCCAGTTATAGGAAGATAAAAAAATGTAAATTTTAATGACTTGTGCATAGAGTTTTGTGACACTAACGAGTGCCTAAACCCGATGAAGAGTGGGATTCCTTTGGCTTGGCTAAACAAATTATGGACATCAGGATGAAAATCTTGTTCTTGAAGGGTAGGAACTTGACTGCTATGTTCCAGTAGTAGTGCCTTACATCGGGTCTATCGTACTCCAATCTAGTGCTAATGTGCTGGCTCTATTTTATCTATTTTTTTTCAGAGCATTGATCAAATTGGAAGTTATGCATGGGGTGCAACCATGCTAGCAACTCTACACCACAGCTTGGAGAACCACAAATTAAAGGAACAAAACCTATTTTGCAATTTTCATTTTGTTACTATTAGGGTAGAACTTGTATTTATATTTTCATTTATTTAGTAGTTTTTCTCTCTATTTCATGTGGATTACCGTTTTATTTTTCTTTATTGTAGGTGTTTATATTGGAGCACATACCATGGTTTCAAATTGGTTACTCCATCCTGCCATTAAAGAAATAAATGCAATTATTATAGCCAAAGATGTAACACCCCAAACCCGTGACCGTCACCGGATTTGACCACGTGGTGTTACCGGCTTACTTCCCTTATTTCTCTCTTGGAATTATTTAATTTCTGTTCCAGGCAAGCTAGCTAACTGCGTCACTGTCACCTTAAAAATCATATCTCGAGTTCCAGAACTCGAAAATCAGTTCCGTAAATTTTCCCTGAAACTAGACTCATAATCCCATCTACACAATTTTTCTAGAATTTTTGGTCAAGAAAATTAGTACAGTTTATTAGTTAAAGTCTCCCCTGTTTAAGGGTTTGACTACACTGACCTTTGTGCACTACGACTTGGATATCTTCCTGTACAGGGCTCCAACACTTATGCCGTTTGTTTCTAGAGAAACTAGACTCGCAAGGGAATCTGTACATATAGAGCATGACTTCTAATTCTCTCTGGTTAATTTATAGTGAATTTTCAAAGTCGGAGCAGGGGATCCAGAAACCGTTCTGGCCCTGTTTCGGAAAAACCTGAATATCTCTTAAAATACAGCTCATACGGTCATTTCGTTTTGTCCATATGAAAATAGATTCATCAAGGTTCAATTTCATAATTTATTCACTATTTAATTCTACTTCTACTATTTTTAGGGATTTTTCAATCTCACCTCACTGCTGCTGGCAGCATCTGGTACTAAAGCAAACAATGACTATTTCATAATTCTTCCATGGCCAACTATTTCATCATACATAATACAACTATGGCCACCTTATCAAAATTAAGGTTTCTAAGGCTCGTGCCTATAGGTTTTAGATTCACACTCAACCGACCACATAGGCCATTTTCGCATGGCTTAAAGTTTACAACCCGAAATTCAACAAAACAAAATAGCCTATACATGCCAAATGTTCTCCTAGTTCAACTACGAAGACAATACCAAAAGATTTCCAGCCGGTGTGATGACTTCAACGACGGTTCCGAAACGCATAACGATCTGAGTCCAAGAGACCTAAAATGGGTGACAAGAAAACACCGAGTGAGTTTATAACTCGATGAAGTCATAAGCATTCGACAACCATTCATTAATAATATTATCACAACATGAAACAATAAACGAGGCTAGGTACTCCATCCATATCGAAACTATACCATAATTCCTCGGACCTTTCGGTTCAATCTCATACCAAGTCATACATCCACATTTCATATTCTATACAATAAGATATTTGAGGCATTTTTACACACCAACTCATTTTCACCACAATCATACAATTGCACTCATCACATAGATTTAAAGCTTACCAAGCTCAACCCCGAGCATGAACATATTGCCCATTCGTCATGAGCTCAAGGTACTTACCCGATCCGCTGTCCGGGATTAACTCGATAATGTCGCACACTCAGTGCCAATTGTAATGCAAGAGCATATAGTGAATCCGCACACTTAGTGCTATATATATTCAACTCGCACACTTAGTGCTATATAATCAAACTCGCACACTTAGTGCTGTACAATTTTAAACCCGCACACTCAGTGCCAATCTTGTCACCGTGTCCATTTATACCCGCACACTTAGTGCCGAGACCAATACCTTATGCATTTTGCTGCCTTTATACATTCAACAATGGCATCATTCCATACACATACATTTGAATTTACACATCAACTCATTTAAACACAATTGCATAAATATTATGATCATTTAAATCAATACCAAATATATATGCTTAATGACTTACTTTGTGTTGGGTAAAATAGTTCCAAGTGGCTACTCGATGACCTTCGTCTTTCCCTTGCTTGATTCTCCTTCTTTAACTCCTTGAGCTTGATCAATAAATCAACTAGTTTAACCATCTTGCTAAACATTCATAATTCAACTACACATGCATATGTATGCTTGTATATTCGGCAACCATCCTTCCTAATTACCCATTTAGATGGCCGAATGTATGTATATATATATATATATATATATATATACAATGTCAACTATAACATCTTTTAAACACCTAATTTCACCTCATGAACATTTAATCAATTTTTCCTAATCTAGCATATATTTTCACATCCATTTGTAACATCATGTAAAATCACATATAACTACATTTCTTAAGTTCTACATCTTAATGCCCATTATAGCCACTCCCATGGTCTAAACCTAACAATCGGCAACACCTACCCTTGCACTATGTTAGCCGAATACTCATTCTCCTCTTAGTCCTAAATTCGGCACTTCCAACAATTTAGCTTAACAATTCCAACTTTCATGCTAACATCTCAAGCAACTTAACACATCCATATAACTAGCATGATAATAGCATCAAGGTATCAACCAAAATGTTTTTGTTAGGCTCATTAGCCAATTCTAACTCTCCATCAACCCCAAACCCAACCATGAAATAGATAAAATTTAGGCTCATCACCTAAAGGTTGTATATACAACCAAAGGTACCCTTGAACATACATTGATCTAGAAGACCACCTTGGCCGAATCTCCCTTCTTCCCCTTCCTCTAATTTCGGCAATAGCAAAAGAAAGAAACATGAACACTTTTTTTTTTTTTCTTCTTCTCAAGTCATGGCAATTGTAACAAAATGAGAAAGGATGAACAACAAAATTTTTCTCCTTTCTTTTTCCTCAACTCACGGCAACAAGGGGGGGCATCCACACCCTTTTTTTTTTTCTCCATTTCTTTATTCTTTCTAACATGATCCATTAACTAGACATGTTTGAAACATGTTCCCTTTGCCCATAACCTTGTCATGGCCGGCCACTTATTCAAAATAAATGGAGTATTTGACATGCAACTCCATTTATTTTACTTCATTCTTTTATTAACCTCTTAAAAATAGCCACATATATTTAAATCCTTTCACATGAGTCCCCCCCCCTTTTTTTTTTCAATTCACAATCAAATTAACTAAACCAAAGAATTCAAAATTCACACATGCATTTTCACATATTCTAAACAATAAATATTACATTCAAACATGTCGGTGACTCGGTTTAGCGGTCTCGAAACCACTTCCCGACTAGGGTCAATTTTGGGCTGTCACAACTCTCCCCCACTTAAGAAATTTTCGTCCCCGAAAATCTTACCGGTAAATAGGCTCGGGTATCGCTTTTTCATAGAGTCCTCAAGTTCCCAAGTGGCTTCTTCAATTCCGTGTTTATGCCACAACACCTTCACTAACGGGATTTTCTTATTGCGCAACTCTTTTACTTCACGCCTCATAATGCGAACCGGTTCCTCTTCATAGCTTAAATTAGGCTGAATCTCAATCTCAGATGGAGCGATTACGTGCGATGGATCAGACCTATATCGTCGAAGCATCGAGACATGGAAAACGTTGTGGATCCTTTCAAGCTCAGGGGGTAAAATTAATCGGTACGCTACTGGTCCAACTCGTTCGGATACTTCATACGGACCGATGAACCTCGGACTCAATTTGCCCTTACGGCCAAATCTAAGCACCTTCTTCCAGGGTGAGACCTTGAGAAATACCTTGTCTCCAACCTGATATTCAATGTCTTTTCTTTTCAAATCCGCGTACGACTTTTGGCGATCCGGCGACTTTCAAACTTTCACGAATTACTCGAACTTTTGCTCGGCATCCTTAACCAAATCAACCTCAAGATTTTACCTTGATGAAGTTCGGTCTAGAATAATGGGGTACGGCATTTACAACCGTATAAAGACTCGTAAGGCGCCATCTTAATACTTGATTGAAAGCTATTGTTGTAAGTGAATTCAACCAAAGGTAAATACCGTTCCCATGAACCACTAAACTCAAGGATGCAACATCTCAACATATCCTCGAGTATTTGAATTATCCGTTCGGATTGACCATCGGTTTGAGGGTGAAAAGCAGTGCTAAAATGCAGCTTGGTACCCAAAGCCTCTTGCAATTTCTTCCAAAATCGCGATGTAAATCTTGGGTCTCTATCCGACACGATAGAAATAGGCACCCCATGCAATCGAACAATTTGGTAGATGTATAATTCTGCCAATTTATCGAGCGAAAAATCCTTGCGGACAGGGATAAAATGAGCCGACTTAGTCAATCTATCAACAACAACCCAAATCGCATGCTTCTTACTCGCTGACAATGGCAGTCCGGATACAAAGTCCATGGTGACTCGATCCCATTTCCACTCGGGTATCGTGATCGGCTGAAGTAATCCCGATGGCACTTGATGTTCCGCTTTCACTTGTTGACATATCGACACCTTGAAACAAATTGAAATGTCTCGTTTTATACCGGGCCACCAAAATTGGCGTTTCAGGTCATTGTACATTTTAGTACTACCCGGTGGATTGACATTCGACTACTGTGAGCCTCGCTCAAAATCATCGAAACAAGTTCCGGATTCCTTGGAATACATAATCGACCCTTGAACGTCAAGCAGTCATTGTCGTCAATCTGAAATTCTGATTCTTCATCTGAAACACATTCGGCTCGCTTAGCGACCAATTCAGCGTCGACCTTCTGAGATTCAAGTATTTGATGAATCAATAACGGTTTGGCCTCTAATTCGACTACTAGCACCTCCTCGGGTGAAACGGATAGATGAGCATCTATTGCTCTCAAAGCAGACAGTGCCTTGCGACTTAAAGCATCGGCCACCACGTTGGCCTTTCCCGGGTGATAATCAATGATGAGTTCATAGTCTTTCAACAACTCAAGCCAACGTCTTTGTCGCAGTTTAAATCTCTCGAGTCATCAAATATTTTAGACTCTTATGGTCCGAATAAATATGACACCTTTCTCCAAACAAGTAATGCCGCCATATCTTCAAGGCGAACACTATGGTCGCTAGTTCAAGGTCATGGGTCGGATAGTTTCTCTCATGCGGCTTTAGTTGTCTCGACGCGTAAGCCACAACTCGACCTTCTTGCATCAACACACAACCTAACCCAAGCAAGGATGCGTCCATCAGTATATGACAAACTCTTTCTGGGACTCATTTGTACTAGCACTGGGGCCTCGGTTAAACAAGTTTTAGTCGATCGAAACTTTCTTGACAATGTTCGACCACTCGAACTTAACATCTTTTTGAGTAGTTTCGTCATCGATGCAGCTATCATCGAAAAACCTTTCACAAATCGTCGATAGTATCCGCAAGCCCCAAAAGCTCCTAACTTCGGTAACATTCCTTAGAGGTTTCCAATCGACTATGGTCGAAATTTTGTTCGGGTCCACCACGACACCGATCACGGACACCACGTGCCCCAAAAGCTAACCTCTCTCAACCAAAATTCACATTCTTGAACTTTATATAACTGCTTATCTCGTAAAATTTGCAACACTAGCCTCGGTGTTCAAGATGTTCGATTTTATCTCTCGAATAGACCAAAATGTCATCGATAAATACAACTATGAACCGATCCAAGTATGGCCTGAAAATTCTATTCATTAAATCCATAAATACCGCAGGGGCATTAGTGAGCCCAAACGGCATCACCAAGAATTCGTAGTGACCGTACCTCGTTCTAAAAGCGGTTTTGGGTGTGTCCGATTCTCGGACCCTCAACTGATAGTACCCCGACCTCAAATCTATCTTTGAAAACACTGAGGCTCCCTTTAATTGATCAAACAAATTGTCAATTCGTGGCAACGGGTATTTATTCTTTATCGTCACTTTATTCAACTAACGATAGTCAATGCACAATCTCATAGTTCCATCCTTCTTTTTCACAAACAATACTGGTGCGCCCCATGGAGAAAAACTCGGTCGAGCAAAACCTCTATTCGTCAATTCTTGCAATTGAACCTTCAATTCCTTTAATTCCGTTAATGCCATACGATACGGGGCTATTGAAATCGGCGTAGTACCCGGTACAACTTCGATGCCGAATTCCACTTCTCGAACCGGTGGCAATCCCGGTAACTCCTCAGGAAAAACATCTGAACACTCACAAACCACTGGTACCGATTCGAGTTTCCTTTCCTTCTCTTTACTTTCAAACACATACGCAAGGTATGTTTCACACCCCTTTTTCACATATCTCCGAGCAGCCATAGAAGATATTATCGCTGGCACTCCTTTTAAATCAGTAGACTCGACTCGGACTACCTCATTATTTGCGCTCCTCAAATCAATGGTTTTCCTTTTGCAGTCCACCACTGCATCATGTACGGTCAGCCAATCTATACCAAGAATAACATCAAATTCATCAAATGGTAGAAGCATCAGATCGGCCGGAAAACAGGATTCTCGAATTATTAGGGGGCATCTCTTGCACACTTTATCAACGAGTACGCATTGACCCAAACGGTTTGACACTCGAATTACGAACTCAGTAGACTCAACAGGTAGAGTCTTACTGGATGCTAAGGTTTCACATACATATGAATGAGTAGAGCCGGGGTCAATCAATGCAATCACACTAGTATCAAAGAGAGTAAAAGTACCAGTGATAACGTCAGGGGAGGATGCCTCCTCTCGTGCGCGGATGGCATATGCTCTAGCAAAAGCACGGGTCTCGGATCGGACAGCCGTATTAGAGGCTCCTCTCTGATTACCACCCCTACCTCCAGAGATTCTCGGGGCCTACCTCCACCGTCGTTCCACTAGGTCTTGCACCTTGCGTCTTATTCCTCTCATCTAGCTCCGTGCAATCTCTAATGAAGTGGTCCTTGAACCGCATCCATAACAGCCCTATTAATGACTTACCCCAACATTCACCTAGGTGTCGTCTTCCACATTGGGGGCATTCAGGTTTCTCTTGACGATTATTGCCTACACTAGCTACCGAAGTAGCTCGGGAGTCCGTCAATGGTCGGGCTCTGATGGAAATCCCCGCAGTCGCCCTCGACTTATTAGTGTCCTCCCTGAACTTCTTTACCGCCAAGAACGGAGCTTTACTCGCCGATCTTTTACGATAATCTCTTGCTTCAAATTCAGCCTTCTTCTTTTCCTTTCCAAGTTCTTCCGCCTTGCAGGCTCGTTCGACTAGTGTTACGAACTCCTTTATCTCCAAAATACCCACTAGTAGCTTTAAATCTTCATTCAATCCTTCTTCAAATCTTTTGCACATAGCAACCTCGTCAGCCACACACTCTCGAGCATATCGACTAAGTCTTACGAACTCATGTTCGTATTCAGATCTGATCATACTGACCTTGCTTGAGTTCCAAGAATTCCTTACGCTTCGATCGATGAACTGTTGACTAATGTATTTCTTTCGAAATTCGATTGAAAGAAATCCCAAGTAACTCGTTCGTTTGGGACTATGGAAATTAAAGTCCTCCACCAATAGTAAGTGAGTCTCATAACAAGGATATAGCACACTTAAGACATTCATCGGGTGTGCATGACAGTTCATCTAACACTGAATGGTGTTATCGAGCCAGAACTCGGCCTTTTCGGCATCATCAGTAACTATGGCCTTGAACTCCTCAGCCCCGCGTTTCCTAATCAGGTCTACAGGTGGTTTACTCAGCCTCACAGGACCAGTAACTGAAGGCATTACGGGCTCTTGGGGTGGAGTATTTAAATTCGGGAATTGCTGGACAGCCGGATTGGTTCGGGCATATTGCGCGACCCACTCATTCATCATGGTGAAGAAGGCTTGTTTCGCCCCTTCAGCTTGATTATTCGCGGATGACTGAGGCTCAACAGGAGGTGTCCCTTGCGGAGCAGCCACTACACTTTCAACGTCATCCGCCAAGGGTCTCTACCCCGGGTTCCATTTGCTAATCAAAACAAAAATTTCAACCGTCAAGTCATCACATTTTTAAGCACTAACAATTTGGCATGTATAGCTAAACTCACACGCGCTATGGTAGTCCTAGAATCGACTAAACCATAGCTCTAATACCAATAAAATGTAACACCCCAAACCCGTGACCGTCACCGGATTTGACCACGTGGTGTTACCGCCACTTCCTTATTTCTCTCTTGGAATTATTTAATTTCTTCCGTGCAAGCTAGCTAACTGCGTCACTGTCACCTTAAAAATCATATCTCGAGTTCCAGAACTCGAAAATCAGTTCCGTAAATTTTCTCTGAAACTAGACTCATAATCCAATCTACACAGTTTTTTCTAGAATTTGCAGTCAAGCCAATTAGTACAGTTTATTAGTTAAAGTCTCCCCTGTTTCAGGGTTCGACTACACTGACCTTTGTGTACTACGACTTGGATATCTTCCTGTACAGGGCTCCAACACTTATACCGTTTGTTTCTAGAGAAACTAGACTCGCAAGGGAATCTACACATATAGAGCATGACTTATAATTCTCTCTGGTTAATTTATAGTGAATTTTCAAATTCGGAGCAGGGGATCTAGAAACCGTTCTGGCCCTGTTTCCCGAAAACCTGAATATCTCTTAAAATACAGCTCATACGGTCGTTTCGTTTCATCCATATGAAAATAGATTCATCACGGTTCAATTTCATAATTTATTCACTATTTAATTCTACTTCTACTATTTTTAGTGATTTTTCCATCTCACCTCACTGCTGCTGGCAGCATCTGGTACTAAAGCAAACAATGACTATTTCATAATTCTTCCATGGCCAACTATTTCATCATACATAATACAACTATGGCCACCTTATCAAAATTAAGGTTTCTAAGGCTCGTGCCTATAGGTTTTAGATTCACACTCAACCGACCACATAGGCCATTTTCGCATGGCTTAAAGTTTACAACCCGAAATTCAACAAAACAAAATAGCCTATACATGCCAAATGTTCTCCTAGTTCAACTACGAAGACAATACCAAAAGATTTCCAGCCGTGTGATGACTTCAACGACGGTTCCGAAACACGCAAACGATACGAGTCCAAGAGACCTAAAATGGGTGACAAGAAAACACCGAGTGAGTTTATAACTCAGTAAGTCATAAGCATTCGACAACCATTCATTAATAATATTATCACAACATGAAACAATAAACGAGGCTAGGTACTCCATCCATATCGAAACTATACCATAATTCCTCGGACCTTTCGGTTCAATCTCATACCAAGTCATACATCCACATTTCATATTCTATACAATAAGATATTTGAGGCATTTTTACACACCAACTCATTTTCACCACAATCATACAATTGCACTCATCACATAGATTTAAAGCTTACCAAGCTCAACCCCGAGCATGAACATATTGCCCATTCGTCATGAGCTCAAGGTACTTACCCGATCCATATGCGGGATTAACTCGATAATGTCGCACACTCAGTGCCAATTGTAATGCAAGAGCATATAGTGAATCCACACACTTAGTGCTATATATATTCAACTCGCACACTTAGTGCTATATAATCAAACTCGCACACTTAGTGCTGTACAATTTAAACCCGCACACTCAAGTGCCAATCTTGTCACCGTGTCCATTTATACCCGCACACTTAGTGCCGAGACCAATACCTTATGCATTTTGCTGCCTTTATACATTCAACAATGGCATCATTCCATACACATACATTTGAATTTACACATCAACTCATTTAAACACAACTGCATAAATATTATGATCATTTAAATCAATACCAAATATATATGCCTAATGACTTACTTTGTGTTGGGTAAAATAGTTCCAAGTGGCTACTCGATGACCTTCGTCTTTCCCTTGCTTGATTCTCCTTCTTTAACTCCTTGAGCTTGATCAATAAATCAACTAGTTTAACCATCTTGCTAAACATTCATAATTCAACTACACATGCATATGTATGCTTGTATATTCGGCAACCATCCTTCCTAATTACCCATTTAGATGGCCGAATGTATGTATATATATATATATACAATGTCAACTATAACATCTTTTAAACACCTAATTTCACCTCATGAACATTTAATCAATTTTTCCTAATCTAGCATATATTTTCACATCCATTTGTAACATCATGTAAAATCACATATAACTACATTTCTTAAATTCTACATCTTAATGCCCATTATAGCCACTCCCATGGTCTAAACCTAACAATCGGCAACACCTACCCTTGCACTATGTTAGCCGAATACTCATTCTCCTCTTAGTCCTAAATTCGGCACTTCCAACAATTTAGCTTAACAATTCCAACTTCATGCTAACATCTCAAGCAACTTAACACATCCATATAACTAGCATGATAATAGCATCAAGGTATCAACCAAAATGTTTTTGTTAGGCTCATTAGCCAATTCTAACTCTCCATCAACCCCAAACCCAACCATGAAATAGATAAAATTTAGGCTCATCACCTAAAGGTTGTATATACAACCAAAGGTACCCTTGAACATACCTTGATCTAGAAGACCACCTTGGCCGAATCTCCCTTCTTCCCCTTCCTCTAAATTCGGCAATAGCAAAAGAAAGAAACATGAACACTTTTTTTTTTCTTCTTCTCAAGTCATGGCAATTGTAACAAAATGAGAAAGGATGAACAACAAAATTTTTCTCCTTTCTTTTTCCTCAACTCACGGCAACAAGGGGGGGCATCCACACCCTTGTTTTTTTTTTCTCCATTTCTTTATTCTTTCTAACATGATCCATTAACTAGACATGTTTGAAACATGT
This sequence comes from Gossypium arboreum, assembly GCF_025698485.1. Classification (NCBI taxonomy): domain Eukaryota; kingdom Viridiplantae; phylum Streptophyta; class Magnoliopsida; order Malvales; family Malvaceae; genus Gossypium; species Gossypium arboreum. Next base: position 104,850,718 of record NC_069080.1, read on the forward strand.
TCCATTTGCCCATAACCTTGTCATGGCCGGCCACTTATTCAAAATAAATGGAGTATTTGACATGCAACTCCATTTATTTTACTTCATTCTTTTATTAACCTCTTAAAAATAGCCACATATATTTAAATCCTTTCACATGAGTCCCCCCCCCTTTTTTTTTTCAATTCACAATCAAATTAACTAAATCAAAGAATTCAAAATTCACACATGCATTTTCACATATTCTAGACAATAAATATTACATTTGAACATGTCGGTGACTCGGTTTAGCGGTCCCGAAACCACTTCCCGACTAGGGTCAATTTTGGGCTGTCACAAAAGATTAGCAAAATCGTCCCAAGGACTTCCCTTTGCTATTGGCTGGCATGAAAGGTTGATTAAGCCATCCAATAAGCACAGAAGTCGCTACACAGTTATTGAATTTGACGAGTATTTCAAAAAGTTACAACCAGTTAAAGTAAGTGAAGATATTTTCTTCTTTCTAAATATTTAATTTTAACTCTTGTAAATTACTTTTATTTTTTAGTATTTCCTATTCCATTGTTTCAAATAGGTTGAATAGACCCATATGCTAGACTACCAGGAAATTTCTTATCTTATCCTTATGATTGTCAAGTTCCCCTGGAACATGTTTTGACATCACTTATATCTTTAAAGAAGGTAATTCTCCATGATCCTGGTGTCTCAAAGAAAAAGAACTACATGTTTCTTATCATCTTCAATTCAAGATGATTCATATCTATTCTATTCAGTAGAAACATGATAGATGTAAAAAAAAATCTAGACGAAGACAAAAGATAAATTGGATCCTGGTCCATGAAGATTTTGTGTTAGTTTGGTGTGATCGTTGACAGTGTTTGTATATTGCAGGTAATCCTTAACTTGTGTCCCGCCCCACCCTCCCAGCCTTTTTTTTTCTTGCTTGTTGCTTCCTTTGTATTCTAACTTTTTTTAAATGTCATAGATGAAGAAAATGGGGGTTTCCAAAATCAGGAGGAAGAGATAACATCTCCGACACAAGAGCATGATGGGAAAATAGGTAAGTTGATTTTTTTCTTTACATAACCTTAACATGGGGATTGTGTCTAAATGGGAGACATGGGGACTCTCATTACAACTTGCTCTCTCTTTTTGGTAATGTACATTAGATATTTTCCAAACCAAATTCACTACCTAATATTAGATTTAAGTTATTTAAATTTATGTAGAGAACTTAGACCAACTCTTGGATATGAAGGATAATCAGTTAGGGCATGATAAACCCATACGGCAACAGGATCATCAATTAGGGCATGATGACCCCATGAAACAAGAGTGGCCCAGGGTTGTTCGCCCATATAGGCAAGTATACAACAAATGTATATAGGCGAATAATAAACCTAAGAAGAAGACTCGTCTCTGTAAAGAAGTAGATTTGGAAAATATTTCTACCTGTTGGCGTAAAAAGACCATTGTGAACTCCACCCTTTCTTTCCAAATCCAAATTCAGAAAGGACAATATTATTTCTAGGTTTCATCTTGAAAGAGAGAAAGTAACAAATTGACTTTTTTTTTTTTGTTTTAAGAGTGTGCATGATAAGTTCATACATGTTGGAAAATATGGTTGACTTTGTTGCATTTATGGCAATAGCAGGGGCTACAACAAAATGAGTTAGGTATACACTATATTTGTGCCCATCCAATTTTTTTATCTCGTTTACATCTCCTATTTACACCACTGAATGTTTTTTATCTCATAGGCTAAGGCAATTCCACTTCACTTGTGCCCAAGTAAATTTTTTTGCATTTTTTTTTGTTTTAAGAGTGCATGATAAGTTAAGAGTAGAAAATATGGTTGTATTTTCAATTAAATACAAAATTGTTACTTTAAATCATAATATCTTCAATTTCATGAGCCAATATTTTTTATTATTAAAATTGTAACATTGATTATAGTATTCTTCCTTCAACAAAGTTATAGTATTCTTCAGCGATTAGCTAGACTTAACTGAGACTAATGCTACTTAAGTTAGAATCCTCAACAATCTAGTGTTTTAGTACTTTAAGAAGTTATACTTAAGTTAAATTCTCAAACTCAAGTACGAGTTAACTCTAGTACTTGACTGTTGCTTGCAAATACTATCTGTATAAAACAATGTCTTTTAAATTAAGTTAAAAAATGTTGCATTGGTAAATCAATGGACATTGTAGCAAATAGGTCATTGTCGTACAAGATTTTGCAAGTGGATTATTTTTGTAATTAATCAATAATTTTAGGTCAATTTTTAAATAAAAAAAGGAATGGAAATGTATTGAAACTAGACCTAATCATGGCTCACCTGAAAATGAGAGGGTTTGGAAATAATTATAGGCCCAAAAATGGGCTTGGATAAAAATAAGGCTCGTTTTACAAATGGGCTGAACTTCGGGCAAGATAATTTTGGCCCCAGCCCGGTCCAAATAAATTTTAATATTTTTTATCCCTAATATGGTTTTAGACTAGAGTTGTCCATGGGTCGAACCTCCTGAATAGGCCCAAGGGCTCACCCAAAAAATGGGATGGTTTGGACAAAAATATAAGCCTGAAATATGGGCTTTGACAAAAAATGAGCCCTCTCTTCTAAATTGTCACAACAATGAGGTCTGAGAAGTGAGAACTCGTCGCCTATTGGCCACTAGCTACTACCATCATCGGTTGTCTTTGCTAGTCACCATCAATCAACTACTTCCCTCCAAGTTAAGATTAAAGTAAAAGATTGAAACTTGTGACCGATCTTGTTAATGATCTCTTTATTTTTTGAAGTGTCACCATTGTTCACTCGACTACAGAGCAGAGATTAAGGGGAACGACCCGGATACATGTCTAAATAGTTAAATTTGTTACCTCCTAGCATTCTCCTACTCTGTTGATTTTCAATCCATTTCTCCCCAAAATTTCTAAATCCCTAACCCTGCCTTCTTCACTCCACTTGTCCAACACCCGCCGGCCACCAACCCACTGGCCACCACCATCATCAACGATTAGGTGAAAACAAAATTTTCTTAGCAACATATTCACTCTTGTTGACAAATTGGGTACTTGGGGTGTTTCTTATTGACTATAAATTCGAGTTAAAATCATCCAATTTAAAATACTTAAATCAAGTTAAAATGAGCAAGTTCAATTTTAACTCGATTCTAAAATATTTTAAAGGTTATTTAAATTTAATTTCAAAAAGAGGCAGACCTAACATGCAAATGACCAAAAGTTTAAATTTGTTGCCGCCAACAATCACATCACCCCTTTTTTCATCCAATCTAAAAAGAGTAATTGCTTCATTAGGTCCTTGAATGTTTTATATAATCAAACTTCAGTCTTATGCTACCAATGGCAACCGCGACGCTCAAAAAAATTATTTTTTAAAAAAGCAGGGTGGTACCGTCAATGGCAATGACAGCACCGAGGGACACTATAGCAAACGGGTCATTTTCATACAAGATTTTGCAAGTGGGTCACTTTTGTAATTAATCAATAATTTTGGGCCAATTTTTAAAGAAAGCCAAAAAGGGAATGGAAGTGTATTAACGCTAGAACTAATCATGGCTTGGCTCGAAGGCCTACCCGAAAAATGAGAGGGTTTAGACAAAAATATAGGCTCAAAAAATGGGCTTGGAAATAAAATTGCCTCGGGTAGGATATTTTTAGACCGGGCCTAGCTCAACCTGAATAAATTTAATATTTTTAATTCCAAATTTGGTTTTAAGCTAGAGTTGTCCATGGGTCGAGCCACTCGAATAGGGCAAAAATATAGTCCCGAAATATGAGCTTGGATAGAAAATGAAGCGCATTTTCTATACCGACCAGGCTTTAAAAAAGCTTTTCTTTTTGCTTGGGCCTGGTCCAAATACATGTCTAAATAGTTAATTTTATTACTCCAAGCCTTCTTCTCTTCTTCCTTCAGAGCTTCTTCTCTTCTTCAAATGAGGTATGCTCATTTTTTTCTTATTTAAATATATATATTATTTTTTAGGTTTTGGGGTTAAACAGGAAAAAATTTAAATTTAATGGGTTAAATTTTTATATACTGTAAGGTTCTTTTAAGATTAATGATGAAAAAGTTGCAATCAGGTTTCAATTGGGAAAAATTTAGATTATTATTTTGGCAACTTATTAATGACAGCTAGTGAAAATGGTGTATATTGAAATTGGATGTCTTGTTTTTGTGTTTTTCGTAGTTAGTTTGGGTAATTTATTAACCTATGATAATGATTCTTTAGATTGAAATGGAGTAGAATTGCATCCAGTAGCAACTGCAGGCAACAATTTTCAAGTAAGGCAAGTTTATTTAAGTGCAAATTTGTAAGGGAAAGATTGCCTATGTGTAACACCCTATACCTGACCCGATTGATAGATCCGATTACCATATGTCACATTAACTCCTAAATGAGCCATGAACAAATTTCAACTAAAATGTAAAACTAACATAACTAAAACCACCAAATATGCTTTTATTAATCATACTTAACTTAGTTAGCTGAACTGCGAAACGAACATACAATATCAACCTTTAGATAAAAAGTTCTAACAAGTGAACTTATGTACAATTATTAATAATAGTTTTAATATTTTTAATTAATTTATCCTCACTGTAAATAAAATACTATAGTTTATATTTTGTTATAAAAAGAAAATTTTTGCCCTACTATATGCATATTACAACTAAAAACATAAGTTCTCCTAAGCTTGAATGACTTCTAGCTTGATCCCTTTTCAACTCATTACATAAACCATTTTACCCGTAAAAAATAACAAAAACTAAGTAAGTGGATTTCTTTCACTTACTCATTTGTACTAATTTCATACAAGATGAATTCTTACCTCTTTTACTAACAGAACATATGCGAATTACCTTAGCAATTACTATAATTGCATATTATCATACGACGAATTAATTCTAGAAAACTTATGCATAGATATTCACATGTGGAGAATTTTTACCTGTGAATTTACACTTAAAGTCTTACAAATACAGACTCAAGCATGGCGAACACATACTTGCAAACCATACATGCATATCCTTTATATACGGAATCATCATCTCAAATTCATATATATGGATTCTTACTTGTGAACTCTTTCTTAAATGGTACTTACTGTTTGACTCTTATTTGACTGATAGCCACTGTTAGACCCTTGTTTTAAAGATAAACCTTGGCGAGCTCCTATATGAAAGAAAATCCCTACAATTTTGGCTTGAGAAAAATAACTGATACAAACTCTCATAGCTTGAACATAGTAGCAAGAAATTGTGATTTCTTACTTAGATAATAGTCTATACTGACTTTTGTGAAAGATAGCCTCTTTGAACTCTTAAACTTGAACATGGATATAAGATCAATAGACTATCATAACTTGAATCATAATGAAACATCCAGTGGACAGTCACACATACGGATTCATATTGAAGATTCATGGGTCTGAACTCATATATGGCAGACTCATACTTGTGGGTCCATAGATGAATACTTACATGTAAATACGGATTAATATATGCGGGCTGTTCCGTGGACTTTCGCATGAAGAAATTCCACATAAAAACTTATCATGAAACCCAAAGAACAAGTCCAACGGATTGTCATGCATACAGATTTATAGAGGAAGATTCATGAATACGAACTCATATATGGAAAACTCATGCATACAGATCCATAGGTGAATACTTACATATAAATATGGATTTATTGAAGAAACTTTATAATGTGGTGGATTCATACATGCAGATACAAGCAGATTCATGTCAAAGACTTCAAATGGTGAAATCTCACATATAACTTGGACATAAATCTTAAAGAACAAGTCTGACGAACTTCCGTAACTTATATATGTCATGGCCATGAACTTGCTTATACACATGAGGCTTTAAGCCTTAAACTTCGCAAAGTCTCATACTTAGAAGAACCCATGTAGGGTTATCATAGATATATGTGTGTGTGTGTGTGTGTGTGTGTGTGTGTGTGTGTGTGTGTGTGTGTGTGTGTGTGTGTGTGTGTGCATATATCTTCGTAAAATCCAATTGAACCTTTACAAAGTTGAATACCATGCTATACATTCTTTTTACAATCTGCCCAAACCTCCGCAAAGCCAATATCATATAGCACAGAGTACACAACACGTCATTTCTTCATCTTTTATCCACCAAAACAACCCTCTATACTTTGCAGATCATTCATATTTATGACAGACATATAACAAGCATTCAACGAATCATTCTATTAATAACACAATGTAGATTACACCAAACATATCATCTAACGGGTCATTTCAATGATAACTTCTTTAGTAATTATTTTATAAGTGAAAGTTTGACAAAACCACGAACTGAAACATACAACCAAACATACTTTTGTAAATCATCACTTTGCACACTTCAACCATACAGCAAACAACCCACCTCATCATCAGCAGAACATGAAGTCAAACACAACACAATAACACAATATTGATAATGTAACACCCCTAACCCATGTCCGTCGCCAGAACAAGTTACGAGGCATTACCAGACTTATCACATCATAACATATACATATCTCATACATTTAAACTTTCAAAGACATACATAATTCATGTACAATCATATTGTCCCCTATAAGACTCTATAAGATCTTAAAACATGCTTGGAAGAGATTCGGGACTAAACCGTTAACATTTGAAAACTTTGGGAAACTTAGAAATTTTTCTTGAACAAAGAGGTCTCTCGCCCGTGTGCCCAGGCCATGTGCTTCACATGGCCACCAGAAACGCCCGTGTCATAGACCGTATGGAAATAGGGCATACATATTGACTTGTGTCATACTGCCGACCATACGCCCGTGTGCCACACTGGAAACACAAAAATTTATATACTTTTTCATACCCAATTTTACTTAAATTCGTGCAAATCCGGTTAAATTCTTGTCCAAAAATAATTAAATATTGTAAAATAATTAAATCATGCTAAAAATATGAACATGGTGAATTTATTTAATTTTATACTTAATTTTGATTAATTTTGACTATTTTCGATAGATTCGCGCAAAGGGCGAAAATTGGCTCGGCTGACACTGCTGAAAGCACAAAACCGAGAAGCAATTTGAAGTATTGAGGCACTTTAATTTCCAGCCTAAGACGGTCTCGAAATGTGTATTAATTCATAATTTAATTAATTTTAATTTATTCCCCATTTAATGTGGGTTAAATAAATTATTTTTAATTAATTATGGAGAAAGGGTCCAGTTGAACCGCACTGGTCGAGCCAAATTGAGTGAACCGAACCAGCCACTAAATGGGCAGCCCAGAACCATCCATATGCTGATGCAAATCAGCATTTTAGCTGATTAAATATGCTTGCAAAAACGCCCTCAAAAGACATCTAAATTGTATTCAAACCCCACCTTAAATTATGGCTTTGTAGATTTGCCTCAAGCTTAAAATAGCAAAGTTGAAACTCTCAACTTTGCCATGTGTGTGGCCGGCCAAGGGAGTTCTCTTTGGCTGCTGGAATTTTCTATTTTTAACAGCCACAATCAGCTATAAAATCCACCCCTTGCTGATCATTCAAAGCATCACTCACTTCAAATCATTCTCTCATTCCCGCTCTCACTTTTCTCTCATTTTTTCCATTCCATTCCCTCTTGTTCAAGTGTCGATTTCTTATCTTGGGAAAGAGGCTTCTATCAGCCATTTTGGAGAAGCAATTAGTTTTTCATAAGCCACTTTGATAGCCAAGGCCAACAAAGAATGAAGAACGGAGCAACTAGTCAAGCCATGGAGAAACACTGGATTTGCCTCTTGTTCCCTAACTCTTTAATTTTTGTTGTTGTTTTGACAAACATGTTTATGAATATTTATGCTATTGAAATGGTTATTTTAATCAATTCAGCTTAAATTATGTTTGTGTTGGGTTGATTATATTTTTCCTGCTTAAACTGTTAAAATGATGTTTATGCTGTTATAAGCCTCGGTAAGATGCTTGATTAAGTAAAACCATGCCTAAGTTATTCTTGCGTTACAACTGTGAGGTAACTAATGAATTAATTATTTTAGCGGATTGAAATTGTAATTAATTGACACAGTACTTAATCAGTGCATGTTTATTCTTTTAAGGTAACTGAAGGGTAAATTAGCAATGTATCTAGCGATATTATTGCCTTGCATAACTTGCAAGATTATTGTGATTAAATTGTTTTAAGGTAGGGATGCCTTGTTACTTCACAAAGTATTTTATATGCTTATTAGATTTAATTAATCGTTTAAATTGACATAGGGATATGCAAGAGATTGATTCAATTTAATGAGTATGTATTTGTAATAACATGTTTGCTTGCTAGAATCTGTTTAGTCGATTGAATTGACATAAGGATATGTCAAGAGATGAATGGATTTTTGTATGTAAATTTGTTCATAAGTTAGCAAATTACTGGTTCCTATCAATTTATTCGTAACAGTGTAAACATGAGTTTAATAATTCTAAGTTAAAGGAATATGATTAATCCAACACAAGTATGTTACCTTGAATAAATTTTATTTGAAATCGTGCATTAGAACTCCTTTGCTTTATTTTTAATCATTTATTTAGTTTTTAAATAGTTTTTGACCATCTTTTAAAGCCAAATTATTTTTACCTCACCAAAGTGTTTTACAATTAATTTCATAAATAATTCTTTTATAGCCCCTGTGGGTACGATAACTCGACATTTACTTGTCACTTTATTACTTGCTGCGATTGTGTACACTTGGACATTTTTTTCGATCGTTCCAAGTTTTTAGTGCCATTGCTGGGGACTATTTCAAAAAGTCATTATTTGTGAATTTGTTAGTTTTACATTTTGGTTTATTTTTCTATTTAATTTTTAAATTAATTAATTTTTCTGTGATTATTTCAGGTGTTTATGAGTATTGACCGAATTATTGACCTACTCCCTGTAGACCCTGAGATTAAACGAGCTTTCTGACAGTGAAGAAGACAAGCGAACCAGAGAAGGACTAAAGGAATTAATTTTTAGAATATGAATCAAGGAAATGGAGCAAACCTTGCTCAAAATCCTATCCTTATTGCTGATGATAGGGATAGAGCCTTGAGACAGTATGCAGTGCCTATTTTTAATGATCTTAATCTGGGTATTAAGAGACCCGAAATCGAGGCACAACAATTTGAGATAAAGCCAGTCATGTTCCAGATGCTTCAGACAGTGGGTTAATTCAGTGGAATGCCTATAGAGGATCCTTATCTTCATTTATGACTATTTATGGAGGTGAGCGACACTTTCAAATTAGCTGGAGTTTTTGAATATGCATTATGATTGAAGCTGTTCCCGTACTCACTAAGGGACAGAGCTCAAGCCTGGTTGAATTCATTACAACCAAACTCAATTTTTACATGGCAAGAGTTAGCCGAAAGATTCCTCATGAAGTATTTCTCACCTAGTAAGAATGCTAAGTTGAGGAACGAGATCACTGCTTTCCAACAAATGCATGATAAGTCCTTGTATGAGGCAAGGGAACAATACAAAGAGCTATTACGGAAATGCCCTCATCATGGAATCCCACATTGCATCCAACTTGAGACATTTTATAATGGTCTTAATGCTCACACGAGGATGGTAGTGGACGCTTCTGCTAATAGTGCTCTCCTTTCTAAGTCCTATAATGAGGCTTACGAAATCATCGAGAGGATCTATAATGCCCCGTACCCGAGACCGTCGCCGGAGTCGAACACAAGGTGTTAACAGACTTAATTCATTACTTAAACAGCTCAAACAATTTATTTTTAAAATTTTTAGTCAAGATAACAATCTGTGTCATAGTCGCTTAAAAATTCATATCTTGAGTTACAAAACTCTAAATCCAATTCCGTAAATTTTCCCTGAAACTAGACTCATATATCTATTTAATAATGTTTTTATAGAATTTTTTTTCAAGCAAATTAGTACATTTTATTAGTTAAAGTCTCCCCTATTTCAGGGTTCGACTGCTCTGACCTCTTTGTATTATGAATCATATATCTCCCTGTACAGAGTTTCAATGACTATGACGTTTGTTTCTAGTAAAACTAGACTCAATAAGGAATCTGTACATATAAATCATGACTTCTAATTATCTTTGAAAAATTTATGGTGAATTTCCAAAATCAGAATAGGGGATCCAGAAATCGCTCTGGCCCTGTTTCACAAAAATTTAAACATCTCATAAAATATAACTCATATACCTGTTTTGTTCCATCCATATGAAAATAGACTCATAATTCTTCAATTCCATATTTTATTCACCATCTAATTGTATCTCTACTATTTTTAATGATTTTTCAAACTCACGTCACTGCTGCTGTCTGAATCTATTTTATGGTAAATTTTACCTATTTCATGTTTTCCATGGATTAGCTAGTAATTTAGCATACATAACACCAAATATGATCATGATTAGCCATTCCAATGGCTAATCATTCTAAGCATTTCCATACCACTCAATAACCATATCATAAGACCATATATAAAAATGATTATAATGCTATACATGCCATACTCAAAATATACAAGCCATTATGCCAAGATGGTATACGGATAGTGTCACGAGCCTCCATCGTTCCCGATTTCCGAGCTGGCTTGTCAAAACTACAAGGAATGAAAAGGAGGAGTAAGCATAAATGCTTAATAAGTTCACATGCAAATAGCAAGTAACATAACCATATAAGCAAACATAAAATATCATTTGCATAATCATCACCAAGACATTCATATCACATTTTCATTTATCATCTTACCATATTGTTGTTATATCGATTTTTCAACCCGAGGGTTAAGTACATACCTGTTCAAAGTACCCATTTCACAACACTTACCAATACGTCCCTTTCATCTTGAGTATTCTTCCATTTCAGTAGAACTTTACCCGTTGAACACATCGGAATATAATTCGGATACATGGAAAGTTTGCACATAAGTGCCACATATGTAGCCAAGCTACCATGTAACCCGCCCATAAGTGAACTCGGACTCAACTCAACGAGCTCGGATGCCTAGTTACATCCCACGAACTCGGACTCAACTCAACGAGTTCGGACATTCGCATCCATAAGTGAACTCGGACTCAACTCAACGAGTTCGGATGCCCAAATATCCCAGTGACATGCCACTTGTATCCTAATCCATTCCTAAGGTTCAACGGGACCTTTTTCCCAATCATGTGTCTCAACCATCTTCTACGGAATGCCGATACCGATACTCGGTAGTATTTCACATTTTCCAAGTATATCACATAATTTGACATATTATCAAACAATTATCACAAGTATAATATTTCATAATAATTATCATATCATTTAAATAACATTAAAACATTTAAAATAATAACTATGTTACAAACATTTACATATAAACTTACCTCGTATGCGAAAATGGCTACTTTTACCATTTCGTCCACAACTTGGTATTTTCCCCATTTTAGCTCGAATTTCAGTTTTCCTTGCTCTATCATTTAAAATATAGTCTAATTAGGACTCACATTATTCAAATTGACCCAAAATCATATTTTGGAAAAATTACAATTTTGCCCCTAAACTTTCGCATATTTACACTTTTGCCCCAAAGCTCGTAAATTAAACTTCAGCCTATTTTCTTATGTTTTATTACATGCTGATCATTTTTCCCTTCTATGGCAACATCAAATTCTCACTCTAACATGTACTTATGACTATTAGGTATTTTTACCGATTAAGCCCTTTTGCTCGTTTTCACTTAAAATCGAGTAGCACAAGTTGTTTAACATAATTTAAAACCTCATATTCTATCATAAAACACCAAAATACACAAATTTCACCTATGGGTATTTTTCCAAATATAAACCCTAGGTTAAATTATTGCTAGCATAAGCTAAATCGAGCTATCGGGACTCCAAAACGTAAAAATCATTAAAAAGAGGCTAGAACGGACTTACAATCGAGCTTGGAAGCTTGAAAACCCTAGCCATGGTTTCTCCTTGCTATATTCGACCATGGGGTTGAAGATGAGCAAAATTGGCTTTTAATTTTGTATTTTAATTCATTTTACCCTAAATGACCAAAATGCCCTTACTACTAAACTTTCCAAAAATTCCATCCATGTCCAATTTTTGTCCATAGACTTAGAAATTGGTAAAATTTCTATTTAAGACCTCCTAATTAATATTTCAAAACAATTTCATACTAGAAACTTCTAGAATGCAAGTTTTACAAATTATTCGATTTAGTCCCTAATTTCAATTTAAGCACTTTATGCATAAAATTTCTTCACGAAATTTTCACACAATCATGCAATCATATCATAGACCTCAAAATAATCATAAAATAGTTATTTCTATCTCTGATTTTGTGGTCACGAAACTGCTATTCTGACTAGGCCCAAAATCAGGATATTACAACTTTTCCCCCCTTCAGGAATTTTTGTCCCCGAAAATCTTACCAGAAAAGTGGTTTTCACTTTTAATCTCATATTCGATGCCGAAGAACTTGCACTTAGACTGTACCTCCAATACATCTCTTCAATTTCTCATATGATCTAAAAGCTTACAGTCTCAACTCTCAACTGTTCTTAAATTTTCAACCCTTCACAGTTTCCCATGATATCATGACATAAAACTTGGATCTTAACTTGATTAATAGAGACCGAAATTCCAAGAAATCCAACAATCAAAGAAACCTAAAATTCCATGAATCTGATGAGTAGGAATTCATTCAATACAGATATGATTTATAGATCTCGCCAAACATTTAACAATAGGATACATCACATTTTCCTCTTTCCACCATGGAATTAATTCTGATATGGCCTCAAGAATAATCTTTCTCATTTCCATCCCAATATTAACACTGACAAGGATAATTTTGATAGATTCCAATGCTCGGCTTTAACCCCTTTAACAACTCCGATTTTATGTAACATCGAAAGCTCTAAACTATCACATTACCTCACTGTCTTGAAACACATCACAATTCATACAACGGTACATTACTGAAAGTCAGGAAGTCTTTGCTCAATGTAGACTAGTCTAGTTCAGACGCTTCGGTTACCAATATTCTCATCTATCCGAACTCTGTTAACATGTAATAAACTTTTCAGCTTTCACAAGATGGAAACCTTATCATTCGTAGTGACTTAAACTAATATCCAACTCTTTCTAATAAATATACACTTCTCGCTCAAACTATTTACTCTTTTATCCGTACAAAATGAAATTCTATTATCGACTTGGGAAAAATAATCCGACATAATTGTCACATGAAATCTTTCAAATAAATAATTTACCATACTTGACCAAACTCGCGCTTTTATCACCTATGCCTTTACTTGATGTCAAATCCTTACACGAAATTAGAAAAATCCCAATACTAAAATCACCACATTACAAAGATCAAATAAGAAGTATAGTCATATTTGACATGATTATCACGAGCTGAAGAACCCACTTCGAACATGAGTCGTAATTGACAAATTATGGAACAAAGATAACAAGAAAACCGAATAAAGAAATCTAAGATAGAGAAACCCGGAATAAAGAAATCCAGAATAAAGAGATCCAGGATAAAGAAACCCAAGATACGATACTATGCCGGAGAATCGAAAACCAAACTCATAGAGAAAATACGGAATACCCCGATAATTCTTCAAAGAAAGAAAGTCCAGAAGAAAACATCATTTAATCCTATTGAAATCAAATATAACAAGAATAATATATCTTCCCATACATATATATCAGATGAAGCATCAAGTAGAAGAATCAGAAACATAATATCTTACGTATTCTCTCATCAATTCTTATCGATTTAAATGAAATAGAATACCGATGAAATAGAGCAATATAAATTATAAACCAATCAGGACTACCAATGCTTTCATCCAACACCGAATTAGAAGACATTCCCATATAACAAGAATTTCTTCGAAGATCAATAGCCATAGCAATATTTACGAGAACGGGTAAACACATAGTACATCTCAAAAGAGATCGCTAAATCTGTCCGATCATAACTGTCACACTCGGATAGTTCACATTTCAATTATCATTTCCCCAACTAGTTCTGCCGTCACAAATTTCATATTAAACCATTCACTAAAGAAAGTTTAGTTCTGAATAAATTTTTTATTTACACTTTTCTCGACCTTGCACCTGAGTAATTCGATTTACCAAAGAGAATTTCCTTCTCTAACTGGGACAGTGCATAATTCCAATAATCTTTATATCAATCCGATACTTTACTGACTCTAACTTTACTTATTAGCTCATTTTCAATCTCTGATCATACTTATAATTATTCTATCACTGAACTCTTTGGGTTCTCAACCGGAAACTTATTCAATACAAATCTCATGAAATTCCATTATAAGTACCACTTGTAAGGGGAGGGTTGTAGGACCTCGACTCGACTTTCTTATACATACACATATGACACAACTTCCATCATCATAGCAACATCATCAAAATCATGTCATTCATTCGTGCAATGCAACATTCATGTTGGCTTACAACAATTTTCCTATTGTCCCATTTAGACAATATACTTATGCATACATTCTATGTTTTCTAGATAGCTTTACTTATCCATTCATTTAATTAAATTAATTCATGCTCATGACATTATATAAGGCCAAACAAACATAGATATTTGCATCACAATCACAACTTTCATTTCGTGCATCATCATGTACATATCATTACAATCATATAATTCATCCAACAATTTAACATAGATAAGTTCATTTCATTATAATCCTTTATCTCATAAAATTATATATCATTAACATTTATCAACATTCGACGTCCAAATCAAGACAAGGACATTTTCACTCGTATCATAATATTATGACCTTTATTCATACCTCTACTACTTACTATTTATTCCGTTCATCTTATCAAGTAAGCCACATACACTACATCATATGAGCATTAAGCAAATATGAATATTTATCACATATGTATCATAAACTTTTATTCATACTTTTCTGAACCGAGACTTATCATAATCATAATTTTACTCAAATACCTTCAAATAACATTGAACATGGTCGGCGCAGCTCGGTTGGAGAGTACCCTGTCTAAATGAGATGGTACCCATACACGTCGGAAGACATCACACTATCACAGATCAGTGGCATGTATAGCTAAACTTTTACACATGCTAGGTTAGTCCGAGAACCGACTAAACCTGTTCTGATACCACCAAATGTAAAGCCCCATACTCGAGATCGTCGCCGGAGTCAAACACGAGGTGTTAACAGACTTAATTCATTACTTAAACAGCTCAAACAATTTATTTTTAAAATTTTCAGTCAAGCTAACAATCTGCGTCATAGTCGCTTAAAAATTCATATCTCGAGTTACGAAACTCTAAATACAATTCCGTAAATTTTCTCTGAAACTAGACTCATATATCTATTTACTAATTCTTTTCTAGAATTTTTGGTCAAGCCAATTAGTACAGTTTATTAGTTAAAGTCTCCCCTGTTTCATGGTTCGACTGCTCTGACCTCTGTGTATTACGAATCATATATCTCCCTGTACAGAGTTTCAATGACTATGCCATTTGTTTCTAATAAAACTAGACTCAATAAGGAATCTGTACATATAAATCATGACTTCTAATTATCTTAGAAAAATTTATGGTGAATTTCCAAAATCAGAATAGGGGATCCAGAAATCGCTCTGGCCCTGTTTCACAAAAATTTAAACATCTCATAAAGTATAACTCATATACCTGTTTTGTTCCATCCATATGAAAATAGACTCATAATTCTTCAATTCCATATTTTATTCACCATTAATTATATCTCTACTATTTTTAATGATTTTTCAAACTCACGTCACTGCTGCTGTCTGAATCTATTTTATGGTAAATTTTACCTATTTCATGTTTTCCATGGATTAGCTAGTAATTTAGCATACATAACACCAAATATGATCATGATTAGCCATTCCAATGGCTAATCATTACCAAGCATTTCCATACCACTCAATAACCATATCATAAGACCATATATACAAAATGATTATAATGCTATACATGTCATACTCAAAATATACAAGCCATTATGCCAAGATGGTATACGGATAGTGTCAATGAGCCTCCGACCGTTCCCGATTTCGAGCTGGCTTGTCAAAACTACAAGGAATGAAAAGAGGAGTAAGCATAAATGCTTAATAAGTTCACATGCAAATAGCAAGTAACATAACCATATAAGCAAACATAAAACATCATTTGCATAATCATCACCAAGACATTCATATCACATTTTCATTTATCATATTACCATATTGTTGTTATATCGATTTTTCAACCCGAGGGTTAAGTACATACCTGTTCAAAGTACCCATTTCACAACACTTACCAATACGTCCCTTTCATCTTGAGTATTCCTCCATTTCAGTAGAACTTTACCCGTTGAACATATCGGAATATAATTCGGATACATGGAAAGTTTGCACATAAGTGCCACATATGTAGCCAAGCTACCATGTAACCCGCCCATAAGTGAACTCGGACTCAACTCAACGAGCTCAGATGCCTAGTTACATCCCACGAACTCGGACTCAACTCAACGAGTTCGGACATTCGCATCCATAAGTGAACTCGGACTCAACTCAACGAGTTCGGATGCCCAAATATCCCAAAGACATGTCACTTGTATCCTAATCCATTCCTAAGGTTCAACGGACCTTTTCCCAATCATGTGTCTCAACCATCTTCTACGGAATGCCGATACTGATACTCGGTAGTATTTCACATTTTCCAAGTATATCACATAATTTGACATATTATCAAACAATTATCACAAGTATAATATTTCATAATAATTATCATATCATTTAAATAACATTAAAACATTTAAAATAATAACTATGTTACAAACATTTACATATAAACTTACCTCGTGTCTGAAAATGGCTACTTTTACCATTTCGTCCACAACTTGGTATTTTCCCCATTTTAGCTCAATTTCAGTTTTCCTTGCTCTATCATTTAAAATATAGTCTAATTAGGACTCACATTATTCAAATTGACCCAAAATCATATTTTGGAAAAATTACAATTTTGCCCCTAAACTTTCACATATTTACACTTTTGCCCCAAAGCTCGTAAATTAAACTTCAGCCTATTTTCTTATGTTTTATGACATGCTGACCATTTTTCCCTTCTATGGAAACATCAAATTCTCACTCTAACATGTACTTATGACTATTAGGTATTTTTACCGATTAAGCCCTTTTGCTCGTTTTCACTTAAAACCGAGTAGCACAAGTTATCTAACATAATTTAAAACCTCATATTTTATCATAAAACACCAAAATACACAAATTTCACCTATGGGTATTTTTCCAAATATAAACCCTAGGTTAAATTATTGCTAGCATAAGCTAAATCGAGCTATCGGGACTCCAAAAACGTAAAAATCATTAAAAACGAGGCTAGAACGGACTTACAATCGAGCTTGGAAGCTTGAAAAACCCTAGCCATGGTTTCTCCTTGCTATATTCGACCATGGGATTAAAGATGAGCAAAATTGGCTTTTAATTTTGTATTTTAATTCATTTTACCCCTAAATGACCAAAATGCCCTTACTACTAAACTTTCCAAAAATTCCATCCATGTCCAATTTTTGTCCATAGACTTAGAAATTGGTAAAATTTCTATTTAAGACCTCCTAATTAATATTTCAAAACAATTTCATACTAGAAACTTCTAGAATGCAAGTTTTACAAATTATTCGATTTAGTCCCTAATTTCAATTTAAGCACTTTAAGCATAAAATTTCTTCACGAAATTTTCACACAATCATGCAATCATATCATAGACCTCAAAATAATCATAAAATAATTATTTCTATCTCGGATTTTGTGGTCATTAACCGTTATTCCGACTAGGCTCAAAATTAGGATATTACAGGATCGCCAGAAAAAATTATCAATGGCAAACCAATCGAGCCGCGTCAAGAAGACGAGTCGCTGGAATACATGAAGTGGACGCTCTCACTTCACTCGCATCTAACAATTTTGCAGCCCAACCACCTCACCAATTTGAGAGTATAGCCTGTGTTTATTGTGGGGAGGGACAGTTGTTCAAAGAATGTCCATCAAACCATGAATCCATATATTACATGGGTAACTAGAACCAAAACTGAGGAAGGCAAGGACTGCAGCGAATCCACCTGAATTTTTCCTGGAGCAACTAAGGGGCTGGAACCAGTAACAACTACGCTCAACCTAGACCGACTCAGCCGCCTAGTTTTTCCCAACAAGCTTAGAAACCAGCTCAAGCCGAATCATCCAATAGCTTAGAGAATTTATTGAAGGTATACATGGCAAAAAATGATGCCACTCTAAAGAATTTGGAAAATCAAGTGGGCCAGCTGGCTACTGAACTTAGGAACCGACCACAAGGTGCTTTACCTAATGATACGGAGAATCCGTAGAATCTGGGAAAGGAGCATTGAAAAGCATTGACACTGAGGAGCGGAAAGATAGTAGAACCCAACACTATTGAAGCTGAAAAGGAGCCAACTGATGCTCAAAACTCAAAGGAAGTTCAACTGAGTGTTGAAATTCCAATTGCACAAGAACCAGAACCTGAAAAACCCGACAAGGTAATTCCAGAACCAGCTAATTCTGATCAACTAACAACTCCGTTAGATGCAGAATTACCGTAAAAAACAAATCAACCAATTCTAGTAAAGAAACCACCACCACCCTACCCTCAAAAACTTCAGAAGTAGAAGCAGGAAATTTAATTCAAGGAATTTATAGACGTATTCAAGCAACTTCACATCAACATCTCATTGGTTGAAGCACTTGAACAAATGCCGAACTACGTCAAGTTTATGAAGGATATCCTATCCAAAAAATGAAGACTTGGAGAATTTGAGACAGTAGCTCTGACGAAGGAATTCAGCGCATATCTTCAAGACAAACTACCCCCAAAGCTGAAGGATCCTAGATGTTTTACCATACCTTGCAACATTGGAGCAACATATTATGGTAAGGCTTTATGTGACTTAGGTGTGAATATTAACTTGATGCCTATGTCAATATATAGAAAGTTAGGGATAGGTGAAGTTAGACCTACTACGGTTATACTTCAGCTAGTAGATCGATCCTTAGCACATCCAGAAGGAAAAATCGAGGACGTATTGGTATGTGTAGATAAATTTATCTTCCCTGCTGATTTTGTTATCCTAGATTTTAAAGCTGACAAAGAAGTGTTGATTATCCTAGGAAGACAGTTCTTAGCAACCAGAAGGACCCTTATTGATGTGCAGAAGGGCGAGCTTACGATGATGATCAGGTAACATTTAATGTTTTTAAGTCTATGCAATTTCCTGACACAATTGATGATTGTTCTACAGTATCCGACTTAGAGGATTCATTAGTGGAAAAGGAGCTCAACTATGTTAAGGATCCGTTGAAACAAATTTTGACATCAGATCCTCCAAATGATGAAGAGGAGGATGAATACTTAGCTTTGTTAGAAGCTAATCAAAGGGGATTTAATCTACAATCTAGCTTTGAATCTTTGGAGTTAGAGAAGAGGGAGTATGCCCAACCAAAAGCGTTAATTGAGGAACCACCTAAATTAGAACACAAGGTATTACCTTCACATTTAAAATACATTTATTTTGGTAACGTTTCTACTTTGCCTGTGATTGTTTCAGCAGAATTAACTACTGAGCAAGAATAGAAACTCATCTTGGTGTTGAAACAATTCAAGAAAGCTATCGGATGGACCATAGCTGATATTCGTGGTATTAGTCCATCTGTATGCATGCACAAGATTATCCTAAAAGATGGCGAAAAAGGGACAATTGCTGGACAACAAAGACTGAACCTCATTATGAAGGACGTGGTGAAAAAGGAGATTATCAAGTGGTTAGATACGGGTATCATTTATCCCATCTCAGACAGTTCGTGGGTAAGTCCGATCAAGTGCGTGCCAAAGAAGAGAGGTATCACAGTCATAGAGAACGAGAATAATGAGTTGATACCAACGAGAACAGTTACGGGACGAAGGATTTGCATTGATTACTGGAAACTGAACAAGGCGACTAGGAAAGATCACTTTCCTTTGCCATTCTTGGATCAGATGTTGGATAGACTCGCGGGGCGAGACTATTACTATTTTCTCGATGGATACTCGGGGTATAATCAAATTACAGTAGCACCAGAAGATCAGCATAAGACAACGTTCACCTGCCCGTACGGTACATTTGCATTTAGACGCATGCCATTTGGTTTATGTAATGCACCTGCTACATTTCAAAGATGTATGATGTCTATTTTTACTGACATGGTTGAGAAGTACTTGGAAGTTTTTATGGATAACTTTTTAATATTCGGTGATACTTATGATGATTGCTTAGCCAGTCTCACTAAGTTACTAAGGCGATGCGAAGAAACGAACCTAGTACTTAACTGGGAAAAGTGCCGTTTCATGGTAAGAGAAGGAATTGTTCTAGGGCATCAGATAACGAGACATGGAATTGAGGTAGATAAAGAAAAGGTAGATGCTATTGAGAAACTCCCACCTCCAACATCTGTAAAGGGTGTTAGGAGCTTTTTGGGCCACACCGGGTTCTATCGAAGATTTATCAAGGACTTCTCCAAAATTGCTAAACCCTTCTGTAAATTATTGGAGAAGGACACGACGTTCAAGTTCGATGATGAATGCTTAAAGGATTTCAAAGATTTGAAGATTTGATTATTACGGCACCCATAATCGTCACACCAGACTGGGATTTGCCATTTGAATTAATGTGTGAT
The DNA here is from genome assembly GCF_025698485.1 of Gossypium arboreum. Taxonomy (NCBI): domain Eukaryota; kingdom Viridiplantae; phylum Streptophyta; class Magnoliopsida; order Malvales; family Malvaceae; genus Gossypium; species Gossypium arboreum. Next base: position 104,871,491 of record NC_069080.1, read on the forward strand.
GCAAGCAACTTCGCAATAGGGGCTATCATTGGCCAGCAAAGGAAAAAAGTTTTTCATCCCATCTACTATGCAAGTCGGACTCTTACAGGAGCTCAATTGAACTATACGATAACATAAAAAGAGCTACTTGAGACTGTTTTTGCTTTTGACAAGTTTCAATCTTATCTTGTAGGTACGAAAGTAACTGTTTATACGGACCACTAGAAAATTAAGTACTTACTTGCCAAGAAAGATGCTAAGCCGAGAATGATCCGGTGGTGCTTCTACTTCAAGAGTTTGATTTAGAAATTCAAGATCGAAAAGGAGTAGAAATCAAGTAGCAGATCACTTGTCTAGATTGGAGCCGCAAGAAGGGAATTCACCTAGTATACCAATTCAGGAAACATTTCCAGATGAACACATACTGAAGGTAAGTCATGTCCATAGTACCCCTTAGTTTGCTGATATTGCTAACTATTTAGCTTGTGGTTTGATGCCAATCGATAAGATATATCAACAAAGGAGAAAGTTCTTTCACGATGTGAAGTACTATTTCTGGGAAGAGCCATATTTGTTTAAAAAGTCTGCAGATCAGATGATCAGGAGATGCATGGCAGAAGATGAAGTACAAAAGATTTTATACCATTGTCACTCACCTCCGAGTGGAGGACATTTCGGAGGTACTCGTACAGCGACCAAAGTATTACAAGCCGAATTCTTTTGGCCAACACTATTCAAGGATGCATATGCGTACGTAAAGAGTTGTGACCGATGTCAAAGGGTCAGAAATGTCACCAACAGAAATGAGATGCCTCGAACAAACATCATTAAGGTAAAATTGTTCGATGTATGAGGTATTGACTTTCTTGGTCCTTTCCCTCCGTATTTTGGTCACAAGTATATATTGGTAGCAGTAGACTATGTGTCCAAGTAGGTCGAGGCTGAAGCTTATCCGACAAACGATGCTAGGGTTGTAATTAAGTTCTTGCAGAAACATGTGTTCACAAGGTTTGGAACCCCAAGAGCTATCATTAGTGATGAAGGGTCCCACTTTGTGAACAAGTGGTTAAAATGGTTATTAGACAAGCACGGAGTGAAATGTAAGGTTGCAACAGCTTACCATCCGCAGACGAATGGGCAAGCTGAACTGGAAAATATGGAAATCAAGGGCATACTTGAGAAAGTAGTTTTCCCAAACCGACGTGCTTGGTCCAAAAGGTTGGATGATGCTCTATTGGCTTACAAAACAGCATACAAGACACCTTTAGGGATATCACCTTACAGGTTGGTCTTTGGGAAAGCATGTCATCTGTAACAGCCTGATTTAGACGCTAATCGGAATGGTGGTTTCGAGACCACGAATCCGAGTCAAAAAAATATTTAAAAATTATTTTCTATGTTTATTTTGTGTGAATTTATATCTGTGAAATTTTCGTGATTTAATTTTGTCGCTTAGGTGTCCGATTAAATAAAAGGACTTAATCGCGTAAATTGAAAAGTGGATAGTTTATTTTGTAAAGGGCTTATTTGTTAATGGCTTTCTAAGTGGGGGTATTTATGGTGAAATTATCTCATTATATATATATAATGTTGGACTATAGTGGATGATTTTTATAATATATTAACTAAAGTTAAAAAGAAAAAAAAGGTAAAATAATACTAAGTTGATGTATGTTATTATATTATAAAATAAAAAGCCATATCCATGTTATTTCTTCATCCTTGCACCAAAAATAAAACAAAGAAAAATAAAGAAAACAAAGTAGGGTTCGGCCTTATTCAAGCTAGATTAAGGTAAGTGTTCAGCTCGGTTTTTGATAATTTTTACGTTTTTGAGATCGTTGCTTCGAGTACTACAAAACCCATGCTTAAATTTTTTATTTTGATGAATATTTTGAGTTGCGCCATTATTGATAGCTTGTGATTTTTTTGGTTTGATGATGAAAAATGAAAGATATGTTTTAGCTTAACATATTTTGTATTGGAATTTTTGATAATTTTGAGTAATTAGGACTTAATTACAAAAATAATAATTTGAGGGACTAAAATGTGAAATTAATGAAATATATGGACTCGTATGGTAATGGGTAAGATTCTGATAAACATGGGTAATTGGAAATTTTGTGTATTTTGTGTTTTGTGCAATAGGGACTAAATTGCAAAAATTATAAATGTTAGGGGTAAAATGGTAATTTGCCTATTTATGTGTTTTTGGACTAAATTGAATGAAAATATGTTTGAATGAGCTTAATTTGAATATTTTTAGATCAAGAACTAAAGAAATCGAATTTGGATCGGGGAAAAACGAAAGTTGTCGACTAGCCGCCCGATTCCGTTTTGTACCGTCCGAGGTAAGTTTATAAGCAAATAGACGTGTTTATTAGTAAATTAATGTTATAATTATATGCTGTTATGGAATGTTAGAATTTAATTGTGCTATGGCCGAATATGTATAAATGTGACTACCACACTTTCGAGTTCAATTCGACCGAGATACGAAGTCCAAAAGCCCTATATGAACCTTAGGAATAGTTAGGATACATATGTCATGACATAGGATTCCGATATATGTGTGCGAGTAAGACCATGGCATCGATATGTGGTTCCGATATGTGTTTACGAGTAAGACCCTGTCTGGGACAGTGGCATCGGTATGTGGCTACATGTAAGACCACGTCTGGGATGTTGGCAGTGTACAACTTGTGTAATTATCTGAGTATCCTATCCAATTCCGAATGGTTCATCGGGCAGAGATATAATGAGAATGAATGTGTAAAACAAACTATAGACCAGGTAAGAATTTATTTGTCATTTATTTGAACAAAGGTAAGTAAACACCTTGGTTATTTGTTACAAATTTTGTAAGTATAAGTTTTAAAAAATATATAAATGTATGATATGTGTATTTATTTTGTGATTGACTAGTAAGCATGTTGTAATAGTTCTTTTGTGTATGTGATTAAGTGATGAGGTACATATTCGCTTATATGGTTAATACATGCAAGTGGAAGCATAATAAATCACATGAGTTCTGTGTTTGTACGTGTAAACTAAGTATGTATTATATATTTGGCTATGAAGATTAAAAGCAATTTATATGAATTTTGGTGATATAAATATTCGGTCAAGGTGATAATATAAAATAATAATAATAATAATAAATAAAAGAGAAATATTTATTATATGTTTAAATACATACTTAGTATGAATATATGTATTTATAAACGATTGGATCTGCATGTGGTATGATAAAAAAATTTGGTTCTGTTTAGTTATATTAATTAATGTTATTTGATTGTTTGATTGCTTAAAACTTACTAAGCTATGATAGCTTATTCTGTGTGTTGTGTTTACTCTATTTTATAGATTTTCGAATCAAGCTACAAGCTCGAGGATTGTCAGCCAAGCTCGTCACACTATCCATAGCTTTGGTACCTTTAAACTGAACTTGAATTATGGCATGTACAGGCTGGTTTTGAGGTTAAATACTTTGGAAATGAATGCATATATAAAAGCCATGCGAAGATGGCTAAATTTTATTATATAAATTCGATCATGTTAGGCATGGGTTATGTTTATCTTAGTTTGTGGCTCTGTGCTATGTATATATATAAAGTTTGTGATAAGTACTATGTGCTGGAGAGTGGCTTGCTTATACTGCTTAGATTTAGTCTTATATGTTTTATTAATTATAATTTTTGGATGTGTTTGGCTTCAGTAGTTCGGTGATGAAAATTTTGGGTGTGTATGTGGTTTTAAATAATATATTTCAGCTATGATAGATAATAAAGGTGATTTGTTTTTGTTATAATAGTTAGGTTATGAAGGAATTATTAAATATGTTAGTTAAAGTGATGATATTTGTATATTAGCTTGATATGTGCGGTTATTAAAAGGGTAAGTGATGGATGTGGTTAAAGACTTATACTGGTGAGGTAAAATTGTTACATAATTAGGCTAGAAGGCTTTTGCAATGATGTTTTGGTATATTCGGTTATAGGATATGTTTGGATGAAATGGTCTAGTTAAATTGAGATTCGGCACATGTTTGTATAAATATTTATGCTCATAATAAAATGACTTGCTTGTGACTTGATAGTTGCCGGGATAATGTTTTGATTTATAATGTGACATTGTAATATGCATATATACGCTTTCAAGTAAATATATATATTCATGTGTTAGGTTTATTTTTACTTGTGTTTCGGCAAAGGTAAACTTTGTTAGTTAATTTGATGGAAGGCCAACAAAATTTTGTACCGATCTCTCACTATATATATATATATATATATATTACTATAATATTTATGGATTACTTGAGTAGTTTAATTATTTGTAAGGAACTAATTTGTGGTTGCTCATTCATGGTGTGCGAATGATGCTTATATAACTATAGAACATTTTACGCATATAATGCTCAAGGTCATAAAAGTTTAAAAAAAAAATGTTGCATGTTTCCTTATTGGCATTATTTGATTAGTTTAATTCTTATTTCTTATGTAATATTAAATTGAAGCATGATAGTTGATTTAAATTTTTTATTAGTTAAATTACGATAGAAGTTGATCTGAGATTTATGTTAACCGGTAATGCCTCATAACCCTAATCAAGCGACGGGAATAGGATAAGGGTGTTACATCATCTACCCTTAGATTTTGAGCACAAGGCTTACTGGGCTCTTCAACAACTCAACTTGGATCCTAAGCTTGCTAAAGAGAAACGGATGCTCCAACTCAATGAGCTAGAGGAACTCCGGCTATTCTCCTACGAAAATGCCAAATTACTCAAGGAAAGACTTAAGAAATGGCATGACAAGCATATTCGAGTTTGAGAATTTGAAGTAGTTCAGTGAGTTTTGTTATTTAATTCCAGACTAAAATTCTTTCCAGGTAAGCTAAAATCACGTTGGTCTGGTCCATTTTACGATTCATCATGTCTATCCATATGGAGTTGTCAAGCTTCAAGGTAAGGGAGGTAATTTTCGAGTTAACGCTCAGCGCCTGAAACACTATTAGGGAGATAAGATTGAACGAAATGAAATTTCATTCATTTTATCCGATGTTTAAAATTTTCCTATGTTCCTTTTTAATAAATGATTTAGGGTATATTTTCGGGATTAGTATGTTTAAATAAATTCTGTCTAGGAGATTGGAACTTAAGCAAGACCACTTGTGACCCCTCCAATCTTTCTTGAGAATTGATTTTAACATAATTTTCCTAAAAATTATTCTCTAAATAGAGATTTTAATCTTTGATTTTTCAAATAAAAAGGTCAATTTTGACCCGAGTTTTAAATTACGACTCAATTTCAAATTTTCATTAAGTCTAGGGACTTAATTGAAGTTTTTTTAAATTTGGTTGCTCTTTTCATGAATAATAAAAACTAGATGCCTCTTTTGTAAATATTTTAAAAGGCTTCTAGAATAAATGTTTTAGTTAAAAAGAAAAATTGATAATTATTAATATATAATTATACCCGTTATAATATATATTAATTATTATCAATTTTAGGATTTTATTTGGTAAGTTTTAATAAAGATAATAAGATGATAATCTTTATTATATCTATTATAATTTATATATTAATCTTTATCAACTTAGCATAGAATTAGGATTAATTTTATTTTATCTTTGTTTAAAATAATTAAATAGCAATTAATAATTTAATATACACATATCTAATTATTAATTGTTGTTATCTTTATATAGGATTAGAACTTAGAATTTTATTAATTAAATTGTTTTAAGAATTCTACTCTAATTCCTATTTCTCCCTCTATAAATACCACCCATCTCCCTATTCATCTAACACTTAAAACCAAAACACCAAAGTGTCGAAGCCCCTAGCAACAACAGCACCAATCAGTCGGCCAGCACACGCCCATCTCCATCGCACGCACATGTCGCGCACACAACGCGCGCGTTGCCTCGAGCTGCTCCAGCCTCAGCTCGTGCCAAGTCTTCACCCCGCACAAGATACCTGCCCTCCGCACCATCCTGCACTCACCCAAGTCCTACCTGCTGCCAAACGCCCGTGTTGCTGATTGCTTCCAGCCCTGCTACGCATCACTGCTCCCACACGCACCACGCCTGAACGCCCTAGCTGCTTGTACGGCATTCTCCTTTCATCCACCCTAGGCCACAAACCCTCCAACCCTCCTGTTAAATTGCCATTTTTTCTTCATTATTATCATTATTTTTCTAGAGTTTTTATATTTTTACAAAAAAAAAAGGTTGTAAGACCTAGTTTTCTCTTAATTTTTAATTTTATTCAATTAATTAATTTTTTTTAATTCATTGAATTATTAATATTTTTTTTAAAATCTTCTTGAGAAAATAATTTTTTCCATCTTATGATCAGGTTAAACATGCCTCACAAGAGAACTCGTGCTTTCGCTCAAATTGATGAAACACAAAACAAGTTCCACTGTGAAGAGGCCAAAGTGAGATACGAAAGTATCTTCAAAAATCAACAGATGCATCCAGAAAAAAGGCTTTACATTAAAGGAGAGCAACTATTGAGACTTTATGTCACGTATTCGTCAAGTTGCTGAAACCCTCAATTGGGAGTTGTTTTGTGAAAAGAAACCTAGTGTGGACGAGGAGCTAGTTCGTGAGTTCTATGTGAATTTAACTTCAAGTGAGATGATAGAAGTTCCAGTTCGTGGAATCAAGGTACCGATAAATTCAAATGCTATTAATGAGTTCTTTGAATTACCAGATTTCAAAAACAACGAATATTCCACATTGATGAGCAATATCAAGCCTGAAAATTTGCAAGAAATTCTCGAGGAACTGATAGTTCAGGGTTCTACATGGACTGTGTCAAAATAAGAAATCCACACTTGTCGAAGAGAATATTTGACGCCACTCGCGAAGGTATGGTTTTACTTCATCCGATTCAGCCTTATGCCTAGCTCACATGGGACTACAATCTCATTAGAGCGAATGGTCTTATTGTACTCGATCCTAACTGGTAAGACCATTGATGTGGGGAAGATCATCTTGAGGGAGATATCGAATTGTGCCGTTAAACGCTTTGGCCTTGCTCATTTCCCTTTTACAATAACAATTCTATACTTGAAAGCTGAAATTCTCACAAATGTAAGGAAGACAGGGTATAGCCAAGGCACAATCACAGATTGCGACCTCTACCGAGTAGCTGGAGACTCAGTTCTACAGCAACGAGTTGAAGTAAGTGAGGAACCGGAGGACCCTGATGAAGAAGAAGATCCCACAATGCAATCATTTGAAGTCCCTGATAAGGTAGAATCAGTGGAGCCAGAAGATGAACCTGATGCTGAAACTTCAATGTTTAGAGCTCAACCGCCTAGCCCAGACCTTCGAGATGGGCTCTCAAAGTTGATGGACTTAATGCAACATATGCAATGGCAGCAACAAGCCTACTGGAGATACTCAAAAATAAGGGATGATTCGAAGAGAAGTGCTTTTAAGAAAATATACAATGACCCGTTTATTTTTGTGCCTGAGTTTCCAGATTTCATATTTGAACCATGGAGTCCATTATCAAAGAAGGAGCGAAGCGATTCATGCAAAGGCGATAGTGATGGAGCAAAAGATGAGTCAAATTCGGAAAGGTCTACAAATAAATAAAGGGGGGATCTTGACTTTATTTTATTTCTGTTCTTAGGTCATTTAGGATTAAGTTTAATTAGGAATCTTTTATTTTTTGCATAATAAAAAAAAGAGGAAAATCACTAATAAAATGTGAACAAGTCACAAAGTATAAAGTGTGGCAATAGATATATACATGTCTAGGATTGGATTTAGAAAGAGCTTGGTACTTAAGCAGTCAAATTGACTCACCTCCTCTTTTTTAAAATCCTACCTATTGTATAGTATCTGTTCACTTTAAACAATGAGGACATTGTTCATTTTAAGTTGGGGGGACCGAAAATTTGAATCATTTCTACTCAGAGTAAAATTTTTCTTTTAATTATGATTAGGATATATTTTGTTCAAAACGTTGAATTTTGTTAAGTATGCTCAATTTGAGTATGAATAAAGTTCTATCATTTCAATAAGTTATTATGTTAGTTTAATAATGACATGAATGTATTTTTAATAAAGCATGTAAATTCGTATTATAAAATTTTTAGTTCTTTAGGAAAGTTAGGTATGCATGAAAGTTTAAGTCTTTAGAATTGACTTAGTAGTTTCTTAAGGCGAAATCTTAGGGAGCATGGAACGTTGGAAATGATTTAGGCAACTATTGTTTGGACCGTTTGAGCCTTTCAAGCCCACCATGGCAAAATTTTATCCTTTGAAACCCAACTTTGAGACTATATGGCCTAATTTTATTTCGACCCTTACAATAATTAGCCATTACTTTTTGCTTAATGATTTTAAAATTGTCCCAAACACTAGACTCAGTAATATTCAAGATGTACTTCGAAAATAAGTTTGGGGGAGTTGAAAAGAAGTATCAATTGCTCGATAATTGCAGTACACAAAGTAAGTGCTCGTGTTAATTTAAAAAAAAAGAGCACATGTATTTGAAAAAGATGTACAAAATAGCATATGAAAGTCAAGTTGGTGTATCGAAGGTAAAAATTCTGAAGGTTCGATTGACACTGAGTCTAGGGTTTCTTAAACCAAAATTTATCCATCTTTCACCTACCCCTAGCCTAGTCACGTTACAACCTTGATGAAGACCTATTGATTCAAAGTCCTCATGCTACCTAAATTAGTGGAGAGAAATTGCTACGATCAACATATGAAGACATAAGTTAAGCTTAATGGTTGCAGCTTAGTCTTGAATAAAGGAATAAAAATCAAATTGTAAGGGTTAACATGTCTTTGTTACAAAAGCATTTAGTCTAAATTTTTCTATTATAATAAGTTGTTGAATTTAATTAGAACAATATGTATACTTAAGTAGCATAACTATCAGATTTCTTGTCTTTGAGCATAAGTATTTTAAACTCATAATTTTGGGGAAAATGTTGTTCCGAAGGAATTTTTCAAAGGTGTTTCTGAGAAATTCTTTTCAAAATTTGCGCATTACTCGGGACGAGCAATGAATTATGTTTGGGGGTGTGGAAACACAAAAATTTATGTACTTTTTCATACCCAATTTTACTTAAATTCGTACAAATCCAGTTAAATTCTTGTCGAAAAATAATTAAATATTATAAGATAATTAAATCATGCTAAAAATATGAACATGGTGAATTTATTTAATTTTATACTTAATTTTGATTATTTTTTACTATTTTCGACAGATTCGCGCAAAGGGCGAAATTTGGCTCGGCTGACACTGCTGAAAGCACAAAATCGAGAAACAATTTGAAGTATCGAGGCACTTTAATTCCCAGCCTAAGACGGTCCAGAAATGTGTATTAATTCATAATTTAATTAATTTTAATTTATTCCCCATTTAATGTGGCTTAAATAAATTATTTTTAATTAATTATGGAGAAAGGGTCCAATTGAACCGCACTGGTTGAGCCAAATTGAGCGAACCGAACCAGCCACTAAATGGGCAGCCCAGAACCGTCCATATGCTGACCCAAATCAGAATTTTATCTGATTAAATATTCTTGAAAAAAGGCCCTCAAAAGACTTCTAAATTGCATTCAAACCCCACCTTAAATTATGGCTTTGTAGATTTGCCCCAAGGTTAAAATAGCAAAGTTGAAACTCTCAACTTTGCCATGTGTGTGGCCGGCCAAGGGAGGTCTCTTTGGCTGCTGGAATTTTCTATTTTTAGCAACCACAATCAGCTATAAAAGCCACCCCTTGCTAATCATTCAAAGCATCACTCACTTCACATCATTCTCTTATTCCCTCTCTCACTTTTCTCTCATTTTTTCCATTCCATTCCCTCTTGTTCAAGTGTCGATTTCTTATCTTGGGAAAGAGGCTTCTATCAGCCATTTTGTAGTAGCAATTAGGTTTTCATAAGCCACCTTGATAGCCAAGGCCAATGAAGAACGAAGAACGGAGCAACTAGTCAAGCCACGGAGAAATACCGGATTTGCCTCTTGTTCCCTGACTCTTTAATTTTTGTTGTTGTTTGTCAAACTTGTTTATAAATATTTATGCTATTGAAATGGTTATTTTAATCAATTTAGCTTAAATTATGTTTGTGTTGGGTTGATTATATTCTGCCTGCTTAAATTGTTAAAATGATGTTTATGTTGTTATAAGCCTCGGTAAGATGCTTAATTAAGTAAAACCATGCTTAATTTATTCTTGCGTTATGACTGTGAGGTAACTAATGAATTAATTATTTAAACGGATTGAAATTGTAATTAATTGACACAGTACTTAATCAGTGCATGTTTATTCTTCTAAGGTAGCTGAAGCATAAATTAGCAATGTATCTAGCGATATTATTGCCTTGCATAACTTGGAAGATTATTGTGATTAAATTGTTTCAAGGTAGGAATGCCTTGTTACTTCACAAAGTATTTTATATGCTTATTAGATTTAATTAATCGTTTAAATTGACATAGGAATATGCAAGAGATTGGTTCAATTTAATGAGTATGTATGTGCATTAACATGTTTGCTTGCTAGAATCTGTTTAGTCGGTTGAATTGACATAGGGATATGTCAAGAGATGAATGGATTTTTATATGTAAATTTGTTCATAAGTTAGCAAATTACCGGGTTGCTATGAATTTATTTGTAACAGTGTAAATATGAGTTTAATAATTCTAAGTTAAAGGAGTATGATTAATCCAACACAAGTATGTTACCTTGATTAAATCTTATTTGAAATCGTGCATTAGAACTCCTTTGCTTTATTTTTAATCATTTACTTAGTTTTTAAATAGTTTTTGACCATCTTTTAAAGCCAAATTATTTTTACCTCACCAAAGTGTTTTACAATTAATTTCATAAATAATTCTTTTACAGTCCCTATGGGTACGATAACTCGACATTTACTTGTCACTTTATTACTTGTTGCGATTGTGTACACTTGCACATTTTTTTCCATCGTTCCACACACACGGCCAATAGACATGCCCGTTTGTCCAAGCCGTGTAACTCACTGACTTATTTTAACTAAGCTTCAGCAGAAACATAGTCGAATCACACGTCCGTGTGCTTAACCATGTGGACAAGAAATAGGCTTGTTTTAAGCCACTTTTCCTCACCCAAACATCAATCACCTAAGCTCATGTATATCACCATACTTTCATTCAATTTGGCAATCAAAACAACCATTTCAAATACACATTATAAGCCATTACAAAACCAAACATTTATATACTCAAATCAATTCCATTTGTGCATTCAAACACATACCAAACTAATATAATTCATTAGCCAATATACACATATAACCTATTCAATAATTCAACCTTATACATCCAAGTACCAACTATTATTCAAACACTTTTGATTCATATTTCTATCACATATCCATACCATTTGCATATCCTCATTCCATCAACTACTTACCAAAACATGCCATATCTTGTACATATAAACATAACCCATTATTTAACCAAGTTAAGCCAAATCACATGGCTTAAACACATCAATACATATAGGCTTCAATAGCTAAAATAACTTATACCTATCATATAATCAACTAGCCTATACATGTCATATTTCCAATTTCAAAAAGTTCAAAATTACCAAATTAACTCCTGGATAGTGTGATGAAATCTTCGATGACTTCCAACTCGAGCAAGCTTTCAAATCACTGTAAAATACAGAAAATAAATAGAGTAAGCTAATAAGCTCAGTAAGCTTGTATGACTAGTATGTAATATATACAATTTAGCAATTAATTCACAATTAGATAAGCATGAATACATATAAATCAACTCCATTGAAATTAACACGTATTACAATGACTACCTGGTAATTCTTGTATGTGTTCATCTGTTTTCACTTATGTAACATATGAAATTATTAAATATTACTTACTTGTCGAGCGTGTCACGTATACCTGAACTAGTTCATATCATCATTTCAATTCTCGTACCGTTATCATGTTAGTTGAAGCATGGAAATAACATTGAGTATTTTGTATCTTGCACACTAATGGGCATATATGTGGTTAAACCACCTATATCTCGATTCACATATAACATTTGTTCGTACATCATTATAACCTATATTACCATTTCAATACAATCCAACCAAATTTTCCCAATGCATAAGCATATAAAATCATCAATAGATTAGTATCATTATATCGATCTAATCATAAATTCACCATAGGTGAAAACAGTAAATATTCAATCTCAAGTACATATAACTTCATTCCATATTTAATTCATCAAATAATATCAATACCATGTAATTCACATAACATTATGGCAATTCATTTCTTTTCGTATAAACTATAATTCATCCATATCAATAGTAATTCATTCATTTCAACAGTAATTCATCCATTTCAACATATCTCATTCATATGATCGATAAGAATAATTATGCCCGTTGAACTACGTAGAATATGGATAGATACTCGGGTGATACACACTAATTGTACTTATCGGTAATCCGTCAATTCATCATCATACATGCTCTTTCGAGTCATGGTCGGTAAGCTCCTCCTGAGCCGATAAACAGTAAGCTCTATTGAGCTAAAATGGTATGCTCTATCAAGCTGAACAGTAAGCTCATATGAGTTGAATTAGAAAGTTCCAATGAGCTGAAAATAGTAAGCTCTTACAAGCTGATATATCGGTAAGCTCATACGACTATGGTGTGACAGCCCTAATGTGACCTTAGTCGGGAAGTGGTTTCGGGGCCACAAAACCGAGTCATAAAAATAATTAGCTGTCATATTTGATGCTTATTATATGTATATATGCATGTGTGAAAAATTTCATATTTGAATTTTGTTTAATTGAAGGTGAATTTTAGTAAATAGGACTTATGTGAGAAAATTTTGAAATGTGATAGGTCAAAACATAAGGATCTATTAGTGCATGAAATAAAAAGGGGGGGACTTGCATGTCAATTTCCCCCCCCCCCCAATTAGTAGTGGTCGGCCATGACAAGTATGGTGGACCAAGTGTGATGGGCAAAAAAACATGTCATAAACATGTTAAGTTAGTGTTTCATGGGAGGTATGATAAAATAATGAGTATGGGAATAAAATAATGAAAGGGAATATGATGAAAACAAAGAAAAAAAAAGTGTGTGGTTGTCCCCCCATTTTGCCGAAACTAGAAAAAAAAAGAAAAGGAAAGGCTTCATCCTTTGGTTCTTCTTGGCCGGTTTGAAAGGAGGAAGAAGAGAGGTTTCGGTCACCTTGAGCTTAAGGGGAGGTTAGTATATTGTGTTAAATTCTTAAGTTTTAAACTTGTTTCTAGTTAATTAGCTAATTTCTTACACAAACCATGGCAAAATTTCGAAATCTCGGTGATGGCTTGAACATTCGGTTTTGGTTGTTGAAAGGAATGAGTTGGAGGTTGGATCATGTTAAGATTCGCCTTGTACATAAACATTAAGAGTTTGATGTTTTGTGATTTTGGAAGGTAAATAAGGTTATACACAAGATAAATACTAAGATTTTGGTTGACTTGTTTTAGTGAGGTTCGCCAAGGACCTTATGTGCAAGTTTATTCGGTTTAAGTAGAGAAACGTGACGGGTAGATATGAAGTAATGTGTATATTGGTTCGGCTGCTAAGCAAGGAAATAATTGTTAGTAACATAGTATCTATGCACTTATGTATATATATGTATGTATTGTGATGCCTCTAAAGTGACCCTAGTCGGAAAGCGGTTTCGGGACCGCTAAACCGAAGTCACCAAATTATTTGGATGTGATATTTATGGTCTAAAATATGTGAATATGAATGTGCAAAAAATTTTAAGCTTCGATTTAGTTAATTGCATGTGAATGGAGTACATAGGACTTATGTGAGAAAATTTAGAAATGTGCTAGGCAAATGTAAAATGGCCTATCAATACATGTGGGAAAGTGTTTGTCCTTGCATGTCAAATTAGCCAAATTGAAGCATAGTGGCGGCCATGCTATGGGTGGAAACATGTCACAAACATGTTGGGTTAGTGATGTATGTAAGGAAGAATTAAATAATGAAAGGGAGGAGTGATGAAAAAAAATGGTCTCATCCATGCCCCCCTTTTGCCGTGAATGGAAGAAAGAAAACAAAGAAAAAATGTTTTGTTCATCCTTGAACATCCTTGGCCAAATAGAGGAAAGAAAGGAAGGGAGGAGCTTGAGAAAATCGGCTATGGTGATTTGCTAGACAAAGGTATGTGTGATGTTGTCCATGAGATGCATGCATGTTTTAGTTGGTAGCTTGAGTTCTACCTAGCCCATGGTCTAAATCTTGCTAGGTGATGGAAATGACACTTTCGCCATGGATGCATCATTCTTGCTTGGTGTTGATGTCATTTACATGCTAAAATGAAGCTTTGTAATGATGCATGTGATGGTGGATTGATGTTTTAAGGTTTAATAGAGTTTAAGCTAGTAAATACTTAATTTTTGGTATTTATATGAGAAAGAGATGAACTTGAAATTTTTGAATTTACATGAATAAATCTTTTGGTTTGTCTTAGTATTAAATTGAAGGGAATGCCATAGGTGCTTGAATGTACTAACTAGATATTGTTGTATATACATCTCTCAATAGGTTCGGCTTTGTGCATGAATTTGGGGGATTAAACCTTGAATGATGTTATGTATAAGTTTCGACTATGAATCTTTGTGTTTAATTTCTTTATGTGTTGATGCTCAAATTGAAAAAGGGATGTTAGTTATGTTATAACATTTGTTTAATAATGAAAGGACATGAGCTTAAAGCTTGAGTAGCATTCGGTATTAGAGTAAGATACCTGATATGACATATGTATGTCAGAATTCGAATGGCGATTAAAGATCATTATTGATAGTATGGTCAAAGTGTACAATTCATTGGTATAATGATCTAGAACATTTGAGTAAGAATTCATTCGAATTCTAGGTTTGTGAAGATACGTAGTGATTCACTTGCATATGACATGTCAAGTTAGCTTAATGGTGAGAACTATTGATTGTCTCATATGAGTAGTTGTAGGAATGACTACTATGAAATTGTGTATATGAATTATGTAAACATTGAATGTGAGAGTTTGATTGTAAATGGATGCATTAGAAATGATTCATTGAAGCTGAAAGTATGTTATCATCGACAGGAAGTATGTATGCTAAGATCGGAATGGTTGATAGTATGTTCCCAGCATTTGTATAGATGAAGAATTTGGAGAGCTAAGTTTGTCTCTAAATTATGTAATCGGAATTAGACAGAGTATGAGGTACGAATTAGGGATAGTTATAAGTTAAATTAAGCATTAGTGCAAATTTGATTTGATAATTCAGTGATAATTTCGGTAAGTACTGCAAATAATCACGGAAGTACATCTAGATGAGTTCAACGAAGATTAGGGAAACATTCGGAATGAAAAAGTTAAGGAATTATCTACTAATATGACGTATGAACGCAAGTTGATCTTGTAAACTTAGATTGTTCAACCAGTTAATTTAGGAATTAATAGTATGAGAATTTATTAATAGAGTTGAACAAGTATTGAAGTGAAAGAAAGTGTAGAATTTTAATAAACTAATGAATAGGATTATGGAATTGAGATCATTTGGTGTAAAAAGAAATGTAAGATTTGATGATTTGAATGTGGATATATAATATTATGAGATAAATGTATGAATTAACATTGTGTTATTTATAGGTGAAATGGAATGTCATTCAACTATGGGAAATGTGCAAGTGTATGATTGTAAATGAGTTTAGTGAATAAAATGGAATGAAGGAATGTAAAAGAAAAGTGTGTAGATTCCTTAGATAATAAATGGTGTTTTTAATAAACAGTAAAAGTTTGCTGTTAGGGTTTATATATGTTAATAGATTAGTAATGGTTAAGGATGGAGATTGTTAAATTTAGTATGTTCAGTATGAATTCTTTAAAGTGAAGTATGAATTGTATGTATGTGATTGAAGGATAAGTTGCTATATGATTGAAGATGTTAATCATGATATTATAGATTAATTTACATGATTTAGCAGGATAGTTAAGTACGTAGAAGGATTATGTGTGTAGCTATGAAATGACTGTGATAGTTTAATGAGACTGTAAGATATTATATGGTATTGAATTGACTAAATGATGAATTAGACTATTTACATGTATTATATATATATAGATGTTGACTGAAATGTATGGCATAGTAATGGCATATCAGTAAACTTATGGATACGATTAGATAATGCTGTTATTAAGTCATTGAAATGATATTAGATGTGTTAGATTGAATGCTGATATTAGTATAAGTTGATAAATTGTACTTGAGTATTTGATTAAGTGATATAATGTATGATGAATATGGTAAATAAGTATACGATGATAGTTCTATTGTAAGGATGGAGTTAATTATTGGCATGAATGATGCAACGATTGTAAGTTAAAGTGTTTGATATAGTCAATGAAGTAGCATTACGTATTGTTATCGTACATGTCGAGATGAATTGCAGACTTGACTAAGACGATATGCATGGAAATGATTGCGAAATCATGTTAAGCGTATGTATGTAATCGATGTCATATGGTAGGACAATGGCATGTAGCATTCTAATGCAGTTCATGACTGTCTATGTGTTGCGGTTATATTAGTAAGTCAGATACAGTGATTTGATTCGGTAGAAGCATTCGATGCTTGATATTAATGTGCATATCTTGAGCATAGTATCTTTACATTTGATTGTAGAATTAATTATGTTAAAACTTAAATGGTGCAGATTATGTATGCTGAATTAGTATGCTTCAATAGTAGCTTATGATTTAGTTGATCCCTTACAAATAAGTATTCGCTCAATCGATAAATGAGCTACCGCCTTTGGCTATGTTGATCTTTTGTGTATGAATATAAGGGTTGGTAATGTGAAGTAAGTATGATATTGAGAATTTGTGCATGTCAAATTATCCATTTAGCCATATGAATGCTACATTTTAGTTGTGTCAAATTTTATGGCTCAAAACTTACTAAGCATTAAATGCTTACTCCGCTCAGAATTGCTTTTATAGTTTTGGTTCTTCAGCTATCGGACTGGATTTTGAAGTCGGTTGCCCACACTATCAAAGCTCCTTTTGGTAGACTTTTGGTAGAACTTTGAAATGGCATGTATAGGACACCCCTTTTTTTTGTTATTAGTTAAGTACTTTGGTGTTGTATATATTTAGATAGCCATGCGAAAATGGCTTATATATATTTTGAGCATAATGTTATAATCATCTTGAATGTATATGTTCATTAAGAGGCATGGAAATGTTTGGCAACGATTAGCCATTAGAATGGTTCATCATGATTATATTTTGGGCTATATATGCCAAAGGGCTAGTTGAATCATGGAAACTATGATGCTGACAGCAGCAGTGATGTAGATTTGAAAAATCACTAAAATTATTAGGAATGGAATTAAATAGTGACTAAATTATTTAATCAAACCTTGATGAATCTACTTTCACATGGAAGAAACAAAACGATCATATGAGTTGTATGTTAAGAGATATTTAGATTTTCGAGAAATAGGGCCAGAACGGTTTCTGGATTCCCTGTTCCGACTTTGGAAATTCATTATAAATTAACCAGAGGCATTTAGAAGTCATTCCATATATGTATAGATTCCTTTTTGAGTCTAGTTTCTATAGAAACAAATGTCATCAGTATTTAAACCCTGTACAGGGAGATATCCAAGTCGTAATGGATGAAGGTCAGTGTAGTCGAACCCTGAAACAGGGGAGACTTTAACTAATAAAATGTACTAATTGCCTCAACCAAAAATTATAGAAAAAATTTTGTAGATGGATATGTGAGTCTAGTTTCAGGAAAAATTTACGGAACTGGTTTTCGAGTTTTGGAACTTGAGATATGATTTTTAAGGTGACAAAGGACACGTTAGCCAACTCGTCTGGAAATTTAAAATGGACTGCATAAATAAGTGAGTTAAGTCCGCAAACCCTCGTGGTCCGACTCCGAACGGTCTCTGCACGGGTGTTACAATTTTATTGGTATCGAGCTACGGTTTAGTCGATTCTAGGACTACCGTAATACGCTTTGGGTCTAGCTATACATGCCATTATGTGATTATTTGATAGTGTGGTGATTTCTGACAATTGAAAATGTGTTTATTATAGTAATGGATCCCGATCCCGACCGAGCGGTAGCTGAAGATCTTGAGAGTGTAGCGCCTGCTCCCGCACAAGGGACAGCTCCGGCGGACTCTCCACCTATTACTAGTAATCCGAATGATGAAGCTAGACAAGCTTTCTACAGCGTGATGAATAATTGGTTCAACCAATACATTCGAACTAATACGACTGTTCCACAACCTCCATTCCCGACAAATACCACCCCCGCACCTACCATACCTCCGGTACCTGACCAAATAAGGTCAAATAAGCCCCCAGTTGATAGAATTCAAAAACACGGGGCTACTGAATTTAAGGCTACGAATAGTGATGATGCCGAGCAAGCTGAATTTTGGTTGGACAACACTATTCGGGTACTCGATGAGCTATCTTGCACACCTGATGAGTGCCTAAAGTGTACTATCTCCTTGCTACGTGATTACGCCTACTATTGGTGGAATACGTTGACTTCACAGTGCCTAGAGAGCAAGTAACTTGGGAGTTTTTCCAAACCGAGTTTCGAAAAGTATATCGTCGAGATTTATGGATCAAAACGGAAGGAATTTCTTGAACTTAAACAAGGTTCCATGTCGCTACCGACTATGAACGAAAGTTTGTAAGGTTTAGCCGACACGCGACGAGAATGCATTTCCTCGTAGTCGTAATATGTAAACGCTTTGAGGATGGATTGAATGATGATATAAAGTCAGTATGTTGGCATATTGGAAATCCGAGAATTTGTGGTACTTGTCGAGCGATCTTGCAAAGCCGAGGAGCTCAAGATGGAGAAAAGAAAAGGCGATATGGGAGCAAAGGAGTTTCAGAAGAGGTCTTCGGGAGGCCCTTTCAATATCATCGAAGAAATTTAGAGATGATTTGGGCGATCTAGAGATACATTGGGTTTTTCTAGACGAGACCTCGATCGACCCTGTGAGTGCACGAGTCACTTGGTCGCCGATGTTGGAAATGATCGTCGAGACGTAATCGAGTGTCGGTATTATGTAAATGGCACTCGGGAGCAGAGATTCCATGACCGCTCTGTTATAAGTGCGGGTCAGCAGACCACTTTATCAAAGATTGCCCGAGATTGTCCGAAGAACGTAAATCAGAGTGGGAAACCTGGTGCTACTACTACCCGAGGTAGACCATCTAGGAATACGGGCAATGCTAGTGGAGGTCGAGAGGATCTAGAGATGCTACAACCAGATCCGAGCCTCGTGCTCTGCTAGAGCTTACGCTTATACGCCGCACACGAGGATGCTTCCTCGCCGATGTTATTACCCAGACTTTTACTCTCTTTGATACTAATGTGATTGCTTTGATTGACCCCGATTCTACTCATTCTTATATATGTGAAACCTTAGCATCCAAGAAGACTCTACCGTTGAGTCTCATCGAGTTTGTAATTCGGTGTCAAATCTTTTGGGTCGTTACGCGCTTGTCGACAAAGTGTGCAAGAAATGTCCCCTAGTAATCCGAGGTTCTGTTTTTCTACCGATTTGATACTTTTACCGCTTGACTAATTTGATGTTATCCTCGCTATGGATTGGTTGATCAGTACATGATGCAATTGTAAATTGCAAAAGAAAAACCATCGATTTGAGGTGTGTAAATAACGAGATAATCCGAGTCGAGCTCATCGACTTGAATAGGTTGCCACCAAATATCGTCGATGTTGGCTCAGAAATATGTAAGAAAGGGGTGTGAAGCATACCTTGCGTATGTACTTGATGACAAAGAGTTAGAAAAGAAGCCCGAATCTGTGCCAGTGGTTTGTGAGTACCCGGATGTTTTTCCCGAAGAATTACCGGTTTACCACTGCTCGGGAGGTAGAGTTTGGTATTGAGCTTGTACAGGACTACGCCAATTTCGATAGCTCAGATCGTATGGCACCAACCGAGTTAAAAGAGTTGAAAGCTCGCTTGCAAGAGTTGACGGATAGGGGTTTCGCCGACCAAGTTTCTCACCTTGGGGTGCACCAAGATTGTATGTGAAAAGAAGGACGGAACCATGAGGTTGTGCATCGACTATCGTCAGCTGAATAAAGTGACAATAAAGAATAAATATCCGTTACTGCGTATTGATGATTTGTTTGATCAACTAAAGGGAGCCTCAGTGTTTTCAAAGATAGATTTGAGATCGGGTTATTACCAGTTGCAAATTCGAGATTCAGATATACCCAAAACTGCTTTCAGAATGAGATACGGTCACTACGAATTCTTAGTGATGCCGTTTGGGCTCACTAATGCCCCTGCGGTATTTATGGATTTGATGAATCAGATCTTTAGACCGTATTTGGATCGGTTTGTAGTTGTGTTTATCGATGATATTTTGGTCTATTCGAGAAATGAAACCGATCATGCTAAACACCTGGGATTAGTGTTGCAAATTTTACGGGGTAAGCAGTTATATGCTAAGTTCAGTAAGTGTGAGTTCTGGTTAAGAGAGGTTAGCTTCTTGGGCCATGTGGTATCCGTGACGGGTATTCGAAAGGACCAACAAGATTTCGACCATACTTAACCGAAGCCTCAGAAATATTAACGAGGTTCGAGTTTTTTGGGACTTGCTTACATACCGACGGTTTGTAAAAGGTTTCTCGATGATAGCCACACCCATGACGGCTACTTCAAAAAGATGTTAAGTTCGAATGGACGGAAAAATGTCGAAAAGTTTTGATCAACTGAAAACTTATTTGACCGAAGCTCAATTTTAGTGCAACCGAATCGTGCAAAGAGTTTGTCATCTATAGTGATGCCTCCCTACTTGGGTTAGGTTGCGTATTGATGCAAGAAGGTCGAGTTGTGGCCTATGCGTCGAGACAATTAAAGACCAAACCATTATTGATTCATCAAATTCGTGAGGCTCAGAAAGTCGATGACGAATTGGTTGCAAAACGGGTTGAATGTGTTTTGAACATGGAATCAGAGTTTCGAATTGATGACGACGATTGTTTGAGGTTCAGAAGTCGTTTGTGTGTTCCAAGGAATTCAGAACTTATTTCGATGATTCTGAACGAAGCTCATTGTAGCCGAATGTCAATTCACCTGGGGAGTACGAAAATGTACAACGACCTAAGACGTCAGTTTTGGTGGCATGGTATGAAACGAGACATTTCCGATTTTGTCTCGAAGTGCTTAGTATGTCAGCAAGTGAAGGCGGAACATCAAGTGCCTACTGGTTTACTTCAGCCGATCATGATACCTGAATGGAAATGGGATCGAGTCACGATGGATTTTTTATCTGGGTTGCCAGTGTCAGCAAGTAAGAAGGATGCGATTTGGGTCGTTGTTGATAGACTGACTAAGTCGGCTCACTTTATACCTCTACGCACGGATTTTTCATTGGATAAACTAGCTGAATTGTATGTTTCTCAGATTGTGAGATTACACGGGGTACCTATTTCTATCGTGTCGGATAGAGATCCGAGATTCACCTCGCAATTTTGGAAGAAATTGCAAGAAGCTTTGGGTACCAAGCTGCATTTTAGCATCGCTTTTCATCCCCAAATCGATGGTCAATCCGAGCGGATAATTCAGATACTTGAGGATATGTTGAGATGTTGCATCCTCGAGTTCAATGGTTCATGGGAACAGATCTACCTTTGATTGAGTTCGCACAACAATAGTTTTCAATCAAGCATTAAGATGGCGCTTACGAGGCTTTGTACGGTCGAAAATACCGTACACCATTGTTTTGGACCGAGCTCGGTGAAAGTAAAATTTTGGAGTTGATTTGATTAGAGATGCTAAATAGAAAGTAAAAGTAATCCGTGAAAGTCTGAAGGCGATACCACGATCGTCGTAAATCGTATGCGGATTTAAAACGAAGAGATATTGAGTATCAGGTGGGAGACAAAGTGTTTCTTAAGGTATCGCCTTGGAAAAAGATACTTAGATTTGGCCGTAAGGGCAAATTGAGTCCGAGATTCATTGGGCCGTATGAGATCTCCGAACGAGTTGGCCCAGTTGCATATAGGTTGCTTTTACCCCCTGAACTCAAAAGGATCCACAACGTTTTTCATGTTTCGATGCTTCGACGTTACAGATCCGATCCTACGCACGTAATAAACCCCTCCGAGGTCGAAATTCAAGCCGATATGAGTTATGAAGAAGAACCAATTCGTATCCTAGCTCGAGAAATGAAAGAGTTGCGAAACAAAAGGATTCCATTAGTGAAAGTGTTATGGCTCAAACACGGGATCGAAGAAGCTACTTGGGAAACCGAGAATGCCATGAAAGAACGATACCCAAACCTATTTACCGGTAAGATTTTCGGTGACGAAAATTTCTTAAGTGGGGGAGAGTTGTGACAACCCTAATGTGACCCTAGTCGGGAAGTGGTTTCGGGGCCACAAAACCGAGTCATAAAAATAATTAGCTGTCATATTTGATGCTTATTATATGTATATATGCATGTGTGAAAATTTCATATTTGAATTTTGTTTAATTGAAGGTGAATTTTAGTAAATAGGACTTATGTGAGAAAATTTTGAAATGTGATAGGTCAAAACATAAGGATCTATTAGTGCATGAAATAAAAAGGGGGGGACTTGCATTTCAATTTCCCCCCCCCCCCAATTAGTAGTGGCCGGCCATGACAAGTATGGTGGACCAAGTGTGATGGGCAAAAAAACATGTCATAAACATGTTAAGTTAGTGTTTCATGGGAGGTATGATAAAATAAGGAGCATGGGAATAAAATAATGAAAGGGAATATGATGAAAACAAAGAAAAAAAAAAGTGTGTGGTTGCTCCCCAATTTTGCGAAACTAGAAAAAAAAAAAAAAAAAAGGCTTCATCCTTTGGTTCTTCTTGGCGGTTTGAAAGGAGGAAGAAGAGAGGTTTCGGTCACCTTGAGCTTAAGGGAGGTTAGTATGTTGTGTTAAATTCTTAAGTTTTAAACTTGTTTCTAGTTAATTAGCTAATTTCTTACACAAACCATGGCAAAATTTCAAATCTCGGTGATGGCTTGAACATTCGGTTTTGGTTGTTGAAAGGAATGAGTTGGAGGTTGGATCATGTTAAGATTCGCCTTGTACATAAACATTAAGAGTTTGATGTTTTTGTGATTTTGGAAGGTAAATAAGGTTATACACAAGATAAATACTAAGATTTTGGTTGACTTGTTTTTAGTGAGGTTCGCCAAGGACCTTATGTGCAAGTTTATTCGGTTTAAGTAGAGAAACGTGACGGGTAGATATGAAGTAATGTGTATATTGGTTCGGCTGCTAAGCAAGGAAATAATTGTTAGTAACATAGTATCTATGCACTTATGTATATATATGTATGTACAAATAACCTATTTAGCTATGGATATCTAAGGTGTTAAATAATGAAACTCTTGATGACTTGGGTTAAATAGCATTCGGCCAAGGACTATATGGGCTTGCTAATTCGGTTTAAGTGAAGACACTATGATAGAGAAATATGACTAAATTGTGGACTTTGACAATTTAAATGATGCATTTGACTTGTGTACCGACCTAGGACGATATGTGTTTCTATATGAAGTTAGATGGTGTTGATGAAATTCGGTAATGCATGATGTTTAAATAGAATTGAGCAAGGTCATTGTACTTAAACTGTATGACATACATGTATTGAATGGAATTGCCCAAGTGAAAAATAATTAAATGAATTTATTTGTTTAAATTAAGCTCAAGAGCAGAAGGGATCTAAATCCGATAAAGGGAAGGAAAAAGTGGTCGAATAGCCATCGAAATCGTTCGACAACATCTGAGGTAAGTTTTCGAGTAACGAGACTTAGTTTACGATTTGATTAAGTCATGACGTATGAGCGTAACAAATATACGGTGATATGATGATTCTACTTGAATTTTATGTTGAGTTAATTTGTCTATACGTGTGACGGGTAGCCGTATGTGCATAGAGCTTGTGTCATAAAGCAAACTAAACCATGCTGTTTGTATGTGGCTAGTGAGCCGAAAATAGGATTGCTTAATACGTGACTTGTGTTTGAACTCTGATTATGAAAATGGAATATAAATGTGTCATGATTTGTTTATATGTGCATGAATGTTTGGATGATAACCGGGCTAAGTCCCGAAGGCATTTGCGCTAGTGACTAGTTCCGGGCTAAGTCCCGAAGGCATTTGCGCTAGTGACTAGTTCCGGGCTAACTCTCGAAGGCATTTGTGCGAGTTACTATATCCGGGCTAAGTCCCAGAGGCAATTGTGCGAGTTACTATATCCGGGCTATGTCCCGAAGGCATTCGAGTGAGTAGCTATATCCGGTTAAATCCCGAAGGTACTTGGCTTGGGAATGAGCGACCTTGCTGTAATAGTTTCAATTAATACGCTCGTAAAATCCCAAATGATGAGGTATGTTTCAGATGTGCTTTGAATTAGTTGATCCCTTACAAATAAGTATTCGCTCAATCGATAAATGAGCTACCTACCTTTGGCTATGTTGATCTTTTGTGTATGAATATAAGGGTTGGTAATGTGAAGTAAGTATGATATTGAGAATTTGTGCATGTCAAATTATCCATTTAGCCATATGAATGCTACATTTTAGTTGTGTCAAATTTTATGGCTCAAAACTTATTAAGCATTAAATGCTTACTCCGCTCAGAATCTGCTTTTATAGATTTTGGTTCTTCACTATCGGACTCGGGATTTTTGAAGTCGGTTGCCCACACTATCAAAGCTCCTTTTGGTACACTTTTGGTAGAACTTTGAAATGGCATGTATAGGACACCCCTTTTTTTTTGTTATTAGTCAAGTACTTTGGTGTTGTATATATTTGGATAGCCATGCGAAAATGGCTTATATATATTTTGAGCATAATGTTATAATCATCTTGAATTTATATGTTCATTAAGAGGCATGGAAATGTTTGGCAATGATTAGCCATTCGAATGGTTCATCATGATTATATTTTGGGCTATATATGCCAAAGGGCTAGTTGAATCATGGAAACTATGAAATAGGTAAAGTCTACCTTAAAGGCAGATGCTGACAGCAGCAGTGATGTATATTTGAAAAATCACTAAAAATATTAGGAATGGAATTAAATAGTGAATAAATTATTTAATCAAACCTTGATAAATCTACTTTCACATGGAAGAAACAAAACGATCATATGAGTTGTATGTTAAGAGATATTTAGGTTTTCAAGAAATAGGGCCAGAACGGTTTCTGGATTCCCTGTTCCGACTTTGGAAATTCATTATAAATTAACCAGAGACATTTAGAAGTAATTCCATATATGTATAGATTTCTTTTTGAGTCTAGTTTCTATAGAAACAAACGGCATCAGTATTTAAGCCTTGTACAGGGAGATATCCAAGTCGTAATGCATGAAGGTCATTGTAGTCGAACCCTGAAATAGGGGAGACTTTAACTAATAAAATGTACTAATTGGCTCAACCAAAAATTATAAAAAAAAAATTGTAGATGGATATGTGAGTCTTGTTTCAGGAAAAATTTACGAAACCGGTTTTCGAGTTTTGGAACTCGAGATATGATTTTTAAGGTGATAGTGACGCAGTTAGCCAGCTCGTCTGGAAATTTAAAATGGACTGTGCAAATAAGTGAGTTAAGTCCGCAAACCCCTCGTGTCTGACTCCGGCAACGGTCTCGGGTACGGGGTGTTACAATTTTATTGGTATCAGAGCTACGGTTTAGTCGATTCTAGGACTACTGTAATACGTTTGGGTCTAACTTTACATGCCATTATGTGATTATTTGATAGTGTGGTGATTTCTGACAATTGAAAATGTGTTTATTATAGTAATGGATCCCGATCCCAACCGAGCGGTAGCTGATGATCTTAAGAGTGTAGCGCCTGCTCCCAGACAGGGACAGCCCATGGACTCTCAACCTATTGCTAGTAATCCGAATGATGAAGCTAGACAAGTTTTCTATAGCGTGATGAATGATTGGTTCAACCAATACATTCGAACTAATACGGCTGTTCCTCAACCTCCATTCCCGACAAATACCACCTCCGCACCTACCATACCTCCGGTAACTGACCAAATAAGGTCAAATAAGCCCCCAGTTGACAGAATTCGAAAACACGGGGCTACTGAATTTAAGGCTACGAATAGTGATGATGCCGAGCAAGCTGAATTTTGGTTGGACAACACTATTCGGGTACTCGATGAGCTATCTTGCACACCTGATGAGTGCTTAAAGTGTACTATCTCCTTGCTACGTGATTCTGCCTACTATTGGTGGAATACGTTGACTTCTGTTGTGCCTAGAGAGCAAGTAACTTGGGAGTTTTTCCAAACCGTGTTTCGGAAAAAGTATATCAGTCAGAGATTTATGGATCAAAAACGAAAGGAATTTCTTGAACTTAAACAAGGTTCCATGTTGGTTACCGACTATGAACGAAAGTTTGTAAGGTTTAGCCGGTACGCACGAGAATGCATTTCCTCTGAAGCCGTAATGTGTAAACGTTTTGAGGATGGATTGAATGATGATATAAAGCTGTATGTTGGCATATTGGAAATCCGAGAATTTGTGGTACTTGTCGAGCGATCTTGCAAAGCCGAGGAGCTCAGTATGGGGAAAAGAAAAGCTGATATGGGAGCAAAGGAGTTTCGTAAGAGGTCTTCGGGGAGGCCCTTTCAACAGTCATCGAAGAAATTTAGAGATGATTTGGGCTGATCTAGAGATACATTGGGTTTTTCTAGACGAGACCGTGATCGACCCCGTGAGTGCACGAGTCACTTGATCGCCGATGTTGGAAATGATCGTCGAGACGAATCTGAGTGTCGGATTACTGATAAATGGCACTTTCGGGAGTTGTAGATTCCATGACCGCTCTCGTTACAAGTGCGGGTCACCGACCACTTTATCAAAGATTGCCCGAGATTGTCCGAACAGAACGTAAATCGAGTGGGAAACTGGGTGCTACTACCGCCGGGTAGACCATCTAGGAATACGGGCAATGCTAGTGGAGGTCAGAGAGGATCTAGAGATGCTACAACGAGATCCGAGGCTCGTGCTCCTGCTAGAGCTTACGCTATACGCCACGCGAGGATGCTTCCTCGCCGATGTTATTACCGTACTTTTACTCTCTTTGATACTAATGTGATTGCTTTGATTGACCCCGGTTCTACTCATTCTTATATATGTGAAACCTTAGCATCCAAAGAAGACTCTACCGTTGAGTCTCATCGAGTTTGTAATTCGGGTATCAAATCCTTTGGGTCGTTACGTGCTTGTCGACAAAGTGTGCAAGAAATGTCCCCTAGTAATCTGAGGTTCTTGTTTTTCGGCCGATTTGATGCTTTTACCGTTTGACGAATTTGATGTTATCCTCGGTATGGATTGGTTGACCGTACATGATGCAATTGTAAATTGCAAAAGAAAAACCATCGATTTGAGGTGTGTAAATAACAAGATAATCCGAGTCGAGTCTACTGACTTGAATAGGTTACCAACTGTAATATCGTCGATGTTGGCTCAGAAATATGTAAGAAAGGGGTGTGAAGCATACCTTGCGTATGTACTTGATGACAAAGAGTTAGAAAAGAAGCACGAATCTGTGCCAGTGGTTTGTGAGTACCCGGATGTTTTTCCTGAAGAATTACCGGGTTTACCACCTGTTCGGGAGGTAGAGTTTGGTATTGAGCTTGTACCTGGGACTACGCCGATTTCGATAGCTCTGTATCGTATGGCACCAACTGAGTTAAAAGAGTTGAAAGCTCAGTTGCAAGAGTTGACGGATAGGGGTTTCGCTCGACCAAGTTTCTCACCTTGGGGTGCACCAGTATTGTATGTGAAAAAGAAGGACGGAACCATGAGGTTGTGCATCGACTATCGTCACCGAATAAAGTGACAATAAAGAATAAATATCCGTATCGCGTATTGATGATTTGTTTGATCAACTAAAGGAGCCTCGGTGTTTTCAAAGATAGATTTGAGATCGGGTTCTTACCAGTTGCAAATTCGAGATTCGAGATATACCCAAACCGCTTTCGAAATGAGATACGGTCACTACTGAATTCTTAGTGATGCCGTTGGGCTCACTAATGCCCTCGCGGTATTTATGGATTTGATGAATCAGATCTTTAGACCGTATTTGGATCGGTTTGTAGTTGTGTTTATCGATGATATTTTGGTCTATTCGAGAAATGAAACCGATCATGCTAAACACCTGGGATTAGTGTTGCAAATTTTACGGGTAAGCGTTATATGCTAAGTTCAAGAAGTGTGAGTTCGGTTAAGAGAGGTT
Organism: Gossypium arboreum; assembly: GCF_025698485.1. Lineage (NCBI taxonomy): Eukaryota > Viridiplantae > Streptophyta > Magnoliopsida > Malvales > Malvaceae > Gossypium > Gossypium arboreum. The sequence goes on from NC_069080.1 coordinate 104,899,827, forward strand.
AGCTTCTTGGGCCATGTGGTATCCGTGACGGTATTCGAGTTGACCAACAAGATTTCGACCATACTTAACTGAAGCCTCAGAAATATTACGAGGTTCGAGCTTTTTGGGACTTGCTTACATTACTACCGACGGTTTGTAAAAGGTTTCTCGATGATAGCCACACCCATGACGAAGCTACTTTAAAAAGATGTTAAGTTCGAATGAACAAAAAAATGTCAGAAAAGTTTTGATCAACTGAAAACTTATTTGACTGAAGCTCCAATTTTAGTGCAGCCCGAATTAGGCAAAGAGTTTGTCATCTATAATGACGCCTCCCTACTTGGGTTAGGTTGCGTATTGATGCAAGAAGGTCGAGTTGTGGCCTACGCGTCGAGACAATTAAAGGCCAAACCATTATTGATTCATCAAATTCGTGAGGCTCAGAAAGTCGATGACGAATTGGTTGCAAAACGGGTTGAATGTGTTTCGAACATGGAATCAGAGTTTCGAATTGATGACGACAATTGTTTGAGGTTCAGAAGTCGTTTGTGTGTTCCAAAGAATTCAGAACTTATTTCGATGATTCTGAACGAAGCTCATTGTAGCCGAATGTCAATTCACCCGGGGAGTACGAAAATGTATAACGACCTAAGACGTCAGTTTTGGTGGCATGGTATGAAACGAGACATTTCGATTTTGTCTCGGTGCTTAGTATGTCGCAAGTGAAGGCGAACATCAAGTGCCTCTTGGTTTACTTCACCGATCATGATACCGAATGGAAATGGGATCGAGTCACGATGGATTTTTATCCGGGTTGCCGCATCGCAAGTAAGAAGGATGCGATTTGGGTCGTTGTTGATAGACTGACTAAGTCGGCTCACTTTATACCTCTACGCACAGATTTTTCATTGGATAAACTAGCTGAATTGTATGTTTCTCAGATTGTGAGATTACACAGGGTACCTATTTCTATCGTGTCGGATAGAGATCCGAGATTCACCTCGCGATTTTGGAAGAAATTGCAAGAAGCTTTGGGTACCAAGCTGCATTTTAGCATCGCTTTTCATCCCCAAATCGATGGTCAATCCGAGCGGATAATTCAGATACTTGAGGATATGTTGAGATGTTGCATCCTCGAGTTCAGTGGTTCATGGGAACGGTATCTAGCTTTGATTGAGTTCGCTTACAACAATAGTTTTCAGTCAAGCATTAAGATGGCGCCTTACGAGGCTTTGTACGGTCGAAAATGACGTACACCATTGTTTTGGACCGAGCTCGGTGAAAGTAAAATTTTTGGAGTTGATTTGATTAGAGATGCTGAACAGAAAGTAAAAGTAATCCGTGAAAGTCTGAAGGCAGCCACAGATCGTCAGAAATCGTATGCGGATTTAAAACGAAGAGATATTGAGTATCAGGTGGGAGACAAAGTGTTTCTTAAGGTATCGCCTTGGAAAAAGATACTCAGATTTGGCCGTAAGGGCAAATTGAGTCCGAGATTCATTGGGCCGTATGAGATCTCCGAATGAGTTGGCCTAGTTGCATATAGGTTGCTTTTACCCCCTGAACTCGAAAGGATCCACAACGTTTTTCATGTTTCGATGCTTCGACGTTACAGATCCGATCCTACGCACGTAATAAACCCCTCCGAGGTCGAAATTCAAGCCGATATGAGTTATGAAGAAGAACCAATTCGTATCCTAGCTCGAGAAATGAAAGAGTTGCGAAACAAAAGGATTCCATTAGTGAAAGTGTTATGGCTCAAACACGGGATCGAAGAAGCTACTTGGGAAACCGAGAATGCCATGAAAGAACGATACCCAAACCTATTTACCGGTAAGATTTTCGGTGACGAAAATTTCTTAAGTGGGGGAGAGTTGTGACAACCCTAATGTGACCCTAGTCGGGAAGTGGTTTCGGGGCCACAAAACCGAGTCATAAAAATAATTAGCTGTCATATTTGATGCTTATTATATGTATATATGCATGTGTGAAAATTTCATATTTGAATTTTGTTTAATTGAAGGTGAATTTTAGTAAATAGGACTTATGTGAGAAAATTTTGAAATGTGATAGGTCAAAACATAAGGATCTATTAGTGCATGAAATAAAAAGGGGGGGACTTGCATGTCAATTTCCCCCCAATTAGTAGTGGCCGGCCATGACAAGTATGGTGGACCAAGTGTGATGGGCAAAAAACATGTCATAAACATGTTAAGTTAGTGTTTCATGGGAGGTATGATAAAATAAGGAGCATGGGAATAAAATAATGAAAGGGAATATGATGAAAACAAAGAAAAAAAAAGTGTGTGGTTGTTCCCCCATTTTGCCGAAACTAGAAAAAAAAAAAGAAAAGGAAAGGCTTCATCCTTTGGTTCTTCTTGGCCGGTTTGAAAGGAGGAAGAAGAGAGGTTTCGGTCACCTTGAGCTTAAGGGGAGGTTAGTATGTTGTGTTAAATTCTTAAGTTTTAAACTTGTTTCTAGTTAATTAGTTAATTTCTTACACAAACCATGGCAAAATTTCGAAATCTCGGTGATGGCTTGAACATTCGGTTTTGGTTGTTGAAAGGAATGAGTTGGAGGTTGGATCATGTTAAGATTCGGCCTTGTACATAAACATTAAGAGTTTGATGTTTTTGTGATTTTTGGAAGGTAAATAAGGTTATACACAAGATAAATACTAAGATTTTGGTTGACTTGTTTTTAGTGAGGTTCGGCCAAGGACCTTATGTGCAAGTTTATTCGGTTTAAGTAGAGAAAACGTGACGGGTAGATATGGAGTAATGTGTATATTGGTTCGGCTGCTAAGCAAGGAAATAATTGTTAGTAACATAGTATCTATGCACTTATGTATATATATGTATGTACAAATAACCTATTTAGCTATGGATATCTAAGGTGTTAAATAATGAAATTCTTGATGACTTGGGTTAAATAGCATTCGGCCAAGGACTATATGGGCTTGCTAATTCGGTTTAAGTGAAGACACTATGATAGAGAAATATGACTAAATTGTGGACTTTGACAATTTAAATGATGCATTTGACTTGTGTACCGACCTAGGACGATATGTGTTTCTATATGAAGTTAGATGGTGTTGATGAAATTCGGTAATGCATGATGTTTAAATAGTATTGAGCTAGGTCATTGTACTTAAATTGTATGACATACATGTATTGAATGGAATTGCCCAAGTGAAAAATAATTAAACGAATTTATTTGTTTAAATTAAGCTCAAGAGCAGAGGGGATCTAAATCCGATAAAGGGAAGGAAAAAGTGGTCGAATAGCCATCGAAATCGTTCGACAACATCTGAGGTAAGTTTTCGAGTAACGAGACTTAGTTTACGATTTGATTAAGTCATGACATATGAGCGTAACAAATATACGGTGATATGATGATTCTACTTGAATTTTATGTTGAGTTAATTTGTCTATACGTGTGACGGGTAGCCGTATGTGCATAGAGATCGTGTCATAAAGCAAACTAAACCATGCTGTTTGTATGTGGCTAGTGAGCCGAAAATGGGATTGCTTAATGCGTGACTTGTGTTTGAACTTTGATTATGAAAATGGAATATAAATGTGTCATGATTTGTTTATATGTGCATGAATGTTTGGATGATAACCGGGCTAAGTCCCGAAGGCATTTGCGCTAGTGACTAGTTCCGGGCTAAGTCCCGAAGGCATTTGTGCGAGTTACTATATCCAGGCTAAGCCCCGAAGGCATTTGTGCGAGTTACTATATCCGGGCTAAGTCCCAAAAGCAATTGTGCGAGTTACTATATCCGAGCTATGTCCCGAAGGCATTCGAGTGAGTAGCTATATCCGGTTAAATCCCGAAGGTACTTGGCTTGGGAATGAGCGACCTTGCTGTAATAGTTTCAATTAATACGCTCGTAAAATCCCAGCGATGAGGTATGTTTCGTATGTGCTTTGAATTAGTTGATCCCTTACAAATAAGTATTCGCTCAATCGATAAATGAGCTACCGACCTTTGGCTATGTTGATCTTTTGTGTATGAATATAAGGGTTGGTAATGTGAAGTAAGTATGATATTGAGAATTTGTGCATGTCAAATTATCCATTTAGCCATATGAATGCTACATTTTAGTTGTGTCAAATTTTATGGCTCAAAACTTACTAAGCATTAAATGCTTACTCCGCTTCTGTAAATCTCTGTTTTATAGATTTTGGTTCTTCAGCTATCGGACTCGGGATTTTTGAAGTCAAAGTCGCCCACACTATCAAAGCTCCTTTTGGTACACTTTTGGTAGAACTTTGAAATGGCATGTATAGGACACCCCTTTTTTTTGTTATTAGTCAAGTACTTTGGTGTTGTATATATTTGGATAGCCATGCGAAAATGGCTTATATATATTTTGAGCATAATGTTATAATCATCTTGAATGTATATGTTCATTAAGAGGCATGGAAATGTTTGGCAACGATTAGCCATTAGAATGGTTCATCATGATTATATTTTGGGCTATATATGCCAAAGGGCTAGTTGAATCATGGAAACTATGAAATAGGTAAAGTCTACCTTAAAGGCAGATGCTGACAGCAGCAGTGATGTAGATTTGAAAAATCACTAAAAATAGTAGGAATGGAATTAAATAGTGAATAAATTATGTAATCAAACCTTGATGAATCTACTTTCACATGGAATAAACAAAACGATCATATGAGTTGTATGTTAAGAGATATTTAGGTTTTCACGAAATAGGACCAGAACGGTTTCTGGATTCCCTGTTCCGAATTTGGAAATTCATTATAAATTAAAAAGAGATATTTAGAAGTCATTCCATATATGTATAGATTCCTTTTTGAGTCTAGTTTCTATAGAAAGAAACGGTATCAGTATTGAAGCCCTGTACAGGGAGATATCCAAGTCGTAATGCATGAAGGTCAGTGTAGTTGAACCCTGAAACAGGGGAGACTTTAACTAATAAACTGTACTAATTTGCTCAACCAAAAATTCTAGAAAAAAATTTGTATATGGATATATGAGTCTAGTTTCAGGAAAAATTTACGTAACTGGTTTTCGAGTTTTGGAACTCGAGATATGATTTTTAAGGTGACAGTGACGCAGTTAGCCAGCTCGTCTGGAAATTTAAAATGGACTGTGCAAATAAGTGAGTTAAGTCCGCAAACCCCTCGTGTCTGACTCCGGCAACGGTCTCGGGTACGGGGTGTTACATATGGTGAGTCCGCAACAAATGCAGGAGCTTGACCAAATCGGTAACCCTAGTGACATGTCACTCGTATCTAACAAATTCTTACGATTTAAACGGGGCTCGGTAATTATCTAACTTCATCATTTAAGCATTCAATGATCAATAATTCAATTTCCAAAATCATATATATATTCAATTCAATTAGATATATACATTTAAATACTCAATTCGCATACCTAATGCATATTATCATACCGAATCCATGTAATGTATATAACATTTGTAACATTTCACTTACATTTATGTAAACAGTACCGGTAATTCAAATTTCAAGAGGGTTATTCATTCAACTTATACACATACATTTTAAACAATTACATGTATTTAATAATTCGATTCTAGCTATATGAACTTACCTTGAGTTGCTCGAATAAAACTATTGGCTATTCGTCCACTTTTCGTTTTCCCCGATCTACTTCCGATAATTGCTTATTTTGATCTAGATATAATATCAAATTCAATATATTAACCTCCAAATTATTCAATTTAACATATAATACGCATTTTGGCCAAATTACGCTTCTTCCCTTAATGTTTTATATTTTTACAAATTAGTCCCTAATCTCGTAAAATGAAATTCATTCAATTTTGGCCAAACCCAAGCCTATTCGAATTTAATAAAACTTTATAGTAGCCCATATTTCCGTTTATTCACTCATCTAACCATGAATTTTACACTTTTCTCAATTTAGTCCTTAATTGACATTTTTGTCAAAACTCACTTTATAAAACTTGTTAATCTAACTTCAAACATTAATAACCTATCATAAAACATCTAAACAACCAAGCATTCAACAATGGAATCATTCAAAATCTATAGCAGTTTTGAAAACGAAGCTACAGGTTAGCTGATTAAGCTGCAACGAGCTCAAAAACGTAGAAACCATTAAAAACCGAGCAAAAACCACTCACCAATTAATCTTCAAAGCTTGGCTGAATGTAGCTTCATCCATCGATTTTTAATTCATGCATTTTCGGTGGAGTAATAGATGGAAGATGATAATATTTGGTTTTGTTTTATTTTATTATTAACATTTTAACCATTTTACCATTTTAACCTTTAATAATATCATAAATTTCAACAATACCAAGCCATAGAATTCCACTATCAACACTTATGGGATAATTACCACTTAAGGACTCCCACTACTTAATTTCATAGCCATTTAATACCTTTAACTTATAGAATTCAACTTTTACACTTTACGCGATTTAGTCCTTTTTACCTAATTAACTACTCAAACAGTAAAATTTCTTTACAAAATTTTCACGGGAACATTCTATCATACTGTAAACCTTAATAAAATAATAAAATAAATATTTTAACTACAAATTGTGGTCCCAAAACCACTGTTCCAATTAACCCTAAAAACGGGCTGTTACAGATAAATATAAACAACCACAAAAAGTTTGAGTTTAAAAACTCACCAGCAAAATACTTGAAAGCTAGTACCGTTTACACCTACTTAGCTTTTCCTTATCACCTGAGCCTCCTTCTTCTTGGTTAGCTAAACATAATAATCATATCAAGATCAAAATGAAGGCATTCAAATGTAAGAAAACCATAATTCATTTGCATGCAAAGAGAACTTAAAGGTTAGCTGCAACCATAAACATCTCAGTACAAGCTCGATGAATTAAACTAAAATCTTCAATTTTCCTTCCCTTTTCTTCAATCAAAAGATACAACAAAGCTTAGAAAGATTATTAGTTTACTAAATCCTCAATCACTTAAGTTGATACACTAATTTTTCCCTTCATGTAGATCACTTCTTTACTTTTCTCTCTTATAGAGCAAACTAGAGAAGAATATGGAAGAAAGAAAATAAATAACAAAATGAAAGAATCCACCCATATATAACCTTTCCACTATTGTTTCCTTTAATCCCAAGTCGGTCAATATTATTAATACATTAATTATAATGTTTCCTACTAAAAGAAAACTATTGTTTCTAATGTAACGAGATTAAACTTGAATTCTAACTATTTACCAATGAGTCTGCTAGATTCTCGTAATCATACTAGAACATGTTTAAACAGAAAGTTTTTCTAATTTAGTACCCATAATTGTCGTGACACTTCACCTTTAACATTTTCAAGTGTGACACTTTGTGATTGGTATTAATTGAGGTTGTTGAAGATTACATAAGGTCTGATTAATAAATACCTTTGGACTAGTATTGTGGGTGATGTTGTAGTCTGAAACATGTTAGTAATACTTCACTAAAAAAAATATATATGTGAAACATGTTAATAAGATTTTAATCAATAAGTGTTATTATTAACTTACCTTAAAAATAAGGTCGTAGGTATTTCATAATCTGTTACTCATTAGAACCAGGATGATTCATTTATGGAAAACTACATTAGACCCATTGGAGTTGACTTTGTAAGTATTGTTCAGCATCTATATAGCATTGATTTGTTTATTTTAAGCATTTACTGATAAAGTAGTTTTGAATTGTATTCAATGGATATGGTGTGAGGCCACCTAACTATACATGTAATTTTTGGAGTTTCTTTCTTAAACCTTAATTTATTTAAGTTGGATCAACTTTTTTTCCTTGTTATTAATTGACGGCTTCCACAAGTTATATTTGTATATTGATAACAGTGGCGAATTTTCTTTAGGGGGTGGCAGTTCCTCGGCCCCCTAAAATTATAAAAAATTATTTATTGTTTAGTCTCTTATAATTTGAAAATTTTGCTCCCTTAAATTGTTGTTTGGCCCTCATTTCCAACTTTGAACATTAAAAAAATCTTTATTTTTTAGTTTTATCTATATAATATATTTTTAACTTTTTAACTTTAAATATTTATATAATATATTATTGTAATCAACATTAATATAACATTAAATGTAATATTGATATATTTCTAACTTTCTTTTTTATATGATAGTTTTTAATATAATATTAAATGTGAATTTAGGTTAAAATTCAATTTTTTAACTAGTGAAAAAGAAGTCTATTTTCCTATTGCTATTAACAACTATTGTCATCAACGTTGGTCCTTCAAACGCAGCTTCGAGTTCATCTTCTAAGGTTTTTCTTTTCATCTTTTTGTAATTTTACAATTCTTTTTATTGTGTTTTAAAGTTTATAGTTTAATTTTATTTTATAGTTATTTTTTTTTTATCTTTTAAGATATTGTAGTTATGAAGTCGAAAATAATTGATTTGTTTTTTAAAAAGAAAAGTACAGAGACTACACAATCACCTTCAGAAGAGTCACAAATTGAGGTACCACCTTCATCGTTTGTTCCTTTAAACTTTGATGCTCCTCCTTTTAAAATTCCTAGAGTTGAAGATGATGCACTTGATTTGTCTAACTTAGAACGTGAACCTGGGTTATGTAAGCAAAAATATAAGTATCCGGTTAATATGTATGATGAAATTCCAAGAGCTTATATTAAAGCTGGACCATATCAACCTATTCTTTCAGAATATCCTGCTTCCAATTCAAAAAAGCATCCTCGTTATTTTCAACCATCATGGTTTAAGCATATTTCCAGGTTAGAATATTCACCTTCTAAAGATGCAGTATTTTGTTTGCCTTGTTTTCTTTTTAATAGCAATCCAAGTAGTCGTTTTGGATCAACTGCGTTTACTCATAATGGCTTTAGTAATTGGAAAAAGGTACACGATGGCTGCAATTGTGCTTTTTTGACACATATGGGAAAAGATCCGAATTCACTGCATAATGATGCATAACAAGCTTATGTAGATTTAATGAATCAAGCTCAACATATTGAAGTATCACTTGATAGACAAACTACACAACAAATTTCAGCTAATCGTCTATGTCTGAAAACTAGTATAGATGTTGTTTAATGGTTATCATTTCAAGGGTGTGCTTTTAGAGGTCAAAATGAAAGCTCGGGATCAAAAAATCATAGGAACTTTCTTGAATTGTTATAACTATTAGCATCATATGATGAGAAAGTTGAAGATGTTTTGAAAAGTGCTCCACAAAATGCTAGTTATACTTCTTCAACAATATAAAAAAAGATCTTGCAAATTTATACCACTAGAGTTCGTAATGTAAGTCGTGAAGAAATTGGTGACAGAAAGTTCAGCATTATTGTGGATGAAGCGAGAGATGAGTCAAAAAAAGAGCAAATGGCAATTATTTCGAGATTTGTTGATAAACAATGGTAGGTAAAAGAACGATTTTTTTATATAGTCCATGTTAAAGATACTGCATCATTGACTTTGAAGAATGTGATTTTAAATGTTCTCTTGCAACATAGTTTTGACATACAAAATATCTGAGGTCAAGGGTATGATGGAGCAAGCAATATGCGTGGGGAATTTAACGGCTTGCAAGCTTTGATTTTGAATGATTGTCAATATGCTTATTATGTTCAATGTTTTGCTCATCGTCTTCAGTTAGCATTGGTTGCAGCAGCTAGAAAAGTGGTTGAAGTGCATCAATTATTTAAAGACTTGTCTGATATTGTTAATATTGCTTTGGCTTCTTCCAAACGACACAATGAATTACAAAAAGCCCAAGCAGCTAAAATAACTCGTTTGGTATCCAACAATGAGTTAGCTACTGGAACAGGAATGAATCAGATTAACACTTTACAACGTCCTGGTGAGACTCGATGGAGTTCCCATTTAAACTCAGTTACTAGTTTACTGAAGATGTACAATGCTACTAGCATAGTTGTTAGAATTAAGTGACCCAAATTCTTATTTAAATAAAATACGATGGAAAATAAAATAAAAGTAAAATCCATATAGAACTAGACTTCTTTTATTTTATTTTAGAATAAGGTTTTTAAACCTTATTAAACTCCATCTATTTTATATTGATTAGGATAAGGTGTTTCAATCCTACTAGAATATGGCTTTGCAAGCCTATAAATAGACATAGTCTATTCCTCTTGTATTTGAGTAAAAATTTTTCGACATAGTGAATTTTCTTCTCCTCTCGCCTGTGGTTTTTTCCGAAAGGGTTTCACGTAAAATTTATGTGTTCTTTATTTTATTTATTTTATTCTATTTTATTTTTCACAAATTGGTATCGAGCTTCCGGTTATTCATCTCGATCACGGTAATGGCGTCTTTGAAGTATGAAATTTATTGTTGAATCACAACACCGATTTGCGTTGTGGCAAATTAAGATGCAAGCGCTTCTTGCAGATGGATCTAGAGGATGCCCTGCTAGGATAGATAAGATGCCTTCGACATTAACAGATGAAGAGAAGAAGCGTAAGGATCGAAAGGCATTAACACAATTACATCTGCATTTGTCCAACGAAATTTTGCAGGATGTGATGAAAGAGAAAACCGCCACGCATTATGGAAGAGGCTAGAACAAATATGTATGTCGAAAACTCTAACAAGCAAGTTGCATATGAAGCAATGTCTTTATGCTCATCGTTTGGAGGAAGGTGCGTCAGACACGAACACTTAATGTTGTTTAAAGAAATTCTCTCAAACTTGGAGGCCATGGAGGTTCAAGATGATAAGGAAGATCTAGGGTTGATTCTACTTTGTTCGTTGTTCTCGTCTTATTCAACCTTTAGAGACACGATTTTATATAGCCGCGAGTCTCTCACAGTTGATGAGGTTTATGATTCTTTAACGTCAGTATGATAAGATGAAGCATCTTGTGGTTAAACCCAACTCTCGTGGAGAGGGTCTCATTGTTCGTGGGAGACAAGACCGGAATGTTGATGATGATCGTGGTAGAACACAGAACGGAATCCTCGTGGTAAATCTAAGGGTAGATCGAAATCTTCAAACAGAGGTAAAACTTGCAACTTCGCAAGAAGAAAGGGCACATTAAATCTGAGTGCTATAAGCTACAAAATAAGATTAAAAGGGAGGTCATGAATCAAAAGGAAAACAACCGGAAAATTCCGGTGAAGTCGATGTTGTAGAAGACTACAATGATGGTGAACTTCTAGTTGCTTCATCAATGATTCTAAAGTAAGCGAGGAGTGGATACTTGATTCAGTCTGCACCTTCCACATGAGTCCCAATCGGGATTGGTTTACAACTTATGAAACAAGATTCAAGGTGTTGTTTTGATGGGAAATAATGCTTCATGTAAAATCGCAGTGTTGGAACAATTAAAGTTAAGATGTTTGATGGAGTTGTCGAACACTTAGTGACGTGCGGCATGTTCCGAATTGAAAAGAAATTTAATTTCGTTGAGTACTCTTGATTCAAAAGGGCATGCAGATACACAAATGAAAGTGGGGTTTTAAAGATTTCAAAGGGTCCCTTGTTGTGATGAAAGGGCAAAGAAAGATTGCCAAGTTATATGTTTTACTGTGGTTCTATCATATCGGTGATGCAAATTGCCGCTTCCTCTTCCTTGTCGATGATGATATTACTAAACTTTGGCATATGCGCCTAGGGCATATGAGTGAGAATGGCATGGCGAAATTAAGCAAAAGAGGACTTCTTAATGGGCAAGGAATTTGCAAACCGAATTTCGTGAGCACCGTGTTTTTGGGAAGCAAAAGAGAGTTCGATTCACTAGAGGAATCCATAACACGAAGGAAACGTTGGAGTATATCCATTCGATCCGTGGGGCCCGTCGAGTGCCTTCGAGAGGTGGAGCTAATTATATGCTAACCTTTATTGATGATTTTTCCGAAAAGTTTGGGCGTTCTTCCAAGCGAAAAAGCGATGTGTTTTCCACATTTAAGTCTTGGAAAATTATGATTGAAAAGCAGACGGAAAAGCAGATAAAATACCTCCGCATGCACAATGGCTTAGAGTTCGCTCGATGAGTTTAATAGATTGTGCAAGTCGAAGGATCATGAGACACTTGACGTTCATCATACTCCACAAAAAAACGGCGTTGCGAATCTAATGAACGAACGATCATGGAGAAGGTTCGATGTATGTTGTCAAATGCCAACTTACAAGTCATTTTGGGCGTATGACCTCATCGCATGTTTTTGATCAACCGATCTCCATCCGCTGCCATTGAGAAAAAGACTCCACAAGAGGTATGGTCCGTAATCCCGCTAATTATTCTGATTTAAAGATTTTGGGTGTCCTGCGTATGCTCATGTTGATAATGGAAAATTGGAACCGAGATCCATTAAATGCGTTTTCTTGGTTATAAAGTCGGTGTAAAAGGCTATAAGTTATGGTGTCCTGAAAATAGAAAAGTTGTGATTAGCAGAGATGTTGTTTTTGATGAAACCGCTATGCTACCTAACTTATCTCTTAAAGACTCTTCCAATAAAGAAAACCAAAAGCGGTGGAGCATCGATTAATACGTAATCAACTCCTCAAGCCAAGACAAAATTGAGAATAGAGTTGCTTCTTCACCGCAATACTCTATCGCCAAAAACAGACAAGAAGAGAAATTAAACCTCCAAAGAAGTATGCCGAGGTTGATCTAGTTGCTTATGCTTTAAATGTGGTGAAGATATAGATGCGAATCAAGAGCCATTTAATTATTCCGAGGCGATTAGTGTGAAGACTCGTAAAAGTGGATGTTTGCTATGCAAGAGGAGATGGAATCACTCCACAAAAATGTAACATGGGATCTTGTAAAACTTCCTAAAGGTAAAAAGGCTGTTCGTTGTAAATGGGTGTTTAAAAGAAAGAAGGGACTCAGGAGTTGAAGAACCCGGATATAAAGCAAGGCTTGTTGCAAAGGGTTACAATCAAATTCCGAGTGGACTTCATGATGTGTTCTCTCCAGGTTGTTAAGCATAGTTCGATTCGAGCTTTGCTTGGTATTGTTGCCATGCATGATTTGGAGCTTGAGTAGTTAGATGTAAAACCGCATTTTTGCATGGAGAACTTGAGGAAGATATTTACATGCAACAACCGAGAGGTTTTATAGTCTCGTAAAAAGAGGACTATGTTTGCTTGTCAAAAAGTCCCTTTACGGTTTGAAACAAATACCAAGACAAAGGGTACAAGAGGTTTGATTCCTTTATGACTTCTCATGATTTCAAAAGAAGTAGTTTTGACAGTTGTGTCTACTTTAAGAAAAACAGTTGATGGTTCTTTTGTGTATCTACTTCTTTATGTTGATGACATGTTGATAGCAAGAAAAGATAAAGAGAGATAAGAAAGGTTAAAGCCCAACTAAGTGAAGAATTTGAGATGAAAGATTTAGAACCAGAAAGAAGATACTTGGTATGGAGATTCTCGAGATAGAAAAGCAAGTAAATTGTACCTAAGTCGGAAGGGGTACATTGAGAAAGTTCTTTGCGGTTTCAATATGCAGAGTGCTAAGCTCGTTAGTACTCCTTTAGCAACCCATTTCGACTTTCATCGGCCTTATCTCCTCAATCGATAATGAGATTGAGTACATGTCACATGTTCCATACTCTAGTGCGAGGATCTCTCATGTATGCTATGGTTTGTTCACGCCCGATTTATCATATGCAACAAGGCAAGTTAGCGTATACATGGCGAATCTCGGTAAAGAACACCGGAAAGCGCTTCAAAGGATTTTAAGATACTTACGAGGCACTACTAATGTTTGCTTACAGTTTGGAAGAACTAAAGATGGAGTTATAGGGTATGTTGATGCTGATTTTGCTGGAGACCTTGATAGAAGAAGATCTCTCACAAAGTTACGCCTTTACAATCGGAGGTTGTGCAATTAGTTGGAAAGCCACTTTGCAAACTACACCGCTTTGTCTACCAACGTCGAGTACATGGCGATTCTCGAGGCTTGTAAAGAAGCTATTTGGTTGAAGAGACTATTTAGTGAACTCAATGAAGACCTTCAAATCAGACAAGATTTTGTGACAATCAGTGCCATCTTTCTTACAAAAGATCAAATGTTTCATGAGAGAACAAAACACATTGATATTCGGTATCATTTTGTTCGTGATATTATTGCTCGTGGTGATATTGTTGTGAGCAAAATTAGCACTCATGAAAATCCTGCAGATATGATAACTAAGTCACTTCCTATAACCAAGTTTGAGCATTGCTTAGACTTGGTTGGTGTTCATTGTTGAAGTTAAACCCTTAAGGGTTTTTGGAAGAGGTGAAGAACTTGTTTATTGAAAGTTCGCGATGAAGAACTTGTTCATTGAGAATTTGTGTCAAGGTGGAGATTGTTAGAATTAAGTGACCCAAATTCTTATTTAAATAAAATACGATGGAAAATAAAATAAAAGTAAAATCCATATAGAACTAGACTTCTTTTATTTTATTTTAGAATAAGGTTTTAAACCTTATTAAACTCCATCTATTTTATATTGATTAGGATAAGGTGTTTCAATCCTACTAGAATATGGCTTTGCAAGCCTATAAATAGACATAGTCTATTCCTCTTGTATTTGAGTAAAAATTTTTCGACATAGTGAATTTTCTTCTCCTCTGCCCGTGGTTTTTTTCCCGAAAGGGTTTCCACGTAAAATTTATGTGTTCTTTATTTTTATTTATTTTATTCTATTTTATTTTTCACAATAGTTATTGAAAATCTAAAAAATACCGGTTCTAACTATTCTTAGCGAGGAGATGCTCATAACGCATATAATAGATTGAGATCTTTTGAGTTTATTTTGATTTTGCATATGATGAAGGAAGTTTTAGGGATTACTGATAACCTTTGTCAAGCTCTGCAATGTCGTTCTCAAGATATATTAAATGCCATGAGTTTAGTTTTGACAACGAAGATTTAATTCAACAGTTGAGAGATGATGGATGGAATGAATTGTTGAAAAATGTGATATCTTTTTGTGAAACTTGGGAGTTAGATTTTCCAGATATGAATGCCCAATACATTGTGGGTCGTAGTCGCAACAAGAAGGAAGATGTTACAGTGGAGCATCATTATCGAGTGGATATATTTTTTGCTACAATAGATATTCAGTTGCAAGAATTGAAGAGCAAGTTTAATGAAAATGTTATCGAGCTTCTCACTCTTACTACAGCTTTAGATCCCAAGGAGTTTTTCAAGTTATTTAATATTGATAAAATTTGCATTCTTGTAAACAAGTTCTATCTAGAAGATTTTTCTAAACAAGAGAAAGAATGTCTCCTATATGAGTTGAAGCATTATGAACTTGATGTATGTAAGCATCCTGATTTGAGAAAAATATCAATACTTTTTGATCTTTGCAGAAGCTTAGTTGAAAGTGGAAAGTCAGTCATGTACCCACTCGTTGACAGATTGATTCGTCTTATATTGACTCTTCAAGTTTCAACAGCATCCTCAGAACGTGCTTTTCTGCTATGAAGATTGTGAAAACTCGACTTCGTAGCAAGATGGAAGATGATTTTTTAAGAAGTTCTTTGGTTGTGTATATTGAGAAAGAAATTGTAGAAAAATTTGATATAAACGGAATAATTGATGATTTTAGTGAGATCAATGATCGAAGAGTGCAATTCAAATAAATTTTAAAATTTCTTTCCAGTTTATTTTATTTATTAAATTATTATTTTTAATTAATTTTTATTTTAAAATTTATTATTTTTCATTATCTCGCCCTCCTCTTGAAATTTCCTAACTTCGCCCTTGATTGATAAGTCTCCTTATGATTCCCAAATTATGAAATTAGAGGTTGAAAAGGTGGCTTTTATATTTGATTTAGAAGACAACAGTTTTAGCCGCTGATGCAACAATGGTCGGTTATCTACAATTGCCTCTTTTCCCTTGTTTCCCCAAAGTTGGTAAAATTGTTGTATGTTACCTCTAAAAATTATAATGCTATAAATTAATACAAAGTTAAATTATACTTTTGAAAATATATTATTATTGTAATTTTGTCAAAATTACTTGATATTTGAATTTAACCATAATTTCTATTCAATTTTAAATCTTATTAGGTATTTTAGTTATTTTCTAATTTAGATTTTGTCTTTTTAAGTATTGTTGTGGAAAATTCCAAATGTGACAGAATTGTAGTGACAGAAAAGGAACAAAAATTTAAAGGAGGCAACAAATTGTGACTGAAAATTGTGATAAAATTTAGTGACGGAAACAAGGACAGAAATAAAACTCAAATGACGGAACATGGTCACGAGTAGTTGCCTAATACAAAAATTACAGTGGTGGAAATTGTAAAAAATTTTGACAACTTTCGTCATAGATTATCACGCAAATTAACTTGATACTTTCTAACATGTGTTAAAAGCATACGCATATAAACTTAATTTTAGGCCTAACATCGTGGGAGAAGTTAAAAATATTTTTAAGGTTCGAAATTAAATTGTAATTTTATGATAATAAAAATATAAATTTATCAATTTAATAGTTTATATCTTTATAATTTTAAAGAATTAAATCAACTTTTATCATTTTAGGGGCCAAAGTATAATTTTATTTTTATTAATTTAATTTTTTTTAAATTGAAGGGCCTAATTGGAAATTTTTCCATTTTAGGAAACTAGGGCTTTTGTATGCCCCTACCAAACATACAGTAGCAAAACCAGAAAATTTTTTTAGGGGCTAAAATTATATTTTAATTTTTAATAGCCTATATCTTTGGCCTAGAATATAAACTTAATTTTAGAGCTAGCATCAAGAGCGAAGCCAAAACAAATTTTAGGAGGTGAAATTAATTGCAATTTTATGATCATAAAAATATAATTTTATTATTTTAATAGCTTATATTTCTATTATTTTTTAAAAGATTAAATTAATTTTTTATCATTTTAAAGGAGTTAAATAAAAATTTTTTATTTTAGAGGGACAGTACTCTGTCAGCCCCTAGTTACCCCCTGCCTAGCATAGACTCAATATTAAAACTTGCATACACATGAGTTAAAGCCACATGCCAATGTAAACTATATATGTATATATTATGTATAGAGACTAAATATATATACGAACATACAACATACATGCTTAAATATCTAAAACATGAGCAACCCACGTTTCTATATATACACACATTATAAAATATATAATATTACAACCACTTTAATAAATGCAATATATAGAATGTTGGAATAAGTGTGAAAATCACCTTAAAAAATACATCAATTAATTTACCTGGCTCGAGGTAACTAGCAGCCTTCGATCTTAAAAAAAAAAAAAAAGCAATTACCAACTCATCATAGCAACAAGACACATGCTGATCCTATTAAAGCAGGTTGCTTATTGGATAGCATTTCATCAAAACGGTAAGCAAATTTGAACGGTAATATAGTAGCAAAATCGAAACATGCAGTTGGCCAAGAAAATGAAAAATAAGCAGTTGAAGAAGCTTGTGATGATGGCAAGTTGATCCGTAATGATTGGAACAAATAGCAACAACAGTGAATTAGAGCAGTACAGGGACTAATGGACATGTTTCGTTGGCCTAGCTGGCGAGGGATCGGCCTGGAGCAGCGGCAAAATGATTGGTGATTGGTGATCCGTGTTGTGTAAGGGCCTAGTGATGCTCGGTGTTGTCGCAATAACGTGTAAACAATAGTGCGGCGATAGAGAAGTAGGGTGCGATGGTGGCTGGCTGAACAAGGTAATGGTAAGGCTTGGTTATTGGTCAACGTGGGGATGGTGGAGCAAAAGGGGAAAAATGAACAAAAAGGAATTATAAGGATTCAAGGACTTAGGGTTCTTTAAAAGAAAATTTCTAATTATCTAGATATAAAAACTTTAATGCTAGGGTTTTCAATTCTGTGTACAGGTGATAGGTAGTTCGTGAGTTCGTGATCGAGTAACATCATCAAATAGTGTCTGTAGTCTTTATTTGTAAAAACCCTTTAATTAGTAAAATTTGGCATGTACTTAGGATTTGTTAAATTGGTTGACTTGTTTACTTTGGTTATTTGATTGAGTTAATGATTTATTTTATTTTATTTTTATTATTTATGTGTAAATATTGGAGATATTCTATCCTCAATGTCATTACACCACTAGCCCAATGCCGTGATATTAACATTGTTTACTTTGATTTACTTTAAAAAGGTGATAAATGATTCCAAATGCAATTAAACTTTGATGATAGTTTACAAAAAACTCGGACTACTCCAAATTATTTTAATTTGTTCAAAATGAATTGAATTTGATGATGTTGGAAATGTATAACTGCCAAAGTTTGTTATAAAAAGAAAAAATTGTATTAGCAACATTGGGGGTGTAGCACTTATGGTTTCACCTACTTAAAATTTCATACCAACAGCGAATTGAAAACTGTCCTGTACATTCACCAGACTAACTTGTCCCCTTGGGGAGCTTTAAAATAGTTTGCAACAGATTGGATGTACATTTGCAAGTAGATAAAATTAATTAGAATTAAAATTAAAATATTTTGCCTTAAATGATCTAATGTGAATCAATTAGCATATTAATCACTTTAAACATGTTATTTAAAATAAATTTTTTGAAAATTTAAATATTCAAATAAATATATAATCTATTTTACAAATTTCTCCCTTTATTATTATCTCCTTTTTTCTTTTTTTCTTTTTAATTCCTCTCCCTTTCTTCGTTTCTTTCCCACATTTGCTGCTTCTCCCATTCCGGCCCAAAGAATAGAAACAAAAAAAAAAAAAAGTAATCGTGTCAGTCTTAGAAGGCACAACTTCTGCAGTGCCTCATTGTATATTATTTTTATCTATTATTATACATTATAGACTAATTATTTTACTTAAATTGTTATGGTATAAAATATAAATGAATTAAAAAACTAGAGTGTAAGTATAAAAGATAAAAATTGTGATCATGTTTTGATATTAAAATATTTTCAAATTTTAATATCTTACCAACATTTACATATTATTAATCCATTTTTTAATGCGAAAGATTTAATAACTAAAAATATAAAGTTTATAAAGTTGTAATCGAAAATATTTAAAATATATGCAAATAATTTGAATAGAGTACACCACATCATATATATATAACACAATTGCATAAATATATTAGTTTAATAATGTTTTAGAATAAGAACAACGATATTATATATTAAAATTATATTTATTTAAAATATTAAACCTATTTATACTTAAAAGTATTTTATAAATATAGTTATGAGGTATACATTAACGAGTGTGGAAATTTTTAAAATATTTATTTATTAAGTGGAAATGCATTTTTTGTTGTTAGAGAAATATTAAATAAAAATTGTAGATATATACCATATTTAAAATAGTGAATTCAATTTTTAAGAAATTACATTTAGTGAGTTAAATGCTTTTAGGAAATTAAAATTTATTATTATTAAATAATAACTTAATTAAATGAATTAAACATTTAATATTTCACACGTAACCAAACACGGATTATAGTCTAAAAAACACAAGCTGAATTAACAATCTTAGACGGTCATTCAAGTTTGGGTCCCATTTTTCCTGTTGAGGCTCGGTGCAAGTATTATACTTACACTCAAGGCTAGCAATCAAAAAGTTGAAACCACACAAGTCAGTATCAAACCTCCTTTGCCAATCATGGGTGGCCTGTGACCTTGGCTGCTTGGTCATCAAACACAGAGATACCATGATGCGCGTAAGAGCCAATTGTCTAGTCGTCATTTGTGTTGAATTATACATAGTGATATTTCAAGACTACTATTTTATTATTTCATAATGCACACAATATGGATAGCATCCAAATCTTTATATAGCTGAAGCTAACCCTTTCAATTACTAACTAACACAATAACTACTACTAACAGTCTTGACTAATAGACTAACCATCACCTTTATACGTTACTCTAACATTTTCCCCGTTTGCCTTCAACTTGGCAAATTGTTCAAGACTGGACAAAACTTGAAGAGCATTTCTAAACTCAGCAAAGTGCTTTGCTGTAATCGGTTTAGTAAGAACATCAGCTACTTGATTGGCTGAGGGAACAAATTTGACTTGAAGGGAACCATCAAGAACCTTCTCTCGTACAAAATGATGGTCAATCTCCACGTGTTTGACCCGGCATGATGAGTGGAGTTTGCAGCCATAGAGACAGTAGATGTATTATCACACCAGACCACTGGAGACGAACTAACCGATATACCAAGCTCCTCGAGCAGCTGTCGAACCCAAAGCAGCTCAGAGACACAATTGGCGAGACTACAATATTCAGTTTCTAACGAGGAGCGAGACACAACTGCCTGTTTCTTGGAGCACCAGGCAACCGGATTGGGCCCAAGATACACCACGTAGCCTGTTGTAAAACCTAGGGACGAGGCCCAGTCACAATAACATTCCAACTTAAACTGCCCTTTAAAAAAACACAGGCCATGCTCCATAGAGCCAATGAGATAATGCAAGACCCTTTTGACTGCCTTCCAATGCAGCTCACTAGGAGAATTCATAAACTGGCTTAGCTTGTTGACACAAAAAGATAGATCAGATCTAGTGATACACAGCTACTGGAGCATGCCAACAACACTGCGATACAAGTGACCGTCAACAAATGGAGGACTGCCATCAGTGAGGACAAACTTAAGCTCACTGACCATGGGCGTAGGGGTGACTGCTGCTCCAAGCATACCAACCTTCTTAAGGATTTCCAAAACATACTTCTTTTGACTGAGAAAGAGCCCCTGCGATTTGCGTTAAACCTCAATGCCCAAGAAGAAGTTTAGATGGCCCATATCCTTAAGAGCAAATTTGCGATGAAGTTGCATCACAACATTATCAATGGTAGTAGGGACATTGCTAGTGATCACTATATCATCTACATACACCATAAGAAACAAACAATCGCTAGACGAGGTACGAATAAACAAAGAGGGATCTGCGTTCGAAGCAAGAAAACCCAGCTGATCAACAAGAAACTGCCTAAGAGTATGAAACCAAGCACGTGGTGCTTGTCTGAGGCCATATAATGCCTTCTTTAACTTACACACAAATGGCTAACCAGCATGTCCTATCACTTCAAAGCCAGGTGACTGTACCATGTAAATGTCCTCAGTTAATTTGCCATTGAGAAAGACATTATTGACATCAACTTGCCGTAGAGGCCACCCTTGCATAACAACTACAGCTAGAACTGTCCGAATGGTTACTACCCTCACAACTGGACTGAAGGTGTCTTTGAAATCTAAACTCGCATGCTGCGAAAACCCTTTAGCAACCAACTGAGCTTTATACCGATCCACAGACCCATCAACCTTCCTCTTGACCTTAGAAAGCCACTTGCATCCAATAGCTCTGCGATTGCTGGGAAGCGGACAAAGACTCCAGGTATCATTGAAAAGAAGAGCTTGAAGCTCATGTTGAACTGCAGCTCTCCAGGACTCATGCTGCATGGCTTCATGAATGTCGAGAGGTGTCTCAAAGGAGATCGATAGGGCTGAGCTCAGAAACACCCTTGGTTTAAAAATGACAGCTTTACCACGAGTAATCATTGGGTGAGTATTAAGAGGAAGGAAGGGTGTGGGACTAGGCTGACTAGGCTAATTGATCGGGGTAGGATGGTGTGAGCTGGACATCGTAGGACTAGAGACAGACAGATGTGGACTAGGGGAGTGGAGAATAGGCACGAGAGAAAAAGAATGTACAGGTGATATTATAAGAGGTATAGACACCAATGACATATCTGGTCTAGAAACTGGTGACAGGACAAGAAATTTAAAACTGGATGGTGGTGGAGTGTTTGATGGTAGAGTAGTCACGAGTTGCACAGTCTTAAAAGGAAAATTAGCTTCATGAAATGTTACGTGGAAAGATACATATATTTTTCCATTGGAAGCCAAGCACTTATATCCTTTGTGTAAAGGTGAATAGCCTAAGAAGGTTCAAAGGGTAGAGCAAAATTGGAGTTTGTGTCTGTTGTAGGATCGCAGGTTTGGAAAACATAGACACCTAAAGACTTTAAGAGAAAGGTAACAAGGTTTAGCACGAAAAAGCTTTTCATAGGGTGAGATATTACCCAAAGGAGAAAAAGGCAATCAATTTATAAGATAGATAGCACTAGCAAAAGCATCATTCTAGTAACTCAAAGGCATGGAGGCATAAGCCAGCATAGACAAGCCAACTTCAACGATTTGCCTATGCTTGTGTTCAACAAGCCCATTCTAAGCAGAGGTTTATGGACAAGTAAACCTGTACAGGATCCCTCGTTGAGACAGATATAACTTTAATTCATGAAACTCACCCCCTCCATCAGTCTGAAGTGTCTTGAGTTTGAAGCCAAGTAACCTCTCAGCCAGTTTATGAAACTGTGGAAAAATGGTCGATATTTCAGACTTTTTTCGCATGAAGTAGACCCATGTATATCTTGTGCATGTATCGGTGAAAGCTACAAAGTACCGAAAACTATTTGAAGAAATCAATGCCAGACCCCAAACATCTGCTACCACCAATTGTAGTGGTATGTCATGCTCAGGAGTAGACTGACAAAATGGGAGATTCCTTTCTTTACCAAGATGACAAGCAACACAATTGAATGAGTCTTTATTTGCATCAAAAGGCATGTTACAATGAGATAAAGACTTGGTAAGAAGACTTTTACAGGGATGGCCTAGCCTAGAGTGCCAAACACTGAGGGGCACAGAAGCACTGACTGTAAGACATCTAGCTGAACAGGAGCTAAGCTGACAATTGTTCTGTAAACTGAGTCGGTAGAGACCATGATACACCGAGCCAAGCAAAAGAACCTTTCTGGTGTACAGATCACACACTTGACACTGTGTCGGAAGAAAATCGAACATCACTTGATTGTCTTTTGTAAATTGAGATACTGAAAGTAGATTTTTTGTTATACCAAGAACATGCAACAAAGAATGCATATACAGAGGACGTGTTCTAGTGAGCAAAGAAGACTGACCAATGGAGTGTACAGGGAGAGCAGTGCCATTACCAATATAAACCTTACCTGGACCATTATAAGGAGAACTCTCACCAATAGCAGCAACTGAATGACTGAGATGGTGCGTTGCTCTCGAGTAGAGGTACCAAGCATTATCACCAACATTCTCAGGCGTTGCAATATAAGCGTGTGATTGAGTGTTGGAGGATGTCGGAGTGGAACCAGATGGAGAGGAATTAAAAGACCATGTTAGTGCTAAAGTTGGTGGAATGAACCATCCAGGCTGGAGATAAGGTGCCACAGAAGGAAAAGTATTCAGTGGTGATGCCATCCAATGTGAAATGGGAGCCCCTTGTCCAAACATGCATACGTTCGCCTGTGAAGGAGGTGGTCAATATCCAATACTCTTACAAGACAAATCAAACCGATGATAGCAACGATCAACTAAGTGACCCATTTTTCCACACAACTGACATTGTATGCGTGAACCAGATGATCTACCACGACCACGACCACGAGAGGCTGAAGCAGGACGATAGGTTAGAGATGAATTACTGCTGGTAGCCGAAATTGGAGCCTGATGAGAAACCATATTAGCCAAGCTAGGAGACTCCAACACAACTGCTTGATGACGAGCCTCTGCATCAATCAGCATAGTCATGACCCCTTGAACAATATAGGGTATATGACTCGCTGTGATAATAGTGATAACTGAGTCATATTCGGGTGGTAACCCATTAAGAATTGCAGTAACATGTTCCCGCTCGCTAATAATCTCTCCAAAACTAGCAAGATTGTTACAAAAACCTTTAATCTTCATTAAAAAATCTTTCATGGAAAGATCACCCTTTCGTTGAGAATGTAAGGCTCTGCGAAAGAACATCAAGCGATAGGTGGTCTTGCTACTATAAAGAGTAGCTATTGCATTCTAGATTTGAGCACTCGTGTCCATACCAATAAGATGTGGGAGAACAGTGGTACTTACAGAAGATAAGAGCCATGACGCAAGTGCACTATCCTGTTGCTCAAAGCGGGTAAACTCAAGGTTTTCTTGTTGAACCCCAGCAGCATCTGGAAAAGTTAGAGGAGGAGGAACAGTGCAAGAGTCCAAAAATTATTGAAGCTTATAAGTCTTGATTGCAAACAATACTTGTTGTCGCCAGAGAAGATAATCATCATCATCAAGAAGCACACTAATCTTCTTAGTAGAGAAGAACCAAGTGTCAAAACCATCAGCAACAGTGGAGGCCACAGCTGGTGGAGCTGAATGAACAGAAGGATCGAAAAGCTCCATGAAACAAAAACAGCGATCAAAACAAACACCAGGAACGCTTAGACATCTGATACCATGTTGAATTATACAATAGTGATATTTCAAGAATACTATTTTATTATTTCATAATGCACACAGTATGGATAGCATACAAATCTTTATATAGCTAAAGCTAACCCTTTCAGTTACTAACTAACACAATAACTGCTACTAGCAGTCTTGACTAACAAACTAATCATCACCTTTATAAGTTATTCTAACAATTTGCCCACCGATGGATATTTCATAGCAAGTAAAAGAAAAAAAAAAAGAAAAGGACAAAAACAGTGGCGACATCTTTAAGAACACAAGCCTAAAACCATCAAGGACAAATTGTGATAGTCGCCTCCCCAACATAATGCCATCGAAGAAGGAAGCATCCCCGAGAGAGACAACAACAGTCCAAGATCTAACGCAAAAGAGGCCAGCCATAGATGAAGGGCTCGACGAGGCTTCAGGTAGGAAAGGGTCAAAAGAGACTCAGTCAACACCCTCACCCAAGAAAGGGAGGAGAAGGACTTCACTAGTCCCCTTGATATTTCTAAAAGTTTATGATAAAACATTTTATCACCGTTTATTATTTTTACATGATATTTAAAACAAAATAAAATGTTATTCTAGTTAATAAATCTAACAACTTTTAAGTAAATACTAAAATTTCAAAATCTTTTAAAATATAAGGGCTAAAATTAGAGGATATAGATTAAATCTACAATTTACTCATATTACGAGATCAATGACAAATTTTGACCTAACGAATTAACTATTACCGTTTGGGTCAAAGTTGAAATTTTGAGTGAAGCAAAAAAAAAAGTTTAAATGGGAAGAAGCTAAATATAGATTTTATAAGAGCCAAAATATAAATTTTCTATTGTAAATTTATAACTTCATATTTTATAATATTTAGAAAGATCAAATTATAATTTTATCATTTTAGAAGGAAAAATATAATTTTATCATATATTAATTTACAATTTAAAGTTTTTTTCATTTTAAGGGGTAAATCCTAAATCCTTGTATGCCTCTCTAACTTTGCCTCTGCACATGACTACCTTTGTTGGACTAAACTTTGTGATAGATCTAACGCTAAGTATTGAAATGAGCTAATAAAATGAAAAAAGTGATATAATTTATGGACTAAATTGTTATAATAAAGTAATGTATATATGACTGACGAGAATTTTGAGCTAATAATTGAATACAAATGGAAAAGGCTTCGGCTTTGAAATATCAAAATAAGAATGGAAATTGTTGCTCGAGTTTAATGAGACTGATGGTTTCTTTAGGTTTTTCTTCTCTTTCTTTTTTTTCTTAAATAGTCTTCCTAAAATAAATGAATATTTAATGAAGTTTTTAATTAAAAATTACATTTAATTAAATTCTTAATAATAAAAAATTAGTAATTAATTAAGTCATCAAAATTATGTTTTATAAAATATTTATCGTCAGTGACAATTGATGTTGCAACACTCCGAATTTTGGGGGTTAGAAGCTTTGATGTTTGTGGTTAGGGTCTGAGAGAAAGGTGTGCTTTTGTGTTTAGTCTTGCGCATAAGTGATAGAATGGGCTTGTTGGTTTGGTGGTTGTGTATGTAATTTGTCTTTGGGTTCTGGGTTTGAGTATATGTGTTTGCGTTTGAAATACGGTTTTATTTTGGTTTTGTTTTAAGTTGAAATTTTATTTTAACTATTTATTTTAATTTTAATTTTTACTTTTTATTTTATTTCATTTTATTGTTATTCTACTTTATTTTAATTTTTTTGGTACTTTCTTTTTCTCTTTTCTTTTTGGGGTTTTGTTTTCTCTCCTATATTCTTCTTTTTAATTCCTTGTTGAAACCAGGTTTGCTTGTGGATTTTTAAGAATCTCACTCCTCAGTCGTTGAATCAGGTGTGGGATTCAAAACTTCTTTATTTTATTTGCAAAACTGTTGATTTGTTATGGAATTTCGGCAATCTTTTAGCGTATTGGTAATTGGGCATGTTAGGCTCGTGTTGATTGAAATCGTCTAGAGGGTAGTGTATTATGGTTGGTTTTAGAAATGACGTGATTGAAGGTCGTCTTAGTGACCAGAAAACTTGGTTTTTCAGGCTATTTTTAATGTGGTTTCATGACCACAAGGGCGGCTACACTGGCGTATGCCTATGCACACAGCAGTGTGGAATTGAGAATCATGATTTTCGGGCTGATTTGGGTGCCATACAGCTGTGTGGTCGATTTGGGGATTTTATCGTTTCTTACACGATCGTGCCTCTCAGGCACACGGGCGTGTGAGTTTGGGGATTAAGGTTTGAGTGATTTGATGCTACACGACCTGACCACACAGCCGTGTGGGTAATTTGAGGATTTAGGGTTTTTACACGGGCATGTGTTTTGGATACACGGCCGTGTCTGGTGGGCACACGAGTATGTGACACCCTCACACTACTGTGTCAGCCCTGTACTCAAATTTAGTGCAAACGAATAGAGAGTTACACGGCCTATCTCTGGTTCATATGGGCATATACTTTAGTCACACGGCCAGAGCACACGGGCGTGTGGTCCTAAGGTACTTATATTGGTTCCAAGTGCATTTTTTATCTGAAAATGTAGTGGTGTATGCTCCGACCCTTAGCTAAGTTTAGTGAGGGTGTTCATGACTCGATATCGGTGATGATTGTGTGTAATGTGTGAGTTTGAATATGGTCTGTAGAGTGTGCTATTTATTTGTTCTGTCTGACTGTCTATGTAAATCTCTTTATTCTGTGAGCTTGAATGTATTCATGCATTTGCATAAAGTATTTTAGGTTGGGTTGTAAAGAGAAGGAAGACTGCATCTATTTTGAGTTGGCAGTGTAACTGCAAATTTATACGTACAGCGATTTATTGCATTGTACCGCTCATGCGTCAGCTTTACCACATACTATTGTTTGATCTGACAGTTTCACTGCAATATGTCTGTACAGCGGATTACCGCATTACACAGTATTGTACGCACAGCAGCTCTGCTGCGTACCATTATCTGATCTGGCAGTTTAAATTGCAACTCACCTGTACAGCGGTCTACCGCATTGCACAGTACAGTACATACGCTAGACATGTTGTGTATTATTATCTGAGTGGCTTAGTCCATATATGTGGCGTGTAGCGTTAGATGGGCCTTCCGAGGTCCTAATTGGTGTGTTTGGTTGGACAAGCTTTAACAACTCTTTTGGGGTGTGATTAGGGGATGGAGAGGTGTGTTGGTAGGATGGGTGGGTTTTTATCTCACTGCATTTCATCTGCATCTATCTGTAGGTTTTGACTGTAAGATTTGTTAACTGTATTCTGTCATATGAACGGCTTTTATGCTGGGTTTTTTTTATGTGAATTTGATGTGCTCTGGTTGATAAGTTCTATTGGAACGTTAATTCCAATGGAGCTTTCTGACAGTGTGTGTAATTGAAAATCCGTAGTGCTACTAATTTAAATTTTGTATTTCTGTTCAAGTCTTGTTTCGAACTCATACTGAGCTCGAGTAGCTCACCCCCTCTTAGTGTTTCTTTTTTAGGTACATTTTTTTGAATTCTGACACTGGACTCGGTGTGCGGAGGTCTTAGACAGTCTTGGTAGAAATAAAGGATTATCAGTTTATATATTTTCAGTTTATATATGGTTAAACGATTTTTGAAATGTAAGATTTTTAAAAGCTTTGGTACAATTTCCGTTTTGATTATTATCCGTCTAATAAATATTGGTTATATGTTTTACTTAATTGTAAATTTACATATTGGGTTTTAAACGATCAAATATTTAGGTTTAACTTGAGAACTTGTTTTGTAAAATTTAACTATGGTTACTTCCGTGACCAATGTGACATTCAGGATTCGGTCTAAACGTCTAGGCCCGGTCTTGGGTGTTACATTTAGTGTTATCAAAGCCAAGTCTGCAAAAACTCGGCATGTGTTTCTACGTATCCGTGTGCGCACATAGTTGATTTTAAATGGGAAGTTTTTAGAAACTTTACCACAAAAAGATGAAATTATTTGTATTTCAGAAAATATTTTATGAAAATGAACTGTCTGATACTCCGATGCTGGTCCAGGTAGAAATTTGAAACTGTAAGATTAAAAATGTAGATTCTTGTACTTATTTTGTGTTTGCTCTCTGAAAGTGTAGATATCTTAAGTTAACCACAGGACTGATATGGATTTTGAAGGTAAGTAAGGTCGCGATGAGTCGTCTACTTCTCCAAGACGTGTATCCATTCAGGAGTTGGAGGACACTACAATTCTGCCAACTTCGAGTAGCGATAACCCAGAGCTTGGTACTAAAGCATTGACTCGGGTAGTGAAGGTAGTATTAGAGAAGGTGTTCGAGGCTAGGATAAGGGAGAATAGTGAAACCCTTCAGGCTAGGTGTGTGGATTGTGGGAAGAAAAGAGATCGCAGTCTTCCGAGGTTGGAACCTCGTTTTGTGAAGTGTGTTAAAACACATTTGAGTGGCAATAGCGATTTTTCTGAGGGTACGAGCAGTGGTGCGAACGTTCCGCTATGCGAGCACTATAAGAAGTACCATCCGAGCAACTTTAGAGAAAGCTGGGAGCGTGTCTTAAATACGGGTCCAAAGAGCATCGGGTCAGGGAGTGTCCGCGACGACATTAAGACAGGTATGGTTATAAATGGCTCTGAATTTGTGTTATTTACTTGAATGACATTGATGGTTATTCGTGGATAATGTTTGTGTGTGTGATAGGACAAGTGAGTATCTGCTTCTGTGATTAAATGTACTAGGTGTGTTTGAGAGGTCTTAGGTTTATTTGGTTCTGCTAGAGTTAGATTGCACAGCGGGAGCGCAGTGGTGTAGCTTGTGTTACACCACTGTTCTGTTAGTTGCAAATTTCGCGGACAAAATTTATTTAAGGAGAGGTGAGTTGTAACACCCTGGATTTTGGGGGTTAAAAGTTTTGATGTTAGTGGTTAGGGTCTGAAAGAAAGGTGTGCTTTTGTATTTAGTCTTGTGCATAGGTGAAAGAATGGGTCTGCTGGTTTGGTTGTTGTGTGCGTGTATATTTTGTCTCTGGGTTCTAGGCTTGAGTCTCTGTGTCTGCGTTTGAAATACCGTTTTATTTTGGTTTTGCTTTAAGTTAAAATTTTATTTTAACTATTTATTTTTATTTCTATTTTTTACTTTTTATTTTATTTCATTTTATTTTTCTTCTACTTTATTTTTATTTTTTTGTACGTTCTTCTTCTCTTTTCTTTTTGGGGTTTTGTTTTCTTTCATGTATTCTTCTTTAATTCTTTGTTGAAACCGGGTTTTCTTGTGGGTTTCGAAGAATCTCACTTCTCAGTCGTTGAATCAGGTGTGGGATTCGAAACTTCTTTATTTTATTTGCAAAACTATTGATTTGCTGTGGAATTTTGGCAATCTTTTAGCGTGTTGATAATTGGGCATGTTAGGCTCGTGTTAATTAAAATCGTCTAGAGGGTAGTGCGTTATGGTTAGTTTTAGAAGTGGTGTGACTGGAGGTCATTTTAGTGACCGAAAAACTTGGTTTTTCAGGCTGTTTAAGGGTGGTTTCATGACCACAGAGGTGGCCACACAAGCGTGTGCACAGGCACGTGGTCGTGCCTTTCAGGCACACGGGCGTGTGAGTTTGAAGATTAGGGTTTGAGTGATTTGATGCTACATGGCCTAACTACACGGCCGTGTGGCTAAATTAGAGATTTAGGGTTTTCATACGGGCGTGTGTTTTGGACACACGGCTGTGTTAGCCCTGTACTCAAATTTAGTGCAAATAGACAGAGAGTTGCACGGCCTGTCCCCACGGCCATGTCCCTGGTCAACACGGGCGTATGCCTTAGTCACATGGTCGTGTGCCTCTCTTCACACAAGTGTATGCCTCTGTCACACGGTTGTGTGCCTCTATCACACAGTTGTGTGCCTCTATCACACGGTTGTGTACCCCTTTTTACATAGGCTTTTGACCTTCCACACGGACTAGGCATTTCCATACGGCCAGAGCACACGGGCGTTTGGTCCTAAGGTACTTATATTGGTTCCAAGTGCATTTTTTATCCGAAAATGTAGTGGTTTGTGCTCCGACCCTTAGCTAAGTTTAGTGAGGTGTTCATGACTCGATATCAGTGATGATTGTGTGTGTTGTGTGAGTTTGAATCTGGTCTGTGGAGTGTGTTGTTTATCTGTTCTATCTGACTGTCTGTGTAAATGTCTTTGTTCTGTGAGCTTGAATGCATTCATGCATTTGCATAAAGTATTTTGGGTTGGGTTGTGAAGAGAAGGAAGACTGTATCTGTTCTGAGTTGGCAGTGTAACTGCAAATTTATACGTATAACGATTTATCGCATTGTACCGCTCATGCGTCAGCTTTGCTGCGCACTATTGTCTGATCTAGTAGTTTCACTACAACATGTCTGTACAGCGAATTACCACATTGCACAGTACTATAAATACGGCAGCTCTGCTGCATACCATTATTGTTCTGGCAGTTTAAACTGCAACTCGCCTGTACAGCGGTCTACCGCATTACATAGTACAACACATACACTAGCCCTTCTGCGTATTATTATCTGAGTGGCTTAGTCCACATATGTGGTGTGTTGGGTTGGATAGGTCTTCCGTGTTCCTAATTGGTGTGTTTGGTTGGACGAGCTTTAACAGCTCTTTTAGGGTGTGATCGAGGGACGGAGAGGTGTATTGGCTGGTTGGGTGGGTTTTTATCTGACTGCATTTCATTTGCATCTGTCTGTGGGTTCTGACTATAAGATTTGTTAACTGTATTCTGTTATCTGAACGGCTTCTGTGCTGGGCTTTTATATGAATTTGATGTGCTCTGGTTGATAAGTTCTATTAGACCGTTAGTTCTAAGGGTGCTTTCTGACACTGTGTGTAACTGAAAATCCATAGTGCTACTGATTTGAATTTTGTATTTCTATTCAAGTCTTGTTTCGGACTCACACTGAGCTCGAGTAACTCACCCCCTCTTAGTGTTTCCTTTTTAGGTACTTTTTTCTGAATTCTAACACTGGACTCGGTGTGCGGAGGTCTTGGATAGTCTTGGTGGAAGTAAAGGATTATCGGTTTATATATTTTCAGTTTATGTATGGTTAAACAATTTTTGAAATGTAAGATTTTTAAAAGCTTTGGTACAATTTCCGTTTTGATTTTTATTCGTCTAGTTAATATTGGTTATAAGTTTTACTTAATTGTAATTTTATATACTGGGTTTTAATTGATCAAATATTTCGGTTTGACTTGAGAACTTGATTTGTAAAATTTAACTATGGTTACTTTGGTGACCAATGTGACATCCAGGATTCGGTCTAAACTTCTAGGCCGGGTCTTGAGTGTTACAGATGTGATTGATGACATGATAGCTAATGCAATAATTGAATTTAAAATTAATGATGTGAAATATGACATGATAAATAATGTGACGTATTATAAAAAAATTATTTTTACTTTTTTCATGTCTAGAATGAATTTGAACTAATAAATGATTATATTTAAATGAACATGGATGTTCATTGGTGTAAATTCATTATAGATGTATACTTTTTATAATTCAAAACTAATAATATAAAAACCTGATATTTTAGAAAAAAAATCATGTACTTTTAGAAAATTTTCAGGTTTTTGGATTTTTTATACTTTTAGAATTTTTTATAGGAATCTAACTAAGATACAAAAATAAAACTTGGTTTTAGAACATAAATATAAAAAATATTAAAATTATTTAAAAACTATAAAATTATAACTGCTGGATGACTAGGACCAAACATCCCACCCGGAAATTGTAGCCTTTTAAACACGGTTTGCAATTACATGAGTTGTAGTTATAATTTTTAGGTTAATTGACATGTTTTATAATATTTTTATTTTTACTAATTTTATAGTTTATTATTATTTTATATATTTTTATTGTATTTTAAATTTTAATATTTATACTTTTTAAGTTTTTTCTTTTTAATAATTTTTAACTGTCATGGCACAATATTAACAACATTAAAGGTTTAAATAGAAAACATAATGTCGTGATTTAATTGATTGCTAATTTTTTATTAAGAGCTCAATTGGGTGTTATATTGGATTAAGAACTCAATTGATTATTCATTTATTTAATTTCGTAATTAAAATAAGTTATATTATTTAAGGAACTTACAAAAATAAAAAATAAAAATATGCATATAGTGATATTTAAACACACGACAATTAAATTAATAAAACTTTAAATATTTACAACACAACCAACTTCATTTAATCTATTTCATACATTTTATTTTAATAAAGTTTCATTTTAATATGTTTTATACATATTTATTTTAATATGTAAAATTTATTATCTCCATTATATTAACACTACTTTTTATACATTTTATTTTAACATTCCTTAAATTTATGCCAATAATAATTGTAATGCACTAAATATTATTAATTTGATGTATTTATGTGTTTAAATTTTGGCTTACTCACAATTTAATTTATTTTTAATTTTAATATCGTACATATTTTATGTGTTATTATGATTATTTAGTTTCAAACAATACATTTCATGATTTATTGTGTACTATTTTTAAACACATATCTATGTTCTAAATCCATGGTTTCCACACGCATACGCGTATGATATGATTTCTAGTATTACTAATGTTATTGATTAAGTTGGTGTCACAAGTTAACTCAACATCAACTCAAAGTTGATGACAACATTATGGTAAACAATTATACTCATTTAGTATTCTTAATCTAATGTATTTTTGTGTTTAAAATTCGTTTTAATCACAACCTAATCTAATTTTTCCATCTTAATTTCGTATATATTTCATGTGTTATTATTAATTAGTTTTGAACCACATATCTCATTATTTATTATATGTTACTTGCGAATATACCTTTGTGTCGTAAATACATAGTTTCCACAAGCATACGTGTGATAAAAGTTTCTAGTATACTTTAATTGGCTTAATATTATATCATTTAATTGAGTAAAATAATATTACAAATTAAGGAAAAGACTAAAACTAACAATTTTACCCTTAGATAAAAAAATGATTTATATTATTAATATTTTATAAAAAATTAAATTCATTAATAAAAAAATCATGACAATTTATTTATAACATATTTTAATATTACACTAAAAACATGTTTTAATATAACTTATTAAAATGTTTCTATAATTATAATAGAAATTATATTTCATTTATTAAAAGTATATTTATTCTATAAAACTACTATTTTACCTTTCAATTGACTAATAATGTTGAATTATTAAAAGTATAGTCATTTTATCTAATATAAATATTATTAATAATTCCAAAAATTAATGTTTTAATATTAATTTAGTAATATACTTAAATTATAATTATTTTTGATACAATACTTAAAACTATTCATAATCTCTCCTAACTCTTAAATAGGAGGATAAACTCACTTCAATACTCTCGAATTTATGTCATCCTACATTGACAATAATACGATACCAACTAAACTAAAACTCTACCAACATAATATATTTAAATTTTAAGAAATAAATATATGCAATATTTTGTATATAATAATATAATAGGCATGTTAGTGATCCCCAAGACACGATTTGATTTCAAAAATTGTTCCATGCCAAAACCTATATTCGACCTGAACATGATTTATTTTCATTGTTCATATATTATAAAGTATTTTAAATAATTTTTATATTAATATTTATATATTTTATAATTAAACTAAACAGATAATTTTATCATTTAATTTTACTTAAAATGGGTCTACCAAACCTAAGAAATTGCTCAACTTATGCACCATAATAAATAATTATTTTAAAACCAAAATTTTGAAATTCTAGTTAAAATTATATTGTAAATATTATATATATTTAATGAATATTATCTAAGAGCTTTTTAAAATTAAGTAATATTAAATATATAATCAATATTTTATTAATTTAATATTTTATAACTATTAAAAGTTTTTCTCTCTCTCTTCAATATCCCAACATTTGATTGTTTTAGAAAGGAAAATATAAAAGTATGTTCTATTTTCCTAATCTTTGATATCTTAAAAGAGTGAGTATTGCAAGAGAGGCAAGATTAGAGGATGAACATCATTCCTCATTCATTCCAACCAAACTCATTGAATAAGAGGGAAGGATTATTCCATTCGCTAACCAAACCTGTTAGTTTTTAAATGGTTAAATTTTACTATTACTTCTTGTACTTTAAAAATGAATTTGGTTTATATACTTTTCAAAATAATTAATTTATTTTAAAATTTTAGATTTAACTCAAATAGTAGTTGTTAAATCTATTTATTTAAACTCAATTACTAATCATGTGCTATGTGTAAAGTTTTAGATTTTATGTATAATTGTATTAAATTGTTTAAAAATTATTTAAATTAATTTATTTAAAATTTTTCATTATCATGTCCAAAATGGAGATTTTAACTTTCCATTGCAATTTCTTATAGCAATGCTGAACACCTTAAATTAACAAACCACGATTTTTTGCATCACTTTTTTCAAATTAAGCTTTTCAAAAACACTTTTCAACCACAAGAGCAATGCTAAACTAGACCTTAGTTTTTTTTCTCTAATTAGATTATTTTAAGTCTCTATACTTTTTAAATTTTGAAATTTCAATCTTGAAGCAAATGATATTCGCTAATTCATTAACAATATGTGGAAATTACAAGTTAGCATGACATTACACATACGCTTATATGTTTGCCTTATCAGATTTTAGAAATAGCATAACTTAGCTTAGTCAATTTAACAGTTATCAATTGGTAATGACTGAAATTTTAAAATTTGAAAAGTATAGGTATTAAAAATGACCAGATTAAAGCACAAAGACTAAACTCATAACTTTTGCAAAGTACAAATATTAATAGCAGAATTTAACGTTTTGAAACTAAAGAAGAACAAGTTCTCGAAGATAAAAGGAAATGAGGGAAAAAAAGAAAATTGACTGCACATGTGAAGTTAAAATTGACTGCACATGTGAAGTTAGCTTTTTATTTCATCTTAGGGTAGGTTTAGATGGGTGGTGCGTTTACCTGCCGTTAGTGTAAAAATAACGATGAACGGTGAGATTAGATACTGTAAGAATATTGTAACGTGAGACAAAAATTAAACAAAACTTAACGTACCGCACCTCCCATCCAAATCCACCCTTAGTAAATAAAAAAAAATTTACATAATTTTATTAAAAGAATCTAATGGTTTTCTTTAGAATCAAAGTCTAAAGATTAAATTCAAATAATTCATGGACTGTTTACATAATTTGGTTGTTTTTTTATTATTATTACCTATAAATAAATAAATGAAAATGAGGATATTGTAGAGTTATAATCTCCTAGTTTGGTTGACAATAAAAACATTCTCATAATTGACCATTTATAGTATCAAAAAAGCATTGATGCAAGATAGGTAGGCCTCATTTGATGTTAGCCTTCAAACTTCTGCTATTTCCATCTGCTTGGTGGTCCTGCCTTAACCACTGGATAGTGATTGACTCCAACATGGTCAAACTAATTCTGAAAAGTCATGAAAGATTGGCAGCTTCATTCATTTCAGTTAAATGGGTTATGTATACTTACATGGACAGAAAATGAAGCTTCATCCTTCTAAGAAAATTATTGACTACAACAATGGACTATAAATGTTTGCCATTGGAGTTTTATATGTTATTTTTAGTTATACCTGTCCCACCTTTGATTTTTATCTTTTTTTTAGATTTTTTTATATCACTTAACTAAATTCGAAATTAAATTGAATATCTAAATGGGAGGTAAAAGTATTATAGAAGTTTCCGTATTAAGAATCAGATTACTTTTTATTTCTTCAACTCAAAAAATAGGTAAATTAGTTTCTGTATATTGTTTCAAAGAGCATATTAATCCTCTGTATTAAAAATTTCATCTATTTATACTATTAAAGACTGACGTGATTGATTGCATAACCAAACAGTAATATATGTCATGTCACTTGTATATCATACTAATGTACATGAATTGATTTTTAGCCGTATAAATGAATGAAATTTTTAATAAAAGAACCAATTTGCTGTTTGATTTAATGATACAAATTTACTTAATTTTTTAAATAAAGAAAGAGAATAGAATCCGACTCTTAACACAATATCTCTATTATAGTTTTAACCAAACGGGACAAAAATCTCCCACCACAAACTTGCTAAATTATCTCAATCAAGTTGAATGAGTGAGTAAACAAGTCGATAAGGTTTGACCAATTAACTGAAAAATGGATGCAGCAATTCTAATGTTCAATGAGAGGGGCAAACTAACAGCCGTTTGCTTGGATAATTCCAAAACCAAAACTAATGCAAATAAAAGAGTTTTGAAGATTTATTTATTATAAACTCATAATTGCTTAAAGTTAGAACTCTCTCTCTCTCTCTACTATAGTTCCTTTTTTTCTTCATCCATGGAAAACTAAACTATACAAACAAGGACTATAGCTCCCATTTTTTGCCCATAATTTCAACTGCCTAACAAAACTTTTGTTCTATTTTTTCCACTGTTTTCAGCAGGATACCTTTAGTTTTAATCTCCAAAAAAATAGAGAGCTGATGGTGTTCAAGAAGCTCCAACTCCAAGAAAATCAATGAAGCGCATGTTGTGGATCTTCTTCTCATTTCCATCTTCACTTTCTATGGAATGGTTGGTCTTATTTGTGCCCACTGACTCGGCTGCTGTAACTTCTGAGTCTGATGAGTGAGTAGATTGGTCCACACCATTAGCCACTCCCATTAGTCCTTGCTGTTGGTATAACACATTGCCACTGCCATAAAGCTTCCCAAAATCCCCATTTTCTTTGGTACGTGATGGACCTGCAATACAAAAAAGTTACATTCACAACTCTTATTACTGTTTTAAGATGAGATAAAAAAAAATCACAACCCACCATGAAAAAGTAAATGATCAGTGTAACTTTTGATAAAAATAGGAAAAAGTAAACATACCCATTTGAAGAACAGGACTGAAACTGGAGAAAAATCCAAGGGGTACTTCAGCTGATGAGGGAGTGAGGCATAGATCAGTGCAAGTAGAGGCAGATTCATCTATGTTGCTGGAAAGTGTTGATTGATCACTGCAAGCATTGTTTTGAAAAGTCACATCCAGTCCTTTAGGGACTGCTTGAGAAGCAAAAGAAGAAGAACAAGGCTTTCTCCTTCTATAAAAGCTAGATTGCTCTCTATGTTTCCTAGCCATTATAACATGCCAATGGTTCTTTACTGCATTATCAGTCCTGCCAGGGAACAGTCTAGAAATCATTGCCCATTTGTTTCCATACACCCTATGTGCTGATAACAGCCTCTCCTCTTCTTCATCACTAAAAGCTTTCCTGTTAATTCTTGGATCTAGCTGGTTAAACCATCTTAATCTACAGCTCTTCCCTGCCAATCATATATATAAACAAGTTTCAACTTTTTTGCAAAACTAATGATAGCAAAATGGAACTTTAATCGGTTGGATGGTTTCATCAATCAGATTCAAAGCATTGTTTAAGACCTTCCCTCACAAATGTAGAAAAAAATAAAAAACCAACAAAAACTTTCCTTTTCGTCTAGTGAAGATCAAGCTAAAAAAAAGGGGGGACTTGTTAAAATTGTTCGTAAATTTGTTTGACATAAAAGTTCCGTTGAGATACCTGATCTTCCTTCAAGATGTTCAGCTATCAAGTTCCAATTTTGAGGACCATATTGAGCTACAAGCTCCTTTAGCTTAGCATCTTCAGCTGGTCTCCAATGGCCTCTAGAACAAAGCTTAGTGTGTCCAATTTTGGTACCACCAACAGCACCTGAGTTCTTATTGCTTACATCATCAACTTCAACCCCTAAATTCAAAGCCAGTCCCTTTTTCTTAACAACCAAAACCCCATCTTTCCCATCACAAGCAGCAGTTCTCATGGTTCCCCTGCTTTCTAATGGCTCAAAGCTCAAACATTTATTGTGTTGTTCCATCAAAGAGCTTGGAATCTGAAACCCCATTTGAGGATTTGTAGAATCTCTCTCCACAGAAGGAGAAAGAATAGGAGGAGGAGCTAAAAAGTTCATCTCTTTAACCACCCCAGAGCAGCAGTCGAAATCATTATTTAGATTCGGTAGACTCATTGTCACCAAAAACCAGGATAAACCGAGAAAAGAAAAGCAAGAAAAACAAGACCAGTTAAAGAGGAAAGAAGAAAGAAGGTAGCTAGCTAGCTGTGACAACCATGGGAGGGATAAAGGAGAAAGGGGCAGAGAAGAATGAAAGGAAAAATCAAGGTTAAAAAGAGGCAAGGTTATTAGTTCATTTTATTTAAACTAATAGAAAGAGGACGATGGGGTTGCATGCAACTCGAGACCCGCTCGTGTGGGTGGTGGTGTGTGTCGCAGTGTCTGTGGGAATGGTGTTTTTGGTTTGGAAAAGTGTTGGTATTGATGTTGGCTGTGACTCATTTTCTCTTTCTCATCGGGGTTTGGTCCAAAACCAGAATCTGTTTGTCTCTTTCTCAGCACCCTTTTGCTTTTCTCCATCAATCAATAAATTTATAAAAACAGAAAAGGGTTACAAGTTACAACAAACTTAAAAAAGAGAGATCACTTAGTTGGTAAAGGATTTTATTAATTCAACTCGATGCATGTGAACAATGAAATCTTAGGTTTATGTTACACTCTTATTTCTTACATCACTTTTAATCCAAATAATAATAATTCAGATCAAATTAATTGCATTTGAAAATTAACCACATATAAATCTGTAATTCGCCTTCAAAACTAAATCTATAATTAATAATTGATAATTTTAAAATTAACATTGTCATATAAATATATATAATTCACTTATAATGTAGATTAAAAATTTAAATATTACTGATAAATTTAAAACGATACACTTAAATATATAGATAATCATAATGTATCAACGTTAAACAAAAATAATATATTTACTGATACGATGTTAATTACTCTTATCCAAACCAAAGATTTGATATTGAATCCTTAATTTTATCTAAAGTATTTGTATCATTTTATAACAAAAAAAAGTATTTGTATCATTTTTATTTTAATCTTATCAATTAATTTGGAGTCTATTAATTATCCATTAATTAATTAGGGGTTTGTTAATTATCCAACACAGACATACACTGTCCTTTTCAACGAGGTATATTGCTTTACTCTTTGAAAAATTAAACTCATTCAAAACTAGAGTACTAGTGTTTCATGTATTTATTCTCTTCAAATTTGCAACAAGGCACATTAATTTCTCTTTTTCTTTTTTAGAGAAATTATACATAATAAAAAAGTGTCTGCTCCCCTAGCATGTCTCTAGTCTGCTGTTTCTAGCATGTTCTTGGTTTTTCTAGGTTTTAGTTGTGTTTTTCTTAAATCTTGGTGACGGTGCTTCTGAATCAGGAGTGATTTTGTTTTATTCTCAAATCATATTGGCTGATTTACCACTGGACGATAACGAAGAAGAGATTTTGCAAGCACAGAAGGTTCTTGATTTTGCAATGGAGGAATATGAGTTTTGCCTAGTAGGATGCTTTCTTATATCAAGTGTTACCTACTTTTCGGCGATGAGCTACTTTTCGGCGATGAGAAGGATGATGGCAAATTTATGACATCTTGTAAGAGGGGTTCGAATATCAAATTTGGGAAAGAAAAGGTTTTTGTTCAATTTTTTTCACAAAATGGACATGGAGCGGGTACAAAAATGGGCTCCATGGACAATTAATAATCATTTTTTGATGATTCATCGCTTGGAGAAGAGGGATGATCTGATGCAGGTGACACTAATCTTTTTAAATTTTTGGGCACAAGTTCATGATGTACCACTGATGTTTTTTTCTAACTTTTTAACAAGACAAATATGTCATTTTCTTTGGAAATTTTTAGAGTATGATAGCATGAACTTGGGTAAGGGGTTATGAAATTATTTACATATACGGGTTCAATTGGATGTTAGGCGCCCTTTGAAAAGCAAAAAGAAAGTCATGTTTTCACTTGGGAACTATTCATATGTCAATTTTAAATATGAGTGATTGACCTTGTTTTGCTTCTTCCGTGGTTGCTTGGGACACAATGATTCTTTTTGTTAGGCTAGAATGGTATTAGGAGTAGAAGTAGTTGAAATGAGATAGGATCTATCTTTAAATGCCCAATCCGTGAGAGTTCTCACGATGAACAGTGTGTGGTTGCGAGAAGAAGGAGAAGGGGTGAATAGAAGAAATAATCCAGGGAGTTTTGATTCAGGATAACAAATTTGAGGGGAAGGGGAAAGGGGAAGAAAGAGACTTCGGAAAGCACATTAATCCTATGTTGGGGTTGAATCTGGAAGAGAACTTAAACCTAACATCGCCTTTGAAAGGGGATTTTTCAAAAATGCAAGGTCATTTGGATATGGATCATGACTCTGAAGACTACGCAATAGAATAAGGTGATGGAAAGAAGAGGCCAAGAAGGGATAATGAAGATTATAGCATTGGGAAAGAACTAGGTCTACTGGTGGTTAGAGAAAAGAGATAAATGAGACAAAATCACTTTTTATCGGTAACTGCCAAGGGGTAAGTCGACCGGTCGCAATAAAAATGATTAATTGGAAAGTTTATGGGTTGGGGAGCCCACGGGCTATTAAACGACTTCGACATATGCTGAAGATTTATAATCCCTAGGTGGTCTTCTTTATAGAGACTAAGATCAGTAACGTGTGAATGGGAAATGTGCGACAAATGTGTGGTTTTTCAAATGGCATTGAAGTTTTGGCTGATGGTTCAAGAGGAGGTTTTTGTCTGGCATGTAAGGAGAATGTTAAAATTAATCTCAGAAGTTTCTTGAGTATTCATGTTGACGTTGAGATTCAAGAAAGTGATGAAGGAAAACAATAAAGGTTTACAAGATTTTATGGGACGCCTTATGCGCATATTAGAGACGATTCGTGAAATTTGCTAAGAAATTTAGGTCGCTCTCAAGAGCTCCCTCGGTTAGTATGTGGTGATTTTAATAAAATAATGTACTCTTTTAAAAAAGTTAGGAGGTGCCAAGAGATGAAAGGAGAATAAAGGTTTTTAGAGGGGTTATGGAGGAAAGTTAGTTAATGGATGTTGGATATTATGGGGTTTGGTTTACATGGGAAAGGGATAATTTACCAAAAACAAATATTAGAGAGTGACTAGATAGAAGAATGGCGAATACTACATGGATAAGTATGTTTCCAGGTGCAATGGTTTAATATCTTTAATGTAACACCCCTAACCCGTATCCATCACCAGAATTAGGTTACGAAGTATTACAGGAGTGTACAGATCAAACAAATAGAAATTTCAAACATTTCATGTTATATAATATCCAAGTCGTAAACCAATCAAATTGTAGTAGTCAGTGGGATAGTGTTGAAATTGCAAGGATATCAAAATATAGCTGTTATAGTTGAGTATTTTACAGTGATCACCTCTGGGTATTCTATATGTTTTTTTATGCTCAAAGATATATGTAATTGTTAATTTTCATATGTGATTCTTATCATATAGAAAGGCTAACTAATTATAATGTTAGACGGAATTATTGTTAGTCTGGTTGATTCATAATCAGCATTGCTTTATCTTTCTTTGGTTTTCTAATCCATTATGTTCAATAGAAGACTTGATGATAAGACTCATATGATGCTATTTTCTATTTCTACTGGTTGATACTCTAAATTACATATATCCAATTTACATTGTCTTTATCACAACTTTTTCTAGTGCGTATGAGTGATATTCTTCTTCTGGACTTTATTTGGGATATCATCAATCTTTTTATCATTCAATATAGTTTTTATTCTCAAAAATTCAGTATAGCTTCACATCTTGGAATTCATTATCTCGGTTTTCTTATTATTCTTATGCTTTAATATTATCTATCAAACATGGTTCATTTGTAAAAAATATTCATTGGCCGAAGGTAATTACATTTATTACTGTTATAAATCCTTGTTCGATCATGAGAGCTCAGTGATATGGATCTCAAATTATAGAAGTTGTATTACTATACTAGTTGTTATTGGGACTACTTTCGGTTTTCCTCTTCTATTTTGGAGTGCACTATTGATGTTGAGGTATTGTTCTATCTATATGGTTGAAATGTCAGTGCTATTATAGCACTATGGTTTTTAATCTATCTGATGGTATGGCTTCGATATAGTTCAAAGCTTCAATGTTAATAATTGAAATAACTTTATTATATATAATCCCTTTCTAGCTTTCATGAAAGGGTTGACATCGACAAAAGAGTAGAGAGTGGAAGATTGAGCTCAACCTTGTATATTGGTTTTCATTCTTCAGGTAATCTTGATTAATGTCAACAGGTTAAAACGGGATGTTATATTTCGTTAAAGTTAATGCAGTTTTTAAGATTTTTATTAATATTCTGAGTGAATTGTGATAGATTATATGTCTATGTTGTCTTGACAACAAGAAGAAGAGATTATTCTAAAATGTTATTATCTGATAGATAAAATTGACTCTGTTGTTTTAATTAGAGTGAGTTATTATTTGAAAAGTTAATTGAGTTATACGCATTTGAGTCTATCCTCAGGTCCGAGAATAAATCTTGTGCATTCATGGGTAAATAGACGGATAGTCAGAATGAGAAAATCAGATTCTAAAAGACTTGATACAGAAATATATCTATCAGGTCAGCTCTAATTGGGAAATGTTATTATGGGTTAAAGTCGCCCCGATTTTGAAGTTATCGCACTTGTGTAAAATGATATTGCTAGACACTTTCCTAGAAAAAGGGGAACAAATATTAGTTAAAAGTTAAAGATAAAACCACGTCAGAAGCATCAGTTAGAGTTTGATAATCTAGATTTCTCGATTATGTTTTGATAGACGATTACTGGGAATTTCTCGGTAGTTATACTCCTAATGATAAAGTGATGACAGGAGAACATCAGAGGTATTCAGTTAAGTTTAGGTAAGAAATTTCGAGGACGAAATTTTCGTAAAGGGGGA
Source organism: Gossypium arboreum (assembly GCF_025698485.1). Classification (NCBI taxonomy): domain Eukaryota; kingdom Viridiplantae; phylum Streptophyta; class Magnoliopsida; order Malvales; family Malvaceae; genus Gossypium; species Gossypium arboreum. Next base: position 104,942,980 of record NC_069080.1, read on the forward strand.
AAAGTTGTAACAATTCGTTTTTCAGTGATATCGAAAATAGTGGTTTCGAGGCCACCAAATCCGATGAGTAAGTTCGTAAAACATTTACGAGACAAGTGTGATTTTTAAAAAGGTTCTTGATTTGATAATTTATGTTATATAAATGATTTATTAAGTTCAAGTGGTTTTAGAAAATGAGGTATTGGGACTTTTTTTTATAAAATAAGCTGTAAATATTTATAAAAATATTTACGGAGTGCCATTAAGGTGGTATTAAAGTTTCGTTAAGAAATTTTAACGTTTTGATAGTTAATTAATTAAAAAGGACCAAATTGAAGAAAAAAGAAATGCATTCTCGGGACTCCGTTCCTGTAAATTAGACTTGTAAATATTTATTATAAATATTTACGAAGCTAGTTCTGTAATTAATTAGGTTTCGGATAAGTGAAATTGCTTGAATTAAAAGTAATTAAGTTTAAGGACTAAATTGCATATAGGGTGAAAGTTGAATTATAGATTAAAGAATAATTAAAGGGACTAAAGAAGCAATTATACCTTATTCTATTAAGTGGGCGATATTAGTAACTGTAAATTTATTTTATATATATTATAATATTAAAGTTAAAATATATATTATAATATGTTTACTTAATTATTAAGTATATATATTATATAATTATAATAAAATAAATTTACAGTTACTAATACTTTCCACTTGATGGAATAAGGATAATTTCTTTTAGTCCCTTTAATTATTCTTTAGTCCCTTTAATTATTTTTTAATCTATAATTTAACTTTCACATTATATGCAATTTAGTCCTTAAACTTAATTACTTTTAATTCAAGCAAATTCACTTAACCAAAACCTAATTAATTACATAACTAGCTTTGTAAATATTTATTAAAAATATTTACGAGTCTAATTTACGGGAACGGAGTTCCGAGAATGCACTTCTTTTTTTTCTTCAATTTGGTCCTTTTTAATTAATTAATTATCAAACGTTAAAATTTTTTTATAAATATTTACTGCTCAGTTTATAAAAACAAGGTCCCGATACCTCATTTTCTAAAACCACTTAAACTTAATAAATTATTTATATAACATAAATTATCAAATCAAAAACCTTTTTAAAAATCATACTTGTCTCGTAAATATTAAATAATATTTAAGAACTTACTTGTAACACCCCAAATTTTAAGGTTTGAAGTTCTGTTATTTGTAGGTAGGGTCAGTGGCTAGAATGAACAATTGTAATTTTTTTCTGCGTTTTACTGTCAAAATAGGGTTGTTGGTCTAGTGGTTAGTTTTGTGTTAGTTTAGCTTGGGGCCTTCTGTTTGAATTTTCGTGTTGGCGTAGATGTTTATTTTTGCCACGGTTGTCTGAAAGAGAGTTCGAATGGGTTTGGAAGTATGTGTAAGTGGATGAGAGAGTAGGTAGTTAAGATCGGGTTAGTAGGAAATCATGCCTTGATTTGGGGGGGATATTAATTGTTTTTATTTTATTTTATTTTTATCAAAATTGGTTTCTCTCTCTTTCAAAAAACTGACGTCTGTTGTGCTCCTCTTCCGTCTACACTTTTTTCTTTCCTTAGGCTTTTTCCTTTCTATTTTTTTGGTGTTCAGGTGATTCAAGGATTCAAGCGAAGGGAAATTGTGTTGGGGAGGCATTCTGATTTTCGTTAGTGTTTAGAATCACGAATTCAAGTGTGGGGTCGATAACTCTTTCTTTTCATTGTCGAAATTGTGATTTAGTTAAATGAAATTTGACATATTTGGTGTATCTTTAAAAAATCATCATTCCAAATGTCAATTGTTGCGATTATGCTTGAAATACTGTGGGTTTTTGGTGTGTTATTGGGTTAATAGTGAGAGCAAATGCACGTTCTACAGCGAGTTCTAGTGTGGTTTTGTGACCACAAGGGTGGCCACACGGGCGTGTGCCTCAACATGGGTGGTTCACATGACCGTGTAGAATTGAGAATTAGGGCTTTAGGGCCAATTTTTCTACCACACGATTTGACCACACGAGCATGTGTCCTCACAAGGGCGTGTGAGCTCTCCACACAGTTGTGTCTCTTCTACTATTAATTTTTAAAACTTTTGGACAGTGAGTTATATGAGCTACTTACACGGGTGCGTGCCCCCTCTACACGGGCATGTGTGGTCTTCACATGGGCGTGTAGACCCCCGCACGGCCTGGGTTTTTTCCATTTGACCAGGCACACAACCGTGTGGCCTTATGTCGCCAAATTTTATACTGTCTTTTTTTGATCTAATTATGATTCTATGTGTTCCGACCCTTGGATAGGTCTTTGTAAGGTTGGTCGGGACTTTGTTTCGACCTGGACTTGTGCATTATTTGCAATCATAGCACTAATTAAGTGATTCGGTTGAGTGTTAATTGATGTTATGTCATATTTGATTCTAATTTTGGGCATTTAAATGTGTGCAGTTCTAATTTCGTACTCTGTTTCTATAAGTCTGTCTTCAAATGGTGTGCATTTTGTATTTGCATTAATCTTTTTGAGTTTGGTTGCGAAGAGAAGGGAGTCTGATCTGTTATAACAGCTTCAACTGTAACATGTCTGTACAGTGGTTTACCGCAATACACAGTATGACATATATGTCAGCTCTGTTGCATATTAACTTTTGAGTGGCTGAGTCCACATACTTGGTGTGTAGGGTTGGATGGGCCTTTCGAGGTCCTATGTGGTGTGCATAGTTAGATGAGCGTAATTAGCTCTTTTTGAGGGTGTGATTGGGATACGGGAAGGTGTTTGGCCGATTAGGTGGGTTTTTATTACTTGTTGCATTCATTCCGCATTCTGTTTGTCTGTCTGATTACGGGACTAAATGTTTATAGATCGATGTGTTTCAATACTTACACGTTTGATTTGTTTATGAAGACTATTCGTATATCAGATTGCCATTGAGCTTTATTTTTTTTATTTGTGACATTTTGGTGTTCATTTATCTATCGTTTTTGAACTCATACTGAGCTCGTATAGCTCACCCCCTTAGTATTTCCCCTTTCAAGTACACTTTCGTTTCCTGTAGCTAGACTTGGCATACGAGAGGTCTCGAAAGCGTCACGTTTTTGAAACTGGTTAATAAAGCGTTTTATGTAAATCTGAGTTTATGTAAACAGTTTTGGACTGTAAGTTCTTTTTTAAATTCTATGGTATGAAATTTTGTGTTAAATGCAAGTAGACATTATTTGGATTAAACAACTGTATTTTGAAATATCAGGATTTGATAATTGAATTTTTTTTTGTAACCTAAATATTGTTTGTTTTCTCACTTATTGAACCAAAATTTTCCTACGATCACTTCGGTGATCAATTTGACCTCTGGGATTCGGTCAAAACTTTTAGGTCAGGTTTTGAGGTGTTACATTTAGTGGTATCAGAGCTAGGTTTATAAAAACTCAGCCTATGTTTTTATGTATCTGCCTGCGCGCATATTCATTTTTATTCTTTTTGATAAACAGTACCATAGTATTTTGAAATTATGTGTGTTTCACTTATTTGGAAGAGATAAAATGTCTGAGACTTCGATGCTGGTCCAGGGTGGTAATTTAAAATTGTAAGATTAGAAATATAGATTTTCGTATTTATTTTGTGTTCGTTTTCTGACAATGTAGGTACTCTAAGTTAGTCGCAAGACCGATATGGATTCTAATGGTAAGCGTGATCGTGAGGGTCAATCTGGTGAGACTTTCGAAGAGTCATTTGCTTCTCCGGGACGTATGTTTGTCCAGTGGTCAGAAGTCAATACGATTCCGCCAACTTCAGGTAGCAATAACCCGGAGGTTGGTACCGAGGCATTGACTTGGGTGGTGAGAAAGGTGTTAGAGAAAGTCTTTGAGGCTAGTTTAGAGAGGAATAGAGAGTTAGTTTAAGGTAGGTGTGTGGATTATAGGAAGAAAAGGGATCGTAGTCTTTTAAGGTTGGAGCCTTGTTCTGCGAAGCATATAAGAATGCAGTTGGGAATTAGTAAAGGTTATGGGATGGTTCTGGTAATGGGACGAGCGTATTGGTTTGTGGGCACTGTAAGAAGCACTATTCGGGCGACTGTTGGAAGAAGTTGGGAGCGTGTCTTAGATGCGGTTCCACGGAGCATCGAATTAGGGAGTGTTCGCGATGAAATTGATACAGGTATGGTTGTAGGTGGTTGTGATTCTGTGTGTTATTTATTTGAATGATATTGATGTTTATTCGTCGAATAAAGTTTGTGTCTGTGATAGGATAAATATGAATCTATTTTAGTGACTAAGTGTTCTGGATGTGTGTTTGAGGTTTGGGTTCGAGTGTCCATGTATGTAAGTATGTTAATCTGGTTTATGGGATAGATGTTCGGGTTAGGTGTATGAGGTATGGAAGTATAGTATGGTAGTGTTCGGGATTAGAGTGTGCAGCGAGAGCATAATGGTGAATTTTGTGTTTAGACGGCTATCTGTAAGTTGGAAATTTCTGGGATGAAATTTCTTGTAGGAGGTGAGTTGTAACACCTCAGATTTTAGGGTTAGAAGTTCTGTGATTTGTAGGTAGGGTCAGTGGCTAGAATGAACAATTGTATTTGATTCTGCATTCTAGTTTCAAGATGAGCCTGCTGGTCTGATGGTTGGTTGTGTGTTAGTTTAGCTTAGGGTCATGTGTTCGATTCCTCGTGCGGGGGTGGATGTTTATTTTTGTCACGGCTATGTAAAAGAGAGTTCGAATGGGTTTTGAAGTCTGTTAAGTGGATGAGAGAATGGGTAGTTGAGATCGGGTTAGTAAGAAATCATGCATTGATTTTGGGGGGATATTAATTGTTTTTATTTTATTTTTTTTATCAAAATTGGTTTCTCTCTCTTTCAAAAAAACTGACGTCTGTTGTGCTCCTCTTCTTTCTGCACTTTCATTTTCTCTTCGGCTATTTCCTTTCATTTTATTTGGTGTTCGGGTGATTCAAGGATTCGAGCGAAGGGAAATTGTGTTGGGCAGGTATTTTGATCTTCGTTAGTGTTTGGATTTGCGAATTCATGAGTGGGTTCGGTAACTCTTTCTTTTCATTGTCGAAATTGTGATTTAGTTAAGTGAAATTCGACATATGTGGTGTATCTTTAAAAAATTATCAATCGAAGTGTCAATTGTTGGGATGTTGCTTGAAATATTGTGGGTTTTTTGCTGTATTATTAGGTTAACAGTGCTTGGGTAGCCGTTTCGAAAGCAAATGCACGTTCTACAACGAGTTCTAGTATGGTTTTGTGACCACAAGGGTGGCAACACGGGTGTGTGCTATAACATGGATGGTTCACATGGCCCTATAGAATTGAGAATTAGGGCCTTTGGGCCAATTTGTTGCCACACGGGCATGTGTCCCCACAAGGCATGTGAGCTTTCCACATGGTCGTGTCTCCTCTGCTATTAATTTTTAGATCTTTTAGACAATGAGTTACATGGACTATTTATACGGATGTGTGCCTCCTTCACACGGGCATATGTGGCCTTCACATAGGTGTGTAGACCCCCACACAGCTAGAGCACACGGCCTTGTGGCCTTATGCCGCCAAATTTTGTACTGTGTCTATTTTTTATCTGGTTATGATTCTGTGTGTTCTGACCCTTGGCTAGGTCTTTGTAAAGGTGGTCGGAACTTTGTTTCCGCCTGGACTTGTGCGTTATTTGTAATTATAACTCTAATTAAGTGATTCGATTGAGTGTTAATTGATGTTATGTCATATCTGATTCTGATTTTGGGCATTTGAATGTGTGCAGTTCTGATTTTGTACTTTATTTCTTTAAGTCTGTCTTTAAATGGTGTGCATTTTGCATTTGCATTAATCTTTTTAGGTTTGGTTGCGAAGAGAAGAGAGTCTGATCTGTTTTGGTAGTTTCAACTGCACCATGACTGTAAAGCAGTTTACTGCAATGCACAGTACGACATCTATGTCAGCTCTGTTGCATATTAAGATTTGAGTGGCTTAGTCAACATACTTGGTGTGTAGGGTTGGATGGGCCTTTTGAGGCCCTATGTGGTGTGCATGGTTGGATGAGATTAATTAGCTCTTTTTGGGGGTTGATTGGAGGACGGAGAGGTGTTTGGCTGGTTGGGTGGGTTTTTATTACTTGTTGCATTCATTTCGCATTATGTTTGTCTATCTGATTGCAAGACTAACTGTTTATAGATCGAGGTGTTTTAGTACTGACATGTTTGATTTGTTTGTGAAGACTATTCGTATATTTTTTTTATTTGTCACATTTTGGTGTTCATTTATCTATCGTTTTTAAACTCACACTGAGCTTGTGTAGCTCACCCCTCTTAGTGTTTCTCCTTTTCAGGTACACTTCTGTTTCCTATAGCTGGACTTGGCATGTCGGAGGCTTAGAAGTGTCACATTTTTAAAACTAGTTAGTAAAGCATTTTCTGTAAATCTGAATTTATGTAAACAGTTTTGGACTGTAAATTCTGCGGTATGAAATTCTGTGTTAAATGCAAGTAGATGTTATTTGGTATTAAACAACTGTATTTTGAAATATCGGGATTTGATAAGTGAAATTTTTTTCGTAACCTAAATATTGTTTGTTTTCTCACTTTTTGAACCAAAATTTTCATACGATCACTTTGGTGATTAATGTAACCTCCGAGACTCAGTCTAAACTTCTAGGTTGAGTTTTGAAGCATTGCATTTCATGTCAGATTTGGTGGCACCAAAACCACTATTTTTGACTCCACTGAAAAATGGTTGTTACTTTCTACTTTCTTTTTCTAATCATTGCCCCCTTCTTACTCGAACAGAATAAGGAATGAACAATTTGGTGATGAGGAGGTTTTGCTTTGAGGCATAGTGGGTTATGGAAGAATCTTTTAAAGAGGATGTAAAGCGGTTATGGCTATCCACTTCAGGAGATTTATTGGATAAATTGGAAGTTTTAACAAAAGACTTGGTTAGACGAGCAGAATCGTTAAAAATAAAAGAGAGGGTCTCAAGAAAGAGTTGACTAAAAAACTGAAGGTGATAATGGAAAAAGAAAGAGATGGTGAGAATCTTGTGGACATCATTGATTTTAAGGTTCAGCTAAACCTTGAGATTGATAAGGATGAAATGTATTGGGAATAAAGAGTTTGTGTTAATAGGGGATAAAAATTCAATTTTTTTCCACAATTACGCCTCTCATCGTAGACGAAGGAATACGATATGGATTTTGAAACATGAGGATGAGAAGGAAACTAATGACGAGGATGAAATGAAGGAAATAACTTAGAATTATTTTTAGAAGTTGTTCTCATCTGGTAGAGTTGGAGATACGGATCATGTTCTTTCTGGGATAGAGAAGTGCATTTCAAATGATGCAAATTTATGGCTAATGGCAAAATATACGGAAGAAGAGGTCTTTTTGACATTAAAAGAAATGGGTCCAACCAAGGCGTTTAGGGAAGATGGACTTCTGGCTTTGTTTTTCCAAAAATGCTAGCACATAGTAGGGAGTGACGTCGCTTTTTTTTTTGTTTTAGAGTCTTAAATGAAAATATGGGAGTCTTGCCTGAAGTTCTTGAACTTTAATTTTCTTCTCAAAAAATTTAACAAAACATTCGTTGCATTAATACCCAAAAGGGAACATCATAAGCGGTTATGTGACTTTTGACCAATAAGCCTCTACAACGTGATATATAAGATCAATTTGAAGGCATTCATAAATTGACTCAAATTGAAAATGGTTAAAGTAATCTCGCTATACTAAATGCCTTCATCCAAAACTGCAACTGTATTGATAACATTCACTTGGGTAGTGAATCGACCCATACCATCCATAGCAAGCGATAGGGTAAAGGCACATTAGCGGTCTTCAAAATAGATATGTGCAAGCTTATGATCACGTCTGATGGGATTTCCTCCAGGGACTTATGGAACATATAGGATTCAGCTCGTATAGTCGATAATTGATTTCTCAGTGTTTTAGTACAGTTCCCTACCATGTCCAAGTCAATGGACGATCAATGGATCTTCTACAACTAAAACGAGGTTATGAAAAGGGAACTTGCTTTCCCCACACCTCATTCTAGTTAGCTGAAATGTGTTGTCATCAATGCTTCAACTCACTGAATGCAATTCAAAAGGCCCATGCATTCTTTTACATTGCAACTGCCCACCCCTAAATCACCTGGAATTTGCTAATGATTCCTATTTGTTCTTCAAGGTCTCAATTCCATCAACTTAGTTGTTGAAATAAGTTCACAAGACCTATTACTACTCCAATCTATCAGTCAACCAAGCTAATCAGAAATCTTATTTAGTAAATCAGGGAAATTGAGAAAGAGTAGTGGAGGATCGAATTCAAGTTGCTGAAAATGTTTAGAATCTGAATGTGAAATTAAAAAAAATACGATAGGAGATAGATTTTAGCCAATGTTTGATGGATTTTAGAAAGAGAAAAGTCGAATATTATTCTCCCAAAAAGATAAGGCCAAATTTGAATTCTTAAATCTAAAATTTAAAGATAAAATAAGTTATAAGCAATTCAAGAATAAAAAAATAAGAATAAATAAAGAGAGATGAAAGATGGAAAAAATGATAGCAATACTGATGGCGAGATGATGATGAAAGATATTCAATGGAACTCCTTAAAGAACAAGCTTCAATAAACTCCATTGATAGCTTTAATAGACCCTCCAAGCTGAATAACTTGGCAAACCAAAGGGTGAAGAACTCCTACCAACAATCTCAAAGAAGATTGAGTAGAAAACTCTTTTAAAAGAAATAAGAAAAGATTTTTTGCAAAGAAGAAGAACTCAAAGAGTACTTTTATTCAAATTAAAATTGTGTGCTTTCTATGGTGGGTGGCTACCCTTTTTATTCAAGAACGGAGTTGATAAAAAGAGAGACAAATCTCTAAAAAAGCTAGTCTAGAAAATGTGGATGGCTAAAAAAAGCAAATCACTGAAATGTAGCCTAAAAAGTATAGGCAGCAACGAAAGGTAACTATTTCTTCCTAAGAAACTTAAAGGATGAAATAAAAGACTAAATAAATTTGGCCAGCTTTATAGGAGTTGTGCATAAACTAGATTTAAAAGAAAAAAATATTAACTGTGGTTTAAAAAAATAAACTTCTTAATTGGGTTATTAACAAATTAGGCGAAAAATAAAATAATTAAATCTTTAAGTGATCAAATGGGCTAATCTTCAAGAGAGTGTGCATTCGGTCTGCTCATTTCAACTCCAAGCTTAAAAATATCTTTCAACCAAGTTTACCTTCTAGGCTTGCGTCCATAGGCCAAGCCTATCTCACAATAGAGTCTTGAATGTTTAAGACTTCAAAACCACTTCTTTGAAGGCATTTTGTCACAAACTTTGGGACCAATACATTCAATTGAGCTCCAATTTCGTTAGGCTTAAAGCGAGTAATTGGGCCTCGAGGAAAGCTATGCCCATCATGTTCATGTTCTTGAAATTGAGTCTTAATGTTCACATCATTCCTCCCTTCCTCAAAAGGAATCGCCTTCAAATCTGAAATATTAAAGGGAGAGGGATTGGTTACAATAAAAGAATTCACATTATACTCACCAAGCAGATCAATCTTATAGGCATTTTTATTGATATGTTCTACAACTTAGGAAGGCTCACATCCTCTTGGGTCCAACTTGGATTTGCGTTTATTCAAAAATTGTTCTTTCCTCATATGAATCTAAACCTAATCACAAGTTCGAATATCACTTGCTTGCTCCCCCTATTAGCTTTGTTTGCATTAGTCTAATTTTTCTTTTCAATACGTTATTGTGCTTTTTCGTGGATCGTCTTCACCAACGCTGCTTTCTTTTCCCCATCTATGTTAGTACTCTTATCTTATCATTTCATTAGTTACTTAGCTTAAACATTTTTTCTTTAGCCAGAAATGGTTCATTTATTGGTTGGGATTATTGAGGTGTAGTAAATCTAGTGGAGAGTGATAATGATTTTGAATATTGATTTTTATCTCACAAGTATGTGCATGACATTCGGTTTTGAGTGATTATTGTTTACATGTTTCTTTTATGTCAAACATTGTTTTCCTCATTTGGATTTGGGACTAGTAGACTGTTGTTTGCCTTTAGTCTGCTATACATATATGGAATGGAAAAACTTTTCATTGGGGAATTTTTTTGTTCAAGAAAGCCATTCTTATGTCTGATTATAATGAATATATATAGGCTTCCTATTATGATTTTAGTTTGGTTTAATTTTATTGTAACTTGTTATAACCAAACTGATATTCGAATTCAATTGCTATAGGTGCCTAACATCATGTCATGGTCAAGATTTTCTAGAAGAATTTATTATTCAATATTTATTAATTTTTTTCTCTTTTGTTGTTGCCCTTACAATGACAAATAGGTGCCTAACATCATGTCATAGTCAAGAATTTCAAGTAGAATTTTTCTCTTGAATCACTCAAAGAATCTACGAATTTTGTCGCACGAATCAAGGTTTCTTCCTGATTCTTTATATTTGAGTTACAAGTTCTTTAAAGCTTCTTCTAGATGTGGCACCAATGGTCTGATGCTAAGATGTGAATTTAGTACAAAGCTCTAACAAGGTATTTTGATTTGCATTCTTATGGTTCTCGATGTTTAGTGAGATTATCTTTCTTTAACAGTCAACGCTACTATGCTTATCATTCTTCCTATGCTTTCATTGAGCAAAAATCCAAAAAGACTCTTTTGTATCTTACTGCATTAGTGTTTCCAATTGTAGGAAGTAGTTACGCTGTCATCCCATTAAGCCAAATATTCTATTAGGCTACTGTGTATGGTTGATAACTCTTGAAAAGATTTATATTTCATGCCTTTAGACCTAACCATTTGCTTGTACTTAGGTACATTTAGTAGCATTTTAAGACATTTCACTAATAGCAACAAGGCGCGCTTTTTAGGCTTTGGATGTAAAAGCTTATCTTTATCCATATTTTTCATGATTATCATTATAATGCTCTTCTGGCAGTGGTAGAGATGCTTTTATACACCATTGAAAATTGATGAAGCTATTTACATTTGGTGGTTTGTAGAGTTATTTATTTATTTTTTCATCACGTCTTTTCACTTACGGGATTTTACAAATCTCGCGGCCTGCTGATTTACGATCACGACCTTCAGCTTTCTTACGATCTATTGATTTACGATCATGACCTTCGGTTTTCTTATGGTCCCTTGATTTACGATCATGACCTTCAGCCTTCTTACGATACGCTGATTTATGATCACAACCTTTTACTTACAAGATTTTACAAATCTCGCAGTCAGCTGATTTACGATCATGACCTTTTACTTACAGGATTTTACAAATCTTGCAGTCCGCTGATTTACGATCACGACCTTTTACTTATGGGATTTTACGAATCTCGCGGTTCACTGATTTACGATTATGACCTTTTACTTATGAGATTTTATGAACCTTGTGGTTTGCTGATTTACAATTGCGATCTTTGGCTTTCTTATAGTCCACTGATTTACGGTCACGACCTTCAGCTTTCTTACGGTTCGTTGATTTACGATCACGACTTTTGGCTTTCTTACGGTTCATTGATTTACGATCATGACCTTTGATTTTCTTACGGTCCGCTAATTTACAACCATGGCCTTCGGCTTTCTTATGGTCCGTTGATTTACGATCACGACCTTTTACTTACACGATTTTATGAATCTTACGGTCTGCCGATTTACGATCATGACCTTTTACTTACGGGCTTTTTCGAATCTCATGGTTCGTTGATTTATGATCACTACTTATTTACGATCACGACCTTCGGCATACAAGATCTTCAAAATCTTATGGATTACAATACAGTTTGCGGTATTTTTATAAATACAGTTCGTAATATTCTATAATATAGTTCGTGCATTTCTATAAATGCAGTTCGTGGCGTTTCTATGAATACAGTTGGCGGTATTCTACAACACAGTTCATTTCCTTAAAACCATTTCTCCAATAACCTTTTTTGACTCCTGTACCATATTGTCAGACAACAAAACTTGCTTAGTAAAGTTTCGAGTTAAAACTTACGTAGTAAGCCCCCAATTACATACTGCACGCATGTAAGTTTGTCTCAAAAGAGTTACTTTATAACTTTTCTTCAACAAGGTGGGAGACAAATTGTTATAGAATTATAATAAAATATATCATAACCTGACCGGAAGTCCGACCAACTTTGGTGACCCAGAATCCAATCCAAAACCCCCCCTATATACATTTCTAAAGATTTTCTTCAGGAGGATCTTCACTCCAAACACTCTTCTTTTCAACTCCTTCAACATAGAACTCTTTTTTCTCCGGACCAATTAAATATTGTTCCGACATTGTTGATAATAAAACCAAGTGTTTAACTGGTTTTCCAATCAAAACTTTTTTGGGCAAAGAAATAGTTTAATTATCGCTATATATATTTTTGAAAGATAAAAAGATATAATTTTTTATGACTGTTTTTTTCTCTATTGGGTGACTCATTTAGGTTCTTTTTCTTTTGATTGATTTAAGTGAGTTCTAATTATTTATGTCAAACTTTACTAACGCAAACCTTTAAAAAAATTAACGCTTTGTTTGAATCTTTTTGACAGTTGAATTTATGCCCCACTTTTCTGCTTTCAAAAGTAAAATAGAATATTTATTATAATTTCCATTAAAAGTTGAGTATTTTTTTATTTTCCTTTAAATTATTTTTGTAATGTAAACCACTCAAATTAAGTATTGATTTCATAAATTAACATTGTTTTTATATATAATTAAGCAAACATTGAAGCATCCACATGACAAGTTGTATGCTGACTAACTAATTAACATAGTACATTAATAGATTTGACTTTCGCCAATTAAATAGTGATGAAGAAGAACTTGTGTTCAAAGTATTCAATTAGCATTAATCATTGGACCTTTAATAAAAGAAATATACTTAAATTCTATTATTTGCAAATTTTTTTCCTTATATCCTTATAATATACTTGTCTAATTTAGTACCAAAATTTGCACTAGCTTCCCGTAAAATATATTTTGCAATGTATGTATTAGTTAGTCACCAATTAGGAGATATTTTGATGATAAATGAGTAATGTTATTTGTAAAAATAAAACCTTGTCGCCATTGCCACCAAAATTGAAGATCAAATTTACCCAAAAATTATGGAAAGTTGAAAAAAAATTAATTCTAACTAAAAAAGTAGTAAATTGTATAGTTTTGAAAGCTATATCACACTTATCATACATGCATAAGAAAGCTATATCACAAGAAAAATGCCTATTCAGAAAAAGGTTGTAACGTATTAAGAGACACTTCTTTTTCCCTTTCAAACGTATGGTTTTGTTTTTATTTTTTCTTGCTTGCTTGACCATGGAAGACATCATTGTACTATTTTATAAAATTTTCATTTACTAATTTAATTATTAGAAAATTTAAAATCAACACTTCTTATTGTAAAGGCATTTCATATATATATATATGTAAATTTTAAGAAATAAATAGTTTAAATTATAAAATTTTTAGAAAAATAAAAATAGATGAGGGTTAAGTTGAGGGATTTAAGTTGTTTTGTCATTAATGTTAATTTTATCTTAAAAATTCATAGATGGGTGTCATCTTCCAATAATACAAAATTATTTAAGATTTAATATTATAAAAAGGTTATTAATTTCTTAATCTTGAGTAAAATAATAATTAGTATTTTCTTGTTGTTGTAATATTTCCCAAAAGTAAATATACCTACTTTAAGGAAGAGTCAACCTATATCACAATTGCAAATGTTATATATTTCAACGTTTGAAAATATTTCTTGATTTTATGAGTGGAAAAATAAAAGCAAAACAAAGAGAAAACTAATTATAGTGTTGAAAAGGGCAATATAATGTATACACCAATTGTTAAAGTTAAATTTAGGTTGGAAGGATTTGAGAAAGGGGTGTAAAAAAGAAAGTGCTGCTTTTGTCAGCCTCCAATTAAAATCAATTATACAATAAATACTTGTGCCTTTAGTAAGTCAAGCTAATTATAGTGTTTTTGAATTTAAGATTAGAATTGGTATTTTTTTTTCTTAAAATATTTACTGGAGTGAGTTTAATGATTAATTTTTTGCGTTCAGTAGATTCATAAAGTGGTTAGATGCTAGTTACGAGTTTTAAAGTTAGATGCTAGTTACGAGTTTTAAAGTTATTTCATATCCAAGGTGAAGATCCAACCCTCAATCACTGATTAAGGTAGGAGAGACCATTGTTATCTCGGCTAATTTCGGTGATTGAGTTTTAAAAAGGTATTTGAGCATCTATTATATGTTGGAAAAAATAGATATTTTGGAAGCTACTTGTGAATGAGAATGTAACACCCCAAACCCGACCTAGACATTATGGCCAAATCTGGCGATGTCACATGGAATGGAAATTGAAATCGCATATATCAAGTTAAAACATATCCGTTGATTAGCTACTAATTATCTCGTCCATTTCAAATTTATTTCCTTGTTGCTGAATCATTTAAAAATATTTTCTGTAGCAGAAGCTTTTAAATCGTGATATTTGAGGAAAACTATTTGTGTTTAGTAAAATCGTTATTTTCAATAAAATTGAGTTTATGTTGAGTTTGGCAGTTTAAAAACCCATGAAAATAGTCTAAATCTGAAATAAAAGCAAACAGTCCGAAAGTCCCAAATTTACAACCAAATACCTCAACATAAATAGAAAATAAACCATAAAGGAATGTAAAGCAATTTCAAAATAACCCATGTGGTCACCGTTGAGTCCTTCGTCCTGCCAATCCATCTAAGTCTGGGGATTACCTGTACACATTAAACAGAAGGGGTGAGTTTACGTAAACTCAGTGTGTAATCCCCACAGAAAACATGCATACAGTTAATTAGCAGTAAACAGTCAAATCCAGTCTGGGGCCTAAGCCCATTACAGTTTCAGTATCAGATATGCATTAGGGCCTAAGCCCATCACAGTCATAGTATCAGATATATAATCCTACCCATCTAGCCTCTACACACCATCTCCATCCATCCCTACACTCCATGTGGGGTTTAAAACACCCACCTATCTTTACACTCCAAGTAGTACCGAATGCGGCACATAATCAGTATATTGTAGTTGAGTTGCCAGATAATAGGCTTAAAGCCTTTCAGTACACTTCCTTCAATATATCATCATCCCAATCCAATGCAATGCAATATACAATATGTCATGCTGTTATGCAACCATCAGTCATGCGTAAACATATATATATATATATACCAGTAATCATGCATAATTTATCATGCATCACATACACTCAGATCATACATTCAGGGGTATAGGTAACACTTACCGACCCTACAATAAGTTCACAGTCAACTTGGGCTACCCGTGTAACCCTAGGAATCATTTCAGATAAATGGGCTCACACGCGTATCTGGCTTGCCTGTGTGGGCCCACACGCCCAGATTGGCCTTGGCCCATGTGGATCACACGGCCTGGCCTAAATTCCTACATGGCCGTATGGACTACCTGTGTGGGCTCACACGCCCGTGTGGCCCACATGGCCTAAATCAGTCTAGCCCATGTGTCATACATGGTCTACTTGGCCATCACACGACCGTGTCTTGTGCGCATGGCCTAGCCTCATCGATCACACTCCCGTGTTATGGCACACGACCTTGCTTTCACTGAAACCTCATTTTCTGCGTTTTCGGGTACACACCTGGTACGATTTCGATGTAGAAACACTTTCGAACACCCTAGAACCTATAATCGACCAATAAAGAACTAAATTAAACACTTAAAAATTGAACTAAAATAGAACCCAAATTGATATACTCATTCTTAAAGTGACAAAACTTACCCCAACCACCTCGAATCAGTCGATCATGAAACAGTACGAGGAGAACCTTGATCCTCGCGATATGCTGCTGCTAAAGCAATAATAAACCCAATAAAAAAACTTAATATTCACAACTTACAAACTATGATAACCCACTTACCGGAATGTGTGACAAAAATCAAACTAGCGAAGGTAACGGTGAAAGTCAACAAAAAGAAACAAAATCAAAGAGAAAATGAAAGAAAGAAGAGCAAAAGCTGAATATAGAAGAAGGGAGGAAAGGAAGAAAACGTCAAAACTTTTCCCCAAGAGTCACCAAAATTTTAAAAAAGAAAGAAAGATTATCAGGAAACTAACATTTTGATCACAAATCCCTAAATTCTCTCTTACTTTCACTCTCACAATCCCCATTACCCACAACCACCTCAGTATTTCAACTAAATTGAAACTCCTACAGTCCACCAAGCAAAAATTAACCCCCATCCCAACACTCAACTTAACCACCAGATCAACAGGTCCATTCTGTTATATACTTATAAACTATTAATTAAAAGTGTAACGCCCTAAATTTCGTAATTTTAGTTTTTGGAATATTTGTTGTATTTCTGCCCTATTTTTGACAAATATATGCCTGTTTAGGTGACTAAGTGCTTTGGGGTGTGCTGGGAGGTCCCAAGTTCAAGTCAAGGCCTGGGCTAAATTTTGGTTTTTATTTAAATAAAGCTTGACTTTTGGTTAGTGGGCTTATAAGAATTTGTTGGTAGAAACTTAACAGAATAAGCCTGCTGGTCCAATGGTTAAGTGGCAAGGGATTACATTTGGGGTCTTGGGTTCGAGTCTATAAGGAGGCATTATTTTTGTGGTTAATGTTATATGGGTGGTTGAGTTGGATTACAACACTGAGTGGTAGGGTTATCAGATTTTTCTGAGTTATTTTCCCAAAAATCTTTTCTATAACCGACGTTCTTTTCCCCTCTGCTAATTCTTTCCTTTTTCTTCCATATTTTCTCTGTAGCCAAACTTTAATTCCCTTGTTTCCCATTATTTCCGTTTCCTTTAGTTCTTACAAATCATCTCTTTGGGTGCAAGCATCATTTTTTTCTGTTAGGGGTGAATAAGTTGCTGTGGACTACCTTCCGAGTTTAGCAGCGAGTGATCATTGTTGCTTGTTAAAGGTTCTGGAGTGCACGTGAGTGATTCCGTGTCGAAAACAAACCAAGTGTGTACTCCGTTTACGCAGAAAATGAGTTTCAGTGAAAGCTGAAAAGCTGTTTGTCGATACCACACGGGCGTGTGGACTGCCCGTGTTGCAATACACCGGTGTGTGACTGACGAGCCAGGCCGTACAGACGCCACACGAGTACGACAGATACAGCTGTGTGAGGCTGGCGAGGTCATGTGCAGGGCACGGGCTTGACCAATTGGGCCATGTAGGCCACACGGGCATGTGGGCCACACGAGTGAACCACATGGGTGTGTGGGTTTTTGGGCCAGGCCGTGTAATCCACACGGACGTATGGGCCCACACAGGTGTGTGAGCCCAAGTTGTTTGAAATGTTCTGTAAGGTTGCACGGGTCACCCAAGTCAGCTGTGACCTGACTGTAGGGTCAGTAAGTGTTACTTAGACCCCATACTCTGATTAGTTACTGGATTGTATGCAAAAGCATGTGAATTTGTCTGATTTTGTATATTTGTTCTAACTTGATAATGGTATGATCTGATATCTGCATATAAGCATGCCATATTATTTATGTTGGATTGCATTGAGCTGGGATTATTGTGAAGAGAAGAAAGACTGGAAGGGTATTAGCCTGTTATCTGGCAGCTATGCTACTGCATGTATCTGATATGTGCCAATTTACAGTACCATTTGGTGTGTAGGGTTGGATGGGTTGATTTTATCCCCATGCTTGGTGTGTAGGGCTGGGTGGGTCGATTCTATCCCCACATGGTGTGTTCGATTGGACGGAAATGGTGTGCAGGGTTAGTGGGCACGTTTCTTTGGTAATCTGCTCTGTTATGCTTACAATGTCTGTATGGACTAAGGCCCGATTGTTCTAATTCTGTATCTGAGTGGGTTAAGGTCCACACCGTTTCGAAAATGGCTAAGAATTATCTGTATTTTGTTTTCTATTTGTATGCGTGTTGTCTATGGGGATGTACACACTGAGTTTGCAAAAACTCATCCCCTTTGTTTATTTGATCTATCAGGTAATCCCCAGCAGTAGATGAATCGGTGCAACAGAGGGCTCAACGATGACCACCGCTAGTCATGTGTTGGTTTATGAGTTACATTCTATTTTATTTGCATTCATTTAATATTTATTTTCAGGATTATTTATATATTCAGGCTCAAACTATTTTGGGTTTAATTCGGGATTTTAAGTTGTTTAATTCTATTGATTTATAAACGACGACACCACAAATACGTTCTGGAAACTTAACTTAAGGTTTTCATATAAATGAATGATGTCATAACTTCCGCGATAAAGAAATGTTTCAAGTAATAACCTAAATATTGATTTCACGACATAAGTAAAGATAATAAATAGAACGAATTTAAACTTGCTAAGGTTTTCTAAAAGCACCTCATGTGACGCCGCCAGATTCGGTCATAACGTCTAGGCCAGGTTTGGGGTGTTATAAAAAGCCTATTGACCAGAGATAGAGCTTGAATCAGAAAAATACCAAAATTTAACCAAAGTCATGTCTTGAACTTGGAACCTCCCATACACACCCAGAACACATAACCACTGAAGTAGACAAATATTAATTTCAAATTTACAAAAGCCGAAATTAATAAATTTTGGGGCGTTACTGAGAAATTGATATTTTACTATGTTTTTATATTTTACTCCATGAGATCTTTACAACTGTATATCATATGCTCAAAATGGTTGAGTAATGAATGAGAAATTGATGCTTAAAGTAAGCTACTTGTGAATTATGTTGAGTAAAATGGTAAGCTTAGTCCCACATTGGTTAGATATTAATAATGGAATATGTTTATATATGTGAACCAACTTGGTAATTATTAAATGACTAAATTAATAATTTCCCTCGTGCACAAGGGGTGCATTTAATTTATTTGGTGTATTTAATTTATTATATTTTTAAAATTTTTTTTTATATGAAAAATAATCTAAAATTAAGTAAATACGGGCGAACCGAGCTCAAGTTTAGTATTTTTAATCAGGGTCTTAACTTAAGTAGAATTTTAAGTTTATTTTTTTAGATCGAACCTAAAATTTTAGGTGACCTAACTCATAATCATGTCTAATTATAAACAACTAACAAGAATATAAATATAATAAAAAGTATAAGAATCTAAATATAATAGGAGAAAGATAATGATTCTTTAAGGATGGAACCTATAATTAATATCCATTTATAATTCAATCCACAGTGGCATGATTATATATAAGTAAGTGAAATAGACATTAGTATAATAGAAATTAAGTGTTTATTACCATCAACTTTGAGTTAAAACCTACATAATCTTATTTCTTTGATTTAAAAAAAGCAAAAGTAAAACTGGAATTATTAAAAAAGACTAGTGTGAGAGTAGAGGTGTGCATGGGCCTGAAAAATGAGCTTGGACAAAAAACGAGGTCCGTTTGAAAACGGGCCGGGCCCTGAGTAAGATTTTTTTGGCCCAGGCCCGACCCGATTTTAATATTAAATTGTTTTTAAAATTTTTTTATTTTTAATTTTAAGTAACTTTAGCACTTTGACTTTACTCTTTTTGTTGTTTTTAATGTTATTTTGATATTGTAAAACTTTTGTTATTAATATAATTTGGTTCTTAATTTAGTTCTAATTTGTTTCAATTTTTCAATTTTAATATAATTACTTTTTATTATATTTTTAATTTATGTATTATTTTAAGAATTATTTTAGTCTCATTTTTATTTGTTTTTGTTTTAATATTTGTTTTATGTTTTTAAATGTATTTGATTTATTATATTTTAAATTTTTTATTTAATAAAAAGCAAAAAAAATTTAATATGGTAAGGGGGGCCGAGCCTTGAAAACAGGCAAAATTTTTTTATGAGCCCAGCCGAACCCGGCCCGGCCCGACCCATGCACACCTCTAAGTGAGAGTAGGGTAGAAGCAATATGCACACGCGTGATTAGAAACACCGCTTTCTATTTCAGTTTCAACAATGTTCCAGGGTGACAGGGTCTGGTTCCCTAAAGCAGAAATGTTTGTATTTAGGTTGTTTAAAATTTTTAAAATTTTAAATTAGTGAAGATGAAATTATATTTTAGTCCTTTAAAAATAATAAAATTTTAATTTAATTTTTAAAAATTATAAAATAGAAATTATTAAAATAGTAAAATTATATTTTACTATCGTAAAATTATAATTTAATTTCAACCTCTAAAAGAATTTTCTAACTTCCTCCTAATTCAAAGGATATTGCTTCCTATACTCAATAATAAGTAATTTTATGTTAAATAAATAATTAGTTTTCTACATAATATTGTTAAAGAGAGGGCTTTTGGTTTAGTTTCCAAATTGCAAAGCATTTTGATTTTAGAATAATTATATATTTCCGTTAGTAAATGTATGAAATTGGTGCTCCAGAGGGTTATGTAAATTAGATTAAGATGTAATTTCATAAGAATTAAATCACACTTTGATTAAAATAATGAAGTTTAAGACTTCAAATTTATAATGTTGTTGATTTAAATTTTATTATGTATATAATTTTATTAATTTATTAAAATTAAAATTTATTTTATAAAATATAAATATTTTAATTTGATCTCTAAATACAAGTATCTATCAAATTGGCATCTACCATTGGCTTTTTCGTCATCATTCCTTTAGCAGTCAAATGCTGACATGTTTCATCAACTCATTGTGACACGTCTGTTTCTTTTTAATAAATAAATATAAATTTTGTTATAATTATAATAAGTTTTTTATTTAAAAGTAATGAAAATTTCTTTAAAATAAGTAATGAAAATATTAATTTTACGCATAATGATAAATTTAGTCTTCAATATTTACATTTTTGTTAATTTATCTCTTATTTTTTGAGTTAAATTTGATTATTAGTTTTTAAAAATAGTCAATCATTTTTTAATAGAAATGTTAATTCAAACATTAATTTTTTTAATAATATTGATGTGACACTTGCGTAGCAATTTATGTGTGATTCATGTTAATATGATATTATTTAACTCTTATGTCAACAATAATTTAATATTATAAAAATATTCAAAATAAAAATAAAATAACTCAAAATTCAAAAAGTTATAAAGACTAAAAAATTAGCATGAAGCACATTACTATATAGACTGTCATGTTTAAAAATTTAAAATCTTAGTCCATATTTTAGTTAAAATAGCTATTTGACTTTTTTCGGAAGGTTGATAATTAAATTTAATTTTTTAAAAAATTGAGAGCTAAATTTAACTCAAAAGAGAATAAAGACCCAATTGAAAAAATATAAACATTAAAAATAAATTTATCCTTGTGCCTTAATTTTATACAAATGTTCTTTATTTTTTCCCTTTTCTTATCTTTTCTCTTTCTATAAAAGAATACTAAAAATAAATTATAATTTAAACTAAAATGTTAATAAAGTTTAATTTATAAACAATTAAGCTAACTTTTGTAAGAATATTTTGTCGTTATCCCTTTCTTTTTTTTTTCATAAAAGGAAAATTAACAAAAATATTGGATCATAAAATATTTAAAATGTATATTTTATTGACATAATGATAAATTTAGTTCTCACTATTTTTGCATTTTTGTCAATTTAACTTTTATTTTTGGGGTTAAATTGGGTCATTAAACTTTCAAAAAGTCAAGTTACTTTTTAACGGAATACTGACTAAAACATTTACCTTTAGTAATGTTGGTGGATAACTTGCATGGCAATCCACGTGTATTTCGTGCTGATATAGAAATATTTGCTTTGTATGTTACATCAAAAAATAATTTAAAATATATAAATATATATATATAAATCTTTAAAAAAAATAAAGTACATGTGGATTGCCATGTGAGCTACCATGTTTAAAAATTTAATGTTTTAGTCAATATTTCCATTAGAAAACAACACTATGACTCTTTTTTTTGAAAGGTTGAAGCTCAAATTCGACCTTTTTCAAAAGGTTGAGGGCCAAATTGATAAAAGATGTAAATGTTAAAAGGCTAAATTTATCATTATATCATTTTATTTTCCTTCTTATATTTCTTAGGCCTTTTTATTTTTTAATAAATAAATACAAAGAAAATGAGTAATACTTTATATTAATCATTTTTCATTAATTTAATCATAAAACGATAAAAGGAAAATATAAATTCTTAATAAGTCAATGTAAATGAATTTTATATTTTACAGAATTATTTCATTTACAAAGAAAACAAAGAGATATAGAAAAGTGTTTTCTTCTACGGTTGATCGATTAATTTAATTTTAATCGAAATTTAAACACTACTAATAAAAATTATAATAGAAAGGATCAATCTGATATGATAGTTGTAATTAGTAGGTGCACAAGTGTTTATGGGAAGCTGAATAGAATTTAAGTTATCAATATATTATATAATTATTTAAATTTAATTTGATTCAATTTGAAATATAAACATTAAAATTTGATTAATTTTACCTACATTTATAAATAATTAATTTATGTCTTTTGAACCTATTCATATTATTTATTTTAATTTTTGTAAAAATATTTATTTACTATTTAATAATTATATATTTCTTTTTACTAATGATATATATTGTTTTATTAATTTTAAACATAAATAATTTAATATATTCTTTTAACATATTCATATATGTTAAATAAATAAAAAATAAATTATTATAAACTTGAAAATAAGTTGGAGCAGTTTACTATATTGAGGTTTAGGTCTAACTAATGTTTTAAACGAGATTAATAATATCTTTCAAGAAAAAAACAGTAGGTATGATCGAAGATCCTCCTAGTCGGGCGGTCAAAAAAGTAAGGCGGAGAGAAGAGGACCCTCTCGATGGCGGAGGAGGGAGTAAGCAGACGGAGCCAGTGGGTTCTAAACTTTTCTCGTTTACAGATGTGGTGATGAATTCAAATCAGTTGAATAACTCTCTAAATAACAAGTAAGAAGATGAATATATTGATTTAATGGATGGTGATATACGAAAGGAGATTATTGATGGAGTTCCCTCAATTGATTTTTCTGATAGAATCTATTCAATAATTAAGGAGAGCATGTTAAAAACTGTGGTCAACAAACTTTTAGGGAGGAAGATAGGATACAATGCCTTATGGAACAAAGTCTGTTCGTTGTGGAAACCATCTATACGACTCCAGCTTATGGATATTGAAAATGTCAATTTTCTAGCTAAGTTTGAATCTTTTGTGGATTATAGTAACATTCTTTTGAATGGTCCATGGGTGATTTACGGTTAGTATCTGACGGTTCAACCTTAAACGAAGCAATTTTCTGCATTATAATTGTTCCCCATTAGTGTTGTTGCATGGGTCCGTACACTGGGTTTATCAGGATCATTGTATAAGAGAAGTATTCTCCAGGCTATTGGTGAAATGGTGGGGAATGTAATCAAAATTGATTTAACGACGGATAAAAGAGTAAGGGGTCAGTTTGCCCGATTTGCAGTTCAAATTGACTTAAAGAAGCCGCTTGTTTCTAGAATAAGAATTGCTAGTAGGATCCACATAGTAGAGTATAGATCTCTTCCAACAATTTGTTTTGGCTGTGGCACTTTTGGACACTTGAAAGGAGGCCGTCCTTAATCAAAGATAGTGGAGGATATGGAGAAAGGATCGGGTGAAGCTAAGGATCCTGTTAGATTGGATCAACATGTACATCAATTCAAGAACGGGTTGAGAATGAAAGGTTCGGTGAGTGGATGATTGTGGATCGTCAGAATCGTAGACAAAATTGAAGGAACGATGATGGATAAGAGAGTGGAAATGGAAACAATCTTTTCGGATCTTGATTTAATATTCTTTTCAGAATAGGTGTCTCACAGGATGAAAGCAACGAGAATGGTGCAAGTATTTTTAATTTCAGGAAACAAAAGGAACAAAGAGTTAATTTACTTGCTAAATTTTCAGGTGAGGGTCAAGAAAAGCTCACTGAATCTATTATAAAGATTATGAATGGGAGAATATTAAAGCTAAAAGTCATAAAAAGTGGGTTATGGGTGTTAAAGGGTAGGCTAATAAACAGGCTGTGGGAGGGCATAGAATGGAGAATCAGGGGATGGAATTAAGAAGTCTGGGATGAGTTCTGAAACTCTCAAGATTGGGCCAAAAGTGGGGTCTAGGCTACCTAAATTTGGTACCAATGGTAACCAAGGAATATTGGATCGAAAATTTCACACAGTTCATATTTTCAAAGAAAACTGTAACCCAAATGATCTAATTGGTTCTTCTCCTCTTATGGGAAATGAACTAGGAATAAAAAAAAATATTATTCCTCATTCTGCACTCCCTCCTTTTTTGAAGGAAAATAGGAGTAATAATACTCTGAACTTTGGGTTTAGAGGGGATGAGGAAACTCTTGATGGCTTGGCTGGCATGGTTCTTATTTGATAGGTTATCCAAGGTACGGTGGATCGTTTGGAGGTGGAGGATAGAGATGCAGACACGCGAGAGGGGAACACAGAACTGGTAGTGTTGGACTAGGCTGATAGTGGACAGATTCTGGGTCGACCATCGCGAGTGGACCATGGGGGTGAAAGTGACGCGACACTCATGAACGATTCATTAGATGAATGATGGTGTCCTCAAAGGTTTGGTCTTTTTTTTTTAATTCTGATTTTTATAATGTCAAAAAATTTTGTATGGAACTGCCAAGGTGTTGGGTATCCTAATTTTGGCAGAATTATGAAGGAGTATTTACGCGAAGTAGATCCTTGTATTGTGGTTTTGATGGAAACCCGAAATAGTAGTTTAAAAGCAGATACAATGATTAAAATTATTGATCTGCCTTATTCTCATCGGGTGGAAGCTGTGGGATATTCGGGTGGTATTTGGGTTCTGCGGAAAGATAATATTCATGTTGAAGTTATGGTTAATCATATGCAATTTACTCACACGAAAATTAAATTTGATGATGTTATAGATTAGGTGCTCTTTATAGGTGTTTATGGGAGTCCTAATAAAAATTTGAGGAAAGATTTATGGTATGGCCTAAGCTGTATTGCTAAGAATATTAGTCTTCCTTGGTTGATTGCTGGGGATTTTAATGCTTTGCTTAATGAGGATTAGAAAAAAGGTGGCTTGAAAAGGGTTGTTGCTAGTTGTCCGGCTTTCCAACAGGTATGCTCAGTTTGTGAGTTGAAGGATATTGGATTTAGAGGTCCCAAATTCACTTGGAATAGACGGAATATATTTAAGCATCTTGATAGAGCCTTATGCAATTCTCGCTGGGAGCTAATGTTTCCGAATATTTTTGTTTTTCATATGCTGATAATTGGAAACACGAAAATTTACGCATTTTTACATACCCTTTTTTAGCTTAAAATTATACTGTTTCGATTAAATTCTTGTCGAAAAATAATTAATTTTCATAAAATAATTAAATTATACTTAAAATATTAACATGATGAATTTTAGTTAATTTTATAATTAATTTTGAGTAATTTTGGTTATTTTCGACAAAATTACGTAAATGGCGAAAAATGACTCGACAGACACTGCTTGAAGCACAAAACTTAAAAGCAATTTGAAGTATCAAGGCAAATTAATTTCCAGCCTAAGACGGTCCAATTATGTGTATTAATTCATAATATAATTAATTTTAATTTGTACCCAATTTAATTTAGGCTAAATAAATTAATATTAATTAATAATGGAAAAAGTGGTCCAGTTGAACCGAACCGATTAAAGTGAACAGGCCATAGATTGGGCAGCCCAAAACCAGCCATATGCTGACCCAAATCAGCTTATTAACTGAATAATTAAGCTTGCAAAGAAGCCCTTGAAGTCTTGTCAAAGTTGCATTCAAACCCCTCCACAGTTGGTGGATTTTTGGATTTGCCCCAAGCCATTTTTAACAAAGTTGAAAGCATCAACTTTGCCACATAGGTGGCCGGCCAAGGGGTGGATCTTTGGATGCTATTTTTAGTAAATTTTAGCTGCCACGCTTAGCTATAAAAGTCCCCCTTGGCTGATCATTCAAAGCATCTCATTCATTCCTCATTCATTTCACAACACTTCTCTCATCTCTCATTCCTCATTCATTTCACAACACTTCTCTCATCTCTCATTCTTTTTCTCTCACTTTCCCATTTCAATTCCCTTGCTCTTGTGCCGATTTCTTCCCTTGGAAAAGGGGTGTTCTTCAACCATTTTGGAGCAGCAATTGAGTGTTCATTGAAGCATTGATCGGCGAGGACAACAAGAAGGAAGAACGGAGCAACCCAGTCAAGCCTCGGAAAACCACCAAATTTGATTCTTATTCCCTATCTCTTTAATTTTTGTTGTTGTTATGATGAACATATCTATGAGTATTCATGTTGTTGGAATGGTTAATTTAATCAGCTTAGCTTGAATTTAATTCGTGTTAGGTTGATAGCATTTCATCTTCTTAAATTGTTAAAATTGTGTTTATGTTTTTATAGGCCTCGGTAAAATGCTTGATTAAGTAAAATCATGCCTAAGATATTCTTGCGTTACGACTGTGAGGTAACTAATGAATTAATTATTTAAACGTATTGAAATTGTAATTAATTGACACAGTACTTGATCAGTGCATGTTTATTCTTCTAAGGAAGCTGAAGGTTAAATTAGCAATGTATCTGTCGATATTATTGCCTTGCATAACTTGCAAGATTATTGTGATTAAACTGTTTCAAGATAGGGATAACTTGTTACCTCACATAGTCTTTTATATGCTTGTTAGATTTAATTAATTGTTTGAATTGACATAGGGATATGCAAGAGATTAGTTCAGTTTAATGAGTATGTATGTGCAATAACATGTTTGCTTACTAGAATCTGTTTAGTCGGTTGAATTGGCATAGGGATATGTCAAGAGATGAATGGATTTTGGTATGTAAGTATGTTCATAAGTTAGCAAATTACTGGGTTTCCGTGATTTTATTCGTAACAATATAAACATAAGTTTAATAATTCTAAGATGAGAAGTGTAATTAATCTAACACAATTATATCATCTTGATTAAATCTTATTTTGAAATCGTGCATTAGAACTTTCTTTTACTTCATTTATTTATTTATTTTAATTTTATTAAGTTTTTAATCACCTTCTTTGAACAAAATATTTTTCTTCACCAAAGTGTTTTAACTTGCATTCATAAATAATCCTTTTCACAATCCCTGTGGGTACGATAACTCGACATTTACTTGTCACTTTATTACTTGTTGCGATTGTGTACACTTGCACATTTCCGTCGTTCCAAGTTTTTGGCTCCGTTGCCGGGGACTATTTTAAAAGGTCATTATTTGTGAATTTGTTAGTTTACATTTTGGTTTACTTTTTTTTGTTTAATTTTTAACTTAATTAATTTTTCTGTGATTATTTCAGGTGTCTATGAGTATTCGCTGAATTATTGGCCTACTCCCTGTAGACCCTGAGATAGAAAGAACTTTTCGATAGCGAAGAAGACAAGCAAATCAGAGGAGGACCGCAGAGATGAACTTCGAAAATCCAATCTAAGGAAACGGAGCAAACCCTGCTCAAAATCCTATCCTTATTGCTGATGATAGGGATAAAGCTTTACGACAATATGCCGTGCCTGTATTTAATGATCTTAATCCGGGAAAAATTGAGGCACAACAGTTCGAGCTGAAGCCATTCATGTTCCAGATGCTTCAGACAATGGGCCAATTCAGTGGAATACATATCGAAGATCCTCACCTACACTTAAGACTATTTATGGAGGTGAGCGATTCTTTCAAGTTAGCTGGAGTACCTGAAGATGCATTACGATTGAAGCTGTTCCCATATTCACTGAGGAACAGAGCTTGAGCCTGGTTGAACTCATTTCCATCGAACTCAATTTCCACATGGCAAGCGTTAACAGAAAGATTCCTTATGAAGTATTTCCCGCCTAGCAAGAATGCTAAGTTGAGGAACGAGATCGCTACCTTCCAACAAATGGATGATGAGTCCTTGTATGAGGCATGGGAAAGGTACAAAGAATTATTACAAAAGTGCCCTCATCATGGAATCCCACATTGCATCCAACTTGAGACATTTTAGAATGGTCTCAATGCTCGCACGAGGATGGTAGTGGATGCTTCTGCTAATGGTACTCTCCTTTTTAAGTCTTACAATGAGGCTTATGAAATTATCGAGAGGATTGCCAGCAACAATTACCAATGTCCAACCAACCGAGCAGCGTCAAGAAGATGAGTTATTGGAATACATGAAGTAGACGCTCTTACTTCACTCGCATCTCAGGTATCATCAATATCCTCAATGCTTAAAAATCTTACACTATTGGGTCTAACAGTTTTGCAGCACAGCCACCAAATCAATTTGAAAATATAACCTGTGTTTATTGTAGGGAAGGACATTTGTTTGAAGAATGTCCATCAAACCTAGAATCCATGTACTACATAGGTAACCAGAACCAAAACCAAGGAAGGCAATGACTGCAATCCAATTTTTATAACCCATCATGGCGAAACCAACCGAAAATCTGTTGAAGGCATACATGGCCAAGAACAACACCTTAATCCAAAGCCAAGCAGTTATATTGAAAAACCTAGAAAACCAAATGGGCCAGCTTGCAATTGAACTCAGGAATCGACCATAAGGTGCTTTACTTAGTGATACGAAAAATTCGAGGAATACGGGGAAGGAGTATTACAAAGCATTAACATTGAGGAGTGGAAAGATAGTAGAGCCCAACACCATTGAAGCTGAAAAGGAGCAAGCTGATGCTCAAGAATCAGAGGAAGTTCAACCGAGCGTTAAAAGTCCAGTTTCACAAGAACCAGAATCTACAAAACTTGACAAGGTAATTTCAGAACCAACTAATTTTGATCAATTAACAACCCCGTCAGATGCAGAATTACCAGGGAAGACTAATCAACCAGTTCCAGTAAAGAAACCATCACTACCCTACCTTCAAAGACTTCAAAAGCAGAAGTAGGAGATTCAATTCAAGAAGTTCTTAGATGTATTTAAGAAACTTCAAATCAACATTCTGTTGGTTGAAGCACTTCAACAAATGCCGAACTACATCAAATTCATGAAGGATATCCTGTCCAAAAAATGAAGACTCATAGAATTTGAGATGGTAGCTCTGACGAAGGAATGTAGTGCATATCTTCAAGACAAACTACCCCCAAAATTGAAGGATCCTGGATGTTTTACCATACCTTGCAACATAGAAGCAACATATTGTGGTAAGACACTATGTGACTTGGGTGCGAGTATCAACTTGATGCCTATGTCAATATTTAGGAAGTTGGAGATAGGTGAAGTTAGACCTACTACGGTTACACTTCAATTAGCAGATTGATCCTTAGCACATCCAGAAGGAAAAATCAAGGAGGTATTGGTACGTGTAGATAAATTTATCTTCCCTACTGATTTTGTTATCCTAGACTTTGAAGTAGACAAAGAATTGCCAATTATCTTAGAAAGATCGTTCTTAGCAACCGAAAGGACCCTTATTGATGTGCAGAAGGGCGAGCTTACTATGCGTGTTCAGGATGATCAGGTAATATTTAACATTTTTAACTCTATGCGATTTTCTGACACAATTGATGATTGTTTTGTAGTATCAGATTTAGAAGATTTAATAGTGGAGAAGGAGTGCAATTATGTGGAGGATTCGTTGGAACAAATTTTGACATCAGATCCTCCGAATGATTAAGAGGAGGATGAGTACTTAGGTTTTTTAGAAGCTAATCAAAGGGGACTTATTCTGCAATCCCGATTTGAATCTTTGGAGTTAGAGGAAAGGGATTATGCCCAACCAAAAGCATCAATTGAGGAGCCACCTAAATTAGAGTTCAAGGTACTACCTTCATATCTAAAATATGTTTATTTAGGTAACTCTTCTACTTTGCCTATGATTGTTTTAGTAGAATTAACTACTGAGCAAGAAGAGAAACTCATCTTAGTGTTGAAACAATTTAAGAGGGCTATCAGATGGACCATAGCCGATATCCGCGGTATTAGCCCATCTGTATGCATGCACAAGTTCCTACTAGAAGATGGTGAGAAAGGGACGATTGATGGACAATGAAGACTGAACCTCATCACGAAGGACGTAGTAAATAAAAAAATCATTAAGTGGTTAGATGCGGGTATAATTTACCCCATCTCAAATAGTTCATGGGTAAGTCTGGTCTAGTGCGTGCCAAAGAAAGGAGGTATCACAGTCATTGAAAATAAGAATAATGAGTTGATACCTACTAGAACGGTTACGGGATGGAGAATTTGTATCGATTACTGGAAGCTAAACAAGGCGACTAGGAAAGATCACTTTCCTTTGCCGTTTTTGGACCAGATGCTGGATAGACTCATAGGACGAGACTACTACTATTTTCTCGATGGATACTCGAGGTATAATCAGATTACAGTAGCATCGAAAGATCAGCATAAGACAACATTCAGTTGTCCGTAAGGTACATTTACATTTAGACGCATGCCATTTGGTTTATGTAATGCATCTGCTACATTTCAAAGATGTATGATGTATATTTTTACTAACATAGTTGAGAAGTATTTGGAAGTTTTTATGGATGATTTTTTAGTATTTGGAGACACTTATGATGATTACTTAGCCAATCTAGCGAATGTACTAAGGCGATGCGAAGAAATAAACCTAGTACTCAATTGGGAAAAGTGCCATTTCATGGTACGAGAAGTATTATTCTAGGGCATCAGATAATGAGACATGGAATCGAAGTAGATAAAAAAAGGTAGATTTTATTGAGAAACTCTAACCTCCAACATCTGTAAAAGGTGTTAGGAGCTTTTTGGGCCACGCCGGTTTCGATCGAAGATTCATCAAGGACTTCTCCAAAATTGCTAAACCCTTATGCAAATTATTGGAGAAGGACTCGACGTTCAAGTTTGATGAGGAATGCTTAAAAGCTTTCAAAGATTTAAAGATTTGATTAGTTACGGCACCCATAATAGTCACACCAGATTGGGATCTACCATTCAAGTTGATGTGTGACGCGAGTGGCTTCGCAATAGGAGCCGTTATGGGCCAGCAAAGAAACAAAGTTTTTTATGCCATTTACTGCACAAGTCGAACTCTGACAGGAGCTCAACTAAATTATACGGTAATAGAAAAAAAGTTACTTGCTATTGTGTTTGCTTTTGACAAGGTTCGATCTTATCTTGTAGGTACCAAAATGACTGTCTATAGGGACCACTCGGTAATTAAGTACTTATTCTCTAAGAAAGATGCTAAGCCGAGGTTGATCCGATGGGTACTTCTACTTCAAGAGTTCGATCTAGAAATTCAAGATTGAAAGGGAGTGGAAAATCAAGTAGCAGATCATTTGTCCAGATTGGAGCTGTAGGAAGGGAACTCTCCTCTTATACCAATTCAAGAAACATTTCCAGATGAACACATACTAAAGGTAAATCATGTCCATAATACCCCTTGGTTTGCTGATATTGCTAACTATTTAGCTTGTGGTTTGATGCCGATTGATAAGACGTATCGTCAAAGGAAAAAGTTTCTTCACGATATGAAGTACTATTTTGGGAAAAACCATACTTGTTCAAGAAGTGTGTAGATCAAATGATTAGGAGATGTGTGGCAGAAAATGAAGTACAAAAGATTTTATACCATTGTCACTTAGCTCTAAGTGGGGGAGACTTCGGAGGTACTCGTACTGCGGCCAAAGTATTGCAAGCTGGATTCTTTTGGCCAACACTATTCAAGGACGCATACGCTTACGTAAAGAGTTGTGATCGATGTCAAAGGGTCGGAAATGTCACCAGTAGTAATGAGATGCCTCAAACAAACATCATTGAGGTAGAATTATTCTATGTTTAGGGCATTGACTTCCTCGGTCCTTTCCCTCTGTCTTTTAGTCACAAGTACATCTTGGTAGGTGTAGACTACGTGTCTAAGTAGGTCGAGGCTGAAGCTTATCCAACAAACGATGCTAGGGTTGTAATAAAGTTTTTGCATAAACACATGTTCACAAGGTTTGGAACCCCAAGAGCTATTATCAGCGATGAAGGGTCCCATTTTGTGAACAAGTGGTTGAAGTGGTCGTTAGATAAACATGGAGTGAAACACAAGGTCGCTACAGCTTACCATCTACAGACGAATGGGCAAGCTAAACTGGAAAATAAGGAGATTAAAGGAAAACTTGAAAAGGTAGTTTGCCCGAACTGACAAGATTGGTCCAAAATACCGGATGATGCTTTATGGGCTTACGGGACAACATACAAGACACCTTTAGGGATGTCACCCTACAGGTTGGTCTTTGCGAAAGCTTGTTATCTGCCCTTGGAGTTAGAACACAAAGCTTATTGGGCCCTTCGACAACTCAACTTGGATCTTAAGCTTGCTAAAGAGAAACAGATGCTCCAACTTAATGAGCTAGAGGAATTCTGAACTTTCTCATACGAAAATGCCAAACTATTCAAGGAGAGACTTAAGAAATGGCATGACAAGTACATTCGAGTTTGAAAGTTTGAAGCAGGTCAACAAGGCTTGTTATTTAATTCCAGATTAAAGTTCTTTCCAGGTAAACTAAAATCACATTGGACCGGTCCATTTACGATTCATTGCGTCTACCCATACGGAGTTGTTGAACTCCAAGGTAAGGGAGGTAATTTTCAAGTTAATGCTCAGCGTCTGAAACATTAATGGGGAGATAAGACTGAACGGAATCAAATTTCGTTCATTCTATCAGATGTTTAAATTTTCTTATTTTCCTTTTTAATAAATGATTTAGTATATATTTTCGAGATTAGTGTGTTTAAATCAATTCTGTCTAGGAGATTGGAACTTAAGTGAGACCGCTTGTGACCCCTCTAATTTTTCTTGGGAATTGATTTTAGCATAATTTTTCGAGAAATTATTCCCTAAATAGAAAAATAAATTTTTAGTTTTTCAAATAAAGAGGTCAATGTTGACCTAAGTTTTAAATTGCAACTCAATTTCAAATTTTCATTAAGTCTAGGGACTTAATTAAATTATTTTCAAAATTTGGTTGTTCTTTTCATAAATAATAAAAACTAGATGCCTCTTTTTTTGTAAATATTTTCAAAAGGCTTCTAGAATAAATGTTTTTAATTCAAAAGAAAAAGATGGTAATTATTAATATATAATTATATCCATTATAATATATATTAATTATTATCAACTTTATATAGAGTTAGATTAGTGTTAATTTCATCATATTTTATTTGATAAGTTTTAATAATAATAAGATGATAATCTTTAATATATAATTATATCTATTATAATTTATATATTAATTTTATCAATTTAGCATAGAATTAGGATTAGTTTTAATCATATCTCATTTTGTTTAAATAAATTAATAGCATTAATAATTTAATATGCATATATTTAATTATTAATTATTGTTAACTTGGATTAGAATTAGAACTTAGAGTTTTTAATTATTAAATTTCTCTAAGAATTCTACTTTAAGTCCTATTCCTTTCATTATAAATACTACCTTCTCCATTCATTCATCACTAAAAATCCCAAACACTAAAACCCTTAAAGTGCGGCAAGCCCTTAGCCTAGCAGCCATTCGGCCAGCAAGCACCCAACAGCCCAGCTCCATCGCACACCTACCCCCATCAAGCACTGCATTGCGTGCCCCGTCTTGCTCTAGCACCTACGCACGTCCATCTCCAGCACTCACCAGGCCCGCACCTTGGTGCTGCATCTGCTTCAGCTCCAGCGTGTGCGCGCCTAAGCTGTTGCCCACTTAGCTTTGTGGCCTACTACTTGTGTAGCTCATCGCGCCAAGCCTGTACTGCTTCTTGCTCCTGCTTAACAAGTCTGCTTGCTGTCTGGCACTTGTGTGGCACAGACCTACACCAAGCCCCTTAACCGAAATCTTCCAACCCACCTTAAATTGACCTTTTTTGTTTATTAATTATTTTTGAGAGTTCAGAGTTTTATAAAAAAAGGTGGTAAGGCAATTTATTTTCTCCTAAATTTTAATTTATTCAATTATTTAATTTTTCAATTTACTAAATTATTAATAAATTTTGTGGATTAAATTTTTGAGAAAATAATTTTTCCCATCTTTTGTTCAGGTTAATCATGCCTCATAAGAGAACTCATGCTTGTGCCCAAATTGATGAAACACAAAACAAATTCCATTGTGAAGAAGCCAAAGCAAGATACAAGAGTATCTTCAAAAATCAACAGATGCATCTAGAGAAAGGCTTTACATTGAAAGAGAGCAACTATAAAGACTTTATGGCACATATTCATCAAGTTGCTGAAGCCCTCAATTGGGAATTGTTTTATGAAAAGAGGCCTAGTGTGGATGAGGAACTAGTTCATGAATTCTACGCGAATTTAACCTCAAGCGATTTGACAGAAGTTCTAGTTTGTGGAATCAAGGTACCAATAAGTTCAAATGCTATTAATGAGTTCTTTGAATGACCTGATTTTTAAAACGATGAATATTCTTCTTTGATGAGCAACATCGAGCCTGAAAATTTGCAAGAAATTCTTGAAGAACTTACAGTTCTAGGTTCTAAGTGGACTATGACAAAGCAAGGAATCCACACTTGTCGAAGAGAATCTTTGACACCACTTGCAAAGGTATGGTTCTATTTCATCCATTTCAGCCTTATGCCTAGTTCGCATGGGACTACAGTCTCGTTAGAGCGAATGGTCTTATTATATTTGATTTTAACTGGAAAGACCATTGATGCGGGAAAAATCATCCTACAAGAGATGAGGAATTGTGCCACTAGACGTTCTGGCCCCGCTTACTTCCACTTTACGATAACAATTTTGTGCTTAAAAGCTGAGATTCTTGCAAACGTAAAGAAGACAGGGTATAGCCAGGGCACAATCACAGATTGTGAACTCTACCGAGTAGCTGGAGATTCTATTCTACAACAACGAGTTGAAGAAAATGAGGATCCCAATAAAGAGGAAGAAGATCCCACAAAGATCGAGCTAATGCAATCGGCTGAAGTCCTTGATAAGGTGGAACCAATAGAACCAAAAATTAAGCCTGATGACGAAACTTCAATATTTAGAGCTCAACCACCTAGCCTAAATCTTTGAGATGAACTGCCAAAGTTGATGGACATAATGCAACATATGCAATGGCAACAACAAGCTTACTGGAGATACTAAAAAATAAAGGATGACTCAGTGAGAAGTGCTCTTAAGAAAATTTACAATGACCTATTTATTTTTGTGCCTGAATTTCTAGATTTTATATTTGAACCATGAAGTCCATTATCGAAGAAGATGCGAAGCAATTTATGCAAAGGCGATAGTGATGGAGCAAAAGATGAGTCAAATTCGGAAGGGTCTGCAAATAAATAAAGGGGGGATCTTGTGACAGCCCTAAATTGACCCTAGTCGAAAAGCGGTTTCGGGACCGCTAAACCGAATCACCGAAGTATTTGAATATAATATTTATTGTCTAAAATATGTGGATATGAATGTGTGAAAGTTTTAAGCTTCGATTTAGTCGATTGCATGTGAATTTAGTTAATAGGACTTAGGTGTGACACTTTTGAAATGTGATAGGTTAATCTATAAGGATCTAATAGTGCATGATGTCAAAAAAGAGGGTACTTGCATGTCAAATTAGCCAAATCTTGGATAGTGGCCGGCCATGGTATGAGCTATTAACGGTAATATGTATTTTTCTATTAACATTTTTTTAGTTACAAAATAAAATAATGAATTAAGAATAATAAAACATGAGGTGAGTGGGAGGAGAAACCAAAGTTGTTTCATCCTTGCTCCTCCATTGCCGTGACTTGAGGGAGGAAGAAGAAAAGAATTCTCTTGCTTCATGTTCAGTTGGTTGATGATTAGGAAGAGGTATGTTTGATATTATTCCATGAAATTCATGCATATTTTTAGTTGTTAGTTTGAATTCTACCTAGCCCATGGTTTAAATCTTTGCTATTTGATGGAGATGATACTCGGCCATGGATGTTGTCTTTCTTGGTTGGTGTTTGATGTTGTGTTGATGAGGTATGAAGATGATAGAGTTTGAGTGCTTAATAAAAAGGATTGGATGTGAGTGTGTGTGAGAATTTGAAAAGGATGGGTCTTAGCAACTTCATGAAGTGTTCGGCCATGGTGCTAAAATGTTGTATTGTGTTTAAACTTAGAATTTTAGTTATATGGTTAGTATAGGTATGGATAACCGAATATGAGAGCATGAATAGATGAAGAGTTTTGTAATTATAAAAAATGGGTTAATTGATATGTGGTAAATGTTAAGTGTTAAATGAAATGGAAATGATATCATATTGGAATATGTATACTCGACCACATGAATGAATACATAGATTGGTGTTGCTTATATTCGGCTATAGGTAAGCATATTGATGATTCTATCTTGACTTAGGTAATCGGCTAAAGGAGAATATTAGCTAATATGTTGAATTTGATTCATGATTTCATATATATAACTCTAATGTCTAATATATATATGGGCTAAGTACCTTGAATTTCTCTTGATGTTCAAGATGATTAAATCAATTTATTTGTTAAATTAAGCTCAAGAGCAAAGGGGAACTAAATCCGATAAAGGAAAGGAAAAAGTAATTGAATAGCCGTTGAAGTCGTTCGACAACGTCCGAGGTAAGTCTTCGAGTAATGAAACTTAGTTTATGATTTGATTAAGTCATGACATATAAGCATAACAAATAAATGGTGATATAATGATTCTACTTGAATGATATATTGAGGTGATTAGTTTATACCTATGACGGGTAGCCGAATGTGTATAGAGATCATGTTATAAAGCCAATCAAAATCATGCTCTTTGTATGTGGCTATTGAGCCGAAATTGGTAAGGTTTGATAAGTGTCTTGTGTTTGAGCTTTAGTAATGAAAATGAAATATGGATGTGTCATGATTTATTGATATATGTGCATGATTATTCGAATGATATCCGGGCTAAGTCCCGAAGGCATTTGTGCTATTGACTATATCCGGGCTAAGTCCCAAAGGCATTTGTGCTATTGACTATATCCGGGCTAAGTCCCGAAGGCATTTGTGCTAGTGACTATATCCGGGCTAAGTCCCGAAGGCTTTTGTGCTATTGACTATATCCGGGCTAAGACCCGAAGGCATTTGTGCGAGTTGCTATATCCGGCTAAATCCCGAAGGTACTTGGGTTTGGAAATGAGCGATGCTGTAATAATTTCAATTAATACGCTTATAAAATCCAAACGATAAGGTATGTTTCGTATATGCATCGGAACAGTTAATTCCTTATTAGATAGTATGCGCTCTATTGATTAACAATTTTCGGCCTTTAGTTAAATTTGATCCCCTGTGTATGAACATACTGGTTGAGGTGTGAAGTAAGTATGATTTTGGGAATATGCATATATGAAACTATTCATTTAGTCATATGAACGCTATACTTTAGTCGTAAATAATTTCATTACTTGAACTTACTAAGCATTAAAATGCTTACTCTGTTACTTTGATTCTCTGTTTTATAGATTTTGTTCGTCAGCTATCGGACTCGGGAGTGTCAAAGTCGAAGTCATCCACACTATCTAAGCCACTTTTTGGTACTTTTTTAGTTCAATTTTGAAAATGGCATGTATATGGCTGACCCTTGTTGTTAATTAAGTACCCTTTTGGTAATGTGTATTCGTATAGCCATTCGAAAATGGCTTGTATATTTTGAAGTATAACATTATGGTCTTGTGATATGGTTATTAAGTGGTGTGGAAATGTTTGGTAATGACTAGCCATTGGAATGGCCAATCATGGTCCTATTGGTACTACGTACGTCATGGCTAATCGGGATTACCCTTGATAATAATGTATGTCAATTTGCTATTCGATTCATGGAAAATTATGAAATAGGTAAAATTTACCTTAAAATAGATGCTGACAGCAGCAGTGACGTAAGTTGGAAAAATCAATAAAAACAGTAGGAATGGAATTAAATAGTGAATAAATTATGTAATCGAATCTTGATGAGTCTATTTTCATATGAAAGAAACGAAACGACCATATGAGCCGTATTTTATGAGATGTTTAAGTTTTCGTGAAACAGGGCCAGAGAGTTTTCTGGATCCCCTGTTCTGATTTTGAAAATTTACCATAAATTAACCAGAGACAATTAGACGTCATGCTTTATATGTATAGATTCCTTTTTTGAGTCTAGTTTCATTAGAAACAAACGACATAAGTATTGAAGCTCTGTACAGGGAGATATCTAAGTCGTAATACATGAAGGTCAGAGTAGTCGAACCCTGAAACAGGGGAGACTTTAACTAATAAACTGTACTAATTGGCTTGACCAAAAATTCTAGAAAACAATTTATAGATGAATATATGAGTCTAGTTTCAGGAAAAATTTACGGAATCGGTTTTCGAGTTTTGGAACTCGAGATACGATTTTTAAAGTGACTGTGATGCAGTTAGCCAGCTTGTCTGGAAATTTTAAAATGAACTGTGTAAGTAAATGAATTAAGTCTGTTAACACCTCGTGTTCGACTCCGGCAACGGTCTCGGGTACAGGGCGTTACAGATCTTGACTTTATTTTATTTCTATTCTTAGGTCATTTTAGGATTAAGTTAATTAGGAATTTTTTTATTTTTAATTAAGAGAGGAAAATCACTAATAAAATTTAAGCAAGTCACGAAGTATAAAGTGTGGTAATGGGTATATATATGTCTAGGATTGGATTTAGAAAAGAGCTTGGAACTTAAGAAGTCAAATTGACTCACCTCCTTTTTTCTAAAATTCTACCTGGTGTATAGTATCTATTCACTTTAAACAACGAGGACATTGTTCATTTTAAGTTGGGGGGACCGAAAATTTGAATTATTTCCACTCAGAATAAATTTTTTGTTAATTATGATTAGGATATATTTTTTTCAATAATTTGAAATTTGTTAAGTATGCTAAACTTTAGTATGAATAAAGTTCTATTACATCAATAAATTGTTATGTTAGCTTAATAATGATATAAATGTATTTTTAATAAAGCATGCAAATCACACTATAAAATTTTAGTTCCTTACAAAAGTTAGGCATGCATGAAAGTTTAAGTCTTTAGAATTGACTTAGTAGTTTCTTGAGGCGAATTCCTAGGAAGCATAGAATGTTGGAAATGATTTAGGCAACTTTTGTTTGGACCGTTTGAGCCTTTCTAGCCAACCATAATGAAATTTTTATCCTTTGAAACCCAACTTTGAGCCTATATGACCTAATTTTATTTGAACCCTTGCAAATTTAGCCATCACTTCTCTCTTAACTATATCAAAATTTTCTCAAACACTAAACTCGGTACTATTCCAAGTATTCATTGCAAATAAGTTTGGGGGGAGTTGAAAAGAAGTATAAAATGCTCTTAAAATTGTGGTACATTCAGGAAAATGCTCGTGTAGATTGAAAAAAAAACATATGTCTTAAAAGAGAATGTGCAAAAGAGCATAAGAAAGAAAAGAAAGTTGGTGTATTAAAGGTGATTATTTTGAAGGTTCGATACAAGCTGAGTCTAGGGTTTAAAAGCCTAAAATTATCTATCTTTTACCTACCCTTAGGGCCAGCCACGTTACAACCTTGTTAAAGACCTATTGATTCAAAAGTTCCAATGCTACCTACATTAGTGGAGAGAAATTGCTACGTACAACATATGAAGACATAAGTTAAACTTAATGATTGCAGCTTAATCTTGAATAGAGGGAATAAAATCACATTGATAAGGTTTAACATGACTTTATTAGGAAGAATTTAGTCTAATTTCTGCTATCATAATAGTTGTTGAGATTAATTTGAACAGTATGTATACTTAAGTAGCATAACTATCAAAGTTCTTGTCTTTGAGCTTAAGTATATTGAATTCATAATTTTGGGAAAAATGTTGTCCTGAAGGAGTTTTTCAAAGGTGTTTCCGAGAAATTCTTTTCAAAATTTGTGCACTACTCGGGATGAGCAATGAATTAAGTTTGGGGGTGTGGAAACACGAAAATTTACGCATTTTTACATACCCTTTTTAGCTTAAAATCATATCGTTTCGATTAAATTCTTGTCAAAAAATAATTAATTTTTATAAAATAATTAAATTATACTTAAAATATGAACATGATGAATTTAGTTAATTTTATAATTAATTTTGAGTAATTTTGGTTATTTTCGACAGAATTGTGCAAAAAGCAAAAATGGCTCGGCAGACACTGCTTGAAGCACAAAATCGAGAAGCAATTTGAAGTATCAAGGTGAGTTAATTTTTAGCCTAAGACGGTCCAATTATGTGCACTAATTCATACTATAATTAATTTTATTTTATACTCAACTTAATTTGGGATAAATAAATTAATATTAATTAATTATGGAAAAAGTCGTCCAGTTGAACCGAACCGATTGAAGTGAACCGGCCAAAGATTGGGCAGCCCAAAACCAGCCATATGTTGACCCAAATTAGATTATTAGCTGATTAATTAAGCTTGCAAAGAATCCCTTGAAGTCTTGTCAAAGTTGCATTCAAACTCCTTCACAATTGGTGGATTTTTGGATTTGCCCCAAGCCATTTTTAGCAAAGTTGAAAGCATCAACTTTACCACATAGGTGGCCGGCCAAGGGGTGGATCTTTGCCTACTATTTTTAGCAAATTTAATCTGCCACACTCAGCTATAAAAGCCCCCCTTGGCTGATCATTCAAAGCATCTCATTCATTCCTCATTTTTTTCACAACACTTCTCTCATCTCCCATTTTTTTCTCTCATTTTTCCATTTCAATTCCCTAGCTTTTGTGCCGATTTCTTCCCTTGGAAAAGGGGTGTTCTTCAACCATTTTGGAGCAGCAATTGAGTGTTCATCGTAGCCTTGATCGGCGAGGAAAACAAGAAGGAAGAATGGAGCAACCCAGTCAAGCCTCGAAAAACCACCGAATTTGATTCTTGTTCCCTATCTCTTTAATTTTTGTTGTTGTTATGATCTCTTTAATTTTTGTTGTTGTTATGATGAACATATCTATGAGTATTCATGTTTTTGGATTGGTTAATTTAATCAGCTTAGCTTGAATTTAATTCGTGTTGGGTTGATTGCATTTCGTCTTCTTAAATTGTTAAAATTGTGTTTATGTTGTTATAGGCCTCGGTGAAATGCTTGATTAAGTAAAATCATGCCTAAGTTATTCTTGCGTTATGGTTGTTAGGTAACTAATGAATTAATTATTTAAATGGATTGAAATTGTAATTAATTCAGATAGTTCTTGATCAGTGCATGTTTATTCTTCTAAGGTAGCTGAAGGTTAAATTAGCAATGTATCTGGCGATATTATTGCCTTGCATAACTTGCAAGATTATTGTGATTAAACTGTTTCAAGGTAGGGATACCTTGTTACCTCACATAGTCTTTTATATGCTTGTTTGATTTAATTAATTGTTTGAATTGACATAGGGATATGCACGAGATCAGTTCAGTTTAATGAGTATGTATGTGTAATAACATGTTTGCTTACTAGAATCTGTTTAGTCGGTTGAATTGACATAGGGATATGTGAAGAGATGAATGGATTTTGGTATGTAAGTATGTTCATAAGTTAGCAAATTACTGGGTTGTCGTGATTTTATTCGTAACAATATAAACATAAGTTTAATAATTCTAAGATGAAAAGTGTAATTAATCCAACACAATTATATCATCTTGATTAAATCTTATTTTGAAATCGAGCATTAGAATTTTCTTTTACTTCATTTATTTATTTATTTTAATTTTCTTAAGTTTTTAATCACCCTCTTTAAACAAAATAATTTTCTTCACCAAAGTGTTTTAACTTGCATTCATAAATAATCCTTTTCATAGTCCCTGTGGGTATGATAACTCCACATTTACTTGTCACTTTATTACTTGTTGCGATTGTGTACACTTGCACATTTCCGTCGTTCCAATAATCAAATCTGATTATTGCCCGATTTTGATTTTGTTTGGAAACAAGATAAGAACAAATTCCCCTTATCCTTTTTGGCCTCGTAGTAATTTTACTTCTATGGTTAATGAGAATTGGAAAGCGAGAATGTGGAATAGGGATGTTTTCAGGCATATTTTAAAGAGGAAGAGAAATATGATAAACCAACTTGATGGAATCCAAAGAGCGCTGG
This sequence comes from Gossypium arboreum, assembly GCF_025698485.1. NCBI lineage: Eukaryota > Viridiplantae > Streptophyta > Magnoliopsida > Malvales > Malvaceae > Gossypium > Gossypium arboreum. Next base: position 104,984,997 of record NC_069080.1, read on the forward strand.
AGAGGTTTCAATCTAAAAACCTTCTTAATTTGGAGAAATCAATACGAGTAGAACTTGAAGGAATTATGGACTTAGAATAGTCTTTGGCAACAAAAGGCGCAAAGTGATTGGTTGACTCTTAGAGACCGAAACACCAAATACTTCTATTGTAAGGCTAACTCAAGAAGGCATTTTAATAAGATCAAAGCTCTAAGATTGTCTGATGGCGAGTGGTGCTATGATGAGGAAGTGTTGAAATTTGAAACTATTCTTTTCTTTAAAAGGTTGTATACAACAGATGTATCTAGTATGGGTCGGTTTCCTATTCAGAACATGTTTTCCATTCTTGAATCGGAGTTATTGGATTCCGTTAGGTGAATTCATTCTCATCAAGAAGTTCTTAATGCTCTCTTTGAGATGACACAGCCTAAAGCGCCGAGGGTGGATGGACTTCATGCCCAATTTTATCAAAGCCAATGGAATATTGTAGGAGAGTTGCTGGTGTGCATGGTTAAAAGGGTGTTTGAAGGAGGTAATATTGAGTCTTTTCTTAATAAAACATCGATTGTGCTAATCCCCAAAGTAAGTTCTCCGGAATCGATCTCTCAGTTCGGACCTATAAGCTTATGTACAGTGCCTTTCAAGGTCCTAATGAAGGTAATTGTGAACCATCTCAAACCTATCATGTTGTCTCTTATTGTAGCTAATCAGACTAGCTTTGTTAGGGGAAGGATTATTATGGATAATGCGATTATTGCTCAAGAGGTTGTTCATTTGATGCAACACAAAAAAGGGGAAGAAATGATGGATGACAATCAAAATGGACATGGAAAAGGGTTATGATGGACTAAGATGGGAGTTTATTGATGATACACTTTTAGATGCCTAAATTCCCGAGACTTTAGTTCGTGCCATTATACGATGTGTCATGTCTGCTTCTATGCAAATTTTATGGAATGGGTGCTACACAGATGAATTTATCCCTTCAAGAGGAGTAAGGCAAGAGGATCCTATTTGTCCTTATTTATTTGTGTTAACTATGGAAAAGCTTGAGCAGACTATTAAGTTGGCTGTCACTGAATCTACCTAGAAGCTTATTTGGCTTGGAAGAGAAGGACCTCCTCTATCACATCTTTTTTTTTTTTTTGCAGATGACATAATATTGTTTGGAGAAGGAAGGAAACTATTGTAGCCATGAAATTTTTCCTTCACCAATTTTTCTTGTATTCAGGTCACAAAATGAATGCAGAAAAATAAAAACTTTATTTATCAGCCAACACTGATAAATTTGTTAGGGAGATGCTTAGCAAAGAGATGGGTTTTCAGGAAGTAAATGACTTGGGGGTCTATTTGAGAATGCCTTTGTTCTATAACATAGTCACTAAGATCATGTTCCAATTTATTGTAGATAAGGTACAGAAGAGGCTTAATAGGTTTGACATTAAACTCCTTTCTTTGGATGGTCGTATTACTTTGGCCAAGTCAGTATTATTGGTCATTCCAAGTTATTATATACAATCGTCCATGATTCTTGTTGGTGTTTGTGACAAGATTGAACAAATTGTTAGAAGCTTTGTTTAGGGCTCCATGAGATATGCCAAGAAAGTGCACTTAGTTAATTGGGACACATGCTGCCAATCTATGAAGTGTTGGGGTCTTGGATTTAAGAGAATAATCCCCCAAAATTGCTCTTTTCTTATAAGGTAACTTTTTAGCTTACAAACAATGTTGATGCTCTTTGGGTATGTTTGTTGCGATATAAATATGAGATAATGGATCAATGTCCCAAATCTATTTATCGGCCTTATTGTTTTTATGTTTGACGCTCTTTATCAAATATTTGGGAACAATTTAGGCAGAACATTTCTTGGAGCATAGGTGATGGGAAAGATGTGGATTTTTTTATGACATTTGAATTCCTAAATTGGGAGCGATTTGCAATCACATGCTAGCCAATTCAAATAGAGCGTAATAAATCAAGGTAGCCGATATGGTTAAAGCGAATGATCAGTAGAATTTGTCATCACTTTAGTGGTATGTTGGTAGAGATATCTTGGACTATATAGTAGTGTGCCATCCCCTTTGTGATATGGTCCGGAGATACATTTGTATGTAGCAAAATCATAGAGCTAAGAAGTTTTCCACCAAAGTGGAGTATAACAGTTTAGTACAGATGGATGACCGGGAATGGGACAATATTTGGAGTGTAATTTACTAATCTACCACCAAGAATCAAGAATTTTCTCTAGTTATACACCAGAAACTCTTAACAAATTTCAAAAGGAATAGAAGGAATCTATCTCCCTCAAAAGACTGCACCTTGTGTGGGTATATTCAAGAAACAGTCACTCATACCCTGTGTGACTACTCTGTTGCAGCTAAGGTATGGGAAAAGGTAATACCTCCAAATTATTTATATTGCTTCTTTGATTTAGATCTTTTGGATTGGGTAACTACCAAGTTGAATGGCGATTTTTGGGGGAAATTATGCCCATGCGAAACTCTTTGCTGTCTTGTGCTGGCTAATGTGGAAGAATAGAAATAAATTTATTTTTCAACAGATTTCAAACAGGCCTAATAAGATTGTATACAGGGTAGAATACTTTGTTTCTAATATCCATGAATCACTACTGAGTTCTGGGTCGTTGGGAATTAATCAAAGTGTCAGGGTGAAATGGCATCCACCGTGTAGTGGATGGGTTAAGGTTAGTGTTGATGGGTCTTATAATATGAATAGACACTGTTTGATGGTTGGTGGTGTGGTGAGAGATTCTGCTAGGAATTGGTTAGAAGTGTTCAGGAAATACATTGGGAGAGGCTCTACTCTAAAGTCTGAATTATGGCCAATTTTAACTGGTATTGAAGTGGCTCTCCTACGAAACTATAGTAAGATTATTGTTAAGAGCGACTGTTTAGATGCTATTGAGATGAATTGGGAAATTCTATGAATACACATATTATGGAAGCTAAGAGGCAGTTACAAGAAGTTAAATTCTAGTTTCTTCCAAGGGAGGGTAATAAGGTGGCAGATTGGTTAGCTAAATTAGGTTCAAATAACAATGTTGAACTCACTCTTCTTGAGTTTCCTAGCTTTCCTATCAGAAAACCTTTTCTAGAAGATAAATTTGGTGCATCACATGTAAGAAACAATTGATTTTAAGGCAGTCAATTGCCTTCTTTAATAAAAAAAATGTTTTAAACGAGATTAAATTTGTATTTGTAGGTCCAAACACAATTTTTATTTAGAAGGAAATGAGAATATTTAGAAGTTGATGATGAACACAGACTTAGTCCAAAATTTGGAAATATTTAGTGGGATTAATCCCTTAAATAATATCTTTACATAGATTATAATTATAAATAAATTAAGGATAAACCACTAAAATAATCATTTTTATTTGCTTCAGGTTATATTTTAGTCACTTATGTTTGAAATGTTATGTTTTAGTCACTTACATTATCATTTTGTTATGAAATGGTCACTCTGCAATTAAGATCTGTTGCCTCTCAAACGACAGTCTGATGTGGCAATTTAAATGGGTTTTAAATGCCAATGTGGATGTCCAGCCAAGTAAATTAATTGATTTTCTAATTAACTAAATTTAATTTATTGAATTTTCTAAATTAATTAAAGAAAAATGCTAATTTAGTTTCCAGAAAAAATCAAAACCAATACATCATATTAGTCCTTGAATTGAAAAAAAAAAAAAGAACCCTTGGTCTCCTTTTTCTTTTTAGTTTTCGTTTTCATTTTGCCTAAAAACTATCCATTTTCATAGTTATCCTTATTGAATCGAAACAGTAGAAATCAAATTGAGTTCTCCATCAATTAGTTGGAATTTTTTAATTCAAAATGAAAGAACAAATGATTGATTCAATGGAGGGTCCAAGCATGGATTATAGTAAGTAATGAGTTTCTTTGTTGTTTACTTGAGTTTTGGGTTCAGACATTATAGGTTTTTTTTTTTTGCAAAAAGGTGGTCCATCTTTTCATGTTTTTCTGTATATGTATTCCATTTTTAAATTGGAGAAAATTGAGTTTTAGGGTAAAATTTTATATTCTATTTTCATAAAAAAATTTAACTTTTCTAATCCTAGCTGTACATCCATATTGGCATTTAAAACTCATTTTAACTGTCACGTTGAGTTGCTGTTTGGGAGGAAACAAATCTTTAACGGTAGAGTGACTATTTCATAACAAAACGATAACGTAAGTGACTAAAATAATACATTTTAAACACAAATAACTAAAATACAACCTAAAAGAAACAAAAATAACTACTTTAATAGCTAACTCATAAATTAATAACTTTAACCGGGGAAGGGTATAAATTAGGTTAAAAGGAGAAATGATTATCCAATCCAAAATCATCAACGTCCTATACGAAAATTGGGGGAGTAAAAAGCGTTACAAAGTTCCACTAATTGTCAACCAAAACTCTCAATAACGTAAGAGAGATGGTTGAAAGGTTTTTGTCCCCTTCTCTAATATTTCGGGGTGTTGAAATTCAAACCTTCCCAAATCCTTTACACCTCTTAGCTTCTCAAGGTCGGATCATATTCACAATTTTTAATTCAATACTTCAAATTTTAAAGATTAGCCCCAGCTAGACTTAAACAAAGGATTGAAAAAGATTTGGACTACAGTTACAGTTCAATCTTAGTGCACATGCATCATATTATACTAAAATTTAAAGCCTCTTTAAAAATAATATAAATAATCAATAAAATATATAATTTGAAATTAATTATTTATAATAACTATGAAATATATATAATATTAATTCATTTATCAAATAAAAGTTTTAATTTAGTCTTAATTTATCAATCTAATTAGTACATCTTTAAATCCCATCATATGTAAATTTTATTAAAATAAAATATTAAAATATTCTAAAATAATATAACTTAGTCTTGGCTTTTTGTTATTATTTTTAAGTTTAGATGTATTATATAATAAAAATAATAACTTGACTCGAAATTCAACCCGATTACTTAGCTTATATAATAAAATTCTAAGGGATGAGATGTGAGAGGCCCAAGTTTATAATAAAATTCTAAGGGATGAGATGTGAGAGGGCCCAAGTTTTTATTTTCTACTTCTCCCTTGTTCTTTGACTGGAAGACCACTTTCCCATTATCAAATTCTACTATTGATATTGTGTATCAACAAGTTGCAATTAGATATATCCCATATATGCCTTCGAGAGTTGTATATATATTTATATATATTTGAATAAAGACTTTATAACTATAAATTCGGTTAAATTAAAAATAAATTTATATTTATTATTATTTTGAAAAGTGTTTTCAAGTATTTAAATTCAATCTAACTATTTAAATGGTTATCTAATTATGTTTATGTTCATGTTTTGGTTGCTCAATTTTAAAAAATTTAGTTTAGGTACTAATGTTTGAATTCGTTCTTATTTTGGTCACCTTGTTAAATTGATAATAGAAAGACTTTTTAAAATCAGTATAACTTAATTTCCTTTTCTTTTTCATTAGTTTTCTATTAAGGATTAAATTTATTGAATCGTTTAGAATAGAGATCAAATTGATATAATATGTAAGTATTGAGGAGTAATGTGTTATTATACTAGTTACTAAAACTTTTCATTATCATTTTAAGGAAGAATGATGAAAATAGGAGTGAATTTAAACATTAGTGTCTAAATTAAAAATTTTAAAATGAAACGACCGACATAGGAACATGAATATAATTGGGTGACCTTAGATTGAATTCAAATACTTAAAAACACTTTTCAAAATAACAATAAATATAAAAAATAAATATATTTTTATAATTTAACTTGTAAAATCTTTATTCAAATTCATATACAACTCACCCAACTTTGGAAGGCATCTATGGGACATATCTCAAGTTGGGGAAAAAAAAAAAGGAAACAAAAACAAAAGAAGCCAAGGGTAAGTGATATAATTGAGTTGAAAGTTTCGAGGTAGTGTCGGGAGGAAAATCACCAACATTATCAATCAATCTAATAAAAAATTAAGGTTAAATATAATTAGTGAAGACAATTAACGGTGGTGTTAGAACATGATAACCAAAAAAAAGGTGGCTCCTTTTGTTTTTGAAACACAGCAACCTTTGTTGAAAAAGGCAAAGCTTAAGATCATTCATAAATTATTATGCAACACCAAGATTTGACTCCCTCATTTTCTAAATACTTAACTGATAACAACAAACTTTGCAATCAAACCAGGAATATGATCATCTTTGAAGGCTTTTTTTGGGCTTTTCCTTTGTTTCCAAATTCATTTCTATCGACATATTGTTAAGGTTTATCCTCTCTTAAACTAAGAGTTTTAATTTTTATTTCAATCCACTTCTTTTTAAAAAATTATATCTATGATATATATATATATATATAAAATTATGACTCATGCTATTTTATAACTTACTTTTCAAGTTGGGGAATGACAATTGTTATACTTCTACCCCAACGTGGACACGTAGTTACAATAAAAGCAATTGGAGAGACATCCACGGATTGCCCTCTGCCTTATTTTGTCTAGATGATTAGCTAGTGACCAACCATTTGCATGCTTCATACCACCCATGGGAAGGATCATCCATCCTTAGCCACTTGGTTGGACCCTCTATTAGGCCACACAGTATTAACGGGTACATTCTCTTCAAGAGGGGACCATCCAGGAACCATTGAGTGGCATAATTGAACAAAATATTGTTGGACAAAACACGTTAGCGAACAAATATAAATATAAATAATTATATAAACAAATAAATCAAATTAATATAAGCAAATATTTATATAAACAAATATTTATATTTATATAAAAACCATATCTAAATAAATCAAATTAAATAAATATTTATATTTATTTAAAACATCAGACTTGAAAACAATTAAATAAACAAGATTTTGGAAAAACCAAAAATTGAATAAAGGGAATTGAGTTTTACTAGATGTTCAGGCCTGTTTTTATAGTTTCCTTAAGATAGATTCAGCGGCTCCTATGGTACTTGGAGAAACGTTGGTTGACTGTCTCCTAGGATACAACAACAAAATGATCACGGCAGTAGTACCCTTGCAGTGATCAACGGGCAAACCTTGCCTTCTTTTGTCATCGAAAGGTTTGAAAATTTGGACAGGAAAAAGAAAAGAATTTTTTAAAGTGAAAAAATTTGTCATTTCTCTATGGTTGTAAAATTCTGCAGTATTCTTTATGCTTTTATAGGCATTCAATATGGAGGAGTTTTGGAAATTTCCATGAATAAAGATACAAACCTGCATTAATAAATGAATTTGAATAAAATCAAATCAAATTGATTGGAATCAGAGAAAATTAAGATATTTGACCTTTTAAAACATATTCTGTATAATATCTGTTGAGGAAAAAAATAAATTTTGTATTGGGCTAAAATATTCGTAGGCCATTTTTGGGTCTGATCGGTCTGGGCATTTCGCATCGCCCACGTCATGCGGGTGAGCCCTCAACCTCTGTGGGTTTAGACCTGCGCCCTCTTTGCGTGCAGGCAGGGTTTCAAGCTTAGTCATTCAATAACCCTCAAGTGGGTTCTCATATATATATATATACATATCTCACACTTGGTATTTAAATCAATGTGGGATCAAAGCTTGCCTTCTATCACCGAAAAGTTTGAAAATTTGGGAAGTAAAAAGAGAAAAATTTTTTAGAGTGAAAAAATTCGTTATTTCTCTATTGTTGGAAAGAATTCTGCAGTATTCTTTAGGCTTTTATAGGCATTTAAGATGGAGAAATTTTGGAAATTTTCATGAATAAAGATACAAATATGCATTAATAAATCAATTTGAATAAAATCAAATCAAATTGATTGGAATCAAATCAAATCAAGATATTTGACCTTTTAAAATAGACTTTGTATAATATCTGTTGAGAAAAAAAATAAATTTTGTATTGGGCTAAAATATCCGTAGGCCCTTTTTACGTCTGATCTGGGCATTTCGCCTCGCCCAGTTCATGTGGGTGCGCCCCTAACCCCGGCGGGTTTAGACCTGCACCCCCTCTGCGCACGAGGCAGGGTTTCAAGCTTAGTCATTCAATAATCCTCAAGTGGTTTATCATTTATATACATATATCACACTTGGTATTTAACCAATATTGGATCTAAGCTTTTCTTTTCCTCAACAAATATTCACAAGCGGGTTACTTTGAGGATCAATTTCTCATTCATCACTCAACCATTCTGAGCATATGATATACCATTGTAAAGGTCTCATAGAGTAGAATATAAAACCATAGTTTATGATTCAACTCTTTATCTTTACCAATTGAGAATATGTCTCAAAGTTTCTAAAAATGGAATTTTCTCTAACAATCCATCACATGAATGAAAATTGATAGTTTTAGTGAAAATTATTGACTCGATATGGTGACAAAATCTATGATCGATAGTTGTATAGGATAGGTAGGCATTTACCCTTGAACCTTCCCTTGTGAAAATATATTTACTTTACTAGCTAACCAGTAGACGCGATGTCCTTGAATTGTTTTGCCTTTTGTGTAAATAATGATATACCTCACATAACTACCTCTCTGGCAAGGTTTTAGTTCTCATGGGCATGTTTGTATACATGAACATCTCCTGGTTCTGCAAGAGTTTGAGAGAACTATGCATCAATAGTCTCCTCAAAGCGGCCCCACTTCACTCTCATAAAGGTGACTTATGTTGCTCGACTTATCGAAATACTCAACAGTCATTAAAAGTATTGCTTAACTTATCTCATTTTTAATCACTATTTACTTCATAGGAACGGACTTGGGATAAAGCCCCTACAGTGACCTCACAAAGTCTATGCAAGTAGGTTGTCCCTTTGAACCTAGATTTTGGGATCTCCAGTTAGCTAGGTAGGGTTTTCCTTCATATAGCATTTTTTATTTCATGGGATTTAGTCTCATTCCTTTCGATGTTTTATCAACATGATCTCGATTTAAGCCTTTAGTTAGCGGATCCGCAATGTTATCTTTTGATTTTACAAAATCAATAGCGATAATTCTGTTTGAGATAAGTTGTCTAATGGTATTATGTTGACGACGCATATGCCTCGACTTACCATTATACATTACATTTTATGCTCTACCAATTGTTGCTTGGTTATCACAATATATGCATAGTGTGGGCACAGGCTTTGGCCAGTTAAGAATATCCTCCAAGAATTTTAGAAGCCATTCGTGTAACACCCCTTACCTGAGTCCGACGCTAGGACAGAGTACGATGCATTACCAGACTTAAACATTCACAAACATAAAAAATCGGGCCACAAAATTTCATCCAAATTAAAAATTTTCAAACACATGCATATCGTCCCTTATGCGAGCCTACGAGACCTAAAACATACATCGGGGTGGTTCGGGACTAAACCGAGAACTTTTGAAAAACTTTGGGCAACTTAACAATTTTCTTGCTTAAGAGAGTCACACGCCCGTGTGGGGTAGGCCATGTGGTAGCACACACTCGTGTGGCTTGGGACACGCCCATGTCCTCAGCCCGTGTAACCCTCTGTTTATGACGTCATCAACAATTAAGGGTCACATGGTCAACCCACACGCCTGTGTGCTAGACTGTGTCCTCCACACAGCTGAGACACATAACCGTGTCTCTGCCCGTATGACCAAGAAAATGGCTATTTACCAAGCCATTTGCCACCCTCAATTTCATACTCATATGCACACTTTCAATGGCACTCAACATGGCACAATCAAACCACCAACACAATCATAATCAAGGCCAAAACATAACAAAACAATTAATTACTATTCATAACAAAACAATCCACTTGAGTTATAGTCACTAAATTATTTATATCTTGAGCTACAAAACTCTAAATTAGGATCTGTTAATTTTCCCTAAAACTAGACTCACGTATCTTCTTACCATAAAATTTTTAGAATTTTTGGTCTAGCCAATAAGTACAATTTATTCTTTAAAATCTCCCCTATTTCGCTACCAGACAGTTCCAACCTGTCTACACTAAAAATTAATTATCTTTTAATAAGGGATTCGGATGGTGTTCCCGCTTATTTCTCATGAAAATAGACTCATTAAGAAATAAAAACTATAAATTCTAATTGATAATTATGTTCATACAATTTTTAATTATTTTTTAAAGTTAAGACAGTGGAGTCTGAAATCACTCTGACCCTATTTCAAAAAAATTCAAATATCTCATAATGAAATCCTTTTGCTTACACCGTTCGCTACATGTGAAACTAGACTCAATAAGCTTTAATTTCATATTTTATTCAGTCTCTAATTCGGCTTCCACAATTTTTGGTAAATTTACAAAGTCAGACTACTTTTGCTATCCAAAACTGTTTTAATGCCAATTTTATTCTTTCATGATCCCCTTGTATTAACTTTCATTAACATACCATTTAATCTCAACATAATCATCAAACATTAGCACTTGGCATGGATAAATAGACTTACAAGCCATAATCAATATAAGCCACATCTCATGGCTATACATAATGAATCAATCTGGCCAACTTCTTTGACCAAATTATAAGAACACATATCATGATAACTAGGTCCCTATACATACCACTCACTCAAAGACATTCAAGGTTTATCAATACCCCAAAGGTGATAGTTTGATAATGTGATGCTACCTCCGATGATCTCCAATCCCGAGCCAACCTGACAACACTAGAACAATTGGAAAGGAGGGAGTAAGCTTTAAAGCTTAGTAAGCTTGTATGAAAATAATAAGCATTCCATGTCATTCCGTTACTTAAATCAAACATGTAATCACAACATAACATATATCATTAGCATCTTATGAGTATATATATATACACATACTTTCCATTCAATATTCTTATCACGCATTTATCTTCCCATGTCGTGGCTTATAAATGCATAATTTACATTTTACCTCATGCTCATTATTCCTTCAAACATAATTCACCACAACGTTATCATAATCATAACTTTCTCATGTACAACATTACCACATGTTCATCAATTGGATTCATCACGTAATTATACCTCATGAATATAAATTTATACTCACATGGTCATTATAGAATTCATTCTTGAATACATAACTTTCTTGCCACATATTCAATCACAAACAAAGTTCATTTCCCATGGGTTTGGAGTACATACCTGTACACATTTGTAGTATAGTATACAAGCATACCTTCATTAACATGTCCTCCTCAGAACTTTCATTTCATCATCCATTGCACTACCTGTTGAACACTTGAAATATTATTGGATACTCAGAAAACTTGCACATAAGTGTCACATATACATAAGTAGCCAAAGCGACCTCATAACATGTAACGCTTGCAATGGAGCTACTCATGGGCTTGCTTATAAAAGCTATCGATAAAGGTGTAGCTACACGGGTTGCTCACACAAGCTGTCAGGTATTCGACGAACTCAAGGATTACCTAGCCATCGGTAGGATACACAAGACCATTTCCGGGAAACCAATTACATGTATCGCATCCATAATGAACTTGGATCAACTCAACGAGCTAGGATGTCACATGTATCGCATCCATTATGAACTCGGACCAACTCAACGAGCTCGGATGGTCGCATCCATAATGAACTCAGACCAACTCAACGAGCTCGGATGTCTCATACATATCACGAACCTGAACCTACTCAACAATTTTAGATACTCGCATCCATAATGAACTCGGACCAACTCAATGAGCTCGGATGCCTCTTAAATATCACGAACCCGGACCTACTCAACGATTTCAGATTTCTAAATTCCTAGTGACATGTCACTTTTATCCTAAACTATTCCTAAGGTTCAAACGGGATTTTCCTCATTTGCATATAGTACCTTTATAGCACTTGCTCATGACATCGTGGATAATGACCATAACATTACTCATGCTTTCATAACAATCAGTACGCATAAGATTTATAATAATAACAAAATATCATACAATATCAATACATTAAAACATATTTTAATGTCACACTATTCACATATGTACTTACTAACGTAAACAAATAATTCACCACAACTAAATTAACATACCAATTTAGATTTCAACCATAAACAACAATAACATTAATAACATGCTTTTTTCATCAAACGAACTTACCTCGAATCCGAGTACGGCTAATTATTCTATTTTAGTCCATAACCTTGAACTTTCCCGATCTAAAATCGAATTTATTTTTTCTTAATCTAACATATAAATTATAACTTATTAGTCCAAAAATCATACTTTTTCAAATTTGCATTTTTACCCTTAAACTTTGTCATATTTACCCTTTTGCGCCTAGGCTCGTAAAATTATTTTTATTCAATTTCTTTGCACTTTAAGCCTAGCCAAATCATTTTCATAACTATAACAGCCCATAATTTCCACTAAATCACACTTTTATGACAAATTTTTTAATTTATACAATTTAGTCCTTTTTAACGTTTTCACTGAAAACTACTTAGTAAAAGTCCTTTCTCCAACCATAAACATGCATAATATCCCATTAAACATCAAAATGCACAAATTATAACATAGTTAAAATCCTATACCTTCATCATAACTCAAATAAATGGTAGAAATAGGTAGATCTTGCTACGAGGATTTTAAAAAAGTAAAAATCATTAAAAACGGGACATGAACGGACTTACAATCGAGCTTGGAAGCTTGAAAAACCGTAGCCATGGTTTATTCATGTAAAATTCAGCCAAGGAAGAAGATGGACAAGAAATTTTGGCTTTTATTTTTTTTTAATTCATTTTAATTACTAAATGACCAAAATGCCCCTAACTTAAAAATATTCTATTTCACCCATTTCATGTCCAATTTTGTCCAAAAAATTAACCAATGGTCTAATTACCATTTAAGGACCTCCAATTTAAAGTTTCATAGCAATTAGACACGTCTAGCTTCTAGAACTCAAGTTTTACACTTTTTATGATTTATTCCTTTTGACTAAATTGAGTGCCCAAACGTCAAAAGTTTTGAACAAAATTTTCACGAAATCATCCTGTGAAATTTTAGACCATAAAAATGTACAGTGTCGAATTTGTGGTCTCGAAACCACTGTTCTGACTAGGCCCTAATTCGGGATGTTACGACTCTCCCCTCTTTAAAGATTTTCGTCCTCAAAAATCTTACCAGAAGAGTGGTTCAGTTTTCACATAAACTCCACTATCTCATAATCATTTCTAAATAAGTTTTACTCAAGCTATGCTTAATACTTAGCTCTTTAATTTCTCACACTAAAGTCATCAGCAATTCTTCGCTATATGACACTTTAACTAAATCTTGACCTCTATCGGATAATTCATATACACTAGGGTCGAATCCATACCGTCATAGTACATATATACATAACATACTTGAATCTTTCAAACTTGACTAGTGAAGCTAATCGGTTCATCATGGCCTTATATTCTCTATAATTTCATACAGCCCGATAGTTGTGGATTCAACTTTTAGTTGCCTTTAAATTTAAAAGCCTCCTTTAACTATTCTCAAGAAGTCATGATATGAAACTCGGATCTCAATCCAATTAACGAAGACTAGCAATTCTAAGAAATTTGACAACTTCAAAGACACATAATTCCATTAATCTGATAAGCGAGAATTTAGTACATACCGACATGATTTGCAGATTTCATCAAATACTTAATACAAGCCACATAACATCTTTCTTTTTTAGAGACGGGGATAATTAGGATATGAAATCCATAGTAACTCTTTCTCAGAGATCATACCATAACTATCTTATTATCCTTTAACAATTCAAGTCAGCTACACTATCTCAACTTAAGTCTTTCTATGTCAGTAGATACTTTAAGCTATCACACTGCCCTTCTTGTCTTAAAACGCATTACTGAAAATCAAGAAGTCTTTGCTCAATGCAGACTAAACCAATTCAAAGGCTTCGGTTAACAATATTCTCGTCTATTCAAAGCGTTACCATTCAACTTTCACAAGACAAAAACTTTATCATTCAAAGCAGCTTTAAATCGTATCAAAGTCTTTTAAGATATATACACTTTTCATTCAAACTATCTATCTTTTACCTGGAAAGAGATAAAATCTTATTCTCAGATTTAGGAAAAACAATTTGGACATAAATATCTCATTAAATCTTTCAAACAATAACCCATATAGACTGAACAACTAAGTCGGTCTTAATTATTACTTGATAAAGCTTCAGGAAATCCTTCCTTTCAGTTGATAGAACCGTTCAACATGCAATCATTTAAGATTCACTTATCATGCCTATCAAAGACCTTTATCATTATTTTAGCTCAAAATAACAAGAATATCTCGATTAAGGGCATTAACTTTAATCAACTTACTCGGGTGAAGAAATCCACCAAACAAATTGAAACTCGCAGTTTCGCCATTTATGCTTTTGCCGATGTCAAAACCTTACACAAAATTTAAAGAAATCCGAATACTAGAATCATCATGTTACTACTATCAACCCAAAGGCATAATCATAATTGACATAGTCATCATAGGCCAAAGTATACAATTTAGATACGAGTCATAATTAATAATTTTCGGAATAAAGATGACAAGAAGACCAAAATAAAGAAATCCAAGACAGAAAAATCCAAGATGAAGAAATCCAATATACGATGCCGTACCAATAGATTGAGAGCAGAACTCTTAAAAAATATGAAAGATCTCGATAATTTCTCAGAAACAGAAGTCCAGAAGAATACATCATTCAAACCCACTAGAATTAAATTCTACAAGGATAATGTACTTTCCTATATATATATATATATATCTAATAGAATATCAATTAGAAGAAATGAAATCATAGCATCATGTGCATTTTCTCATAAAATCCCAACAGACGGAATGTAACAGAATACCAGAGAGAAATAGAGCATTGCTGATTATAAACCAATCAGGTTATCAATACTTTCGTCTATACATCATGATTAGAAAACTTTCCAATACAATAAAATTTTATTAGAGTATAGATAGCCAGAAGAATACCTCTGAGAACAAATATTCACATAGAACGCCCCGGAAGAGACTGCCAAAATCTGTTCAGTTATAAATGCCACACTCAGATATCTTATCTTTCAAATATTATTCCTTCAAATATTTCTGAATAGATCGATTCACCAAAGTTAACTTCTTCACCAACTATGATATCGTATAAACCGAGAGATTCTTTAGATCAGTCCGATACCATTCTAATTCTGCCTCTACTCGTTAACCCATCTCAATCTCTAATCATATTTGTAATCATTCTACAGCTGAACTCTTAGGTCTCATACTTACGAACTTATTCAATACGAATCTCATGAAATTCCTTTACAAAATACCACTCTGGTAAGGGGGTGGGGTCGTAAGGTCCCTAACTCGTCTCTCATATACATTTATATATAATAACATTTTATCATCATAGTAATATTTTTCACAAGCATATCATTCACTTCAGGCAAATCATCATTCATGTTTGCATTGCTCGAACTTTTCAATTATCTTATTTAAACAAGTGTATTATACACACACTCTGTGAATTCTGATTAGTCTTACTTATCATTTTCATTTACTCAAACAAGTCATACACATGACATCACATGGATGCCAAACAAACATGAATAAGCATATCACAATCTAAACTTTCATCTTGTACATCATCATATACCTATCATTACATTCATGTGAATCAATCCAATCAATTTAACACATTTACTGAAGCTATACAGGCTTGCCAATCATAATTATCCAAACAAATATACACGAACATTCTTTCCATCAATAAGGTTGGTGACTTACCCAAATACATACATTCACTAGAGCAAATCGATCATATATATCATAGAACTATCAAATAAACATAGATAAGCTTATGACAATGTATTCTTTTATCTCATTTAAAGATATCATTGCAATCCATCAACATTCAACGTCCAATCGGAACGATGACATTTTGTCTATAACATAATGTTATGAACCTTTATTTCATGCCTTTATGAATTTTTATTTATTAGATTCACTAAATCAAGTGAGTAAATTACACAACATCATATGAATATCAAACAAGCATGGGTATTCATCACAACATAAACTTTTATTTCACATGTTATCATACATATCATAAAATTTAATTCATACTTTTCTAAGTTTAGGCTCATCATACAGTACTTTACCCGAATACCTCAACATCACATTTAACATGGTCGATGTAGCTCGGTTAGAGAGTACCTCTGCCTAAATGAGATGGTTCTTATTCGCGTCGGGAGACATCACACTATCATGAATTTGTAATATGTAAATCTAGACTCTTATTCATGCTAGGTTAGTTAGAGAACCAACTAAACCATAGCTCTGATACCACTAAATATAAACCCCTTACCCGAGTCCGACGCTTGGACAGAGTCCGACGCTTGGACAGAGTACGAGGCATTACCGGACTTAAACATTTGCAAATATACAAAACCTGGCCACAAAATTTCATCCAAATTAAAACTTTTCAAACACATGCATATCATCCCTTATACGGGCCTATGAGGCTCAAAACATATATCGAGGTGGTTCGGGACTAAACCGAGAACTTTTGAAAAACTTTGAGCAACTTAACAATTTTTTTGCTTAGGAGAATCACACGCCCGTATGGGTTAGGCCATGTGGTCGCACAGGCCCGTATGACTTGGGACATGCCTGTGTCCTCAGCCTGTGCAACTTTCTGTTTATGACGTCATCAACAATTAAGGGTCATACGGCCAAGTCACATGGCCAAGCCATACGCCCGTGTAATAGATTGTGTCCTCCACACAGCTGAGTCACACGGCTGTATCTCTGCCCGTGTGGCCAAGAAAATGGCTATTTAACAAGCCATTTTCCACCCTCAATTTCACAATCATATGTACACTTTCAATGGTACTTAACATGACACAATCAAACCACCAACACAATCATAATCAAGGCTAAAACATAACAAAACAATTAATTACTATTCATAACAAAACTGTCCACTTGAGTCATAGTCACTAAATTATTTATATCTTGAGCTACAGAATTCTAAACTAGGATCCATTAATTTTACCTGAAACTAGACTCACATATCTTATTACCATAAAATTTTTAGAATTTTTTGTCATGCCAATAAGTACATTTTATTCTTTAAAATCTCCGCTATTTTGCAACCCGACAATTCCAACCCCTCTATACTAAAAATTAATTATCTCTTAGTACGGGATTCGGATGGTGTTCCCGCTTGTTTCTCATGAAAACAGACTCATTAAAAAATTAAACCCATAAATTTTAACTGATAATTATCTTCATACAATTTTTAATGATTTTCCAAACTTAAGATAGGGGAGCCCGAAATCACTCTGACCCTGTCTTACAAAAGTTCAAATATCTCATAATATGAAATTCTTTTGCTTACACCGTTTGATCTATGTAAAACTAGACTCAATATGTAACACCCCCTAACCCCAAACCGTCGCCGAAACAGGGCTACGAGGCATTACCGGATATATCAGACAACTTATGGATATTTTACAATTATTATAACATTCATAGTATAATTGAAGAATTATGTCCCTATAATGGACTTTCGAAGCCCAACACAAGTATTAAAGTGGAATGAAACGGAACTTGTTCGAGTATTCAGGGAAATATATATATATATATATATTTTACAAAAATTTCGACAGCATTTCTTCTTAATTTTTACATAAAACCCCCTGCAAATTCAAACCAAAAACCACCTAATCCAAAACCAATGGCACAATCAAAAACAATTTAAACCTAAATATATCTAAATCATAACCAATTCATTAACATAGTCATTTAATAACTAAACATTCATAATATTAATCCAAATTAACTAATAACTTCATTCATTTTTTTCATTCCAACTTATACCAAATTATATAATATAATATTTACCATTTTATCAAACTAATAACAAAATATGGTATACCGTTCTTATAACTAACTTTACAAGTACATCTTTATAACTTATACAATACCTAGTACATGCCACTTTCAATTAAGAAAGAAAACATCACCCAAAATTTGCTGGAGTCGGGATCACTCGGATCTTGGACCAGACACTAGACTTCTATTAACTGCATGCGGAAACAACAATCAGACGTTGAGTATTTCATACTCAAGTGGTATTACCATAATTCAAATTGCAATAGCAATTAAAAAAATAAATAAAATAAGAACTCAGCATCAAATAACAATTCTTTTTTTTAAGTTATCATTAAATAACAATAAATAAACAATCTTTAGCTATTATTCAATTTTAGTTACAAATCACATTTACTGTGTTTTAATCACCACAATCATTTTAAATCCATGCACTTCATTTCCAATCTAAATTTTCAGTCCACAATTTTAATTTCTTTCATATTCACTAGTACAATCGATCAAATTCATTTGAACTTCTCATTTCAATTATTCACCCTATTAACATTGCGGACTTTAACGGATACATGGATTCCAACCCAAACACACCAGTACGGCACATTGTGCCTAAAACGGTACATAGTACCTGATCGATTATCGACACATAAAGTGCCTAAAACAACACACGAGGTGCACGATACGACACACGAGGT